>NC_086340.1:34710474-39510474 GCF_032445375.1 Bacillus rossius redtenbacheri | reverse complement strand
GTTGTAATAAGCAATGAAAACCACATTAACTTTTCACTTCACTTTATAAACAGTCGACGAAACAGTTCACGTGTAGATGACTTGTAATTAATTCTAAAAACTGGCGTTTAGCTATAAAGTTTAAATATAATTATGAACAAGTTTTCATATAAATAAACTGTAATCAAATATCTATAATCAATTATATGAATTGCCATAATTTTTTAGTCAATTGTAACATAACCTAGTATTACTGCACTCGCCGACAGCGTAACGGAACACAGCGTTACGGAACAATGTGCTTAACGGGACACTTTTTCGTGCGTGCAGCCGGCGTTCATCGATTTATTAGACGTTTTCACGTCAAAAAAAGTGTTCGCAGCAATGCTGGGTTTTGATTCTTACCCGGAGATTCATGTTTTTTTGTTGTCCCAGTACCTCCAATAGTTAACGTCATTTGTAAACAGTTTCCTGAATAGATTTAACAGTATTAACTGCGCACATTAATAAGCATTATAAAACAACGTTAAGTGCAATTGTTTGGATATTCGATTATCTTTCTGATGGTTTTGTATAAATTATGCTTGAATGAAACATCAATTAAAATATAAAATAATTTGCCAAATTATTTTTAAGAAATGCCCAGTATTATCTCGAAAAACGGGTTTCATATATACAGAAATAACCACAGCCATTTGTCGTACAAAGTTACAACTTCTTTCTTGTAGTATTTATTGCGAACTATTTCTTGGCAACTGATTTCCAAATACATATGTTGTTAAAGTTCAGAACAATTTTTCCTGTGTTTTTTTTAATGATACTTGCAATGAGGAATACTGATTTAAAATAATTTTAAATAGCTACGTCATTGCTGGTTTACACAGGTTGACATAGAAAAACCTCAAGAATGGACAACAGAGATGAATACATTAACACACGGAAAACAAAGCCGATATTAGCTGATGTCAAATTTTTACATGCGTTGTCAGTGCAGAGAATTCCATAGAAGTTTGTTGTTTTTTATTCTGTACTTAATTCTTTTGGACTTAATTCCGTCTACGGATATCTGTGTGATGTCTAGGCATTTAACATTTGTCGTCAGCAAGTTCTCCGTGTGTTCTCTTTGGCAACCAGCGGGAACCAGCAATGGCGCATGTCCATAAAATTATTTAATAAATAATACTTGTGTAACTCAGCATGCTTTTAACACGTAGACACTAAGGACGAAATTGGCTGCTGCCTCTATTATTTAACTACCTAATCGTTTATTCAAGGCCAAATACAGCCCTTGTCGGTTTCACAGTTGGTGCAAGACAAAATGTGTTCACTATCAGTACATCAATGCAAAAAAAACTTATTATAAAATATAAAATATTAAGCTTCAATTAAGACATGAGAAAAATATTATATAGACAGAACTTTAACACTGCCTTCAATAAAACTTGTTTACAGGTGGTAATGAATATACATTTTTTCCTCCTGAACAATACATTAAAAATATGTATGCTTTAATTCTCTCCCTGTTGGTTATTTCATATCGAACACGCCATACAGGTGAAAGGGTGCTGGTAAATCTACTTATGCATTTAATTCGGGCACATGAAACGAGTTCTTATTTATCGAGTTGTGATGATGAACGGAACCGAAGTTTACAAGCGTGTCTGTTAGCTATTGTGGAGCTTTATTGTTTATTACTACTTTCAGTTGAGCTCCAAAATGTTACAGGGTACTATTTTTCATGTTTATAAATTTTGTTGCGCGCAGGCTATAAGTAGAGACCTGTAAAATTCGCGGATTCATTTCGTGATAGGATAGAGTCCAAATTCTTTTGACATTATTTTGCTTCAGTGATTGGGCCACAGTTTATCTGAATGACTATGGGCCAATGAAAAATCTTTAACAGAAGAATTAGCGAATCATGATCGTTCCAGTCAACAGGTGTTACGAGTCGGTAACCAATAAGCAGATGCAATTTGCACGAGTGCATATAATATCATGGAGTCTATCCTTTAGGGATTTGAAATCGCGAATTTTACAGGTCTCTAGCTATAAGGTATGTGGTACTAATACCTTAAATTAAAATAATACGATAGAGACGTAAACATAAGCATCCTGGATTATTTTTGTATCCAAATTTTCCTGAGTTGTGCGTCTACGCATCAGGCACCGAAAAGGCGCGCAGTCTTCTTGTAATGCCCCTGTATGGGACTTAAAGCAGAAATACTGTATATTAAGGGCAAATAAAGGCTCAATTCGTGTTGGCATACCACCGATAGTTCCTATATACAAATTTTTCGTATCTGAAATGCTCGTGAAAACACACGTATTAGCCAATTTTTTGGCTGCCTGGAAAATAATGTTAGAAATTAAACTGGTGTAGGCAAAATTTAATTGCTCATAAATAGAGACTGGAAAAATTCGCGTATTAATTTTGTGATAGGCTGAAATTCAAACATGTGTACAATTCTGCTGGTTCTGCTATTGTTTCGCATTTTAACTGGAGCTCTCTGGACCAATGAGAGACTATCGACCAAAGAAGAGTCAAATCACAAGCTACCCAGTGGAGACGCCTTACAATTTAGTACCCAATGAACACGAGTGTTTACTTGAGAAAAGCAGAGGATAATGGAGGCTATCCTAGAGGTCATTGAATCCGTGAATTTTTCCGGTCCCTACTCATAACTCATAAGTGCTTATCGCAATGAGACACCTTAAATAAATCTTGAACATTTTGTGAATAGAACTTTGACAACCGGAGCTCACACGCCGAGCCTAGAATAAGAGACGGATTCATTTCGCAATAAGCTATAATTCAAACACAGTAAATTTGTGCTGCTTCTGAAACTGGCTCGCCATTCATCCAGAGGTCTCTGGGCCAATCAGGAACTCTCAACCAATATATTGACGAATAACAGGCTATCCAGTTGATACGTTCTCACGTGTGAGCAACCAATGACCGTGCGACATTTTCATGAGTGTACAGAGGTCTGTGAAGTCCATCCCGGAGGTCAACGAACCCCCCCTTTTTTCCAGTCTCTACCTGTAAGTAGGGGGCAGGCATTTTTCGCATAAAGATCTAAAATCCATATTAGACTGCAACAAGGTATACTTGCACCTGTGGTTTTTTCCTTGTGATTGGCGGCCGTCTGCGAGAGAAGTCGTTGCCTTATTTGACCAGAGCCACTCAGGACGCGTTTGCTTCCGCACTGAATCACTGTGATTGGTGTTGTTACAATCGATATGTACCTGGGAGAAACTCACCCAATCACGACACACAGACGATGATACAGTGTTTTGACTTTCAGCTAGTCTCGAAATATTTTCGCGAAATCTGCAAGTATATATCTATAAGTACTATTACTTTTTCCGCCCCCCCCCCCATGAATAATGTTTTCTCTCCTACGTTTTTAGGGAAAAAAATAATTGAACGCTTGGTAAAGAATACACTGGGGTATGGTAAACCTATACAAGATTGCCTGCGTTAATAACTTCTACCACACGTGTAGGTACAACAGCGACGATGTTTGGCAGTTTGTCGAGACACGTAAGCGAGTGTGCCTTCTCGCCTGACTTTGGGCATCTTTGTGCTTCAGAAACACTGAGTGGAGAATTTACTAAACATCTTAATTCATATTTACGATGGTAACGCGTTATCCGGCTAGAAATTATGCATGAAAGAGATTGCTGCAAACCTGCCATAGCAGCGTTATGGTTTGGAAAAAGTCTAGATTCTAGAGTGTTACAATTATTCCATGATTGAATGGCATTTTCGACGGGTCATAGGTGGAGCCAAGATTATTCGTGGATGCATTTCACTACCGACTTTACTACTCAACTTTCTTTTGTACAGTCAAACCTTTTTAGAGTGTTCGTTGGTCGACTACAAGGTCACATCATTCGGCAGATGACAGGTGATTGGGTAACCACTCCTTGTTGTTGTTTGTAACTGGCTCAGGGTGGTCTAGGACGTGAAAAGAGCTGTAGTCCAATCATCAACGTGAGGAAGATGCACATGTGCTTAGATTCTACTTTTCTACTCAATGAAGATGCGTAGGGGCATGCAGATTTCGCGAAAAGATTTCGAGACTAGATAAAAGTTAAAACACTGTATCATCGTCTGTGTTTAGTGATTGGGCGAGTTTCTCCCAGGTACATATCGATTGCAACAACACCAATCACAGTGATTCAGTGCGGAAGCAAACGCGTCCTGAGTGGCTCTGGTCAAATAAGGCAACGACTTCTCTCGCAGACTGCCGCCAATCACAAGGAAGAAACCACAGGTGCGAGTATACCTTGTTGCAGTCTAATAGGCAATCGGATCTTTTCGCGATAAATGCCTGCTCCTAAAGATGCGAAATAATCTCGGTTTTAGTTATCGGTTGAAACGACACACAAAAAATAAACCTATTAATAATCTTGAACGATTATGATCCAACCATATGTTATCTGGACAGAAGTGAAAAGAGGCAGCAGCGAGTGAGATAAATGCTCTGACTTGTTTGTATACATACGTGAAATTTCTAACCTGGGAACCGAGAAGCAGGCCTCGGACGCCTGATTGGCGACTTCCCGCCGCACTCTGGCATTCTGCGGGTTGACGCCCTTGCAGGCTGAGCCCTCGTCTTAAGCTGAGAGTTCCTGTTGCAATAAACAACATTCTGCATTCCTTAAACATTGCTAAACTTTATTCCATTCCTATAAAATTTAATGCACATTCTCTGATACACTTTCTTAAACAAATAAATAAAATAACAAATCGCCAATGGTACAAAAACACATTTGAACTTTTTGACAGTTGACAAAAAAGTAAAAAATCCAATAATATGCCTAACAATGTACTGATCCTTTTTGGACATTCTTACCAACACAAGAAGAAAAACAATTGCCAAATCGGACTAATACAACCCGTGGAAAAAAAAATTTCTTATTACGTTTTGAATTCACCCTGTTTAAGACAGAAAACTCAAAACTAAAAAAAAAAAAACTTAAAAAAAAAAAACAAAAAAAAAACAGGCAAAACAATTTTCACTTAATTATTTACGACGACCAACATATAAATTTTAAAAAAATCAGAAAAATTTATAAAAGTACATGTATTTGTCGTATTAAACGAAAAAAAAATGGTAAAATGAATGTGATTGCCATAAATTCGTGTGTTTTATTAATTGTAAAAATTTACTATTTTAACTAGAAAACTAATCCCAGGATTAAATTTATTTTCTGAAAAAAACTTAAAAAACATGTTTAGCTGGCTTATGATAGTCTAGAGACAAAAAAATATATACATGTCTGAACAGCTCTAGTACATCACAAGGGCAAGTAAAAGAGGCGGTGTCGCAATTGTGTCTTGAATTCAGTCACGTCTTAAGTTTCGAATATTTTCCTTAGTGTTGAAATCGTGAAGAATAATATAATTTATGTATTTTAGCGACATTTCGCGTACACACATGGCCTACGCTAATACGTTTACCATTCCTGAGAATTTTCAGTCGAATATAATATTTCATAAACATGATATAAACGGTACAAAGTAATATAAATATGTAACGGAAATGAGAAATAACTAAATAGTATTCAAAAACATTCAGTAGAATGAATCAGATGTTACTTTACCTGTGCTATATCGTAACATTGAATATTTTGAAAACGTTTCAGACACCTCAATCGTCTTTTTAGCGTCATGTTAAAAAAATACGTTGAAAAACATTATGAATTATTCTAATGCATCAACTGATTTACGTTGTGGTAACTAAAGCTCATCATAATAAGGAGTGGTTTTACGTAATAAGAAAAGAAAACGAAGAAACGGCTAAATGTTAACAACAGAGAAATTAGATAAACAATAAGAAACTCGAGTAACAGGCGATTTGCCTAACAGCGGTTTGCCTAAACATGAATTCATTACGGCGATTTGCCTAAAGTCATTTCGCCTAACGTCGAATTGCCTAACGGCGATTTGCTAAAGGCAATTTGCCTAAAGGCGATTTGCCTAACGGCGTTTTCCCTAACGGAGTTCTGCCTAACGGCGATTTGCGTAACGGCGTTTTGCCTAACGGTGATTTGCCTAACGGCGTTTTGCCTAACGGGGTTTGGCCTAACGGCGTTTTGCCTAAAATTTTACTATGATGACAAAACCTAGTTTTGCCTAACGGCGATATGCCTAACGGGATTTTGCTAATGGCGATTTGCCTAACGGCATTTTGCCTAACCTAACCTAACCTAACCTAAGTTAACCTAACCTAACCTAACCTAAGTTAACCTAACCTAACTTAACCTTACCTAAGCTACCCTAACCTAACCTTAGCTAACGTAAGCTAACCTAACCTAAGCTAACCTAACCTAACGGCGTTTTGCCTATCAGCGGTTTGCCTATCAGCGGTTTGCCTAACGGCTATTTGCCTAACGGCGTTTTGCCGACGGAGATTTGCCTAACGGCGTTTTGCCTAACTCCTATTTGGTCAACGGCGTTTTGCCTAACGGCGATTTGACTAAAATTAGGCAAAAAGCCTTTAGGCAAAACGACAAATGCCCAGAAACTCTTAGAACCGTTTTCGATATTATTTTCTGTTGAAATGGCATGATTTATAATATTTTTATTCATTTATTGAGACTAATTCACGGAAAAAAGGAATTATTTACATAGAAATAAAGTTAATCCGTTTATAGACAAATAATATTTTTGTAAGGGTCCCTTACAACACGGATACTGATTATATTGTCACGTCTCACTTTCAGAGGGGGGGTTCAATTCTTCAAAAATGTAGCTCTGAACATAAGAAACTCAAAACATTAACTAGCCATAGAGCATCTCACTGAGGATTGAATCTTAGTAGGTGTATTCTTATACAAGAATAGAAAATCAGGATACTGAGAAAAAAATAAGAGTAACCTAAAAACAATAGAACAATCACATTTATTTATAACAATTAAATAAAGCTGACAAATAATGAGGCACCTTCCATGTCCGCTACCAGCCTTATAGATATTCCGACAGAAAAACAATAAACCATATATAAGATTTTCTTAGTAGTACTAACACATTAACATAATCGTAATAATTTCCTCCAGGCCACCCAGTGATACCAAGCTTCATTAGCTCTTCCACAACTTCATTTTTAAAATTTATTAAGAACATCCACTACCTCGAAACGGATTTTAGAAATTATTTAGTTTAAGTTTATAACGTCATCATTTACATGAAAAGACAAGGATCGTGATGCAAACAAATTACCGAGTTATACTTGAAAATAAAAAGGGAACTGTAGTGCTCAACGTATTACACGTTAAAACCACTAAGTTTCTAAGAACAAATTATTTATAAGAGCAAATAATACACCAAACGAGAATTTTTAAAGTTAACTACGAAGAAACACTGAAGGCTAAGAGTCCGGCATCACTCAGGCGCCATTTCCGATAGCACTCACCTAACCATTACCAAGTCGCCGCGCGGCCGGGCAGCATGACAGCCTTCCACAGGATTACCGCCCCGCGAAAACATTTTACATCTCTTTTAAGCTATTTTCTTGGCCGCAAAACCCCTACGGGGAAAACATCCTGACGGGAAGTTTTCCTGTGTTTTACAAACACGTAAAGTTATTACAACAAGCCGGCCGCGCGGTCGGCCGCGCCAGGTTGCCCACGTAGTCAGAAAACCGGCCGCTAGATTGCGACACTCGCCTGCGCACGGCGACTGCGCACAATCTGCGCTCTCAGCTGGCCTCAAAAAAAAACGACAAACAAGTCTGCGCCGCGTTTCTCTGGAACTGCAGCAAACAACGTGTCAGCTGGCCTGGCTGAAACGCGGTCACGCCTGCGTTCCCAGACAAAGACGTGCAAGACTCGCACTCTTCCAGCCCCCCCGAAAACCCAAATCCAACAAAGGTGTTACCCCATCTTAGCGTGAGGGAAACCAAGTCCCGAACTAGCGAAAAGAATTTAAAATTGTATTTTCAACAAATAAACTAATTAAATAAATTAATGATAATTTTGAGCTACGCGACAATATATATATATATAATAGCTAATGTCTGCCATGCGTTGTAATGCCTCATTTTTTGTAATTTGTTGAAATTGGTACACAAATAATACAAAGCATATATCTATCTCGCTCTAACTCTATCTCTCTATTTATATATAAATATCTATATATCTCTGTATTTCTATATCTACATATATATCTACCTCTCTCTATCTCTCTTTATCTGTCGTTATATCTACATCTCCCTCTATATCTTTATCTCCTATATTTACCTAAATCTATATATCTCTCTATACCTCTATATATGACACTCCATAGCAGAAAAATATTTGAAATCTATGTTTTTACCTATCGATATATTTATCTATCTTTTAATCTGTCACAGGTAAGACATCGGTATATAAAAACTTCCGCGTATTTAGGTGAAGAACTTTCGGACATTTAAGATTTTGAACGAACGAACATTTACATTTTTATTTGTATAGATAGTTATCGTCTGTGCTCCAGGCAGCGCTGATTTCGCTGCTAGTAGGGGTCCAGAACATGACTAGTCACAGATTCAACTAGGAGTCTCTTATCTCACGTCACCTCGACGTGGCTGAAGCTCACTGGCACGAGACAGAGCACGCCGCAATGACCAATAGCGAGGTCACGCCCCGGACCTATCTCCTTGGCGGCGCTCCGACAAGAGTCCTTCCTCCCTGTCTGCCGGCCAATCACCGCCCTCCGCTCTTCTGCTGGGTGACCCTACCGCTGGCCACATCCGTGTGCCCCTGCAGATTTCAGCTGAACTCAACATAGAATACAACAACCTGCTTGATAATCATCAGTCTGGGTCAAGCACAGCACGTGCACAGCACTTCTGAACGTAACTGAATAAACACGCACAGCTATGTCAGTTTACTAACACTAAATGATTTCAGTGAAGTGTCTGACACTGTTGACCATAACATCCTATTAGCCAAAATGTATCGTATAGTGCATGTCTGTGGTATGAATCATACTTAGTTGACCGTCACAAATGCGTCACATCTGATAATCGCCCATCAATGGGGAAAGCTGGAACGTAATTTTTTTTCCCATCTTCATCAACGAAATAGCAAGACAAATTAACCTACACAAAATACCATCTTCATGCAAGTGAGGCCGAAAAATTGAATCATGATCTTTAATCAATTAGAATGTGGTCTCATAAAAATTACCTAATTAATATTCCAGTAAAAACGCAAGGTATTTGAATTGGCTAATCACCTCTAATCTTAGCGTGCAAGAAATGTTTGCTCCCAGACGTCACTTTAGGAGGCGCAAAACCTGAGCTATAAATTGATGCTAATACGTGGGCATTGTTATGGATGAACATCTAACCTGGGCGGCAAATGTGATACATGTTTGTAAAAAAAACGTGTTCTGCACTTTAGACTTAGTCGTCTAAAGAACTTCCTGCCAGTGCCTGTGATTATTTTCGTATCATCTTGATTATGGTATATAGTGTATTATTATTACTGTATATACTGTGTACTGTAATACACAATGACATGGCAAGTTACCTGGGAAAACGACTGCGAAAAATTAAAAAAAAATACCTGCGTTCGCTTTGTTTGTAATCTTAAATTGCGTGATAGCTTGCACAATTACTATAAAAAATTAGGCTGTCTTAAACTTCACCAAAATTTATAACTAAACGCTCTACTTATGCTGCATAAAATACTTAAAGCAGATACTCCTGAGTATTTATCCCGATGAGTTACGTTTTAAAGCTCGCGTCGTAGTCTTGGGACTGGTTCAGAATCAAATCGTGAACTTTTAATACCCATGCATAAAATCAAAACAATGTCGAAACCCTTCAAACGGTCTGCCAACATATTAAAAAAAAGTCATTAAAAATTGGCTCTATAAATTCATAGACACGTAACCAAAGGAATACTGAATTAATGTATGTGTGTGAGTGTGTGAGATAATGACAGTATCTTAATAAGAGTTTTAGTTATATCTTATTATTTTTATCTTAAACAACAATTAAGTATATTTTTTTTAATTTTTATATTTAATACAATATTTTCATGTTTGTGTTTATGTTACTACTGAATTTGGATGTTAAATGGGAGTATTATTCTTAAGTAATCACTTATTAATATATAAATTCTCTTTTTGTGACAGTGTATTAAATATATATTATGGTATATTGGTTAGTTTGTGTTTGTATTATCTCATTTTTGTGACAAAAATAATTTAATATCTATTACGGTATATTTGTTAGTTTGTAATTTTCAGCTTGTTAGTATGCAATTTAATGTTTTATTTCTACATATCACTTATCATAGGTTGTTTTTATCTAATGGCGAACACGCCTTAACTGCGTCAAACAAAAGTTAAATAAATAAAGCACTAAATAAATAAATGTTTGATTTATCTTTGCTCATAACGTTTTCAATGGAATGTTTGAAATAAATTACAGATATTAAAAATATTATAAATAATAATTAAAAAGTACCTTTTAATATAGGGTTTTGGCATTATAAAAAGACGCTAACATCCACCATTCAAGCCAAAGATGGTTTACATCGTGAAACTAACACGGAGAATATCAAGAGATAGCTACTAATTTTAACGCTCTGCATCTATTGAAGAGCGATTCTTTCGCATCCACTGATTTCAAACCACAAAACTATAAAGTATTTCGGGCAGAAAACTAATATGTTTTGACATGCCATACGTTGGAATTGCTACTACATTTCTTAAAAAAAACTAGGCAGTGTAAGTTTTTCTTTAGAATGAGTACGTCTATACTTTCCTATCTGGCTTTATTAATTCACGTTATCAACAGTTGCGTATATCTGCTACAGGAAAGAAATTTTATTCATTAATAAAATATTGTCACAAAAAAATATAATATGTTAGCCTTTGGTTTAGAATGCCTAAGTTTCGTAGCGACTGAGTACATACTCAATCGGAGAGTCATATCGTATTTCCCAGCGGAAAAAAAACCTGTTTTTATGTTAAGGAAAAAAAAATAGCTATGATTTTTTTAAATTTCTTACATTCTTACTAAACTCCCATAACCTACAGTCAAACCGTACAGTTTAATCAAACAAAAAGTTCAAAGTTAACATACTGTACATTGCAAAATAAATTACACATATAAAGAAAAAGTGGCAAGTAAAAATAAGGAATATTTAGGCTACTTTTTCTGTGCTTAGAGATATTATGACTAGGGACACCTGTATTTCACGATTTAATTTCATGTCAAGGTATTTCACAAAACACTGTAGCTTTTTCTAAGAGTCATGGCAAATTGTGAGGGTGCAGCAGTACGGTGACCACATTCTCATTGGCCCCGTCAAGAGTGGGACGACACCTCTCACCGACCTCAGCCAATAACCACAGGAGAAAAGCTACAGTATTTTGTGAAATACCTTGACACGAAATGTATTTGCGAAATACAGGTGTCCCTAATTATGACATTATAAACGCCAATTAGCTGAATTTTCTCTATTCAGTTTAGAAGAAAATTAACTTACTTTAACGTGCAACGAGCATGTCAATCATTCTTCTGTTATTTTTTAAATTACTTTTATTTAGAAAATTTTCCAGATACGCCAACAAAGATTAGTTTTTAAAGCACAGAGTTCTGGCTCACAGTTATGACTTTAATAATTTCAATCTTATTAAAATAATGTTTAAGAAAAGGAAGACAACATTCAGAAGCAATTTTGAAACAGGGTAAAACTGAAAGAGGGAAGCCAGCAGGCGCGAGTCGCCGTCTGGTCAAGATCCGGCCGCTGTGGCGTCGTATTCCGGCGCCAGTTGCGAGCAGACGCGACTGTACTGCAGCAGAACGGCCTAAGGAGCCGCGGGGGTTGAAATAGCAGAGAATTTTTGCTCCCATCTCAACGATTATTATGAAGGGTCGTGGAGCGAAAAAGGGAAGGCTGGTGGGGGAGGGGTATTCGAGGGGAGGAGGAGAAGGGAGTAAATGGTTCAAGAGGGAGAGCGGATAAGGAAAGAAGAGATGAAAAGTGCGCGGGAGGGGTGGACGTAAAAAAATGTTGGCGCTGTTAGTGTGCTGGGGTCAGCTCCCTAGAAGAAAAGGGTCTGAAACCACCCCCGCCCCATGCTTCAGCCCTCCGTCATCCCTTGCAAACGTGCGCGCACACAGACACACTGCCGCGCCAGGGAGGGCTTCATACAAATACAAACCATTTCTTCCGATTACGGCCCAAAGACCGTGAAAAGAAAACAAGAGATAGCGCGGGAAGGGGCGAGGCTGTGTGGCCTCTGTGTGCAGACCGCAATTATGGCGGGTCATTTCTTACACTGCAAATATATATTTATATATATATATATATTTGTAAATGGAGAAAAAATAATCATGTAAAATTACATATATGTGTGAATTTGTACATATGCATGAAAACAACCAATAGTTAAAGTTGTTTGTAAACCGTTCCCTCAATTACCCCCCCCCCCCCCAGTATTAACTACCATAAGCACGATACAACAAAATAAAGTCCAATGATTGATAATAATAAACAATAATTTCCATGATTTTAAAAAAATACATGCTTCTATGAAACATAAACTAAAATATAAAATAATGCGCCAATTTTCGTAAGAAATATTTGTTAATATTTTCGAGAACGCATTTCTTACTTGCAAAACTAATCATGTTGTTTAAATATGCAAAATCTTTCTTGTACCTAGTATTAAAGAAGATTTATTGGCAACTTAATTCTAAAAGGAATCCTTTGTAAATGTACAAAACATTTATTTTTCTGTGGGCCTTTTTAACTTCCTTGTGATTACTACTGTTTGGCGACTTTTCCTTTGTGCTCATTGCGAGAACTCTCTAGCATTTTGTGTATCGTCCCAAATTTTCTCACCAAGCATCTAATAACTTTCGTGCTATAGCGGTCATAAGTTACGTAGGAGTTTATATTTACGTCCACTTGGATGACCTTTCAAAGCTAGAAAATTATGTACACTGTATGTCTGGCGAGAAAATTGGTGACCGATCAAACAACAAATGCAAGAGGACTATAGGAATAAATTTACAGGAAAAAAAACTTAATTCATAGAAGTGACAAAGAAATGAAATTACCAACAAAGCATGTGAGTCGAGACTTAAGAAGGTTGCTATTTATCATTTTGCGTAAATATTTTTGTATTTATTTACAATATATAAATTCACTCCTATAGGTGTTTTAATACTACTTATCAAGGTCTACAGAAATGCAGATGAAGTTAAAAATAATATTTTATAGTGATAAATAAATATTGGTAGTATTCATGAAGTTGAAACCATGTATCATATAGAATTTATGTTAATTAACTGGACATCTGCTGGGTTTACAAAATTCAGAATATAATAATTATTTAATGGGTAAAATATGCAATGAAGACATACATACATAAATTACTTTTTGACAGGATTACTTTGAATAAAGACAATATAATTATAAACAATACCCTTTGAGAATAGTCAAATAGGGTTTTAGCAATGAAAGTTAACATAAATATTATCTGAGACGTCAAATGGAACTTTACCAAAATGAAAATATTTTCGATGTTACATGAAGTGGGGTATTTAAAAGTGTAACAAACCTCATTTCGTTAACAACTGGCACTATTTAGACACTTCAGTGGATTCTCTTTAATTAACTGAACGATTCTTGCTTGTTTACATTTCGGCGCTTTGATGCAAGCAACTAGACTCAGCGCTTTTAGTTGGGTTGGCATCAAGCAATGGTTTTAAATATGGCGGAACTATAATAATAGACATTTATTTGGTTTATGTTCGGAATGCGTGCCCCTTACTGTTCATGGCTAGGCAACGTGAACACACAGATGCTTTGCAGTACAACATAACCCGTATTATCCTTAAAATTGGAGATTGGACAATCACGAAAAATTCATAATTATTCATGATTAAATCTGACTTTCAAGCATGGGCTTTGTCTAAGATAAAAATGGAATATTATATGAAACATGTAATAAAAGCTTAAATTTTAGGACATGGTATTTTATTTTGATTTTATTTTAAAAATATATGACTTGAATAAATTGTTCACTACCATACAACTATTTGAGAATTTTTTTATATAAATAAGTATTGGGTTTGGGGGGAGGGGGACGTTGAAGCGAGAATTTTAGAAAATAAAGCCTTGGCGAGTAAAAGTCTTACGTAAACCATTACAGCAGTTCTCTGATTACTGAGCAAAATTCAATGCTGTGACGAGAACAGTTTTTGGCAAGGTTTTGTTTGGAAATCTTCGACTAAACTTTTAAGGTTTATTTTCAACGAACTGAAATTCAATTGGTACGTCGGGGTTTTTCGTTGTATGTTTTGTAATTTAGCATAACTGCAATAAAAAAAAAGTGGTATTTCAAAGAATTTTAGTTTTTACTTGCCCGAAAAAATAACAATTTTTCCACATACATATATCTAGAAATTATAATATGAATACATGGAAATTACCGTTGTGTTTTTCTCACTTAAGTTTAATAATATCTGAATATACAGTAATAGTCAATACAGTATCTATATATGAAAAAAAATTGCAAATTGTTTTTAATATAACAAGGGCTTGAAACCAAAAAATAACCAAGTAGTGTAGGATAGCTGGATTCGGAGTGAGGTGTGAGGTGGGCTCAATGACCGACCACCTCTGATGTTATTGCGGCCATATTGGATGACCTTGACCTTTGGCATTGGCTCCGGCGACAATTTTTGATCCATCATTTAGTTTTTCCCCTCATTTTGAATTATCGCAATTTTGAATTCCGCCATTTGGTTTCCCGCCATTTTTTTCTAGAACTTTTGGCCATTATGAATTATGACGTCATCATTGAAATTTTTCGTAACGACCGCTGTCTTGGATTCTAGAAATGTTGCAATTTTCGTTATAGCAACCATCTTGAAAATCCACATTATTTTATACTATAAAATCGGGAAAAATTTTAAAATTCGTAAAAAATTTTATTAATTAATTTTTAATTAAAACTCACTTATTTCATGGAGTTCGGAGACCTCTGTTAAAACCCGGTGAGGTCATTAGATTTAAAAATGGTGACAGATCCTTCCTCCACAGTAGTCGCAGGCAGACTGACCTCCCACCACTAATGCCAAGACAGATATTATGTAAGCCAGTATAATGTCATGGCGGCCATCTTGTTTTCGTTTGCTGGAGGCCACCATCTGACTTATTGTTTTTTTGTCTGCTAGAGTGCACTGCCACCATATTAGTTTAATATTTATCCATTAGAGTGCAGAAATAATTTATTTCCAGGGTTCCCTCAATATTGCTGGCCATCTAGGCCAACACATTGGAAATCTTAAATTCTTAAGCTAGAAATTCTGGAAAAATTCCAAAAAACATCAAAAAATTGTTTGGTTAAAATTTTTTTGATTCGATCCCCTCGGTTGATCCTTGATCAATGAAAAAATGTTGATTTTAGGTAAAAAATTTGTTAATTTAAATTACCAAGAAAGTAACATGTTTCGAGAAATAAAAACATCACAAAATTACAACTAAAAAATCTATTACCTAATTACTGTAAGTACAAAAACAAGAAAATTACTAGCTTTGCACGATATATACAGTCTTCTTAGAGTACGACGCAATTCCTTTACATGTTTTAACATGTCCTTTCAGTATATCAGGTTGACTAATTGGTACACAACATTTTCAAACCAGAGAAGAATTTTCGATTTCATTAAAAGGACAGTGATATTTTTCATGTCTTTTCCACTTGGAATATTTGTTAATGCTTCATCGCAGAATATACAGTTTGATTCCGATGAATGTTTAAGCAGTCCTTTGCAAAACCACGTGCTTTTACAAGTTTCCGTACCATGTAAACTGACCACACCCGTTGCACCGATATTTGATGCCTTCAGAGTTATTATTGCAATCGTATATTATAATAACCAATTTTTAGTTTTTGATATTATCACTAGAGACCGGAAAAATTCGCGGTTTCGATGGCCTTCAGGATAAACTGCACATTCCCCTGTACACTCGGGCAAATAACGCAAGTTCATTGACTGCCAACTTGTAAGTCGTCTCAGCTGGTTTGTCTGTGATTCGATCCTTCTTTGGTTGAGGATTTATAATTGGTTGAGATGCGTCCAGATGAACAGTAAGCCAATAGAAAAATTATCTAAGAGGTATATGTATTTGAATTCTAGCCTATCGCCTAATGAATCCGCGAATTTTCCCGGTCTCTAGTTATCACAATACGTACAGTTAGGTGATGGAACACCGTCAGTTGCCGCTTCCTGTATCGTTGTCGCTGGCACTGTTGATGACCATTGAAACACCGGTGAAACATCAGCCACAGCATGTACCCGTCATTATTGTTTACCTCCCGAATAGTTGGAAGGGTCCTTAAAGAGTTGCCGATGCAGCCTATTGTGAAAGGGAGATTATCTCGGCTTCTTTCGTGCATAACTGTGGCCTGTTAGGGATCTGTAAAGCTATATTTTAGTAACAATTTACACAGAAAAAAATTATGCAAAATATTCCTTTGGAAACCAGTTGCCAAGAAATATTTTTTTAATATTACCAAAAAGATATTCTAACTTTATGCAACATATGGCAATGGATATTTTTTGCATATATGAAATATGTTTTTCGAGATAATACTGAGGATTTCTCACGAAAATTGGCTCACAATTCTATACTTTAATTGTTTCATTAAAGCATAATTTTTTAAACCACGGAAAAGATAATCGAATATTCAACAATTTGACTTTATTCTGTTTTGACTTGCTTATTAATGAGCTCAGTTAATACTGGGAAGATATTCCGGTATCAGTTTACATATAACTTTAATCGTTGGAGGTGTTGGGATAATAAAAAGCATAAATGCCTGGTTAAGAATCTGAACCCAGTATAACTGCAAACACTATTTTGCAGTTATACAGTTGTTTCCATATAAATCTACGAATTTACAATTTCCTGTAATTTTACATGAATATTTATGATGTATTTGCAAAAATAAATTACAGTGTAATAATGATCTGCTGATTAGCCAGCCAACTGCTTTATACGTCCTTTATATCAGCTCCCATCTCTCTGGCAGTGCACGTGCTTATGGATGCTAATAATCCTAAGTACAGATACAAGAAAAAATAACTATTATTATGGGGATTGCCGAAGGAAGAAGCTACGTGATCACAAACACATTATGTTTTTCTTTAAACTCTGACTTTTGATGACGTTCGTCCGGTGTATACCTGAATCATTTAGTACGAGCAAACTTTTATGTTGGTATCTACCGAACCTTTTCCACGTTATATCCCACGTATGTGTCATGCGGTGGTACGAAGTGAACAAAAGGTTAAAGTCTTAACTGAACTATAAAAAGAAAAAGAAAATTGTGAAATTTTGTGGCATGATTTTCTTTTGACTTAATATATTGTGTAAATAAGCCAAATTTAGCGTAACTGAATTTTAACGTAAATTACATTTGAGGCTAGTTACTTTCAACGAAGTATAGTTTTATTGTTTAAACATATGCTTTCATGTTTGCTATCGTTAGTACACAACTTTAGCAACAGTGATATAACAAAATTTATTACTGTATCTTTAATTACAATTTTTACGAAAAAAAATTCAGGCAAGACTTAAAATGCGTAAGACAGAAAGGTAATTAAAACAATAGTTAAGAACTACCATTATTAGAGAAAAATCACAATGAAACAAAAAAAAAAGTAATATTCAACCGAATTGTTTATTAAAAAAACACCAAACATTCAGTGATTTAACGTCATCAATCCAACAGTGGTTCACAAGTCACGCGGATCGTATATAAATTCACTCCACATGTTCGTTCATAGGCATGGAGTGTGGTTGCATGTTTGGGAAGAGCGAGGGGCATACCGAATGTCTCCAACGAGTGTTCGAAACCACCCCGCAGGCGTGATCGCTTATAATGAAGCGGTTTGAGGACGATATACACCAGGGTATAGAGACCGGAAAAATTTGCGGATTCATTTCGCGGTAGGCTAGACTCCAAACTCGTTCACCTTCATTCTGAGTCAGTGATCGGACCGCCGTTTACCTGCAGGACTCTAAGCCAGTGAAAAACCTTCAACAAAAGAAGAATCAAATCACAAGCATACCAGGTAACGCGTGTCACGAGTCATTATCCAATGAGCAGGTGCAATTTGTCCTAGTACATAGAGGATCGTGGAGTCTATCCTAGAGGTCATTGAAACCGCGAATTTTTCCAGTCTCTACACCAGGGTGTTCTAGCCACACATTAAGGCATGTATATTTATCTCTCTCATATACACAATCTCTCTCTCTTCCTCCCGAGAACCGACAGCACAGCCGGAGCTACGAATATCCGCGGACTAACCGGCTACGAAACGATCGAAATTCAATTTACTTTATAATCTGTCTTCCTTCCTCCGAAAGTACGCTCGCGGCCGATGACTGTGGACACCGACGAGAGGCGACGCGCACGACCGAGTGGGACACTGGGTGGTCGCCAATACGTGTTTACACTCTGGCGATGCACACAGGAAAAAATTAATAATGTTCGCAGGCTTTCACAGCCATTGTCCGAAGTAGCTTGGCTTCTGGGTTGTAGCCGCGTCCTCGGCGAATAATTAACCTTACGTTTCGGTCGACATTGCAGTCGCCATCATCAGGGAGCAGTTTACCTACTGATGCTCCCTGATGATGGCGAACTGCAATGTCGACCGAAACGTCGGTGAATTATTTTCGCCGAGGACGCGGCTACAACCCAGAAGCCAAGCTACTTCGGAGAAAAAATTTATTGTACTTTTACAAAAGATTCCTTTGGTTACCAGTTTGCCGAAGAAACAGTTTGTAATACTACAAGAAATACATCGTAACTTCGTAAAACAATGACTATGGTTATTTTTTGCATTTTGAGGCCGGCCATATTTGGTCCCAAACACTCACTGCAAGCACCAACAATTTTTACCAAATCACAAGGTAAACAATTGATTGCCCAGATAGGGGGCTAACATGCCTACTAGGCCTAAATGAAAATCAGAGGAAATAACCTAAAAGCTAAAATTTTAGAAGGTGGCTCAACATTAATAAGACAAAAAAGTATATTTTATTAAATTCTATTGAATTTAAAATATATAGTATATATGAAAAACATCCCATAAACAAAAATTAGAATCAGATCTCATTACTTTTTTTAGTTACAATAAATCTTTATATATATATATTTCTTGTGTGCGTGTGTATGTCACTGAACTCCTCCTAGACGGCTGGACCGATTTTGATGAAATTTTATGTGTGAGTTCACGGGGATTCGAGGATGGTTTGGATTCACAATTGGATATTTTATCTCGATTCTGAGTTAAGAAAAACTAAAAAAAACACGCTTTAAAAGCAAAAATTGCAACGCATTATTAGAAGCCATTAAGTTTTGCTATTGTAAGAAACTAAGTAGAAAGTAAGAAAAAAATAAAGATCCTGACAGTTTATAGTGTCGCCATATTTGTTTCAATTTTCAATACCCTTTTTGTATATTACAATTTAAATTGCAAAAAAAAATCATGTTTCATAGCCACACAAATAGTGAGTGTGTGTCATTTCTCTATGTCCACGAGGTCTCGCCGCGTCAATTTTCTCCTTGGAGCGAACCCGTCCGCTTGATTAAATAAACAGCTTTTATCGATGAATGATTTCATGATTTATTTAATGAAAATATGCTCTCATAAAAAAATTAGTTGGATAGACATTCAATAGGTGTCTTTCTCTCTCTCTCTGAAATGTATGTAGCTTGCTCGCGGGTCAGTAATGCAGACAATCTTTACATTCTAGCTCGAGACGGAAAAAACAGTAAATGTGGTTTACAAAGACATTTTATGAAGTGTCTTCCCGTCATTACATTTCAAAGAAGAAACATATTTACTCAAAATTTAGGTAGTAACATATTTTTATTGCAAAAACTGAAATAGAGGTGAGAAAAATTATCATTTGTGAACATAAGAAAACTACTACAACTGTATCAACTGTTATGTTATAATGTTTAAATTTCTAAATGGTGCAAGATAATACAAAATTCCATGCGGAAAAAGTCGTGGGCAGCAGATACGTATAGTTATAGGTGTGGGGCTATGCATGCTGATTTTTCATATACTGCATGGATGCGAACATGTAAGAATAATCTATCTATCTTACTATAATAAAACAGTACTTTTTCTGTCTGTCTGTTTGAACGCCATTTTGATGAAATTTTGTGTGTGAGTTCACGGGGATTCGAGGATGGTTTAGATTCACAATTGGATATTTTATCTCGATTCTGAGTTAAGAAAAACTAAAAAAATACACGCTTTAAAAGCAAAAAAAAACTAAGCATTGTTGATAATTAGCCTCCATGGCAACGGGCTTTTGCATTGTTGTTGCCTTCTGCGTAACCATGGGAAAGGTTTTTGGTAACGGCAGTGGCGTGCCCAAGAGGAGGGGTATGTATAATGAGAATATACAAAATGTCCAGCGTAGAAATACTTACCGCCATATGTACATTTGGGCAGGACAATGTCTGTCGGGTCCGCTAGAAAGATATATAGAGATATATATGTAGAAAGATATATAGAGATAGAGATATAAATAGAACGATAGAGAGAGTTATAGAGATATACATAGAAAGATAGAGAATTAGAGAGATAAAGAGAGATGCTTAGTATACGTTTAAAAAATTACAAAATAAAATTGATTGAGGCATTGCAACGCATGCCGGGCATTATCTAGTATATTATATATTTTGTTTCTAATACACAAATTTATCTCAAAAACATTCTCATCTGTTAAATATATATCTCAAGTTGCTTTAAAAGAAATGTTTTGAAATATAAGGTATTAAATATATGAAAAACGTATTGCAAATATATCAAGCCTTTGGAGAGTTAAATCCTTTTCAATTCTCTGAAACAAATATGGCCACCAAGTAAACATCACAGAAGGTGCAGAAAATGCAGAGATAAAACAGATGAAACTAACATTTTCTTTAACTTCACCAGGTGCATCGCAAGCAAAAAGACAAAGGTAAAAGGTGACAGAAAACGTTAAGTGAAATTTTCACGTAACCTTGTACAACAGTAGACATACAGACTTAGAAAATTTACTGGCCATTAAAAAAAATAACAATCACAGAAATTATACTAAGATCTCCAATAACTTCTATACTCTCTGCCCATATCCTTTTCTTATCGTTCAGTATGAAGCAGCATGGACTATTAAGACAATGTCACGATTAATCAGTGACATAAGAGATTGAGTGAAAATAAGGGGGGGGGGGGCACGTGAGTATGGTGGTTATTGGAGAGCTAAGTATAATTTTTGTGTTTTTTGTTTTCTTTAATGGTCATTAATATTTCTAAGTTTAAATGTCTACTGTTGTATAAGGTTTCTTGCAAATTTCACTAATGTTTTCTGACACTTTTTCCCCTGGTATTTTGTGAGTGGTGCACCCGGTAAAGTAAATGTTAGTTTTTTTGGTGCTCATAATACTCTGCACTTGTTTGCACTTACTGCACCTTCTGTGCTGGTTAATTGATGGCCAAATTTGTTTGAGAGTAGTAAAAGTATCTTAACTCTACAAAGCCTTGAAATTATTTGTAATTGTATAATGTGTTATTTGTCAGAGATTTAAGAACTTGTCGCTCAAAAACATTTGGAATAAATTTACTTTATATATATATATATATATACTTTATATATATATATATATAAACTATCTATCTTTAACAGTTCAAATGTTTTGACACAAATTCATGTGATTAAAAACGTAAGGTATATCTGATCATATTTTTGGTGTTTTTTAAGGAAGGTTTTGCATACAAATTTACAATTGAATAAAATAATAGAAATTACTTGTTTTGTCTTGTTAATGTTCTTCCATCTTCTAAAGTCGTCAGAATTGAGGTCATTTCCCTTTTTTTTTAATTTGCAGGTTAGGCCCCATCTGGGCAAGCAAGTGTTTACCTTGGGATTTGGTGAAAGAGTTGGTCCTTGCAGTGAGTGTTTGTGGCCAAATGGGACCGGGAGTATTATTAACGGGATGTACATACATAAAAGTATTTTTTCTCCAGTCATTGCAAGCAATAAACTTTATCTCCATATATCAATATATCACTGTCTACATTACATATATATCCCTCTATATCTCTCTATTTCCTCTATATATGTCACATTACAACAGTAAAAATATAAAAAATCTATTTTTTTTAACTATCTATATTTTTATCTATCTTTTTACCTCTTACGGATGTGACATAGGAATATGGGCGTAACCAAATGCAATGTATTGTCAAAATTTCAAAGCAATCGGTGAAGAAACTGTGTGAGATTTAGACTGGATGTTGAGTGAACGAACATTTAATTACAATTTTTGACGTGACAACGTCTAATAAATCGATGAACGCCGGCTGCACGCACTAGAAAGTACCCCGTTACGCACATTGTCCCGTTACTCTGTGTCCCGTTACGCTCATCGTACGCTTGCGCCTCATCTATCTCTCTTCCACTCGATTGGAACAACCATCGATTTTACTTTTTCGAGGCACATTAAACTTGAAACACTCCCATTCGTATCCTACTTTTCCTATCATCGTCCTACCCTTAACAGAATAACACAGATTGGAAGAAGTTAAATAGCAAACATGTATAAAAGTTATAGTTAAAATAATCTCTTCGTTAAAGTAATAAACATATTTGAATTAATGAGTGCAAATAAAAGTAAATTTATCAATTAAATTGTAGATTTAATTTCACTCCTTCTTTGTATCCATACAAAATAGTGATAATTCAGTAAAAATGATTCAATTTTATTCATAAAAGTATGCAATTATTTCATAAATGTTTTGTTAAGACGTTGTCACGTCAAACTATCGTCCGTAAACCGACTTTACAGACAACCAACTTTTATTAATGCAAATTCTGAATGTCGCGGAAGTCAGGGCCCGCGCTGTGGTGTGACGGGGTGAGCGATCTCAGAGACGAGCATTGCAGAGTCGAGCGTAGCGCCGTGGTCGGAGCCAGCTGGGAGTTTGGAACTCCAATAAACAAATTAACCGATCTCTACCCCCCTTCCCCCCCAAGGCCACCAAGGCCGCCTCGGGCAGTTGTAATCGCCGCCGATCCACACAAAGGCGTTCCTCCGGTCCAATATTCACCCCCTCCACACTCAAGGCCCGCGAACCCGTCTAGGAATCCTTCTCTTTGTGACACACTTGGCTGGACGTCGGCGGGATTGCTGAATGATCTGCAGAGGCGAGGGGTAACAGCGACCTACGTCATCGCGAAGAGCAATGCCGTTTGCATGTACATGTCGTAACGACGTAAATACATGAAGAAAAACATCTACTACTGGCGAGTAAAAAAAAATTGGTTGTCTGTAAAGTAGGTTTAAAGATGATAGTTTAACGTGACAACGTCATAACAAAACATTGATGAAATGATTGCATACTTTTATGAATAAAATTGAATCATTTTTATTTTAATAATAAAAGAATAAATACTTGAAATTATACTAGTAATCAGATTTTTAAAATGAAAGAGTTATTAACCTTTATTACTGAAATTGTTGTTGTAATAAGCAATGAAAACCACATTAACTTTTCACTTCACTTTATAAACAGTCGGCGAAACAGTTCACGTGTAGATGACTTGTAATTAATTTTAAAAACTGGCGTTTAGCTATAAAGTTTAAATATAATTATGAACAAGTTTTCATATAAATAAACTGTGATCAAATATCTATCATCAATTATATGAATCACCATAATTTTTTAGTCAAGTGTAACATAACCTATTATTACTGCACTCGCCGACAGCGTAACGGAACACAGCGTTACGGAACAATGAGCGTAACGGGAAACAGCGTAACGGAACAATGTGCGTAACGGGACACTTTTTAGTGCGTGCAAGGCGTTCATCGATTTATTAGACGTTGTCACGTCAAAAAAAAATTTTTTGCCAACGTAGGTTCTACAAAATATTTTGTGATTCTTACGAGAAAAAAAAAATGCTAGCGAGTCTTTCAGTAGTCGCTAGAGATGTGTACCATCGAACCTCAGCAACGAGCACATTCATGAAGTTTTCATGTTGCAAATATATCTTATAATAAGAAACTTGGAAATGAAAATAAAGTAGAGTTGTTAAAAAATAATACGCAAATTGGGTTTTTCAAATACATTTCTGGACGCGAATCACACGAAGTCTCTGCACCCGCCGCTAGAATTCGCTGCCGGAGCAGCTGCGTCGACTATCGAATCTTTCTGTTGGCAGACAGGATTTTTAAACTGTATAATGAAACGGCTCGAATAAAAGCGATCAAGAACTGAACAAATTGGACCTGATTTTGACAAGAAAAAAAAAACCCTTCCTATCTTGTACAAATTCACTAAACATTTAATACTATAAAGTATTCCTTTGGCTTTGTGAACTTTGGTTCGCCCCAACCGCCAAATATGGCAGCAACGTGGTTACATATTTCCGTTCCATGCGAATTCCGTACCATTCAGGAAATGACTCCAACCGAATGCCGTATACCGAGAACTACGATGAGACACATCAAAAATGTGTAGCGTCTACTTATTGTCTCATGTGACATCAGGATTTCAGCTGTTTTCGACATGCGCTGATACGTACTTTGTCGATGTAAATTTAAAACGAAGATTATTTATTTTCAAGATAACTTTGAAAGAGAAACGAGCTGTGGAAGAATCATCCGGATTCTTTTTAAAAATTTTCTCGCTCTACTTTCAGGTGATTTTTCCGTTTATACACGATCACAATAAACATTATTCGGATGACTTTAAAAAAAAAAAAAAAAAAGAAACCCGCTTTACAAATCTCTCAAAGATCTGGCGCCTGGAAGGTAGACTGCAAAAATTGTGAAGTAGCAATGCGATTGCATAAACACTTGGCACAAGATGGGATGAAAATGTCTTGGTGGGTGGGGGGGGGGGAGTTGGGAGCAGTTTATATACCTAGTTAGGGTGTATTTGTGATAGGCGGGATGATAGAGGCAACACCGCTCTAGAAGCACCGGAAAGCGTCACACTTAAGTGTGTACCTACCGGTGTACCTGCACGGGCCGACTGTTAGATTCGAGAAGCAACCATAAAATTATATGGTAGAGAAATGAAGCTAAAGGTGTAATGCTTCAGTGCTTTCAAGTACTTGCACTGGGCGTAATTTTTAACAATTATAATGAAAAAAACGCGTTTTTATCCATTTTAATTCTCCTAAAAAATACAGTTTAAATATGAAATACAAAAAAAATAGAACTATCAATCCACCTTCAGCTCATTCTTAAATGTTTTTCGTGAACAGACACATCTTGGGTATCTGGATCAGTTTTCAAATTCAGTGGTTTCTTCTGAATCTCTGCATACCTGGAGAAGGGGGGGGGGGGGGCATTAAACCCTTTCTCGTGGGTAACCACCGCCTTAAACATCATACATCAAGGACACAACCTTCTTTGTGCTGTCAACACTCACGTTAAAGACAAGATGAGCCACTGCAAGTGATTTAAAGTAGAATACAGGTTTTTTCGCGGTCATCGTCTTATTAACTGTCTTGGCTTTCGCGATTGATACAGGTCGAAGTGGTATATTGTACCGACGTTTCACTCTGCATTTCATCAGTAGAGACCGGAAAAATTGGCGGATTAATTTCGTGATAGGCTGAAATTCAAACATGTGCACAATTCTGCTGGTTCTGCTATTGGCTCGCAGTTTAACTGAAGCTCTCTGAGCCAATGAGAGACTATCAACCGAAGAAGCATCGAATCACAAGCTACCTAGTGGAGACGCCTCAAAAGTTAGCACCCAATGTACATGCGTGTTTGCTTGAGAAATGCAGAGGTGTAATATAGGCTATCCTAGAGGTCATTGAATCCGCGAATTTTTCCGGTCTCTATTTATCAGGCATCTTCAGTGATGGTTACCTTAAAAACTGCCATGAAACAATAAATATCAGTCTGTTATTCCTTGCACTACCTGGAAGATTCCTGCTGCAATTCACAACGAAACGTCTCGTCGGTCAACGTGGCTGAACCTGGGAAGTTATTTGGTTGTGGTAATAACTTCTCAAGCTTTTTTAGTACATCTCTGGAAAAAATATAGTTTAGTTTTGTGTTGAATGTGGCTGTTAATGTTAAGCAGTAAATAAAATATACTTGTTACGTCACTAGGAAGATGGTTTAACAAGAATTGGTTATTATTTCTACATTGAACATCTGTTTTGGGACTGTTACTTAAAAAGGTCCAATGTGTATCTACCTATTGCTGTTAAAGAAACTAGGTCAAAGAAATATCACCAGGAATATTATTCATTTATTTAACTGAAGATTCACGTATTTTAATTGCTAATTTGTCAGTAACGTGTAAATACATACGTTCTTGGAATGAATCTCGCAATAATATCCTGGTGTAAAACATATCTGGTTTACGCTGATTGTCAAAGGGAAAATGAAATCCAGTATGGCCAACAAAGATATGATTATGTATTCATCTTTGTTGTCCATTTATGAAGAGGCTTTGATGTGTAACATCATAGCTCTCGGCATACGGAATATTTTCGTGAACGGCACGGAAGTGTCGAATGAAACGGAAATGTGTAACCACGATACTGCCATCTGTGGCAGGCGACTCGAACCAAAATTCACAAAGTCAAAGGGAAACTTTGTAGTGTTAAATGTTTAATGAATTTCAACAAAATGGTCATAATTTTTTTTAATAAAATTGCTTGTCTAAAATCATATCCAAAGTCGAGGTTTAGAAAATTTTCAAGTCTTTTTCGATTTTATCTGATCCGTTTCATTAGATAGTTTAAAAATTCTGTTTGCGTACAGAAAGATTCGATAGTCGATAGTCGGGTGCGGAAACTAGAGTGGTTCGCGCGAAAAACCCTATTTTTGCGTATATTTATCTCACTCGACATTATTTTAAAGAATTGTACGTTACATTTAGTGTTCAATCTTTGCATTATAAGTGTATTTACAACATGAGAACACACGAATTTGCTCGTTTCCGAGGTTACACTCGTTACAAATCACTGGCGAGTACATAAAAAAAAAACACTCGTTCGTAATTTTTTGAAGTGAAAACATCTTTAGGAAGGTTTAGATAGGGAGTTAATTCATGTAAGTCGTCATCGACATGGTCATGTGACGTGTTAATTTTTTTATATTTCAAGGATAAAACTTAATTTATTATATTTTTAAAGATATAAGTTTTTAATTTAATCTCTATTTTCCAAGGAAAATTTAATGTTATTGTTTGGTACATATTGTGAGTATTGAATATTTTTTAGTAGGTAGTTAAGTTGAGGTTATGTTTTATTTCTTTTGTATAATTATTTAAGATGTGAATTTCTTCAAATCTCAGGTTATGGTTATATTAGAGATAATGTTGATTATTTCTCGATTTAACTTAATAATTTTTTATTATTTCAATGAAAAAAACTTCATTTCTTCTAGTTTTAAAATTATTATTGGTAGGGGCAAAACTTATGGGTTTCCTTCATCGACGTGCTAGTGATATGATACAAAAATAATTTTCTTGCGTACATTTGACGTAGAAATGATTTCTTATTACTAGAGACCGGAAAAATTCGCGGGTTCAATGTCCTCCAGGATAGACTCCAATATCCTCTACACACTCGGGCAAATGCCAACTGTTCATTGGCTGCTGACTTGTGAATCGTCTCGACTGGGTGGTCTGTGATTCGACACTTCTATGAGTGAAGGTCTCTAATTGGTCCTCAGTCCTCCAGATTAACAGTGAACCAATGACAGAAGCAGCACTAAGGTATAATTATTTGAATTTTAGCATAACACGAAATGAACCCGCGATTTTTCAGGTCTCTACATATTACACATTTAAAAACAAAATTTTAATTTTTCTTTTCTGTCGACAGTCTCCATGACTAGAGACAGGAAAAATTCGCGGATACATTTTGCGGTAGGCTAGACTCCAAACTAGTTCACCTTCATTCTGAGTCAGTGATTGGACCGCCGTTTACCTGAAGGTCTCTAAGCCAGTGAAAAACCTTCAACAAAAGAAGAATCAAATCACAAGCATCCCAGGTAACGCGTGTCACGAGTCATTATCCAATGAGCAGGTGCAATTTGTCCTAGTACATAGAGGATCGTGGAGTCTATCCTAGAGGTCATTGAAACCGCGAATTTTTCCGGTCTCTACCTATGACAAACTTCTGTTTTTCCCACCTTCTATGACCACCAGCGCAAACAAGCGAGGCGCATGTCCGAGATGTTGTCAGGTCGGTGGGAAGAGGTGTTTGCCTGGGGCTTGTAGTCCCGAGACGGGTGTGCGACTTGTGTGTATCTGCCCCCCCCCCCCCCTCCCCGCACACAGTCGGATCCGGAGAGCCACTCGCCAGACTCTTTGTGCCCGTCCGAGTGTTGAATTAATCAGCGGGCATCCGGTCCGGTCGCTCGGATTTCATTAGAGCCGGGAGAACACGCGGAGGAGACGCCGACACACCAGTCGAGTGCAAGAGCGAGCCAAGCAGATGTCTGCACAAACACTCCACGAATACCTCACACTCCCGCGCTAACTGATATTCGACATTCATACTCGATTATACATTTCAACTTGAATTTTTTAAAAAAAAATGTGGTTGTCTGTAAAGTCGGTTTACGGACGATAGTTTAACGTGACAACGTCATAACAAAACATTAATGAAATGATTGCATATTTTTATGAATAAAATTGAATCATTTTTATTGAATTATCACTATTTTGTATGGATACAAAGAAGGAGTGAAATGAAATCTACAATTTAATTGATAAATTTACTTTTATTTGCACTCATTAATTCAAATATGTTTATAACTTTAACGAAGAGATTATTTTAACTATAACTTTTATACATGTTTGCTATTTAACTTTTTCCAATCTGTGTTATTCTGTTAAGGATATGACGATGATAGGAAAAGTAGGAAACGAATGGGAGTGTTTCAAGTTTAATGTGCCTCGAAAAAGTCAAATCGATGGTTGTTCCAATCGAGTGGAAGAGAGATAGATGCGGCGCAAGCGTACAATGAGCGTAACGGGACATATCGTAACGGGACACGTCATAACGGGACAATGTGCGTAACGGGACAATGTGCGTAACGGGACAATGAGTCATCCTTTTTCGTTCGTTTAGCCGGCGTTCATCGATTTATTAGACGTTATCACGTCAAAAGAAATATTGAAGTGAAAACTTATATAGGAAGGTTTGGATAGGGAGTAAATTCATGTAAGTCGTCATCGACATGGTCACGTGACGTCAGCTGGTGAATGTGGTGCGCGCGCAGCCAGTACACATAACACAGGTCGACAAGTAACGCACACGACATACACCAATACATATCTTATTAATACGCGTCTTCAGTCCCTGTACATCAGTGCTGTGCATATGTGAATCGAATGTGTGTATGCAGTAAAACGGGAGTATAAAATAAATTAATATTCTCATATAGATACATAGTTTGAATAACGAAGAAAACGGAGTCTTTGTAGCAATATAACCTAAAAATTAAGAACACAATTATTTATTATTTTAATACCTAAAATTACTATGCAATGCGTATTTTATAGAAATTTAGGAGTTATTATACTAACGTGATAAAACAAATTTGTTGTGTGATAATATTTTTTCTTAAAAATTTCGAAAAAGTCTCTGATTTTTATTAAAAATTAATTTGAATAACCAAAAACAACAACTGTTTGTTTGTAGTTTTAAGTTTTCACTTCTGTCGGCAGTTCTTATGACTGTTTTGAAATTTTTTTTAAACATTAGATAGGCCTACACCATGTCGGACACCGTCACAAAAAATCTATATATTATTGAAAAATCTAACATGTATGAGGCTAAGAAGATTTATTGCGAAATTATGATTTGTACTGCAACATTTTTCACCTGTTGTTTCGTATTTAACAGGTAATCAATTCTTATGTTTTAAAATTATCATTATATTTTATTTTATGCATGTAACGTTATCAGCAAAACAACTTTTAAACTTAAAATTAATGGGTTTAAAAAAACGCATTGCCCGTTATTTATAACTCTTTGTAATGGTTCCATGTATATTAATCTCTTATTTTTATTTTAAAGTATCTTGGATCAATTTTTTGGTACTCCTGTGAAGCATAGGAAAAAAAAATAATATTACACTGAATTTTAAAATTCGATTATAAAAATATTTTTTTCCCGTGAATATTGTGATATTCGATTCTAAAATTTGATTCTAATGAAAAAGAAAGACAGTATTCGCAGAAGCCTAGCACCAGTACGCCGTCCCTGCCACGTGTTGAATCACTTCTCGGCCAGGTATCCTAGGAGCAGCGCTGCTTGTCCGCTCATGTGATTAGTGTTTTTTATTTCAAATCGATCTTCAGCATCGAATGGTCGATACTAGAAGCCCGCCCCAAACTGAGACTTCGTGACGTTCCGTTTTTAACCCATAACTAATAACTAATATTTGAGATAATCGACAACCTAACAACTAAATAGTACAAAATGTAGATAACTGTGTAAAGTTGTTTTTTAAAAGTAACGTAACTAACTCAAAATAAGTAATAGATATAATTCAGTTACATTTAATCGCTAAGTGTTCTATTTATTTCACATTTTCAATAACGGCAATTGGAAGATTCACGTCGCAAAAAAAATCCAGTAATCGGTTTTGTTATCATTCCCCATATTTTTGGGGTGCTGAATCCGAATCTAAATTTATCCAACAAAATATTTAGGTGAGTTTGGAGATATTCGCAAAAACACCCAAATGTTTGCTTTTTATTGGGGGGGGGGTTCGCTTCTAATTCCAATAGTATATGTGATAGCGAATAACTCAATGTTACCATTTTTAAAGAAGACTAAATGTATCATAATTTGAGCTTAACTGCAGCTCTTTACGTCACACAGTTCTCGAGATACAGCATTTCAAATATTGGTAATTTTTCCCCAAAAGTGAAATTTCGAAGTTATGAGTCAAATTTTGAGAGTCTAATACTGGAAAAAATAATGATCCTACGAGGAAAATTGTCAAGAGTAAAGTTGTAGCAAATATATTTAACTATAATTCTAGCACAAAACGACGAATGTATACCCATTAGTTAACTCATAATTTGCAAGAAATAAAAAAAGGAGAAAATTGGATTTTGGGATGATTTGATCTAAATACCTTCCATGACTGAAAAAATTAGCGGTTTTCAACCAAACACACTAAATTTGTGTTTTATATGTAAGATTGTAATTATAGTGAAACAATATTAAATATTTTTACATAATTATGTAAAAAATGAAAAAAAAAAAATGAGCGAGTCTTTATTAGTGGCCAGAGATGTGTAACATCTAAACTCCATAACGAGCAAATACACTAATAATACGAAACTCTAACAAGAAATTAATGTAAAATTATTTTAAGAAGTGCCGAGTGTGATACATAAATGCAAATTGTGTTTTAAAAATGTCTGGACGCGAATCACTCATAGTTTCCACTCACCGTTAGGATTCACTACTGAAGTAGCTGCGTCGACTATTGAATTATTTGATTAGCAGACGGAAATGTTAAATTATATTATTGATTGGCTACCACAAAAGCGAAAGAACCTTGAAAAAAAAGATAGCAGACCCCGGCTTTAGACCTTATTTTCGACAAGGAATATTATTACAACGCTGTTCATCTTGTTAAAATTCATTAAACATTTAATAATATAAATTCACCCTTTGTTTGTGTGAACATCGGTTAGCGCCATCCACCACAGATTGCATCTCCGTGGTTACACATTTCCATTACTTTCCTGAAATTACTCCTACAATTAGCCGTACACTGAGAGATTAGAGTTTACACATCAAATCTTTGGTTAATAAGGCTTTGTTGGGTCGCGCTGGGGCACATAAGGGCCCTGAATTCCAGAAGGCCCTGCCTCTGAAACATCCGTAATAAAGAAATGTGGGAAAAGTGTGAGATGTCTGAATTGGAAGAGTTGATTGCAAGTGCAACTGGTACACAGTGTATCTTGATCAGGTGGCTGATGTTTGTCATCTACATTTGACCCAAAACTTAAAATTTCACTTTTGGTAAAAAAAAGAGCAATATTTGAAATGCTGTATTTCAAGAAGAATGTGACGCACAGAGCTTCAGTTGAGCTGAAACTGTAACACAGTTACTCTTCTTTCAAACTGGTAAAAGTGATATTCCGGTAACACATATACTATTGAAATTAGAAGGGAAAAAAAGGGGGCGAAAATTTATCTGTTTTTTGCGACATCTCAAAACGAACCATAAATTTTGTTGTATAACTCCAGATTCGGATTCAGCACCCCAAAAACATAGCGAATGATAATCATAAAACCGACTACTTTTGTTTTGCAACGAGATGTTTTTTGATACCTTTTTCCTGGGTTATTCTCTTTGTATTCATTGCCAGTAAAATAATGCAATTGATTGTGAAAGCAATTTGTGTGTTTATTAGATATATCAAAAATCCTTTTACCGTTTTTGCTCATACACGAACTTCAAAATTCAATTGGCCATAACATCCCACCTACCAAATTTTATGAAGATCCAATAAACGGCTCGAAAGATTTCTTAGGACAGTTATATATATCATACACACACACACGCCGATATCTCTAGCTGTCTCACTTCGTTTTATTTTGACAGAAACAAGCCAATGCTGGCTTAGATTACTAATTATAATGAGGGGAAAAATACATCAAGCATTGACCGCGAAGACAAACACACGGAGAACAAAACCAATGCCACCTGATATGAAAAGTGGCATGCCTAGACGGCACATATATATTCCCGTTACAGGAATTTAGACAGAAATAAAATGACAGCACAGACGAACACAGCAGTGATCTGAAAACGAAATGCAACAAGAACATTAAACACAGAGAAACATCAGTATTGGACAAAGACAACGCACATACGAACCCATCATTCAAAGAAAGTAATAATGAATCACGTCTTCACAGCAAAATACTCATTCCAGCTGACTGCATAGCGAGGACACAAATTTGCTGGTATTAATTTTTGGTAAATTATTATTATTATTCTTCAATATGCATTTAAATTATCCGTATTCATTTAAACCGTATAGCACAATGAGTTATTATGATAACGTTAAGCATTAAATGCTTGAAAGAGAAAATATGATGTTTAGTACCAAATACTGAATTATAAAACCAAATGAATGCGAATAAAATATTGAAGTACATCGACTGTCGAAATTAATAGTTTTGAATCCCACTTTTTTTTATGAAAAAAAGGTGATGGTAGAACTCCCGGTTTGGTGCGTGAAAGCGGTACGGTAAGTGACTTGCAACATTCAGTTTTCATTTTTAACACGCTTTTATTAGCTTCACTCTCTTGCTGTGTTAATCAAATTTCGGAAGTCGATTATAACCTACTTCTAACTGTCGTATCGATTTGAAACTTTGTAAGTATATGTAATTCAGATGATAATACAATACTTTCATGACTATGTATGACCTGAATAAAGAGCCGGGGGGAGGGAGGTCATAGGGGAAAAAACCACTACTTTCGAGCTATGGACAAAAAACCACTACTTTCGAGCTATGGACAAAAAAAACACTACTATCGAGTTATGGGTAATTACCACGATTTTTATGTATCCCCTAGGCTGGGGAATAGTGGAAATTTGGCCCGGGGTCAACTGCCCCCCCCCCCCCCCAGAATTTTGGAAATTCAAAAATCTTTCGAATGTTTACGACCCAAGAGGCCAGGGCATATTGTAAAATGTACCTGGGGTTCGACTTCTCTCCCCCTTCCCCTACCCGTAGAGGGGAGGTTATTTCCCCCCGATTTTTCGAAAGCCAGGAAAATTAAAGTACGTTGATTTCGACGTGCTTCCGAGGTCTTGGGGCACCAACAGACCCCCTCGGGACGGGGGTCAATTGCCCCCGAAGTATTCAGGACTTTGAAAATTGATTTTGTAGTGCATTTCGAGGAGTATTTTTTAAATTAAAAAATATTAAGACTCAAAGACGATAAAATAATTCATAACTTTGAACTGTAGAAAGAGGGGGGTCAGATGGGCAAAAAACCACTACATTCTAGCTATGGGAAATAGCCATGTTTTTTGTGTATCCATGAGGCCGGGAAAAGGTGAAAACATTGCCTGAAGTTAACTGCACCTAACAATTGTGGGGGGTGGAGGGTTAAAATCCACAAAATGTAGAAAATTTCAAACATCGATTATCTGTCGATTTGGTGTGTTTCCGAGCCATTTACCATTGGGGACTTCTAATTTACCACCCCCTTCTCCGCCATTTGCCCTCGATTTTTTGAAAGTCAGGAAAATTGATATACATGGATTTTGAAGTGCTTTCGCGGTATTCGGGTACCATTTTACCCTTCTGGGAAAAGGGGGGGGGGGGGGGTGGGTTATTAATTATTCCCGAATTTTCGGGACTTTAAAAATTTATTTTGCGGTGCAATTCGAGAAATAATAAAAAATATTTCAATATGAATCAAAAAGTAATAAAAAAAATTTTGTTTTAAATAACAATTAATTATTGTTTATTTTTGAACTATAACCCACAAATATATTCCTAAATAGTCTGGCACTATAAAAATATAAAAACCATTATTTAGACAAACAAACAACATAAAGTCGATTTTTGCTATTTTACAAAAGGCCATATATTTTTGATGTTTAAAACTCCTAGCTAATTATTATTTTTTACTAGAAGACAACGAATTAATTTTTTTCTCTTTATTTAATTTTTCTCAAGTATAAGATAGTTTTTATTGTGAAAATTTTTTACAAATGATTTTTATACGTAGCTACAATCTTATCTTGCGGTAGGCCTATACATGCATACAACATAAATAGTACCTAGTGTTTAACTTCTTTGGCGTTTAAAAAAGTTATGTTCTGCAATTTGTTATTCTTATTTTAATGCAGACCTGTTAGAGAATAGGTATTAAATAATTAATTTTTAACTAAAAAAACTGTGTATCGAAGAGCAAAGCTTGTATGCGTGATGCTAAATGTTATCTAAACGTTACATATTGATCTAATTTGCCAAAAAGGTATTTATGAATTGTTACTTAAAGCTTCAATTCAGGATAAATTATCAACGGATGAGTTACAGAGATGAAATGAGCTTAGCAGGAGTGGTTAGGAGCGCATAATAACCAGAGCTGGGAACAACAGTCGCCACAGGGTGTTTATTAATGTATTAATGTAGTCGCTGCTTGCTCGCTCGCTCGTGAAGGTCCCGGGGGGGGGGGGGGGGGAGGGGGAAGTGGAAACAAGGTTATGCCCTCGGAAGGGCCTGTTGGGATCATTGCTGTATAACCCTTTACACATCCCACACCCCTTTTTCTGGACCGGCCGAGCAGCCCGGGGGAAGGGGGGTACTGGCCCTAATTGCTCGTTTAGAGTTGAATGGTATCGTGCCCTCGTTAGCAGCGACTGATGGCTCCTCTCTCTCACTCTCTCCCACACTCTCCCACACCCTCTCTCCCACACTCTCTCGGCGCACTGTCCGCGCTCGATGATTAATTGCGACGTTCCTCCGAGCGATTCGTCATTCCGCTGAGTCACCGCACGTCGCTGATGTGGAACATGGATCCGTCGTCCAGTTCGCGCGGGCGCTCGTGCGAGCGACTGTTATCTGATGGCGCGCGGCAGTGCGTTTATGTTAGTGTTTTGGTTCATGCGACGCCGACCACTTACCCCTACACCCGGCCTTTTCCCCCTCACACTGGGTTACTTGTGTCGAATCAAATTATGAAAAACAATAAAAAAAATTGGTTGTCTGTAAAGTTGGTTTACGGACGATAGTTTAACGTGACAACGTCATAAAAAAACATTGATGAAATGATTGCATACTTTATGAATAAAATTGAATCATTTTTATTTTAATAATAAAATAATAAATACTTGAAATTATATTAGTAATCAGATTTTTAAAATGCAAGAATAATTAACCCTTATTGCCGAAATTGTTGTTGTAATAAGCAACGAAAACCACATTAAGTTTTCACTTCACTTTATAACCAGTCGAGTGGAAGAGAGATAGATGCAGCGCAAGCGTACAATGAGCGTAACGGGACACAGCGTAACGGAACAATGTGCGTAACGGCACACTTTTTCGTGCGTGCAGCCGGCGTTCATCGATTTATTAGACGTTGTCACGTTAAAATGATTAGCGAGACATGCCAAAAAAATGACCATGATTGCAACAGCCTTACACAGAAAAAAAAAATTCTGTACTTTTACTGAAGATTCTTTTGGAAACTACTTGCCAAGAAATAATTTTTAATAATAAAAGAAAGATATCGTAACTTTTGTACAACACATGGCTATGAGTATTTATGCATACATTAAATGCGTTTTTCGAGATAATTATGAGTATTTATTACGGACATTCGCTTAAAATTTTATATTTTAACTGATCTTTCATGAAGTATTTTTTACAACGAGAAAGATAATCGAATAGCCAATAATTTGACTTTATTTCCTTTTATTATGCTTATGAATGTGCGCTGCAAAGTTATTCAGGGAACAGTTTACAAATAACTTTAACTATAGGATACTGGTACAACACAAAACAAAAATTCCCTGGTAAGAATCCGAACCCAGTGTTACTGAGAACACAGGTTTGTAGTGATATAGTTGTTTTCGCGTAAATGTAAAAAATGTAGAAATATCTGTAATTTTAAATGAATATATCTGTTCATTTACAAAAAAAATCCCTTTCGGTACAGCCTACGCGCATAGGTAGATTTCTAAGTACCTATTTCTTCTGGAAATATTTTGGAAACTTCTATTATCTCCTGGAATAATTGAAGAATTTAATGTAGCTTACATTACATCCTATATGCTCGTCAATATTCAAAAAAGTATCAATTAAACATTCCATGCCGCAAAAATATTTTGAATATTTTCAACTTTATGCATACAGCATTGTATGCCTTAACGAATTTCATATTATGACTACTAAGTTAGTTATTCAATTATTTTTGACCTCCAAACGCTATTTTTCATCACTTGCACTTAATACCTACGTGGACGTATACATTTTTTTTTGGACAGCGGTTTAAAGTAATATCAAGATGGTTATTAACAAATTCCAATGGATTTGACAGAAATAAATTTTTTTTTCATTTTCAACCTCTGTTTTTTACAGTAATAGTTCGTTTCATAAAAAATTGTTTCAACCAAAGGTTTTAGATAAAATTTAGGAGTGTTAAAATAAATAATAATGCATTTGATAGTAAATCTATTAAAAAACGTAATGACATTGTGACTTAATGCCCTTGTTATTTCCACCACTTATAGTAATGGTTTGTTGTATAAAATTTATTCAGACAAAAGTATTCAATTATATTTAAAAAGTTAAACGAAAATAAATATTAGTTCGATAGAGCCCATGGTAGGGAAGTTCTATTTATTTTCAACCCCTTGTAGTAATGGTTTGTATTACCAAAAATTGTTCCAAACAAATATTTTAGGTTGAAATTATAAGAATAACAAACATTTTGAACGGATTCGATAGTGTACCTATCAAGGGAAATATATATTTAAAAAAAACTCTATCCCCTTTATTTTTTCAAACTTTTGCAACAATGTTTCGTTTTATCAAAATTAAAATAGTTTCAGACAAAAATTTTAGATAAAAATTATAAGTTTTACCATCAACCTGAACGGATTTGATAGTGTACCTGTCACGACCTTGACATACTTCCACGGTCAAGGCTGACAACAATTCCCCACACGCACGCTACCAAGAGCACCAATCACACAGCTACCCGAAACAAGCTGTCTACACTCGCTTCCTCGAAGCCTGAGTCCCCACCCCCTTGAGCGTGCAGTGTGAGATTACATTCCGTTATCATCATAAAAACCTTATAGAAAAACATCTAATGGGTAGCGATAGTAAAAAGAAAACAAACTATTTAAAATTTAAGCTAAGTTTCTGCAGTTTATTAATTCAATTACAATCGTAAAACCGACCATAGCTGTTGAGAGATACTTAATATTATCTTTTCATGCACATTATGAAAATTTTCTAAAGTCCGTATGCTTCATAACAATAATTCTATATATATATATATAAAATACCTACATATAATGAATTATATGTAGGTTTATTATATATATATAATATACCTACATATAATGAATAAAATATTGTAAATAAAATACATGCCTCAGAATTGCACAATATAGCTAAGAAAATCTCATGTTAATAAAAAAACGAGCTGTAATAGGCTAGATATGAAAAAAATAGTAGTATAAGACATCATCGAAAATAATACAATTTCAATGGAGCGCTCCTACATCAAAGTTCATAAGGCCTTTTCTGTTCATCATGAAAGTTCAACTCAATTATCAGCACGCTTGCCCAATTATCTTCCACACGCACCTTCCTAGACTTTAATTACGCATAAGTCGTAATTAATAGTATCATTTTAATTCGTAGACTTGAAATGCACCGTTTGTGCACACAGTATTTTCACAAACCCCGAATCACACTGCCTGGTCATTTAACTGGTGTCCGCTTTGTCTCAATTTGTAAAGGCGGAAAACATAATTTAATATAATAGCTCAAACATTTCCGTTTGAATATAAATTCAATACTTAAAAAGAATTTATTTGTAAATTACCTAAATTATTACATAGAGATAGTTTTATATAATTTATACATCCTCACGAAAAAAACTTACATCAAGTCATCCTCACGAAGTCAATAAAAAAAAAATAGTAAGAGTAACGTTTTGCTTTCACCCATTTTTATAAAATATCTTATTTTGGAACGGTCAATAAGGAATATTTTAGATCGAAACATGTATTACAACAGCTCAGTGTTTTATGTAGACCTGACTGTAATGTCCTTCAAAACGTGCCTCTTGACTGCACATTATACAAACATTTTACTTTTGCTCCGGCTACATTGCCTAGATAGTTTGCTAAAAAATAGAGAAAAGGTTAAAAATATTACTTTATATTTACTCTATAGTAAACATAATATTCAAATACCCTACAAATATTTCTAATAGTGACTAATATCTAATTTTCAATAAGTAGCAGCTATTTTAAGCTACATTTCTGTAGGCATGTGTTTCAGTAAATTGTATTATTAAATGAGAAACCAGTTTAAATATTTCTTTAACATTTAAATTATGTTTCAATGAAAAAATGCATAGTCCTATAAAATAATACAAATTATAGCAAATAACAGGATTACATATATGACTAAATATAAAATCGTAGGATTTCAGTATTGTTAACTTTCATGTAGAATTTACGCGTTAGTCATACACTTTATGCACCACACTCACCCCTTTAAAATTCCTGAAAGATAAAAACTTATCTTAATGGTGGGTGTAAATTTCAGAAAATGATAAATAAGAGCTCGTGTTGTTTGTTTGTCATGTCTCCCACATAATAAATTTTTTAAATTATTTTCAAATCATATTATACACCCTCTCAGGGGTACATATATGTATAAGACAATAAAAAATAGTTGTTACTGAATAGTCGTTTGTTATTCTCACCTCTTATTAGCTCCAGAAATATAAACCCAAAATTAGCCTCTAAGCAATCTAATTAAGAAATTTTTAACACACACAGTATTTAAATTTGTTTGCATATTTTTGATGAATAGTTTCTTATCTAACTTCAGTAGTAAACATGATTTTTCAATTTTTTGGAATAAAACTACCACATTCACACCCCTCAGGTGTAGAATTTCAGAAAAAAACTAAATAGAAGTAAGTAATTATTGTGTGTTTAATATTCGTAACCAGTAGCTATTCTTACTTTTTCTTGGTTAGGTTCAGAGATAAACTTAATAACTATAACAACACATTAACATTTGTTATCCCTTTAGAAATAAAATTTCATAATGACAAAGTCAAGTGTTTAAGTTAGCGGAAGGTCTTACATAATTAAATAAATTTTCTTAGAAATACTTTATAAGCGATGCTTAAACAAACGACCAACATCTTTTAATATTACATTTAATTTAACTACATACATTAAGTAACGGTAAACCAAGGAACTAAATGCCAGGCTGCCGTGGTGAGCTAGCATGACCTACCGGTAAACCAAGGAACTAAATGCCAGGCTACGGTGGTGAGCTAGCATGACCTACAGGTACACTAAGACACTAAATGCCAGGCTGCCGTGGCGAGATAGCAAGATCTACCGGTAAACCAAGGAACTAAATGCCAGGCTGCGGTGGTGAGCTAGCATGACCTACAGGTACACTAAGGCACTAAATGCCAGGCTGCCGTGGTGAGCTAGCATGACCTACTAGTAAAGCAAGGAACTAAATGCCAGGCTGCGGTGGTGAGCTAGCATGACCTACAGGTACACTAAGACACTAAATGCCAGGCTGCCGTGGCGAGCTAGCATGACCTACAGGTACACTAAGGCACTTAATACCAGGCTGCCATGGCGAGCTAGCATGACCTACCGGTAAACCAAGGAACTAAATGACAAGCTGCGGTGGTGAGCTAGCATGACTTACAGGTACACTAAGGCACTAAATACCAGGCTGCCGTGGCGAGCTAGCATGATCTACCGGTAAACCAAGGAACTAAATGACAAGCTGCGGTGGTGAGCTAGCATGACTTACAGGTACACTAAGGCACTAAATGCCAGGCTGCCGTGGCGAGCTAGCATAAAATTCCGGTTAACCAAGGAAATAAATACCAGGCTGCCGTGGCCAGCTAGAATGACCTACCTGTAAACCAAGGAACTAAATGCCAGGCTGCCGTGGCGAGCTAGCATGACGTACCGGTTAATCAAGGCACTAAATGCCAGGCTGCGGTGGTGAGCTAGCTCGACCTATCGGTAAACCATGGCACTAAATGCCATGCTGCCGTGGCGAGGTAGCATGACCTTCCGGTAAATCCATGCATTAAATGCTGTGGTGACCAGTTTATGCGGCGAACATTTGATACAGATCCCCACGTGATACAGGAAGAAGTGTCAGACTATTGAACTGTTTGCTATAGGGTGTTAAATAACAAGGCGCGTTTGTGGTGTTATTTATTTGAACAAATGAAGGACGTCAACATCAATACATAAAGTTATTGGCTAGTACACCACTTTAAATATCTTTCTGCACACCCCTTTAATTTGATTGGTCGTTTTTAGAGAACTAGGAACGCTTCGATGTTATTGTCCACGAGTAACCACCACAAAAATGCGGCGAACAGTTTTAACAGTCTAACAAATTGTACCGATCCACTCTGCTCTCATTTGTTGTTGCACCATGCGTTCCTGACAGGATCAAATGTATTCATTTCCCATCTATGCGCACGAACTGTCTCCCATGCATACGACCGTCCTATGCTCTATTGGTAGAGTCCTGAAAATATCGTGGATACATTCGGTGATAGGCTAGAATTCAAACACATATACCTCTTAGATAATTTTGCTATTGGCTTACTGTTCATCTGGACGAATCTCAACCAGTTATAAATATATACTGGAAAAATTCGCGGTTTCAATTACCTCTAGGATAGACTCCACGATCCTATATGTACTAGGACAAATTCCACCTGCTCATTGGATAATGACTCGTGACACGTGTCACTTGGGATGCTTGTGATTTGATACTGTTTTTGTTGAAGGTTTTTCACTGGCTTAGAGACCTTCGGGTAAACAGTGGTCCAATTACTGACTCAGAATGAAGGTGAACGAGTTTGGAGTCCAGCCTACCGCGAAATGAATCCGCGAATTTTTCCGGTCTCTAGTTATAAACCCTCAACCAAAGAAGGATCGAATCACAGACAAACCAGCTGTGACGACTTACAAGTTGTCAGCCAATGAACTTGCGTTGCTTGCCCGAGTGTACAGGGGTATGTGCAGTCTATCCTGAAGGCCATCGAAACCGCGAATTTTGCAGGTCTCTAGCTATTTGCTGTTGTGCATCAGTAGGTTGGAGATCATGGCGGGAAAATCTTGTGCGCGCACGACCTACTGTTACTGTTACGGTTTAATTTTCAATTGTGCACCTCGCTTAACATTTCTCCACGCTGGCTCGCTCGTGAGACAGAGATAAGAGTGCAGACGTTGCATCGGCGAGCGAGGGAAAGATTTTTGAGAGGAGGGGAAGAAGGCAATCACGTGGGGAGGTGGGTGGAAGGAGGGGTGGAGGCTGCTGGGGAAGCAAGCAAACATCACATTCGAGTTCGGCGTCACGGTCGCGGCCATCTCGCAGGAATGCCAACATCGATTAATCGAGAACGGCGGCTCCTCCCGTATAGGTCGACCCGCCATTCCAACCTGCTCTTTTCCTTTCCATCCGTCCCTTCCCCCGCGCATACATCCCTGGCTACTGGCTACCAGCTCCTCTTGTTCCTTTTCATTCCCCCTCCCCTTGCCGATAGCTCCCTTAGCCCACGAGGGGGTGTATCGCTCCGCCATCTCGTCTGTTGCTAAACCCTCTCCCCCTTCCCCTAACCCTCCTAGCGTGGCCACGGTGTCGCTGAGACTATCACCAGGGCGCGCCGGACACATGCTATTACTTGTGAAATATCCCGCGCGCCGACGACATCTCGCGAAGACGGTTGTCCTGGCGAGCATTCGTTCGCGACGCGTCGGGCTGGCGAGGAATAATAAAACACCCGGTGTTTGGAAGGGTTGGAAGGTTGATGGGGGGGGGGGGGGGGGGGGGGGAATCGGACGTAGGCTCTCCTCGCAACAGGGGATCAAGTCGCCACTTTTTTTTTTCCTTCTGCCGAACGCTGACATCTAACGATATATAGTTTTTTTTTTAAATTGCAAGTTTATTTTTACGCTGTGTAACATATTATCTCTCTCGGTATTCGGAAGTCAAGGAAACGGAAGCGCCGTAACGACCACTGTGCTGCCCTCCGTGGCGGATGGAACAAACCAAAAGTTCACAAGGACAAAAAAAACAAACAAAAAAGGAAACTTTATATAGTATTAACTGTTAAATCATCTTAAACAAGGTGGGATACATTTCAATAAAATCCAGGTCTATCTTTATATCTTTTGTCGGAGCCGCTTCATTATATTAGTTTATAATTTCGGTGTGCTGATAAAAATGATTCGGTAGTCGACGTAGCTGCTCCGGCAGCGAACTCTAGCGGCAGGTGCGGAAACTACCCGTGATTCGCGTCCGGAAATGTAGTTGAAAAAACATTTTGCGTATATTTATCACTCTCGGCATTATTTTAAATCATTTTACGTTAAATTTAATGTCCATGTTTCGTATTATAAGTGTATTTGTAGAGACCCGTAAATTTCGCGGATTAGTCTGGCCTTAGGGTAGAACTCATTGTCATAGGTTTGCTTAATCCATGTTTGTTTTCCCATTGGTTGATTTCTTAGCGAGAACATTTTAATCCTTGTTTGTGGCCACTACCTGATTCGCTTACTTCTCTCCTAGCTGGGCATCGTTGGCTCACGGTCGTAGAGGGGCGTGTCCAAATAACTGTAGTTCAATAATAAATGTGAATGATTTAATGCAGTTTTTTTATACATATGCCATTGCAGTTTTGCACTGTTTGTCATGGAAAAATGTAGAAAAATCATTTAAAGAATATTTGCTTTCTAATTTGTGATTAATGAAATCGCGAAATTTCCGTATCTCAATGTATTTGCAACGTGAGAAAATATGAATTCGTTCGTTACCGAGTTTAGACGAGAGTACGGAAAGACTCGCTCACAAATTTTTTTGTACAACTTCGTGTAGTACTGAAATTCAAGTGTTAAACTCCTCTTTTATCATTAGTCGTATGAAACTATTAAAGTCCTGTATTGGACACAGTTAATTTTTTAAATATTATATATTACCCATGGATAGGGGCATGCATATTTCGCGTAAAGAACCCGAGGCTAGCTGAAAGTTAAAACGCCGTAGCATCGACTCTGTTCCGTGATTGGGTGAGTTTCTTCCAAGGACATGTAGATTGTTACTACACCAGTCACAGTGATTCAGTGCGGAAGAAAATACGCCCTGAATGACTTCTATCGCTAAACGGCCGCTAGTCACAATGAAGAAACCGCTGGTACGTGTATACCTTGTTGCAGTCTAATAGGCGTTCAGATTTTTTTCACGAGAAATACTTCCCTCTACCCATGGACAATATATACATCAGGTTTATGGAACTAAATCGTAATTTTTGGCGCCACCCCTATCACAAGGACTTAATTACAGACTTAATTATATATAATTTATTACAGACTTACATTATACACTAATTATATACTTTATTATAGACTTAATATTAGACTTAACTGTTCTTTGCACGCTCGGGAAAATGTCACCCGGTCGTTGGCTTTTGAGTTATGATACTGGAATTACAATAGCGTTAATGGCGCAACGTGACAGAAAAATATCGAGTTATAGCGTACATGAGTTGCATACCCGCGCGAAAAACAAAAATACAATTATACAAAAAAAAAACAAATATTAATAAATTATTATTATTCAATAGGTTAGTGTTTTTATACTGAAGTTACCTTGTGATTGTTTCATGGATTCAAGACAAGAGTGACACTATATTTGTCGGTTACTATTCATTCACAGTTTGTGTGATAGGATTTTACTCGTTACTACTGTTATCCCACCAAAAATGCTATATTTGCTATGGAATTCAAAATATATAAATTTTAGTTACGGCATCTGAAATTTTTGTTAGTGGGGTAAGTATGAGTTATTATGGTATAATTTTATTTGTATTAATTTTATTTTATTTGTCTAATTTATAAACTAAAAGTGTGCAAGTTGATTTCCTGCTAATTTGAGTATGGAATGATAGTGGAAATTATACTGTAAATATTTCACCGAGAAATGGATAATGACGAGACGAATCACAAATTCTTATTTCCAACATATGTCTGAGCTTTCTTGGAAGGTAGAGTTTGCTATCGTGACAAAAATAAAATAAATGGTACCTATTTAACTGTGCGTTTGTATTTCAGGACAGAACCAGTTTCGTTTGTTAATCAGATATGTTTTCTTCACAAATATATTTGTTTGGTATAAGTAAGTGCACTGTATAATAATGTACTTCGTGATGCAAAATATCACACATTATAGCTTGTTTTTAAAAGAAAAAAATATATTTTAGATAGAACATAAGGAAAAAATCAATCAGTTACTCTGGAATTGCTGAAAACTATTTTTTTTTAAATATTGCACACAATAAAACGTTTTGTCAATTAATGCACTATAATTCCAGCAGAAAAAAAAATTTGATTTATATACAAATGAAGGATCCAGACAGAAATCTCGTCTAGATTTTTGTAATGTTTTTAAAAATGTAATGGAAGTATATAACCAATACAATTGTCTTGGAAGTTACCCATAAACAATGGTATCATTCTTACATTTTAAAATAAATAGTAAATGGCTATTTTTACTAAATAAATTTCCCATATAATTATGTTGGTTTGACGGTTCCATTTCATGACGAAAATTCGTTAGCAATATTTTTTACGGTTTTTGTTTCACGAGGTGTCCTAAAAAATATTTTTCAACTTCTATCTGCAATAATGGTAAGTACATTTAATTTTAAGAAGATTGTTAATGACAAATATATTGAATGTTATTAAAATTATATACTTTTTACATTATATCAGACTTAAATGAATGTTTTCGACACATAAATATATGTATACAAACTAGTTCAGTTACACTGCAAAATATTTTGTTTTAAATTATTCAGCATTAATAAAAAATAGATACTTACTGAGTAATTTAACAGTGGATCCTAAAAATATATAATCTGAATCGATTATCCACTGTCAAGGCAACTGCAACTATTGAGCTGAACTATCCTTAATGGACAGATACTCCGCCAATCATGGCAACCCACATAGACCAATCACAGCTCAGCTCTTAGTGTGCCCTTATATAAATATTGTGCCAGAATAGCAGGACTTGCGTTGTTAATTAAAATTTGGGTTACATAGAGTCCTTCAGAACTTTTGCTACCAAAAATTGTAGTTATTCTTCCTGAAAAATTAAAAACCAATATTATTTTTAAGTAAAACAAGCCAATCGTTGGCTGAATAATTTAACTGAAAAGAAATTTTTAAGTACGGTTTTTATATAGGGGAGAGTTGGCTAAAACGGGGTACTTAGTGTTTATATGCTCATTAAGTGACTGGTAGTTATACCTGAGTATCCATTATTTGCAAGGAAACACTATATATATCCCTACTGATATTGTGCATATGAAGAGTCGGATTCAAGCAATGTGAAATAAAACATTAATATTTTTCTTTAATGTTGCTAAGTACCCTGTTTTATCATACCGGTCGGATAAAACGGGGTACATCAATATCGAACATATTAGTGCAGGTATTTAGATACAAAATGAAACATATTTAATAAAAAGTGTTGACAACTTTATTACATATGATTTATGACTTGCATGTTCATTACAGTTTACTATGATACATTAACAAATAGCACAATAAAGAAGTCAAATGTCATCATTATCAGTTTCTGAGGATCTCATTTTTAAAAATGCCTGAAATTACAGACTCTCTGAGTATCAGTGCAAGTTATACAACACATTTATACCAAAAACAATATTCTATCGTTAGCAATAATCACAAGTGTAAGGACCAACATCATCACTGTCTATACCTGCACACTGTTCGTGTGCCCATTCATCGCACATAACACACTTAATCCACCCTTCTTCTGATTTGGAGTTTGAATACAAGTCATAGCAGAAGAGACATGCTGCATTTGTTTCCTCTTCATCAGATGTTTCAGAGTTGTCCTGAGTCATTACGGATGTTTTACTGCATTTTTTTATTACTGTGGTCTTTGCGAGTTGTAGACTCATTAACATGTGACCTGTCTCTAGATGAATTCAGTTTTCTTTTTACTGTTTTGGGATTAGCAGTAGAACTATGCGCAGATGTCTTACTTTGTGCAGCAATTAGGCCTAGTTCATTTTTATAAGGGGAGCTTGTGAGGATCACAGTTTTGCCACGTCTCCTGTTATTTTTGGTTTCAACCTTCCTCTGAGCTATAGGTATGGGTTTAATGTCTTTCGGTGACACAGCAAATGCCGATGTGGCTGTTGATGTGGATGCTTCGGAATCCAAAAGACACTGCGAAAATGGCCCATGAGATTCACGTTGGCTAAATAGCGGTTCAGGTGTGCTGGCCATAGGTTCAGATTCAGCCATGATAGGTTGTACTAATGGTTGGTGGATGCTTGAAATGGCCAAACTTTGCTGACGAGACATTTCCTCTAGAGGCCTTTCAGTGGTTTCAGCACGTTGGAACATCCAGTCAGGATGATGCTTCTTATTTTAAAAAGTCAACATTCAGCAAAATAATAGAGATTTTATTTAGTTTTTTTTCAATAAATATATTAAAAACTGATACATATTTATTTCTTACACTTCTTAGAATGCAATAATTTAAAAGTGCTTGCCTTTCTTAGTAGCATCCTCAAGCGATAAACCAGTTCTGGCTTTTTTCACTCTCGCTTCGAGAGTTGATTGTGGGACGCCAAACATTTTAGAAGCCTTAAGGTATCCCATTCTGGCAGCCAAAACCTCAGCAACTTCATTTTTCATAGCATCTTGAGACCAAGACTGTCTGTTGGTTTGGCGAACATAAGGCATGATGATTCACTGTCTAAATAAAATACTGTACATTAATTTGTGCCCGAAACCAAATAAATAATGGTTTGGAACTTATGGGTAACAATATCAAATGATCATGGTACTTAAAGCTATAGTTAAGAAAAGGTTTGATAAAACAGGGTATAGTCAGATAAAACAGGGTACTACCCTGTTTTAACCGACCACGCAGTACCCTGTTTTGTCAGACTACGCCTTGCTACAAAATAAATTCATTTCTAAGGAAAGATGAGAAACGTACAAGTTAGTACACACACGTATTTGTAGTGCATACTACACTCATTTCTATTTCACCTGTATAGTTTGATGGTTTCATTCATCTGCAGTTATCATACAAACAAAAGCCAAAAATTACATCACATCAGTCAGAAAACACACTTTTCTCAATAGACAACGCTTGACGCTGCCAACTGCCGCGCTATCTGTTGCTGGCTAGCGGTAATAGTACGAGTAATTAACTTACACGAGCAGAGGTAGATGGCAGCACGGTATAGTGGAAATAACAGTGGTACCCCGTTTTACCAGACCACCCGGTTTTGTCCAACTCTCCTACTGCACATTTTAAGTAATTACTTGTACTTTAACTTAAAAAAATTATATGTTGAGGTTTTATGTGAAGGATTTTTTTAATAATGATTCAATAATAACAATTTTAATAATAATGATATATTTTATTTATTTGCCTATTTTTACAATCTTTAAAATTTTTACATTAGACAAAATACAGCACGTTGATTAAAGTGACTATATGCACTCACACATAAGCTTGCTTTTGTGATTGATAATTTTTCCTGTTTAATTTAGCGAATTGTGGTAAAATTGCAAACAAAAGAGGAAATAAATTTATTATTACAAAAAAATGACCCTTAATATTACTGCATCAAGACATGCCTAAACTTCGGGAACACCAACAATCGCATAGGCGCGGTCTCAACCCACGCTGTTAGAAATGACAGATGGTTCACTGAACAAGCTGCACATTCCTTGTTCAACGTGCCGAGTTCGACAGCAGTAACTCCCTTGCGGACTGGAACACTAACGTCGCGAGGTCTCCAGAGCCATAGCGGAATGTATACGCCATTTCATCGCGAACTGGAGGTGTCGTGAGGAGAAGCTACAACGAGAGTCCGAGACCACCCTTTCCAGCACCACCGCCAAACCTAATTCGTAGAGACCGGAAAAATTCGCGGATTCATTTCGCGGTAGGCTAGACTCCAAACTTGCTCACCATCATTCTGAGTCAGTGATCGGACCACCGTTTACCTGAAGGACTCTAAGCCAGTGAAAAAACTTCAACAAAAAAGTATCAAATCACAAGCATCCCAGCTAACTCGTGTCACGAGTCATTATCCAATGAGCAGGTGCAATTTGTCCGAGTACATAGAGGATCGTTGAGTCTATCCTAGAGGTCATTGAAACCGCGAATTTTTCCAGTCTCTACTAATTCGATAACCCTTTGGTTGACGCAAAGCAATACCTATCCCAAGAGTCCTACCGCGGGGACTGTCACATCTCTGGGACTCCTCAGACAACCCAGAGAGCTTGTGATCTGGTAGACTTCTACTAGCTTGCCAGGCTTGTAGCATAGCTGTGTCGCCGCTTACCGGGTCCGCCCGGCATCAGAGCGGGGGCTCCTCAGGATGTGCTCTAACCGATCAGAGCCTCCAACTGCCAGTGCGAGTTCTCATCGTGTGATCTGGGCCGATAGAGGAATACTCAGCGCGGACTAGCTAGCGACGCGCACTAATCTCAGTGTTAATTCCATGATTGGAAGCATTTGTGGATGTGGTTTTTTTTAGGTCACAAACTCGCATATCAGAAGCGAGGTGTGGCACTGCGTGTCCTCGTGATGATGAATGAATTTATTTACCCCTTTTTCTGATATCTTTTTTTTGGGGGGGGGGGGGGGAGCGGGAAATTAATTTTAACGCGTTGTTTCTGAAATCCATGATTACAGAAACAAAAATTTCGCACATGCATTAAGTCGTAAGTCAGAATGCAAACCTTCACACTCTCCCACTGTACTCATGATTGGTAGAGACTGGATAAATTCGCGGGTTCAATGACCTCTAGGATAGACTACACCATCCTCTACGTATGTACTAGGACAAATTGCACCTGCTCATTGGATAATGAATCGTGACACGCGTTACCTGGGATGCTTGTGATTTGATTCCTTTTTCGTTGAAGGTTTTTCACTGGCTTAGAGTCCTTCAGGTGAACGGCGGGCCAATCACTGACGCAGAATGAAGGTGAACGAGTTTGGAGTCTAGCCTACCGCGAAATGAATCCGCGAATTTTTCCGGTCTCTAATGATTGGACCACAGTTATTTGGACACGCCCCTCTACGACCGTGAGTCAACGATGCCCAGCTAGGAGAGAAGTGAACGAATCAGGGAGTGGCAATCAACAAGGATAAACAAAGGTCCTCATAATAAAATCAACCAAAGCAAACATGGGTTTGAATTCTACCCTGAGGTCAGGAGAACCCGCTACAGACACGGCAAACGCGACATCACTCGTCCGGCTCTGGAAGCCGACTGACAAGTCACAACTTGTTCAAAACTTGACAGTAACTCTTAACAATGGGCTTGTAACTTCAAATAGATGTATCGTCAGCAGTTGCTGCTATAAGAATTCAATCGCCGTATTTTTTGATGACACCTCGTGAGATATGCATCGACGGATTCGTGGATGTGTAAATCGATGTTAGGCCAATACTGGTGACGATGAGGGGCGAAGAGAAGAACATGGAGCGTTGATGGAAGTATGAGGGAGGGGGGATAAGGGGATAGGGACGGTGGTGCACCCAGAGAAAGCCAGAATGTCGCAGGGACGTCCATCATGTTTCCGATTCGCTATTGGTAGGGACACCTGTATTTCGCGAATACATTTCGTGTCAAGGTATTTCACAAAATACTGTAACTTTTCTCCTGTGGTTATTGGCTGAGGTCGGTGAGAGGTGTCGTCCCGCTCTTGACGGGGCCGATGATAATGTGGTCACCGTACTGCTGCACCCTCACAATTTTCCATGACTCTTAGAAAAAGCTACAGTGTTTTGTGAAATACCTTGACATGAAATGAAATCGCGAAATACAGGTGTCCCTAGTTATCGGATTCCAGTGCCGATCCCGGCGGTAGAGACCGGAAAAATTCGCGGGTTCAATGACCTCCAGGATAGACTACACAATCCTCTACACACTCGGGCAAATGCCAACTGTTCATTGGCTGCTGACTTGTGAGTCGTCTCGACTGGGTGGCCTGTGATTCGACACTTCTATGAGTGAGGGTCTCTAATTGGCCCTCAGTCCTCTAGATTAACAGTGGACCCATGACAGAAGCAGCACTGAGGTATAATTATTTGAATTGTAGCATATCACGAAATGAATCCGCGAATTTTTCCGGTCTGTCTGTGGGAGATGGGCGGTTGTTGCTCCCCGTGCCGGACGGGGTGTCCGGCCGCAAGGAGCGGCCGCGAAGAAAGGAGGTATTGTCATTCCTCGGCCTCGTCGGTTTATTTACGGCCCCCGGCCCAGCCTGCGAGCATCAGCATGCGGGGTTAACCAGCGTCCACCCGGGGGCTCATGCATATGGAAAGGAGGTCGCGGATGAATCCGGGAAGGAAAAGGTGGTCGAGGAAAGAAGGCCGGTCAGGATGGACGGGCTCCTTTTATTCCCGCCTCCTCCCCCGCTACCACCAAGCGGCGGTCACGTGTGTATATCGTCCGCGGCGGGCACACACCGGCCTGTGGGGGGGAGAGGGGGTGCAAGGTGTCGTCTGTCTGACCTGGAGCACTGGAGGAGCTCGGCCAATACTCCGCGGCTACAACGACCGCCGGTTTTCATGTATTTATTTATTTATTGACGTGACAACGTCTAATAAATCGATGAACGCCGCCTGCACGCACGAAAAAGTGTCCCGTGACGCAGATTGTTCCGTTGCGCTGTGTCCCGTTACGCTAATAAATTGACCAAAAATTATGGTGATTCATATAATTGATGATAGATATTTGATTACATTTTATTTATATGAAAACTTGTTCACAATTATACTTAAACTTTTAGAGTTTTTAAAATTAATTACAAGTCATCTACACGTGAACGGTTTCGTCGACTGTTTATAAAGTGAAGTGAAAAGTTAATGTGGTTTTCATTGCTTGTTACAACAACAATTTTGGCAATAAAGGTTAATTATTCTTGCATTTTAAAGATCTGGTTGCTAGTATAAATTCAAGTATTTATTCTTTTATTATTAACATAAAAATTATTCAATTTTATTCATAAAAGTATGCAATAATTTATCATTGTTTTTTATGACGTCACGTTAAACTAACGTTCGTAAACCGACTTTGCAGACAACAATTTTTTTTTTTATTTCGCTAAAGGACCACCCAGGTCTGATCTCCGCAATATCCTAAGTTCCGCAGCTCCCTTGAGCCACTTTTCGTGGTCGGGATAAAAAAACACATTTTTTTTCGAGGATTCATAACTTTTCACGTCATTTGAGAGTTTTAAATATATCGTATATACTTTCCTAACCTAACCAGAACTCTAATTGAAGTTACGATCACCAACAAGTCTGAAGACCTACTCTTTCCGATGAAAAAATAAAAAAATTAAGAACAATTTTTATTTTGCGAATTAAAATTTAAAAAAAAAAAATTATTCTACGCATTATTTGTGAAACTGACCTCAAATAATACTCGGCACTGGCGCAGACCCCGGGGGAATCAGGGACCATGGAACCAAAAAGACCCTCTCTGAGGGGACCACTCGCGCTTGCAAAATCATAACTTTGAAATGTGAAATCCCGCAGCCCACCCTCTAGGAATCCTACAGATTTTCGCCCACGATATCCGGAGTCAATGAATTTTAATTTTTTTCACTGGCATGCACACACACCGGGGGGGGGGGAGCTGAATTGTATCCCCTTGGAAAGGGTACCTTTCATACTTTTGGTGGCGGTAGTGTAGCTGGGTAGGAACTGGAAAGGTACCCTTTCCGATTTCTCAAAATGTTTTAGTTTTAATGCAAATATGGACTGGAAAGGTATCCTCTCGGAAAGGTTAGGTTAGGTTGGATTAAGTTAGATTAGGTCATGTTAGGTTAATTTAGGTTAGGTTAGAGGGGATAACTTTCACGATTATAAAGCAGAAAATAATATGCATTTTAAGAAATCGGAAAGGGTACTTTTCCAGTTTCTACCCAGCTACACTAGCGCCACCAAAAGTATGAAAGGTGCCCTTTCCAAGGGGATACAATTCTATCGTCCCCACACACCTACACACTTACACACATGCACACAAAAAATTTATGTTAAAATAAGAAATTAACCAACGCCTTTTTTTTTTTTTTTTTTTTTTTTTAGCTAGGATTGTGGTTTGTAGCCGCGTAAAGATTATATAAATATCAATATAAATATTCTGCAAGCAAATATTTTTTCTAGTGTACCACTATGATTCACTGAGAAACAGTTATTCGTAAAAAACATTAGACCATAAAGAAATACATGGGTACTTAAGTACCTATTCATTCAAACAATATTTAACGAAAGGATTGTTTTCGTTGATAGTGATGATGGCTAAACAGTTATGTGCTGAGTCTGCAAAAACTCGGTTCAGATACCACTGAATTCCTAGGGGTTCTAACTTCTTACCCTTCTCTCACTCTCTCACTCTCTCTCTCTATCTCTCTCACTCTCTCTCTCTCTTTCTCTACTTAACTGAAAAAAAGAATAACTCTTATTTTATTTGAGATCTTTCTTGGACAATATTTTCCGTTAATTCACTATAATTTCAAACAGTCCCGTTGTGTCCAAAATCACCGTTAAACTCATATATGAAATTTTTTAATTACCTATACTTCTAATGAAGAACTTTCCAATATATATATAATATGAATATTTTTGTTTTGGTTATTATATTTAATGATAAATATCGATTATTTATTAACCTTTTTACTGTATTAATATGGAACAAAAGGGCAATAAATTAAAGTTTAACAATGAAAATAATGAAATTTACAACTTTGTTTTCAAAGGTGCAAGATCGTTGTAACACGGTGGGGGGGGGGGGGGGGGGGAATTTCTGTAATTTTACAAAAGATTCTTTAGGGAACAAGTTGCCAAGAAATAGTTCGTAATGCCACACGAAATATATTGTAACTTTGTACAAGACGTGGCTATGGTTATTTTGGCATGTATGAAATACGTTTTTCGAGATAATTCTGAGTATTTCTTACGAAATATATTTTTATTTAAGTTTCATTCAAGCATAATTTCTAAAACCATGGAAAATATTATCGTATTCTCAATAAATTGACTTTTGTTTCTTTCAACGTGCTTATTAATATGCACAGTTAACACTGGAAGGCTACTCAGGGAACGGTTTGCAAATAACTTTAACTATTGGAGGTACTGGGACAACACAAAGCATAAATGCCCGGGTAACAATCCGAACCCAGTATTACTGCGAACACTATTACATAGTGATAGCCTATATATGTTTTCATGTAAATTTAGGTACACAATTAGAAATATCTGTGATTACATTTATATTTCTGTCTCATTAAAAATATATATTACACTATATATGAACTTTAAATGCCGATTTGTTGCTTGGTTTCGAGATCTTAATTATATTTCTTATGGGGCACGCGTCTCCTTTATCAATCATTTTATGGTAAAAATTAAAAATAATATGTAGCTAATCGTTTTCTTTTTGTTCGCAGGAAGACACTTCTGACAAGAAGTGTCTGCATCGTTTGGAAACATCCTGTAGCTATAAACTAAGGCGGGAGAATTCCAAGACGCGTCCACAATCTTCTGTTAAAAAAAAAAATGCACACAGTAAATAACAACAATTCCTTGTTCGCGTGCGCCGAACCTTTCATCGCGCAAGGATATGCGATGGGCTAACTGTCGCAGTTCGTTCCCAATTTGTCATCAACGTGAAGTCATAACGATACGTTTTATCCAACCACACGAAACATATTTTTAAAAAAATATATATTTCACATCTAATACTATCCATAAATATGGCATGCAATATCATAAAGTTGAAAAAAAAAGAGTTGTGTATGCGTAGAGGACATTCGCGAAGAGGAGATAAGTAAGAGTCAAGGGAAGACCTGAAAGAATAAAACAGAGGAAAAGCAAAAGGTTTGGTGGGATGTATTGTTATAAGAACGGGGAACTTGTATACATGCATATCGCGTGGGTCGTGCGGGTGTGTTGTGGCAAAGGAGAGCGTTATGGACTCCCGCCTTGCACGCAACGACGCGACAGTGATGCATGCCGGCATGCCGAGGACGGCTCCTGGAAGCAGGGCTGCCTGTGTTCGCGCCGTTACCCGCGCCGGACACGCGAACACTCGGCGGCGGCGGGGGTCCGCGCGCGTCAAGGCGACGCGAACGGGCGCCATGCACTCTCGGTCTTCGCGTGAACGTCTAACCTCGGCGGTACACGGTGTAGAAGCGGCGCTCCGGCTCTGCACGTGGGTGGGTTCGCAAAGCCAAATTACAGTATTGACGTCACGGCGGCCATCTTGGATTGTCACGTCACGGCGGCCATCTTGGATTTTGATGTCACGGCGACCATCTTGGATTGTGACGTCACGGCGGCCATATTTGATTACAACCGAGGACTCCGTGACATAAGTGCGTTTTTGAAAATAATATTTTTATAAAATTTGATTAGTTAATTTTTTTATGAATTTTAGATTTCTTTCCACATTAAAATCGTATAATAATTACATATTTTCAAGATGGAAACCGTAACAAAATGTGCAAAGGTGTTTATAAAAAATAATACATTTATATTAATAAATTTTTTTTATAAATTTTAAATTTTTTTCCCGATTTTCTAACATAAAACGTACGGATTTTCTTTATGGTGGCCGTAACGAAGATTGAAATGGTGACGTCATGATTCAAGATGGCAGAAAGTTCGAGGAAACAAAATGGCATAATTAAGAATGGTGGAATATTCTAGGAAACAAAATGGTGGATCCAAGATGGCGGATACAAAATGGCTTGACCCAAAATTGAGGATAAAATTGGCTTGACCCAAAATTGCGGATAAAAATGGCTTAACTCAAAATGGCTGCCGGGTCAAAGGTCAAGGTCAAACGTCAAGGCCATCCAAGATGGCCGCCGTGACGTCACAATTCAACATGGTCGCCGTGACGTCAATACTGTACTTGGGTTTTGCGAATCCATTCACATCCACAGCCAGAACGCAGGCGCCGGAGCCTCCTTTCTACACTACTCTCGGTGACGAGCCAATCCATGTGCTCTCAAGCTGCAAAATACACTTACAATACAAAAAACTCGGACACGAATTTTAACGCAGAACTCTTTAGAACTAACTACGGGCGTGATAAACACACGCAAAAAATTTATTTTAAGAAAAAAAAAAACAGTAAAAATTATTTTTCCCCTTTTTAAAAACCAAATTGGGTCCTATAATTCTTTTTAATGAGGTTAAGCTAATTTTGATTTAATTCCTAGAAATGTTTTTCTAAGTCGGTGCATTTGCTGCTGTTCGGGTAGTTTCGTAACAGTTCCGATGCAGTTCTTGCGCACGATGTAGGCTTATGATTTTTTTTTGGACTCTAACCATGATCGCATATCATCTCGTGTTCCGAGAGCAACGACCTTTATCATCCTAGTAAACAATAAGCTGGAAAAATAAATTAAATACGCTATATAAACTTTGAATATTTATTTTTATAATTTTGTTTATTTACTAACAGAACCCGGTAGACGTTGTCCTGCCGGTGTTTAATTATTTGTTTCAACTCTTATATATATAATGGATGATTTTAATCTAATAAAGTATCACTCACCAAATACTAATAATCACAGTCAAAACCACTATTTGTTGATATTGAGGATTAAGGACAGTCAAAATCATAATAGACCAATTTTCATAGCGATCGGTTGAACAGTGTCAGAGTTTACCGACGTCATACATACCATCATTATATATAGGTATATACATACATATATACATACATATATATGTGTCTAGGAAGCCACCATGATTACTGGGGTGTCATATGCTACTTATTTTAATCACTTTAGTTCCCCTCGATGTATTTTAATTTACAAATTCAGCTGCCAGGTTCACTGGTGTCACCTGCTTCAGTTTTAGTTATTACAGCCTATGTGAAAATAACTGTTCACAAGGTTCAGAGTCAATTTACCCAAAATATTGGAGGCGAAATTAAGCTTTAACCAATGAGTAATTTTACACGATTAAATAGATATGTAAAGTAGCAATTACTTTGGAACTGTAATTTAACAAAGGTTTAGTGTAAAACTATTTTATTCATTTTATACATACCAACCACCTACATGTGTGTAAAAACACACAAGGTCTACGTTTTTTAAAGTAATGATTTGTAATTTATTTTGCAGTCTAGGATACGTTGCATATAAAATTTCTCATAGAGTATTTTATAACTTACCGATACTTTTGTGTAAAAAACACACGTACTTCGAAAGTGAAAAAAATATATTTTTTACCGTGTAGGCACTTAAGGTAAAAAGTGAGTAAATTAACACTGGTTGATAGTGTTTTAAAATGCATAGGCCTACAGTTTGTGTAAAATTACTTACACCGTGTTAGAGTTTTAATATCACAACCAAAGTGTTATTTTACGTTGTGTTAGTGTAATTTTACTAGCACATTTTGGGTGTAAAACCAGTAGAAGAATCATTGACTAAGGTACTCAGCAAATTAGTTCTTTTTACATTAATGTTTAATTTTCAGAATATTACTTACATTAGGAGTAAAATTACGCGCTATACTGGGGTTTTTACATAGGCATATTGCCTGACAGGAACTCCTTAGTACAACTGATTGAATTTACACTCATTAGTGTACTTTCTTAAATCACATAAACTATGTTAGTTTTTTTGTATGTTACTTCTAGAACATTGTGGGTGTAAAACTGTCAGAAGAATATTTAATTTACATGGGCACTGTATATTTTTTTACAATATCTTGATTTTTTAGAATATAGACCTACATTTGGAGTCAAATTATATGACATATTGGTAATTTTGTTCAAAGAATGCGTAAAAGTACACATAAACTGAATGTAATTGACCAAATAATACGAAAAACATCTAAAAATACATTCACGACCAAAGAGAAAATGTACACAAATTTTTTATACAATGTTCTTTAATGAGGTCATAGCCTATATTCAATCTACCTAGGTAAAGTAAATGTATGTAACATAAACTTTTTAACTCATTAACTTCATGACTTTAAAAAAGAAAAATGTTTCAACTTCTTCAAAGTGTGCTTATCGTCTTGAGAAACTGTCTGTTGATATAAGTCACGGACGCTTAAAGCTGATAGAGTGTCATGAAACCGTTACAAGTCTATAACTACTGGAAAGTCTACTGTAAATATTCAGTACAAAAATGGTTCGAAAACTTACGATGACCATTTTTTTTTAGAACACGAAACACCAAAAATACCTATAAGAGTGAAGGGTGAACATTAACTAGACTGCTCTGTAAGTATCCATCCCTTTGTCCTAAAATTACGCGTAGATTGTTATTACCGCTACTTACAAACACAGCCAAGTTTATGAGGAGGAGCAAAAATCACATACAAAAATATAAATTTTACTGAAAATGCAAACAAGCACTTATAATTCTAATGAAACTACAAAATAATTAATTGTTTTACGGATTCTTAAATAACAATTAAAAAGCATTTTGTAAATAAACTTTTCGTCGTGTTTGGATGAGAAATTTTCTGTTTAATATTTATCCTTCCATACTTTCCAACAACGTATTTACAAAGAAAAAAATATAATTTTTAAAACAATCTCTTATACTAATCAAAATAAAACCTTAGTTAATATTTAGAAATAGAGAGTTCAAAAACAGGTGGTTCAGTCAGGAGCCAGTGGCTATCTTTGATCAGTAATTTTAGTTTTGTGACGTCATCGGCCACCATCTTTGATCCGTCATGTTGGATATGACCTTGAAATTTGTCCTTGACCCTTGACATTGACGCCGATGGCTATCCTAGATTCTGCCATTTTGTTTTCTAGAACCTTCTGCCAACTTGGATCCGCCATTCTGGGTTTGTAATGTCCCCATTTCACTTTTCGTCATGGCTGCATTCTTGGATTTGTGACATCACTGTATTGCACTTTATGACAGCCATCTTGGATAACCTCTTGACTTTGACTTTATAAATTCAATTTGTTTTTGGCCTGAACCGCCATTTCGTAGTCTGGAGTGGGCCGCCATCTGATTTTGGTCTTCTAGCAGCGACCATCTTGTTTTCGTCTGCTGGTGGCGGCCATTTTGGTTCCAAAGCTTGGAGGCAAATATTGCCAGTGTCGCCGATTAATTTTATTTTTTACAAAAATCTTGATTGAAGTTGCTAAGTCCCTAACAGAGGTACATATGCATGTTGAGTTATGATTGCAGAGATTTTAACCCTTAGGCTAACAGATCAGTTGAAGGATATTGAATTAAATAAGGAATATATGCTACCAAGGTATGTATTTATGGCAATAGTATTTGTGACGTATGTTAGAGGGTACCTTCTTTAATTAAAGGCTTTGCTGCCAGAGGGCACCACATTCAAATTTTAAATAGTGCCTGTTACCTAGCGCCTATTTCGGCCATATTTAATCCAGTTCAGGGTCCCAGTATGCCATATTTATTGTCAGTGTTGTCTGCTAGACAGAACCACATTCAAATTTCCAAAACAGTTGCCCTCTGGCTGGGGTCTAGGTCAAAGTTCAAGTCAAATCCAAGCTAACGGATAAAATATGGCGGCCGATGACGTCACACATCCAAGACGGCGGATTCAATATGACAGCTGACTCCTGGCCTCACCGCCTGTCCTTGAACTCTCTATGTCTATAGGTATACTTTAGTAATTACTCAACTCTTTAGAGAAAGTTATGTAAAATAGTGTAGTTTCTTTTGAAAATAATGCCAACTTTGTAAAGCTGATTAAACGAAGTGTACATATTTCACAGCAGTGTTTACTTTTAATTTTGCCGATAATTTTCCGTTATCTATAGCTACGAGATGAAAGGAGCATAAGTAGGGCCATGTGATTTTCGCGAAAAGATTTTCCGACCAGCTGTGTGCTAAAACTCTATAGCATTTTCTGTGTCTCGTGGTTGGCTGGGTTTATTCCAGGTGCATGTCTACTGTCGGCGCACCAATCACAGCCACCCAGTGCGGAAGCAAACTCGTCCTGAATGGCCCGGCCAGACAGGGCGATGGCTTCTCTCGCAGACGGTCACCAATCACAAGGGAACAATGGCATAGATCGGGGCAAGTTGACGATGTTAAGCTTTGAAATGGCCTTTAACAGATAAATAAGCATTTATTATATCTAATTTGGTACCAATACGAAGTATATACTATTTTCTACCTAAAAATGTAACAAGGTTGTATTAATGTGTGTAGTTCTGAAGTTATTGACAAGAAACCAATTAGTTAGCACATTCGTCATCTTGCCCCAGGAGTGGGGTAAGTTGACGAACCTATTGGGGTAAGATGACGAAACAAAAAATATATATATTTATAGACAAAGTACACAATAGTTTTATAGATATCCTACACTAAACAACATGCAGGCTGTAAAGCAGATATATTGTAACATATTTGAACGACTTTGATACAATTCCTTGCCACATAGTAACGAAAAACTGCAAGTTTTTGCTTTGAATAATGTCATTAACAATAGTCAAACACATAATTGGAACAGTTTTCGTGCCACCACTCAGAACATGTGGGACATTGAATCCAGTCTTTATTTGGAGGTTCCACGTAAACTTCTTCACGTGCAGGGCAAGAAACACTATTTTGGCTTGATGGTTTTGCTACAGAATGATCAGAGCTTCGTTTTTCAGTTTTCTTATTTTTTCTTTCATTTTTCTTCTCTTCTTTCTGCTTCTTCTATCTCTTTGTAACAACATGTTCTTGATTGGCGAGCTTGTTATTACTGAAGCTGATCCTGTACTTCTTTTCCTTGTCGCGGTTGTCCTGTGGGCCACTGGCAATGGTTTTAAATCATAAAACGATGCCTTTTTACTAAATGAACTTGCATTGCCCTTCCCAGAAGAAGGCCCTGCTTCATCGATAAGATCACTATTTTTTCTGGCTGGGCTAATGAATCAGCTCCTGAAGCATTAGGCATATAATTTAGCCACACATCGTTTGATGCATGGTCAGATGAAATTGGCATTGAAGTGGACATTGGTTCTTCACTTCCGGGAAGTTATCTTTCCGATGTAGCCGCAGCAGCAAAATCACATTCTTTGAATATCTTAGGGTTGTAAGGCTCTATCTCAGTAGCCTAAAACCCGTTGATGGCATTGCCTACAGTTGCTGCTTTTGAATAAGCTGCAGCAAAGAGATTATCCCACTTTACGATCAGTTATTTGTTGTCCGGGATGTGATACCAAATAATTGTCACAGGTTTGTGAGTAGAATGTCTTCAAAGGGTCGAATAAACGAAACATCAATGACTGCAACCTATGCGAAGTATGTGGTGGCAATCCGACCATCACAATACCATTATCACGACAAAAATTCACAGCAGCAGTCATCTCTACGTCACTCCAACTTCTTTCCGTTCTCCGCTTATCATGCCTGGGCATCTACAAAAAAAATCAAACAAAATCGTTACGACTATTAACACAGGAAATATTTATAATATTATTTAATTTTATTATTATTTTGCTTTTACATAAATGTTCTTCATATATGTACATCATTGGTTTAAATAACACATTTAATACAAAATAATGCTCACATTGTCATTACCTATGGAAAGTTGACGATTGCAGGGGCAAGATGACGAATTCGTCATCTTGCCCCCGTCAACTTGCCCCAGCGGCCCTTTTTTTGCTTTACCAAAATCACTAACAACATTAAAAACATTTCTTCAACAATCTATACATTAAAATACTCCCAAAAGTCAGCGTTTCATTTTACATATACAAACATTTTTTACAAATGGACTCTTTTCTTGTAATAGCTTAACATACGTACCTTCAATATTGCAACAATGGCTCACGAAACAGTTAGCCTCTCAAAGCTGCCACATTCAAACTGACTGGAAAATTCCGCTGCACCTGCCTAGTAGGTGCAGATGGTGACACACAAGGTCACAGGTGCGCCAACCTTCTATCTGTGTTTCTGGATTAGTTACATACGATTCGTCATCTTACCCCGTTCGCCAACTTACCCCGGTCTCCCCTACATTGTTGCAGTCTAACGAGCGAGCAGATTATTTCGCGAAAAACGCATGCCCCTAAGCATAAGTAGAGACCGGAAAAATTCGCGGTTTCATTTCGAGGTAGGCTAGACTCCAAACTCGTTCACCTTCATTCTGAGTCAGTGATTGGACCACCGTTTACCTGCAGGACTCTAAGCCTGTGAAAAACATTCAACAATAGAAGTATCAAATCACAAGCATCCCAGGTAACGCGTGTCACGAGTCATTATCCAATGAGCAGGTGCAATTTATCCTAGTGCATAGAGGATCGTGGAGCCTATCCTAGAGGTCATTGAAACCGTGAATTTTTCCAGTCTCTAAGCATAAGTAGTAGGTAGACTACCAGGCACTTTTCAGGCTCTGTTGTCAAAAAAATTAATCAATAAAACGTCGTAGCCAATTTACTGATCAAATGGTATCTCAGTTTAAATTCCCCCATTGATAAGAAAAAATTACACCTGAGAATTAACTCCAACAATAAAAAAATAGTTTTCAGTAGTTAGTTAATTTTGTACTACCTATTATTTAGTCAGTAAATAAACTTTTTTAAAATTACACTTAGGAAAGTATCGGCACTTCTTCCATTACTGACATATTTCCATAAGTAAATTTAGGTAATTTTAACGACATATAGGTCTACAAGTTTAATTAAAAAGGTTAGTCTTTAAGTTAAAACATGATCCATTTTAAATTTTTGACAATTTGGGAGTCCGATTTTCAATTGTTCAGTAATATTTCGAACGTTTTATATGCTTTATAAAATATACTCCAGCATAAATATATAACAAAACTATATGAAGTAAACAAATAATCTACAAAAAAACCCTTTAAAATTTAAAAATCTTGTTTTATTTCAGTGCCCATTAGCTAACTTAATATTTACTATCAATAAATAATAGCTACGTCTAACCTACGTACCTGTAGCTAACAAAAATTGGTATACTTTTGTTTAGGTAACCTATATATACATTATTTTTATATTCAAAATATTAATGTAAATCATACAATTATAACAAGCGGGCTGCTTGCTGGTTCTATAGAAGGTCAAAATGAATTTAATTTTCACGGGAAAGGAATAAGACCTATGCATAGAGACCGGAAAAATTCGCGATTTCAATGACCTGTAGGATAGACTCCATGATCCTCTATGCACGCGGGAAAATTACATCTGCTCATTGGCTACTGACTCGTGTTACCTATTAACTGGGACACTAGTGATTCGATAGTTCTTTTGTTAAAGGTTTTTCATTGGCCGAGTGTCATTCAGATAAACTGTTGCCCAATCACTGATGCAGTAAAAAGGCAAACGTTTTTGGATTCTAGCTTATCGCGAAAGGAATCCGCGAATTTTTCCGGTCTCTACCTATGCATATTTATATACCTCGGAGTCATAAGACCCTTTGTCCACTTTTGGGCAAAATGCACTTTTAACTATAAACTTGACCAACGTTTTACGTTCTTTCTAGTGACATATAGCACTTAGATCTACGATATGTCACGAATTCACATAAGTTATTTTGGTAAAAACAGTTTAGTAAATAAGTAAGATACTATTTAAAATTCATTAAACTGCTCTAATGAAAAAATATCGTTAACGTGTAGAGACCGAAAAAAATTGGCGTGTTAATTTAGCGATAGACTAACATCCAAACAAGTATACCTTTGTACCAATTCTTTGATTGGCCCTTAGTTTTATCTGGCAAATAGTGAGCCAATGGGAAACCCTAAACCTATGTAGTTGAGACGTCTCGGAGTCAGCAGCCAATGAACAAGTGTCATTTACCCAAGTATGTAAAGGACTGTGAAGTCTACCCTAAAGGTCAATGAACCCGAGAATTATTCCTGTCCCTAATAATGCCTCCGGGGTACATATTTATTTTACATTATTAGAGACCTGTAAAATTCGCGATTTCAAATCCCTAAAGGATAGACTCCATGATCCTCTACGCACTCGTGCAAATTACATCTGCTGATTGGTTACCGACTCGTAACACGTGTTGACTGGAATGATAGTGATTCGCTAATTCTTCTGTTAAAGATTTTTCATTGGCCCAGAGTCCTTCAGATAAACTGTGGCCCAATCACTGAAGCAAAACAATGTCAAAAGTATTTGGACTCTATCATATCGCGAAATGAATCAGCGAATTTTACAGGTCTCTATACATTATTAAGGACTGAAAATATTAGTAGTGTCTAACACCTCTAGAACGGACACAAACATACTCGGGCAAATGTCACCTGCTCATTGGCTAAAGACTTGTGAGACCTCTTGACTGGGATGATTGCGATTCGGTATTTTTAGGGGCATGCAGATTTCGCGAAAAGATTTCGAGACTAGCTGAAAGTTAAAACACTGTAGCATCGTCTGTGTTTCGTGATTGGTCGAGTTTCTCTCAGGTACATATCGATTGTAACAACACCAATCACAGTGATTCAGTGCGGAAGTAAACGTGTCCTGAGTGGCTCGGGAAATTAAGGCAACGACCTCTCTCACAAGGAAGAAACCACAGGTTCGGGTATACCTTGTTGCAGTCTAATAAGAGTTCAGATCTTTTCGCAAAAAATGCCTACCACTAGGTATTGTTATTACTGAAAGTGTTTCATTTGTTTGAGTCTTTTAGGTAATGTGTGGTACAATCACAGACGCAGTGCGAAGGTCAACGTTTTTTTAAATTCTAGTCTATTGAGAAATGAGTCCTCAAATTTGCATTCAATTGTTTTCAAAGACACAGTTTTGTAGTCAACACCTACTTAACACTTATTTTACCACCTTTGAAACAATAATATTGAAAGTCCTTAATTGAAAAAAAAATACTTTGCAGTTAATGGAAAAAAAAATTAATTGCAGTAAATTTGAGAGAAAAATTTGTATTCGTTAACAAAAATGGGATAGCTTGCGTTGTAACACTGTAAAACTGCGCTATCATTTTCTTGTATTTATTAACATACTCGTCATAACATTTAAGGGTTGTTGTTAAGAAAGTAGTACTTAAATTTGTGTAACCGTATATGGTTGCATGAAAGAAATACAGCTCGAAGGAAAATTCAGCTTTTCTGGTGAATTATTTTCCTCTCACGATTCCGTATAACGAGCGAGCATTAAAATTCAAAGGAAATTACATAAAAGGCGACCATAACCAAACACGTACAGATGGTTTGAAAATTGCGCCGACGAATTCCAGTCACGCGGGCTATAAAATTCTCCCAGCGCATTGAATAGGGAATTAAAGTCCGACATAAAAGTGAAATTTACAGTCTCTCCCGCCGATACATCATAAAGGATACGCATGCGGGGTTTACGAAACTAAACGATAAATGTTTCTTTTTTTTCTGTACTGCAGCTGCATGCTAGTCACGAATATGTTTAGCCCACATACATAAAATATTTACTTGCGTACTTAAACTTAGCTTTTGGGTGATGGCATTGTGCACGTGTTTAATTAAATTGGTTTGACTTAATGTCGACAACGAAAGATTTAAATGCATTACTATACGAGTAATGATACTACGTCATAAAACATTAAATTCGAAGCGGTAATGTCTTTAGCTGACACGAACTCTTAAGAATAACTACCTTGAATTTGATAACGTAGCTAGTTATAAACTCATATATTATTAATATATTTATTATATTGTATAACAGGTATGCTAAGACTAGTATAAGAGTCTAAATTAATAATAAGTAATAGTTAAATCAATAATTTACTTAAATGTTTTAAGAAAAAAAATTGGAATTAATCTGTGATAACCTATAAGTAGGGACCGGAAAAATTCGCGGGTTCAATGACCTGCAGGATGAACTCCATAGTTCTACATACACTCGGTCAAAAGTCACCCACTCATTGGCTGCTGTCTTGTGAGACGTCTCAGCGTAGCAGCCTGTGATTCGATAAAGCTTTGGTTGGGTGTTTCTCATTGGCCCAGCGTCACCCAGGTGAGTTGTGAGCCAATAGCAGAGGCAGCACTGAGGTATAACTATTTGTATTTTAGCCTATCGCGAAATGAAGTCGCGAATTTTTCCGGCCTCTACCTATATGCATGTTCTTAAATTGCTACGTGTGTGTGGTATTCGCCAAAAAATGTAATAATTCTTTCACGCTATATTTGTATATTACTATATTATGTCCGCATATGATTAAATTTAAAAGTCCCTAATTGGCGTAAATAAAGACTCGCACATTTAAAATATCAGTAGGCGCGTTAAAATATCAGCAGGCTACTTGGTTTTAGATTATGTTTAAATATGCATTCTGGCCGACGCATAGAACGTAGAGCTGGAATGTATTTATTATAAACATGAGTTTCTTCAAGAAGAGACTTGCAAAAGAGCTTTTTGTACGGCCAATACTGCATTTCACATTTATCAAGATGTTTAATGATAGTGAACTACAAGAGTGACTCCTGGAGACATTTTCGGAAGGGCTTATCTTATAAAAAGAAAGAATACTTTTACAGAAAAATATATTACAGTAAGTCAGATATGCTTTAGAATAATTACCAACATTTTCATGGTCTCAAATAGGCTACTGAACTTCAATAGTTTCGAAAAAACATTTTTGAAATTTCATTTTATTTAATTTTTGATTTCATTAATTTTAATTCATTTTATTAATTTTTATTTTATGAATAGAAATAGGCTATTATTTATGAATTCTTTGTTAAATAAAAGTTTAGGCATTTAAGTAAGCATAAATACACGTTATAAATAAATTTTGGGTTGGGAAGAGGCTATATCCCTTCCCTCAGTAAGCGCACCTGGTTAACTACAATGGTTGAAAGAATCTGCCTAAAAAGAGGAAAAATATCAAGAAATAAATTGTGCATGAACACATTGGCCTAGTTTATAAACTACACAAAAAAAAAACACAAGAACGAAGAAACGCAAGACGCAAAACGTTCAACAACAACGATCCCACATAAGTAGCCTACCCGTTCATTAAGTACGCAAGACGTAACAACACAACGCAAGTATCAGCAAATTTCTACTTCCTCCGCCTTCTGTGCTTGAAGTGAAGTGATCCAAAAACTTTTAAAAATGCAAACGTCAATTGCATAGGACATGATCTTGGTTTTATTGTTCAGCCTACATAATGATTTCGCCTCTTAAACTTTCGTACATTGAAAGAAAATGTACATTACAATTTTATTATGTACAATTTCATACGTTTCCGTGGTAAACATTAATTATTTAATGAACGATGACTCGTTGTTGCAGCGAAACCTTTACTCTCTGCCGTGCAGCACAACCTCTGCATGTCTTCAAGTGCTTTTTCATATTATCTTTTCTGGCAAACTGCTTATGGCATTTCTCGCAGCCAAACATTTTGCGAGGTGGATTCTTAGCGAATTCTCTCGTCTCGTGTCGACGAGCATTACCGTTGTTGAAGAACATCTTGTCACAGTAACGGTATCGATGCTCGTTAGTTGTTGAATCACCATCCGCATTGAAGTCTCCTTCGCTGGCGAAATATCATCCATCGATAGAGACCGGAAAAATTCGCGGTTTCTATGGCCTTCAGGATAGTCTGCACATTCCCCTGTACACTCGGGCAAATAACGCAAGTTCATTGGCTGCTGACTTTTAAGTCGTCTCAGCTGGTTTGTCCGTGATTCTATCCTTCTTTGGTTGAGGGTTTATAATTGGTTGAGATGCGTCCAGATGAACAGTAAGCCAATAGCAAAATCATCTAAGATGTATATGTATTTGAGTTCTAGACTATCGCCTAATGAATCCGCGAATTTTTCCGGACTCTATCCATGGAGGTTTCCACTGCAACCAGAACTGCAGGTATTAAAGTCTCTTCCTTTGGTGGAACCACGCCCTGTTGAAGTCTCCTGTAGTGTTGCTGCCATCACTATCATCGAGATCTGTGCCGTGGTCGCTGACGAGATTTCCGCAGTCGATGGTACATAGCTTCCATCAAGGTCTTCGTAGCTGTCGTGGACGAGGTCAACAAGATCTGCATCACCGTCGTCGACGTTGCTGTTAGGGTTCCCTTGGACGGTGGTACAAAAGTTCCATCGATTTCGGTGTTAAAGTTGGTAAAGATGCCAACAAGATCTACAAAAAAAAAGGGTTATAACAAGAGCCCTGAAAAATAAGCGTGTTCATTTCGTGTTATGCTAAAATTCAAGTAGGCTAATTATAAGTTAGTACTGCTTCTGTTATTGGTTCACTGTTAATCTGGAGGACTAAGGGCCAATTAGAGACCCTCACTCATAGAAGTGTCGAATCACGGATCAGACAGTCGAGACGACTCACAAGTCAGCAGCCAATGAACAGTTGGCATTTTCCCAAGTGTGTAGAGGATATTGGAGTTTATCCTGGAGGTCATTGAACCCGCGAATTTTTCCGGTCTCTAGCTATGACGTAGAGACCGGAAAAATTCGCGCTTTCGATGACCTCTTAGGATAGAGTCCACAACCCCCTACATACTCAGGCAAATGCCACCTGCTCATTGGCTATTGACTCGTGACACCTGTCGACTTGGACGCTTGCGATTCGATACTTTTTTGGTTGAAGGTTTTCCATTGGCTCAAAGTCCTTCAGATAAACTGTAAGCCAATCACAGAAGCAATATAAATGTACAGTTGTTTGGATTCTAGCATATCGTGAAATGAATCCGCGAATTTTTCCGGTCTCAAGCTATGAGGCTACAAGGCTACGAGGCTACAAGGATACAAGTCTACCAGGCTACATGGCTACGAGGTTACAAGGCTAAGAGCCTACGAGACTACATGGCTCTAAATGTCTTTTACTCCATTCAGCTTCGAGAGTTAATATATCTGATACGAGAAACGTGTTGCAAGTCCTATTTCCTATCCCTGCCAACAAATGGCGCCACTTGTTCTGTTAAGGTAAATATTATTTATTTCTCTATGTGGGATGCGGTATGATCTCCCACGATCACAAGAGAAGGACTTCGCTAGATATCAAGGAGAAGGAAGTTCTTCCTGCATGATAGTGTTTTTCAGCTGTTTCAAGGCATAGCATTCGACGGAGCAATTAATATTTTTTTGCTTGACTTCCATCTAATTACAATTTTGTCAGTAGGCTACTGATTTAGTAACAGGAATTCAGCAATTTATACGAAACCCAGATTACTTATATTTGCATGCCTCATTAAGTAAAAAAATTTCATGCGGAGATTGATTTCTCAGAAATAACCAGAAGCACTCGGTGAACATCAGCAGAAGTCTAGCCAATAATAACCAGAAGCACACGGAGAAAACCAACAGAAGCGTCGCCATGAATGACCAGAACAACGTGGAGAAACCAAAGAAAATATTGGCAGGCATAATCAGGAGCACACGGAGAAAAATACCACAAGTTTCACTGTACTGTGAGCAAATGAGAAAACATGAACCAAGAAAAAATATATATCGACTCACTGACCATTCAGATAAAACATCTGACTAGTCAGTAGCCAATGAAAATGTGGCTTATGCCCGAATACGTAAATTACTATTGAGTCCTTCCTAGAGGTTTTGGAACAGTGGAAACTTTTCTAGTCCCAAGTAGAATCACATTTCTGGCTGATAGGTAACAAGAGTAGGCCTATAAATAAAAATTCGCCAAATTGGGATTTAGACAGCTATCTGCTTACAAGAAGAGTCTGTCCATGTGGTTTTAGTGGCACAAGTAACCTATGAATAGAAACCGGAAAAATTCGCGGTTTCGATGGCCTTCAGGATAGACTGTACATTCCCCTGTAGTACACTTGGGCAAATAAAGCAAGTTCAATGGCTGCTGACTTGTAAGTCGTCTCAGTTGGTTTGTCTGTGATTCGATCCTTCTTTGGTTGAGGGTTTATAATTGGTTGAGATGTGTCCAAATGAACAGTAAGCCAATAGCAAAATCATCTAAGAGGTATATGTATTTGAATTCTAGCCTATCGTCTAATAAATCTGCGAATTTTTCCGGTCCCTTCCTATGAAACACTAAAAAATTGCGGGTTCAGTGAACTCCACGATAGATTCCACAGTGCTCTGCCCACTCACGCAATTATAACACGGTTATTGGCTTATTCACTTGTGAGAACGTATCAATGGAGCACGTGATTCGTCATTCTTTTGGTTGAAGGTTTCTGATTGGCCCAGAGACGTCCAGACGAACTGCGAACCAAGTACACATGCAGAAAAAAGCTACATGTGTTTGAATCATAGCTTGTCGCGAAATGAATCTGCGATTACTTCCCGTCCCTGAGTATTGGGTCCGCAGTAAACAGTTTTTATGACTAACATTGGCTCATAATTTTCCAAACCCTATATAGGGAAAAAACAATACAAATCAAAACTTGACTTAAATCTTTTTCCTTGGCAGTCAAGAATCAGTTAGCGAATTAAAAAAAAACCTCCCATTAATGTCAACTAATGTGACTAATGTGACTATTTAGAATGTAAACCACAATGTGTTATTTTACTTCATGTTGGTGTATTTTTACAAGGAACATTGTTGGTGAAAAATTATCAGAAGTAATGTTAATTTACACGTATACTGTGTATTTAACACCAATTTTGAGTTTTTAGAACATAAACATACCTACATTTGGTGTAACGTTAAACGACATAGTGGTAACTACACAAGGAAAGTGTAGAAATACTCAATCTGTGTTTTCTCCGGATTTCAAGTAGAAAGTAAAAAACACACTAACACTGAATGTGTAAATGAAAAATAAATTGAAGTGTTGTTTAAACCGTCTCAGAGCTCCCAGTAGGGGAGAGGTGGGTAGTCCCGGACACTTAAGCATAATTACATACATCTGAAAAAATTTCATATATATTTAAAAAGTTAATCTGTCAGTTTGATGCTTGAAACTCTATATGTGCATACATTGCCAATACAAACACATACAATCTTCTAACGAACGAAAATGATGATTACAATGGTGCTTATGTTTTTGCACAGAAACGATACACGTCGGGTAGCCCCGGACACATCATTTCTTCATTAAGCACAAATCACAGTAAAAGGATACATCATCTAGATCAACTCCAGCACATTCCTCATGTGTCCATCCCTTATATGTACAACATTGAATCCAGTTTTCTTCAAAACTTTCACAGCAGATTATGCACATTGTCTTCGTTACTGTTAAAGATGTTTTCCTTGACAATTTCTTCCGACACTGTTTCGACTTGGACTGTTCCACAGTAAATGACAGTTTGCTTGGTTTTCTTCCTAGAATATTTTTGGTTTTTGGTCGTGTCTTAAGCTCCACAGCTTCTTTCTAAGGGCTTGAAGTTAGAATTTCACTTCGCTGAGCTTTTCGTTTCCTACATGAACTTCTTTTGCTGGTGTCTGGAAGAGTTGACAAAGTTTTCAAACATTTGTAACATTCGTTGATGTTGAGGGATGGTTGTTGTATTCAACATTCGGCCTAGAAGTGATTGATCTGGGCGATTTCACAGGATCATCAGAGGTTTCTGTCATTGGAATAGGCCTATGTGTTTCTGTTGCCTGATTAGAGATTGAACTGCAAGATGGTTGTGTAGCAGTAACGGGATTATTGCTAGGAGCTCTTGTATTTTCGACTTCAGGTGCTTCAGGAATTTCTGTCAGAAGTCATGGAATAAAATCTAGGTCAGAGAAAACTCCAGGGTTCAAAGTATAGATGCCTGTGCAAGAAAACCCATAGCTTGCAATATCAAGACGACAAGACTTCCTATATGCACTTGAAACCAGTCCTGCTATTTAATTTTCTGTTATTCTTAGACCAGCATTTTGTCGCATTCACAGAGCACAACTTTCAGCATAAGCATTCTTGAATGGCTTCATGAAAGTTCTGTCCAATGGTTGGAGTTTGTGAGTAGTGTGAGGAGGAGTGCTTATCATGTGGACATTATGTTCCCTAGCATAAATATCACAGCAAGGTCCTTGTGGCTAGAATGTCCATCTAACAGCAACAAAACAGGGTTCTGTTGTGTAGGCTGAGTGTATCGAACAAAATGTTTCAACCACACTAAGAATGTTTCAGCACTCATCCAACCATTTGACTGAGCTGCAGCGATGACTTCATCGTGTGCTCCTATCATTAGTCTGTCATTCATTCTCTTTCTCGGAAAAATAAACATAGGTGGAATGAAATGGCCAACCGGATTCATGCAAAGCATGACTGTAACCTATCGGCCTCTTTCAGCTGATGTCAATTTTCCAACTTGCTTCTTTCCTTAAACAGACTAGACTTTCTGATTTTGGTGGACAGTTGAAACCCCAGTTTCGTCCGCATTGTACATTTTAGAGGGTGGGAAGTTGTATATCTCTATAAGTATTGTCAGTTTTTCGAAAAACAATTTAACTTGAGGTTCATTAAAACCAACACACCTCATCAAACTGGTAGATTCTGGTGAGCGCAAACTCAAATGTGGATGTCTTTGCATGAAAGAGTTGTAAAAATCTTTCCCAGCACATTTGGTGTCCCTGTTAAATCTGTGTGGAATTCCAAGTGTCTCTGCTAAGTCGAATGCCAACTTCAGAAATTCCTTTCTACTCAACCCCATTAACCTATCATCAAGTTCTCTAATGTGTAATGCCAGCTCTTCTTCAAAATTTGAAGGAAATGTTGATTCAAAACGTCCAAGTTTAGGCTTCAGTTCACATTCAAACCCTTTCTTAATCAGTGGCACTCTATCCTGAACAAAACTTTTTGGAACATTAAAATGTGTTGCTGCATCTCGTACACTCATTTTACTACTCAACACATGTTCTACAGCAATTTTCATTGTAACTTCACTCCACGATCCCCAATTGGTAGTTCTTCCTTTGAATTTCGGCATGATTGTTGCGTCAACCAACTGTAACATACGACCCCAATATATTAATAAAAATAATTAACCTGCTAAACAAAGAATATTTTGTTTTACATATCAAATGATGTGTCCACAGCTACCCTCTTTTGGAGTGTCCGTGGCTACCCGCAACGCAATAGCTCGAACTAATAAACATAACATAAAAACTGTTGCCAATACGAGCATCCCTAAATGGTCTGTTCAAAAACGCCTTATAAATATGACATTGTGTACATATAATTCAGTTTCGCTTACCAACAGTGTCGTGAGACGCTTCCAGATATTAACTGCGTCGTAAAAATCTTTACCACAAAACACAATCATACGCACTACATCCACGCGCTTAAACGAATAAATCTCAACTGTGTGCGGACAGCACTGTATACGGAGGGAGTTCTGGACAAAACTTGACAGTACTGCCACCTAGCGAGAAGTAGGTAAACTACCACGTGTCCGGGGCTACCCACTGTCCGCGGCTACCCACCTTTCCCCTATACAGTGTTACCTGGTGAATTCACAAACAAAATAGAACGTTTAGTTACAAGTAGGTATTAAAAACTCAATCTATAGAACCGGTACCAAGTTAGACAACCCTATCTAGTCTCAGGGTCCAATCAAAATAACCTTACATCTAGCTACAAGGCAAAAAAAAAATGTTATGATATTTTTCTTTTGTAAATGTACCTAAAATAAATATTCATTTAAAATTAAAGTTATTTTTAAATTTCTAAGATTTACATGAAAGCAATATAAGTGTTCGCATTAATGCTGGGTTCGGATTCTTACCCGGTCTCTTATGCCATGTGTTGTCCCAGTTGCTTCAAAAGATAAAAGGTTATTTGTAAACCGTGTCACGAACAGCTTTCCAGTATTAAACTGATTTTTAGAGACCGGAAAAATTCGCGGATTCATTTCGCGGTAGGCTAGATTCAAAACCCGTCCACTTTCATTCTGAGTCAGTGATTGGACCACCATTTACCTGAAGGTCTCTAAGCCAGTGAAAAACCTTCAGCAAAAGAAGAATCAAATCACAAGCATCCCAGGTAACACGTGTCACGAGTCATTATCCAATGAGCAGGTGCAATTTGTAGTAGTACATAGAAGATCGTGGAGTCTATCCTAGAGGTCATTGTAACCGCGAATTTTTCCAGTCTCTGCTGATCGTACATATTAACAGGCATGGTTAAACCAAATATTCGATTGTCTTTTCCGTTGTCTGAATTATGCTCCAATTTTCAAAATAACTTCATTTATTGTGTTATTTGTTGGTAAATGGTGTCCTACGGGAATGTGTTTGTAGAAGTATAGTTGTCGGGCTCGCCGCGCGACCAAGAGTGTCTGAAGGGGTGGTCGCGGTGCCTTGCACGAGGACCCTGCCCTCCCCCTGCGAGGGGCGAGGGGTGGGGGGTTGTTGTTCGTGACCCCGGGCACTCGGCGCCCGGGATTGGCTCTCCGGGCGGAAGGGAACAATGGCAGAGGCTAGCGCCGCGAGTGACTGATGGGGCTCGTCCCGTCGAACCATCTCCCCCCCCTTCCACACGACCCTCCTCTGTTTCACCACCCCTCCACCCCCCGTTTTAATCGCCCCGGCGGTGACCTCGACCTCTTGTGCGGACCGCGCGATGAAAGGCGACCAGAGACGGAGAAGGGGAAAAAAAAAAGAAGACATCGTTAGTCCCCTGAAGAATTCGCGGATTCATTTCGCGATAGGTAGAGACCGGAAAATTTCGCGGTTTAACATCGCGAAATGCTGCGATCCAAACACACGTAGCTTCATATTCCTTCTGTGATAGGCTCACAGTTAATCTGGAGAATTCTGAGCCAATATGGGAAACCTTCAACCAAAGAAGTATAGAATCGCAAGCATCCAAGTTGACATGTCTCACAAGTCTGTAGCCGATGAGCAGGTAACGTTCACCCAAGTATGTAAAGGATTGTAAAGTCTATCCTAGAGGTCATTTAAACCACGAATTTTTCCAGTCCCTAGCGATAGGTAAGCACAGGGAAAAAAAATATTCGTGGGTTGAATGACCTTCAGGATAGACTCCACAGTCCTCTGCAGACTCACGGTCACTGGCTGCTCACACGTGAGAACGGTAACAAACGGGTAGCCTGTGTGATTCGTCAAACTTTTGGTTGAGGGTTACTGATTGGCCCAGAGACCCTATCCGAAACGAACCGCGAGCCAATTGCAGGAGCAGCAACAAGTTATGCGCAGGGGCATGCATACAGATTTCGCAAAAAGATTTCGGGACTAGATGAAAGTCAAAACACTGTATCATCGTCTGTGTTTCGTGATTGGGTGAGTTTCTCCTACATATCGAGTGTAACAACACCAATCGCGGTGATTCAGTGCGGAAGTAAACGCGTCCTGAGTGGTGCCATTGCAGTTTTGCGATGTTTGTCATGGAAAAAGGTCGAAAATCATTTAAAGAATATTTGCATTCGAATTTGTGATTAATGAAATCGCGAAATTCCCGTATCTCTATTTATTATTGACTATGGCATGATCGACGTGGAGTACCAAACCTTTCGTGGTTTGAAGAAACTTTTTTTTTTACCGGATAGCTACGCGTTACAATTTTTTCTGCTGTATGTGAAGACATTTAAAGGAAATATTCACAGTTGGAATCCATGCTAGACTATTTGCGTAGCATCTATGGGCATTGCATTGCACACAAATGTACGAGTAGGTATTCATGTTGTACCATTTTCAGCAAGCAGCTCCACAAATCCTGGAAATAGTAGAACGAAAAACGTTAACACAGAAGGTGCTGTCCAGCAGTCCAAATAATATGTTACTTATTATGCAGATTTCTGTCAATTGTTCTCCTGACAGAAGAACTATTTAAAAACCAGGTTGAATCGTTATTTACGTAAATTAGTTGAAGTAAGAGGACAGAATTTTGTTTACAGTTTTAAATGCTTATCGCAGTTTTAACCTGTACTTAGTTTAAATGTAAATATTTTGTTTTGTGCTAATTCTTTTTGTTTCTGGCCTCGAAAGGGATGTGATGACTACAAGGTCCAATTGCACGCTTTCACCGAGAGCATCTTCGCTCTTGTGACTATGGCGAGCGCAGAACTTTACCGCCTACGCAGTCAATTTTAATCAAAATAATCACTGTGAGGTTTCTGACTCGCAGTTATACGACAACACTGCAAATAAATGTCACAGCCTATAGTTTCGGGCTGTAAACATGTGCATGGAAAAAACAAGAGTGTGATTATGCTACCCACTTAAGTTTGTGAATATTTTGTTAATATCCTGAAACGATTCTTATGGATATCCTATTCCACAAAGAAATTCATGGAGATCAGGAAATTTCGCAGATTAATTTCGTTTATGGCTAAAATTGATCTGTACCGTACCATCATATGCTCTACTGTTGGTTGATTTATAACGTAGAACCTCCTCTACTTTGGAGTAGGTCAGTGTGATTCGGTTTCTCTAGTGTTAGCTGAATGTTAGAAGGGAGTGGTGGAACAACTGTGATACAATCAGCAAAGCGATTTAAAGGTATATAGCTACGTTCGCAGTGTAATTGGTGACCGAAACAATCTGTAAAAACTTCCGGGTCTACCGTGATTTAGTTCTGGTAAATTCAAGTAAATCTTTGAATAGGCCTATAATTAACCAGCATTTTTTTGTAAGATTAGTTAGGACATTTTTGAAAGTGTTTAGAGTACAGGACTACTTGAGTTTCTCAAGAGGTTCAAACGAAATGTCAATGGAACAGGCGATCGTAGTTCTGATACGGACACAACCAAGGACATACTAAATCAATGTGTGTGTGTGCGCGCGAATGACATAAGAATTTTAACTTTTTTTTTAATATTTGAAACCATAATTAATATGTTTTATGTTAGTATTTAAATATATTTTAATATTTTGTATTTAAAACCATATTTAATAGGTTTTAGGTTTATTTTGATTATATTACATTTTTTAATATTAATACATAATTTTATAAGGTTTATGTTTGTACTAAACTTGGATGTTAAAGTGGTAGATGATTCATCACGTAGGGGCATGCAGATTTCGCGAAAAGATTTCGATACTAGATGAAAGTTAAAACACTATAGCATCGTGTGTGTTTTTTGATTGGGTGAGTTTCTTCCAGGTACAATTCGATTGTAACAACACCAATCACAGTGATTCAGTGTGGAAGTAAACGCGTCCTGAGTGGCTCGGTAAAATAAGGCAACGACTTCTCTCGCAGACGGCCGCCAATCACAAGGAAGAAACCACGGGTTCAGATATACCTTGTTGCAGTCTAATAAGTGTTCAGACCTTTTCGCGAAAAATGCCTACCCCCATTCATCAGTAATTACTGTAATTTGTGATTTTTTTTATGTTTGATTCTTGGATATAAGTTATTATACGTTGTTTAAGTCGACGGTTCAATCAATATAAGAGAAGGCGTACACGCCTAATTGCGCCAAACTAATGTCGGCATGTCGCTGCTGTAGCGCGATGCGCGGATTGGGCGTCGGATGGTTTCCCCTCGCTGGCGAACTCGCAGGGGTGCCAACAGAACGAGAACCAAGGTCCCTCGCCTTGGTCCGGTTCTCAGCGGACTGAATATGTTTATCGAGTTAAAAGGCGCGCAGCGTCTATCTGGACCCCTGGCTCGACGGATGGTAGAGGGGGGGGGGGGGGGGTGGCTGTGCACGCCATCTTGGCTCCGCCTCCCACGGCCGACTGACAGAGGTTCATTCCCTTCCCCTCTCACCGTGAAGATCCGCGCCACGCCCACTACTTCCCCTCGCTTCCTCACTCCTTCTACCACCCCCCTCCCTCAAGGGAAAACACGCGACGTTCTCCCCTCTTTCCCCACCCCGCGGCCATTCCCACCCCTCCCGCGCCCCCTCCACGACGACGCCGGCGGCAGACGCCTGCGCCGTGCTGCTATCTTGCGGCGGGCGGTGGAAGCTGGCCGGCAGTCTTGTCTCGGCGGCGCGCGCGACTGGCCGCTCCGGCCTGTCTCGCGCTTGGCTTGCGCGCAGGACCATTGTTGCCAGATCGCTTTCATTAGTCTTTGGTGCCTGCTTTGAAGTTGAAGTCGCGAAACAAATCCTAACTGTTCAAAGGCTTATAAGTAGAGACCGGAATAATTCGCGATTTGAATGACCTATAGGATATACTCCATGAGCCTCTATGCACTCGGGAAAATAACACATGCTCATTGGCTGCTGACTCGTGACACCTGTTAATTGGGATGCTCGTGATTCGTTACTTCTTTTTCTGAAGGTTTTTAATTGGCCCAGAGTCTTTCAGATAAACTGTGGCCCAATCAATCAAGCAGCAAAAAGGCAGACGTATTTGGATTCTAGTCTATACCCAAATGAATCCGCGAATTTTTCAGAGACCGGAAAAATTTTGCGGATTCATCTCGCAATATGCTGAAATGCAAATAATTGAACCTTTATGCAACTTCTGCTATTTGTTCACTGTTGACCTGGAGGACTGTGGGCCAATTGTATACCCTCAGCCAAAGCAGTATCGAATCACGAGTCTCCCAATTGAGACGCCTCACGAGTCAGTAGCCAATGAACAGGTGACGTTTGCCCGAGTATGCACAGGATCGTGGGGTCTATGCTGGAGGTCATTGAATACGCGAATATTTCCAGTCCCTACTTATATGCTATAAGTTTTTTAAATAATTCGAAAAGAACATGCTAGAGAGAATCGTAAAGATGCACTCATGCACATAACACCAACATACTCGGTTAGGGAAGGGGGTGGGGGGATGTTCTCATTCGACTTCATATATTAACAGAGCAAACATTGTACACAAACAATACTCCTTTACTTCTTAACACCATGGTTGATAGATACCACCGGGTTTGCTAACATTAAGTATAATTATTTTGTATGCTATCAAAGATTATAAAACATTTTATATAGTAGCTATTTTAAATTTTACTTATTGTTGAATTTTCCTAAAACCATTGGGGGAGGTCGTACAGGACCGACCATTCCTAGTTCTCACTTCTGACACTAGGTAGCAGCACTTAATGCAGGCGTTCGTGAATTACTTTTACCTTAATGGTTCATATTCTTTGGCGACTACCGTCTTTGTTCAGAGTTGTGAAAACCCTGAGCTGGTGAAGATGTTCGTTTACACTTAATGCGCGATACGTGGTTTTGACGAAAGCGTATCTCCTTTCTGGGGTAGGTCTCTTGAGTATAAGGTCAAATTAAATGGTATTAAATTCACGATATTAATTGAGATAAATGTGCAGCTCGCATTAATGTTAACACGTTGCTGTCAAACAGTACCGACCACCCAATTGTCGTCCAGTACCGATCGAGTAAATATATCAACAAAATAAACACTTTAAACTTTTTTTTTTACTTTTCAGAGCAAGATGGCTGAAAATGAAAGAAGAAAGAAAGAAAAATTGAAATGGACGATATGAGATCGGGAACACAAGAAGTTGTTTCGCACAAAACGAACACAAAATTCAAGCAGCTGAGATGTATTTTGTTCCAAAAACCAGGGCCGGAGCGTCCATATAGGCGAACTAGGCAACCGCATAGGGCGCCAAGTAGCTGGGGGCGGCGCAGCACGACACATAACAGCTGATATAATACGTTTAACGATTATTGAAACTAGATGAAAATGAATTTATGTAACAGTTTGGAATGTTTATATTGATATAAGTAATTATTTAAAGTCCACGGTGACCTGTTTATGATTTATAATTAGTAAAAAATGAATAAAAAGCCTGCTTACATTTGATTGTTGACAAAATCTTAGGCTTACGTGATGTATTTTGAGGCAAGGAAAATTTTTGTTTGAGTTTCAGGGCGGGGGGTTAAGGTTTTTCGCCTAGGGCGCCAATTTACCTTGTACCGGCCCTGCCAAAAACTACGTTAGGAGATAGACTGAGAGCAATGAAATCTAGTGAAACTGTGTATATAACCCCTCAGATGGGCAGATTTCAAATGACTTTTGATAGTGAAATGGAAAAACAATTTTATATATATATATATATACAAAATCAGGCCGGACGAGAGATTCACGCCTCTAAGTAGTAGAGAATTTATGAAATTAGCATTCTATTTAGCTGAGCATCTAAAGTTGCCTCGCCAGTTTGACACCTTATAAATAGAGACCGGAAAAATTCGCGTATTAATTTCGTGATAGGCTGAAATTCAAACATGTGCACAATTCTGCTGGTTCTGATATTGGCTCGCAGTTTAACTGAAGCTCTCTGGGCCAATGAGCAAGACTATCGACCGAAGAAGCATCGAATCACAAGCTACCTAGTGGAGACCTCTCACAAGTTAGCACCCAATGTACATGCGTGTTTGCTTGAGAAATGCATAGGTGTAATGGAGGCTATTCTACAGGTCATTGAATCCGTAACTTTTTCCGGTCTCTACTTATAAAGATCTACTCGTGGAGAAAAAAAAACCGAAGAGAAAATGATAAAAGCAGAGAAGAGAAGATCTAAAATAAATGAAAATACAGGTGAAAAAAATCAAGAAAATAAGATATTTCAGGGCCACTGGAGAAATGGAAAGGAAGAAAGACGAATGCTTTCCATTATTAAGTTTTTATTAATAATAAGAATATTAAAAAAATAAAATTATTGAATATTCCATTTTCTTTTCCATGGTTTAAAAATGTAGGCTTGAATGAAACATCAATAAAAATTTTTTTTTTTTTGCCAATTTTCGTAAGAATTAGCATACTCAGAATCATCTAAAAAAACATATTTAATATAGGCTACCTAGGCGTATGCAAAAATAAGCATAGCCATGTGTTGTACAAAGTTACAATATATATTTTTGTAGAATTATAAACTATTTCTTCGCAAATTGTTTTCCGATTGAATCTTTTGTAAAAGTACAAAAACAAATTTTCAGTGTGGGCGGGACCTCGTAGCATGTGAATTTGAATTCGATAGGTACCTGCCCCGTTGGAGGTTAGTCGACCGTTTACTGACTGTAATTGTATGTATGACGTCATGCGAGCGAACTTATCGAAATGTTGCTGTTTCCTTTTTTTTTTTCCTCCAGGGTTGGCTCGTTTCACTAAAAGAAGGAAGAAGAAGAAGAAGAAGTAACATATTCTCTGCCGAGTTTATCGATGTTCTTATTCGGCGATGCTAGCGCCCGCTACTTGAGTTGTTGGGAAAAGCTACGGTGGATCAAGGGGGAGGGGGGGGGGACTGGGAAGGGGCCATTTTCTTCCGCGCCTCATTCCCTGGGGAACTCAAGACGTTAATTCGGAGTGTCGGGAGCATCCCGCCCCACCCTTAAAAAAAAAAAAAAATACCTCTCAGCATCCTTGCTTACTTCTCCCCCCCCCCCCCCCCCCAAGCCCTGGAATAAAGGCGCACATATCACCTTACGTCCATGCCCTCCTCTGGTTCGGCGTTTCTCAAACCTTGGCTTCGAGGATAGAAAAGAAGAGTTATAGTAGTGGGCGCATGAGGAAAGAGGAACCAACTTAAAATTAGCGTGAAAAAAAAAACCTAAACTGAAAGCCTTTCATTACCTTTGAAGCTCCTGGCGAGATTCCTACACGGAGTATAACGAGGCCTTGCGTTTACTTTTCCGCGAGTCTGGGCCTCGACGGAGCTGGGTCTTGCGGGGTAATTCGCGGGAAATTGCACCAGCGAATACTTGGCGGGGATCTCGGGCCGGGATATCCCGCGTGGAGGCGCCTTCATACGCTGCAGGGATATGAAGTCTCTCGAACAAATAAGCGGGCAGGTAGGGAAACGAAGGCTTCTTCATTAAACGTATCGGTTTACAAACTTTCATATACCTACCCGAGCTCTTCGCGGGAAAAAAAATTTGCACAAAAGAAATCCTGCTGGGACATACGACCAGGCTAATTAGAAACAAAATGAAGCTTGTTTGTCCTCCACGTCAAAAACGCGTACAACGCAGCAGGATGTAATATTCATATAATTACAAAAAAGTTTTTTGAAGAAAATTGAAAGGCACTTTTTTTTCTCTCTCTTACATCCATCTACATTGACATCCCGTCAAAAGTACGGAGTTTGAAATTTCCACCTTTATTTTACGAAGAATCAAAGGATCTTTGGATGTCTTCGTGAAATTACGGATTCTTGAGCCAACTTGGACTATTTTCAAACTCTGTCCAACTCTTCGTCCATGCCATCCCTTGTATCCTGTATTCGCCTACACTATTTATTTGCATCCCGCATTACAGTGCCCGGGGATTCCCCTGTGCCTATACCTGGGCCACACTTTATATAGTTTTCAGCTAATCGCTGCCACGGCTGGCCAATCCCCTCCTAGCACACGATGCATGCGACCCTCTCCCTGCATGGCTAATCCCAGCATGACCAGGCGTATAGGTTTCGGCCTGAGACGCACCTAGGTCCCTCCCTAACCCGGACCCCCTCCACTAAATACACTTAGTTTTTAGCTAGGGGAAAATATTGAATTGAACATTAACTCACAATAATCATCTTAAATAAGTAGGGGCAGATATTTTTCGCGAATAAATCTGAACACCTATTAGACTGCAACAAGGTATACCCGCACCAGCGGTTTCTTCCTTGTGATTGGCGGCCATCTGCGAGAGAAGTCGTTGCCTTATTTGACCGAGCCACTCAGGACGCTTTTACTTCCACACTGAATCACTGTGATTGGTGTTGTTACAATCGATTTTTACCTGGAAGAAACTCACCCAATCAAAAAACACAGACGATGCTATAGTGTTTTAGCTTTCATCTAGTCTCGAAATCTTTTCGCAAAATCTGCATTGAACATTAACTCACAATAATCATCTCAAATAAGTGAAAAAAGACTCAAAACCTTGTGGAATACACAGTAAACAAATGGTTTTTCCTGTCACGTGCATGTTCATCCTGCATGAATCCGAACACACGACTCGGCAGTATGGATGTGATGTGGTTTCTACGATGATCCAATTTTCTGTAACCAGAAATAAATCGAGAACATTGCGTTTTTCTGAGTTCCATTCTTCCTTAAAATGTCCATACAATACTGCAATTTTAACAGTGTAACTGACAAGAGCATTTTTTATCTAAGTAGATGTGTATCCGTCTACTTTGCACAGCAACAGTATATGCCACATTTAGGCCTGGGTTTAAAAACTAGGCAAGAAAGCGGGAACTCAAGATGCAAAATTTTCAACAACCAAATTTTGTAGTGCTGGTTTAAAAAACTACGCAAAATGCAATTAACTGGAAGCACCATTATTTCACGGATTCACTTCACCCCATGATAGACTCAACTTGCCTATACATAATCCAGGCTTTTTAGCGTTCTCTTTTGTAGGTACCGGAAAAAATTCGTGGAATCATTTCTCGATATAGGTTACCATCCAAAAAATTTGACTTCCTAGCGTTTTTGCGGTTTATCTAAGAAACTGCGAACCAATGGGGAACCCTGCCGCATTACGGAAAACCTAGTTGAGACGTCTCTCGAGTCAGCAGACAATGAACAAGTGCCATTTTCCAAATAATTTAAAGGACTGTGGAGTCTATTCTGGAGTTCAATGAACCTACGAATTTTTCCTGTCCCTACTCATCGGTCGATAGTAAATTCACAACCTTCACAAAAGGCGGCAAATATCAAAGGTTATGGAAAAAGTGTAATTTCTCACATTTTAGTCAAAAAGTTTCACAGAAGAATTATTTAGTCCCGTTTCCAACACTAGCACACTTTTCATGCACCCTTTGCTTTCATGATAAACACTGAATCATGTCTTCTTTGATGTCCTCAGAACATATGATAGTGAATCATTAATATTAACTAGAATATTTTGGCGATAAATCAGAATTGAAAGAGAATTTAGGTGTTGCTCATTTCCTTGAAATAGGACTTCGGAGACTATTTATTTTGGTTGCCTTTATTTTCGTAGGAATTAATTTTCTGCCTTTCAGTATCTTCCAATTGCTGTTTGTAGGGACAACTCTTAACAACTATAGCTTTCTGTAGCTTCTTAATTGAACCTCGTCCAAGAGAAATTCTTTCTTGGAACGCACAGATTGTACTTAAAGAAGTATGCACTTTTGATGTCAGTGTTTCTCCCAATCGAAATGCTTCTGTTTCATTGGTCCTGGAGGATTGAATAGATTCTTTAGCTAAATTGTCTTCAACATGTGCGAACTGAATTTGCTCAATGACTTGTACCATTGTTTCTGGTGCTTCCGTGTCGATGATGACTTCCTTTTTGAATTGCATTTCTGACAGACAAAAGGACTTTCTTGGAAAATATCTTTTTTCGATCGGCCAAGCTCCCGTTTTCGCAAATTATATTCACTGTAGTTCTTATTGCTGCAACTTGTCCATGTACTTTTCAGAATAATCTAGCTGCATGAATCTCAGTGACAATCTCGGGTTTACCCTCACCTCGCATTTGGCGAAGATACTTATCCAGTTAATTTATGTAATAGCTACTTAATGGCTTGAAAAAAGAAAAGGCACGTCTAGTGAAGGGAGGCTATTTGTTGTGTGGCCTAGAAGTGACAACATTGTTAATCCGTTTTCTCGGGTCTTTTCTAAAGCACGGAGTTTTTTTAGTGTGGGTGAAATGGCCATCTAGAAGAAGCTAACCTTTCCTTTGAAAGGTGGATTGTACGAGTATCTTCATAATGTTGCAATCAACAAAAACGTATTTTTTTAACTGTATCCACTGACTGGATTGTACGCACAAATTGTCCCCGGAGATGCCCCTCCTTCATGAACTTTAGCAGTGCGAGAACCAGGGGTGGCTGATTAAAACCACTATGTTTTAAACCACGGTTTAAATCGTTGTTAAATCCAAGTGATTTTTATATAAAAAAAATTGTTTGTGAAGTGAAACTTCTTTGCTGAGCGGGCTACAATTTTCGAGCGTTACCAAAATTCCGATCGCATGAGGGGAACAGTTAGGTACGAAGTGGGCGAACCGGTATAAAAGACGGCAAGGGGAGAGGTAGAAGTGACGCAGCAGTGATGCTACGGAATTCTCGTAACGCTGCTTGTGTTTGACTACTCCTCATTTTTCGTAACGTCTAACGATAGATGTCACCATATTTATTTCATTTTATTTAAAGTATCTACAATTTATTTATTCGTGTGGAAAAGAGTTATTGATTTGTGCAATTAACTTGATTATCTTTTTTTTTTATGTATAGAGTGTGATTGAAAATGTAAATAATTTATCTCTGACTATACCCGTTACTCAAGAAGTTTCGCTTTTTTAAATAATGTATTCATAAATAAAATAACTTAATATTTTAATTAAAGGTATAATTCCACTCTAATGACACCAATAGTTTGTTCATTAATGTTTCTTGTGACTTACATGAATAATCAAGATCTTATCATTTAAATTATCTGAATAAGTTGTAAATTATACCTACCCAGGTAAATACTTCTCTAAAATGAGATTAATTAGTGAATTGGAGTAAAGTGAAAAAAGGAGGAAATAAATTCATTTACTAACAAAAAAATATTTCTATTCTGTGTAAAATCCTCGACTGTACTTAAATCTCCATTCTGTGGGAAAACCCATTTCATGGAGAGTCATATTCCTGTGGGGAAATACCCTTTCTGTGGTTAAGTCCCATGAGATGTGCAGATTTGCTGGACTTCAGTTCTTTGTTGTTATAACTTTTCTGGTTCAACATGAGGGGCAGAAAGAGGGTTGTTATATGCCTTTCATTTGTACATGCTGATAACCAAAATAACAAATGTATTAACAAAATTATTTAAACGAAGAAAACCTGGTTTAAATAAACAATCAAGTTGTTTGGTTAAAAAATAACAGGATTTTACCAACCCTGGCGAGACTGGCTACCTAATGATTTGCCAGAGTTGAGACACAGAATTGAAGACGCTATTGCTTCCATCACTCCGGACGTATTAATCGAAGTGTGGGAAGAATAGTTCTTTAGGTTGGATGTGTGCTGAATAACTAAAGGTGTAAATATTGAACATTTGTAAGAAGAAACTAGGATAGTTTACCTTCAATTTGATGTATGTTTTGTTGTAAATAGTGTTAACTAAATGGTTATAACATACAATTCAAACTGGTTCATCCTATTATGGATATCCCGTAGTATAAATAGAGACCGGTAAAATTCGCGGATTAATTTCGCGGTAGGCTAGACTCCAAACTCGTTCACCTTCATTCTGAGTCAGTGATTGGACCAACGTTTACCTGAACGACTCTAAGCCAGTGAAAAACCTTCAACAAATGAATAATCAAATCGCAAGCATCCCAGTTGACGCGTGTCACGAGTCATTATCCAATGAGCAGGTGCAATTTGTCCTAGTAGGCCTACATAGAGGATCATGGAGTCTATCCTAAGGGTCATTGAAACCGCGAATTTTTCCAGTCTCTAAGTATAAATCTAGAAATAAATGAAATGTTTATTTTTGTTACACAAATGCAGGACGTGTTTCACAGTGACTGCCCACCCTTGCTTTTATGGCCTGCGCAACTCCACTGGACTTGCCTCGCGTGACCCTAGTACCTTCGTAGACCAGCCACACCACCGAGAGGAAAAAAAATGTATATATACCACTTCAAAACTCGCCCGCGAACAACTTTTCTTCCTGGAAAACGTCGCCGCCGCAACCCTTCTTTCTTTTTATCCGTATCTCTCTTCCATCCCTATCCCCTCTACCCCCCCTCATGCTCCCTCGCCCCTAAAATAGCCCTCTCACAGTTCACTCGCTCCTTTTATTATTGTTATTATTCCCGCGCACTATCGCGAGAGGACAATGGGCACGAGGAAGAACTGGTCCCATGCACCGTCGTACAGAGATGGGCAAGGAGACACAATGAAGAGTTTCTACTCACTCGAAACTACACAGCCCACTGTTGTGAAACAGTGTGTCGACTCAAAAGAAGGTACTGGCAAACTGACAGTGTATAGTCCGTCTCACACAACTTGTCTGAAATGTGACATACCTCGAAAGTAGCACCAAAAGTCTAGGTACGCTTCTGCCGCTGTCATTCTTGGAGTGGCCATGAGACTGGAAATTATTATCATATATGTATAAAATTAACTCATATCCAGACTTGTAAATATCTATAGGTATTATGAATGAATGATATCAGCACCAATTGGAGGTCATGCCGCCATTTTTTTAATACTTGCTACAAGTTTCTCATATTGCAGAGTGCACTAAAGACATCTTAGTTTTCAATGCTTGCTACTAGGAGATGGACATTGAAGATGTCGGGGCCGTTGCCAGCTCTAGTATCCGAGGCAGAATCCCACAGGATCACGGAAATGGTGCAAGGATGCGAATGTACAGCCTCTCGCCAACAAGGCAAACACGCTACCTCCTCGTGGTACAGGGTGTTTACTAAAGTGAACACTGCCGGGGAGTTCTCGTCCCTCGACATCCTCGGATGTTGATACAAGAAGAATCTGGAGAAGAGGGAAATCCCTCGGCTGATGGTTTGGAAACTCTACCTGGGCGATCGGCCCAAAGACCTCGGCCCAACGTGAAGAACCAATCGCGTGGTGGCAAAGGCTAGTCTGGGTGCGGTATTTGCTATGGAAATAGGCGCAGCCAGACGGAAAGGCCACCGGAGTCGGCGAAGTGTACCCGGGGGACCAGTTCCAAATACCTGGACCGTGGAAGACACCGCACTGGCTCACGGGCTAACAGACCGTACAAGCCCGCAAGTGCAGTAGTGCGGGGTGACACTTGTTGATTCTAAGACTCCCACTGGCAGTTGTTAGCACTGATCGCTTGGAGCACGCACGTCGTTGAAGGACGGACGCGGTGAGCGGCGATACAGCTCCGGCACTAGCCTGGACAGCTGCTAGATGTCGGCGGCACTTCGGCCAGATCACAGGGTCTCAGGCTTGTCTGAGGAGTCCCAGAGATGTGGAAGACCCGGTTAAGAGCCTCGTGATCTAACTCTTTCAGTCAACCACAGGTTAGTCGAACGGGTAAGAGAGGGTGGGTGTGAATGGTGCTGGGGGCGTGCTGCCTCAGCCTATCACTATAGCTCATCTACAAACACCTCCAAGTCGCGATGAAATGGCGCATTCATTACCTTTGGCTCTAGGGAGTTTGTGCTGGTAGCGATCCAGCCATCGCCAGGGAGTATAGTTACCACCAAATGCACCAAAACCAAGCAATGTTATCAAACTGTGCAGCTGTATCTTACCTGCCTGCCACTGTCGTTATGTCAACAGAGTTCGTGAACAACTTTACAACCCACTCGTGCCTGTATGATTGTCAGTGTTACTTAGCATGCTACGTCGTTTTTAGAGACCGGAAAATTTCGCGGATAAATTTCGCGATAGAATAAAATTCAATTTATTATAAAATTTTCTTTCTTCTGCTATTGGTTTTCATTTTTTGAGTATTCGGGGCCAATGAGGAATTAAAAAAAATATCTGGGTAGGTTGTATTTTGGAATACAGTCGCCAGGGGTGTGTTTCATTAATTTCTATCGCCCTGAACGTGAATGCTGTGTATGAAAGAAATAAAATATTCAAGCAAATGGTTTGTTGCTTTATTTTTCGACGTGAATTCGATGAACGTCTTACTTGACGGTCGGGCGGCCACGCCAGGAAAATTGCGACGCCAAACCGCGACAAACTCGGCCCATTGTTCACAGCCACCGGCTCAACTGACTCCATACCAACATCAGAACCATCAGAGAGCATATACACGTCTATTGCCAACCAATTATCTGCATTCCCCGTCGCTTCTAGTGAGGTGGACGGCTGAGGCTCGCTCGAGCGCAAATTTCGTGCCTCTTCTGGGGGCTCGTTTTGCCCCACTGGCTCATTTCTCTCGGCTACTTTTTGCCTCATTCGATACCTACAGTACTTCTCTTCAATTTTAATTGCTTCTGATCTGGTGAACTCACGTGATTTCTTTCTTTTCCCCTACATAACCCGTTTTCGCTTAGGCATTTTGAGATTAATGTCTCAAAAAATGAATATTAATAAGTTCATAGTTATACCACTCAACTAGAACCATTTAGTGCTCACTCACGAGAAAATTACATTTCAAATTGCGCAAATCGGTCGATTACTTTCGGAGTTACAGCTCCCAATAACTTCAATTCGACGTCCCTCACCAACGCTCATTACGTCATCGCTGGAAATGTTAACCGGGTGAGTCATAGATAACGTCCACGTGCAAAGTCTGCTCTACTGAGATACAAAATATCTGTACAAGTAAGAATGTAGTGTAGAAGTAAGAAAACTTAGGCTTCCACTTACTTAAGAGTGCCGACACCCTGGTGTGAATATCGCTTGATATTGATTTGCATGCGCGGATCCCTGTTCGCGGAGGGGCGGAGCGAAGAAATGGGGGTGGGGGGTGTAGGGGTAGTCCAGACGCCCGGGGAGAGAGGTCCTGTATGATGAACAAGTCGAAGGCGTCAAGAAGAGAAGGAAATGAAAGAGAAGAAGCCAAATAGAATTCAATTCACGTTTTCTACTTCTCCCCCTCCCCTCCAAGTTTCTCTCTTACCCCCCTCCCTCCTTTTAGCTTTGGTCGCACGTGCGTGAGTGTGTGTGTGTGTGTGCGCGTGTGTGAGAGAAAGAAGACGGACGGAATAAAGAGGAAGGATAAAGAAGGGTGGAAAAAAAGCAGAAATTAAATTATATTTTGTTCTCCTTTGTGGAGCGCCTGGGACCAGCCCGTGTGAGATAACTCCCTGGAAGGCTCTGGCCTGAGGCGTATGTCGCTCGCCGGACGCTAATGTCAAGAAGGTTCTCTTCGCTATTTTGCTCTTGGCAGCTGCGGTACCTCTGTCCTGTTCATGACTTTGACGCGTACGGTGAATAATTAGGCATCTATCCTCCTAGTCCAATTAGCTTCGAGCCCGCGCCGAAAAAAAAAAATACTCACCACCGAAAAATGTATTCTTCTTTAAAAAACACAACCACGTGTGATGTCGTAGGAGCAGGCATTTTTCGCGAAATATCTAAAATTCGTATTAGACTGCAACAAGGTATACCCGCACCTGTGGATTCTTCCTTGTGATTGGTTTGTTTGACAGGAGCCACTCAGGACGCGTTTGCTTCCGCACTGAATCACTGCGATTGGGGTTGTTACATTCGATATGTACCTGGGAAAAACTCACCCAATCACGACACACAGACGATAATACAGTGTTTTAACTTTCAGATAGCCTCGAACTCTTTTCGCGAAATCTGCATGCCCCTAGTGATGTGTCAATAACAAAAAAAAAAGCCATTAGTACACAGAGCAAATATATTAATTTGTACTTTTACAAAAGATTCTTTTTGAAACCGGTTTGCCAATAAATAGTTTGTAATACCGCACTGTTAATTTATGCTAGACATTGCTATTTTTTTGCACATATGAAATAAGTTTTTGGAAACAATACTAAATTGGTATAGATACTTATGAAAATTGGTGCATAAATATAAATTGTTATGCTTTATACGAGCATTTTTTTTCAACCCATGGAAAATGTAATCTGATCTTCAAAAATGGCCTTCTATTTTGTATTATTATGCTTATTAATGCGCTCAATTAGGAATATAAAGCTATACAGGAAATAGTTTACGACAAATTAAATACTTGGACAACACCAAGCATAAACGGCTGGGTAAGAATCATAATACAGTATTATTAGGGACACCTGTATTTCGCGAATACATTTCGTGTCAAAGTATGTCACAAAACACTGTAGCTTTTTCTTAGAGTAATGGCGAATCGTGTGCGTGCAGCAGTACGGTATCCAAATTCCCATTGGCCCCGTCAAGTGCGGGAAAACACCTCTCGCCGACCACAGCCAATAACTACAAGAAAAAAACTACGGTGTTTGGCGATGTACCTAGACACGAAATCTATTCGTGAAATACAGGTGTCCCTAATTATTATTGTAAACAGTTTTTTGTGGTAGTACAGTTTCTTTCATTTAAAAGTTAAATTTTACAAATATCTGTAATTTTACATGACTATTTCAATTCCATTATTTGAAACAAAAAAATACAGTGTTGTTGGTGAAACTTTGTACTAAGAAGCTTCGAACCCATTCTGAAAAGAAAAAAAAAAGCTGATTAGTAGAGACCGGAAAATTTCGCGGATTCCCATCGCGAAATGCTGGAATCCAAACACACGTAGCTTCATATTCCTTATGTGATAGGCTCACGGCTAATCTGGAGAATTCTGAGCTAATGGAAAACCTTCAACCAAAGAAGTATAGAATCGCAAGCATCCAAGTTGACATGTCTCAAAAGTCTGTAGCCAATGAGCAGGTAACGTTTACCCAAGTATGTAAAGGATTTTAAAGTCTATCCTAGAGGTAATTTAAACCGCGAATTTTTCCAATCCCTACTGATTAGCTAACACGAAATATATTTAGCATTGCTGTATTAACAACAAATATTTGCAATCACATTAGTAAAGACCGAAAAATTTGGCGGATTCATTTCTTTGTTGGTGAAACTTCGTACTAAGAAGCTTCGAACCCATTCTGAAAATAAGAAAGCTGATTGGCTAACACGAAATATATTTAGCATTGCTGTATTAACAGCAAATATTTGCAATCACATTAGTAGAGACCGAAAAATTTGGCGGATTGATTTCTTGATAGATTAGAAATGGGATAATTAATATCATTGTGCTGTGTCAGAACTTCACCCAGAAAAGTTTCCTATCAGAGACTAACCAGTTAAGTCCTTTCACAAGTCACCTGCCAATGAACAGTTAAGGTTTTATCTGAATATACAGAGGATTGGAGTCTTTCCTGCAATCTCTGAAACCACATATTTTGCGAGTACCTAGTCCATAGTGAAGTTCCAAATATTTCGCAGATTAATTGGTAGAGACTGGAAAAAACGCGGTTTCAAAGACCTCTAGGATAGACTCCACGATCATCTATGTACTAGGACAAATTGCACCTGCTCATTGGATAATGACTCGTGACACGCGTTACCTGGGATGCTTGTGATTTGATTCTTATTTTGTTTAAGGTTTTTCACTGGCTTAGAGTCCTTCAGATAAACGGTGGTCCAATCACTGACTCAGAATGAAGATGCACGAGTTTGGAATCTAGCCTACCGCGAAATAAATCGGCGAATTTTTCCGGTCTCTACCAAGGAACAGTTAAGTTTTTATCTGAATATACCTACAGAGGATTGGAGTCTTTCCAACAAATCTCTGAATCCGTATATTTTGCAAGTACCTAGTCCATAGTGAAGTCCCAAATATTTCGCAGATTCATTCGTAGAGGCCTGCAGAATTCGCGGAATCATGCGGTGATAGGATAGAATTCAAACACATATACCGCTTGGATAATTTTGCTATTGGCTTACTGTTCATTTGGACGAATATCAACCAGTTATAAACCCTCAACCAAAGAAGGATCGAATCACAGACAAACCAGCTGAGACGACCTACAAGTCGGCAGCCAATGAACTTGCGTTATTTGCCCGAGTGTACCAGGGGTATGTGCAGTCTATCCTGAAGTACATCGAAACCGCGAATTTTTCAGGTCTCTATTCATTGGTTATCAAAGTAGACTTGAAGCACACATACGACTGCTTCACGTGGTTGACACGACTTTGACCACCCTGAGCCAGTTATGAACAAGGAGTAGAAGTGGTCGCCCAATCACGCGCAACCCACCCAAAGACTGTGACCTAGTTATCGACCTACGGGTGGAAAAAAATTCACTTGTTCGGTGACCCCCAGGATGGACTTTTCAGACCTCTGCACACTCACGCAAACATCACACGGCCATTGTGAGAACGTATCAATAGAGACCTGAAAAATTCGCGGATTCATTTCGTGTTATTCTACAATTCAAATAATTATACCTTAGCGCTGCTTCTACCACTGGTTCACTGTTAATCTGGAGTAATGAGGGCCAATTAGAGACCCTCACTCATAGAAGTGTCGTATAACAGATACTCAGTCGAGACGACTCACAAGTCAGCAGCTAATGTACAGGTGGCATTTGCCCGAGTGTGTAGAAGATTGTGTAGTCTATTCTGGAGGTCATACAACCCGCGAATTTTTCCGGTGTCTACGTATCTACTGGGTAGCGTGTGATCCGTCAATCTTTTGGATTATGGTTTCCGATTGGCCCAGAGATCTCCAGATTAACTGTGAGCTCATTACAGAAGCACCGCAACGTCATGTGTGTTTGAATTATACCTACCTATAGCGAAAAATATTCTACCAAATTTGTGTTGTTTACAAAAAAAAAGTGTCATGTAATTCCTAGAGACCGGAAAAGTTTGCGGATATATTTCGCGGTAGGCTAGTCTCCAAACTCGTCCACATTTATTCTGAGTCAGTGATTTGACCGCCGTTTACCTGAAGATGTCTTAAGCCAGTGAAAAACCTTCAACAAAAGAAGAATCAAATCACAAGCATCCCAGGTAACGCGTGTCACGAGTCATTATCCAATGAGCAGGTGCAATTTGTCCTAGTACATATAGGATCGTGGAGTCTATCCTAAAGGTCATTGAAACCGCTAATTTTTTCAGTTTCTACTAATGCCTACATTAACGTTGTTTCCTTTCATCATATCAACCTTTACAATTAGGTACACATACACAGAAAAAAAACATCCTGTTCCTTTACAAAATATATTTCTTTGGTAAGCAGCAGGCAAGAAATAGTTTGTACGTAATACTACGAGAAAGATATTGTAATTTCATAAAACATGCTGGTATGGTTATTTTGGCATAGGCCTATATGAAATATACGTTTGTCGAGAATACAAAGAATGTCTTACGAAAAATGGCACATAATTAATAATTTTAATAATTTTTTATTAAAGAATATTTTTTTTAAACAATGGGTTGGATATTTCAGTGATTGAATTTTTATTTGGTTTTATTGTGCCTATTAAATGCACACTGTAAACACTGTAAAGTTATTTATTCAGGGAACGGTTTACAAATAACTTATAATAAATTATATAACTTATAATAATAAGTATTGTAGGTGCTGGTACAACACAAATCATAAATGCGTGGGTAATAATCCGAACCCAGTGTTACTGCAAACACTATTTCCTAGTGATACATATGTTTTTATGTAAATGTACAAATTTACATATATCTGTAATGTAACATGAATATTTAGGTTCCATTTACAAAAATAAATAGACAGTGTGCCTGTTGTCCACTGGCCACTGCCATATTACACTTACAGTTCGGTCATTTGAGTTTCGTACAATTTGCGGACACTTAGTTCAAGACTGCGCCTCAAAAAAACATACTGTTCTTTGTATTTCAGATAAACGCTCCTTTGTAGAATAATAACTTAACGGGATTCCTATTTCTAAGTTTTGTGTGAAATGTTCTGGACGGTTCTTAAAAGTTTCACATTCAGTTCAAGTAAACTCAGTACCTACCCGTAAACCCTCGAAAATATCCGTTTACTATCCGAAAGCTCACTGGATGATTTGTAACTAGTTATTAAGGTGAGCCCTTTTTTGAAACAGTTTGCTTATTGCTGTGAAATAATTTCCGTGAAACAAACATCTTTGATAGAGACCAAACAAAAAATCGCGGATTCATTTCGCGGTAGGCTAAAATTGACATAGGTACATATATCATTTTTGTGGGTCTGCTATTGGCTCACAGTTTATACGGAGTTCTGTAGGCCGATTTGAAACCTCCGACCAGAGAGTTGTCGAATCAGGGACTAACTGGCAAAGAGAGGTCCAACAATTCACCAGCCAACGAACAGGTGACGTTTGTCTGGGTGTTCTGGAATCCATCCAGGAGGTCGTTGAAACCATTGCCTTTACACGAGGCATATCAAACTAATTTCCTGTGCACATATTGACGTGATAACGTCTTATAAATCGATGAACGCCGGATGCACGCACGAAAAAATTGTCACGTTCCACCTGAGCTGAGCGTGCAAGAACCGGCCGACCACCATGCGAGAAAATCTTCTATAATATCAAACAGGTTAAGGCGGCATTTTTAACTAATTGTTCGTGACTATATTTAAACAAGTTATTTAAATTAAATTTGCAAAAACTGTAAATAATATTTAAAAATTAAAAAGTATGCAATTTTTCATCAATGTTTTCTAATGGCGTTATCACGTAAAATTATCGTCTGTAAACCGACTTTACGTAACTTAACAAGCAAATATGTTTTAAAAAAGAAATAAGTTGTTGGAGGCACATTTTCCTGAGGTGTGTGGTGTATGTGGAGGCGCGAACTAAACAAGCACTCTCGTAGGGGTGTGTGTGGTTCGTGGAGAGGGTAGCAGAAGGGAAGGGGGTTGGGTCGGGGATGGAGCCCCGGAGTGCAAACAAGGAGCTCGGGTGTCGAAGCGACGTCCCTGGAAGGGAAGACGCTAGGTGGGGCCGTTTGCCGGCGGAGGAGGGGTTGTGGAAGCGAGGCAGTCAGGTCTCCGGAGGAAAGACAGAGTCGCTGTCACCAGCCAGCATCTCTTCGCCGGGGCCAGCATACTCGTCTCTCTCGCACACAACCTCCCCTCCCTCCTCATCCTAACACACACATATTGCCTACCAGCCAACCTCTCCCACCTACCTTCTCTCTCTCTCTCTTCTCGCATCGTGTCTCTAAAATCCAATCGTTCCTCTACCCCCCTCCCTGTCTCTCTTTCTTTCTCTCTCGCACACACACACCAGCCCCATCCTGTCCAGAGGCGTCAACTCCGCGCGTACTGATCAATATTCGATTTTTGAAATATCAGAGCCTTGCCCCGCTCCCCCCCCCCCCCCAACCACTCACAAGGAACACGAACCCTCTTGCCCCTTTCTTCCCCTGATCCGGCCCACGCCGCCTCCTCTACGTCATGCGGGGGATGCTGCAGGCTCGTGGAGCAACAGCGGGCCAAGAGCCAGAGCAACAAGTGAAGTGTAGCCGTGGAAACACGGAAAATAAATTAATAATTTTTTTTTAAATCTTTCAATAAAAAACTGTTTCCAGATGTTTCACAAACAGTTTAGTTTTCAACATTATTTATATATCTTTAATGCTCCAAGCCTATTAGAAATACCGTATTTCAAAATAAAATATTCGTCTGTTGACAGTGTATGTGTGAATTTACGTGAGTATGGTTTATGAAATTAAAAATCAATATTTTGTACTTAAACAAAACAACTCTTTGTTGATCAGTTTACTGGAAAATGTTTTGCGTGATAAAGTTGAAAGATAATTTTCATCTGTAATTTTCAAGATTTTTAAAATATAAATTTAATCCTCGAAACATATTAGAAATACCTATCGTATTTTGAAAGGTAATATTTGTCTGTTGGCCGTGTGTTTTTCTTAAAACTTTGGATGCAGCTATATGTGTATGTAGGAATGTTGGTAGATATGTACTTATAATTAATGAATGTATTAGGACTAATTAATAGTTTTATCTTTAAAACCTTATTTTAAGTTATTTGAGATCAGTTATTTTTCTAGTACCAAATATATATTTTTCTTACACAGTGATAATTGTTTTAATTGCGTATTTTTATGTTCAATTTTTAAATGAATTTTGAGCTAAGCTCATCTTAAGTACTCTTAAGAGCTTTACGGGGTAGCTACAGGCAGACCAACAAAGATTTTCTGATTGATTACATTATTTACACGTTTTCGTAGAAATATTTTGTGTTCATAAGTTATTCATATTAAATTATTATATCAATTGATGATAATGTTCACAATAAAAATTTCAAATAGTTTAAACCACTCCAAATCAAAGGAATTTGTCTGAAAATCTGTTAAAACGGGTCTACTGAATCAGCGGATTCCTACAGTTTGTGTCAGTGACTAAATCTAATACTTTTTTTTTAGCGGCTTTCATTGATTTTTCCAGTGTGTTCCACGGACTAAGCACTTATTCTAGTTTAGTTAACTGATTTGCCGATCATCATAGATTAGTTAGCAGTTTTTTTAGTTATTAGATATAAGATTTTTCATTGGCTCAATTCACTGATTCAAAACTTCGGAAATATGACAAAGCAGGAATATTTTATGACATGCGTGATAAAAGAGTTAGCTTTATTTAATGAAAGAGGGGGTGTAGGACTGAGCTGCATCTATGGATCGAAATTACGATTTTCAGATAGTTAAGTATATATGGATATTAGTTTTTAAAATTATTCTTGAGTTTTTCACTGCCACTCGTAGCGTATCTACATATAGTTAAGTTTACCTCTCCTAACATTTTATAGAAGTGTTGTAGCGCTGTTTTTGTTCGTTATCTCAGAGACGTTAAAATAATTTTTTTGGCTTACCAAAATAATTTCAGATACCTACAACGATTTATTTAAGTAGGTTGACTCACACAGCTGATATATAATAGCAATGCTTTTACGTTTTCCAGAAACTCTGAAAAATAAGTTTTCTATGGCTTGTGAAAACCTAATTTTTATTGTGTTTATGAATGATATATTAAAATTAACATACGAAAGTATACCTCATTATGTCATAATTTTAGTACATACTACGATTTCAATAAAACAATTTCTTTAGGTTCATAAAAACCACTAAATAAGGATTTTTTTAGTACCAAAACATAAATAAACAACTAAAAATGGTTATAACTTACATAGTAATAATTTATAAAGAATGACGTGCAAAAACACGAAATATTTAAAGTTATGTGATTCAGAAAACTACCGCCTTTAGATCTCGTAGCTCTATATTAAAAATCTATATTTTTGGCCGTGCGTTCACATGGAACAATTTTAGAGCGATGGTTGAGAAATCAAAAGTTATGTATCTTATCGGGATAAATTTTTTTCTTCCGTTATCTTATGTCACTTTCCAACGTATATTAATATCGCCGCTTAATTTTATCAAGTAAATAAAATTTGTTCCTTTTTTGTGATATTGTTATAAATAGGTATATGTCCTATACAGGCAAAATTTAAAATAAAAGGTTTTCTTGGTTATTATACGTATCTCTTCTCATTACCAATTCTAACATTTTTTTAAAAATACATCCCAAGTACATACGTACACTACTCCGTTACAGTTTTGTTGTAGGGCCTATAGATAGGGACTGGAAAAATTCGCGGTTTAAATGACCTCTAGGATAGATTTTACACTCCTTTACATACTTGGGTAAACGCCACCTTCTCATTGGCTACAGACTTGTGAGACATGTCAACTTGGATGCTTGCGATACAATACTTCTTTGGTTGAAGGTTTACAATTGGCTCAGAATCCTTCAGATAAACTGTGAGCCTATCACAGAAGGAATATGAAGATACGTTTGTTTTGATTCTAGCATTTCGCGATGTAAACCCGCGGAATTTTCCGGTCTCTACCTATAGATAATGGCTCGACAATGCAATAATCTAACAGACTGAGTGAGTTCAGTCGCTATGCGATGAAAGCTTTCTAGTTCACTTGGGTATCTACTTGGCTGCCATAAATTAAGTTCGAAATAGGGGGGAGGAGGGGAAGTGGATGACAGGTTTAAAAAAATATGTTATTTTACGTCACACGTTTTTAGCGTTTCCGAACAACTCGGATGCATCTACTCGAGGCTCACGAATGCGAGTTATGCCCTAAAGCACGTCGACTCCAACCCATCGTGACACTCGACAAATACTGTACAGTGGCACATCAGTAGAGACTGGAAAAATTCGCGGTTTCAATGACCTCTAGGATAGACTCCTCGATCCTCTATGTACTAGGACAAATTGCACCTGCTCATTGGATAATGACTCGTGATACGTGGTACCTGGGATGCTTGTGATTCGATTCTTCTTTTGTTGAAGATTTTTGACTGGATTAAAGTCCTTCAGGTAAACGGTGGTCCAATCACTGACTCAGAATGAAGGTGAACGAGTTTGGAGTCTAGCCTACCGCGAAATGAATCCGCGAATTTTTCCGGTCTCTATACGTCAGTGATCACTGTTACTTATCTGCGGGAGGGGGGGGGGGGGGGCTGGGCGCTGGTTTAACCTTCAAAAGCCCTTCAAAAGGGGCAAGTGTAAGCAACAGGAAGGGGCTAGCACTGCTAGAAACCATTTCCTTAAAAATAACGTAAACATAATCGTTGAAATAATGCGACTTTCCGTAAACTATATTTATCAAACAATTTTTATTTTGTTTTAAGGATTATCTTATGAGGGTGTATTTGAAATAAGACTAGTGAACTTTGTATACGTTTAAATGAGTTTTTTTTACCTAAGAACATAAGATAGTCTACTTAATTAGGTGATTTATGTAGTTACTACCATTCAGCACGCTACAAAATGAAGATTTGGTTTCGTGACTACATCGATAAAGAATTATAGTAAGTTATTTTTGCATATTTAGAACAACAAAATATCTTCATTATTTTCTAACACATTGTCCTACTCTTTCTGGGTTTTTATACCCGATGAAAGCTTCGTGTTTCTTCGGCCACATTCATTCATGACTCCCAAAACTACCACAAATGTGTAAATAAGAAAAAGTTTTAGTAAAAAGTAAGCCTAAACCAGTCACTGATATTTTACTGGGTATTTCAGGTAAATTATCAAACAATTCTAACAGTGAACCGACTAAAATTTAAGTAGTTAAAATTCGTTCAATTAATTGAATTTTTGATACAAATAGGTTAAAATTCTTAAGTTTCTCCAGTTTTACTAAAGTGAAAAATGTTCACCAATTTGTCACTGACATTTCGCATTGTATTCCACTGGATCACAATACATAGGCCTACCAATCAGCACCATCTCATAAACATAAAATAAGAAATCATAAAATCTGAATTTAAAATTTTTTTAAAATAATGTTTTATTTTAAATTATTTGTAAAAATTTTAATTTAGTTTCAATATTGCGTTCATTTACTGTAGTCCCTACTCAACTATCATATTTAGAGTTTGACAGTATTTCACTGATTCAAAGTTCTTCCTTTTCGGTGAACGAAGTACGATATTGGCATTGGTATGAAATGTGTTAAATAGTCACAAATCTGTCACACAGTTGAAGGGTTGTCAAATAAGGAAACTTAATGTCTACAAGTAAATAATAAGTCATTAAAGGAGGAACTGGTTGGCTCGTTGATAATTTAAAATTACCATTGAGAAAAACAACTTTATGTATGTTAATAAAAAGGTTAAACATTGTAATAGGAATTTTTATAAAATAATAATTTCAAGAAAACAAAAATACTTGATAAATATTGTAATAAACAAGATCGATTTTGGTGTGAACGAAAAATTTATTTTAAGTTGTTGTAAATATATATTTTATTCTTTTTTCTGTTTGGTTTTATATTTAATTAATTAATTAATTAGTGCACAGTATTCTTTTTTGTAAATGAATCATAAATATTCATTAAAATAACCAATATTTGCAAATTTTGATATTTTACATGAAAATAAACGGTATCGATAAATAATAGCTGTCTCAGTAATACTGGGTTCGGATTCTTACCCTGGTATAAATTCTTTGTGTTGTTCCAGTACCTTCAATAGGTAGTTAAAGTTATTTGTAAACTCTTCCCTGAATAGCTTTCCAGTATGAAATGCGCGCGTTAAAAAACATAATAAAAAATAAAGTACAATTCTTGATTTTTGTATTATCATGCCCATTTTTAAAAAAAATTGCTCTTGAACGGATTGTCTTTTAAAATATAAAACTATCCACAAGTTTTTGTAAAATATACTCAGTTTTATGTCGAAAAAAGTATTAAATACGTGCAAAAATAAACATAGCCACGAGTTGTACAATTTTAAAGTATGTCTCTTGTAGTATAACAAAATATTTATTTGCATCTGGTTTCCAAAAAAAAAATGTTTTGTGAAAGTACAGAAAAAAAAAAATTCATGGTTCGTCGACGCGAAGCAGATTGCAGATTATTTAATAAGATGAGAATGAATCATTGATGAAATTGAAAATTCTGCAGGAACGGAAGCACCCCTGCCCGCGGCAAGGGCCATCGCGTTTACGAATGTGCGAAATCCGTGTTTGTCTTTAACCGAGAATCGAACCCGAATCACCTCGCCAGGAGAGACGTCATCTGACCTCCCAACCACCATGCCTGAGCTGCAAGGTACTACCACAACTTAACAATCTATTAGTGGCGACATGCATTTTCCACGAAATAATTTTTGGCGGCCGTTTAAAAGAGAAGCCATTGGCCTATTCAGCCGGGCCAATCAGGACGCGTTCACTTCCGCACTGGATGGTACGATTGGTGTTCTGGCAAGTAGACATTTATCTGAAATAAACCCATACAACCAATAAAAACAGACAAAGATACAAAGTTTCAACACACGCCCAGCTGGTCTGAAAATCTGAGTGCGAAAAGTGTATAGCCCTATTTATCAGAAACAACACTGTTAAAAGATTTGTACTTTTTACAAGGAAAATTCATGGAATCCTAGTTGCACAACGATATCACTTGTAAAACTGCAAGTCAGAGCTTTGTTAAATTACTATTGGAAGGAATCTCTGATTGCAATTTTACAACTGAATGGGCAACTGAGTTTCCAAGAATTATCCTTGTTAAAGCACAAAAATAATTTCACAGTGTAATAAAGGCCTGCAAAGAAAGGACCAGAAACCAAAGGCAACATTACAAAGTTCAATTGACTCTATCCGGAAATTTTGCGGATGGTTTTTTGTAGCAAGGGTGACAGTTAACTTTTATGACTTTGCTTTGATGATTGGATCGCAATTTTTTGAGCACTCCGCTCCACCACTGTCGGTCTGTCAACTACCAACTAGCAATAGATGGGGAGATAGCAGGTTCAATGACCTCCAGGATAGACTCAACAGTCCTCTGCACACTCACGCAAATATCACACGCTCATTGGCTGATCTCATGTGAGAACGTATCAACTGGGTAGCCTGTGATTCGTCAATCTGTTGCATGAGAGTTTCTAATTGGACCCAGAACCAATTTCAGAACAAACAAAGTTATTTGTGTTAGAAACGTATCCTTTGTAAAATGAATACGCGAACATTTCTTGTCTCTAGTTATAGAGTGTCCGAGTAAGGATAGGTTCTACAGTAAGGAATCAGCCAAATTTAAATAATATTATGGAAGAGTGTACACGATACTGCGAATTTTTAACGTGGCACCAAATGAAACAGCGGAATTTCCGGGTCTGTGTTTTTTAAATGAAATATATTTAAGTTTAGGATAACTTTCCTCGGGAATGAGAAGTTGTTTAATCCCCGGAACTTCCGCGACCGTTCCAGAAGCATCCCCTCCTAACAAACATGTTTTCTTCCCTCCCCCTGAGTGTGACGTAGGCCCTTGTCGCCCGCGAGGCAAGCGGTTAGGCGCGCATGGAGTGTCGGCATTCCGAGCTACGCCCGGAGCGAGAGAGAGAGAGAAGAAGATAGGCGGCCGTGCTGCGTGTGGGACGAGGACAGACGACTGCCCTTGGGAAGGGCGCTCCCCCCTATCCCTCCCCTACTTCCCCTACTTCCCCTCCCCGCCACCCGCCGGCCTCCGGGCGGAGGGGAAAAGGAGATGCTACCACGGCGAAGAAGAGAGACGGACCTTAATCCACAAATAGCGACGCCGTCTCTCTTGGCCCCCTCTTTTTTCTTCAGTTTTCCACGTCCTTTTCTTTGTTCTCTTCCCCGTCTCCCATCCTCGCCCGCGCATTTCGCCCATATCTGGTCCCTCCCCTCCCCCGTGATATGTCCGCGCGCTGTTTAGCATGTGTACCTCAGGGCTGCAAGTCGACGCTCGCTCGGCCGAGATCTATCTATTGATCAGTCCCGCATCACAGTCTAATCATTTCATTTTCTCGATATTATAACACCTGAAATTAACCCAGCAAATCACTAAACACAGAAAATGCTATGGAGTTTTAACACACAGCCAGTCTGAAATTCTTTTCACGAAATGTTCATGGCTCTATAGGCATTGGTAGGGGCATGTATTTTTCACTAAATAATTAGAGACCGGAACATTTCGCGGGTTCACATCGCGAAATGCTGGAATCCAAACACACGTAGCTTCATATTCCTTCTGTGATAGGCTCACGGTTATTCTGGAGAACTCTGAGCCAATGGAAAACCTTCAACCAAAGAAGTATAGAATCGCAAGCATCCAAGTTTACATGTCTCACAAGTCTGTAGCCAATGAACAGGTAACGTTTACCCAAGTATGTAAAGGATTGTAAAGTCTATCCTAGAGGTCATTTAAACCGCGAATTTTTCCAGTCCCTAGGTATTACAAACTATTTGACAACCGGTTTCAAAAAGAATGATTGTAAAAGTACAAATTAATACATTTGCTCTGTATACTAATGGCTATAGTGGCATGCAGATTTCGCGAAAAGGTTTACAGAGTAGATTAAATTTAAAACACTGTAGCATTGTCTGTGTTTCGTGATTGGGTGAGATTATTTCAAGTACATGTAGATTGTTATAACACCAATCACATTGATTTAGTGGGGAAGCAAACACATCCTGAGTGGTTCCTTAAAAATAAGGTAGCGACTTCTCTCGCAGACGGCCGCCAATCACAAGGAAAAAACTACAGGTGCGGGTATACCTTGTTGCAGTCTAATATGCATTTAGATCTTTTCGCGAAAATTGCCTGCCCCTACACATCGCACGTGGTTGTGTTTTTAAAGACGAATACATTTTGCGGTGGTGAGTATTTTTTTCTCTGCGCGGGCTCGAAGATAATTGGACTAGGAGGATAGATGCATCGGCTGGCAGCGGAGTTGGGGGGGGGGGGGGGTTGTTGTTTGCCGAGTGTTTTGCAGTCGGCGCAGGCGTCCAGGGGGAGGGGCGCTCAGGGATTGGTGGGGAAGGGGGGTTGGGGAGGGTGTCACGTGGGTCCCGACATAGTCTTGCCAGTCACGCGCCCTTGTCGGGGTCCCTTCCTGATAGCACCTCGTTGTGTCGCTATTAGGGGCTAATTCGCGCCACTCACTTTCCCCTCCCCTGCCAGGAGCTAGTCCAAGGACATCTCCCGATGTCCTAACAGGGGCCTACCTCTCTCCTCTCTTCAATCATTTTAATTTATAAATTCACTTGTATTCGCACATAATTTTAAACTCATTCATACCATTATCTTATTTCATTCTTAACAAATGTTTATTTTATCTGCCAAATAAGTAGAGACAGGAAAAATTCGCGGGTGCAATGACCTCCAGGATAGACTCCAATATCCTCTACACACTCGGGCAAATGCCAACTGTTCATTGGCTGCTGACTTGTGAGTCGTCTCGACTGGGTGGCCTGTGATTCGACACTTCTATGAGTGAGGGTCTCTAATTGGCCCTCAGTCCTCCAGTTTAACAGTGAACCAATGACAGAAGCAGCACTAAGGTATAATTATTTGATTTTTAGCATAACACGAAATGAACCCGCGAATTTTTTAGGTCTCTACAAAAAAGTCCTTATTTAATGTTTTACATGAATTAAGTGCCCATTTTTATTTCAGTCCTAAAATGTACTAGAATTTAATCGTGGATTCTACAGTTTTTTTATTAAACGTTCGTATGTGTAATTCGCCTTTAAACAATTAATTTATGGTATCTAATTCGTAAATCAATGAAAATTTGGCTCTCACAAAGTCCTGAAAACAATCGTGTTTCTATCGTTTTGGGGAAACATAATTTTCAATGATTTATGAGTTATGTTCTAAAAATTCAATAGTTTTAAGACGAGGGGTGATCCAATACTATTATAAACTACATGATTTCATGCATTCAGTACATGCTAGTCCTGACATGAAATTTTGCGTATAATTTCATATGAACCTTTAAAAAAGGAATATTTTTGTAGGTAAAACATTTCACTAACGTTTAAAAATTTTATTATTATAAATTTAGTTAATATAATTTGCAAAGATACAAAACATTAGAAGCAAAATATTTCAGGAACATTTTTTTCTAAGCGTTGGTCTCGCACTCCTATGTAATTATTTAATTTTATTCTCATTACCTTATATTTTAGTGATTTACTGGAAAAATTATTTCCCTAGGTCTCGGGGATTCGTGGTTGGGCCTTAAATTTCCTTACCAGATGTTTACTAAAAGTTTTTTACTAGCTGATAAAGGTCGTGCGAATGTTCATAGTTTTTTACACTAAGATACTATTTAATGCTGTAAAATTATCTGGAGTAAATATAGTTGATAAAATGAAAGACTAAACATTTTATGCAAGACTGCTATCGTATTAATTTTACAGGAAAATCTTCAAATAATACTGAAGAAAAGAAATTTAAATAACCGATATCTTTATTAACACTTCCGCGACTTTTCACATCCCATAAATTACAATCTGATCAATATATTTCTGACAAAACAACTAAATGCAAAGACGGCATCTATTGGTTCAATTTTTTTAAAAAAAACCCTGAACTGTGAAAATTTAGAAATAAACAAACATTGCGTGTGCTACAGAGCCTTGCATTAGAAGTTTACTAAACTTACTTAAATACCAATTTATTTAAAACCTTACATGAATTAAAAGCATTAAATCATTATGTTAACAGTTTTGAATAAACTATTTGTATTTAGCCTTCATCGTAATAATTTCTTTATTTTTAGATTTTCAATAAATTACGCAAATAAAATTTTAGTTTACCCAACACCCTGAAAACCGCACGTTTTTGAGAAAACCTAATTTTTATTGATTAGAGTCCCAAACATTTCGTGGAATTTCATGGTCACCAGTTTACGCCATAGCAGTTCTTTTATCAATAATTCACATTTCTTTCACCACAAGGAAAAATTTTTCTTTGTACTTTTACAAGGAAAATCCTTGGAAACCTGTAGAACTAAAAGGTAGAGCTTTGTACTAAAAAAAAAAAAATGCTACTAACAAAGTTCTGCCTTGCAGTTATAAAAGTGATATCGTTGGCAATTTAGTCTACAAGGATTTTCCTCGTACGCGACTTGCGTATTTCCCGGTATTCCAAGACACCAAAACTAAGGGTTTATATGAAGTCTAGCCTACCTCGTAGAAGTACAGAAAATTTTTTGAATAGGCATTTCAAAGATGTAAAAATATTTTTTTAATTGTCTCGGATTTATAACAACTTGATGAATACACACATATATTATTATAGAGGTATTTTTTTAATATAAATTGTTTTAATTTTTTCCCAAAAATTTATTTTAAATTACATTTACTCAGTAATAATATTTGTTTTTTCAGGGAGTTTTTTTTAAGCAATAGGAATTAAATCAAGTAGCCTACATTTCGTTAAGAGGCTACAACTATCTTGCATGTAACTTGATGTAAACAACATTATTTTTACTTAAATTTAAAATAAATAGGTACTGATGGGGAACACACAGCATATATTTTTAGACAATTCGATTAGGCTTAACCTTGAAAGGCAACGTAAGTTATTTATTAAATAATTTTTAAGGCCATGCACTTATCGGAAAAATATTTTTAGAACATATGTGCGTTAAAACTTCGTAGCATTGTGTTTCGTGGTTGGTAGGTTTATTTAAGATATTTTTTCTTCTGTTAGCACACCATCAAACTCACCCAGCGCTGAAACTAACGCGTCCACAATGGCCCGGCCATAATAATGCCAGGCGGCAAATTATTGCAAGGGAACAATCACTAAATCGGGAAAACTATTGCTAGGGTCATGCATATTTCGCGAGAAGATTCCGAGACTAGCTGAAAGTCAAAACACTGTAGCATAACATAGTCTGTAGCATAGTCTGTGTTTCTTGATTGGGTGAGATTCTTTCAACTACATGTTGATTGTTCCAAAACCAATCACAGTAATTCAGCGCGGAAGCAAACGAGTCTTGAGTGGCTCAGTCAAATAAGGCAAAGACATCTCTTGCAGACGGCCGCCAATCACAAGGAAGAAACCGCTGGTGCGGGTACACCTTGTTGCAGTCTAACATGCTTTCAGATTTTTTTTTTCGCGAAAAATGCCTGCCCCTACTCATTGCAGTCTAATGAAAGATCACATTGTTTCGTGAAAAATACATGCCCATAAATATAATTTTAAATCATCAAACGATAGTTATTAGTAAATTTTTTCTCTGGTGTATTAAATTTATTTGAACACTAGCTAACTTTTCGTTATGGTTATAGTTTTGAAGATTCTACTCATTAACCATTTAGTTATTCCTAGAGACTGAAAAAATCCCGGTGTCAATTACCTCTAGGATACACTCCACGATCCTCTATGCACTAGGACAAATTGCACCTGCTCATTGGATAATGACTCGTGACACGTGTTACCGGGGATGCTTGTGATATGATTATTCTTTTGTTGAGATTTTTCACCGGCTTAGAGTCCTTCAGGCAAACGGTGGTCCAATCACTGACTCAGAAAGAAGGTGAACGAGTTTGGAGTCTAGCCTACCGCGAAATGAACCCGCGTATTTTTTCGGTCTCTAGCTATAGTGCACTAGGATACATGTGTTGGGGTACGGGTGTAGCATATTCAACACCTGAACCCTTAGTTTTGGTGTCTTGGAATACCGGAAAATACGCAAGTCGCGTCGTTTAACAGCCTCCTCGGTCCAGCGACGCTGAGAGTCTGCGGAAAAGTGGTGAGGGGAACTTTAGGGTGAAGAAGGGAAAGGGGGGGGGGAGATACATCAATACCCCATAGCTACCCCCGGGCCCAGCTAGCTGATGTTTTGGCGGAGGCGGAGGGTGGGGGAGGGGTGTAGCAGACCAAGAGAGAGACAGAGACTTGGCCTCTCGTAATGGCGCCGGCGCCCTTGTTTTACATTGCAGATGGCGAGGCGCTCCCGGGCGTGTTTATCAAGCAGTCGACTCGGAAGAGAGGCCTCCTCCTACTTCTCGTGCTGCCCCGCAGTAGACGGCCGGGATGAAGACGAGCTGCCCCCCTCCCCCAAGGCTCCTTCGGAAAGAAAATATATTCACAAGCCTCCGATATCGCGGGAGGCGCAACTCATTATCGGAAACGGCTGCCCTCCGCTCGGAGAACCCTTCTGACTCCCGACTGTATTCCCCTCGAAAACTTGAGCGTGAATAATAACAGCGGGCCTCGCACAAACATACTGCTCGATATAACATAGAGCACGACCGTGAAGGAACGCCCCCAGTTATATATGCATTTTTACATGCTTTATATTAGCTTCACCTGTATGTTTGTTTGTCTGTCCGTCTGTAACTCTTTCGACTAAGAGTGACTGGCTCATCACTGTAAAATGTCCCACCAATTTCATTACGTTCGTTAGCCGAGCGGTCTAAGGCGCGTAACTTCTGAGACGTCAGCTTTCGGATTCAGCGATCGTGGATTCTACTCCCGGCCACGCCAAAATTTTTTTTTTTTTTTTTTTCCCGGTAAATTTTAAGATTATATCCATACATTAACTGTAAATGATTCGGAGAGACTTTACCATTTCTTTGTGACGTTGCAACTCCAAATACTTAGTTATCTCAGATGGTAATGGGTAGTGTCGGTAACTCATTTCCCTATGATAATTATACATAAATATAGTTTAAAAAACTAAAAAAAAACATGCTTTTAAAGAATATCAAACTAAAAAGTGAAAAATAAATATAGTTTAAAAAACTAAAGAAACATGCTTTTAAAGATTATGAAACTAAAAAGTTAAAATAATTTTTAAATTTAATTTATGACAATAGTATATAAGCAATACTAGTATAAATGAGAAAAAAAGCATGGGGCGCTTAATATACAAAAAATATGGCACGCCCCAGTTATATATGCATTTTTAATAGTTTCAACCATGAGCGTTGTAAGAGTTTTTGGTTCGAGGTCACAATTGAAGAGTAACTCAAACAGTTTTAGATAAAGCTAGAGGATGGAAAAATTTGCGGGTTTATTTCACGATAGGCTAGAATCCAAGTGCGTGCAACTTATTGCCGCTTCAGTGATTGGAACACAGTTTGCCTGAAGGACTGTGAGCCAATGAATGACCCTCAACGTAAGAAGTATCGAATCATAAGCATCCCAGTTAGCAGGTGTCACGAGCCAGTAGCCAATGAGCTGGTGTAATATTCCCGCGTACATAGAGAGAGGATCGTGGAGTCCATCCTAGAGGTCATTCAATTCGCGAATTTTTCCGGTTCCTAGATAAAGCGCATGCGCTACTACTGCTTTGTCGTTTTTCTCGCTCGCAGCGCCACCAACGTAACAATGGCGAATCGCGAGCGTAAAACCTTTTTGTGTTCTGCAATTGGCTAAGAGTTTAAAGTTTTGACCATCGGAGTCGTGACCGTTGAACGGTAACAGCACCATTTTCCTGTTATATTACTTCTCCGTTATTTTATTAGCACCGACTGTACTGAAGTGTGTGTGTTGCAACTAGTGCTCTTTTTACGCTTCCTTTTTGTATGGGTTTAGAAAACAATAGTGACAGTTACAGAAGTGCAATTTTTTTAAATTCCTTCCCCCTTTTTTAAGCGTTTACCGGTGACGGACGTGCGTGATAGCACCTAAACGTTCATAAACAATATTTGCTAAACAAAACAAACCATAAGAACATAAAACATGAGCAATTATTAAAATTAAATAACCAAAAAACTCCTCAGATATTAAAAGATAAAACACCACCTATTACTGGGGGCATGCAGATTTCGCGAAAAGAGTTCGAGGCTAGCTGAAAGTTAAAACACTGTATCATCGTCTGTGTGTCGTGACTGGGTGAGTTTCTCCCAGGTACATATCGATTGTAACAACACCAATCCCAGTGATTCAGTGCGGAAGCAAACGCGTCCTAAGTGGCTCCTGTCAAATAAGGCAACGACTTCTCTCGCAGACGGCCGCCAATCACAAGGAAGAAACCACAGGTGCCGGTATACCTTGTTGCAGTCTAATATGGTTTTTAGATCTTTTCGCGAAAAATGCCTGCCCCTACCTATTACTAAACCCCATACGAATTACTGAGGAATATGCGATGTATGATTATAAATCGCTGGGGAGAGACGAGGTACCCGCGGACGTGACGCGGACTCGACGCCCTGGTCATTTGTCCGCCGCTCCTGGCCGCTGGCATCGAGCTCCCCCTTCCCCCCTCCCCGGGTAATCCGGCGCGATCCGCCGGAGCTCGTCCGGCGGCTAAGCGGCTCAGCGGCGACTGCCCCTCGTCGATCCGCCGACACCGACCGTCCATTCTGACCGCCCCCTCCCCCGGCCGCTGTTTGCCCGGTTATCAGTCTTCCTTACACGGGCCCAATTTGCCGCCCGTCCCATGCAAACAAGGCCGGAGACCACTGCCCCATCCAACCCCCCTCCCTCAACAGGACACCTCTGACCCGTTACTGTTAGTCAGGGACTAATTCTCTCAATTTAGCTCAGGGACTGGAAAAAACTCTGGAATGGACTCCACAATCCTCTTCATACCCTGGGAAATGTCACCTGCCCGTTAGACACTAACATGTGAGTAGAGACCTGAAAAATTCGCGGATTCATTTCGTGATATGCTACAATTCAAATGATTATAACTTAGTGCTGCTTATACCACTGGTTCATTGTAAATCTGGAGTAATGAGGGCCAATTAGAGACCCTCACTCATAGAAGTGTCGAATCACAGGCCACCCAGTCGAGACGACTCACAAGTCAGCAGCCAATGAACTGTTGGCATTTGCCCGAGTGTGTAGAGGATTGTGTAGTCTATCCTGGAGGTCATTGAACCTGCAAATTTTTCCGGTCTCTACGTGAAACCAATTCGCAATTTCTTTTTCCGATCTGTATTTTCAGCTTCCTATATTTGTTGTTGTATCTCAGAAAGAGAAATTCAAAGCACTTTGGCTTTTATATTTGTTGATTTCTTAGGCAGACCATTTTTTTTATTAATTGGCACTACCTGATTCGCTCACTTCTCTCCTAGCTGGGCATAGTTGGCTCACGATCGTAGAGGGGCGTGTCCAAATAACTGCGGTCCAATCATGTACACAGTGCGAGAGTGTGAAGGTTTGGATTATAACTTGCAATCAAACGAATGTGAGAAATTTCCGCATATCTAGTCACAGATGTTTAATGAATGTCATATATAGAGACCGAAAAAAAATACGAATTTATTTCGCTCACGCCACTATCACTAGGGACTGGAAAAATTCGTGGGTTCGTTGACCTCCAGGATGGACTCCACAGTCCTCTATATACTTACGCAAATATCACATGCTCATTAATTGCTAACATGTGAGTACATATTAACCTTTTTTTAGCTCGTGTTTCGTCAAACTTTTGTTTGAGAATTTCTGATTGGCCCAGACACTTCCAGACAAACTGAGAGCCAATTGAACGAGCAGCTCAAAGTTATATATGTTTTTTAATTCTAGCCATACGTGTAATTAAACCGCGAATTTTTTCGGTGTCTATCACACGGTCATTGGCTGCTCGTATGTGAGAACGTATAAACTGGGCAGCCTGTCAATCTATTTGTTGAGGGTTTCTGATTGGCCCAGAAACCTCCAAACGAATTATGAGCCAATGGCACATACATCACAAAGATATGATGATTGAATTAAAGCTTATCGCGACACAAATACACTAATTTTTCCGGTCTTGAAAATTATTTGTATCTACATAATTGCTGAAAGACGGTGGTTCACAAATTAAAAAAAAAAAATTACTTGATGTTAAACAAATTTCTGTCAACCATAAGACTGAACAGTAGTTACATTGATTTGAAAACTATTTTGGCACAAAACAATCACGCGGAATAGTATTAATCTCTTAGCACTAGGCAGATGGCAAGAGAAGCTCGATTTTTAAAAGTGCTGGGATTTATCAGGCTGCGAAGAAAAATCCGCAAATTTGTCATGTTTCCTTATAGTTAGAGACCGGAAAAATTCGCGAATTCATTTCGCTAAAGGCTAAAATACAAATCGTTATACCTCAGTGCTGCCTCTGCTATTGGTTCACAACTCACCTGGATGACTCTGGGCCAATGAGAAACACCCAACCAAAGCTTTATCGAATCACAGGCTGCTACGCTGGAACGTCTCACAAGACAGGAGCCAGTGAGTGGGTCGCATTTGACCGAGTGTACGTAGAACTATGGAGTTCATCCTAGAGGTCATTGAACCCGCGAATTTTTCCGGTCCCTACTTATAGTAAGAGACCGGAAAAATTCGCGGGTTCAATGACCTCCAGGATAGACTCCAATCTTATCCTCTACACACTCGGGCAAATGCCAACTGTTCATTGGCTGCTGACTTGTGAGTCGTCTCGACTGGGTGGCCTGTGATTCGACACTTCTATGAGTGAGGGTCTATAATTGGTCCTCATTCCTCCAGATTAACAGTGAACCAGTGGTAGAAGCAGCACTAAGTTATAATCATTTGAATTGTAGCAAATCACCAAATGAATCCGCGAATTTTGCAGGTCTCTAACTTATAGTTAAACGTGTTCAGATGAGCTGTGACGAACTATATAGAAGCCACTGCTAGTTGTTCGCGAAGCTTCAGCGGGGACATGGCGGTTTTTCCAGAAGAGGAAGAGTGAGAAATGGAGAGGAGAGAGAGAGAGAGAGAGAGAGAGAGAGAGAGAGAGAGAGAGAACTTAGCGTGGTCTTGCAGGGGCTAACAGTCTGCGCCGTGCAACTTGTCTCAAACCGGACAGCTCTCGGGAGAACAGTGCCAGTGGTCTATGTTTCCTCCCTGCCACGGCTGTTCTGCCAACCAGCGGTCGTGAGCGACTTGATGCGATGCTTTGCAACCGACGGTTGGGAGTTGCGTACCCACTGGTTCTACCTGCGGTCCCCCTGGACTAGGCTGGGTCCTGGGCCCTTTTACTTTTGAGAGGGGCCTTACCGTGAGTTTTGGAAGGCGGAAGGAACAGCCTGATACTTATAAATGTAGGTTTTTGAAATAATTATAAAAAACTGTAAAAAAATTATCATGGAAAATAAAGATAGGCTACTATCGCAAAGTTTTTTTGATTGATTGATGTCTAATGATCAGCACTATTCACAAAATATTCATGAAATGTTAACTAAAAAAAAAATAACTAGAGTAATTTTATTTTAAATAAGTCAGTACTTTGAGACCTGTAAAATTCGGGACAAATTTTCCGAGACAGACTGTATCAGCGAGTCTCTCTCTCCTTGGACCAGTGGACAGTGAGAAATGATGCGACTGTGTCCGGCTGATAATTAGGACCGGGCAGCGACACACGGTGACCCGGGGAGGGGGGAGGGGATATATGCTTTTTTTTCGACGTGGGAAGGGGAGGGTAAAGGGTGGTTTAGGGGCTGAGAGACAAATAGCCGCCATCAACCACGCAAGGTCCGATCCCGGTGTCCCCTTGTCGAGTTACCCCCTCCCCCCCACTTCCACCAACCCCTTAGGTTTTTTCTTCCTTTAGTCCCCTCGGGGGGGGGGGGGGAGGGGGGCTGCCTTACAACAAAACGTCAGCAACTTGCTACACGAGCTCCCTTCCGCCACGCTTAGAGACTCCACCTCATGCACCACGTTGTTTATTAAATAATTAGTCTTATTTTTACCTTGTCGAAGTTATGGCGTCGACGTCGACACCACCTTGTCTTACACTTAACCATTAGTAGGGACTGGAAATATTCGCGTACTCAATGACCTCCAGGATAGACTAAACGAACCTGTGCATACTCGGGCAAACGTCACCTGTTCATTGGCTGCTGACTCGTGAGGCGTCTCAATTGGGAGACTCGTGATTCGATACTGCTTTGACTGAGGGTCTACAATTGACCCACAGTCCTCCAGGTCAACAGTGAACCAATAGCAGAATTTGCATAAAGGTTAAATTATTTGCATTTCAGCATATCGCGAGATGAATCCGCGAATTTTTTCGGTCTCTAACCATAACTTAAAAAAATTTTTAAATATAAAATTAACGAAGAAATCACTTAAAAAATGTCTAAACCAATAATAGGCCCTATACCTAGGGACCAGAAAAATTCGCGGATTCAATGACCTCTAGGCTAGCCTCCATTATCCTCTGCACATCTCAAGTAAACACGCGAGTTCATTGGTTATTAAATGGTGAGTCGTCTCCACTGGGTAGCTTGTGATTCGACGCTTCTTTGGTCGATAGTCTCTCATTGGCCCAGAGAGCTCCAGTTAAACCGCGATCCAATAGCAGAACCAGCAGAATTATACACATGTTTGAATTTCAGCCTATCACGAAATGAATCCGCAAATTTTTCCGGTCTCTACCTATAATTACCTTAAATTACGTAAAACCGAATAATGAATATTTTTTCTCCAATAAATATCTTAAATGGTGGTCTGATTTCTTTCAAAGAAATAGTACAAAATATAAATTTAAAATTTAAAAAAATTAATAAACAAGAATAAGAAACCATAATTAAAAAATCGAACTTATGTACAGTACACAGTATAAAATTTAAAAAATATAAAAATATAAATTATTTAACCATATAGTATATTGAGATGGTTGACTTATCGCATAAATGCACATGCCAACCATACACACATACTCGATCCTGAAGCTGCCTTAAAAATAAAAATATGTATCGTATTCACTACTCATTTCAAGTTAAAATAATTTTATAAAAAATTTTTTAAAACAAAACTTCTGTAAGCTGTCTTTTTATCACCTCAAGTGCATTAAAAGCTCGCTCTGCAGCTAAACAGAATGATTTGTAACAATGGAACAAGTTATGAATAGGGGCATGCATATTTCGCGAAAAGATTTCGAGACAAGATGAAAGTTAAAATACTATATCATCGTCTGTGTTTGGTGATTGGGCGAGTTTATCCCAGGTAATAATCGATTGTAACAACACCAATCACAGTGATTCAGTGTGGAAGTAAAGGCGTCCTGAGTGGCTCAGCAAAATAAGGCAACGACTTCTCTCGCAGACGGCCGCCAATCACAAGGAAGAAACCGCTGTTGCGGGTATACCTTGTTGCAGTCTAATAGGCGTTCAGCACACACGTTGTTAGCCCACTGTGTTCGTCTTTTTTTGTTATTATTTTTTCATGGCTAAATTCCTCCCACGGAATTCTTGTGCTGTCCGATATTTAAGTTTGAATGTGTCTGCTCTGTTGTTGTGTTGGCCATAATACTTGTTTAGGTTTATCGTTGGGTTTATCTGTTTGACATATGCTGATTTAGGTTGTTAGTTTATGTTTTCATTTTTATTACTTAATTTATTTTCTTTAATTTTTTCCATAGAAAAAAGTGCAAACCTTGTACGGCGTATGTCCATGAAATATTGTTAAATAAAAATTCTGCATTGTATGAGCCATTTGAAGAAACTATGTACAGGTGCATCATATTTACTTTGCTATTCAATTTACACGGGAAATAATTGTAGCTCTACACTATACCGAGGCTTCTACTAAAACCAAGATCGAAAAGAAAAATAACTAGCAAAAAAACGCTTTTGAATATTTTCTTTTCAAGTTCTTTCCTGTGCCATCGAACGTATTTCCACTTTGTGTCAATAGGTCATATTAGCGGGCCCCGCGCTGTTTGTATAGAAAGAATAGGAAACAACATGTCAAACACCAATGTTTGTGCGGGAAGCAATGTTTATTTTCCCTGTTAATTTTTTTTTCGTGAGCCCGAGGACGGAAAGATATAAACAGAAAAAAAAAAGTAAACCTAAGCTTCCTCCCCGTGAAGATTACACGGCAGCCATTTTTCTTTCTTTGAGCTGGTGTTCCGTGGTTATTCCCTACCCACCTTTTTCTTCCCCCTGACCAAACACGATAGGAAAATGTGTCGTCCATAAAGTCTTGTATAATTAATGATGGCCGGGCAAAACTGCTGCTTTGGTTTATCTGCTTCACAAAAGCCAGTCGGAATACCGGAGCGAGTTTCGGGCCGAAATGGGGTTTGCGGCGAGAAGGGTTGTTTGGGGAGGGGGGATAAGGGAAGGGCAGCGTCTTCTGCCCGATATTATTAATGATGTATCGCGTTTTGTTTCCTTTGCTCTAATCCCACTCTCCCCACCTCCCCCCTTCACGGAACACTTCGATCCCCTCGCGCGACCTCCGGCGTCCACGCTGGATAGACGCCTCGCGTCATGAAGAAAAAGGGAGAGGGGGTTAATGTGAGGATGGAGAAGGGGAGGGGGGATTTCCCCGCGATGCGCGCATGCGTACTAGCGCCAGGCCGTGGTTCAACAACCGCCCAAGTACATCGGAGCCGTCTAATAGGGCGCGGCCCATCTGTCGGGAGAACAGCCCGTTTGGTATGCAATTGATAGGAAGAGACCGGAAATAATTCGCGGTTTAATTTCGCGATAGGCTAGAATCCAAGTGCGTGTAACTTATTGCCGCTTCAGTGATTGGAACACAGTTTGCCTGAAGGACTGTGAGCCAATTAATTATCCTCAACGTAAGAAGTATCGAATCACAAGCATCCCAGTTAGCAGGTGTCACGAGTCAGTAGCCAATGAGCTGGTGTAATTTTCCCGCCTACATAGAGGATCGTGGTGTCTATCCTAGAGGTCATCGAAACCACGAATTTTTCCAGTCCCTATTGATAGGAAGAGACAGGAAAAAATTCACTGATTCACTTCTGTAATAATTCCAACACACATAACTCTGTGGTGATACTGCGCTTGACTAATAGTTCGTCCAGAGGTCTCTGGGCCAATCAGAAAACCTTCGACCGACATTTTTCCCGATCACATGCTACCCAGTTCATACTTTCTCAAATGTGAGCAGCCAATGACTGTTGGAATCCACCCTGGAGGTCATTGTGCCCGCGAATTATTTTCAGTCCTTTTTGATAGGGGAAGGTATTTTTTTTGTTGGAAAAAATCACCAGAATGCTAACTGGACTGTAATACTGTATCCCCACGCCAGGAGTTTCTTTCTTGGCACTGGCTACCGTCTGCAACGGAAACCATTGCTTAATTTGGTCGGGTCGTTCTGATTCCGCGCCGATTTGTTCCGATTCGTGGGCCGACAGTAGACACGCGATGCGTGAGAGAGGAAACTCAACCAATCACGGAATCCAGACGAAGCTACATTGCTAGACAACAGTACAATTCGAGGATTCTTAACGCCATAGGATGAACTTCAAATTAATATCTATATAATTGTGCTGCTTCTGCTGTTTTCCTTCATTTCACCTGGAGGACTCTGGGCTAATGGGACTTTCTTAGCCAAAAAAAGGCTACCCAGTTGAGACGTCTCAAGTGGGTTGCCAATGAACAGGTGGCATTTGCCAGACTGTAAATAGGACCGTGGAGTCTATCCTGGAAGTCATTGACCACAAGAAATTTTTCCAGTCCATATACCTACACAGCTGGCCTCAAAATTTCGCGGTAAAATATCTACATACCTTTTATGATGCGTAATCTTCCTGTATTAAGTAAAGCGGGTTCATTTATTCAACATTCGAGTGAATCTCTTACACATAGTGGTTTAGGAATGGTAATGTGTAGAGACCGGAAAAATTCGCGGTTTCGATGGCGTTCAGGATAGACTGCACATTCCCCTGTACACTCGGGCAAATAACGCAAGTTCATTGGCTGCTGACTTGTAATTCTTCTCAGCTGGTTTGTCTGTGATTCGATCTTTCTTTGGTTGAGGGTTTATAATTGGTTGCGATGCGTCCAGATGAACAGTAAGCCAATAGCAAAATCATCTAAGAGGTATATGTATTTGAATTCTAGCCTATCGCTTAATGAATCCGCGAATTTTTCCGGTCTCTAGTAATGTGTTTTAGACTGCAAAAATGCATACATTTGTATGCATTTTTGATGTCTGAATCACGCAAGTTTGAACACCCTACTCTACGAATGTGGTCCATTCATACACCAGCAGGCAGTAGAGTGGCTGAACCACAGCGATGCACTCCAAATAGTGGAACAATCTAATAGATAAGTCAGTGTGGAAACATATGAGATCAAATTCACACAGTATTGTAAATTTTATCCTGACGCCAAATGAATCCAATAAATTACCGGGTGTCTATACACGATGCAGGAGAGACACGGTAAACAGGCAGTGGAAGCCGACTGACAAGTCACAACTTGTTCAAACTTGACACTGACTGCCTCAGTCGGTTCAAGCGCTCTGGCTTGTTACTTCAAATAGACGTAGCGTTAGTGGTTGCTGCTTTAAGAATTCATTCACCTTATTTTTCGATCACCCCTCATATTTTTTCAAAACACTATACACTATATTAAATTTTTTTACAATGATGTTACAACGTGGCTTAGTTGTCTATAGATGTTCGTAGTGGTTTAATAAATTGCGATAAAACTCCTCTTACCAATCCGCAAAAAAAATTCAATATAATTTGTACAGGATATTAAATGTTAATTTTTTTTTCGGCAAGAAGCCTACATGAGCGACACCACTAGTAGTGATGTTTCGAACGAAATATCTACATACAAGATTAGCACCTATCACTAGAGACCGGAAAAATTCGAGGATTCATTTCGTGGTAGGCTAGACTCCAAACTCGTTCACCTTCATTCTGAGTCAGTGATTGGACAGCCGTTTACCTGAAGGACTCTAAGCCAGTGAAAAACCTTCAACAAAAGAATAATCAAATCACAAACATCCCAGGTAACGCGTGTCACGAGTCATTATCCAATGAGCAGGTGCAATTTGTCCTAGTGCATAGAGGATCGTGGAGTCTATCCTAGAGGTCATTGAAACAGCGAATTTTTCCAGTCTCTACCTATCGCGGACGTGATCTGTCTACACATTAATTAGCAGAGACTGGAACATTCGTGGATTCATTTCGCGATGGGTTATTATTAGGGGCAGGCATTTCTCGCGAATAAATCTCACCGGTCATTAGACTACATAAAGTTTATGCTCGCGTAGAGCTTCTATCTTTCTAATTGGGAGACGTCTGGATGATAAGCCACTGTCCCATTTGACCGGGCCAGTCAGCACGTGTTGGCTTCCACTCAGAATGGCTGTAGACACGCACCTGAAATACCCAATCACGTAACATAGACGACTCTACAGTGTGTTAACACACAGCTGGTCTCTAAACGTGCCTGGCCGTAGGTATAGGGCCATGCATATTTCGCAAAAAGATTTCGTGACTAGCTGAAAGTTAAGACACTGTAGCATAGTCTGCGTTTCGTGATTGGATGAGTTTCTTTCAGGGTAGCTACATGCCGAATGTTAAAACACCAATCACAGTAATTCGTTGCGGAATCAAATGCATCCTGAGTGGCTCAGCAAATAAGGCAACTACTTCTCTCGCAGACGGCCGCCAATCACAGGGAATAAACCGCTGCTGCGCGAATACCTTGTTGCAATCTAGTAGGCGTTCAGCTTTATTCGCGAAAAATGCCTGCCCCTACCTAGCTATTATTCAAACTTCTTGACCTTAGTCCTGATCCTGTGATTACTAGAGACAGGAAAAATTCGCGGGTTCACTTCGCGACAGGCTAAAATACAAATAGTTATACCTCAGTGCTGCCTCTGCTATTGGCTCACAACTCACCTGGATTACTCTGGGCCAATGAGAAACACCCGACCAAAGCTTTATCGAATCACAGGCTGCTACGTTGGGACGTCTCACAATACAACAGCCAATGAGTGGGTGACATTTGACCGAGTGTACGTAGAACTGTGGAGTTCATCCTAGAGGTCATTGAACCCGCGAATTTTTCCTGTCCCTAGTGATTACATAGACAAAGGTCAACTGAAGGACTAAGAGCCAACGAATGACTCTCAATAAAAGAGAAATTGAAACGGAAGAATTCCAGTTGACAGGTCTCACTAGTCATTGGCCAATGAGAAGGTGGCATGTTCCCGAGGAGAGTATCTTGGAGTCTATCCAAGAGGTATTAAAAACGGAGAAATTAGAGTTTTAAATTACCTCTAGGATAAATTCCAAAGTCTTGTAACCACTCGGGCAAATAACACCTGATCATTTACCACTGACTTGTGAAATAGTTAAATGGGTTGATTGTCATGGGTAGGGGTAGGCATTTTTCGCGAAACGATCCGAGTGCCTATTAGCCTGCAACAAGGTATACCCGCACCTGTGTTTTCTTCCTTGTGATTTGCGGCCGTCTGCGAGAGAAGTCGTTGCCTTATTTGACCGAACCACTCAGGACGCGTTTGCTTCTGCACTGAATCACTGTGATTGGTGTTGTTACAACCGATATGTACCTGGGAGAAACTCGCCCAATCTGGAAACACAGACGATGATACAGTGTTTTAACTTTCATCTAGTCTAGAAATATTTTCGCGAAATCTGCATGCCCCGAGTTATGAGATATTTATTTTAATGAGAATTTTTTCATTTTTTAGTGTCCTTACAAAAAACCTGTAACCCAATAATAGAAGTAAAAAGAAAAACGGTAAATATGTCTAGAGTCTAACCTTTCACGAAATAGATCCGTCGAATTTTTTTCCGAACTCAACAAAAAGCAGAACCAAGTAATATATGGCTGTCGACAAAATTTGTACATAGGAATATCCAAATAAATTATCGTTAGAAACCGGAAAAATTCACGGCATCATTTCCCAATAGGTTGGAATCTAAATACGTTTACATTTTTTCTGCTTCTGTGATGGGACCACAGTTCACCTCAAGGATCTGAGCTTATAAAACACCCTCAGCATAAGAAGTATCTAATCAAAAGCATCCCAGGTGACACGTGTCACGAGTCATTATCCAATGAGTAGAGACATGCAAAATTCGTGGATTCATTTCGCGATAGGCTAGCATCAAAACAACTATACCTTCGTTCCGCTTCTGCGATTGGCCCACATTTTATCCGGGGAACTGTGAGCCAATGGGAAACACTAAACCAAGAAAGTGCCGAATTACGGACAGCCTAGTTGAGACGTCTCACGCGTCAGTAGCCAATGAACAGGTGTCATTTCCGCGAGTATTTAAAGGACTGTGGAGTCTATCCTAGAGGTCAATGAATCCCCGAATTTTGCAGGTCTCTACCAATGAGCTGGTGCAATTTGTCCTAGTGCATTGAGGATCGTGGATTCTATCCTGGAGGTCATTGAAACCGCGAATTTTTCCAGTCTCTACCGATCAGACAGACGTTTGAAGGCGTGCGAACGTGGCGGTTCTCAAGGTCAACGCGGCCACGGCCGAGGTGACACAATAGTCCCGGGAGCCGCTTCCCTCGAGCCGTCGCTGCAAGAAAGAAAGCGACGGGGGAAGAAAAGAGGGGGGAGGGGATGGAGTTGGCTGAAAGTCAAGTCTCCGCGGGGATAGCGACTACAAAAAAAAAACTTCCAATCGCGTGACAGGCATGACGATAAATCTTCCCACCCTCCCTTCCCTCTCCCGGACATAATTTTTTTTATTCATTTTCTTCGAACTATGGAGATTAATGGGTTCCAATTGTGTCACGAAATACATATAATTCTCTGTATTGTCGCCGTGACTTTCGTCGCACGAATAATAATTATCTTCATATTTTCTGGGGCTGGGATTTGTGTAGGCCTACTGTTAAGAAAATTACAGCAGATAAATTTACGGACTTTTCCACGAAAAACTCACCTCAAACAAACGAAGACCTCTTCGTAATTTCAGATAACTTCTTTTCGTAGATACTACGCAGTTTTTCAACTTCCGGAACCTGTTTCTAGGTACAAACAGAGTAAACGCACACATGGAATAAAGAGTGTTTTTACAAGAGTCTTAGCCATTTTTGAATGTTTTTCTTATATTGGCCCTACCAAGATTTACATATTCTTGTGGGTCCATGGGTAGAGTAAGTAAATTGTTTACCCGTTAATTTACGAACACAACGATAAATTTATGTCGATCACTGGACAATTTGTAACCGGAGTTTTCGTAAATTTGAAGTGGAAATTTTGAACAGTGTGGTTCGATGGAAAGACTACACATTCCTATGTATGCTCGGGAAAATAACTCCAGTTCATTGGCTGCTGACTCGCGAGTGGTCTCAAATGGTTTGTCTGTGAGTCGGCACATCTTTAGTTGAGGGCTTCTAATTGGCCAAGAGGATTCCCTATAAACTGTGTGCCAATAGCGGAAGCAACTTAGATGTATGATTAAACGAATCCGTAGAGACCGGAAAAATTCGCGGTTTCGATGGCCTTCAGGATAGACTGCACATTCCCCTGTACACTCGAGCAAAAAACGCAAGTTTATTGGCTGCTGACTTGTAAGTCGTCTCAGTTGGTTTGTCTGTGATTCGAGCCTTCTTTGGTCGAGGGTTTATATTTGGTTGAGATGCGTCCAGATGAACAGTAAGACAATAGCAAAATCATCTAAGAGGTATATGTAGGGACACCTGTATTTCGCGAATACATTTCGTGTCAAGGTATTTCACAAAATACTGTAGCTTTTCTCCTGTGGTTATTGGCTGAGGTCGGTGAGAAGTGTCGTCCCGCTCTTGGGACCAATGAGAATGTGGTCACCGTACTGCTGCACCCTCACAATTTGCCATGACTCTTAGAAAAAGCTACAGTGTTTTGTGAAATACCTTGACATGAAATGAAATGGCGAAATACAGGTGTCCATAGGTATATGTATTTGAATTCTAGCCTATCGCCTAATGAATCCGTGAGTTTTTTCAGACCATAGATATAGGTGTGACACTAGTTATGAGTAGAGACCCGGAAAATTCGCGGGTTCATTTCGTGTTTAGCTAAAATTCAAATAATTATACCTTAGTGCTGCTTCTGACATTGGTTCACTGTTAATCTGGAGGACTGAGGGCCAATTAGAGACCCTCACTCATAGAAGTGTCGAATCACAGGCCACCCAGTCGAGACGACTCACAAGTCAGCAGCCAATGAACAGTTGGTATTTGCCCGAGTGTGTAGAGGATATTGGAGTCTATCCTGGAGGTCATTGAACCCGCGAATTTTCCGGGTCTCTAGTTATGAGTACAGAACAAAAAAAAAAAATTCGGTGATTCATTTCGCGATACGTTATATCTAGAGCCTCGGAAATTTCGCGCATTCATTTAGTCGCAAGCTAGAATGCAAACCTCCACACTGTCGCACTGTGTTCATGATAGGACCGCAGTTATCTGGACACGCCCCTCTAGGACCGTGAGCCAACTATGTCCAGCTAGGAGAGAAGTAAGCGAATCAGGTAGTGCCAAATAAGAAGGATAAAAATGTTCTCGCTAGTAAATCAACCAATGGGAAAGTAAACATGGGTCGAGCACACCTATAACTTTGAATTTTATCCTGAGGCCAGAGGAATCCGCAAAATTTCCGGTACTCTAGTTATAACTCAAAACACATATAACTTGGTGCTGCTCCTACAATTGTGTCACAGTTTGTCTGGAAGTCTCTGGGCCAATCAGAAAACCCGCTACCAAAGGAATGACGTATCACAGGCTACCCAGTTGGTAGTGTGCTCACATGCGCGAGTGTTCATAGGACTGTGGATTCCATCCTGGAGTTCACTGACACCGCAAATTTTTTCCAGTCGCTAGTGAGTCGGTTATTACGTAGTCCGAAGCTTGGCGTACTTAATCTAGAACGTCCCTCTGTCATAGCTAATTCTTTCTGTGACATTCTTAGAGACGTAGAAACTAACCTTTACGTTTTTATGGTAAAAGTCATACGTATAGTAAATAGTGAGGTAGCGCTACGGTTTAGCGACCATAACTTGCACACGGGAGGAATCCGGATTTAAAGCATTTTTGGAGACTGGAAAAATTCACGAGTTCATTGACTTTCAAGATAGACCACACAGTCATCTGAATTCTTACGCACATATCACACGCTGATTGGCTGCTCACGTGTGAGAATGTATCAACTTAGTTTGCGATTCTTTTAGGGTTTCTGATTGTTTCGCAGAGACTTCCACAGACGAACTGTGAGCAAATTGCAGGAGTAGCACAAAGTTACACGTGTTTATATTCTACCCTAACGCGAAATGAAGCCGTGGTTTTTTTCTGGTCTCTAATCATTGTCAAATCATCTTTGGGGGTTATTCTGAACTATTAACGACCAACCACGATCTAGCGTCGATACTTCAATTGCACAAGTAATATCTATCGGTAGAGACCGGAAAAATTCGCGGGTTCAATGACCTCCAGGATAGACTCCAATATCCTCTACACACTCGGGCAAATGCCAACTGTTCATTGGCTGCTGACTTGTGAGTCGCCTCGACTGGGTGGCCTGTGATTCGACACTTCTATGAGTGACGGTCTCTAATTGGTCCTCAGTCCTCATGATTAACAGTGAACCAATTAAGGAAGCAGCACTAAGGTATAATTATTTGAATTTTAACATAACACGAAATGAACCCGCGAATTTTTAAGGTCTCTATTTATCGGGCGTGAGTAATATGCATCAGTGTCAGTCTTGTACAGTGGTGAAAAAAAGACATCACGTTTTGCAACAGCTCAACAGACTCCAAGCCTAAAAAAACATAGCTTTTATCCTGCCCTGTAGGAACACTGTTATAAATTTCAGTAAATTCACAGACTTTTTCAACGAAAATTTATCTTCAGACAAACGAAGAGTTTTCATAGTTATTCGTATAGAAACTACGCCAATTTTGACTTTCGAATTCTTTGTGCAGTTGAAAACAAGACAAACAAGACGGAGGTAGAATCAAGAGAGTTCCGTTTTGAATTTAATGTGTTATTAAATATTTCTGTTTACACCACAAGATGATTTCTTGCTGAGTTCTTGATAAATCTATGTGGAGTGAGCTTCCGTAAGTGAGATCAATACATCCGTCGATTCACGAACATCCCTGGGCATTTTTGTGACCAGTTGATTGCGTGAACTAAGGGTGAAAAAATTTCGAACTCGTGAAAGGGCCGAGGGTGCAGTAGGCGCCGAATTCGGGAAAAATATGGACTAGGTCCATGCAATTTTCGTGAAAAGATTTCCAGACAAGTTGCACTTTTAAATAGGGACGGGAAAAATTAGCGGTTTCAATGACCTTCAGGGTAGACTCCACAAGCCCCTACCTACTCGGGCAAATACAACCTGATCATTGGTAACTGACTCGAGAGACCTGTCAGTTGGGATGCTTGCGATTCGATACTTCTTTGGTTGAAGGTTTTTTCATTGGAACAGAGTTCTTTATATAAGCTGTGAGCCAATCGCAGAAGCAATAGGGAGGTACGTGTGTTTGGATTCTATCTTAACGCGATTTGAACCCGCGAAATTTTCCTGTCTCTACCTTTTAACTTTCATCATTGTTTGTGTGTCGTGGTTGGCTGGGTTTTATTCAGGTACACGTCTACTGTCAGCGCACCAATCACAGCCATCCAGTGCGGAAGCAAACGCGTCCTGATTGGCCGGTAAAACAGGGAAATTTCTGCTCTCGCAGACGGCCGCCAATCACAAGCGAACAATCTCTTGCTGTCTGACGAATAGAGACTGGAATAAATTCGCGGGTTCGATGACCTCCAAGATAGACTATACAATCCTCTACACTCGGGAAAATGCCACCTATTCATTGGCTGCTGACTTGTGAGTCGTCTCGACTGAGTATCTGTGATTCGACAATTCTATGAGTGAGGGTCTCTAAATGGCCCTCATTACTCCAGATTAACAGTGAACCAGCGGTAGAAGCAGCACTAAGGTATAATCATTTGAATTTTAGCATAACACGAAATGAATCCGCGAATTTTTCAGTTTTCTACTAATAAGTAGAGACCGGAAAAATTCGCGGATTCATTTCGCGGTAGGCTAGACTCCTAACTCGTTCACCTTCATTCTGAGTCAGTGATTGGACCACGGTTTACCTGAAGGACTCTAAGCCAGTGGAAAACCTTCAACAAAAGAAGAATCAAATCACAAGCATCCCAGGTAACGCGTGTCACGAGTCATTATTAGGGACCGGAAAATGTCGCGGATTAAATGACCTCTAGGATAGCCTCCATTATATTCTGCACTTCTCAAGTAAACACGCGTGTTCGTTGGTTACTAAATTGTGAGTCGTCTCCACTGGGTAGCTTGTGATTCGACGCTTCTTTGGTCGATAGTCTCTCATTGGCCCAGAGAGCTCCAGTTAAACCGCGATCCAATAGCAGAACCAGCATAATTATACACATGTTTGAATTTCAGCCTATCACGAAATGAATCCGCGAATTCTTCCGGTCTCTAGTCATTATCCAATGAGCAGGTGCAATTTGTCCTAGTACATAGAGGATCGTGGAGTCTATCCTAGAGGTAATTTAAACCGCGAATTTTTCCAGTCTCTACTAATGAGCTATACCGTGGACCCTCCAGGCTGCGGTGTACGGGATTCGCACCCGCAACCCCCTGGTCGCGAGCTCCAGCCTGGGAGATGCGTGGTTGTGCCTGGGACCAGAGCCTGGGGGTTGGAAGTGTTGAGCGCCGGGTTGGGCAGGGGGAGGGAGGGGACTGGTTCGTGGTCTTGCAGAGCTACAGCGGTCGATATGTCCGGGCATGGCAGTTGGGCCTCCCCCAACGGCGCGGACACTTCGCCACCATTTCTCCCCCTCCCCTCCCCAATCAGTGGTCCAGCTCCGTATGGCGACAGCTTCCACCCGCCTGGCCCGCACCCCACACAACCACCAATTACTAGAGACCTGCAAAATTCGCGGTTTCATTGGCGTTCAGGATAGACTGCACATTCCCCTGTACACTCGGGCAAATAACGCAAGTTCATAGGCTGCCGACTTGTAAGTCGTCTCATCTGGTTTGTCTGTGATTCGATCCTTCTTTGGTTTAGGGTTTATTACTGGTTGAGATTCGTCCAGATGAACACTAAGCCAATAGCAAAATTATCTAAGAGGTTTATATATATTTTTGAATTCTAGCATATCACCGAAATAATCCGCTAATTTTTCTGGTCTCTACCAATTACTACAGCCGAGATCATTCCGCGGATTGTTTTGGTCACCAGTTAGACTGCAAAACTGCACTGAGAAAGGTTTGTTTGCCTCAACAAAATATTTTGTGTGAATTATGGCGAAATAACTATATTTTGTTAATTCAAACAAATATTTAGGGACTGGAATAATTCGCGCTTTCAATGACCTTCAGGGTAGACTCCACAAGCCCCTACCTTATCATTGGATACTGACTCGAGAGACATGTCAGTTGGGATGCTTGCGATTCGATACTTCTTTGGTTGAAGGTTTTTTCATTGGAGCAGAGCCATTTATATAAGCTGTGGCCAATTGCAGAAGCAATAGGGAGGTACGTGTGTTTGGATTCTAGCTTAACGCGATTTTAACCCGCGAAATTTTCCTGTCTCTTCAAATATTTTGTAGTAGGAAAGATACTGTTGACCCAACCAAAATGTTTTTGTCAACTCAAAAATATATTTGGTTAGGTGTAACATATCAACTTTTTTACATACTAATTTTGGTTAAGCTAACACAATATTTTGTTACAGCAAGTAAATATTTGTTACGCCGCATATAAACAAATATTTGTTCTATTAAAAATAAGAAACCTTTCTCTGTGTGCATTTCTTTTCCGTCGCTCTGATGGCTGGATCGCAACTGTCGATGTGCAACCTTAGCTCGCGGTAAACTCCATTAGAAGGGGCATGCAGATTTCGCGAAAAGATTTCGAGACTATATGAAAGTTAAAACACTATAGCATCGTCTGTGTTTCCTGATTGGGTGAGTTTCTTCCAGGTACAAATCGATTGTAATAACACCAATCACAGTGATTCAGTGTGGAAGTAAACGCGTCCTGAGTGGCTCGGTAAAATAAGGCAACGACCTCTCTCGCAGACGGCCGCCAATCACAAGGAATAAACCACGGGTTCAGATATACCTTGTTGCAGTCTAATAAGTGTTCAGATCTTTTCGCAAAAAATGCCTGCCCCTACCTATAAAACACAATTTGCGTACATTTATCACGCTTGGCATTATTAAAAAAAAACTCTTCTACTTTAAATTTCGTGTCCGAGTTTCGTATTATAGGTGAGTATATTTTCAATATGAGAACACTTGAATTTGCTCGTGACCGAGTTTGGATGTTACAGATAACTAGAGACCCGAAAATTTCGCAGATTCGTCTGGCTTCAGAGTAGAATTTAAGGTAGTAGGTGTGTTAAACCCATGTTTGCTTTCCCATTGGTTGATTTCTTAGCGAGAGCATGTTTATCCTCGTAAATCGGTACTGCCCGATTCGCTTACTTCTCTCCTAGCTGGGCGACGTTGGCTCACGGTCGTAGAGGGGCGTGTCCAAGTAACTGCGGGCCAATCATGAACACAGAGCGAGAGTGTGAAAGTTTGCATTCTAATTTGCGACTAAATGAATGCGCGAAATTTCCGTGTCTCTACAGACAACTGACAAGTAGGTACTGAAAGACTTGCTTACATTTGTTTTGACACGCTCCTCTACGACTGCAGTTTAAAAAATAAGCCGATGGGAAGGAATATGTCGGGAGAGTATTAATATGACGGTAAATTTTATAGACTGACACGTAATAGTTCCGCTTAATTCTAGGTCTCTATTAGCAATTACTAGTGCCATGATTATTTCGCTGATTTATTGGGTATAGGAATGTACTAAGACTTGAGTAACATATGCAACAGCTTCACGTCAACGCTTGGACTATCCACCGACGACCTTGAGCCAGTTATAGACGAGGAGATTCAAGTCAGAGTAGTTCACCAACTGTTTACACACTTCCAGATTTATAATGTGTTTTATATAAATTACTTTTATATGCTCATGAATACTTCGGTCGTTATTGGATTTCACTGAACCGTTACCAGGGTCTTTATTGATCGCATACACCTATTCGTGACATATTTTTTTTGTACTTCTAATGCCCCCTGAAGTGTCAGAAAACAGTGAGCCTGTGTGCAAAGCTGTCGCAATAAAAGCAAAACTAGTTTCTCACAAATTTAAATCACCAAAACTGAATTATTTTCTGTTAAGAAAATTGTAGGTACCTATATCAAACTACATAGGCCTATTAGAATAGCTTATTAGGGAATGTCATAGACATGGATCAAGGTTGGATAAATTCACGATATTATTTCATGATGAGCTAGAATTTAAAAAAAAAAAACGTTTAACTTCGCGCAGATTCTGTGATTGGACAACATTTTACCTGAAGTGCCTGTTCTTAGCCAGCGAAACGAAACACCTACAAAATAGGAAGTATCCAATCAGAAGCGTCCCAGTTATCAGGTCTCACAAATCAATAGCCAATGAGCGGGTAGCTTCTTCCCGTGCAGGAACTACACTACAGGTCACTGAAATAACGAATTTTTCCAGTTATTAGACATCAAATATCTGATTTCATGAAATATTAACAGAAGTCATCTTTCCAAAAAATTTAAAACATTATTAGATGCCAGTTTATGTCTAATCTTCATGATGCTTTTAAATAAATTATAAATAATAATTAATTAAAACTAAACGAAATAGAATATTATTATTAAAGAAATGAAAACATATCTCCACCTTTCCCCCTCCTTTCCCGAAAAAAACTTTCTCGACGCGATATTCATAGTTTCCTGTCTATTTAAAATTTTAAAAATTACGTCTTTTTTTTTAATGATATTACTTTTCGGAAACGCGAAACGTATTTCCGGCCGGGAAATTAACCCGTGTACGGCACTTCAGAGCAGAGAAAGCATAACTCGAGCGGAAGTAGCAGAGAGAGAGAGAGAGAAAGGAGAAAGAGGCGTACAGATGGAGACGGAGGCAGGTGAGTTTTATTAGAAAAGACAGAAAGGGGAGATAACTGGTCTATCAAAGGAAGAAAGGGGTGGAGCGGAAATAATCTCATTAAAGGAGAAGGACTCTGGGAGGGGGAAAAGGGGTTGCTTGGAGAGAGAAACTAACGGAGACGGAGGTTATGATGGGAACGGTGGAAGGGGTAAAAGGACGGTCGTTTGTGGAGGAAAGAGGTTTGGAAGAGGGAGGGGTGGTGAGAGAACGAGGGAAGCCCGCGATTGGCCGGCTGTTTTTGTTTTAATTACTCCCCCACCCCTCCGTCACCCCCCCCCCCCCCCCACTCCGTCGCCCGAAAAGGGCAAAGGGGTGAGCCGATTGGCCGGCCAGTCGGCGCATGCGCGCGCGTCGACCCGGTAATTAGCCGCCCGGTGGTGATTACGACGGACCAATTAAGACAAAGCGCGGCGGAGCCCGGGCCCCAATTAGCGCCGGTCTGGCCTCCTCCCATCCCCCCTCCCCCATCCTGGTCCTCGGTGGGCGTGGCTCCAGCGCCGCGGCGGCGCGCTAATTGCATCCACTCATTAACACTCCGGAGCGAAAGAGGCGAGATTAAACACCCCCTGATTGCAGTCGAGACCAATCTCCGCAATCTTGCGGCCTCTGGTAATTGGATACGCACTTCAGTTTCAAAAGGCGAACTTCCTTGACGGGTAAATTAAAATTATTTTTTTTTCCTCTCCTCGTTCCTCAAGTAATGAGCTTTCGGCATCAGCTCGTTTCCTTTCGTGTTAATGAAATTAGACCAGAAGTTAATTACTCAGGCGTTTGCGTGTTTATTAACAATCTTGAGCCCTCCTTCAATCACGGAGTAGTAGTTTACCAACCGCTAGAACCGGTAAACGATTTTGCCCTGGAAGATAAAGATATATTTAACTTTTTAATCAGCGAAAGACTCGAAAACAGTTTATTTGGTCGTATTTTCAATTTTTCACTCTCTTTGACTCAAGGGCAGTGCACGTAAATGATTCATCAGCGTTAAGGCAGAGATAGTACCAATGCAACCACGAGATACGTTAGTTTTATACTTTCTCAATCTGGTACCTATGCAAATATCTAAAGGAATTAACCAACTGTATACAGGCGTTAGAGTTTTAACCAAACTAATACGAGTAACTTTAAATGGTTTTAATTTTATTCAGACGTAGGCTTTAAAAACAGTTTAAACACTATTATTCTTACAAAGTTATGGTTGTAGAAGTTGAACAAAAGTAGGCCTCTGATGTGTACTCCAGAATCACCGTACCTACTCTACTGATTTCTGTAAATTTTCTTCAAGGCGAAGCGGTAGGTACCGAAAGAAACCATATTGTTTTCAAAAATCTCTCATGTCATCATAACACATATTTTGAACGACAATTTGAAATAAGGGACTGTCTGAAGTTAAAATTGGCCACCCGCTACAAATATTTCCCCCTTGTCAAGTGATTGGCGTTTTTATATTGAATTACTGAATTAGTTTTGGAAATGAATCCAACTGCAATAGTATATCTACTGTCAATAATTACTTTCTTATATAAATAGATTATAAAACTGAAATGACTTGAAGACTCTTCAAATCAATAGGGCTATGGTGTCTTTCGGGCCTTGTCACTCCATGTAAAAATCTGTAGCCTACATAGTTACCGAAATTATTTGCGGATCAATTTCGTCAAAAGTTACAATTCAAGCACATAGAACATTGTGATGCTTTTGAAACGGGCCTACAGTTCGTCAGAGGTATCTGGGCCAATAATAAATGCTCGACAAAAATGATTGATGAATCACAAACTATACAGAGAAAAAAAATTGTTGGTACTTTGAAAAAATATATTTCTTTGGAAACCAGTTGCTAAGAAATAGTTTGTAGCCTAATACTGCAAGAAATATATTATAAATGTGTACCAACAAACCATGGCTATGGTTATATTTGCATGTATGAAAAACGTATTAAAAAAAATACTGAATTATTATTGTCGCGCATACGAAAATTGGCGCTTTAATTCAAACCTTGATTGATGTTATATATAATCATAAATTTTTGAAACCTTGAAAATGATAATCGAGTATTTCCACAATTTGTCTACATGTTGTGTTATTATACTTATTAATATACGATGAATACCTACTTGAGAGCGATTCAGGGAAAAGTTTACAAATAACTTAAATAATTCATGTAGGTGCTCGGATAACGCAAAGCATAAATGCCCGAGAAATAATTCGAGCCCGGTATTACTGCTTTCATGTAAATGTATACATATCTTTAATTTTACATGATTAATTCAGTTCCATATACAAAAAAATGTGTTCAATGTGGCCACTCAATATGTTCTCATAGATGAGCAGCCAATGGCCGTATGGTGCAGTGGACTGTAGAGTCTATCCTGGAGGTCATTGAACCCACAAAGGTTTACAGTCCCTAACTATAAAATTAATTAAATAATGTAAATGAGAACATGGGACATACATAGGTCACGTCTGCTCATTTATTACAGTTTGTTCACCTTGCAATCAGTATAGTACGGGTTTGATCCACCTCAGCTGACAGCAAACGATTACGTTTTTTTTCCCGCAAGTCTATTCATGTGGGCCTAAATTTAAGTCTTAATTAGAATGAAAAATAAGTATAGGCAACTAGTACCTGTAAAACGTAACGTATTATGAAAACTAAATTAAAAAAAACAACACATTTTTGGTAAAATGGAAGGACAAGATTAATGATCGCTTTCTATAAGGTTTATAACAATATTACCTAGACAAAGAAGGAAGGTTTCGTTTTATTTTTTAGTGCTAGTTAGAGTTAGGGACCGGACAAATTCGCGTTTTAAATGACCTCTAGTTTAGACTTCACAGCCTGCTTCATACCCGGGCAAATGCCATCTGTTAATTGGCTGCCAATTGGCGAGATGTTTCAACATGGTAACCATTTACTGGATCCTTCTTTAGCTAAGGTTTTCTAATTTGACAAAATTATTTAACTGTGCGTCAATAGCGGAAGTCGCATAAAAGTGAACATATTTGCATTATATCCTATGACAAAAACGAATCCCTGAGTTTTTATTCGGTTTTTGTGTACATTATTTTATATGCTACGATCGACACAATCAATACGTAGACCGCTGTACAAGGACTGGGAAAATTCGCAGTTTCAGTGATCTCTAGAAAAGACTCCACGATCCTCTATGCCTTCGGGTAAATTACATCTGTTGATTGGCTACTGACTCGTTAGACCCATTTACTTCGATGTTTGTAATATGATACTTCTTTCACTGAGGGTTATTAATTGGTTCAGAGTCCATCAGAAAAACCGTGGTCGAATCACTGAAGTAGCGAAAAAAATAAATACCTATCGCTAGAGACCTGAAAAATTCTCGGATTCACTAGGCGATAGGCTAGAATTCAAATACATATACCTCTTAGATGATTTTGCTATTGGCTTACTGTTCATCTGGACGCATCTCAACCAATTATAAACCCTCAACCAAAGAAGGATCGAATAACAGACAAACCAACCGAGACAACTTAAAATTCAGCAGCCAATGAACTTTCGTTATTTGCCCGAGTATACAGGGGAATGTGCAGTCTATCCTGACGTCCATCGAAATCGGGAATTTTTCCGGTCTCTAGCTATCGCGAAATGAACCCGCGTATTTTTTGTCCGTACCTATGGATGTCACGTCAGAATGGCGCCTCTTGAAGCGAGGACGATAACCACACAACAAAACGATTAAACCAATAAAATACATTTATTTTAAATGAAAGTTAAACACTTTTCTTCAAACAAAGTCACGGCTACATAGAAATTTATTGTAAATTATTGTAAACTGTTTATTGCTTATGAGTAGGGACCGGAAAAATTCGCGGGTTCAATGACCTCTAGGATGAACTCCATAGTTCTACGTACACTCGGTCAAATGCCACCCACTCATTGGCTGCTGCCTTGTGAGACGTTCCAGCGTAGTAGCCTGTGATTCGATAAAGTTTTGGTTGGGTGTTTCTCATTGGCCCAGAGTCACCCAGGTGAGTTGTGAACCGATAGTGGAGGCAGCACTGAGGTATAACTATTTGTATTTTAGCCTATCGCGAAATGAATTCGTGAATTTTTCCGGTCTCTACTTATGAGTTTGAACCAATGCTCAACATGTAGGTATGATGGGCACAATCGTTTTGTTGTGGAGAAAACGGCAAAACTTAAAAATCTGACTTTGACTGAGCAAATTTTATTTAATCGATTCATGTAATCCAGCCTTAATAAAGTGCTCTTTGTTAATACCCAGGGCACATCCTTTAGCAGAAACAATTGATTGGGTAATCACTTCTTCTCCTTGTTTGTTACTGGCTCCCGGTCTTCAATCATCAAGGTGAAGTAGTATATGTAATGGGTATATGTGCTTCAAGTACTTTTCTACGCTCAGATTTTACGAAATAATCGTGAAACTAAGTAGGCCACTGATTCATTCGGACTTAGGGGCATGTATTTTTTTTCGCGAAAAGACTTCGAGACTAGTTGGGAGGAGAAAACACCGCAACATCGTCTGTGTTTTGTGGCTGGGCGAGTTTCTTTCAGCAACATGTCTGTTAGCACAACAATCACAGTTATTCAGTGCGGAAGCAAACGAGTGGTTCGGCCAATCAAAGGCAATGACATTTCTTGCAGACGGCCGCCAATTGCAAAGAAGGCATGCCTATTTCAAACTAATGGTCGTTCGTTCAGATTTTTCGCGAAAAAAGAGCTACCCCTATTCATAGGGACTGGAAAAACTCGCGTTTCAATGAACTCTAGGATATACTCCACGATCCTCTATGCATGCGAGAAAATTACACCTGTAAATTGGCCACTGACTCGTGGCACCTGCTAAATGTGATGTTTGTAATTCACTACTTCTAAAGTTGAGGCTTATAACCTAGCTCATAGTCCTTTGGACCTGACTATGGTTCAATGACTAGAGACATGCAAAATTCGCGGATTCATTTCGCGATAGGCTAGCATCAAAACAACTATACCTTCGTACCGCTTCTGCGATTGGCCCACATTTTATCCGGGGAACTGTGAACCAATGGGAAACACTAAACCAAGAAAGTGCCGAATTACGGACAGCCTAGTTGAGACGTCTACGCGTCAGTAGCCAATGAACAGGTTTCATTTCCGCGAGTATTTAAAGGACTGTGGAGTCTATCCTAGAGGTCAATGAATCCGCGAATTTTGCAGGTCTCTATCAATGACTAAAACAGCAAAAATGTAAACGTGTTTGGATTCTAGTCTATCGCGAAATGAAACATCGAATTTTTCCGATCTATACTTACTCATACGTTATAGAGAAGGAAGTACAGAGCATTAAAAAAGTTTTTTTTTTTAATGCGTTCTTGACCGAACTCAGTGGAAAAAAAATTCTTGGCTCGTACAATGAAAATCCACTATGCCTTCCCCCAAACCTGTATTTTCTTTTATAACCGAGGAGGGGGGGGGGATATTAAGAGCCGCGCGGAAGGGCCCGCCAAATGGCTGCAGCACGGCGCGTTGCCTACCCGGCAGGCGCAAATGGTCGGCCGTCCTCCGAGCGCGCCCGAATGAGGATTTACGGCGCCTCGGGTGGCTAATTCGGCTCCGTCCGGCGCGACCCCACCCCCTCCACCCGCTCTTCCTCCCCCGCCGCGCACCGCCTCTCCCCCTTTCTCATTCGTTCCGCGACTTCCCCTCCTTATCCTTTCCCCTGCGGGCGCTGCCCCCACCACCGCCACCCTCAGACGCCTGGAGGGGAAACCGCGCATGCGCAGAGGAGCCCGCCTCGGGCGAAGGGTCAGCCCGCTCCCTGCTTCGTCAGCAAGCGAGGTCGAGGCTTCCGTCCTGCGATAACTTCTAAGGTCGCGCCCGACAACACCAGCTTGTTTGTTGCCTGCTCGAACTGCGTCACGCTCTCCGACACGACGCCCTTAAAGCCTCCGCCTACCTGGACACACATACGCAGAGGCCGGAAAATTTCGCGGGTTCACATCGCGAATGCTTGAATCCAAACACACGTAGCTTCATATTCCTTCTGTGATAGGCTCACAGTTCATCTGAAGGATTCTGAGGCAATGGAAAACCTTCAACCAAAGAAGTATAGAATCGCAAGCATCCAAGTTGACAGGTCTCACAAGTCTGTAGCCAATGAGCAGGTGGAGTTTACCCAAGTATGTAAAGGATTGTAAAATCTTTCCTAGAGGTCATTTAAACCGCGAATTTTTCCAGACCCTACACATACGGTGTGCAGATTGTTCAGAAAAAATTAAACAAGCGATTGGATAATTGCTCAAGATTTTACAGCTTTTAATAGTAACTTAATGGAGGATTAAAAGTTCTGTTAACAATATTTAGCTTTTAAACTGCATTTTTAAGAAGAGTGAAAATCTGGCAGAAACATGTGTTTTCAGAGTAGGTAATATTTATACATACAACTACCGATGCCGATTACCTACTGAAAGTACTTAAGGGACTTGCATTACTCTTTTATCTTCATTTCTCCGCAATTAAGGTAAATGTTATGTCACCCCCAATTCTCACAGTTTCCCTTAGTACGACGAGAAGATGCAAGTCGTTCCTCGTAGCGCTTAGAGGCTATAACGCTCTAGATGAACCATATAGCGTCGCATTTATCATTCCGCCTACTCCGTTTCACCAACACAAATAAACCCCTGAATAGGCGGGCCCCTTAAGACTCGTTTCTACCAGCCATTAGTGTTACAGCTTTTTCATTCCATTATTCATATATCTATGTCATAGTTTTTGAATTATAATTTTTAACTTTAAGAATGTTAGATGAATATTCACTTACCAGAATTTAATTTTCTTTGTTTTCACATCAAAGTGACACATAAAAACTTGCTTTTAAAGTATCATTTACGAAATATTTCTTCATAATCATCTGGTAATCGGTGAGATACCAAAATTCAACATTGGGGTAAAGCCGAGATTTTAATATCCAATATTAGCATACGGTATCTTCACTCACTTTCGCAATGTTCACAGCAAAGTTTTCGCACTTTTAGCGGCATCCACTGTAAAAAATTTTTTGTAGGTACTTATGCAAGGATAGTCCAAGATATCACTTTTAAAATTGCATGGCAGAGCTTTGTACATTTGTCAATCTAACAAAAAATTACCTTGCAGTTTTACAAGTGATAACGTTGGCAACTGAGTTTATAAGGATTTTCCTTGTAAAAAGTACACATTTCTTTACAGTGCATGCCAGTGGTGCCAACTGTGCCAATTTTAAACGGCATATGCCTAGGGGCAGGCATTTTTCGCGAAAAGAACTGAAAGCTTAATAGACTGCAACAAGGTATACCCAAACCCGTGATTTATTCCTTGTGATTGGCGACCGTATGCGAGAGAAGTCGTTGCCTTATTTTACCGCGCCATTCAGGACGCGTTTTTTTTCGCACTGAATTACTATGATTGGTGTTGTTACTATCTGGGAGAAACTCACCCAATCACTAAACACAGACGATACTACAGTGTTTTAACTTTCAGCTTGTCTCGAAATCGTTTCGCGAAATCTGCATGCCCCTACATATGCCTATTAAGTATACATCTTTCTGCTTGTGTGGATGTCATTCATAGTTGTGGAAAGATTTTCCCTTTACCAACGTATAATGCTATCTTCATAAATGGATCCATACTCAACAGGAAGAAAAAAATAAAAAATATCTAATTTTCTTGAACAAAACTTCAGCTAAACTTGTTCGGCCTACTGATTCTATGAATTCGTTGGGTGTCTGAACACACAACTACCGTATGCCATAACAAATAGAACGGCCTTTCTAATTTCTCAAACACTGTATTTTCAAAGTTGCGTTTATTTCTCGTTATGACCATTAAAGTGTAAAAAATGTATCCCATGATAGTTTCTCTATCATAAAGTTTCATTTGGCACAACAACACGCTTGGTGCGTCCTCCGAAGATCATAGAAGTGACTATATGAGAGTTAATGGCGCCAGACGCGGATCCGCCATCTGGACGTAGAGACCGGAAAAATTCGCGGGTTCAATGACCTCCAGGATAGACTACACAATCCTTTACACACTCGAGCAAATGCCAACTGTTCATTGGCTGCTGACTTGTAAGTCGTCTCGACTGGGTGGCCTGTGATTCGACACTTCTATGAGTGAGGGTCTCTAATTGGCCCTCAGTCCTCCAGATTAACAGCGAACCAATGTCAGAAGCAGCACTAAGATATAATCATTTGAATTTTAGCATAACATGAAATGAATCCGTGAATGAAGCCCCAGCTGTAGACAATTTTCTCTTGAAGTTACCACTGCCATGCAGTGTAAGTATTTTTTCGTAAACAAAACAGATTTACTGATGTTTTACAAACACACACACACCTAGATAAATATGCAAATTTACATTAAAACAACTGTATCACTGTAAAATAGTGTTCGCAGTAATACTGGGTTCGGAATTTATGCTGTGTGTTGTCCTAGTACATCCAATAAATAAAGTTATTTGAAAAAGGTTCCCTGAATAGTTTTCCAGTATGCACATAAATAACCATAATAAAACAAATAAAGTCCTGTTATTTATATTCGATTATCGTTTAAATAGTTTTTAAAAGTTATGTTTGAATGAGATAACAATTAATTATAATTATTTCAGATTTTTTTGGTAAGAAATACTCAGTATTATCTCGATAAACCATAGCCATGTGTTGTACAAAGTTACAATATATCTTTCCTTTTTTTATTACAAACTATTTCTCGGAAACTGCTTTCTAAAGGAATTTTTCTAAATTTACAGAAAATTTATTTATTTTTCTGTGTAGTACAGATTTGCAACAGAGCTCAGCTGCAGACATCTGGATGTTCGTAAAGTAATCTGATAGATAAAAGTAACACAAATTCGCCCTCAGAAAAGTGCACCACGTGAGTTCACATGGACTGTTCGCAGTTTTTGTAACACATCCCTGTGTGACGAATGGTGTTGGTGCTGTCTGAGTTTCTACCAATTTACCTGTAGGTATATTCACCACTCACCCTCCTCCTTACGTTCCCCCCTCCCTTCGATCTATCGTCCACTACTCGGTGTTACACTTTTAGTTTCGTTACGCTGCGATCTCGATCCACCTTACCGGCCATTAAGAAGTTTCAACGCGTTGAGTTGGTTATTTGAGGGTATTCTCTGTAAATGTATGCTAGGGGCATGCATATTTCGCGAAAAGATATAGCATCGTCTGTGTTTCCTGATTGGGTGAGTTTCTCCCATGTACATTTCGGTTGTAACAACACCAATAAAAGTGATTCATCGCGCAAGTAAACGCGTCCTGAGTGGCCTGGTCAAATAATTCAACGAAGTCTCTCGCAGACGGCCGCCAATCACAAGGAAGAAACCACGGGTGCGCGTATACCTCGTTGCAGTCTAATAAGGATACAGATTTTTTTCGCGAAAAATGCCTGCCCCTATGTATCACTATAGCTCACTTGCGCTGTACAGTTTGTCCATAAAATAATGACCCAGTTATAAAATTTAATAGTAGCAACTGTAAGCGTTGTACAGTGTTGGTTCAAGGTCACAAAGAGTAACTCAGACCGTTCTAGATAAGCGTATGCGTGAGTACTGCTTTGTTGTTTTCTCGCTTGCAGCGCGAAAGAATGGCTCTTTCCCAAATTAGTAGAGGATGAACCTGTAAACTTTATCTGAGAACAGGATGGAGCCCTTACCCATTGGAATCTCTTTGTACGAGAGTGGTTGAACGGCGAAGTCCCTGACCGTTAGATTGGTCGTAATGGTTCAGACGACAGAGCTTTCTTTCGCTGGCCTCACGTTCACCTGACATAACGCCATGCGATATTTTTTTTCCTTTGGGGCTTTATAAAAGATCCGTGTCTACGTTCCGCCGCTACCTAATGATTTCCCAGAATTTAGACACAGAATTGAAGAGGCTATTGCTTCCATTACTCAGGATGTGTTAACCAAAGTGTGGGGAGAGTTGTACTTTAAGGTTGGATGTGTGCCGTATAAGTGTTACAAGTGTGCACATACTTAAATTTTTTTAAAGAAAACTAGCGTAGTTAACTTTTAATTTCACAGATAATTTGTTGAAAAGCCTAATTAAACTGTTATAATAAATCATTGAATCTGTGACTTTCTTTTATGGACACACTGTAGTTTCATTACATATTTTCTCGGTTTTATATCAAAGCTAGCATGTACTTAAAGCACAAAATCATGTGGTATACACGTTTTTCAGGGTATTGGGATAACCTAATTTTAATTGTTTTTCGGATGATGTACTAAAAACAAAGAACTTTTAGACGACAGCTACATATGAACAGTTATATCAAGCGACCGTTGTGCCGGCCACCACCTTGGGCCGACTTCACGTCGGCCATCTTGGATAACCTTGTTTGGATCCCGCCATCTTGAAAATATGACGTGTTTCGTCCGCTAATTTATCTCTTCCGAATTCTTCGTTAATTTTTGATTTCTAGAACGATCCGCCATTTCACCGGAGTCAGGACAATCCAATATGGCCGCCATGACGTCACGATCCTCGGATGGTGGTTGCGTAGAGACCGGAAAAATTTGCGGATTCATTTCGCGGTAGGCTAGACTCCAAACTCGTTCTACTTCATTCTGAGTCAGTGATCGGACCACCGTTTACCTGAAGGTCTCTAAGCCAGTGAAAAACCTTGAACAAAAGAAGAATCAAATCACAAGCATCCCAGGTAAGGGATCGTCCATTAATCACGTTTGTCTTGAAAGGGGGGGGGGAGGTGGTCGGGAAAAATCACGAAATATCACAAGCGGGGAGGGGGTTGTAGAGAGATATCACGTGTATTTATTTTTTCGCCCGATTTCTACTAAACCGAAAAGCGACGCGTGACCTTGACTCGCCGTAGCCAGGCAACAATATCCCCGCCCACCGCAACATGAACCACCCGGCTTGGCTTGCCAGTCGCCAGTAAGACTGTGATTTTGGCGCCGAATGCATGCGTAAATCACATATAAGCCTTTCCTTTATTATTTTTATGCCAGTAAGAATAAACATGCAACCTGAATGTGTGTCTGGACATTTTTATCACTGTGCTTAATTTTCCAGAATTAAATAAGATTATACCTATATTCAAAGATAATATTCTGAAATTTTTAAAAATATTTTGTAACAAAAAAAAAAACACGTGATTTATTGGGGGGGGGGGGGAGGGATAGTCTAAAACCTCACCACAAATCACTAGGTGGGAAGGGGGGGTTGAATATTTGCTAAAAAAACATCACGTGATTAATGGACGACCCCTAACGCGTGTCACGAGTCATTAGCCAATGAGCTGGTGCAATTTGTCCTAGTACATAGAGGATCGTGGAGTCTATCCTGGAGGTCATTGAAACCGCGAATTTTTCCAGTCTCTAGTGGTTGGCATTACAGCACCATAACTGTAAACGAGGGCTCGGACACACTACTGTATACTACTCACGAAGTATTGGAAGCCAAAGGATTTAGTATTCTCCCCTGTTAAGACTACGCCCGTGCAAACCGCTGTCGGCCGAGAGGTCGGTTGCAGGATGATGAGGAATGGCCTGGGGAGGGTAAAAGGGGGGGGGGGATGATTGGTAAAACCCGCGTGGTAGCCGCGACGTGGTGTGACTCTCACGACTCGCCGGCCGTCAGTCCTTTGAAGTTCCCGCCAAGCCTCGTCCTCGGCAGCTGGCGAGGAGATACGCCCCTGAAGTCCCCGTGATGGATGTCCTCCGCCGAGCCGACACGGCTCGAGTCTCTCCCGGACACGCGTCCAGTCAGAGCTGCGCACCTCACAGTTAGCGACTGTCAAAACCTCCCCCCCCCCCCCATACACACACACTGCACATTTGTTAAGGGGGTGCCTCCCATTTCAGGTCATGATTTTATATTTATACTAGCTGCAATACCCGGCGTTGCCCGGGCTGAACACAGGGTGAGGGGGACCTTTTTTCGAAATCAGATGTAGTAAGTAATTGTCTTCTTAATTTGAATGTCAAGTGTGCAAAATAATATTTATATCACTTTCAGATCCCGACAGACGTTGTTCGGCCAGTGTATAGTTATTTACCAGTATATATCTTAAAATTGGTGGTCTGAATGTTATCTAGACTATATAAAGCACTATAGAAAAAAAGCTGAAAAATAAGAGATTACTAATATTGAAAAGATTCCATTATCTAGCTAATGCTCGGCATGCATTGCAATGCCTCATTCCGTTTTGTTTTGTAATATGTTTGAAGTAGTTACACATACACAAATCATCTATCCATCTCTCTAAATAAGTATATATTTATCTCTATCTACATATATATATATATATATATATTTATCTCTCGAAAGAGAACCGATATTCGAAATTTCTGAAATTTTCGAAATTCTGGGGCTTTGTCTCTAGATGAGAGGCTATGTTGAGGATCCTGTACGGCTTGGAAATACTCAAAATCTAAAGAGAATAGATTTTTGAAATTTTTTGAAATTTCGAAATTTTGGGGTTTTGACTCCTTGTGTGGGGAGGTTAATTTAAGGACCCCGAATGGCTAGGAAACACTCCAAATAGAAAAAAGTATATATTTAAAAAAATTGAATTTTTCGAAATTTTGGGTTTTTGCATTTTCCTCCCCCCCCCCCTTTTCCAACAATTTTGATGGAGGAGACGTCTTTGGGTAAATTTTCCACCATGGCCCGGACACTTTAGTTCATAATGACTTAATTTTAATACAATTTCCTCCAATTTTACGAAATTTAGGGGCTTTCACTTTTGAGGAAGGGGGGGGGGGGGGGGGGGTTGGAGGTTCAGGACCTTGAATGGTTCGGAACACTCCATCTCGAAAGAATAGATACCTATTTGAAATTCCTGAAATTTTCGAAATTTTGGGGCTTTGTCCTCAGAGGGGGAGCGGTGATTTTGAGGTTCCTGAATGGCTAGGAAACACTAAAAATAAAAAGAGAATGATTTTTGAAATTTTTTAAATTTTGGGGCTTTGACCCCTGAGGGGTGGGGGGTGATGTTGAGGACCCCGAAAGGCTAGTAAACACTCCAAATCGAAAGAGAATAGATTTTCGAAATTTTGGGAAATTTTTGAATTATTGGGTCTTTGACCCCTTGTGGGGGGAGGATAGTTTGAGGACCCCGAATGGCTACGTGTTATGTGTGTTGCGAGCGAGAGCATATCAACAATACAAGAAAATCAGTATATGTAGCCTATATATTTTTTAAAATGTGGAATAAGGGTGTCGCGAGCACTTTTTGACCACAACTAATTGGTCCTCAGTCCTCCAGATTAACATTGAACCAATGGCAGAAGCAGCACTAAGGTATCATTATTTGAATTTTAGCATAACATGAAATGAATCCGCGAATTTTTCAGGTCTCTACTTATGGGTTCGCGTCACCGACAGGCTAGCGACGTGTTGCGCCAGACTGGCGAATCGCAGCGGCCTGTGTACATGTAAACGCATATACACACTAATATACTGTATATACTAGACTGTATCATGTGCGTGTTGGACTCTTTTTTGGATGGGTAGAATCTTGTGAGTTCGCATCACCGACATGCTGTAGTAGCAGTAAGTGAAGTTAATTTGACCACGTGAATACATGACTTAGGTCTGACATCACTGGTAAGTCACAGCTAGGTAATGAATTTTTACGTAATTTTTACATACCACTGACATCTGTTGTGACTAAAAAAACTATGTAAGGATAAATGATATCCTGACACCGTACTGATATAATACTAAAATCATGTTCTTACGTACATTTGACGTAGAAATGATGTCATATTACTAGGGACCGGAAAAATTCGCGGGTTCAATGACCTCTAGGATGAACTCCATAGTTCTAAGTACACTCGGTCAAATGTCACCCACTCATTGGCTGCGGTCTTGTGAGACGTTCCAGCGTAGCAGGTGATTCGATAAAGCTTTGGTTGGGTGTTTCTCATTGGCCCAGAGTCACCCTGGTGAGTTGTGAACCAATAACAGAGGCAGCACTGAGGTATATCGATTTGTATTTTAGCCTATCGCGAAATGAATTCACGAATTTTTCCGGTCTCTACCTATTACACATTTAAAAACAAAGTTTTAAGTTTTCACTTCTGTTGACAGTCCCCATGACTGGCTATTATTTTATTTTATTTTATTGATTCTCTCCTGTTCGCACCCGCTCTAGCAACTTGCGTCTTTCTTGCAGACAAATGTCTGTGACGCGGACATTGGCGGTGGCGGAGACAGAAACAGAGAGAGAGGGAGAGAGAGATAGAGAGATCACGTAATTAATATGCACGCAGTACCACCAGCTGCCTCTCTGCACGCATGCCGCCTTAACACGTCGGCAGTGGGAACAGACTGGCTCTCGCCCCCTCCTTGCAGACACCGACTATGCCATATCGAGAGTCAAGAGACACCGCCTCGTAGCTGCCTGCGCACGTCTCGTGTCCACGCGGGCCTCGGAATGCCAAACAGCAGAGCCGCGACCCTGTTGGGGGAACAGCCACACGTTTACCCCCTCCCTCCCACACCAACCAACCCAGTAACCTTCACGCACGAGGACAGGACCGGAAACGCCAATCAAACCACGTCTCGAAATATCCGGCGAGCACTCCTCGCAAACGGAGTGATTTACAACCGAAGGCCCCACACACCACATTGGGACTGTTCCATAAGTTGAGCCAGGAAAAAAATAATAAATTAAATATCACTACAGGCTAGACTCTGCTCGCATATAAATCATCAATCCTTTGATTGGTCTGTAACAAGGTCTCCTCCTTTCGCGGGTTACGCGTGATTGGATGACCACTGCTTCTCCTTGTTCGAAACTGGCTCAGGGTCTTGGAGGGCGCGTCAGTCATCGACGTGAGGCGATGTACAGTATGTCCATAAAAGAACGTCCCAGTAATAACGTTTTAATAGTATAAACTGTAAGTAGAGACAGGAAAATTTTCATAGTTTCAATGACCTCTAGGATAGACTCCACGATCCTCTATGTACTAGGATAAATTGCACCTGCTCATTGGATAATGACTTGTGACACGCGTTACCTGGGATGCTTGTGATTTTATTATTCTTTTGTTGAAGGTTTTTCACTGGCCTAGAGTCCTTCAGGTAAACCGTGGTCCAATCACGGACTCAGAATGAAGGTAAACGAGTTTGTAGTTTAGCCTAACGCGAAATGAATCCGCGAATTTTTCCGGTCAGTAACTATAAGCGTTGCAGTGTGTTGGTTTAAGCCCATGGCACAAGGCAGGAAGTGGGGGAGATTATTCCTACATTTCTAGCGGTTATCATTTTATTATTGCGTGTATATTATACATAACATTTTGATTATATTCAGCACTTATGCCTATCTAATTTTGCTATCTAGTTTTTCCATGTGTACGTCACAATCTTAAAATTGTTATATTGTTTCTATACATTTTTATCTTACATTAATTAATTAATTTATATTTTATGTATTTGACTATTTATATTAACTATAGATATATATAAGAAATGCTGCAACATATTGCTACATTTATACCGATTAGTACTTATATACTTGTTGCAGCATTATCTGAAACCTTTAAGAGGTAGGCTACTCACATTGCAGGTCTTTTATTTTTATGTTTACGTTTACAACGGGAACACTTGCAGACTTATTGACTGGCCGATCTTCAACAAAATTAATTATATAGGGATATATATTCATATATTGTTAATTCTTTTTGCATCATTAGCCGGCAAAGTTAAATTTTTTAAACTTTTGTGCAGTAAGGATACAGAGAACAAGATGGATTAAATAAATGAACATTTTTGGCAATGCTAATGGCTAGGGGCATGCAGATTTCGCGATAATATTTTGAGACTAGATGAAAGTTAAAACACTGTAGAATCGTCTGTGTTTCGTGATTGGGTGAGATAATTTCAAGTACATGTAGATTGTTACAACACCAATCACAGTGATTCAGTGTGGAAGCAAACACATCCTGAGTGGTTCATTAAAAATAAGGTAACGACTTCACTCGCAGACGGCCGCCAATCACAAGGAAAAAATCTACAGATGCGGGTATACCTTGTTGCAGTCTAACATGCATTCAGATCTTTTCGCGAAAAATGCCTACCCCTACTAATGGCTATTGCGAGATATGGATTTAATTAATTTGAAAAAAAATATACTTAATTTAATTCATTATTTAAAACCATAACAATTCTGAGGATATAAAATGGCTAGGTATTATTATTATTATTTTTTCTGAATATCACCATCACATAGTAGGCAGTAAAATACACTTTAAAACCTGAAAGTTTCAGTTTTATATTCCATTTCATCCTATGCACAAAATATTTAAAATGCTACCTATGCAAAAAGTATGGTAGGGCCTACATATATATATATATTTTTTTCACTTTGTGAAATTTCAGCCATTCAAAAAGTCAGCACGTTTATCCGCAAGCTTAATAAAGTAATGAAACTGGACTAAAACACACACACACACACACGCACGCATTTGAAACTTAACTTCATGGGGCTGTGCTCATAGGTAGGGGTAGGCATTTTTCGCGAAAAGATCTTTATGCATATTAGACTGCAACAAGGTATACCCGCACCTGTAGTTTTTTCCTTGTGATTGGCGGCCGTCTGCGAGAGAAGTCGCTACCATATTTTTAACGAACGACTTAGGATGTGTTTGCTTCCACACTGAATCACTGTTATTGGTGTTGTAACAATCTACATGTACTTGATATAATCTCACCCAATCACGAAACACAGACGATGCTACAGTGTTTTAACTTTCATCTAGTATCGAAATCTTATCGCGAAATATGCATGCCCCTACTCATAAGCTTTTGCGATATAATTGTGTCTGCATCTGCAGGAAGCGCGGCAGTTCGATATTCGTTCCTGGCGAACGACTATTAATCGACTCCCCATCACGCGAGCCGCCTGGATAGCGTGCCATCCGATATCGATCTTCGCTCCCAGACTCAGCAGGGAGAGACAGAGAAACGTGCTTTTTTTTTTACCCGTTCCTCGCGCTTTTACCCTAAAAACGTTGCGCCCCTAGATTAGCCCGACGGCCGTTAATTTTGATGGTTTTTCCGCCCTCTCCCGTGAAATATCGCCCTGCCTGGAAGATTAATGCGTGGCGCCGAATCTATTCCGAGATATATAGTACTACCCATCATGAATATTTATGGGTTGCTTTTCGGCGGCAAATTAAGCGAAGTAATTGGGCGAGAAAATTTTTTCGGGAGATACTAAAAGTTCACGGCATTCGCCTTAAGTCGTCAGTCGCGGTATAGAGTTCTGGAAGACACACATTGTAAAGAGGAACATTAACACGTAATGTATACAGACCGGAAAATTCCCGAATTCATTAGGCGATAGGCTAGAATTCAAATACATATACCTCTTAGATGATTTTGCTATTGGCTTACTGTTCATCTGGACGCATCTCAACCAATTATAAACCCTCAAACCAAAGAAGGCTCGAATCACAGACAAACCAACTGAGACGACTTACAAGTCAGAAACCAATGAACTTTCGTTATTTGCCCGAGTGTACAGGGGTATGTGCAGTCTATCCTGAAAATCATCGAAACCGCGAATTTTGCAGGTCTCTAGCCATGACTCTTAGAAAAAGCTACAGTGTTTTGTGAGATACCTTGACATGAATTGAAATCGCGAATACAGGTGTCTCTATGTATAGTGCTAAGCAAGGTTATAAAATTGGTAAATATTAAAAAAAGAGTTATTTAATTCTATATTTTATCACATCCTGAAAAATGGTTTCGTTGAGAAATAGTATTTAAAATGTGGAGTCTGGGACAGGATGCAGTGTAAAGATTGAGGTATATCGTATGGTGTGAATGAGCGACCGCCATCTTGGACGTGGATGACAGTGAACTGGTAATGGGGCTGAAATATGATACCTTTGATGTAATTAGACAACCCTGATTACATTTTTATCCAAAAACTAAAAAAAAAACCTACAAATTTATTTAAAAAATTGATCAACTATATTTTGTACTTACGCCATTGACTTTGGAGGTACCTACTGGGTTTGATTCCGACGAGGTCATTATATTAAAAATGGCAACAGGGCATTTTTCCATAGTGGGTAGATTCTGACCCCCACCACGTTGAACAACTTAAGGGGGTAGTATCCAAAATTATCTGTCTTCAAACATTTCGTGTTTTTGCAACACGATTTTAAATGAATTCATAAATCACTGTATTTTATTCTTTGTAAGTGGGTTTTTGCCAGCTAAACAGGTTCACATGTTTTGGTTTCATGAATTTCAAGGAAAATTATACAGTTTTTAATTAACCATTAGTAGCTATGTAGTCTTCACATTCAAACTATTTTTAACACCTCATTCATTAAATTACAATTACTACTTCCCAAAACAACAGTAACCCAAGAATTTCAAGGTTTTGGGAAAACATATTTTTTTTAATTTAAGAATGATGTACTAAATATACAGAGTTAAAATGACGAGCGGTACTTTCGTAACATTATTCCCAAACATTAGGCCTGTATCACGTGATATAATGACTTTAGTACATTCTACGATATACTTACATAAAATATTTTCTTAAAATTCATAAAAAACATCAAATAATGAACTGTTTGGTATACTAAGTACTACATTTGGTTATATTAATAGCTTATTAAAACATTTGTCCAAAAAACACGACATAATATTGTCGCGGTCTGGAAATTTCATTACTTTTTTTTTCTTAAATTTAGTTTACTTTTGTTAACGTGTTGGTATACGTGCGCGTTTCCAGGCTCGGCCGGTTGATTTCGACACGCGGGTATGGGAATATAGGTTACTGCGATAGAAGTTTGCAAGCGCCGCGGGCTTTTGCGAGGCTGCGTGGGTTGCTAATTCTCGTGGGTCGCTGGCCAGGGCCTGCTGAGAGGTTGCAACACGCCGTTCCAGAAAAACCCGCTGCGCTACGCTTGTCTCTTGTTTGTCGTTCTGTGTGTTCTGCCACGCGAGGCTTTTTGTGTACTCGTTTCGAGGACTCTGTCCTGATTAGTGATGCCATCTTGCGTCCGAGTTTGGAAACGTAGACGGAAAATTAACAATCGAGCAGCGCAAGAGGGAGAGGGGGAAACTCGCTCGCGCCTGCGCAGAAGGAATAGCTGACTTCATTTGTTTTTCAATTTTTCCTTGTGGGAAGGGAGGGGACCGCGAGTTGCCCTGTGGATAAGTTTTCCCGGTGTTCGTGTTTTTTTTTTTTCCGGCTTGGCCCAGTTTTGTAGTTAAAACCTCCTTCCAGGGAGGGGCCGAGGCTTTTTGCCTGGGGACCTCTCTGGGAGCCGGGTCCACGTCGGTTTGAAACAACTTTGCTTCGCCTCAAGTCAGTAGGGTAAGTGGTTGGCCATGGCTCGTTCGCAACGATCATTTCTTGGACGATCTTCGTCTTAATCTTTTAAGTAATAATGTAGTATTATTCCATCCATATTATTTATTATTTGATTTTTTGGGAAAAAATCGACGTCTGGTTATAAGCATGTAGGTAGTGGTAACTGGGAAGTATACTATTCTTCCGCGGAGCTGCGATGACGAGAGAACCGCCATGTTGTAGTGATAATTGTTTGCCGGCGGACGTCACTTTAATATGTATTTAAGGTATTTATTTATTCGTGGATCTACGTGATAAATTATTATTTATGAATTCTTCTGTTAACCTTTTTTTGTTTTATTTCTCAGAGTTTGTTTATTGTGCTTCTCATATTTGTATTAGTAAATAAAACCTGTGCTTGAATGAACTAATCACGTTTCTTTTCAGTACATAAATAATACCCTACACTTCCTGTATAGGGAGAAAACTTGATCTCGAGTACCCTGCCTACCTATGAGCTACAGTACTACCTCCCCCCCAGTGTTATAGGTCATTTATTGTTTTGTGTATAGGTGTATGCAGGACGTCTGACGGAGTCACGTCACAATATAATGGACTAGAAAATTCTCGTTTTAAATGACCTCCAGGATGGACTACACAATCCCCTGCACACTCAGGCAAATGCCACCTGCTCATTGGATACTGACTTGTGAGACCTGTCAACTAAGATGCTTGCTTCTTTGGTTGAAGGTTTTCCTTTGGCTCAGAATCCTTCAGCTAAACTGTGAGCCAATCACAGAAGCAATTATAAGGCACGCGTTTTTGGATTCCAGCATAACGCGAAACGAATCCGCGAGTATTTCCCGGTGTCTACATACTATGAGAACAGTAGGGGCAGGCATTTTTTCGCGAAAAGATCCGAATGCATATTAGACTGCAACAAGGTAAACCCGTACCTGTATTTTTTTCCTTTGTGATTGGCGGCCGTCTGCGAGAGAAGTCGCTACCTTATTTTTAACGAACCACTCAGAATGTGTTTGCTTCCGCACCAAATCACTGTGATTGGTGTTGAAACAAAAGCTCACCCAATCACGAAAAACAGACAATGCTACAGTGTTTTAAATATAATCTACTCTGTAAATCTTTTCGCGAAATCTGCATTCCCCTAGAGAAAAGTAATTTTGGACAGCACACCCTTCAAGGGTATGCACGGGCGTGGAAATTTCTTTCTTCTTTCCGCAGCCAGGCGGCAGCACTTAGCAGGAGATCCGCGGACGAAAGCCAAGCCCGGCGGACCAATGGCAGGCGAGGACGGTGGCGCTGAAGCCCCGCCCCCCTTCGCCGGTATTAATGAAGTACTCTCCGCATATTTTTACGACACAACTTCTTTTCCCACTCGGAAGGTTTCGGGTGTGGAGTGTGGGTGGTTGGGTGGAAGCGAGATGGAAGGACTTTTATACACACCAGGGGATGGCTGCAGGGAAATTAATAATTTTGCATGGTAGCAGCGCCGGTGCTGCGGCCTAGCGGGGAAGGGAGGTGGAGGAAAGTTGGGTAATAAGACCGTCGCTGAAAGAAGGGCTGCGGGAAGGAAGAGTGAAAAGGGTGCCCCCCTGGGGGGGGGGAGGGGGTATTGTCTCCACACGGGCCGCGGGTTTTCCTAGTTCGGTGGGACTCATCTCCTCGATGCAAGAGGACTTCTTATTAGCCGCGGCCCGGGACATGAAGCGGCCAAGTCACACTCAGCAACACCAGTGGAGATTCCTGATGCATAGGGGCATGCGGATTTCGCGAAAAGATTTGGAGATTAGATGAAAGTTAAGGCACTATAGCTAGAGACTGGAAAAATTCGCGGATTCATTTCGCGTTATGCTTAGAGACCGGAAAAATTCGCGAATTCATTTCGCGATAGGCTAAAATACAAATCGTTATACCTCAGTGCTGCCTCTGCTATTGGTTCACAACTCACCTGGATGACTCTGGGCCAATGAGAAACACCCAACCAAAGCTTTATCGAATCACAGGCTGCTTCACTGGAACGTCTCACAAGACAGCAGCCAATGAGTGGGTGACATTTGACCGAATGTACGTAGAACTATGGAGTTCATCCTACAGGTCACTAAACCCGCGAATGTTTCCGGTCCCTAGTTATGCTAGAATCCAAACAACTGTACCTTCATATTGGTTCTGTGATTGGCTTACAGTTTGTCTGAAGGACTTTGAGCCAACGGCAAACCTCCAACCAAAAAAGTTTCGAATCGCAAGCGTCCCAGTTGACAGATGTCACGAGTCGATAGCCAATGAGCAGGCGGCAATTGCCTGAGTGTGTAGGGGATTGTGGAGTCTATCCTAGAGGTCACTGAAAGCGCGAATTTTTCCTGTCTCTAACTATAGCATCGTCTGTGTTTCCTGATTGGGTGAGTTTCTCCCATGAAAATATCGGCTGTAACAACACCAATACAAGTGATTCATCGCGGAAGTAAACACGTCCTGTGTGGCCTGGTAAAATATTTCAACGAAGTCTCTCGCAGACGGCCGCCAATTAAAAGGAAGAAACCACGGGTGCGGGTATACCTTGTTGCAGTCTAATAAGTGTGCAGATTTCTTTTCGCGAAAAATGCCTGCCCCTACTGATACAGAATAAGCTCAGGTTTATCACGCGCTGAAATTATGTTACTGCAATAATTTTGAACATTTTCGTGCCAAAAAATTATGTTACTACATTGAATTTATTTATTTATTTTTTGTAAACGGAACAAATCATTCTTAACCGGGCATTCATGCTTAGTTTTCTCCCAGAACCTCCAATAGTTTAAGTTGTTTGTAAATCGTTCTCTGAACAGCTTTGCAGTATTGATTAAGGCGTTAATTAAACTTTAAAATTATGTGCCAGTTTTCGTAAGAAATATTTAGTACTATCTCGAAAAATATATTAAACACATATAAAAATAATTACAGTATGTGTTACACAAAGATGCAATATATTTCTTGTGGTATTACAATATATTTCTTGGCAACTGGTTTTAAAAAGAATTTTTGTAAAAGTACAGAATTTTTTTTCGGTATTTGTGCTATACATATCTTAATTATTTTAAAATTTTGCTTCAGATATATTCTATGAAGTGTCTCATATTAGTAAAAGTTCAGACGAATAGCTCGTGTTAAAATTTCTGACTGGCAGAACGCAAAATTATTTTTGTAAACTGGTGCTAAGATGAATTTTACACATTTGTGTACAAATAAACCGGTTCTGTTTTTTCTTACTTATTGTTTGCTGTCACAATTTACCTTATTGCCGGAATAGGTACGATTGGGTAATTTGAGTTTTTAAGTTTTGTTGCGGGTTTGCTTGTCATTCTGAGCATATTAAAACCACCAAGACCTCTGGCCAAATGAGAACATAAAAAACAGATTTTTGCAGTACCATATAGTTAAGGTCTCTCACAAAAATAGCATTTGATGTGTTTGCAGAGCTGTGAAATGATAACTTTATTTTGTAGTTATATAGTCTCTTCTTATAAATATTGATTTGTAAATACATATTTGTTACTAGAAAAATCTTAAACAGGGCGAGTATATAAAAGTCTTAAATTGTTATTGCTGTATCGATGTCTTCTAAAACATTTCAAAACAGCGACAGTCTAAACCTCACGGGTAGAGACCGGAAAAATTCGCGGATTCATTTTGCGGTAGGTTAGACTCCAAACTCGTTCACCTTCATTCTGAATCAGTGATCGGACCACCGTTTACCTGAAGGTTACTAAGCCAGTGAAAAACCTTCAACAAAAGAAGTATCAAATCACAGGCATCCCAGGTAACGCGTGTCACGAGGCATTATCCAATGAGAAGGTGCAATTTGTCCTAGAGGTCATTGAAACCGCGAATTTTTCCAGTCTCTACTTAATACATAGTTTGTGACACAACAAGTCAGATGTTACACATGACTGGCGGGTACTGAAAGACTCTCTTACTTTTTCTCTCTCCTGTGAACCTCTCACCTCCTCGTCCGAGTTGCTCCTCGTAGTTTTTTTTTGTTTCCTGTTATTGCGCAACTTTCTAGTTCGTTTTCGGACCGACGTTGCGCTATTAACCGAAGATGAAAACAAGCGGCGGAGGGCTTCGTTGTTTGCGGATATTGGGGAGGGTGGGGGATGGTGGGGGTGCGAGTACCGTCTCGAGGTTGAATAAGTTCGTCAAGGGGGAGGGGGGAGATTGTTCGGGATACTCTCCCCTATACGTAGTGTTTTTTTTTTGGTTCTCCTCTCTTAGTCTCCCATAAAATACCTAGAAGTCCCTTCCGTCTCCGAAATGGCCCTCCGACGACATCCAACCCCCCACTCCGCGTCCACTTCTTCTTCCTCATCGTCTGGCTGCCCCATGGCTACACCCGAGACAGCCTCCAGACGGAGACGTGGGCCGCGGAGAAGACGGTGGAAAAAAGAAAGCCATCGATGGAACGTCCCTGCATTTCCGTCGATGATTTATGCCACGTGACACACTCCTCTCGGCCAGTCCGTATTTCACGTATTAATCTCGGGAGTGGCGGCGACGCATCGCGCCAGCGTTGATGGCGTCTTCAAGGAAGTTTCTTCCCTCGTCACATAAACACATTAATTTATTTTTTTGTCATTCTGGCTTAAAGGGTTAGTATATCTAAGTTACCCGCTTTTCTTATTTCGTGTTTTTGCACACGATTTTAAATATATTTATTCTGAAACAATATTTTTGGATAAAACGTTTTTGCTACCAAAAATATCCTTATTTAATGGTCTTTATGAGCATAACGGGCCTATTTTAGGTCAATACTATCATATGGCGAGCAGTTTTGGATTAACTGGTAGTATTTAGACTTCGTCATCACAGAATTTTTTTCAGTATATCACCCATAAATAATGAAAAGTTAGTTTCTGCCAAAACACTGAATAACTTTAAATTCTGTGGTTTCGGGAAAATCTAATTTTTATTGATTTAATAAAAGATATAGGCTACTTAAAAAGAGATAGATTGAAGACGAAGGCTGCAAACCTGATGATTTCATGCTTTCAGTACATGTCAGGTATGACAAATATTTGCTTCTATGCTCATAAAAACCATTAAAAGAGGTCTTGTTTAGAAGAATTTATTTAAAAGCATGTGCAATTGAGCGATATCGAGCATTGTTTCAACCAGGGGTGATCGCGTCTGCATGAATACATGCTAAGTGTGTGAAGTCATTTTTCCCCCTTAAGCTAATCGTTGCGCCATATTGGGAAGAAACCAAAATCATTGGCTTAACTCTAGTGTTTGCAGTGCAGAAACAGTTGTAATCTACATTTTATGATTAGGGACACATGTATTTCGCGAATACATTACGTGACAAGGTATTTCAAAAAATACTGTAACTTTTCTCCTGTGGTTATTGGCTGAGGTCGGTGAGAGGTGTCGTCCCGCTCTTGACGGGGCCAATGAGAATGTGGTCACCGTACTGCTGCACCCTCACAATTTGCCATGACTCTTAGAAAAAGCTACAGTGTTTTGTGAAATACCTTGACATGAAATGAAATCGCGAAATACAGGTGTCCCTATTTATGATGTGTAAACATCTTAGCTCTTAGTATGCGGCATTTGGTAGGAATTATTTTAGTGAAAATGGAATGGAAGTCGATGGACGGAAATGTGTCACAAATTTTAGACACAACATCTTTGAAGAAACTACCCTCTTAGCGTCTCAATAACATGAAGGTCATAGAGGGAATGATTTTAACGACAACAACAGTGTTCGGAGGGAAGCTGTGGAAAGAATCGACCGTGTCAGTGCATGTATCGAGTAGACACTGACTCATCTCGCGACAGGCTGGAATTGAAATACTTACACCAATGTGCTGCATATGCAATTGGCTCGGAGTTTAGGTGGTGTACTGGTGGTCAGAGTGAAACCCCCACCCAGGGAAGTGGTGGCCAGTGGTGACATATCACATGCCACCAGCCAATTAACAGGTGACATTTGTCTGCAACGTGTGGATACACAGAAAAACTTTTTTTTCTGTACTTTTACAAAAGATAAAAAAGAAAAAATAGTTTCTAATAATTAGGGACTAGAAAAATTGGCGGTTTAAATTATCTCTAGGATAGACTTTACAATTATTTACATATTTGGGTAAACGCCACCTACTCATTGGCTACAGACTTGTGAGACATGTCAACTTGGATGCTTGCGATTCTATACTTCTTTGGTTGAAGGTTTTCCATTCGCTCAGAATTCTCCAGATTAACTGTGAGCCTATCACAGAAGGAATATGAAGCTACGTGTGTTTGGATTCCAGCATTTCGCGATGTGAATCCGCGAAATTTTCCGATCTCTCCTAATAATAAGAGGAAAATATTGTAATCTTGTACAATTAAATTATTTTTAAAATTAATTTAATCAGATACAGCCTGCAGAAAATTAGTGCGAAGTTAGTACTAGACATGAAACAGTGTCATTTGATCAAGATTTATCAAACATAAAGTAGCATTTGATCAAGATTCATCAACAATAAAGTAGCATTTGATCAATCATGGGGGGCAAACTACGCACACGTCTATTCTCTGAGGAGCTATTCCATACCCATAGGTAGAGACCGGAAAAATTCGCGAATTCATTTCGCGATAAGCTAAAATACAAATCTTTATACCTCGGTGCTGCCTCTGCTATTGGTTCACAACTCACCTGGGTGACTCTGGGCCAATGAGAAACACCCGACCAAAGCTTTATCGAATCACAGGCTGCTACGCTGGAACGTCTCATAAAACAGCAGCCAATGAGTGGGTGGCATTTTACCGAGTGTACTTAGAATTATGAAGTTCATCCTAGAGGTTATTGAACCCGCGAATTTTTCCGGTCTCTACAAATAAGGCCACTCTCGCAAATATCGAGGTACTGCTAAGTGCAGGAACTCCACAGGGGGAATTATTTAATTCGCGTCGCACACGTCGCGTCGCTCACGTCGCGTCGCTCCCGTCGCGCGGCGTCGAGAAACACCCGGGCACCGCGACCCCGGAGAAACCACCGGGAAACCGGGAAACCAGGCTGAGTTTGAACCGGTTACCCAGGACCATACGAAGTCCACCAGGTAAGTTCCGGCCAGGCAGAGTTTCAGTTCGCAGAGGGATTAGGAACTTGAAAGCATTTTCGATCGCGAAAAAAACTTGATTGATTGCTCTTTAATTGGCGGCTCTAGCACCGACGTTTTTTTTTATTTTTTTTTTTTAAAAACTTGTTTCATCACGAGTTCGTCCGGCCGTCAGCAACACGTTTTTGTGAATTTTGGTAAATTCAGAAGGGGTGAGGGTTTAACCCGTTTTCCCCACACTCAGGGAGCATCATGACAATTTCAAAAAAAAAAAAAAAAAATACTGCTTTCTTTCGTGCGGCATTTGGATGACGAAGTCCATTCATGGTAGAGAGGCTGAAGGGGGAGAAATGGTAGTTGCAGAGACCGTCGCTAAATTGGAACAAGTACATTTTCAGATTTCAATGATTTTTTATATCTTTTGTATTCGAAGACAGGCCAGTAAGTTCATCCGATACCATACACTGTAAATTGTTTTGTTTTGTAAATGAAACAGAAATATTCGTGTAAAATTGCAAATATTTGTAAATTTTAACTTCCACAGGGAAACAAACTCTATTGCTACAAAATAGTGTTTGCAGTAATACTGTGTTCGGATTCTTACCCGGGAATTTATGATTTGTGTTATCCCAGTACCTCCAACAGTTAAAGATATTTTTAAGTCGTTACCTGAATAACTTTCCAGTAATAACTGCGCATATTAATAAGACATAATAAAACAAAATAAAGTCCAATTATTGGTTCTTTGATTATATTTTTAAACAATTTTTGCTTGAATGAAGCATTAGCATTAATCAAAATTTTTAAATTATTCACCAATTTTCTAAAGAAATAATAAGTATTATGTCGAAAAACATATTTCGTACATTTAAAAAATAACATTAGCCACGTGTTGTACAGAGTTACAATATATTTCTTGTAGTTTTACAAACTATTTCTTGGCAACTATTTATTTGTACCGCACAGAGAAAAAGGTTTGTTTGAATCAAACAAATATTTATTTATATATGGCGAAACAAATATTTACTTAGTGGAACAAAATATTTTGTTAGCTTAACCAAACTCGGCAAGTAACAAAAATAATTTGTTACACCTAACCAAATATACATTTGAAGTTGACAAAATCATTTTGTTGGGTCAACAGAATCTTTCCTACTACAAAATATTTGTTTGAATTAACAAAATGTATTTATTTCGCCATTATGTAAACAAATATTTTGTTGAGGCAAACAAACCTTTCACTCAGTGCGTGCCCGCTGGCGCCGTGAGGGATGTTGGTGGTATTTCAGCGGGTGGAGGGGGGTGTGGTAGCGAGAGAGAGAGTGTGTGTGTGTGTGTGTGCTCTCCATCCTGACATCACGCTGTGCTCTGTGAGACCACGTGACTGTCACGTGACCGTGGGAGGTGAGTCCCCTGCGCACCTCACGGGGTCGTAAGTTGCAGGAGGAGAATAAGGGGTTCGGTAAGTTAACTGGGAACCAAGGGGAAAAAAAAGGGGGTTAGAGGTAAAGATTCAGCGTGATTTCAGACCGCCTCTTGTCAACCGGCTTCGCGATAAACTTCCTCATCTTATTTTATTTATTTATTTTATATTTCGCTGCCACTTTCCGGTCCTAAGCAGTCGGTATCTCCGAATGGCCTTTTATTTCTTCTTCTTTCTTTCAGAGGCACCCCGATGGCCGAAGGAAGAAGAGAGAGAAGGCCACACCGTTTGTTTCCTGCGAGCAGAGGGACTCGTAAACTCGACCCCCGTCAGCCTTGTTTATTGGTGGCTGCGAGAGAGAGAGAGAGAGAGATGGTTAGAGAGAGAACAGACGAGAAGAAGGCAAGGTCTCCGCGGGGTGAAAACCTTGCCTCGCGAGGTCACACGGAAAAACAGGGGAAATATGCACAGCGTGATATGAAGGTATACTACCCTCACGGGAATTATGATGTCATGCCGGCGGGCTATCTCATCCCTTAAATTACAACTCGTCGACGCGGGGGTGGTGGTGGGTAGGAAGCCCGTGGAAGGGCGGGTAAGGAGAGGGGGTAGAATACGAATTACTCTTTAGCGGTGAAAATAGTGCCGCCCCAGTAGACCCCCGAAAAAGGGGAGGGTACAAAAAAAACTTTCACGCAAACACAAATAATTGCCTACGTTACCGTTAGTTTTATGGCGGGTGGAAAGTTTGTTGTGGCAAGGGTGTGTTATGCGAGAAAAAAAAAGGTGTGTTGTTTTGGGGGGGGGGGGGGGGGGGGGGAGTTTTTCGGTTGTACATCCTCGTAACTTTTTCGGGGAAAACAGGAAGAAGACGTCATCCTAAACAACACGCCAGTATGATGTCGGCCACTTATCTGACACGAAATATCCTTATAAATAATTTGTAATAGAGTAAACAAATTTTTCACAATTTCCCTCCCGAGCGTGGGAATTTTTTTTATTTATTTATTAATTTTGGAAATGTACGTTCCCCGACAGTAAACTACGCACGAATGTTTGGCGTGGGAAAAGAAAGGCAGGTGTGGCAACGTGACTCCACTAAAACACGTTCCTGTGTTCAGAATTTAAGACTGAAACTTGCATCGCGCGAGAAGCCGAGATCAAATCCAGAGATAATTTTTTGGTGATCCAGAGATCACGTAGCTAAAAATCGCCAGGAGCCAGCATGCTGAGACGTAGTTGAGGTCATTTTCTACCACACCAGCTCCTCGTTGAAACACACAATACGTTGCGGAAACAGTGCTTGACCACGTACTTTGGAACTGTTGCCACAATGAAAGACAACTGGTGGAAATTTTTTTTTGTGTGTAAGCCTACTGTGCCTGCTGGCACAACTTGATTGAAAATATAATAGCCAATAAGATGAAGAAGACATAGGATGATAAAAGAAGATTAAGATGAAATAAACAGAGCCATGCTTATAAGTAGAGACCGGAAAAATTCGCGGATTCATTTCGCGGTAGGCTAGACTCCAAACTCGTTCACCTTCATTCTGAATCAGTGATTGGACCACCGTTTACCTGTAGGTTTCTAAGCCAGTGAAAAACCTTCAACAAAAGAAGAATCAAATCACAAGCATCCCAGTTGACGCGTGTCACGAGTCATTATCCAATGAGCAGGTGCAATTTGTCCTAGTGCATAGAGGATCGTGGAGTCTATCCTAGAGGTCATTGAAACCGCGAATTTTTCCAGTCTCTACTTATAAGTGCCTAATAATTAAATGTCTACAGTTGCGAGTAATAATTTCTTTATAAGTGAAGAATTTAAGTTACCAATAAGGTGGCAAAGTAAGACAGAATATTAAACGCAATATAAAATAAATAAGCAAAGGAAGGCTTCTGTAAACAGTAAAAAACATGAAAAAAATGACTCAAAACATAAAGGCATTCTGGACGAAACACGACCACATGTTCCCTAGCATGATCTCATGTTAGTTATAGTAGCGGTAGAAATTAATTAGACACAAAGCCTGGTATTACACGAGGGTGGTAGAAGCCAAGAGTTTCGTCATTTTCTAAAAAAAAAAAAAGTTTAAAATGAAATAATTTATAGAATTCCTTGAAGTGGCTGATTATTTCGCTGCTATATCTCAGCACGCTACAGACATTTACTTGTATGCCTTTGCCAACAACATGTTTGATTTTATCAGCTATCCATAACCGCACTTAATATTTTTTTTTTTAAGTCACTTGTACCCCTTGACATCTCATACCCTCTTTAGTACATATGTATATATAGGGGCAGGCATTTTTCGCGAAAAAATCTGCACTCTTATTAGACTCCAAAAAGGTATACCCGCACCCGGGGTTTCTTCCTTGTGATTGGCGGCCGTCTGCTAGAGACTTCGTTGAGTTATTTTACCAGGCCACTCAGGACGCGTTTACTTCCGCGATGAATCACTTTTATTGGTGTTGTTACATCCGATATGTACATGGGAGAAACTCACCCAATCAGGAAACTCAGACGATGCCATAGTGTCTTAACTTTCATCTAATATCCAAATCTTTTCGCGAAATCTGCAATCCCCTATGTATATAGTACATATGTTTATAGTACATATATATATAGTACATATGTATATAGTATATATTTATATAGTATGTATGTATAAAGACACACACACACATCTCCGTGGAGTTTGACCGATTCGCGCGCGTTCGGAAAATGTGAGAAAGAAAAAGAATAAATATATTTTTTTTTAATAATCCCCCGGCGTGTGTGTGACATTCGAGACTATTTTCTCCTCTCGCGCGGAGACTCTGGACTGCGAAAGACGTAGCTACCTCCTTTAACCCCCTCCCCTTCAGTTACTTAGGGGAGGGGTAGAACGTGCCGTAATATCGGTACAACGGAATTATATCTGTGTGCGGGACACCGTGGAAGCTACGAAGCGGAGGGATGGAGACAGAGAATGAGATGGAGTGGAAGGCGTGGCGAAAGAAAAAAAAAATGGGGGGAAAGGAATGATGGAGGAGGGGAAAGGGAGTGAGAGAGAGAGAGAGAGAGAGAGAGAGAGAGAAAGAGAGAGAACGGCAGCGGAGGCGAAAACTAAAATTGAAGAAGGGTGGTCATCTCATCTTTCCAATGTAACCATGGCGACGAGTGTTGGGATAAAAATTATTAAAAGGAGAGAGACCGAGAGAATGAGACTGCCGCCTCAGGCTGGAGAGCCAGGGGGGGGGGGGGGGGGAAATGGACGGCGAAATAAAAAAAAAATGACAGAGAAAGAAAATAAAAAGAAAATGTTTGGGAAATGAAGGAAAGAAAGAAAGTAAAAAACCCTCTGAGATAAAGGAAGAGAATCGGGAGGACGCAGCGGATGTATTATGTACGTTATCATCCATTGATCAGCCGGCTCGGACACGAAATGTAATTCTGCTATCCGATTACCGGAATTGGCCGAAACTGTAGTCCCGCGAGCTGTGTGCTCGGCGCGCGAGCACGTTCGCGCCTCCGAGAATAGCCACGCCCCCCTTCTGGGTCCTCTGGTCCGGGGAGCAGAGATCCGCCGCTGGAGACACGGGAGACACGGGAGACACGGGAGACACGGGAGACACGGGAGACACGGTAGACACGGGAGACACGGGAGACACGGGAGACACGGGAGACACGGGAGACACGGGAGACACGGGAGACACGGGAGACACGGGAGACACGGGAGATACCGGAGACACGGGAGACACGGGAGACACGGGAGACACGGGAGATACCGGAGACACGGGAGACACGGGAGACACGGGAGACACCGGAGACACGGGAGACACCGGAGACACGGGAGACACGGGAGACACGGGAGACACCGGAGACACGGGAGACACGGGAGACACGGGAGACACCGGAGACACGGGAGACACGGGAGACACGGGAGACACGGGAGACACGGGAGACACGGGAGACACGGGAGACACGGGAGATACCGGAGACACGGGAGACACGGGAGACACGGGAGACACGGGAGACACCGGAGACACGGGAGATACCGGAGACACGGGAGACACCGGAGACACGGGAGACACGGGAGACACGGGAGACACCGGAGACACGGGAGACACGGGAGACACTGGAGACACGGGATACACGGGAGACACCGGAGACACGGGAGACACGGGAGACACGGGAGACACGGGAGACACCGGAGACACGGGAGACACGGGAGACACGGGAGACACGGGAGACACGGGAGACACGGGAGACACGGGAGACACGGGAGACACCGGAGACACGGGAGACACGGGAGACACCGGAGACACGGGAGACACGGGAGACACGGGAGACACGGGAGACACGGGAGAACCCGGAGACACGGGAGACACGGGAGACACGGGAGACACGGGAGACACGGGAGACACGGGAGACACCGGAGAAACGGGAGACACGGGAAACACCGGAGACACCGGAGACACGGAAGACACGGGAGACACGGGAGACACCGGAGACACGGGAGACACGGGAGACACGGGAGACACGGGAGACACGGGAGAAACCGGAGACACGGGAGACACGGGAGACACGGGAGACACTGGAGATACGGGAGACACGGGAGACACGGGAGACACGGGAGACACGGGAGACACCGGAGACACGGGAGACACGGGAGACACGGGAGACACCGGAGACACGGGAAACACGGGAGACACGGGAGACACGGGAGACACGGGATACACGGGAGACACGGGAGACACCGGATACACGGGAGACACGGGAGACACGGGAGACACGGGAGACACCGGAGACACGGGAGACACGGGAGACAAGGGAGACACGGGAGACAAGGGAGACACGGGAGACACGGGAGACCCGGGAGACACGGGAGAAACCGGAGACACGGGAGACACGGGAGACACGGGAGACACCGGAGACACGGGACACACGGGAGATACGGGAGACACGGGAGAAACGGGAGTCACCGGAGACACGGGAGACACGGGAGATACGGGAGACACCGGAGACACGGGAGACACGGGAGACACGGGAGACACGGGAGACACGGGAGACACGGGAGACACGGGAGACACCGGAGACACGGGAGACACGGGAGACACGGGAGACACGGGAGACACGGGAGATACGGGAGACACCGGAGACACCGGATACACGGGAGACACGGGAGACACGGGAGACACGGGAGACACGGGAGACACGGGAGAAACCGGAGACACCGGAGACACGGGAGACACCGGAGACACGGGAGACACCGGAGACACGGGAGACACGGGAGACACGGGAGACACGGGAGACACGGGAGACACGGGAGACACCGGAGACACGGGAGACACGGGAGACACGGGAGACACGGGAGACACGGGAGACACGGGAGACACGGGAGACACGGTAGTGACGGGAGACACGGGAGACACGGGAGACACGGGTGACACGGGAGACACGGGAGACACGGGAGACACGGGAGACACGGGTGACACGGGAGACACGGGAGACACGGGTGACACGGGAGACACGGGAGACACGGCGACCTTCGCCCCGGCCGGGCAAGCTAGCTCCTGGGACCCGCTCATTGCCTGTCCAGAGTGTGCACAATATTAGGTATTGCGCAAGCAGTTTCATCTTCACACGAATCTTCATTCACAATTGTATTTTTCAAGGCAATCTGATTTTGAACCAAGTTAATAAAAAAAAACCCTCCAAATCTTTATATTTGACTACATAAAAGAAGTTACGAATCATTTTAACCTAGGTTAATTTGCTCGTAACTCTTACAACCCCTAGGCAGGAAAAGAGACGGTCTGTCCATTGCGTGTCCAGTGTGTGTAGGCTACTGTGTGTCCAGTGTGTGTACTATTAGTCCAATGCGTGTTCTGTGTGTATATACTGTGTGTCCAGAGTGTACTGTCTGCGATGACACGCAGACGGAGACGGATTAGCTCGGCAATGCTCAGCTCTTCAGTTTACGTTTCTCCGTGCGACCAATAGAAGCCGAGTACTTGGGTGCGATGTTAGTCATGTTTGTTTGTGTTATGAATACGTTAAAAATTTGTTTCAATTACAAGCATATGTTCTATTTTTATTACAAGCATGTGTTCTATGTTGACATTGTAGTTTATAAAAAAACCTAATTTAAATTTAATTGAAAATAATTAATAGAAATCAAATAATAAAAGCTCTGGAGTGATATTATAAATACGGTTGTAAATTTTAAATTTATTCAATCAAACAATTTAAAGAAAATCTTAGTTTTCATTAGTAATATAAACAAAATTAAAAAATTCAGTATTTTATTTAATAAAATAATATAAATAAATATTACTTATTAAATAAATCAATTAATATGCTAAAATTTATTCTTATTTATTAATTTTTAATTATTGATTAAATAATGTAATTCTTTATAATGCAAATAGATTATAAATTCGGGAACATAACCTCACAAACACTCCCATGAAAACCGTCAGGAGACTACTAAACCTCCCATAGACACTCCCTGCCAGCGACAATGGAAGCTCACAAGCAACATGACATCGTCATACATGCGGGAGCATAACCTATACACTGGAAACACACATGAAAAAAAAATTTATAATCACAATTACTATCACTAATATTCACAATAAATAAATGCTTTTAATGATATGGACCAGTTTTTAATATCTTAGGTTAACTTAGGTAAACATTTAAAATAAAATATAATATAAAGAAGTCAAAGATGTGGGCGTGACTGCCGCGCGCGATGGTAGTTACACTTCACTCTTCAATTGTGAACTCAAAAAATACGTGTACGTAACAGGTAATTTTTCTATACAAAATATAAAATACGTTTCATTTGTATGTTATTATAATTTTTTAATTGTAACACCATATATTCACTGTAACTATTTTACACTAATGGTTTATTTACGCAATCGATAGATTTTGACCAATGCTGACGATTGAAACTCAAACGAACGTCTTAGCTTCTCCGAGTCAAAAGTTACACTAAATGGAAGTCTCGAAACGCAGCAAAATGACCTCAAAATGGCGGCGCTTCCCCTTCCACCGCGCGCGATGCATCACAATCCTCATTAAGCGTAACGAATTCTTTAATCCTTTAGCCATCCAGTGGTGTAATTAAATTTTGGACGGAGATGATATATATGTAGCTGCAACACCAAAATGTATCCCCCCCATTTCGTTATCATTCGTTTTTTGAATTGCCTCCCACCATGGAAGCAATTTTAAAGACGTATTCACGTAAAAAATATATTCATTTATTCACTTAAACAACAAACCTTACTAAATAAGTACACTTGACGTTACTTAGTACCATCACGAATACATAATGTGCTTTTGGCAGAGGGCCCGATGTGTTTGTAGCCTTGTTTACAGCGGGCTGTTTGCATCACACAGGAGCGGCGGGCAACAGTGTGACGAATACCGCAGCGATGTAGCGTCTCTTCACCGACGCTTGCCGGCGAGCGAGGATTGGGGCGCTCGATATTTCCCCTTCCCCGCTCCCCCTCCCGAGCGCGCCAACTCTGAGCGTCGCTGTTCACGCTTTATGAGTAGAAACCGGGAAAATTCGCGAATTCATTTCGCGATAGGCTAAAATACAAATAGTTATACCTCAGTGCTGCCTCTGCTATTGGCCTACAACTCACCTGGATGACGTTGGGCCAATGAGAAACACCCGACCAAAGCTTTATCGAATCACAGGCTGCTACGTTGGGACGTCTCACAAGACAGCAGCCAATGAGTGGGTGATATTTGACCGAGTGTACGCAGAACTGTGGAGTTCATTCTAGATGTCATTGAACCCGCGATTTTTTCCGGTCGCTATTTATGAGTCACGGCCTCGGCATAGCCCACACAGGGAAAACATCTGTAATTTTACAAAAGATTCCTTTGAAAAACCAGTTGCCAAGAAATAGTCTGTAATGCTAGAAGGAAAAAAAAATTGTAACTTTGTACACACATGGCTATGGTTATTTTTACACACATGAAATACGTTTTTTTTCTGAGATAAAAATGAGTATTTACTACAAAATTGAGGCATGATTATATTTTACTTGATTAATTCAAGCATAATGTTTTAAGGGAATCGATATTCAAATATTAAATAATAGGATTCTTGTTTTATAATGTTTTATATGGGCGTAGTTAATACTGGAAAGCTATTCAGGGAATGGCTTACAATATTGAAGTTACTGGGTAAATACAAAGCATAATTTTCCAGTTAAGAATCCGAGCCCTGTATTATTGCAAACTCTATTTTGTAGTGATACAGTTATTTTCATGTAAACGGAAAAATGTACAAATATCAGTAATGTTAGATGAATATTTTTGTTTTAATAAAAACAAATTACAGTGTGAGGAAGTGTAAAGATTTTTCACTTCAGTAACCCTTAACGTTCAAGTGCAAAAATATTTCCACTCCAGACTGTCGCCAGACGATTACGGTAATTTCGCGAGCTCATATGTAGCTATAGCAACAAATGACAGGCAGATGGGGTGGACATTTAAATTAATGACATCCGTGACTGTGGTTCTGAACCGCCGTGGAAGACATCCCATATGTGCTGCCTGTAAGGCACAGCCAACTGTCTCGTCAGCTGAGTGAGGTACGGGGCTGAGGCGGTGACTATGCTGGGTTGGTGTAATTTTTGCGGTAATTATTGACTCACGTACAACTAAATCATCCAAAATAATGCATTTTTCGTTTATAAAAACGGTAGTCATCATTTTTAGACTCTAGTACAGAGATAGCTTAAACATTCCCCTCCCCCCTTCTCAAGATGTTTTCTGAGCGCCTGTACTTAGGCTACACGCATTGCGCATTTGAAGTCCATGATGCCTATGACCGAGGCGTCTGTTCCATTCGGAGGCAGCGAACTTCTATGCAGAGTGGTTAAAGAAACTAGTGCAGCTTTACGAAAAATGCTTGGAACAGAGTGGTGACTTTGTGAAAATTTGAAGTAGTCAAGTATTAAACTAAAACTTTTAATAATAATTTGTTCACACGAGTAAAATTTTTTAAAATGACCAAACGGTACTTACTTTACGGACATTCCTCGTACGATAATCCATTTTGGGATAACCATTACCATTTATTGATCAACAACTTGCACTTCAGGTCTGTAATAAAATATTTAAGTGACTCTGAATTAAGTTGATAACACTCAAGTAATTCACACGAATTTCTTATACGATATTTCACCGTAGTAGCTACATATTGACAATGTTCCATTTTATAATTCCCAATTTCTGCTTCCCCTGTTCTGATAGGACTAAAATGTCATAATACAGCATAAACTAGTAACATTGTAGATGAAATACATATGTACTTCGCTTACTTTACATTAATCCATAGAGTAAGTTTCCAGTATCAACAATTTCAATAGTCTATGGCCAACACGAACAATTTCTTTAAATGAAACTGTAGCATAATTATCATGCTCTGATAGTAATAAAATCTAATAGAAATATAAATCGTAGTTGCATGGTCATAGAGTCATTATGTTCTTCATCTACTATTATAATACAAATTAAAATAACAGTTCATGCTTCTGTGACCATGTTTTGGCACAAAGTACTTACAAGTATCAAGTTATCCTAAGTGCCCGGTGCTTTTTAAAAAAAATATACATGCATACATACAATGTTGATAGATTTTTTCCTCATGAAAAAACACAAACATATTTGGTTTACACGTCACACGCGAAATAGCTACATATGACTGTTCACGTGAAAAGCACTCAACAGTCAAATACTATTATTTCCTTTTGAAACCTACTATTATGTAGTATATTGGTTTGATGTATCAGTCATGTATACGTCAGCGTAATCTATGCAAGCACCATAAAAACGTTTATTTACTTGATTACAAATATCGACAGATCTCTAATATCTTTAAATGTTATATTAATGTAGTATATACACACTAACATTCTGGAAGAGATTATCTAAATAATGGATGAAAAAGCATCAAAATTAATTGTGTCGTTTAGAAGAAGTAAGCTAACAAACAGACGCAAAAAGCGAATCTGTTAACTATTTAGAAATTTTTGTGTGATAAATGCTTGTGTTTCATCACTAAATCCGTAACTTAAAACTCAGAGTATCGGTTTATTAAACATAATGTGCTGGAAGGAGAAAAACCATCTATAGGGTTACGTGTTATAAACTTGAAAGAAACTGCTTTACACTTATAGAATCCTTTTCAAAATATCATGAAGCCTTCGAGTGTCGTGATGGATTAAAGTGTGTGACAATACCCATTCAAAGACGTAATTTAAATTAATGGTGAGTACCAAGAATTGCAAACTATTAATAGAGTATTTTTTCAAGTAAATATTTTTCAATTTATTTTTTCTTTTTGTCGTATTAAATTGAATAGACCAAATCTAATTCAAAACCATATTAAAATTATTGAAATAATCTTTTTTAGAACTTGAAGATAACATAACTATGCACTCTCTCACACTTTGTAAAAATGGAAAACAAATTAAATAATAAAATCCGAATTAAATACGACAACTCGTTCTATTACGTTGTTTTAATACCTGGCCTAATTGTTTTTATTTTTATTTTATTTGAAAACCAATTTTAATTTACGTAAATCTTTATCTCTGTAAGTACATCTCTTTACCTTTCCTAATATTACAAAAAAAAGTTGAATTAAAAAACTTTCATAAACAAAACCTTCAAGTGTTTTATGTAGTAAAAACTCTACACGATTTTTTCAAGAGTTTCTGAATAACATACATACAAAAATTACAAATTCATGTGGTATATACAATCTTTTCCTAAAGTATATTAACAATTAAATATTTCCCCCCCGAAAATTTGGAGCCGAATATACAGTCTTTTGTTTCAATACTTATTACGTTTTAGTAAACAATGGATAAATTTTGTTTTACATGTAAAGCTTTTTTTTAAATTACCACATTAACTATCAAAATATCTGAGAATCCCAAGTACAGAAGGCATTATAGCTTCAATAACTTTGGTAATAAAAGCGTACACGTCTATTATTCGCTTACACAATGATGCTAATGAGGTCTTAACTAAGATTTATAGCAAGGAAGTTGGTCTGAAAACTGCAAAGTTTAACCAAAGAAAAAAAAAAGAAAACAAACAAAAGTAAGCCACGTAAGTTAGTAAAATAAGACTTTTTCTTCTTTTTTGCCCACGCCGCAACTTTATTCCCAGACCCTCAGCTTCGAAAAAGGGTATTTTTCTCTTGATTTTATTATTCGTGAAGGACGGAAGTGTAGGGCCCCGCTTGGGGGGGGATGAGGGGGGAGGGAATTCTGTTACATGCCAATGAACTCGGCTTACAAAAGAAAATTAAAGGATGAAAGAAGCACTGAAATTATGTAAGGTCATTAAACATCGGATAAAAATATCTGCAAGCAAGAGAGGAAGTTTGGGTAGGAAAGAGGCCAAATTAGGGAGGGTAAGGGTGGAAAATGGAAAATAAGGGGAAAATAAATTCATACTTCCCAAATAATTTCCTATTCATAAAAACATTCTAAAGACAGTGTTTTTATTTTGTTCCACGTATTTTGAATTTTAAGTTTCTATACCCTTTTAAGAGCTAGAGTTTGTTATAAGTCTCAAAACAAAGCGTGCCTTTGTACAGTATGACCAAAAATATGCGACCTTACAAGATTATACAAAGTCTTTATGTAATTCTACAAATAAAGGAAAGGATTCCAGTTTTAAGTTATTGATTTTTTGAATTTGATTTGTTTTATATGTACTTTATTTAACTTAATTATTTGACCTTAATAAATGTTTTTACACTTATAAACTGAATCTATACCCATGTATTAAAAATAATTACGAAATAGTTTAAAATTAAGTAAAAGTAATTATTCTTTTATGCATTATGATTCATAAAAGTATTAGATACACCATCACATAATTTTTTTTTACTATAAATCCAGCACTGTGTGAGGTATACAATTTCAATGTATTTATTCCTAGCCTTTTGGGATTAAAAAAGAACACTGAAATCTGAGTTTCTCAAAAATTCTATAAAATCAAATTTTTTAAACAATTTTATGATTGATTTTCTAGAATTAAACAATTTTACGTTAAATGATAAACACAAACGGTTAATTTAAAACTGTTTACCACACGAATAATTGCTGTCAGTTCGTGTAAGTGTTCAAATTAAATTTATTTTTAAGGGAATGAATAAACAATTTACAATCGAATAGCTTTTGTCATAAAACGAATTATATTTCAATATTTAGCGAAATACGAAACAATACATTCATATTAGTATTATAAAACCGCCCTATCGAAACGACTCTGCGTTTACGATAGCGAAATTGTTTTATTGAAGGAGAAATCATAATCTTAACTCTGACCCCTCAAAAATCAAGCCTACCAAAAAAGAACCGACTTCGCAAGGCATTTTGCGAATTATAACTGGGTAAGTTTCAGGTATGGATATTTTTATAAGTCAACTTTTTAGGTCCACTGTTTACTTTCAAGCTTTTATTAAATACTGGCCCCAAATTTTATAGTAAATTCTTTTGTCATGATATCTACAAACTGCAACACGTTAATTAATATAAGGCGACCACTACACAATTAAGCTTTCAAAATTGCTATTTTTAAAAGATGACGTACTGATGTAAAACTGTTGGGCATAACATACGCGGATTGTAAAGTAGAGCGTAAAATTAATTTTATTGCAGGTTGTCAAATTGATCTCTTAGGTAGGTATAATTAAAAAAACATAAGAGCTTAAGCTAATTGATGGAAAGCGGTCAGGAAATTTCGCGGATTCATTTAGTGCCAAGATAAAAATCAAAATCCTAGGCCTACTTCACCTTCATACGTTTTGTCATTGGCTAATTTTTTTGGAGTGAAACGATGTGATTCGTTCTCTCTTCTGCTAGTATGTAGAGGGGAGTGATAGAGCAATATTACGAATAGACCATATAAACTTTACTGATTCGTTTGGTCACAAGTTAGACTGCAATGTTAAATACCTTATACTAGCTTCAATGATTGGAATACAATTGTTCCACAATTGTTACGAATTTAGGCCGGTTAAGCACCAGCTATCAGTTGAGAGATCGAATCACATTGATCGACTCAGAAGGGGAGGTTCTAAAATAAAAAAAATCTGCCTATCTTAAAGCATATGTGGGAAGAGTGTAAATAGGACCGTGGATTTTAGCCTGGCGTGAAATGAATTCGCGAAATTACCGGGACTCCAATTTGTGAATTATCCATCAAGGTAATGCCAAGTTATAAATGTTTGCAGTCTACTTTGCGACCAAAAGAATCGCAAAATATTCGGGTCTCTAATGATTGATCACAATTAATACTTATTACTAAAAATAGGCAGTAGTTAAGTCTTAAGTATTCATAGAAGGATCATCCAAGAGGCTGGGTTTAATCCACAGTCATCGATACGGGTAAGAAGTCCATGGCGTAACTTGAGAGACCTAAGTGGAGTGCCCCAATGGACACATGTCGAATTTTTAAAATTTTCTAGAATAAAAATGTGGTATTTTCCTTAAAAATGGGAATTTTTCCCTCGAAAAAGGGAATTATTTTCTGAATATTAAGGAATTTTGAGTTATTTTTACACCGTTAATGGCCGACATAACGCCATATGTCGGTCGGTCATTGATACGCTCCATGCTCCACACTTCAGTGCCAGAAGGAACTATTTTATACTACTTAAGTGTTTTATGTCATTGCACACTTGCTGTGAGACATATGCTCACCTTTGTTTAACTGAAGTTTATTTTTTTTGTAAACTGGAAAGTCACATTTTTTATTTTTTTTTATTTTTCTGTACTTTCCGCAGAACAGAGGAGAAGGGACTACACAAAACTCAGTTCTGAACCCGGAAATTAAATCTCCGAATAGTGAAAAGTCCGCCGGTAACCGACTCCGGAAAATTTAGCTCACAAGCCAGAAGCTACAAAAACTGAGACAACAAATCGGAAAAGTCTATAGCAAGGAGATCACATTGAACAGAACCTTGTTTTCACAACACAGAAAAAATTTTTTGTACACTTTTACAAATGATTCCTTTGGACACCAGTTGCCAAGAAATAGGTTGTAATACTGCAAGAAACAACACTAGTTTTATTTTTGCATGTACGAAATTCCTTTTTTCAAGATAATACAATTTCTTACGAAAATTGGCGCGTAATTTAACTTTGTATTTGATGCTTCATTGAAGCATAATTATTTTAAACCACGGAAATGATAATCGAATATTCAATAATCAGACGTTTTTGTTTTCTTATGCTTTTTAATGTGCGCAGTTAATACTGGGAAGCTATTTAGGGAACGGTTTGCAAACAACTTTAACTATTGGAGGTACTGGAACATCATACAGCATTAATGCCTGGGTAAGAATCCGAACCCAGTATTACTGCGAAAACTATTTTTTCGTTGTGAAACAGTTGTTTTCGTGTAATTGTTAATATTTACAAATGTTTCTGATTTATTACATTGTAAATAAAAATTTACAATGTAACCATAATTATGCATGGCGTAGAGACCTGCAAAATTCGCGGTTTCAATGGCCTTCAGGATAGACTGCACATTCCCCTGTATACTCTGCCAAATACCGCAAGTTCATTGGCTGCCGACTTGTAAGTCGTCTCAGCTGGTTTGTCTGTGATTCGATCCTTCGTCGGTTGAGGGTTTATAACTGGTTGAGATTCGTCCAGATGAACAGTAAGCCAATAGAAAGATTATCTAAGAGGTATATATGTTTGAATTCTAGCCTATCACCGAATGAATCCGCGAATTTTGCAGGTCTCTATGCATGGGTAAATGGAAACTGTACGAAACAACGACGCAAGGATCATGTTTTTTTGTGACTGCATTGCCGACCACGTGACGCACTTTGCAGACATGCTGGTCGACTCGTGTTCGATTGCGGTAGCCATGGAGATAATTGTTTGGTTATTCGAATAAGAACAAGGGCCATGCGAGACTCCTTTCTCCCACTCTTCGCCCCTCATCGTTCCTTTGAGATGCTTTCTCATTACCCACAGCTACACAGGTGGTCGTCGGGACGTAGGTACTTCGGGGAGTTCTTCAGAAATATCTTCTTTGTAAGGGCTCTCCGGGGGGATGAGAGGGAGAGAGAGAGCGCGATAAAAAAGACCGCAAAGGAAGGAGAAGAAAAAACAAACTTGCAGACCACAGCAAGACGCTCTCTCTCCAAACTCCCGAGCGACTTGTAATCGTGGTTTATCTTTGGACGCCGACGTTCATTAAATTATCAGCGGTGGGAAGCGACTTGGGCGGGGATTGTGGGGGGTGGTGTTTGGGGGGAAAAAAGTGCGACAAATTGGAGTGGGATGTTCTCCATTTTTCTTCATTACGACATGACAGTAATTACGGACACATTAGCGGCGGATCTGGAAAGGTTTTCTTTCACGTTCTGCGTCGGACCTCACCACAAAGGACAGCCACTTCCGCGCAGTGGCTTGTGAGTGCTCGCAACCACAGCAATCATGTTCAAAAAAATATTCTGGGCCTAATTATAACAACAAAAAGTCCACCGTAATTGTGTTCGAAGCCAATCAATTATTTTCAAGCATCTTTGCATAATTATTCAGTCTCTCGTACGAAAACTCGAAGATTTTTTTTTTTTTTAATTTTGGCAGATAAAGGAAGCTTTAATGAGAAATCTTCGAAAAAAGCTAAATAAACACACCAAATGAAAACCACAGCCAATTAATTCATCGCTTGGTAGACTGTAAAACTCAAAGCTCTAACGATATAATAAAGACAACGTCACTGTATCCAAAGAAATGTTGCTCGTACGGCAGATTATTCTGAACTCACATAATAGATTCTTAGTTTTTTCTCTATTTTATCGTTTTTTTCATGTTACAGTAATACTCATGAGGATAATGATCTAATTATATCTGTGTTGATTTTCGTATAGAGGCCATTTCCAAAGTGCCTTGGTTTAAATGTTTCTGATTGCTTAAATTTTCAACATACTCTTTAGAAAAAATTTGTTGCTGTTACTTATAGCGTAAATCCCTATATATAAAAATCAATTGCCGTGCATTAGTCTCGCTTAAACTAAAGAAACGGCTCGACCGATCTGAATGATTTTTAGTTTGTTTTGTTCGCCTTATTACAGGGATGGTTTAGGGAAATAACAATATTAGAAAAAAAACCCAAAGGAACTGCTTAAAAATAGAAAAATTCGAATTTGGTAGTTTTGTATGGGAATTGCCACTTTGAATTACTTTTGTATGTTTATATATTTGTCCTCTATGCGTTCCTAAACCACTTATACGATCTCGATGAAATTTTGCACACTTGACCTTCGAAACACAATGAAGGTCACTGTCTAACTGATATTACGATAACTCCAACCCTTAAAGCAGAATTTAAGGTGGTGCCCGAGTCGTATGGATAGTTACCTGTAAGTATTTTAAAGTATTTCCTCTTTGCTATAGTCCGAATAATATCTAATGGTGAGAGGGAGGGTGGGACAGTGGAAGATAGAGGGATGGAGAGAGTGAGAAAGGAGTGGAGAGATGGAGAGAGGGAGAGGAAGGGAGAGGGATATATAGAGAAATAGAGTTAGGTATAGAGAGAGCTATACAGTTATATATAGATAGAGAGATATAGAGATTTACAGAGAGGTATAGAGATAGAGCGGGATAGCGTCATACTCACACACATTCTGTTTATGTAGGTATACCTACTTTTAAAAATTAGGTAAAAAAATAAAGAGGCATTGCAACTCATGCCGGGCATGTCTATATATAAAAATAAACTGCAGTGCATTAGTCTCGCAAAAATTAAAAAAATGGCTCGACCGGTTGAATAATATTTTTTTTGTTAGTCTCAATACTTTGGTGGTTTAGGAAAAAAGAACATAAGGAAAATCCCAAAGAATCAGCCGAAATAATGAAAAAATCGAAATTGGTAATGTTGTATAAAGAATTGCCACTTTCGATTACATTCAATAGAAGGCGTACGTGGCGGGCCATTCGTTTGACAGCTACGCCATGCATAACTGTTTTTCCTTTACGTGTTTTTCATTCCGTGCGGTTGTGTGAAATCTATTACATTTAAAGTAGTTTTCCGTAAAAAAAAAGGAAGTGGAATTTGAGAATATAATTGGTTAAAGCTAATTTAATTAATTTCATTTTGCAAACATTAAATTTTAAGCCATTCTATTAAGGCAAATTGACTTTTCAGGCTTAGACATAACCACAAATTCTTGCAAATATGTTTTAGCGAGACTCGAGGAATTAGAGCTGCGCCGTGAATAATTTTATTCATTCCTTGCGGTTGTGTGAAATCTATTAATACATTAAAAATATTTTTTTTTTCGTAAAATAAAGGTAGTGGATTTTGAAAATAGATTTGGTTAAAGCAAATTTCATTACATTTTGCAAAAATTCCTTTTGATCAACCTTTCTATTAAGTGCAAATTGACTTTGCAGGCTTAGACATAACCACAAATTAATTCAAATCTGTTTTAGCAAAACTCGAGAAATGAGTTTGAGGTTACTAATAAGTGTCATTTAATAACAAAAAAAAAACCGAAAACGTACACGTTGCGGCAAAAAATTCTCGATCTCAATGAATTAGTTGGGAGGTTGATAAGGGTTGATAATCACTTATTAAAAGTTAAAATAAAATCATTAATTTTAGGTGGTACGAAGTTCACCGGGTCATCTTGTACATATATATAAATATATATACACACATATACCCACATATGTACACATACACCTACTGTTTTTCTTCTTCAGAAATTTCAGCATTTTCGCTTAGTAGTGCACATGGGGCTCCGGCGCCTGGCTCCGGCTTGTGGAGTCGGAGCTGACCGCCATCTTGGATTTTGAATTCACGGCGGCCATATTGGATTGTGACGTTACGGTGGCCATATTGGATTGTGTCGTCACGGTGGTCATCTTGGATTTGACGTCACGGCGGCCATCTTGGATGACCTTGACCTTTGACCTTGACCCCAGAAGCCATATTAGATCCGCCATCTTTAGATTAATCGCCCTGCGCACCAATGCTGCACTTTTCGTTACTAACACACGTTTTTCTAGATATCAGCAAACAACAATTTTTTTTTTAAAAATTAAACAAAATTAAAATAAATTAAAAAATTGCCAAAATAAAAAAAATTACAAAAAGATTCTCTTAGCTTGTTTAAACTTCTCCTTTGTTGTGCAAGGAAAGAGTTCTAGTATAAGCCAGAATTTTTTGTAATTTTTTATTCATTTTTTGTTTTTTATTTTTATTTTTATGATTTTTAAAATTATTTTATTATATATTATTTTATAATATTAAGGAAAACGTGCGTTAATTTTTTTCTATGTGCTCCTGGTTATTCCAGCTAATATTTTGATGGTATTCTTCGTGTACTCATTATTCCAGCCGAGACTTCTACTGATATTCTGCAAATGCTACTGGTTATTTCTGAGGAATAGATATTTTTTTTTTTTACTTCATGAGTCACGTAATTTTATTTTGAGTTACATTGAAATTGTGAATTTCTGCTACCAAATTATCAGTAGAAATATTTTTTATCGGGTGGAATTCAACCAAAAAAAACATATCTATTACTAAATCAAATAATATACTTTAAAGCATTTGAGAAGCACTATCATGCAGGACGAACATTTTTGTTCTTGGTGTCTAGCGAGCCTTCCTTCTCTTTCAGTCGTTGGTGAGCATCCCGCATCCCACATAAAATAAATAATTTTTATCTCAACACAACACGTGACACATCTGTTGGCAAGAATCGGGACTACTTGCAACAAGTTCTTTTGCATGAGATAAATTAACTCTCGCCGCTGAATGGAGCCAAAAACAGTTAAGAACCATGTAGCCTCGTAGACTTGTAGGTATATAGTCTCGTAGCCTCGTTGACTTGTAGTTTCGTAGCCAGTTGAAGCCTTGTAGTGTTGTAGTCATTGCATGCACATTGTGTGTACTGTATGTACATTTTGTTACTGTGTGTCCAATGCATGTCAATTGCATCACTCTTGGCATCGTCGAAAACAAACACAGAATTGGCTTTTTCTTCGCTTGGAGACACCACATCTACATTATCATTAAACTGGAAAAATCTCCAGGCCATTAACTGATCGTAGAACCATAGCTGGACGCTAGTACTTTGGCTGTTACAGACACATGGAATAAATGTACACATTTTCGAACCTAAGCCCGCTTGACTCTTCCAGAAAACTCAGTAGAACGCACGTTATGCCGCAGTTGGAAGGGCCTGCCGTAATGCATCGTACGGTAGAAGGGTAGTAACCAATCATGTCGTGATTCGCGCGCAATGAATTCGTTGTATTGTGTAATGAGCACGGGCAAACACACATCTTTATTGACGAAATGAATTGAACTGGCGAATATTTATAAAAGCGAACACTTTGATACTTTCGGCTCAGTTGTGCATATGACTAAAAACACATCGGTGCAGGACTTGTGAACTCGTTGATTAACAATCCGCCATTCGAGCTACACATTCCAGGCTACAGGTTCTGTGGTCCAGCAACGAAACTAGCCAAAAGTCTAGCTCGTTGTGACGTGGGCATCAATTCGTTTGACGAGTATTGCAAGTTAACACGATATTGCCTATTTCTGAAGCAAGGATCTGGAATCAACACACCGAGATGACGATATATTGGGACAGGAAGATGACGCCATAAGTAAATCCCCAGGACTTGGGGTAAAAACCACGGCGTGGGAACGTTTTCAAACTCATGAAGGCCAAGACTAAATTAGGAATGGGTACTGGTCCAAACACGTCCCGCTATAACAAGCTCAAGACTGGCGCAGGCTAAGAAAAAAAAGACAGACTCTCGACAAAATGATTAGTGACGTATTTATACCGCTACTCTTACCTGCATTGGGGTCTTCGGCAGTCTCATCGTTGCTACAATTGGTATAGTGCGGGCAGTCAACACTTCGAAGAACTAGCCCAAGCAGTTAGTTGGAGGCAGCACGAAGACACAATGTCTGCATGGAAACCATTGCGATGGATAAAAAAAATAATCAAAGCAGTCATGAGGACTGCCGACAGAAGTGAAAACTTAAAACTATAAACAAACAGTTGTTATTTCAATTTTCTTTTTCTGTCGTCTGAAGACATCTTTAACGTTTTCCACACAGATCGACGATCTAAAAAAATATATTTAAAATAGATATTTAGAGAGAATAACAATATACGTACATATCTAATGTACACATTTTTTCCTAAACTTCAAATGATAAAATTAATAATAATAGAAATAACTATTATTAATATTAATAATAGAAGTAAGAAAATACAAATATAATTTGAAAGGAGAAATACTAACTTTGTAAAATATAATTGTATAACATACGAAAATATTTTTTGATAAAAATCAGACGTTTTCGCAATTTTTACGAAAAAATATCACACAACAAATTTTTACTATCAGGTTAGTAAAATAACTCCTAAATTATTATAAAATACGCATTGCATAATAATTGTAGGTATTAAAAAAATAATGATGTTCTTAATTTTTAGGTTAGGTATATTGCTAAAAAAAGTCTTCGTTTTCTTCGTTATTCAAATGTCCATTCGTTATTTGTATGAGAATATTAATATATTTTATACTAACGTTTTACTGCACAGTAATCGTATACTTAAGATTTAAAATAAAAATCGAACAAAACACAATTTGAACAGATAAAGTGTTATCGTTAACACGTTACGTGACCATGTCGATGACGACTTACATGAATTTACTCCCTATCCAAACCTTCCTATAGAAGTTTTCACTTCAGAAAACTATGCCGGACTCTCTTTACGACCCCACAAATTAGGTCATGGTATGAGAAAGAAACGAGTCCTAAGTTCTCTGCCGAAACGTCTTCTCACCAATATAGATTTAATTAAAGACACTCGATAACTCTAAAAATTCGTAATTGCCGAGGTATGTTTATGCGAGAAAATTTACCTACAAAGACAAAGATTGATGAGTTTGCCATTATTAATTTATATGCATCGACAGGTCTTGGCAAGCACTGGGTAGCTTATATGAAGTCTGAAAAAAAGGCGAAGTACTACTACAGTTTCAGTAGGTACTACTTCATCCACAGAAATTTTTGGTTCAACATTCAAGGAGGTAAAAAAAAATCTAGGTATTGGGTGTGAACGATCTTTTCCATGTCAATAATTAAAGTAAAATTTGTAACGTTCTCCTCATCAATCCCATCCAATTTGGATAGTATATATGTATATTTTTTTTGATGAATTTTGACGTTAATTTCTTGCTGATGTGTTAGTACTTTTTTTTAATAATAGGCCTATTCACTTCAATGTTCTCCTTAGAGAGTTATTTTAAAGGGATTAAAAAAAAATTTCTAACACTAGCCTTTTTAATACATCGTTATGTTTTTATAACCAAAACAAAAATGTATTCGACGTTAAAACCAAGGTTTGGTCACATCTACAGGATTACATGGTCTTTTTTTTCCTTTCAGATAAAGGTTGTGCCATATTCGTTAGACGCCTAAAAAAATTAGCTATAGTATAATATTGACATTAACAACCAGAAATTATAATTCGTACTTACTGACAGTTATCAGACGTCATCAATCTCCGTTTCCGGAATGTTTTGGGAGGAACCATAAGGTAATGGCGAGGTAAAACATTTAACTTCAACAAAGTCAAAACATGTTGTCTCCTGACAGTTCCTTAGGTCATTGTTAAAACAGGCGCTCACTCCATAGTTTATGATCGCATTTTTAAGGTGTGTACGTAAATTTACGTTTATTTAGTTATAAATTCATTACTGATTAATAGAGACCGAAAAAATTCGTGAATTCATTTCGCGATAGGCTAAAATACAAATCGTTATACCTCTGTGCGGCCTCTGCTATTGGTACACAACTCACCTGGATGACTCTGGGCCAATGAGAAACACCCAACCAATGCTTTATGGAATCACAGGCTGCTACGCTGGAACGCCTCACAAGACAGCAGCCAATGAGTGGGTGGCATTTGGCCGAGTGTACGTAGAACTATGGAGTTCATCCTAGAGGTCATTGAACCCGCGAATTTTTCCGGTCCTTACTGATTACATTAACGTACCCACAGTTCTGTCCACCCCCCCCCCCCCAAAAAAAAAAAAAAAAAAAAATCTACACTTCCCCAAAGCAAGAACTTGGAATGAAAATGTTTAGACAAAAGCTTTATTTTGTTCTATTTATTACTTACTGTTTAAACTTACTAGTTCCAAACAAACGTGTTGTTGACGTGAACAAAAACTTCTGACTTCTCACGAAGACTTCAGGTCATGTCAAAATTTTACCAGAGAAAATATATTTCTGAATATGTCGGATTGCTCGTGGGCATTGGCCAGTCAAAAAAAAAAAAAGGAGGATGACGATATATCACGGGATAAAATAAATTAAATTAAATTTTAACCCATAAAAAATGTAGAATCAGCTTTTATATCCTATTTCCTGAATGTCCCGCCCAATTCATAACTCACAGTTGACACCGCTGGTAACAGTGGAATAGAATGAATTTATATGCCACGGGCATGATTCCTTAACATCTCTGAAAAAGAATAACAATGTCATGCGACTTTCCATCCAGTATATTAAAAAGCAATTTTCAATTATAAAGAATAGGCGGAGTGGTTTCTGCCAAAAAAAAAACAATTACGATAAAGTGATCTACCGTAGCGCCATTCTGACATTTTGACACAGGGGCATAAGCCTCGATGCCATTTAATCATGCGTTCCCAGGAGCGAGCGAGGAGAATTATTGTTTGCGGGCGCATGGAAGGGGGTTTTGAGAGGGGAGTGGGAGGGGAATCAATTAGTTTTATTGCGCTTGTTTCTCGCGAATCCAATCCCAGGCCGGAAGCTCTCGGACTGGCAGTATTAATTCGCAACCATCTACCCCTGCCTCCCCCACCCCCCTTCTCCATCGGCGACGCGACAAGTGTGTAGTCTCTCGCGCGCGGGGCAGGAAGCGACATAAACGATTCGCGCGCTTCGCGACTGAATGTATGTACGGGCCACGTTTCCTGTGTCCAAGCCACGGGCCAGCAACCTTGTCCTGCAGTAGGGCGTGTGTCAGCCGGCGGCGACTGCGATAGCGAGTAACTCCAAGAGAGTTTCACTGAAAAAAAAAAAAATATCTGTTATTTTACAAAAAAGGTTCTCTTGGAAACCAGTTGCCAAGAAAGAGACTGGAAAAATTCGCGAGTTCAATGACCTCTAGGATAGTAGACTTAACGATCCTCCGCCTACTTGGGCAAACGGTGCCTGTTCATTGGGTGCTGAGTTTTGAGGCGTCTCAAGTGGGTAACTTGTGGTTGGATACTTCTTTGATTGATGGTCTCTAATTGGCCAAGAGTCCTACATATTAACAGTGAACCAATAGCAGAAGCAGCAAAACGGTAAAATTATTTGAATTTTAGCGTATCACGAAATGAACTCGCGAATTTTTCCGGTCTCTAGTAATACGGCAAGAAATATATTTTTATTTTGTAAAACACATGCCTATGCATATATGTAAAACGTTTTTCGAGCTAATACTGACCTGAGTAATTCTTATGACAAATCGACGCATAATGTTATATCTTATTTAAACATTCACTAAAGCATTTTTTTTTTAAATTGAAAATATAATCAATATTCAATAAATCGACTTTATTTTGATTTATTGTGCTCATTAATATGCGCAGTTAATACTGGAAAGATATGCAGGAATCGGTTTACAAAGAACTTAAACTATTGGAGGCACTGGGACCACACACGGCATAAATGTCCAGACAAGAATCCGAACTCAGTATTACTGCGAACACTATTTATGTAGTGATACAGTTGTTTTCTCGTGTAAATTTACAAATGTACAAATATCTGTAATATTACATGGACACATCTGTTCCAGTTACAAAAAAAAATTATTACAGTGTACTGTGATTTTTCAATTTCTCAAATCTTCCCCATTTCTAACGCTCTTATCTTCTTTTGCCTATTAACGAATTCGGCCGTAAATTTTTGTGTTTATATATATATATATTTATATACATTTGTTTAAGAATATTCAACGGGAAAATTAACTTTTCAACGTTACAATCGCGAACAGTAATGCGCAATTTTTTGAATTTCGCGCGCAAATAGGCGCTACTCCAATGGCTAAGAGGACGAGCGTTCATGGTACCATGATGTTTAAATACTCTGATAGGATACGATGTGCTGCAATGGGATACGATACGATGGGATAGGGCAGGATATGAAGGGAAACGGTGGGTTAAGTTCAGTGTTAATTTACAGCACATCTAATAATAATCTAATAACATGTTAACAGCAGTAGTGTAGCAGATGTTACAAACATACAGTATAGGTAGAGACCTGAAAAATTCGCGGGTTCATTTCGTGTTATGCTAAAATTCATATAATTAAACCTAAGTGCTGCTTATGTCATTGGTTCACTGTTAATCTGGAGGACTGAGGACCAATTAGAGATCCTCACTCATAGAAGTGTCGAATCACAGGCCACCCAGTCGAGACGACTCACAAGTCAGCAGCCAATGAACAATTGGTATTTGCCCGAGTGTGTAGAGGATATTGGAGTCTATCCTTGAGGTCATTGAACACGCGATTTTTTCCGGTCTCTATGTATAGGCAGTCGCTATTTGCGTGGGATGCTGGACGCTCCATCGAGGTTGCAAGAGAGGGCCTTAAAGAAAATGGAAATCGTCTTTCATTGTGTCATTTCTCAACTTTACTAAGCATATTAATAGTATAAATGTTTAATTGCCATCTGATAACAAATATTATAAGTTCTCTTTTGGTAACAGTAATTCTGAGACGAACAAAAACTTTGAACATTGAGTGAAAAAAATGTACCACGAGAACCAGAAAATTGTAACGCTGATCACTATACTATTAATTTTTTTCTCCTTCAATTCACGTATAAAAATTGGTTGTCTGTAAAGTCGGTTTACGGACTAAAGTTTAACGTGACAACGTCATAAAAAAACATTGATGAAATGATTGCATACTTTTATGAATAAAATTGAATCATTTGTATTGAATAATCACGATTTTGTATGGATACAAAGAAGGGGTGAAATGAAATCTACAATTTAATTGATAAATTTACTTTTATTTGCACTCATTAATTCAAATATGTTTTATACTTTAACGAAGAGATTATTTTAACTATAAATTTTATACATGCTTACTATTTAACTTGTTCCAATCTGTGTTATTCTATTAAAGATAGGACGATGATACGAAAAGTAGGAAAAGAATGGGAGTGTTTGAAGTTTAATGTGCCTCGAAAAAGTCAAATCGATGGTTGTTCCAATCGAGTGGAAGAGAGATAGATGTGGCGCAAGAGTACAATGAGCGTAACGGGACACAGCGCAACGGGACAATGTGCGTAACGGGACACTTTTTCGTGCGTGCAGCCGGCGTTCATCGATTTATTAGACGTTGTCACGTCAAAACCGGTTACAAATTATCCAGGGATCTAAGTAAATGTTACGGACACTTGAGTTCACTTACTTTGAACATGAATACAAAATAATATTCTTGGTATACTAAGGAAACATTCAAAAACTGGTTAAGTCTTTAGTAATATAAATATTTTTTTGGCCAAGTGTGTGTTCACCTTTGTTTAAACCGGAACACACAACTCGGAAGTCGAAAAAGAAAGCGTAGGTTCTACGAAGATTCGGTTATTTGAAATCATTTATTTTATTCCGAGTTAAATTCTTCACTGAACAGTCCATAATCAGAGATACGGAAATTTCGCGCATTTATTAATCGCAGGTTAGAATGCAAACCTTCACACTCTCGCACTGTGTTCATGATTGGACCGCAGTTATTTGGACACGCCCCTCTACGACTGTGAGCCAACGATGCCCAGCTATGAGAAGAGTGAACGAATCAGGTAGTGCCAATTAACAACGGATATAAATGTCCTCGCTAAGAAATCAACCAATGGGAAAGAAAATATGCGTTGAGCACACCTGTGACTTTGAATTCTACCCTGAGGCCAGACGAATCCGCGATATTTCCGGATCGCTATCCAAAAGTTTACTGTAATTTCTTTATACGCTTGAGTGATCTTTTTCATTGGACCAAGGGGATGCCATGACTTGCCATCAAGGGCTATAACTAGGGACACCTGTATTTTGCGAATACATTTCATGTCAAGGTATTTCACAAAACACTGCAGCTTTTTCTAAGAGTCATGGTAAATTTTGAGGGTGCAGCAGTACGGTGACCACATTCTCATTGGCCCTGTCAAGAGCGGGACGACACCTCTCACCGACCTCAGCCAATAACCACAGGAGAAAAGCTACAGTATTTTGTGAAATACCTTGACACGAAATGTATTCGCGAAATACAGGTGTCCCTAGTTATAACCGAGTGATCACGACCCGGGCAAGTGTCTGATTGGATCGCGTGAGCAGCCATTGTGCTCCGACCCGAACACGAGTAAAAGCCTGTGTAGTCGCATGTCGATGCCGGTCGCTGACGGACGCATTTCCCGTCGTCGCCCGAGAGAAGATACCGCGTCGACGCATTGCGCGCGCGGATGTCCGTTCCGGGTTCCTCCACTCCTCCTCTCCCCTGCGACACGCAGAGTTGTGACGTCGGTGCTTATGGGGGGGGGGGGGGGGGTCTTCGGCCCCGGCGCTGACGGGCGGGACGTATGTGCCCGCGGGCGAGGTCACAGGTCACAGGTCACAGCACGAACACGAGGGGGAGGGAGGGCAACTGGAGGCTAGGCGCCAGGCAATGCATCAACCCTTCTGTGTGCGGCTGTACCCCCCTTATCCATTTTCACCAACCCTCGAACCAGCAACACGGTTCGTTCGGAGGGACAGTTCGGTTGTTAATGCCTTCCCTTTTAATATCCTAAAACCATCTCGCCGCTGGCGAATTTCGTTTGAGGGGAAAAGCGGGGGAGGGAATTGTGGGAGGAAATGGCGTGTCCTGTACGCCTGCCATAACCCCACCCTCTCGCCTAGAGACCGCTGCGCATTATCTCCCTGCAGTTTAATAATCACAAATCATTTTTGCCCGGGTCGCTCCGTGGCCGGTCCGGGGGACGAGGGAATTTTTTTTTTTTTTTTGCGAGTTGCGCGCGAAAACGTTTTAACATTCATGGGTTGGCAGCGGCCCTGGCACAGAGAGCTCGGTGGTGGTCAGCGCAGCGCGCGTCAGAGCCACCACCAGGCCTCGTCGGACGACGCGCTTGGTTTTGTCGGGGTTCACGTCGCACGGTTTTGAACATGTACATGTGGTTCGGTTTCACACAACTTGTCGGCTGTTTAATTTTGATGAGTTACATCTTAGATCTCAGTATACGACGTATTGTGGTAGTAATTTCGTGAATAGAATGGAAGCCGCGTGGCACGGAAATGTGTAGGGCCATACATTTTTCGCGAAAAGATTTCGAGGTTAGCTAAAGGTTAATACATAGAGACCTGAAAAATTCGCGGGTTCATTTCGTGTTATGCTAAAATTCAAATAATTATACCTTAGTGCTTCTTCTGTCATTGGTTCACTGTTAATCTGGAGGACTGAGGGCCAGTTAGAGACCCTCACTCATAGAAGTGTCGAATCACAGGCCACCCAGTCGAGACGACTCACAAGTCAGCAGCCAATGAACAGTTGGCATTTGCCCGAGTGTGTAGAGGATATTGGAGTCTATCCTGGAGGTCATTGAACCCGCGAATTTTTCCGGTCTCTAGCTAAAGGTTAATACACTGTAGCATCGTCTGTGTCTCGTGATTGGTAGAGACTGGAAAAATTCGCGTTTTCAATGACCTCCAGGATAGACTCCAATATCCTCTACACACTCGGGCAAATGCCAACTGTTCATTGGCTGCTGACTTGTAAGTCGTCTCGACTGGGTGGCCTGTGATTCGACACTTCTATGAGTGAGGGTCTCTAATTGGTCCTCAGTCCTCCAGTTTAACAGTGAACCAATGACAGAAGTAGCAGTAAGGAATAATTATTTGAATTTTAGCATAACACGAAAAGAACCCGCGAATTTTCCGGGTCTCTACTTATGGCTAGGGGCAGGCATTTTTCGCGAAAAGATCCGAGTGCCTATTAGACTGCAACAAGGTATACCCGCACCTGTGGTTTCTTCCTTGTGACTGGCGGCCGTCTGCGAGAGAAGTTGTTGCCTTAATTGACCGAGCCACCCTGGACTAGTTCGCTTCCGCACTGAATCACTGCGATTGGTGTTGTTAGAATCGATGTGTACCTGGGAGAAACTCGCCTAATCACGAAACACAGACGATGATACAGTGTTTTAACTTTAATCTAATCTCGAAATCTTTTAGCGAAATATGCATGCCCCTACTTATGTCTTCACCTCTCCTCCGTTCTATGATTCGTCTCAAAATTCTCTCTTCAGAGATTCACTAAATGTTATTAATTGCGATTGGTAATAAAATGCGGAGAAAATAAGAAAAAAACACATTTCTACGTATGCATCGTAACTGTTTGCTAGACGTTTAAGAGAAACTACTTTTTTAATATTTTTGGCTTGCCTTAACATAATAAGTTAAAATTCAAACAATTAGGTAACCATCCAAACTTATTTTGAATGTAATATGCCATCTTGTCATTGAAACTTAACGTCTGAAATGTTGCTACCTATAGTCACTGCAACTGGATTTTCGTTTTACGCGTTTAAAAGTCCCGTTACATTTTCCCAAAAAAATTGTTTTCGTCTGTTTTACTATAAGTTTATATAAATATATAAATATAAATATAAATAAATAAATTTATATATATACATATACATACATACATACATATATATATATATATATATATATATATATATATATATATATACACCGCAAAAATTCGTGATTTTATTTCGCGGTAGGCTGGACTCCAAACTCGTTCACCTTTATTCTGAGTCAGTGATTGGACCACCGTTTACCTGAAGGACTCTAAGCCAATGAAAAACCTTCAACAAAAAAAGTATCAATGCACAAGCACCCCAAGTGACACGTGTCACGAGTCATTATCCAATGAGCAGGTGCAATTTGTCCTAGTACATAGAGGATCGTTGAGTCTATCCTAGAGGTAATTGAAACCGCGAGTTTTTCCAGTCTATATATATATACATTCATATATATATACATATAGGGTAAATGCGGGATAGACGCCACAGCGGGAGTGATGCCACACTCAGCGTAGTTCTCAGTTCACTTACTAGATGGTGCGGTCATTGCTTCCATAGTATCCTGACAGATGGCACAGTAATCCTCTAGCAGTCAGAGGCGCTTCTGTGAACGAGTAAGAACTGCGCTGGCGTTTTTTCACTCGTAAGTATTGTTTCTAGCTTTGAAATATTTTATATCTGTTCATTATTTTGCATTTATTAAACAAAAATTAAAATATATCTCAATATTATAGTTGTATGTGTTTGTTCCGTTGTTGGAACATACTATGGTAGTATATTTTGATATATCATCACTGTTAACACACTTTGGTGTAGTATGGCGTCTTTCCTTAGATTTCGGGAGAGATGCCACAGCTTGTTATGGGGAGAGATGCCACATCGGCTATATAAAATCACGCCTAGGGAGGGATGCTACATTTTTTATATGACTTAATATTCTATGGAAAGAAGTCATGGTTAGTCAAAATTTGATGGATAAGCCTCAAAATATTTTCAACATGAATTAAAGTGGTATCCACTTGACAAACAAACCAGGGAAGGTTTTGACAATGAAAGGTGCCAAGAATGTCCACATTTTGACTCCTCGTGAGTGAGGCGAAAATATAACTGTAATTGCATGTTGGAATGCAGAAGGAGTATTTCTACCGCCAGTTCTTTTGATGAAATGAGTGAATAAGAAAAAATAATTCGTAGATGGACTCCCTCATGGATCAGATGTTTACATAAACTCAATGTCGTCGTTCATAACCACAGAATTGTTTTTCAAATGGTTTGAGGAGCATTTCGTACCCCGGAAATCTCCTGGTAAGACTGTTTTGATTTTGGACGGCCATGCATCACATTACAACGCATTCGACATGTTGATTCTGGCTGACAAGAATGATGTGATCATAGTATGTTTTCCTAGTCACACAACACAGGCTCTCCAGCCACTGGATCGTTCATTTTTTGGTCCGCTTAAAGTCTATTACAACAAAGAGGCCAAAGTGTGGATGCAACATCACAAGGACAGAAATATCACTAGATATCAGGCTGGATATCTCATTGGTAAAGCCTAGGAGAAGGCAGCATCAGTTGGTAATGCAGTTGCGGGGTTCAAAGCAACATGAATATATCCCCTTAATCCCGACATTGTACCAGAGCACTTTATGCATCTGTTTCCACATTGACAGCTATCAACAAGCCACTTACTTCTAGCAGCCCTGTTTCATCAGCTACCACAACTCATTCTACAGCACTTTCAGCTGCCATTCCATCAACATCAGGATCTTCCACATTTGTTTCGACAACTTCAACCCCTGAATGTGAATCTCTCCATACACCAACGAAATATCTTCATGAGGTTAGTCCCATGCCAACTGCTCCAGTTTCTCTCAGCAAGAAAAGAAAACAATCTGCAGCAGTTTTGACATCGCCAGAACACATTCAGAAATGCAAAGATTCCAAAGAGAAGAAGCAAAAGAAATTATAAAGACAGCTCAACACCAATAAATGTAAGAAGAAGGTACCAAAGAAGAAAAGTAAACATGCGAAAGTCGAAGAAGCAAGTGATGTTTACAAATTTGGTATCAACGAGACACTTGCTACAAAAGAAGATGATGTGAGTACCAACAATTGTGTATAATGCTGGGAAAATTACTACACCACCAAAGAGAAGGCAGACTGGATTCGGTGCGAGGTGTGCCACAAGTGGCTCCACGAGTCATATACGATGTATGGGCCCATGTGCAACACTTGCGGAAGAGAAGTGAAAAGACAGGACGTGAATAAAGTAAAAAAAATCACGTGAGGCATCTCTCCCGATTGCCGTGGCTGTGGGAGAGATGCCCAAAAATAACTTTCATTGTTATTTTTATTGGGTTTTTTAATTATGTTATTATCTTTTAATATTTTATCACAGTGAGTACACTTCTCTGACATAATTTGAGAATTTTTTTTTAATGTATTAAAAATAATTTTATAGAATTTGTGATTTTTTTTCAAAATGTGTGGCATCTCTCCCGCAATTACCCTATATATAATTTTTTCAAAGCACTGAGCTAATAACAACACGTTTTCGGTTTGTTTGCAAAAAAAAATACTATTGCACATTATTTGTGTTTATTTTCGAACAAAAACCGATTAGAAGTTTGTAATTCCTATCGCATTTTCCCCTGTTTCATAAGAATTATGTTTGAGCTTTAACGAAACGTACGTATTTCGTGGTAAATATAAAACCATTTTTACACTGGTACAAATATTTTATCGTGATTGCGGGTGCTGAACCAACCGTTCTTGCTAAATTCACTTATTTAGAGAGGGGTAAAAAAAAAAAGTATTTTTTACCTGGTCCTCAAAAATGTGGTATAAAATTTTAAAGTATTTAAATTTCAACGTTACTTAAGTAACTAAATTTCTAATTCTGTCTGTTTGGCACCACATTTTGTTGAAGTAGCTTGGTTTCTGGGTTGTAGCCGCGTCCTTGGCGAATAATTTACCGGCGTTTCGGTCGACATTGCAGTTGCCATCATCAGAGAACATTACCACATCTTGTTACTGAATTTTGTAGCAACAATATATAAATATGTTTATTAACTGTAATAATATTGAGTGTAGACTGAAAGTGTTGTTTTTTCTAATGTTTCTCAGGCTGAAAGCCTCGTCGACGGCGAGACTAGAACGACGGCAACTGCAGACACCAGTGGGGGAGGTGTTGACCACCATTTGCAGTGAAGAGCCGTCCTAAAATCTGCCTGATTTGTGAGAAAACAAACATATGTCTTTCCAACAGATGTCGCCATGTGTTGTGTTGAGTTAAAAATTAATAATTTTTTTACGGGATGAGAGATGCTCACTTAGGATCGCAATAGCTAGAGACCTGTAAAATTCGCGATTTCAAATCCATAAAGGATAGACTCCATGATCCTCTACGCACTCGTGCAAATTACATCTGCTGATTGGTTACCGACGCGTAACACGTGTTGACTGGAATGATCGTGATTCGCTAATTCTTCTGTTAAAGATTTTTCATTGGCCCAGAGTCCTTCAAATAAACTGTGGCCAAATCACTGAAGCAAAATAATATCAAAAGTATTTGGACTCTTTCCTATCGCGAAATGAATCCGCGAATTTTACAGGTCTCTAGAAATAGCGTAGCTAGAAATCCGGGAAAATAAGGTTGGTCTTGCATTATATTGCTTCTCAGGTGTCTCAAGATATATTGCTTGACCTATTGAGTAGTCTTCAGATGTTCACAGACTGACATTATAGCCATAGGTGCAAGACGTTAGTTATGAAATACGTAGGGACCTGAAAAATTCGCGGTTTTGATGGCCTTCAGGATAGACTGCACACTCACCCTGTACACTCGAGCAAATAACGCAAGTTCATTGGCTGCTGACTTGTAAGTCGTCTCAGTTGGTTTGTCTGTGATTCGATCCTTCTATGGTTGAGGGTTTATAATTGGTTGAAATGCGTCCAGATGAACAGTAAGCCAATAGCAAAATCATCTAAGAGGTATATTTATTTGAATTCTAGCTTATCGCCTAATGAATCCGCGAATTATTCCGGTCTCTAGAAATACGCTATTGCTGTTTATACTGTAGGACGTAAGAAACTTCCAGAAATCACCTGAAAAATGTGGAAATTTAAATAAAGATGAACGAAATAAAACACGCGGAAAACAGATGATTTCAGCCGATGTCAAAAGGACAGCACAGAAAAATCCATCTGTTTGTGCCTGAGGACGGGAACAGATCTCATCTCCCGAAACGTCGCCACTTTTGTCTTAGGAAGCGTATTGAGTTCGTCTGTGGAGAATATCTGTTTCGCCACATCGCCAGGTTCGCCTGTGCGTCTCTCTGCTGTCGCTGTCTTGTCCACATTATCTGTTCGTAGAGACCGGAAAAATTCGCGGATTCAATGACCTCTAGGATAGCCTCCATTATTCTCTGCATTTCTCAAGCAAACACGCATGTACATTGGGTGCTAACTTGTGAGGCGTCTCCACTAGGTAGCTTGTGATTCGATGCTTCTTCGGTCGATAGTCTCTCATTGGCCCAGAGAGCTCCAGTTAAACTGCGAGCCAATAGCAGAACCAGCAAAATTGTGCACATGTTTGAATTTCAGCCTATCACGAACTGAATACGCGAATTTTTCCGGTCTCTATATGTTCGGTATCATTTCTGGGTTCGTCTGTTCGTCACGGTGTTGTACAAGGTTGTTTAATGTTTTTATTTACTCTCCTTGTTTGAATTTCTCGTCATTTAAGCCCACGTTGTCCGTCTGTGTTGTAATAATTAGAGACCGGAAAAATTCGCGGGTTCAATGACCTCCAGGATAGACTCCAATATCATCTACACACTCGGGCAAATGCCAACTGTTCATTGACTGCTGACTTGTGAGTCGTCTCGACTGGGTGGCCTGTGATTCGACACTTCTATGAGTGAGGGTCTCTAATTGGCCCTCAGTCCTCCAGATTAACAGTGAACCAATGACAGAAGCAGCACTAAGGTATAATTATTTGAATTTTAGTATAACACGAAATTAACCCGCGAATTTTTCAGGTCTCTAGTAATAATATTTAGATTAATTCCTTTTACGGAATTTTCAGTGCTGTTTATATTTTTAATTTTTTTCTCGATTTTGGCTGATTTGAGCTGTTTCTGTGTGTCTGCATGTTTAAGTTTGTTTTGGTAATATTAATATTTTTGTCCATTATAGAACTTTTTTATGACGTACCGAGCAACGAGTAATGGCATACGTTCAAAATAAAATCTTGAATCACTATTCCCCAGTGCCGTAACCATTCAAAGAACGCATTATAGCTGGAGACTGGAATAATTCGCGAGTTCAGTGACCTCCAGGATAGACTCCACTGTCCTCTGCGCACTCATGCCAATATCACCCGGTCATTGGCTGCTCGCGTATGAGAACGTATCAATTGGGTAGCTTGTAATTCGTCAGATCTTTTGGTTAAGGATGTCCAAATTTGGCCAAAGACCTCCAGATGAACTACAAGCTAATTAAAGAAGTAGCGCAAAGTTAAATGTATTTAAAATATAACTTTTCAATAAATTAATTTTATTAATAAATACTATAGCCTAAATAATATTTCAATAATTTTGTTAGAATGCGTATATGCTATATCTTATAAATTTAATTTGCCAGGAGATCAAATAAAGGACATATCTTCGGAGATGTCACAGTTTCAGATTAACTTTTATCTGGCTACTGCATATTGGAAGGATACAGTGGCAATATATAAATGGCCTCTTTACATGGAACTTTAAACAGTAGAATCTAGAGTTTATTAATACAGGAAATTTAGTCAGTAAAAAAACGTAGATGTGATCATTTTCAAAAGACTGATTCGTAGCTTTTAACTGATTTCATGCCTCCTATAGTTAAGTTTTTTTTCCCTTGAGTTCGGGAAAGTTCTGCGTGCTGGGATTTAATATTTTACTTGTTAAACCCATAACGCTAAGCCCAGAGAGAGGGTTTCAGATAGGTCTCTTCACTTACGTAAGATTGTGCGGTCTATCATTTGGACATTTTGCAGAGAGATTGAACTAAATATTTATACGCTGGAAAATTGTTTTCTGAACAAATATTTTTTAGAATATGTTACATTAATTTTCAGATTATCTTGGCTCTTAAGACTAGAGCTCTTAAAAAAAAAGGAATCAAGCACTAAGGATTGTAAATAACAAAAATTCGTGCACTACTGAACGATGTCGGATGTTTTTTCCCCTGTGAGCTTCCTGTAGAATCGGGATTCTGGTTCGTCGGGGACCTAGCAGCTTCGGCGTCACATTCGCGCCGAGAAACGGCCAGAAACAGGCGGGACTGCGCGTAATGGCTTCGTTAACGTTACATTTGCGGGTAAGGGGGAAGAGAGGGGATAGTGTGGGGAGGGGGGGTTGTAAACCTAGCGCCAGTTTCCTGAGAGGAAGAAGGAGGGAAAAGAGGTGAGTAGGGGGGGGGGGGGGCGATTTTGCAGGGACCAGGGAGTGGAGATGAGAGAGGCCCAGCCAGTACGAACGACAATGGCCAGGCAATTCCAATTTCAATTCCAAGACTTTGACTCCCTCCGCTAGAAAACCTATCGGGGGTGGAAGGAGTCCTTGAAAAAAAAGGGGGGTGTGTGGGAGGGGGAGGGTTTATTTCCCGGCCTTCTCTGTCTGCCGCACTTAAGGAGCAGAGGATATCTGCATCTCCCTATTCGTTTCATCTCTCTCTCTCTCTCTCTCTCTTTTCTCCCGCACAAATCCGATCCTCCTCTGCTAACCCCGCCAGCCACGGCTCTCGAAGCCCCGTCTACACGGGCACTTCTCTCCCTCCCCCCTAACTCTCTCTCTCTCTCTCTCTCTCTCTCTACACACACAAGCGAATTGGTTCCCCATTTCCCATTGCCTCGCATGCACGAGAATTTTCCCCCGAAGTCAAAGCTTTCCCCAGGACGGAGGAACGAACCTTATCGCAGGTTCCTCGGATTGAAATTGGAAGATATATACATAACACGTTGCTCCCCCCCACCCCCCCTCCATCAACCCACTTCCCGTTCCGCTTCCTCATATACCTTCACCCGCGCCGCTTATTACGCGTGCCGAAAACATTAAGCCTCGTCTGCGCTTTGAGAGGTCAAGCGTTAAGGGGCCCGCCTACCTGGGCACACATACGGTGTGCAGAGCTTCAGGAAAAACAACGCGATTTCCAAACTACTCAAGATATCCGAGTGGGGCCTATTTACGAATAGCATTTAAGAGTTCGCTGAGGACCGAAAAGTACTTTTAATTTCGGATTAAGTTTTTAAACTGTATTTTTAGAAGCGTTAAAATGCCTAAAACGCGTGTTTTCAGAGTAATTTTTAGGCATAAAACAATCAGTACAGATTCTTGAAAGCACTTAAGGGGCTTGCATAACACCTTTATCTTCATTTCTCCGCCATAAAATGTTACGGTCACCACTTAAATTTCATAGTTATCCTGTGACGACGAGACGAATGCGCGCCAGTTCAGAGACTTGCGCTTAGAGGCTATACCGCGCTGGAAGCACTAGAGAGCGTCGCGCTTATCATCCCGCCTCACTAACACACATTCACCCCTGACGAGGCGGGCTCCTTAAGATGTTTGTTACTTAAAATGTTTCATTTCTTTGAGATAGACGCTATCGCTGGTTTACACAGCATGTCACAAATAAACATGAAGGACTGATTAAGGTGGATCGGACCTCGCATTCTAACAATTAAAAAAATTTGGATATTGCTTGCAGTAAAGCTTCCGTGCTTTTTTTTTTTGATTGACAAGGCATAGGACTTATTTGTGGATACTTGTTGAAGTCAACACTAGTGAACTATGTAAAAATGTTCGAGAAGTCACACCATTGTAACGGCTACAAATTTATTTGAAATATAGTACCTTTTAAAAATGAAAACTAATTTACAGGGAACCAGCCTAAATAAGCTTACCTATGTTGAACAGATGGACCCAACGTTGTAACAGGTATTGTGGACAACACAGCGGCCAAAACACCGGCGAACACAGTACGTTTCCTATGACAAAACGGTTGCTTATTTATCAGCTGATTTAGGTTTGTTCTCTGTGACTTTATGTTTTCATATACATTTCTTATTTTTCATTCTTGAATTTTTTCCACGAAAACAGTGCAAAACTGCAATGGCTTATGTCCGAAAAATTGTACTAAATAAAACTCCTTCATACCGTGAATCATTTAAAGAACGTACAAAATTCGTCCTGCATTCATCACTATCTGTGTTTCGAGACAATTTTTTTGTTACAAGCTGGCTGCCAGTTCCTTTATATGTTAGGTAGTACTTTCAGTAAATTATCATGCTATGTCACAGTCACGACCCAAGGGAACGTATTAGGCTGTCCCTGGGCACTAAATATTTCATGTCATAAGCAGAGCAATTCATAAGTCTGTTTCAGTATGCAAACTGAGAAACTAATGTTTAAATCCTCCTCCATTATTCATGTGTATACAAAATTCATTAAAACTTTCTATTTTGTTTTAGGGAAAAGTTCTTTACGAAAGTTGCTATAACTAATTACTATGCCTACTATATTTAATGTATTTGAAGAAAGAAACGCACAAAATCAATCTTTTTTTGTGATTTTATCAAAGTATTTGACTGAGTATATGATAATGTAACTGCTTATAAACTAAACTAAAGGTTCAATTAATTTAGCATAAAATTAAGGCACCCATCATATTTGGCCTCACGAAAAATAAGTATTATATTGAAATATCCTAGATGAAAAGGAACTCTCCACCTTATGAAATGTATTTTTTGAGTAAGCTGGTCTACATTTGGGGGTAAAAAAATACCACGTATTTTATTGATGTGTAGACATCTCGGTTCTAGATACACGGCCTTTGTTAAGAGTAATCTCGTGAATAGAACGGCAGTCGCATGGGACGGAAATGTGTAACCACGGTGCTGCCATCTGTGGCGTATGGCGCGAACAAAATTTCATAGAGACAAGGGGAAACGTTATAGTATTAAATCTTTAGAGAATTTTTTAAAAAAAGGGCAGTATTTTATTAAAATTCCTTGTCGAAAATCAGGTCTAAGACCGGGGTTTAGGTATTTTATTCAAGTCTTTCACTTTTATCGGAGCCGTTTGATTTTGTAGTTGAACCTTTTTCTCTGAAAATAGAATTATTAGATAGTTGACGTAGTTGCTCCGGTAATGCATTCTAGCGGCGGGTGTGGATACTGCATGTGATTCGCGTCCAGAAATGTAGTTGAAAACACAACTTGCGTAAATTTTTTCACGCTCGGCATTATTTTAAAGAATATACATAACTAGAGACCTGAAAAATTCGCGGGTTCATTTCGTGTTATGCTAAAATTCAAATAATTATACCTTAGTGCTGCTTCTGTCATTGGTTCACTGTTAATCTGGAGGACTGAGGGCCAATTAGAGACCCTCACTCATAGAAGTGTCGGATCACAGGCCACCCAGTCGAGACGACTCACAAGTCAGCAGCCAATGAACAGTTGGCATTTGCCAGAGTGTGTAGAGGATATTGAAGTCTATCCTGGAGGTAATTGAACCCGCGAATTTTTCCGGTCTCTATACTTTACATTTCGTGTCAAATTTTCGTATTATAAGTGTATTTGCTACGTGAGTAGACATTAATTTTCTCGTTACCGAGTACTGAAAGACTCACATATAGTTTTTGTGTTTCTGCTTAACGTTATCTTGATAGCGAGTTCGTTAGAAACCAGAAAAGGAGCATTGATGAAGGGTTTGTTCATGGCCTATAGGTAGGGACAGGAGAAATTCGCGGTTTCAATGACCACTGGGATAGATTCCGCGATTCTCTATGTACTCGGGTAACTATCACCCGGTCATTGGCTACCGACTCGGCACACCTGTTTACTGCGATTCTTATGATTCGATACTTCTTTGGTTGCCATTGGCTCAGAGTCCTTCAGGTAAATTGCGGTTCAATCACTGATGCAGAATTAAGATAAACGTGTTTGGATTCCAGCCTGTTTCGAAAGGAATCCGCGAATTTTTCCGGTCTCTGCGTATAGGCAATACGGGGAAACTCGGGTCATGTGGTAAATCGGGTCTTCGGTTCATTTGGTGCTTCATAGCGGTAGAAAAAGGTACTAAATTGCCCCGCAAGTACTGAAAAGTGCTTGCTAGTTGGCTTAGCACTCGCTTTAAGCAGGGAGAAAGCCGTATCTGCTGCCACAGTGGCAAAACTTGGCGTTGTGTCTGGACGTGCGGACTCAAATGGTGGAAAAATCTTGCGGATTAAGTTTTCTTATCTGTTACTTAAGCTTTTGTGCGTTGTAATTTTATATTATTTTACACATAATTTTTTTACATAATAATATATACAAATGTGCACTATGTAATTATGTTTTTCTTTATGCTCGGCAGAAACCATTATTATTATTTAAGTTTTTCTGTTTTGAGGTAACTAGGGTCATTACTTTTGGGGTAAATGGGTCCCTGCACAATTTAGGAATGTTTAGGTCACTAAAACAATCTTAGAGTTTTGGATAATATTTTGTTTTATGTTTAACAGTATTTTTCAGTGTTTGGTTCAATATAATTAGTATAAGATAAATTTGAAATATTCATAAGAATATATAAAAATTACTGAAATGTGTCATTTAGTGTCAATATTTAACATAAAAGTTAATAGAACTCGTAAAGTTAAGTTTAAAATACACAGAAAAACTAAATTTTCCTCGTAAAAGTGTAGGTATGTAAAAATTAAACTAAGGTCAGGTTAAGTATAGAGATCGTTTGAGAACGATTTAAGATTTTTTTTTTCCAGTGGAACTAAAGTTAATATCAAAATGTTTTATGTCAGTAATAACTCTGCCTAAAAAGGATTGAAACAGGAATATGAAAGAGTATCATATTTTCTATCTAGGATTTAAACCAATATATCTCAACATTTTTAGTAAGTGTTTTATCGAAAATTGCAGTATATCAAACATGAATTTAATGTAATAGCATGTAAATGTATTTCCTGCGCCTGGCTTCTAGCTGTGAAGCCAGAGCCGAGCAACATCACTGATTCTGACGTCACAGCGGCCATCTTGGATGAGCGTAACGGGACACAGTGCAACGGAAAATATCGTAACGGGACAAGTACATCACGGCGGCCATCTTGGATGACCGTGACCTTGACCTTAGACCTTGACCTTTTAACTGGTCCTTGACCCCGACAGACATATTGGATCAGACATCTTGGATACCGTCGACTTTGTTTCTGTTGTTTGTTCCTAGATAGCGCCAGCGTCGCTCTTGATTTTTTTCTGTTCCACTGAAGGCCGCCATCTTGGATACCGTCGACTTTGTTTGTGTTGTTTGTTCCTAGATAGCGCCAGCGTCGCTCTTGATTTTTTTCTGTTCCACTGGAGGCCGCCATCTTGTATACCGTCGACTTTGTTTCTGTTGTTTGTTCCTAGATAGCGCCAGCGTCGCTCTTGAATTTTTTCTGTTCCACTGGAGGCCGCCATCTTGGATACCGTCGACTTTGTTTCTGTTGTTTGTTCCTAGATAGCGCCAGCGTCGCTCTTTATTTTTTCTGTTCCACTGGAGGCCGCCATCTTGGATACCGTCGACTTTGTTTCTGTTGTTTGTTCCTAGATAGCGCCAGCGTCGCTCTGTCTCATCACATAAGGTCGATGTTCGATTACCTACCAGAGCTATTATGGTCCTTATCGAAATATTAAATTTATTTGTTTATGCAAAATACATTAGAAGCGCTGTGATTCTAACCAGCGCAGCTCTGATCACTAGGTTGGAAAACATACGCCTTTAACCACTCGGCTATCGAGTCATTTACCACACTGAGAATTACATAAGGTATATAAACAAATATTATGCATATCGGGACTTGAATTTTTTTTTAATTTTAAGTAATAATAGCACTTCCTGTTCGAGACAGAACCACCATCTTGTATTAGGTCGTAACTGTTGCAATTATCGTTACGCCCGCAATCATACAAATCCGCAATTTTTATGTTAGAAAATCGGGACAAATTTTAAAAATCATAAAAAAGTTAATTAATCGAATTAAATAATAAAAATCTTAAAAACCACTGTTGTAGTTATCGTTACGGTCGCCATCTTGGATTATATAAATGTTGCATATTTCGTTACGCCCGTCATCTTGGTTGAGTACTATGCCATCGTTACACTTTATGTTACGACCGTCATATTGGATCCTATTAATGTTGCAATTACCGTTATAGTCACGATCTTGAAATTTACACGCCATCTTGGAAATCGTAATTTTAATGCTAGAGATTCGGGAAAAATTCCAAAATTCATCAAAAAATTAACCCATTAAGGAAATTATTGATTCCTGTCCTTGGTTCGATCCCTGGACAATACAAAACAACTTTAATTTTAAAAAATACCTCAAAAGTGACAGGTTGGAGGATATAAAAAACACATCAAGTACTTTTATAAATTTTTATTACATAAATTATACACTACTACAAGTACAAAAAAACACAAAAACTAAAGTCTTGTGGATTTCTCGATTCAAACAGCCTTCTTATCGTACGGACTAAGTCCTTTACATGTTCGTAAATGTCTATTCAGTTTATCAGGTCGACATAATGGTACACCACAATTTTCACACAAAGACGAATTATCGATTTCATTAAAAGGACAGTGATATATTTCATGTCGTTTAGCACTTTGAATATTTGTTAATGTTTTGTTACAAAATATACAGCTTGATTCTGAGGAATGTACAGCCAGTCTATCGAAATTCCTGAGGTGTCGTTTTAATCTTCCATAGTGTATAAACTTGCTTAAACACCTGTTGCACTGATATTTAATGCGTTCAGAGTTATTACTACAATTGTGTATTACATAATCCCGTAATTTCCAGTTTTTGATCTTTCCACAGTACGTACAGTTGGGCGACGGAACACCGTTGGTTGCTCCTTCCTTCATCAATGACACTGGAACTGTTGACAACCATTGTAACGCTGCTGACATGTTAACTTCTGAAGCCTTTGAGGTCTGCTCTGCGGAAGATGTTGCACGCGTCGAAATCTCCTGCGGTGCTGAGAGAGTAGGTGCAGCTGTAGAAGACATTGTCCTTGTGCTCTGCACGTATGATGGTAGACCTTCGATCCAGGTCGGTGTTGATAATGGTAATGATGCCATCGAGTTCTCAAGAATAGCTAGGTACTGCCTATTACGTTAGTCAAGTCTGACTATCCAATCCGTTCATCACCGCAGTCAGAGATGGACTGAAGTTCATATCACGAGTGTCTCACTTATATATTCTCATTAGCTGGCACAACACATGAGTCAAAACAATAACCATTTTCATTATACTTGCACTTAACTCTCTCGGAGCATTTTTTATAATGAAGATGTAAGCTATCCAGACGTGAAATTAGTTTATTGCACTTATTGCACTGAAATTGTATTCTTTTAACATTATTAGAACAACTGCTTCTTTCATGTCTGCGAGCATTTGAGGTGATAGTAAATGATGCGTTACAATAGTTGCACTGACGCAATGTACGCTCTTCATTAGTTGAAGTATCCATTGCTGATGATGAAACTTCGGCTGATGGTGGTATCACATCTGTTGAAATCTCCTCCAATGTTGACGTCGTCGTTTCCATCGGGATCTGCACCTTCTCCATCGTAGTTGTCGTCAAGGTACCCGTAGACGATGGTACAACCTCCGAGTTCGACGTTAAAGTCGGTAAAGATGCCATCGAGTTCGCAAGAACAGGTAATTACGCGATTTATGCACCAGATTAAACAAACTAGATGATCCTTACGGCGTCAGCGTCAGTAACAAACTAAGCGTCCTGCTGTCTAGGACTCGCTTATATACATGCACTGGATGGAATAATACGCTAGTCAAATAAAGATCAATTTACTATAATACTAGAGTCAAAACAACATTAAAAATAGAAGCACCATCAACAAAAAGGCAGCACAATTAGAAGCTCCGACAGCGAAAAGGCAGCACATTTGGAAGCACCGACAACGAAAAGGCAGCACATTTGGAAGCACCGACAATGAAAAGGCGGCACATTTGGAAGTACCGTCAACGAAAAGGCAGCACATATGGAAGCACCGACAACGAAAAGGCAGCACATTTGGAAGCACCGACAACGTAAAGGCAGCACATTTGGAAGCACCGACAACGAAAAGACAGCACATTTGAAAGCACCGACAACGAAAAGGCAGCACATTTGGAAGCACCGACATCGAAAAGGCAGCACATTTGGAAGCACCGACATCGAAAAGTCAGCACATTTGGAAGCACCGACAACGAAAAGGCAGCACATTTGGAAGCACCGACAACGAAAAGGCGGCACATTTGGAAGTACCGTCAACGAAAAGGCAGCACATATGGAAGCACCGACAACGAAAAGGCAGCACATTTGGAAGCACCGACAACGTAAAGGCAGCACATTTGGAAGCACCGACAACGAAAAGACAGCACATTTGAAAGCACCGACAACGAAAAGGCAGCACATTTGGAAGCACCGACATCGAAAAGGCAGCACATTTGGAAGCACCGACATCGAAAAGTCAGCACATTTGGAAGCACCGACAACGAAAAGGCAGCACATTTGGAAGCACCGACAACGAAAAGGCAGCACATTTGGAAGCACCGACAACGAAAAGGCAGCACATTTGGAAGCACCGACAACGAAAAGGCAGCACATTTGGAAGCACCGACAACGAAAAGGCAGCACCATCATCGAAAAGGCAGCACATTTGGAAGCACCGATAACGAATTTATATAATCCAAGATGGCGACCGTAACGATAACTACAACAGTGGTTTTTAAGATTTTGTTATTTAATTCGATTAATTAATTTTTTTATGATTTTTAAAATTTGTCCCGATTTTCTAACATAAAAATTGCGGATTTGAATGATTGCGGGCGTAACGATAATTGCAACAGTTACGACTTAATACAAGATGGTGGTTCTGTCTCGAACAGGAAGTGCTATTATTATTTAAATTAAAAAAATTTCAAGTCCCCATATGCATAATATTTGTTTGTATACCTTATTTAATTCTCAATGTGTTAAATGACTCGATAGCCGAGTGGTTAAAGGCGTATGTTTTCCAACCTAGTGATCAGAGCTGCGTTGATTCGAATCACAGCGCTTCCAATGCATTTTGCATAAACAAATAAATTTAATATTTCGATAAGGACCATAATAGCTCTGGTAGGTAATGGAACATCGACCTTATGTGATGAGACAGAGCGTCGCTGGCGCTATCTAGGTCACTAAAACAATCTTAGAGTTTTGGATAATATTTTGTTTTATGTTTAACAGTATTTTTCAGTGTTTGGTTCAATATAATTAGTATAAGATAAATTTGAAATATTCATAAGAATATATAAAAATTACTGAAATGTGTCATTTAGTGTCAATATTTAACATAAAAGTTAATAGAACTCGTAAAGTTAAGTTTAAAATACACAGAAAAACTAAATTTTCCTCGTAAAAGTGTAGGTATTTAAAAATTAAACTAAGGTCAGGTTAAGTATAGAGATCGTTTGAGAACGATTTAAGATTTTTTTTCCAGTGGAACTGAAGTTAATATCAAAATGTTCTATGTCAGTAATAACTCTGCCTAAAAATGATTGAAACAGGAATATGAAAGAGTATCATATTTTCTATCTAGGATTTAAACCAATATATCTCAACATTTTTAGTAAGTGTTTTATCGAAAATTGCAGTATATCAAACATGAATTTAATGTAATATTATTAAAAATAGTAAGTTAAAGGCTTTAAATTGGTTATTTGATGTTTTTATCCAACGGGATATTTTTTGGTTATATTAATAATTACTTTACTACTATAATAAAAATTACGTCAGTCTAAAGAGGTTTTCAGAAATAAAATTGTTTCCTACAATCTTTTGAACAACAGGAAACATTTTTCATAAACTATAAAGTATGTTACATTTTAATAGTGGTTGTATCCTTTCATTTAGTTGTACCCAGCAAAGAGTGACAGTAAAAATAATAAGTAAAACATGGATATTGATCCTTTTTTCACTCAAATCATGCAAACTTACCATGCAGACAATAATTTCAATACTGCAGCTAGTCTTTTTCATAGATGCCAAGGAACTACGTAAGTAAACATGTCACGGCTCCTGGTCAGCAGTTGTCATGGATGAAGCAATAAAGGCTGTCAAAGAAGGAAAATATTCTGTCAGAAAAGCTGCAAGTGTGTTTGATGTGTGTTTCACTTCACTTCAAAGAAGAACACCTGCTTCTGGAGATTCGCCCGTTTTCAGTGTTGGTTGTAAATCTGTTCTGTCATTCGATGTAGAGAAAGCTTTAGCAATAATGCTAATATACTTGTCACGTAGGAGTTTTGGCTTGACTTCAAGATCAACACGCAAGCACACCTTTGACTATGTTACCATGCGTGGAATCCAACACAACTCAAATTTGGAAAATGGAATGGCTGGTCCAAATTGGTTTCAGAGGTTCATGAAGTGGCACCCAGAATTGCCGTATGTCTGGCTCGTGCGAGAATAAAGTGCATGCTGCGTGAAAATATTGTCGAATTTAGTGATAAGTTAAAACAGCTCATAATAGAGTGTAAACTTGGAAGGCAGGCCAGAAAGCATCTACTATAATCAAGATGAAACTGGTTTGCTAATGAACAACAAACCACTCAATATAGTGGCTATAAAAGATCGCGCAATGTGGTTTCTATGACGAATGTGGAGCGTCGAGAAAATGTAACTGTAATTGCATGTGATTCCGGGCTTGGGACATACATTTCATCTTTTTCTCATATTGAAGTGCAAGAGCATGAAGAACGAGTGTTGTAATTTGACATGCCGCCAGAAACAGAGGTCTGTATGACAGAATCAGGGTTGGTGAATGAAGAAGCATTTGGTAAATGGTTGGAGCACTTCAATAAACACAGAACACCAGGCAACATATTTTTGATTATTGACGGACATGCTTCACACACATCACAAACAACAGCAGATTTGTGCGAGAAGCTCAATTTATGAAGTGCTATTCCTACCACTTCATATAGAACATGCCCTCCAGCCTCTGATGTCTGTGTCTTTCAGCCTCTTAAGACACATTATCACCAACAGGCGACTTCATGGCAACACAGTCATCGGAACAGTGCAATTTCAAAAATAAGTTTCGGAACTCAGCTGCTACAGGGTTTGAAGTGACTTGTATTTACCCTCTCAAAATAAGCAATTCTAGATCATAAGTTAATTTCAGAAATAATATCTTCTCGCAAACCATTTGATCATAAATCTGTTTTGAACTATGATATGCTGGAATCATTTCCGTCTATATCTTCAAGTAATTACAGTGAAACCACTCTCACAACAGTGGAACAAAATACATCATGTGACAAGGAGGCTGCTGTTGGTAATTTCACAGAAGAAATAAGAGCTCTTTTACCGAAACCTGAAAAAAATCACCAAAACTCTGAAAAGGTTAGGAGGGGCTGCTATTTCACTAAGATTGACATCAAGAAAAAAACATAGTTTTACCGAAAGCCAAGAAAAACAGGTAGTCTATAAAACCGAATAAAACAAACGAAAAAAATAAAAGAAAACAATCTTAAAATAATAAAAGGAAAATGAAACCAAAGAAAAAATCTGATCCAGGATATACTAAGGGAAGCGAGCATGACAAAGAAGAAGTTCTTTGCAACTTCTGTAAGATGCCCTACAGAGACATTAGAAGCCACGAAGCTGAGGACTGGATTCAGTGACAGTACTGTTAATGATGGTATCATGAGCGGTGTGTAAATGCCCTTGGATATAAACAATTTTTGTGTGGATTATGCCTGTCCCAAAATTGAAAAGGACAATTGACCCAGTTTACCTCAGAAGTGATTAGCCTAGATTTACCCATGTCCACGTTGAAATCGGGTCTTAAAACTTAATGTTTGTTTAAAAACACTGAATCAAGTTAGTGCATAAAAAATTCCAGAATTTGTGTATCTACTCGTACCCAAAATAATGCATGAAAATAAAATTATATATATTTGCATTCCACAAAAATTCTTCCAATAATTTTACTGTCTCATAAAAGTGACCCGAATCACCCCATATTACCCTATAGGAAGGGACCACCCCAGCATTTTTCTGGTAGTGATTTGGAGAAACCATGTTCAAACAAAAATTCTAACCCAAATTCCTCCAAAGCTCCTGACCAGTGTTTTCTTTTTACCATCTCACCAGTAAGGTATTGTATATATATGGTTAGTAAGCCCAGTAAACGTACTTACTTTTCAACGAATAATTTAACTCAAATAAACGTATATTTCTTCGTAATTTCAAATAATTGAATCGTTGTGGAAACTACGCCGTATTTAGAGTTCCAAGTTGAGGTATGTTTTGCTCTAAACAAACGTAAACACACAGACACACACTTGGACTAAAGAAGAACGTTCTAACTGTAGTCTTCTTAACCAGCTTTTAAAAGTTTTGTCAATATACAAACAATTTTATTTTGGATTTATATTCAAACGTAAGTGAACCCAGTGTCTGTAAATTCACGAAGATAGCAGTAGATTTAAGAAGATCCTTGTTTAATTCTGAACCAGCATACTTCGTAATATGAAGTTGAAGATTTTTAACAGTGCAGAAAGGTGCGGGGAAAGAGTGGACAGCATCCCCCAGTTCGAATCTCGTCTGTGGCTAGAAGAATGTACACCATCTGATGGACACCATCTACATCAGCAATTACAGATGAACCCGGAAAGGGGTGTGGTTAGGGGGCGGGATGACACTGCTTGGGAGGCTGTTATTTTTGAGGAGAAAAAGGGGGGGGGGGGGGTGTGTGTGAAAAAGGGGGTTGATGGTAAACCAGGAGGAGCATGGGTGGAGGAAGTCGTTTCCACAGATTTGAATGGAGAAGTTTGTTGGTCTTCATCTCGTGCCTCGACTTCAGGCCCGCGATGAACAGGGCGGGGGAGGGGACATGGCATTGAAGGAAAAGGGGGGGGGGGGGTTTGGTGCAGGGGGTGAGGGGTAGTCTCGTCGGAGAGGTTCGAGGTTGGGGAGACTTCTGAAGAAGGAAATCGAATTTGAAATTACTTTAATTCACAGGGGGATCAGGTATATGGGAGGAATATCGCTCTCTGCATGCTTCTGGTCGAACCGCGATGCTAGAGTGGCACAAACCTCTGGTCACGTGGTCAGTGCCGTCCGCTAATTGGTGCTCGTGGACCGCACGTGCACTTCAAGACAATACTAACAAAACAGTGAATATGAAAATAGTTCATCTTATATTTACAAATAACACTGATTAAAAATGACTCAAGTAACACTGTTAAAAAGGTTTACATTAATTTTACAAAGATCGCTGGTAACAAATTTTTTCCAGTGATCTTCGTTAATTTACTATTATATGCGTAAATTGACGGGAGTAGTATAGTTTGGTATGTCCGGGCACAGGGTTCAGGGTGTGGTTTGTGGCGGTTTCTTCTGCCTTGGAACCTACATCTCCGATGACGACATGGCGGCCATATTGGATGGTCGTGACCTTAACCTTTTACCTTCAAAATTAGGCAAAATTTGCCAAAATAAGCCCAAAAATCCTCAAAATTCGCAAAAATGTCCAATTTTTTGGGGAAAAAAAATTCCGCCGAAAATTAAAAATATATCTTTTTGAGGAAAACTTTCTCGTTTTCCTCCTCAAAAATTCAAAAATTAAGATTTCGAAAAACCTCAAAACACTTTTGCTTTAGAAAGAATACAAATTCCTAAAAGCGGCTTAAAAGTCCCAAGAGCTAGCCGCTCTAAGTCGCAGACGTCATCTAGGAGTATGACGTCACCGTTGCAATTTCCGTTACGGCCGCCAACTTGAATATCTTAATTTATTATCCAATTTTAATGAATTTTTTTATTATTTATAAAACAATTCAATTAAAAAAATCTAAATAAAAAAATTTAAAAAACATTCTTTTACGACATGGAGCTAGGAGTCCTCGGTTCGAACATGGTGAGGGCAAAAAAATAAAAATGGCAACCGATCCTTCCTCCAAGGAAGCTGCTGGCGGACTGATTTCCCCCACCACTTATGTCAAAGTATATATATATATATAGTATATTATGAAATCATGTCCGCCATCTTGGAAACCCGTAATTTTTATGTTAGAAAAATGGGAATTTTTTTAAATATCATTAAAAAATTAATCAATCGAATTGAATTAAAAAATATTTTATAAAATATTACTTAAACCACTGTTGCACTTATCGTTACGTTCGCCATCTTGGATTATATAAATGATGCATGTTACATTATGCCCGCCATATTGGTTAAGTACGATGTCATCGTTACACTTTACGTTACGACTGCCATATTTTATTCTATTAAGGTTTAGTGTTTCGTTACGGCCGCCATCTTGAAAATCCGTAATTTTAATGCTAGTAATTCCAAAAAAATTCCAAAAATATTTTAAAAGTTGCATACTACAAATGATTATGTTATTTTAACGATTAAGGTCCTCGGTTCTATTCCCGGCGAGAGTAAAACCAGTACTTTATTAATGTATTTAAAAAATTCTAATTAAAAAGTAATAAAAATGTTTAAACCACATGCGACATTTTGAATTATGTCACCACTTGTATCAATTATAGTTAAAGGTGCCATCTTGAAAATATTAATTTATTATCCGATTTTAATGAAAACAGTTCAAACTTCACCAAAAAATTAACTTATTATAATACTGATTGATTAGATCGATTCCCGTCCTTGGTTCGAAACTGGAAAGAGCAAAAAATAAAAAACAACAGATCCTTCGTCCACGGAAGCTACCTAGACTGACCTCACACCACCAATACCAAGGTATATATCGTCAGCTGGTATGACGTAATGTCCGACCCCTTGTCTTCGTCCGCTTGTGGCCGCCATCTTGTTTTCGTCTGCTAGAGTGTGCTAGCGCCATGTTAGTATAATTTTCTGTTCAGCATACCTTTGACCTCGACTGTTGGCATTGAACTTTGACCTTGACCTTGAAATTTTTTTGTAAATGGAAATAAAAAGTTTATGTAAGAGTAGTGATATTTGTAAGTTTGTACATTTACACGAGAAAAACTGTATCACTACATAGTAGTGTTCGCATTAATAATTGGTATGTACATTTTTCCTGGCATTTATGCTTTGTGTTGTCCCAGTACTTACATTAGTTAAACCGTCTCCTGAATAACTTTACAGTATTAACTGCGTATATTAATACACATAATAAAAACCAAGTAAGTCCATTTTTTTGTTTATACAACTATATTTCTTAAAGTTTAAAAAAAATTATGCTTGATTTAAAAATAAATTTAAACATAAAATTATGCGCCAATACTCAGTTTTATCTCGACAAACGTATTATACACATGCAGAAATAAACATAGTCATGTGTTTTACTTAGTTACAATATCCTTCTTGTAGTACTACCAACTATTTCTTGGCAACTGGTTTCCAGAGGAATCTTTAGTAAAAGTACACTAGAATTGGCAGTAGCGTAATTTGCTACAAACAACAAGCGCACGCTGTATTTTGATGTGGCTTTATAAGGTGAAAATCCAGCGCTTATTGAGTAAATGAAGAAGAAGAAGAAGGAGAAGGTTAATGCGCGTACACCGAGAAAAACCAACATTCACCACGTCAACCGATCGTGATCAATCCGTCTGTGTACTTGCCAGAGATGGATACTGGACCACCATGGTGGCAACTGAGATGCCTGAGGGAGAGTTTCCCATCTTATCGTTCTTTAAACAAGTAGCTTGGATCCTGGGTTTTAGCCGTGTCCTTGGCAAATAATTCGCCAACGTTTCGGTCGACATTGCAGTCGCCATCAACAGGGAGCAGTTACCTACCCTGATGATGGCAACTGCAATATCGACAGAAACGTCTGTGAATTATTCGCCAAGGACGCGGCTACAACCCAGAAGCCAAGCTACTTCAGACAATGGCCGTGAATGCCTGCGAACATTATTCTTTAAGAAACATACAAGCATGCGTGGCTCCGGGAACACTACTCGCAGGCGCTGTCGTACAAAGAAAGGAAGCAGCTGCAGAAATTTTTTTAAAATAATTCATTCATAGTTAGGGGTAGGCATTTTTCGCGAAAAGATCTGAATGCATATTAGACTGCAACAAGGTAAACCCGTACCTGTATTTTTTTCCCCTTGTGATTGGCGGCCGTCTGCGAGAGAAGTCGCTACCTTATTTTTAACGAACCACTCAGGATGTGTTTGCTTCCACCCTGAATCACTGTGATTGGTGTTGTAACAATCTACATGTACTTGAAATAATCTAACCCAATAACGAAACACAGACGATGCTACAGTGTTTTAACTTTCATCTAGTCTCAAAATCTTATCGCAAAATCTGCATGCCCCTATTCATAGTTTGCCCTGGAATATTTACAAATATATGCCCTCAAAAATTTTACTTCAGTATATTCATACATCTTTAAACGGACGAAAGGTTAATGCATACATTTGGTATTTAAGAGTATCACACCCTCCATAATAAATAATAATAAAATAGAAGGCGGGGATAAAAATCTCCTAACACCCCCTCACGCTTTTTGGATACATGCCAATTGGCATATCAGAGTACGCAAAGAAACCAGAAGAATTTTTTTAATTTTGTTTGTATGCAGTTTAAATATATTTAATTGAAATAAAAATAATTTTATGTGTCTACAAAGCAATTCATAATTGCCACAATGATATTTTTGTCACTTATCAGTAGTTTTGTTGAGGCAACAAAATAGTTTTGCTGCGAAATATTTAGGAAAAATTGTTGTGTTGGTCACAAAACTATGAATTTCATTGTACCATTAAACTATTTATGAAAATTTCAAGATAAATAGTCTGACAAATATTATGCCATCATATTTGCACAGAGAGGGTCGATCGGAAAGTTATTTTCAGCTCCAGACCGTTTTGTTTTTGTAAAGGGACTTAAAAATAAATTCATCTTTCCCTGGTTTGGAACATAACCACCGCCCATTGCATTTGAACATGAAACTTCAGAAACTTCTTTTATCAAGTTTAAAGGTCAATTGAATCGAACTACATGTGACATTCCAATGAATAAAAAAATTAAAAAATAATTTTCCTGTTAGCAAATATAAGGTTAAAATAATTTTGTACACCCATTTGTACGAAGTTATTTCACTAAAAACTGTTGCTGCATTTGACATGAAATTAAAAAAAAAATTTAAATTTAATATGATATTCACACTAACCCAAATAAATATAAATAAATAGGGTATTTTTTAAATGTATTTCCGTAAAACAATACAGCAAATGAGATAAAATATTTTAAAATCATTATTTTGTCTTCGCGGTTGTTTTTCATATTGATAAAAGTTGTTTACAGTGTGGATAAAGTAAAAACGTAGCATTCCTCTGTTATTTAAACCAAGTAAATGCATGTAAACATCTTCCAGCCTGTGACCAGGGGCCTATTCCACCAATAAACTTTGCAACTTTTCAATTTGCACTTTGCACTTTGCATATAACTGAAAAGTGCAAAGTAAATGTGTTCCACCAAAATTTTTAACCTCTTTGCATTCCTACAGCCAGTCTGCAAAGTCTTTGCATTATTTTATTCATTGTTTACATTACTGTTGCCTAGTTTGTAGGTTATAGAGTGCATGATGAGTAAGAAAATAGAAGTTGTGCATAAAAAATTAGCAGTATTAGAACTTATAAAAGAAAAAAAATATATTATTTGCAAGTTTCTCGAGTAGGTACAGTAACACAGAAACTAAAGGAGAAGGAATGGACTGACGTTCTTTTAAAAGTACAATGAATATCATTGTCAATCATGAAATTTATTCTTAATCTGTACACTTTGCTAACTGGAACTCTGTCATCTTCATCAGATTAATCACTTGAATGCAATAAAATACGCCTCCTCATTTTCCTTCTTTTACTTTTGTAGGTTATGTGTTTATGTTACTACCTGTGTTTTCATTTCTCTCAACCACATTAAATAAAATAAAATTATTACTTAGATGCTAAAATTATAACAACACTTTTAACCACCTCAAACAAATTATTTAAATAAGATCACACAATAAAAAGTTAAACTGCAAAAGCAAAATGATATTTGCAAAACCTCTGAAAACTTTGCAAATATTTATAGATGAGTTATGCAGAGAGAGATTATTGTGGAACAGAAACACGTTCAAAAGTGCAAAGTGTTTGCACTTTTAGCTTTGCACTTTTCAATTTTTGCTTTGCGAATTCTAATTTTCGTGGAACAGAAGTAAGAAAGAAAAGTGCTAAGTGCAAAGTGAAAAGTTGCAAAGTTTATTGGTGGAATAGGCCCCAGGTTAGTAAAGTAAAATTACTCCATCTTGCTATGTCACTTAGTCTGTTCCAGTTTGCTCCTCTCTTTTGGACTCCTTTCACTATCAGCTCTTCCCACCTCCTCATTGGCCTTCCTTGGGGTCTCCGTCCTGTGTGCTTCAAAGCCATCATTTTCCTAGGCAGCCTCTCTTATTCAGATTCTCTGGACATGGTCAAACCATCTCATTCTGGCTTTTAGCATTATCTCATACAAGTCCTGTACTCCTGCTATTGCTTGCACCATCTCAATCCTGATCCTGTCTCGCCCCATAACTTACAACATACCCATCATTACTATTCGCGGGTTCAATGACCGCTAGGATGAACTTCAAAGCTCTATGTATACTCGGTCAAATGTCACCCACTCATTGGCTGCTTTCGTGTGAGACGTCCCAACGTAGTAGCCTGTGACTCGTTACAGATTTGGTAGAGTGTTTCTTATTGGCCCAGAGTCCTGAAGATGAGTTGTGAGCCAATGGCAGAAGCAGCATTGGTGTACAACTGTTTGAATTTTAGCATATCGCGAATTGAATCCGCGATTTTTTCAGGTCTCTAATCATTACTAATTTATAATTTATTAGGGACCGGAAAAATTCGCGGGTTCAATTAACCTCTAGGATGAACTCCTTAGTTCTACGTACACTCGGTCAAATACCATCCACTCATTGGCTGCTGTCTTATGAGACGTTCCAGCGTAGCAGCATGTGATTCGATAAAGCTTTGGTTGGGTGTTTCTCATTGGCTCAGAGTCACCCAGGTGAGTTGCGAACCAATAGCACAGACAGCACTGAGGTATAACGATTTGTATTTTAGCCTGTCGTGAAATGAATTCGCGAATTTTTCCGGTCTCTAGTGACTTATCATTCACGCAGTTCACAGTGTTGTGATTGGACGTGACCCTAGCGAGGGTCGAACCCGTCCACCAGACAACATGCACACCCCTGTCGCCTCGAACGATCCGCCGTCACACGATGGTTTAATTCACCCGGGCGCTTCCGTGATGACGGGTAGAGGGTGGCGGGGGTTGTTGAAGGGGGTCGGGACAAAGAGGCGTGGGAGATGCCTGCAGATAAGCCCCTCGAGCCGCTTGCTTGCATTAGCGTGGCGATGATTGCTGATGCCATCGCAGGCAATTCCCCGGCCGCCGACGTCTCTGGGCGTGCGGGTCCTCGGAAGGCATGTGTGCAGGCTATCAGCTAGGTCCGTCGAGAGGGGGGGGGGACTATCGTGTCTGCTAGGAACTATCGACAGTTAATAATGTCAGGGTGTCAACATGTCACTCGTGGAGCAGACACTTGGACCGTAGTTGATGGAGACGCCGGGAAGATCAGAGTAATAGCTAGAGACTGGAATAATTCGCGGTTTCAATGACCTCTAGGATAGACTACACGATCCTCTATGCACTAGGACAAATTGCACCTGCTCATTGGATAATGACTCGTGACACGCGTTACCTGGGATGCTTGTGATTTTAAACGTCTTCTTTTGTTGATGGTTTTTCACGGGCTTAGAGACCTTCAGGTAAACGGTGGTCCAATCACTGACTCAGAATGAAGGTGAACGAATTTGGAGTCTAGCCTACCGCGAAATGAATCCGCGAATTTTTCCGGTATCTAGCAATAAGATTGAATAGCGGCCGGTTTTTTTTTCACGAAGAAAAAAATCTGAACGCATGCTAGACTGCAACAAGGTATATCCGCACCAGCGGGTTTCTTCCTTGTGATTGGCGGCCGTCTGCGAGAGAAGTCGTTGCCTTATTTGACCGAGCCACTCAGGACGCGTTTGCTTCCACGCTGAATTAAGGTCATTGTTGTTGTAACAATCGACGTGTACTTGAAATATTAACATCTAATTAAGAAACATAGACGATGCTACAGTGTTTTGACTTTTAGCCAGTCTCGGAATCTTTTCGCGAAATATGCATACCTCTAGGAATGTAGATCACGGGGAGTACGGACAGGAAAAATTCGCGGGTTCGTTGACCTCCAGGATAGACTGCACAGTCCTCTCTGCACGCTCGTGCAAGTATCACTTGCTCATTGGCTGCTCGCGCAAATATCACTTGCTCATTGGCTGCTCGCGCAAGTATCACATGCTAATTGGTGTCTCGCGCGCGAGAAAGTATGAACGTAGCCTGTGTTTCGTCATTTTTATTTGTTTGAGGATTTCTGATTGGCCCGGAGACTTCTCGACGAACTGTAAGCCATTTGCTGGATCAGCACAATGTTATATATGTGTTTGGAGTCTAGCCTAACGTGAAATGAATCCGAGAATTTTCCTCCGGTCTCTAATGATTAGAGAACGGAAAAATTCGCGGATTAATTTCGCGGTAGGCTAGACTCCAAACTCGTTCACCTTCATTCTGAGTCAGTGATAGCACCCCCGTTTACCTGAAGGTCTCTGAGCCAGTGAAAAACCTTCAACACAAGATTTATCAAATCACAAGCATCCCAGGTACCACGTGTCACGAGTAATTATTCAATGAGCAGGTGCAATTTGTCCTAGTACATAGAGGATCGTGGAGTCTGTCCTAGAGGTCATTGAAACCACGAATTTTTCCACTCTCTAAACATTTCTTGGCAACTGGTTTCCAAAGTTATCTTTTGTAAACGTACAAAAATTTTTTTTTGCCTGCTGATGGATTGTCGGCGTGGTAGGAGACTGTTGCTAGACTTGTGCCGTTGTTGCGAGGACAGACCATCCGTCCTGCCGGAGAAATAAAGCAACCAGCTCTGCGGACTCGTTTCGGCCAAGCAAGGGCTTCGCCCCTCCCCCTCCCCCTTTTTTCCCCCACTGTTGAAGCTCCCATCTATACCACCCTTACTTTCTTTCTTTTTTTTTGTTTCGAGTCTCGAACGCGCTCCGAACTCAGATCGGGAAACTACCATTCAAACACGAATATTCCGTATTCGTGCTTTTGATACTTTAAAAATGAAAGTTAATTTATGTATAGATATACTTATGACAAAAACACAGTAATATAAGGTTAAAAATTCATTCAGTTCATAATATTTGTATTTCTTAAAATAAAAGGAAATAGTCGGAGTATATGTGCAGGATGTAATAAACTTAGTTTTACGTCAAGTATTTTCTCTGTACATTTCCAGAATAATATAGCTGGTGGCAAAGACAAAAAATTTCTTTGGTAGCTTCTGAATGCATACATTTTTTCAAATATTATTCTACAAAGCTTTCTCTTCAAAAGTCGTATTTTTAATAATAAAGTTTTAGTTTTATTGGTATATATTTATCTAAATTAAATTAACCCATCCCTAATATTTATAGAATCAGAAATTTTGCGAGTTATTTGGCTCGCCAGTTATAGGTACTTCAAACATATTGTTAGGAGTATAATGTGGGGAGAACTGGGTTCGAAAGGGATAGCCCAATTAATTTACATTTATTAAGTACTAATATTTACATTACATTACTAATGAACGATTGTACTTAAAAATGCCTTATGACCAATCACTCGTACTTAAAAATATTTATTCGCAAGTCAATCAGTGTCTGTCAAGCTCGAGTCAAGTCAAGTTCGCACTCCTCGCTGGAGCTGGGCTCGACAGTGGTTCGCCCCTCACCTCGCGCCTGTCCACACACAGTCTCGCGCCACTCAGTCTCACTCTCTCTCGATCCCGTCACTCCGTGTCGTACCTCTCTCAAAGGGGAACTCTCACCCTCTTAGCCAACTTCGCACTTCCCTTCACTTGCGAAACTCTCTGAACTCGCTCGGAACTAACGCGGAACTCTCCGAACTCTCGAAACTCGCTTCAGAACTGTCGCACAAATCCCGCGGAGGCCGGCGTCGCTGCTTAAATACCTGTGGTGCACATCTCAAACCGACGAGAGCAGTTGTGAGTTGTCGCGTCATCCCGGACCGACCCGACGCCCGAAACATCAAGAATGATGACGCTGATTCACGCCACTCCACGCGGCGGCTTATGTAAGCCTGGGAATTCCCAGGTCGCTAAATGTGACAACAGCACAAGGTAGAACGCTGAGTGGGCTGTTGAGTTGGGGGGGGGGGGGAGGGTTCCCGGACCCTTGTAACCTGGCCAGGCACGCGTGGCATGCCCTACGTAAATGGACGGCACGTTACCTCAGTGGCCGTCGTGCGTGGCCGCCAGCCAGCTCCGAACCTGGCGCGCATCGCGATCTTGTACGTCGGTTGTTTCTGTTTTGGAAAACTATTGTGTTTGTTTTTTCTTTTCGTTTTGTCGTGTTTTTGACTCGTTTCAAGTGTTGTGCTGATTTATTTGGTTTCAATATTTTTGTGCTGTCATAATTTGTGGTTTTTCTTCTTCGTTCTCTTCTGTTTTGGAAAACTATTGTGTTTGTTTCGTCTTTTCGTTTTGCCGTGTTTTTGTTTCGTTTCAACTGTTGTGCTGAATTTTTTCTTGGGTTCAATATTTTTGTGCTGTCATCATTTGTGTTTTTTTTTTCGTTCTCTTAGTCCATTTTTCTTTGTTTTTCTTTGTTTGTTACCCATATTCCTGTTATGTAATATTATGTGGTGTTTATATCCTTTTGACAACAGCAATTTTTCGCTTAATTTGTGTTTTTGTCTTTTGGGAATTTTTTTTAGTTTTATTCTACAGAAAAAGTGCTTTGCAATGGCGTATGTCCAAAAGCTTACATCAAGTCATATGGACTCTCATTGCAAAAATCTTTCAAAGATAGAGATATTGTCTCTCGCGTCCGTAACAATATCATAACAATGATTTTATGATAGACTCACAATTGTCCCGCTACTTTCCTCTACGACTGTGGGCCAGGCAACTACCAGTCAGCAGTAGAGGATGATTCACATCAAACCATCAAGAAAAAAAAAAGAGTGTTACTGCAGTTAGAAAGCAGGCTGTCACCAAATGAATCCGTGAATTTTCCGGGCCTCTACTAATGTTAATATTTCAAGTTCCCTAACGTAGAGTGCACATAACTCATTTTCCTCCTCCCCACGAAAAATGGGTGCGTGTACTTGGTACGCGCGTTAGAAGTTATACTTACTTGGTGTAATAAAACCATGACTTTAATTTTGCATGCAAATAAATAAAAGAAATAAAATAATGAAAGAACTGAAGTGATATTATAAATTTAGTTGGTAAATGACAAATGCAATCTTATAAAAAAACTAGCTGCCCGACCCGGCTTCGCACGGCTATACTAATGGAAAAAAATTAAGCCACATTTTCCATTTACAGTAATGGTAAATAAAAAAAATTCAGTGAACATTTATTAAAATGCTGTATAATGTACCGGAGAGAAAATGAATATCACGGATGGTTTCCCGACTAGTGCACGCAACGTACAACTGATGTACCCGTACTTCGCTACGGCAGTCTACAGGCAGATCACTCTTGCGCCGCTCATTATACATGCCCCTCCTTGTGGGTACGCCACTGCCGCGCGATGCCCGTTGCCATGGAGACGCAGAAGGCATGAATAATGCAAAATCCTGTTCTCATGCAGACAAGTACCAACTGTTGCCTGGTTTTAACCACCCATGGGATCTAATTTTTGGAAAATGTCATCCTGCGTAACATAAGGAACATTACTGTGAAGTTTCAAGTCTGTAAAATATATATACTTGATAAAAAAGGCAATAAAAAACAAATTAAACACAGAGCGAGGAAAAAAAAACATAGTTAAGGTTTGCGATTTAAAGTGATAAAAAGTATTTAAATACTAATTGAACTCTTATGAGGGTACTGATTGCTTCGTTGTTAATATCACACGGGTGTTTTTTACTTGTATGGGAAAATTAAGAATGATGAGGCATCTAGTGCGTGGCAACAATGTTAATAGGCAATAGGAAATAAACTTCTAGTGCCTGCGGCATTGTCAACACACACTTCATACGTGTATTGCATGTTGTATCTAACCCCCTCCAACGCATTTGATTCTGAATTGGACTTTTAGTAAGGATCCCTAATGTTATTGATAATATAATATAGCCTTTAGCCTTCCTCGATAAATGTACTGTCCAACACTGAAAGAATTTTTCACATCGGACCAGTGGTTCTTGAGATTAGCGCGTTCAAACAAACAATCAAACAAACAAACTCTTCAGCTTTATAATATTAGTATAGATTAAATAAATACTTAGTATTCAATATTTATATAAACCATGCACAAAAATAAGTATTTAATTTAGTAAAATAATCAAGATAAATTTTAATAAAAAATGAATATCAATAAATAGGCTTAATGTTAATCATTATTTATTAATTTTAATTACAATTATTTTTTAAATATATATTTTATTTATATTTTAATTGTAATTCATAATACAAATAAATTATTCGTACATTCTATAAAAATTTCGTTACATGGTGCACGTGAATCTTAAAAATCCACTCTCATATTTTTTTTTACAATGATGCGCCTTAAGAAATATAACTTAAAAAGTGATCTACAACATATTGGTAGGGACAGGAAATATTTGGGGACTAATTTCCAGATAACTAAGAAGCCTAACACGTACAGACCGGAAAATTTCTCGGTTTCGATGGCCTTCAGGATAGACTGCACATTCCCCTGTACACTCGGGCAAATAACACAAGTTCATTGGCTGCTGACTTTTAAGTCGTCTCAGTTTTATCTGTGATTCGATCCTTCTTTGTTTGAGGGTTTATAATTGATTGAGATGCGTCCTGATGAACAATAAGCCAATAGCAAAATCATCTAAGAGGTATATGTATTTGAATTCTAGCCTATCGCCTAATGAATCCGCGAATTTTTCCGGTATCTACAAACACGTTTAACATTTTCCTTCTTCTGTGATTGTATAACAGTTAATCAGAATAACTTTGAGCCAGTAAATAAAGAAAAATAATGTGATACGTATCGAATCACTATAAATACCATATTCTAGGTCTCACACAAAGATATCTAGTGAGCAGGTGGATTTTGCCCGAGTAGATACAAATTGATAGCTTACATTCCCGGTAAAAAAGAAATGACTATTTACGTTGTGCGTATATGTTTCTTGAGTATATACATCACACTGTTATGTATTCAGATCCGTAGAAATTTTTTATAGTAAATTAATAAATACAAATTTAAGAATTATTAGTATGTTTGCACTAGGTAGGAAAGATAATATTTAAATTACCATTATTGTATCACTACAATATATAATTTATAGGATCTACCCTGTAACAGACTGAGTTTTGATCAAGTACACGGATTAGGTCGGACACATAACACTCAAGTGTTCTTAAATATAATGAATGTTTATTTATGATGTCTATGTTTAATTATGACACCTAAATATTTTAATTATTATTTCCTTTAAGGTTAAAATTTATTTTAATTCCTCGGTTATAGTTTAATCTCAGGGTGGAATTTCTTGAGTTCTTTCTAACAAGACTTCTGGGGCCGAAAATGACTTTACTTCTTTCATCAGAAAACATATCATCCAGAAAATATTTGTTTTATTTTAAATGATATTTAATCGTCAGTTTTTCTTGTTAAAATGTATCACCGATTTCACTTTAGCATGTTACTTATATGAATGTAATCATTAAATCTTGTAGAACACGAAAAAATGTAATAAAGTACGCATACCACATCAGCAGAATGAAATTACAATACGAACATTGTTTCTTAAATCAACTCTACGACAATTCCTTTAGTATTTCCCAACAGATAGGATTAGTAATGTTTTTTTTTTTCAATATTCTCGGCATTAATTACATACATTTCTTTTTAGCGTCCTTAGCAACCACCTTATTTTTCATAAACAGGCCTTTCCAAAGAATAATGTACACATAGACATGGTTGTCTTTGACCGGAACCATGGAGTAGCAAAAAAAAAATAATTAAACGAATCACATGCACAATTTGTAAGATAACTATGCCCGTAACGGTACAACGTACATTGTGCACAGCCATTAGAAACAACATTATTTTCAAACCTCGCTTAATGGCTTGTTTGTTTTTATCGTCCATATTCTGAGTGGGAAATATAACGAAAAACCAATTAATCATCTTAAATCGAGGCATCTTAGATTGTTATTTTAGTTGTTGGCCAAGATTATAATCTTTCTGAGTTTCGTTTTTTTTTTAACAACGAGAAAGTTCACTGTCGCAACTTGAAAAAAAGTGCGTGAACTGTATTTTTTTTGTAAATGGAACAGAAAATAATATTAATGTTAAATAACAGATATTTATAAATTTGTAGATTTATATGAAAAGAACCTTTATTATTACAAACTAGTGAACGCAATAATCCTGAGTTTTGATTCTTACCCAGGAATTTATGCTTTGTGTTGTTCCAGTACCTCTAATAGTTGAATTGATTTGCAAACCGTTTCCTGAATAGCTTCCCAGTATCAAATGGACAAATAATAAGCATGATACAACCAAATAAAGGCACCTTTTTGAATATTCTATTATCTTCTCTATTGTTTTGAAAAAAAATAGTCTATGCTCAATTAAAAAACACCAATGTTGGCATGAATACAGGATGTCCATAAAAGAATTTTCCAGATTCAATGGTATATTATAAAAGTTTAGTTAAGACTATTTAAACAAATTAAACATCAAATTAAAGGTAAACTAACCTAGTGTTTCCTATAAATGTTCAATATGTGCACCTTCAGTTATACGGCACACATCCAACCTAAAGTCCAATTCTTCCACACTTTCGTTAACAAGTCCGGAGTAATGGAAGCAATAGTCTCTTCAATTCTGCGTCTCAACTCTGGCAAATCATTAGGTAGCGGCGGAACGTAGACACGATCTTTTAAACAGCTGAAAATGGAAAAAAATCTCTTGGCGTTATGTCAGGTGAATGTGGAGGCCAGTAGAAAAGATCTGTCGTCTCGACCATTACGACCAATCCAACGGTCAGGTACTCCAACCTGTTGCCAAATAAAGTTTACAGCTTCTCTTTCTACTATACTAATTGGGAAAAGAGCCATTCTTTCGCGCTATAAGCGAGAAAACTACATAGCAGTATTCGAGCATGCGCTTTTATTAAACTGTTGGTGTTACGCTTTAATTGTGACCTTGAATCAACACTCTACAAAGCTTACAGTTAATAATTTTTAATTGTATACCTGGGACATTCTTTTATGGACATACTGTACTTACTAGTATCTCGAAAAAAAAAAAAAATAGGCATGTGTTGTACAGACTTACATCTTTTTTTTTGTATTGTTAGAAACTGTTACTTGGAACTGGTTCCCAAAGGAATATATTAGGTAAAAGTGCAGAAAATGTTTTTTAGTGTACAGGTAAACGCTGGGATAGTTCTTTACTATAGGCCATGACTGGAGACCGGAAAAATTCGCGGATTCATTAGGCGATAGGCTAGAATTCAAATACATATACCTCTTAGATGATTTTGCTATTGGCTTACTGTTCATCTGGACGCATCTCAACCAGTTATAAGCCCTCAACCAAAGAAGGATCGAATCACAGAAAAACCTACCGAGACGACTTACAAGTCAGCAGCCAATGAACTTGCGTTATTTGCCCGAGTGTACAGGGGAATGTGCAGTCTATCATGATGGCCATCGAAACCGCGAATTTTGCAGGTCTCTACCGATCACTTCTGGAATTTTCCCCTGTCCGTGTCCGCGACCAGACGAAAAGTTCGCTGTCCGTCCACCCACAGAGCAAGGAAGAGACAGAGTCGCAAAACAATGCTATAACTAAAGCTCTTAAGAGGCCACTCCAGTGTTTCAGGTGCACTACGCAACTCGCGTTAACCTCATAAGATTCAATGCTATTTTCATTTTGCTTATAACTTATAAACTAATATAGATTTTGAAATGATGCTTGCTTGATATGTAAGACAACGATTCTCTTATCAAAGCCCCTTTCTTCAAAAATGTGCATAAATTATGGTTCAAACCTAGACAATACACTTATGAATATTAGTAAAGATTAGTATAAAACCATAATTTATGCACGTTTTTGAAGAAAGGGGCTTTGATAAGAGCATCGTTGTCTTACATATCAAGCAAGCGTCATTTCGAAATCTATATTAGTTAATAAGATATAAGCAAAATGAAAATAGCATTGAATCTTATGATGTTAACGCGGGTTGCGTAGTGCCCCTGAAACACTGGACTGGCCTCTTAATTTCCTTTGGAAATAAATTTACGGTGGGGTATTCATCGGCGACCTTACAATCTGAAAGTCGTTCACTTTTCAAAATAAAATATTGACTACCTTGATTTTTTTTTGTCGTTCGTTACCGGGAATATTCAACATAAATGGTTCAGATTATCTTTTTTTTTCAAATACGGAACAACCAAAACACTTTGTTAAAGTGCTTTATCTTTTTTTCTAAACACACAAAAACAGCATAGCCGCAAAGTATGAGTGTTGAAAATCATAACTTCAGTTTCAATCGCAAAAAATACACACGAGCATACGTCTGCACGTGTGCCCATGACAGCCATGCTTATTTCACTGCCACAAAGATAATTCAGCATTGTCCAAATCTTTCCAAAGTATAATTATTTGCAATTATACTAAATACGACACTCCGTTAATACACCATTAAATAAATTATGAATTGAGACTTGAAAAATTCGCGGGTTCATTTCGTGTTATGCTAAAATTCAAATTAGTGCTGCTTCTGTCATTGGTACACTGTTAATCTGGAGGACTGAGGGCCAATTAGAGACCCTCACTCATAGAAGTGTCGAATCACAGTCAAGACGATTCACAAGTGAGCAGCCAATGAACAGTTGGCATTTGCCCGAGTGTGTAGAGTATATTGGAGTCTACCCTTGAGGTCATTGAACCAGCGAATTTTTCCGGTCTCTAATTATGAACCAATAATGTCTGTAATGTTACATTTTTTAGTCATCGTGTTTAAGAAATTTCTGTGTTTCCTTTGTATTTCAAACCTAATTTTTAATGATGGCATTTCTCAACAGTGTGGTTCTTTTAGTGGCCATATTCCGCCTATGAAGACCGCAGCCACGATTTTCTGAAGTCATTATATAGTTTTTTTCAAAGTAAGTACTCATTATTAGGGACCGGAAAAATTCGCGGGTTCAATGACCTATAGGATGAACTCCATAGTTCTACGTACACTTGGTCAAATGCCACCCACTCATTGGCTGCTGTCTTGTGAGGCGTTCCAGCGTAGCAGCCTGTGATTCGATAAAGCTTTGGTTGGGTGTTTCTCATTGGCTCAGAGTCACCCAAGTGAGTAGTGAACCAATAGCAGAGGCAGCACTGAAGCATAACGATTTGTATTTTAGCCTATTACGAAATGAATTCGCGAATTTTTCTGGTCTCTACTCATTATAATGGAATTTTTAAATTTTAAAATTCAAATGGTTTGTCATTCTAAAATCTCAGGGAATTATACATTTTTAGTCTTCCGACGTTTAAACAAAGAATTTTTACGTAGAATAATGATTTTGCTTAATAAAGTATTACTGGACAGTTTAAACTGTGTTTATTTTTATTTAATTGTTTTAATACTTTGATCTTAAGTAAAAAGTTTTGATTTCTTTAAGACAAGTCATAAATACAGCTATATTAATGTTAATAATCACATGAAACATGCTTGTAAAGTTTTTGTGAAAGACATACTGACACATGTGCAAACTGGCATAAAATATGGACTGTTCTTGGAAACAAATTTCTTTCCGTTTAGGTGTATTAAGACTGCAATATGGAGGGAAAAACACTAACGTTGCCCACTAAGGATTACAAATAATATTTCCAAAAAACGATATCTTTGTAATCTTGTGTAGCTAAAATGCTGTTATTTTCTAAATCTGTTCTTGCTTGTTCTTTTTTCTTTTAAATTCCGGAATGGTGGTGTCCGGACGAGTGGCGTGATTTCAGTTGTTTAACTGAGCGGCAAGACGCACCCCGGGGGTGTAGGGAGTGGAATACCCCAAATTTCTCCCCCAGGAAAAAAAAAAATAAACTAACCCATTAAATTGTTTTTAAACTTTTTCAGACTATTTTCAACACATATCACAAAATAATTCCCGAAATTTTCTATTTACCATACATGATTAATATTATTTACTTCAATTAACAGCCAAACCATTAGTAAAGTTTATATTAATGTCCGCTAGCATTCACGGCCATTGCCTGAAGTAGCTTGGCTTCTGGGTTGTAGCCGCGTCCTCGGCGAATAATTCAACCGACGTTTCGGTCGACATTGCAGTCGCCATCATCAGGTAGCAGTTACCTACGTACTTCTCCCTGATGATGGCGACAGCAATGTCAACCGAAACGTCGGTGAACTATTCGCCAAGGACGCCGATACAACCCAGAAGCCAAGCTGCTAAAGTATATATAGATACGCACAACTCAAGAGAATGCCTATTTTTTTGAATTGATTGAGTGTTCTGACCGATCAGTAGGGGCATGCAGATTTCACGAAAACATTTCGAGAATAGATGAAAGTTAAAACATTGTATCATCGTCTCTGTTTCGTGATTGGGCGAGTTTCTCCCAGGTACAAATCGATTGTAACAACATCAATCACAGTGATTCAGTGCGGAAGCAAACGCGTCCTGAGTGGCTCGGTCAAATAAGGCGACGAAAACTCTCGCAGACGGCCGCCAATCACAAGGAAGAAACCACAGGTGCGGGTATACCTTGTTGCAGTCTAATAGGCACTCAGATCTTTTCGCGAAAAATGCCTGCCCTACTGATCAGTTATCATGCAAGTGGGTTATTTGTTGATGTTTTAACTCGAGAATGGGGTGGCTACATACTGGGGTGGTAGCGGCATGAGGTCCGGACCCCCCCCCCCCCCCTACTCGAGGCTATGTCACTGCGACTGCAACTGGCGAGAGGTCAGGACGCGACGTGTGCAGTCCACCCGCTCGGACGCGAGCAAACAACAGCGTGATGGATGGCCTGACCCGTGAGTGCCCGCCGCTTTGCTTATCGGGCGTGACCCGCCGTGCGTATACCGCGCTACCACCCCGTGTGGGGAGATATTGGTAATATACATGAGCAGGCATATTTCGCGAACAAAAAAAAATCTGCACCCCTATTAGACTGCAAGAATTCATACCCGCACCAGAGGTTTCTTACTTATTATTAGAGACCCGGAAAATTCGCGGGTTCATTTCGTGTTATGCTAAAATTCAAATAATTATACCTTAGTGCTGCTTCTGTCATTGGTTCATTGTTAATCTGGAGGACTGAGGGCCAATTAGAGACCCTCACTCATAGAAGTGTCGAATCACAGACCACCCAGTCGAGACGACTCACAAGTCAGCAGCCAATGAACAGTTGGCATTTGCTCGAGTGGGTAGAGGATATTGGAGTCTATCCTGGAAGTCATTGAACCCGCGAATTTTCCGGGTCTCTACTTATTTTTAGAGACCGGAAAAATTCGCGGATTCATTAGGTGATAGGCTAGAATTCAAATACATATACCTCATAGATGATTTTGCTATTGGCTTACTGTTCATCTGGACGTATCTCAACCAATTATAAACCCTCAAACAAAGAAGGATCGAATCACAGACAAACCAACTGAGACGACTTACATGTCAGCAGCCAATGAACATGCGTTATTTGCCCGAGTGTACAGTGGAATGTGCAGTCTATCCTGAAGGCCATCGAAACCGCGAATTTTTCCGGTCTCTATCGATAAGGAATGTGTACAGCCAAGGAAAGGAGGATACTACTGCTACAACATATTTATTTCTTCTATCACAAAGCATTAAGTAGATAACTAACCGCCACGTTGGAAAGAGAAATGGTACGGTCGTTCACGTAATTTACGCAGCCGCACATTCCGTGTGGTTGCGGCCAGGAATCGAACGCGCGGACCGGTCGCCGACTGCAAACAAACTACAGGAAGGCCGACTGCCGCGCGAGATTCCACCGGCCATCCGTCTTGCTCCTTATCTCTCACGCTTGTCCTCTGTGTGACCCCGACCGCGACCTCCCCGGAGCAGCGCTGATACCGCGCGGCAATTTGTCCCTCCGGCTCTCACCCCCCTCTTTCCCTCTTCACCCCCTCCCTCGACCCCTGCTTCCCTCTCCCTCCCGCAGCGACGCCAGACCAACCCGCGTCTCCGGAAAACACGACAAGCTGCGTTGTGAACGACCCAGCTGGGGTTCGCGATTGAAACGTAACAATTATGAATTGAGAGTAAGTAGAGACCGGAAAAATTCGCGAATTCATTTCGCGATAGGCTAAAATAAAAATCGTTATGCCTCAGTGCTGCCTCTCCTATTGGTTCACAACTTAAATTGGTTGACTCTGGGCCAATGAAAAACACCCAACCAAAGCTCTATCTAATCATAGGCTGCTCATTGGCGTAGCTGTGTTCATAAAGTTGGGGGGGAACAAATAATGATTTTGATGTCATGTAAACCCATTTCCATCTTACTAAGACGGGGGGTCCGGGGGTCCTCCACCGGAAAATTTTGATTTTAAAAGTACAAAATAGCGCTTTTTAAGCAGTTTTTGTATCTAACCATTGGATACATCGATGTTAAAATTATTATTGTTTCTTTAAGATAAAATTTGAGAGTGAAGAAATTACAAATAAAGTTGGGCAGAATAATATTATAAAATAAAAATATCACGGTCTAGAAAGTTGGGGGGGACAGTCCACTCCACCCAAAAAGTTCAGCGGGGCACGTCCCCCCTGTCCCCCCCGGTTCCTACGCCCTTGGCTACGCTGGAACGTCTCACAAGACAGCAGCCAATGAGTGGGTGGCATTTGACCGAGTGTACGTAGAACTATGGAGTTCATCGTAGAGGTAATTTAACCCGCGAATTTTTCCAGTCCCTAAGAATAAGTAGGGCTCTTAAGGGGCCCGCCTCGTCAGGGGTGTATGTGTGTTAGTGAGGCGGGATGATATGCGCGACGCTCGCTGGTGATTCTAGCGCGGTGTCTCCTCTGGACTGGCGCGCAGTCTTCTCGTCGTCACAGGACAACTGTGAAATTTGAGCGGTGATCGTAACATTATAAGGCCGAGAAATGAAGATAAAGGTGTAATGCAAGTCTCTTAAGTGCTTTCAAGGATCTGTACCGGTTTGTTTTACGCATAACAATTACTCTGAAAAGACGCGTTTTAGCCATTTAAACTCTTCTAAAAATATAGTTAAAAAACTTAATCCGAAATCAAAAGAATTTTTCGGCCCTCAGCGAAATCTTAAATGCTCCACCCGGATATCTTGAGTAGTTTTGAAATCGCGTTTTTTTTCCTGAAGCTCTGCACACCGTGGGTGTGCCCAGGTAGACGGAGCCCTTAACACATGACTAAGATTTCTAGTGGAATTTTTTATGATTGTCGTGTAGGAGTTTTGGTCGCGTCGTGTGCGAACATTATGATGACTTTAAGACTTATAGGAGATTATGATATTTTAACTTTTTTTTCCCATAAGAATAAAGAAGAGAAGCGCCAATCAGAGCACAGTAGAATGTGTTGTTGGCGCGAAATAAATATTTCGTTCGGAAAGTTCGAAATACAGAATAACTAACATCATGTTTAGAAATGATAAAATACCAAGAAGAACATGTCAAGAAAATTTTAAAAAATCTCTGATTGGAATATTTATTTTGTTTTATGATTGCGTAAATTAATTATTTTGATTTTTCAGGTATTTTTTGCTACCATACGATTATATTAATATGTATTTACAATGAATGAATAAATTTTCTTACTCTAAAGCCGTTTTATAGGGGCTTGGAATGTTTTATAGCACCATTGCATGACATCGTATTTATTTACTATGGTTAAATAGCCTCGATAATGAATTGTATTTGGATTCTAGATTACGATCGGAAAGTTGCAATTTTAAGGTTTAATCGTAACCATGTATCTGGGTTTTCAAGTTCATAGGTGCATAACCAATAACACCATGAATAAAAATGTTACGCTAAACAAATTATTAATCAAAAACGATTATAAACAGAAATCCATTTTAATATGCAGACGGTACCTACGAATACAAAAATTCAACTTAAATAGCATGGCTGCTTTCTCGCCTGTTTTTATTGGCTGAAATTAACGCCCACTAATTCAATCATAAACTGAATATTACTTACCCATGTGCTCGTCAGTGTAATCGTTAAGCTTATAATTCTTAAGTTTTTAAATCGTTAATGCACCTTAAGCGTCGCCGGCTCTTTTGTCATCCAAACATCCCAGTGGAAGAATATAAGCTCAAAGACGCCATCTTGGATTCGACAATTTCTTGGCCATAACATTTCAGGGTGTTTTATTAGTGAGAATTCCACCACGCTAAAGCAAAGTGTGCAGATCAAGAGCTTTTCAGAAGATAAAAATTACTGACAACTTAAAAGGGTTTCGAATAAACAAATGCAATGTAATAATTACGGACTGGAAGAATTCTCAAGTTCAATGACCTATAGGATAGACTCCACCGTCCTCTGCATACTCGGCCAATTGTCCCCTCCTCATTGGCTCCTCGCTTGAGAAACGTCTTCACTGATTAGTAGAAACCGGAAAAATTCGCGGATTCATTTCGCGGTAGGCTAGATTCCAAACTCGTTAACCTTTATGCTGAGTCAGTGATTGGACCGCCGTTTACCTGAAGGTCTCTAAGCCAGTGAAAAACCTTCAACAAAAGAAGAACCAAATCACAAGCATCCCAGGTAACGCGTGTCACGAGTCATTATCCAATGAGCAGGTGCAATTTGTCCTAGTACATAGAGGATCGTGGAGTCTATCCTAGAGGTCATTGAAACCGCGAATTTTTCCAGTCTCTACTGATTAGTCTCTGATTCGACACTTCCATAGGCTAGGGCTTATCATTAGCCCACAGTAATCAGAATAAAATGTAAATCTATATTAGTTGGGACTGTGAAAATTCCCTGTTTCTTTGGTCTCCAGGATTGACTCCACAACCCCTTACATACTCGGGCAAATGTCACCTACTCATTGGCTACTGACTTATGAGACCTGTGAACTTGGATAATGGTCATTCAATTCTTCTTTGGTGGAAGGTTTTTCATTGTCTCAAGTCCTTCAGATAAACTGATCGCCAATCTTAGAAGCAATAATAATGTACACATGTTCGGATTCTAGCATATCGCGAAGTGAATCCGAGAAATGTTCCGGTCACAAAATATCAGACGAAACACAATTTCAATTTTAACCAATCCGCAAAATGAATCCAGGAAGTTTTCCAGCCTCTAGTAATTTAATTATCAAAAAATATGCTTTTAAAATATCGTAATTTCTACTTACGCTCTACCTTTACGAAAACGAATTTTCGGGAACGAAAGAAAATGAACTGTCTATGACCTAAAAGAATTATAAGCCAATACGGTACGAGGTGTGACAAAAAAAGGTGAAATATTTTACTTCTAACAAATAAATAAGCTAACATACAATTTGAACTAATAAGTAGAGACCGGAAAAATTCGCGGATTCATTTCGTGATAGGCTGAAATTCAAACATATGTATAATTCTGCTGGTTCTGCTATTGGATCGCGGTTTAACTGGAGCTCTCTGGGCCAATGAGAGACTATCGACCAAAGAAGCGTCGAATCACAAGCTACCCAGTGGAGACGACTCACCATTTAGTAACCAATGAACTCGCGTGTTTACTTGAGATGTGCAGAGGATAATGGAGGCTAGCCTAGAGGTCATTGAATCCGCGAATTTTTCTGGTCCCTACTAATAAGAGACTGGAAAAATTCGCAGTTTCAATTACCTCTAGGATATACTCCACGATCCTCTATTTACTAGGACAAATTGCACCTGCTCATTGGATAATGACTCGTGACACGCGTTACCTGGGATGTTTGTGATTTGATTCTTATTTTGTTGAAGGGTTTTCACCTGCTTAGAGACCTTCAGGTAAACGGTGGTCCGATCACTGACTCAGAATGAAGTGAACGAGTTTGAAGTCTAGCCTACCGCGTAATGAATCCGCGAATTTTTCCGGTCTCTACTAATAGGCCTATCCTTCAAAATACTCTTCTCGGCGAGCGATGCACACATATCACAGTATTTATTCCCTGATTGGAAACATTACTGGAAGGCCTCCAGCTGCTCTGTCATGATCCTCCCGATGTCGGGAATGACGTCATAAAGTTTTACTTTTGGCACGACCCATTTTTCTGGTCTCTTTATGGTAAAAAAAACTTAATGTTAACGCGTTTTTCGAAATCCATGGTAAGTAGGGGCAAGTATTTATCGCGAAACGTTCTGAACGCTCGAGAGACTGCAATATGGTATGCATGCGCCAGTGAATTCTTCCTTGTGATTGAAGGCCGACTTCAAGAAAAGCCATGGCCTTATTTGACCGAGCCACTCAGGACGCATATTCTACCAGTACTGTATTACTGTGAATAGTGTGCTGACAGTAGACATGTACCTTAAAGAAACTCACCCAATCACGAGACACAGACGATGCTACAGTGAATTAACTTTTAACTAACCTCGAAATATTTTCGCGAAAAATGCACGCCCCTAATTATATTTAGAGCCACGGATTTTTCGCGGATTCATTTAGTCGCAAGCTAGAATGCAAACCTCCACACTGTCGCACTGTGTTCATGATTGGGCCGCAGTTATTTGGACACGCCCCTCCACGACTGTGAGCCAATGATGCCCAGCTAGAAAAGAAGTAAGCGAATCAGGTAGTGCCAATTAACAAAGATAAATATTTTCTCGCTAAGATATCAACCACTGGGAAAACAAACACAGGTTGAGCACACCTATGACTTTGCATTCTACCCTGAGGCCAGACGAGACAACTTAAATTCCGGTAGTTTAGAGAAGGGTATTATTTAGATACAGGTGATTTCCCCGAAAAGTTCTGAACGCTTATTAGTAGAGACCTGAAAAATTCGCGGATTCATTTAGTGATATGCTACAATTCAAATGATTATACCTTAGTGCTGCTTCTACCACTGGTTCACTGTTAGAGACCCATTAATTTCGCGGATTCAATGACCTCAAGGATAGACTCCAATATCCTCTACACACTCGGGCAAATGCCAACTGTTCATTGACTGCTGACTTGTGAGTCGTCTCGACTGGGTGGCCTGTGATTCGACACTTCTATGAGTGAGGGTCTCTAATTGGCCCTCAGTCCTCCAGATTAACAATGAACCAATGACAGAAGCAGCACTAAGGTATAATTATTTGAATTTTAGCATAACACGAAATGAATCCGCAAAATTCACGGGTCTCTATTCACTGTTAATCTGGAGGACTGAGGGCCAATTAGAGACCCTCACTCATAGAAGTGTCGAATCACAGATACTCAGTCGAGACGACTCACAAGTCAGCAGCCAATGAACAGGTGGAATTTTCCCGAGTGTGTAGAGGATTGTGTAGTCTATCCTGGAGGTCATTGAACCCGCGAATTTTTCCGGTCTCTACTAATTAAATTCCAATTGGCGGCCGTATGCAAGAGAACACATTGACTTATTTGGCTGGGCGTTCATGACGCGTCTGTTTCCACAGTTTTGTATTTTTAAAAAAATAGTCTTCGGAAACTCGGCTGCCAACGATGACACTTGTAAAACTATAAGACAGAGCTTTATAAAATTACGAAATTAAAGGTACAAACATTTTTACACCGCATAAAATTGCAGTAATACGTGACACGTACCTGAACGAAACTCAACCAGTAATGACTAGAGACCGGAAAAATTCGCGGATTCATTTCGCGGTAGGCTAGACTCCAAACTCATTCACCTTCATTCTGAGTCAGTGATCTGACCACTGTTTACCTGAAGGACTCTTAAGCCAGTGAAAACCCTTCAACAAAAGAAGTAACAAATCACAAGCATCCCCGGTGACACGTGTCATGAGTCATTATCCAATGAGCAGGTGCAATTTATCTTAGTACATAGAGGATCGTTGAGTCTATCCTAGAGGTCATTGATCACCGCGAATTTTTCCAGTCTCCAGTAATGACATGCAGATTTGGCTACACTGTATTAACGCACAGCTAGTATCGAAACCTATTCGCGAAAAATGTATGTTCCTAGTAATGTGAAGACCGTAAAAACTGGCGGATTTGTTTCGCTATAAGTAAGAACAGAAATACTGATACCTGGAAGCATGCATATTTCGCGAAAATATTCCGATACTAGTTGAAATTTAAAACACTGTAACATTGTCTGTGTTTTGTAATATATAGACTTTCTTTCAGGAGCACGCCCACTGTTGGAAAAACGAATCACAGCAATTCTGTAAAGCAATCAATTTATAAATGTCCGGGCCAAATAAGGCAATGTGTTATCTTGCAAGTCGCCACCATTTACAAAACTAAAAATTCTGACGCAAAAATACTGTATATTGCAGTCTAGTAAGCGAATAGATTGTTTCACGAAATATCGCTTTCTCTAATTATATTTTAATCCTTAATTTATTGATTCATCAAACATAAATTGGGAACTAATCGTTAGCCATAACGTATTCGGTTGGATAAGTATATATATTTTTTACTTTGTATGTTATTTTCCGTACATTTCGTTTTATTTCCTTGTATATAGTTTTTTACTTCATTATCTATTGCACGTTTACTACCAGAGCAACTCGGCTGAAAATTTTTTTTTACTTTAATGTAATATTTTTTTTAGATAATAGTTAGGGGCAGGCCATTTTCGCGAAAAGATCTGAACACTTATTAGACTGCAAAAAGGTATACCCGCACCTGTGGTTTCTTCCTTGTGATTGGCGACCGTCTGCGAAAGAAGTCGTTGCCTTGTTTGACCGAGTCACTCAGGACGCGTTTGCTTCCGCACTGAATCACTGTGATTGGTGTTGTTACACTCGATATGTACCTGGGAGAAACTTACCCAATCACGAAACACAGACGATGCTATAGTGCCTTTAACTTTCATCTAGTCTCGAAATCTTTTCGCGATATTTGCATGCCCCTAATAATAGTATTTCCATCTATGCAATATTAAACAACTAAATTTAGTTAATCTCGAGCACATTACATAATTTATACCTGACAAATATAATTTAATTTGTTTTACTGTATATTGACAGTATTTTCTTCAGATTTCTATAACTTATAGTGAAACACGATTTTGGTGTACCGTTATATCAGAATAACTGTAGCCTTTTTACGCTTTCCCGTTAGTTTTATGGCTTACGTCTAATAGTGTAAACAGTGATGCAATGAAATAACATATATACGAAACAAGTTATGTTTTTGTTCGTAGCCACTGAAGTTGATTTAATACTGCTCCATTTTAATAAAAAGAATAATTGGTTATTTGTCATTTTATAGTTCGCACGAAATATGACGCATATAAATAGGTCACCGTAAAAGTTCATTTCTCCATACGGTCGAGGAACTCATTACTAGAGCCCGGAAAAATTCGTGGGTTCAATGACCTCCAGGATAGACTCCAATATCCTCTACACACTCGGGCAAATGCCAACTGTTCATTGGCTGCTGACTTGTGAGTCGTCTCGACTGGGTGGCCTGTGATTCGACACTTCTATGAGTGAGGGTCTCTAATTGGCCCTCATTACTCCAGATTTACAGTGAACCAATGACAGAAGTAGCACTATGGTATAATTATTTGAATTTTAGCATAACACGAAATGAACCCGAGAATTTTTCAGGTCTCTACTCATTACAAAGAGAAAGATTCTTAGTCAAGAATAAAAAAAAAGTGAGTTTTAAAAGCGGAATGTCAAGAGCACAATGAAAGCTAGGAGGTTGTCTCGATGGCCGCTCCAACGGTGGGGGAGTTACCAGTCGAGGGCCCTTCCTGTAGCATATCCTCCAAGGCGGTTCCCCCGCCCTCCTACCCCGCATTGCCGTGTGTAGAGGGTGACACCCGGACACCATGTAAATATTTTTCAAGCTCCTACTTCTTTTTCCCCCCCGCAATTTTTTTTTTTTTTAAAGATCGATGCTGTGAAGGAACGAGAAGCCACCCTTGGTTTCCATGGCGACAGGCATCCTTCTCCCCACTGCTCCCCTTGTCCACCTTCTTGACATCACCCCCTACACCCCCCCCCTTCTTCATTATGTTGCCAACACCCACGCCAGCTCCTCTGGGCGAGTGTAATCTAGCCCGTTCACCAGCGCTCCTGTAATTGCTATCAAAACTAATCATATCACACTCTTTGTGATCCATACTGGAAATATTCGTGGTTTAAATGTCCTATTGGTAGAGACCGGAAAATTTCGCGGATTTATTAGGCGATAGGCTAGGATTCAAATACATATACCTCTTAGATGATTTTGCTATTGGCTTACTGTTCATCTTGACGCATCTCAACCAATTATAAACCCCCAATCAAAGAAGGATCGAACCACAGACAAACCAACTGAGATGACTTACAAGTCAGCAGCCAATGAACTTGCGTTTTTTGCCCGAGTGTACAGGGGAATGTGCAGTTTATCCTGAAGGCCATCTAAACCGCGAATTTTTCCGGTCTCTACCTACTGGTAGGGACCGGAAAAATTCGCGAATTCATTTCGCGATAGGCTAACATACAAATAGTTATACCTGAGTGCTGCCTCTGTTATTGGTTCACAACTCACCTGGGTGACTCTGGGCCAATGAGAAACACCCAACCAAAGCTTTATCGAATCACAGGCTGCTACGCTGGGACGTCTCACAAGACAGCAGCCAATGATTGTGTGGCATTTAACCGAGTGTACGTAGAACTATGGAGTTCATCCTAGAGGTCATTGAACCCGAGAATTTTTCAGGTCCCTAACTATATATTAACTGTGGGACCAAATTAAGAAGCATATGCGAGAAATATATTAATACCAAGGCATATAAAGAATTTTTACACTCGTAATCGCAAGAAACGTCGGTTAGAAAAAAGACCAGCTGGTGAGGATTCCCATAGAAGCCACTCGCCGGCGACGCACTCACCAGACTCTACTTCTAGAGCAAGAAGCGGCTCTCACCCGGCCTAGCACAGGAGCAGGCATCACCGACACCTAGCGGCATGCACATGTCGCGAAGAGATTCTGAGACTAGCTGCAAGTTAAAACACCGTAGCATCGCCTGTGTCTCGTGAATTGTTGAGTTTCTTTCAGGTACATGTCGATTGTCAGTGCGGAAGCAAACGCTTCCAGACTGGCTCGGTCAAATAGGGCAGCGACTTCTCTCGCTAGACGGTCGCCAATCACAAGGAAGAAACAGCTGGTGCGGGTATACCTTGTTGCAGTCTAACATACGTTCAGATTTTATCGTGAAAAATGCCTTCTCCTACCGATAGTATTCAGCTGTGGCCTTGTACACACACACACGCATATATATAATTATAATTATAATTATATATATATACAGAGACTGTAACAGAAGTAACGTTAATATTGAAATTATGAACAGTTGAACGGAACTACATTTACAAGACGTTTCTGTTCACGTTAAAAAAGGTGGCCGTTTCTCCACAAAAAGCCTACCAGAATTTTAATTTTTACATCAGACATTAGTGAAACAATCTTTTTGCTTACTAGACTGTAACACGGTATTTCTGCGCCAGTAATTTATGCTCTGTGATTGGTGGCCATTTCTTTTTTTTGGCCAGCTCATTTATAAAGCGTTTGCTTCAACACAGAATTGCTGTGTTCGTTGTGCCGACAGTGGGCAGGCACATAAAAGAAACTCAAGCAATCACGCAACACAAGTGATGATAACCTACAGTGATTTTTCTAGAAATATTTTTGAGAAAAATCACTGGCCCTAAAGGTAGCGACCGAAAAATTCGCGGATACATTTCGAAATAGCTCAACATTCAAATACACATATGTACGTTTAAGCTGCTTTTGCTTTTGGCCAACTATTCACCTGGACAAGTCTGAGCCACTGAGAAACGCTCAACCAAAGAAGTATCACAGACAAACCAGTTGAGTCAACTCACAAGTCAGCAGCTAATGAACAGGCGTTATTCGCTGAGTATACATGATGGTGTGCAGTCTATCCTGAATGTAATCTAAACCGCGATTTTTTTCAGTAATTAACATTTTAACTGACAACCACACTGATACAAACCTACAGCTTCAGAAACAAAACGTACGCATTCCTACATCCAACCCAGATCTATACGGCGAAACAATAAGTCGAGACCGCAAAAATTCGCGCATTTATTTAGCGATAGGCTAGAATTGAAATACTTATACCATTGTTCTAGGGCCGGAATTAAAATACACAAAACTAAGGGTTTAGGTGATGAATATGCTACACTTGTACCCTAACCATATTCCTAGTTCACGATAGCCATCACAATAAATAATTGCAAATTAAAAAATTGCTTCAGAAAATTAGAAAGACTGTTTGATTTGTGTGCAAGGGTGCTGCTATCTCTGATATTTTGCCGGAAAAATTGTATCGATGCATGCGTAACGTCCGCTAGAATGCGTTCAAACCAGTTTCTAGCCTCACGCAGGGAACCGTTTATTCAAACGGTCACCGATTTTTTCCCTTGCTGGGATAAGCCTTGGACACGTTCTGGAATACGGACCGCGAGTTAGGTTACGGTTGTGTCCCAAAATATCTGTGCTTATTCGCTATCTTGCCCGAACGTCTTGGAATACCGCCATATGTAGAGAACGGAAAAAACGCGGTTTCGATGGCCTTCAGGATAGACTGCACATTGCCCTGTACACTGTGACATATTGTTTTGACTGAAAGGTATTCATCTGCTATAGCATCCCACAAAACATCAATGTGTGGCATTGGAAGTTACCCAAGGACACTATAACAAATGAAAGTTTCAGATATGTCGGATCGTTTACATTTGCTGTACTATGTTATTATGTATTAACGAAAGGATTAGTATAAATTAATATAGAGAAATGAGAACATATTGCCCTTTATAACCAAACATAATATGTTAAAAGGAATTAAAACATATTGGAATAAACCACTGGGAACAAATAACACAAATATCAGATTGGTGCTGGTTGTTATTATAGGCCTTTGTAAAAACAACAATGTAAAACAAACATCGACAAAACAATTAACATATTAACAAATGTTACTGAGTATTATATATTAAGTAACGAGCTCGTGAACAAGTAGGTACGTACCAAGTATTTATATTAGATTTAAGTAAAAACAGGTTAAGTTTATCAACAAATATTATTAAAAAATTAATTCATCAAACAAATATTAAATTATTGAAGTCTTCTTATAATTCTTTCTTCATAATGAAAATTAATTGCCGGAAATGTTCCAAAGTGTAGAAATCAATATTATTTCGTTGATTCAAGTTCAATAGTAGAAACTTGCTTGATGATCACGTAGAAGTTGAAAACAGTTACATAACCTTAAAATAATAATAATGAAATTTCTGGCCTTTGTTTTGAAGAGGTTAATTCCCAAAAATGAATTTAGATTCCTGGAACACCAAAGCCAGGATGAGGCCCATGACTCGAACCACTATGGAATGAAACCACAAAAATATTAACCTCCAAACATAAAAAAAAATTATCATGGGATACACTTTTCCCACAGACGAAACATTTACTCACCCAAAATGGCGGTAACAGATAAGTTGTTACATTTTGTGGTGGTTTTTACATCCGCACCAAAAAATTACATGCCAAATGGCCGAAAAGAAATTGAAAAAAAGGGCAAGGTAAGTCTTTTTCGTTTGGCACGACAGAAATCATAGAGTTTACAATAAGTAGAATTGTACAAACAAAACAAAATATTCATAGAACCAGTATTGTAGTAGTGTTTCCCTTACACATTTGATTATAATAGAAACAAACACATTTAAGACATTATTAATTAAATAGCTACACAAAACTTTAACATTAAAACAATGAAATATGTAAAGATAAATAAATATTAAATACAATCTTTGCATAAAAATATTAAAATTTATTTGACATGAAAGATTAAAAAAAATGTGAATAAATTAATTACCTACTCATAAAATCACGAGTGCCATACCTAGAAACGGCACAACACTCGGGCAAATAACGCAAGTTCATTGGCTGCTGACTTTTAAGTCGTCTCAGTTAGTTTGTCTGTGATTCGATCCCTCTTTGGTTGAGGGTTTATAATTGGTTGAGATGCGTCCAGATGAACAGTAAGCCAATAGAAAAATCATCTAAATGCATATGTATTTGAATTCTAGCCTATCGCCTAATGAATGCGCGAATTTTTCCGGCCTCTAGCCATATGTGACTCGGTCTCTACCGCTGGCCCTCAGTCGTATAAGAGGAGTGTCGGAACTATGGTGAATCCATCATAGGAGAAAATGTTAAAGTATTAGAGTTTGCAGTTTCACTGGTGACCAAAACAACCTGAGGAATTTTCATGTCCCTAGTTATTTGTGAATTGCATGACGCTTGCAAGTCGTAATTATTACAACTTGCGTCACTCTTCACAGCAATGAGTAGAGACAGGAAAAATTCGCGGGTTTCAATGACCTCCAGGATAGACTCCAATATCCTCTACACACTCGGGCAAATGCCAACTGTTCATTGACTGCTGACTTGTGAGTCGTCTCGACTGGGTGGCCTGTGATCCGACACTTCTATGAGTGAGGGTCTCTAATTGGCCCTCAGTCCTCCAGATTAACAGTGAACCAATGACAGAAGCAGCACTAAGGTATAATTATTTCAATTTTAGCATAACACGAAATGAACCCGCGAATTTTTCAGGTCTCTAGCTATTGAGCTGCGATTCGTCTCGAATGGTTTTCCTGTGTTTCGATTCTTCTTTGGTTGAAGGTATTTCATTGGCTCTGATTTGTCGAGATGAATAGTGAGCCAATAGCAAAAGCAGCTTAAAAGTATATGCATTTCAATTTCAGTATACTGCAAAATGGTTTTACGAATTTTTCTGGTCTCTACCCATGGTATTTGGAACACTGGTTATTTGACACTCCTCGAAGGACAATATGACAATGATAAAATACTTTGGCTGCAACAGCCAATGAACTTGAGACATCAACTTGGTAAGGTACACGTTTTTGAAGTCAAGCCTGAAAATAACACAAAGTTTCAAGATCTTTTTATTTATTGGGCCCACCTAGTCTGGGATATATGTGTTGGTGAGGCGGGATGATAGGTACGACACTCACTAGTTCTTCTAGCACGGCATCGCCTCTAAGCGCAAGGCTCTGAACTGGCACGCAGTCTTTTCGTCGTTCAAGGGACAACTACGAAATTTGAGTGTTAACCATAACACTAGATGGCGGATAAATGAAATTAAAAATCTAATGTTAGCACCTTGGGTGCTTTCAAGAATCTGTACGAGATTTCTCACGCCTAAAAAATATTCTGAAAACACGCGTTTGAGCACTTTCACTCTCTTAAAAATACTGTGTTTTTATTTTTTTAAATTGGTTGACTTTACTTCTTATCCGCATTCTGAACAGACATCTTCAGCAGTTTTCAATCGCGCTGTTTTTGCTGAAGCTCTGCGCACCGACTGTGTGCCCAGGTAGCGTGGCCCATTGAGGTACAGAGTTAATACGTCTGTCCTGTCATGACCTCGTAGACCAGATGTTAAGCATAACCGAGTAAATGAAGTAAGCCCAAAAAGGCCCAAAGGCATCGGTGCACCGACGACCACCGGGCTGGACTTGGTTGGGATCCGGATGATACGGGGGAAGACGATGAATGTGTTTTTTGGGGATGGGGAGGGGGTAGGTAGAGGTTGTCACGATGTCCCTTGCATATACATGGCCTCGCTGAGACACCGCAACACTCCCTTCACCCCCCCCCCCCTCTTTATCAACAACTACGGGGCTGCCCGCGCACTCAGCTTGATGAAAATCCAATTCGATTTACAGGCCTGCTTTTCACCTTTTTTCTTCTTCTTCTTCTTCTTCTTCTGGAGCTCGTGTGCCACCTCGAGCAAACACACTCCCCCCCCTCTTCACTCCCCCCCCCCGCCCCCAAGACATCGACCTTCCGAGACGCACCACCTTCGTCATCCACCCCCTTCACCCCCTCCGGCCCAGCGTTGTCACTCTGATGATGAAAGATGGTGCGGGATAGTCCGCGGCGGACCCGCGCGGTCCACGGACCTGTCTGCCCGACGCCCGCACCGGACGCACGGGCGCGCACGATCGCGAGTGTCGTTCCGTTAAGATCCCCCGTCGTGCGCCGACTCGCACTCGGCTTGCAGAGCTCCTGAAACATCCGCGCGACATCAAGACTGCTCAAGATAGCCAAGTGGAGTCTTTTTACGATACAAATAAAATTATAAATGTTTTTTCGTTCAAAATCTTAAATCCCGAAAGTTTTCCCCCGATTTCATTGCAATTTTGACACAACTTTGCTTCGAGTACGGGCATGTTTTTTTTTTTTTTTTTTAATGTCACAAATGTTACAGGTAAAGAGATAGATTTAAATATAGATGTAAAAACACAGATTTTCTATTTTCATTTTTATAGAGTGAGATAAATAGTGATATATAAATAAAGGTATATAAAGGAGAGATAGATAGAGGGAGGTATAGATATAGAGAGATTAAATATAGAGATAGAGAAAGATAAAAGAGCGAAAGGAAGATATATATGTAGATAGATGTAAAGAGAGATATAGAGAGATATTTTATATATGTGTATCTACTTCAAACAAATTACAAAAAAAAAAAAAAAATATTGGGACATTGCAACGCATGCTGGGCATTAACTAGTTTCAAATATTTTGATACTGCTTGCAATAAAGCTTCCGTTATACATTTTTTGACATGGTATTTGACTTTGCTATGGCTACTTTTTGAAGTCAATACTTGTAAATGGTGTGATTATTATGATAGTTAATTGCAGTCGCTCGCGTGAAAAAAAAAGGTTATTTCCTCCTGGCACCTACAGGCAAAATGTGTGACTGCAATAAGGTATAGGAAGTCCGGGAGATATGATTTATGCTTTGACATGCCGAACATTTGGATGAATAGTTCAAAATTAAAGTTATAGCAAAAACATAGAAAAATTCGTTTTATATAAAGCTTCGGTTGTGCTGCAAAGCTTCGCTTCTGACGTGAAGCTAGGCGTTTCTTGCGCAGTGTTAAAACAGAAAGTCTAAGATTCGCTCACATTTTTTTTTTATTTTGTGTTATGTATCTTCTTTACAAATAATTTCCTTTATTAAAAAAATATTAAATGTGGCACTTAGGTTTGTTGTATGAATTCTCAATAGTAATACTTACTATGCATAGTTTATAATTTTATATAACTTGAATGGTGTTATATATGGCCCAATTGACTAATCACTTAATCAGTTCAAGCATTACTAAAGTTAAATTTTTATTTTTATTTTTACTACAATGCAGTATTTTATGAAGTAGGTGCAATACAGCCTTGCAGTGTACAATATTCGCAATTCGCTTAGACTTCGTGAGTACTGTTTTCATTCGATTTGATATACTTTTCGAAAAAAAAAAAAAAAAAAAAAAAACCAAAAAAAACTAGTATTCGCACAAGCCCAAAAATTAGTAGGGCCACGTGCTTTTTCGCGAAAAGACTTCCAGTCCAGCTGTTGTGTGTGTTGTGGTTGGCTGAGTTTATTCCAGGTACGTGCCTACTGTCGGCACACCAATCACAAACGCGTTCTGCATGGCCCGGCCGAATAGGCCCACGACTTCTCTTGCAGACGGCCGCCAATCAGGCGCAAGGAAACAATCGCCAGCGCGGGCCAAAACCTCATTACTAGGGGTAGGCATTTTTCGTAAAAATATCAGAATGCATATTAGACTGCAACAAGGTATACCCGCACCTGTAGTATTTTCCTTCTGATTAGCGGCCGTCTTCGAGAGAAGTCGCTACCTTATTTTTAACGAACCACTCAGGATGTGTTTGCTTCCACACTGAATCACTGTGATTGGTGTTGTAACAATCTTGAAATAATCTCACCCAATCACGAAACACCGACGATGCTATAGTGTTTTAACTTTCATCTAGAAATCTTATCGCGAAATCTGCATGCCCCTACTCATTGCATTCTAATGAACGGTCATATTTAGAGACCGGAAATATTCGCGGATTCAATGACCTCTAGGATAGCCTCCATTTCACCTCTGCATTTCTCAAGCAAACACGCATGTACAATGGGTGCTAACTTGTGAGGCGTCTCCACTAGGTAGCTTGTGATTCGATGCTTCTTCGGTCGATAGTCTCTCATTGGCCCAGAGAGCTTCAGTTAAACTGCGAGCCAATAGCAGAACCAGCAGAATTGTACACATGTTTGAATTTCAGCCTATCACGAAATTAATCCGCGAATTTTTCCGGTCTCTAGTCATATTATTTCACGAGGAACACATGCCCTTGATTGTGTATATAGGAATGTTTCGTCATGCCCGGAGGGAAAGGAGTCGGCGAAATAATCTTGATTGATGCTGAGGCCCATGCGATGCCCGGGGCGTGGATGGGCGTTATCCCCCTCCCTTTACCCCACATTCCTCCAATTAATTCTCCTCGTTCGTTAGGCGAGCGCCTCGACGCCATTGGCGCTGCCGGGCGACCTCGTTAGCGCCGTGCGCATGCGCAGTTACCGTGGTGCTTGCGCCGCTGTTGCGCGGAGCTCCCGTTTCCCTGAACGAGCATTGTAATTACATTGAAGGAAAGAGAAAAAAAAAAAGAGTTGTATAGGCAGTGAAAGCAAGTTCGTTCGTGGAGACCGGAAAAATATATATATATATTTCGCCTTTTTCCATCCTCGTTTTTCGATCGTACCCACAGTTCATCAAGAGCACTCTTGAGCCAGCGGAAAAAAATTCAACGAAAACTAAGACGTATCGAATCACAAGAAACCCCATATTACAAGACTCACAAGTCAGTAGAAAATGAGCACATAATGCACATAGGAGATTGTAATCCCACAGGTTATTTTAACAACACATTTTTACAGTTCCAACAAATACATACTTTAAAAAAAAAGATATTTAACCAATATTTTGTTCAAGTAGTGAACTTATTTTTAAATTTATGTAATCTAAATACGTAACTTAGGTACTAAAGGATTAAAAGCAAAAAAAAAGATCGCTTGTAACTAATTACGTATGATAGAAGTAAAACTTATTTGGCAATTAAAACTGTGCATGTTACTGTTTCTTCAAATAATCATGCCATTTGGAACACTCTAAATATCTGAACACAACAAGAAATTCATAACAGTTAGTGCTATCTGTGCGGGGAAATGCAGTGAATATCCCAACAGTGCTCTCTACACTGCTGGTTAAAAATAAGGAACGGGAGCGTGCTGGTAGCAAATATAAAATATAAGTCACTCACAGCTGACTGTATAGGATACCTTTATCTATTTTCTGAAACAAGCACATGCGCACACTCTCTGTCTTATTATTTCATTCGTCTATTTCTCTCGGTTCGATTTTTTTAAAGGTGGGGGATGAATCATCGGAAAAAAAGGGAGAAAAAACACAAGCCCAGCAACATATTGTTACGAGCGCGAGAGACCAGAACGCGACGTCAGGTTCGAAGCTGGCTGGCGGCCCTGCACGGCGGCCACATGCGGTCCGCTGACGTAAGGGCATGCCACGCATACCTGGCAGGATTACAAGGGTCGTCGCTACCCCCGTACCCCCTTCCGCACTCCGCGAAAAGTCCTGCCTCGGCGCCGTTATCGATCGCTGAGCGGCCTTGGGAATTCCGCGGGCCGCCGCGTGGAGTGGCGCGAATGGGTGCAGCCTTTCTGGACTTTTCGGGTGTCGTGTCGGCCCGGGATGACGCGAAGGTTCGAGAAGAGCACCACAGACTACTTGAGCAGCAACGCCGGCCCCCGCGACCGTTTTTTTTTTTTGGGCGACGGTGAGTTGAGTGCGAGGGTTCGGTGACGGAGCTCGGCGACAGAGTTCCGCGGGGTGTGCCGGGAGAGTTCTGCGGTGAGTTGAGTGTGGAGTGTGGCGAGAGTTCGGCAATGGAGTTCGGCGCGAGTCTCGCTACGGGTGCCGCGTGAGTGCTGAGTTCGGAGAGTTCCGCGAGCGAAGGGAAGTGCGACATCGTCGAAGAGAATGAGAGGCACCTTCGAGAGTGGCGCGACGCGGAGTGACTGGATCGTGAAAGTGCAGTGACTGAGTGGCGCGAGACTGTGTGTGTGGACAGGCGCGAGGTGAGGGGCGAACCACTGTCGAGCCTAGCTCCAGCGAGGAGTGCGAACTGCGGAACTTGACATTCAGTGACTTGAGAATAAACATTTTTAAGTGCCAGTGACTTGTGATCAGGCATTTTTTTTTAGTAAAATGATATATTATTAATGGAAATATGAGTAATTAATGAAACTGTAATAAAACTCAATTGGGCTATCGCTTTTGAACCCAATTTTCCCCGCAACAGAAGTCGTAACACTATCTTTATATATATATTTCTTGTGTGCGTGTGTATGTCACTGAACTCCTCCTAGACGGCTGGACCGATTTTGATGAAATTTTGTGTGTGAGTTCACGGGGATTCGAGGATGGTTTAGATTCACAATTGGATATTTTATCTCGATTCTGAGTTAAGTAAAACTAAAAAAAACACGCTTTAAAAGCAAAAATTGCAACGCATTATTAGAAGCCATTAAGTTTTGCTATTGTAAGGAACTAAGTAGAGTAAGAAAAAAATAAAGATCCTGACAGTTTATAGCGTCGCCATATTTGTTTCAATTTTCAATACCCTTTTTGTATATTACAATTTAAATTGCAGAAAAAAAATCATGTTTCATAGCCACACAAATAGTGAGATTGGTTTGGATTCACAATTGGATATTTTATCTCGATTCTGAGTTAATAAAAACTAAAAAAACACGCTTTAAAAGCAAAAATTGCAACGCATTATTAGAAGCCATTAAGTTTTGATATTGTAAGGAACTAAGTAGAGAGTAAGAAAAAAATAAAGATCCTGACAGTTTATAGTGTCGCCATATTTGTTTCAATTTTCAATACCCTTTTTGTATATTACAATTTAAATTGCAAAAAAAAATCATGTTTCATTGCCACACAAATAGTGAGTGTGTGTCATTTCTCTATGTCCACGAGATCTCGCCGCGTCAATTTTCTCCTTGGAGCGAACCCGTCCGCTTAATTAAATAAACAGCTTTTATCGATGAATGATTTCATGATTTATTTAATGAAAATATGCTCTCATAAAAAAATTAGTTAGATAGACATTCAATAGGTGTCTTTCTCTCACTCTCTCTCTCTCTCTGAAATGTATGTAGCTTGCTCGCGGGTCAGTAATGCAGACAATCTTTACATTCTAGCTCGAGACGGAAAAAAACAGTAAATGTGGTTTACAAAGACATTTTATGAAGTGTCTTCCCGTCATTACATTTGAAAGTAGAAACATATTTACTCAAAATTTAGGTAGTAACATTTTTATTGCAAAGACTGAAATAGAGGTGAGAAAAATTATCATTTGTGAACATAAGAAAACTACTACAACTGTATCAACTGTTATGTTATAATGTTTAAATTTCTAAATGGTGCAAGATAATACAAAATTCCATGCGGAAAAAGTCGTGGGCAACAGATACGTATAGTTATAGGTGTGGGGCTATGCATGCTGATTTTTCATATACTGCATGGATGCGAACATGTAAGAATAATCTATCTATCTTACTATAATAAAACAGTACTTTTTCTGTCTGTCTGTTTGTACGCGATTTTGATGAAATTTTGTGTGTGAGTTCACGGGGATTCGAGGATGGTTTAGATTCACAATTGGATATTTTATCTCGATTCTGAGTTAAGAAAAACTAAAAATACACGCTTTAAAAGCAAAAAAACTAAGCATTGTTGATAATTAGCCTCCATGGCAACGGGCTTTTGCATTGTTGTTGCCTTCTGCATAACCATGGGAAAGGTTTTTGGTAACGGCAGTGGCGTGCCCAAGAGGAGGGGTATGTATAATGAGAAGATACAAAATTTCCAGCGTAGAAATACTTACCGCCATATCCATATCTCACAAAAAGTACATTTGGGCAGGACAATGTCTGTCGGGTCCGCTAGAAAGATATATAGAGAGATAGAGATATAAATATAAAGATAGAGAGAGTTATAGAGATATACATAGAGATATAGAGAATTAGAGAGATAAAGAGAGATGCTTAGTATACGTTTAAAAAATTACAAAAAAAAATTGATTGAGGCATTGCAACGCATGCCGGGCATTATCTAGTTATATATAATTTTGTGTATCTTAATTTCATGAAACTGCTTATTACAGTGCAGAATAACACAATTTTAAATTCGTATACAAAATTTCAAACCCTAATTGATTGTAATTGAATTTTTAAAGGTAAAACTTTATATACCCTTCCCCGTTGACCTTAATCGAGTGTCCCACACCTAAGCGTTCCACGTTTCGTTGCGCTCTGATGAGTCATTACCTCGTCTTACCCTACTGACCTAAAAAAAACACCCGGAGAGTGCGTGAGGCGAGACGGTAATGAAGACAGTGGCAAGACAAGGCTCAATCAGAGAGCCGTGGTAATGACCCCTCCCGTCTAGCAGATGTCGGCGCCGACGCTATTGGTCGAGCCGCTCAGGTCCCGGGTGGGGAGGGGTGCCCCATAATGACCCGGCGCTGACCCGCTAATGACCGCCGCGTCGCATTAAACTACAGGAATTAACCTGTCACGCGGGCATGGAAAAGGGAGGAGGGGGTGGTTCTGGAGCTTAATGCGTGTTTAGCAAATGAGGCGTCAGCTTCGCGCGAAGCCTGCATGTCCCTTCCGAGGCATACACCCCTTCATTTGTGATCGCCGGCTGTCGTTCTGGTGTCTTCCGAGGGGCTGTTCAACCCCCCCCCCCCCCCCTGCGCCTTACCTGCCCCCCCTTCACCCGTCCCCCGTCGCCACTCATCACGCGCGCGGCTGACTGCAACCAATCACGAGCGACAAGAAAAAAAAAACACGTGTAGCATCCAACCTTGGAAAATAACGCAGTTGGAAGTCTACATCCGGTGGTAGGTGTTCCTTGATGTAATTTGCAATGTCATCAATTTCGTACGAGCCAACAGGCAACTGTACCTATTTATTGAGTGTAACCCTTCACGAAGTAAATCTTACGGTCTTTTTCGTCGATGTTCGGTATGGTATTGTAAGTTTGAAAATTCACGAGTCCGATACACAATTCGCCATCCAAGTCCAGAGGCGGAAAATGAATCGGCCGCAGCTCCGAACTGTGACCTGTCAGCGTAAGCATTATACACATGACTGATTTATTTTCATAGCTGTACGTCACGCGTAGTTCCCGTAACCACCGCTGGATTTCGCTGCTGGAGCAGCTACGTTGACTATCGAATCATTCGATTATTTGCAGAGCGAAATTTGAATCTCTATAATAAACCTAATTTTAGACAAGGAATTTTTATTAAATAATTTCCCCATTTTGTTAAAAATTCGTCAAACACTTAATTCTATAAAGTTGCCCGTTGGCTTTGTGAACTTTGGTTCGCCCCCTCCGCCGTGGATACCAGCATCGCCTGTTACACACTTCCGTTCCTTTACTTCCGCCGCTTTCATGACATTTCTACAACCAAATGTCCCATAGCAAAAAGCTAAGGTGTTGCACATAAAAAACTCGCTTTGAACTGTAAATAAAACACAGGCTCAAAGGAAAGATATAGTAACCGAAAACGCCATAATGGTTTCAACAGAATTAATTTAGTTGAATTTATTTTATAAAAAAAATTAAGTTTAATTTTTAAAATAACAGATAAACGCTAAAAGTGTTAAATCTAAAATATTTAATTTGCCTTGATTAGAAATTTTGTTATTTTTAAAAAATTACTCATTGCCAAATTAATAAACACTAGCTACAATACCCGGCGTTGCCCGGGCTGAACACAGGGTGAAGGGGACCTTTTTTCGAAATAAGATGTGTTAGTAATTGTCTTCTTAATTTGAATGTCCGTGTGAAAAATAATTTATATCACTTTCAGATTCCGACACACGTTGTTCTGTCAGTTTATAGTTATTTACCTGGTCTGTATGTTATTTAGACTTTATAAAGCAATATAGAAAAAAAGCTGAAAAATTAGAGATTCCATTATCTATAGCTAATGCTCGGCCTGCATTCCAATGCCTCATTCAGTTTTGTTTTGTAATATGTTTGAAGTAGTTTTACATATACAAATCATCTATACATCTCTATAGTATATACTTATCTCTATCTACATCTATATATAGCTGCATTTATACTTCCCACTATCTCTATCTCTTCAATATATAAGTCTCTATATAGCTCTATACATCTATAGGTATATATCTTTATCCAACCCATTTCATTCTCTATACATCGCTCTATCTCAACTTATCTCTCCATCTTTATCTCATTCTATATATATATATATCACTCTATCTCTGTCTCTATTTTATATTTAATATAAATTGTGTCATGCGTGCTTACTTATACAACAAAAACAGACGAAGTGCCGCTATATAAAATGAAATAAACACATTTTTTTGACACGATTCGTGCTCCAACTATTGAAAAATAGTTATACCGTCTCAGTAACCTTCATGGGCATGCGCATAAGAAATCACCAAAATTTCATCGCAATCGGATGAATGGTATAGGAACGCATACGGCACAAACAAACGAAAAATTAAAGACATGACAAACGCATCAAACGATGGTGAGTTTAAAATTCAAGGCACCTCTGTCTATTGACGAAGTTAAGAACAAAACATTTATTAGCGCCTTTATTTTGCTAGCCACTGCGAGCTCCACTAAGCGGGCTGGTCTCACCAAGGAGAAAAATATTAATTGGCCAGACCTTACTATGTGAAAGATCGTGTGTCAAACATAGAGAAATTACACTCACTCACTATTTGTATGTCTATTACCTATGATTTTTTCTGTTATAAAAGGAAATTATTACTTTTTCACTCCCTTAGGGATGGAATTTCATATTAATATGGGTTCTATGTGTTAATCCAGGTTATAAGCTAGCTGTAGGCCAAATTTCATTCAAATCCATTTAGTAGTTTTTACGTGAAAGAGTAACAAACATCCATCAATCCATACTTACAAACTTTCGCGTTTATAATATTAGGAGGATTGTTCTGGTATCAGTCATATTTACAATTTCTGATAATACCTTATTGGTAACTTACGCAAAATTCACCCCTTCCGTCATTTATTATATTAAAACCTTTATTTACTATCTGCGTCTCTTTTTGGGTATGTTTTAGCGGCCAAAGAAGGTTTTTTTTTTTAACGGACAAATAGTTAAGCTACCATAATTGTTCCAAAAGTACATGTTTGAAATCGTACAAAATTATTGAGACCCTAATGTTTGTATTGTAAATATTTGTATTCTAGAGAACGGTACAAATTTTGCCAGTAGAACAACTCTAACTTCAGTTGTTTTTTTAAATGCGGGACCATATAGTTGCAAAATTATCAATAGTTTATTTTATAAAAACTTGATTAGATTATCATAATGTACTTAGTAATTTTTTTATGAATATATTGTTAACTAAATTAGTGGTTGGCCATTTTAGATTAGCTATATCAGTGATCCCCAACTGGTTACCCGAGGGATACATCCGACCTAATAAAAGATTCTTAAAACAAATGAACCATCACGTAAAGTGTCTCAATTTAGCTTTTTTTCATTACAGTAAAATAATTTAATCACGTTTCAGAAGCTACAAAATTCCCACAGAAATATTGGAAAATATTGTTTATTATTTTGTCATCTACATATACTATATATTGTTTTATGGTATTTCTTAGATCAAAATTTAAATGACTGTGTATATATATTAAGAAATTATTTTTATTTGCTTCATCAAATGACCAATAGTTAGAGACCTGAAAAATTCGCGGGTTCATTTCGTGTTATGGTAAAATTCAAATAATTATACCTTGTGCTGCTTCTGTCATTGGTTCACTGTTAATCTGGAGTAATGAGGACCAATTAGAGACCCTCACTCATAGAAGTGTCGAATCACAGGCCACCCAGTCGAGACGACTCACAAGTCAGCAGCCAATGAACAGTTGGCATTTGCCCGAGTTTGTAGAGGATATTGAAGTCTATCCTGGAATTTTTCCGGTCTCTACCAAAAGTTTATGTATTGCTTATTTTACTGATTTATTAGAAGAGACCGGAAACATTCGAGGATTCATTCACCAATAGGTTGTAATTCGAACACATATAACTTTGAGCGGCTTATGCAATCAACTTATAGTTCTTCTGGACGTCTCTAGGCCGATCATAAAACCTCAACCAAAAGATCAACGAATAACACGCTACCCAGTTGATACTTTTCTATGTACAGGCTAACACACAATGAGAGTGTACATGACAGTGAGAATCCATCCTGAAGGTCATTGAAACCGGAAGTTTTTACAGTCCTTTTAATATCATATTTAATAATTATTATAATAATTTACAATTATTTTAGGGGTGCCTGTATCTTAGATAAGTTTCAATGATGAAGTGTGGCCCTCGAAAAGTGTGAAGCTGGGAAAAACTGATCGATGCTATAGTGACCGAAAAAGTTTGCATTTTCAATGACCTGTAGGATAGACTCCACAGCCCTCTACATACTCGGGCAAAAGTCATGTGTTAATTGGCTGTCAACTGGTGAGACGTTTCAACTTAGACGTTTGAACTTGGTAACCTTGTGATTCGATACTTCTTTAGTTGAGTGTTTTTCATTGGCCAAGAGTAGAGAGAAATACGGAATCATGAAGTCAAAATTCAGAAAGCAAACCTTCACACTCTCGCACTGTGTTCATGATTGGACCGCAGTTATTTGGACACGCCCCTCCAGGACCGCGAGCCAGCGGTGCCCAGCTAGGAGAGAAGTAAGCGAAATCAGGTAGTGTCAAATTAACAAAGATAAAATGTTTTCTTGCTATGAAATGAACCAGTGGCAAAGGAAACATGGGTTGAGCACTCCTGCATATGACTTTGAATTCTACTCTGAGGCCAGACAAATCCCCAAAATTTCTAGGTCTCTAGCCAAGAGTATTCTTTATAAACTAGGTACCAATACATAGGGACCAGAAAAATTCGCGGGTTAAATGACCTGCAGGATGAACTCCATAGTTCTACGTACACTCGGTCAAATGTCACCCACTCATTGGCTGCTGTCTTGTGAGACGTCCCAGCGTAGCAGCCTGTGATTCGATGAAGCTTTGGTTGGGTGTTTCTCGTTGGCCCAGAGTCATCCAGAAAAGTTGTGAGCCAATAGCAGAGGCAGCAATGAGGTATAACTATTTGTATTTTAGCCTATCGCGAAATGAATTAGCGAATTTTTCTGGTCTCTACCAATACCGGAAGCAGCTACGACGAAATGAATCCGCTGAATTTTTTCGGTCCCTAGTTACGGACGACCAGGCCGGCGCCACGCAAACAGAGTAAAAGGTTTGTTTGAATCAAACAAATATATGTTTATATGTGGCGAAACAAATATTTACTTGCCGTGACAAATAATTTGTTAGCTTAAACAAACTTGGTAAGTAACAAAATGGATTTGTTACACCTAACAAAATATACAGTAGAGTTGACAAAATCATTTTGGTTGGATAAACATAATCTTACACAAATACAAAATATTTGTTTGAATTAAACAAAATAAATATTTATTTCGCCGTATACAAACAAATTTATTTTGTTGAGGCAAACAAACCTTTCTCTCGGTGCACGCATGTCGTTGTTGCGCGGAGGCGGGCAACGGGGAGAAGGCTGCCCCAAGTTACGTGTTAATTCCTGGCCAATTTACGGGGGCTCTTTGTTTTTAATAACGGCGCGCCGCGGAGCTACCTGAGGGGTCACAGGGTCGTGGTCAGGAGTGGGCGGGGGAGGGGGGATGGCAGCACAGCTGCCGAGCGAGAGGATCCAGCATCCTGGAGGACAGCCTCACGCAAGGATCTCCCAGGGGCAACGTGGCAACCACTAGGTGAAGGGGAAGAGCGAGGTTCCTCTTTGGCGCCGTAGCTTTCCCACGCGCCCTCCCCACACACCATTTTTATTTATTTATTTTTGAATAATTACTCTGGTACTTCATTATTTCATCGGACGTGGTCTCAACAAAAAAAGCTAAGCTGTAGTTAAATACTTTGGCTACAAAAACAAGGCGATAAAGATTTAAAACTTCCTATGAAAGTGTGATTAAAAAAAAATTACAGTGCCAGGAATTAGCGTTGAACATCATCATAACAAAAAGGGGGTTTTGTCTGTAAAGTCGGCTTACGGACGATAATTTTACGTGATAACGTCATAAGAAAACATTGATGAAAAGGTGCATACGAACCACATTAACTTTTCACTTCACAAAACGTTGACAAAACAGTTCACGTGTAGGTTGTTTGCTGCAGCTGTCTCTCTTCTACTCGGACGCATCGGCCGATGGAGTGGAAAAGAGATAGATGCGTCACAAGCCGATCGTGCCTCTCTATCGCTTGTTCCGCGCTCTCGCTTGCACGCTCGGCTCAGGCGGAACGTGGCAATGAGTCATGCTTTTTCGTGCGTGCAGCCGGCGTTCATTGATTTATAAGACTTTATCACGTCAAAAAAATGTTATTACGTCCAAAGTAGTAAGCTTACATCAAATTTGAACTAATGTTTTTCAAAAACACTCTCCTCAGCTAGCGATGCGCACTTATCCTTTTGTTGATTCCCTGATTGGAAGCATCCGCGCCGTGAATTCGGTCTGGAAATTCAGCTCCGGCAAACATGGCGAACTTTCCTGCAAGTATGTTGGTAGATTTCGGTTAATAAGAACGATTCCTCAAGCGGGGTTGTGTTATGAACGGTAAGTTTCACCAGTCTGATGAATAAAAAAAATTAAAAGTGCACACATCCTTACTAATATTATAAATGCGAACGTTAGTAAGTTTGTTACGCTTTCACGCGGAAACTACTGAACCGATCATCATGAAATTTTGTACGCATTTTTTCATGGGTATATTAAAGGACATAGGACACTTTAAAAAAAAATAAACAATATTTTTTCCGAAAGGCAAAACAAAAAATATATATATATATGTAAGTGGATGTTGGTTTGTATGACGTTGATAAACTCAGACATCTTTTATTGACCGATCGCCATGAAAGTTGGAAATCGAAGTGTTTTTTATTCACGGCGGAGATTTTTATGGTTTAATTTTTTTAATAACTCGCCGCTAGTTGGCGCTGCAGTGCATCAACTTCTAAACCGTTCAACCGAACGCAATGGGTGAACAGAAAATCGTAGGTCGTAAACATGCAAACGGTAAGTGTGTGTCATTTCTCTATGAAAACCACACTGTCATATATCGATATCACCCGGTGTTCAGCCCGGGCAACGCTGGGTTCTGCAGCCAGTGAAATATAAAATGTCTTGCTATTATAAGTATTAGGAAATTGAGAAGAGAAAAGGCTTTAAATTGAGGTGAAATTCTACAATACACATTTTTCAGCCTTAATTACTTTTTATATTGACCAAGAACCGAACCGAAGACAGTAATCCATCGAATCAATCAATAGATTAAAATGAAATTCTTGATGATTTTTAGACATTATCGAATTTTTGTGTTGCTAATAACAGATTTTAAATATGGCGGCAAATATGAGTGACAATATGGCCGATAAGATGGTGGAAAATACATTTGACTGTCTTGTGATTACAACTAATGCACTTTAGCAGGTAAAAAAAAAAAAAAAAAAAAAAGATGGCAGGGGCACAATCTAGCAGTCGAAAACAAAATTCCAGATCCAAGATGGCCACCATGACTTAATAAGGGAAGACATATATATTTCTTGGTCAAAGTGGCGGAGGTCAGTTTCCTGGTATATTATGTGGAGGAATGATGAAAAAATATCATGAAATCGCCTTTCTAAGGGCAAAAAACATTACAAAAAGTAATCAGTAAATTTTTTAAAGTGATTTAATTTTTTTTTGTTTTTAATTAATCATGTAATCGGGGTGTTGGAATACATCCTAGATAGTGTATTTCTAAAGATTTCAAGAACACGGCCATCCAAGATGGCAAACATGATGTCATAATCCCACTTAGTGGTCGTTCATTTACCTGTATTGCAGCACACTAGCCTGAAACCCTGTCCCTGTATTCTCCATTTCCTACTACTAATGGATAATTCTCTTTCAACATGATTTCAAATAATCTTTTTGGCTCGTATCATACAGAACGTTTCGAATACGCGTCCTTTAATTATTTTTTCCAATTCCAACACAAAACACACATGAACAACCTATTCACTATTATTTTAATAACTCTAGCAATAGCGGAGATTAATTAAAAATAATTTTATGGACCTAACTCCATTGCCGGTTTATACAGGTTGTAATACCACATCCTCTGAAATGGAAAACGAAGAACAAAATATAAAAAAAAGGATAACAAGTCAGTACCAACTGACGTATATTGATACATGTCTAGTCAGCACAGATAACTTTGTGAAAATAATTTAGTCACAAATAATTATAGAACAGACTCATAATGGAACAGTTTAAACAAGAACAGTAAATAACAACACAGCGGCGCGCAGACGAATCCAACGGCAAAACCAACAGATAATCTGGTTTTGTGATATTTCTCGTTAGCACAATCACAAGAACAGTATTCATTTTTTTTTAATACTTTAATTTCTTTGTGACAGAATCATTTTTAGTATTTTGTTCAGTATGTCACCGGTATGAGTTATTGCTATTTTGCTTGAATATTTGCAAGGAGTTTTATTTTTTACCCAAGCAACCAGTACCTAGTCCAAATAACAAATTGTGTAATGATATTTTCCATAAACTTTTACGTCATCGGTGGTTCATTACAATCATATTAAATGAAATCAGTGCTTTTCACTGCCTAACATGAGTCACAATCTAATAAAACGAAAAAGGAAGGACACCATAAATTTCTTCTTGAGTTTGTGTTTTTGTCCTTCAAGTATGTTCATATCTCAAAAAAAATAAAATAAAAAAAAATAAAAAAAAATCCGGAACACTTAAGTTTGGTCTTATAAATGAAACATTAATTGATTTTGGGATACACTTTACAATTATAAGTGTATAACTCGCAAATATTATAAATATATTCTATAAAATAAATAGGTATATTTAAATTTGCAGCTTGGTTCTCAGTCTCACAAAAAAAATTTAACTAAATATTTAATTGTCATTGTAATCATTAAATTTAAGACTATTCCTCTAAATCGTTTAGTACAGCTTTTTTTTTTTTTTTGCATTTTGTGTTTGATCGCAAGTTGTGTCACCACATATTTACTAAAAGTTATTTTCGAATTATAAACTGTCCCACAAGTGAACATAATAATTATGGACAATTCTGTAAATTTTTAATGCTATTTTAAAACATTTAGAAAATATATGGTGCCAAAAAACGTGACGAACCATAAAATGCAAAAAAAAAAGTAATCGTTAATTATTAATAAGAACAGTCCTTAAAGAAGAGTAATATCCAGAGAACAAAATATTTGTCAGGATGATACTGAGCAATAACGTAATACTATTAAGCACACAATGTTTCTACAGAATTTCTCAGTACTCGCCAGTGAATCGCCAACATCTAACCGCGGTTATGAGCAAATTCATTAGTTCTCATGTTGTTCCCGTTGCAAATAATCTTATAATTAGAGACCTGAAAAATTCGCGGTTTCATTTCGTGTTATGCTAAAATTCAAATAATTATACCTTAGTGCTGCTTCTGTCATTGGTTCACTGTTAATCTGGAGGACTGAGGACCAATTAGAGACCCGCACTCATAGAAGTGTCGAATCACAGGCCATCCAGTCGAGACGACTCACAAGTCAGCAGCCAATGAACAGTTGGCATTTGCCCGAGTGTGTAGAGGATTTTGGAGTCTATCCTGGAGGTCAGTGAACCCGCGAATTTTTCCGGTCTCTACTTATAATACGGAATTTAAAGAAGAATTCGTTTAAATAATGCCGAGCGTGATAAACACACTGATGAATAAAATATTCGTTTTTTAAGTACATACCAAAATTTCTAGACGAGAATCACGCAATTACCTTCTGCTCCCGCCGCGAGAATTCGCTGCCTCAATCCTAAAAGTTGTTTGCCATCTTCATGCTCAGATTCTAGCACGGCTCAAATAAAAGACTTAGAGAATATTTTAAACACTGGCTTGGTTTTGGTCCTGTATTTTAACAAGGAAATAAAAATAAAGGAAATTAAAAAAAAAGCCCATCTGGTTAAAATTCACTAAACAGTTGATGCTGTAAAGTTTCAGCAAACGTTACAAGTAACACTTCTATGGCTTTCTAAAATATTAACCTGAAAAATTTTATAAGACATTTATATCACTAAGAATATGATTTTACCTTCTATATTTGTTTTTGCCTAAACGACTCAAACAGTTTGTAAATACTAAAAACAAACCTTGACCTCATTGGGCTGATTCAACATTATTGTTACATGATATATTTTTAAATAGAGCAAAATAAATTCTTTTTCCGTGATTAAAATTGAACCATGTTCCTTGAGGTTATCACCACGAGCTCTACCGCTGATTTCCAGAGTTTTTTGGAAAAGTGCAAGGGCAATATGTATTACAATCATTGTAATGCCAGTTACCTTATGTATTTTAAAATTTAAGATTACTTTTGACGTGACAACGTCTAATAAATCGATGAACGCCGGCTGCACGCACGAAAAAGTGTCCCGTTACGAACATTGCCCCGTTTTGCTGTGTACCGTTACGCTCATTTTATATTGCTCTTTGCTAACCTGAACCTCCTAGCATTGCGACCGAGACCGTGGCGTAGTTCTGTTTTCATGCATTTCAATGTAACATTTTCATTGCTCTTAGCTAACCCGTTCCTCCTAGCATTGCTGCAGAGTCCGTGGCGCAAATATCTCTCTTCCACTCGATTGTAACAACCATCGATTTGACTTTTTCGAGGCACATTAAAGTTGAAAAACTCCCATTCGTTTCCTACTTTTCCTATCATCGTCCTATCCTTAACAGAATAAAACTGATTGGAATAAGTTAAATAGCAAACATGTATAAACTTTATAGTTAAAATAATATGTTCGTTAAAGTAAAAAAAAACATATTTGAATTAATGAGTGCAAATAAAAGTAAATTTATCAATTAAATTGTAGATTTAATTTCACTCCTTCTTTGTATCCATACAAAATAGTGATAATGCAATAAAAATGATTCAATTTTATTGATAAAAGTATGCAATCATTTCCAGGGGTGCAACAACTAAATTTTATAAAGAATCATCGATCCCCCCTATTGAAGCGGGGGGTCCGGGGGTCCTCTCCCGGGAAAAATTTGTATTTGAATGAGGAAAATGGTGTTATTTAAGCAGTTTTATTATCTAAAAATTGATAAACAGCACTTTCTTTGCCCCTGTTTGCCCCCACTTCAAGGTTTCAGAGGGGTGGGGGGGGGGAAATACCGTTGCCTCCCCCTGTTGTTGCGCCCCTGACATTTCATCAATGTTTTGTTATGATGTTGGCACGTTAAAATATCGTCCGTAAACCGACTTTACAGACAACCAATTTTTTTTTTACTATTAATAGTTGAAAACCGGCTGAGAAATACAATTTTTTTATGAAAGTACCATGATACAAACATTTTCAACGTTTGCTACATGCAGTCGTCAAAAAATCCCCCAGCGCTCAACACATAAACAGGAAACGGTTTCGTAAGTAGATTTACTAGGAACTGTATATTCTCCTGACGGTCTAAACTCACTGCGAAAATTTCAAAATTCCCTTGGCAGGTCACCCTGTGAATACGTCCCTTGCAGAGGAAGCAACTAAAATGGTGGTTTCCACGTTATCTGCTCTAGAAATTGTCATTTTGTTTACTACGAATATTTTATTTTACAAAATATATTCCAGGGTGGTTTCACCATCATAAAGTTTCATTTAGCACACCAATACATTTGGTATGTATCTTAATGTTTACGAAAGTGACTATATACAGGTTTATGTTGCTACACTTGGGTCCGCCATCTTTGTGTTTATCGACTCCCGTTATAGTTGCATGGAATTACTCCTAACAAATGCCGTATTCCGAGAGCTAAGATGTTTACACATAAGGAAAAAAGTCCTTAGAAATTGCAGTAAGATTTTGCTAGTTTTGTACGTTGTATGTCTCATGTCTAGATCCTCAGTGCAAATTTATATTGTGTTTCATCTTGTATTGAACGTTGGCTTTAGAAAAGGAAGTGTTACAAAGTCAGCGTCAAAAATACTCTTCAAGCTTGCTGTATTAATTTATTCTGTTTGGTAGATGGACTTTGTAAATCAGTTTTTATTCCTTCTATGTTAGCTGTAGATATGATCTGCGTTTTTATTTCACATTTCTTGTCAAAAACTCTAAGTTTTGTTAGCTTCTTAACAGACGAAGGGCTTAGAGGTATTTTCTTTAACATTCATACTGTAAATGTATATAAAAATATTTTAAAACTTATCATTAAATTTTTCAACATATAAGTCCACAAAAATAATTCAAACAGCTATACGAGTAAAATATTAATCCTTAGGCACTAATTTTTTTTAGATAACAACCAAAATTTTTTTGTAATTAATTGAAGTGAAAACTTCTATAGGAAGATTTGGATAGCGAGTAAATTCATGCAAGTCACCAGCGACATTGTTACGTGACGAGTTATTTTTTTTATATTTCAAGGATAAAACTTAATTATTCTATTTTTAAAGATACAAGTTTTTAATTTAATCTTTATTTTCCAAGGAAATTTTAACGTTATTGTGTGGTACATATTGCGAATATTGGATATTTTTTTGTAGGTAGTTAAGTTGAGGTTATGTTTTTTTCTTTTGTTTATTTATTTACGACTAGCTGCAATACCCGGCGTTGCCCGGGCTGAACACAGGGTGTAGTTAGTAATTGTCGTCTTAATTTGAATGTCAAGTGTGAAAATTAATTTAGATCACTTTCAGATCCCGACAGGCGTTGTTCTGCCAGTTTATAGTTATTTACCTGGTCTGTATGTAATTTAGACTTTATAAAGCAATATAGAAAAAAGCTGAAAATTAAGAGATTACTTATATTGAAAAGATTCCATTATCTAGCTAATGCTTGGCCTGCATTGCAATGTCTCATTAAGTTTTGTTTTGTAATATGTTTGAAGTAGTTCCACATATACAAATCATCTATCCATATCTCTATATATATTTATCTCTATCTACATCTATATACATCTATGTATCTCTCTATCTATATTTCTCTTTATATATACATATATACTTCCCACTATCTCCATATCTTCTATATATATGTCTCTATATATCTCTATACATCTATAGGTATATCTCTTTATCTAAACCATTTCATTCTCTATACCTCGCTCTATCTCAACTTATCTCTCCGTCTCTATCTCACTATATATATATATCACTCTATCTCTGTCTCTCTTTTATATTTAAATAAATTGTGTCATGCGTGCGCACTTATACAACAAAAACAGACGAAGTGCCGCTATATAAAATGAAATAAACACATTTTTTGACACGATTCGTGCTCCAAATATTGAAAAATATTTATACCGTCACAGTAACCTTCATGGGCATACGCATAACAAATCACCAAAATTTCATCGCAATTGGATGAATGGTATAGGAACGCATACGGCACAAACAAACGAAAATTAAGGACATGACAAACGCATCAAACGATAGTGCGTTTAAAATTCAAGGCAACTCTATCTATTGACGAAGTTAAGAACAAAACTGTTATTAGCGCCTTTATTTTGCTAGCCGCTGCGAGCTCCACTAAGCGGACTGGTCTCACCAAGGAGAAAAATATTAAGTTGCCAGACCTTACTATGTGTATGATCGTGTGTCTGACATACAGAAATGACCCTCACTCACTATTTGTATGTCTATGATCTATGATTTTTTCTGTTATAAAATGTAATTATCTATTTTTCACTCCCTTAGGGATGGAATTTCATATTAATATGGGGTCTATGTGTTAATCCAAGTTATAGGGGGAGACCTAAGATGCACATAAAGTTCTGCCATTTCCGATTACACCCGAAAATTTCACCTTTGGCCAACTTTGGGATTTGTTTTATTTTTGTGCAGGAAAAATGAATTCAAATATTAAAAGTGGTCAGTTAGGTTGGCTACATTAAAACACTTTAAAACACTATGGACAGTTAGTTAGGTTAGTATAGCTACATTAAAATAAACAGTGAAATATATATATAAATAAACCAGAGGTTGGCCGAAGGTGAATTGTTCGGGTGTAATCGGGAATGGAAGAACTTTATGTGCATCTTAGGCGTCCCGGTTATAAGCTACCTGTAGGCCAAATTTCATTCAAATCCATTGAGTAGTTTTTAAGTGAAAGAGTAACAAACATCCATCCATACTTACAAACTTTCACGTTTATAATATTAATAGGATGTAAATTTCTTCAAATGTCAGGTTATTGATTTATTAGAGATAATGTTGATTATTTGTAGATTTAAGTTAATAATTTTTTATTCTTTCAGTGAAAATATTTCATTTCTTATAGTTTTAAAGTTATTATTGGTAGGGGCAAAACTTATGAGTTCGCGTCACCGACATGCTAGTGATATAATACCAAAAATTTTTTCTTGCGTACATTTGACGTAGAAATGATTTCATATTACAAATTTAAAAACAAAATTTTAAGTTTTCACTTCTGTCGACAGTCCCCATAACTGACTTTGTTTATGATTATATTTTGTATAAACAAGAACTAAGAATGGTTGAAGTTTTTAGAAATTCAATTTAGATTTATTTTATATTATGTTCTAATATACGTAAAACTATGAATACTGCACACATATTTTTCTCAGCATCTTTATTGCTTCTATCATTATTTATTCTGTAGAATATTTGTTTAACAAAAAATATTTTATCGTCTCAGCTACTTGCAAAATTTCTGAATACTAAATTAAACTGACCACTTGCTCAGGTGCTTTTGATGCTTTTCAACGTTTATTTTTATGTCAGAAGTTTTTAATAGCTCGAGAGCCCAGACGTTTTTGGTGAATTCGGCACAAAGAATACGGTCCGCCTAAGAAACTGGGTTAAAAGGCACTCAGGCACGCCAATTTTCCTAGCAAGCCTGGAGCTATTTTACAAAATTTAGCAGCTCTTTGAAAAACATGAACTATGCTACACGGACAATTATGTAAGAAAGCAAAAAAAAATTTCATATCTATGTAGGCTTACATTTTAAGAAATTTGTTTGTTGTGAGGAAAATATGTAAGTATGTCAACAATACATATATGTTAATAATAATTTATTGTGATAATTACTTAAAAATATATATATTTAAAATTTTTATCATGATTCCCAGCAACTTTTGTGTACCTGTCCCATCGTTTTATCAGTTTCCTTATACCATTTTCATATTTTTTTATTCCTATCTCAACCACAACATGACAGGCTGCAATTCTGTCATGCATTCACTGAGCACCATTGCCATTTTGAAACTGACACGCATGCGTGCAAATGCTACGTAGTCAATATGAAAATAATATCATAAAGCTGGATGGTGCTGCTATCTAGTACCTTTCATGGATAGTATTTGCCACTATTTCTATATAAATCATAGTAATTTGTAACTTATTAACTGACTTTCATTATATTAACACGCGTTTTATTTAGCTTCACTTGTAATTAATTATGTAATAAAATCTTTTAAGTCGGTTTTAACCTACTTATAACTGTCGTATCTATTTGAAACTTTGAAAGTATCGTATCGTATACAATAATTTCATGATTTTAACCTGTAGAGTAAAAAAAAGGGGGAGGGGACAGAGGTATACGGGCAAAAAACCACTACTTTCGTGCCGTGGGCAATAACCATGCTTTTTGTGCAAATATTTGTGCCAACACAATATAAATTTGTACTGATAAGCCGAGGCATGTTGGAAATTTTGCCCGAGGGTTTTTTTAACTGTCCCCCTTCTCTCGAGAGGTGGTCACTGCCCCCGATTTTTCGAAATTCAGAAAAAAAAAATATTAGTTCGTTGATTGTGACGTGTTCCCGAGGTCTTCAGGCACCATCTGACGCCTATTATGAGACCTCGGGTTGGGGGGGGGGGGGGGGACATCAAAATTACCTTAGAAATTTTCGGGACTCTGAAAAGTGATTTTGTGTTGCATTTCGAGGAGTATTACGAAGTGGGATGTCTGTGGTTTAACCCCCCCACCACCTCCCCTCCTTTCTCACCCTTACAGGGGGATGGGCCCTGGTCCTTTTCAACGAAATGTTCTTTTTCTCAAAAAATATTGTTAACTGGGTCTCTCTTTTGGAGAAAAATGTCACAAATTTTATATGATGTTGACTTTCAGTATTAGGTAAATTTCGAAGAAATACTACCTATTTTAGTAGTTACCATTGTGCGACTTCCTGAAAAATGTTATATAGTTTTTTGGTTTCATGGTCCATATACCCCACAAACATCGTCAAGTATATATATATATATATATATTTATATATATTTGTATATATTATGTGGACACGAATAACTCCCGCAATTTTGATAAATATTTTACAAACTGATACATAATATCTAATTGTGGAAAATCTCGATAGATGTAGTTAATAGGCAATTACCAACCAAAGGGGAAGAAATGGGAAAAATTATGTGTAGCTGTAACTACCATAACATGGAAAATATCATATCAGTTTGAAGGTATTATAACTCGTAGGAGTAGGCCTAATGCCAAAATCTTTTGCGTAAAAAAAAACAATTATGATACGGCCACCCATAACTGCAAGGAGAGGAAAAAAACAACGGCTGGAGGACAAAAATTCATAACTCTGTTCGTAGGCATACAATCAAATTCGTTAAAAGTGTTTGTAAATCGTATGATTTTTATATAGGTAAAACGTTTGTCTGAAACAATTTTTGATAAGACTAACTACTGCTGGAAGGGGTTAAAAAAATGTTTTAAATTAACAAAAAATACACAAAATTAGTACCTAATACACTTTCAAATTCATTTATTTTTGCTATAAAATATACAAATATTTTCTACAAATTACGTCCGAAAATATTTTTATATGACTAACCATTAATGAAAGATGTGTAAAATAACAAGGGTTGTAAGACGAAAAAAAAATATAACTCCCTTAATATGCACACTATTAAATCCATTAGAATTATATGTAAACTGTAAGTTATACACATTATCTAAAACTTTTGTCTGAACTATTTTTTATACGAACAACCATAACTGCAAGGGGTGGAAAAAACAAGTTTTGGAAGACAAAATATATCATAACTTCCTTAGTAAGTACTCAATATAATCCGTTCAAATTGTTTGTAAATCTTAACATTTTTATCTACAACTTTTGTCTGAAAAAAATATTTATACGAACAACAAAAAACTGCAAGGGGTGTAATAAACAGGGGTGAATTATAAAAAATTAGCAACTCCCATAATAGGCACACTATCAAATACGTTCAAATTGTATGTAAATCTTTATTAATCCATAACTTTAATCTGTAACAATTTTTTATAAAACAAACCATTATTTCAAGGGGTTGAAAAAGAAAATAAATTAAACTTCCCTTCCATGTACACTACCTAATCAATTCTTATTTTTGTTTAACTTTCTAAATATTGACTAAATATATTGTTGAAATAAATTTTTATCTAAACAACCATTACTTCAAGAGGTGGAAATAACAAGGTTTGTAAGTGAAAAATGATGAATATGTATTTTTAATAGATTTACTATCAAATCCGTTATAATTTATTGTATTCATCCTTAACTTCAGCTAAAACTTTGGCTGAAACAATTTTTTATGAAACGAATTATTACCGTAAAAACAGGGTTAATTTTTAAAAAATTAAAAAATCTTAGTATCTAATTCATTTGAATTTATTTTAAACCATCTCAAAATTATATTAAATCTTGGTGCAATTCGAATTTTTATATGATAATTTTATAAGTGCAAGGATTGAAAAATAGTTGTTCAAGGTTAAAACAATTTAATAATTACCTAAAGTGGCAAATAATATTAAATTCGTTCTAAGTTACTCAATGTGGATACATTGAGTTAAAAATAGTCATAATATTTTCGCTGCATGGTAAATGAGCCAATATTTACTCGATCATTTTGTAATTTCGGAGAACATAAATATGTTAAGTGCAATAAGTTCTTGAAATATTCCAGAAGTGTATAGAAGTTTCCAAAATATTTCCAGAATAAATAGTTACTTATAAATCTACTTAGACCTGTAGGCTGTGCCAAAAGGGATTTTTATCCTAGAGTAACATTGTTTTCGATAGAAGAATGAATAATCTATTAATATCAGCAGGCCCTTTGTAATTTATAGTTATATCTTTGTTTCTGATGACACAAATTGATCCTGTGGTACTTATCAAGGAATTTATATTACATTAAATTAAATATTAAAACAAAGTTAAAAATAAAATTATATTCTTAAAAAACGAAAAAAAATATGTTTTCTATTTATTATAAAATAAAAATATAAAAAAAAACTTTAAATTTAGGTAATATATTCAAAAGTAAAAGATTGAGCTACAACTATTTAAACTGTAATATTTTAATAAGTTTAAAATAATAATCAAGTAATAAACAAAACAATTAATTTTAATGGGAAAAAAATGTGTGGGATGCTTGATACCTGTTGTCTTAAATTTTCTAACACTAATGTTTATTCGTTGGGATAGTCATTAATAAAATTGAAAAAGAGGGCAACGCACGCTTCATATCATATATCTTAAACTTTCTACCACAGATGGATATTCTTTAACACAGTCACTATGAAAATGAAAGATTAGAGCACTCCACACTTTTTTTCATTAAATTGTTTTTTTACTACTTGATTCTAAAGTTAAACTTATTAAAATTTGTTCTACAGAGAAAGTTCATTCTTTAGCTTTTGAACAAATTACTTAAATTTGAAGATCATTTTTTTTTTAGTTCATACAACATAGGAAGCGTGTTTTATAGTTTTTTAAAACATAATTTTATTTTAATGCTAAAATTTATTTGAAAAAATTATTATAACTTATAACTACAAACATATTTTATATTTTTTTTATCATTCCATTTTTTTAACAATCTAATAAAAGAGGATATAATTTGGCTAGAAATTGAACTTTTATAGAAGCCTTGCAGTCTAAGAGGTAACATCACAATGGGATAGTTTTGAGTTAAATAACTTTGCAATTTTTCAGCGAAATGTAAACTTTTATTCTAAGAAAACTCATATTTATTGTGTAACGTAGTAGTTATTGTGGTTCAAATAGCTTTTGGGCCAAAATACTTTATTTAGTAGTTTATTAACTCACGCAGAGAGTATGAAATATCCAAAGTAAATATATATTCACCCAAAAATTTTATCCTCTATTTCCTACTTCGACCCAAATTGTCTAACACTAAAAACAATAAAATAACACATCATACTGAAATTTGTCTCGAACAGCTTCGACTGATGGAAAGCGAGGATTTTCCACTTTCGTCCAAAAATACTATTTTATAGGAACTGATAGAATGACTGATTGTATATTAGGAAAACTTTGGATGATTACAAATGGCTCCTTTGTGCTGTACGATCGTGCATAAGGGAAAACCTCATTAGGTAAAAACTGATCCATTAGGTTTGATTAGTTGTAACTGACAGACGAAATGATCGTCGTGCATGAGGAAAACTACAGTTAAGTCCAAACTGATCCATTCGTTCTGATCAGTTGTAACAGAGAGATGAAGTGATCGTGCGTGGGGAAAACCTCATTAGGTCAAAAGTGATCCATTCGTTCTGATCAGTTGTAACAGAGAGATGAAGTGATCGTGCGTGGGGAAAACCTCATTAGGTCAAAAGTGATCCATTAGGTCTGATCAGTTGTAACTGTGAGACGAACTGATCGCGCATGGAGAAAACCTCATTAGGTCAAAAGTGACTAATTAGGTCTGATCAGTTGTAACCGAGACGAACTGATCGTGCATGGGGAAAACCTCATTAGGTCCAAACTGATCCATTCGGTCTGATCAGTTGTAACCGAGACCAGTAAGTAGAGGAGGGAAGAAGCCTTTAGCGATTTCTTGTGTCTGCCACAGGGCGATAACTCAATTTCATTAGAGTCGAAGATGTTGACGTTCGCGTTTCGGGCGAGCGAACCCCAAGGCGAGGTGCCGCGTTGGGATGAGATTCTGGACACGACGTCTATTAAGGCTAAAGGAGCCGGGATGAGCTCGGAGGTTTGTGGCGAAGGGGGTCCGGGGAGGGGGGTGGCTAAGCCCACCAGCGCTCGGGCATCCCCTGTCTTCTCCAACCGTCCGCCGGTCCAATTTGCATCCCATCACCCTTCCAGCCGCGTCCTTCGAGGGCTTCTTCGTCCCACACCCCCTTCCTCTCCCGGTCTCCTTTATTTATATTTTACATATTTCTTTTCTTTACCTTCGCGCTGCTGGGCCGGGCAGATAGCGGCGAGACCCCATCCCTTCTATCTCTCTCTCTCTCTCTCTCTCGGGGTCTCCGCCCCGGGCCCCACTTCTGGCCGGGCTAACGCCACTCTCCTGTGTCAACGATCCCGAAGGCGTGGTTCCACCCTCCCTCCCCCCTCTCACCGACCACACCCCCTCTCTCTCTAGCCTCGCACACCGTCAGTGGTACACAAATATCCGCGCGAAATTACAAGTATGTGTACGTTTGCACATTCACACGAAAACGAACTGTATCACTAGAAAATACGGGGTTGGGAATCTTACCCGGGCATATGTGTATGTGTGCATTGTACCTCCGATGGTTAAAAGTTAATTGTAAACAGCTTTCCAATATTAACTACGCATGTTGATTAGCATAATAAAACCAAATAAAGTCCAACTAATTAAATTTCGATTGTACTTTCAATGGTTTTAATAAATAAATATATATATATATATGCTTGAACGAAACATCAATTAACACATAAAATAATGCAGAAATTTGGTAATAAATACTCAGTATTGTCTCGAAAAACGTATTTCATGCATGCAAAAATAACCCTATCGAAGTGTTGTATTCAAAGTTACAATGTATTTCTTGTAGTGTTAAAATCTAGTTCCTGGCAACTGGTTTCCAAAGGAATATATTGTAAAAGTAAAAAATCATTTTTTGACGTGACAACGTCTAATAAATCCATCAACGCACGCTGCACGCAAGAAAAAGTCTCCCGTTACGCACATTGTTCCGTTACGCTGTGTCCCATTACGCTCATTGTACCGTTACGATCTGTCCCGTTACACTCATTGTACGCTTGCGCCGCATCTATTTCTCTTCCACTCGATTGGCCTATGCGTCCGAGGAGAAGAAAGACAGCGGCAGCACACAACTTACATCTACACGTGAATTGTTTCGTCGACTGTTTATAAAGTGAAGTGAAAAGTTAATGTGGTTTTCATTGCTTATTACAACAAAATTTCGGCAATAAAGGTTAATTATTCTTGCATTTTAAAAATCTGATTACTAGTAGGTATAATTTCAAATATTTATTCTTTTATTATTAAAATAAAAATGATTCAATTTTATTCATAAAAATATGCAATCATTTCATCAATGTTTTGTAATAACGTTGTCACGTTAAACTAGGTATCGTACGTAAACCGACTTTAGAGACAACCAATTTTTTATGTACTGTGGAGCTATGCCTCACGAAGCACCTGTCCATATAGCAGCGAACTGCACCATAAAAAGAACAGTGGTATGACAATGAAATAGCAATGAGCGTGCAAGTATGCGAGTAAGCAGGTTCTCGAGCGCGCAAGCAAGCAAGTGATCTGAAATGCAAGCAGGCCATTGGGGATCTGCGTCATCGAGCGCACCACTCCTGATCGTGTCACTTTTAATTGTCCACTGACCGTTACACTTTCATCTCGCTTTGATGACGTCATCGCCTCGATTCGCATTTCCATCTGCGGTGAAGTTGCACATCATAAAAAAAGTTTTAAAGTGGAGAAATGTAATAACTGCCTACTCCGATTCAACGCCCTAACAATCCAAGTTCGTGCATATATGACATTTTAAACGCTGTTGTTGTTAAACCAATTTTTTGTAAGTCTGTTTCTTTTACATAATCAAAATTGTAATCAAAATACCGCCTTAATTTTTCTTTTATGAACGTAGGTTTTGGCACGTCTAAATGATTATTACTAAAATGAAGTGTTTTTTTTTGCGAATGTGTGTGTGTGTGTGGTGGGGGGGGGGGGGGGGGGGAGGGGTTCAACAGCGTTTAGAGTTATCTATACTCGTTAAAACGTATCGATTATCTGGAAAATCGAGTTTTTTTCGATCGGGAAAACGAGCTAGTGGCGAATTTAGGAAAAGTTTTAAGACGGATAGGGGGTAAGTGAATCTTAGCTATACTTTTTTTTATAGTGACTATAGAATATTTTGTAAATTTTTACTTGCCTTAAAAATATTTCAGCAGAAGGTACGCGTATATGCATCAATTGGATGTTAGTATATATGTATGTATGACGTCGTTAACCCCCGGCACCATTTGACCGATCGCCATGAAAGTTGGCACATCGAAGTGTTTTTTTCATGGCAAAGGTTTTAATGCTATCAATTGTTTTGTAACTCGCCGCTAGATGGCGCTGCAGCGCATCTACTTCTAAACCGTTCAACCGATTGCCATGGGTAAACAGAAGATCACAGGTTCATAGACATACAAACAACAATGGTGTGTCATTTCTCTATATCCACCACACTGTCATATAGCGCTATCCATTTTGCTTTAACTTTCGGAAAATATATCACCCTGTGCTCAGCCCGGGCAACGCCGGGTACTGAAGCTAGTGTGTGTGTATGTGTATGTATACACACACATACACACACACACACACACACATATATATATATATATATATATATATATATATATATATATATATATATATAACTGACGACAGAGCACTGTTGTCATTGATTTTTAAAACGTTCTTTGAAGTATTCTATCCATGGGTAACATTGAATCATGCTGGTTTAAAATGACAGTAATAAATACTTTTGAGTATAAACACGGAATTCTCTGTGCTTTCTAGGCATGTAAATTTTGAAATAGGCTGATATCAGCTTGTTCTCTTTGTGTTTATGATTTATTTTTGTTGTCCATTCCTAAGTCTTCTCTATGATGGTCAGTGTGAACCAGCAAATACGTGTTCACATTTTTTTTTTAAATTCGCGGTGTAGACCACAATTTTTTCATTATCGGGCAAACGCTACCTGCTTATTGGCTACTCACTCGTGATACTTGTTAACTGGAATGCTAATGATTCGATAATTATTTCTTTGAAGGTATTAAGTGGCTCAGATTTTCTCAGATAAACTCTGATCCAACCACTGAAACAGCATTAAAGGTAAACGAGTTTGGAGTCTAGCGTGTCACGAAATGAATCCGCGAATTTTCCCGGTCACTATTAATGTTAATTTTCAGTCAGTTGTAAAATGTTTTCTAGTAATAAATTATATTTTTGCATCTCAACTATACGAATTTGGTAAAACTGTTTTTATTTCATTTTGCAGGAATGTTTTACGGCATTCTTCCCCTCTCGTTTTCCTTCAAGTTGAAGATGACAATTTCCGGCAATTTCTGCTTGCATTTTTCGTTTTTGTGAGGTAAGATAATAGTAATTGACATTTCCAACTTTACGTTGTCTTAGGACTCTGAACTACTTGTGGTTAAAATGTTAAACTTTTGCGCGCGCTTACACACAGTCTCAACGTGTTTCGTTCGAGGCCATTTCTCAATCAACCTTAACAGGTTAGCAAAAGTAGCTCATAACGACTTTTGTTCAACGTAAGCATCTGATTGACTGTTCGAGTGTTGAGAGTCTAAACAGTCCTTTGCGACAAACACAAGATTTATAATAACAACTGCGACAAAAAAATATCAATACATAAATATTCTATTGTTTTAAAATTGATGCTGACGGTAATTCTCTAACAAAGGGACATACGCTCAAGTAGCTAAATGGGAACCACAACACGTTCAATCGATCACAGTAGACGATCGGTTTTGGAACTGAACACACTTTATACCGACTGCCGTGTAACAGTGCGCATCCACGTTTGTAAACATGTTTAAGTTCGGTGCTTCGTGTAACCGCGCCCTCATATAGCTCAGTAAGCATGTACAATCAACCCGCTAAACACGACACGACTTGATGTAAGCTTTTGGACATACGCCATTGCTAAGCACACGTAAGTCTGTCTTTTGGGTAATGTTTTAGTTTTCTTATACAGACTTACATGAGCTTAGCAATTGCGTATGTCCAAAAGATAACATCAAGTCATGCACTCCAATTGCAAAAATCATTCAAAGATAATAAACACGCCACGCTATCTCCACAGCGTTAAGGCCCTTCGTGTTGGCCATGACGTAATACCGCTCGCTGGACATTTTGCATCAGGCCCGTGTGCGGGATTGGTGGCATGGCTGGGAATTTAACCACCCTTTCAATCATTCTTCGTGTGCGAGATGAAAAAAATAAATACTGGAGGGGCAAGCAAAGTGACGACTGGATCACTCCATATGAAAGAAGTGTGAATTTCAATCAGTCTAATAACCACAAGGTTTTTTTTTTCTCAGCTGGGTCCATTGAAACCTTTCGGATGTTGCGCATTGAAAAAAGTGGACCGTGTTGCGGCAAGAGGAGAATATTTGGGGGGGGGGGGGGGGGGGAGGGGTGTTGAAGGTAGGAGGGGAAAACGTAATTTCTTTTCCCGCTGAATGCGGGGCTAATAGTGGTCAAAAAAGGGGGGCGTGATAGGATTCGAAAGAGCGGGGTCAGCGCGTGAATACTAATCCAATATACGACGCTCTTTCACCGCGGGTTCAGGTGGTCTCCCCCCCACGGAGAATCTTCTCCCTTCCCCACCCTTCTTCATCCATCAATCTTCACTCACCACTACCCACAGAAGATAGGCGCATCATCCCCCCCCTCCCCCCCCCCCCCCCGCTATGACGCCAGCCGTGAACATGAGTGTGACCTCAGACCGTGTTCAGACGGATCACTTCGTATCGTTGGTGGTTCCTGACTTGAGTAGGATTTGGTTCGTGTCCTTTTTTTTTTTTTACTTCATTCTCTTGTCCCACACTGATAACATTCATTACAATGCTGTTAATGAAAGAAAAAAAATTACATCGTGTGGTTTTTGTTCAGAACATCTCTTAAATGCCCTAAACATAACTACCTTAAAAAATTAAACTTCGAAACCTAGTTAAATTTTTGTTTAAGTATTGGTAAAAAAAAGGCAGCCAGAAACACGGTTATTGTAAATTTGTAAAACACATGGCTATGTTTTTTTTTGCATACATGAAAATGAGTTTTCTAGATAATAGGCCCTACTGAGTATTTCTTACAAAATTGGTGCATAATTGTTTTTTTTTTAAATTTATGTTTCTTTTAGGCATAATCAATCCATGGAAAATATAATCAAATATTCAACAATTTGACCTTATTTGATTGTACTTTGGCTATGTAATATAACAGTAATCTGGAGATTGAAAATATTTTATCTTTTGTTTCCGTTTTTATTGCCGTTGCTACGATAACTTACATAAATAAGTGCTTTGTTTACAGGTGCAAAAACAATGTTTAGATATTTTTTTTTCTTTTAAAAATTATTTAAGGCATTTCAAAGACTTTGCTAAGCAACAGTTGGTCTATTTTTCTATTTTACTGATATTTGGAAATCGTAAATTCAGTTTCTTTTGATTTCCTGGACAGCGACCTGTCAGGCGCTCAGTTAGAGGCGCCACCAGGAGGAATTGTACAGGACTGGTGGCGAGGACTGAGGCGAAGACTGGTGGCGCTACCGGGAGGACTGGCGGTGCCACCAGGACTGGAGCATGACTGGTGGCGCCACCAGGAGGACTGGTGCAGGACTGGTAGCGCCACCAAGAGGACTGGTGGCGCGACCAGGTGGACGGGTGGGTGACTGGTGGCGCCTCTAACTTAGCGCATGACTCCGGGTATGATGGGGATTCGAACGCTTTGGTACAACTGATGCGAACTTTAGCTTCCCGTCAGGAAGCTGCAGTTCGTAACATCATTTAATGCTCTTAACACATGTAACAAACATAGTTGTTTGAAATGTCAATTACGTTTTCAAATCAATTTTAATTAACTAAAGAAAATACATATTTTTTATTGAAAATGATAAGCACGTTTGCCACAGTAAACAGCAATACAATTTTTATTTTAACCAAAACAACCCTGTACTGGATGTCAGAAATTTTTAAACAAAAAAAAAATGATATGCAAGATGTACAAGCGCACATGGTAACTTAATATGTACTTTGTTTTCATTCCTAAAGTATAAAAACGTAATTTAATCAAGGACTCTTCCGAAATCATCAGAAGCATAGTTTACAGTTCCAGTGTACTTATTGTTGCAGAGAGCAGTGAAGGCGATGCGTCCCCGGCCGGGTGTAAGGACGGCGGCGACGGGGTTCCGGCGCCCCTCAGCTCCGCCCGGAGACGCTGCACGCTGGTCTCGATGCTGAGGACGTCGCTGAACACTCCCTCGCACGTGGGGGTGAAGGTCACCCACACGTCGACGAAGCTCCCCAGCCCCGCTGAGGCCTGCCGCAGGACACCCCCGGACGGCTCCGCTCTGAACGCGGCGCGGGCCTCCTCCGTGGACGTCGAGAATCTGACCGCTCCGCCCACCGGGTTCCTCACGACGACGTTCAATTTCCTCATGCGTCCCAAGCACACGTCCTCGAAATCCAACACGGCTTCCGAAAGCTCCAGCAAGGGAAAAACAACGGCGCAAGACAAGCCGAAACGCTGCACGAACCCGTCATTTCGATGAACGTTCAAATCACCGTAAATGAAACGGTAATTTTCTTCGCCCTCTATCAAAAATGACGTACTTCCCTCTTTGTAAATTCTGGTTCCGTCATATTCATTAAACACATCACTACGCTCAAGGATGCAGTCCATCTGTATGTATATACGACTCTTTGAGTGAATGACCACATTATTTTTTGGGACACTTTGGCACTGTGGTTCGATAATTTCAACGCATTTCACACTAAAGGGCAACTTTGTGGTGAAGTGAACAAGCACAGGAAAATCTTTATAGTTCTCAAGTTCCAGAACATGGGTCACTACTAACTTCTGATTTGGAGAATCAAGAACATCTGTCGCTAGTACCGTGAAATGGGTCTTTCCAGAAAGGAGACTAACACAGTCACGAAAGCTGTCGATGTGTGCTTTAAGAGGAAGATAAACTGGTGCTAGGTCCTTTCCAGATGGTCTTTCGAATAACCCTTGATTGAATGAATACTTGTCAGAAATTCTTACAACCCCTACCAAGTAGCCTCGCAAGTCAGATGAGGATAAAGGTACATCGAATGATTTGGTATCAATGGTAATTGTTATTACAACCTGATCCTTGGGAGGTATATTGCAATTCAGGGGTTCTACTTGGAATATTCGTTTTTCTACCATACCACAATGCGGCATTAGGTGATCAAAACTTGTTTCTGTGATTCCTTCACATTTTCGAATTGAGCTGGGAAAGTCAAGACATTCGAAGATATCGGATGGGACTGTAAACGGTGGAGTAGCATCCTCAAAATAACATTCGCTTGACAGAAATGTGTGCCACGATATTAGGACCGGCACTGAACTACTGTTACGCACGCGTATGCATCGCTTACATGTCTCACCACTAAGAGGGATAACACCAAAGTTGAGATCATGTGAATCATTCAACCTGCCAAACATTGGGAAATAAACTGGATGGGAGGTCACAACTACATTAATGTTAACTAGCAATGGTTGCAATCCACACACATGCAGAGTCAACTCATCATTGTAGGTTCCCCATGTATCTGAATAAATCCAAATATTGAATTCAACAGCACCTTGGCTTGGAAGCTCAGCTTTTGCTGGTTGTACTAAGATAACAAGACCATTCTCATTGTTAATCATATGCATCCATCCATCACTTTTCGTTGAACCAGAATCTGATAAAATTTTATTAATGTAACCATTGTCATATTTTCTTTTTTTCTCAGTGTAGTTGGCAACAGATGCATTTACCCACGTGGCGATCGGTGTCTCATTGGTGACTACCACAGTCTGTTTAAATGGCTTGAAACACGGCACATTTCTGAAATTTATTTCAGGTAGAGGTCCAGGAAAATTATTTTCTGAGTTACATTTTTCTTCTAAAATAATTATTGTATTTTTATGGACGATATTCACTCTGTCTTCATATAGTATTGCATTTGGAAAATTTTCACCCAAGCTACAGTTGTTAACATGTGATACTTCTTTGCCGTTTAGATCTTCTTCGTCTACAGTCTTCTTCAAAATTTCTTTTTGAGAAGGAAATGTAAATGTAACACTCAAATTCCTAATATTACAAAATACGGAGAGTATTACAGGAGATTCCAGGTTGCCAATGAAACATGGTACAAAGAAATGTCGCACACATCCTGTACTTAGTGGAATAATGTATGCTTCAAGGAGTGTCGTATTGAAAGGTAGAATTGTGCCTTTAATGGGGTTAATAGAGAAATCTAATTTTGTTGAATCACACCCTATTTTGTTTTGCCAGGAAAATTCCACAGCTTTACTAAAGAAGTTGCACACTTTTATGGTATATTTTGTCTCTACCCCAACATACAAAATGTCTCTAGGAGCAAGTATTGGAAGACTACGAGGCAAGACTTCGACCGAAACGACAGGCTTGAAGACATCAGCAACTATTGCTACAAATGACTTAATAAAAGTCTGGTCTGGACATACTGAAGCATTAATAATAATAAGAGAGGACCAGAGGCGAGGAATTGCAGTGCATAGCTTATACATGAGATTCGAACTATATTCTGTGTGAGTAAAATCAATCGAGTTGTTTTTTCCATTATGCATGAATATAAATTTTTGTGTTTTCAGATCGAATTTCAGTTCATCAATTTTCCACAAAGTTTCCTTGCTATTTTTAAGGGAAACAGGGACATTTTCTTCAATTGAAGTGCCGGTTTCAACAAGCCCAAAATTTATTACGTCTTTCGATGCAGAAATAAATGGATCTTCAATTTTACCATAAAAGTTAAAATTGTGTATAAGTTCCTTGTCGTTAAAGATACATGTTTCCTTTAGAACTATATTGCCCGGGCCCGTGGCTGTAACTGTAAATTCAGACAGAGAGTTTGACTGCACCGGAATTTCAAAGATGGCTGTACTCTTCTTTATAGTACATGATGGAAAACTATCGTTGGTGCTCTTCCAGTTGGCTTGTAAGGGAGCGGTGCTGTTATTGCTTACATTTACTGAGAAACTAAAATGCGAACCAAATTTCAGTTCTGCGCCACGAATATCAACAATGGGAGGTGACATGGTTGCTTTTAAAGATATTGGCTTAACCCAAAATTCTATTTCGGCAACCAGTAAATCTAAACTTCCTCTCTCTCCGGTCATTTCGAATGAACATGTGTCATTTTGGTCTTGTATAGCCACATTAGGGATATGGCGAACGATTAAACTTTTTATTGTTCGGTAAGTTCCACCGAGACATTTAGTCAAGTTGCTACTTACAGTAAATTCTTCGAAGGTGTTTGGGTTTATAATGCCACTATGAGGAGTAATTATTACATTTTCATGCTGTACATCTGTAAAATCATTCGTTGTTGGAAAAATTACGTTGGCCATTCTGCCAGTCCATACGTATGGGATACCAATGCTTGAGGTGTTGAGTACTCTGAAAGATTTACTGCAAAGGTTACCCAAATTTGAACCATCCAGGTTAATAAAATACCTCGAGTCCTCGTCCATGTCTATATCAATAGCTACAGTTTTTTCTAGTCCAGGAAGTTGAATGAAATCATACCGAAACCGCAAAGCATCACCAATAATGTTAACCTCTTCAAAAGAACAGCTATCACTAATAATCACAATTACTTCTGAGTACAAGCAGTCTTTTTCTGGCATAAATGTTACAGTAAATGTCACAATATCATCCTTATTTACCTCGAAATACCTAGGTTGTATGGAAAATGGAGGAACACAAAGGGTGTTAGAAGTGCATCGAAGATGTAGACTTGCTGATAACCATTCGTCTTTGCTTAAGACCCAAAATCTTCCACCTTGAACTATGTTTATCATTGGAATCGTCAAAACCACAGCCTGTCCAACCCAACATGTTCCACATTCTATTGATTTTGACAAAATCTTTTCTCTTGTAAACTTGCAATCTGATTCCGCACTTAGAAGCGATATTAAAACTGGAGGTTTCCTAAATGTGGCTATTTTCAAAGTTAGTGTTTTTCCTCCGTCCACATACACTTCGAAGTTTTCCATCCCAGTTTCTAAACTATTGCAAAAGAACTGCACCCTCAATCTCACCGACATTCCTGGGGCAACCAGTTTAGAGTTGCTTGGGAGTGTATCGCACGAAACAACAAAGTGTGAATTGACATTTGCCTTTTGCAAGGAGAATCTGCCGGCACAATTACCGACATTGATCAATTTAACAAACTTCTCATAAGCTTTTCCAACTTCGTAATCTCTAAAAACAACACTCTCTGGTTCAATAACAAACCTTTTACATCGAGCATCTGGAAAACGGATCTCGCGTTTACTTAATCTTGCTCTCGGTTTGACGATGCCGAACAGTTCTGGTTTAGCTTTGTGTTTATCATCACCCGGTTCAAAACAGACACTTTTCACAGATGATCCAGTGAGCTCCTTGAACGTACCTGGTAGAAGATAATCGGCTTTAATAAGATTATACTTCTTGACTATGTTTTCGTCCAGCTTCTCAAAAAGTACACAGGGTTTGAGCTTTGCCTTTTCAATGAACCTGCGGTTTTCCGTACTGTTATGTTCTTTCACCAGGAAATCCGCATGCAACTGCATCATGTTCTTTTCTACGCGACAAATATCATCCAACTTGTTCTCATACAATTCCCTGGCCTCATTCGCAGCAGCTGACAATGACAGGAGGTTCTTATCCAGACCTGACACTTGAAGGTTTCTTGCTATATCGTCAGACAATGGTTCGTCTTCTAGTGCCTTTTGGAAAGATGATCTAATGAACGGTTTCATGTCAGGGTAGAAGTTTTCAGTAAGTTGGGGAATAAGGGGTTTCGGTTCCGTTTTTTCACATTTAGCTGCCCCATCCAAAATAATTTCGTCTGTCATTTCGTAATTATGACCCTCCATTACTACTCACATGAACATACACAACCTAAAGATGCCACAATGTTTACCAACAACTAACCCAAAGTATTAAAAAAAATAACTTAATTAGGGTACATGTATATTAACATGTTCAATTAAAAAGTGGCATGGATTTTAAAACTTACATTATATCAACTCCTGATTCTTCTTATAAATCTTTTATGAAATATTTTTATCTTGTTGTGAAAGTCTCATAAATCAATGTTTTGATATACTTTGTTTACAACCACTGAAAACCCTACCACTAAGTTACAGCAATGAAGTGCTGCCAAACTTAATATAAAACAAAAAATTTCTTTTAACGAGGGAGAGTTATATAAATATTAATGCGATTTTTTGCTATTATAAGAATACACTAAGAAAATTATAAACTTGAGCATTGCTACTTTCTCTCTGTTATAATATTTTTAAAATTGCTATAAAAATCATAAAACTTTTATGCAAAGAATAGAAGAATATGTGGATATCCTGCACATGCATTATAATACTAAGCACTATTCACCTTTTCCTTTATGTTTAAAGTTGTCTTGCAGATAGAAAAATCAGCTTTCGATAACATTTAGCACTCGAGTACTACTTATACTTATTAAAAAAGAAAAGCCAGAACAACATTCCGAGACTCTTCATATAAATGATTAGAAACTCATTTTTAACAACTTATATTAAATACCTTAACCTCAAAAAATATGCATAGTTTCTCTTTTAGAAAACACGACCAACGGAAACTGCGGCTTTTAATGCAGTATGTTAGTACATTGTAAAACCACTATAGCTTCCATATTATTTGTTGTGCAAAGTAAGTTGGGATGATGTTAGTTTTGATATCCTTTATTTTCTGTTTCTAAACATTGCTAGGGAAAACTGTTTTCATCAGATCCAAATAATTCCTCGGCAAATGCAACACGTTCTATAGTTTGCGATAAGACAACCAATGTACTACGTACTCCTTCCGAAGAGTCTAGTGGCAATGATGTTGAAAGAAATCCACGATGGTAGCTCTGGCATTCACCTAGGAATGTACAAAACTCTAGCCAAGATCTGTCAGCACTACTATTGGTGAAGTTCCACCAGAATGTAGAGGCTTAGTGTATGCAATGTGAAGTATGCTCGGCTAGAAAAGTGTCACAACACCGGAGTCTCGAGAAAATGAGGGCCTACAATGTTGGAGCCCCCTTTGAGAGGATAGCCATCGACATCGCTGGACCATTTCCCAAGACTAAAGATGGTAACCGATATATTCTGATAGCACTTATTTACTTCAGTAAGTGGCCAGATACTTATGCACCTTCCAACCAAGAAGCCACTGCCATTGAGGATACACTAGTCAACAACTTTATTTGCAGATTTAGGTTACCAATGGAGCTCCACTAAGACCAAGGCCACAATTTCCAGTCAAAAGTGTTTTAGGAAATGTGTTGGTTGGTGGGAATAAATAAAACCAGGACTACAGTCCTACATCCTCAGTCCAATGACATGGTGGAGAGGATCAACACAACTCTTGAAGAACACCTTGCCAAGAATAATGTTCGCAGGCTTTCACGGCATTGTCTGAAGTAGCTTGGCTTCTGGGTTGTAGCCGTGTCCTTGGCGAATAATTAACCGACGTTTCGGTCGATGTTGCAGTCGCCATCATCAGGGAGCATTTACCAGTTGTCCTGCCTTTATATACTCTCGCCTGAGGGGAAGGTGCTTCCTGATTGGCTGCCGCTGTGGGCCAATCTGAGCCTGCCTTTCTTCTTCTGGTTGGCTGGACTGTTTTGCCAATCAGGGGTAATCTGTCTGATGTTGGCTGTGGAGCTATGTTTTGAGGATTTCTAAAGAGTGGGTTCCATATTTTGCTTAATTTGTGGCCATCTTTTCTATTAATGTTTGCTGGGTGTTTTAATATTTCTATTGATTCTCGAATGTATCTTTTCTTGTACTGTCGGATGTTGGATAGCATGATGTTCCTGATGGCATAGAGAGCTACCATCCATGGCCCCACTGGACAGATCCATGCAAGTATTGTGTTTAGATGGGAGGTGAGGCTGCCTTGTGACATCAATTTCCGCGATCCTGGCCAAGAGCCGACCAGCACCACTGAATATGTCAATCACCTGAAGGGAGTATGGCACTCGTACATGATCAAGCTCGTAAGAACCTCCGTGTAGCGACAAACTGGATGAAGACGAGGTATGACCTGAAGGCTAACTCGACTGGTTATAAGGAAGGCGATTTGGTGTTGCTGTACAAGCCCGCAGAAAAGGAAGGACAGGTTCCATAAGCTACAAGCAGCGTGAGATGGCCCATAAAAGTTTTGAAATAGCTAAGGGATTTTGTCTACCACATCCAGAGGGGAAAGAGGAGACGAAAGAAAGCAGTACATTCGGACCGATTGAGAGAATATAATGGAGATGTGTTACCTGTTCAGGGCGAACAGGTTTAAGGAGGGTGTAGTTTTACAAACGTGAGCTGCAAGGGCAGGATGTGTGTCAGTTACCTGGGCGCCTGGCAGGCCTGCATGGACACTGAAGACACACGCATACTTTCGGGGATTATAGTGGCGCGGCCTTGCCACACCCTACCCCCGCAGCCTTCTTCTTAGGCGCTGTTATCTATCTTTTAGTGGCGTGGGAATTCCGTGCGTGGAGTGGTGTGAATGACGAGACACTTATTCTGGGCGTGAGACTGTGTGTGAGGACATATGCGTGGTAAGGGGCAAACCACTGTTGAGCCTAGCTCTAGTGAGGAGTATGAACTGTGGAGTGGAAATATATTTAATGGTTAATAAACAAACATTTTTAAGTGTGAGTGATATGTGAAGAGATATTAAGTGTGGTGATTTAATCAGTAATTTAAATATTTGCAATATATAAACATGTATAAAATAAATTGGGCTATCCTTACGAACCGGTTGTTTCCACTCGTAATAATACTATGATATTATGCCAGAATACCAGGAATTTAGTTGTTAATCACCCTTGAAGGGATGTTTGCAATATGGCAGCCCAAAATATCAGGCCCATTTTAATTTTCTCAGCTGTGGTTTAAACTGTGAAATCCAAGAAGTAGTAACATTTATTTTTTTATGTAGCATGTGATTAGTAAAACTTTACCTATGATAATGACTTATTTTAAACTTTATTTTCAGAATTATTAATTAATTACCATTTTCTTAATGCTACATGAACCTCATAAATGTAAAATGGAGGTCTCTAAACTGTTCGACACAGCAGACTGGCAAGCACAAACCTCAGTATCAAATTTTGGTCATATCATCTAGGTTTTAATTTTCAATGATTTTCAGGTAAATGCTAGGATAGTTGCTCACTAACAGGCAACAGCCGATTCCTTCACTAATATCAAGATTCTACGTATTTGGGTGCTATCGTCTCAAATGCAATATCGAGGAGATTTTAAATATAAATATAAATATAAAAAAACTACAACTAACTCAATCATCGCTTGTCTGTACGAACTCGTATACTCTCAAACCAACAACAATCACTTCTGAGGTCCAGTGTTAGTCATCACACATAACATACTATTTAAACAACTCAAAGCAACCTCCCTGCCACTGTCACTTTTACATACTAACACTTAAAAACTCTGCCTGTGCCAATGCCTTCTATAAAGCACTCTATCCTACTCTGTCAGTTTGGCTTACATTGTACCCTGTGGCCCATTCTCCACTGCTTCATGAAAAATGTATAATGGTTTATTACCTGAGAGAATGCTCTCATGAACACTTGTAAAATCTCACTCACCTAAAATTTAACGGGACAGAAGTCTCATGTGATTTACCTAAACCCTCTCTATACAATAAATTGGATCTGTCTAAGCCCACCAAACCCCTGTCTGTTATCAACACTAGCTCCATGTACGCACAAATGGATAGCAGACTCTTTTTATCACACCTACTCTCTCTAATCACTACATTGGATCTCCATACGCACGATGGAGAGGAGCCATTCATGATAACACCTACCCCTCTCCTAGGTAAGTACACTGGCTCTGCATATGCACCAATATCCTCTGTAATCTCCTCCGGCATGGGAAGAGGTCAGAACCATTCTGTCGCGGATATTCACTATTGATGGGAATCCTTCAACCACAGTCCAGAAAGACCGAAAATCATTTGACTGAGATGCATTGCACTACCAGTCGTTTCACCGAAATTTCATTTAACCGAAAAGTCATTAGACTGACAGCCGAGTGACGGAAAACCACAATTATTAACTGGTTGCTATTTGTCACTTTTCCGTGCATTGTGTAAAGCAGCAGAGAGGCGACTGAAAATGTTCCGTAAGATCCGTTTCCGTTTACGTGCCACTGTATAACGGACCTTAGGGAAAACCCACCCACTGCGCGCTACGAGTGTTGGCTAAAGGTGGCCACACGTCTCATGGGCGGTGCCAACTGCTCAGGTACCTAAATGCTACATGGGTCGTGGGTACCAATGTTTCTCTCGGTGCGCCTCGCTAGGTCGGCTCAGACTTGTTGCTCAATCAGGCAACACCGCCGCAGGGTGAGCTGCAACTGTACTGTCATCACAGCCATTGCGGGCCTCGAGGTCCGAGTGCCAGATCCGGGCATCGAACCGCGTACCCTGCGTAGAGTTGTGAAAACAGATATTAGGTTCAAATGGTGATGTTGATAACGGATGTTTGGTGACCCTGAGGTGTTGTGTGTTGGGTAGTTTTGGCGGGGGGTTGCAGTTCAGGACACGAACCCGTGACTGTGCTGAGGGCGATTTCAGGAGCACGGTGGGAGAATGTGTGTTAGTGAGATTTGGGTTCGTGGGTTCGAATCCCAGTGGTCACTAGTTCGGGAACGGGTCAGCAGGGCGTCAGCAGACGGGCAGGTTTCTCCGGGGTCTCCTCGGAGCGTGGACTTCCCCGAAGAAGTCCTCGGCTTCTGCGAGAATGGCTCCGTGATTGGGGTCTCGGCTCTTCGGGGCGGTGATGGTGGTGGGGGGGGGATAGCGCTTCGTTACCGGCTCCCAGTTCCATCGGGGCTAATTACACATTCACCGTCTAGCCGGGCGGGGAGGCGGGGGCTGGGAAGTCTCCGCCGGCACCCTGGGGCGACGCGATGGGACCACCTCCCGGCGTGGTTACAGCCCCGACAGTCGCGCGGGTCGCTAACGAGCATGCGCAGTCGTCGCTAACTAGTTCCCCCCCTCTCCTTCCCTTCTTACACTCTCTCTCGTGAAGGGAACAATCAGCAACAGTTGTCGTGCCGCCCTCCTTTGTCGCGAGTCAAAGAGAGATCTGGAGGTAATTGGGGGAGGGATCAAAGATACCCTGGGTTCACGGTCTTTTAACCACTTCTCTGATTCTGAATAATCAAGAACTCCAACCACCGAATGCCGCTTCACATATAGCTTATGATGTTGCATGAGCTAATTGAAGAAACAAAACCGATTGCAACATTCCCTTGAAAAAAAAAACTAGAAATTATTTCAGGCACAACATTACAACCAAAATAATAAATCAAATCAACTTAAACGATTTGATAAAGCAAAAGATGGATGAAATAAATTTTTTTTTATCATATTGCCAACTAAATATATGTATTTACAACTTATTATTTTTAGTATTTTAAATCACTTAATTCATTGGTTTACGTTAAATGAATCATTATATTTTAGAGCAAATGTAGTTTTTTGTCTGTTAGTTGTTACTTCTCATTCTTCTAGAACATTGTTCCAACATTTAAATGGGTAAAAATGTGTTTTCATAAGATTTATCACAGTTACCTGCTGTAATTGGGCACCGTCCATAACACACTTAGAAAATAGTCGATTTGTTTAGTGTATACTGTAAATTCTCACTCTGATGATATTAAATTTTAATCGTAAAAGTGGATTGGGCCTACATCATGGTAAGTACTTGTGCTTGTGATATTTTTTTTTTAATTTGCTGTAAAAACCAACCCCAGAAAAAAATATCTATATAAGAAATATAGCTTTTTAGAACAGTTGTGTGAAAAAAAAAAGGTTTAAGAGAGTTACATTTTTTCATGCCTTACGTATTGACTGTTGTGGGTGCGGTCCATTGACTGGGATGATCACCTCCCCCCTGATCTTGTTTCTCAGTGTGATCATTTTGAAAACACATATTTTTCAAACATAAAAAAAATTAAAATCAACTTTTGAATTTTTAAAATAATACTTGAGTGAAAAGGCTACATAAAAATCTATTATTGGCAGTAATATGCGAACGAGTTTTTGCCTCTGTCCTAAACTTCAAATATCTAAGAAGTTTGAAAAACATGCACAGTTGAAAAAAAATGACATGAGAAATGTTAATGCTGGTCAGCGGGATGTGGTTGGTACCACTGATTTTCAGCAGAGAGTCACAGGCCCAGCGTCCTCATTTGCAAGTGCCTCGTGGGCGCGCGAAGGATTGCGGATTATTCACAACGGGGTTGGCTGAGGAGAGGAGAGAATGGAGGGAGTTTGCAGGAAGGAGCAGGGGGAGGGGGGTGGAAGGCCTCCAACGAGACAAGCCACCAGGAACCCCGAGGCCTCGTTAATATGCGAGTCGCGTCCGGCGTCGCCGCAACAAAGCAACTGTCATAGCCGGTGCGTCGCGACGTAATTACCAGGCAAGGACGCTGCCGGGATAAGGGGAGTGGAGCAGGAGGAGGGGGCGGACGAAAGAGGGTACGGAGGTGGAAAGACGCCGTGGGACCAGCAGGAGATTACTGTTTCAGTACCGTCATCCCCACAACGCTTCTCTGACCACCAAACATAACCAACCCCCGAGAACTCAGCATTCCAACAACGTTACGTGTGTGTTCTTACCAGAAGTAATTAAATACTTTTTTTAATAATAATATTTCAGCAGAAAGAGCAAACGTTATCTTTTTCTTTTGTTCTTTATACTTCAAATTTTAAATAAAACATCTCAAAATTTGCATTCTTAACAAAAGAAAACAAATTTTCAAACGTGAAATTAACATAGGGGCTACCTCTATTTAAAATAAGACTAACTAAATAACACAATTCAAAACATATTTATTTTAATGGCAATTTCGTTAAACAGTAGTAGCTACAGTTAAAGTTGAGAATTATAAAATATTGTATTTCTCAAAAAAAAAAAAAATTCTGAATTAGTTCAGAGCAAATATATAATATCTCAGAGTGAAAATTTGCAAAACCAATCCAGACACAAGGGTCATAAGGTACACGGTAAAATACTTTAAATGAATAGTATTATTTGAATGTTTTACAAGTATATACTTTTATAGTTATCACAGTAATATTTATTGTAGCCTGCTTTCTTAATGGTTTAAAACATCCACATTATATCCAGAAAAAAATAAAATTAAAAGATGCCTAAGTCATTATTACTAAATGTCTTTAAATTACAAAAAGGTAATTAATTTTTATGTTATGATACTGTCTCGGGAAAGGTACACAGTCTCGCGCCACACAGTCGCACTCTAGCGATCCCGCCGCTCCACGTCGCGCCACTCTCGAGGAGGTCTCTCACCCTCTCCGCCGATGCCGCACTTCCCTTCACTCTCGGAACTCGCTTGGGACTGCCGCGAAGGCCAGCATCACCCTTTTACACTAGTGGGTCGTCTTTCCAGAACCGACGAGAGCGGCTGTGACGAGTCGCGTCATCCCGGGACGACCCGATGCCCGAAAAGTCCAGAAAGGCTGCAACCATTCGCGCCACTTCACGCGGCGGCCTGCGGAATTCCCAAGGCCACTCAGCGATAGATAACAGAGCTGAGGAAGAACGATGCGCGCAGAGGAGAAGGGGGAAGGGGGTAGCGACGACCCTTGTAATCCGACCAGGCACACGTGGCATACCTTACGGCACTTGACACGGCGCCTGACGCCAGTGGCCGTGCAGGGCCGCCAGCCAGCTCCGAACCAGGCGCGTGTCGCGGTCCTGTCTGCATTCGTAACAATACATTTCCCCAATGTTTTGAATGTTGCTAAATGACGATGGCAAGGAAGAGTGACCTAAAAAAAACCTCGCAGAATTCCATATACTAATAATTCATAACTACATACATAGGATCAGGAGTATTACCAGACTTCGTAGTCCCAGTGTGGCTGCAGAGCAGAGTAATTTTGAGCTAACGGAAAGTTCTTAGGGAGATTTCATGGTAAGTCTTCTGCACTGACACGTTTCAAATGATACCCAATTCAAAGAGAATCTAAACTATTATACTTATGTTATACACGGGTATAGTCAAATTTAGAAGCTAACAAGGTGTAGACTACCTGGCACAGTCTTGAAGTGACATTATAGAAGTTGTGGTTTCAGTGTGATATAGATATTTATCAAAAACGAATTAGGCTTTAAACTTAAGTGGAATTGTTTTATGTACTTATTGGAAATAACTAGATGTTCTGTACACTGATATACCAGTAAAGTATTTAATTCATTTATGTATTTGTTTTAATTGCGTCCATGCACAAAACATTTTTATATACTTACTGTTACAATAGATTCCTTTGGAAACTAGTTGCCCAGAAATAGTTTGTAATTCTACACGAAAGATATTGTAACTTTGTACACCATATTGCTACGGTAATTTTTGCATGTATGAAATACATTATTCGAGGTAATTCTGAGTTTTTCTTCGAAAATGGGCTCATAATCATATATTTTAATTGATTTTTCATTCAAGCATAATTTGTTTAAACAATGGACAAGATGATCGTTTATTTAATGATTGGACTTTTTTCTTTCACTGTTGCACAGTTAATACTAGAAAACTATTCCAGGAACGGTTTACAAATAACTTTAACCAATGGAGGCACTAGGTCAACACAAAGCATACATTCCCAAGTAATAATCTGAACCCAGAATTCCTGCTAACATAATTTTGTAATGATACAGTAGTTTTCATGTAAATGTACAAATTTAGAAATGTCTGCAATTTTACATGGATATTTCTGTTTCATTAAAAAAAAAAAAAAATACAGTCAGGTAACACTCGCAGGAACATAAAACTGTGGATACGTCAGAACTGTGAGTGCCAACTTGCATATTTACATGTAGGCTTAATAGGTGTGAAAACTAAAACTATAGAATTATAACCAGTTTCACACACAATGATTTAGTTACTGCTGCACAGAGCTGAGTATTTTGATCAATTACAAGATTTGAAACTATCATAGAAGATACGAAAAATCATTAAAAAAAATAAGTGTATTTACGATATTCAACCTAAAGACCAGTTTGATTTCCATCATCTATGGGATCATTGAGTGTTAAAACAATCATCCAGTGGCACTAGCCTGATGTTGTGACCTGTCCAGCCCAATCAGCACTGACAACTGGCGAAGAATTTACAATATTTATTAATCCTTGTGTAATTAGTCTTCTTTTCGTGTCCTTACTACATTATGGGGCTACTAGGGCAGTGCGCTGTCAAAATATTTATTGTGAATATTAGTGATAGAAATTGTGTTTTTAAACTTTTTCAAGTGTATTTATATATGTGAGATCATGTTCCCGTATGTATAAATTATTTGCATTGTAAATTATAAATGATTAAAATTGTTGTTTAATGAATAATTAAAACTTTGAAAATTAGAATAAATATCCATTCAATCTACCCGTGCCTCTTCTCACGCGAACAGAATCTTGAATCTGGCCTAAGTCTTTTAGTACCTTCGACCGTATCTTTTCGCTCGCTTTCCTTTTCTGCCGTGCCAGTTTCCTTAAGCAAAATTTTACTTAACGCCAAAGCTATCACCAAATTGACCATAATTTTCACCGTACGATAAGTATCTACAGAATGATTCCGAATTCGCTCGACAAACTTTGGCTAAATGCTTATCACAAAAAAATTAAGTTGTAAACATAACACGGCATATGGCTTTGAGTGCTGGTATATAACTTTGAAGTTTAAGCCTAACGCTTTTTTTTATGGCAAATAATAAAGAATTTATTTGATTTGTAACACAATTATATTTTTTTAAATAATTTCTAAAATCTTCAGATAATTTGTGGCTGTTGTAAAATAGTTAATTAATTTTAATTAATTTTAGGTAAACAACTCGCAAGAAAAAAAAGTCTGGAGGAAGAAGGTCACTACCCACTTATTTCGAAGAACACTTTAAGAAAGCAACAAATTTATAAAATTTGAAAATTGTGATAAAACAAAAAATAATACATCCATTAGTGTTTTCAACTTAAAAACTTTCTCTTTGAATTGCAATTATAAAAAATTGTTTTGCTTCAACTTGAAAGGAGTTACCCGATCCGCGGAAATAATTTACAGCCATGTTTACTACATTTTTTTTTATGTGATGAACTTGCAGCCGAAGATTAACGGCCGGATTCTGACTCAACTCTGTATTGGGCCACTCTTTATAGAGCATTCCGATCAGGCATGGCCGTTCATGCCTTCACGGGCGCTAATTTCTACACGCATCGCGGCATCGGGTCCGCACCGGTCGAAATGAGCCTGGCATTGCTATTTCGCGAAGCTTCTCCCTTGTATATATATATATATAGATATATATATATATATAGATATATATATATATCTATCTCACGGTCGACTGGCTGCCTTTATCCGAACTAACATCCTCCCCCCTTCACCCCTTCATCAACCCCGCAGGAAGTCTTGTCTGCCTTTCGCTCCGTCTGTTGCTCTGCTTAATAACTCCTGAAACTGAATTCATATGTTAATCCCCCGGCCCGGTCGCGTCCTCCGGTGATGATTATTCAAAGCGGCGAGGCGAGGGTGTGGAAGCCGTGAGGAGGGGGGTGGGGAGAGCCTCGCTGGGGAAATAAGCCCGAAACGTCAGTCGGGCGGCCGCTGTTCTCGGAGGTGCGGAGGCCAACTTGCTGATGAGCGACCCCCGGGTGGATGGGGGGGGGGTGTATCCCCCCCCCCTACCAGGGCCCCTCTCAGCCCGGGGCGAGTTGCTGGAAACTCCCGCCGTCGCACTTGTGCGCGCATCTACACCCCGGGCCCAGACCCATCCCGACCATTCCTCTTGCTTCATCAACCGACCCAACCCCATTGAACCCCCCTGAACCCGTGCTACGCCCATCCACGAGGCCGTTCCTGCTCGGTGATAATTGCAGCGCTACTGTTCAGGGTGGGTTTCCCTCTCCCGCGCGCAACAAGGGCGCTAGTCCTCAGTCCGGCCACACAGACAACACCTGGGCTCGGCTGGCATCTCGCAGCGAGCTTGTCGTTTGGACCTGCTCGAAGTACACCATTGAAGTTCTGCACTGTTTGTCATTGGAAGAAAAAAAAAAAATATTCAAGAACGCAAATTAATAGAGACCGGAAAAAATTCGCGGTTTCGATGGCCTTCAGGATAGACTGCACATTCCCCTGTATACACTCGGGCAAATAGCGCAGGTTCATTGGCTGCTGACTTTTAAGTCGTCTCAGTTGGTTTATCTGTGATTCGATCCTTCTTTGGTTGACGATTTATAATTGGTTGAGATGCGTCCAGATGAACAGTAAGCCAATAGCAAAATCATCTAAGAGGTATATGTATTTGAATTCTAGCCTATCGCCTAATGAATCCGTGAATTTTTCCGGACTCTACAAATTAAGAATTAGAAATGAAAACATAAACCCACAGAGAACAATCCGAAATCGGCTGACTTCAAAAAAGATAGACCCAAAGATGAACCTAACCGGTTTTTTATGGCCAACACAACGACGAAAACCCCATAATATATATTTATCTTCATCTTTGTGTTCTTACGTTTGCTGCGTTGTCTACCTGCATTTACTGTTTTAGTTGAAACTGTCTCGTCGTTGTTAGCCCCTTTTTTTTTCGTGACTTAAGTCCTCCTATTTCTTGTTCTGTCTGATATTTAATATTGAATGTGTTCGCTGTCGTCGTTATCAAGTTGTCCTTAATACCTGTTAAGGTTTGGCAGCTGATTTTGACTTTTTGTCTGTGAGCTTAAGTTGTCATTTTTAATTCTTAATTTGTCTTTTTGAACTTTTTCCATGACAAACAGTGCAAAACTGAAATGGGATATCTCCAATGAAATTGTACTAAATCAAATTCCTTCATCGCATCATTAATTTAAAGAACATAAAATTATTCTTGCAATGCAATCCTGACACATCAAGCTTCATTCAAGCTCTATTCAAAAATTAGGCTTGACCACTTGGGCTAAGTCTTGATTGCTGCAAGCTTACCAGATGCTTGAGACGCCGAGACAAGTTGACTTGAAATCAAGGTGGCTTCAAGCTTGCAAAATCCTTGAATTTATCTTTTTATCCGTGGAATTCTTGCTGTAGACTTGCCTTTGCAGGTTCGCTATAAAAGCTTGAATCAAGCGATATATATATTTTAAATTATACTTCATTGGGCGCGTGATGGATAAATGATGAATGAATTTTTACAATGAGCGCACATCATGCAACGTAATTTTCACAGGATAAAAAAATGCTACATACAAATCAAAATATTGCATGTGTTTTTAAAAGATTAAATTTTTTACGTGACAACGTCTAATAAATCGATGAATGCCGGCTGCACGCACGAAAAAGTGTCCCATTACGCTCATTTTTCCGTTACGCTGTGTCCCGTTACGCTCATTGTACGCTTGCGTCGCATCGATCTCTCTTCCACTCGATTGGCCTATGCGTCCGAGGAGAAGAAAGACAGCGGCAGCACACAACTTACATCTACACGTGAATTGTTTCGTCGACTGTTTATTAAGTGAAGAGAAAAGTTAATGTGGTTTTCATTGCTTATTACAAAAACAATTTTGGCAATAAAGGTTAATTATTCTTGCATTTAAAAAATCTGATTACTAGCATAATTTCAAGTATTTATTATTTTATTATTAAAATAAAAATGATTCAATTTTATTGATAAAAGTATGCAATCATTTCATCAATGTTTTGTTAAGACGTTGTCACGTTAAACTATCGTCCGTAAACCGACTTTACAGCAACCAATTTTTTTATTGATATTGAATATGGTTCATAACATTAAAAACAATTTTTATTGGTAATATTAGTGATATAAATTGTATTTTTAATCTTCTTCAAGTGTATTTATATATTTGAGATTATGATCCCGTATGTATAAATTATTTGCATAGTAAATTATGCATTAATAAATTATTGTTTTTTGAATTATTAAAATTTAAAAAAATAGTATAAATATTCAACATATTTATTGATTTTCATAATTAATTGAATTCATCTCAATTGTTATACTAAATTAAATAATTAATATAATCATGTGTTTATATTAATATTGTACACTGAGTATTTATTTAAAAATATTAAGGTGTTTTAAATGATGCCTTATCGACCATATTTATAATTTCACTCCTGTCTTATTATAATTTTATTTATCTTAATTATTTGCATGGAGAATTAATGTTGGTTTTTTATTACGCACAGTATGAATAACGTCTAGAGCGCTTACATAATTACACGCGCCCATTTTTTTTGTTACTTGGGTTCTTGCATTCCCTTTATCCAGACAGAAAGCCAGGACTGATAAGGGCGACACATGTCCCTTACATGAGTCGGCGAGAAATCTTTTGGTCGTGCCAAGTGCGAATATGAATTTTTTTTTATCAATGGAATATACGTAACAAAAACCAATGTAGAATTCTAGAGTCTATTGTATTTTTCTTTAAGATGCAGCAGTTTGAAAATGCATTTAGGATATTTTGGAAATGTTAGACTAAATTAATGGTTTATTAACAGCAAATGTCTGTGAAGCGTGTATTAAACGTGATACGAGAAAAAGTGTAAACATGTATACGAATCCCGCCTAGTAGGGGGTATTTTTGAGTCGGTGAGGCGGGATGATAAGTTGCTCGCTGCTACTTCAAGCGCGGTATCGCCTCTAAGAGCTAAACCGTGGTGTGGCGCGCATAGGCTAGCTTAAAAAAAAGGGTTAACCCTTATCATTTTATGGTGGAGAAATGAACGTAAATGTGTAATGAAAGTCCTTGAGTGCTTTAAAGAATCTTTACCGTATGATTCTTGCCTAAACATTATTCTGAAAATACACGTTTTTAGCCATTTCCACTGTTTTAAAAATACAGTTTATAAACGAAATACAGAAACAAGACTATTCATCCGCCTTCAGTTTGTTGACTTGTGAGTCGACTCAACTGGTTTGCCCCTGATTCGTTACTTCTTTGGTTGAGGGTTTCTCATTGGCTCAGAGTTGCCCAGACGAACAGTGAGCCAATAGCAAAAGCAGCTTACAGGTATATGTGTATGAATTTCAGACTATCGTGAAATGAATCTGCGAATTTATCCGGTCTCTAATGATAAGCTAGTCGTATGCTACATTTATGACGTCGTACTATCTAGCTGCTGAATTTTGAATTTCTCTGAAACATCGGAACTGGAAAAAAATCTTTACGGAAAATAGATAAATGTATTTTTTGTAAAAAATAATTTAATCATAAATTTAAAGAACTATTTTTTTGTTTAGTTTAAGTTCATTTTCTTTGATGTGTGCATTTTATGAAGACCTTAAAAGTGTTTTTAAATGAAAATAGCTTGACTTGTAATTCAAAAACTATTTACTTCGTTCCTTAGAAAGTTAATACACTATTTTAATGACGATTCAATTACTCGTAATTAATCTGTAAAACCAAAAAAAAATATTGTTGGCGGCAACGTAAATTTATAGAACTCATAACTCAATTATATAATTTTTGCGTCAAAAAAAATTATGGAGAGTCAAAAATAAATTGACACCATTTTTTTTTGGAACTGAGTGAACTTCCCCAAAAGCCACCGCGTAATAGCCGGAACACCGACTCTCGCCAGTCGCTTAGGCGAAGATACGTCCAGCGGAAACGCGTGGGTGGACCTTATGGCCGCCCCGCTGGGACCGAGGGACGCCCATGTGCCCCTGTTGCAGGCGTCGCGACGCCGTTTGGCCGCCGGGCACACGTCACAAGCCATTACCGCCCCAGGAAGGGGGGGGGGGGTGTTGCATAGGCGTCGATCAGACTGGCAAGACGTGCCGACTCGCGAACTACGTTAATTATTCACGTCATTAGCGTTAATTGCAGAGCCCATTCCTGCCGCTCGAACCTGGCCCTTTACCACCCCCCATCCCCCCCCCCCCACGGGGCGAAACTGAACTGCCTGTTTGTCCGTCCGTGATGGCGGGACCGATCTATGCCCTTCCCTTGCCGGCCGAAACCACCACCGCGCCAGACAACCCACCCTTCTCTAGTCGGTTCACGTCCACGCTTTCCCCCACCCCCCCACCACCCATAACCCCAACCATCAAGGTGAGGGAAGCACCAGCCAAACTTGAAACCCCCTCAGATCCCAACACACTGTAACATATATATTTATATTTTTTGTAAACGGAACAAAAATAATTAATGGATAATTACAGATAGGTAGGGGCATGCAGATTTCGCGAAAAGATATCGAGAGTAGATGAAAGTTAAAACACTGTGTTTCGTGATTGGGTGAGTTTCTCCCAGGTACATATCGATTGTAACTACACCAATCACAGTGATTCAGTGCGGAAGTAAACGCGTCCTGAGTGGCTCGGTCAAATGAGTCAACGACTTCTGCCGCAGACGGCCGCCAATAACAAGGAAGAAACCACAGGTGCGGATATACCTTGCAGTCTAATATGGATTTATGATCTTTTAGCGAAAAAATGCCTGCCCCTGAATATAGGTATTTCTTGTAAATTTGTACATTTACAAGAAAAACACTGTTTAAACTACATAATAGAGCTCCTAGTAATACTGGGTTCGGGTACTTACCAGTACCTCCAATAGTTAAAGTCATTTGTAAACCATTCCCTGAATAGATTTTCAATATTGACTGCTCACATGATTAAGCGTAATAAAATACAAAATGAAGTCCAGTTATTGAATATTCAATTTTCTTTGCCATTTTTTAAAATAAATTATGCTTGATATTAAAATATGCATATAAAATTATGTGTCAATTTTCGTAAGAAATTCTCAGTATTATCTCGAAAAACTCATATGTCATAAATGCGGAAAATAGCCATATTTATACAAAGTTACAATATGTTTCTTGTGGTATTAAAAAACTGTATCTTGGCAACTGGTTTCCAAAGGAATCTCATGTGAAAGCACACATTGGTCCCGCTAAGCCCCGGTGTATCCGGGACTCTAGCGACAAGCTGCCTCCCTCGTCTTCGGACAGCTTCTCAGTTCGTCAGTCAACTCGCGGATGGGAACCGCTCAAGACGCGGTCTCTTGTATTCTTTGTCTTCTGCGGCCCGGTGTCGCTGTGTATAAATGGTTTCCCGTTCCCATCTGGTGATTCGATGTTCGATTTTTAATGCCTCCTCCTGCATTCTTGAGAGATCTCAATTGCGCACTCTAAGAAAAGCTGTCGAAAGAATGCCAGAGCCGAAACACGCTACGGAGGTTTCAGCAGCCAGGGACAGAAACGGACGGTGTGACATCGGTCCTAAAGCTACTGCCACAAAGGGCGCTATGTTCGTAATGTTCGCTATGTCCGCTATGTTCGCTATGTTGGCGACGTCTCCAGGTGTCTGTTTCTCGGGTATTTTTTAAACGTCACTGACTTCCCGCGTGCGCAGAAATTGTGCTTTACTTCTGCGTTTGCTTTTAATGAAGAATAATTGAATTTTTTTTTACAGTTACTACTTCATGAACTAGCATACACACATTTTGACTAATTATTGTCACTAACCATCTATTAGCTTTTTTTTTACAGAAGTTTGAACTGTATTCTTTTAATATATATTTTATAAACCATTGTTTGGCTGTTATTTGACCAAACAATTGTATCTGGTAATGTAGTCCGTTTATTCAATAGCAAACAGACGTAGACGGGTCCGTCTAGCTCGGCAATGCTAAGCTTTTCCGTTTACATGCTCCGTGCAAACGATATAAGGATACACAGGGCAATGCTTGGGATTTGATTCCAAAGAGAAAGCTATCAAACTGGGGGGAATTTATCCTTAAATCTTATATATAAAATTCTCGTGTCACAGTTTTCGTTGCCATACTCCTCCGAAACGGCTTGACCGATTTTGATGAAATTTTTTGTGCTTATCCGGTATCTATGAGAATCGGCCAACATCTATTTTTCATCCCCCTAAATGTTAGGGGTAGTCGACCCCTAATTTTTTTTTTTATTTCCAGTTTTTGGTAGGAAATCACCATGGCAACGGCTGTTGCTTTGTTGATGCTTCATTCGTCTCTATGGCAACGGCTATTTCATTGTTAGTGCAGTCCTCATCACCGTTGAAATTTTGCAAGTACTTTAAATATCAAAAATTGCCATACTCCTCCGAAACGGCTTGACCGATTTTGAAGAAATTTTTTGTGCTTATCCGGTATCTATGAGAATCGGCCAACATCTATTTTTCATCCCCCTAAATGTTAGGGGTAGTCCACCCCTAAATTTTTTTTTATTTTTTAGACAAAATTTTTAATTTCTATTTTTTTATGATACAACATACAAAAATACATACAATCCTCAATTTTCACCCTTCTACGATCAACCCTTATTTTTTAATAGCCATTTTAGTAATTTAATCATTTTTCCTCTCCGGTCGAAAACTGATCAATCGTCATTTAATTAGTTATCCCCGCCAGATGTCTACAGGTGTCACTTCTGACCCAGTAAACAGCACGGAGTAGGGATGAGAACGAAGCCGGTCTCCTTTCTTTCTCACTCCCTACACAGTTGTCGGCCATCATTATTGTTTATGCATCAAGTGTAGTAGTAACGTTGACAACTATTATTTTGCTATTTCAGTGTAACTCTCATATTAACTTTTAATCATTCCTATTTTATCAATAATAATTAAATTATCAATTTTGAGTGTATTTTGCACGATTAGTTAATCAAGTGATTTTATAACCTCAAAAGTACTCAACACGTGACACGAGCTTCCAATAACAACGGATTTTGTGTTGTAAGTATACTTTTTTTTATTTATATCGAAAATGTTGTTGATCTTATAAAAATGTAATTTTAATTTAATTTTATTAAAACAATGTAATTGAACAATTAAGATTTTCATAGTTTCCAACAAGTGAATGGGCAACAATATCCAACGTATAAAGATGCATGCCTTGCACTCGGCTTGCTGGAAGACGACAACCAGTGGGAATGCATGCTTGCTGAAGCTGCATTGAACTGTACAGCAATACAAATTCGTCTACTATTCACTATAGTGTTGACTACATGTTTCCCAGCCCGAGCACAGATATTATGGGAAAATCACAAAGATTCAATGACTGATGATATATTGCATCAACATCGTATACGGTGCCACGATCTAACCATAACATTCAGCGACGAAATGTACAATGAAGCATTGATTGCTATTGAGGATCTTTGCATTGTCATTGCCAACTTACCACTTAGTAATTTCGGTATGAATTCGCCAAATCGAACTGCATCTGATTTAATGAATACTGAAATGAATCGTGAACTGCAGTACAGTACTGTAGAAATGGCAGCGATTGTTGCCCGCAATGTCCCACTAATGAATGAGGAACAAAGAACCATTTATGATCGCATTATGCACGCAGTTTCAGCTGGACAAGGTGGGTTCTTCTTTTTGGATGCACCGCGTGGAACTGGCAAAACATTAGTTATTTCGCTAATTCTTGCTGAAATACGGTCAAATAATGGCATCGCATTGGCCGTTGCATCATCGGGCATTGCAGCAACTTTATTGGATGGAGGTAGAACAGCTCATTCAGTATTTAAGCTGCCACTAAATATTCAGAATAATCCTGACGCAGTATGCAACATTAAGAAACAATCGTCCATGACCACTGTGCTGAAACGGTGTAAAATTATTATTTGGGATGAATGTACTATGGCACACAAACATTCACTTGAGGCGTTGAACAGGACATTGAAAGATATTAAAAACAATGACAAACTATTTGGCGGAACTCTGTTGGTCCTTTCAGGTGATTTCAGACAAACACTTCCAGTCATTCCACGTTCAACATACGCTGATGAGATCAACGCTTGCTTAAAATCATCTCCATTGTGGCGTAATGTTGAAAAATTACAGCTAAAAATAAATATGCGCGTTCAAATGCTTCAAGATCCATCCGCTGAAACATTTTCAAAACAACTCTTAGATATCGGTGATGGAAAAGTTGCTATAGATGAAACTGGATACGTAAAATTACCGACCGATTTCTGCACAATCGCTGATTCGCAAGATACTCTCATTGTACACACACAGTACATAAATCATGAGTGGCTTGCAGAAAGAGCGATTTTAGCGGCAAAAAATGTAGACGTCGACAATTTAAATCTGAAGATACAAATGTTGTTGCCAGGGAACTTGGTATCATATAAATCTATTGATACAGTTTGCGACGACAGCGAAGCAGTAAATTTTCCCACAGAGTTTTTGAACTCACTGGATTTGCCAGGCATGCCACCGCATAATTTACAATTAAAGGTTGGATCTCCAATTATCTTGCTTCGTAATTTGAACCCGCCCCGGCTGTGCAACGGTACGCGATTAGTCATTCAAAAATTAATGAAAAACGTGATCGAAGCCAGGATTTTAAATGGCAAGTTCAGAGGTGAAAATATACTCATACCACGGATTCCTATTATACCTACAGATGTGCCAATTCAATTCAAACGTATTCAGTTTCCAATTAGATTGGCATTTGCAATGACTATCAACAAATCCCAAGGTCAAACGATGTCTGTTTGTGGATTAGATTTGAGAACACCATGTTTTTCACACGGACAATTATACGTGGCATGCTCTCGAGTGGGTAAACCATCCAGTTTGTTTGTGTTAGCTAAAGATGGACTAACAAAAAATATTGTTCACGCTATAGCATTAAGAGATTGATATTGTTTAATAGTGTTACTGTCGTAATTGTTTAATTAATGATATATAATTTTAAGGAATAAATTATAATAACTTAAAAAAATGTTTGCCTTTTGTTATTTTTATATTTCCTCATCGTTCACAGCGCTCCATGCTTATTTCACGCATATACCACATTCGTACATACATACAATATACACATTCTAATATACATTACAATAAGTAAGCTATTTTATGTCTACACTAGAAATTACTAGGAAATTATTTATATGGCAAAACAACGTTTGCCGGGTCAGCTAGTAATCCATAAATTTGGTTTTGTACTCACAAGCAAATGACTAAACTCTTCAAATTATTTTGTTTTTATGTTAAATTCATGAACCAATTTATTTTTACGTTCACGTGCTTGTGAGAGATCTTTCAGGCTAATTCTTTGAAGAACAGTCCGCTAATTTATTGCAATTTCTAATAGTGAAGTTTTATTTATTGGTCCTCGTTTCCGAATTATGAATATCTCCAAACTTTCAGTTTTCGTACCAACACTCAGTTTTTCTTTTCTGTAATATATCGTCACAAAAAACCATGAATCTGATGTTGAAGAACTCAAGAACAAAGCACAAAAGTTGCTCGTGTGTACATCATCCTGTGAAACCATCGAACTTACGAGCTACTGTCGCAACAAACGTATCTCCTAACACTGGTGTCTTCTTACATTTCTAGTAGCACCGTTTAAAAGGTTCAAGGCCAGTGGTTACATTCGCCAGTCATTCGCACCGGGAGAAACATTCAAGAGGCCAGTTACTAAAAAGGGAACGTTTCTCAGACGTGGTGGGTACCCGCTGTTAACCAAACGGTAAAACGAAGTGGCTTTAAGATAGCCGCCTGGATTGGGCCAACATACAACGAGCAGAGCTAAAAGCGATGACACCACTTGCAAACCACTCAAGATTTGATAATTGCGTCTGGTTACAATTGTTTCATTTTGACATGAATTTCTGACATGGAATGTAAATGTCTTTAATTTCGAGTTGTGTCATTCCGGCTGAGTATTCGTCACCGCTTAAAACTCCTAAACTATTAAAGCTACAGTGTTGAAGTAAGTATACCTTGGTAGAGCCGACTTTGCTCGTGGTCTCTACTTATGACTCACCTGGTTAACATTTTCAGGGATGACGTAATGAGCGTTGATGAGTGGCTCCGAATTGAAGTGAGAGTGAGAGCTGTAACTCCGAGAGAAATAGACCGATTTGCGTGGTCTTAACTTTAGTTTGGTCGTGAGTTAGCACTAAGTGGTACAAGATAAGCGTATTAACTATGAATTTAGTAACTTTTGTTTTGGAGCCATTAATAGCAAAATGCCTAAGCGAAAACGCTTTAGTTGGAGAAAAAGAAAACAAGCAAAATGGTCCAATCAGAATCAATTAAAAACACGGAGAAGTGTCATAGGTATCGAAAGAGGCAAAAAAGTAGCCGAGAGAAATGAGCCAGTGGGGCGAAACGAGCCCCCAGAAGAGGCACGAAATTGGCGCTCGAGCGAGCCTCAGCCGTCTACCTCACTAGAAGCGACGGGGAATGCAGAGAATTGTTTGGCAATAGACGTGTATATGCTCTCTGATGGTTCTGATGTTGGTATGGCATCAGTTGAGCCAGTGGCTGTGAACGATGGGCCGAGTTTGTCGCGTTTTGGCGTCGCAATTTTCCTGGCGTGGCCGCCCGACCGTCAAGTAAGACGTTCATCGAATTCACAACATAATTTTTAAAATTATTTTATTTATTTCATACACAACATTCCCGTTCAGCGTGATGGAAACTCATGGGACAAACCCCTGGTGATTGTAGTCCAAAATACAGCCTACAGACAGAATTTTTTTAATGTGTAATTTTTAAACAGCGGGAAATGCTACAATCATTTCCAAATTCACATTTGGTATAAAACTTCAATATTAGAAGTACTTATATGTTCTCTGTTCAGCGACAAAAATGTTCTTAAAATTTAAAATAAATTAATTTGTAAAATTAAATTTTTTTAATATGTTAACTCTGTAGAGCGGAATAACACCGATGGCTTTTTTTTTACCAACAATGCCATCTGCTGATGCCTTTAAATTCCGGTACAAAACTAAGTTATTAAAATTAATAACTCATTTGTAAAACACCCGTAATATCTGAACGATTAAAGCATAGCATCGTGTCTAAAAACGGTCTATTACGCAGTCTAAACTCCAATGATGAAAGGGCGCGAGGAAAGGTTGCCAGCGTTTTATAAGAGTTGGAAATTTTCCAATTACTGGAAGAAATGTATGATAATTGCTCCAACGTAGCATGACGTACTAATAACGGTTTTTGCGGGGGAGGGGAGCGGTGGTGGAAGGGGACAGCTAGGCGGGGGGGATGTGGAAGGGAGGAACAATGAGACCGATAATTGTGATAATGTTTAACGGGCTTTTGAAAATGGCCCCGGAGGGGGGTTGTCGAGTGAACGATCATCAGGCAAGCCTCGGTTTTATTCCCACACGCCCTCTCTGCCTTCACAGTTGCTGTAACCCTTCTACTCGCCGGTGGTCCCCGAGGGGTGGGAGTTGCTATCAAAAGCTTCGGGGTGAGGAGGAAGGGGGTTGGGTGTTCTGGCTGCGATAATTGGCGCAGGAAAGTAACCCTCGTCGAATCATCACGTCGTTTTTTGGACGCGTGTCCGCCACGCATGATTGCACGCCCTGCCTGCAACCACCCAGTGTTTTGTGCCTCTGGGTCTACATATGCCAACCACACACTTTAAAGCCCCGTTTATCATTTATCATTTCTTCTCGCGTTCCAATACATAAACATTGAATGGCTTTCGTTCCAATGTTTGCCATAAAATACGTGAATTACGTAATCTGCTATTTGAAAATGTCAACCAGACCCATATATTTTTTTTGCTAGATGTAGTATGTCATTTCACTTACGCAATTGAATTAGCATTAATAAATAAAGTAAGCATGGTGGGTTGATAATGCATCTTGACATTTATTCGTGCAGTGAGTTGTTCGGAACACGTTCATTTACAAGGAACTTCGTAAAGTATTGGCTTTTTTTTCTTGCATGGACATTTCGGACAAGGAACTTTCTATTAAGAGTCGAAGTATTTAATGGGTCCGCCTAGCCAGCAGTGTGTTTGTTTAGGTGTAACGGAATGAAAAGCGCAACACTCGCTGATGCTTCTAGCGTGGTTTCGATAGTAACCTTGAGACTTTGAGCTGTCCCGCTGTCTTTTCGTCATCCATAGCGAGAATATGAGGTTTTTGTGGTTATCAAAACTTTTAATGTCTGGGAAGTTTAGATACTGGCGTAATTCATGTATATTGATAGTTGTTAATAATTTTTCCCCTGAGTACCAAACACGTTTTTATCTAATATTCTCTCAGAAAATAATATTTTAACGAAATTTGGAAAAATAACTACTCTTCAGGCTTCAATATATTCTTAAATTCTTTTCTTGAGCAAACACCACTCACATATCGAGAACATTTTAAAAAAACTGGCGTTTAGCTATAAAGTTTAAATATAATTATGAACAAGTTTTCATATAAATAAACTGTAATCAAATGTCTAACATAATTTATTATTACTGCACTCACCGACAGATGCTACTTTTTTCAATAATAAAAGAATAAATACTTGATATTATACTGGTAATCAGATTCATTTTCTTGCGTTCATTTGACGTAGAAATTATTTCATATTACACATTTATAAACAAAGTTTTAAGTTTTCACTTCTGTCAGTGCGGCGCAAGCGTACAATGAGCATAACGGGACACAGCGTTACGGAAAAATTTGCGTAACGGGACACTTTTTCGTGCGTGCAGCCGGCGTTCATCGATTTATTAGACGTTGTCACGTCAATAGCGAAGATTTCTTCTAAAGCTCTCTACATGATGCGAAATCCTTGATAATAATTTACTTTAGGAAATACTGACTGATTAAACAACGAAAACCAACTGCTCAAACCAAATTGACTTTCGGGAAATTAACGCTACCGTTCCGTATTTAGAGTATTGCGAACATTCTTGGCGGTTTCAACATGCCCTGCGTGACAGAGCTACATTTATCGAATCGTAATACGTACTAGGAAGCAATGGGCAGGTGCACTGTGACCTTTGAACCCTTCGCTCTTTACCCTTGAATGATCAGAATTAGTAAAAACGTAAAAAAACATTGCTTTATTAAAGGCTATTATTACATCTCTTGGTAGATCATACCATCTGGATAGGATGTTACTGAAGGAAGTAGTGCACTGTAGCCTATATAATTTTTTTTCTTTAAATGGAACAGAAATATTCATTTAAAAATAAATATTTGTTCATTTGTATATTTATATGAAAACAACTGTACAACTACAAAATAGTGTTCGCAGTCCATACTGGGTTCGGATACTTACCCGGGCATTTCAACTTTGTGTTGTCCCAGAACCTCCAATATATAAAGTTATTTGTATAACGTATCCCGAACAGCTTTCATGTGTTAACTGCGCACATAATCAGCATGATGAAACAAAATAAAGTCCAATTAATGAATATTCGATTATCTTTTCAATAAATAAAAAATTCTATGCTTGAATTAAATTTTAATTTAAATATAACATTATGCTGCAATTTTCGTAATAAATTCTTGACAATATCTCGAAAAACGTATATGTAGAGACTGGAAAAATTCGCGGTTTCAATGACCTATAGGATAGACTCCACGATCCTCTATGTACTAGGACAAATTGCACCTGCTCATTGGATAATGACTCGTGACACGTGTTACCTGGGATGCTTGTGATTTTATTCTTCTTTTGTTGAAGCTTTTTCACTGGCTTAGAGACCTTCAGGTAAACGGTGGTCCGATCACTGACTCAGAATGAAGGTGAACGAGTTTGGAGTCTAGCCTACCGCGAAATGAATCCGCGTATTTTTCCGGTCTTTACGTATATTATATTTGCAAAAATAACCATAGACATGTGTTGTGCAAAGTTACAACATATCTATTTTGTAGTATTACAATCTATTTCTTGGCAACTGGTTTCCAAAAATTTTTTTTTTGTTTAAGTAAATAAATTGATTTCCTCTGTGTGTTGGCCGTGGAGTGGAGGGGGGGGGGGGGTGAGGGTTCTAGCGCGAGGTCACAGTGCCCTACGCAGAGGTCACGACAGGGCGAGGGGCTGTCAGCCAGGGGTCACGACCAGGCGGCCTCCCGCAGCTGTCTGCTGCAGGTTGGTTCACCTGGGGCCAGTTCACTCAGGGTGTACGTGAAAGAAATGTCCCCAGTTTCAATGGTACATTATAACAGTTTAATTCAGACTATTAACAACCAATCATACATCAAATCAAAGCTAAACTAACCTAGTTTTTTTTTATAAATGTTCAGTGTGTGCACCATTAGTTATACGTAGAGACAGGAAAAATTCGCTGTTTCGATGGCCTTCAGGATAGACTGCACATTCCCCTGTACACTCGGGCAAATAACGCAAGTTCATTGGCTGCTGACTTGTAAGTCGTCTCAGTTGGTTTGTCTGTGATTCGATCCTTCTGTGGTTTAGGGTTTATAATTGGTTGATATGCGTCCAGATGAACAGTAAGCCAATAGCAAAATCATAAAAGAGGTACATGTATTTGAATTCTAAAATATCGCCTAATGAATCCGCGAATTTTTCCGGTCTCTAGTTATACGGTACACATCTAACCTAAAAGTCCAATTCTTCCTACACTTTGGTTAACAAGTCCGGTGTAGTGGAAGCAATAGCCTCTTCAGTTCTGTGTCTCAAGTCTGGCAGATCATTAGATAGCGGCGGAACGTAGACACGATATTTTATAAAGCATCGAATGGCGTTATAGGTGAACGTGGAGGCCAGCGAAAAAGAGCTCTGTCGTCTTGACCATACTGATCAATCCAACCGTCAGGGACTTCGATGTTCAGAAACTCTCGTGCAAAGAGATTCCAATGGGGAGGGGCTCCAATCTGTTGTCAAATAAAGTTTACAGGTTCACCCTCTACTAATTGGGGAAAGAGCAATTATTTCATCATAGGTGGCGCTGTAAGCGAGAAAAAACCACAAAGCAGCACTCGCGCATGCGCTTATCTAGAACTGGTTGAGTTAGATTCTCTTTAATTGTGATCTTGAAACAACACTCTGTACAACGCTTACCGTTGATCCTTTTAAAATGAGTAGAGACCGGAAAAAATCACGAATTCATTTCGCGATAGGCTAAAATACAAATCGTTATACCTCAGTGCTGCCTCTGCTATTGGTTCACAACTCACCTGGGTGACTCTGGGCCAATGAGAAACACACAACCAAAGCTTTATCGAATCACAGGCTGCTACGCTGGAACGTCTCACAAGACAGCAGCCAATGAGTGGGTGGCATTTGACCGAGTGTACGTAGAACTATGGAGTTCATCCTAGAAGTCATTTAACCCGCGAATTTTTTCGGTCCTTAAAAATGACTAACTGGGGCATTATTTTATGGACATACTGTACAACGTATCGGAAGCGGAGACGGATCTGACGGGACAGGGTGTATACAATATCACGCAGACGTAGACGGGTCCGTCTAGTTCGGCAATGCTGAGCTTTTCCGCTACGTCAATAGTCATGTTTGTTTATGTTCAAAACAAGTTAAAATTGGTTTCATATGCAAGGGTATTTAGTGTTTAATTATTACTTTTTATGAAATGAGTAAAATTCTGCCCCGTGCTGTAAACTTGAAAGGTTAAAATTTTGTTTGAAATGAAATTAATATTTCGTAACCTTGAAATGCAATCCCATTTGGTTGCCAGTGGTTAACTTTGCGTGCATCGTGTCAGCAGCAGACGCGATAGTGAAATGTTTCGAGATATCAGTCTCCGCACCTGTGTTTCCGTACCATGTGCGTCTCTGCCTGAGGACGGGAGCTGATAGCAGTTCCCGAAACGTCGCTTGTTTCTGTTTTGGAAAACTATTGTGTTTGTTTCGTCTTTTCGTTTTGTCGTGTTTTTGTCTCGTTTCAACTGTTGTGCTGAATTTTTTTTGGATTCAATATTTTTGTGCTGTCATCACTTGTGGTTTTTTTTCGTTCTCTTAGTCCATTTTTCTTTGTTTTTCTTTGTTTGTTGACCATATCCCTGTTATGGAATATTTTGTGGTGTTTTTATCCTGTTGACAACAGCAATTTTTTGCTTAATTTGTGTTTTTGTCTTTTGGGTTTTTTGTAGTTTTCTTCTACAGACATACATGTGCTTAGCAATGGCGTCATATCAGTCTCCGTTTTAAGTGATGCGTCTCCTTTTCCGTGACGTTGTGAACGGGCCTTACGTGAACAAACCTTTTCGGCGCCAAAGGCTCTGTCCGGCAGGGGGAAAGTGAAAAGGGGCAGAGGAGGGGAGTAGCTGTACAGACATATATTGGCTGTAAAGACCTTTGAAGCCAGGAGGTGTGGTTTAGCCGCCATATTATGATCGGCAAAACAATGTGTTCACCAGCAGTTATTTACGGGCATGCTGAATTACGAAAATGCTGTCTTATACCATTGAAAAATTATTGATCCTGTATCTGTTTAAAAAGCTATCTGATTGTAATAAAAATTGGTTGTCTGTAAAGTCGGTTTACGAACGATAGTTTAACGTGACGTCAAAACAAAACATTGATGGAATGATTGATCCAGAAGAAAAGGAAATATCATATTCGGCCTGAGACTGCGCCGTAATAGGTTTTTGCAACCAAACCAGTTAGGCATTAAAAATATTTTATTATTTGAGGAAGAATTTTTTTTTAAATTTTTCTATCATTTCTATGATAAAATCTACCTCTGCATACTTTTATGAATATAATTGAATCATTTTTATTGAATTATCACTATTTTGTATGGATACAAAGGAGTGAAATGAAATGTATAATTGAATTAATAAATTTACTTTTATTTGCATTCATAAATTCAAATATATTTATTACTTTTGAAATGTTGCGTGCGCCGTATTTATTTTTACAAGTACAAAAAAAATCGCGCAGCTGCCGGGATATGAACCGACAATCTTTGGATTGGAAGTTATGCGATGCTGATCGCACGGCCACGAGGCCATACTTGAAAACTAATAGTTTCAGATGTTATATAAATATTGATAAAAATTTTGTTCACGGTAGGGGAATAATATTATTTCGTTTTTATAACATGATTTTATAACAAATACGCATCCCAAATACACCAAACTTATTTATAATGTGTTACAATATTTTTTAAAACATTGTGCAAAAGATCCCGGGTGTAATTTGAATTATTATGTGTAACTGTAAAACACCATTGTTGGTTCAAAACGTATTTGAATATTCAACATTACTTTTAAATAACCGTACCGATTGTGCTGAAAATTGGTGGACGATCGTTAAATTACATAATATTAATAATTCAAACGACGAAAATATGATTGAAAAGTCAAATCGATGGTTGTTCCATTCGAGTGGAAGAGAGATGCCACGCATGCGTACAATGAGCATGAAGAGAGATGCCACGCATGCGTACGATGAGCAAAAAGGACACATCCGTAGTGGGACATCCGTAGTGGGACACTTTTTCGTGCGTGCAGCCGGCGTTCATCGATTTATTAGACGTTGTCACGTCAAAAACTACTTGTGTACGATGAAACTGGTTATTGATAGTTGGACTTTGGTAGCCTAACAAATATAACAGGAAAAACCACGGATTTATGTCCACTTAATTTCTTAATTTTTATTTCACCACAAGAGTAAAACGCATTAATAGGATTATGTATAAAATAACAACAACATAGACGGATAATCTACTGCCACGTTCATGTTGTATAAAATTTTCACACTTTTTTTTCACAGTAAACAACCTTAAACTTAACCTTAACAACCTCATAGTACATTTAAAACACGAACAGTCATCCCCAAAAACTGAAGCAGAAATAAAATATCAATACATAAATCTGTAAGAGCAAACCGTTCAATTCCCTATAAACCAATATAATTCGTAAAAGGTTATCTGAAAATAAGGGGGTGTTCCTTTATTCTTGCCCTAGAAATTGCACAACCAGAAAATTATTTTAAGCAACTCATACGAAACGTAAAAATATACAGACCTCCATTTACATTTCAAGAGATATGAAAAGTTTTGAAATAATATTATTGACAAAAATATAATGTGAAGTGTAAAAAAAAAACGTACCGATCGGATAATTAAAGTGAATATAAAACATGAACTACAGCGAAAAAAAAATTCCTTTACGATTGAGAAGTTTTCCTGAAGTTAGGCAATTGATCTTTATTTTATCTTCACAGAAAGGTACTGCATACAGACAACTAGGTACCCCTTTAACTACTTTTAATCAAAGAGTTCACGCAGCTTTATTTACACACAAAAATAATTGAAAATAAGTTACACATGTCTTGCTTTTTTCTTTAAAAAATCTCGGTTGAAAATAATAATAGTAAAAAGAAAGTTACATTTTCGGAGCGCTGATGAAATTGATAAAGTTCCGAAATCATCATATCTCGGTGCCTGTGAAAGCACTCTGCTCTTTCGCTGAGCCAAGATTCTACCCCCCAACCCCTCCCTTTTCCCTCATTCCTTATTTTCCGTTCGCATGGGACGGAATGAAATTTCCCCCATCCCCGGTCGAAGAAAATCTGCGGGATGAGAAAGATGAAGAGGGGTTTGGTGGGGGGAAAGGGAGGAAGGGAATCTGGCTGACGATCTTCATGATACTTGTAATCAACACGGATTAAACCGCCCGCGGGGAAGTTTTAAGACTGCGCCCTTGGGTCGTGAGAGGAAGGGGGGGGGGGGAAAGAGGCGAGGTTCTTAGGCGAGCTCCAGAATTTTGAGCCCCTCTTCTCAGGAGCTCAACTGGGGCGGAAGTCTGGCTCTCCTCCGGCTGAATGCCGAAGCAGAGACCCGGATACTCTGCGTCATTACCGGACCCAAAGTGAGAGATTAGCGCGCCAACAGTAATAAAGCAAGAAATATCGACGAGGGGGTGGGTGGGGAAAAAAAACTTTGCCCGCGCGAGGAGTCTGGGAGGATGACGGGAGGAAGAGCCACCAGATTTGGACAAACGGCGGCTGAAGCCTGCGCTCACACCGGGCTGGGAGGTTTAATGAAGAAGTAAAGTCCGCTGGAAGGTAGAGCTTTTATGTAAAAAAAAATGTTCGTGCTCCGTTGGGCTCAGACATCCACGCCGACTAATATCTCCCAGCTGGGAGTGCTTATTAGACACCGTGCAGAATCTTGGCATTGGGGAAAAAGGTGATACCTGATGCTTCTCATTTCACCCCAATCCGTTGCCTCTACAAACTCAAAAGTCCAGAAGTCTCAAAGTTTGTCAAAGACCAGAAATCAGAGATGAAAAAAAAAACACTAATGGCAAAAATATTTCGATTGCTGCAGTCATTATGATTTACTAACCAAACATGTCCACAAAAATAATAAGAAATTAGTGACACACGAATTCTACTTTAAATTCATGGGTGCATATTCACACCCATAATTTGAATTCCCAAATAATTTTTAAAATAAATATTTTATGTTTATATTTCGAAAATATTACCAGGCAACAGTTTTTACTTTTACTTTCCTGCATATTCGGATAAAGTGGGCATGTTTTCATTAAAAGTTTTGCTCCTCAGATGTACTTAAAGTTGTAGATGGTAATAATGAACATAAGAAAAAATTAACAAAGTACCTAAATATATATATTTGCGAAAAAAAACTCAGATTTTAAGCGTAAAAGTATTATTTTTATATGGTGTGCTTAAAATTACAAAAATTTGAATGCATTAGTTAATATTGTGAAATTGTAGCCCAATCACTAGATAGAAGAGCTTCATATTGAGAGAAAAGATGAAATTGTTTGACAAACGTCATCTGAGAGTGTGTGCGATTTTAATGTTGCTTCCTCTTTACCTTAATAAGTTAGCAATCGAACTACGGCCTCGTTGTCTTCATGTTAAAGATTTATTAAATTTTTTTTTAATATTTTGTTAAGCAGTTTTTAAATAATTTCTGTTGCTTAGATGAAATGCAACAGAAAAGGGATTTAGCCGATCACTCAGGAATCCTTCGTAGTATTAAGTCTCACACTATAAGTTTGTTATTTCATTTTCTTACCATTACTATGATATAAGAACCATTTTTGTTGATTTATCAAAAAGCTCGTTTTTATGTGTTTGGCCACAAGTTTTGACACTAAATATTTACCTCACTACAATTGCTAGCTGTTAAAATGACCAGAAAATTATTTAAATTATGAGCAATTGTTTTACTAATATAGCATTAAAAACTTGCTTTATAAGTAGTGACGAAATTGGTGCCAGTACGCAAAATTAAAAAATTAAAAATAAAATACAAAAAATACATAAACAGATTCTGCTAGCTTGTGAACTTCTCATTGTTGAGCAAAGATATAGTTCTAGTACAAGCCAGAATTTTATGTATTTTTTGTATTTTATTTTTAATTTTTTATTAATTTATTTTTATTTTTTATTATTATTTTTTCCTGAAATTTTATGATATCAAAGAAAACTTGTGGCGGTTTTCTCCGTGTGCTTCCGATTATTCTTGTCAATATTATGGTGTTTTTCTCCGTGTGCTTCCGATTATTCTTGACAATATTATGGTGGTTTTCTCCGTGTGCTTCCGATTATTCTTGACAATATTATGGTGGTTTTCTCCGTGTGCTCCTGATTATACCTGACTAGACATCTTATGGTTTTCTCCGAGTGCTTCTGATTATTCTTGTTAATATATTGATGGCTTTCTCCAAGTGTTTCTGATTATTTCTGGCTAGACATCTGATGGTTTTCTCCGAGTGCTCCTGATTATTTGTGAGAAATCTATCTCTGTATGAAGAATTTTTTACTTAATGAGTGATGTCATTTCTATTCAGAGTTACATTTAATTAGTGAAATTCTGTAAATAAATCACCACTTACAATATTTTTATCAGGTGGATTAAAAAAATAATAACATTACTCAGACAAATAATATGCTTTGAGACAGCTGATAAGCCTTAACATGAAGGACAAACTGTATTGTTCTTGGTGTCTAAGACAGGTAATTTTATTCAGAGTTTCGTATAAATTTCCGAAGTCATATTATCAAATCAACACTTAAAAAAGAATTTTAACAGGTGGAAATCAGGCAAAAACAAAAGTTCATTAATCAGACGATTACTACGTCATGAAAAAACTGAGAAACGCTATCACACACGAAGATTTCCCTTCCCCTTGAGTTCTAACGAAGCCCTCCTTCTGTTGCGATCGTAAGGGAGCATCCTGCATCCCACACAAAACATTGACTGCTTATACAGACAACTAATACATGATGGTTGCTAATATGAGAATAGATTATCTTGTGATTCTTGCTAGACCATGATATTATTCACTAATTGTTAAATAAGGTCAATGTTCTTCCTCTTGAGATCTAGGGAGGTACACCTTTTTCAAGAGATCGTGAGTGAGCATTCCATAACCTACAACCATCTTTGGTTGATTTTACAACATAACATATGAGGAAATATGAAGGTGGGTAGTAAAACTACGTGGAACATGATTTTTTCTTCAAAATGAGAAAAAAAAATCTTTTTTCGTAAATAATTGGTGAATGTTCATACATGAAAATACGAAGTACCTAAAAAATACCTTTAGTTGCTATTCAACCATTATGGAGTACGTACAGACTAGTGAAGGTACGATACACAAATATCGATCTCGATCTGGAGGACATTGTACATACTGTAGCAAATACTTTGATAACATCTATAATGCTCGTAGACATGAAAATAACAAATGTGTTAAAAGCTCATACCGTAAAATACTAATTTGTGGCAAGTGTGGAAGACGGTTGACACGAAGAGATAATTTAAAAAGACACGATAAAACTTGTAAAGCCAAGCTCGCGCAGGAGATAAAGTACGTAGATGGAGACGTTATGCTCGGGGACAGTATGTCTTACAATGAAATTGATCTACCTAGTCTTAAAAGCGATTGTGTTAAAATATCTCCAGGTCTTGAGGAAGGAAATAGCTTAACTGGTGTTGAAGATATAAGTAAGGTAGAAGATAATGAAAGTAACATCTACAGAAAAAGTGACAAGTCGTCTTATAGTAGACGTCTACGGACTTTGGAATATTTTTTTGGAAAATTAGCAAGTAAGCTTGATACCAATGATGGTACTCCAATGTCAAAAAATTCGAAATACTGGGATATGCAAGATGAAGATGTCAGTGTGTTTGATAAAGATGTGAACAGCACCGATGATGATGATACAAATTATCATAATCATTATTACAACGATTTTCAGAATATGTTCAGCAAACATTCGAAGAAGGTGGTGGCATCAAGTGAAATTGATTATATATCGTGGAAAGACCCGAACGTGTTAACGAACAGGTTGCGACTTTTACTTGTTTCGCAAGATGACGAAATTGTATCAGTTATCAAAGAAACGTGGACTATTCTTGATGAACTTAGAATTACAGGGTATATATAATAAGTTAGTAATGTGTATTGACTGATGAAATTTTATACTTTTGTATTTTTGATATAAATATAATTTTAAAAATTGATATTAAAATGTGTCGTTATTCATGCCCTAATAAAGTTCATGTGTTTTCTACATTAAAGAATTGAGTTGCGGATGACTATTTTAATATATATCTATGTGTGTGTGTGTGTGTGGGTGTTGGAAAGTTTACATTTTATTTTATGTAGATGAAGGAAAATGTGTGTTGAAGAAGGAAAGAGTATGTAGAATTGAGTGTCGATGACGGGAAATGAGTGTTGAATTGAGTGTCGATGACGGAAAATGAGTGACGAATTGAGTTTAGATGATGGGAAATGAGTGTTGAATTGTGTGTCGGTGATGGAAAATGAGTGTCAAATTGAGTGACGATGATGTAATATGAGTGATGGTAAATGAGTGATGGTAAATGAGTGTAGAATTAACTTGTATCCAGCACTGAGTATGTGTAGCTCGGTTCTGAAGGTTCAATGGGTCCCTGGTCCTATATAAATTTAAACTTTGCTAACATGATCACTGTCAATCTTATTTAACTAGCCATCGGTATGCTGTTAAATGACTGGATGTATATAAATACTAGGTTGTTAATTGACTTCATTTAGTTTTTGTGTGCTGAGTGTAGACTGATGAAAATAAGTGAGGAGCTTAATGTAGAATGGACTTGTGTTGATGGATATGTTGGTGTCCTACTGTATGTGCATAAATCGAATGCTAGTGGTCTGATAATATTTTGGGTTATTTACGAAGATATTTATCGATGTGTGCTATGAAAAGCATAAAAGTGTATAGTAAACTTATAGAGTAGGACTCTTGTTTCGGAGACTTTTGTCATAAGGCTTAACAAGGATCGACTCTGAAGGCTTTGAAGATGTATGGTACTGGACATGTCTTGTCTGTAGCTATATCAACACTGAAGGACTCCTGAACTGTAGATGAGAGGTACAAAAATAATTGACTTTGGACCTAGCCCGGTATCGTATAAATTATTTTAGAAATGTGTTGTAGACATTTGCAGTCAGTTGGAGGTTATGTGTAGCTGTACATAATAAAATTTAAATTTGAGTAGTTGAAACTATGTTTGGTTTCTGAAAGTTCCATTGTTCAGAGACTCTTAATCCTTCTAGTAAGTCTAAATGAACCGTGTATGTAGGATGAGAGATTAGTTGTTTCAATATATAATTTAAACTTTTATTCCTTGAAATTCCTAATTCTTTTTAGTAATAACAATGGATGATGTATTGTCTCGAGTATTATAGTAATTGGTTCTTGATTTGACTAGCGTATTATTCAAACCGGTGCATGTATATAAGCGAGTCCTAGACAGCAGGTCGCTCAGTTTGTTACTGGCGACGACGACGGTGTAAGGATCACCTAGTTTGATTCTTGTGGTGTATAAGACGTGTAATTACCTGTTCTTGTGAACTCGATGGCATCTTTACCATCTAAAACGACGAACTTGATGGATGTTGTACCATCGACTACGGGAACCCTGACGTCAGCTATGACGGAGAAGGTGCAGATCCCGTCGGCAACGACGACGTCATCACAAGAGGAGACTTCAACAGTCGTGATACCGTCAGCAGGAGAGACTTTAATGCCGGTGGTGCTGGCTACACAGGAAAACTCTACGAACTTCGTTTCGTCCTCGATGGAAACTTCAATGACTGGTGATTCAAGAACGACTAACGAACATCGGTGCTGTTACTGTGACAAAAGTTTTAAATACCGTCAACATGCAAGAAGACATGAAAATCATGTCTGTAGAAGAAACGCTAATCGTGTGACATTTCCGTGTGACCCATGTGGTGTACATTTCACAAACAAAAGTAATTTGATTATGCATTGCAAAAGCAAAGTTCATTTGCAAGTTGAACATCGAGGAAGCGATGATAATTGCGATGAATATCTGTATCAGTGCCGCTACTGTGGTAAACGTTTTGAACGACTACGAAGTACACGCATCCATGAAAATAATGGCTGCAGAAGAAATCTTGACCGTGTAAAATTTCTGTGTGAGAAGTGCGGTGTACAGGTTAAACGAAAATTTTACTTGAAAAAAACATTATAAATTTTGTAAAGATGGGTTTCTAGCATCATCTCTGGTCCTCTAAGGTGTTACACTCCTGATCTGATGTATCGTGATCTGTATGAATTAGTTGTATTTTGTCACTCTTAAAACGAAATATAATAATTTATTTTAATAGAAATGAATGTTGCAAGGACTGAGAAAATGTATACGATATATATACATACAGTGTGAGATTTTATTGTGTATGAATGTAATGCTAAAATTATTTCAGTCTGGTTATGCCATCTGCATTCTTAAGATTTTTATGTGAGATGTTTTGGTAAAGTGCAGGTACAGGTAATGCCGTAACATTAGAGAAAATCTGATAGGAACTTGATTTATTATTTCTAAAATAATAATTTATTACTCCCCGAAATAAACATAGCATACTTGTGGGAAATCTATGGTCTTAAATCGTAACCTGTCATATATTGGTGTACACTACGGAGGTGATATTAGAAAATTGAATAATGTTAATCAATTGCGTACACTTCGGAGTAAGCTGGTGCACTGGCTGGGCTGTAACAGTAAGATTCTGGATACTTGGTAAGCGATTATTCGTCCGAATTACTCACACATTCGTACTGATTACTAACATGAATTTAGGGTTCACGAAAAAAAAAATGTATACTAGCCGGGGTCATGATTTAAAATATTTTGCCACTTATAATTTTCAGAGTAAGGAGTATGCTATTGGGTTTGAATCTGTTATATACACTACAATTTTTTTTATAGTATCGAGTTATACATTCTAGGGCTGATTTTCTGCTCTGGATCCGTGTTTAGCACTTTTAAACTGATTCCAGCAAGTACTTTACGTATGCTGGATTACGATTTCACTGGAGTTTTACGTGTAATGTGTTGGAACGCTAGCGACGTGATGTGTGTATGACTCGAGCAAACATATGACTGTCGACGCAATCAACAAGCTTGCAACTCCTGCGCGAGGGGTCAATGTTCATTTGCGGGTGCCTGTCTCCATGTCTCATTCGACAACTGCTGTCTCTATCCTTGAGAATTTTTTAAATTTTTTTGAGGTTAACGTGCTTGAATTTAGGTACTTTTGCTTAGTCGTACGTGAATATTTTAAAAACGTATGTATAGGAAGATATTTTTCTACGTGAGGTAAGAAAAATACAGAGTTGCTTCAATGTCTGAGATAGGTATCGAACATCTGATCTTTACCCTATGGGTGACTGGTACTTGTAGCATGTACTATCTCCACTAACCCTCGTTTACTTTGTGATATAGATGAGACATGGTTGTTTTCAGACAGCTTATGGTTAAAATATCTTGTGTAAAGAGTCCTTTGTAGAAATTACTATGTGTGGTAATTATTTTAGTCGAAGAGATAATTTAATAAAACATGTAGAAATAACGTGAAGGTTTTTTTATGTGTAAACAAATCATTGATAGGATGGATTTGTATGTAGATATGGTGGCATACCACATCTCTTGAAGAACACTGCATGTTATATAATGAAAGACTTTTGGGTTCAAGATGCTAAACTATAGGTGGAAAGGATGAAGTGGTTCCTATGATTAAATGAAAGGAACTTTGATGATTTTTGTTCTATATAATTAAATAATTTAATTGAGTTTGGGATGATGGGTTGAAGGATTAATTAAAAAAACTGGACACATAGGCTTTTAAAGAAAATGAGAATGGAGCTAACCATGTCTAGAAAACAATAGAGAATATTGTAAAGCTCACAAGATCATAGATTGTGGTAAATCTCTGACAACTGGAATGAGGAAACTATATCATAAAATGTGTGATATTGATGCAGCTCCTGGTATTATAACTGGTCACTACGGTGATGATGACTTTGCGTCTGTGATAGTGACACGAACGCGGAGATTTTAAGACTATTAATAACATATATGTACAGAAGATGGGAGCCGTAGCATGACAGACCAATTGTTCATCGAGAGTCAATCCAAATGATGATACTTTTTACGTCCTCAAAGAAACATAAACTAAGAAATGCATGGTTTATAGAATAAAACCTAATTTTTTTGATCTGATGTATATTGTTGGGAATACATATACAATTTACTATGAGTTTTATTAAATACCATTCTTACATATGTACTTTCAAGCTCTTGACGCCTACAGTGTACATAAAGTATATAAAATATTTACGTATCTGGTTTTTTTGTTTAACGTGAATATTTTGAATTTTTAAATTTGATTTTGTTAAAGAACAATGACTGATATGATGCTTGTTATAAACTATAAGTCCTTCTATAACTGATGTGATTTATAATGCTGGGAAATTTTGAGGATGGTATGAGCAATAGGATGTAAATATGATGGTATGAGCAATAGGATGTAAATATGATGATATGAGCAATAGGATGTAAATATGATGTGTCATTGGCTTGATACTTCGCTTGAATGAAATTTAAATGATACCTTGAGATGAAAGCAGCAAGTGCGTGCATTTCGTGTCCATTTCATTTGTCGAATTTTCTTCCAAATGTGTTACCTTATTTTGGTGTGCTGCTTTTTAAAATGATGTTTTGACTCGAGTATTATAGTAATTGGTTCTTGATTTGACTAGCGTATTATTCAAACCGGTGCATGTATATAAGCGAGTCCTAGACAGCAGGTCACTCAGTTTGTTACTGGCGACGACGACGGTGTAAGGATCACCTAGTTTTTTTCTTCTGGTGCATAAGACGCGTAATTACCTGTTCTTGTGAACTCGATGGCATCTTTACCATCTAAAACGCTGAAATTTATGGACGACGCACCATCGTCTACGGGAACCCGGACGTCAGCTATGGCGGAGAAGGTGCAGATCCCGTCGGCAACGAAGACGTTATCACAAGAGGAGACTTCAACAGTCGTGATACCGTCAGCAGGAGAGACTTTAATGCCGGTGGTGCTGGCTACACAGGAAAACTCTACGAACTTCGTTTCGTCCTCGATGGAAACTTCAATGACTGGTGATTCAAGAACGACTAACGAACATTGGTGCTGTTACTGTGACAAGATGTTCTCAAACAACAGCAATGCTCGACGACACGAGAGGAGAGAATGCGCTAAGAACCCTTATCGTAAAATGTTTAGCTATAACAAATGTCGTAAGCAATTTGCAAGGCAAGATAAGTTGAAAAGACACCTGAAGACATGTAGAGGTCCTGCTGTGCGGCAGAAAGTAAAGGTTTCTATACAACAACGATGCATCGATGTGCATAAGAGTATGCCTGGAGATGGCGTAACTGCTGCAACAACATCATCTGGTTCGGGTCTGAAAGGATCGTCTTCATCACCACGTTATCCTTGCAGCTACTGTGATATGTCGTTCGCATTTGTTCATGACGCACGACGACATGAGCGGAGTAAATGCAAAAAGAATCCTTCTCGTATAAAGTTTCGCTGCGATGTGTGTCATGGTTGGTTTACACGTATTGACAGTTTGCGACGACATGTGAAAAAATGTAAAGGTGAAGTCAGTGTGTCTACTGAAGAACTACCTGTAGAAATTACCACTCCTCGCTTTCGATTGGAGACTCGTAAGCGTACAAGCAAGAAAACCGATGTGCAGCAACCGATTGGTATGGTGTCTGAACATGAAAATAAACATAAGACTGTGTTCGGCGCATTACAAGTGAATGATAATGGGTTCTACTTGGCGCAGTCTGCATTTCGTGGAACATTGAAAAACTACTATTATCTAAATACGTTAGGTGAGTCGAAAGACATTTGTAATTTTCTTGACGATATCAGACAGAACATAATCAATCAGCTTACTGATGACGTAGCAACAAACGGTCCATTAAAATATAACTTGTGGTTGGACTGTATATATGGAAAGCCGTATCCATTCGATGACGAAGTGAAGAAGTGTGCATTCAAGACATCGGCTGCAGTAATTTACAGTTCTAACGATGTGAAGCAAACTGTTAAAAATGGTATCCAGAAACTCTGTCAAGAAGAGGAGGACTATGTCTGTAAAGGTTCTGGCTGATCTAGTGTAAGCAGATTGGAGCTAAGAATTAGTCATTTCACGCCTATGCGGACCTAAATGTTTATAAGATTGCTGGCTTTCGCAAGTGATCCTGTAGTAAAGTAGAAGTTATGTAATAAAGTTTATTTTGTGAAAGAACTTGTGTTGTTTTATTTCTCGAACCTGTCACTATTATGTTAAATCGTTCTTATATTTTTTTTTATCAACTATGATCGTACCAAGGACCTAAGTCGACCTGATTTATCAGTTTATTGATGGTAAATTTATTTAATGAATTTTGGTATTATACCCTATTTTGTGTGTTAGTTATTTTGAATTTTTAAGATGACATCCAAATTTTAAGATGTCGGACACCTCAGTAATAATAATAAATGATTACGTACTCTAGCGGGTTAGAATAAAACTAGCATGAAGGTAATGATGGTAATGATGGTAAGACTAGTACACACAAGATTGTGGCCACCAGCAGACGAAAACATGATGGTGGCAATGAGCACTAGCAGGTGGTAGCTCCTGGTAGCATGTACTGAAATGTCGGAACCATGATGGTCGACAAGGACAAAGTCAAATTTCAAGGTCAAGGTCAAATTTCAAGGTCAAGGTCAATTTTCAAGGTCAAGGTCAGATTTAATGGTCAAGGTCAAAGTTCAAGGTCAAGGTCAAAGTTCAAGGTCAAGGTCAATGTTCAATGCCAACAGTCGAGGTTATAGGTATGGTGAACAGAAAATTATTCTAACATGTCGCCTGCACACTATAGCAGACGAAAACAAGATGGTGGTCTCCAGCGTATGAAGACAAGATGGTGGACATGACGTCATATCTGTTCACGATATATACCTTGTTACTGATGGTAAGTCAGTCTGTAGGTAGCTTCCGTGGAGGAAGGATCTGATGTTTTTTTTCTTTTTGCCCTCACCGGTTTCGTACCAAGGGCAGGAATCGATCTAATCAATCGGTTTTCTAATAAGTTAATTTTTTTATGAATTTTAAAAAAAAATCATTAAAATCGGATAATAAATAAAAAAGTTAAAGATGGTGACCGTAACAAAATGAGCGATGATCTAGAATCCAATATGTCCGTCAAGGTCACGATCGAAGCTCCCCACAGCATGCGGCTTAGAGCGGCTTGACCATGGGGAATTTAAGCCACTATGGGGAACATTTCTAGTTTTTTTAATTTTTTATTCAAATTTTATTAATTGATTTTTTTATAATTTTTAAAAATATCTACATTAAAATCGTATAATAAATAAAAAAGTTAAAGTTGGCGATCGTAATAAAATGAGCGATGATCTAGAATACAATATGTCCGTCAAGGTCACGATCGAAGCTCCCCACAGCATGCGGCTTAGAGCGGCTTGACCATGGGGAATTTAAGCCACTATGGGGAACATTTCTAGTTTTTTCATTTTTTATTAAAATTTTATTAATTGATTTTTTTTATAATTTTTAAAAATATCTACATTAAAATTACAGATTTTCAAGATGGCGGACATGACGTCATACTACCTGATGGTATATGTGCATTGGTGAAAGTGGTGGGGGTCAGTCTGCTAGCACCCACCTAGGGGGAAGGATCGGTCGCCATTTTTATTTGTTTGCCCTCACCGGGTTCGAACAGAGGACTCCGAGCTCCGTGTCGTTAATGTTTGTTTTTTATAAGTATTTTATTAAAATTTTATTAAATGTTTTTTTTATAATTTTCAAAAAAAAATTCATTAAAATCGGATAATAAATAAAAAAGTTAAAGATGGCGGCCGTAACGAAAAACTGCAACAGTGACGTCATCATCCAATATAGCGGAAAACACATCACCGGAATTTTCGAGAACACAATGATGTCATCCAAAATGGCGGATCCAAGATGGCGGATCCAAAATGACCGCCGGGGTCAAGGTCAAGGTCAAAGGTCAAGGTCACAACCATCCAAGATGGCCGCCGTGACGTCACAATCCAAGATGGCGGAAAACACCACAGACACCACAGCCAGAAGCCAGTCCCAGTATGCCCATTTGTATACTACTCTTCGTAGTATTAAGTCTCACACTATAAGTTTGTTATTTAATTTTCTTACCATTACTATGATATAAGAACCATTTTTGTTGATTTATCAAAAAGCTCGTTTTTATGTGTTTGGCCACAAGTTTCGACACTAAATATTTACCTCACTACAATTGCTAGCTGTTAAAATGACCAGAAAATTATTTAAATTATGAGCAATTGCGTGAATGTTTTACTAATATAGCATTAAAAACTTGCTTTATAAGTAGTGACGAAATTGGTGCCAGTACGCAAAATCCAAGCGGTCTTTTAAGTTGTAAATTAACAGAAACAGGTCAATTTCGGAAAGATTCACGGGTTAATTTTCAATAATTTATAACTATTGTGCTGCGTTTGCTATTGGCTCTCAGTTGATGTGGGGCAGTGTGGACCAATAATAAACCCTCGCCCAGAAAAGTTTCAAATCAGAGACATACCAGTGAAAACTTCCCACAATTCATCAGTCAAAGGACAGGTGACATTTGCCCTATGTGTGCAGAATACTGTGGATTATATGCTGGAGGTCATTTATCGCGCGAATGGAATTCGCGTTATTATTTGATGATACGCTTGAATACATACAATTTAACAACCGAACTACGTTCCATTTGGACCATTGGTATATTTTACAATCCCCCAAGAACAAGAAACCAAAAACGACATTACCAAAATGTAAAAAAAATACCCATTCGCATGCAATACGGCCGGAAGGTGAATAGTGTAAGCAGCCAACGGACAGCAGACACCGACTTATTTGTGTGAAAGGGTGTAGAGTCCATTGGTACCGGAAAATAACGCGACGTTTGCAGGGTTATTCTCATAAGCAAGTAGCCTAAAAGCAGGTGGTAATTACCAAAATATGAGGGTCAAATGAAAAGTGATGTTTCAATTGCCATTTATTTATTTTTATTTTTACCCGATTTATGCAATCTTTGTCGTACCTGAAAGCTACATGGGTCCTCTATGTAATTCACTGTTCACATTTCGACACAGTCCTCATCCCTTTCCAAGCATTTGCGCCAACAAATGACAAGTCGGGATAACCCGTCGGAGAAGAATTCCGGTAGTTGTCAACACCAGGCTTGAATCGTAGCTTTCACCTCGTCATCAGAATGAAAGTGATGTCAATTAAGATGCTCTTTCATCTTTGGGAAGAGTTGAAGGTCGGGTGCTTTTGAACCTCCCTAAACTGCAGGTTTGGCAACTCCTCTTGTTTTCCACCAGGTGTGGCCACGTCTGCACGATTATATGCTAACTGGGTGAAGCAGTTATTTTTTTCAGCTACTTGTGCCACCATATTTGTTAGATGCCCAAAATATTGGCATCGTGGACATTTTATTAATAAAATTGACTGCTTTTTAACGACGAAGATTCAAACTCGTAGTTAATAACCGTCACTAGATGTGGTCAAGCAGAATTTCCGCAATGTTTTGGGCGGAGCAGTACGGTGTGGCCAAGGTTAAAAATTGACTTCAACAACTTCGCAGGCATGCCATCTCCTGACAATTCCTTACTCTAGGTTTTCAACAAATCAATGACACCTTTGAGGAAAGGAAATTAGATCATTGTAAAGAGGACACATGTGTTTTTCAGGTACAACAAGAATTCGGAAAATTAGGAAAAAAAAATAAAACAGTTATGGGCACAGTGGGGTTAGTTTCCAATAGTCTCGTCTGTAGATGATAGTCAAATCTATAATATTTATATTTCAAGGAAACCAGTCTAAGTTAATAGAGACCGAAAAAAAATTAATTGAATCATTTCGCTAGATGTTAACATTCAAAAACACACACATCTTTAAGATGCTGTTGCTATTAGCCCACTGGACGAGTCTGAGCCGATGAGGAACCCTCAACTAAAGCAGTATCGAATCACAGTGCAAGACAGTTTGAGACGACTCACGAGTCGGCAGCCAATGGACTGGCGTTATTTGTCCGAGTGTACTGTGTAGTGCAGGGGCGCAACAACTAAATTTCCAAAAGGGGGCAATATACCTTTATATAAAGAATAATCGATCCCCCCTATTGAAGTGGGGGGAGGGGGTGTCCTTCCCCGGGAAAATTTGTATTTCAGGGTGGAAAATGGTGCTATTTAAATAGTTTTATTATCTAAAAATTGATTACACAGCACATTTTTTGCCCCCGTTTGCCCCCACTTCAAGGTTTTAGAAAGGGGGGGGGGGGCAAAATACCCTTGCCCCCTGTTGTTGCGCCCCTGGTGTAGTGTATCCCGAAGGTAATTTCCAGGCACTGGTAGTAGATGTTCAATAACAGCAGTGTGTCTGAACCGAACACAGTGGTGGACGATGTCTCCTCTCGGGCGACTCCAGCCGGAGATGGCCAGTGTTTCGGAAGGTGCTGGAGGCTTCATCTCCGGGCGACACACTGGCCGATGCTCGGGTGTCCACGCGTGGTCTCCGTCGGTCGTAAACAAGGCGGACTTCCCCCCTCACCCGGGGTCTGGGCGGCAGGACGCGCGCGGGGGTCGGCATGGACCCGGGTGCTTTACGAGCCGCTGCAGAGGTCGTGCTTCACGGCAACACGCGCCAGGTCTGCGGCCGAGCAACCCTTCTTCAGCCATCCGGCGCATGTGGCCCCACAAGGGTGGAGCTGGCTGGACCCCTGTGTCCAGGGCCCGGCCCTGTTTATCTAACTATTATAATATTTTACAAACTAGAAAAAACATATTGAATATTTTATAAATAAAGCTTAGTTTGGACTTACAGTTAGAGACCTGAAAAATTCGGCGGGTTCATTTCGTGTTATGCTTAAATTCAAATAATTGTACCTTAGTGCTGCTTCTGTCATTGGTTCACTGTTAATCTGGAGGACTGAGGACGAATTAGAGACCCTCACTCATAGAAGTGTCGAATCACAGGCCACCCAGTCGAGACGACTCACAAGTCAGCAGCCAATGAACAGTTGGCATTTGCCCGAGTGTGTAGAGGATTTTGGAGTCCACCCTGGAGGTCATTGAACCCACGAATTTTTCTGGTCTCTACTTATAATAAAATAGTAACCATAATCATACCTTGTATTTTCAGGTTAAATAACATTATAAAAAAAAGGAGTAGGTAAGATATATCCATGCAATCATTAAGTAGCACGTGACTGTAAAATTTTTTTTGGGGGGGGGGGGGGGCGCATCTCCAATCCTGGGTCCAGGGTTCGTAATCTGTGGTGTGTGTGTGTGTGTGGGTCACCATACTGCACTTCAACAAAAGTACTGGTAAACCCCGAGGAAAATTTACTCCGCTATGATCCAGGATTTTGCTTCTGAAATCAAAGCCAAGACACAAACAACCAAATAGGGCTCTTTACATAAGCACCGCTGTATTTGCCGAGAAAATTTTGACTCTTTACTATAATCGAACACAGTTTAATACGTGTCGATGTTTATTTCAGTTGGTTTCATTATTGCCTGTGATTGGTAGGTACGGACCAGAAAATAAAATTCTGATTCATTTCTCTATACGCTATAAATCAAACACTTATAACTTTATACTCCTCCTGAAATCAGCACTCAGTTCTTCCGTAGGTCTCTGGGCCAATCAGAAACCATCAACCAAAAGAATGATATCATAGGCTAACCAGTTTATACATTCTCACATGTGAGCAGCCAATGATCGTGTGATATTTGCTGGCATGTGCAGAGGACTGTGATGATAAAAAATATTTATATTTTTTTTAATTTTCAATAGCTTAGATATTTACTAAAATTGTTGCTACTTTAATTCTAATTAAATTCTTTATTTGTAGACTTAGGCCATATCCACACTTACCATAGTTTCGTTTTAAGAATTTTAGTGGTTTACTTGAAACTATCTGACCCCGCGACTTTGTTCGCACGGTAAAAAATGATTAACATATATTATTAATATAAAATAACTTAAATAAATTTTAAAGATTAATTATTAAAAATCCCCAATTTTTCATTGGAATTTACTAAACAACATCCATTTCCATTTGTTATATTTATGTATATGACATTACAATAAAAATCGATCTAATCATAATATTGATGATATGTTAATTAATTTAAAAACAAAGAGCAAAGCTTTTGTCACTGTCCGTCAAGCAGAACATGTAAATTTCTGGAGTTACGCTGTTGTTTTTGCTACAAAATTTGCAGCTCACTGATCTCAGCCTCTCCTTAGTCGTCGGGGTAAGCCTCAGCCCAGGAGATCTTATGTGCGGACACCAAAACGAAACTTACTGACAATGGCCTCAAATTCCAGACGTGAACTTGCCTTCACGACTCGCCTTACCTCATGTAACTCCCTTGCATTACCCTCACCGCTGTGACGGTGCAGCTTATAAAAAATATTTTCGGGTAAATTGAAAGTAACTGAACAATACTCGCATCTTAAAACGATCTGGTTTTCACTATTTACTCAGAGAAAAGCAATGGTACGAATGCTTACTAAGCGGAAAAATTTAACAAAAAGACGAAGTATTCTGTTAAAAAAAAAATAAATATTATTCCTCAACAAAATTTAACCATTATGGTTTTACATTTTATGTTGTTATCACAGATACGTTGATATTAGTTTAAATGTCTTGGACTATTTAATTATAAATATTAATCCTAAATCGAAAATACTGTATTCTTGTATTATTAAGGGTTATTTATGATAATAATTGTTTACTTTTATAATTATATGTTATTTTACAATATTTGAAGGAACATATAGAGAATGGAAACTTTCCGATACTCGATATACAAACATGTATTTAATAATAAATTGAAATCATCTCGCTAGAATACTGAGTGCTGGAATGATACAGTAATGTTTAATTTTTGTTAGCTACATCATTTTTCCATTAGTTGTAATGATTTATTAACATACGAGTTTATACATTAACACTTTAATCCTTTAAAATTTTCCCTTCAATTAAAATAATATATAATATATATTTATATACAGTACTATACGCTAAAGTTATAACTCAGCATTTCAATGTTTTACTGGATTTATTTTCGGTATTTAACAATAATTATATGAAGCCGTTTAATAGGACACAATAAAATTTAGACTTATTTAATCCTAAAGCCTTTGTGAATTTATAGTTATTATAATCGTCTGCTCTAACTCTGTATAAAGCAAGGAACTGTGTGCTGTGTTTCTGTTACTACAACTTTCGCTGTATTTACACAGCCTACTGTGCTGCTATAGAGGTAATAAACATAAGTATGATGTTCAAAAATAAGATTTGTTTCTTTGACAAAACATATTCAGATTTTTTAAGCATTAAGTACAAATACTGCGCAAATAGTTCCAAACCAGGTAGCAAGACTGTTACCTTGTGACTGTACTGTAGGTACTTTGGGAACATTTATTTAGCAAAAGTCTCTATCAATGTCTCAGTTTCAAATGTAAATTAGTTATAGTACACCACTTCAGTTGATTTTCTGATTTATTATATGTTCTCTCGGGCTGAATAATATGAGTTGTGAGCTAAGATACGTTCTCGCATTACCTTTAAGCGTGAGTGTCCTTAGAGTTATATATTTTATTTTTTATGAAAATAATTCACCTGTGATATAAATGTTTATTGCCTTAGTTTGATCCTTACGTCTTAATTTATATACAATTTAATTTAGTTCAAACAGTTAAATAGCTTTTAATAGATCATTCAGCGTCTAATAACGATCGTTCTTTCGGCTGGTAATGTACATGGGACATGGATACTTAGTGCGACAATTTGCTTTCGCTGTTGAAGTGTTGCCCTATCCCCCTGAGTAATTGTACATTATACGTCAATCAATCATCAGATTAATGCTAACTGCTCCTAAAATCAGCTAACATTCCCTGATTTGTAGCCGTGTTTCCTTTTTGTACCTTCCTGCAATTGACGCGCTAAACGTAGATGACTGTTTTACAGTTGAAACAGTTTGACTATCATTAAGTCTGAATGGAAAGGCGTCTATTGGTGCGCTGCTAAGCTGACCTCACGTCGCCAGACGTAGCAACACAAATCAGACGTCAACAATACCATACAAATTATGAAATGCCAATGTTTAAAAAGATAAATCTACTGGTACAGTTGCTGTATATACTAAAATAGTATTTATTAAGTTCGTTGACAGTAGCATAAGTCCTTAGAGGGGTGTAGCTACTGAAGTTCAAATGGACCTCTCGAAGACATAGTGTTGATGCTGCGTAAAGCAGACTTACGTTCTAAGATACAAAGTTTAGACGAAGTGCAAATGTTTTTAATTGCTCGAATATCATTAATAAAAAAAGTTTAAATAATAATATCTGTGCGGACATTTCATCACTGCATCAAAATGTTTTGAGTTAAATAATTTTGTACAATACACAGATTGACAAATTATACTTACATAAGGTTTGGTTTGTGTATCTAATTTGCTAACAGGAAATATGTTTAGCAAGAAATAATTCGGAAAACACGTAGGGACGATTTGATTTACTTTTTTTGCATTTATGTATTAATTACAGGACAAGATTTTACCATTTAAAAATTTATTTTTTTAAATACAATTTACACTTCTTTAGAGAATTTATGTGATTTCCAAACAATTGGACGATGAATGCATCATAATTGAAACCTACCAACTCAGACATTAATTAATATTATTAATTCACTAATTCAAACGTTGCTTATATTTTACAATACATATATATGCTACAGAATGACTTTGTAATTTTCATCCATGTATCCTTTAAAGTGAAGATATTTAAAATTCACAAAAAAAAAATTATATGTTTTCAGTTAATGTTGTTGAACCATTTCAAACTACTTACATAAATTGACACATATTATGTGGATAAAATAAGTTATTTTTTATACATTTACAGACAGCTGTAGGACACTGATCGCTAATTTGACACAGACGTTATAATGTCTTAGAATTTATAATTAAGTCAGAAAAAAATGCTGCTTCAGTCATGTTAAACGAGTGTATTTACTTTTTATGTAAGCATGTTTACCGAAATTTACTTAAAAACGTTTTGGTTTCAATTATTTGGAAAAGAAAGAAGATTTATATTAATGACAATAAAGAAATTAAAACGACTTCACCAATTTTTCTTTAAGAATGTGCGTATAGAATTTTAATGGAGAAAAAATGTAAATGGTTGTAGTCAGTGAATGAATAAAAAGAGCAATTTAATTTAGCGAATGAAGCAAGGCGCCCAGTAACGTGTTAATGGGTCTACCAAGCGTCTCTTTCTTCAAAGGCGTGCCGTTGGTGGAGGCATTGTGTATGCTAATCGCCGCAGATACATCTCGGCACTAAATAACGCAATTACCAGGGGCTTGATTACCCTGCTCTGGGCCAATTAACACCCCCCTGAGCTGTTACGCGCCTTGTCTTACACCCCTTTCCCTCCCTTCTGAGTCACACCCCTTTCGACACAGCGGCTTGCTTGGCGCGCAAGAGTGGCACAAAGGAAACACATCTGTACTCGATTCATGAGCCTTGGTCATGCGCTCCTAAAAATTTTCAAATACCACTTATCCACTTTTATTTAAGTAAAGCGACAGGAATATCTCAGGAGACATTTTACTTTTGAAAAATTAATAATCACTTCTAAGGAAAAATAAAATTACTTTAAGTGCATTTTATTTTAGGGAACTGTAAACAGCCATCATCATTTCGAGAAAACGCTTCAGGCATTTAACGAAATTGTTTGTAAACAATTTCTATAGTGATTCTGTTTCGCACAAAAAGGTTATTTTTAATTTTATGGAAATGCTAAATTACCGTTAAATTAGTTTGTAAAAAAAAAACCTCTTAGCAAAGATAAAAACATTCATTCCAAAAACTTATTATGACAGACTTTGCCATGTGCCACAGATAATAATAACCTGTGATTTAAAATTCGATTCTAGTAATGACGTTTTACCTACTTTTGTTATCTAAGTGTTTTTAAACGCTATGGTTTCTTCAAATTAATATTACTTATAAACATTAAACAAATTTTATTCACTATATTGCAACGTGTTACCTTCTCAGTGTATTGTAAGAATTATAGGCAAATTGATATGTTTGGTAAGTCAGATATCGATCTAGAGGGCAAAACTGTTAAATATTGACAAATAATGGAACGATTTCGGTGTTTCAGTGACTTCTAGGATAGACTCCACAATCCCTTATATACTCGGGAAAATGTCACGTGCTTATTGGCCACTGACTTGTTGAGAACTGTGAATTATGATTCGATACTTCTTTGGTTGAAGTTTTTTCATTGGTTTATATTCCTTAAGCTAAACTGTGAGCCAATCACAGACGCAGTATGAAGGCGCGAGTATTTGGATTCTAGCATAACGCGAACAGAATTTGTGACATTTCATGGCCTCACAATATTGAACTCTCGTTTCGTGAAGAAACGAGGTTGAGCCTGGTACAAATTATATATATACCTATGATAGTTTCTCAATATTATTCAGGGAAATGCTGAGTTCAGTTCCTTACTTAAAGACATATCTGACGTCATTTTGCCAATTTTCCTAACAGCGTATGTTATTCTGTCCGTTATGACTTCGTTGTCGGTAAGAAGAAAGACCAAAATGGAATTAAATGAACATTTAGATACGGTGAAATGCGCAGATTAATATCACGTTATGCTAGAATCCAAACACACTTACCTTCATATTACTTCTGTGATTGGCTGAAAGTTCATCTGATGGATTCCGAGCTAATGAAAACCTTCAACAAAAAAAGTATCGGATCGCAAGCATCCCAGTTGACAGGTTTCACAAGTCAGAAGCCAATGAGCTGGTCGCATTTGCCAGAGTATGTAGGTGATTTTGGATTCCATCCTAGATGTAATTTTTCCCGTCCTTATGAATGAATATTGGATCAATTAATTTAGAAATATCCTAATTTTAAAAACACACACTTTAGGGATCATTAGTATCTTATACACCTTACTTATAAAAACCTGGGCCAATCAATAACAACTACAAAAAGTCCCTTTGGACTCAGCCTACAGGCATAGGTAGATTTCGAAGTATTAATTTCTTATGGGAAATTTTTGGAAACTTCTATAAACGTTTGGAACATTTTACGAACTTAATGCACATATCATCTATCTATATGTTCTCCAATAGGCTATTACAAAATAATTGATTAAATATTTTCTAATTTTCTATGCAGCAAAAATATTATGAATGTTACTAACCCAATGCATCTAGAATTTAATAACTTAGAAAACAATTTATATTAGGAAAACTGAGGTAGTTATTTAAATTTTTTTTGATCTTCCAATACTTTTTTTTATCCCCGGAACTAATAACGAGGTCGAATAAAATTTTGCTTTACACCAATATTTTCGACATTATAAAAAATGTTTGAAGTAAATTTGGACGAATTTGATACTCAGGAATTTTTAAATATTTTTAATCATTTACACTCCTTTTTACGCTAATAATTCCTTTCACAAAAAAAAGGTTTCAGCCAAACTTTGAGATAAAGTTTATGATTCATACAATAAATTACGATATATCTATTTAAAAAAGTAATTATTTTTTTTTTTACTTTCAACCCTTGTTATTTCCACCCCTTGCAGAAATATTAGGCCGTACAAAAAATATTTCAGACGAAATTTGTAGATAATAATTTATGGTTTTACAATAAATATCGAACGAAATTAAAAGTGTATATCGTACGGAAATTATTATTGTTTTTTTAAATTCCACCTTTTTTAACCCCTACAGCAACGGATCATTATATCAAAAATTGTTTCAGGAAAAAAAGATTTTTGATGAAATTTATAATTTTTACAAACAATTTAAATGTTTCAGTGGTGTGCATAGGAACGGGAGATTTTTTTTGGTCCTCCAACTCTTGTTTATTCTACTTCTTGCAGTAATGGTTGCACTTATGAAATATAAGCTCAGATAAAAGTTGTAGGCAAAATTTTATAGTTATATATTGTTATATTTATAGTTTGACAATAAATTAGAATATACTTAACTTTGACGCATTGGTTCGTATAATCAAAAATTGTTTCAGCCATTGTTTTAGACAAAAATGATAAGATTTGTAAGCAATTAAAACGGATTTTATTGTGTGCCTACGAATAGGGTTATTATATTTTTTGTTCACCGATCCTTGTTTTCTTTTTCCACCCCTTGCCGTTATAGTTTGTCATATCAAAAATTTACTAAAACCAAAGTTATGGTATTAATCCTACGTGTTATAAGATGTTCAAACGGATGTGATATTCTTATTATCTTAGGAGTTATATAATATTTTTTCTTATTTTCCAAAAAAAACTTCATTTCCATTTGGACGGATATGGCATATTAACGAACTCCAATTAACAACGAAATTTTTTCCGAATTTCTAGCTACATGATTAAGGATTCTCAAGATGGCGGAGACGTAATAATTCAGAATGGCGGAAAGTTCTAGAAAACAAAATGGCGGCGATAACATCATTCAAAATTATGGATCCAATATGGCTGCCAATATCAAGGTCAAAGGTCAAGGCCATCAAATATGGCCGCCGTGACGTCACAATCTAAGATGGCGGTCGGCTCCTCGGCTCCTCTCCTGGAACCCTGCGCTCGGACCGGCTATCTTACACTACTATGGACGCATGGTGATATTGCATTTTATTATCATTATACCGGTTATTATTACATTTTACATTATTTTGATAATTAAAATTATCATTATTCTAATACAATTTTGTTATCTGGGTTTCTAGTAAGTTTTTTCAAAGTAAATTCCTGAGATTATATTTTGAATATGTATAAATGTTTTGTTAGATTGCTGGATGCGTGGTCAGCCCGGCAGCTGGGCCCGTGGAACACAGGCTGCTCTTCCCCCCACGAGACGAGCTCAGAGCGCCATCTGTTGCTGGGCGCGTCAGAAGGGGGGGGGGGGTAAGTGAGGCCCTCACAACCACCCCGGCAACCCGACAGTGTTAATTGCCGCTTCATTACACGATAGCGGGGCCGCGCAGACTCTCGGAGGGTGCAAAGGGGTCGCAGGGAGTCGGAAGGTGGTGAGTCTGATGAGGAGGGGGGGATCTATGGGGATCCGCCCCGCCCTGATTGTCTGCTTTAAAGCAATGTGTCCGGTGTTGAGAGGGGAGGGGGTAACGACCGATCAACCAGCTACAGCAGCGCGCGGCATGTAAAATAACGTGGTCCTAATAACCATGCCTATAACTAAAGACCGGAAGATTTCGCGGATTAACATCGCGAAATGCTGCAATCCAAACAAACGTAGCTTCATATTCCTTCTGTGATAGGCTCACAGTTAACCTGGAGAATTCTGAGCCAATGGAAAACCTTCAACCAAAGAAGTATAGAATCGCAAGCATTCAAGTTGACAGGTCTCACAAGCCTGTAGCCAATGAGCAGGTAACGTTTACCCAAGTATGTAAAGGATTGTAAAGTCTTTCCTAGAGGTCATTTAAACCGCGAATTTTTCCAGTTCCTACCTATAACTAGAGACAGGAAAAATTCGCGGATTCATTTCGCGGTAGGCTAGACTCCAAACTCGTTCACCTTCATTCTGAGTCAGTGATTGAACCACCGTTTACCTGAAGGACTCAAAGCCAGTGAAAAACCTTCAACAAAAGAAGAACCAAATCACAATCATCCCCGGTGACACGTGTCACGAGTCATTGTCCAATGAGCAGGTGCAATTTGTCCTAGTACATAGAGGATCGTGGAGTCTTTCCTAGAGGTAATTGAAACCGCGAATTTTTCCAGTCTCAAACCATGCCTATAACTAGGGGCTGGACAAAATTCGCAAATTCAATGACCTCCAGGACAGACTCCACGATCCTCTATGCATTCGGGAAAATTACACCTGTTAGGTGCCTACTGACTAGTGACACCTGTTAACTGGGATTTTTTTTGTTTTAATTCGACACTTCTGTCGTTGAGGGTTATTAATTGGCCCAGAGTCCTTTAATTAAACTCTTGTCTAATCACTGAAGCAGCAAAAAAGGTTAAACGCTGATGCCATCTGTGGCGGATAGAAATAACCAAATATCACAAAACCAAAGGTAGACTTTATTGAATTAACTGTTTGATTAAATTTTAAAAGGCGAGCATTATTTTAATAGAATTCCTTATCGAAAATCAGGTCAAATAATTTAATTATTTTTCGCTTTAATCGGAGCCGTTTTATTATGTAGTATATAATTTCGGCCTGCTAATCAAATGATTCAATAATTGACGTAGCTGTTCTGGGAACGATTTCTAGCGGCGATTGCGGAAACTACGTGTGATTCGTGTCCAGAAATGTATTTGAAAACACAATTTGTGTACATTTATCAATCTCGACATTATTTTAAATAATTATAGGCTACGATAAATGTTGTGTCCGAGTTTCGTATAATACGTGTAGTTTCCTCATGATAACACAAGAATTTGCTCGACACCTAAGTTATATGTTGCACATGTCTGGGCAGTATGGAAGACTCGCTAATATGTATACATATAGGCTAAAGAGACCGGAAAAATTCGCGGATTAATTACGTGATAGGCTGAAATTCAAACATGTGCACAATTCTGCTGGTTCTGCTATTGGCTCGCAGTTTAACTGAAGCTCTCTGGGCCAATGAGAGAAGAAGCATCGAATCACAATCTACCTAGTGGATACGCCTCATAAGTTAGCACCCAATGTACATGCTTGTTTGCTTGAGAAATGCAGAGGTGTAATGGAGGCTATCCTAGAGGTCATTGAATCCGCGAATTTTTCCGGTCTGTATACATATATTTTTGAAATGAAACTTCTTTGAGAGCTACAATTTTTTTAGCGTTACGAAAATTCTGATCGCATGAGGGGAATAGTTAGGTGCGTGGTGGGGGAACCAATAGAGGAGGAGAGTGCGTCAGCGGCGACGCCACTCCAACGCATGCTCTAGCGGTCGAATGGGAAGACGGAAAAAAGGGGTGGGGAAGGTAGCTACGTAGTGTAGCATGCTGTATGATAGTTGTAACGGCCGGAAGGGGTGACATCAGGGGAGAGGGAGACATGACGCAGCAGTGATGCTTGTCTACTCCTCAGTTTTCGTAATGGCTAGAGACCTGCAAAATTCGCGGATTCATTAGGTGATAGGCTAGAATTCAAACACATATACCTCTTAGATAGTTTTTCTATTGCCTTACTGTTCATCTGGACGAATCTCAACCAGTTATAAACCCTCAACCAAAGAAGGATCGAAACACATACAAACCAGCTGAGACTACTTACAAGTCAGCAGCCAATGAACTTGCGTTATTTGCCCGAGTGTACAGGGGTAGGGGAAGGTTGCTATCAATGGGCCAGTTAAACGAAACTCTTCATAAAATCGTTAAATTAAATAAACTTTCCAAGTTTTATAAGTAAATGTGAAGTCTGTCTATTGATAAACACTTTATAAACATGACAAGCCAAAATGATGTAAATATCAATACATATTTAAAAAACTAAAAAAGGTGTAAACGGCTCAACGAAGGAAACCCATCTCCATCATTGGGCCAGGCAGTTGCCATGAATGGGCTGTTTTATAACAACTGTTTAACACGAAACACCTATTTATATATTCCATTGTCAGTATTTGAATCGTTTATTTCAGAAACCACCTATGTGCGCTTATTTCAACTTTCGGAAAACTAAAAAAAACTGTTTTGCAGCTTAAGTATAGGTCTAGTCTCCTTCAAATATTTTTTTACCAAATCAAGAACATGCTATTGGAATAATCTATTTTGTTAAAATTTTTTCCCCTTCAAGTTTTTGAGTTATAAATTTTTGAAATTTTTTCACTTAGGTGGTTTCTGCAATAAATTAGTGTAATCCAAAGTGATTTTTTAAAAATTAATATTGAAATTAAGTCAAACTATTAATTTTTACCTGTTTTGGTATCAAAGGTAAGTAACAGAGACACTTAGGTATAAACAAGAGTGTTTTTATTAGGCATTAAACGGAAAATATTCGTACAAGTAGACTACACGTTACAGATCTGGTCTATTCAGCTTCTGGAATGTCTTCTGGCAACTCCTGGTCAGTTGTTGGCCATTGGATGATGGTGTCGTAGAAGGCTTCATATCTAACAGTGTACTCCATCAACTTTTTAATATCATCAATCTTTTTTTGGTTGATTGGGACCTAAAAACAAAAATTTCACTGGGCAAAACCCGATAAATTTAAAATTTTTTTAGGTATGTCCTACAAAAATGTTTAGCTAAACGTAAATATATAAACGTTTAAAATGACCTTGGTAAAATAAAAGTAAACATACCTTCCCCAAACGATAAGCTTTCTCTGCTGGTAGTTCCGGAGGGTTGGCAGTTTTTAGCAATGTGAAGGTAGATGTTGCTATTCCTGCAATGTATTCGCTTGCGACCAATTTTCCCGGAGTATCCTTGTTGTAGAGAAACTGCTTGTACTTGGACATTTTGAATGGCTGCTCTGCTATTTTCTTTGGGTACGTTCCTGCCTGAAGTTTCGTCCGAATTTTTTCATTTTCTTATATGATTTGGGCCACCACTTTTTGAAACTTAGAACATCGTCTGATGTGAGATGATATACAGCAAATCGGCCACACTTTCTAGCTTTTAGCATGAGCTCTGCATATTCATCAGGAGTATAAATCCTGTCAGTCTATCTCAAGAGACGCTTTATGCTTCCAAAATCTCTGTCACATGGGGAAAATGAGTGGCCACGTACAGGGAAGTTGTGAGTTATTGTTTCAAACCATCCTGAGTCACAGAGGTTTAGTAAAAAACCCACAACTGTATGATTCTTATTTTGGCGTGATGGGCCATCACAAAACAGTATGAGATGCTTCCCAATAACTGGAATGTCATTGAAATAGTTCAGTAGCATTGAACATACTTCGTCTGGGCCTTGTTTGCTTCGCCTTCATGATAGAAATACAGTTTGGAAGCATTAGTTTTCAAATCGTGTAACGAAAACACATTTACCCAGAGCTGCCTCATAAAAAAACCTCCTGTACAGGTATGTGTGGCAAGGGTAAGTTTTGCATATAGTCGAAGGCTAGTGCGACCGTGTCGTCATCTTTGTTTTTGCTTGCCTCATCCATAGCTTTGTAAAACTTCTTTGTTCGCCTTGAGTGTACCATTTTTTCAGCAGCTACATTTCTTTTAGCATGGTCACTTAAACCCTTGTCTTTCAGTTTGGCCGACAGTCTTTCGCAAGTTGAACACACATTAACTTGTGGCCTTCCAAAACAGTAGGCAAAGTTCTCTTTGTAGTATTTGTTGTAGAAACTATAATTTACTTTATTTTTTAGATCAGGGTTGTCTAAAATAAACATTGCATGCATTTTTGCGACATCAAGCCTAGCTTCAAGATATTCTTTAGGTTTTTCCCCATAATGGGTTTCCTTGACATCAAATTTCTCAATGTGCTGCTGTATTCTCACACAAACGTTACCTGGAAGTGTGTTTCCACTTCTAGATTTTCCCCTCATATCTAAAGGGCTTTTGTGAAGGACAGAACATTTATTTATTCTTTTGACTCTATTGTCAGAAATTTGAAAAACTTTCAAGAAAACACCTCTACAAACTTGAGTAAGAACACCATTTACTTTCAAGTTATACTTGTATGAATGGGATTTTCGGTTTGCCAAGTCGCCAGTAGGCACGTCAGGATTTTCTTGAGCTTGCTCATTATTTTCATTAGGGCTGCGGTTTTTGGGTCTACGTTTCACAGGCATAACCTCCATTAAAGCTTGGAGGTACGTGTCTTGGGTGTTTTTACTTTCCAAAGAGTAAAATGTTTCCCATTGTTCTCGTATTATTTCATCCGTAAGTTTCAAATAACATTTCAAATGGCACTCACAGTTTACATCATTCATATGGGCTTTGCTGGGAACTTCTTTTCCTTTGTACGAGACGTACTGCAATCCTTTGAGCCTAGCATTCCGAATAATGTTCCGATGGTATTTTTCTTCGTGCACAACTCCACGCCTACGCTTGGGATTAGGTTCATCATCCGAACTATCAGACATGGCTTAAGAACTATAATAATGTATGATAAACCACAAAATAACACCTTATTTTTCACCAAAAACGCACGAAAAATAATATTATCCACTCAGTGTTTGGATGTCGGTAACCTTCGATACAAACTACAAACAAAACAGCGAGCCACGGAACACGTGACACGTGTCGTGAAGACCGCCAACCGTCGCGAGTGAAATCTACCGCAGAAAGAACCTATGCGACGGCGCTTGGATTCTTTCTGAAATAAACGGATTATTTTCAAGGCTGCCAAATAGCATCGGTGATATGAAACATAGGTCATTTCTGCACTAAACGATGTATTCACCTCCGAAGTGAACAGTACCAACAAAACAACATTTTTGGAATTTTTTTCGCTTAGGTGGTTTCTGAAATAAACGATTCATTTATAGTCACATGTGGGACCTCTGCTAATTGACTGGTCCCCGCCTGAGCCAATTGTTTACTGTTAAAACTCTTTGGAAAATGCATGAACAAAATTTTTATGACCAAACATAGCCTAACTATTTCGTCATTAATACATAAAAGCTATAGGCCTACATAGTCATGCAGATACTGTTTTCTGCAGATAAATTCATTGAAAATATTAATACAAAACAATTACCATCAAAAACATTCTAGAAAACAGACAAGGCGATATTCTTTTACAAATTAGTCACAGTTTTCACAAAATAATACTTTTACCCCTTTCTTAACACCAGCACAACTTTCATGCACCCACACCTTGCACCCTAAACACTGAAACATATCTTCCTTTATGTCCTGGGAACAGATTGCACAAAACCATGACTCTTCCTTAGAATGGGACTTTGCTGACAAAGGTGAAGGAAAACAGAGTTTGGATCTTGCTGACTTGCCGGAAGTATGAAATTGGAGACGTCGTTTCTTGGTAGTCTGATTTTTCTTGGGCATTCGTTTTTTTATTTCAGTGTCTTCCAGAGTCTGTTTATAAGGACTGCTTGTAATGACTATCGCCTTCTGTGCCTTTTTATTTGAACCTCGTCCAGCGTAACTTTTTTCTGGAAATGGAGAGATTTTATCTAAGGAATCATGCACTTGTGATGCCAGTGTTTCAACTAATGGAGGTGATTCTTGATCATCGTTACTGGTAGAGGGTACAGCTTCTTCAGCTGAAAATGTAGTAGGATGAATGTGTCTACTGAGTGGTAAGACTGTTTCTGGAGTTTCAGTAATGGGGATATCATCTGTTTCAAATTGCATTGCTGCTACAAAATGGCAATCCTGAAACACATCCCTGTTGACTGGCCAAACTCCAGTTTTCGCAAACCCATTCACTGCAGTCCCTACTATCGCAGCTTGTCCATATGCTTTTCCAAATAATCGGGCTATATGAAACTGAGTGACAACTTCCGGTTTGCCTTCGATGCGTTTTTGGCAAAGGAACTTTTCAATTTCATTTATGTAATAGCTACTCAGCGGCTTAAAAAAAAGACGCATCAAGGGGCTGGAGCTTGTGTGTGGTGTGGCCTGGAAGCGACAGCATTATTATTCCGTTTAACGAGCAATCTCTAATGCACTGAGGTTTTTAGTGTGGCTACAATGACCACCTAGAAGGAGCAAAACTTTCCTTTCTTTTGTAGGGTTTATAGTCTTGATGAAATGTTGCAACCAAACTACAAAAATATCTTTGTTTATGTATCCACTTTCTGGGTTATATGCAAATATAGTTCCTGGTGGAGCTCCTTCTTCCAGCCCGTTAGCAGTACGAGAACGCTTATATATTATTAACGGCGGGACATACTGGCCAGCAGCACTCGCGTAGCAAACTGCCGTGGTAGTTGACCCCCGTTCTCCACTGGCTATCGAACCTACTACCCTTTTACCTTTTTCAGCTGCCACTTTCCTTGGTTTCTTTTGTACTGTTGACAGACCAGTCTCATCAACGTTAAACACTCGCGTTGCATCCAGCTAGTTTTCATCAACGGTCCTCTCTAGAATGTCATAAAAATGATGCACATTCACCTTATTAAAACCTTTCGTTCGAGCAAAAGAAGTTGACTCTGGCTGTCGCAAACTGAGTTCGGGATGTCTCTTCATAAATTCATAATACCATTTCTTCCCTGCTATTTCTTTTTCTATATTAAGCCTGTGTGGGATTTCATTTGTCACAGCAATTTCAAACGCCAATTTACGCAGATCTGTAGGTGTTATGCCAAACATGGATTCCTCTAATTTTAGCACATGTGAAACTAGTTTCGTGTTCTACTTCTGCAGTACTGCCTATCAATTTTTTCTGTTCAACGGCAAAAATATTCCTACCTGCTAAGTGTCTCTGCAGTGTTGCCCGTGGTATGCTGTACGTTCTGGCAGCCTCATTGACGCTCATATCATGATTCCGCGCTGCAGCTAACGCGCTACTCATATCATCCTCCTCCCACCGACCGTATTTCCTCCGTACAGCCATCTACAACATAAAAATAGGTGTTTTTGTGAGAAAATATACCTAAAACGCTTTATTAACTCCAGCATTAAATTAACGGACGCAATTGTGTATTCTACAGCTCAAAATAATCGTTGTGATCGCCAGCAAACACAGTTACCCTCATTGAGCCAGTGTTTCCTTGATTGGGCCAGTGGCCCATTCATGGCGACTCGATATAGCCCATTGGAGGCAACTCGCACTATCCTAACCTAACATTCGTTTAAAACATCAATATGGTAACATAATGGGCATGAAACATGCTTTCAGTGAATGTAAGTGAAGAATAAATCATAATGAACATTTCCCTTATATTCTTGTTTCTGTAACACTAATAAATTACAATTAATAAGTGTAAAACTTACCTTCGCTTATATTTGCCGTGCAGCTGCATGGAACAACTCGTGACAACTATGGCGCGTGTTTGCCTTCAAGTAGTTCACGTTACAATCAACAGAGCGCACCCCTTGGCTATACGTGTGGCGTTATCGAGGAGGCCCGATGAAGGAGCCGGCCCAACGATAGCAACCTTCCCCTATGTGCAGTCTATCCTGAAGGTCATCGAAACCACGAATTTTGCAGGTCTCTAGTAATGGCTAACGATTGACGCTGCTTTATTTCTTTTATTTAATTTAAGAGTATCCACAATTTAATTATTCTTGTGGAAAATAGTTAATGAATTTGCAATTAACTTTATAAGTATCATTCATTTTTATGTCAATATTGTGATTGAAACTGGAAAAAAAAGACGTTTCAACTTAAGAGGTTAGTTTTGTGAGTGTGATTTATTTTTGGTATGTGAAAACTGTGATTTGAAATGTCAATGGGACTTAAAGACTTGTGAGAAAAATTAATAAGTTTAATTTGTGTTCAAATTGATGTGTTTATCTGTTATTTCGTGTTATTCAGCTGGATATCGAGATTCAACATCTTGTCTAGAAAATAATAAAAAAGGCAGAAGCAGATAAGAGGTATTATCGTATTATCAAAGGCAACGTAGAAACAAACGGCCAAAAGAGGCGTTAAAAAGTGCCAGTGAAAGGATACGAGAGTACAGGCTGCGGAAACAAAAATTGATTTTTTTTTTAATTTGAGATCATACCCGCATCCTAAATATTCTTAATTATTATATCGTATTCAATAAAAAATACTAATAATTCTTATTTATTTATACCTAATAAACAAGAAGTTTCACTTCTGTCGCGCGTGAACTCAACGCACAACTATTTGTTGTGAAAACTTCTTTAGCCGCGTTGAGCGATTTTTGGTAAGGGCAAAACTTATGTGTTCGCGTCACCGACATGTTAGTGACGTGTTGCGCCAGACTGGCGAATCGCAGCGGCCTGTGTGCATGTATACGCATATATACACTAACACATTGTATATACTCGACTGTATCATGTGCGTGTTGGACTCTTTTTTTTAATGGTAATCTTGTGAGTTCGCATCACCGACATGCTGTAGTAGCAGTACGTGAAGTTAATTTGACCACGTGAATACATGACCCAGATATGACATCACTGGTAAGTCATAGCTAGGTAATGAATTGTTACGTAATTTTGACATACCGCTGACATCTGTTGTGACTAAAAAAAAATGATGTAAGGATAAATGATATCATGCTGACGTCGTACTGATATAATACCAAAATCATTTTCTTACGTACATTTGACTACTTAGAAATGATGTAATATTACACATTTAAAAAACAAAGTTTTAAGTTTTCACGTCTGTTGACAGTCTCCATGACTGGCTAATTTTTTTATTATAATTTTTTAATTCAATTCAGCATGAGGACAATACGTCCTATCTCCACCCCTCCCTAAGCACGGAGACCGTTGGTGATCGTACAGGCGAGACACTGGCAGCACGACCAACATGTGGCGCGATTAACGATTATAAATACTTGTTTTATGGTCGGCAGGGTCCACCTCACCCCCTCCACCCACCACCAGCGAAGACCTGTTCCGAAACTCCCTCTCGGAAGGCCGGTATGGCGGCGGAAGACTCATAGCGTGTGTAGCTGCATGGTGAGAGGGGGTGTGGGGAGAGGGAAGGCATTAATGATCACCCTTCCCCCCTCCCCAAACCATCGTCCAACACTACCGTAACTCTCTGATTGCTCGGGGTAAACAAAACACTTCCCGTGCGCCGACGATAAGGGCTTATCTGACGCGGGCATCGTCACGGCCGCTTAAGCGGTTGGAACCCCGACGACAGTTTTTTTTTTCTTTCTTCCGAAAGAGACGGCTATCTCTCCTCCCCCCCCCCCCCCCCCCACTCGCCCCATTTTGTTCATTCTCTTTACCTTTCCGCCCACCGCCGGCGCAGTGAATTAATGCTTACACGCTTCGCACCTGTCGGCCGAGCGACCAGCGGTCTGGGAATGAGGGCCAGAGGGCGTATGTACTTAGGGCTGATTCACAATAATTTAAGAGTCTCTCGCCATCTCCCGCCATCGAGCGCCCCAGTCCTGACCATTCCTTCACCTACTCCTTCCATTACACTCTAATTTTGTTTTGTGAATGACACAAATATTAACATTAAGTTACAGATTTTGTAAAATTTTACTATAACATAAAAACAACTGTATCATTACAAAATAGTGTTCAGATTCGTATAGAGACATTTATAGTTTGTGTTGTTCCGGTACCTGCAATAGTTGAAGTTATTTGTTAACCTTTCCTGAATAGCTTTTCATTTCCAGATTTACTATCTCCTGACATAATAAGCACAATAAAACAAAATAAAGTCGAATTATTGAATTTTTCAATTATCTTTCAAATGGTTTAAAAATTTATGCTTGAATGAAACATTAACTAAAATATTTAATTGTACACCAATGTCTCTAAAAAAAAAAAAAAAAAAAAAAAACTTATTATTATCTCGAAAAACGTATTTATTTTATGCAAAATAATCATAGCCATGAATTGTACGAAGTTACAATATCGTTCTTGTAGTATTACAAACCATTTGACAACTGCCAAATCTACGATTCACTGCGAAAATTTAAATTTACTGGCCACAACGCACAAAATTTCAGTTGTGAGCAAATATCGTTTCATGTGGTGTGCATTTTCATGGGCTTAACTTGCTGAGCACTCGCTCATGTTTAATGTAGAATTGGAAGAAAGAATACATATTGCAGACGTTACCACAGTGCGACTTCCAAAAATATTCTACTTGTTTTATCGTTTAATTGTCCCTAACATAAAAACCATTTTTAAATCCAAAATTTAATATTAAAATCTTGATCTATGCTATTTATCTAGCTAACGATATCACATTAATTTCGACGCCAAATATGTTTTTATAATTTGCACAATTATTTAAAGACTGATAATTAAAATATAAGAGAGAGAAAACTCATAGTTTGTATTAAAGCAAGGCGCTAAAAGAGCCGAAAATATCACTATAACATCTCAATATAAAAATATTGCACCTATATGGGGTTATAATAGTAATCAATATATTTTAAAAAAAAGTTTTGAATACACCACAATAAATTATTTTTGAAGGATAAAAAATTCATAAATCAATTATTATGCACAATATAAATTCTGTTTGAATTTACTGGAAACTTTCTGAATATTATTCAAAACTTTGGCCTGATTACTGATTTGTTTAAAAATATTTTTTGCCAAATTTTGCTTTAATGTGCGAAATATAAACGTAGAGTTATGACCTGTTCCTTTCGGGTGAGAAAAAAGGGATACATGTATATATATTTAATTGTGAACCAAACTTTTAACGACGATTGCGCGTCACAAGTTAACATCATCCATCGTTCTTTGTCGGAGGACAATATGCGTACCGCTATCACCCTTTCACCCAGAATTTCTTCCGTTGAAATGTATTCTTTGGTATTTCCTCTACGAGTTGGTTTGAATAAATAGTTTAGGAGCCAAATTCAACGAAGGTGACCGAATTGCCTCCACACTACTTCCATTGAAAGACATTGTTCGGGAACAATTGAAATGCAGAAAATATGAATGATAAATTTATGACACAGTAAAAAAAATTGTGTTATTTTACAAAAGACTTGCAGAACCTGGCATACTTTGTTGTGCCAGTGTTTAATTATTTACATAGCTATATATTTTTATATAGTACATATAACTAGAATCTATAAAGCGTTTGAAAGGATATTCCATTAAAACTCACTCACCAAAAACTAGTCACAGTCACATTCGCTTTTTTTGTTATTGAGAATTAAGGACAGTAAAAATCACAATATACCAAGTTTAGTGGCGATCGGTTAAACGGTGTCAGGTTTGATAAACGTCATACATGCATACCGTACCATAAACCTATTATATATAGAAAACAGTTGCTAAGAAATAGATTATAATACAACAAGAAACATATTTTAACTTTGTACAAAACATGGCTATAGTAATTTTTGTAAATATAAAATGCATTTTTGAGATATTACTGAGTATTTTTTTTTACAAAATTTGGTGCATAATTTTATATTTTAATAAATGTTTCATTACAGAATAATTTTTTGAACCATGAAAAATGTAATCAAATATACAATATTTGGACTTTATCTAGTTTTATTATGCTTTCTATGTGTTCAGTTAATACTGGAAAGCTATTCAGGGAAAGGCTTACAATAACTATAAATATTGGAGGTACTGGGACCACTCAAAGCACAAATGCCCGGATAAGAATTTGAGACCAATATTTCTTAAACACTATTTTGTAATGATACAGTTGATGTACGAATTTATGAATATCTGTAATTTTACATTAATGTTTATGTTCCAATTGAAAATAAGTTTACAGTGTAGATAACTCTTAACTAATTGGTAGATACCTGATTTTTAGTATTATTATTTGGAGATATGTTAGATTGCGCGCCATCATATATTTTAATCACGTTCTTATTGAATCATGGGTAATTTTGACACTTCCTTAAGATTAAGAAACCAATATGAACAATACAAAATTCAAATCATCCACTCACATTATTCTGTACGGAGAGTAAAATTCGTCAACAGGCAGTGGATAAGAGACGCCCATTTATTTCTGTAAAATGGTATGGAGTTCATTCTTTTGCCAACAAATACCACAAAATTTGCAGGTCCTATTAATTGGTTATCTAAGTTTGCATAATCAAAAATTGTTCGAATTATTGAACACTGTTAAAAAATAATTTACGAAGAAACTATGACTAAACTAAATATTCACCATACACGTATATTTAAACTACGTTTTTATCTATATAAATAGTAATAATGTCAAAAAATGGGTCATTTGCTTGTAAGGAAACAAATGAAACGCCATCGTTGAAAATTATTGATGCCATCTAATGAATGTTTTATATATAATTATTGGCTGACATGACGATAGTAATACTGTAGAGTTTCTATCAAGAAAATGTCATAAAACAAAACATTTGTTAGTCGTTATTTTGATTTCCTGAATACACTCTCAGGAGATAAGTTCGAGCTAGACAGTTAGTAGTTCTCTCCTGAAAGTAGTAGCAGTAATATTGTAGTTTAAATAGTGTACAAAACATTATCCTGAGAATAAGTTGACTTAATTAATAGTACCCACGTATGATAATATAAATACTTTTTGTGTGTCGAACGGTTTAAAAACATTTATAACCAAATTTATAAACACTAAGTGACTTTATTAGTTAGCACCTCCAGCATGTTTTGTTGAAACATCATAAGTCACTTTCTTATCGTAAGAATTTATATTTAATTTTATTTCCCACTAGAAATATTTTGCATTTCATTGAAACAATTTTCCTGAAACATTACGTATTATTACGTGTCATAAACATTGTACTGGGAAGTCAACTATTTTGGTGTCTCTAAGTGCGTGTACAGAGATTCTAACTCAACAGCACACAAATTATCACTCAATTTTACTATCCAAACCGTTGGCATGAGATTTAAATTAATGTCTTATCCTCAATAAACCATTAAGCCTTACACAAAAAATAATATTGCCTCGAAAATATTTTTTAAAGTATTATTTATACAGCTTGTTCTAAATATATTGGTTTTTGACCACATAAAAAATAACACACCGAAAAAAAAAAAAACTAAAAATTTATATTTTCGTCCCAAAAAAACGTTTTGAAAAATTTAATTATTACATTTATAGTAGCCACGGAGATGTTTCTGTATTATTTTACCATTAAGGGTTTTTGTGAGAACTGAAACATTAATAATCCCTTTGGCTTGGAAGACATGTGGCGTATACAAACATCCTGTGAAATTTCCTGTGCCTGCCTCATTACGTGACAATTATGTCATTCTTCAACAAGCAACGGTCTCTGTTTCTACCGACAACACATTTCCTCCTACCTCCCCCCATTTTTTTTTTTTTTTTTTTTTTTTAGTAAAATTAACTGTTTAAGAGGCCGTGTCACAAATTTCTGCTCCTATTTATATCAATGTTATTTTAAAAGGCAGTTTTTCTCAAAGTCTATAAGAGGTAGGGGCCGGAAATTTTGCCTTCTGAAAGTATACAATACATTTAAGATAACTGCTTTCTTCAAATTTAGTTATCATATCATATATAATTTCTGTGATGAAAATAATATTATCAGTATTTGGATTTGTCCAGATACATTGAAATTTTGCTTACATTTATAATTATTTAGCAAAAACTGAAAACGCCATTGAAATGTATTGCACATTATCTTCCGATCAGTGTCTTAATGATCATGATGGGTTTATAAACCTGGGTGTAATCAAGTCTTTACCTATAACATGACAACATTTATACTTAATAATTTGGAGATAGGCCTTTTCTATCCTCAGCCCCTGAGCTTTTACTACCTGTTCTGGCGACCGACCTGTCACTCTTCAACCACCCCAGGGGTCTCGGACTACACCCCCCCCCCCCCAAAAAAAAAAAAAAGCTGTTCGTTCATTTGTTTTTATGATCGAGCGAAGGTTTACTTCACAAGTGCCACAGACTTCACACATTTATGCTAAGGTAATATTCCACTGATGTGACGCCATATGAATGTATTATTCGCGACCATACAACATTTTTGTTTCTCATCGGAAAGAAATATAATAATGGTGTTTTTTTATACAGGGAAAAACCGTCGTTTATCAAGAACACAGGTTTCGTAAAACACGAAAAAAAAAAAAAAGTTTCGTACAATGTGCATCTCTGCCTGAGGACGGGAGCAGATAGCAGTTCCCGAAACGTCGCTTGTTTCTGTTTTGGAAAACTACCATGTTTGTTTCGTCTTTTCGTTTTGTCGTGTTTTTGTCTCGTTTAAACTGTTGTGCTGAATTTTTTTTGGTTCAATATTTTTTTGTGCTGTCATCATTTGTGGGTTTTTTTTTCGTTCTCTTCTGTTTTGGAAAACTATTGTGTTTGTTTAATCTTTTCGTTTTGTCGTGTTTTTGTCTCGTTTCAGCTGTTGTGCTGAATTACTTTTTCAGTTTAATATTTTTGTGCTGTCATCATTTTTGGGTGTTTTGTCATCCTGTTAGTCCATTTTTCTTTGTTTTTCTTTGTTTGTTGACCATATTCCTGTTATGGAATATTATGTGGTGTTTATATCCTGTTGACAACAGAAATACTTTGCTTAACTTGTGTTTTTGTCTATTGGTTTTTTTTATAGTTTTCTTCTACAGACATTCATGTGCTTAGCAATGGTGTATGTCCAAAAGCTTACATAAAGTCATGCACTCCCATTGCACAAATCTTTCAAATATAATAAAGTTAACATTGTCATAGACATTTTATTATATTCGTTTGCCGTCCAAGTACAAATGTCACACTATATCGCACGTAATTATATATTTTACTAATTTGTTAGTTGTCATTATATTTAAGTTACAAATAACAGTGATAAAAATATTACTTAATAGTCCAGAAAAGAGATTTAGTTATTATTCATTTAATAGGGGTTTAAAATATGGTACTACATACATACTTATATTATCTTGTTGTCTTCTTTGGAACTTTACTGGAAGAATGGCATTTGGTATGTATGTTAACTCACAATGAAAATACTTCAGAAGTACTCAATTAACAGTGAACAACCTAGGCCCTATACTAATTTCATTATGTTGATGGAAATATAATTGAAATTACTAATAATGAACTGTATGTGTTTCATGTAGAGATATCGTACGAACTGTATGTGGTACAGACCAGCATTTGCTAAGACTCTGTAAATAAGTAATTTCAGTTAATGTGTAGAGAATATTAAAAGTTAGAAATAATGATATATATAAAACAATGCAGAGTTATCAGCATAAAAATAGAAGTTATTTTTACGTAGCACCTACTGGAATGTGTATTTTGTGTTGAATTATGTGGCATGATTAGTATTCTCTTATTGTATGTGTGTTTTGTTGAAATATTATAAAACATAACTTACTGTTGAAGGATTTTCATTTTTTTTGTGATCTTACTTAAACACGTTTTAATAATATTACACATGTCTATTTTAAAAGCATTTTAATTTATACTTATATAATTGTAATAGGCTTTATACGGACTCTCACGATGCATGTGAGCATCTATAATTATCTACATCACCATTATGGCCGTTTCACAAGATAAAATATTTATTGAATTCAATCAGTTGCATTCATTGTACATGATTTTCGATATGTAAATGGAATTAAATACAAATTAAAGATGTTACTCAACTAAGCTTATTCTTATTAACTTATAAGTATTTTGTTTGTTCAGTACATAAAAGTAAAAGATACTTTATTATTTAAATAATGAGCATCTATAAGCAATGACGTTTTCTAAATATTTACATAAACCTAATGGAATATATATTTCAATAATGTATATATACGATCACATTAACGGAAGTATTACATAATCAATGAGGTAATGAAATATCTTTAAAGGATATTTTCTCCTCTGTAAAGTAAATTTGTAATTCAGCCCTTTTAATGTTGGTCTTGTGAATTATTTCGTCTTCTAATATGCTACAGCAATATATAAAATTAAGTTTTGTGAGTGTTTTAGTCTTGTGTAATGTTAAAGTGTAATGTATGTAATCAATTCAATATTTTTTTATAAATTCGTATTCATAAAGATACATACCGTAATAAGATAAATAGTGATATTTGTAAATATTAAATCTTTGAAACAACATCCATAAGAGGTTCTCCTACCTCTGTTAAACTGTATGATGGTGCATTGTAAAAAATGAGGTAGTCTGACTTAAGTGAGATTGTATTTAGATTGTGTGTAATGCATATGTAATATCTAATCATATGAATTTGTTATTATCCTTTTATAACGTTTCATGATTTTAGTATACTTTTTTAATGTCAACTAACATTATTTTTCACGGAATATTACATCCAGATAAAGAATAATTACCACATGTTTGAAGATTAATTATATTCCTATACGTTTAAAGTATTAACTTTTTAGATACGACTGATCCTACAGTTGTAAATGTGAGGTTTCTTGACTCTGAATCCCTGCATCCGCAATTTCCTAGTGAGCCGCAGGTCCGATTGTCATCCTCTCAGATTGTCGAGGAACCAGCTATTTTTCGTCGAGTAAGCTGGAGCTGTCAACCTTCCCACTAATCCTGTGATGAGGGTATAGTGGCATTTTCACGCGCTGCGGCAACAGTTCCTTCGGTTGAAAAAGCCACTAAATCTCACTGTTAAAAGAGAGAACTTCTAGGGCAGAATATTGGAAATAAACATTTACTGACACGGCCTCTTAAGCGTTGCAACTGAACTCGACACACTGTTTCCTCCCCGAGAAAGGCAGCAGGCCTGTGACGTGAAAAGGACTGTCCCCTCCTTTCCCCCTTTCTCAGTCGCCCAAAAAATTTAATTCGGAGCGGAGCCGGAAATAATGCCCCGAAATTACCGGCGCATTAACTCGGCGCGGAAGCGTTATTATTTCATTGGTCGGCGTAGCTTGACGAGCCGCAAGATGGATGGTTCCGCTGCGCTTTTGTCTGCTCGTGGGCGCGCGGCCCACGTCAATGTGTGGGGGGGGGGGGGGGCAGCTGACCTCGGACGTCACCGGATGTGAGCGTCACACTCGGCGGTGTAGTTTGTTCATTCTTGCTTGAGGCCTCGGTCTCGCACGCCATATTGATTTTTAATTCCCCCCCCCCCTTGTCAATTATTTTTATCCGAGGGCCCTTTTAAAAATTTGAACACGATACCTTTCTTTGCATTCGTTGTTCTCTCCAAAAAATAAATTCAACTTTAAAGCGCTAATGAACTTACTCCAGAAAAAGTTTTCAGCAGGTAAACAATGTTTACTTTGGGATATGCTTTACCGAATCCAAATTTAAATTGAAAACACTACATAGTAGTGTAACTTGGTTGCTCCGGGTACATGGAGTCTGCAGAAGGTGCGAGGTGGAGTCATTGACCGACCGACCTCTGACGTCACGGCGGCCATTGTGGATGACCTTTGATATTGACCTTGATAATTGTCCTTTAAAGTTGATTTAGAACTTTGATCTTGACATTGACTTTAGACCTGAGACGCCATCTTGGATTTCACATATTTAATTCAAGCACCCCAATCCCAAAATGTTGAAATTTTCGTTACGATCTCCATATTGAATTCTAGTAGCATATTCGCCATCTTTAAAAAAATGCCTTTGAAAAAAAAAAAGGTTACCGAGACATTTACCAAAACCGAGAATTAAATAAGGTAAATAAAAAAATAACACATATTCGTCGGGCTTGCAATTATTTTTTTTTAATTTGAAGGAATAATAGCATCACGTGCTAAAGGACGTTGACGCCATCTTTATATTCAATACTTGCCAACCAAGAGCGCTAGTTAACACACATCACCTGCTGGAGAGCGCAGCCGCCATCTGGTTCTCTTTAATCGGTACAAGGAGTGCTAGTGCTTGATCGTGAGTGCAGAGGTTATCAGTTCAATCCGAACAGTCAGTTAGGGCCATGCAGTACCAGTGGCTCCTGACGGATCGTGATGTGCTGATAGTTAAGGGGTTGCCTCCCATTTCAGGTCATGATTTTATATTTACAGTAATCACTGATCAATAGAGACAGGAAAAATTCGCGGATTCGTTAGGCGATAGGCTAGAATTCAAATACATATACCTCTTAGATGATTTTGCTATTGACTTACTGTTCATCTGGACGCATCTCAACCAATTATAAACCCTCAACCAAAGAAGGATCGAATCACAGACAAACCAACTGAGACGACTTACAAGTCAGCAGCCAATGAACTTGCGTTATTTGCCCGAGTGTACAGGGGAATGTGCAGTCTATCCTGAAAGGCCATCGAAACCGCGAATTTTTCCGGCCTCTACTGATCAACTATTAGACTTTTATCAATTGTTTAACATTCACGAAATGAAAAAAATATATATACAACGTTTACTTTTTGCATAATAGGCTTCCAAAAGATACATTTTTAACGTTTTTGGGTTGTACAAATAAGGAGAATTTAATTTCTTGCAGAACGGAAACTTTTTAGGTTCAACTGCAATGCCACTGGCTACTTCATGATATGGTTTGCATTTCTCTCGCTACAAATCATTTCATGTTTCTTGGCTGTCAAAATCGTAACTAAATGGAGAATTTGGAAATGCCAGGTCAAATTAATTATATTTCTGAAATTCAAACCATTTCTTGAAGTGACCAGTGGCATTGCAGTTAAACCTAAAAAGTTTCAGTTCTGCAATAAATTGTATTCTCCTCATTTGTACAACCCAAAAATGTTAAAAATGTAACTTTGGCAGCTAATTATGCAAAAAGTATGCGCTGTATATATTTTTCATTTCGTGAAAGTTAAACAATTTAAAAAAGTCTACAAGTTAATCTGTAATTAAGGTAAATATAAAATCTTGACCTGAAATGGGAGGCACCTCCTGAAGAGTTAGTTGTTTGGGGGCTGACAATTGTCCGTGGAGATGGAATGTTTGGGGTTGGAGCGATGGAGGCATGTTTGTGTCCCTGAACAACTTCCATTGCTCCGCCGAGTGACGTCATGGTTGCTGGCCAACTAAACGCGCGAGGGATGGATCTACTTTCGTCAAATGGGAACTATTTTCCAAGTGAAACTTCCTTACAGGTGTCGTCAGAGCGAAGCGGAAAGTAGCGTGGAGAAATGAAATTGTTGAATTCTCTCAGAGCGTAACGAGAAAAGTTTACAGATCAGGAAGAGATCGGTGAAACTGCATTTCTATTTTGCGCCATGTTAGTTACTTTTGCACTTCTAGGTTGACTTCCAATCATTGAGTGTGGCGAGACTCTGTGACTGTGGATACGTGAATTGCACGGAAGTCGTTTAAACACTATTAGCAACTGAATTTTCAAGGTTATATATATATATATATATATATAGATCTTACGGAGTGAAACGTATTGCAGCGTCGTCTCCAGAGACCGTGCTGATTTCACTGTGACGTTGCGGACGATAAGAAATTAGTAACGATAACTGGAGACTTTAAATTTTTAAGTTTTTTCTTTGGTGCAATGTTATAAACGAAAAGAGCGGGCGCGATCAAGTCAACGTCAAGTGAACATTGCCTGCTGCCACAGTTCATTCGAGTTGTACATGGCTCAGTCAGATGTTCTATCAGTTTGTTCATTGGCTTATAGTTCTTCATGGCGTATCAACCAACTCGTGATCATATCTCCTGGGACGTTTAAGTGTAGAAATTTTGAATTATGTATTGTAGCTAAATAATAACGCGAAATTCGGTGATCTTTATCATTAGGAAACCAAAATATATTAACTCTTCTTAGAATCTATGTAACTTTTGCCGAAAAGGGCACATACAATTTTTGTTGAAAATTACATATCTAGAAATAAATACATCAAGAAAGCATTTATATAGGTGATACATTGTCACTATGTGAACATAAATAGATATGTAGGCCTACATATAAGTATAATTAATTTCTACATGCCATTTGAAATTTCTAAGAATATTTTTTATTCATCACTTGAAATGAGATTTTTTTGACATATTAACAGTTAATTTTTATTAAGTGAGTTCTAAGGCTACCAATTTGCTTAAGTCAGAATACAGTTTCTGGTTTATAATCGAAATGTATTCTAATTTCTAGCAGACATGTGACACCCACACTTAACTAGATTTTGGCTCTTCATTCCATTGTTTATTTATACGCTGTCATAGAATTTATTTTGTAAATGGAACATTAATATTCATATATGTGTAAATTTGTACATTAACACGAAAAAAATATCACCAAAAAATATATTTGGCAGTAATATTGTGTTTGGATTCTTACCCGGACATTTATACTCTGTGATCTCCCCCAGTACCTACAATAGATATTGTTATTTGTAAACCGTTTCCTGGATAGTTTTTCAGTATTATCTCCACACATCATTTAGCATAGTTAAATAAAATGAAGTAAAATTTTTGAACACTTGATTCATTTTTCCATGGTTAAAAAAATAATACTTGAATGAAACATTAATGAAAATAACAATGAATCGCAAATATTCGTAGGAAATACTCAGTTTTATCTCGGTAAACGTACCTATTTCATATATGCAAAAATAATTATTATAGCCATGAGTTGTACAAAGTTCCAATATCTTTCTTGTAGTATTAAAAACTTTTTTTTGGGATCTGGTATCCAAAATAATCTTTTGTCAAAGTTCAGAAAATGTTTTTTTCTGTGTACGAGAACAGTATTGAGTTCAGTATTTTATTGCCATATTACATAATGGAGCAAGTCTTTCCACCTAGTTATCGTACCAAAATTTGATTGTCACCCTTAATTCCTTTTTTTTTTCCACGGAGAATTATGTACGTAGGCAAGCTGGCACCTCAGTGATATCAGCTGCCTGCATCAAAAATTTGATGAAACTCATACCTTTTTGGTTTGTAGAATCAATCCACTTTTATGGAAGTCCTAAGATTTATTTGGTTCTACTGATGGTCTCTGTACATCTCTCTGGACATTTCTTTTATAACAGATTAACTTGTTTTTTTTTTTTGTTTTATCCGTTTTAATTATGTCTTAGATTCGGTGGAATATTACTTGAATACGACGTTGATTTTTTTTTAAACAAGCTTATTTTAATTTATTGTGACAAAATCTTTAACTTGTGCACCAGTCATCAGCATGATAAAGATGATAAATATTTCGAAAGAGGGGGGGGGGGGGGCAAATTTAATCTCCTCCGGATGGAGTTTCGCAGCGGAAACTCAAAGCGCTTTTAACGACAGTTCCATAAGGAAACGCACCGTGCGCCATTTTCCTCATCACTATGTAAATGGGTTGCGCTGCAGATAAGCCCCGGCGGTGTCGCCTCCACGGACAGCGTGTTTCATGAATAATTCTTGCAAGTTTCGATTCTCTCATTTGGCCCGGGTGCGCGCGCGAGAGAAAACCTCCCCCTCCCCGACAACCCATGCTTGAACTTCCGCGCGTTCTTTCCGGGGGCTAATGTGGCGCGACCAGCCTGGCGTTAACTAAAGAGATTGCCTCACGACTGAGACATATTTCATTACGCCGCCATTACGCTAATCCCGTGACCCCCCGCGCGCCATTTAACCTCGCGTCCGTCCCTCCGCGGAACAAGCGGCCAAGCGCCGGAGTACCTCGGTCTCGCATCCGGCGCCCCGCCCCTCCCAGGAGGATGTCTGGACGGAGACGCACCACAACGCCGAAATACCAAATTGACCTCAACGCCGACAGCTAGAAAACTGCTGTGTACCACAACGCCGAAATACACTACGCGGAAAAATGTCATTGCAAGACTCCCACAAAGGTTAGGTTAGGTTAGACTAGGTTAAGTTAGACTAGGTTAGGTTAGACTAGGTTAGGTTAGACTAGGTTAGGTTAGACTAGGTTAGGTTAGAATAGGCTAGGTTAGGCTAGGTTAGGTTAGGCTAGGCTAGGATAGGTTAGGTTAAGTTAGGTTAGGTTATATTACGCTAGGTTAGGTTAGGTAATGTTAGGTAAGGTTAGGTTTGATTGTGGTATTTAGGCGTTAAGGTACATTTAAGAAACACACACAAATTCATTCAGTTGTTATTTCGGCGTTGTGGTACACAGCAGTTTTCTAGCTGTCGGCGTTGTGGTCATATTGACATTCGGCGTTGTGGTAATGACCCGAACAAAACCAGTCCCATTAGCTCGGGATTCCTCCCGACAAATTGTTGGGCTGATAATGCGGGCAGAAAAAGGGAGGTGAGAAGTATCGGAGATGGTGTATGTAATCTTTGCCATGTGAATAACTGAAGGAACAGAGGGATACGATCTGAATAGTAGGATACGTACTACTGACTTGACTACGTACTTTTAACGAAAATGTTGTGCATTACGTGTTCATTGAGTGTTTGGTGTGTTCATTGCAAATCCTGTGCGTGTGTAGGTACTGTGGGTCCATTGCAAATCCCGTGTTTGTGTACTGTGGGTCCATTGCGTGTACTTTGTGTGTACTGTGTGTGTGTCCATTCTGTGTCCAGTGTGTACTGTGTGTCAATTACGCGCACGTGTGTGTAGTGTGAGTCCATTGTGTGTACTGTGTATTATTTTCTTTTTTTATGTGTGTCATTTCGTTAATTGTGCGTAGTCGAATCTGTAGTAGCTCTGAATATTTACGGGTTCAAAACTTCTTGTTCTTGTTAAAAACATTTTTCAGGCATTCTTGGTCCTTCAGTAAGCGTAATTTTTGATACGTTGTCTAATTTCTTGTAATTGATTTTATCGATAATGTATCTCTGATAGTTTGGAAACCTTGTCTTGACTGCTACATATCTGTTACATTGGTTATCAACAAAAAATACCTTATGGTTCAGAGACGTCTGATCTATACGCCTAATACTGTACATGAGCTGGCCACGTGGTCTGAAGACACTTGGCTTATACGTATATGAACTGTTTGGAAGGTATTCCATGAATAAGAAAAAAATACTTTCATAGTAGGCAATGCTACAACATATTTTATTAATTGGACAGGTATCTTGTATAGAAGCTTTATTCGTAGAGAGATTTATTAATAAACTTCACTAAGTATAGTAGTTAAAAGAATTTAAGATTTATTTTATGTCTTAATTACTTTTATCACTGACCAAGAATCTAAGCAAGGACGATAATCTGTCGTGTTGAATATTATTTCAATAATTAATTTTGTTGACGATTTTTGGAATTATTTTCCGAATTTCTAGGTTAATTAATACGAATTTCCACGATAGCGCCAAAATGTCAAGATGGCGGGTGCCCTGGCATTAATAATTACAGCACTCTAGTTGGTAAAAATTAAACTAACATGGCGGTAGTGCCATCTAGAAGACGAATACAATATGCCAGATCCAAGATGGTGGCTTCCAGCCTACGAATAAAAGATGGTGAACGTGACGTCATACTAACTGGCGATATATATACCTTGTAATTAGTGGTGGGAGGTCAGTCTGTTGGTGGCTTACATGGAGGAAAGTTCCGTCACCATTTTGTTACTTTAGCGGAGTTCAAAACGAGGACTCCATGTTGTAACTAATTTTTTAATTTAAATTGTTCTATCTATAAATTCAATTTTTTTTAATAAATTCAATATTTTTTCCTGAATTTCTAAATAAATCATTTCTGAATGTCATGATGGTGGCAGTGACGTTCTAGTTTCAGAATGGCGGAACTTTTATCAAAATTGTTATTATTATTTTTTTTATTAATTTTAACAACTTTCCCTGATTTCTAGCTTAATATTTATGGCTTTTCAAGATGGCGGCCGTAAGAAAAATTTCAGCGGTTACGTAACAATTCAAAATGGTTGCCATAGCTTCCTTATTGTCAAAGTCATGACCTCAGTGGCTTATGGCGGTTTGTAGAAGATGACTTTAAGTCACTTTGAGTACCTACCTTTGAAGCCTAGCATAGATAGCGCTACCTGTTATGAATTTCATATTTCGTTCAGAGATCTGGAAAGTTCCAAATGGCAGAATTGTTTGAAGAAACGGTAACATGCACATTTGATGATTTCAGTATTTGAACAGTGAGTGATATTTATTTCTAATTAAACATTATTTATTGCTCAGAAATTATTGATATCCTGAACAGTTATTTTAAAGAGAGTAGGTAATAATTTTTCGATTAGTGTTTATTTAGATTTGTTTTCTTCACTTAGAATTGCCTTCTTTGTCTCCTTCTCTCTTTCTCTGCCATTTTACCCCTTACGATATACTTACGAGACGAGGTTTTAATTCCAAAGAAGTTTTACTTCTATCACTGTACTGAGTTACAAACGCACTTTTTTTTTTTTTTAATTTTTGGCTCATATGGTAAGGTATTAGAACACAACTAGTCTTTACAAAATACATTAGGGAACGCAGCCAGTGAAGTTCCAGATGGCGCAACTGCCACCGCCAGTTGTGCGGTGAATCTACATCCAGGTGGATGCGCGCTAGAATCGAGGGAAAGTAGGAATTAAATAAATATATGGTCTTTCCTGCGATTCTTTGGTGTCCTTTTATTACGTATATTTCTGTCTTGTTTTTCATTATTTCATAAACATAGTTGATTTGTGCTTGCCTACTTGTGTTACATAACTGTCAATAAAAATAATTAAAAACATGATTTATAAAAAAAACTCAAGCTTTCATAGCAATATAAGATATTGCACTACAGCATTTAAAGTTAAATTATCACTTGAATTAAAAAAAAAACTTAAAAGTTTGAAAAACTTTCGGGGCCTGTAGAACACTCTTTCATTGAAAGCGAACAACATTAGTAACGAACATTGCTATTGCCTCTGTCCTTACCTACGAGTTGAAATCCTTCCTGGAATTTGCAATCACTTGTGATCTCCAGTAACTACTAATTTAAACACCGGGTGCTTTTATTCTGGAAAGATAATAAACGAGGCAATTAGGAATTCCCACATTTTCTCGAGAAAATGTCTCGCAGGAGTCACGTTTCTTTCTGATTATTCTAATTTCCGGAAATTTTCGCCCCGTTTAACCGTGACGCTATTAATATCGAAACTAATCTGCGAGAAGTAATTTGAATGCCTAGTGGACGTTTTTACTGTCCTTTCTCAAATTATTAACAACACCCTTTAAGATGAAACGAAAAAAAAATCGCCGATAAGGTAAATGCAAAATAAAAGCTAATCTTATTACATAGCTCACTTTTGTCATAATATCGTATATATTATATTTATTAATTTATATGGGATATTAGTATTTTTTCTATCATTACGACAGTTGTTCCCGTAAGAGAAAAAAAGACGTAAAAATGCAACAATCATAATTAAAAAAGCTTTGCGCCCCAAATTAAAAGTTTACAAAATTTTTTTGAAGTAAATCTTCTTTGGCCGCGATGGGAGTAAAATTTCAAGGCCGAATTTTAATGGGTTTCAGCTTATTTGAAGTGAGTAATAATTGTTTTGATTCATGTTTATTTAGAAAATTGTCCTATTTCTCTCTTTCTCCCTCTCTGCTGTACTACCCTTTACCACATACAGTACTCACGAGTCAAGGTTTGAATGGTCAATGAAGTTTCACTTCTATCACATGTACTGAGTCACACGCGCTCTTTCTTTATTAATACAATTTCTTGGACAAATTCCATTGCTGGCTTGCACTGAATACAATATAAAACCCTTAAGAATGTCCATTATCAGGCGTTTCTATGACATTCAGTGTAAATTATAAATGGCGTATGTTAAAAAATTTGTTTTGAATAAGTCGTAACCATTCCAAGAATCGTTTAAAGGATAAAAATGGAAAATTTTTAAAGAGCAATAAACAGGAGAATAAATTTTGCTATAACATTAGAATATAAAATATAAAGATGATTTTACAATCCATTTTAATAAGTTCAATTGTAAAATATTCTACGTGGAATGGTGTTTGCAGTATATTTTAATCAATATAAATTATAGTGATTAAGGAACACTCTCAGGTAAAGTTTTCTACGTGAGAGGTAGGCAGGACGCAATACACACGACGTGCTAAGGTAGCGGTGCACCAAGGCGACACCGTGGTGAATGAACCACAGAACTACAAAAAGAAAACCTATAAAATCACTTTCATGTACGAAGGCCCGTCTGAGCCATCGATTTCACTACGTTTCGGATAAAATGTAAGATTTAATGTTAGTGTGCGTTGCGAAGTTTTTTGATGCTATTTAATTTAAACCACACTTCATGCCACAAAGACTGGACACAATAACAAATCATTTCTCTACAATAACACCCTAATTATAAGAAGAAGCTTCCCACAATACGTGATGCAGTTGTAAATCATGGTGGCACACAATATGCCTTGCTTGCTTTCACAGATGCACTTTTAAAAATTTTTAACATAAATTTACGAGAATCACTGGCTATCAAAAATCCAGGGATTTTTGTAAACTTGCAAATGTATTTATAAATTTACAAGCACTGACGAACTCACGAACATCATATTGGAAATAAAACTGAACCTTCAAAAACGTGTTGAGTCCGTGGCAAAAGCACACTCCTTTTCCCACGCTTTGTTTGAACTGTTTACAACGGACCACAGAACTCTGAAGACGGAATTTTGGGTAGTTTACAAAGACTCAGCTATCTGGAACATCTGAAAAAAATTGGTTGTCTGTAAAGTCGGTTTACGGACGATAGTTTAACTTGACAACGTCATAACTAAACATTGATGAAATGATTGCATACTTTTATGAATAAAATTGAATCATTTTTATTTTAATAGTAAAAGAATAAATACTTGAAATTATACTAATAATCGGATTTTTAAAATGCAAGAATAATTAACCTTTATTGCCGAAATTGTTGTTGTGATAAGCAATGAAAACCACATTAACTTGACACTTCACTTTATAAACAGTTGACGAAACAGTTCACGTGTAGATAACTTGTCATTAATTTAAAAAACTGGCGTTTAGCTATAAGGTTTAAATATAATTATGAACAAGTTTTCATATAAATAAACTTTAATCAAATATCTATCATCAATTATATGTATCACCATAATTTTTTAGTCAATTGTAACATAACCTATTATTACTGCACTCGCCGACAGCGTAACGGAACACAGCGTAACGGAACAATGTGCGTAACGGAACACAGCGTATCGGAACAATGTCCGTAACGGGACACTTTTTCGTGCGTGGAGCCGGTGTTCATCGATTTATTAGATGTTGTTACGTAAAAGATTCTGCGTAAGCTTCCATGGTGGCATTTTTACGATTGTTCCTATATAGGAATTCTGTTCTTTTACAAAAGATTACTTTAAAAACTGGTTGCCAATAAATAGCTTGTAATACTACCAGAAATAAATTATGACATTGTACAAAACACGACTATGGTTATGTATGCTTATATTTTGCTTTTTAGAGATAATACTAAGTATTTCTTACAAAAATTACTGCATACATTTATATTTTTAGTGATGTTTCATTGAATCGAAGATTTTTTAAATATTAAAAATATAATCGAATATTACACAAATTGAATTTATTTTGTTGTATCATGTTGATTATGTGTGCAGTTAAGAGAGGAAAGATATTCAGGGAGCAGTGTACAAATACCTAACTACTGGAGGTATTTGGACAACTCAAACCATAAATGCCGGAGTAACAATTCTAATAAAGTGTTACTGCAACCACTATTCTTATATGAATGTATAAATTTTCAAATACATTTAAGTTAACATGAATATTTTTGTTGCATTAAAAATCAATTACATTATATTGAATTCATTTCAAGCTTTTAAGCAAAGTTTTAGAATTTTAGCATTTTTACGGCTACTATCTGTTCTGCTATCTTATTGTTAACTAAAATCGACATCTAATGTAATTTCTGACAGTGTTTACTAAGTGATGTTTGTATTAAAAGCGAGGTTCTTGTACCATTATGAAACCCCGTGAAATTATAAGCGTGTCACCAGACGACATTTCAGGAAATTTTTTAGAGGATACATGCAACTACGCATTACTTTGCCTGCTGTGTGTTTCCAAACGATAAGATTGACACATTTATTTTTTCTCAGTTCTCTGATTGCGCCAGATTACGTTTCTAAAATAAATATTGAAAACATACTCCATGCCAACAAACAGATTTTTACTAACAGGCAATTTCATTTGTGCCAATTAAGTATAAATGTACTTTTATGTCCGTGACGAAAAGAATGTTCCGACGCAGAAACCAATTAATTGATTCAATTTGATGTTATCTATAAACGAAAAAAAAAAAAAAAAACAGATTACTTATGAAATTTTGTTGAAGAATTAATTTTAATTGTCAACCACTTCATCTGCAAAAACATATTTTTTTCCATTAAAAATCTCACTGTAAAAAAACATTTTCTGTCAGTTAAGTGGGTCATGGTTTGCCTAGCTATGTTCCAAATATGCATTGCAAGGATAACGCTCGTCGAAAAGAAATGGTCGTAAAGATCTCCACGACCCGAGGAAAACGTGATGCATATGTATTTTTTTTGAGGTGTGGCATAAGTTATCAAAATCGCAGGGGGATAGAAGTAGGTAAAGAGATACAGAGAAAGAATGAAAAGGGGGGGGGGGGGGAAGAAAGAGAATTAATTTACGACGACGGTCGAAACCGGAGAACTGTGGGCAATTTTTGGAAGGGCGCGTCAACGTTGCAACGGCCCGATGGTTATCGCTGGAATACAAGAACTTCTTCGTCTTGATGAGGACGAGGTTAAGCAAGGAGGGGGAGGGGTTGAGAAGAGGAGGAGGGGAAGGTGGGGAACTGTCGCAAGCGGACAAAAGGCGAGTGGCAGCGTAGAAGAATAATTAGATTACGGTCGTGGAGATGCAACGACGAGATAACGCCATGCTTGCGACATCCCTCATGCCGTGGCCCGCCATATTTCAAAGCCCCGCTGCAGGACGTGTTGATGTGTTTATCGCACCTGGTCCTTTCTTCTTCCACGTTTTTAAGACTCGCATTTAAATAAAAAGTACATATATATATTTTTTTGGTTCTTCTGTTCGGGGGACAACGTAAAAAAAATGTCCATGTTGGGGGCGGTGGAAGGAAAGGGGGGGGGGGAGTACAAAAGGTCTTCCTGTTGTCTCCGTGGGCGATCGAGCGCTACGTTCCACCATTGTCCACCGCGTGCATACCCTGCAACAACTTTTCATTGCGGACAGGGGTCATGCAAGAACATTCATGAGGACAACTTTAGACAGCTGCCTCGAACGCCTTCAGTGCAGAAACTTTACTGAAATGTAATGGTGCCTTTTTTCCTCAATGATGGAAAAATTAAATTCTTTCACCGTCGTCGAAGACTGATTTTACTAATTTTATTTTCTGGAGTCCTAGACTGCTAACAGCTTCCAGAAGTTGGGCCTTTTATCCTTACTTCCTTACTAATATTATAAATGCGAAAGTAACTCTGTCTGTCTGTCTGTTTGTTACCTTTTCCCGGCTGAACGGCTGAACGGATCGAAATGAAATTTGGCAAGGAGATAGATTATATCCTGGGGATGGACATAGGCTATATTTTGTCTTAATAAAATAAATTTTAAACGGGTTAAAAAAATATATATCTTAATTTTATGTAACGTGTGTCATAGATATACAAACTGTTAAGTGTCATTCCTCTATGTCTGCCGAGCAATAGCTTTCAAGCCATTACATTACGTTTTGCTATTGTAAGGAACTAAGTAGAGAGTAAGAAAAAAATAAATACCTTGACAGTTTGTAGTGTCGCCATATTTGTTTCAATTTTCAATACCGTTTTTGTATATTACAATTTAAATTTTTTTTTTATAGTACCTACTTATAACTTATTTGCAAGGAGTTTGGTTTAGTGTTTATAATTATTCTGCTGAGCGTCAAGAGTCTTAGGGCTACTGAGACCGAAGACCAGAAATATTTATCAATTATGTAATATAATGTTGAAAAATTTGAATTTTACTATTTCAGGTAGGTCGATTTTTTTTATTAATTAGAATAGTTACGTGTAATTACCATCTTCCTTTATTTCATATTAAACATTATGTTTGGTTGAGTGTGAGATAATTTTATTTATGTATGTTTTAATTTCATTTATTTTCATATATATATATATATTCTTACCTACCTACTTCTATTAAATTTCAGGTGGATGTTAACATTGTCATTCCAGTTGAATAAATTTTTTTGACAAATTAGTTGTTATTTATACTTTTTGTTTTTCATTTTGGACTATGTTTTTTTTTTTTACTTAATTCAAAGATTTGTGTTGTGTACAGGGAGTGATATCTCTATTAATTTCTATACCTACTCCTTTGGATAAGCGGAATATGGCCACCACAGTTTTACATATCAACAAATCCTACAAATGTTTTAAACATTATTACAAATAAAAAATAGTTTCACAAACATCCTTAGTTTTTTTTTGTGTTTATAGTTTTAGTTTAATATTATGTATGTACGTAAATTCTTAAACGAAGAGTTATTTATTAATTTATTTAGAAAATTATTCATAGGTAGGTAATAAGTTTTCCTTTATATCTCTTTCGATTTGGAGTGTTTCCGAGCCATTCGGTGTCTCAACATCACCCCCCCCACCCCCCAGGTGGTTAAAGCCCCAAAATTTAGAAAGTTTAAAATTTTTAAAAAAATTTTCTCTTTCGATTTTAAGCGTTTTCGAGCCATTCTGGGTCCTAGAACCCCCCGCCCCCTCTGGAAAAAAGCCCCAAAATTTCGATAATTTTAGGAATTTCAAATATCTATTCTTTCGAGATGGAGTGTTCCGAAAAATTCGAGGTCCTGAACCTCCACCCCCCCCCCCCCCCCACCCTTTTCTAAAAAGTGAAAGCCACAAAATTTCGAAAAATTGGAGAAAATTGTATTAAAATTAAGTCATTACGAACTAAAGTGTCCGGGGCATGGTGGAACTTTTACCCAAAGTCGACTTCGCACCCAATTTTGTGGGAGGGGGGAGTGCAAAACTCCAAATTAACGAAAATTTTTAAAAATTTCTTAAATTTAAGTATAGGCCCTACTGTTTTACTATTTGGAGTGTTTCCGAGCCATTCGGGGTCCACAAACTTCCCTCCCCCCACAAGGAGTCAAAGACCCAATAATAAAAAAATTTCCCAAACTTTCGAAAACCTATTCTCTTTCGGTTTGGAGTGTTTACGAGCCATTCGGGGTCTTCAACATCACCCCCCCCCCCCTTCTCAGGGGTCAAAGCCCCAAAATTTAGAAAATTTCAAAAATAATTCTCTTTCGATTTTTAGTGCCATTCAGGGTCCTTAAAATAGCCCCTCCCCCTCTGGGGACAAAGCCCCAAAATCTCGAAAATTTCAGGATTTTCAAATATCATTTCTTTCGAGATGGAGTGTTCCGAATCATTCGGGGTCCTGAACTACCACCCCCCCCCCCCCCCCCTTTTTTCTCAAAAGTGAAAGCCACAAAATTTCGAAAAATTGGAGGAAATTGTATTAAAATTAAGTCATTACTAACTAAAGTGTCCGGGAGATGGCGGAACGTTTACCCAAAGACGTGTTCTCCAACAAATTTGTGGAAAGGGGATTGGGGGAATGCAAAACCCCAAAATTTCGAAAAATTTATTAAATTTAAGAATACTTTTTTTTACTATTTGGAGTGTTTCCGAGCCATTCGGGGTCCTCAACATCACCCCCCCCCCCCCTCAGGGGTCAAAACCCCAAAATTTAAAAAATTTCAAATATAATTCTTTCGATTTTTATTGTTTCCCAGCCATTCAGGGTCCTCAAAATCACCCCTCCCCCTCTGGGGACAAAGCCCCAAAATTTCGACAATTACAGGAATTTCAAATATCATTTCTTTCGAGATGGAGTGTTCCAAACCATTCGAGGTCCTGAACATCCACTTTTCGCAAAAGGGAAAGCCCCAAAATTTCGAAATATAAGAATATATATAATTGGATTTTGGTATGTATGACGTCGATAAACTCTTACACCGTTTGACCGATCGCCATGAAAGTTGGCACATCGAAGTGTTTTTATCATGAAGAAGGTTTTTATGCTATCCATTTTTTTTGCTAGATGGCGCTGTAGCGCATCAACTTCTAAACCTTTCAACCGATCGCCATGGGTAAACAGAAAACCATAGGTCACAGATACACAAACAGTAATTATGTGTCATTTCTTAATGTACAACACACTGGACATATCGCTATCCATTTTGCTGTAACTCGGGACAATATATCACCCGGTGTTCAGCCCGGGCAAAGCCGGGTACTGTAGCTAGTTTATTATAATAGAATTATATACTTAGAGCATGTAAGTTATGACAGTCAATAAGTTGAACGTGTAAATTCACTAGAATTTATATTTAATGGGGTTTATTTACTAGTGTATTTTTTTAGTTAATATAATTATTGTATTCAGGAATGGAAATTATAGTGGAACTCAATATTTCGAATTAAAACTTTTTTATGTGTAGATGATTGTGGAAAAACTGTATTCAAAAGTTAGTGAAATGTCTAGGAATTAAATTTTGGCCAACTGCAATAAAAATACCTTCACCTCGGGGCATATCAGTTAGAAAATGGCTTCCGTATGTTATGAAGACTGTGAAGTTATCTGTGTCATAATTAAAATTAATACTGAAATCATATATTATGTTAATGTTAATCATATTTTTTGACACACTTGTAGCTGCACAGTTTAAAACTTATATATATATATATATATTGATTTGGTACGTGGATAAAAAACAATATAGTCAAAGAATTTTCTTTTAAAATTTTGTCCCGTTTGTAGAGCAACTTTATATTTGCACAATTATGCCGACCCTCAACTCCGTTCTTTTATGACTTAAAAATTCTTTGAATCCGACATCAAGTACCTATTTTTTTCAAAGCGGGAAAGTTTGGTACGAGTCTTTGGAAGTACGTACACGGAAATAATAAAAGTTAATTTCCCGTTTAATCACCCTGCCAATATCGTCAAACTGCACAACTGCAGTAGTTCATGACTGCAAATCTATAAACGATAAAACGTAGAATAGGATTATAGAACTACTAGCTGGATATAAGGCTTGGTAGAGCTTTGCGGTATCTGGTACCAAAATGATCGGCTTATTACAATATCAGTGTGTATTTTACAGAGAAAATTTTTTTTGTACGTTCACAGAGGATTCCTTTAGAAACCATTTGCCATGAAATAGTTTGTATTACTGCGGGAAAGACATGGCTGTGTTCATTTTTGCATATTTGAAATACGTTTCCGAGATAAAACTTAATATTTTTTTTACTAAAATTAGGCAATAATATTTTATATTTGTGGTTTCATTAAAGCACAATTTTTTAAACCATGTAAAAGATAATATAATATTCAATAATTGAACCAGATTTTGTTTAATTATGCTTTTTACTGTGGGCAGTTAGTACTGGAAAGCTATAGAGCGAACGGTTTACTAATAACTTTAATTATTTGGAGATACTAGGACAACACAAAGCAAAAATAGCCGGGTAAGAATCCGAACCCGTTATTACTGCGAACACTATAGTCTAGCGATAAAGTTGTTTCATGTAAGTTCACAAATTTACAAAAATTTATAATTTTACATTTAAATTTTTGTTACATATACAAAAATAATTACAGTGTAGTAAATTTTTGCAACTGCGTGTAGACAAATTTTTGGTAATGAGTTGCTGGATGCTAAAGGAATTTTTTTGTTCAAAGACCTTTGGTTATATTGTAAGTGTAAAGTGTGCGGAGTATTACCACTATAGGAACCGTTACACTGATTGGAGAAAAAGTACATATATTATTTGTGGTGTTAGACATATATAACACGGAGGTATAATGGTTAAGACAAGATAGTGATATACTCGTATTTGCCTCGAATATGAATTGAGTAACGAGAATATTTCTTTAACAGCCTGTTGGGTTAAAATATATTTCCAATATTTTTTCAGTAAAAATTGTACTGTACGTGGCCCTGTGTATGTTCAAAATATGCTGAGTGTTGCGTTGGAAGGCCCTCGTGGTAGTGGGTGAAATAATTAATTAATTACAATTTACGGAGAAATAGCAGACAAAATATGTGTTGCCTTATTAATATTAATTTAAATCAGATCCATATATTGTAATATAATACAAAAATGTTTATATTTTTTAATATATTTTCACCTAATTTAATGCGCATGCAGGTATTCAAATAATATAATTAATTCGACTGTTTATTAAAACTAGATGAAATTATTTAAAAATATCTAAGAAATACTTTTTTCTTTCCATATTTACATTTTAATTATTCTAAATAATTTAAAATTAATTAATTTAAAAATAATTTAAAGTTAATTTAAAATGAGATTCGTAATAAAAGTAATTAAAAAGCTTGAAAAATAATATACTCTCTTATCATATATATGAAGATAATATTGACAACAAATATTTCCGTAATGTCGTCACTAACATGTTTATCTTGTATGACGAGAGATTGGGTTGAAATCCCGTTACATTCCAGTTGTATTTAGATATCGGAAGGAGATTAGGATCCCTCAAATTTATCTTTCACCAACCAACCAGGGACTATAAGGGCAGCCAGTACCCCTCACCCGTAAAAATTGCTAACCAACTAAAAGAGGATGCAACTTTATGACATATAAAATGAAACTTTAAGGATACAATAAAACCTTACCTCCAATCTAACCTTACTGGAAAAAATTCTTGATTGTTAAGAAAAAAAATGTGAGCAAATCTTAGTATTCGCCAATGATGTGTAACATATAACATCGGCAACGAGCGAAATTCATGTTTTCTCATTTTGAATACACATTTATAATACCAAACACGGGAACGTTAGTTAGCGTAGAATTCTTTATAATAATGTCGAGCATGATAAATATACCCAAACAGTATTTTAAACTATATTTCGGGACGCGAATAACACGTAGTTTCCGCACCCGCCACTAGAATCCGCTGCTGAAGCAGCTACGTCAACCATCGAATCGTTTGATAAGTAGACATAATTTTTAATCTCTATAATTTAACGGCTCCACTAAACAAGAAAAATACTTGAAAAAAATACTAAACTTGGCTTTTGGATTGATTTTTCACAAGGAATTTTATTAAAATACTGCTCACGTTGTTAAAATTAACTTAACAGCTATTATTATGAAAATATACCCTTTGGCTTTGCGAACTTTGGTTCGCGCCATCCGTAACAGATGGCAGCACCGAGGTTACACATTTCCGTACCAAGCGACTTCAATTCCAATCACGAAGTTACTGCCACTAAATGCCGTACATACCAAGAGCTTAAAGATTTTACGCGTCAAAGAAGTTAAAAATTGTAGATAGTTAAGAATCTGATATAAAGTTGCGGCGTGATGTTTGCATGTTCCCAGTGCTCGCCTGGAAGAGCAGCAACCCGTGACACGATATAGTGACTCTGATGGAGAACTTATCAGGCTGATACGGTGAACGCTCGCCTGGAGGGTCGGCAGCCCGCAACTCGTGCGAGAACGACTGGTGGCAGTGCGACGAGAGATATTTGTTTTTGATTACCGATTCGATCGCAGAGTGTGAAAGGAGAGGCATAGACGTCACTCCCATGTTTTCTCCATTTCCTCATTATAAGTCCCTTTTGTGGTGGTGTGTGTGTGTGTGATATCTCCATACATGAAATAACCTCAGTAAATAAAGACGGGGGAAAAAAATGAAATAAAATTAAAAAAAAACTTTTAATTTGTGCTTGTATGTTCTTTCATCCATCGTTGGAATAGCAAATCCATGAAGCCGACAATAGATATGGACTACGATGCTGTCTATTGAAGTTGGTTGCTATGCAATATCCAACCTCGAAATAATTCAGCAACCAGTAATGAATTAAGAGTTCTTTGTATTCGTGTAACAATAATATTTTTCCCGATACCTAACAGTCGGTCTTTTGCCTTTAAATATGTATTATTTCCTATATTTTATAGTTCTAACGATGTTAAGTTTTAATATTATTTAGGATATATAACTGTTTGAAAGGGTAGTGGATACTTTTTTTTTCGCAGATGTTTATAATATTTTACTCACTTCTATCCTTTCGTAGTTTTTGTTGCAATCTGCCCAAAATTCAGCTACCATGTACTTATCCTTTAAGCTGGCAACATGACGAATACAAAACGTTGTTTTAGAATAATTTAACATAGAATTGAGTTTCTTAGTCATATTCATAGAATAAATAAGACTTCTGGCATTAAAATTTGGGCATTTATTTTTATATTAATTATATCCTACCATGAAATTTCGTTGACAGCCAAGTAATAAGAATGACGTAGAAAATTTAAAAATGGGTAAGGAATCCGTGATGGATACTAATAACGAACCATCGTCTGAAGTATGTAATTTCAGGTAGACACAGAATAGCCGGGCAGAGATTCAAACCCGGATACCCTGATATGAAAGTCCATTGTCTTACCACTTTTTTTTTAGATGGGCAACACACTGACAAGTATGACATTCACTATTGACCCAAGCATTTCTTCCCCCCTTTTTGACGTAACAACGTCTAATAAATCGATGAACGCCGGCTGCACGCACGAAAAAGTGTCCCGTAGCGCACATTGTCCCACTACGATGTGTCCAGTTACGCTCATTGTACGCTTGCGCAGCATCTCTCTTCCACTCAATAATTGGAACAACCATCGATTTGACTTTTCAATCATGTTTTCGTCGTTTGAATTATTATTATGTAATTTAACGATCGTCCACCGATTTTCAGCACAATCGGTACGGTTATTTAAAAGTAATGTTGAATTTTCAAATACGTTTTTGTACGAACAATGGTGTTTTACAGTTACACATAATAATTCTAATTACACCCGGGATCTTTTGCACAATGTTTTAAAAAATATTGTAACACATTATAAATACGTTCGGTGTATTTAGGATACGTATTTGTTATAAAATCTTATTATCAAAACGAAATAATATTATTCCCCTGCGGTACTGCCATCTACGGTGACGGACGCGAACCGAACGAATCGTGCTATATATCCCCTTCCGCGACAAACAGGCACTCGTTAATACATATTTTCCTTTGTTTATCACGTGGGGCGTTATTTATTAATTATAAATACAATTTCGTGCCCGGGGCCACAATTGCATATCATTTTGAGCACTGGAAGACATAAAAACGTAAAATATTCTCAAAGAATTGTAATCTCGGCCCCAGCGCACCACGATCGTCTGGGTTGGAGATTAAACCCGAAATTCTTTCTTAAACGTACTAATACTTATTTTATTAACTGCAAGGGCATTTTTATTAAATTCTACGTTTATTTTCACGACGAACAAACTTCGTCGTTAAATGTGTAATTGCGAAAAAGCGTAAAACATTCTCGACGATCTTGAAGTTAAATAGCAAACATGTATAAAAGTTATAGTTAAAATAATCTTTTAGTTAAAGTAATAAACATATTTGAATTAATGAGTGCAAATAAAAGTAAATTTATCAATTAAATTGTAGATTTCATTTCATTCCTTCTTTGTATACATACAAAATAGTGATAATTCAATAAAATGATTAAATTTTATTCATAAAAGTATGCAATAATTTCATCAATGTTTTGTTATGACGTCACGTTAAACTATCGTCCGTAAACCGACTTTAGAGACAACCAATTTTTATTGTAATTGCCTCCGGTGATGTAAGTCTCTGTTCGTCACGTAGATTGTTTGTAATCTAACTATTAAATTTAATGATGATAATACTAAATAATAACAAGTATTTTTATAAGGCATCGGTGGTTCAGTGGTAGAATGCTCGCCTGCCACGCGGGCGGCCCGGGTTCGATTCCCGGCCGATGCACGTTGCTATTTTACATAACGTTAAGGTAAACTTTTCACGTGTAACTACCTTTGAATACATTTTGTACAGTTGTTTCGGTTGCAACTGCTGGCCAACCATTCCCAGAAGCCCACCAGTCTACTCAGTTCTCTTGTATACCCGGATAACATCTGATAACTCCAGTTCATCGGTTGCTGCTTTTGTGAGTCGTCTCATTTGTTTTGCTTGTGATTCGATACTTCTTTGGTTGAGGGGTGTCTCATTGGCCCAGAGTCGACCAAATTCACAGTGAGCCATTAGCAAAATCAGGTTGAAAATGCATGTCTTTGAATTATAGCCGTTCGCGAAATGAATCTGGGAATTTTTTTAATGTGTTATTTTTTATGTAAACCCGATTCGTTGTGTGATTGTAGTTGTAATTGTTGGTGTATGGGTAAGCACCAAAGAGACGATTAGGACAACAGAAACTACATCCAGGTCTTGTGCGGGATTCGAACCCAGAGCCCCCGCACCGAGAACTGGTGCGTTGCCAACTGCGCTACGGAGGCCGACTCCATCAGACACATCTCACTTTATCGGCCACGTACTGCTGCCAGCTTTGTCCGCTACGTAACTTGCATTCTTCACCGTTCTGATTTCAAACGAGCCGTCGAATTTAGGGATTAAATATTTTCAAGTAGAACTATTTACATCCTGCAGGGTAAATCAAGACGATGACGTCATCACAGCGCAAAAAAGAAAAAAAGCGAGACAAAGAAAAACGACAACGCTAAACCTGAAGTCACAATGCTTTTCCATGCCAAATGCGTCAGTAAAATGGAGTATAGAATGCGCTAAAACAACGTTGGCTTTTTATTTCATGTTGATAGTTGGAGTTCATAACAATATGTGTGAAATTTAGTCATTTCTGAAACTATGTGGGATAAAGCATATTTTAGAAACAAGGAAGCAAGATATAGATAAGTTAAAAAGAAACAAAATAAAACAATTTCGCTGTTAGCTTGGCGAAGAATTAAAAAAAATTGGTTGTCTGTAAAGTTAGTTTACGGACGATAGTTTAATGTGACGTCATAACAAAACATTGATAAATGATAGCATACTTTTATGAATAAAATTGAATAATTTTTATTGAATTATCACTATTTTGTATAGATACAAAGAAGGACTGAAATGAAATCTACAATTTAATTGATAAATTTACTTTTATTTGCACTCATTAATTCAAATATGTTTATTACTTTAACGAACAGATTATTTTAACTATAACTTTTAGGCCGGTATTCCACTGTAAAATATTTTATAAAACATCTTTTATAAAATATATTTTCCATATTTTAATAAAATATTTGATGAGTGCTTATTTTAGAAAAGTTCTTGGCTGTCAAGTACACTACATAAAAGATTGTTGTCAAAGAAGTAGTCAGTAATTGCATAGCATTTGATTGTTTGTAGTGTATTAAGTGTTCATTAAACAGTTAAACTTATTAACCACATTGAATTGTTTAAAGAAAACATTACTATGGATGACAGGCCCCCCACATCATTCTGTGGGCCCCGTTGCTAGAGGTCATGATGGCCCCCCCCCCCCCCCCATTTTTTATACTAAAAAGATTTAATTTTCTTTTGGCTTCTATGTATATATTAATTCTTAACCTTAATCACAATTATTTTTGTAATCTTCGTGCTTTGCACTGTACAGCATTTCATTACATTCATACTCAGCAATCAACATTTTTGTCGTTTCTAGACTCCAAATGTACTTATTTGAGGGCTTAGTGGACATTTTTAAAATTTACTACCATGAATTGATGTAAACAATCAAATTCTTTTATAAAATGTAATGCCAACCTATTACATTTTATAAAATAAATTTTATAAAAGATATAATTTATAAAATATGACCTATTACACTATAAAAGAATCTTGGTCAAATAAGTTTTATAAAAGATGTTTTATAAAATATTTTATAGTGGAATACCGGCCTTACACATGTTTGCTATTTAACTTCTTCCAAAATGTGTTATTCTGTTAAGAATAGGACGATGATAGGAAAAAAAAGAAGGAAACGAATGGGAGTGTTTCAAGTTTAATGTGCCTCGAAAAATTCAAATCGATGGTTGTTTCAATCGAGTGGAAGACAGATAGATGTGGCGCAAGCGTACAATGAGCGTAACGGGACAGAGCGTAACGGAACAATGTGCGTAACGGGATACTTTTTCGTGCGTGCAGACGGCGTTCATCGATTTATTAGACGTCACGTCAAAAGGAGATTAATAAACCGCTTGAGTAACACTACAAATGCGAATGTGTACCCAAACGTAAAACGAAATTCGTTTTTTCAGCATAAAGAATTACCAAACAGCTATTTTTTTAAAGTTTAGTTCTGTAAGGTATCCGTTTATTCTTTCCGTCGTGCGGCACGACACGACGAAATTAAAAAATACGAACTACGTCTTGCGGGCCGTGGAGGCGAATATATCGTCGTGCTGACGTTCATTGGCCACCGAGCGTGTCGGTCCTGTCGTGTCGTGTCTGTCGTGTGGTTGTGACTCCAGCTCAAGAGCGAGTACAGTCGACCCAAGACTCTTTGAAGTATTTTCCTCGTGTTTGTTTAGAACTGTCAACCTCCAGTGTGAAGCTGTGTAGCCTACTGTAAAACTTAACTGTAATAGTTCACAAGCGGTCATCGCTCCTGGCTTCAATTCAGAGAAGAAAGGGTGGGTGAGCAGGAGGGAGGTGGCTTCAAAAAACGCATGGTCTGTGGGACGCAAGGCCCACGGGATCCTCCCGTCGTGTCTTGCTGCCAGTGAACCTTATCCCGATTCGTGACAGAGTTAGCAGGGCTCAGAACTGCTCCACGAGCTGCTGTAGGCAAATTTAGTCATGCGGAGAAATTAAGTTACCGGCCTCCGACGTGCCTATAGGCGGGAGAAATATCAGCCAGACTGCTAACCTAGCATTAGGCTGGCAAAAAAAAATCAGCTCGCCTCTGAGATCAGAGGCTTAGGGACTGGTAGTAAAGATATAGGAGTAAGAAAACAAATTTCCAAAAATATTTAAGATAACAAAATTTTAAATAAAACGTGCCTGAATCCCTAATCCATGTCACACTACGTTATTAGCTAACAGATTACTTGCAGAAAACACAGATGGTAGCAGAAACGCCCGATGACTCGCATACCCGTAAAATCTCATGTACACTTGTAAACGTGTTGAATATGTTTTCGTACCCTACACACTTCCTAACCTTCTACCTGTGAAGTTTCACTTGTAGCGCTTTTTTTTTTTTTTTTTTCGTTTATCACCTTAGTTCTCGGTATACGTCATTTCGTGGAAATAATACAGTGAATGGAACGGAATTTGCATGTAACGGTGCTGCCATCTGTGACGGATGACGCGAAACCAAAAGTTTACAAAGCCAAAGGGAAACTTGAAAGTAATAACTTTTTAATGAATTTTAACAAGATTGGCAGTATAATAAAGTTCCCTTTTTTAAAAAATTAGGTTCAGAGTCAGGATTTAGTATTTCCTCAAGTATTTTTTTTCCCCGCTTTTATCGGAGCCGTTTTACTATACATATATAGATGTGTACCTATATATATATAGATATTTATATATATGGCTATGGAAAACGAATTATAGTGGTGGGTGTGGACAGTACGTGTGATTTGCAGTCAATAAATGTACTAAAAAAAATGTTTTCCTCTATATTTATCACTCTCGACATTATTTTAAGGAATTCTATGTCAAATGTCGTGTCCGAGTTTCTATGTTGTAAGTGTATTTTCAAGCCAGTTGCCGAGGCCACATGTTACACTCGCTCACGTGTCGCGCAGTCCTGCCTGCACCGTCCGCCTCGCCACCGGTATCAAATCTTGATCGCGGCGGTGTGCTGCCCGTGTTCGCGAGAGCCGCGCGGTCCAGTGAGGAAGGCAGTGAAGAGGGGGGGGGGGGGCAGAGCGGAATTCACGGGATCGCCAAGAGTTCAAGCGCTGGTCGCTTTGCAGTTGCCGGGCGTCACACCAGTCCCCCCCCCCCCCCCCCCCCCTCAACACCCATCCCCCCCCCCCCCCCGGACATCATCGTCCTGCTGAGGAACGTAAATCACCAAAGAAGCCACCCAATAGATAATGCATACATATTAAAAACACGAAAGTACGGATTCGACACAAAGCTACAGCAGCTTGAATTTTTTTATTTATTTTCTCGGCTGGAAAAAAATAGACGAGGGAGTACATAAACACCTTTATATTAGGAAAGAACGCACATGGAGCATAATCCGTAGGTACAAATTTTGTAAATTGCTTTCCTCTGTTATTCACGTGCTAAAAGGCGATCGCCGGATTAATAATTTTTTTTGATAGTGTTACGTTAACCCGGGTGAACCTAGGTTTTCTTCTTCTTCATCATCTAGCAATATGTATGTACCACACACGCTAATCACTGATGCGCGGCGGATGATTACTGCTACAGAACAAGGAGGGAAATAAAGAAGTGCGACACACAGTGGAAACTGAAACCATGTTTCACGCGACATGTGTCGCTATCTGTTGGGCGAGCCCATAACTACTAGCAATTGAAAATTTGGAATAGAGGTTCTCTTACAAGGATTTTTTAGGTAATACGTTTTTTTGGTCTCCTTGGCGGCGCAAAACTAATTTAATCGATGCGAAAATACTTAATGCTGTTTTGTAATAAACCGTCATGTAATAAATGAAGGAGTAGGAGGTGCAAAAACTCATTGTATTACACACCAAAAAATTAGTGGCTAACTAAATAGAGTGAATTTTCTCTGGTTTGTTTGCCTGATTATAGCTTATACATAGGGGCATGCAGATTTCGCGAAAAGATTTCGAGACTAGATAAAAGTTAAAACACTGTACCATCGTCTGTGTTTCGTAATTTGGTGAGTTTCTCCCAGGTACATATCGATTGTAACAACACCAATCCCAGTGATTCAGTGCGGAAGCAAACGCGTCCTGAGTGGCTCGGTCCATTAAGGGGCCCGCCTCGTCAGGGGTGTATGTGTGTTAGTGAGGCGGGATGATAAGCGCGACGCTCGCTGGTGCTTCCAGCGCGGTATAGCCTCTAAGCGCAAGTCTCTGAACTGGCGCGCATTCGTCTCGTCGTCACAAGATAACTGTGAAATTTGAGCGGTGACCGTAACATTATATGGCGGAGAAATGAAGATAAAGGTGTTATGCAAGCCCCTTAAGTACTTTCAAGAATCTGTACTGATTGTTTTATGCCTAAAAATTACTCTGAAAACACGCGTTTTAGGCATTTTAACGCTTCTAAAAATACAGTTTAAAAACTTAATCCGAAATTAAAAGTACTTTTCGGTCCTCAGCGAACTCTTAAATGCTATTCGTAAATAGGCCCCACTCGGATATCTTGAGTAGTTTTGAAATCGCGTTGTTTTTCCTGAAGCTCTGCACACCGTCTGTGTGACCAGGTAGGCGGGCCCCTTAAGGCAACGACTTATCTCGCAGACGGCCGCCAATCACAAGGAAGAAACCGCTGGTGCCGGTATACCTTGTTGCAGTCTAATAGGTGTTCAGATCTTTTCGCGATAAATGCCTGCCCCTACTTATACATTACTTCTCCGAATAAATGAATGTAGTTATGTGAGCAATATATTATGAAAACTAGCGGACGGGCCCACAACTACTTCAAAAAACTAGGTCTCAGTCTCGGTAATTTGGGTTCCTCCCCCCGTGGTCACTGCGCTCTGACGGCGCGCTGCCAGGCCCTGCAGTGGGCTCCTGACGCACGCGACCAGCTCTACCCCGGGGTGACAACCCGATCACCAGGTGACGCACCGCTCGTTCACCAACCGGCGTCAGGGGTGCGTCGAGTTGCTACTCCAGCCTCGCGCGGTCTGTCCCGGTGCGGAGCGAGTCGAACACGAGGGACCAACTTCGGAGAGCACCACGCGACAGAAAGGTAATTTGAAAAAAAAAAAAAATTGGTTGTCTGTAAAGTCGGTTTACGGACGATAGTTTAACGTGACAACGTCATAACAAAACATTGTTGAAATTATTGATCCAGAAGAAAAGGAAATATCATATTCGGCCTGAGACTGATCCATATTTTTTTTGCAACCATACCATTCAAGCATTTAAAATATTAAATTCTTTGAGGACTGAATTTTTTTTTAAATTTTTATAACTTTTGTATGATAAAATCTACCTCTGCATAATTTTATGAATAAAATTGAATCATTTTTATTGAATTATCACTATTTTGTATGCATACAAAGGAGTGAAATGAAATGTACAATTTAATTAATAAATTTACTTTTATTTGCATTCATTAATTAAAATATATTTTTTACTTCTGAAATGTTGCGTGCGAAGTATTTATTTTTACAAGTACAAAAATTAATTTCGTAGCAGCTGGGATTCGAACCCACAAACGATGATTTCAGAGTTAGTTATTCAGACCGCAAGACCACGAGGCCATAACTGAAACAGACAAGTTTCAGACGGTACATAAATATTTTTAAAATTTTTGTTCACGGTAGGAGAATAATATTATTTGGTTTTTATAACACGATTTTATAACAAATAAGCATCCCAAATACACCAAACTTATTTATAATGTGTTACAATATTTTTTAAAACATTGTGCAAAAGATCCCGGGTGTAATTTGAATTATTATGTGTAACTGTAAAACACCATTGTTGGTCCAAAACGTATTTGAATATTCAACATTACTTTTAAATAACCATACCGATTGTGCTGAAAATCGGTAGACGATCGTTAAATTACATAATATTAATAATTCAAACGACTAAAATATGATTGAAAAGTAAAATCGATGGTTATTCCAATCGAGTGGAAGAGAGATTCCACGCATGCGTACAATGAACATGAAGAGAGATGCCACGCATGCGTACAATGAGCAAATTGGGCACATCCGTAGTGGGACATCCGTAGTGGGGCACTTTTTCGTGCGTGCAGCCGGCGTTCATCGATTTATTAGACGTTATCACGTCAAAAAACATATACACGACTTACGTTCTCAAGTACTTCCGAAGGCTGGTTCACACCTGTTAAGTTGCAGCTAAAAACTATATAATTAGACGTGACAATGTCTAATAAAACGATGAACGCCGGCTGCACGCACGGTAAAGGATGACTATTTGTCCCGTTACGCTTTGTCCCGTTACGCTCATTGTACGCTTAAGCCGCATCTATCTCTCTTCCACTCGATTGGAACAACCATCGATTTGACTTTTTCGAGGCAAATTAAACTTGAAACACTCCAATTCGTTTCCTACTTTTCCTATCATCGACCTATCCTTAACAGAATATCACAGATTGGAAGAAGTTAAATAGCAAACCTGTATAAAAGTGATAGTAAAAATAATCTGTTCGTTAAAGTAATAAACACATTTGAATTAATGAGTGCAAATAAAAGTAAATTTATCAATTAAATTGTAGATTTAATTTCACTCCTTCTTTGTATCCATACAAAATAGTGATAATTCAATAAAAATGATTCAGTTTTATTCATAAAAATATGCAATCATTGTATCAATGTTTTTTATGACGTTTTCACGTTAAACTATCTTCCATAATCCGACTTTACAGACAACCAAATTTTTTTCAATAATAGAGAATGTTCAACAGATGGATTGCTTAGCATCGTTCTCGTACGAAAAAAAAATGTATTATTACCAATTATTTCAATGAAATAATTTTTCTGCACTGTTTATATAAATTGTTTAATTAAACATTCTCCATAGACACTAGGTGTTCATCTCAAATATTTTCAATAATTTTTTTTATAGCTCCACTTTCGAAAGGCGTTTGCAACACACGAGAATCGCTTTATATTATAAGTCGCACAAAACTTTTTCAACTTATTGTTTTGTAATGACCAAATTGTGACTAATTCTGTAAACGTTCTCCTTACGCCCGCGACGTCTCTTCGTAGTTTCATAGTTGAGACAATAGGTAAGGTTGTATACACAAACACAGAGAAAACAAGCCAAAAATTAACCGATGAACGATAGTTACAAATTATCCGGGGATCATCGCAAATTAACTGCTATCTTCTTGAAGTTATGGGTACCGGGTGCGTTGCTTTGAAATATGAATACAAATGAATGTTATTGTTATGTTATAAAAAAAATTGGTTGTCTGTAAAGTCGGTTCACGGACGATAGTTTGTGACGTCATAACAAAACATTGATGAAATGATTGCATAATTTTATGAATTAAATAGAATAATTTTTATTGAATTATCACTATTTTGTATGGATACAAAGAAGGAGTGAAATGAAATCTACAATACAATTGATAAATTTACTTTTATTTGCACTCATTAATTCAAATATGTTTATTACTTTAACGAAGAGATTATTTTAACTATAACTTTTATACATGTTTGCTATTTAACTTCTTCCAATCTGTGTTATTCTGTTAGGGATAGGACGATGATAGGAAAAGTAGGAAACGAATGGGAGTGTTTCAAGTTTAATGTGCCTCGAAAAAGTCAAATAGATGGTTGTTCTAATGGAGTGGAAGAAAGATAGATGCGGCGCAAGCGTACAATGAGTGCAACGGGACACAGCGTAACGGGACAATGTGCGTAACGGGACACTTTTTCGTGCGTGCAGCCGGCGTTCATCGATTTATCAGACGTTGTCACGTCAAAACATTCCAAAACTGGTAAGTCTACAATAAGAACTCTCTTTTTGTCCAAGATTGTGTGTATATATATATATATATTTTTAGAACAAAACATACAACTAGAAAGTTGAAATACGGTATTATTTCCACGAAGATTAAGTTATTTGAAAATACGAAGAACTATCCGTTTACTTGAGTTAATTTCTTCTTTGAAAAATCCATACATTTTATGCAATTTCTAGCACAGAGGGCTATCAACGACGAGAAAGTTGCAACAAGAGCTTGTTTTCCGAGTGTTCCTGCATTAAAGTTTCTCTGTTCGTTCTTCGGGTTTTTCTCTTCTACGTGCAATGTGAACCAGCAGCGACGTATTTATTGGTCTTATTTTATTACAAGCGGCGAAGTTAAAGCGTGGACACCGCCTTGTCTTCCACTTAAACAGAGATTTAAACAAAAATACAAATAAAAATTAAATATAAAAACAAAGAAATTATCACTTTAAAAAATGACTTGTAAAATAACGGGAAAAAATTATAATTATTTTTTTTTCAATATGTTCTCCTAAGTTTTTGTCTAATTTCTTACAGAGAAAAAAAAATATATAAATAGAAAATTAACAAATATAGCCTATATAAACAAGAACAAAAACTGTCATTTACAATAAAATAAATTTTTCGTAAACCATACATATTACGCTGGTTAACATGTCACACAAAATGTATAGGCGACCCATACACACACACAAACTTGCATGTCTGAAATAAATGTTTCACGTTTGCGTAACGTTTCAAAGCACGGAGCTGGTCTGTGTTCCGCGCCCCGCACCAATGGTGCGATGAGGGGTTGGGGTGTGGCGGTGGATGGGAAGGGGGAAGGGGGGCAGACATGAAGGACCCACGGGAGCGGCTTCTTGCAGCGGAGGTCAGGCGATGGCCATCTGCTTCCCCCCCCCCCCCCCACACTACTCATGAGCTGCGGGAGGGACCGGATGACGTCTTCAGCCGCGGCGCGGAAGACTCGTCGTGTACCCGAGCGAAGAAACCATCGCCCGGAACCACGCGCCATGTTGACGTGTCTCTCGGTACACGAGTGATCCCCGTGAACGCGACGGAAGTGAAACAGACGGTGCTGCCATCATCTGTGGCAGGCCGGCGCGGAACCAAAGTTCACAAAGCCAAAGGGAAAACTGTGTAGCATTAACAGTTTAGTAAATGTTTTAACGAGATGGGCAGCATCTTGATTTAAAAAAATTCCTTGTCGAAAATCATGTCCAAAGCCAAGGTTTAGAGTTTTTTTTTTCATGTCTTCTTCGCTGATACCGGAGCCGTTTCGTTACAAAGTTTAAAATTTTCTGTCCTACGGTGGGTGCGGAAACTACATGTGATTTGCGTCAATAAATGAAGTTGAAAACACAACATACGTAAACTGATAACGCTCGTCATTATTTTAAAGAATTCCACGTTAAATTTCGTGATTCAGTTTTCGTATTATAAAGTGTATCTGAATCATGATAACACATTATTATTTTTTCTTCATTACTTTCATTCAAGCGCTATATTTCAACAATTTCAACTCGATGCTTACACCAACATTTCAACTGATATTCACTAAGTGTGATATCATAAGTGCAAAAAAAAGTGCACTAATCTTCGATTTTTGTCATCAATTGCGCCCATGATATTAAATAAGTAAATATATTTTAAAAATATTGGCGGGAAAAAAAATGCAAGGCAGGTATAAAGTTAAACATTTATAAATAGTCCTTAATAAAAGTAATAAAGAGCCTTAAAATGACACTTGTCCTAGCGTTTTCCTTTTGAATACAACCGTGTCAGGTGGAATTGGACTTGGTTTCTGTACAGTTGATAGCGGCCACGCATAAGTGACATACAGAATGTTCATTTCAAAGCAAAATTTTAGATATTTTACTAACTAATGGATCCCCAAGGTTTAGTCGACATAGGAGTCTTTAGAGAAGACAAGCATGGAGTATTGACGTATTTTTAGGGTGGATGGTGCTGTAAAACTGTGAGAACCTTAAGATTCACTATCATGGAGTCAGACGATGGAATAATTTGTATTCAGGCATCTTGATGCCACTGCTGTTGTGTGGCATGTGCTGAATTTGATAAATTTATTACATTATTTGTTTTCTTAATGGCGAATTTGTTTCCATTTTTTGTTCAATTTATTAATTGTACATTAAGTCTTAATCTAGAAGTTGTTTCAAATTTTGTATTTGATTACAACCTGATGACACTAATGGTCTCATTATAACTTCCCTGCTATTTCAGTGTGTCTATGATTTTGTTATGTAAGCCTTTTTTTCTGTTTTTAGTAGTATATGTTGGTATGTTCTGGTACTGGTGCCGGTGTCAGGAGCAAAGAGCGGTTCACTGACCGACCGCCTTGGCGTCATGGCGGCCATTTGGATGACCTTGACCTTCGAAATTCCTTAAAAAATAACTCGATTTCCCAAAAAAAAAATCCTATAAATGTTTCAATTTCGAGGGAAAAGTTCTCATTTTTAGAAAAAATTGAAAGGTTTAACATAACTTTGCGCACCAAATTGGGGCGACAGTTCACGGCTAACGGAAATTACAAGAGGCTTGATATCTTGCCAAATTTAATAAGCGAATAAAATTCCACTGTGTTTTCTACCACCAAAATAAAGCCAAAATACAAAAAGGACGATCACCATGCTTCGAACAGTGTTTTCGAACACAAAGAAGAAAGATCCATGAAATCCTAAAACTAACGTCGGTGACACTCTGCGAATCTCCAAGCAGAAAGGCGTCTTCGAGAAAGGTTTCACTCCGAATTGGGGTGCCGAAATTTTCCGTTTGAGCCACGTTCGCGAATCGCAGCATAGGACCTTCTACATCTAAGTAATATTTGTACCAATAGGCTTCTTTGCCAAGTAGATTCAGCCCACGATGTATTCCGACATGTATTTGGCGGAGAAGAATCTGAAATGAAGCATGGACGATCGTATGCCAAGAAGTGGGGCTTTCTACCTCGCTTCAAAACGTGGGTGGCAGATGCAGAAATCGTTAAACGCTAGGGATTTGTTTGATTTTTGTATTTGTAGAAATTATGAAATAAATATTTTTTTTTATTTGTTAAAATAGGTAGATGTGTTTTATTTCTCAAACTTGTAATTGTTTTCGTAATTTTAATTAATTTTTTTTTTGCATGAGTGAAATATTGAAACAAAATTTTTGTAATCAATCATTATTTTAACACGATTTTTTTGATAATTTGTTGGATTTTTTTTCCCGAATTTCTAGGTTAATAATTAGAGAATTTCAAGGTGGTGGCCACCCTTGCAATAAATCAATACTTGACTCTGGCGGATGAAAATTAAACTAATATGGTATTAGCACACACCAGCAGACGAAAACAATATAGGCAGCGGACTCTAGCTGACGAAAACAAAATGGCCGCCATGACGTCATGCTAGCTGACGTAATATGTCTTGGCAACAATGGTGGGATGTTGTTCTGCCGGTGGCTTCCATGGAGGAAGGATTTGTTGCCATTTTTAATCGACTGTACTCACCGGATCAAACAGAGAACCTTGTCATAATTTTATTAAAATTTTATTATTTGAAATTTTTTTCCATTATAATTGGATAATAATTACGGTTTTTCAATTTGGCGGACGGTTTTCTAAATGACGGATGTTTTTATATTAAAATTTTTCGAATTTAATTTTTTATAATTTAAAACAATTTTCATTTAAATCGTATGATATTTACGGAATTTCAAGATGTTGGCCGTAACGAAAAATGCAACATTAGAGATTGGGGCATTTTATGGCAGAAAGTTATAGCATTCCAAGATGGCGGAATATTCTAGAAACCAAGATGGCGGAAGAAAACAAAATGGTGGATCCATTATGGCCTCCGGGGTCAAGGTATGGGTCAAGGTCATAGGTCAAGGACAAAGTCATACAAGATGGCCTCCGTAACATCATCGGAGATGTAGGTTCCAAGGCAGTAGAAGCCAGTCCCCAGATAGGCCATTATATACTACTCCCGGGCATTTATGCTTTTCGTTGTCCCAGTACTTTCAATAGGTACAGTACCGTTCCCCGAATAGCTTTCCAATATTAACTGAGCACATAAATAATCATTAAAAAATAGTGCGTGGAATCCCTCCACGCGGAAGAAGTGAAACTTCACTGTTTACTTCGCTGCATAGCAAGAATACCACGCGCATATGCTTGGGATCTACCGACTCACTCTCTTTCTCTCTCCTACTTTCTACCTTTGTGTATCTTTATTTCTCTCTCCCTCTTGCGTTGGAATATTGGACGCTACTCGTTGCTAACGCTCGCGCTGGCCTGTAACAGGTATACTACGCGCATGCGTTCGAGTGCCACGCATTCACTCTCGCTCTGTCTCTTTCTATTCCCCCTCCCCAGGAGCGTTGAACGTTTAACGCAACAGATCTTTTCCTATGGTAGCGTTAAACGTTTAACGCAACCTTGTTGGAATTCGCATTAGAAGTTTCACTTAAAAAAAAATAAAGTCCAATATTTGAATGTTCTATTATCTTTCCATAGTTTAAATATATTATGATTTTATAAAACATCAACTAAAATATAATATTATGTGCCAATTTTCGGAAGAAGTACTCAGTATTATCTCGAAAAAAAAACGAATTTCATATATGTATATGCAAAACTAACCATAGCCACATGTTGTACGGAAGTTACAAATATCTTTCTTGTAGTATTACAATTATTTCTTGGCAATTGATTTCCAAAAACCTATAGTACATTTTTCATTCTCCTGCCCAAAGTAAAATAAGTAGGTAGGCCTAATAGCTAGAGACTGGAAAAATTCGCGGTTTCAATGACCTCTAGGATAGACTCCACGATCCTCTATGTACTAGAACAAATTGCACCTGCTCATTGGATAATGACTCGTGACACGCGTTACCTGGGATGCTTGTGATTTGATTCTTCTTTTGATGAAGGTTTTTCACTGGCTTAGAGACCTCCAGGTAAACAGTGGTCCGATCACTGAATCAGAATGAAGTTGAACGAGTTTGGAGTCTAGCCTACCGCAAAATGAATCCGCGAATTTTTCCGGTCTCTAGTAATAGTAAAAAGCCCAGATCCCTCAGCTCTGCAAAGTCTATGCCCGCTCAACAATGTCTCTCGTGCGGAGACTTACCTGTACGTATCCGCTCGGCAATGCGGAGCTCTTCCGTTTGCATGACTCCGTGCGACCAATAGCAGCCGAGGACTTGGCTGTGGTGATAACCATGTTTGATTATGTTCTAAATACGTTAAAAAATTGTTTCAAGTACAAGCGTATATAGTGTTCTACTAATATCGTACTCTCTCAGGTTATTTTTGCATTATGTAATTTTTTCCCCGTGATATGATCTCGAAGCGTAGTATATATTTTTGATCCAATTAATATTTGGTAACCGTGAAATTCAAACTCACTGGCTGCCATCCGTTGTGTTTATGCGGATTGTGAAAGCAACAGACGCGATGGTGAAATTTTCCGATATCCGTCTCCGTTTACGTGATCCGTTTCCGTTTACGTGTCATTGTGGCAGGGGTGCCAATTACCTCACACCTTAAACCAAATTCGTTGCAATTCCCCCCCCCCCCCCACTCCCCTCCCAAAAAAAAATAAAACAGATAAATACCTAGAATCTTTAATTTTATATTGTCTTACCAGGTGGTAAATTGGTCCTAACCCAGGAAATTTGTTAAAATTAACTTATGAAAATCGTGTTTCAGTGCAAATATAACACTAAAAAACTAAGCGAAATAATGCACTTTAGGGGCATTTAATTTCAACTGGTAAAAAATGGTTTGTAGATTTTGTGCTTATTTTTTTTATTTATGTGTTGGAACAACCTTATCAATCCATGGCGTAACACGCATGATACTTACCCTGTGGGTGTGTCATTGGGGCAGAGATAACCATTCCCCTATTTGTGATGGCAACCCCCCCCCCCCCCCCGCCCTTAAACCTAAAGTAATTGTTACACCCCCCCCCCAAAAAAAAACAGATAATTACCTAGGATTTTGAATTTGATAGTACCTAACGTGTTGGTACGGTGGTACAAACACAATTATTTTTAAATTTAGTTAATCATAAATCTTGTTTTAGTGCTACTAAGATAGATATTGCACTTCAGTGGTATTTAATATTAATTGATTTTTTTTGGTATTTAGTCATTAAACCCCCCTCCCTCAGTGGTCCACCTAGCAACATGGGAAGCCTTCATTTCACAGACGAGAGAGCCACACCCGATTTTCCCCGAAGTATATGCTCGCTTTTTTTTTCCGTACCACAACAGGTGTATTTATTTGGGATGTAGCTTACTCATACGTCATACGCCGTTTTATCTCACTGTATAAACCGGAGTGGCATTAAATTTTGCGGTCGATTAGGATAGGTCAGCTACATTATAAATATAATAAATACTTTAAAACATTGTGGATGGTTGGTTATATTAGGTAAGTATAGCTACATTAAAAATACTGTAAAATAATTTTATGGTTGCTTAGCAAATAACGTTTTAATGTGTAGCTATCCAGCGCTAGGAAACCGTTTACATGATTTCACAGTATCTTTAATGTAGCAATCCTAACCAAATCAACCGTCCACAATTTTTTAAAGTATTTATAATGTAGCTAACCTAACCTGATTGACCATTAGTTATCATGAGTTCTCCAAAGTAAACATTCACGGACACACGGCAACCGAAAAAGATTATGGTGGCGTACAAATAAATACCGTTGCCTTGTTTATGGTCTTTCCCTTTTATCGACACCGCCAATATTTATTTACGATGAACAAAAAAAAACCGAAGATGCACGATCGGGAGTTTAGCTCGCTCGTCTGTGAAAAGAAGGCTTGCCGTCCAGCGCCGGCCGCGCGCGAGGCAGGCCAGTGGTCAGCGGCAGTTCTGGCGCCGGCCGCTAGATGGCAGTCGCAGCTGCTCCGTGGACTGCGGCCAGCTCACACGTCGCGCTCTCTGGCGGAGACCGCGGGAATGACGTGACCAGCCCGGCCGCACGCGATTACCAACCTTACGGCCTGTCGCATCGCCGCCCGCAGCCAGTGAAGGACTAAGTTTAATGACTAAGTTTCCTTTATGGTTGCATTTTAAAAAGGGAATTGAACGTCACAATGAAATCTCAGTAAATACGCAGTGCACTTTTTGGAACTCAAACGTTTACATCAATAATTTTCCAGTAATGATTTTGCTTGAGAAATGAAAACTGAACAATTTTAGTTAATTGTTTTTAAAAATTTTATTCTCGAAACAATTGCTGGTTGATTCCGCCAAAAAAAAAAGTCATAAATACATACATGTTTTAACGTCATTAAATACTTGAAACACACGTCAAGTTTTTTTTATGAAAGAGATACTTACAGAGACACGATTGCAAACCAGTATTAAATTTAGACTACAGAGGACAAAAAAAAAAAAATTCCTACCGCTCTGTGTACAAGGTATAGTGGGTGTGTATCTTGCCCACTAAGGATTACAATAAACCTTCCCAAATAATTTCTTTGTAAACTTATGTAGCTAAATTGCTGTAATTTACTTATTCTGTCTTCGCTTGTTAGATTTTTATCTTAAATAGTGGAAAAGGCGGGGGGAGGGGAGGGTTGTTTCGTACAGCAATGAACCCCCCCCCCCCTCCCCCTTTTTACTACGTTCCTGGTTACACCATCAAATATTTGTCTCTAACTATATTTGCCAATAGAGCTGGAGTAATAGTATTGGACTGAAAATGGCTTCCAGTATTATCAATAAAATATGTATCGACAAATAACCTAAAAAAAGGTTTAAATCATGTCACATTATCAAAGTTTATTTTTGATCTGAGCGATCTCAAACTTTATAATTTTAATCTCATTTTAAAATTAAATAACGTTTCGCTCTGCTTAAAGGAATTTCTGTGCCTGTGTATGCTATTATTTGTGCATTTATAAAATTTTTAAACACAATTTAACTGACAATAATAATACCTAGGTATATATTTTATAAGTTATAGAAAAGAAATTTCCTTTTTTACACACTAAATTATTTCGCGTACGACATTCATCTTATCATTATTTAATTTATTTCAGTTTTATTACCTCTAATTACTAGGGACCGGAAAAATTCGCGGGTTCAATGACCTCTAGGATGAACTCCATAGTTCTACGTACACTCGGTCAAATGCCACCCACTCATTGGCTGCTGTCTTGTGAGACGTCCAAGCGTAGCAGCCTGTGATTCGATAAAGCTTTGGTTGGGTGTTTCTCATTGGCTCAGAGTCATCCAGGTGAGTTGCGAGCCAATAGCAGAGGCAGCACTGAGGTATAACTATTTGTATTTTAGCCTATCGCGAAATAAATTCGCGAATTTCTTTGGTCTCTACTAATTTTCAATGTGTTCTTCGCCACTTTAAATATTCGTTGCGAAGGAAACGGACGTCATTTCCGTTTTCGATAGGCACGATTTTGAATGGCTGTTCGCACCCAACATCCAACATATCTAAGAACCTGTCCTGTATGCAAAATATCTTACAGAAACTCAACTCATCCGACTTGTAAAAACAACCATGGCTGCGCCAGTGACGTTGTCGTTGACGTCATAAAACCTCCAACTTTGACTTGATGTAAGCTTTTGGACATACGCCATTGCTAAGCACATGTATGTCTGTAGATAAAAACTACAAAAATCCCAAAAGACAAAAACACAAATTAAGCAAAAAATTGCTGCTGTCAACAGAATATAAACACCATATAATATTCCATAACAGGAATATGGTCAACAAACGAAGTAAAACGAAGAAAAATGGACTAAGAGAACGAAAAAAAAAAACCACAAATGATGACAGCACAAAAATATTGAACCCATACATATGCTTAGCAATGGCGTAAGTCCAAAAGCTTACATCAGGTATTGCACTCCCATTGCACAAATCTTTCAAAGATAATACCTCCAACTTTATTTGACACAACATGTTGGAAGGTTTGAAAGTATTTTCCGTCCAATAGCTATTATCTTTCCAACTCTATAGTAAAATATACCTATGCTAGAGACATATTTGACTATGTGACAGGGCCTTAAGTCTGGGTTTGAAATTGTAAATTATATATATATACGTATATATACGTATGTACATATATAATTGGATGTTGGTATGCATGTATGTATGTATGTATGACGTCAATAAACTCGGACACTGTTTGACCGATCGCCATGAAAGTTGGCACATCGAAGTGTTTTTTCATTTAGAAGGTTTTTATACCATCCATTTTTTTTGTAACTTGCCGCTAGATGGCGCTGCAGCGCATCAACTTCTAAACCGTTCAACCGATCGCCATGGGTGAACAGAAGATCATAGGTCATAGACATACGAACATAAATTGTGTGTCATTTCTCTATGTCCACCACACTGTCATATAGGCTAACCATTTTGCTTTAAATTGCGGACAATATATCACCCTGTGTTAAGCCCGGGCAACGCCGGGTACTGCAGCTAGTATATTATATTTATGTTACGGACACATGGTGCAACAGCCAATGAGTGATGAGTAGGGTAAGGTTGCCTATTTCCGTGATATCCCTTATTCCGTGATATTTTTTTGTTTTGTCTCTCAAGATCAAGCGAGTAGCAGTAGATAGTTGGGCCAGATCTCAAAATATAGCTCGCGATGTTCTCTTTCGTAGGGAAGAGGCGGCTCTTCGTTCGCGCGTTTTTTTTTTCATATGGTGCACAGTTGTTTGAAGAGTGGGTACTATGAAGCAATTATACTCATCATTTATACAACAGTAGAGTGAATTTTGTAATGAAAACTTAAATATACATATAACTGCCTTACGCTTTTAAGGATTTAATTTTCAATGTTTAAGTGTAAAAAGTATGTGTAGATTATTGTAGAGGGCTCGTTTTAAAAATATGTATTTGCTTTCCCGTTTCTCTTTTTTATTTCGTTTTTGGGCAAATAATTTGGAAGCACAAACTAAAGCATGGGAGTAACAAAATTATTTCATTGTTGAAGTATGTTTAATCAGTGCCTGTTTTTTCTTGAAACATGTAAATATATATATTTTTTTAATGTAGAACAGAATATTTCATTTATCATTCTCAAACTACAGACTGTTCATCAATTAAAGACACTTGATATCAGTCGTGTCCAAAATATATCCTTCAGTTTAGCTGTTTTTAGTTTTATTATAATAATAATAATTTTGTTTTAGTTGCTTTACAGTAAGTTTCTTATTTTACAGCCCGATAATGTGTTTATTTCAGTAGGTAGTCCTCGTTCAACAATGGGCAAAGAAAATGGTAAAACCTGTTGATCGTCTGGAAGTAGGAGGTCGAAGTGCTAAAACAAGCCCTGCAACTAGCTGTCAGAAAAGTTCTTCAGGAAGAGTGGACAGTCTAGAAGGCGTCCAAGCACTATAAAGTGCCGTGGTCGACATTTAAAGAAAACGTTATGAGGGCCAATGAACATCTTGATGGGAGGAGTGATTTTAATCTCGATGTGGTGTAAGTTGGTGTACCATTCGTGCTTGAATTATTTGATGTAGAATGTAAACTTGCTAAGTATGTTGAACGTATGGGGGTCATTGGTTTCGGATTGACTGTTTTTGAAATCAGGAAACTCGCGTATGAAATAGCCAAAAAAACACTGGTAAGCTGAAAGGTTTAATGCAGTTAAAGAATCTGCGGAAAATAAAGCGGTATAGGGGGTTGAAACGTTAAAAGGTTCAACTTCACTCTCAGGCGACCTGAAAACTTATCTAGTTATCGTGCATCATGTGTCAATCCTGTGTTAATACAGGAATATTACAATTCTCCAGAGAAAGTGCTGCTTGAACACGATCTTTTGGATTCGCCTCATAGAATTTGGAATTGCGATGAAACCGGACTTATGTTTGTAACATCTGGCAGAAATGTAGTGACTAGTGTTGTAGAAATACGATCACTGTGTTAGACTTGTAACACTTTATTTGGAGCATGTATTTTGTACTAAATATTAATTTTTGTGTGTAAATAGTACTTGGGACACAATTGTGACAGAATTGCATTTCTTGGATGTGTTTTATATATTTTTTCAATGTATCACGGAATTAGGATACCACTATCACGGAATAAAGGCACCTATCACGGAGTTAGGAATCCATGCTGTGTTAATTTTAGAAAATTATTATGTTGAACTGAGGTTATATAAATTATATACTACAGCATGTGTTAACTGGCTGTCAAATAAACTTTATATAAAAAAATTGTTACACCTATATAGTCTCCCAAGTAGTTCAGTAAATTCATTAGAAATAACTTATCACGGAATAAGGCAACCTTACCCTATAATGCAATTTTGGCGAGACTTAAGAACTGTTTATGTTTGTATAAATAAAAGAAACAAAAGAAATTTTTTTCTTGGTTATAATTGTTAAAAAAAGAGTTTTACATAACCCAAAATAATTTATTTTGAGACACTGTTCTAAAACGGCCTGTAAGATATCACGGGATAATTATTTTAGTAGTTATTATAGTTACTAACAAACACTACCAACAGATGTTGGATACAACGCAAAATTTCATTGTCGGAAAGTGACAGTAATATTTCAATTGTGAACCGACTTGGCACATGGCCTGCTGAGTGCTCACTCGTGTTTTGACGTGACAACGTCTAATAAATCGATGGACGCCGGCTGCACGCAAGAAAAAGGATGACTAATTGTCCCGTTACGCACAATGTCCCGTTACGCTTTGTCTCGTTACGCACATTGTACGCTTGCGCCGCATCTATCTCTCTTCCACTCGATTGGAACAACCATCGATTTGAGTTTTTCGAGGCAAATTAAACTTGAAACACTCCCATTCGTTTCCTACTTTTCCTATCATCGTCCTATCCTTAACAGAATAACACAGATTGGAAGAAGTTAAATAGCAAACATGTACAAACGTTATAGTAAAAATAATCTGTTCGTTAAAGTAATAAATTAATGAGTGTAAATAAAAAAAATTATCAATTAAATTGTATATTTCATTTCACTCCTTCTTTGTATCTATACCAAATAGTGATAATTCAGTAAAAATGATTCAATTTTATTTATAAAAGTATGCAATCATTTCATCAATGATTTATTGATTTGTTATGACGTTGTCACGTTAAACTATCGCCCGTAAACCGACTTTATGGACAACCAATTTTTTAAATTGTGAAATCAGTTTTACAAGCCTGGCTTAACAACTACGCAAGAACGCGTGATGTTCAGCAACCACATGTTAGAGTGCTGTTTTGTGAACCAAGCAACGCTTTTACTGTCAAACTCATATTTCTTTTGCTTTTTGGCTTGTGTTTCAGTTGGCCATATCTGAAGAGGTGTGATCCGAAATGTTTTCAAGCTATAGATGTTATGTGCTTGGATGAACACGTTACTATTTTAATTATGTAAATGATATTTACACGTGTTGAACTTCACAAAGAGATATATAATAACAATGTTTCACTCTTGGTTAATTGGTAAAATGAAACAAAGACATATTTGTGTTTCTCTATTTAACGAAAGAAACAACATTTAAAGCCCTTATTTCAGGTTTTTTTCTTTATATTTTTACAAATATAGATAATATTCTATTCAAGAAAGTATATTATTCACAATAATCATAACCTACTCTCACTTTTAATTAAATTGAATGTCACAATATTTAGTAGGCTTTGTTTATATCGCGCCAAAGACAAACAGAAAGAAAAGAGTTCGCACATGAGCGAAATGGTTTTCTTTACAATGTGCGAACTCTTTTCTTTCAGTTTGTCTTTGGCGCGATATAAACAAAGCCTACTAAATATTGTGAAATTATATAAATTGACAAAATTCTTATTTTGAAAATTAAATAATGGAATAATCTAATCAAATTAGGGTATTGTCATCAGTTCTCTATAAATCTACAAAGTTTGAATGAAATCTGGCTGTTTAAAGTGGGTCAAAATCGCACCCAAAGGAGTCGGTTACAAACATACAAACATACAGGTGAAGCTAATATAAAGCGTGTAAAAATTTTAAATTAAATTATTGGCAATTTATTTTACTTTCATGGTTAATATTTAATATCCAAAAAGAGTACGGTGTTGAGATTTTTATTTACACATTTTAAATCTTAATTTTAAGTTAAAGGGTCGGTACCGTCTTGCGACTTGCGTGCTTTATAAACGACTGTGATTTTCTTGCGTTGGTAGCTTGTTACGTAGCTTATATTATAAACCCGGCCTTGTCAGTTATTCTGCGACATGGAAACGTTATAACGAATCATGAACCGGCAATATATTTGCATTTCGCCATGCACAATCATGGGGGAGAAACTCTAATTACCGAGACTGAGACCTAGTTTTTTGAAGTAGTTGTGAGCCCGTCCGCTAGATAGTAGTTTTCATAATATATTGCTGACATAACTACATTAATTTATTAGGAGAAGTAATGTATAAGCTATTATCAGGCAAACAAACCAGTGAAAATTCACTCTATTTAGGTAGCCACTAATTTTGTGGTGTGTAATACAATGAGTTTTTGCCCCTCCTATTCCTTTATTTATTACATGATGGTTTATTACAAAACAGCATTAAGTATTTTCGCATCGATTAAATAAGTTTTGCGCCGCAAAGGAGATAACTTAATATAACCCAAAACAACGTAAAAAACTTTGTATGAGAACCTCTATTCCGATTTTTTATTTGCTGGTAGTTATGGGCCCGCCCAACAGATAGCGACACATGTCGCGTAAAACATGGTTTCAGTTTCCACTGTAAGGGTCGCACTTCTTTATTTCCCTCCTTGTTCTGTGTGCACAATGCACTGGTACGTAACAAATTGCAACCAATGAGATTGAATGTCACAATTATTAGAATTAATTATATATATAGAACGAAGTCAAAGAACATAACAAGGCTGGACTGCATTTTAAAAATTATAAAAATAAATGGTATTTCAATGATAGAAAAATATTTATTATTATACAGTTAATCCTCGTCTATGCGGACTTACTGGGGCCAAAGGTAATTTGGACTATCGAAAATCTAGATAATCCGGGTAATAGGCCTATGGATAATAAGCAAAAACCAAATCCTTAAATAAAACAGACTCACAGTTTATTTGGCTATAAAAATAAATTTTGTAACAAAACATAACCTCAATTGTTTACTAGACATTAAAAATGCATGTAAAATGATTTTTCGCATTATTATTTCTTAACAAAAAATTCGTTCACTCTCTTATTTTCAAATATGTATGGCGTTTGAATGAAGCACGGTCATGCAAACACTTTTATCATCAATAGTTCAGATGGAGCGGTGTCCAGTACGCCATGTTTGTCAGCTGTGCGCTTTTTTAAGCTCAACAAAAGCATTTTATTACCATAAACCATAATTTTACCACGTATGCAGGGACTGTACAGTGAATCAAACTTAAAAGTGAATATTTGGCGTACTTATAGTTACGTTCTTGTTAACGTTAAATTTTTTTACATTAACATTGAATAAAAGTTTTACAAATATGATCAACATAGGCCGGATAAACGAGGTGTAACTACTCTTGAAACTTTTTTTTACGTATTTTAAGTGTAAAAAAAAACATGGCTAAGAGCGCGGCCAAATAATCTGCTTCTATTGGTCGCACGGAGTAACGTAAACGCAAGAGCTGGACATTGGCGAGCTCGGAGACCGTGTCCGCATGCGTGCCAATATAGAACGGGCTTTTACGGCTGTGTTTGAAAACTTAAGTTCGCAAGAGCACAAGCACACAGCACAGAACAAACGCAAGACAACTACGGTCGTATACAAATTACGCAAGTCGCGAGACATCACCATCCCTTAAACTTGAAACCGTAAGGCCAGTTCTGCACAGGGCCGGTGCAAGGTAAATTGGCACCCTAGGCGAAAAACATTAATTGCACCTGCTCATTGGATAATGATTAATGAATCGTGACACGTGTTACCGGGGATGCTTGTGATTTGATTCTTCTTTTGTTGAAGGTTTTTCACTGGCTTAGAGACCTTCAGGTAAACGGTGGTCCGATCACTGACTCAGAATGAAGGTGAACGAATTTGGAGTCTAGCCTACCGCGAAATGAATCCGCGAATTTTTCCGGTCTCTAATCATAGGTAACATCCGGCGCCCGACGTCACCGTATCCTTTAGTCGCCTGAAATGTTATAATAAGAGTTATCTCGACCCAGCCATCTTCATCATTTATTCTGCTTCCAATCGTATCATCATCAAATTTAATTAATACGCATTCAGGTATTTCGCCTTCTTTGATTTGTTCTTTCCGAAGAGCAGGACACTAATTCCTTTGACAATCCCTATTGCTCCATTTACAAGCCGTTCCGAGACCGATATCTTTCTCCCTGGCATGACCAGAAATTCTTCAGCTAACTTCAGTGTTGATAATAAATCTCCGAATTTATTGACATCTTTTGGAACGACAATGTTTTTCATAAATGACTATTTCACGAGACTCATCTACAGAGTTTATGGTGTAAATAAACTCTACATGTTTTCGCATTTTCTGCTGTCATAGTATCGTTGTATGCATCCACTTGTTTCGCAGTGGGATAGACTCGAATTTGAAAATTTTTAAATCCTGTCAGAAAACTCCCATGTTAAAGATATTCTGTGACGTTCACATAGTAATGGCATCTGTTTGGTAGTTAATTCACCAACACGCATATCAATTAACAGATCGATGAATTCATTATTGTTTCGTTGGCGCATATTTATTTTCAGCTGTTGCCATAAAATGTACGTACGAATAAATAATTAAATAAAATTTGGCCTTTAATTTTTTTCTTTTTAGTGAACAAAGTTCTTTTTTGTTTTTTGAAGTCAGTTATTTTTTTAAAAAAAAATTATTTTGTAAAAGTAATTTTACCTTGGTTAATAACCGTTAACGATGACTGTAACAAGACATGTCGAAACGTCAGGAAAACCATAATTCTCACCGGCGTGGTCACAACCCAAAAGCCAAGACATAGTTGAGTGACCTTCGCTACAAATATCTGCACTCTGTTGTCACGAACAGAAATCTGTTCGGAAAAATATTTATACAAATTTATCCACTTTGCTGCTTCTCTTTGCTTCTGATATTCCGTATCAGAAAGGGTATTTTGGGATTAAAAAGTAAAAGAAGCAAAAAATTTTATTTATGATATTTAAAAGTACTTTATCACCATCAAAATATTCTGAACAGAAATTGATTAAAAATTGGATTTTGAATATATACTGATATTTTGGATGTAGCTATCGGATTTAAAACAACCTTCACTATTTAAGGCATTTTTGTTGTTTATCATCAATATTAAAAACATCAAGCCACCCATGAAATCACACACAGAGTACTAAAAAAACTCCATAGAAGCAACAAAGATAAGATATTGTTCATCGATGACATATTTTCGCGAAAAATACACGTCCGTATCAATGCATATTAACACCGGAAAAATTAGTGGATCCATTTCGCGACAGGATAAAATTCACCCGTGAGCTTTCATTGGTCCACAGATCACGTGTAGACTTCTGCACTAATAGCAAACAGTGACTTTTTTCCAGTCTCTGCCAATAATTAGGGACTGAAAAATTTTTGTAAATTAATTAAACTTCTGGATGGACTTCACAATTCTCTGCATACTCACGCAAATATCACAGGGTCATTGGCTGCTCGCATGTGAGAACGTATCAACTGGGTAGCCTGTGATTCGTCAATCTTTTGGTTTAGGGTTTCTGATTGGCACAGAGACCTCCAGACTAACTATGAGCCTATGGAAAAAGCAGCGCAATGTCATATGTGCTTGCATTATAGCCTATCACGAAAAAAATCCGCGAGATGTGTAAAGAAATTTGCGTGATTTTTTTTTAGTACCCTGGGCAGTATCCGTAAACGTGTGAGTTATCAAGACGATGTCACGTGTTCATCGACTGCTGCCACACTTTGCCTTATCTGCGGGTCGCACGCGTATCTGTCATGGGTAGAGACTGGTTTGTAACACATCCCGTGATCTAATAAGAGTAGCTGAGTTGTAGAAATTTTCTCCTTTTTGACTGTATAGTAAAAAGGGAGCGAAAAAGTTTGCGGAATAATTTCACGATTGTCATTAATTCAAAAACGTTTAGATATTTCCTCCATCTGTGATTGTATAAGAAGTTTTTTTTTCCTGAAGCATTTTATGGTAGTCAAAAACCCTTAACGTGCAACAATCGAACAACAAGCAACATAGTTATAAGGTCGCACAAATCAGTAGCCAATGAGTAGGTGGCATTTGCCCCCAGGACTGTCAAAAGGGGGTGAAAGGGAGAGAGAGTATACTCACAAACTCCGGCACTAGTAATGCACAGATATCACGTTTGTAGTTATGGCCACAGTAACGTTTGCAGTCTTTGGATTGTATTCTTATTTATTTTAAAAAATTGGTAGTAGGGGAGGGTGTCTGACCAAATCATTTACCCCCGGGACCTTAATTGTAATTTTTTTCTAAATGTTCCAATAAAATAACATATATTTATAAATTTTTAAATTAACATGAAAACAACTGTATCACTTAAAAAAAGTGGTTGCATTAATACTCGTTTCAGATGTTTACCCGGGCTTTATGCTGCGTGTTGTCCCAGCACCTCCAACAGTTCAAGTTATTAGTAAACCGTGCCCTGAATAGCTTTACATTGTTAAACACGCAAATTAATAAGCATAATAAAACCAAATAATTCATCAATAAAACATCAATTAAAATATGAACATAAATATATGCCAACTTTTCAAAAGAAATACTCATTATTATCGCGAAAAAACGTATTTTTCATATATATCCAAAAATAACCATAACCATGCCTTGTAAAAAGTTACAATATCTTTCTTGTACAGTATTATTACAAACTATCTCTTGGCCAGCTGGTTTTCAAGGTAATCTTTCGTAAAAGTACAGAAAACTATCTTTGAACGTAGTTGTTTTGCCCGAGAAGTCAAGAGGTACAGACCAGAAAAATTCACGAATTCATTTCGCGGTAGGCTAGACTCCAACCTCGTTCACCTTCATTCTTAGTCAGTGATCGGACCACCGTTTACCTGAAGGTCTCTAAGCCAGTGAAAAACCTTCATCAAAAGAAGAATCAAATCACAAGCATCCCAGGTAACGCGTGTCACGAGTCATTATCCAATGAGCAGGTGCAATTTGTCCTAGTACATAGAGGATCGTGGAGTCTATCCTAGAGGTCATTGAAACCGCGAATTTTTCCAATCTCTATCAAGAGGATTGTGAAGTCCATCATTGATAGGGACCGGAAAAATTCGCGGGTTCAATTACCTCTAGGATGAACTCCATAGTTCTACGTACAATCGGTTAAATGCCACCCACTCATTGGCTGCTGTCTTGTGAGACGTCCCAGCGTAGCAGCCTGTGATTCGATCAAGCTTTGGTTGGGTGTTTCTCATTGTCCCAGAGTCATCCAGTTGAGTTGTGAGCCAATAGCATAGGCAGCACTGAGGTATAACTATTTGTATTTTAGCCTATCGCGAAATGAATTCGCGAATTTTTCCTGTCTCTAGTCATTATCCAATGAGCAGGTGCAATTTGTCCTAGTACATAGGGGATCGTGGAGTCTATCCTAGAGGTCATTGAAAACCGCGAATTTTTCCAGTCTCTATCAAGAGGATTGTGAAGTCCATCATTGAGGCATTAGGAACCGCGGTATTCGCAGGTGTCTTGGCCACGGGTGCAGCGTGAACCCGCCCAGTGTAAACTCTCGGCCAGCCCGCGCGGTGCCGCCCCGCCCAATTAAAATGCTAATCCGCGCGGCGGCGGCTGCGGGGGACCAATGGGCGGCGAGATGAGGGAGAGATGCGGAGGCCGCGACGCTGCCGAGGAAGCCGCGCTGTCGCCGGGACGTGACCTTATTATGTCCCTCGGCGGCCGCGCCGGGTACCGCCGAGGGCCGGCCGCAGATACCATCGGGACCCCGAGGTACCTCGTGCCTCGCTGAGGAGGAGGAGCGGCGTGATTTAATTGGACGTCGCACCGCGGACATTACCCGCTGCGTGCGCGGACTGTTTGACGACGAGGACCAAGACGGGCGGAGGAGAATAAACGAGTCGCGGCATGGTCCGCCCGTACAACCGCCTTCCACCCCTCACCAGGTCTTCTCTTACCACTCTACGTGCGCACGACCTCCTTGAAGATGATTCAGGTGACGCCGTCTCCGAGAGACGACACAAGGACGGGGAAAAGACTAACAAAAAATAAATAAAAAAGGACGTCTTGGCGACAGAACGACGGTCCCGCACTCGAGTCATCAGGATTCGCGCCCCGTACAACTCCTTTCGGGGCACCCCGGTGACGTCACACTCCTCCGAAATGCGCGAGGCGCAACCTCTCCGCCTGCTTCGCGTGCGATGCGTGTCATCTCGTGGTGGCCGCGTCGTTAAACTTGTAGTGAACTTATTATTTTTTTTTAAATAATTTCGTTTCTGGTTCACGTCTCGTCGACAGTGGGCGTACTTGAAAAGTCCACGTATGTCGGAGACATTTTTAGAGAAATGCATATACTGTTGAAATTTTCTGTTTTAAATACAAGAAAAAAAGTTTGTCACAAATTGTCCAGTGATCTTCGTAAATTTATGGGCACTTATTCACTTACTTTGACTTGAATACAAAAGGAAATTGTTACGAGTGGGTAACCAGGTCCGAGGGACAGCTCAATTAATTAAATACAAGTTTATTTATTACCTATTTACAATTTAATCATCTAGTCACATATTATTCACTTTTTAATTAAATCTTGTTATTTACTCTCCCCACTAGAGCCCGGCTCTCTCTACTGCGCACCTCTGTCCCAACACACTCGTCAACCGCACACACAACACCGCTCAGGATGCTTCTGTCCCCGATGCACCAATGTTAGCAGAAGATGTCCGTCGTTCGTCGCGCGCTATCGCTCGCCAAGAAGTCACTTCACTTCGAGGATCCGCTGGTATTGCCACCAGCCTCTGTCGCTCCCACACTCCTCGCTGCAGGCTGCTCCCACACTCCTCACTGCAGGCTGCTCCCACACTCCTCACTGCAGGCTGCTCCCACACTCCTCGCTGCAGGCTGCTCCCACACTCCTCACTGCAGGCTGCTCCAACACTCCTCACTTCAGGCTGCTCCCACACTCCTCACTTCAGGCTGCTCCCACACTCCTCACTTCAGGCTGCTCCCACACTCCTCACTGCAGGCTGCTCCCACACTCATCACTGCAGGCTGCTCCCACACTCCTCAATGCAGGCTGCTCCCACACTCCTCACTGCAAGCTGCTCCCACACTCCTCACTGCAGGCTGCTCCCACACTCCTCGCTGCAGGCTGCTCCCACACTCCTCACTGCAGGCTGCTCCAACACTCCTCACTTCAGGCTGCTCCCACACTCCTCACTTCAGGCTGCTCCCACACTCCTCACTTCAGGCTGCTCCCACACTCCTCACTGCAGGCTGCTCCCACACTCATCACTGCAGGCTGCTCCCACACTCCTCACTGCAGGCTGCTCCCACACTCCTCACTGCAGGCTGCTCCCAAACTCCTCACTGCAGGCTGCTCCCACACTCCTCACTGCAGGCTGCTCCCACACTCCTCACTGCAGGCTGCTCCCACACTCCTCACTGCAAGCTGCTCCCACACTCCTCACTGCAGGCTGCTCCCACACTCATCACTGCAGGCTGCTCCCACACTCCTCACTGCCGGCTGCTCCCACACTCCTCACTGCAGGCTGCTCCCAAACTCCTCACTGCAGGCTGCTCCCACACTCCTCACTGCAGGCTGCTCCCACACTCCTCACTGCAGGCTGCTCCCACACTCCTCACTGCAGGCTGCTCCCACACTCCTCACTGCAGGCTGCTCACACACTCCTCACTGCAGGCTGCTCCCACACTCCTCACTGCAGGCTGCTCCCACACTCCTCACTGCAGGCTGCTCCCACACTCCTCACTGCAGACTGCTCCAACACTCCTCGCTGCAGGCTGCTCCCACACTCCTCGCTGCAGGCTGCTCCCACACTCCTCACTGCAGGCTGCTCCCACACTCCTCACTGCAGGCTGCTCCCACACTCCTCACTGCAGGCTGCTCCCACACTCCTCACTGCAGGCTGCTCCCACACTCCTCACTGCAGGCTGCTCCCACACTCCTCGCTGCAGGATGCTCCCACACTCCTCGCTGCAGGCTGCTCCCACACTCCTCGCTGCAGGCTGCTCCCACACTCCTCGCTGCAGGCTGCTCCCACACTGCTCACTGCAGGCTGCTCCCACACTCCTCACTGCAGGCTGCTCCCACACACCTCACTGCAGGCTGCTCCCACACTCCTCACTGCAGGCTGCTCCCACACTTCTCACTGCAGGCTGCTCCCACACTCCTCACTTCAGGCTGCTCCCACACTCCTCACTTCAGGCTGCTCCCACACACCTCACTTCAGGCTGCTCCCACACTCCTCACTTCAGGCTGCTCCCACACTCCTCACTTCAGGCTGCTCCCACACTCCTAACTGTAGGCTGCTCCCACACTCCTCACTGCAGGCTGCTCCCACACTCCTCACTGCAGGCTGCATTCACACTCCTCACTGCAGGCTTCTCCCACACTCCTCACTTCAGGCTGCTCCCACACTCCTCGCTGCAGGCTTCTCCCACACTCCTCACTTCAGGCTGCTCCCACACTCCTCGCTGCAGGCTGCTCCCACACTCCTCACTGCAGGCAGCTCCCACACTCCTCACTGCAGGCTGCTCTCACTCTCCTCACTGCAGGCTGCTCCCACACTCCTCACTTCAGGCTGCTCCCTCACTCCTCGCTGCAGGCTGCTCCCACACACCTCACTGCAGGCTGCTCCCTCACTCCTCACTGCAGGCTACTCCCACACTCCTCACTTTAGGCTGCTCCCACACTCCTCACTGCAGGCTGCTCCCACACTCCTCACTGCAGGCTGCTCCCAAACTCCTCACTTCAGGCTGCTTCCACACTCCTCACTTCAGGCTGCTCCCACACTCTCACTTCAGGCTGCTCCCACACTCCTCACTTCAGGCTGCTCCCACACTCCTCACTTCAGGCTGCTCCCACACTCCTCACTTCAGGCTGCTCCCACACTCCTAACTGTAGGCTGCTCCCACACTCCTCACTGCAGGCTGCTCCCACACTCCTCACTGCAGGCTGCTTTCACACTCCTCACTGCAGGCTGCTCCCACACTCCTCACTTCAGGCTGCTCCCACACTCCTCGCTGCAGGCTGCTCCCACACTCCTCACTGCAGGCTGCTCCCACACTCCTCACTGCAGGCTGCTCTCACACTCCTCACTGCAGGCTGCTCCCACACTCCTCACTGCAGGCTGCTCCCACACTCCTCGCTGCAGGCTGCTCCCACACTCCTCACTGCAGGCTGATCCCACACTCCTCACTTCAGGCTGCTCCCACACTCCTCACTTCAGGCTGCTCCCACACTCCTCACTTCAGGCTGCTCCCACACTCCTCGCTGCAGTCTGCTCCCACACTCCTCACTTCAGGCTGCTCCCACACTCCTCGCTGCAGGCTGCTCCCACACTCCTCACTGCAGGCTGCTCCCACACTCCTCACTTCAGGCTGCTCCCACACTCCTCACTGCTGGCTGCTCCCACACTCTTCACTGCAGGCTGCTCCCACACTCCTCACTTCAGGCTGCTCCCACACTCCTCACTGCTGGCTGCTTCCACACTCCTAACTGACGGCTGCTCCCACACTCCTCACTGCAGGCTGCTCCCACACTCCTCACTGCAGGCTGCTCCCACACTCCTCACTTCAGGCTGCTCCCACACTCCTCACTTCAGGCTGCTCCCACACTCCTCACTTCAGGCTGCTCCCACACTCCTCACCACAGGCTGCTCCCACACTCCTCACTGCAGGCTGCTCCCACACTCCTCACTGCAGGCTGCTCCCACACTCCTCACTGCAGGCTGCTCCCACACTCCTCACTTCAGGGTTCTCCCGCACTCTTCACTTCAGGCTGCTCCCACACTCCTTACTTCAGGCTGCTCCCACACTCCTCGCTGCAGGCTGCTCCCACACTCCTCACTTCAGGCTGCTGCCACACTCCTCACTGCAGGCTGCTTCCACACTCCTAACTGACGGCTGCTCCCACACTCCTCACTGCAGGCTGCTCCCACACTCCTCACTTCAGGCTGCTCCCACACTCCTCACTGCAGGCTGCTCCCACAATCCTCACTTCAGGCTGCTCCTACACTCCTCACTTCAGGCTGCTCCCACACTCCTCACTGCAGGCTGCTCCCACACTCCTCACTGCAGGCTGCTCCCACACTCCTCACTGCAGGCTGCTCCCACACTCCTCACTTCAGGCTGCTTCCACACTCCTCACTGCTGGCTGTTTCCACACTCCTAACTGACGGCTGCTCCCACACTCCTCACTGCAGGCTGCTCCCACACTCCTCACTGCAGGCTGCTCCCACACTCCTCACTTCAGGCTGCTCCCACACTCCTCACTTCAGGCTGCTCCCACACTCCTCACTTCAGGCTGCTCCCACACTCCTCACTTTAGGCTGCTCCCACACTCCTAACTGCAGGCTGCTCCCACACTCCTCACTGCAGGCTGCTCCCACACTCCTTGCTGCAGGCTGCTCCCACACTCCTCACTTCAGGCTGCTCTCACTCTCCTCACTGCAAGCTGCTTCCACACTCCTCACTTCAGGCTGCTCCCACACTCCTCACTGCAGGCTGCTCCCACACTCCTCACTGCAGGCTGCTCCCACACTCCTCACTTCAGGCTGCTCCCACACTCCTCACTTCAGGCTGCTCCCACACTCCTTACTTCAGGCTGCTCCCACACTCCTCGCTGCAGGCTGCTCCCACACTCCTCACTTCAGGCTGCTCCCACACTCCTCACTGCAGGCTGCTTCCACACTCCTAACTGACGGCTGCTCCCACACTCCTCACTGCAGGCTGCTCCCACACTCCTCACTGCAGGCTGCTCCCACACTCCTCACTGCAGGCTGCTCCCACAATCCTCACTTCAGGCTGCTCCCACACTCCTCACTTCAGGCTGCTCCCACAATCCTCACTGCAGGCTGCTCCCACACTCCTCACTGCTGGCTGCTCCCACACTCCTCACTGCTGGCTGCTTCCACACTCCTAACTGACGGCTGCTCCCACACTCCTCACTGCAGGCTGCTCCCACACTCCTCACTGCAGGCTGCTCCCACACTCCTCACTTCAGGCTGCTCCCACACTCCTCACTTCAGGCTGCTCCCACACTCCTCACTTCAGGCTGCTCCCACAATCCTCACTGCAGGCTGCTCCCACACTCCTCACTTCAGGCTGCTCCCACACTCCTCACTGCTGGCTGCTTCCATACTCCTAACTGACGGCTGCTCCCACACTCCTCACTGCAGGCTGCTCCCACACTCCTCACTGCAGGCTGCTCCCACACTCCTCACTTCAGGCTGCTCCCACACTCCTCACTTCAGGCTGCTCCCACACTCCTCACTTCAGGCTGCTCCCACACTCCTCACCACAGGCTGCTCCCACACTCCTCACTGCAGGCTGCTCCCACACTCCTAACTGCAGGCTGCTCCCAACCTCCTCACTGCAAGCTGCTCCCACACTCCTCACTTCAGGCTGCTCCCACACTCCCCACTTCAGGCTGCTTCCACACTCCTTACTGCAAGCTGCTCCCACACTCCTCACTTCAGGCTGCTCCCACACTCCTCACTGCAGGCTGCTCCCACACTCCTCACTGCAGGTTGCTCCCACACTCCTCACTTCAGGCTGCTCCCACACTCCTCACTTCAGGCTGCTCCCACACTCCTCACTTCAGGCTGCTCCCACACTCCTCACTTCAGGCTGCTCCCACACTCATCACTTCAGGCTGCTCCCACACTCCTCACTGCAGGCTGCTCACACACTCCTCACTTCAGGCTGCTCCCACACTCCTCACTTCAGGCTGCTCCCACACTCCTCACTTCAGGCTGCTCCCACACTCCTCGCTGCAGGCTGCTCCCACACTCCTCACTTCAGGCTGCTCCCACACTCCTCGCTGCAGGCTGCTCCCACACTCCTCACTGCAGGCTGCTCCCACACTCCTCACTTCAGGCTGCTCCCACACTCCTCACTGCTGGCTGCTCCCACACTCCTCACTGCAGGCTGCTCCCACACTCCTCACTTCAGGCTGCTCCCACACTCCTCACTGCTGGCTGCTTCCACACTCCTAACTGACGGCTGCTTCCACACTCCTCACTGCAGGCTGCTCCCACACTCCTCACTGCAGGCTGCTCCCACACTCCTCACTTCAGGCTGCTCCCACACTCCTCACTTCAGGCTGCTCCCACACTCCTCACTTCAGGCTGCTCCCACACTCCTCACCACAGGCTGCTCCCACACTCCTCACTGCAGGCTGCTCCCACACTCCTCACTGCAGGCTGCTCCCACACTCCTCACTGCAGGCTGCTCCCACACTCCTCACTTCAGGGTTCTCCCGCACTCTTCACTTCAGGCTGCTCCCACACTCCTTACTTCAGGCTGCTCCCACACTCCTCGCTGCAGGCTGCTCCCACACTCCTCACTTCAGGCTGCTGCCACACTCCTCACTGCAGGCTGCTTCCACACTCCTAACTGACGGCTGCTCCCACACTCCTCACTGCAGGCTGCTCCCACACTCCTCACTTCAGGCTGCTCCCACACTCCTCACTGCAGGCTGCTCCCACAATCCTCACTTCAGGCTGCTCCTACACTCCTCACTTCAGGCTGCTCCCACACTCCTCACTGCAGGCTGCTCCCACACTCCTCACTGCAGGCTGCTCCCACACTCCTCACTGCAGGCTGCTCCCACACTCCTCACTTCAGGCTGCTTCCACACTCCTCACTGCTGGCTGTTTCCACACTCCTAACTGACGGCTGCTCCCACACTCCTCACTGCAGGCTGCTCCCACACTCCTCACTGCAGGCTGCTCCCACACTCCTCACTTCAGGCTGCTCCCACACTCCTCACTTCAGGCTGCTCCCACACTCCTCACTTCAGGCTGCTCCCACACTCCTCACTTTAGGCTGCTCCCACACTCCTAACTGCAGGCTGCTCCCACACTCCTCACTGCAGGCTGCTCCCACACTCCTTGCTGCAGGCTGCTCCCACACTCCTCACTTCAGGCTGCTCTCACTCTCCTCACTGCAGGCTGCTTCCACACTCCTCACTTCAGGCTGCTCCCACACTCCTCACTGCAGGCTGCTCCCACACTCCTCACTGCAGGCTGCTCCCACACTCCTCACTTCAGGCTGCTCCCACACTCCTCACTTCAGGCTGCTCCCACACTCCTTACTTCAGGCTGCTCCCACACTCCTCGCTGCAGGCTGCTCCCACACTCCTCACTTCAGGCTGCTCCCACACTCCTCACTGCAGGCTGCTTCCACACTCCTAACTGACGGCTGCTCCCACACTCCTCACTGCAGGCTGCTCCCACACTCCTCACTGCAGGCTGCTCCCACACTCCTCACTGCAGGCTGCTCCCACAATCCTCACTTCAGGCTGCTCCCACACTCCTCACTTCAGGCTGCTCCCACAATCCTCACTGCAGGCTGCTCCCACACTCCTCACTGCTGGCTGCTCCCACACTCCTCACTGCTGGCTGCTTCCACACTCCTAACTGACGGCTGCTCCCACACTCCTCACTGCAGGCTGCTCCCACACTCCTCACTGCAGGCTGCTCCCACACTCCTCACTTCAGGCTGCTCCCACACTCCTCACTTCAGGCTGCTCCCACACTCCTCACTTCAGGCTGCTCCCACAATCCTCACTGCAGGCTGCTCCCACACTCCTCACTTCAGGCTGCTCCCACACTCCTCACTGCTGGCTGCTTCCATACTCCTAACTGACGGCTGCTCCCACACTCCTCACTGCAGGCTGCTCCCACACTCCTCACTGCAGGCTGCTCCCACACTCCTCACTTCAGGCTGCTCCCACACTCCTCACTTCAGGCTGCTCCCACACTCCTCACTTCAGGCTGCTCCCACACTCCTCACCACAGGCTGCTCCCACACTCCTCACTGCAGGCTGCTCCCACACTCCTAACTGCAGGCTGCTCCCAACCTCCTCACTGCAAGCTGCTCCCACACTCCTCACTTCAGGCTGCTCCCACACTCCCCACTTCAGGCTGCTCCCACACTCCTTACTGCAAGCTGCTCCCACACTCCTCACTTCAGGCTGCTCCCACACTCCTCACTGCAGGCTGCTCCCACACTCCTCACTGCAGGTTGCTCCCACACTCCTCACTTCAGGCTGCTCCCACACTCCTCACTTCAGGCTGCTCCCACACTCCTCACTTCAGGCTGCTCCCACACTCCTCACTTCAGGCTGCTCCCACACTCATCACTTCAGGCTGCTCCCACACTCCTCACTGCAGGCTGCTCACACACTCCTCACTTCAGGCTGCTCCCACACTCCTCACTGCAGGCTGCTCCAACACTCCTCACTTCAGGCTGCTCCCACACTCCTCACTTCAGGCTGCTCCCACACTCCTCACTTCAGGCTGCTCCCACACTCCTCACTTCAGTCTTCTCCCACACTCCTCACTTCAGGCTGCTCCCACACTCCTCACTGCAGGCTGCTCCCACACTCCTCGCTGCAGGCTGCTCCCACACTCCTCACTGCAGGCTGCTCCCACACTCCTAACTTCAGGCTGCTCCCACACTCCTCACTTCAGGCTGCTCCCACACTCCTCACTGCAGGCTGCTCCCACACTCCTCGCTGCAGGCTGCTCCCACACTCCTCACTGCAGTCTGCTCCCACACTCCTGACTTCAGGCTGCTCCCACACTCCTCACTTCAGGCTGCTCCCACACTCCTCACTTCAGGCTGCTCCCACACTCTTCACTTCAGGCTGCTACTACACTCCTCACTGCAGGATGGCCCCTGTGTCTCGAATGCCTGCTGAGATACGACCTGGAAGATGTCTTGTAGCTCTCTGAAGTACCACCTCATTAGAGTTCCCGACTCAACACTTGAAGCTTCGAGAACAATGGAGTCCTGTTTACGCCAATTTACGCAGCTGGGTCTGTGGGAAGGTTCTGAGCACTCGAGAGACACAGAGAATCTCCGAGCTCAATTACAAAGCGCTTTTGAAGGAGAAAGGGTATTAGCGAGGCTCCACTGTTAATTGGAATAGTCGTGTAGAGGTAATGTAGGGACGGTCGCTACCTGCATCGCGCCTCAACTCCAGGCAGGCGCGTGGGTTGGCTGGCCAGCATCGTCACTGGAGTCCTCGTAACAATATGCTCTCCACATTAGTAAAACATTGAAGAACTGGTTAAGTGCACATGTGTGTTTATCTTTGTTTAGAATGAAATAAACAAAGTGGAATTCTAGTTTCTACGAAGATTCAGTTATTTAAAACAATGAAGAGATCTCCTTGATTTGAGTTAAATTCTTCGTTTAAAATCCCGTCAATTTACTTTAATTTCTAACGGAGACTTGATAAATTCGCGTGGTTATATGAGTAACAGTCCAGACTCCATTAACGTGTGCGTGATTAAGTCGACGTCACGTGTATATTGGATGATGCTACACTCAACCTTTTTTGCGAGTCGCTCGTAGTTATTTTAGATTTTTCACCGGATGATTTTAATTTTTTCCTTGTCCTTCTGGGCGATAGAACAACCCATGTTACAACGACAGGGATATTATAGGAAACAATATAATTAATAGAGACCGGAATAATTCACGAGTTCATTTCGCGACAGGCTAAAATACAAATCGTTTTACCTCAGGGCTGCCTCTGCTATTCTTTCACAACTCACCTGGGTGACTCTGGGCCAATGAGAAACACCCAACCAAAGCTTAATCGAATCACAGGCTGCTACGCTGGAACGTCTCACAAGACAGCAGCCAATGAGTGGGTGGCATTTGACCGAGTGTACGTAGAACTATGGAGATCATCCTAGAGGTCATTGAACCCGCGAATTTTTCCGGTCCCTAATAATTAATTTCGCGATAAGCTATAATTCAAACACTTATTAGTTTAACCCTGCTTCTGCAATATGCTCACATTTCACCTGGAGGTATCTGGAACCATCAGAAAATCTCTAACTTATAAAGTGTTAAATTCGCAGCCAATCCAGTAGAAACTTTCTCAAATGTGAGCACCCAATGAACGTGTTATGTTTGCGTGAGTGTGCACAGGACTGTGGTGTTTATCCTGGAGGTCAATGAACCCGCGAATATTTCCAGTCTCTACTCAAATATGAATTTTGATGATTATTTCAATCCTGGCTAGACCCATAATAAGTAAGTATAATCATACTATTAAGTAATGAACATTGGTAGACAACAACGTCATATTCATTGTTGCGTTACATATGTTTGGGTACCATTCTCCTCTCCATGTTTATATAACTGGCTCAGTGTCGTAAAGAACACTGTAGTCCAATCATCATCATGAAACATATGTACCTTTATGTGCTTCAAGTATACTTTGCTTTCCATTGAATCCATGAAATCATCACTAGGAACAGGCATGTATTGCGAGAAAAAAAAATACGCCCACTAGACTGCAATATGGTAGACTATGGTCACGCCAGCGATTTCATCCTTGAAAATGGTGACCGTCTGCGAGGCGGGTTTGATTTCACACTGAATTATTGTGTTTGCAGTGCTAACGATAAATATGTACCTGGAAAAAAAACTCGACCAATCACGGAGCAGATACGATGCTAAAGAATCTTTACCCTCAGATAGCCTCGAAATCTTTGCGTGAAAAAATACATGCTCCTAATAATCGCGGATATACCTACTCATAGGCCCAAAGGTAGAGACCGGAAAAAATTACCGTACATTCATTTCGTGATGTTTTAAAATTCAATTAATTACGCCTATTGGTTGAGTGATATTCTGGAGGATTCTGACAGAAATTATAGAGTCCCTCAATGAAAGAATCATCGAATCACAAGTAACCCAGTTGAGACGCCTCACGATTCAAACGTTTTCCCGAAAGTGCAGAAGATTTTGGAGTCCATCCTTGACGGTTCATTGGACCCGCGAGTTTTTCCATTCCCTTTCCATATAAGATTGCCTCCAAAAAAAAAAGTAACAAAATCTTTTCAAGCAGCAGCGAGCTTGCAACAAACCGGCAGAGCAGCGACCGGCGTTCATCGGACATCCAAGCTTGCAAGCGCCCGCTGCGAGCTATCCCGGCCCGTCAAGTTCAAGCCCTTGGAAGCGGAGAGCGGACGCGAGGTCGTACCGGCGCGATGGTCATGTTCCTCCGGGCGAACGAGTCGCCGCTACCTCGTGCCGAGAATGTGTAACAATGGGGCAGGACCGCGCGTAGAAATATTTAAAATGGTCACCGGAGAGAGAGAGAGAAGGTGGACAAGCACTTCGAGAGGGGAAAGAAAAGAATAAAAATTGTAGGGAGAAGGAAAAAAAGGAGCGAAGGGGGGGGGGGAGGAGAACCGTTCTCTGGTTCTTCGCGAGCTGACCCAAGCACCGGACCGCCCATGGCACTCGCGCTGTTTGCATAAGAATGCGCCTGGGATCTTCCAGCGTCCGGCTAATATTTCTTTGTTCTCTCCTGAGGCAGGTCCCGTGCTCACACACACACACACACACACACACACACACACACACGTGATGCTTGAACTCTTTACACACCGGGCGCTGTCCGGTAGCGTCCGTGTGCCAACAACCGACCTCAGCTATATCGCCACGCCCGGCTGTCTCCTCGATTGACACACACACACACACACACACACACACATTAAGAGGGAGAGGGAGAGAGAGAATTGGTGGAGTGTGATCCGTCTTCCTCAGGCCCACATGTCCACTCTTATCCAAACAGCGTTGAAATAAAATTAGAGAAAATTTTTTTTTGGGATAATAGAGAATTACTTCTGAATAAATTTGCATACGATCAGGAATGCATCAGAGAACACAGTATGGCTGGCACGACAGCAAACTCTGCTATTAAGAAAAAAAAATTATTATTGTTATTAATAACTACCAAAATTTTGCTACGCGTGCTTAGTTTACGATTTTTATCACCGGTTATTTAGGAGCTAATACAAATAAAAACGTGTGAAATGATCATATACGTTGCTACCATTCAACACGTGAAATCATGTAGATTTGGACAAGCAAGTTTATGCTATTCTAGTTATAGACACGCTTATTTATTATACGTAAACGTTTTTAAACTTTGAAAAGACATTCGTTTTTGCTTGTCATACCAATTTATGATTTACTATCGATGTATGTCTTTCTTGTTGCTTTATATTCTTTTATTCTAAATACCTACGTTATTTTCAGTTACTGGTGAAACAAGAAAATAAGGTTCTTACTTTACTTTTGCGGTCATACTTCATAACAGTCGGCAATGAAAGTCGAGGAGATGACTCACCAGAGCGTAACGATAACTGCAACGCTGAGAAGTGTGGCTCTTATATTGTTTGTGGATGAGAGCGAACGAGCTACAACGAACAAAGGCGAGAATTCGATCACTATAAGAACATTTGCAAGTTTCTCGTCACCATGCCTGTTACATGTTTGAAGTTCCAGTGTGAACCAACCATGTGTAGTTTTTATTGTTCAGTTTTTTTTTCTCTCGTTATAGTGAATCATTATATTTTCAGGTTTATCTTTCATGTGGAACTATTGAAGTGAGAAGTTTCACTTCTAATTGGGGAGCAGGGTCGCGATGCATACCAGGTGACTGAGCGGGTCTTCCAGCAGTAGTCCGGTCCGGGGAGCCCGCATGACCACTGACGTCACGCGCGCAAGCCGTTGGGATATAAGAGCGGCCATACCTCGCCTTCCCCCTGCCCACACTCCCTCTTTTCACGGCGCTGACATCCATCCCGCCGCGTGGAATGGCGTGTATAAGCGCAGATGTTCCGGACGTTTCGCGCATCGGGTCGGCCCGGAATGACGTTACACGTCACAACGACTCCAGTCAGTTCCAGAAAGACGGCCGACGGATACCAAAGCGGTGACGCCGGCCTCTGGTGAAGTTCCAACATGCGAGTTGAGTGAAGTGCGAGTTAGGTGAGTGGCGTGAGACTGCGTGTGTGGACTTGGTGATAGAAATAAATGTTTACCACTTGCAGAGTATCGATAATTTCGCGGATTCATTTAATGTTAGACTACAATTAACTTTTCTTATGTACACTCTATCTTCATATGATTCCTTATTGGCTGATTTACTATGTAGAACCTCCCCTTCTTTGCAGTGGATCGAAGTGATTCGGGCTCTCTATTAGTAGTCTGGTAGTCGACTGGCCCATAGTCAACAAGAGAATTGTGATTCAACCACGAATGAAATTCTAAAGTCTACATGTTTGCATTATATCTTGCGTGATCGAAATAATTCACGAAATTTCCGTGTCTCTAACCATTGGCTTTGAATCTGCCGGGACGTGTCAAAGTAGAGGTGGTCTTAAATCAAGATTAAGAACAGTTCTGATGACTGAAGGACAGCGCGTCTGTAAAGTATGCCGCAAGACGGCAGGATCGCTGTGAATAGATCCGGAAGAACTTCCAAAATATAACCGGCTAATGGTTCAACCCAAAATCAGAAATTTCCAACTAACCCTCACAACTTTAGTGTTTTGTACGAAGTTGATGATGATGTGAAACTCTCTGACTGACTGACTCATCTATAATATTTATTACCCACTTCCAGACGAGCTACAAACTCGAAATTTTCACAGGGGGTGATTTTGTGCGTGTGTCATTAAAAACTGTTGAACTTAAAATAAATGCTATTAGGTTTATTAACATGTGTAATTTAAATCATCATTGACCTTCGTTGAAATGTCAATTGTTGAAAAATTTTAAATTTGCTTTTTTTGGTAAATAGAAAGGCACTTTATAGTAGTATAAAAATAGATTAAAACTCATGTGGGTTTTAGTGAGACTTATCTCCCAAAGAGCGCAAAAAATATGAGCTTGAAATGCCTTTTTTTTAAAAGTCGATGCAGATCTTTCTTGGGAGGTCTGTTGTGGACGAACGGTAGTACGTATGAAAATACTGACTAAACCGTCTTATCATATTTAGTGAAATCAAATATTTCGGTCTCATGTGTTATCATATCTACATCTGTAATTTACCTTAGTTAGAATTCGTGAAATAATTATAACTAATTATACAAATATTTTCCATGCCTAATTTACGGTTGTCCTATATAAATTAATAAGATAAATTTATAATTTCTGTTACATTGCTATATATCGTAGCATCGTCGGCTGTGAGCTAAATTTAAGTTATAAAAGAAGATTATTTTACCTATTAATTTTTTTTCCCATCCTTATGTGCACAGATACGGAAATTTCGCGCATTCATTAATCGTAGGTTAGAATTCAAACCTTCACACACTCGCACTCTGTTCTTGATTAGACGGCAGTTATTTGGACACGCCCCTCTACGACCGTCAGCCAACGATGCCCAGCTAGGAGATAAGTAAGCGAATCACATAGTGCCAATTAACAAGGATATAAATGTCCTCGCTAAGAAATCAACCAATGGGAAAGAAAACATGGGTTGAGCACACCTGTGACTTTGAATTCTACCCTGAGGCCAGACGAATCCGCGAAATTTCCGGATCTCTACTTATGTGGCACATACAATCCTCAAATTTAGTATATTTTAGACGGATTAAGTGTGTTTATTACTGCTAAATATAAGGAATCTATCCGTCTTATAAACATATAAATAATTGTTTTTATTTAATAAATATGTAAAAAAAAAACACAAAACATGTTATTTATGACTAAATATAAAGTTACAGAACCATGTGGTGGTTTAGGGATGAAGTTCCCGACTATCGTGACGATACAAATAATATAAGCAGTCCCACGCGCGACTTATTCACTCGCTCTTTCACTCAGCTGTACATACTCTAACCCACTTAGAGATGTGGTAGAAATCGTAAATTTTGAAGGTCCATAATTATTGGTACGTAACCAATTGGAATATTCTCATAATTTAAAATGTTGAATTTTAATCTCATGAAAAAGTTCAAATTTTGCGATCAACCTACAAAGTCGGTATACATGCCACTATTGGTGGTCCATTTTGGTCAAACTGTTTGACCTGTGAAGTTGATTCTGGAAGTCATGGTTCCAAGATCATACATCACAAACGCTTTGAGTGTCTACAACTTTGAATGTTTAACTAAGTAAGATTGCTACTTAGTATTGAAAACAAAGCACAGTATTCTTAGAAATACACGATACCTGCAGCCAACCATTGTTTGTCAGTTATAAATGTATCACCTTGAACGGTTAAGTAATATTGAACTAGTACTTGTGAACTTCAAAAATATCATTTAGTTCTATTCTCTTTGTTACACATAAAAGTTAAAGGTATGATTTGTTTGATAAATCAAAAAAAATATTCATAAATCATATGGTAAAAAACTTAACGGCTTCATGAAAGCTAGATTAAGAAAGATCTATGCTTGAACATAGAATTTTAAGAATATCTTAATTATAGTTAGAGACCGGAAAAATTTGCAAATTCATTTCGCGATAGGTTAAAATACAAATAGTTATACCACAGTGCTGTCTCTGCTATTGGCTCACAACTCACCTGGGTGACTCTGGGCCACTGAAAAACACCCAACCAAAGCTTTATCGGATCACAGGCTGCTACGCTGGGACGTCTCACAAGACAGCAGCCAATGAGTGCGTGACATTTGACCGAGTGTATGTAGAACTATGGAGATCATCCTGCAGGTCATTGAACCCGCGAATTTTTCGGTCCCTAGTTATAGTGTATACTGCCAACTAGCACTTTACACCATACATTAACGGGGAACCAGGACGACGCACAGGTTGTGTTTGTCTACGTCACTCGCCGTCGCACTATCGAGAGACAATGCAACACGTTTTGGTCCACGGTTCGATGCCCCGCAGCAATCCTCTGCGACGTCGTGTAGCGTGACTGACCAGTAACCTAGGGATGACGGCGAGAGAAGAGACACGAGAAGTCGAAATGTCTGCGGGTAGTTTATCAGTAGGCACACGCACTTCACCTTTACATTTTTTCGCATGCCTTTGCAAACTGTCAATACGTGTAAACCAAACATGGCACTCATCGCAGCGAAACTTCGTACGAGAAGGATTCTTTACACATTTTCTCCTCTCATGACTACGTGCATCATGGGGAATTGCGATGTCTAGTTGACGAAGAAGATCCTTCCAGACCAGAACCAGATGATGTTGCCGCATTTGTGCCGATTCCTGGTGTACTCCTAAGCGAATAAATTAATCGCTGTTGCAGAGAAACCTTTACTTTCTGACGCGCAGCAGGACCTTTGTATGTCTTCAAGTGTCTTTTTTACTTATCATGCCTTGCAAATTGCTTGCGACATTGGTAGAGACCAGAAAAATTAGCGGGTTCAATGACCTCCAGGATAGACTCCAATATCCTCTAGACACTCGGGCAAATGCCAACTGTTCATTGGCTGCTGACTTCTGAGTCGTCTCGACTGGGTGGCCTGTGATTCGTCACTTCTATGAGTGAGGGTCTCTAATTGGTCCTCAGTCCTCCAGATTAACAGTGAACCAACGACAGAAGCAGCACGAAGGTATAATTATTTGAATTTTGGCATAACACGAAATAAACCCGCGAATTTTTCAGGTCTCTAGACATTGGTTACAACCAAACTTTTTGCGAGGAGGATTCTTAGCACATTATCTCTTCTCGTGTCATCGAGCATTACTGTTGTTAAAGAAGCTCTTGTCACAGTAATGACATTGATGCTCGATAGTTGTTGACGAATCACCAGCCCTTGAAGTCTCCATCGAGGGCGAAACGTCGTTCATCATGATTTCCTCTGCAGCCATCAATGCAGTCATTAAGCTATCTTCTGCTGGTGGAACTACGCCAGTTGAAGTCTCCTCTAGTGTTGCTGGTGACAATGTTACACATTTAATGGAGATCTGCATTCTCGGTGACGAAATCTCCGCAGTCGATGTTACATCTTCCGTCGAGTTCAACGTTAAAGACGGTAAAGTTGCCGTCGAGTATACAAGAACAGGAAATTACGTGACTCATGCACCAGATGAGACAAACTAGGTGATCCTCACACCGCCGCAGCCAGTAACAAAATGAAAGTACCACCGTCTGTGGACTCGCTCATATACACGCTAACTGTCAAATAATATACTAATAAAAACAAGAACCAATTACTATAATACATAAGTCAAAACAACGTTCAAAATAGGTAGCACAATCGAAAGCACAATCAACGAGAAGGAAGCACAATTGCAAGCACAATCAACGAGAAGGAAGCACAACTGGAAGCACAATAAAAAAAGGAAATTCGGAAGAATATTCGACAAAAAGGAAGCAAAATCTACGAAAAGGAAACACAATAAACGAAAAAAAGCACAATCGGAAGCACATAAGAAAGTAAAAGGATGCTTAATCAACGAAAAGGAAGTAAAATTGGAAGCACAATCAACGAAAAGGAAGTAAAATTGGAAGCACAATCAACGAAAAGGAAGTAAAATTGGAAGCACAATAAATTAAAAGGAAGCACAATCAACAAAAAGGAAGCATATTTGGTAGCATAATCAACGAAAAGGAAGCACAATCGGAAGCACAAACAACGAAAAGGAAATACAATTGGAAGCACAATCAACGAAAAGGAAGCACTATCAAAGAAAATGTAGCACAATTAAACGTAAGCACAATTGGAAGCAAAATCAACGGAAAGGAGGCACAATAGGAAGGACATTAAACAAAGAGGAATCACAGTCAACGAAAAGGAAGCTCAATGAAGCACAATCAACGATAAGGAAGCTCCATCAACGAAAAGGAAGCACAATAAAAAAGTAAGCGCATTTGGAAGCACAATAAAAAAGGAAGCTCTGTAACAAGATATCAGTCAAAGCTAGTAACCAGATTAAAATAATTAAAGTCTATGGCTTCAAAAGGATTTGGTACCCTAAAAGCCTTCTTTTTCTTTTTTTTTCTTTTGCTTAAACAGTTATTGGCTCCAACAGACTTTGGTTTAAGCTGTATTTCTCTCCAGCTGTCTTAGACATAGCTGCTATTTGGCTACGAGACTAATTAGGAGGCTACGAAACTACGAGACTACAATACTTCGAGGCTACAAGGCCACTAGGATCAAGTCCACGAGGCAACAAGTCTACGAGGCTATTTGACTGCATGGGTCTCTCTTTCGACTCCATTCAGCTGCGAGAGTTAATTTATCTCATTCAAAAAAAAATTTGTTGTCCGTAAAGTCGCTTTACGGACGATAGTTTAACGTGACGTCATAACAAAACATTGATGAAATGATTGCATACTTTTATGAATAAAGTTGAATCATTTTTATTGATTTATCACTATTTTGTATGGATACAAAGAAGGAGTGAAATGAAATCTACAATTTAATTGATAAATTTACTTTTATTTGCACTCATTAATTCAAATATGTTTATTACTTTAACGAAGAGATTATTTTAACTATAACTTTTATACATGTTTGCTATTTAACTTCTTCCAATCTGTGTCATTCTGTTAAGGATAGGACGATGATAGGAAACTTAGGAAACGAATGGGAGTGTTTCAAGTTTAATGTGCCTCGAAAAAGTCAAATCGATGGTTGTTCCAATAGAGTGGAAGAGAGATAGATGCGGCGCAAGCGTACAATGAGCGTAACGGGACTCATAGTAACGGGACAATGTGCGTAACGGGACACTTTTTTGTGCGTGCAGCCGGCGTTCATCGATTTATTAGACGTTGTCACGTCAATAACCTTTTGCAAGTAGTCCCGATTCTTGCCAACAGATGTCACCGCGTGTTGTGTTAAAGAAAAATTATTATTCTTTTTATGCGAATGCGGTATGCTCACTCACGGTCACAAGAGAAGGAAGGCTTCGATAGTCATCAAGAAGAAGGAAGTTTATCTTGGATGGCAGTGCTTCTCAGCTGTCCTAAAGCATTATATTTGACTGAGTAATTTTTTTGTTTAAGATCCAACTGATTTTTAATATCGTTTGTATGCTTATTTAGTAAAGGAATTCAGAAATTTATACGAAACTCTGAATTTTATTACATGTCTCATTAATTTTTTTTCATGCAGAAATTGATTCCTCAGAAATAACAAGAAGCACTTGGAGAACATCAGCAGAAGTCTGGACAGGAATAACAAGGAGCATACTGAGAAAACTAGCACTCGTGTTTCTTAATCAATATCTGCAAATTACTAAAAAATATATTCAACATTTAAAATAAAACAAATAAAATTATGATTAATTGAAATAAAAGCTAAAGTGAATATAAAAAAAATTACAAAAAATTCTGGTTTGTGATAGAACTCTATTCTCGCTCAACAAAGGAGAAGTTCACAAAGCTGGCAGAAGCGGTTTTTGTGATATTTTTTTTTCTAACGGTGATCCTAGTGTAGTGTGTTTAATGGGAACTTTTGACTGCCTCCGGCTTGATACAGTGATCACAGCAGTTGACAGTGATCCTTCCACCCCCCTCCCCCTTTCCCACATTCGTCTGGCGGCCGACACGCAATGACGCGGAGTGCCGCGCGCTTCAACTGTTCAGCGCTCATCTCGCTGAATCCGGCCGGATCAGAGGGGCCTCGCCGGAGGCGAAGCGCCAAATCTCGGATGACGGAGGAAAAAAAAAAGAACGGTGCTGATCCGGCCGGTGTTTTACACCGGATTCCCCGTCGCACTCGTCATTTCCGGTGGCGGGAAAATTGTCCGAAGGTCGTGCACTCTCGTGGCAATCACTCGTACAAAGCCTTTTGATGTTTCCCGGGTGTAAATTTCAAATTAAAAAATTAATATATTACAATATTATTTAAGCAGTTTACTTTAAAACATGGAGCCAGGTACTTCCAATATAATATTTGTTTTTGAGGTTTAGCTGCATTGTCTAGAAACCTGTAAAATTCGCGGATTCATTCCGCGATAGGATAGAGTCCAAATACTTTTGAAATTATTCTGCTTCAGTGATTGGGCCACAGTTTATCTGAATGACTCTGGGCCAATAAAAAATCTTTAACAGAAGAATTAGTGAATTACGATCATTCCAGTCAACAGGTGTTACGAGTCGGTAACCAATCAGTAGATGTAATTTGCACGAGTGCATAGAGGTTCACGGGGTCTATCCTTTAGGGATTTGATATCACGAATTTTACAGGTCTCTAGTAATGTGTTGTTAAAATGTGTGAATGTGTATAAATTATTATTATTACACAATTATTTGTATTTTTAGGATTGTTTATGCCTTGGTGCAAAAATTTTCTGTCACAAAATATTTTTTATGCATCGTAGATTTATAGGCATCCTTTAAAAATTACATAATTTAAATATCTACACGTTAAATTATGTTAAGTATCTAATAAATGTTTTGTTTATAATATAATTTATAATATTTAACATATATTGTTAAGTAGTATGTAAAAAGGGATACTGGCACAAGATGCGGGATGTGGAACCGGAGCCGAGCCACATCTCTGATTCTGACGTCATGGCGGCCATTTTGGATGAGCGTAACGGGACAGTGTAACGGGACACAGCGTAACGGTACAAGTAGATCACGGCGGCCATCATGGATCCGCCATCTTTAAATCGAGCGCCCCACTCATTATGATGAAATTTTCGTCTCTGTCGCCATATTTATTTTTTCTGTTCCGCTGGAGGCCGCCATCTTGGATACCGTCGACTTTGTTTCTGTTGTTTGTTCCTAGACAGCACCAGCGTCGCATTGATTTTTTTTTGTTCCACTGGAGGCCGACATCTTGGATACCGACGACTTTGTTTCTGTTGTTTGTTCCTAGATAGCGACAGCGTCGCTCTTGATTTTTTTCTGTTCCACTGGACACCGCCATCTTGGATACCGACGACTTTGTTTCTGTTGTTTGTTCCTAGATAGCGACAGCGTAGCTCTTAATTTTTTTCTGTTCCACTGGAGGCCACCATCTTGGATATCGTCGACTTTGTTTCTGCTTTTTGTTCCTAGAGAGCGCCAACCTCGCTCTGTCGCATCACATAAGATCGGTGTTCCATTACCTACCAGAGCTATTATGGTCCTTATCGACATTTTAATTTTAATTTTTTATGGAAAATACATTGGAAGCGCTGTGATTCGAACCAGCTCAGCTCTGATCTCTAGGTTGGAAAACATTGCCTTTAACCGCTCGGCCATCGAGACATTTACCAGACTGAGAATTAAATAAGGTATATAAATAAATAACATGCATATCGGGACTTGAATTTTTTTAAATTTTAAGTAATAATAGCACTACCTGTTCGAGACAGAACCACTATCTTGTATTAAGTCGCAACTGTTGCAATTATCGTTACGCCCGCAATCATTAAAATCCGCAAATTTTATGGTAGAAAATTGGTAAAATTTAAAAAAACATAAAAAATTAAATAATCGAATTAAATAATAAAAATCTAAAAAAACAACTGTTACAGTTATCGTTACGGTCGACATCTTGGATTACATAAATGTTGCATGTTTCGTTACGCCCACCATCTTGGTTGAGTACTATGCCATCAATACATTTTATGTTACGACCGTCATATTGGATCCTATTTATGTTGCAATTACCGTTATGGTCACCATCTTGAAATTTAAACGCCATCTTGGAAATCCGTAATTTTTATGTTAGAAAATCGGGAAAAATTCCAAAATTAATCAAAAAATAAACTTATTAGAATTCTGATTGATTAGATCGATTTACGTCCTTGGTTCAAAACCGCTAAGAGCAAAAAAACATCAAATCCTTCCTCCACAGAAGCCACCTACTGACAGACCTACCTGCACCCATAACAAGGTATTTACCATCAGCTGGTATGACGTCATGTCCGCCAACTGGTCTTCGTCCGCTGGAGACCACCATCTTGTTTTCGTCTGCTAGAGTGTGCAGGCGACATGTTAGTATAATTTTCTGTTCACCATACCTTTAACTTCGACTGTTGGCATTGAACTTTGTCATTAACCTTGAACTTTGACCTTGACCTTGAAATTTGACCTTGACCTTGAAATTTAACTTTTACCTTGAACTTTGACCTTGATCTTGAGAGTTGACCTTGACCTTGAAATTTGACCTTGACCTTTGACTTTGACCTTGATGCCCATCATGGATCCGTCATTTTATGTTCAGTACATGCTACCAGGAGCTACCACCTGCTAGTGGTAATAGCTACCATCATGTTTTTGTCTGCTGGAGGACACCATATTGTGTGTACTCGTCTTACCATCATGCTAGTTTTATTCTAACTTGCCACAGTACAGTAATTATTACACATTTGGAAGCACCGCCAACAAAAAGGCAGGTCATTTGGAAGCACCGACCACGAAAAGGCAACACCGCCAACGAAAAAGCAGCACATTTGAAAGTACCGACAACGAAAAGGCAGCACCGCCTACATGTCTTTGAAGCTACAAGAATACAAGTCTACTCGGCTCCAACTTCTCCAGCATTATGTTATTAGATTACATGATTACTTGTTTACGTAGCTACAAGTATACGAGGCTAAGCAACGAAGCTTCTAGAGCACGAGTTTACGCGACTCCGAGGATAGAGAACTACAAGTCTGCATGAGTACTTGACTACGAAGCTACTCGATTACAAGGCTCCAATTGACGCATCTGTCTTCGACGGAATTTTCTCTTTTGCTCCAACTGCATTATCAGCATTATGTTATAAGATTACAAGGCTACTTGCTTACGAAGCTTCAAGTCTACGAGGCTCCAATGCATCATGACTACGAGACTACGAGCCATGAGGTTACGAGACTATGCGATTGCAAGTCTTCAAGGTTACGTGATCGCGAGGCTATAGGACTACGAAGTTTCCAGAACGCATGGTTACGAGACTGCATGACTAATTGGCCGCGTGGATACGAAATTTCATGTATCTAACTGACTACAATAGCACTATTCAGTGGTGAGAGTTAATTTATCTCATGCAAAGGTACATGTTGCAAGTAGTTCCGCTTTTCAACATCAGATGACGCCACATTTTGCTTGCAGGTAAATAATATTTATTTCATTTATGCGGGATGCGGGATGATCACTATCGATCTCATAAGAAGGATGGCTTCGTTAGTCTCCAAGGAGAAGGAAGTTCGTCCTTCCTGTTAGTGCTTCTCAGATTTCTCACTGTCCGTCATCTTGGATTGTGACGTCACGGCTGACATCTTGGATGGGTGTGACCTTGACCTTTGACCTAAACCGCAGGAATGATCGCAAGCACACGGAAAAAACATCAAAATATTGATAAGAATAATCACGAGCACACGGAGAAAACCAGCATAATATTGACAAGAATAATCAGTAGCACACGGAGAAAACCATCATAATATTGACATGGATAATCGGGAGCACACGGAGAAAACCACCACTCATTTTCTTTCATAACATAAAATAAAAAAAATTTAAAAAATTAAAAATAAAAAAAATTACAAACAAAATACTTTAAATTCTGGCTTGAACTAGAACTCTATCTTTGCTCATCAATTAGAAGTTCTCAAGCCAGAATTTTAAGTATTTTTTTGTAATTTTTTATTTTTAGTTTCTTGAAATTTTTATTTAATTTTATGTTATGAAAGAAATTGAGTGGTGGTTTTCTCCGTGTGCTTCCGATTATATAATTAGCTAACGACGAAGAAGGTCATGCGGACCTGAAATGACTAGCCTATACGTCTGATATTGTCATGACTCGGTCTCATGGTTTGAAGACAATTGGCCTGTATGTGTAGCTTTGTACATGAACGGTTTATATGTTATTCTGATTATTGAAATATTAGACTTTCATGTTAGGCTAATCGGTACTGTATTTAATTCGTTGGTCAGGTATATTGACTTGAGTTGTTTCCGTAGAGTGAATGATTAATAAACTCCGCGAAAGGTAATGAATAACAGAACCTAAAATTTATTTAAAATTTAGTTACACCTGTCACTGGTCAAAAATTTAACCGTGGACAGGAATCCATCGATTCAATTTGTAAAGTAATAATTGATTTTTTCGGAGACTATTGGAATTTTCCCCGCATTTTAGCTAAAAAATTTCATGATTTCAAGATGGCGGGCATCTCAGTAATAATAATTACTGCACTGTAGTAAGTTATAATAAAACTAGCATGATGGTAAGAAGCGTACACACAATATAGTGTCCTCCAGCAGACAAAAACATGATGAGGGCAATGACCACTAGCATGTGATAGCTCCTGGTAGCATGTACTGAATATAAAATTACGGATCCATAATGGGCATCAAGGTCAAATATCAAGGTCAAATTTCAAGGTCAAGATGAAAGTTCAAGATAAAGGTCAAATTTGAAGGTTAAGGTCAAATTTCAAGATAAAGGTCAAATTTCAAGGTCAAGGTCAAAGGTCAAGGTCAAGGTCAAAGTTCAAGGTCAATGACAAAGTTCAATGCCAACAGTCGAGGTTAAAGGTATGGTGAACAGAAAATTATACTAACATGTCGCCTGCACACTCTAGCAGACGAAAACAAGATGGTGGTCTCCAGCGGACGAAGACCAGTTGGCGGACATGACGTCATACCAGCTGATGGTAAATACCTTGTTATGGGTGCAGGTAGGTCTGTCAGTAGGTGGCTTCTGTGGAGGAAGGATTTGATGTTTTTTTGCTCTTAGCGGTTTTGAACCAAGGACGTAAATCGATCTAATCAATCAGAATTCTAATAAGTTTATTTTTTGATTAATTTTGGAATTTTTCCCGATTTTTTAACATAAAAATTACGGATTTCCAAGATGGCGTCTAAATTTCAAGATGGTGACCATAACGGTAATTGCAACATTAATAGGATCCAATATGACGGTCGTAACATAAAGTGTATTTATGGCATAGTACTCAACCAAGATGGCGGGCGTAAAGAAACATGCAACATTTATATAATCCAAGTTGTCGACCGTAACGATAACTGTAAAAGTGGTTTTTAAGATTTTTATTATTTAATTTGATTATTTTATTTTTTTATGTTTTTTAAAATTTTTCCTGATATTCTAACAAAAAATTGCGGATATTAATGATTGCAGGCGTAACGATAATTGCAACAGTTACGACTTAATACAAGATGGTGGTTCTGTCTAGAACAGTTAGTACTATTATTACTTAAAATTAAAAAAAAATCAAGTCCCGATACGCATGTTATTTTATTGTATACCTTATTTAATTCTCAGTCTGGTAAATGTCTTGATGGCCAAGCGGTTAAAGGCATATGTTTTCCAATCTAGAGATCAGAGCTGAGCTGGTTCGAATCACAGCGCTTCCAATGTATTTTGCATAAAAAATTAAAATTAATATGTCGATAAGGACCATAATAGCTCTGGTAGGTAATGGAACACCGATCTTATGTGATGCGACAGAGCGACATTGGCGCTCTCTAGGAACAAACAGCAGAAACAAAGTCGACGGTATCCAAGATGGTGGCCTCCAGTGGAACAGGAAAAATAAATATGGCAACAGAGACGAAAATTTCATTATAATGAGTGGGGCGCTCGATTTAAAGATGGTGGATCCAAGATGGCCGCCGTGATCTACTTGTACCGTTACGCTGTGTCCCGTTACGCTGTCCCGTTACGCTGTGCCATTATCCCCATTTACATACTACTTTGTTAATATTTTATATTTATATCAGCTTCATATGTGTTGATGTAGTTAGTGTTGTATTATGTGTATAAAGTAATTTCAATTTTGTCTTTATCATAGTTTTTATTAAGTTTTAGTGTGTATCTACTTTGTAAAGATTTATGTCTAAGTAACTTCACCCCATCAATTAAGTCAATAAAATAAAATACCTTAATCACAAAACGTTTTCTGACACAATCATGAAACTTTTTTGTTTTGAAAGTTTTAAAAAAGAGTTGTTTAAATCGAGGTACCGTACTGAAATAATTGTTAATTTTTTAGTTGAGTATTTTTTAATATTGCGATATTATGAGACATGGCTTCAGTGATAATAGAGTTGTTACAAGGGGCAACGAATGTTTACGAAGATATTTTAAAAAATGCTTAAAAATTTTAATATGATTATATATTTTGTCTTGTGTGACATATAAACCATAAAGATAACTTTAATTTAATATAAGTATTTTAATTAAGGGAAAATAGTAACTTATAACACCACAAAGGAGTAAACCACATCTAAACAATATCCAGCCGTTATTACAAAAATAAAGAAATAAATTTTAAATCTTAAATCATATTAAAAAAAATTAAATAAAATTGTACAAAATGATAATATTAAATCTGTGGAAACTGACAGAAACTATAAGAAATATACTATGAACAAATGAAGCCAAAAATAATGGCAATTTTTTTAAATTTATTCTCTCAGGTATCGATATTCTGAGTAGCCTGATCATGCATTGTGCGCGTGAAACCTGATCACCAAGAGACCTGCAAAATTCGCGGTTTCGATGGCCTCCATGATAGACTGCACATTCCCCTGTACACTCGGGCAAATAACGCAAGTTCACTGGCGGCCGACTTGTCAGTCGTCTCAGCTGGTTTGTCTGTGATTCGATCCTTTTTTGGTTGAGGGTTTATAACTGGTTGAGATCCGTCCAGATGAACAATAAGCCAAAAGCAAAATTATCTAAGAGGTATATATGTGTTTGAATTCTAGCTTATCACCAAATGAATCCGCGAATTTTGCAGGTCTCTACGTGATCACTAGAGACCCGGAAAATTCGCGGGTGCAATGACCTCCAGGATAGACTCCAATATCCTCTACACACTCGGGCAAATGCCAACTGTTCATTCGCTGCTGACTTGTGAGTCGTCTCGACTGGGTGGCCTGTGATTCGACACTTCTATGAGTGAGGGTCTCTAATTGGCCCTCAGTCCTCTAAATTAACAGTGAACCAATGACAGAAGCAACATTTATGTATAATTATTTTAATTTTAGCATAACACGAAATGAACCCGCGAATTTTCCGGGTCTCTAGTGATCACTAAGGATATGAACTGCAAGCGCGAGAACTCACAAACATCTAAATCAATTTTACGCTTCCAGTCAAACCGACAAACAACTAGGTACTCCTTCCCGTACGGGGCGTGTGGAGTGTTGAAGGGCGGTAACTGCAGCTGCAACCACGACAGCTAACGTGTCCATCGCACAGACAGAGGGCGTCGACGCCGAAGCAAAGAAGTGCCTCTGTGCACTCGATTGCGGTGCATTCAGCGCGGACGCGCGCGAGATTAATGATCGCTAGACGGATGGCGCAAGTTGTTGACGGGGGGAGGGGAAGGTCTGTAAAGCGGTCTGTCTTGGGGGGTTCGGGGGTGTTGAATAGGCCCGCTGGCGCCTCGCGTAGGGATCTGAATGTAGACCCGCGAGCGCGCGCTATCCTCGGCCCAACCTCTCGTCTCCATCAAAACCTCCGGGGCCGCGACTCCTTAAACCCTTTTTTTTTTAATTGCTGCCAACATTAATCATGGCGGGCCAACTCGCTACCCGTGTTAACTGCCAACGTCGCGGACACCATCAATCAAAATCCAAGACCCTCGCGAATGGCCGGATATTTGGACTACAGAAGTTCGGACTCGATCTTAATGCTAACTCCTTCCCACAACTGTAATTTTTTTTTGTTAATGGAACGGAAGTATTCATTATTTTTTTTTTGTAATTCTGTGCATTCTTCCCTCCCTCCCCCGCCCCCCCCCCCCCCCCCCGTCAAAATTGTGTTCTCGGTAATACTGGGTTCGGATACTTACCCGGGCAAATATATTATTTATGTTGTCCCAGTACCTACCTACAGTAGCTCGAGTTATTTTTAAACCATTCCCTGAACAGTTCTCCAGTATTAACTGATGAATAACAGATTATTTGGCCATGTTTTTTTTTTAAAAAAGGCATCAATGAAACATTATGTAAAATATAAATACTCAGTATTATTGTGAAAAAGGTATTAAATATATGCAAAAAAAACATAGCCATGTGTTGTACGAATATACAATATCATTCTTGTAGTATCACGAACTATTTCTTGGCAACTGGTTTCCAAAGAAATCTTTTGTAGAAGTAAAAAAAAAACTTTTTTCTGGATAGCGAGACAAATACGTGTAATTTTATTAAATTTATTACATAACAAAATAATACCCAGCTTATATAGGTATTTATTAAATTTAATGTGATCTACAATTTGAGTAGTAATAATATTATGTAATATGTAATAAAATTACACATTAGTAAAGAAACAACCCACATTTTCTTTTACTTAGTCAATCCTTAGACCATGACAACCATCACAAAAAATATTTAAAATTTTAAAAGTTATCAGGGCTGGTGGTTTAAGATCCTTTGCACGACACATAGTTTTAGGTGGATCCTTAAAAAAATACTTATTTTTTAATTTGTCAAATAAACTGGTCTTAACCTTGACCGTTTTCAAAGTATGTAGCCTACCAATGATCAACGTATCCTTTTTTTCCATTGTTCTTACCGTCAATCAGTATTTGTAGGCAACTTTATATGATTATCAAAATTCTTAAACAAACAACTCGTGAATTGCTTTGCAAGTGACAGTTGCAAAATGGGTACAATAGCTACTAAATTTGAGATGTGTCAAATTTGAGTCATGTTACATGGCACGGATTTTACCTAACTATTCTGTGCCGATAGGAAAGCTGCTCTAAAGGTAATACTTTACAACTTTCGGAAATTCAACACAAGCATGCACTAACTCCACGGGTGGGATTAGCTTTGGCCAATGACCTGTGACGAAGATGTGGATCGTTCTGAAACACCCGGGATAATAATTGCAGCCTATCTTCTGGTCATAGGGTAGGAGAGAAAAATACTACCTTGGCACAGTTTTGATGGTTGGTTCAAAACTATTTAGCTTCTCTCCTCTACGACTGTGTACCTGTCAGCGATCAGTCAGCAGTAGAGTGGCCGCATTAAGTCGACCTGATCAAAAGAAGAAAAGGATGTTCGGTAGTGAATTAGCCAAGAGGTAATAAAATGCGGGTAGAGTATACTCTTGATTGTGAATTTCATCCTGTCGCCAAAATTCACCAAATTTTCGAGCCTCTAGTAATTCTCGACATCAAATGGGGAAGCGATCCAGAGGAATAGTTGGACACATGATTCCTATTCAAATGTATCAGGGATCGAAACCTGGCGCGAATATCCTGATTTATGTTTCTAATGGTTTCTCTAAATCACTCCGCAGGTGACTGCAGAAGTATTTTCTTGCAGTAGTCAATGGCCGAGTTAATTTTCCGATATTTCTGGTCTGTGCAATGCAGTATATCTCATTTCTAGCTAGAAAATAAGATTTAGTGTATTCTTTGTTACATTTTTTTGCACATAAGTTTAGGTTTTTTAATGCTTATAGGGCAGCGAGATTCATAATATTAGGCATGCTTGTGAGAGTAGGAAATGCCAATACCCTATGCCTGCCAAATTTTATGGTTCAAGCTGTACAATAAGTTTTTAAAAAATGTATGATAGAGAAATCATAAAAATTAATATTAATCTTTCACAATGCTGGTTTATTTAAGTTACAACCAGTGTAAATATGACCGGAAATTGAAGTTCATACCTAATTCAATATATTTATAACATTTTGTTATCTTGTCACGTAATAAAATTAATAAAATTACACATATTATAATAGAAACAATGCACATTTTCTTTTCCTTCGTCAATCTTTAGACCATGACAACCATAACAAAAAATTATTCAAATTATTACAATTTATGAGCACACTGTAATTTTTTTAAATGTTAAAATGTTAAATTATTTTTAATTGTAAATTTGTACATTTACACGAAAAAAACTGTGTCATTACAAAATTGTGTTTGCAATAATAATGAGTTCAGTTTTTTAACTGGGCATTAATGCTTTGTGATGTCTTATTACCTCCAATATAGTTATTTGTAAACAGTTCCCGGATTAGCTTTCCAGTATTAGCTGCTCACATTATTTATCATATTAAAATAAATACCAATTATTTAATATTCGATAGTTATTTCCACGGTTTTAATAAAAACTATATTTAAATGAAAAGTTAGTTAAAATAATATACAACTACGCGTCAATTTTCGTTAGAAACATTCAGTTTTATCTTGAAAAACGTATTTAATTTATGCAAAAATAACCATATTCATGTGTTGACCAAACTAACAATATCTTTATTGTAGTGTTACAAACTATTTCTTGACAGTTGGATTTCAAAATGAATATTTTTTGTAAAAGTACAGAAAATGTTTTTTGTGCATACATGACTAGAGTCAATGTTGTTGATCGCACATCAATAGAGACCGGAAAAATTCGCGGTTTCGATGGCCTTCAGGATATACTGCACATTCCCCTGTACACTCGGGCAAATAACGCAAGTTCATTGGCTGCTGACTTGTAAGTAGTCTCATTTGGTTTGTCTATGATTCGATCCTTCTTTGGTTGAGGGTTTATAACTAGAGATCGGAAAAATTCGCCGGTTCAATGACATCCAGGATAGACTCAAATATCCTCTACACACTCGGGCAAATGCCAACTGTTCATTGGCTGCTGACTTGTGAGTCGTCTCGACTGGGTGGCCTGTGATTCGACACTTCTATGAGTGAGGGTCTCTAATTGGCCCTCAGTCCTCCAGATTAACAGTGAACCAATGACAGAAGCAGCACTAAGGTATAATTATTTGAATTTTAGCATAACACGAAATGAACCCGCGAATTTTTCAGGTCTCTATTTATAACTGATTGAGATGCGTCCAGATGAACAGTAAGCCAATAGCAAAATCATCTAAGATGTATATGTATTTGTATTCTAGCCTGTCGCCTAATGAATCCGCGAATTTTTTCCGGTCTCTACACATCAACTCGGAAGCCAAAGATGCATCCTAACATTTACAGAGATTTCCCTGGACGCAGAGATATTCTCTACGCCCCACTCTGCTTCGAACGATGCCCGCCGATGGGGGGGTTGGGGGGGGGGAGGGGTCCATTCATTCATCACGTAAATGCCCGGCTTCAATAATTTCTCGCCCATTAGCGACGGACGGAATGAAACAATGCGGCTAATGCAGCCTGTTCCTTTTTCCCCGACGCGACGTATGGACATTGTCCAAGTGAAGGCCAGAGTGGTCGGTAAAGTGATGGAATTAGGGGGAGGTGTGTGTGTGTGTGGGGGGGGGCAGGGGGTGGTGAAGCTTTTACAATATCATCCCAACTCTGGAGCCTCAGTACGAAGCACAGACCATTTTTTTTATAACATTTCCAAGCTTTTGAACCCTCTGGCCGGACGAGAACAATGAGCATGCGGAATAATTATTTATCGCGAGACACGACCCAGCCATGTTTACTCTCTACAAAATTCACTCCCAGAGAGGGGGAAAAAAAAAAAGGTTTCGAAAACGAGTGCTGGTGGGTTAAAAGGGGGGCGGGAAAAGCTTCACTGTTGGGGTAAGTGAAAAGGGCGGGGAGGGGTTAATGGAAGTGTTTAAAAGGCCATCATAATTACAATGCATTTTAAGCTTTCCACTTTCTACTGCTGTCAAATGGGGCGGTATGATTGACGAACTAGCATGTTCCATGGCACGCAGCTTTCCGGCCGGGATTAGTAATACTTCTGTTAACAAAAAAAAAGTATGGCTTTTAGCCATTTCGCAGGTGTATGTATTAAAACAATCCCCTAATACCACGATTTTTTTTAAAGCCTTACCGTTTTCGCTCTGTAGGTATCAATCTTCACTTCGCTTGATGAACAAAAATATTTTATTTTTCTTTGACAGCGGAACGGGATTTCATGCTTTTGAAAAAAAAAAAATGTTATTTCACAAAAGCACTTCTTACTCGATATTAACATTTATCGATGAAATTGACGCCTGATGCAATGGCTTATAAATTTCAAGCAACAAAGTTGAAATCCCAGTGCTTAGTCCATTGCTTGACTCGTAAGTCCATATGATCATTTTAACGTTTGAAATCGTTACAAAATGTACTGTTTTCAATTCCATTGCTCGAAAATTCAACAGAAAATATCATTCAAATTATACTGACAATCCACAGTCGTTAGTAAGAAACCTAAATTTTACCGATTACTATTTATTCAAATGCTTAAAAATTTAATACTACGTTTTGATAAAGTTTTTGTGTTGTACTTCAAAGTATCTAAGCTTGTGCATACAAATGATAGGAGGATACGTAATCGCGAATATATCTAGGTCATAAGTAAGCTTTGCTTTAAATAGCGCTAATTTAAGGTGATAAATTAGTCTATTTTAAAAATATTACAGAAATATAAATAACTATGTAATAAAATTATTTTTACTTTTTATTCTAGACATATCTGAGTGTTAAAGCACTGTCCCATTATCTGTTCTTTGTGATTGGTCGAGTTTATTTCAGGTACATGTCTACTGTTGGCACAACAATCACAATTATTCGGCGCGGAACCAAACGCGTCCTTAGTGGCACGGCCATATAAGGCAATGGCTTCTTCTGCAGACGGCCGCCAATCACAAGGAAGAAACCACTGGCGCGGGTGGACTATGTTGCAGTCTAACGAACAACATTACGCGTGAGAGCGAGTCATGACTAGAGACTGGAAAAAATCGCGGTTTCAATGACCTCTAGGATAGACTCCACGATCCTCTATGTACTAGGACAAATTGCAGCTGCTCATTGGATAATGACTCATGACACGTGTTAACGGGGATGCTTGTGATTTGATATTTCTTTTGTTGAAGGTTTTTCACTGGCTTAGAGACCTTCCGGTAAACGGTGGTCCAATCACTGACTCAGAATGAAGGTGAACGAGTTTGGAGTCTAGCCTAGCGCGAAATGAATCCGCGAATTTTTCCGGTCTCTAGTCATGACGTGTTGTCAGTCAGCGAGATCCTTAGAGACGGGTTCGATCAGCGCGACAGTTCAGAGAATCTGGGGAAAGCCAGCTATGGCTGGGGGGCAGGAACATTTCGCGGGTTAAATGACATTCAGGGTAGACTCGACAGTCCTCTATACACTTACTTGTTCACTGGCTGTTCACACAGGAGAACGTATCATCTGGGCAGCTTGTAATATGTCAATCTATTGGTTGTAGGTCTCTGATTGGCCCAGAGACTTCCATACGAACTCTGAGCCAATTGCAGGAGTAGCAGAAATATGTGTTTATATTCTAACCTATCACGAAATTAATCCACCAATTTTTCCGGTTCTTTACTTATCGGTAGTGTCATGTATATTTCGCTAAAAGATTTCTAGATTGGCTTATAGGGGCAAGCATTTTGCGCGAAAAAATCTGCACACTTATTAGACTGCAACAAGGTATACCCGCACCCGTGGTTTTATCCTTGTGATTGGCGGCCGTCTGCGAGAGACTTCGTTGACTTATTTGACCGAGCTACTCAGGATGCGTTTACTTCCACGATGAATCACTTTTATTGGTGTTGTTACAACCGATACGTAGAGACTGGAAAAATTCGCGGTTTCGATGACCTCTAGGATAGACTCCACGATTCTCTATGCACTAGGACAAATTGCACCTGCTCATTGAATAATGACTCGTTACACGTGTCACCGGGGATGCTTGTGATTTGATACTTCTTTTGTTGACGGTTTTTCACTGGCTTAGAGTCCTTCAGGTAAACGGTGGTCCAATCACTGACTCAGAGTGAAGGTGAACGAGTTTGCAGTCTAGCCTACCGCGAAATGAATCCGCGAATTTTTCCGGTCTCTACCGATACGTACATGGGAGAAACTCACCCAATCAGGAAACACAGACGATGCTATAGTGTCTTAACTTTCATCTAGTCTCCAAATCTTTTCGCGAAATCTACATGCCCCTAGTTATAAGTTAAAACATGTAACATCGTCTGTGTTTTGTGACTGGGTGTGAATATTTCAGGTACATGTCACTTGTTACAACACCAATAACAATAGTTCAGTGCGGAAGCAAACGCCTCCTGAGTGGCTCGGTCAAATAGGGCAACGATTTCTTTGGCAGAAGGGCGCCAATCACAGGGAAGAAAACGCTGCTGCTATCATACCTTGTTGAAGTCTAATAGGCATTCACATTTATTCGCGAAAAATGCCTGCCCCTACTTATCGGCAACTAAGTGAACCGGCAACGTGAAGAATTCTCCACGGAGAACTAGACGTTTGGCTGCATGCTTAAAATATTAACCACGAGGAACTATATTCATTCATGTAGATGCTGATGTCTTTTGAAATCTTATAAATAGAGACCTGCAAAATTCGCGGCATCATTCAGTGATAGGCTAGAATTCAAACACGTATACCTCTTAGATAATTTTGCTATTGGCTTACTGTTCATCTGGACGAATCTCAACCAGTTATAAACCCTCAACCAAAGAAGGATCGAATCATAGACAAACCAGCTGAGACGACTTACAAGTCGGCAGCCAATGAACTTGCGTTATTTGCCCGAGTGTACAGGGGAATGTGCAGTCTATCCTGAAGGCCATCGAAACCGCGAATTTTGCAGGTCTCTACTTATAAATCATTGCTACGCTACAGCAAAATTCGCTTTATTACTTGGAGATAACCTAGAATGCAAGCAATTATATTCATAGTTAGTTTTGATACGCTACGAAGGGAAAAAAGAAATTTACGATATTAAGAAATTCTACCTCCAATCTTAATAAACCCAGCCGAAAGGAAGACTGTTGAAGGAGCCAACTGAAAACTAAAACTGTTTTAATTTCAGACAAGTACTTGAAGTTCAACTTAGTGCCAAAAATATAAATCGAATTTCGCAAAGATATAGCTATTTTTTTCTCAGTTAAAATTCGACGTGTTGTGAAGCCAGATTGTAGACGAGATCAGGTGAAATAAGCTAAACCGGAAACTGTAGCACTATAATTAAAAAAATTTTTTTTGTCCATAATAAAACATATCCGCTTTAAAAAATCCCGTTCACAGATAAGTAGGTATAAAGTATACATGGACTTTTCACCACCAATAATTATGGAATAGTCCAAATGGAGCTTTGGTTATTAAAGTGAAGCTAAGGAAAATAAGGCTACAAACAGAAAAAATTCTCTACCCAATATGACAGTCATAAGATGGTATGACTACCATATTGGGAAGAGATATTTTGATTTCATTGACATATTTAATGTTCTGAAGGGCAAGAACAATCTTTCCAAAAAAAATTTGAACGTTCACTACTTCGCAACGAGGTATGCCACCGTCAACAGTTTTTTTTTCCTTTTAACTAACGGTCGTACGCAGAAGAAGCCACTGCCATATTTGGCCGGGCCATTTGGGACGAGTTTGCCTGCGCATTATACAGCTGTGATCCGTGTGCCGACCATAAACGTACCTTACTGAAACACTAACAACCACGAAACACTAACGAAGTTACAGTGTTTCAACACTCGAATCATTTCGTGAAAAAACCTGCGCCTAATAGTCTGTCTGTTCGTGACATCGCAAGAGCATGCGCGTGTGTGAACGTTATATTCGACTCGAGATGAATCCGCGGAGAATTCGAGGCGTGTATTGAGGAATCTTCGTTATGTTATTAGTAGGGACCGGAAAAATTCGCGGGTTCAATGACCTCCAGGATAGACTCCAATATCTATACACACTTGGGACAATGCCAACTGTTCATTGGCTGCTGACTTGTGAGTCGTCTCGACTGGGTGGCCTGTGATTCGACACTTCTATGAGTGAGGGTCTCTAATTGGCCCTCAGTCCTCCAGATTAACAGTGAACCAATGACAAAAGCAGCACTAAGGTATAATTATTTGAATTTTAGCATAACACGAAATGAACCCGCGAATTTTTCAGGTCTTTAGTTATTAGCAACTTTGGTAAAGTCCCTACACTGTAATATTTTTTTTTGCAAATGAAACAGAATTTTTTATGTAAAAATACAGACTTTTGTAAATTTGTGTATACACGTAAAAACAACTGTTTGAAATTGTTATAGAAGTTTCTCTTTTTCATTCAATTGCTCGAAAATGGAAACCAACAATATAATTTAAATTATACTGACAATTCACAACCGTCAGTTAGAAAGGTATTTCATATCGATCTCGTTAATTATTTCCATGGTTTATAAAAATTTTGTTTGAACGAAACATCAAAATAAAATATAAAATTACCGTAAAAAATACCCAGTATTGTCTTGAAAAATATATTAAATATATGCAAAAATAATAATAGCCATGGGTTGTACAAAGTGACACTATTTTTCTTGTGGTTTTACAAACTATTTCTCGGCAATTAGTTTCCAAAGGAAGCTATTGTAAAAGTAAAGAATTTTTCGAGGCACATTAAACTTGAATCACTCCCATTGGTTTCCTACTTTTCCTATCATCGTCCTATCCTTAACAGAATAACACAGATTGGAAGAAGTTAAATAGCAAACATGTATAAAAGTTATAGTTAAAATAATCTCTTCGTTAAAGTAATAAACATATTCGAATTAATGAGTGCAAATAAAAGTAAATTTATCAATTGAATTGTAAATTTCTTTTCACTCCTTCTTTGTATCCATACAAAATAGTGATAATTCAATAAAAATGATTCAATTTTATTCATAAAAGTATGCAATCATTTCATCAATGTTTTGTTATGACGTTGTCACGTTAAACTATCGTCCGTAACCCGACTTACAGACAACCATTTTTTGTGCTGTGAGCGTACTCGGAGCGTGGGAGTCACTGCAAGTCCTCAAGGCCCAACTTAGCGTCTAGCAACGAAGGATAACACGCGCATGGAGAGACTTAAGAGTAGATATCTGTGGTATGCGGCGCTACGATTAATACGGTAATGCGGCGACTCACTGGAAGGGACATGATGATAGAAATAGAGTTGTGTGGCGTGATTGGCGGAGGAATGAGAGGGGCGAAGGGGTGCGAAAGGGGTGAAAAAGAGTAGGTACCTCCCCCCTTCCACTAAAAAAAAAAATCGAGTTCTTGCCTTTTCGCCCACGAACAAAACGCTTCAGTGGAAAACGCGCGTCGCGAACGGAAGGTTGCCACCAGTCGAAAACTATGACCGAGAGGAGGTGGAAACAAAACAAAAAGAGTGTAGTAAGGATGGAAGATAAGAAAGAAGTACAACGAAAGACAGAGACGGCGGCCCTAATAGTGTACGTAATGAGTGGAAGTGAAAGGGTGCGGGGCGGTTAATGACCGCTGGACACGCAAGATACCCTGACGTTGCGAAGGGGGAAAAAGAAAGGCCCTGGGAATTACAGGACAAGCCTCATCACTGGTTTCCCGGACTCAAATTCCACCCCAGGATGTGCCGTGCCGCGGTACGAATCCTTGCTGCTTCCGCACACATATTCATGAGCAATCCTTTGAAAGTACGTTGCCTCGGAATGGCATATGGGTCATTGTGTTTTTTTTAATACATATTTTTTTGTTATTTCCATGCGGGAAAAAATATACTCCCTTTGAAGCAATTCACGCTATAAAAGGCAAAATATTTTTCGATGAATATAACTCCTGTATTACATCATCAAAAAACCCAGGATTATTTCGTAGATTCATTGGGCTGCAAAGAGCATACCCATCCATATGTTTCATATTGATGATGTGACTACACTCTAATTTTTTTTTTGTAAATTAAACGGAAATATTCATGTAAAATTACACACTTTTGAAAATTTGTACATTTACATGAAAACGACAGTATCATAAGAAAAATAGTGTTGGCAGTAATACTGGGTTCGGAATTTATGATTGGTGCTATCCCAGTAGGTACCTACAATTTTTTTTGTTGACTGCTCCTTGAATAGCTTTCCAGTTTTAATTGCGCACGTTTATAAGCATTATAAATCAAAATAAATTCAAAAAATCTAATATTCGATTCTCTTTCCATGTTTACAAAAAAAAATGCATTGAATGAAAAATGAATAAAAATATATTATTATGCCCCAATGTTCTTAGGAAATACCCAGTGTTGTACAAACTTACATTGTATTTTCTCGTAGTCTTACAAAATATATCTTGGCAACAAGTTATCAAAGGAATCTTCTGCAAAATAATTCCCCCCCCCCCCCCTTGTTCACCGCCCTTGATAAACCTGAGCCAGTAATAAACAAGCAGACGACGTGGTTACCCAATTACTAGAGACCTGCAAAATTCGCGGATTCATTACGCGATAGGCTAGAATTCAAACACATATACCTCTTAGATAATTTTGCTATTGGCTTACTGTTCATCTGGACGAATCTCAACCAGTTATAAACCCTCAACCAAAGAAGGATCGAATCACAGACAAACCAGCTGAGACGACTTACAAGTCGGCAGCCAATGAACTTGCGTTATTTGCCCGAGTGTACAGGGGTATGTGCAGTCTATCCTAAAGGCCATCGAAACCGCGAATTTTGCAGGTCTCTACGCAATTACGTGCAACTCACCTGAAGACGTGAATTTATCATCGACCGAAGAGCATTCTAAAAATATTAATTAATTAAGAACAGGCGAGTCTAGCCTCGAGTGAAATGAATCCGCGAAGTAATAATTGGCTCTACAAGCACCTGTTTTTACTTCGCAGATGGCTTTCCTCGGAGTTGAATAGAAGCTTCTCGACGTAATTATTTAATCCATACCACGGGACCAGAGTCATTCACTATGTATGTCCTGGCATCAACCCTGGAGCCTAAAGGTTTTAGCCGAAACATGGTGTGGGTTTTGAATAGTGGGTTGAACTATAAACATAATGTTAAAAATAATTAATTGAGTTTATACCAGATAAATATAATAAAAAAAATTTGCCAACTGCAGATACGGACAATGAAAGATTTCACTCTTGAATTTTCATCAAACTCTTCACATTAAAAGATTTCACAGTTTTCGGCACCAGTTTTCTCTTTGTCGCCAAAAATTTCAGCAACTCACTTTTTTTATCCTAAAGTTTTAAGTAATTGTTTCAACTTTTCAAAGTTTTAGAATAAAAATTACTCCAGTACATGAATAATTGTATATCGCACATGTATTTACATTGTGGTAGTGTTTTTGTGAGGCTGGGGCTATAGTTTGGAACTCTTTCAATAAGTGCAGAATTTACTAGGAAAAACTGATGTTTTCTTGAAAGAGAAAAGTACAATATGTTTTAGTCATCTCCGTAGTTCATTCTTTAACTTGCATGCATTGTAGTTTAAAGAGAACTTGTAAATTGGTGTGTTAATTTTGGATAGCGTACATTATGAAGTAAAAGTAGGTTTACAAATCTTATATCAAGAACAACGAGACGCACTGTCAAGTTTTATTTTTTAGCGCATGAAAGCAATATTAAGATAGATGTTAGCAAATATCAACGCCTAATTACCTAACAGTACAACATTCAACAGTTGAAAACGGAATATGGACCCAATTTTCGATACAATATGTAGTATGATATTTGTAAAAAAAAATCATATATTAGGTAAGTTGTAATAAGATCAATTTATTCTCCTTTCATTATCTTTATTTCTTTTACAGGTTGAGAAATCTGACTAGTTATTCTCACTGCAGAACCATAAATGGTTTGAGAAATCTTAATATTTATATTTTTGTTTTTATTATTTACTTACATAATTAGGTTGTCATTGTAATATTGTTTTTGTTATAGCATAGCTTCTTCACTATATGTGAGCAAACTTGTAAACACAGAAATATTTAACAGATACTACAACTATTATTGCAACATAATATTACATATACGTAATGATTAGTTATTTTTGAATAGTAGTTATTATTGAAGTCTTCTCAAACGTAAGTCAAAAATATTGCAATTTTATATTATTTAATAACATTCGAAATAAAAATTAAATTTTTGGATTTTTTTTAAAAAAAAAATATCTGGATCCGTTTTTCCACTTTGATATTTAAATCCAATTCCTTATTTTCGCATTTTATTTCAGTTTGGTTAGATTAATTATAATAACATATAAAATTCAGTGCCTAAGTTCATCGCTGTTTTTATAAGGATGTACGTAAGATATTTAAAATCTTTTGTTATGCTCCTTTGAATGTTCTCTTCCACACGGTAAACAATTAACTACATCTCAAGTAACGTAGGTATTATTACTGAGCTCTAAACAATAATTTGTACCTTTTGATGTGGGTAGTAAGTATTAAGAATTTGGCGCCCATTAGATGCATTAAAACTCTCACTTGTGGTTGGGAGGGTGTTTATATAGTCAATGATTTGTTTGTAGCTGGAGTTTATTAACTATTATTTACTAGTTTCCACACTCTATAAGTACCAAATTTTATTTTGTGGGCATAAAAATATTCATTTTTAGGCAAAACTGACGGAATTAACCCTCTTGGATTTGTTTTAATATTTTTATCGCCAATAAAAATTTAACGACACAAATCAATAAACTGCGCCAAAAATTCAATATCATGTGAAACAGTTTTTTATTTCATTTTATTTATAACAAATCAAACCATCACGTCCAAATATGTAGGAGAGATAAATAACTTGTGAAGTGAGCAAGCGAATACGATGAATATTAAAGAATCGGACAGCTTCAATACTGTTTAACTACGTCAAGCCCATTCAAAAGCACTAGTGTTTATTCTCACAAGCAGGAAATCATATTTATTTAGAATGAACTCATCTGAAGGACAATGTTATTCCCATTTCAATGAATATACATATAATTGTAGGTGCTTGCATAGGGAAAGGTTGATTCAGTTCTAATTGTGGACATACGCTAATTACACTGCATTTCACAAGATACTTCAATACCATGCAAGGAAGATAAATATACAAACACACAGAAAACAAACCAAAATCAAGCAATATCAAAAAATTTAAAAACATTGAAGACACAAAAATTTACTTTGAAGAATCAATCACATATTTTTACATCACAGACGGACACAGTGTGTTCACAATGATGAAACAGTATAAACAATAACAGCATATAAATTTAAAAAAAAAGACCTCGACCAACACAATGACAAACAAAATACCCCAAAATGATACTAAACAGATAAAATGGACAACACTGCGCCAACACAGAGACGCACAGGAGAATCCAGCGATGTACAAAATTTATATTCTGAAAACGACGAGAACAACGAACACAGGAGGGTCAGCTGACTGTCACACGAACACATTGGGTTAGCAGAATGTAAAACGAACATAGTATGGTTAGCTGACTGTCACACGAACACATTACGGTTAGCTGAGTGTCACACGAACACAATATGGTCAGCTGACCGTCACAAAAACATAGTAGGGTCAGCTGACTGTCGTAGGAACACAGTAGGGTTAGGTGACTGTCACACGAACAAACTAGGGTCAGCTGAATTTTACAGTAAAACGTTTGGGTCAGCTAACTGTCACACGAACACAGTAGAGTCAGCTGAGTGTCACACAAACACAGTAGGATCAGCTGACTGTCACACAAACATAGTAGGGTCAGCTGACTGTCACACGAACACAGTAGGATCAGCTGAATTTCACACGAACACAGTGGGGTCAGCTGACTGTCACACGAACACAGTAGGGTCAGCTGACTGTCACACGAACACAGTATGGTCAGCTGACTGTCACATGAACACTGTAGGGTCAGCTGACTGTCACACGAACACTGTAGGGTCAGCTGACTATCACACGAACACTGTAGGGTAGCTGACTATCACACGAACACAGTATGGTCAGCTGACTGTCACAAGAACACAGTAGGGTCAGCTGACTGTCACACGAACACTGTAGGGTCAGCTGACTATCACACGAACACTGTATGGTCAACTGACTGTCACACGAACACAGTATGGTCAGCTGAGTGTCACACAATCACAGTATGGTCAGCTGACTGTCATACGAACACTGTAGGGTCAGCTGACTATCACACAAACACAGTATGGTCAGCTGACTGTCATACGAACACTGTAGGGTCAGCTGACTATCACACGAACACAGTATGGTCAGCTGACTGTCACACGAACACTGTAGGGTCAGCTGACTATCACACGAACACAGTAGGGTCAGCTGAGTGTCACACGAACACAATATGGTCAGCTGAGTGTCACACAAACACAGTAGGGTCAGCTGAGTGTCACACAAACACAGTATGGTCAGCTGAGTGTCACACAAACACATAAGGGTCAGCTGACTGCTAGCAAGCCCACTGTCATGCCTCGCGGCCCCACCTCGTGAAGGCCTGTAACAATATAAAGGCGTACGCAAGTCCCTCGATTGCTTGCAAGTTAGTGCTTCGGTGTTTCGTGCCTTAAAATAAACGTTATAGACTTTTTCATTCTTAAAAAAGGGGGTTGTCTGTAAAGTCGGGTTACGGACGATAATTTTAAGTGATAATGTCATAAGAAAACATTGATGAAAAAATTGCATACATTTTAATTTTCAAATTCAATTTAATCAAAATTATTTGTTTAAATATAATCACGAACAATTAGTTAAAAAGCCCGCCTTAACCTGTTTGGATATTATAGAAGATTTTCTCGCACGGTGGTTCGCCGGTTCTTGCACGCTCGTCTCAGGCGGAACGTGAGAATTTTTTGTGCGTGCAGCCGGCGTTCATCGATTTATAAGACGTTATCTCGTCAAAAAAATACAGTTCAAAAACTAAATATTGAAACGAAACTACTCATATGTGGTAGGCGGGTGGCTAACGTAAAGATTACTTAAGCATGTTCACTTAATGTTAATTTATTTCAGTATCATTTGAAACAAGAATGTGCGGAGCTGATCTATGCTAAAATCAGTAAGGAAACACACTGTTCTGGACATGAATTCTTATTTTTGCTGCTAGTGGGTTTTCACTGAGGCATAATTGGTAGCAACTCATGCAAGATTAAGTTAGCAAATCTACGGAAGGCAACTCGCAAGTGAATTGAATTCCAGAAGCGGAATGTAAAATGAAACTGCTCTCCGTGAAGCGAAGAGGTTCCTGGAGTGTTGTGGGATGGAGTTTTAGAGGAACTTTATTGCAGACGAGGCAATGTGAAACATTAGCAACTCCCAGGTTTATGGGGAGTCCATGGACCGAATCGTATTGTATATCGCGATGCGGCGTCAATTCCTTTGTGCGCGCCCCGCTACAAAGGAAATTCTTTCGGTTGCGAAAGGGTCGGAATGAGGAATCTGGTTGGACCCGCGAATTGGAAGAGGGGGAAGGGCAAGGGGAAAAGTTTGAGGAGGAGGAGGTGGAGGGGAAGTGGACAAAGGTCTTCAAAGAGAGCGGCCATGCAAGTGATGCTAATGGTAGTGCTCCGAATAAAAAATTAAAATATAAACACGATTGCATCCGTGTGAAAAAAAAAAATTATAGGATAACGGACGATCTCTAGACACACACACATAGTTATACCTATACGTTAAGGAGTTATACTAATATATTTTTTAAATTAAAATATAACCTTTTTTATGCCTACCGTTTATTCCGATTTCTCTTATTAACAAACTACTTCGTGTTTATACATAATCGCGTAGATGAACACAAAAATTAGAGTTGACTATGGTTTCATGGTCTATGGACCATGGAATTTTAAAAAAATATGTGTAAATTTTCCGGTAGTTGAACCATGTTAAGAACTGCAAATTCTAACTTAAAAAAACAAGCAGCTGTAATTTCTTTGTGGACGGCGGAGAAGGATTTAGGGGCGGTAAAAAAACCTGAGGTTGAATGGACGAAGCATCATTTTCCCAAACTAGTGCTTCTCTTCTCTCACGATATTCTGATTTCGCAAAGCCCTTTGTCCAGTCAAGGAGGGTAGTAAAAAAAATCCAGGCCCTCGTGCGATTATAATTGGGCGCTTCTGATGGACTTTCCGCCCGAGAAATCATAGGGACGTATCACGGCCAACCGAAATTAATGCTGTTTCCCTTTTAACCCCTTGTTTCTGCCAACGATAAGAATGCTTGATGCCGGATCGCCTTTCTTCATTCAAGATCAGCAAAATAATATATATTCAGTACAAGCCAGAACTTCACTGAGCATTCCTCGTTTTTTTCATTCTTTTAGATGAATGGTATCCACAATACAGTTTCGCAATTACTCGTCTGCAATTTCTAAGCAGCGAAACGTAATTAAATTCCAATTTCACTGGAGCAGAAACAATCAGACCAAACGGGTAGTATTCCTATAGGGAGGCACTCATTTGGATTGCTTTAGCTTATCTTTATTTTTATTTCGTTTTTGAACCTTGAAAATCGAGGTTAGGTTCCTGATTCATGCAAAAGAGGTTTGGCAGTGTTCAAAATTCCACAACTTTACTTTCAAAAATACAAAAACGCGTAATCCAAATGTTGATACAGTGTTTAAAATAAGTCAAATAAAATAATATTTCGTTGAAACACTCTTAGGCCTTTCACATTTATAGGTGTAAATTAAAGATGCAAAATTTTGTTATTTTATGACAAGCGTAACGATAAGTTATTTTAGACACATACATGAATTCATTGCCTTCCAATTCTGTATACGTTTACCGCCGACTAAATACCTACATTTTACGTTGCGGCAATCGTCTTAAATAAATTTATCATATAAAAAGGATATTTAAATCTCGATATCAAATGCATAGTTGTTTACACACACACACACACACACACACACACACACATATATATATATAATTTGCTAACAACTCACAGTTTCCCTCGCGTACCTGATAGTTTTGTAATTGTACCTAACATCGTAAGAAAAGTATTGGAATAATTTCTAACGTTTATCACTTAAGCAATAGGTACAATAAAATTTCAGGTATGCATAGAAGTTAGTTCACAACAAATCTATTCGGGGTTTCGAATTCCCAAAGTTATGTGTGAGCCTGTTCATTCTTTATACATTCCGTGTGTCTGATTTACATCTCCTGTTTTATTGTGGGCCTAGTTTGAGATATAATTTCATATGATACAATCATACTTACATTCTTTTCAATTTGTTAGAGAAATATTTTTGAAAAATTGTGAAACACGCGTTTAATTTATATTTATTGAAAAACTTTTATCGTTCAGCATTTCACTTCTATATGCAAGGAATAATTAAAATCCTTCCTCTCCCTTTTTATCCGCAAGATAAACTGTTTTATAAAAATAAGTTAAAAAGCTGTTTTTATATTTCAAATAGTAGACTAGAAGTATAAAATTTCTTATTTAACGCATTATATTAATAGTTTTTTTTCTGCTGTGAACACTTCCATAAAACATCATTTACTCCCATAAATTAGCAATATACCCATGTACACGCTTTTTGTTGCAGTTTCAGTAATAAATAACTATTCAGACTAAATATTTTATAATGTTTAGAAAATTTACAAAAAATTCAAACTGGCACGATATTGTGTCCACTAATGGAGTAATAAAATATTTGCCTTGTGACGTTATTTTGCTCCCTTCTTTATACGATCTACAATTTTATCGGACAAAAGTTTTAGATAATATTGAGAATGTTAATGGTATCTTTGAACGGTTAAGTTTTGTGCTTGCTAACGGAGTTATTAATTGATTTTGCCTTTAATCCCTATTTTTAACATCTCTTGAACTAAATAAGATTGGCGTTATCAAAACACATTGTAAACATGATATTTGGTGCTCTTTTTACAATCTATTATATTTTCAAACAGAACAATTTTTTGTATAACCTAAGGGAAACACTAGGAATTTTCAATTATTCGAAAATCCTTCTAGTTCTTTCTTGGTTCTATTTTGCGCGCTAACAATTTCAACCATGACTTTATACTTTTTAATTTTGTATACATAATTATGGATTTTAATTTTTGCAGACGTGTGACAATTATTCAGTCTATAATTAAGCTATATAGATGTATAAATAATATACGTATTTAAAATTTGTCGTTTACAATGTTTTTAAGTTTAGGGTCACTGGGAAAAAAAAACCAGAAGAAACATTTCTGGAAAACACGCTGTGGTGTCGACCGCAATGGGAAGTCTTTATTTTTATTTCCTTAATAAACCGCTACGTATCTCATTATGCAAGTTGATCGTGCTCATTTTCTTACCTTCCACTTTATTTATTTCGGAGGTATGGTCTTACATCATACCAACAAATTACTTCCTTTCCACACTTTCATTGAGAAATTTTTGTAAAATGAAGAAACCAGGTTACGAAACCCATGTATACGTTATTGATACAGAGTTTTTTTTTACCACTCGCATGGTTTACATAAGATATATATTTGCCTATAAATAAATCCTAACAAATGATCCATTTCAGCGTTTGAACTAAAAAAAAACGCATTAATACTGTTGCATGCTATTCATGATCAGTTTAGTACTTTCCAATCAGTATATTTCCTGATAGTATTTTGTTTCGAACAAATCCATTTTACGTTCTTCCATTATTTAGGGGTGGAAATTTTGAAAGTTAAAACAATTTTTTTTGTTATATGATATTCATACCTAATATTTAAGCTTCCGCTTAGTGAACTTTGGAGACCCATTTTCTTTGTCACCGCCTTTGGGTTGGAACTCCGAAAGAAAATGCAGCCTAGTGTTTGAGTTATAGCAAGGACTTGCTATGCTACCAAAAATAGTTCCATTGAAATCCATTCAGCAATTCTCGAGCAGAGTCAAAAAAAAAAGAAAGAAAAACAAGCAAAAAGAAGGGCAAACTAAAATACAAAATTCTAAAAATCGATATTTATGTTCCAAATAATATAAATAGTAATAAATATTTTAGCTATTCATGTTTTATAATGGCATCAAAGCGTGATCAGGATCTAACAGTAGCAAAGACTAGCCATTATCATTTCGATGAGTACTAAACGCAACGTATTATGGTTTATTTATTAATTCAAACGAATGATCAAATAATCATAATAAGGAGAAAAAAAAACCAACAGAATGGGATGTAGCTCACGACAATGGACGGAGTTGGAATATAGCTACTGCTCCATTGCCCCATCGTTTCCAAAAAGCTCACGTCACCTCATCTTAACGACTTCCCCTCGTTTTATCCTAGCAGTTCTCTTCCCCCTTCCCCATCCCTAGCTTTTTCCTTACCCTCTGGATATATATAACGGCCGAGACCCCTTCTCTCCCCCCCCCCCCCCCGATGGCATTAGAGGAAACCCTTCTCGCTTTCCTCAATCGCGGAATAAAAATGGAAGCGTTCTTTCGGGGAATGGATCAGAAGTGTGTGATTGCCAAGGATGGAATTATGTTCGTGGGGGGGGGGGGGGGGGGGGGGCGGACGCTCGGATGAAAAGGAGAAGAAAAGAATTGGTGTAGGGTGGCTGCAAGGAAGAGACAATGAAAACAAAAAATATATATAATGGCGGTGTTTCGTATCTTATGGCTCAGTCAGAGCGACGAGAGAGTTGGATGCATAAACGAAGTAGGAGGTAATAGCGTACATCTGCAGACGTACAATACGAGGAAGCTTCGACAACGTCATCAATAGAGACCTGAAAAATTCGCGGGTTCATTTCGTGCTATGCTAAAATTCAAATAATTATACTTTAGTGCTGCTTCTGTCATTGGTTCACTGTTAATCTGGAGGACTGAGGGCCAGTTAGAGACCCTCACTCATAGAAGTGTCGAATCACAGGCCACCCAGTCGAGACGACTCACAAGTCAGCAGCCAATGAACAGTTGGCATTTGCCCAAGTGTGTATAGGATATTGGAGTCTATCCTGGAGGACATTGAACACGCGAATTTTTCCGGTCTCTAGTCATCAATAACGGCTTTTAATTTTGAAAATTTTGTATAACGTCTTATATTTATAAAATTCAAAATGTTTTGAAATTCATGGTTAACAGTAGGGTATGGGAAGAACGGAACGCAAACGGATATACACAAGTCACCATGTAATGTATGCTCTGAACTCAACCGGTGAAGCGATAGAGGGCGTCTTCCAGAAAACGATACGAAAGGGTACTTCACAGCAACCATCGTCAGGTTTTCTGTTGATCTGCAACTGCAACGAAACAGATGCGTACGAGAACTAGAAGAGCTAACTTTTTTTCTGTTTTAGTCTTTTTTCTTCTGTTTTAGTCCTTCTTAAGGAAAAAAATAAATAAATGTTCAAAACTAAACACCCATTGTTATTTCACAGAAGAATCAATTTTGTAGCAATCAGACACTACTTATAATAAGGCATTCAATTAAATTATGAATTTCCAAAGAGTCAATTAATATTTTTGAACGATATAAAATTAAAATGAAAATAAAATAGAATCAAATAAAAATAATTAAAAAAAATAAAAAAAATCCTGAGGGCAGATGATAGGTACTGTTTCCGTATTTCGATTCTAAACTGTATTTAGTGAAAATGGAAAATACGTGTGTTTTCAGAATAATCTTTAGACATAAGTGGCCAGTGCAGAAACTTGAAAGCACTCAGGGGTCTTGCATTACATATCTAACTTCGTTTCTCCGCTTTATTGTGTTTTGGTTCAAACTTGTGGACGTCAACGCAAGGGGTCACATAGATTGTACCGAGAATGTTATAGTACAAGCTTGTGGACGTCGATACAAGAATTTTACCGAGAATGTTGTTTTTTTTTTGGTGGCCGTGATTTTAAGAGGTGGTTGTGATGTGGGAATTTTGGACTGGAAGATGTAGGTGTCATGTCTTTCCATCTCTGTTTGACTTGTTTCCCATCATTTCATTACTCAGCCCGTACCACCTAATAGCACTTTTCCTGTTAAGTTATGAGCATATGGTGATTTGTTTTGTTTGTTTGATTGATTTAGTTTATTCTATCACCACATACGTATCGCATCTTTATTAGAAATCAAATATTGCTAAAAAATGTAAACTATTTATATTTCAAATTTTTTGTAATAATACCTTAAAGCAAATCTAGTGAACCGTCTCAATTTAAAAAAAAATTATAATATGAGTAGTTTACGAATGGGGCTCCTGGCACAGGGTTCAGGGTGTGGTGTGTGATGGTTTCTGCTGCCTTGGAACCTATATCCCCGATGACGTCACAGCGGCCATCTTGGATAACTTTGACCTTGAACTTTGGCCTTGACCTTGACCTTTGACCGTTGACCTTCAAAATTAGCTAAAATTTATCCAAATATCGCCAAAATTATCAAAAACTCACCAAATTTCCATTTTTTTGGAAATTTTTTACAAAAACAGCTTTTGTCAGCTTGTGAACTTCTCATTTGTAGAACAACGATAGAGTTCTAGAACAAGCCAGAATTTTTTGTAATTTTTAAATTTTTTTTTGTTTTTATTTTTTATTATTTTTTATTTTTTTCTGTGAGTTTTTTATATCAAAGAAATATGTGTGACGGTTTTCTCCGTGTTCTCCCGATTATTCATGTCAATATTTTGATGGTTTTCTCTGTGTGCTCCTGGTTATTAATCTTGTGGTTTCTCCAAGTGCTTCTGGTTGTTTCTGAGAAACCGATATATCCATGAATGATTTTTTTTTTACTTAATGAGTCATGTCATTTTATTCGGAGTTAAATTTAATAAATTGAATTTCTGATACTAAATCCTCATTTGTAGTATTTTTATCAGGTGTAATTCAAACGACAATAAAATTACTCAGTCATACATAATAATAAGCTCTGAGACATCTGAAAATCCCTAAAAATTCAAAACGAACTTCCTTGTCCTTGGTGTCTAGCAAAGCCTTCCTTCTTTTGCGATCGTTATTGAGCATCCCGCATCGAACATAAAATAAATAAATAAATAAATAATGACTCAACACAACAAGTGACGACAAATCATGCAAATAATCGGGACTACTTGTACCAAGTTATTTTGCTTGAGATAAATTAACTCTCGCTGATGAAATATTAAAAATATTCTTTTTAAGTAAAGGATCTAATTTAAAACTCTTAGTTTGTATCTGGCATTAGTATCAGTAACTAATATGGATCCTGATTCGGTGTCTGTCGCTGTACGAAATGACACAGGTGTAATTATTGCAGTAAAGAATTCATCTTGAGAAAGAATGGAAGACAACACGAGAAGAATGATTGTGTTAAAAATTCACTACGCAATATGATAAGTTGTGTTAGATGAAGCAAGTCGTTTACGCGGAGAGAGAGCTTAAAAAGACATGACAGAACTTGTAACGCCAAGCCTGTGTACAAGCTAGAGGACAACGATGGTTCTACTAGACTAAGGAAGAGTGATCTGCATTACGACAATAATTTTCCTTGTCTTGGGAGAGATTATGATCGCGGCTCTTCCGATCTCGACAAAGAACTTCAATTGAAGGACGTTGATGATTTATGCAAGAATGAAGACAATGGTAGAATTCTTAACGTGAAAAGTGTGAATACATTCAAGCCGAATTCAAGTAGATCTTTCCTACTTTGTAAAAATGGTAGACTCCTAAAAAGGAAGCATGAAGACGATGAAGAAGCTTCGACATCAACGATATCGAATTCTTACAGTAATCTGGGTGAAGACAATGCCTTCTACGGTGATGGCGACAGTGACTCTGAGGCTGATGCCAAAGTAAAATACTGTGATGAAGCACCTAGAGCTGACAAGATCGAGGACTGTGACGATGTCCTGAGGCCGAAACTATCGAAATGTAATAAAATAAATTTTCCTGATCAAGCTATTGATGAACACTGGCTCGATGACAAAAGTTACCTTGAGGGTGGTGTTAAAACGGAAGACACCAGAGATCATAATATTTATTATAAACATGCAGGGAAGATGAACGTAGCAGAAGAGATTGATTGTATGTCATGTAAAGATCCTAACATATTAGGTGATCGCCTGAGACTGTTGGTGGCATCTGTCCTTAGAGAAAACTACTCCCATATCGACCCAGTAATGTCCATAATTAAATAACTGCTGAAATCTGGCTACATACAATAATCATTTGTTTAACTGTCATGTGTGTAGGCCTAGTATTGAAAAATAAATGAATTATTTAGATTTATAAAAGTATGTTTTATTTCTTGTAAACTGAATTCAAACCAAGACTGAGATCTCGTAATACTGCTACCCCTTCGTTTATTGTGCTTCCAGATGTGCTTCCTCTTCATCATATGTGCTTCCAATCGTGAGTGCTTTTCTATGATTGTGCTTCCGATTGTGCGTCCTTTTCTATGAATGTGCTTCTTTTCTCGTTGAATGTGCGTCCGATTGTGCTTCCTTTTTGATGAACGTTCTTCCAAATGTGCTTCCTTTTTCGTTGAATGTGCTTCCAAATGTGCTTCCTTTTTGTTGATTGTGCTTCCAAATGTGCTTCCTTTTTGTTGATTGTGCTTCCAATTGTGCATCCTTTTCTATGAATGTGCTTCCGATTGTGCTTCCTTTTTGATGAATGTTCTTCCAAATGTGCTTCCTTTTGTTGATTGTGCTTCCAAATGTGCTTCCTTTTTGTTGATTGTGCTTCCGATTATTCGTCCTTTTCAATGAATGTGCTTCCTTTTTCGTTGAATGTGCGTCCTATTGTGCTTCCGTTTTGTTGAATGTGCGTAGTAAAATCTGTAGTGAATGAATATTTACTAGTTAAAAATCTCTTGGTGTTGCTTAAATATTTTTCAAGGTCTCTTGGTCCTTTAGTGTGTATAAAAAATTTCACGATGGTCTAATTGACTGTAATTAGCTAACGACGAAGAAGTTCATGAGGTCCGGAAATAACTAGCCTATACGTCTGATATTGTTCAAGACTTGGTCTAGTGGTCCGGAGACGCTTGGCCTGTATGTATGGCTTTGCACATGAACGGTTCAGAGGTTATTCAGATTATCTAAAAACTAAACTTACATGTTAGGTAATGCGACAACGTATTTAATTCGTCGGACAAGTATATTGCCTTGAGTTTTATTTTTGTAGAGTGAATGATTAATAAACTCCGCGAAAGTTAATGAAAAACAGAATCTAAAATTTAATATTTAGTTATACTTGTCACTGGTCAAGTATCGAACAAAGGACAGGAACTGATCGAATGAATTTGTAAATTGATTGTAAATTTTTTTTGGTGAATTTTGGAATTTTTTCCGAATTTATAGCTAAATAATTACACGATTACAAGATGGCGCCCAAATTTCAAGATGGCGGGCACTTCAGTAATAATAAATGATTACTGCACTCTAGCAGGTTAGAATAAAACTAGCATGATGGTAATGTACTCTATAAGACGAGTACACACACAAGATGGTGTCCACCAGCAGACGAAAAGAAGATGGTGGCAATGTTCTCTAGCAGGTGGTAGCTACTGGTAGCATGTACTGAACACAAAATTTCGGATACATGATGGTCGTCAAGGTCAAAGTCAAAAGTCAAGGTCAAAGTCAAATTTCAAGGTCAATGTAAAATTTTAAGGGCAATGTAAGGTAAATGTAAAATTTCAAGGTCAAGGTCAAAGTTCAAGTTCAAGGTCAAAGTTTAAGGTAAAGGTCAAAGTTCAAGGTCAAGGTCAAAGTTCTATGCCAACAGTAGCGGTCAAAGGTATGGTGAACAGAAAATCATACTAACATGGCATCAGCACACTCTAGCAGACGAAAACAAGATGTGGTCACCAGCAGACGAAGGCAAGATGGCGGTCATGACGTCATACCAGCTGACGATATATTCCTTGTTATTGGTGGTGATAGGTCAGTCTAGGCGACTTCCGTGGAGGTAGGATCAGTCGTTTTTTTATTTTTGCTCTTATTTTCTTCGAACCAAGGACAGGAATCAGCCTAATCAGTAAATTAAAAATTTATTTAGTTTTGGTGAATTTTGAACTTTTTTTTCATTCAAATCGGATGATAAAAATATATTTTAAAGATGGCGCCTTTAACGATAATTGATACAATTTGTGACATCATTCAAAATGTCGGGTGTGTCGTAAGACGTTTTTATTACTTTTTATTGAGAATTTTTTAAATATATTAATAAATTACTGGTTTACTCTCGTCGGGAATTGATACGAGGATCGAAATCGTTCAAATAAGTAACCATTTGAAGTAAGCAATTTTTTAAATAATTTTGGGGATTTTTTTTTGGAATTTCTAGCATTAAAATTACGGATTTTCGTGATGGCTGTCGTAACGAAACATGCAACGGTTTTTGAAAGATTTTTTTCTTAAACAAATATTTATTTATTTTTTAAATTTAATTTTTTTATTAAAATCGAATAATAAATAAAGAGTTCAGAAATGGCGGACATGCTGTCATACTAGCTGTCGACATATACCTTGAAATAAGTGGTGGGATGTCACTCTGACAGCGGCTTCCGTGGAGGAAGGATCAGTCATTTTTTTTTACCTCGTCAGTTTTGAACCGAGGAATCCAAGCTCAATGACGTAAGTGTACATTTAATTTTTTTAAAATAATTTTTTATTAAATTTTTATTATTACATTCGATTATTTAATTATTTTATAAATTTTAAAAATTTTCCCGATTTTCTAACATAAAATTTACGGATTTTCAAGATGGCGGCCGTAACGGAAGTTGCAACGGTGACAACATTAAAAATGGCGGTCATGGTATCTTTATTCCTATAAATGGCTAATCGGAGGCTTTAGAAATGGATTCTTAAGCCTTTTTTTTAGGACATTGTGTTCCTTCTAAGGCAAAAAGTATTTTGAGGTTTTTCGAAATGTGGAATTTTTGAGAATTTTTGGCGGGATTTTTTTCCCAAAAAAATGGAAATGTTGGCGATTTTTTGGCTAAATTTTGGTTAATTTTGAAGGTCAAGGTCAAGGTCAAAGTTAAGGTCAGGGTCATGCAAGATGGCCGCTGTGACGTAATCGGGGATGTAGGTTCCAAGGCAGCAGAAACCGCCACACACCATGAACCCTGTGCCAGGAGCCCCATTCGTATACTACTCATATGTTTTTTTTTATTATTTGCTAAACAATCGTAAATTAATTTTACAGAAAATATATTATCTCGCTTTTTTGTGAATTATTAGTTATGCTTAGTCTAAATAAAACCAAACTCTCTAATCTTCACTCCAATAATGTTAAAAAAGACACAGAAACCCAATAAAATAAACGATTGAAGATGTTCAAACGGGGCCCAGGCACTGAGCTATTTTCTCCTGTCCTTCGTGGGACAGCTGTTCGTCAAACTCCAGGGTGGAAGAACTAGAAAAGTGTGCTCGATCTGATACGGCGCCGCGTTGTACGTGTGCTTTACGAGCGTGGGAACAGGAGGCGCGCAGGACACGTGACACGTCAGCGAGCTGAGTCATGTGTGCCAACCTCGGCCAGATGAGCCGATAAAACTGTTAGCACGCTAGCGCTCTCTGCTCGCAGGCCGAGCCACAGGGGAACAAAAATAATGTACGCGTGTTAGAAGTTATACTTACTTGGCGTACTAAAAAAAACACTAACTTGAATTTTGCATGCAAAAAATTAATATAAATAAAATATAAAAAGGACTGGTGTGATGTTATAAATATGGTTGGTAAAGTATATATTAAATAATATTATTTTTTTTGAAAACACTCAATATTCATTATTAATATAAACATGTGTATTAAATTTATTATTTTATTAAGTAAAATAATTTGGATAAATTTTCATTAGTAATGAAAATAAATAAATCAGCAGAATATTTATTCAAATCTATAAATTAAATATTTATTAAATTATAATATAAATATTTATAATGCAAATAAACCATACATACGAGAATATAACCGAACTTGTATAAATACAATTTAAAATACACTTGAAAAAGTTTATAAACACAATTTCTAACACTAATAATCTCAATAAAGAAATGTTTTAATGATATAGATCAGTATTAAATACAAATCACTAAAGTATAAGATTTAAAAGCACAATTATATATTTTTTTTAATTTGGCCTTTTTTCATTCTGTAAAAAATTGGTTGCATGACTCGCACGAATCGTAAAAATTAAATCTCATATTTTTTATAACACTACTAAAAAAATGTTACTTCAAAAAATCTTTACTGTATTTTTTATGTCAATGGAACAGAAATGTTCATGTAGAATTCTCAAAGGCCTATGTGTAAATGTGATCGTTTTCATGAAAACAAAATAGTTTTCGCAGTAATATCGGGTTCGGATTCTTAACCGAGCATTTATTGTTTTTTGTTGTTCCAGTTACTACAATAGTTAAAGTTATTTGTATGCCGTTCCCTGAAAAGCTATACAGTATTAACTGCGCACATAATAACCATGATGCAACAAAATAAAGGTACATTTTTGTATATGCAACTTACATTTCCATGCTTTTATAATATTGTTCTAGAATGAAAAGTAAAAAAAAAGATAAAATTTTGTGCCAGTTTACGTAAAACGTAATCAGTAAAATATGGAAAATGTATTTAAATACCCAAATATAACCATATAAATGTTTTACAATATTGCATTAACTTTCTTCCAGTATTACAAAATATGTATTGGCAACTGGATTCCAAAAAATATTTTTGTAGAAGTTAAGAATTTTTTTTTTGTGATTTATATGTGACGTTGTTTCCACTTTCTTCTTTAATATTACTTGCACATCATATTAAATGCCTTTACAATTTTTATTTTATGATTTTATGTGTAAGACCCACGAAAATTAAGCCTTTTTCTCGTAAACTGATTATTTCGCCTGTTATTATTGGTTATACACATAAAAATATTTTGCAAATGATACTAGTATATATTGATGTAATTTTGTATTCTGTCGCTGTGAATTTCATTGGGAAGTTAGTTCTTACAAGTGTAACTTGCGCAAGTATAACTGGTGCAAATATAATATAATGGTCCTTTTTGTTCTCCAACTATGGAAACACTAAATACATTTTGTTATCTATGTATTTATATTAAGATTAATAAAATGTTAACTTTACTCGTAGTTTGTCAAGGAGCTAAGTAATGAACCGCTTAACAACTTGATAAATTTGGAACATTTTCAAGCAAATAAAATAGGTTTCATAGTGTGAGGTGTGTGATTTGATACATCGAAGTCATAACATTGGCTGAAATTAACATTGAATTTTTTTGACGTGACAACGTCTAATAAATCGATGAACGCCGGCTGCACGAACGAAAAAGATTCCCGTTACACACATTGTCCCGTTACGCTGTGTCCCGTTACGCTCATTGTACACTTGCGCCGCATCTACCTCTCTTCCACTCGATTGGAACAACCATCGATTTGACTTTTTCGAGGCACAATAAACTTGAAACACTACCATTCGTTTCCTACTTTTTCTATCATCGTCCTATCCTTAACAGAATAACACAGATTGGAAGAAGTTAAATAGCAAACATGTATAAAAGTTATGGTTAAAATAATCTCTTCGTTAAAGTAATAAACATATTTGAATTGAGTGCAAATAAAAGTTAATTTATCAATTGAATTGTAGATTTCATTTCACTCCTTCTTTTTATCCATAAAAAATAGTGATAATTCAATAAAAATGATTCAATTTTATTCATGAAAGTATGCAATCATTTCATCAATGTTTTGTTATGACGTTGTCACATTAAACTATCGTCCGTAAACCGACTTTACAGACAACTCTTTTTTTTTGGCCAGGAAAGACTGGAAATCCTTCAAAATAACCAAACATTTTCCCTCCGCTCTTCTCTAGCGTGCTCTACCAAACGACAATAGAAAAAACCAGAAAGCCGGTCGTGACGTCACGATGGTAGATTGAGGACGGTGAACATCATGTTGGAAGCGTGTGTGGTAGTGTTGTTCTAGGTATTTATCCATCGGTAATCGAACCCGTAACCCGGAATTTTAAATGTTAATTTTTTAAGTAAGTTTTTACAAAAAATAATTTTAATTTTTCTTTAAAATCATATTTAGTTTAGCGATATTGTTTGCGCTCGTTTTGGTCTTTCTAAGGAAATGAAGATATATCCCGTCTAGGTGGAAGGAGAGAGCTATAACATCTCAATTACCTTGATTTTTTTATTCGGGAAAGTTTTTAAATTGTAGGCCTACTTATTTATCTACATTTTTTTTTAAATGTTTCTATAGAAATTCATGATCATGACATCAGATGAGATGTTTAGAGTCACCGGCCTCTTAGAAAATTACATATATTTGCATTTCTATGCAGATAAGCTCTTTAAAGAAAGAAAAAGGAAAATTTTCTTGAAATTTTTGAAATAGGAATAATTTTTTAAAATTAATTTGGAGTTATGTATAGTTAAACATTTTCAAGATCAAAGTAATTCAAAACAGTGGTTTTAAATGTGTGTGTCTCGTTCCAGGTCATTAATTTAAATTTAGGTTCCATACAGTTATACTTGCTGACTTTTTGAGTGGCTGAAATTCCACAAATAAATATATCTCTTATATTTTTAAACGAGCAATTCTTGTTTGTGTATATATATAAACTGAATCTCGTAAACGGCACAATCGATCTAGCTAGGATTAATTTTTAGAAAATGTCGTTTTAACCGTGTTTTCAATAATCAACTTTATCGATAATCAACTTAAACATAAATGACCCTGACATCTGTTGGCGAGTAATAATACCATTTTTTTTAAAATTGGGAGCAACTAACTGCTTTAACGATACAACAACATTAAAGCTACTCCAGTAGATGGCGTTGTTAAGCAACACTAAGCCAATTAATGTTTGGTTTGAGGTTAGACCAAGAAAATCAATTGTTTACTTATATTATTTGTGTTTTTTTAACTAATGTGTTCACTGAATGCCTAAACGATCTTTGAAAAAAAAAACGGGTCTTCATGCATGGCATGTTATATGTGGCATTTTCTAGCGACCAACTACGTTAAAAGTCCATCTTCCAAATGAAAATCCTCGACATACCCGCAATATAGTATTGAAGGAAGTGTTAGATTAAGACCCGATTTCAAAATTAAAACTGTGATGCCAAATATATATATATATATACTTACGTAGTTGATTGATAAACTGTAACAAATTAAGTATTTGTTTATAATAAAATATTCAACTTATTGCAATCGTGATTTTTTATTTAAATAACCAGTTCATATTTTATTATTATTATGTCGGTAAGATCGTCAAATATTATTATTTATATTTAATCATTTCATAAGTATATAATTCGTATTTAAATATAATTTCTAAAAAAACACAATTTATCAACAAAAAAAAATTCCGAGCAAACCTGGTCATCCAGGTACTATATATATATATATATATATATATATATATATATATATATATATAACATAATTGTATGCATTAATAACTGGAAAAGTTTTGTTTGAACTTTTTTGTGCATTATGGATAAGGAGAATCAAATGAAATATTGAATTAGAACTTTTCAGTTTTAAATTAAATTATATTGGTTGCTATGTGATATGGTTCAATTGATTTCCGAAACCAAAATGTATTTTTTATTACAGAGTATTTATGATTTTAAAAGCTAAATAAAATTAAATGCATTTTTCTGAACGAATTTCAACCCATAACACGCAGTACCCCTAAGCATTGCCATTAAACCGAAACATTTTTATTTATTTATTACAGTTGGTTCTCTTTATCTATACTGCACAAAAATGTTAAAAATTTTACTTCTACAGCTAACTAGGCAAGATGTAGCACTTTTTTTTTTTGTTGAAGTTCGGCCACTCAAAAAGTTTAGAAGTTTCACCATGTTAAAAGTAAAAATAAAAGAACGACCAGGAACGTGACATACGTCATTAACATAGTTAATTTAAGGCATCGGTTTGAACGTCAGACATGTCTACGAGCACCTTTACTCGAAGCTCCTGTCTTGTTCTTAGAGACTGGAAAAATTCGCAGTCTCAATGACCTGTAGGTAGAGACTGGAAAAATTCGCGGTTTCAATTACCTCTAGGATAGACTCCACGATCCTCTATGTACTAGGACAAATTGCACCTGCTCATTGGATAATGACTCGTAACACGCGTTACCTGGGATGCTTGTGATTTGATTCTTCTTTTGTTGAAGGTTTTTCACTGGCTAAGAGACCTTTAGGTAATCGGTGGTCCAATCACTGACTCAGAATGAAGGTAAACGAGTTTAGAGTCTAGCCTACCACGAAATGAATCCACGAATTTTTCCGGTCTCTACCTGTAGGACTGACTCCAAAGTCTTCACCACACGTGAGTGAATGTTTTATTAAATAAAATTTCTTTGGTGTACGCCATTGCAATTTTCCATTGTTTGTCATGGGAAAAAATTCACAAATGTAAACTAAGAAATTAAAATTAAAACATAAACTCACAGGAAACAAGGCTAAATCAGCTAATGTCAAACAGATGAACCCAACGATGAACCTAACCTGGTATTATGGGCAACACAACGATGACAGCATACATGAAAACATTAAAACTTAAAAATATCAGACAGCGCAAGAATTTTGGACAAAAAAATTCAGTACAAGGAATTAAGTCATGAAAAAAAAAAACAATGGCACTGTTGAACACAGTGGGATAGCAAGGATGTGATAGTTTCAATAATAACACTAAATGCAGACACACAATGGAACATCGATAACGCAACAAATATACGAACACAACGGTGAAGGTAAACAGACGACAACACCGATAAACACAGTAGGTTTTTTTAAAAATGATAAAACAGTTTCAAATGTCGAATAAATGTCACCCGTTCATTGCCTGGTGACTTGTGAGACGTCTTCACTGATTAGTCTCTCATTCTACTCTTCTCTGGGTGACGATATTTTATTGGTCTACAGAGCTCCGCATAAACTTTAAGCCAATAGCAGACACAGCACAATGGTATCAGTATTTCAATCCTAACCTATCGCGAAGTAAGTCCACGAAATTACTCAAACGTAAATGTAATTCAAGCCAATGACATCAGAGCTGTAAATCAGGTATATTGACTTCTAGGTAAAATTTACCAGAAATAAGAATATTTGGAATGATATCAAAAATTTAATAACCCTTTAGTTAAATTAATAAATTCTGGAGATTTTTTAATTCATTATCACAAAAACATCATTATATAGAAAAAAATTTAAATTATTTAATAATGTAATCGAGACCAAATAGTATTGCATAGCCTAAAAAACAGTTAATCATAAACTATAATAATTGTATTCATTTTTTAAGTGCCTCTTTTCCCAGAGACACCAAAACAAACACAAGTAAATTTGGATGTATTTTTTACTTGCAAACTTTGCCTAAGTATGTATTGCTGTAGTAAAATAAGTTACAGTAAATCAAATAAAAATGCTCAATTATGATTAGCAAACATAACTTTAAAAATGTCAGGCATTTAATTAGATTCTGTAAAATATAAGATATTCGTAAAAGAAAAATCAGCATCAGCCATATATTACCTTTTATATATTAGTATATTCGGCTTATTTGGGTAAACATTAACTTATTAAAGAAGATAAATATTATGAAACAATAAGTGACACAGGACAGAACGACAGATGAACTTCAATGATATTACTGAAACAAAAAAAAATTTGACAGTTTCTCATTAGTAGCTCCACAGGTGCCCATTTTCAATTTTTTTACTTGCAAAGCAACTCATTATGCTTGTTTGCGAACACTGTGGCAGGACGATGTACGTAGACCATTCTGTACCACTTACTTTTGGGGACAAACACTCAAATTTAAAACGAGTCACGTGACACAGAGCATGGGCGATGACGGACAGAAGCCTCAGTCCAGTGTGGTCGAAGGTCGCAACATCCTGTACCGTGTGTGACGTCAAACAGGGGAGGGAGGAGGGGGTGGGTGCTGGTGTGAGCAATGCATCGTGAACGCGTGACGTCAGAAAACAGAATAACGTCCCCCTCTCCCCACCCCTCCAGGGTTGCCAACCAACGGAAGCCGCACTTGGTCTGTTACAATTCACATTGAATTTACCAAGGAGGTGTAGTTCTATGGACTGGTATTATTTTATGAAGTTGAAATTCATTCTACTTTAGTCATTGGTAGAGATGCGGAAATTTTACGCTTACATTAAATCACCAGTTAGAATGCAAACCTGCACACTCTTTCACTGTGTTCATGATTGGACCGTGAGCCAAACGATGCCCAGCTAGGAGAGAAGTAAGCGAATCAGGTAGTGCCAATTGACAAGAATTTAATTGTTCTCGCTAAGAAATCAGCTGAATGGGAAAGCAAAACTGAGGTCAGATAACTACACAAAATTTCCGGGTCTCTAGTTATTGGTTTTCAAAAAAACAACCACAGCTTTGTTAAGACTAATGCTAGGAGTTAGTTTAATAGCTTGAAAGGATTTTTTTTAGAGAGAATTGTAGAAAAATTTCACCATGAAGAGAGTATTGTTGAACAAAGATAAAAAAATATATAGCAACAAGGAATTACCATTAAATTTCAACACGGTTTTTTCTCACTTAAAATATTATTCTGATAAAGATTGAAAACAACTGCACGTTCAGTGACCAACTAGGCAAGCAGTACCGAACATATTTTTTCTAATGAATTGTTTAGCTCTTCGTGGTTAACTTGACCTCTAGGATGGACTCCCCAATCCTCTTCATACTCGGCTTAATGCAACTTGAGACTTGTGATCTTGTTTGCTCATGACCTGACACTTCTTTTGTTGAGTTTTATTTTTCATTGGCTTAGTGTCCTCCAGGTAAACTGTTGTTAAATCACCGAAGCTGCATAAAAACATGTTTGCATTCTGGCCTATCTGGAAATGAATCCGAGAATATTTTTGGTCCCTACTAACAACAGATTCTTTTTTTTTTTTTTAACATTATTCGTGTAGTTGGGAAGAAAAAAAAATAAAACTTCTCGTGTATGTATTCACAATTTTCTCATAGATTTTTTTTCTGTTATATCTGGATCTTAAGTAGTGGTTCCCAAACCTTTAATTACAATTGATTGTCGTTGTGGAGGTGCTGTAAGAATAGGTTAGACTCGCACTGAGGTGGACTGCAGTTCGAATATCAGTCAAGCCTTTCTGATATTGGCCATCGACGATTTCCAAAAAATTACACCAAGAAACATTTTAATGGTATCTTGCATTCAACGCAACCAACCAATTAAACGAATTTCTAGAATTGCAGAATTGCAGAATTGTCGAATTCAGAATCAACCTGCCCATATTAGTCCTATCAGTAGAGACCTTAAAAATTTGAGATATTTTTCGTATAATGAACTCCACACAATTTTATACAAATTAATCGGTATCTATTTTTCATTGGCTGTTGCCACATTTTACCTTCTAGGTGGATTGCACGTGATTGGGACATTTTAATTTTGCAAAGTTTGCTATTGGTTTCATTTCCTTCGGGTCGTGTCAAAACTACCTACGGTCCAATGAGAACGTAGTTGAAGTGTGTAATGTTATGCATCCAAGCATATCTGCCAATAATAAAGATATTTTTACGATCTCTAGTAACGTTCAAATTCAATCCGTTTCGAGGACCAGATATCGTTTTTGAAACCAACCCGTGGGTCAGATATCATTTATCAATCTAATACCACTACTAGGCACATATGAATAAACATTAAGTTCTTACAACAATTTTGTGATGAAGTATTATTCTGTTGAGTAAACACTAAATGCAATTTGTGGCACATGACGAAGAAACGAAAAATAATTATCTTAAAAATAAACAAAGAAGATTACCATGAAATATATAGCCCTATAATTAACTATATATATATATATATACATATATATATAAATGTTTCTGTGAACATATAATAGATTCATAAAGGTGTCTGCTATCAACTACTTCTACATAAGTAGAGGCAGTGATTTTTCGTGAAACCATCTGTTCGCTTATGAGAATGCGTCAGTTAGCGGCCATTTGCAAGAGAACCCATTGTCTTATTTGGTCAGGCTGCTTATAATGCGTTTACTTCCGCACGAAATTGCTGTGATTCGTTGTGGCGACAGTGAAAGAAGCTCAGCCAATCACGCAACAGTGTTTTAACATGCAGCTTGTCTCGAAAGCTTATCGCGAAAAATCACTAGCCCTATCCATCACAGATCTACATCATAAACGATTTAAGTTCAGAAATCTGGGCAATTGTTAAATGACACTACTTTGCAAAAATAACGTAATCATGACTGTTATGAAATAAAGTAAATACTCTAGAAACTTCCATTTCGCGAGCGGAAACGATTTATTTTCTGACACCAAATTGAACTAGATCACAGGGAAGGGGGGGGGGGGAGGGGAAATACTTGGTAGGAAACAAATTTAAAAGAGTTGGTTCATGTTCCGAGCACAAATCGCCGGGATTCGTGCTGGTGTGAAGTTTCCCCAGAAGTTCGGTTCCAGCCTTGCCGACTTCATTGACCGGACCATCATTACTGCGTTCTCCATGCCCCCCGTGAGAATCAGCGGCTGAAGCGTGGACAATCGAAACAACTCGGAGTTGCCTGGCTGCAGCGAGGCTGAATAAAAACAAGCAGTTGTTGTTGCCACGAATGCCTGGTCAGCATCGCACACGGAGGTACTGGCGAATACACCCGGGTCCAACACCGGACATCTCCAAGATTTCTGTGCAAAAAAAACTGGCGTTGTTCTCACCTCAGTCCGATAGATGGCAGACAGTATGCCCAGTATGAACCATCGAGGTATCAGTCCATTACTTCTTACCTCCATGGTTTGATACATATGGTACCAACATTATGACAACGAAAATAACTTTCTTATATCCTGGAAAAGGTATTTACAAATCAAACAGATTTATGAGGAAAACAAACCTCTAGTGCTTCAAATTTCTAAAAATAGAAATTAATCGTTTGACACCAGAAAAGCCATGCACAATTTAACGATTTATCTTTAAAGTATTTATGTGGTCACACCTATTGCCACTAGTTTATTTTTTACACTACCGTCTGTGTTGTTAGATAGAACTGTATAGAGCTCTGGTGTGTTTGGCGCTAGTCTCTATAACGCAATGGAGCAGTGCGACAGAAAAAAATGGCTTCATATGGTTTTCACCCACTTGACAACAAAAATAAACATTTGGATACAAATTAAGCAAAATACGGGATCCAATCTTCATAATTCCCCAAAACCTAGCTCAGCATCAAAAAACAGACAGATCGACTCTGGTTGGCCAAACAGCCCAGCCAACCAGAGAAGAGGCCACTGAATGGCCGGCATTCCCAGCCAATCACAGAAACCCAGCTCCGAATGACCAAACCAACAGGCTTAACCAGAAGAAAGGAAAACTCTGATTAGCCATTAGCTGTAGCCAATCGGGAAAAACTTCCCTCTCATGCAAGAGTATTAAAAGGCAGGAGAACTGTAATAACTAGAGACCCGGAAATTTCGCGGATTCTTCTGGCCTCAGGATAGAATTCAAAGTTATAGGTGTGCTCGACCCATGTTTACTTTCCCATTGGTTGATTTCTTAGCGAGAACATTTTTATCTTTGTTATGATTCGCTTACTTCTCTCCTAGCTGGGCATCATTGGCTCACGGTCGTAGACGGGCGTGTACAAACAACTGCGTGCCAATCATGAATACAGTGCGAGAGTGTGAAGGTTCGCATTCTAGCTTGCGACTAAATTAATCCGTGAAATTTCCGGGTCTCTAGTAATAACCTTAATTGGTAATTGCTCCCCGATGATGGCGACCCCAACATCGACCGAAACGTCGGTGATGATTTCTTCTTTGACGCGACTAAAACCCAGAAACTAAGCAACCCCAGACAATGGCCGCGAAAACTTACGATCTTTACTAATTTACTGATGTTTCCATGAATTTGTGGGAATTGTGTTTACTTTTTACTTTCTTTAAGGATTGACTCACATGAACAACCTTGAAAACTTTTTAAAGCTTATGTATTCCACAGTAAAAATTCTTTTCTTCCTTCAATGTGTATTTATAATGTTTGATGTGAAACTTCGGAGACTAAAATTGGAGCATTATCTACGAATATTTAGCTGTCTGGAAATACAAAGAAAAATCCGTTTATATTAGGCGCATTCTTCTTTGAATGGCTTTAAATTTACTGTATAATTTAAAACATGTGGTTATCAGCGTTTTGTGACCTAAGTTTAGATTAAACATTATTTTCATATTCCTTGCCCAAAGATATAATAAAAAGAGAGGGATTAAGAAGCCACTAACGCGAGTTATTTCAGGTATTATTTCAAAGCAATGGTCTCCCTTTTTATTCTCCATTATTTACCCATTTACTTCTCGTACAGCAGAATTATGTAAACGGCCCAGTACTCTATAATCGCGTCTATGTCTTTATTTCCTTATTTCCTCCACGACCACCACCTTCCCCTTAAATGCATTAAGCTTACTGTCTTTCCCGACCAGTTAGAAGAAAAAAAAAGGCATCGCTTCGTGGAAACACGTAAGGCGTCAGGACATTAGGTCTTAGAGTATATATATTTTTTTTTCGCCTTCGCTCTAGTGATCAACCAGGACTTTTACGTCACCCTGGCAAGCTGATAGACTTGAAGTGCCATTAAAACCACCCCCATTTCCCCCCACCAACCTGATTTTTTTTCCCCCTTCGCATTTCACGACATTATTCAGCAACCCCCCACCCACCCGCCGGTCGCAGCGGCGCGCGAGCTAGCTTTGGTGGCCGGATGTAATCGCCGCCTCTGGAAGGACTCCAACAGTCGAAGGGGGGCAGGGGGGAAAAGGCTAGGGACGCAGTCGTTGCTGGGGGTTCATGGCCCCCCGCACCTTTCGGGTCGCGCACGCGAGGAACGGGGTTGTTTAATGAGTGTGACGTGACTTCCACGGTGCCACGGGCGTGATTAGCGAGCCACGGGGCGCAAATTACACTAGCCGAGTGCCTCCTGCCTTTCTCTGCCCCCCACCCCCACTCCACGGCTACCCGCGCGGATTATAACCGATAAGGCGCTCTCGTGTGCCGTGAGGTCGTGCCCGGGTGGGGAGAGAGAGAGAGAGAGAGAGAGAGAGAGAGAGAGAGAGAGAGAGAGAGAAACAACTGTTCACCTTTCCGCAACCCATGACACACAAAAGTTCGGTGATTACAGCTTCATCTATCATTAGAAGGGAAATAAACATGCACGCAGACTACGAAGTAAGGTTGCAAAGGCGCGAAGTGAAGTCATCAAATAAGAAAAAATAATAATAATATGTAAGTTTTTGGCGATTATTTTGTAATGATTAAATATTAAATATTATTTTATATTTTTAAATAATTTCCTTAAAACAATTCAAACAATAAAAAAAAAGGTCTCTCTGTACGAGGTCATTTTACTAAGTTAATGCTGTTGATTTTGTCTGGAAACTTAAACAAATGCCTTAGATTGTAATAACATGATTAATTCAGTCTTAACCTAATAATTGTTATATACATCAAAAGTAGTATAGGGATGTATATACGGTGCCTAGAGGTGGAGTGAGGATTGAGGATGGGGTCAATGACTGACCGACCTCTGACATCACAGCGACCATATTGAATGACCTTGACCTTTACCTTGATACCGGTGGCCATCATGAATTCGAGTGCCCCACTCACTAATGTTGTCAATTTCGTTATGCATGCCATCTTAGATGTGTATGACGTCATCATTGCACATTTAGGTACGGTCACCATCTTGAATCTTAGATTGTTGCAATATTCGTTACGGTCGCCATATTTAATTCTAATTAAATGTCCGCCATCTTGGATCTGATGTCGCAGCCACGTTTTTCGATTCTGACATATCCACCATCTTGTTTTCGTCTGCTGGAGGCCGCCATCTTAGATGATTTTACGGCCGCAATTTTTGTTTATTTATTCTGCTGGAGGCCACCATCTCGGATTCTGTCATCTTGATTTTTGCTGTTTTTTTTTTCCTAGAGAGTGCAGCATCACTCTGTCTCATGCAAATCAGGTCGATGTTTCACTACCTGCTAATGGTGTGAACCTTATGTACATATTTAATTTAATTTTTTGTATAAAATACACTGGGAGCACTGTAATTTGAACCATCACAGCTCTGACCTTTGGGTTGGGAAACATACGCTTTTAAACGCATGGCCATCGAGAAAATTACCAGACTGAGAATTAACTAAGATATATAAAAAATTAATACACATATTTGGACTTGTAACTGTCGTTTAATTTGTAGAAATAATAAATATAATCACCTGTTCGAGACAAGGAGCGCTAGTTAACATATGTTACCTTCATCTTGTTTTCAGTAATCAATACCCAGAAAACTAGTATCGTGTAGTATACGAGTCATGTGCTAGATGGTATTGCCATCATATCACTTAAATTTTTGTCCGCTAGAGTGCAGGAATCATTTATTGCCAGGGCGCCCGCCATCCTGATGGCCATCTTGGCCACCATTTTGAAATTCTGTAATTTTTAAGCTAGAAATTCGGAAAAAATTCCAAAAAAAAAAAAAATATTTAAAAATAATGAATTATTTGATCACCTCGGTTTTGTTCTTTATAAAAGTAAAAATGTTAGGTTTAGGTACAAATTTATTATTTATTTAAATTCCCCTAAGTGGCAGTATCTATAAATAAAAACACAAAGTTTCGTATAAAAAATTTATTACATTCTTTTGAAAAAAATTTACATAATTTTTGCAACTGCAAAAACAAGCAAATTACTAGCATTTCTCAATTTCGGTATCTGCTACCCACGAATTAAAGCAAAGTGGGAAGCCCAACCACTTGATGTGGAACTGTCCATTCTCTTCATTTGAGAATCCTCTTCACCAAGTATGTATCAGGATACATCCTAGACTAAATCTCTTTGGCATAATAGTTGCCACTAATAGGCTTGTGGTCTAAATTTTCGAGGTAAAAAGGTCCTAGGCTGCGATTCGCGAATGTGAGTCAGATGTAAATGTTCGAGACTCCAATTCGCAGTGAAACCTTTCATGAGGATGTCTTTCTGCTTGGAGATACGCACAAATTCAACGACGTTGGCTTAATACATTCGTGGATCTGTCTTCATGTTAGAAAGTACAGTTCGAAAAAAAGTAATCGTCCTTTACATCTTTAGGGTTAATTTTCGTGGTAGAATGCATCGTGGAATGGTAGTCACTTATTAGTTTCGGCAAGATACCCAGCCACTTGTAATTTCCATAAGCCATGAATTGTCGCCACATCTTGGTGCGCAAAGTTATGGTAAACCTTTCGACAATGGAGACTTTGACATTACTAAATGTTTGGGAGTGTTTGATATCGAACTTCTTCATAAAAGCCTTGAAGATCGCATTGTAAAAGTCTTTTCCAAGTTCCGTTTGCAGGTGCGACGGTACACGCCCATTATGCAAAATGTCTCTCATGGCCTTGGTTACGTCGATTGCATTCTTCGAATTAACAGGTCTGGCCCAAGCGAACTTGCTATACACATCGATGACCGTCAACGCGTACTTGATTCCTTTATTTATTGAGGAATACGGTATCATCTCAATAAGGTCCACCTGGAATAAATCTTCAAGTCCGCGCACTACGACTTTACATCGAAGGAGGAGCATGAAGTTTGCGAGCGATTTTGGTTCCAATCATTGTATGTAACCAGATTACCTCAATTCTTCGAGTGTAGAGACTATTTCATTTATGTGCGAATAGTTTCATGCACTAAACTAAGCAAGTAAAAGTTTTAATCTATCGATAATTTCGTTTGGATCGTCGCAATACACATAGTCGAAATTTCGACCAATTTCTAGCTTTCTTAAACTTTCACCATGAACTACTAATTCATTGAATATATTGCTGAGAATGTAGATTTTTTAATGATCAGCATCTAATATTATGCCACTTTATGGATTTTTATCGCGAAAATGCGCATGAGTAAATTCTAGAAGTTTCTTGAACTCTTGCAAATCTTCGTGAGAGTAGCCTTTAGGTTCCCTGTGAAACAGCAATTCGTACAGACCTGGAGTCTCGTGTGTTTTCTACTCTTCTACACACATATTTCCTGGTAAAAAATATATATTTCTTTAACACCCAGCAACCACTTATTATGTTTTCTGTACACTCCGTAGGTCGTCTCGTTATTCCAACTCGTGAAAGATCTGAAGTATGGTCGTACCAATGCATAAACTTGGTGCCCGCATTTCCGTAATTTTTTTTATGAATAGACTCTGTACTTGTAAAGTCCTCTTCTTTCGGAGCCGATTCATATTTCCTCTTTTTTGCAGTAAGCATCTCATTATCAAATCCTTTCTTCATAGTGATGGTTGCTTCGTCCTTATTTTTAAGTTCATCGAGACGACTGCTGATTAGTTTATATATTTCATTGATTTCCATTTTACTTGAAAGTCTGGCTCTTCTAGCAAGTAGATATTTTTCACGAACAGACTGGATAGCACGATGAAGGTCATTGGCCAAGTTCGACGTTTTACTGGCTGAAAACATATTGCAAGTCTTCCTTTATTACTTTTTATTTGTCAGCAGAAATTTCCTTTGTGGTTAACTATATCTGTTTTCGTTGCCAAATGAGTAAGTGAAGCATTCAGGCTACTTTGATAATACCTCACATCGTCGCATCTTTGTGCATTGGTTAAAGTAAAGAATTCAAGAACCCGAGTCTTCCACACGCTGGTCGATGACTAGCAGGTATTCTATTAATTCGTTTCCCCTACTTTAATTTTTTGAGACAGTAGCAAAATGTATTTCCGGGTATCGGAGTCGTGAGACTCTGCTACGACCGAATCACGAAACGCTATGACTCATGTTTGTCGACAAAATGATCGCAATCTTGTCTGTACTTCCTTTATATAGTGGTCAGTTTTTGAACATAACTAGAGAATCCATGCTCGTTATTCCAGCCAAAGGAGCACATTTCTTTGAACTCCTGACACCTCATGTCAGTGTTTACATGATCGTAATTACCGTGACGTAAATTACGTTCATCCATGTTGAAAAATACTCGGATGTTCGCATTGTATCGTAACAAATGTTTCGGAATCCTTCTGTATGCCTGACACAGGTAAATGCAGTCTACTTTTGCGTGCCTGCCCATGAAAAAGTACTCTTGGATTATGCCTTGCTTCTGACACACGACATCGTCAGAAATAACCACGGAATTGGCTCTTGTATAGCACATCAGCATTATCATACAGTGTCAAATACTCCAGGCCATCCACCGGTCGTAGAATCGTGGCCAGCCGCTGCTAATTTATCTGTTGCAACATCTTGGAATAGAGGTACTGGTTTTCGAAACGAAGGCCATTTGGTTCTTCAAGCAAATCTAGCATAACTCACATTTCTTGCAGTTGGATGGACCCGCCATGATACATCGTATGGTAGAAGGCATAACGAGCCTTGCCGTGATTCGCGCGTACGGCTTCGTCTTGCTACGTGATACGCACGGGCGAACACACTTATTGCTTGACTAATTGTGTTGTACTGACGAAATTGTATAAAAGCAAAAGCATTAATACTTTCAACTCAGTTGCGTGTAATAACTCTAAGAGATAAGAACAAAAAAAGATATCAGCTCAGGACTCGTAAACTCACTGATAAATAATCTGCCGTTCGAACTACACATTTCAGGCTACAGATTTTGTGGTCCAGGAACGAAACAAGCCAAACGACTAGCTCGAGACGACGTGAGCATTAATTCTCTTACCGATAAGTTCAAGCAGCACGATATTGACTATTCCCTCAGCAAGGATCAGGAATCAAGGCACCGAGCTGACGAGATATTGGCACAGAAAACCGAAAATATAAGTAAATCGCCAGACGCAACAATTTTGAGAGAAATCAATGGCATGGAGTATATCCATAATCATGTAGGAAAAATCAGAATTAGGAACAGGTGCTCACCGATCAAGCTTCCACAAGTCAAAGACCAATTCACGCAAGCCAAGCAAAAAAAAGGACAGACCTGACAAGAAGATTATTAGAGGATTTCTAACGGAACTTTTACCTTCATTGGGCGTCCTTGGAGGTCTCATCGGTGCTACTAGTGGTAAAGTGTGGACCGTCAAAACTTCCAAGAACAAGTGCAAGCAGTTGGAGGAAGAACGAAGACACAATACCAGCCAGCATGGAAGCCATTACCATGGGTAAAAAAAGGGCTCAGGACTCTACTTACGAGACCACAAATTAGGTCGAGGCATTAGAAAGAAGCGAGTGATAAAATCCTAATTTCTTTGCCGAAAAGTTCGCTCACAAATATACAATATAAGTTTAATCAAGTACAGTCGAAAACTGAAAATGCCATATTTTCGAGGCGAGTTTATGCGCACAATTTACCTAGCCAGTTAAAGACTTGCGAGTGTGCCATTATTAATTTGGATGCACCGAAAGGCCATGGCTCGGAATGGGTAGCATATTATAAAGTCTGGAAAAGTGGCCGAGTACTTCGACATTTTCGGTAATTTAAGACCTCCACCGATGACAATGCTGTACTACAATAACGAAACGGAACGGTCACCAAACCAAACAAACTGTGGACACTTTACCATTTGGTTTTTAATAAAAAAAAATGGTTAACACAAACTTTTTTTGTTTATAAATAACTATTTGTATATATATATATATGTATATATATATATACACATACATACATTTGAACAGTTCGTACCTACAGTCATCGACCGAACTTTAAAAAAAAATGTTTTCGTTTCACTCTGACAAGCAGTGTCGAGCACAGCTACTGCAATAGTGCATATCTATGCACATATGCCGAAACCTGTGATGAAAGTGCTTGTCAACTGGCAGTTTTCTCACTTTTCTTTGTCCTGGGAACGGACTCATCAGTTGCTAGAGTGCTGCCGATCTGGAGACTGTGCCGTTCGTCGTGTGAGACCGCATGCAGTCATTCCAGCCAGCATCGAAAGAATCGCTTAGTCTGCGCATGTGCCAAACTGCGCAGGGTCGAGACCGTTGCAAACCTGTTGTGGCCTGGGGTGTATCCGCGCAGACACCCAAACGACAGAGTGCATGCACATCTCGTCGTTGCTGTGAAAGTGGTCTTTCACGTGAAGAGTGTTTGCCTGAGATGAACAACGACCCAACATGCACTGAGTCAAGCCCTGTTACAGCCGGGGTCACCAGAGATTAGAGAAAGTTACAGATGGAGCATAAACACAGTTTGTAGGTATCTCTGCTGAAGCCAGGGGACGTAAGCGGGAAGCAGGTCGCCGCCATATTGTGCAATGAAGAAAATCGCATTTTCTCATAAGTGATGTATGTATGGCGGTGAAAAAGTGCATAAATATTAAACAAATAAAGACTGTTGACTTGAGAAAAAATGATTGTGTACAAGAGTATGTAGTAAACTTCATTTCTATATACTATATAAACAAATGATTGCCATCTTCTTACGTGAACAAACTGGCCACAGTGCTCAGAGCTTATGCTCCATCTGTATGTAACATTCTATATTCTATATTCTATATTCTATATTCTCTGATGGTCACAGACTTCGTCGACCATGTCCCACAGAGGTTGTCATCACCAAGGACATTGCCGAAGTTCAAGCAGTCAGATATCTTCCTTCCTGAGCCAGAGACCAGCGAACCCATGCAGAGTCCATGCAGAGTTGAAGACTCTTCTCACGAAAACAATTAATGCCTTAGCCTAAAATGTGTGTGTGACTTGAGTAAAGATTTAAAAATAAATTAGTAAAATGGTTTTACGTATGTCTTATTCCTAGGGTTTTAAGGTACCCGAAAATTAATTCAAACTAACGCTAAAAATAATAGTTGTGTTAACTCACATAATACACCATCGATTGTAAGTATATAAGTGAGTGTCAAATGGCAGGGATTTTAGTTTGCCTATAGCTTTGTTGCGGTTCGGATCCCCTGGTTTGACTAGACTGTTACATAAGTTCAGTGACTATTCCTGAGGACTTGACAACCATCAGCTTCAATGATTCGTTGACGAAGCAGCAAAAACTGGTGGTTTCCCATCACCACACATCAATGTGAATTCTATGGATATGTAATGCGATTGAATATGCGCAGATGTGTGATACATTAGTTTCAGTGCAGCAAGTTTTGTAGCAGTTTACACACTACGGAATCCTGAAAAGGCATATTAAGTAAAGCAAAGGACTGGTTGTACATTCATCAGGACCTAATTGTAATATCTCCGGCAAGGCCTTTCAGTTCAGTTCAAAGCACCACTGTACATTTCACGCTTAAGAAAACTCTCATCTGTGTAAAAAAAATGCAATGTTACCATTTGTTGACCTGTTAAACTCAAATCCATGACAAAATATACAAAGCTAAAAACTGAAAAGTGATTGGCTTCACAAGTCCACGTGGCTTTCGGGCGGGTGTGTGTGTGTATATATGGCGTGTCTTTAGTTTGTTTCTCGTTACATTTGTTTGTGTAAGAGCACGTGTACACTCTCCTGCCATGTATTCTACTAAGTTCATCGAGTTTATCAAATCTGATGGTGGCAGTAGCATCAACGACGAAGACCTCGATGGCATAAGTGCCATCATCAGCAGTATAAACTTCTACGGTCCAGTCTAGCCTATCATCCACACCTTCGTCCGCAGACGTGACTTCAAAGGCAACGACGCCGTCGACAGCGGGACATTATACCGAATGCAGTTGTTTCGTCAGCAGAAGAGACTTTAACGGGCGCAGGTTCGTCAGCTGAGGAAATACAGCGGCACAAAGTCATGCAAGTGTTCATAATGATCATCATCAATTGCGTGAATAACAATAACAAAATTTTTTGTACACATTTGGTGAGAAAACATTTGAGACGAAACATAAAAATGGAAGAGAGCTTTTGGAAATAAATTCACAGGAAATGCCCGTCGAACAACAGAGATAACGAGGAAACGATGCAGCCAACTAGGCGCACGGGACCTGAGCCTTAAGGAAATAGAAAGTCACCCACTGCCAAGGCCCTCGTCCGATAATTGCGGTACGCGCGACGTAAATACCTGGCCGGCGGGCTGGCACAAATTGTCCGAAGGGAGTTGATGAAGTAGGGGGGTTGCGGGGTGGATGGGAGCGGACAATCCGGTGGAATAATTGGGGCGGCCGCCGCCGACGAGAGTCATACATCACGGACCGCCGGTGCGCGCGCGTATCCGCGGAGATCTCAGGACTCAGGCCAGGGGAAGGAGGGGTAAGTGCCCTAACCTCCTCCTCCCCCCCCCACCCTTCCATCCCAGAGCAGCCTCCTCGAGGAGCTTGTTAGCATGTCGTGTTATTGAGTTCCATTTGTTACTGACCGGGAACTCCAGCTCGGGCGCGAAGAGATTACCATGGCTTTTGTAGGTGGTAAGGGGGGTAGACCGGGTTCAGACGCGCCAAGAGTTACCGGAGATTGATGGTGCCTCGCTAGGCCTGACTGCTCGCTCGCCGAAAAAAATAAATAAAGAAGAACTGGGGCCGCCCCCGCACTGTGTTACATCAATGCCACAGAACAACCATGGACATTGGACAGTAATCAGCAAGTTTACTTGGAATGTCACGACTAAGAGCCATCCCAAACGATAACTCTGGAAAAAAACATTATTAACATTGTTCTAAGTTGCAAAGAAGAAGGGGAAAGAAAACTGAATTATATCATTAGTCACAAAATGGCCGAAAGGGGGTGAATTCAAAGTTCCGCTAACAGTAAGATCAGCATCTTGGGGTCAAATTAGTAAAATTTCAACATAAAACAGTTTCTACGACATAAATTAGTATTGTAACAAAATGCGTCATAATTTTCTAATCCCAATAAAGGGAAAAATGTCACAAGTTAAAACTCAAAGAACACTCTTGATCCTCAACACCATAGAATTAGTAAATGTGACAATTTAGAATTAACGTAACCCAGAAACACACACACATCAGAACTCATGATCTATCAACTCGTAGCTTAATAAATGCACTGTGAAAGCACATTATAAACTCACAAAAAATTTTAACCGAGGACTTTAATAACTCATAAACATGCCGATAAGCAAAGTATAATTTTAAACACGTGACACGAATTATTTTCTGGTGCCAGGCTAGACTCTACAAACGTGTGCAGAATCATGTTCGATGACATATTTACACTGGCTGCTACCAAATTTCACCATCGACCAGTTCACGCGTCTTTTGGTCAGATATTTTAAGTAGATTTCGAAGAAAGACTCCCTATTGAAACCGTTACCATGGTGTGTCTTCCGATAAATGTTTTATGGTTCATAGATAGGACCAGTAATTCTTCGCGAAAATATTTCGAGACAACCTGTGTGTTAAAACACTGATATCGCCTGTGTTTCTTTCAGGTGCATGCCCACTGTTAGCACAACGAGTCACAGCAATCCTGTGGGGAAGCGAACACTTTCTAAGTGACATGGCCAAAAAAAGGACTTCCTTCTCTTGCAAATGGCTGCCAGTCACAAAGCAGAAATTAAAGACGTAGAAATACAGCATTACAATCTAGTAAGCAACAGATTTTTTTCGCTAAAAATGACTGCATTAACCAAAAACCAACGTCATCTCAAATAATATATAGTGTGCTTTTGGAATGACCCTCGTATTTCAACGAAGAAATATTACGATGTATATAATGTTATGTACACACACACACACATATATATATATATACATACATAAATACTAGCTGCCCGACCCGGCTTCGCACGGCTATACTAATGGAAAAAAATTAAGCCACATATTCCATTTACAGTAATGGCTAGAGACCGGAAAAATTCGCGAATTCATTTCGCGATAGGCTAAAATGCAATTAGTTATACCTCAGTGCTGCCTCTGCTATTGGCTCACAACACACCTGGATGACTTTGGGCCAATGAGAAACGCAGGACCAAAGCTTTATCGAATCACAGGCTGCAACGTTGGGACGTCTTACAAGACAGCAGCCAATGAATGGGTGACATTTGACCGAGTGTACGTAGAACTATGGAGTTCATCCTGGAGGTCTTTGAACCCGCGAATTTTTCCTGTCTCTAGTAATGGCAAATAAAAAAAATTCAGTGAATATTTATACAATGCTGTATAATGTACCGGAGAGAAAATGAATAACACCGATGGTTTCCCGACTCGTGCACGCAACGTACAACTGATGTACCCGTACTTCGCTACGGCAGTCTACAGGCAGATCACTCTTGCGCCGCTCATTATACATGACCCTCCTTGTGGGTACGCCACTGCCGCACGATGCCCGTTGCCATGGAGACGCATAAGGCATGAACAATGCAAAATCCTGTTCTCATGCAGACAAAGTACCCACTGTTGCCTGGTTTTAACCACCCATGGGATCTAATTTTCGGAAAATGTCATCCTGCGTAACATAAGGAACATTACTGTGAATGTTCAAGTCTGTAAAATATATATACTGGAAAAAAAGGGCAATTTTTGATATTTAAAGTACCCGCACAATTTCAACGGCGATGAAGACTGCACTAACAATGAAATAGTCGTTGCCATAGAGACGAATGAAGCATCAACATAGCAACATCCGTTGCCAAGGTGATTTCCTACCAAAAACTGGAAATTTTGTTATATTACCCCCCCGAAACTCCCCTTGGGATCGGATTTCCGCAGAATCCGTTCTTAGTAAGCGTCTACGTCACAAAATGAGTAACTATACTCAATTTCAAGTCAATCGGGTGTATAGTTTTAGAGATCACGTGATGACTGAGTTAGTGAGTGGTATATCTATATAGATACAAGTCCTTGTCAGAATTGTAACGGGAGAGGAAAATTATTGATGGTCCGAAAAATGAAAATTAATCAAAAATAATAAACATAATTCTAGTAAAAGAAAAAAAAATTAAACAAAGAGAGGGGAAAAGAAACAATAGTTTAGGTTTGCGATTTACAGTGATAAAAAGTATTTAAATACTAATTGAACTCTTATGAGGGTACTGATTGCTTCGTTGTTAATATCACACGGGTGTTTTTTACTTGTATGGGAAAATTAAGAATGATAAGGCATCTAGTGCGTGGCAACAATGTTAATAGGCAATAGGAAATAAACTTCTAGTGCCTGCGGCATTGTGAACACACACTTAGTACGTGTACTGCATGTTGTATCTAACCCCCTCCAAAGCATTTGATTATAAATTGGACTTTTAGTAAGGATCCCTAATGTTATTGATAATTTAATATAGCCTATAGCCTTCCTCGATAAATGTACTATCCAACACTGAAATAATTTTTCAAATCGGACGCGTGGTTCCTGAGATTAGCGCGTTCAAACAAACAAACAAACAAACAAACTCTTCAGCTTTATAATATTAGTATAGATGATCTATTTAAGCTTGGAAATTTAGGGATTCGTTTCGTGCCAGGCAAAAATTTATATATATATATATATATATATATATATATATATATACTATACCCTTATATCCTTTGCATTTGGCTGATTTCTTCTGAATAGCTCAATGTGATTCGGCCTCTGTACTGCTGGCTGGTAGGTGACTACCCCACAGCCATAGAGGGGAGTGGCGGGATAATACCAAGGTAGCCTATTGATATTTGCAGTCTCACTGGTAACCAAGAGATCCCGCGAAATTTCCAGGTCTCTATGTATTTATGTTTGCATAAATGTATCCCAAAAAATAACCATTATCTATATTTTTGTGACATTTCATTTTTTTTTGATACTTATTTTTAGATTTTTTAAATACTATTTTTAAGAGGATACTTATTTTTACTATATCGCACGCTCCAGTTTGTATTCATTGTTTATTTTACAGCCTAATGAGTAGGGACTGGGAAAATTTGCGGTATCAATTTGCTTGGGAAATCCTCCATAATTCCCTACATACTCGGTCAAATAACACCTGCTCATTGGCTACTGACTTGTGAGACCTGTCAACTGGGATGCTTGCAATACGATACTTCTTTTGTTGAAGGTTTTCCATAGGCTCAGAATCCTTCAGAAAAAACTGGGAGCTAATCACAGAGAAAGAATATGAAGGTACATGTGTTTGGATTATAGCTAGAGACCTGAAAAATTCGCGGGTTCATTTTGTGTTTTGCTAAAATTCAAATAGTTATACCTTAGTGCTGCTTCTGCAATTGGCTTACTGTTAATCTGGAGGACTGAGGGCCAATTAGAGACCCTCACTCATAGAAGTGTCGAATCACAGGCCACCCAGTCTAGACGACTCACAAGTCAGCAGCCAATGAGCAGTTGGCATTTGCCCGAGTGTGTAGAGGATATTGGAGTCCATCCTCAAGGTCATTGGACCCACGAATTTTTTCGGTCTCTAATTATAGCATAACGCAAAATGAATCCGCAATTTTTTTTCACTTTCTACTAATGAGACGTTAAAAAAAAAACTGGTAGATTAATTGCAGAAATAATATCAGGCCCTCAGACATATTTAAGATGGGAATCACTGGTCCATAGTGAGGCATCACTCCTGCATTTGTATGGAGTTATTTAAGGAAAGCAAAGGAGAAATGAAATCATGATGGCTTGACGGGAACTCCAACCTGGGCCTTGTTAACGATAAACATTACCTCCATTTGGAAGTTTTCTTGGTAAAAAAATCGACAATGACTACTGGTTTAAACAGCTATGAATGTCACGTATATACTACAATTATTTTTAATGGAACTGTAAAATTACAGGTATTTGTAAATTTGTACATTTGTATCACTATAAATTAGTGTTCGCGTAATACTGGGTTCAGATTCTTACCCGAGAAATTGCTTTGTGTTGTCCCAGTACCTCTAATTGTTAAAGTTATTTGTATCGGTTCCCTGAATAGCTTGTCTGTATATAATTAGCATATAATAAGCACATAGTAAGCACGACACAACAAAATAAATTAAAATGGTTTAATATTTGTTTGTCTTTTTCATGGTTTAAATATGAAATACGTATTTCATATATGCAAAAATAACCATAGCCATGTGTTGTACAAAGCTACAATATCTTTCTTGTAGTATTACAAACTATTTCTCGGCAACTGGTTTCCAAAGGAATATTTTGTAAAATAACTGAATTTTTTTTTGTAGTCCACGTGAGTCAAAAGTCGTCTGTGGACAAGAATCGTCCACCTGACAACTCCGTAATAAAGATGGACAAAAGTGGCAGACGGCTTGTCCCACCACCGATAAAAGTCTTCCGTTAATCCCACTTTAGCTTCTCTCTGGATATGCAGACCTTATTCGACAATGATAACGACTCAAAATTCGTGCTCCTATTCGCCGCGGAAGAGGCAGCCTAGGGCAACGTAGTTATATAGCCGTGACATTTCGGCATTTAGTGTTATGTGTACCGCACTTGGAATACAAATCGCTACAGTTCTGATGCAAAGTTGTTTAAAGACGTCGTTTAGCCAGGAAAATCATGCGTAGGGAAGAAAGACTGTCCGTTGGATTAAATTTAAGCCACATCAACATTTACGGTTGTTGGCCGATTTTATATTTCTGCGGTCATCTCTACCCACCGCTGTGCTCACAAACAGCGTTGCCACCAATTTATTGTTAAGTCTCAGCGCGAAGCCACACACGCGTTGTTGGGTTTTTTGTTTTCTTATATTTCGGGTATTAATTCGTTGAAATAGTTCGTTTTTAATGTGTCTGCCGGCTAAAAGCTCTCCGGTTTAAATCATATAGGTATATATTTTTTTAGAATTATTCCAAACAAAATCTAAAAAAATTAAGCTATTTCACAGAGATGAGAAGCATCTTATATTGTCCCAGAAAAGTAAAGATATCTGGTTAGTGCAGGATGTTTGGAAATGGCTAAGAATAAAAGGAATGCATAAAGTAGGGTTTTTAGTAAGGAGTATACGTCAGGGAACCGCACTGTATATTAACGGTTAGCACACGAATTATAATTTCTCACGATTAATGGCAACACTCCGCTATCTGAAAGGACGCGCGTGATTCGCGTTTTTCTTATATTTATTTTAAAGAATCCCTACGATAGTGTTTCGGGTCCGAGTTTCATATTAAAAGTTTATTTGCAACATGATAACAGATGAATTAGCTCGTTACCGAGGTTCTGAGATACTAGCTTACATTTTTATATTATTTTATTTTACATGTTCTTCGTTAGTCGTGTGGAGGAGAAGCAGGAGGCGAGAGGAAGAGAGGAAGAAGTAATTGCGCGTCTCGTTACGCCACGGTCAGAGTCCCTGAAGGGCGGAACCCCCCCCCCCCCCCTCCTCGTATCTGCGACGTCTCGAAAAGCGTCTCGAAGCTTCTCGAAGGTCGTGCACGAAAAGCAAATAAAATCACCGCAGAGTCCCAGCCCGCGAGCGAAGGCGTTTCGGGAGTGTAAAAAAAAGGGGGGGAAGGGGGGGGGGGGAGAATGGAGGGGGGTAAGTTACCCCCTCCCCCCTTGTCCAGCACTTGGCCGGCTGGTTTAATTGCGCGCGCAGATAGCATCGTTGTTTCCCGGAGCGGCCGCCAGGGCCGCGCGGCGATCGGGCGCTGATAGCGGAGGCGCGCAGCGTACAGCACCAGCCCTCCCCCTACCCCTCCCCCCCACCCTCGAGGCAGGTTCCGTGTAATTATCAGAACGTGAGTTACTGGAGGAGGTGCAGATGATTGGTCAGGATTGGAGGGTAATTAGTGGCTGGAGGCGATACGCCATCCAAATGATAGGGCCGCTCGCGCCTCAATTATCCGCAAGATGGCGGAAGGATCGTTGGGGATAAGAAGGTGGGGAAGGAAAAAAGGGAGGGGGGGTGGATGGCTGTTTGCTGGTTGCGGGGGAGGCGCTCTGAAGTATTGGTGAGAGGGGGGAGGTAAAGGTGCGCCTTCGCGCGGCGTGGGCGTAAGTGGGGTCATTGCATCGCGAAGGGCTTCAACTTTGACCTCGGAGAAACTGGCTCGTGTCACCACCCTGCTACTTGCCTCGTAACGAAGCCTGTAAGAGCTGGACTCAAATGAACGGTCTCATCTGCCCGTCACCCGTCCGTCAGAAAAAAATTGGCCAAGTTTTAACTTTCGATCGACGGAAATTATAAACTCAAAAATGTCCGAAAGGCATTGTTTAGTTTAAAAGTGATTTTTTTTAATTTTTGTTTATTTGCGAAACCACTTTTTGTATTACGTTTATAACATGCTCATTAACACGTTTTAAGTTTGATTGGGGGGGGGGGGGGAGGGGGAATTCAAATACACATAAGTAATTAATAATGCACGGTAATACTAAAATATATTTAAATACATATTTTAGAGTTCACTTTATTATTTACAGGTGCTTTGCGTACATGGTCGTCAACTTGGTGAACCTTTACGAGATGAATTTCCTCAAAAATATGAGCCTTAATAGTTGTTGGCAGCATCCGAATAGAAGAGTATTATGTTGGACGTGCAGATCATCGTGAATCGCTCGGCTTGTTGACGGACGGATGACGGACGGATGGGTGACGGACTTGACGGACAATCGAGAGTCCAGCTTAAGCCAAAAAAAAAAATTGGTTGTCTGTAAAGTCGGTTTACGGACGATAGTTTAACGTGACAACGTCATAACAAAACATTGATGAAATGATTGCATACATTTATGAATAAAATTGAATCATTTTTATTGAATTATTACTATTTTGTAGGGATGCAAAGAAGAAGTGAAATAAAATCTACAATTTAATTGATAAATTTACTTTTATTTGCACTCATTAATTCAAATATGTTTATTACTTTAACGAAGAGATTGTTTTGACTATAACTTTTATACATGTTTGCTATTTAACTTCTTCCAATCTGTGTTATTCTGTTAAGGATAGGACGATGATAGGAAAAGTAGGAAACGAATGGGAGTGTTTCAAGTTTAATGTGCCTCGAAAAAGTCAAATCGATGGTTGTTCCAATCGAGTGGAAGAGAGATAGATGCGGCGCAAGCGTACAATGAGCGTAACAGGACTAAGCGTAACGGGACAATGGGCGTTACGGGACACTTTTTCGTGCGTGCAGTCGGCGTTCATCGATTTATTAAACGTTATCACGTCAAAAAGGGAAATGTTGATTCTAAAGTTACTTTTGATTGCACAATTTCGGTGCATCAGGGCTACACATCAGAAACAACCGGGACTACAACCTTCAGCTTCATTTTGCGGGAAGGCAAGACGTGATGGACGCACCAAACGATAGCGCGTTACAAATTCAAGGCAACGCCATGTATTGACGACGGAAACTGTACTGTCATTAGCGCCTTTAGTTCGCTAGCACCCGCGAGCTTCAGTAAGCGGATGGGTTTCGCCAAGGATAAGGATAGGAATTGGCCTGACCTTACTATATGACCGTATGGTGGTCATAGTTTTTGTGTGTCTATAACCTACCTCCTATGATTATCTATTATAAAACGGATTTTTCCCTTTTTTCACTCCATTAGGGATGGAATTTCATAATTATATGTAGTCTATGTCACTCTCCGTCCCATAAAATATCTATATGTCAAAAATAATTTTGTTCCGTTGATACATTGCTACGTGAAAGAAGGAAAAACAAACACATTTTCGCCTAAAGCGAAATGAACCCGCAAAATAAATGTGGCTCGACCCATCACTAAAGACTATACATAATCAAATGTTCATTGACCTTGTTCCATAATGGTCTCCTAATTGAGGCGAATGTTAGGTACTTATAAATTGTATACTCGCTTCAGAAACATATTCACTGCGCTTCTCGTTATTTGATACTTATTTTGATGCGAAAGTTTCTCATTGGCTCAGCGTCCTTTACATTAATGTGGCCCAATTATAGAGCACATTCTCTTCCGGCCCATCTCTTTCCGTAAACAAAAAAAGAAACTGCATCAAAAAGAAACTTGGGAGAGTAATTGTTATTTGTTTCCTTGTAAATTATAGAAGCGAATCCCACGTCGTCAGAACAAAGAATCGATAATATTAAGTCGTGACTCAGCATCGAGGCGTCTCGCCTTCGAACTTCGCCAGCCCAAAAACTTAGCAATGACTGCCTCGCGAAAACACGTTGCTCAGTCTGAACTGACCTTTAGTAATGGCACACAATGTTGGCGATAGCTTTCGTGACCCCGTTCCCAGCATCATTACCTCACGTAATGCGCATGTCTCGAACAGAACCGACTTAATGACACTATTGTTCATGAGCGTCGCACTTCGAAACGTTGCCTATGCGCTGAAATAACACGGTTATTTGGGCTCCACCTTACACGATATGTTGGGTTTTTTGCATTCTCGTGTGCCATAATTTAGATTTGGGGGTATTATTAGAAATGTTTCACTACAAGACAAACATTTCATATTATGTTAATTTTTAACTTTGTCGGCAGAAACACGCCTGCATTTTTTTTACTGATTATAGTGTGGTTCACTCACAAAAAAAAAATGATTTAATATATTTGCATAGAATCGAACTACATATGACCTAGTCTCTTAGATCAACATTTGAAACATTTAATCATACAATTCTGGAATTAGGAATCAAAGAACTTTCCCTTAGATTTTTTAAACCTTAGGGTAAAAATTATAGCAAAATTCCGGTGCAAAGCGTCCTGTGTTCGAATCCATGTGCTTTTTTAAGGAAACTTTTTAAGTAAATGCGTAATATTGCTTCCGGAACTCTTTTCCTAGCAATCCGGTGGAAATTGAGAATAAAAAATAGTTAAATAAATTTAAAAGTTTTGGCAAACGTTTTAAAATGTCCTGTAAGGACTCAGTCTCATTAATCACTATAAAAATTAATTTTCAGGACTTTTTGCTTTAGGGTAATTCTACTAGGTTTATTTACAATTAATTTAACTCCTGCTATTCTAAATATTTTGGAATCGTCTTTAGAACTAATTTCTGTCATTAACTGCAACAATTTCAACTCAACCGTTATCTGTTAACTTCAAAAACTGTTAGCGTGTAGATGAAATCAGTGTAATAATGTAGATGTGCCATTATCACACAGTATTACTTAATCTAGTTGTTTCGTAACAGGTAATAATGCATGCTACTAAAGTTCTGTAGACTGTTTATAAATTATTATTCATTAAAAATTAAATGTCTTAACATGACCCAAGTGAATTTACCTTAAATGGAAAAAAACTGATTAATCTTGTTAAAAAAATGAAAAATAATTTCACAAAAACGAAATAAGATATCTCTCTACATCAAAAGTAATTTTACTTATCGTAGATATAGCTGTACTGGACACTTACAGATATGCTGTGTTGCCTGATTTAAGTGACCATATAAAAATAAATAATTGGGACCATGATGGTTAAGTGGGCAGACCACTCGCCTTCCATCAAGGCGAGCTGGGTTCGATTCCCAGTGCTTTAAAAAAAACTTGATTTTCCACAATCTGAATACGTGGCTGACGTTGATAAAAGTCGATGGGTTTTAGTCGAGGTACTTCAGTTTCCCTACTCATAAGAGGATCTTGGATTAATCTAGTTTACATTCTGATAATTAGTGCAGGTACCCATATCACCGTTCCCAGCAAGACTATTTATTATCATCGAGCCAATTTCATTACAATTTTAAATGTTAGTCTTTTTGAGCGCGTGGAAATAACCCACAACTTTTATCCTTGAGAAGTCAAAATTTTAAGCTATTAAAATTTTGGCAAAATTTTCTAGCATAAATAATTAGGATTTACAAAATGGCAGCTTTAACAATAGTAGACACAGTAACGTAATAATTCAATATGGTGGTCGTGACATCCTAATTGTCAGCGGCTTATGGTGGCTTGTGGCCGGGGAATTTAAGCCACCTGCGGGAATTTTTTAACCCGTTAACATTTTTGAGGAATAAAATAGGAAATGTTTTCTCAAAATGGGAATTTTCCCCTCAAAATAGAGAATTTTTTTATTCAGATTTTTTAAAAAAAAACAGGATATTTTGGCTAATTTTGGCGAATATCAAGCAAATGTTATCAAATTTTTGAAGAATTTTTAAGCAAATTTTGGAAAATTTTGAATATCAAGGTCAAAATTTAAGGTCTAGGTCTTCCAAGATGGCCGCCCTGACATCTCAATCCAAGATAGTCAGTCCCATTCTCCAACCTCAGCTACAAGCCTGTCCCCTATCACCATTTACATAGGTACTACTTATTATAGCTGAATGTAAGCTTTTGATAAAATAAAATAATGTCATGAATTGAGGTGTTTCATTTAATAAATAAATACTTATCATGCTCTAACCATTTTTGAATAATTTGTATTTGAAAATAAAAATGAAATAATTAATTCATGGTAATAAAAGTACTTTATTTAAATTAGAAAATATTTTATATGTGAGAATACTTATACTCATAACTAACTTTAAATCTTAGTCAAAATATAATATGGAAGAAATTTAATACATTGCTATCAAAATAATTTAGCTATACATATATATATATATTACTTAGAATCTGTACAATATGTAGCATTATTTTTCAGATGCATTAAAAATAATTTCCATAGCTATAACAAGCACCTATTCAGCAGTACATGGGTAGCCTGTCACAGATGGTCATTATAAATGTGACATGCTGGCACCTAATGGATTTTTCCCAGCACACAAGCAAACTGACCTCCGTGAGTCACCAGGACTTTTTGCAAATAGCCATCACTAGAGACTGGAAAAATTCGCGGTTTCAATGACCTCTAGGATAGGCTCCACGATCCTCTATGTACTAGGACAAATTGCACCTGCTCATTGGATAATGACTCGTGACACGCGTTACCTGGGAAGCTTGTGATATGATTCTTCTTTTGTTGAAGGTTTTTCACTGGCTTAGAGACCTTCAGGTAAACAGCGGTCCAATCACTGACAGAATGAAGGTGAACGAGTTTGGAGTCTAGCCTACCGCGAAATGAATCCGCGAATTTTTCCGGTCTCTAGCCATCACCGATGCGACATGTTGACAGCCATATAAGCTCCAGCCCACTGGTGAATTTTTCCTAGAATACCAGTAAACAAGCGAGAAATAAAACTAATGTCTAAGTCACCAGAATATGTGGCAACTAGCCATCATCGATGCGAAATGCTGGCGCCTATCATGTCGGGCTTTTCCTGGATTTGTAGTGTTGGTAAACAGATAAGACATCTGGACCTGCCTCGGGGAATTACTCGTGACCTGTGCTAAAGTTGGCAAGAGAATGATATATACTCCCTGAAATTATCCAAGCCAATATGATACTAGGATTTTCTTTATGCCAATATATGGATGTATGAGTGAACCACCTCCACTGAGACTATTAAAAGCAGACGCTCAAGACCAAATCGTTCAGTCGCTGGTCATCTGCCGACCTGACTACAAGTTACTCGTTTGCTCGTACGCTTCTGCCCATCGTCATCGAGAGCTTGTGGACCATCTTTCCAGTGACTTCGAGTTTTCATCATTGCTGCTTCTTTAGTTCTACGTGAGTTTCATCTTGCTGTCCGACTGTTCTGTTTCATTATCTTTAAGCTACTTTTTTTTTTTTTTTCAGTTTATAGTATCTAGGTTTTAGTTTGTTACCAGTAGTATACACATGAGAACATTATACATCTAGTCTGGGTATTGTGTGTTTTCAAGTTTCCTCCTCGTCTCTTTCAACATAGAGCTGTCTTCGCGCATTCCATTGGGAGTTTCGTGTTGAGACATCCTACTTCACCATCATCATGGAAAGAAAGGCAACCGGTGTTGCTTCTTTTTCCACTGCTGCTTCTTCTGTTTGCCAGCGAAAAAAATAAATGGCGGTATACTTTCGAACCAAAGATGCGTGTTGATTGGACAGAGAATGAGCGATATTTTGATATAATTCCCCTGTACACCGCACAACCGCGCCACTAGCCTCTCGCGCAGCCCTGCAAGCAAACAAAAGTTCAAAAAAAAAATCTTACGCTTGGCGACTTCTATAAATTAAGTTATGTTCAATGCTATTACGTTGACATAATCAACAAACTTCGTAATTCTAATATTCCCGAAATAATTTTCTGCGTGTCATCTTCAAGTTTTTTTTTACTTGAAAGAAAAATGAGAAATTCAGCATAATAGTATATTTCCCATATTAAATTGAGACTCTTTAACGAAATTCGACTTAAAATACAACTTTATCACGCTTGTTAGTTCGCAGAGAATGTTACTTAAAAGAGCAACTTAAGCCACATACAGACTCGTTATTTATTTTATTGAACAACTTGTTTCAGAAAATACTAATATTTCAATGTTAATGTTCGTGCTGTCATAGAAATTCTGATCCTATTTGTGTAACTGGAAAACGCAACAAATTTTTAACTGTTGAAACTTTATATTAACAAAGAAGTGTTAAGAAATTAACAAATACATATAAATTAGTGTATAAGCAGAATTTTTTTAAAATCAGGAGTATTAATAATCTGATTCTTCAGTTTACAGTTTTTGCTCAAGGCAGACTTTATCTATTTCTCTCACTTTCTGTTTGACCTAGATACATGGTATGATAGAAATATTACCTCAAAACATCGTAAAGAGAACGCATGTCATAAATCCAAATAGTACCAAAAAAATTTAATGTTCCGAATCAGTACAATTTGGCAAATAATCCTACACAATAGACTGCGTGAATTTTCTATTGACTTACGCACTTAAAACCAAGATTTATATTAAAATTCAACGATTAACCAGCAGACGCCGGAAATATTCTCAGTTTCATTAGGCGATAGGCTAGAATTCAAATACATATACCTGTTAGATGATTTTGCTATTGCCTTACTGTTCATCTGGACGCATCTCAACCAATAATAAACCCTCAACCAAAGAAGGATCGAATCACAGACAAACCAACTGAGACGACTTACAAGTCAGCAGCCAATGAACTTGCGTTACCTATTTTCCCGAGTGCACAGGGAAATATGCAGTCTTTCCTGAAGGCCATCGAATCCGCGAATTTTTCCGGTCCCTACTAACCAGTGAGTTACCACTAGAGAGAATGATTAGAATGAATAATTGAGAATTAGAGTGTATGCAGAAGAGCCTGATCAAGATTCTCGCCCGAGAAGCGTCCAGCAATCCCACCTGCTACTGCACGCCTTGTCCGCCATTACTTAGCGCCTTCGGGCCACAGTTGCAAGCATGTTGCTTGGCACCGGCATTTGAATATCAGCCTCCAGTGACGGCATACCTGCCCGCTGCCACCGCGCGGCTCATTTCTGTCCGTTGAACCGCCTCATTTGCATGCCTTCCACGGCGCGGCCTTGAACGTGCGACGTCTGTGTCGGGGTGCAGGTGTCCGCTTCCAGTGGCCAGTTGCACCGTCCTGCCCTCCGGTCCGCTATCCGACGATCCTAGTCCTCCGACGATCCTAGTCCTCCGATGACCCTAGTACTCCGACGATCCTAGTCCTCCGACGATCCTAGTTCTCCGACGATCCTAAAACTCCGACGATCCTAGTCCTCCGATGAACCTAGTCCTCCGACGACCCTAGTCCTCAGACGATCCTAGTCCTCCGATGACCCTGGTACTCCGACGACCCTAGTCCTCCGACGATCCTAGTCCTCCGACGATCCTAGTCCTCCGACGATCCTAGTCCTCCGATGACCCTAGTACTCCGACGACCCTAGTCCTTCGACGATCCTAGTCCTCCGACGATCCTAGTCCTCCGATGACCCTAGTACTCCGACGACCCTAGTCCTCCGACGATCCTAGTCCTCCGACGATCCTAGTCCTCCGACGATCCTAGTCCTCCGACGATGCTAGTCCTCCGACGATCCTAGTTCTCCGACGATCCTAGTCCTCCGAAGATCCTAGTTCTCCGACGATCCTAGTTCTCCGACGATCCTAGTCCTCCGACGATCCTAGTCCTCCGACGATCCTAGTTCTCCGACGATCATAGTCCTCCGACGATCCTAATCCTCCGACGATCCTAGTCCTCCGACGATCCTAGTTCTCCGACGATCCTAGTCCTCCGACGATCCTAGTCCTCCGACGATCCTAATCCTCCGACGATCCTAGTCCTCCGACGATCCTAGTCCTCCGACGATCCTAGTCCTCCGACGATGCTAGTCCTCCGACGATCCTAGTCCTCCGACGATCCTAGTCCTCCGACGATCCTAGTCCTCCGACGATCCTAGTCCTCCGACGATGCTAGTCCTCCGACGATCCTAGTCCTCCGACGATCCTAGTCCTCCGACGATCCTAGTTCTCCGACGATCCTAGTTCTCCGACGATCCTAGTTCTCCGACGATCCTAGTTCTCTGACGATCCTAGTCCTCCGACGATCCTAGTTCTCCGACGATCCTAGTTCTCCGACGATCCTAGTCCTCCGACGATCCTATTCTCCGACGATCCTAGTTCTCCGACGATCCTAGTTCACCGACGATCCTAGTCCTCCGACGATCCTAGTTCACCGACGATCTTAGTTCTCCGACGTGGCCTTGAACGTGTAGCGTCTGTGTCGCGGTGCCGTGGTCCACTTCCAGTTTCCAGTTGCACCATCCTGCTCTTCGATCCGCGATTCGAACAATGATCTTCCTCCAAATGTTGCGCTAACACCTGCGAGGACTGCGCGATCTTGCGTTCGCGTGAACTATAGTTCAAGCACATCCAATATGCTGCAACAGGCAGCAGCACTGTCAAAGAACTGTTAGATGCACTTCTATTGGTGGGCGGGAACCACAGTAATAAGTTGCTGCAGTCGATTGCGACACGGCGAGCAAACAATTGTTGGGACTGCCACAAGATGGCAGTACATTTACTCACTGCCTCGTCTTCAGAATTTTAATAACGACTGGTATTTAAAATTAAAAAAAGTCAAAGCAGTCGGAAAAATGAATACCTTTGACTAAAAGAGTCTAATTTATGATATGATAAGATATTTTTAAGGTAATAAAATATTAAACATTACACTTATGTAACAAACAATTCAATCACTTAAAAAATCATTTCGTGTGAGCAGAGGTTTTAACACTAGAGTAAGTAGAATTATTCATACGTAGAGACCGGAAAAATTCGCGTATTCATTTCGCGGTAGGCTAGACTCCAAACTCGTTCACCTTCATTCTGAGTCAGTGATTGGACCACCGTTTACCTGAAGGTCTCTAAGCCAGTGAAAAACCTTTAAAAAAAGAAGAATCAAATCACAAGCATCCCAAGTGACACGTGTCACGAGTCATTATCCAATGAGCAGGTGCAATTTGTCCTAGTACATAGAGGATCGTGGAGTCTATCCTAGAGGTCATTGAAACAGCGAATTTTTCCATTCTCTATTCTTGCGTGTATCACATGTAATATTTAATTTGTAGAGACCTGTAAAATTCGCGATTTCAAATCCCTAAAGGATATACTCCATGATCCTCTATGCACTCGTGCAAATTACATCTGCTGATTGGTTACCGAATCGTAACACCTGTTGACTGGAATGATCGTGATTCGCTAATTGTTCTGTTAAAGATTTTTCATTGGCCCAGAGTCCTTCAGATAAACTGTGGTCCAATCACTGAAGCAAAATAATGTCAAAAGTATTTGGACTCTATCCTATCGCGAAATGAATCCGCGAATTTTACAGGTCTGTAGTAATTTGGTGAATATTTCTCTACTGTTTACGTTTGGTTGAATTTGTTAACCCGAGAGTCAACTCAGATCGAAGTTCCCTGTGATCTTCGCCCAGCGCTCACAACTCAATGGTGCTACAGGAATTGTGGTCGAACGATGATCGAACCAGCTTATGACTCGAGATCACACCTGAACTATAATGTTGCAGCTAGCCATAAATGAATTCCTCGCGGAGATAGAATTAATTAAATCATGAAATTTGATCTGTAAACTGAAAAATTAAACCATGAAGTACGAGTTGTGAAAACTACATCAGAAACAATAATTACACTATATATTCTACTATAATATACTTTATGGGCAATTTACTGTAGTGATCACAAAACTGTAGGCTACTAAATTGTGATTAAAATAACTTTTATCACAGAAAAAAATTGAATAGCTACTACAGAGTCGATCTTATAATGCAAAATATTTAACACTACTATTTTCTGCAAACTATGTTGTGGAATCTGAAACTAGTTTTATTTTCAAATATGTTAATTGCAACATACATATAAATAATGCTTAGTAAATGAGATTTTTTTTTATGAAATAACCTACATTCGGTTAGAAATATTAACAACTCTTACATATGTTTATGAAACATCAAATTTAAATTCATAAACTTTGAGATATAAACAATATGGCATTCCAAAAGTAACAAATCATTATATGGAATTGTTTCCCCATACTTATTTTCGTATCTTCCGCCCTACCTCCTCGCCCCCCCCCCCCCCCCAAAAAAAAAAAAAAAAACACAAAAGTTTATACAACCGGTCTGAAATATTTGCGAATCAGAACCATTCTTAACTTCACTCTTCACATTTTACAAATCTTACAGCTGTGTAAAAAATATGAGATCCATTTATCTCCTTCAAAGTTTCTTAGACACCACATGACACTAGAAAACCTGTTACTTTTTAAATATGTCTAAAGCTCACTTACCATTTATTACATTGGATGACAAGCAACTAATTGTTCTAACATACCATTGCTCCAATATTGTTGCAATAGAATCAATTGAAATTTATAATTATTTTTCAATTATTTTCCTGCTTGAAAAAATATATATACTTTTGGAATCTGTGAGCAGTAAGACAAATGATTCAGCAAAGAACTCATTTTGAAAGAACAATTTTTGTAACCTTAATCATTATAATTTAAATTAGTGAATTCCAGGTACAAACACAAAGTAACTTAAGCAAAATGTGTTTGAAACATTTAGTTATGTGAATACAAAATTATCTTTCTTAAGATTTTATATTTCAAAAATTTAATTACAATTTTTAATGCAATTATTGTGATTAAACTTATGTATATAAATATATTAAAATACATCAATAGCATTTCTCAAAGCAAATAACTAATAATTATAATTAAGGTTTCAGCATAAAATATTTGTCATAATAACGTGGTATCAAAACTTTTAACATTTTAAAAACTTAAAGCAATATTTGTATGTAAAAACAATTTTAAGTAACTAGTTTTTATATTTAATTCAAAAAACTGAACTAAAAAATAAATAAAAGTTTAAAACACTAAAAACCACGTTTTATATAGAAAACCAAACTAAAAAATAGAAAATAAATTTTATGAATTTGAATTAAGAATAGTGTAATTTTTTTAATAAATATAAATAAATAATAGCGTATATAACAAAAAAAACGTGGGATGCATGGTGTCAATAGTTATAAATATTTTATTGACATTTATGAGTAGAAGGATTATTATTTCGATAATATCTTAAATATCACCCCACGCTTTTTTTAAAAAAAAATGCATTTTTTTTCTTATATACACTATTATTAATTAATATTTATTAAAAAATTTACACTATTCTTAATACAAATTCATTAAAATTTCTTTTCTTTTTTTTAGTTTGGTTTTCTATATAAAGCGTGTTTTTTTAGTTTTTTAAAAATATTATTTATTTTCTACTTTTTAGTTTGGTTTATTTATAATTTAAAGTGTTACTTCTTTATCGACGTATGAAGGAAATTTTATAACAATATAAAAAACTTGATAGTTTTTACTTCAATTTACTATTAAAGTAGTTTTTGAATAGATATTGGCTGCAGTAAAAATAAAATCGATAAATATTGTTTTATCTCAGAAGTGTCTCTAGATGTGGCTCAATTTTTTATTTATTACATGACTTTACTATTAAAGTGAATTTGAGTAGATATTGGCTGCTTCTAAAATATGTATCAAAAATAGCGTGTTGAAGAACTACAGTACTCAATAATTTCAATATCCTGCTATGAAAATCAATATATTCGGGAAGTCATTGATGTTTATTCTAGGTCAGCATATCTTATGGGTGACCATCCTTTGCAAATCCCTCACAAAATATTTTCTCCCATTTGTTCCAGTCCGATTCCACTGTAAGTTTCATTTGCATGCAGTTGTACCAAACTATACTGGAGTATTCTAAGAAATGTTTTAAAATTTCTATTTTATTTTTGTCTTCTTTGATTAAGAAACGTTCACATTCTTTGTTGAAATCTTTAATCCACTGGTAAGCATTTGAGTTTCTGCCCGTGAATTCCTCTATCATGAAATCTTTTGCAATTTTCCCTAAATTTTGAGTTTCAGATATTGTTTTTTTTTCTTCGAGGAATTTTTCTGACAGTTTTTCCAATTTTTTATTTGATCCACTAGGTATGGATTCAGCACTTTTTGTTTTTTCCTCAATTTCTTCCAGGTAAAAATCCTTCAACTGTAAGTTTTGCTCTCTATCCAAATATGTTTTTGATATATCATCTGTCAAACTTATCCATATTTTCCGTGTTTGATGTCTTTTATTTAATGATTTACTGACCTTGGCATAGTTTGGAATATTTGTAACTGCTTGGTGTAGATTTGCGGGTTAGTGTTCGAGTGGACTTTCAAAAATCTGCCCATCAGGTGTAGCTATTGAGGTTATGCATATGGTGTTTGATTTCCCATCTGCTGTTGGTTTCACAGCAAAATCAAACCTCAATTGTTCCATGTTTAGTGAAATATTTGAAGAAAATGTTGTTCAATAATAATGTTTCACTCTTGGTTAATTGGTAAAATGAAACAAAGATGTAATTGTGTTTCTCTATTTAACAAAACAAACAACATTTAAAGCCTTTATTTTAGTTTTTTTATATTTTTACAAATATATATAATATTCTCTTCAAGAAAATATATTGTTCACAATAATCATAACCCACTTTCACTTTTAATTTAATTAAATGTCACACTATTTAGTAGGCTTCGTTTTAATTGCGCCAAAGTCAAACTGAAAGAAAAGAGTTTGCACATGAGCGAAATGGTTTTCTTTACAATATGCGAACTCTTTTCTTTCATTTTGTCTTTGGCGCGATATAAACAATGCCTACTAAATATTGTGAAAATATATAAATTGACAAATATCTTATTTTGAAAATTGAATAATGGAATAATCTTATCAAATTAATGTATTGTCATCAGTCCTCGATAAATCTACAAAGTTTGAATGAAATATGGCCGTTTAAAGTGGGTCAAAATCGCACCCAAAGGAGTCGGTTACAAACATACAAACAAACATACAGGCGAAGCTAATATAAAGCGTGTAAAAAAGGTGATGTTACGTATAAATGAGTAGGATATACCACACTACAAAATATGTAACTACCAAAATGGAGTGAATTGATTTTCAAATATTTATTTTTGTTTGCCAGATGATAGCTTATGCATTACTTCTCACCATCAATGTAGCTATGCTAGCAATATGTTATGAGAGCCGCCATCTAGCGGACGGGCCAAAAACTGCTTTAAAAAGTTTCGGCAGTTACAGTTTCTCCCCCCGTGGCGGGTTTGCACGTGACCAATCACCAGGCATGGCCCCCACAAGGGTGGGGCTGGGTGGACCCCTGTGTCCAGGGCCCAGGCCTGTTTATTTTTAAAATCATAATTTTTTACAAACTTCAAAAAACCAAATTGATATTTTATAAATAAAGCTTAGTTTGGACTTATAAAATAGTAACCATAAGTAAACCCTGTATTTAGGTTAAGTAACATTGTAAACAGAGTGTAGGTAAGAGAAATAACCATGCAATTATAATGTAGCACGTGACTGTACAATTTGTTGGTTGAAGGGGGGGGGGGGGGGGGGGGTAACCCGTCTCCTATCCTGGGTCCAGGGCACGTAATCGAATATGGAGGCCACCAATTGCAGTGCACCTAAACTGTGTCCGACCCAACACTGAGCACTGATTGGCCCGCGCGACCCTCTCACGGCATGCGCAGTGCGAGCGAAGCGACGGTCCGAATCGGGAATCCTTCTTTTCACAGACGAGAGAACCAAAAGCCCGATCGTGCATCTTCGGGTTTTTTTTTGTTCATCGTAAATAAATATTGCGGTGTTGATAAAATGATACTAATGGCCAATTAGGTTAGGATAGCTACATTATAAATAGAGACCGGAAAAATTCGCGGATTCATTAGCCGATAGACTAGAATTCAAATACATATAGTACCTCTTAGATTATTTTACAATTGGCTTACTGTTCATCTGGACGAATCTCAACCAAAGAAGGATCGATTCACAGACAAACCAACTGAGACGACTTACAAGTCAGCAGCCAATGAACTTTCGTTAATTGCCCGAGTGTACGGGGGAATGTGCAGTCTATCCTGAAGACCATCGAAACCGCGAATTTTTCCGGTCTCTAATTATAAATACTTTAAAACATTGTGGACGGTTGATTTGGTTAGGATAGCTACATAAAAGATACGGAAAAAAAACATGAACTTCGGGGAACTTCGGGTTTCGGCTCTCTCGTCTGTGAAAAATAAGGCTTTCCGTCCGAAAATCTCCACGGTTTCGAACACGTTGGCCAACTTGAACTTTTTCAGTCCGGATCCGCGTCGTTTGGTGGCAGGACTGGTCGCCGGGCGAGTGGCCAGCGCTCGCCTGGTGCGGCAGCCCGCCGCGAGAGGCGCTGGCGTCGGCCCCCGCGGGCGCCTCACGACCTAGCCCCTCCCCCCTCGTTCCTTATACGTGCGCGTCATTACAGACCCCCTCCCCGCCCCGCCCTAATGCGACTTTATAACACGTTGCGAGGGCCGGAGCTATGCAAATTGCCCCGCCGTGGAACCGTTCTCCCGTGTTTTGTTCCGGACACGGACTCCACCCCCCCCCCCCCCTTCACACACCCACGAACCACCCCCGCCGACCGCCAGTGCTATTTTACACGTTAATAACAAACCGACTAAAAAAAAAAGAAAAGAAATCAAGACGGCCCGACGGAGGGAGTCGGAAAAGGGGAGAAACAAAAAATAAAATGAAGGAGAGAGAAAATATCTCTCGCCGGGAAATTGAGGAGGCATGTAAATGTAGTCGGTCACATTAATGTTCCGAATCAAAGAGCTGCTGCTTCGCGGTGTGTTTCAAACCCCTTCTTCTCCCCCTTCCTTTTTTTTTTGCTCTGGTACACTTGTCGGGGGTTGGCGTGTTCGCCAGGAATTAGAGCAAATCCCCCCCCCCCCCCCCCCCCCCAAACTACAACCCTTCTCGATTCACAGTAATGCTCGTGTTCTACTATGATTTTGAACAACTGTGGAAGGGTTTGTAAGGAGGGTGAATGGCGTTGGGCATCGCTTCTGGACTCGGCGCGCCAATAAATACGCGTGCGCCTTTTTTCGAACACGAAACGGAACGCACTCGAATGATGCCATACAAGGTGAGGTCGTGGGTGAAGTGGAGCCACATAGTAGAGCTGCAATACTGTTCATTGCGTGTGATGTCTCCCGCTTTGAATGGTAGTTAACAAACCGTACATTGGATAGCTCCATAACATATGCCCATAACTAGGGGCAGGCATTATTCACGATAAAATCTGTACACTTATTAGACTGCAACAAGGTATACCTGCACCCGTGGTTTTATCCTTGTGATTGTCGGCCGTCTGCGAGAGACTTCGTTGAATTATTTTACCAGGCCACTCAGGACGTGTTTACTTCCGCGATGAATCACTTGTATTGGTGTTGTTACAACCGATATGTACATGGGAGAAACTCAATGACCTCTAGGACAGACTCCACGATCCTCTATGTATTAGGACAAATTGCACCTGCTCATTGGATAATGACTCGTGACACGCGTTACCTGTGATGCTTGTGATTTGATTCTTCATTTGTTGAAGGTTTTTCACTGGCTTAGAGTCCTTCAGGTAAACGGTGGTTCAATCACTGACTCAGAATGAAGGTGAATGATTTTGGAGTCTAGCCTACCGCGATATGAATCCGCGAATTTTTCCGGTCTCTACCCATAACTAATGCCTAGGGGCATGCGTTTTTCGCGAAATAATCTGCTCGCTGGTTAGACTGCAACAAGGTATGCCATTGTTCCCTTGTGATTGGTGGCCGTCTGCGAGAGAAGCCATCGCCCTGTCTGGCCGGGCCATTCAGGACGAGTTTGCTTCCGCACTGGGTGGCTGTGATTGGTGCGCCGACAGTAGACATGCACCTGGAATAAACCCAGCCAACCACGAGACACAGAAAATGCTATAGAGTTTTAGCACACAGCTGGTCGGAAAATCTTTTCGCGAAAATCACATGGCCCTACTAATGCCCGACATGCGTTGCAATCCCTCAATCATTTTTTTTTTTGTAACTTGTTTGAAGTAGGTACACACATACAAAGCATCTCTCTATCTCTCTGTAGTTGGATATCTATATACATATGTCTTCTTGTTTATCTCTGTATCTACATATATATCTCAATCCACATATGTATCTACCTCTATTTATCTCTCTATCTCTTTGTATATACATATATATCTCGCCCATTATCTCTCTCCTTTGTATACCTATATTTATATATCTCTATATATGGCACTCTTAAGCAATAAAAATGTTAAAAAATTATGTTTTTTACCCATCTATATTTTATGTTTATGTTTATCTGTCACGGGTGTGACAAAGGTATATTAAAAAAACGGGAGTATTCGAATGAAACGTTGCGTCAAAAATTTAAAAGCATTCCGTGAAGATCTTTTGGGGATTCGAAAATTTTGAACGAACGAAAATTTATATTTTTATTTATATAGATGGAGAGTGAGTCTGAGTTCGACCGAACAACTTTGGCCACAGGTTCATCACGACAAAATGAGTTGAAAACCTCTATATGACTTATACTCCCAGCTGGTATACGTGTTTGAAGTTGGGGCTGAACATAATTTTTATTGTCAATAAGATGTAGAGATCGGAAAAATTTGCGGATTCAATGACCTCTAGGATAGCCTCCATTACACCTCTGCATTTCTCAGGCAAACACGCATGTAAATTGGGTGCTAACTTGTGAGGCGTCTCCACTAGGTAGCTTGTGATTCGATGCTTCTTCGGTCGATAGTCTCTCATTGGCCCAGAGAGCTTCAGTTAAACTGCGAGCCAATAGCAGAACCAGCAGAATTGTACACATGTTTGAATTTCAGCCTATCACGAAATGAATCCACGAATTTTTCCGGTCTCTAATAAGATGTAACACTGAGCGTCTAAATTGTGTTCAAATGAATTAAGTCCTGCAACCGTAGCGAATTTTCTCGCTCAAAAAATTATTTAATTGAAATTATTGGGGGGAAAACACTATTTTTTTCCCTATGCCTTTTGACATGTTTCTGCCATTTATATCACTGAAATGATTTTGCGACAGCGACAAAATTTGTGGACGTTTAAAACTCAATTCTATTAAACATTATCCAGACTCTTGGTGTTCAGGCTTCAATACTTTCTCTATTGTTTACAAATATTTTTTTGTTCATTTCCAACTTGAAAGACGTATACCAGGCTTGGGAGGTACTAAGTCGCATAGTTGTTTAAATTTTTTTTTTCATGTCAAACCTGTGGCTGATGTTTTTCGGTCAAATTCAGACACACTTTTTATCTATAGGCTGTATCTATAGGATATATATATATATAGGAATATATATATATATAGGTATATACACACTCACGTTTCTTCAGCTGATGTATTCGTGACTCTTGAAGGATTAAAAATTATATTTATATCTTCTTAATCATAATCCGACTCGCAGCTTAACTATCTGAAAATAATTTCCGCTAAATAAAATATACAAAAAATATGATTACAGTGATTATTTCTGTGAGAAATGGTAGCTTAAATATTATTTATGTTCTCAAGTTACTTTAAGTGCATGCGATAAAAGCTGGAATATTTGTAAAGTGTACCTGAAAGTATTTATTTAATGTAATATTGTCTAGGCGATCCTCGGTAACTGATGTAAGTAGCTATTTTACAGTATTTGGTGCAAATATAATTTCTTTTTATTTTATTTTTTTTACAAATATATAATACTTTAATTGTAACTTTGTTAACTTTTGGAGATTTCCAAAAGTTAATAAACAGCTTCAAAAAAAAATTTGAAGATTATTTATGTTATTTATATGCCTAATAAAAATAAATTATTTTGGTTAAGATGAAAGAAGGTATTATCATAGTATGACGATTATTTAGTCCAGATATTTTTTTGAGTAGTTATCGTAATTATTTTTGTGTAACATACTAAACTACTTTTAGATGCTGACTGACCACCACATTTTCAGAATAAATACTAGTTTAAACTCTTTTTGAACTCGTTAATGTATAACAAAGACTAGCACCGCCATATAACTTTCATAAACATTTTAAAACAATTTTAAAATAGCAAAACAAGACACAGAGATCGGTGATAAGTAGGGACTGGAAAAATGCACATGTTAAATTACCTCTAGGACGAACTCCATAGTTCTACGTACAGTCGGTCAAATGCCACCCACTCATTGGCTGCTGTCTTGTGAGACGTTCCAGCGTAGCAGCCTGTGATTCGATAAAGCTTTGGTTGGGTGTTTCTCATTGGTCCAGAGTCACCCAGGTGAGTAGTGAGCCAATAGCAGAGGCAGCACTGAGGTATATCGATTTGTATTTTAGCCAATCGCGAAATGAATTTGCGAATTTTTCCGGTCTCTAGTGATAAGGGTATTCAAACCCGTTGGTTTGGATCAATAACCTAAACTTTTAGTTGCGAACGAAGCGGTGGGCCCACCTTTTGGGCAATTTTCTCTTCTTGAATAATTTAGCAAGTGGAATAATCACTAAGACCAGATGCTTCGTTCCGCCGAGCCACAACGCCAGCGAACCCGGTTCGCAGATTTAGGAAACGCTAATGCAATTCCCAGATACCGGAATGAATAAATTTCTACCAGAGTTCATATCACAAGACTCCATCTAAGAGTCGAGAGTGAAACTTGGCAGACCTCTTTTTTTTTTATTTACACACATTTCTTACCTTTTAGTTTCAACAAATTTTACTGTAATTTTCTTTTTTTTTTCTTCTTTAAAACTCAATGCCAGCTTTTTTCTTTTCCTTCGTCTCTTTATTCTAATAATTCCTACCGTATTTTCCCCACCCCTCTTTGCAATATGAATGCGGAAGCATACTCCAGTTTTCAGAGTTCTGAGCAAAAGTGACTTATGGAAATGCCTCCTAACGTTTGTTTTCCAACATAGTTTTTCTTTCGTTTTTTTTTTTTTTACATAAAGGAATATATAGCTGTATTATTATCTTGAATAAACGTTTAATACATTAAAAATTAAAAACAGAAAAATGAAATTACATAATAATTAAGGTTTCATTTATTTAATTCCTACAAAATTTTCAGAACATTTCGCATAAGGTGCAAATATTTCCTTTAGACCAAATACCGTTGTATATCTGGTACATATAATCCAACGTGAATGGCTGCATAACTAATGCAATAATTTATAGTTACTCAATGGCTTTGTAAAACGTAAAACTTTAAAATAAATTAAAAATTACAGTTTAAAAATATACCAATATGACATGACTGTTAAACCAATCTGCACTCAGTTTATAGATGTAAATCTCAAACGGAAATGAAGGCTGCGTAAACTTATCTTGATTTATGAGTTATATTTGTATATACTCACCATATTTTCTAACGTAAAAATTAGCAAATAACTTACAATTTTTGTTTTAAAAAATGTTATAAAGAACAGAAAAATCTTTAAAAACACAATTTATTTAATAGTTTTGAGTATACAAACTATATGTGAATTATTTGAAGAGATGTCCAAAATTAAGGAAAAAAAATTGAACTTGTCTTTCAGTTCTCGTCAGAATGTGTAAAATACAACATCCGTAACGAGAAAATTCGTATGCTCTCATGTTGCAAATACACTTATAATAAGAAAATCTGACATGATTTTAACGCATAATTCTTTTTAAATAATGCCAAGCGTGATACATATGCACAGATTGTGTTTTCACCAACATTTCTGGACGCGAATCACGCGTAGTTTTCTCATTCCGCCGCAAGAATGCGCTGCCGGAGCAGCTACGTCGACTATCGAAATTATAAAATATATAATGAAACAGCTCCAATAAAAGCGAAAAAAAAAACTAATAAAATATGTAGCTAAACCTCGGGTTTGCATCTGATTTTGAACAATGAATTTTATTAAAATACTGCCAATTTTGTTAAAATTCACGAAAAAGTTAATACTTTAAAGAAATACATTTTTTTAAATTTGGTTCACGCCATTCTCCACACATGTCAACACCGTGGTTGTTTCATATTTTCTTTTGTTGACTCCATCACATTCACGAAATACTCCCCTTGAATTCCGTATCTTAAAAAGCTCAGATGTTACACATCACCCTTAATTCCCTACAAATTCTGGGGAAATACAATAGGGATTTTTTTTAAACAGTAGTGTATTTAAAACACCATACTGTTACGAGACTGCTAGAGAAGACGCGGAGGGCAGGCCGGCGGTGACAGCGGGGACTCGTGGGAGACCCCGCAGGTAGCTCCCGTAACTCCACCACGTGGATATTGTTCAGAGCTTGCGCTCTGCTGAATTCATCACACGCGCTCCGAGGTCATGTACTCCCTCGAAAGGGCGGAGTCCAACGGGAAATGGCATGACCCCGTATGGCGAAGGGAAACGGATATGCCGTTTCGTCGGTGAAGAGCCATGTCGAGAGGCTGAGGCCACCCGTAACAACCCCCGGCCCATTCGGCTACCAATAGCTTCCCTGTTGGCTATGCCCCCACAAGAAGCAGTAAGTGCGACTGTCCGGACCTCTGGTATCTCTGGGACTCCTTAAGGACACCCAGAGAGCCCTTGGTCAGGCCGAAGTCCTAGCTGTCCAGCAGCTGTCCAGCTGTCCAGACCAGAGCCTGAGCAGTGTGTCACTGCTCACACGTCCAGTGCGAGACCGACACCACACGGCCAGAGCACGTTGAGCAAACCTCAGCGGGGGAACTCCCAGTATGATTGGCCACCTGGCACTACTGCCTAGATCACTCATGGCACTCGGGGCTTCTCCGGCCTGCTGTTTGCCCGTGGGCTAACTGACCCAGCCCAGGCCACAGGGTCACCTCGGGATCTGCAACCCGAAGGACCTGCCCCTTCGGATATCCCTCCGTCTCGGGGTCCCAGGAGCCCGGCCGCAGTCCTTTCCCATGTCAGCAGCCCCGCCCACTGCAATACGATTTAGCGCGGCGCCTGGTTGCCTCTCTCTCTCGAGAGAGAGAGAGAGAGAGAGAAGTGGCGTAACTAGAACGCCATTGTTCTAGCACCTTCGAATATTATATCTGGGACACTTCGGAGGGGTACTTGGCAGGTATTCGAGAGACCTTTGAGATAGTGTGTTAGAGTGAAAGAGGCCGGTGGTGACACCGGTGAATCCTCGGAGAGGTTTGAGTGATCTTCGCATGCGAGCGGCGCGCGGTAAGAAACGAACAGCAGAGAGAACCACTGTCGAGCCAAGCTCCAGCGGTGAAGATTAAATAGTGGACTTACGAATGTGTGATAAATATGTGGACAGACACTAAGGTTATTATAATTAAGTTTATAATGTAAATATTAGCTAAAAATTATAAAACTGTATCTAATTAGTATAAAATGTATTTGACAATAGCAAACGTTTTCTCTAAGAATAAAATAAAACGTTATATAGAGGGACAAACTTAAATAGCGGCCTCATAGTTGCTTCTGTCGATTATTTACAACGTGATCTAAATAACACCGTAAATATCGTCCATGTTAGATGTCTTATATAGGGTTATTTAAGGATATAATTACTTCTCCAACTGTCCAAAGGAATTTCACGCCAAATAGTTACTAAACTTTGTAAACTTTCCTGAATAGTGGCTAAAATCCTATTTAACTACTATTTAACACCCGCCACTGGCAAATACAAAGTACAAATAGGATTAAAACAACTACATTAAAAGATTTTCCTTATCATTTCGCTGTATGCGAAAATTTCTCCCACTTACTTTTATGTTAATGCAGATAGTCCAAAACAATTATTGCGTTCAAAAGTATAAACTAATGTAGTGTCATTTATAAACTAGCTCACCCTTTAAAAATTTGAACAACGGAATACCATCTGGCTTCACGTAGAGAACTCGTAACGTATTTTCCAATTTTAAGCCTTAATCTAATTTGCATGCGATATCATTGAGAACACTTAATAGAATGAGCACAGAAAGAATAACAGAAAAAGTATGTAATATGTTTACAAGTAATCAGTGATAAAACTCCCGTAGCAGAAAAATTATCTGTTAAATTATCTGTTATTCTAAACTTTATTTTATAATAATCTATGTGATGCAGGAAAAGTTAATAAATTCTACTTCCTATCTAGGTTATTGCCATCCTTTCACAGCCATTTTTTTTAAAAAAATTTAAATGTTTTTCAGTGTAGGCACAGAGTATAAAACCAATTATCATTTACAAGAGGGTCTGAGATTTTGTGTCCTCGCAGCTACATTTAGGTATTTATTTCATAATGCAAAACAATGTAACAATTTCAAACACTTAACAACAAAAACATACAATATGCATATGTGAAATATTTATAATTTTTTTAAATGGGATTAAACCCTATTGCTTGTGATTTGACAGTGCTGATCTATTTAATATTTAATCCAATATACAGATCTACTATTTAAAACATTCGAAGTATCAGGCCAGAGTGGGTGTTAAGTTGTGATTACTTAGCCATTTCCGTTTTCATTGGCCCTAATAACAGTTCTAAAGGTTCAAACTTAGGGCAAATCTTGCTGTCATAATTCAAAAATGACTATATGACTGTTAAAACAAAAGTTATAATTATTTGACATATCTTAGTTTCATGTTGCATGTTTATTTAAGAGCTCTTTAGAAATGTTTTTGACTTATTTTAACAAACCTTATTTTATTATAAACAGTTATTATCATAAAATAATTGCATCATTAATTACGATTTTCCTGCTGGCATTGTAAGGGAATTTATTCCTGAAAGACACATTTCCTAGAAAATCATAATGTTCTCTACTCTTTGTGCATTTATTTAAAATCTTAGCTAGTAATTTCATAACATGTCTATCAGAGATACGAAGGAACTGGCTGTTGTATGGAACAAAGTAGCTATCGCTTGAAAAGAGGTCGTTAAGGAAAGGGAGTCAGGGGAAAGAGGGGTAGGAGAATTATTAATAAATGAAAAGAAAGACCGTCAAAAGAAATACGTGCGTATAAAAAGGAACATTATGACATTTTTGCGTGAACCAACTGGAGCGACCCCTCGATGTATAGGCAGCCCGGCAAGACCCTGACGGCTATTACAGACGTCCTCCAATTTGCTTTGTTATTTATTAAATTGACGAATGTCCAGGGCACTTGAGCGTATTCACTAGAAAGTTTTTTTTTTACCATGCCCAGGGAAAACTTCCTATTTGAATTCCCCACACACTCGCCTCCCTTTCCACCTCAATCCCCTACTTTCCGCTTTTTTTCCACGACATCCCTAATTGAAATTTACCGTACGCATTGCCTCACGTCTAGCGATTTCTGTGAACTTTATAGTGATTCAGCAAAGAAGCAATCATTATAGAAGTCAAAGGAAATAAAACGAAACAAGTTACCTTGTATAAACTCTGGTTTTTAAATAATTTAGGAAACACTCAAGACCCCCAGTATTTGTTTGTTTATTTTTCCGTGAAACTTTATTCGGAAAGCTGCGTTTCTAATGAATATAAGTTTACGTAAATAAAATATTATATAAACTTCTCAATTTATAACTCTCAGGCATTTTGGACAACATGAAATTTTTTAAAGTGAATATGCCAGTCGCTTTTACTAAACTAATTAAACTTAGCCACGCTCCACTCTGACTCAGTCTAATATAAAATGAATAGGAAAGTAAATCAAAGTATTCTAGCGAACATAGGTTCACAGAGGAAACACATCATTCAATGTAATACCCTGCTTTTCGTTGTTGTGGCTATGCTGTCGAATGAAAGGAAAGGAAGAAAAAATTATATCCTTTTTTTAAAAAAAATATATATATTTTTTATTCAAAGCTATGGGACGGACTATATTTTTTGTTTGTTGGTTTTCTGCATAAAAATAAAGATCATATGTTTTACCGAGGTTTGAATATGCGACGTATGACTGCACTGAGAGAAGCATTCGTTTCCTAAATTCAAACCGCACAATTTCAAATATTGCCATTGCGCTTTATTGATTGTCATAGTGAACGCAAGGCGTATTGTAAATCGAAGCCGTTTGAAATCGATCTCTTTATATCGCTATAATAAACGGTAGTAGTTGGAAAATGGGGGTTCAAGCACAGGCGCAGGAGCCAGGAGCCGGCCGCCATCTTGGATGACGTCATTTTTGACCCAAAATTCCTCAAAATTCCTCAAAAATGACTCAAAATGACTCAAAATTTCCCGTTTTCGAGGGAAAAATTCCCGTTTCGAGGGAAAAAATTCCCGTTTCGAGGGAAAATTTCCCGTTTTATTCCGTAAAAATCCCAGTGGATAGAAAAGTCCTAAAAGTGGCTGAATCATCCCTAACGCAAGCCACTGTTAAGCCGCTATCAGGACTTGACCTTTGACCTTGCTAATCTATGCTAATCTATGCTAATCTATGCCAATCTATGCCAATCTACGCTAATCTATGCCAATCTATGCTAATCTATGCCAATCTATGCTAATCCGTATGCTAATCTATGCTAATCTGTATGCTAATCCATACTAATCTGTATGCCAATCCATGCTAATCCATCCACCATTTTGTATTTCTAGAAATTTCCACCAACTTTGAATCGTGACGTCACCGTTGCACTTTGTGTCACGGACGCCATCTTGGATTTGAATTTTTTTTTTCGAACTTTGAAATTCGATGTAAACATCAACCACCATCTTGTTTTCGTCTGCTGGTGGCCGCCATCTTGTTTTCGTCTGCTGGTGGCAGCCATCTTGTTTTCGTCTGATGGTGGCCGCCATCTTGTTTTCGTCTGCTGGAGGCAGCCATCTTGTGAGAGTGCGCTCACGCCATGTTAGTTTAATTCTTACCCGCTAGAGTGCAGTAATCATTTATTATTACTGTGACACCCACCATCTTGTCATTTGGCCACCATCTTGAAAATCCATAATTATTTAGCTAGGAATTCGGGAAAGATTCCAAAATTTATTAAATAAATCACCCATTAATTTATTTATTGAATCGCTGGATTCCCGTCCTTTGTTCGATACCTGATCGATGCAATAATGTTTAATTTTATGTAAAATAATAATAATTTCAATAAACCATCTTCAACATTCTTAAAGAGACTTTAAAACCTCTACTACCATCATCCTATAAGCCATCAACACCACCATCTTGGAAAATTCGTAATTATATTGCTAGAGATTCGGGAAAAAGTTACAAATTCATTAAATAAATTTGCAAACAATAAAATGATTAATTAGGTCGACTCAGGCCCTTGACACGATTCGGAATGAAGATGGAAAAAAATAAACATAATATAATAGTGGCAGGTTCGAGAAAGAAAACAACACAAGTTCTTTCACAAAATAAACTTTATTACATAATTTCTACTTTACTACACGAACACTTGCGAAAGCCAGCAATCTTATAATCATTTAGGTCCGCAGCGGCGTGAAATGACTAATTCTTAGCTCCAATCGGCTTATACTAGAAAGAGTCCAGCCAGAACCTTTACAGACATAGTCCTCCTCTTCTTGACAGAGTTTCTGGATACCGTTTTTAACAGTATGCTTCACATCGTTAGAACTGTAAATTACTGCAGCCGATGTCTTGAATGCACACTTCTTCACTTCGTCTTCGAATGGATACGGCTTTCCATATATACAGTCCAACCACAAGTTGTATTTTAATGAACCGTTTGTTGCTACATCATCAGTAAGCTGATTGATTATGTTCTCTTTGATATCATCAAGAAAATTACAAATGTCTTTCGACTCACCTAACGTATTTGGATAATAGTAGTCTTTCAATGTCCCACGAAATGCAGACTGCGCCAAGTAGAACCCATTATCATTCACTTGTAATGCGCCGAACACAGTCTTAGGTTTATTTTCATGTTCAGACGTCATACCAATCGGTTGCTGCACATCGGTTTTCTTGCTTGTTCTCTTACGAGTCTCCAATCTAAAGCGAGGAGTCGAAGTTTCTACAGGTAGTTCTTCAGTAGACACACGGACTTTACCGTTGCATTTTTTCACATGTCGTCGCAAACTGTCAATACGTGTAAACCATTCATGACACCCATCACAGCGAAACTTTATACGAGATGGATTCTTCTTGCATTTACTCCGCTCATGTCTTCGTGCATCATGAGAAAATGCGAACGACATATCACAGTAGCTGCAAGGATACCGTGGTGATGAAGACGATCCTTTCAGACCCGAACCAGATGATGTTGTTGCAGCAGTTACACCATCTCCAGGCATACTCTTATGAACATCAATACATCGTTGCTGCACCGAAACCTTTACTTTCTGCCGCACAGCAGGTCCTTTGCATGTCTTCATGTGCGTTTTCATATTATCTTGTCTTGCAAATTGCTTGTGACATTTCTCACAAACAAACATTTTACGATAAGGGTTCTTAGCGCATTCTCTCCTCTCATGTCGTCGAGTATTGCTGCTGTTTGTGAAAATCTTGTCACAGTAACAGCACCGATGTTCGTTAGTCGGTGTTGAATCACCAGTCATTGAAGTTTCCATCGAGGGCGAAACGAAGTTCGACGAGTTTTCCTGCGTAGTCAGCACCACCGGCATTAAAGTCTCTCCTGCTGACGGTATCGCGACTGTTGAAATCTCCTCTTTTGATGACGTCGTCTTTGCCGACGGGATCTGCACCTTCTCCACCGTAGCTGACGTCAGGGTTCCCGTAGACGATGGTGCGTCGTCCATCAAGTTCGGCGTTTTAGATGGTAAAGATGCCATCGAAGTCTCAAGAACAGGCAATTACACGACGTATGCACCAGTAGAATCAAACTAGGTGATCCTTACACCGACGACGTCAGTAACAAACTGAGCGACCTGCTGTCCAGGACTCGCTTATATACACGCACCGGTTGGAATAATACTCTAGTCAAATCAAGAACCAATTACTATAATACTCGAGTCAAAACACCATTGAAAGAAGAAGCGCACCAAAATAAGGTAACGCATTTGGAAACAAATTCATCAAATGAAATGAACACGCAATGCACGCACTTGCAGCTTTCATCTCAAGGTATCATTTAAATTTCATTCAAGCGAAGTATCAAGCCAATGTCACATCATATTATCATCCTATTGGTCATACTATCCTCAAAATATAACAGTCTTATAAATCACACCAGTTATAGAAGGACTTATAGTTTATAACACACATCATTTCAGCCATTGTTCTTTAACAAATTCGAATTTAAAAATGTAAAATGTAAGTACTTGTTAAGTTGAAGAACCAGGTACGTAAATATATTATATACTTTATGGACACTGTAGGCACAAAAACCATGAAAGTACATATGTAAGAATGATATTTAATAAAACTAATATTAGCTCTATACCCACACGACTATGTGTTGACTGCTGTGTCTAGGGTGTTGACCTCAATTTATACCGCTAGGACCTCCCTCCAGTCCAGTCACGTGTACCGTTGCTTCCGCTGTTGTCCCCCGCCTTGCTGGCGGCCTCCAATATTCGAACGAGGTGATCAACCATCCAAACCCTAAACATGTTCGCATTGTGTCTTGAGATCGGACCTGGACATCCAAGTTACATAGAGTATAATATACTCTGAAATACATAATAAAGAGAAAATTGATATAAATAACATTATACTTTGCTTAATAGTTCCAGAAGTAATGAACGCACTGCTTGACCAGTGACAGGTGTAACTAAATATTAAATATATTTTATTTTCCATTACCTTTCGTGGAATTTATTAATCATTCACTCTACGAAAAACAACTCAAGACAATATACCTGACCATAGAATTAAAATACAGTACCGCTATGCCTTACATGAAAGTCTAATTATTCGATAATCTGAATAACCTATAAATCGTTCATGTACAAAGCCACACATACAGGCCAATTGTCTATGGACCATCAGACCGAGTCATGACAATATCAGACGTATAGGTTAGAATTTTCAGAACCGCAGGACCTTCTTCGTCTTTAGATAATTACAGTCATTTAGACCATCATGAAATCTTAATACATACTAAAGGACCAAGCGACCTTGAAAAATATTTTAGTAACACCAAGAGGTTTTGAACTAGTAAATATTCAGTCACTACATATTTTACTATGCGCAATCAACAAAAAGGAAGCACCATCAACGAAAAGACAGCACATTTGTAAACACCATCAACAAAAAGGAAGCACAATCGGAAGCACATTCATAGAAAAGGAAGCACAATCGGAAGCACAATCACAAAAAGGAAGCACATTTGGAAGCACAATCACAAAAAGGAAGCACATTTGGAAGCACAATCCACAAAAAGGAAGCACATTTGGAAGCACATTCAACGAAAAAGGAAGCACAATCATAGAAACAACGCACAATCGGAAGCACAATCAACAAAAAGGAAGCACATTCGGAAGCACATTCACAGAAAAGGAAGCACAATCGGAAGCACAATCACAAAAAGGAAGCACATTTGGAAGCACAACCACAAAAAGGAAGCACATTTGGAAGCACAACCACAAAAAGGAAGCACATTTGGAAGCACAATCCACAAAAAGGAAGCACATTTGGAAGCACATTCAACGAAAAAGGAAGCACAATCATAGAAACCACGCACAATCGGAAGCACAATCAACAAAAAGGAAGCACATTTTGGAAGCACCATCAACAAAAAGGAAGCACATTTTGGAAGCACCATCAAAAAGGCAGCACATTTTGGAAGCACAATCAAAAAAGGCAGCACATTTGGAAGCACCATCAACAAAAGAAGGAAACACATTTTGGAAGCACAATCAAAAAAGGCAGCACATTTGGAAGCACCATCAACAAAAAGAAGAAAGCACATTTTGGAAGCACCATCAAAAGGCAGCACATTTGGTAACACAAGTTACGAGAACTAAGTCTTAGTTAGAAATCAGAATGAAAGAAATAAAAACATTAAATTTTTACTTTTAATATTTAATTTATTTCTTAAGATTATACAAATAGAAGTAAAATAAGCCATTATTGTATGTAGCCAGCTTTCCTCAGTTCTTCGAGTATGAAGGATATTTCTTTTATGCACGAATAGTTTCCTGCACAAAGCGAGCCATGTAGAAGTCTTAGCCGGTCAACCAATAAGTTTGGATCTTTCCACGATGTGTACTCAATCTCTTCTACCACCATCTCACTTGCTTGTTTATTATAAATACTTTTAATATCACAATCGCCCCAGTGATCATAATAAGCGTTATCAGATTTATTTATTATAACACGTCGTTTCCATCGTTTCGGTCTCAGGACACCGTTACATTCTTCGATCTTGTCAGCTTTAGGTGCTTCATCACAGTCTATGCTTTTGTCAACAGCCTCAGAGTCACTGTTACAATCACTGTAGAAGACATCCTCTTCACCCAGATTACCATATGAATTCGATATCGATGATGTCGAAGTGCCATTATCGTCTTCATGCTTCCTTTTTAGGAGTCCATCATTTTTACAAAGTAAGAAAGATCTACTTGAATTCGACTGGAATGTATTCTCACTTTTCACGTTAAGGATTCTTCCATTGTCTTCATTCTTCCATAAATCATCATCGTCCTTCAATTTAAGTTCTTTGTCGAGATCGGAAGAGCCACGAACATAATCTCTCTCAAGACAAGGAAAATTATTGTCGTAATGCAGATCACTATTCCTTAGTCTAGTAGATCCACCGTTGTACTCTGGCTTGTACGCAGGCTTAACGTTACAAGTTCTGTCATGTCTTTTTAAGCTCTCTCTCCGCGTAAACGACTTGTTACATCGAACGCAACTTATCATATTGCGTAGCGGATTTTTAACACAGTCATTCTTCTGGTGTTGTCTTCCATTCTTTCTCAAGATAAATTCTTTGCTGCAAAACTTACACCTGTGTCCTTTCGATACAGCGACAGACACCGAATCAGGATTCATATTAGTTACTGTGACTAATGTTAGATACAAACAGACAGTTTTCCAATTGGAACCATTACTTAAATATAATTTTTTAAATATTTCTTAAGCGATAGTTATCTCATGCAAAGGTACTTTTTGTAAGTAGTTCTGCTTTTCAACAACAGATGACACCACGTATTGCTTGCAGGTAAATATTATTTCTTTCTTTCATGCGGGATGCAGGATTCTCACTAACGATCGCAATAGAGGGATGGCATCGCTAGACTCCAAGGAGAAGGTAGTTTGTTCTTCCAGTTAGTGTTTCTCAGATTTCTCAGGGTATATATTATTATTTGACTGAATAATGATTTTTTTTTAAATTCCACCTAATAAAAATAAAATAGAAGCACTCAGAGAAAACCATCAGGGATGATGTCGTTTATAAACATCATAAATTACCATTTTTTTAAAAAAAAGTCCAAATTTAATCCTGCTTAAGCAAAGAGTTCACAAGCCCCGCTTGTGAACTCTTTGCTTAAGCAACATGAGAGTTCTAGCACAAGCCCGCTTGTGAACTCTTTGCTTAAGCAACATGAGAGTTCTAGCACAAGCCCGCTTGTGAACTCTTTGCTTAAGCAACATGAGAGTTCTAGCACAAGCGGGCTTGTGAACTCTTTGCTTAAGCAGGATTAAATTTGGACTTTTTTTAAAAAAATTGTAATTTATGATGTTTATAAACGACATCATCCCTGATGGTTTTCTCTGAGTGCTTCTATTTTATTTTTATTAGGTGGAATTTAAAAAAAATCATTATTCAGTCAAATAATAATATATACCCTGAGAAATCTGAGAAACACTAACTGGAAGAACAAACTACCTTCTCCTTGGAGTCTAGCGATGCCATCCCTCTATTGCGATCGTTAGTGAGAATCCTGCATCCCGCATGAAAGAAAGAAATAATATTTACCTGCAAGCAATACGTGGTGTCATCTGTTGTTGAAAAGCAGAACTACTTACAACAAGTACCTTTGCATGAGATAACTATCGCTTAAGAAATATTTAAAAAATTATATTTAAGTAATGGTTCCAATTGGAAAACTGTCTGTTTGTATCTAACATTAGTCACAGTAACTAATATGAATCCTGATTCGGTGTCTGTCGCTGTATCGAAAGGACACAGGTGTAAGTTTTGCAGCAAAGAATTTATCTTGAGAAAGAATGGAAGACAACACCAGAAGAATGACTGTGTTAAAAATCCGCTACGCAATATGATAAGTTGCGTTCGATGTAACAAGTCGTTTACGCGGAGAGAGAGCTTAAAAAGACATGACAGAACTTGTAACGTTAAGCCTGCATACAAGCCAGAGTACAACGGTGGATCTACTAGACTAAGGAATAGTGATCTGCATTACGACAATAATTTTCCTTGTCTTGAGAGAGATTATGTTCGTGGCTCTTCCGATCTCGACAAAGAACTTAAATTGAAGGACGATGATGATTTATGGAAGAATGAAGACAATGGAAGAATCCTTAACGTGAAAAGTGAGAATACATTCCAGTCGAATTCAAGTAGATCTTTCTTACTTTGTAAAAATGATGGACTCCTAAAAAGGAAGCATGAAGACGATAATGGCACTTCGACATCATCGATATCGAATTCATATGGTAATCTGGGTGAAGAGGATGTCTTCTACAGTGATTGTAACAGTGACTCTGAGGCTGTTGACAAAAGCATAGACTGTGATGAAGCACCTAAAGCTGACAAGATCGAAGAATGTAACGGTGTCCTGAGACCGAAACGATGGAAACGACGTGTTATAATAAATAAATCTGATAACGCTTATTATGATCACTGGGGCGATTGTGATATTAAAAGTATTTATAATAAACAAGCAAGTGAGATGGTGGTAGAAGAGATTGAGTACACATCGTGGAAAGATCCAAACTTATTGGTTGACCGGCTAAGACTTCTACATGGCTCGCTTTGTGCAGGAAACTATTCGTGCATAAAAGAAATATCCTTCATACTCGAAGAACTGAGGAAAGCTGGCTACATACAATAATGGCTTATTTTACTTCTATTTGTATAATCTTAAGAAATAAATTAAATATTAAAAGTAAAAATTTAATGTTTTTATTTCTTTCATTCTGATTTCTAACTAAGACTTAGTTCTCGTAACTTGTGTTACCAAATGTGCTGCCTTTTGATGGTGCTTCCAAAATGTGCTTTCTTCTTTTTGTTGATGGTGCTTCCAAATGTGCTGCCTTTTTTGATTGTGCTTCCAAAATGTGTTTCCTTCTTTTGTTGATGGTGCTTCCAAATGTGCTGCCTTTTTTGATTGTGCTTCCAAAATGTGCTGCCTTTTTGATGGTGCTTCCAAAATGTGCTTCCTTTTTGTTGATGGTGCTTCCAAAATGTGCTTCCTTTTTGTTGATTGTGCTTCCGATTGTGCGTGGTTTCTATGATTGTGCTTCCTTTTTCGTTGAATGTGCTTCCAAATGTGCTTCCTTTTTGTGGATTGTGCTTCCAAATGTGCTTCCTTTTTGTGGTTGTGCTTCCAAATGTGCTTCCTTTTTGTGGTTGTGCTTCCAAATGTGCTTCCTTTTTGTGATTGTGCTTCCGATTGTGCTTCCTTTTCTGTGAATGTGCTTCCGAATGTGCTTCCTTTTTGTTGATTGTGCTTCCGATTGTGCGTTGTTTCTATGATTGTGCTTCCTTTTTCGTTGAATGTGCTTCCAAATGTGCTTCCTTTTTGTGGATTGTGCTTCCAAATGTGCTTCCTTTTTGTGATTGTGCTTCCAAATGTGCTTCCTTTTTGTGATTGTGCTTCCGATTGTGCTTCCTTTTCTATGAATGTGCTTCCGATTGTGCTTCCTTTTTGTTGATGGTGTTTACAAATGTGCTGTCTTTTCGTTGATGGTGCTTCCTTTTTGTTGATTGCGCATAGTAAAATATGTAGTGACTGAATATTTACTAGTTCAAAACCTCTTGGTGTTACTAAAATATTTTTCAAGGTCGCTTGGTCCTTTAGTATGTATTAAGATTTCATGATGGTCTAAATGACTGTAATTATCTAAAGACGAAGAAGGTCCTGCGGTTCTGAAAATTCTAACCTATACGTCTGATATTGTCATGACTCGGTCTGATGGTCCATAGACAATTGGCCTGTATGTGTGGCTTTGTACATGAACGATTTATAGGTTATTCAGATTATCGAATAATTAGACTTTCATGTAAGGCATAGCGGTACTGTATTTTAATTCTATGGTCAGGTATATTGTCTTGAGTTGTTTTTCGTAGAGTGAATGATTAATAAATTCCACGAAAGGTAATGGAAAATAAAATATATTTAATATTTAGTTACACCTGTCACTGGTCAAGCAGTGCGTTCATTACTTCTGGAACTATTAAGCAAAGTATAATGTTATTTATATCAATTTTCTCTTTATTATGTATTTCAGAGTATATTATACTCTATGTAACTTGGATGTCCAGGTCCGATCTCAAGACACAATGCGAACATGTTTAGGGTTTGGATGGTTGATCACCTCGTTCGAATATTGGAGGCCGCCAGCAAGGCGGGGGACAACAGCGGAAGCAACGGTACACGTGACTGGACTGGAGGGAGGTCCTAGCGGTATAAATTGAGGTCAACACCCTAGACACAGCAGTCAACACATAGTCGTGTGGGTATAGAGCTAATATTAGTTTTATTAAATATCATTCTTACATATGTACTTTCATGGTTTTTGTGCCTACAGTGTCCATAAAGTATATAATATATTTACGTACCTGGTTCTTCAACTTAACAAGTACTTACATTTTACATTTTTAAATTCGAATTTGTTAAAGAACAATGGCTGAAATGATGTGTGTTATAAACTATAAGTCCTTCTATAACTGGTGTGATTTATAAGACTGTTATATTTTGAGGATAGTATGACCAATAGGATGATAATATGATGTGACATTGGCTTGATACTTCGCTTGAATGAAATTTAAATGATACCTTGAGATGAAAGCTGCAAGTGCGTGCATTGCGTGTTCATTTCATTTGATGAATTTGTTTCCAAATGCGTTACCTTATTTTGGTGCGCTTCTTCTTTCAATGGTGTTTTGACTCGAGTATTATAGTAATTGGTTCTTGATTTGACTAGAGTATTATTCCAACCGGTGCGTGTATATAAGCGAGTCCTGGACAGCAGGTCGCTCAGTTTGTTACTGACGTCGTCGGTGTAAGGATCACCTAGTTTGATTCTACTGGTGCATACGTCGTGTAATTGCCTGTTCTTGAGACTTCGATGGCATCTTTACCATCTAAAACGCCGAACTTGATGGACGACGCACCATCGTCTACGGGAACCCTGACGTCAGCTACGGTGGAGAAGGTGCAGATCCCGTCGGCAAAGACGACGTCATCAAAAGAGGAGATTTCAACAGTCGCGATACCGTCAGCAGGAGAGACTTTAATGCCGGTGGTGCTGACTACGCAGGAAAACTCGTCGAACTTCGTTTCGCCCTCGATGGAAACTTCAATGACTGGTGATTCAACACCGACTAACGAACATCGGTGCTGTTACTGTGACAAGATTTTCACAAACAGCAGCAATACTCGACGACATGAGAGGAGAGAATGCGCTAAGAACCCTTATCGTAAAATGTTTGTTTGTGAGAAATGTCACAAGCAATTTGCAAGACAAGATAATATGAAAACGCACATGAAGACATGCAAAGGACCTGCTGTGCGGCAGAAAGTAAAGGTTTCGATGCAGCAACGATGTATTGATGTTCATAAGAGTATGCCTGGAGATGGTGTAACTGCTGCAACAACATCATCTGGTTCGGGTCTGAAAGGATCGTCTTCATCACCACGGTATCCTTGCAGCTACTGTGATATGTCGTTCGCATTTTCTCATGATGCACGAAGACATGAGCGGAGTAAATGCAAGAAGAATCCATCTCGTATAAAGTTTCGCTGTGATGGGTGTCATGAATGGTTTACACGTATTGACAGTTTGCGACGACATGTGAAAAAATGCAACGGTAAAGTCCGTGTGTCTACTGAAGAACTACCTGTAGAAACTTCGACTCCTCGCTTTAGATTGGAGACTCGTAAGAGAACAAGCAAGAAAACCGATGTGCAGCAACCGATTGGTATGACGTCTGAACATGAAAATAAACCTAAGACTGTGTTCGGCGCATTACAAGTGAATGATAATGGGTTCTACTTGGCGCAGTCTGCATTTCGTGGGACATTGAAAGACTACTATTATCCAAATACGTTAGGTGAGTCGAAAGACATTTGTAATTTTCTTGATGATATCAAAGAGAACATAATCAATCAGCTTACTGATGATGTAGCAACAAACGGTTCATTAAAATACAACTTGTGGTTGGACTGTATATATGGAAAGCCGTATCCATTCGAAGACGAAGTGAAGAAGTGTGCATTCAAGACATCGGCTGCAGTAATTTACAGTTCTAACGATGTGAATCATACTGTTAAAAACGGTATCCAGAAACTCTGTCAAGAAGAGGAGGACTATGTCTGTAAAGGTTCTGGCTGGACTCTTTCTAGTATAAGCCGATTGGAGCTAAGAATTAGTCATTTCACGCCGCTGCGGACCTAAATGATTATAAGATTGCTGGCTTTCGCAAGTGTTCGTGTAGTAAAGTAGAAATTATGTAATAAAGTTTATTTTGTGAAAGAACTTGTGTTGTTTTCTTTCTCGAACCTGCCACTATTATATTATGTTTATTTTTTTCCATCTTCATTTCGAATCGTGTCAAGGGCCTGAGTCGACCTAATTAATCATTTTATTGTTTGCAAATTTATTTAATGAATTTGTAACTTTTTCCCGAATCTCTAGCAATATAATTACGAATTTTCCAAGATGGTGGTGTTGATGGCTTATAGGATGATGGTAGTAGAGGTTTTAAAGTCTCTTTAAGAATGTTGAAGATGGTTTATTGAAATTATTATTATTTTACATAAAATTAAACATTATTGCATCGATCAGGTATCGAACAAAGGACGGGAATCCAGCGATTCAATAAATAAATTAATGGGTGATTTATTTAATAAATTTTGGAATCTTTCCCGAATTCCTAGCTAAATAATTATGGATTTTCAAGATGGTGGCCAAATGACAAGATGGTGGGTGTCACAGTAATAATAAATGATTACTGCACTCTAGCGGGTAAGAATTAAACTAACATGGCGTGAGCGCACTCTCACAAGATGGCTGCCTCCAGCAGACGAAAACAAGATGGCGGCCACCATCAGACGAAAACAAGATGGCTGCCACCAGCAGACGAAAACAAGATGGCGGCCACCAGCAGACGAAAACAAGATGGTGGTTGATGTTTACATCGAATTTCAAAGTTCGAAAAAAAAAATTCAAATCCAAGATGGCGTCCGTGACACAAAGTGCAACGGTGACGTCACGATTCAAAGTTGGTGGAAATTTCTAGAAATACAAAATGGTGGATGGATTAGCATGGATTGGCATACAGATTAGTATGGATTAGCATACAGATTAGCATAGATTAGCATACGGATTAGCATAGATTGGCATAGATTAGCGTAGATTGGCATAGATTGGCATAGATTAGCATAGATTCGCATAGATTAGCAAGGTCAAAGGTCAAGTCCTGATAGCGGCTTAACAGTGGCTTGCGTTAGGGATGATTCAGCCACTTTTAGGACTTTTCTATCCACTGGGATTTTTACGGAATAAAACGGGAAATTTTCCCTCGAAACGGGAATTTTTTCCCTCGAAACGGGAATTTTTCCCTCGAAAACGGGAAATTTTGAGTCATTTTGAGTCATTTTTGAGGAATTTTGAGGAATTTTGGGTCAAAAATGACGTCATCCAAGATGGCGGCCGGCTCCTGGCTCCTGCGCCTGTGCTTGAACCCCCCTTTTCCAACTACTAACGGTATTCGTGGAATTCGTAACGTCTTCACCTTTATGAGTTCCAAAATCAGAATTGTTGCTTCAATTAGATTGTTCATCATTTTTTTACTAATCGTGTGCCATTGCATATCTTTGGCAGATTGATGTTTGGCAATCCAATTTTCAAATTTATAATGCAACATCGAGTGAATTAAGAAATTCAGTTGGAAAATTCCCTACTTCAGTTTGGTTTATCACGGAGTCAATGGATTTGTATGTCACTGTTTCATCTGTGATTCTTTTTAGAATTATGTTTTTCATATCAAAAGTTATACGTCAACATTTATAGCCGCTAGAATGGCTCTTCTGCTTAACCATGCGTGATTTCGACCATTTACTTCGATGCTTTGGAAAACCTTGTCTATTAATTCTTCTTTTGAATCCACGATATTGCAAAATTAGGTGGGAAGGTTATTTTTCCGGTTTCTGGATTTATGGGTAGAGTGCCGCTACCGATCATGAGTAATTGTCTTGAAAATATGTCAGTTGTTGTATCGGTTTGAAGCTGAACTTGCATATTTGTTGTTAAGTGCATTTTTTGACTGTGCTCCAAAAATTGAATATTTCAAAAAGACAATCAATTCATCAACTGGTGTTGAGCGAGGAATAACTGTTAAATGTTTGCCTGAACTCACCGGATAGCAACACCAATGCTCCACCAAATTGAACCTGATTATTTCCCAAGTCTTTAAATATATCGTCTAATTGTGATCCGACTCGTAGAACGGGTTCTATGGAAAGCAAAAACAAAAGACGGCGGTAAAGGTAATTTTTTTATTTGCGCGTGCATTAAAAGGAGAATTAATTCATTCCGTGAAGAGTCTAATCTCATTTCTCGCTGTAACTTCCAGAGAACGTATTTTTTTTTTCTTTTCAAACAACGCTCAGTCCCCTACATGTTTATTTCCAACCGAACACCATAATATCAAAATTCATCCTTCTTACTTTGAAAATGACGGACTTCCCAGATATTTCAGGATTATTTATTTTTTTAAAAATTTACCATAAAAACGCTTGCGTATTGAAATGCAAAGATTTGTAAAAATTTAAAGTCAATTGATCGAATACTTTATGAGTTTTGCGAGTACAAACATATGGAGGCTGAATTTATATATAAAATGATCGTTGAGTGAACTATAACTGTTTATTTGCCAAACATGAAAATACGTTTGGAATGAATACTTGGGTTAGAACTATTTTTTTTTCTATTCTCAAAAATTAATAAATCAGTCTTAAAATGTGTCTTCACTTAGGAATTAAATTTCGTGAATGATGCAAAGTATATAACATAGTCTTCTAGAATAAAAATTGTTCACAGCGCGTGCAGCATATTAATTTTATTTCAGTTCTGAGATGAATCCAACCAATTTTCAGTTTACCTTAAGTTTTATAGACATTAGGCGAGTTTAAAAGTGCGCAAGAAAAATACTATAAAAATAACTAATTACAAACAAGTACGCAAATAAAGAGGACATTAAAAAATTAGAATTAAAAGGAATAGTAAATGAACTTTATATTTTCCCTTAAAGTTTTGCTTGTAGAATGACGCATGAATTAAAGTAAAAATAACTGTACTGATAGAACTAAACATATTGGGTTTCACTTCCCCATGTTTAAAATACAAAATAATATTAAATGATAGTTTATGCAGGAATAAACGTTATTGTGCTTAAAGGTTCCTTTAGGGAAGTAGGCTATGTACAGATCCATTTCTATAACCCTGTTTTGGCAACATTCCATTGCAGTACATATTCGTGGTTAATGCGACACAAAACCTACCGGTAGTGACCGGAAAAATTCGCGGATATTTTCACGTTATGCTAGAATCCAAACACAAGTACCTTCTGTGATTGTCTCACAGCTTATCTAAAGGATTCTTAGCCATTGGGAAACCATCAACCAAAGAAGTATCGAATCGTAAGCGTCCCAGTTCACATGTCTCACAAGTCAGTACCCAATGAGGAGGTTGCATTTTCCCGAGTATATAAAGGATTGAGCACAGAAAAATAGCGTCTGTACGTTTACAAAAAAAAAATTACTTTACAAAAAACTCTTTATATATAAGAGTGTATAATACAAGATGGATATTGTAACTTTGTTCAATATATGACTGTGGTTATTTTGAAATACACGAAATACGTTTTTCGAGATAATACTGAGTATTTCTTACGAAAATTGGCGCATAAATTTATATCTTCATTAATGTTTCATTCAAGGATATTTTTTTAACCAAGTAAAAGATAATCGAATAATTGTACTTTATTTTGTTTTATTATGCTTATTAATTATTAATGTTCGCAGCTAATACTGAAAAAAAATCCATGGAACTGTTTACGAATTTAACTATTGCAGCTACTGGGAGAACACAAGGCATAAATGTCCGGGCAAGAATCCAAACCCACAATTACTGCAAGCAATATTTTTTAGTGATACTTGATATAGTTGTGTTCACGTAAATGTATAAAATTTACAAATGTATGTAATTTTATACAAATATTTCTATTTCATATACATAACATATCATTTTGGGGTTTACCCCAGAGGTCACAGGAACAGTGAATTTTTCCCGTCCTTACCGGCTGGCAATATAAGCTATGGAAACGGAATGTAACTCGGCTACGCTTCCCCATCCAACATCCTGGCCTCCTAGGCGCTGTGTAGTTCCTAGAGTGTGTTTGAGGTTCCTGTAGCACTGGCGTGTCCTGTACTGTTCAAACCTGCCCTCTGGGCGGAAGCCAACCAACTGGCGGACAGTCTTTGAGTCGGTGATGTGACTCTATGGGAATCTGAGCGGTGACCCCACAGCAAGGTACTGGAACAATTTGCGAGTTGAGTGAACTCCAGGATAGACTCCACAGTCCTCTGCACACTCACGCCAATATCACACGGTCATTGGCTGCTCACGTGTGATTACGTATCAACTGGTTTTGGCTCTTGACTCATTAGTCTTTTGTTTGTGGGTTTGTGGTTGTCTCAGAGACTTCCGGACGTATATTTGAGCCAAATGCAGAAGCAGCACAAAGATATATGTTTTTGAATTTTAGCTTATCGCAAAATGAATTGTCAAATCTTTCACGTCTCTAATAATAGTTTTAGGTTGACTTTTTAGGTTTAAGTATCCGTGTACGTACTTATCATACTTACTATACTGTGTAACAAGTTTTTTAAACTTATAAAACTACTGCAAGATAAACGTTAAAACGAAAACATGGAATGAAACTACAATAGGCAAGTGCATGGTCTCTTACGACTACAATATAATAGAAAACGGTTTGTAAATAGTGCCTTAACACCCGGAGTTCTGCACGATGTCTTCAACGCTTTAGTCCGTCTTTGATTTACAAATTTGCCTGAATGCAAAAACAAATACATGTGGGTTTGTTTACAAACGGTACTTAAATTAAAAAAAAATAGTTTTTGATAAAATGATTGAATTAAAATTAGTAACTGGATAAATTACATTGATTTAAACGAACTAATAGCAAAATATCAAACACTTAAGTCTCGGACGCGCAAATTGGCAAAGTGGCAAAGTGATCTGTATGAACCAACTGTCATCCGCTATCACACACATTTTGTTCTACAGTACTACTAGTGACCCGCCCCGACTTCGCACTGATGAGATCTACTAATGTGTAGAGACCGGAAAAATTCGCGGTTTCGATGGCCTTCAGGATAGACTGCACATTCCCCTGTACACTCGGGCAAATAAAGCAAGTTAATTGGCTGCTGACTTGTAAGTTGTCTCAGTTGGTTTGTCTGTGATTCGATCCTTCTTTGATTGAGGGTTTAATTATTGGTTGAGATGCGTCCAGATGAACAGTAAGCCAATAGCAAAATCATCGAAGAGGTATATGTATTTGAATTCTAGCCTATCTCCTAATGAATCCGCATTTTTTTCCGGTCACTACTAATGTGGCGTCATTTAAATACCAGTAAGTACTTATAAGTATCAAGTTCTCGTTAGTGTTTGGTGTTAACAAATATAATGTACATAATAACTAATACGTAATATATTATTTAAGTAATATACTTACAATCAAACAATGTACCTAAATATCCTATATAGTTACCGAAAGAATAATACCAGGGTGCGCTGGAAGCACAAACATTATCCTTGAACCTTCTTATTTTATTTATAGATAAATAAAAAGCACGTAGGACGCGCTGACAGCATCCAAATTACAGCTGTCAACCTCATTTTATCACAATTTAGGATCTTATAGCAGATAAACGGACATAAATTATTTGGGGCATATCAAGAATATCGATCTAAAAACCACAGTTTAATGGATCGCATACGATACGTGTAAATATCGAATTTTAATATATATTGAATGCGTATGGTAATAAACATATTAAATTCGTTAAGGATGATTTAAACTATTTCGGTCAAAATAGCTTCGCAAATAAATAATTATTTTTCAACCAATTATCAAAGATAAAAATGGTCACTGCGGTCTTCCTTAGGAGATATATATCTGCCAACGCGGACTTTAGTAGTGTACTACAATTCAGTAAGTAGTACATTTACTTGAAATATCAGTATGTATAAGTCTGCGTAAGCCATGTAAGCGCTTGAAAAGCCTTTTTTTTACTACATTACTAAACAAAATCGAGAATTAAATTTAAAATGAATATATTATACACATTAAACTTAAGGAAGAAATTATATGAACGATGATGAAAACTTCATCAAAATCCGTTTGTTGTTGAGAAGAAGTAAGTGAACAAACATACACACGTGAAGAGCGACTTTGTTTGACACTACTTAATAAAGATTGACAAACAAGGCGTTCAGTAATGGACTTGAAATAGTTTTAATGTGGAGCTTTGGCGCGCAGTCTTTAAATATATTTTCCATCTCAGAGTCCAGCCGTCAGAATCATAAAGATCGCTTTTCACTCAAAAATTTCTAAAGAATTTAGCGAGAATTATAAGTGCCTAAGTACAGAGCTTTACGTCAGGCAAACGTAAGTCCAGTTACAATGTTATGCTTATGTGCCTGGTGCTGTTGAAAAACGTTCCCCCATTTGGAATAAAGTAATGACATATTTCATTTTTTGGTGACAACACGCATTTGGAGATCCACTGAAAGGGCAATTTCATTTACTTTCCTGTTAAGTTGCCCTTTCGTGACATATGTCTGTTTTCTTCTAAAGGAACAGAATTAAGTTTGTGGTATGCCCTTTTCTTCGGGGTTTTGCGATTCCAGCATGAAGCGATGATACTCGGTTGCAAATTGTTTTCGAACAGGTTTCTGTTGTTCCAGCTACAGCGCTCGATACGTGCCTTGCAATTTGTCCGTATACGTATGTATTAAATACAAAATAATACGAACAACCACCAGTAAGTAATTTCTTACTCAAAAGAACTTTAATTAAATGTTTTTTCCTTACGTAAAATGAGCTAATCACCCATAAAACCAGTATTGGAAATTATTGTATATTAAATATCAAAAACATAATGCAGCTAGGCCATAATTCAGTGAATTCCTCTTTGCATATTATTTTGTAGCACTTAGCATTTTTTTTTAAGGGTAGTTGTATTCTTTACCTTGTTTCCACAGGTGAAAGATCGTTTGATATAAGAAACGTTATTCAACTAAATGTTGCTTATCTATTCGATATTTAATATAAAAAAAATGGTTTTAAAATATTATCTTTATTCGTAGCTTACTCTTTTTGTAATCTCTTAAGGCAAAAACAATTTGTAAGAAAATATTTTGAAGATTTTTTTTTTTTTCGTCACGGCTAGCCTTCTGGGCATTGCTGGTGCTCGGAAACATCGTATACATAAATAATTTAAAACAAACGTGTAACCAACCACCTCACCCAAGAACTAAAGATCCCCAACTAACTAACGTGTGTATAGTTACGCGTTGAATGTTTTGCATTCAGTGTCGTCCGGTATCAACCATACCGTAATATAAATACGCAAAAGAAAAGTTTTTCTGTGATTTACAAATGCCCTAGAATGCACAGACACATGTCCGTAAATTAAATAGCTTATCGCTGATACAGAACAAAATGTTGTTAATGTAAAAGTTTTGAAAGTTTACAATAGTGAATGCTGGTAGCCGAGGTAAAAGAAAATAGTTTTTGTTACCGTATGGACAATGGAATCACATTGTGGACCCAAGTAGGTGACAGTTTAATGAGGATAAACTATGAATGGAGTCAATTTTGTAATTTCTCTTTTATAGAACCAGAATTGTAAAAAAAAAAAAAAAATACAGGCTATTTGAATGTATGTAGTAGTTTTTTAGTTAACATCTTACAAACAAACAAACCCACTCTCTCCCTTTATAAGGGTTGTAAGCCCTCCCCTTATCAATGATGACAGGAGGGAAGCCAATTGTAACAGTGATAGAGGCTAAGTATGGAGAGCTAATATAAACATATGTATTCACAAATTCCATTCGCAATTTGGGCCATAAACCTGATCAATTACAATGGAGTTTATTCGTTATGACTGGTCTTCAAATATGCTGCCTTATTCCTGCAGATTTATGTGCACATTAAAGTTTAAAGTTAAAAAACTTACTTAATGACAATAACAGCACGAGACAATTTGAGTGTGCCATTATTGTATTCAACAAAGATAATTAGTGTGTATGAGACAGTTACAAAGTTATTTACAATTATCATAACAAACATGACCCATAAATCGTTCACTACTATTTTTATTTATTTGAAATATCAGCATATTACCATTATTTTTAAACAACCACCTTACTCGTGAATTTCTTTAATAATTAAGATAAATTTACGCTGCAGTGTATACCAGATTAAATAAAAACAATAATATAATACTATAATTTTATAAATTATATGAACCACTAGTCTCCAAGAATATATATACTAAAATTTATTATAAACTATAAACCCATTATAGTTCACGTGGTTGAAAGTACTTGTGAAAAAATAATAATCTATAAAATGCGTTAACTATTATTTACTACTCCGCACATGCGGTGGGGTAAAAGACAATATATCACTTTCTTTAGATGTCTGCCTATGGGAAGAATGGGCCAGCCGAGTACACCACCGCCGAAACTGTGATTTCTTTCTCAGACGTTGCTCGCCCTGATGCTATGCTCGCCGGTGTCAACTGCAAGTCGTGAAGTCGTCGGGCTGTCGATAGGCTAACTCCTGTGCGAACCAGTAGCTCGACGAGTCGACCTCCGTTCAGCTGCTTGATGAACAGCGACTCAGCAGGTGGAAGGCAACAGGACTCCACAACGTTGTCTCACTTCCTCGCCCACTACAACACTGGCCGGCCAAGTTCAAACACACAGCAGGTGGTAGCGATCCCAGTCCATCAGTTTACCTCAGCTCTCTTATTCCACAAAACTTCTTGCATGCGGTCTCGTTTACCGCGACATACACCCACAGTTCAACGAGTACTTACGTTACGTGAATTACGTTGCAAGCTGAATATATTTTATGGGTCCCGTTGGCAACGTCATTAAGACTTCTTGTCGCAAGTCAGGAAACCAAGTTCGTCACTCGCTAACACTCGTCTTCTCCGAGCCAAGATGTCGCCCATAGCAAAATTTCATTTCACTCTTGGCGCCGGAATTATTCCGTCCACAACTGCGAAATTATTCTCAGCCCCAGCACCACAAATAAATACAACTCCAACAGTGTTAGGGTGTGTACTGGTACATAAAGGGCTTGCGTGAAGGCTGTTACGGTGACGACAACTGGCGAGGTTTCTTTTTTTTTTTTTCTTTTTTTTCCTAACCTAACTAAAACTAAGTGTATTTTGGAGGGGTCCGGGTTAGGGAGGGACCTAGGTGCGTCTCAGGCCGAAGCCTATACGCCTAGTCATGCTGGGATTAGCCATGCAGGGAGAGGGTCGCATGCATCATGTGCTAGGAGGGGATTGGCCAGCCATGGCAGCGATTGGCGCCATGACTAACTCCCCTCACTCTTAAATCTAGACTATAACTAGAGATAGGTTGGGCCCAGGTAAAACCTGCAAATTGGCATGCATTACGTGTAGGAATTTACAGGAGACAGAGGATGGTCAGGATGAAGTGTTGGACAGAGTAGAAAAGAGTCTACCATGCGGGGGTTGGGCACTTGGACTTGTGGTCCGCTTTACTAATTTTCCAGCACTGGATTTAGTGACCAGGGACGCAAGCGCCCCTGGTGGTGAGTGGTTGCACTGACCACTCACTCCGCCGCCAGTCAGCACCTAAAAAACTAAGAAACTAAGACAGAAAACAGATAAATGACTTACAAACTAGGCATTTCGTTACGAAATATGCAAACACCCAACTCATGGATGGACGTGCAGTGCTTAAGATAAAACTACAATAATAACTATAAGTATTATTTTTTTATTATTTTAATTTTATTTTTTTTTAATTTTTTTTAATTTTTTTAAATTATTAATTTCGAAATATATATTTTTTATGACTATAACTTAGTATCTAGGACTTATTACTAATTTACAAATCTCTAATATCTACTACTATACTACTAGTTAAATATAGAGGAACTGTCGGTGTATAAAGTTACAGGTGAATTAAGTCAAGACCTATTCGCATTTTGGTATTTGTTAGAAGCTTGCAATTCAAAATCCCATGTCTTTCAGAAACACAACCGGCACTGGAGGTGAAGCCTGCCAGGCGGGCCATGCCCATCGGACATAGGGAGTCAGCCCTAACACAACAGGCAGTGAACTCCCGGGAGCCGAACCTACACCTGCGTGCTTCGGACCATTTTGAATTAGCTAATTATTTCATTAATGTCTATAATTAAAGTTTCAACTCGCGGGAGACTGATTGGCCGGTCGCTCAGCCAGCCACAGCACACTACGGAGGTCTGTGAGCCAAGATTGAATTTGGCATTTTATATTTTCCATGCAACTCTGGATCTTGTTCGCCCAGTGATGAAATATATGGGTTTCTGCTTATGGCACATTTATCATAGAATTTTTGCGCAGTTCGGAAATAATAATGTTTTAAAAGTTCGAGTTTGAACTGGCGAGGTGTCACAGCGCGGGAATCCGAAGACACCCGAACCTTTCCGAGCGGCCCCGATCTCTTGACTGTGCGCGCTTCGTGTATTGCGGGTGTCGTTCTAGCGACGACAGGCGTTTCCATTGTATCTGGTTTTCCACGTACGTTAACGAAACAACATGAAAAAAAAAATATTTCAAATTTACGGAAAAATGTTTTTCCATGTTAACGTTATCTTTATTTCCTTTATACGGTGCAACCATATTTACTTCTACCCGGTAATTTATGTAACGAATTAATTTTTTTTTCCAAACACTCATACATTGCAATTTAGCTCTACATCACTAATCAACAATAAATGTAGTCTTTCTCTCCTGATTTATACTTTTATGGTCCTTAAATATAACATTTCTCTTTATAATTTCGTTTCCAGGAACGCAGTAAATGGCAGTGTGTAGTTATAGACTCTTTTTCGAGTTATCGACGTTTCACGGAAAAGGGGGGGGGGGGGGGGGGGGGGAGGTGAACACCTAGAAGTGGCCATTAGAAGCTTTGTGGAACATTACAGTTCCCTTGAATAGCGTTAAGAGGCAGTTATAGTGTAGCGGTAATAAGACCACTTTGACTTTCACCCTTTGCCATGCGTAGAAAACCAATTCCTATTGCTGTAGGTGGAAACGAACTAAAAAAAAGAAAACTATGGGTTCCGCAAATGTTTTCATTTAAAACCTTTAAAAGATAAGTACGAAAATAGGTATTTTCTTTCTATCCATACGTATAAATATAAGCAAACAATGAAACAGCCATTCTGTTTCTACGGTTAAAAATGCCATGCTCATAAAAATCATGGCAGTAATTTGTCGGAAAAATATTAATCTCATGAATGCTTGAAGTTGAGTAAGCGTTTTGAAGTGAAATGGATGTCTAAAAGCAAGCCTACCCATTACTAGCGCTCTTGTGTAATGGGAACTATAACGCAGATGAAAATGTCAACGATACAAAAGCAACAAAAAAGCCAAGGGTTTGTCTTGAATAAAAAATTGGGAAATTACATTCTTCAAATAAGGTGTATTTTGCGTTGGTGAAGACCAGTAATGGACTGAAATATCATGAAACTGCAATCGACAGAATCATTTTGATTACACGCCCCGCGAAGGAATATAATTCTGCACAGCAAGCTACTTCTGCATACCAGCCGAAAAATTAAAGTACTTGATCACCTTCTTGTCAGCATTGTAACAATTATTTTTAGTTTGAAATTTAAAATTTAATTAAAGGTTTTTTTAATTAATTTAGCGTGGTCCATCTACAACTAAATGTCCAATGAAAAATATTTCAGATATTTTATAAAAAAAATGTACAAACAGTCATGTGAGGCGTGTTAGTCGAATAGCTGCTATGTTAGTTCTCAAATGATTTTTCAATTTTTTTTAGATAAAGTGTGGTAATGCAATGATTAACATTGTACTTGCAACCTTGGCTCAAATTACATACTAATTTATATCATTCACAGTTCCCAATTTCTAGGAACAGTGAAAGTCAAAGAACTGCCTAATAACCTACACAGAGTTTATAAAGTATGCTCTGATCTTGCAACAAGACCTATGTAGGAAAAACTAGCATACGGATATCTACTCAATAAAAGAACATATTTTCAGACATCAAATACAACAGAAACCTCTCATCCACAGAACAGCACTTAAATGAAACCGGCCATGCAATCAACTTCAGTCAAACTCGACACAATATCAATATCACCGACCACAACCACAGTTTAATCAGGGAAGCCATTGAAATCAGAAAACACCATTAGTAGTATATAATAGAGGCGCCGGGGACAGGCCTCAGGCGGTGGAGCCGAGAGCCGACTCCGCCATCTTGGATTTATGACGTCACGGCGGCAAAAATTCCTTAAAATTCCTCAAAAATGACTCAAAATGACTCAAAATTTCCTGTTTTAAGAAAAAAATTCCCGTTTTCGAGGGAAAAATTCCCGTTTCGAGGGAAAATTTCCCGTTTTAGTCCTTAAAAATCCCAGCGGGTAGAAATGTCCTGATAGAGGCTTAAGCATCCTTAACTCAAGCCTCAGTTAAGCCTCTATCAGGATGTGACCTTGACCTTTGACCTTGATCCCGACGGCCATCTTGGATCCACCATCTTGGATGACATCATTTCGTTTTCTCGAACATTCCGGCATTGTGTTATCGGCCATTTTGAATTATGACGTCACTGTTGCAATTTCCGTTACGGCCGCCATCTTTAAATTTTTTATCCGATTTTAATGAAAAAAAATTTTAAAATTATAAAAAAATCAAATAAAAATTTTTTTAATAACATATTTAAAAAACAAACATTTACAACACGGAGCTCGGAGTCCTCGGTTCGAACCCGACGAGTGCAAAAAAAATAAAAATGGCGACCGATCCTTCCCTCGTGGTGGGTGCTGGCAGACTGACTCCCGCCACTTTTTATCATCATCTAGTATGACGTCATGGCCGCCATCTTCTCTTCGATGCTGGAAGCCATCATCAGTGTATCGTCGGCGAGAGTGCGCTGACGCCATGTTAGTTTAATTCTTATCCGCTAGAGTGCAGTAATCATTTATTATTGCTGTGACACCCGACATATTGTCATTTGGCCGCCATCTTGAAAATCCATAATTATTTAGCTAGAAATTCGGGAATAATTCCAAAATTCATTAAATAAATTTGTAATCTATATACCGATCGATTAGGTCGACTAAGGTCCTTGGTACGATCTAGGACGATGCAAAAAAAATTAAATATAACATCAATTTAACATAATAGTAACAGGTTCGAGGAATTAAACACCACAAGTTCTTTTACAAACATAATATTTATTACATAATTTCTATTCTACTACAGGATCATTTGCGAAAGCCAGCAATCTTATAATCATTTAGTTCCGCAGCGGTGTGAAATGACTAATTCTTAGCTCCAATCGGTTTATACTAGACAGAGTCCAGCCAGAACCTTTACAGACATAGTCCACCTCTTCTTGACAGAGTTTCTGGATACCGTTTTTAACAGTTTGCTTCACATCGTTAGAACTGTAAATTACTGCAGCCGATGTCTTGAATGCACACTTCTTCACTTTGTGATCGAACGGATATGGCTTTCCATATATACAGTCCAACCACAAGTTATATTTCAAAGGTCCGTTTGTTGCTACATCATCAGTAAGCTGATTGATTATGTACTCTCTGATATCATCAAGAAAATTACAAATGTCTTTCGACTCACCGAACGTATTTAAATAATAGTAGTCCTTCAATGTTCCACGAAATGCAGACTACGCCAAGTAGAAGCCATTATCGTTCACTTGTAATGCGCCGAACACAGTCTTAGGTTTATTTTCCTGTTCAGACGTCATACCAATCGGTTGCTGCACATCGGTTTTCTTACTTGTACGCTCACGAGCCTTCAACCTAAACCGAGGAGTCGAAATTTCTGCAGGTAGTTCAGCAGTAGGCACACGGACTTCACCTTTACAGTTTTTCGCATGTCGTCGCAAATTATCAATTCGAGTAAACCATTCATGACACTCGTCACATCGAAACTTCATGCGAGATGGATTCTTCGTGCATTTGCTCCGCTCATGTCTTCGTGCATCATGAGCAAATGCGAACGACGTATCACAGTAGCTGCAAGGATACCGTGGTAATGAAGACGATTCTTTCAGACCCGATCCAGATACTGACGTTGCCGCAGTTGCACCATCTCCAGGCATACTCTTATGATCATCAATGCATCGTTGTTGCGCCCGAAACCTTTACTTTCTGCCGAACAGCAGGACCTTTGCATGCCTTCATGTGCGTTTTCATATTATCTTTTCTGGCAAACTGCTTATGACATTTCTCACAAACAAACATTTTACGATATAGGTTCTTGGCACATTCTCTATTCTCATGTCGTCGAGCATTGCTGTTGTTTGAGAAAATCTTGTCGCAGTAACAGCACCGATGTTCGTTAGTTGTTGTCGATTCGGCATCCATTGAAGTCTCCATTGATGGCGAACCAGCGTTCGCCGAGTTTCCCTGTGCAGCCAGCTCTAGCGGCATTAAAGTCTCTTCTGCTGGCGGTACCACGTCTGTTGAAGTCTCCTCCAGTGTTGACATCGACGTTGCCAACGGGATCTGCTCCACCATCGTCGACGCTGACGTCAAGGTTCCCGCAGTCGATGGTACAACCTCCATCGAGTTCGTCGTTAAAGTCGGTAAAGATTCCATCGAGTTCGCAAGAACAGGTAATTACGTGATTAATGCACCAGAAGAAACAAACTAGGTGATCCTTACACCGACGACGTCAGTAACAAACTGAGCGACCTGCTGTCTAGGACTCACTTATATACATGCACCGTATGGAATAATACGCTAGTCAAATCAAGAACCATTCACAATAATACTAGAGTCAAAACAACATTAAAAATAGAAGGACCATCAACGAAAAGGCAGCACATTTGGAAGCACCGACAACGAAAAGGCAGCACATTTGGAAGCACCGACAACGAAAAGGCAGCACATTGGGAAGCACCGACAACGAAAAGGCAGCACATTTGGAAGCACCGACAACGAAAAGGCAGCACATTTGGAAGCACCGACAACGAAAAGGCAGCACATTTGGAAGCACCGACAACGTAAAGGCAGCACATTTGGAAGCACCGACTACGAAAAGGCAGCACATTTGGAAGCACCGACAACGAAAAGGCAGCACATTTGGAAGCACCGACAACGTAAAGGCAACACATTTGGAAGCACCGACTACGAAAAGGCAGCACATTTGGAAGCACCGACAACGAAAAGGCAGCACATTTGGAAGCACCGACAACGTAAAGGCAGCACATTTGGAAGCACCGACAACGAAAAGGCAGCACATTTGGAAGCACCGACAACGAAAAGGCTGCACATTTGGAAGCACCGACAACGAAAAGGCAGCACATTTGGAAGCACCGCCAACGAAAAGGCAGCACATTTTGGATGCATCATCGAATAAGGAAGCACATTTGGAAGCTCCATCAACTAAAAATCGCAAAAAGGAAGCACAAGTTACGATATCTAAGTCTTAGTAAGAAATCATAATACAAGAAATAAAAACATTACATTCTTATAATTTAAATTATTTATTTTATTGCTTTACATTATACAAATGCAAGTAAAACAAGTCAAATTAATATTACGCCATGAGACATCTGTGGAGCACCAACATGCAAGACGAACTTCCTTTTCCTTGGAGTCTAACGAAGCCATCCTTCTTTTGCGATCGTTAGTGAGCATCCCGCATCCCGCATAAAATAACTAAATATTATTTACCTGCAAGCAACATGTGGCGACATCTGTTGTTGAAAAGCAGAACTACATGCAAAAAGTACTTTTGCATGAGATATATTAATTCTCGCTGATGAAATATGAAAAAATTTCTATTTAAGTATTGAATCTAATTTAAAACACTCAATTGGTATCTGGCATTAGTCTCAGTAGCTAATATGAATTCCGATTTGGGATCTGACGCTGTATCGAAAGAACATAGGTGTAAGTTTTGCAGTAAAGAGTTTATCTTGAGAAAGAATAAAAGACAACACGAGAAGAATGACTGTGTTAAAAATCCACTGCGCAATATGATAAGTTGTTTTCGATGTAGCAAGTCGTTTACGCGGAGAGAGAGCCTAAAAAGACATGGCAGAACTTGTAGCGCCAAGCCTGCGTACAAGCTAGAGGACAACGATGAATCTACTAGCCTAAGGAAGAGTGATCTGCATTACGACAATAATTTTCTTGGCTCTTCCGAACTCGACAAAGATCTACTTGAATTCGGCTGGAATATATTCTCACTTTTCACGTTAAGGATTCTTCCATTGTCTTCATTCTTCCGTAAATCATCAACCTTCTTCAATTTAAGTTCTTTGTCGAGATCGGAAGAGCCAAGAAAATTATTGTCGTAATGCAGATCACTCTTCCTTAGGCTAGTAGATACATCGTTGTCCTCTAGCTTGTACGCAGGCTTGGCGCTACAAGTTCTGCCATATCTTTTTAGGCTCTCTCTCCGCGTAAACGACTTGCTACATCGAACACAACTTATCATATTGCGCAGTGGATTTTTAACACAGTCATTCTTCTCGTGTTGTCTTTTATTCTTTCTCAAGATAAACTCTTTACTGCAAAACTTACACCTATGTTCTTTCGATACAGCGTCAGATCCCAAATCGGAATTCATATTAGTTACTGAGACTAATGCCAGATACCAATTGAGTGTTTTAAATTAGATTCAATACTTAAATAGAAATTTTTTCATATTTCATCAGCGAGAATTAATATATCTCATGCAAAAGTACTTTATGCATGTAGTTCTGCTTTTCAACAACAGATGTCGCCACATGTTGCTTGCAGGTAAATAATATTTAGTTATTTTATGCGGGATGCGGGTTGCTCACTAACGATCGCAAAAGAAGGATGGCTTCGTTAGACTCCAAGGAAAAGGAAGTTCGTCTTGCATGTTGGTGCTCCACAGATGTCTCATGGCGTAATATTAATTTGACTTGTTTTACTTGCATTTGTATAATGTAAAGCAATAAAATAAATAATTTAAATTATAAGAATGTAAAGTTTTTATTTCTTGTATTATGATTTATTACTAAGACTTAGATCTCGTAACTTGTGCTTCCTTTTTGCCTTTTTTAGTTGATGGATCTTCCAAATGTGCTTCCTTATTCGATGATGCATCCAAAATGTGCTGCCTTTTCGTTGGCGGTGCTTCCAAATGTGCTGCCTTTTCGTTGTCGGTGCTTCCAAATGTGCTGCCTTTTCGTTGTCGGTGCTTCCAAATGTGCTGCCTTTTCGTTGTCGGTGCTTCCAAATGTGCTGCCTTTTCGTAGTCGATGCTTCCAAATGTGTTGCCTTTTCGTAGTCGGTGCTTCCAAATGTGCTGCCTTTACGTTGTCGGTGCTTCCAAATGTGCTGCCTTTACGTTGTTGGTGCTTCCAAATGTGCTGCCTTTTCGTTGTCGGTGCTTCCAAATGTGCTGCCTTTACGTTGTCGGTGCTTCCAAATGTGTTGCCTTTTCGTTGTCGGTGCTTCCAAATGTGCTGCCTTTTCGTAGTCGGTGCTTCCAAATGTGCTGCCTTTTCGTTGTCGGTGCTTCCAAATGTGCTGCCTTTTCGTTGTCGGTGCTTCCAAATGTGCTGCCTTTTCGTTGTCGGTGCTTCCAAATGTGCTGCCTTTTCGTTGTCGGTGCTTCCAAATGTGCTGCCTTTTCGTAGTCGGTGCTTCCAAATGTGTTGCCTTTACGTTGTCGGTGCTTCAAAATGTGCTGCCTTTACGTTGTCGGTGCTTCCAAATGTGCTGCCTTTTCGATGACGGTGCTTCCAAATGTGCTGCCTTTTCGTAGTCGGTGCTTCCAAATGTGCTGCCTTTACGTTGTCGGTGCTTCCAAATGTGCTGCCTTTACGTTGTCGGTGCTTCCAAATGTGCTGCCTTTTCGTTGTCGGTGCTTCCAAATGTGCTGCCTTTTCGTAGTCGGTGCTTCCAAATGTGCTGCCTTTTCGTTGTCGGTGCTTCCAAATGTGCTGCCTTTTCGTTGTCGGTGCTTCCAAATGTGCTTTCTTTTCGTTGTCGGTGCTTCCAAATGTGCTGCCTTTTCGTTGTCGGTGCTTCCAAATGTGCTGCCTTTTCGTTGATGGTCCTTCTATTTTTAATGTTGTTTTGACTCTAGTATTATTGTGAATGGTTCTTGATTTGACTAGCGTATTATTCCATACGGTGCATGTATATAAGTGAGTCCTAGACAGCAGGTCGCTCAGTTTGTTACTGACGTTGTCGGTGTAAGGATCACCTAGTTTGTTTCTTCTGGTGCATTAACCACGTAATTACCTGTTCTTGCGAACTCGATGGCATCTTTACCGACTTTAACGACGAACTCGATGGAGGTTGTACCATCGACTGCGGGAACCTTGACGTCAGCGTCGACGATGGTGGAGCAGATCCCGTTGGCAACGTCGATGTCAACACTGGAGGAGACTTCATCAGACGTGGTACCGCCAGCAGAAGAGACTTTAATGCCGCTAGAGCTGGCTGCACAGGGAAACTCGGCGAACGCTGGTTCCCATCAATGGAGACTTCAATGGATGCCGAATCGACAACAACTAACGAACATCGGTGCTGTTACTGCGACAAGATTTTCTCAAACAACAGCAATGCTCGACGACATGAGAATAGAGAATGTGCCAAGAACCTATATCGTAAAATGTTTGTTTGTGAGAAATGTCATAAGCAGTTTGCCAGAAAAGATAATATGAAAACGCACATGAAGGCATGCAAAGGTCCTGCTGTTCGGCAGAAAGTAAAGGTTTCGGGCGCAACAACGATGCATTGATGATCATAAGAGTATGCCTGGAGATGGTGCAACTGCGGCAACGTCAGTATCTGGATCGGGTCTGAAAGGTTTGTCTTCATTACCACGGTATCCTTGCAGCTACTGTGATACGTCGTTTGCATTTGCTCATGATGCACGAAGACATGAGCGGAGCAAATGCACGAAGAATCCATCTCGCATGAAGTTTCGATGTGATGAGTGTCATGAATGGTTTACTCGAATTGATAATTTGCGACGACATGCGAAAAACTGTAAAGGTGAAGTCCGTGTGCCTACTGCTGAACTACCTGCAGAAATTTCGACTCCTCGGTTTAGGTTGAAGGCTCGTGAGCGTACAAGCAAGAAAACCGATGTGCAGCAACCGATTGGTATGACGTCTGAACAGGAAAATAAACCTAAGACTGTGTTCGGCGCATTACAAGTGAACGATAATGGCTTCTACTTGGCGTAGTCTGCATTTCGTGGAACATTGAAGGACTACTATTATTTAAATACGTTAGGTGAGTCGAAAGACATTTGTAATTTTCTTGATGATATCAGAGAGTACATAATCAATCAGCTTACTGATGATGTAGCAACAAACGGACCTTTGAAATATAACTTGTGGTTGGACTGTATATATGGAAAGCCATATCCGTTCGATCACAAAGTGAAGAAGTGTGCATTCAAGACATCGGCTGCAGTAATTTACAGTTCTAACGATGTGAAGCAAACTGTTAAAAACGGTATCCAGAAACTCTGTCAAGAAGAGGTGGACTATGTTTGTAAAGGTTCTGGCTGGACTCTGTCTAGTATAAACCGATTGGAGCTAAGAATTAGTCATTTCACACCGCTGCGGAACTAAATGATTATAAGATTGCTGGCTTTCGCAAATGATCCTGTAGTAGAATAGAAATTATGTAATAAATATTATGTTTGTAAAAGAACTTGTGGTGTTTAATTCCTCGAACCTGTTACTATTATGTTAAATTGATGTTATATTTAATTTTTTTTGCATCGTCCTAGATCGTACCAAGGACCTTAGTCGACCTAATCGATCAGTATATAGATTACAAATTTATTTAATGAATTTTGGAATTATTCCCGAATTTCTAGCTAAATAATTATGGATTTTCAAGATGGCGGCCAAATGACAATATGTCGGGTGTCACAGCAATAATAAATGATTACTGCACTCTAGCGGATAAGAATTAAACTTACATGGCTTCAGCGCACTCTCGCCGACGATACACTGATGATGGCTTCCAGCATCGAAGACAAGATGGCGGCCATGACGTCATACTAGATGATGATAAAAAGTGGCGGGAGTCAGTCTGCCAGCACCCACCACGAGGGAAGGATCGGTCGCCAATTTTATTTTTTTTGCACTCGTCGGGTTCGAACCGAGGACTCCGAGCTCCGTGTTGTAAATGTTTGTTTTTTAAATATGTTATTAAAAAATTTTTTATTTGATTTTTTTATAATTTTAAAATTTTTTCATTAAAATCGGATAATAAATTTAAAGATGGCGGCCGTAACGGAAATTGCAACGGTGACGTCATAATTCAAAATGGCCGATAACACAATGCCGGAATGTTCGAGAAAACGAAATGATGTCATCCAAGATGGTGGATCCAAGATGGCCGTCGGGATCAAGGTCAAAGGTCAAGGTCACATCCTGATAGAGGCTTAACTGAGGCTTGAGTTAAGGATGCTTAAGCCTCTATCAGGACATTTCTACCCGCTGGGATTTTTAAGGACTAAAACGGGAAATTTTCCCTCGAAACGGGAATTTTTCTCTCGAAAACGGGAATTTTTTTCTTAAAACGGGAAATTTTGAGTCATTTTGAGTCATTTTTGAGGAATTTTAAGGAATTTTTGCCGCCGTGACGTCACAAATCCAAGATGGCGGAGTCGGCTCTCGGCTCCACCGCCTGAGGCCTGTCCCCGGCGCCCCTATTATATACTACTACCATTATATAACAAACAGAGAATATATATACAGATGAAGTAATAACTGAAATTTAAATTTTTTTTTTGGACGTACGCAACTGCTGGATAAGCAGCAAAGGTGTATGTCTTAAAAAACCTTATATCAACCGTCCACATTGCAATAACCATGAAAGTACCGGGAACTCTTAGTTTTACAATTATCATGAACGATCATTAAGCTTGCTGCATCTATAAACCAGATGCTTCCTGATTTGCCGGACTATCTTCCATTTAGGCTCGACCTCATGAACCAAGAACAGCTCAGCTATTATCGGCCTTTGTGCAGAATGGGTCTGAATTCAACCAACAAACTTTGGCTGCAGATTCATTACGACAAAATAAGTTTAAATCATATATACGACTTATGCTCAATAGTGTTTCCCAAGTCTGGTAAACGTCTTAATAGTTTTAGCTGAAAAACAATTTTGTTGTGAATATTAGAGAAATTCTTTAAAATGAAAACATTGAACGTCTTAAATAAGTTTAATTAGAAGAAGTGTTTGGACCACCGCGAATTAAAAATTTATTCTATGAAATAATTCGGGGGAAGTTACTCGTCACAAAAATACGTTAAAAAAAGTTGTTACACCCAATTGCCAATCTGACAATAAGGTTCACACTCAAATTAAAGAAGCTTTTGGTTTGAATTATTTAAAAAAAAATCATCGTAACTTGAAATGGATAGTGAAAGTAATCCTTTTTAATTATTTTTTTATGGTACAAGTGTGTATGTTTGTGTGTGGTAGGCCTAAAGATATTATTGATAAGTTTATTAGATTAATATTTGTGGTTTAATATTGAATATTTTTTTTAAGTTTTTAAAGTAAAGATGAGGATTAAAAAAAAAAATTTTTAAATTTTTTATAAATTTTTGGTTTATGTCCTGGTTCATCTATCTTTGTTTTAAAATTTTATACTTAAATTTTGTACTATTTCTCTGCAAGAATCCGAACCACCATTTGAGGCCATTTAAAAAATAAATTAACTAAAAATACTTTTATTCGTAGTTTAAGTTTGAGCTAATTTGTAGTATTTATATACTTTTTAAGTTATTTTTTTGTTTTTATTTATTGTTTATTTTTATTTGTAAAAATATTATTTTTTAACTTTTTTAATCAGTGGGTAGGTAAGTGTAAAAATACGCAATGTCCAAGCCATAACTTCGCCACATGTTAGAGTAAGACGAATTAAAAAATATATATATTTTTAAGTTTGTACATTTATATGAAAACAACTGTATTACTACAAAATAGTGTTCGCAGTAATAATGGGACAGGATTCTTACCCGGCCATTTATATTTTGTGTTGTCCCAGTAATAAAAGTTATTTGTAAACCGTTCCCTGAATTGGTTTACAGCATTAATTGCACAAACTAATAAGCACAACATTACAATATGAAGTCAAATTATTGAATATGCAATTATCTTCCCATGATTAGAAAAATTATGTCTGATTTAAATTCAATAAAATATAAAATATGCGCCAATTTTTGTAAGAAACGCTCAGTATTATCTCGAAAAACATATTTAATATGTGTACAAATATCTATAGATATGTTTTGTACATGGTTACGAAAATATTTTTGTAGTATTACAAACTGTTTCTAGGCAACTGTTTTCCAAAGGAATCTTTTGTAAACAAACAATTTTTTTTCTTTGTTCTTCTAACGATGAGTCATCATCTCTGGTGATAAAGTGTATTGTTTTTTCCGAGACCTCGCCACAAATTTTATTTATTTATACTTCAGTTTGAGAGTGTTAAGGAGTGCATGCCTTCTATTACACTGAAATATGAGACATAAACAACGTATAATAAGCTATACCTGGGAATAAATCATAATATTACATAATCACTAATTACAAATTAAAGAAATTACTGACGAATCATCTAGCAAGTTAACATCCCAGTTTAGTACTAACATAAACGATATAAAATAATGTATAAATATAAAAAAAGTTAAAATTTAATCACATAAAAACATAAAAAAAATATTAAATATTGTTTTAGTACAAAATAACATAAAGTCAAAAACTAACATAAAACACATAAAATATGAATTTAAATAAAAAAAATTTTAATTGAAAGTCTTGTTATGGTGTCATTCTCTCAAACACTCAAAAACACATTCATTTGGTTACATGAATGTGAATTCAGAGAGTCAATTTTTAATAAGAGTTGTATTTTTTAAATATCTTGTTAGACCGTCGGTGTTGAGTTGAGGTACGCCGACTGCACTGGACGACATCCAGAGACTGTCTCTCCTCCGACAGAGGGATTTATTTCCCTACTTGCAGGGACGAGGAGAGACACGGCCGAATGGGTATGCGGTGGAATTTAATTAATGCTCTCTAGACAAAGACGTGCAGAGAAGGGTAGGGCGAAGAGAGATGAAGAGAGAGAGGGGGGAGGGAATAGAGGTCATAGGGGTCAGCCACTTAAGCCTCGCGCCGCTGCCCGATCGCTAAAGCCTTTTGATCGCAAAAGCCTCGGCGATGCGGAGGGCCGCGTGCTTTGAGGGACACAAGACGCGGTCAGCGAGCGGAAAGCTCTGGAACATCTCGACCCCCGAGAGCTTTAATTAATTATTTTTTTTAAATCCAAAGCCGGGAAAACAAACATTTAAAAAAAAAAAAACACTATGGTTCACGTTCCGGAAGAAGGGGATGACTTACACAAGTTTGTTTCGGGGCGGAAAATTTTTTTTTCTGACGCAAACACAACAAACTGTACCCTATCGTGAATGCCAAAGCCAGAACAGTGCTGGCAAAGTTCAAGTTGTTTGTTGATGTTGCTGGGAAACCACTGTAATTGTATGTGTTGTCAGACAGAGGAACACGATTTTCCAGCGAGGTCTGGCAACAATGCGTTATGAAGTTGGATTTGACACCTACCACATAAACTACTCGACACCCACAGAGCAATCCTGTTGGACGACAGACGCGTTGACTAGGTAACACGTTCAGAACACACTGTCACAACATGCAGCAGAACTGGCGATGTTTTTTTGACGTTATCTTGAGGGTTGAGACCATAAGGAAGCTAGATTGTAACCCATATATCGCTACGGAGACAAGACCATTTTATACGCATAACGTCGTAAACTAAAATTAACTTCAAATGACACTTCAATTTATTTGTTTCTCTACACATAAATCACGCACTTGATTTGTTGTCTTTCCAGTCCCATCTAAACCCAACTATCACTGCAAGCACCACTCTACTTACCAAGTTTAAACGCACACACAAGATAAACACTTTCTTGGCCAAATGGGGCCTAACCTGCATATTAATATCAAACAGAAGGGAAAATAGCCCACATAATTCAAAAACATTAAACTTTGTGACAAAATATCAACAACAAGATCAAGTATAGTTTGACAATAAAAATTTTATTTCTTATAAATATATTCTTTTATAAATTTATCAAAAATACAAAAATATAATTTCCTTTATATAAAAAATATTATTCTCTTCTTTATCACGAACATAAGTTTTAAATTTAGCAGAATTTAAGGGTTTTGAGGATAGTCAAGCTGAATCAAGCTGACCGGAAACAAATGGAAAGAGTTATCAAGAAAACTCAATCTAAATAAAGTATTGTAAAAAGTTTAGAGGTAAAGTTCAGGTATTTGGAGAGCTGAAGTATTTTCCTGAAACTAGTATGGCCACGATACCATTAGCACTTATTAACAGAAAATTGCAGAAAAGTGCAAAAATAAGGAAACTTACTTATTGAACATCCATAAAAATTAACCAACTCTCTCTCCTTCCGAACAGGTGCATCATACAAAGACAAGACCACAAATATGTCATTCAACTCCACGTAAAATACTTTAAAGACAATTATCAATATACAAAAGAAGGAATCAGACTCTGAAATATTACAAGCCATTAAAGAAAATAACAAACAACTACAATAGATAGCTCTCCAAAACCCTCCATTCCTTCTTGACCCCCTCCATCTCACTCTCTCTCTCTCTCTCTCTCTCTCTCTCTCTCTCTTAGCGTTGTCAAAGTTTTTCCGGCATTGTGGTTCACCTCACTGTGTCTTTGCATAAACTGCTTAAAACTCGAGTACGTATGTCCTTTAAATCCTCCTCTAACTCCTATGACCCTCAATCCTCTGGGAATTCAGAACATCAGAGAAGCATCGAATACCTTCTAGTACCTAATATTCTTAACTATTGTATAATATAATAAAAAAAATCGATACATAGACGAGGATTCATCTTCCATTCTTCTATACGTTAAGCTCTCGACCTGTTCGGTTTTTTTATGTTGGCAAGACAAATATAGGTTCAACCATCTAATTAGTCTATGGTTTCTCCGAATATTTACCGTTTTTGCAGTACACAGCAGTACCCTATCTATGGCTCGTTGTTGACGACAAATGATTGGTTTTCTGTACACGAAGACTGGTATTCCAAGACACGTAACAGTTCCTTAGTTTTATGGTAGGTGCTTATTTTGATGTCCTACCCGTTGTCATTGTTTTGCCCATATTCCGCGCATGCGCAGGGCTCACTTTTTCGGTGTTTTCGTCCAGATGGTAGATCCGCGTCTGGCGCCATTAACTCGTATAAACGTTCCAAACGTGTTGGTGTGGCAAATGAAACTTTATGATAGCAAAACTATCCTGTAATACATTTTGTAAACACTTCAATGTTCATAACAAGAAATAATCGCAAATTAAAAAAAAGTACTTAAAAATAATTAGAAAGGCCGTTTCAAATATTGTGCGATGATGTTGCTATATCTCCAGTATTTTTACCGTAACCACTGTGCCGATGATTTAGAAACGTTTGCTAAACTGCGTTGAAACCAGTTTCTACGCTCGCAGAGAGCACAGGATATTAAAACAGTAACCGATTTGGTTTCTTGCTGGGTATCGGTTTGGACGTGAGTCAGGTTACGGTTGCGTCCTAATAAATAATAGTATAAAAAACTTAAAAACACGCTTTTATATAAAATCCAACTAAAAAATAGAATATATATTTTAATAAATTTGAATTAAGAATAGTGTAAAAATTTCTAATAAATAAAAAATAATAGTGTAAATAAGAAAAAATGTATTTTATTGTAAAAAAAAAGCGTGGGGTGCATGGTGTCAATAGTTATAAATATTTTATGGACAGATATAAGCAGAAGTATTATCATTTTTATAATATCTTAAAAAACACCCCACGCTTTTTTTTACAATAAAATACTTTTTTCTTACGTACACTATTCTTAATTTATATTTATTAAAAATTTTTACACTATTATGAATTCAAATTTATTAAAATTTAATTTCTATTTTTATTTGGATTTTCTATAAAAGCGTGTTTTTTTAGTTTTTTAAACTATTATTTATTTTTTAGTTGGATTTTCTATAAAAGCGTGTTTTTTAGTTTGTTAAACTATTATTTATTTTTATTACATCAATTTACTATTAAAGTGAGTTTGACTAGATATTGGCTGCTTTTAAAATATATATTCTGTATAGCGTGTTGAAGAACTATAATACACAATATTTTATACATCCTACTATGAAAATAAATGATTTTCAATAAAATCGGGAAGTCATTGATGTTTATTCAAAGTCGGTAACTTATCCGAGAAATAGGTGATCGGCGCGCCTGGTATTTTCCCTTCTTGGTCTTGGTGCAAAGACACTACCAGTTTAGGAAAACAAAAAATCGCTAATCCTGATTATCCTAGTAAGGATAATCGGTCTAACAGTTAAAAATATTGAATTTTCATCGGTCCTTGATAAGTATGCCAAATTTCGAGTTAATAGGAGGTTTTGAAGGAGGTAAAAATCATGTTCAAAGTTTCTGTTACATACTAACATACATACGTATGAAGCTAATAATAAAAATTGAAAAGCGTGTTAAAATAAAGCGTGTCAAGAAAAAGCTTGTTAATAAGTAGTGCTTATTCCCTACCTCACCCGAACGTCTTGGAATATCGCCTAAAGTCTCATGTAAGGTTAATTGTAACTGTTTGTAGTGCATAGACCAAATATCTGAAAAGTCTCGTGACACAGTCACACCAGACATATACTAAGTGTAATTTTCGAGCAGCAAATGATAACACAAGATATCGTCATTGAAACATGCGTTAGGTACGTAATAAATAATTGAATGGCACTTTACAACCATTAGGTATATGTTTAATAAATACATGCTAAAAAAACTTCCGAATAAACGTAAGATACACGGAAACTATTTACATAAATTAACAGGGAAAGCACTTAAAAATAGTAATGACAATAAACCTAGATAACGAACTCGGCGTTCGATATAGAGCCATAACTAGGGACAGGAAAAATTCGCGGGTTCAATGACCTCCCGGATGAACTCCATAGATATACGTACGTTCTGTCAAATGCCACCCACTCATTGGCTGCTGTCTTGTGAGAAGTTCCAGCTTTGGTTGGGTATTTCTCATTAGCCCAGAGTCACCCAGGTGAGTTGTGAATCAATAGCAGAGGCAGTACTGAGATATAACGATTTGTATCCTTTTGCGAAATGAATTCGAGAATTTTTCCGGTCTCTAGCCATAACATATTACAGAGACGCCATAATAAGCATTTTTTTTAAACTCATACATCCTTAGCCGCGTTGAGAGTGTAATTCCAGTAAGCAACGTTATTCGCGCGCAAAATTCAACGGAAAACAGGATGAAGTCCAATGCGAATGCGCTTTTCGTCCAGTTGTGTTCAAACACATGCAACATAACGTAGCAGATGGTTTATTTTCTAATTAATTTAAAAAAAGAGATGATTTAAAAAACAAAAAAAATACATGCTCATATATATATATATATATAAACTGCTTTACAGCGATGACATCATAAGAGCATAATGAACAATAAACAGTGATACGTGTATATAACATTCAGGAGGAGTAGGGCGCTCGATTGGAGGTTTTATTATAGTCATTTTCCCTTTGCACCCTTTCACACTTGTAACTGGTATGTGGGGTGGTGTAATAGGGGTGTAAGGTAATATAAGTGGAGTTTAACGGGGTGTGAGGAGGCAGTAAGGGAAAGTGTGGCTATGTGGGGGTAAATTGTTGTGTGAATGTGTATGTTAGGCGAGGGCGTGTGGGTATTTTTAAAATATAATTTTGATATTTTTCATGAAATTCTGATATAAATGCAAATTATTAGTGACAGGAAAAATTAGCCGTTTCAATGACATCTGGGATGGAATACACAATACCCTACATACATACTCGGGCAAATGCCACCTGCTCATTGGCTACTGACTTGTGAGACCTGTCAACTGGGATGCTTGCGATTCGATACTTCTTTGGTTGAAGGTTTTCCATTGACTCAAAATTCTTCAGATAAACTGTGAGCCAATCACAGAAGCAACATAAAGGTAGGTGTGTTTGGAGTCTATCATAACGCTAAATGAATCACTAATTTTTCTAGTCTCTACAAATTATTATTGAAAATTAATTTGTTACATTGAATTATTTAAATCTTACTTTTAAGTGAGAGTGATAGTCTATCGTTGTAATTTATTTCTAATATTTCGTTACAGTAATTTTATGTCTTTTTATTGTATTGCCAAATTTTTTTGAATTTTGCTTAAAAATACATATGAAATTGTTTTATAGTTATTCAATACCATTTTGTTAACAGCTTATTTGTAATTACTTCACGCTTGTAGAAAAACACGAAAACACAGTTGCTAACGCAAAAAAGGGACAAAAAAAGGGAACAGAAATGAGATGAAATTACGTAGATGTCGGAGAAAGACTGTCTCCTGCAGTCGTTATGTTATAACAGCGCAACTTTCAGAAACTTTCTAGTGTTAAGTTAGTGTTTCGTTTCATAGTTCCAAGGCACGTAAGATTTGTTTAACTTACAAGTTTTTATATATAAAGCTCTATATCTACAAACACGTCACATTTCGTGGTGACAATAAATGCCGTAATTTTTTACAATTTAATTTATAGATTAAAAATCAAAAATAGAGTTGGAAAATCTTGGTCTAGTTTTGTAATGGGCAAAATTGGACAGAATGCGTGTAAAGTAGAAAGGTTTTTGAGAACCAGACAATTCAATTAAACTCCCTAAAGGTAAAGGTTTTGAATTTGTTGGAAGTAAATGTACTTCCTAACAGTTTTACCAAACGTATATGTTAAATTTATTTCAAAACACGTAACAATAGTTGAAAGGGTAAAATCAAATCAAGTTAAAGGACAAAAAATACTCACGGATTTTTTTGAGCATAAATAGTATAAAATCCTTTATTGCTTAGTCTATGATAATAATGTAAGGTAAATATTTTTATATTACTTATGGTAGAATAAAAAACAATTCTGCTTAAAAAAACTCGAACACTGACTGTCAGACAGACAGACAGCGCATAGTTGAAACCTGTGGGACCTGAAGCATGAAATGTTGCATAGGAGTTATTATAGTATGTAGGTGGGCATTTAGAAATCATTTTTGAAAAATCATCCCCTAATGGGATTAAATAAGGGATGAAATTTGGGAAATCCCATCGGGCATACTGCTATTATGATATATTTTTTTAATTGCTTTAATTTTCAAGTCTCCTAACAAGTGATCAGTTTTTCTTAATTGAAAAACATAATAAGAATTTATAGTTATAATCAACTGCTAAAATCTAATAGAAATAAGTGAGTTGATTCTTCCTATTACTTCACGTGTGACTGAAGAGCTTAGTTGGAACTAAACTCTCCATTCAAATTCCAATTTTTCCGAAGACTTACTACGCCAACTCATTGCTGTTAATGCACTTCATCAACCCGAACGATAAAATTGTTTCCTGAGAAGGATCGACTTCTTAACGTTCGAGGAACCATTAACGATTTTTCGCCTGTTAGTTTCACATCCGCGCTACCAAATATTAGTCATTAGTTTGATTCGACATAGATAATCGATTTGAAAGACAATTGTTTGCCATTAAAGATCACACTTAAAAAAGCCGATTGTATGAAGACATTTTCTAACACAAAATCTGTATAAACATAAAACCAAATTTTTTTTTTGCATTACACAACTTTAATAACGTGGTAAATAAAAATTTTTAATAGTGAAATAATTGATAATTATTGTTATATGTTGCTCAAGTTGCGCCAATGAATAATAAAATGTTTTAAAATGCGTAACTTTGGTCAGCTGCTTTTAATTTCCAAATTTAAACTATAATAGACATAGAAAAAAATTAACAGTCCTCAAAAGAATGTCAGACCACTAGCAAAATTATTCAAAAGCCAATAGGCCAAGTACTAATCTGGCAGGTAAAATAAATAATCACAATAATTACTAGGATACGATTTCAAATTGAAATTTGTTATAAACTTTGCAAACAGTCATGACAAGTGATAACATTGCTGGAACCATTTATGTGATATTATATTCGATTTAATTTTAGCTAATTATTTTTGGAAATACTAAAAAATTGGATAATTGTTTTTTAAGTAGCCCCCTCCCCCTTCCCAAAAGAAAAAGATAATCTTGATTTAAAAAGGAAGGATGGAAACCAAATAAATATTGATTATATTTTTAGATACATTTACGTATCTTAAAACAAATTTTAACCCTTTTTGAAACTTTAGGAAATAAATTTAGTAATTGAGTAGATTTTTGGTTGGTATTTTTGTATGTTTATAAGTGGTGCCCAATATTTTTGATATAGCTTTATTTGATTTGGAGTTATAATTATTTATTTTATAATTATATTCGTACTTTTTTCACCCCTTAGGGGTTTAAATTCGCAAAATGGTAAATTAATCTTAGTAGTTTTTGTATGTTAATTGTTGGTATCCAATATCATTTTTTATTCATAATTGAATTTGGAGAAAAAATATTAATCTTAAAACCATACTTACCACTTTTTAACTCCTTAGGGGCTGAATTTCACAAAATTGTAGAATTCTGAATGGTAGTTTCCGTATGTTTATAATTGGCACCTAATATATTTTCTCTTGCTTGATTAGTTTCGAAGATATAATTATTAATCTTAAAACGATACTTACCCTTATTCACCCCCTTAGGGATGGATTTCTGTTAATATTTATAGCGTAGTTTTTAAGTTAGCCAAAGACCTTTCAAACTAAAAGTTTCGCCAAAATCCGTCCAAGTAGTTTTCTATGATGGTGGAAAAAAACATACAATCTAACTGATAAAATAAAAAAAAAATAAAATTTATTTCTCAATAATGTAAATATCCATTTACTATAGTTTTTTTCATCATCAAACGTACAGAAATTTTACCTCGAACAGTATTATTATTCGTATGTGTGTCACGAAGTCAATAGAGTACAATGTAAAGGACTCAGCCAAAATACTTGTATAAAAGATACTTAGTTAATATTAAAAAAATATTTTAAATTTTAACTGAAAAAGGATTTTAAACAAAGTTACTTTTCATATTAAAAATAATCATTTATCCAAAACAAATAAACAACCATAAATGACCACTTATAATTTTTACCTTACCATTTCCGGGAATCCTATACCTAAAAAGATGTTAAAGAGGTAAAATTTGTTTTAAAGAAAATTAAAAAAAAAAAAACCTTTAGTGAGACTATCATTTATCAAAATTTTACGTAGTGTGTTGTCTTCAATATCAGTAATTTTATACTTTATAGTAAAAATTCTAACCTCCGGAACAATTCAAGCGGGACGTAGGAAAATGAGCAAGAATGATATATTATTATTTACTTAGCATGTTTGTACTACATTTCAAAATTCAATCGTAATGTAGCTGAGATCTTATTTCCGAATGTATCAAGCAGGAGGTAAAAAGGTTGAATGCAATAACCTAACCATTATGTTTGGTATAATGAATATTATTTTCTTATTGTACCGCAAATAATGAAAAATTTATAGTATACATGAAGATTATCAAGTAAGAGAAAACGTACACTGTACAAATTATAATATTTCACAATCCATCAATATTTTACTTCTTTCTGAATTACAACCCTAAATAAAAACATTTTCCAAAATTTATTTTTAAAATGTTACAGGAGTAAGTATCGCTTTAGAAAAATGAATCCATAGAAACCACTGTATCAGTGTATGATACAATAGATATTGTAGATTTTACATATAAACGTAAGTTTATTACAAGATTTTTTGACCTTACAGTTATTTTTGTTTGTTGAACAGGAGTCGGCGTACTCACTAAATCCGAAGGTATGTAACCTTACATAGGCCCTACATAATTTGCAATTAAAATTGAAAAAAAAAAATATTATTGGTAAATTGTATGTATTTTCTATTGTTAATACTGAACATAACTGCAAATTCACCATGTACCTAACACCTGGAGATACTGAAATTTCACACTTTCAGTTAGTTGAAAGTTATATTGCAAACCTTCACACTCTCGCACTGTACTCATGATTGGACCGCAGTTATTTGGACACACCCCTCTACGATCGTGAGCCAACGATGCCCAGCTAGGAGAGAAGTGAGCGAATCAGGTAATGCCAATTAATAAGGATAAAAATGTTCTCGCTTAGAAATCAACCAATGGAAAAACAAACAGGGGTTGAGCACACTTATGACTTTGAATTCTACCCTGAGGCCAGACGAATCCGCGAAATTTCCGGGTCTTTATTAATACCTAAGAAAATACATTTTAAGAGTGTTCCTTTATTTAAAAATAAAAATGAAATTGTTCCAGAAAAATACAAATCAAGTAAGTAGTTAGGTGTGATTTTAACAAGGTTTAATATATATCCAGACACACTAAAAATATTGTTATGAAATTGGCACACGTAATCTATTCTAAAAAAAGCTTTCGTATCAACACTTTCTAAATTCAACGCCTGAATGAGTTCGTTATGATTGAAATCTTAAATATCTTATATATGTGACTATTGTTCTAATAAAAAAGTTTGTAATGTATCAAATACCTCTCTTACAGCAGATTTTTGAAATTTACGCGATTGAAGCAGTGGTAATAAGATACAATTAAAAGAATTTAATGTTTAGTTAAAGGAGCTAAAATATCAGAATGTTTTACGACTAAATGGAAGGACACCTAACCCATATACGACTGGTACTACTAGTCAAACAAAAATCAATACTTGTTCTATAGAATCTAGTTTTTATTGCTAGAAACCTACAAATTTTTTTTTCTCCTTGAGCCAGTCTATGCAGACTCCACACAACAATCCAATTATTATTTTGTTTACTGGCTAATAAAAAATTTTAACCTTTGTGCAGAAATCATATGGTCCTAAAATACGATCTTTTATTTTCTTTAACTTTTGGATCATGCCAAACTGATCATTACCCAATGAAAATGCTTTTCTAAAGTGTAATTTTATATATTATAATTGAGTCTAGTAAATACAACCCGAACTTCGCCACCTTCTAGTTATTCCTGGTTAATTTTGTTATATATTTGAAGATATAAGGTTACAAATTGGCTACCTAATTAATTTTTTTTTTTAGCAAAGAAAGCGTTTAAATGTTTCGGAAGCTATGGAGGTGTTAATGTATACTTAATTTTTTTTGTAAATAATTTACAAATATTCATGTAAAATTTAAGATATTTATAGATTTTTGCATTTACATGAAAACAACTTTATCACTACAGAATAGTATTCGCAGTAATACTGGGTTCGGATTCTTACCCTGTCATTAATGATTTTTGTTGTCCCAATACCTCCAATAGTTAATTTTATATGTGAACCATTCCTTTAACAGCTTCCAAGTATTAACTGCGCACATAATAATCATAATACAACAGAATAAGTCAAGTGGTTGAATGTTCGATTAGGGTAAATCCAGGAGTGATGCCGCGGCAGGGAAGATGCCGCACCTGTCGTAGTTACTACACTTCCACACAGATCGCAGCACGGGTCGAGCAGAACGTGCGTTTTGTATCCACGAAGCGACGCCATGTTAGTAATCCGGGATAGCTGCTACATTACGCTTGTAACAGTCGATTTTTTATGTAAAGCAAGGGGTTTTGACTCGAAAAACTTTAATGAAGGTATGTGAAAAGCTTTGTTACTACTTGTGTTTATAAGTTTATTTCTTAATATAGTTTTATGAACTTCTCTATTGTGTTGTGAATCTTGTGATGTACAAGCATGGTAAAAAAAACCGTTTCCTTACTGCAGTTCGTGAGTGCAGCATATCTCCTTGAACATTTGAAAAGATGCCACGCAAAAATAAAGGAGAGATGCCGCAGTGTCAAAAGTATATTTCTTAAGTCTATTTACTCACGAATAGCTACAGAATGATTTATTTAATGTGTTTTTATATATATTTGCCGTGGTTTAATAAATTTGAAAACTGTATAATTTTTTGGATTTATAATTAGAAAAACTTCACACATGATACAAATTTTATGTCATAATAAGTAGATCAAAATAAACGATATGTATATGCTATAAAATAAAAAAGACCAAATTACATTATCACTTATGTATTTAATTTTATTTCAAATAAGGATATAACTTATATCCTAATAAATATTTTGTATTTGTTTCAGGAAAATGCCTAATTGCTACCGAAGGAAGTCAGAACGAGCAAGTTGGTCAGAAGAAACTTTGAAAGAAGCCGTTTCCAGAGTGAAGGCAGGGGACATAGGCAAGAGAGAGGCAGAGAGTTATTATGGCATTCCAGCCCGGACCATATCTCGGAGGATTGAGAGGAACGACTGCACAAAGAAAGGTCTTGGACCAGAAGGTACATTGGGTACAGAAAATGAGAAAAGACTTGTTCGTCACATCCAAAATTTTTGCAAAGTTGGATTTGCTCCTGACAGACAAACCGTCCGTGTTTTAGCCTACATGTTCGCCGAAAAATTGAACATTAAAAATAAATTTTCTAGGGAATCTGAAATGGCAGGGTATGCTTGGTTGAACTCCTTTCTCAAGAGAAATCCGTAACTAACAATAAGACAAGCCGAAGGTCTTTCTATTGCAAGAGGTGTAGGGATGAATCGTGACGAGACATTCCATTTTTTTAGAATGCTACAATCAGTGTTAGAGGAGTATAATCTGATGGACAAACCAGGGCACATTTTTAACGTTGACGAATCGGGATTCCCTCTCATTAACAAACCAGGGAAAGTGTTAGCAAGTAAAGGTTCCAGAAATGTCCACACATTGACACCTAAAGAAAGGGGAAATCTCATTCCAGAGTACAAATCAAAGTAAAACAGATCCTACACCATCCACATCTAAAGAAACTCCAACAAAGCATCTCCATGATATAAGTCCACTCCCACAACTACCTCCTCTTCAGAAAAGAAGATTCAAACAATGTGCACAAATTCTTACCACAAGAGAAAATTTAGAAAGATTGAAAGAGAAAAAGAAAAACAAACCCATGCCAGCATCACTTGAGATAACCCAACCTGTGACTTCAGCTAAAGGAGTGAAGAGAAAGAAAACATCTCGTAAAGAATTTAACAAGAAAAATGCATGTGTTTCTGTTACTCAAACTGGTAATGGCATTGATAATATTTGTTGTGAATGTTGGGAGAACTATTACAAAACTACTTCCAAGGTGGACTGGATTCAGTGCAGCATGTGTGCAAAGTGGCTTCATGAGACGTGTACTTTGTACAACACATTATGTAATGAATGCGGAAGAGCATAAAAGAGAAAACTTAACTTACAACAAAAAAATAAAGTGCGGCATCTATCCTCATTGGTGCGGCATCTCTCCTGTAGGAAGTGTTATGCTGAGAAAAAACTAGCCCCAGAAAACATTCACTTATTTCGAGACATCTTGTAATTACTATAACTATGTTTTTTTTCTGATAAAGCACAAAATGTAGTCTATGTAACATTGTGTATGTAAAATTTTATTCAATATATTTTTTTCTATAGATTTTTTTCAAAATGTGCGGCATCTCTCCTGGAATTACCCTATCTTTTCAATGGTTTCAATAAATTATGGTTGAATGACACATCAAATAAAATATAATATTTAGCGCCAATTCCGGCAAGAAGTACTTAGTATTATGTTGAAGTAGCTTGGCTTCTGGGCTGTAGCCGTGTCCTTGGTGAATAATTCACCGACGTTTCGGTCGACATTGCAGTCGCCATCATCAGGGAGCAGTTACGTACTACTACTACGTTGTACAGAGTTACAGTATATTTCTTGTAGCATTACAGTCTGTTTCTTGAGAACTGGTTACCAAAGGAATCCAACGTAAAATTACAGGAATTTTTTTTTTGACGTGACAACGTCTAATAAATCGATGAACGACGTCTGCACGCACGAAAAATTGTCCCGTTACGCACATTTTTCCGTTACGCTGTGTCCCGTTACGCTCATTTTACGCTTGCGCCGCATCTATCTCTCTTCCACTCGATTGGCCTATGCGTCCGAGGAGAAGAAAGACAGCGGCAGCACACAACTTACATCTACACGTGAACTGTTTCGTCGACTGTTTATAAAGTGAAGTGAAAAGTTAATGTGGTTTTCATTGCTTATTACAACAACAATTTCGGCAATAAAGGTTAATTATTCTTGCATTTTATAAATCTGACTACTAGTATAATTTCAAGTATTTATTCTTTTATTATTAAAATAAAAATTATTCAATTTTATTTATAAAAGTATGCATACATTTCATCAATGTTTTGTTATGACGTTGTCACGTTAAACTATCGTCCGTAAACCGACTTTACAGAAAACCAATTTTTTAACCTGTAGGGTGGATAAGGCGGGGCTGAGGTTAAAGGAGGGGAATGAGGGGAGGAAAGGGAAGATCCTGGGTTTGGATTCGTCACGAGGAGACCTGATGCGCCCGCGGCATGGTCACGTGTTCGATCCTCGTTCGGGACAGTCCGTCCGTGAGAGATCAGCGACCCTCACACCCAGACATACTGCCCCTCCTCTCCCCTCTCCAACCATCTTCAAACAATACTTGAAGCATTCCCCGCGCAGCTGTTCAAGGTCAACGACCGCCCACTTCTCGCGAGACCGGGAGAGATGGCGCAGTGGCTTAAGCTGTGTTTACGATTGATTTCCTTAAGAATTATAACCTAACATCGAGCACACGATCAACTAAAAACTACATTTTCTTGTTTATGATTGACATAGAAGTCGTTAATTCCAACCAATCACAGCACAAAAAACACTGTCGGCTATTGTTAGAAATGGAGAAGCAGGTTTGAAATAGGTTATTGACAAATGGGATATCTATATTACTTGTATCATTACATCATATTCTACTTAAATATCAAATTCTGTTGCATAAGAATGTTCACTCATGTCTAAATTAATTTGTAATTACAAATATACGAATTATAACCAAAAATACTGCCTCACTCGGTCCAATACCAAGACATAAACTTCCGGCTGAAAGGTTCCGGTTTCTTGTGATTGGTCGCTTCCCTTACGTCTTAACGAAAAATATAAAATATAACCATTCCTGTTGTCTTAAGTCATCATATGGTTTGCACACGACCCGTCAAAATTCACACACGACAATCATAAACCATTCCACTAGTTTACATAGAGTCATATGGTAAGTACACGACTAAGTCATAATTCTTAATTCTTAATTTTCAATCGTAAACCCACCTTTAGACTTGACTCCTTCAAGCCTTGACACCGAACACAACAAACACTCAACTCGACATTCCTAGGGACAAAAGTCTCAAGTGGCAAAAGATGATTGCCATATGCACACATATTAATCTGGTTCATCAAAAAAAAGGTGTGGGGTGTTGTCTGTAAATTCGGTTTACGGACGATAATTTCACGTGATAATTTCATAAGAAAACATTTATGAAAAATTGCATACTTTTTAACTATCAAATATTATTTACAGTTTTTTGCAAATTTATTTTAAATAATTTGTTTAAATATAGTCACGAACTATTAGTTAAAAAGCCCGCCTTAACGTGTTTGATATTATAGAAGATTTTCTCGCACGGTGGTTGGCCGGTTCTTGCACTCTCGGATCAGGCGGAACGTGACAATGAGTCATGCTTTTTCGTGCGTGCAGCCGGCGTTCATAGATTTACAAGACGTTATCACGTCAAAAATCTCACCAGAACAAATTTCAGCAGAAATACCAAATGCCACTGATCCAGAGCTATTTCAAATAGTTACCAAAAACATGAGTCATGTCCCATGTGGCTTACTGAACAAAATTTCACCGGGCATGTCTGGCGGAAATGCCCGGAAAGATACTCGGGAGACTTTCATACTGGGACTTTGCAGGCAATGATGGATATCTACTCTATCGTTGACAATTGTTGGGAGTGAAATTTTAGTTTTCCAGCTGCTAGCGCGCATGCGCCAACGGAAGTACATGAATACGGATGTTACACACTGAAAACAATTTTCCTGTACTTCTACAAAAGATTCCTTTGGAAACTAGTTGTCAAAAATAAGTTTGTGATACTATAAAAAAAAATTATAACTTTGTACAACACATGGCTATGATCATATTTCAATGTATGAAATACGTGACTTGGTGTTAGCTTTTGGACATACGCCATTCCTAAGCACATGGATGTCTGTAGAAGGAAACTAAAAAAAAAAAAACACAAATTAAGCAAAAAATTGCTGTTGTCAACAGGATATAAACACCACATAATATTCCATAACCGGAAACGAATGGGAGTGTTTCAAGTTTAATGTACCTCGAAAAAGTGAAATCGATAAATGTTCCAATCGAGTGGAAGAGAGATAGATGCGGCGCAAGCGTACAATGAGCGTAACGGGACAAAGCGTAACATGACAAAGCGTAACGGGACAATGAGTCATCCTTTTTCGTGCGTGCAGCCGGCGTTCATCGATTTATTAGACGCTGTCACGTCAAAAAAAAATCTTAAAACCCTGAACACATCAGATGACGCGGCGTGTGTATGGCTTTCTGTATTGCAACACGGTGATGGTGAGGTAGGAAGGAACTCAGAACCACGTCGCAGTCTGCCGTTCTGCTGGCTGTTGTGGACTCTACGGGACAATCAGAGGGATTCTATCACAGACGAGAGAGCCACACCCGAAGTTCCCCGAAGTTCATGCTCGTTTTTTTTTTCCATACCACATCAGGTGTATCTATTTGGGGAAAGAAAAAAATTCACGGGCATTTATTTATTCTCCAAATGCGCGGGTTTCACTTATAAGATGTCATTCTTAAAATTTGCAAGAAGTAATTTAAAGAATTATCCAGTAAATGAAGATAAAACGGTATCTCATTTTTTTAGTCAAAAGAAGCATATGATAGTTTAGCTTCTTTATAAATTCTTTAAAATCATTTTATGGTTTCTTAGCAAATAACTTTTTAATATTTAGCTATCCAGCGCTTGGAAACCGTTTACCTAATTTCACAGCATCTTTAATGTAGCTATCCTAACAAAATCAACCGTCAACAATGTTTTAAAGTATTTATAACTAGCTAAACCCGGCCACGCTTTGCTGTGGCACAGTTTAATATTAATTCATTGTTTAATTTAATATTTTACTGTGCATGGCTGTGGAATGTAATAGAATAAATAAAAATGTGTTTAGCTTAAATATTTTTATTGTAAAGCTAATGGAAGGACTACATTCCTTGTTTTCCCATTTTTGCATAAACATATAGATCAGATGGTTTACCGACTCTGGAGCACCCGACATATAACTGTCCATGAGAGAAGCATTCATTTTCTAAATTCAAACCGCACACTTGCAAAGATTGTCCTTGTGCTTTATTGATGGTCATAGCGAACGCAAGGCGTATTGGAAATTGAAGTCGTTTGAACTCGAACGCCATATCTGTCGGAATAAGTGGCATTCGTGGAAGTAATACGTCTTCACCTTTATAAAGTCCAATCAAAATTGTTGCTTCAATAAGATTATCCATTAATTTTTTAACTACTAATCGTGTACCATAACATAATTTAGGCTGACAGATATTTCGAAGCAATATAATTGGCACACCAATTTTCAAATTCAAAATATGTGGTGGTAATCCTGGAACATCGAGTGAAATGAGAAATTCCGTTGGAAAGTTCACTGCTTCATTTTGGTGCACTACTGAATCAATAGATTTGTATGTCATTGTTTCACCTTCGATTCTGTTTATAATACTATTGTTCATATCGTGTACGTCAACATTTTTAGCCGCTAGAATGGCTCTTTCGCTCAACCATGCATGATTTTTGAATTTTGTTTCGATGTTTTGAAATACCTTGTCTACTAATTCCTCTTTTGAATCTACGATGTTGCATAAATCAGATGATAAGCTGATTTTTCCTGTTTCTGGATTTGTAGGTACAGTGCCGTTACCAACTTCAATTAATTGTCTTGAAAATATGACTGCTGTTGGATCGTTCTGAAGTTTAACTCGCATATTCGTGGTTAAATGCATTTTTTTTACTGTGCTCCAAAAATTTGAATATTTTTTTAATTTAAACGTATTTTTATCAATAGAGTCGAAAGAATATACTTTCAAATTAAATAAAGTTTTTTATTCTTTCTTGAAATATATATATATATATATATATATATATATTTGTGTAAATTATAGTCGTCAAGGCACAATGGTCGAGTAGCCTGATGTGCTTGAACTTCGACAATATGGTACGGCATCGTCGAGCGTGGTCACAACTAAGTTGGGTGACCATGATATTTAGTTATAGAAACTTTTTTTCCGACTTTTCCGGTGGATTTTCCCAAACTTTTATTTCATATAAACACTCTTCTGTTAAGATGCAATGTTCTGTAAAAATTTCAATCCAAACCATCGTATACTTTCCGAGTTTTGCGGCCAAATACATACGGAAGCTAAATTTTTATATATATAGATGTAGTTAACCTAACCTAAATGACCATTAGTATAGAGCCTTCGTAATTTTTATAAACATGTTAGATACAAAATGATTCAGTATTTAAAAAATCAATCAGAAATAGCATAATTCCTTACCTGAAAATTACAAGTTGCGTAAAATTGCAAGGGGACATATTTATTTACAATGATCCAAAAAAAAAAAAAAAAAACCGAAGATGCACGATCGGACGTTTGGATCTCTCGTCTGTGAAAAGATGGCTTCCCTTCGATATCTCCGTAAGGACGGTCGCCGGCGGACGAGGCTGTCTTCCGGCTTCGAGGCACGCGACACGGGGTTAACTCAGCCGCTGGTGATTGGCCGCGTAATAATCCCCACCCCCCTTTCCTCCGCAGCTAGCACCTGACCCATCCCCCCCTCTTCCCGCAACCCTTCTAGAAGTGGCACGCACCGAGGTAGTTACTCATCCGCGGTGGAATTAATTGCCGGGGAGATACAGAAACGGACGTTATTAATTTCTCAGGCCGTCAGCGCTGCCGTGTCTCGGCGGACGCGGTCGATGATTAAACAATTATCCTCCCCTTAAACAATCCCTCTGCAATTAAATGCCTTCCCGTTTCAAATAGGCGTCGATTTCCATCGTTGAGGGAGTCAGGTAATTTGGCGCCGGTTTTAAGCGAGTATCACCCGTACGCTACTTGTTTTGTTTTTTTTTTTGATCGAGGCCGCGATCGTGGGAATGAAAAAAAAAAGTGCTTGACGTTTCGGCACGCAATGTTACAGCCATATTCAATCGCGAATTAACGATTGTTAATACCCTTTGAAGATGGCTGCAACTAGCCATGACGAAATGTTGGGGCCAGTTCATCATTTATTCGTACGCGACCTCAAATCAGTTCATCATTTTGCTTTGACGCCAAGAAGTAGCACGTGACTATGGCTAAGAATATCTACGATCTATGCTCAAGTTTGCCTTGAATGTGACAGTGTATAGTGTAATCGTACTCATGACTTTACCAGTATTCGAATCCTTTACCTCGTCACCCGAAAAAAAAATTGTTGCATAGGGGCCTTTGGCTACGGTAACCGTTATTAATTTGAGGGTTTCTGGAGGTTTTTCCTTTAAACGTATGTACACACATAACTTAACTTTTAAAGCACATATTTTCGTGTGCAACATCTTAGCTGTCGGTACACGGCATTTTATATCAGTAATTTCGTGAAAATAACGGAAGTCGCATGAATCGGAAATGTGTAACAACGGTGCTACCATCTGTGACGGATGGCGCTATCCAAAGTTGACAAAGCCAAATGGAAACTTTATAGTATTAACTGTTTAGTGGATTTAACATGATGGGCATTATTTTAATAAAATTCCTTGTCGAAAATCAGTTCCAATTTCGTTGTTTAGAATTTTTTTAAGTAATTTTCACTTTAATCGGAGAAATTTCAATAAATAGTTTGACATTTCGCTTTGCAAATCGAAATACTCGATAGTCGACGTAGCACCCCCGGCAACGAATTCTAGCGGTGGGTGCGGAAACTATATTAGATTCGCGTCCAGAAATGTAGTTGAAATCACCATTTTCGTATGTATTTATCACGCTCGGCAATATGTTTAAGATTTCTATGTTAAAATTTGTGTTATAATTTCTTATTTAAGATGTATTTTCAATTTTAAAACACATAAATTTTCTCGTTACCGAGGTTGGATGTTAATCAACTCTGGCGAGTAATGAAAGACTTGCTGATATGTTTTTTTCCCCATATTACCAGAATTAACTCCAAATACGTGCACACAAATAAGTCTGTGTCTAGTGTCTATCGATTACTACCACAATCAACCTACCGAGTGGGTTGCATTTGATTAGTTCATTAGAATTTTTCAAATAAATTTATTGGTATAATTTCCTTCTGGTGTGTCTACCCACAATAAAATTAAAAATCAGTTCAAATGTGTAATTTTTTTTTGCATTATTTGCAATTTTCAAGTAACGAAACGAATTTTGCCCATCATTAGTAATGGACAGAAAACGCAATAATTAGCGGTTTCAGTGTCATCCACTGTAGAATCCACATATGCAGTGTGGTGAATGCCGCTTGCTCATTGGCTACTGACTTGTGAGGCCTGTACAACTTGGATGCTTGTGATTCGATACTATTTTTGTTGAAGTATTTCCATTGACTCGGTGGCCTTCAAATAAACTGTATTCCAATCACTGAAGTAGCATGAAAGAAAACTAGTTTGGATTTAAACGTATCCTTAAATGAATTATGGATTTTTTCACATGGCGGGTCGGATCGTCAGGGTGGCATCTGCACGATCTTCTTCCGTAGGACGACTGCCTCTGCTCTTCGCAATCAGGCCCTTATTTACTCGCTATAGAGACCTAGACCATTCTCGTATAAACTTCTGGTTGCTCGCGACAATGGTGGACTTCCGATGACGTCACATCCCCTGTTGATATTGGAGGCTTTTATTTTTTACACTATGACACGTTTTACTTGGGTGCGTGCCGGGTTGCTTATACCACAGGCGTCCGGCAAACGAAGCACCCAGGGTTGCCTACACCACAGGCTTCGGCATCGCTAAAGCTGGCACTAGCGACAGAGTAGGGGACACATCCAAGAATGTTTGGGAAGGGGGAAGGGGGGTGTTCACTTCAAGCCGTAACATTATAAACAACATTGTTTAACCCTAATTTTGTTCAAGATATCATTTTTACGATTTATCCTAATGAGTTTCTTTCAAGCTTTTAAAAAACCCTCTATATTTAGCCTTCATTCAGCTACGGTTTTTGTTGCTATTAGCCAATAGTTAATCCGAGAATATTTATTGGTTGAATACAGTGTCAAATTTGTCCATATTTTTATCTTATTTTCTTATTTCTCATTGCATTAAATATATATATTCCCGTTACAGCTTTTAATTATTAACTATTGCCTATTTATGGACGCTTATGTTCTTTGTAAATGAATTAATTTCTAGTGTAGTTACAATCATAGAGATTTTACATCAAAAATTGGTTCTGCATTCCCATTAGTAAAAATATGTTCTAATGCAAAAATTGAATAATGTGGCATTAATAAGTTTATATAAAAATTGGTTGTGATAATAAAAATACAATAATCAAGTTAAGTAAAAAACCTGCTGGATGCATGATAATAAGCTTTCGCGCTAGATTTTAATTTACGACATCTGACATTTTTAATATGATTCTTTTCCGATTGCCCAAATTTTGTCAGGTACTGGTAAGTGGGCTGCGTTGTGAAGATAGCAGTAATTTCCTGTCATTCACTTTTGCCTTATTGACCTAGAAAAGAAAACGACTTATAACGCAATAGATTCATGTGGAAAACCGTCCAAATTTTTACGACCCATACTATTATTATTATTTTTTTACCATGCCGGTTCTGAAGACACTCCGCCTGTGGTGATTCACAAAGAATGGCCAATGGGGTGTAATTGATGCAAATTGCGAAGGAGAAGGAAATGAAAAAAGGGAATACAGAAACGCGGAACGGTTTTCCTTCCATCGTCCAGGCGTTTAACGAAAACGGAATTCTTTGTTGTTTCTTAAAATTTCGCCCCTTACCCTCCCCCCCCCCCCCCCCCCCCCCTTCACGGGTCGAGGAGGAAGTATAACCATCTCGCGTGATTTCAGTTCATCGTCGGAGCCGAGCCTAATTCATTCCTCTGAGGGAATCAACGACGATGTTTTAATAATTCCTCTTTGTCCCTGCCCTACAATCTCCCCAAGAATTATATCTGCCATTCTCCTTTACTTGGCTTCAAACAATCCCGGTTCACGAAACCACACAAAAAATATAGTGCAATTTCTTTTATACAAGCTTTCTTCCTCTCTAACGAAAATGAGAAGTAATTTTTGTACTCGGAAACGTTAGGTTAGAGTAATGAATAAACCTGCATGAATATATGTTTAATCCAAAACTATTTTTTTTCCAGCATAGAAAAATATTTTTTAACTAGTTAAATTTTTTTTATATTTCTTTTTTTTTTTAATTTTCACACAGTAAGCCGCGTCATTACTTTCTTTGCCTTTTCCTCGCCAATTTTCTTTTCACTCCGTCTATATTTAGCCCTGAATCTTTTTTTCACCATCTCTCCAGGGCAAAAGCCAATTACGGACCGTTCCAACAGTGAAAGCGTAATATAATTAATATTTTCGCTCCTCATTGACACCAGCTCCAGGCTTCGGCTGTCGCAGCTTCGTTCCTCCGTCTTTCAAACGGCGTTAATCGAGTTCCTTTGGGGAGGTTCGCTGATCGAATATCGAATGAGATCGAGATACGCCAGCTGCACAGGCCGTACTCATTTGGCTGCCAATTAAACGCGCACTCGTGAGCCGAGATTAAAAGATACGGCTAGCTGTGTCTTTCACACCTGCGCCTTTCCAGAGAGGTCTTAGAATTTTCAAAAAAGAAACATTCAAGTTGGAGATCATTTAATTTTTTTTTCCTGTTTTCTTTGTGTTCCTGGGACTGAATTAATCTAATTATTGCACGAACGTATTGGTATCATGAAATATAACTCCTTAAATAATTTGATTTGGCTACTAGTTTTTTTTTTCGTTTTCGATAAGACTTTTTTTATTAATGTTTACATATATATGATAAATACAAATATATATATTTACCTCATATATTTGTGTACTGCAAGAAATAAAACAGTGGTATCTTTATTTATTAAGAATGCTACGCATATATAATGTAGTGCAACCAATGTTTAAATAAGCCATTTATCGCGAAGATCAAGATCAACTATATATTATGAGTTGTCTGAAAAAATCTTTGTTTAGCTGAAAAACACAAAGATTAGCGAAAAGTGTGTCAATGTTCCCTGTTAAACCAGTACATTTGCTAACAACTGTAATTTTTTTCTTATGTATTACTGATTAAATGTCCTTACTTATCTAATTGTCTGTTTTTCAATATTTAATTTTATTGACTAATATAATCTTTTTCAAACTATTATTTTTTATTTATGACATACCTAACTCTGCTAAATAAAATAATGTCAAACTAATGCATTGTATAAAAAGTAATTTGAAATATTTAAATTTATAATTAGTAGTATATATTGGGGCTCCGAGCGCAGGAATAAGATTGAGAAGCTTGAGCCGATATACGCCATATTGATTGTGAAGTCAAGTGGGCCATCTTGAACGACATTAACAATAATCTTTGGTCTTAACCTTTGACTTGAACTTTTACCTTTATCTTTATCTTTGACCTTGAACTTTGACCTTTACCTTTGACCATGACCATGGGACCTTGACCCTGGCGGTCATCTTGAATTATGCCATCTTGAATTCAGCTTTCTTGAACTCAGCCATCGTGACAACGAGCGCTCCATTCCTTAATGTTTCACTTTATGTTAGGTCACCATCTTGGATTTTAGAAACGTAATTTTCGTAATGGTTTTCATATCAAAAATCTGTAATTTTTAAGCTAAAAAACACTAAAAATTTGACACTTTACAAAAAACTAAAAATAATAAATTTTAATAACAATACAGTTATCTTACGGTACGTGGTTCAAACCTGGCGAAGTCATTTGATTAAAATTGGCGACAGATCCTTCCTCCCCGGAAGCTACCAGCAGACTGACTACACACCACTAATTCCAAAGTAGTTATTACGTCGCTCAGTATGATGTCATAACAGCAATTTTGTTTTCATCTGCTGGAGGACGCCATATTGGAGCCGATTAATTGTTTCAATCTGCTAGAGTGCGCTGCTACCATATTAGTTTAATTTTTACCCGCTAGAGAGCAGTAATTATTTATTTTACATGGCACCCGCCAACTTGTCAGCTGCCTTGGCCACTATTTTGGAATTCTGTATTTATTAAGCTTGAAATTTGGGGAAAATTCCTAATTACAACAAAATTACTTATAAAAATAATGATTGATTCGACTGATATCCATCCTCGGTTCGATCACTGAACAATGTGAGAAGGGTAATTTTAGATCAAAAAAATCTATTCAATAAAATATGGCAAAAAATCCTAAAAGCAGCTTAAGTTCCTAATTACCAGCCTCCAGTAAGCCGATTATAACATATTGGAAATTCTAAATAATTTACCATAACATTTAAAAAAAAATTTAACCTCGTAGCCTCGTTGGAAAGTAGACTCGTAATCTCGTAGCCTTGTAGTCTTGTAGTCTCCTGGCCAAAATTCGTTTGAGCAGTTGGAGCTTAAGACAGTTTGAGCCTACTGTATATAAGCGATTGTATCCTACTGATAGAATCGCAGCCTAAAGTGTTGTATGTTCGTGAAAATGTACGCCGTTTTAGTAAAATTCTCGTAGTCAAATCTGTAGTATTGTATCCTACTGATAAAATCGTATATCTCTCATGAGGAGTTCATGTCCGACCAACTGTGATTTTCGTTCAAATGTTCTACCTTTTAGTTAAATGTTCTTCACTGTTTATAAACGTTCACCTTTTTATCGAGTGTGCTTCTAAATGTGCTTCTTTTTTGTTGAATGTGCTTCCATTTTGTCAAATTTGCTTCCAAATATGTTTCCTTAATTTTAATGTACTTCCAAATGTGCTTCATTTTTGCAGAATGTGCTTCCTTTTTTCGATTGTGGTTCCTTTTTATCGAGTGGCTTCTTAATTTGGTACCTTTCTGTCTTATGTGGTTCCTTTTTGTCGAATGTTCTTCCAAATGAGCTTCCTTTTTTAAATGTGCTTCCAAATGTGCTTCCTTATTGTCGAATGTGCTTCTAATTGTGCTTCGTTTTTTTATATGCTTCCAAATGTCCTTTTTTTAAATTATGATTCCAAATCTGCAAAAATAAATGTTCAATAATTTGGAATATTCGAGAACATGTAAGGTGCTATGTATTTAAAGTTTCTAGAATGTTCCAGAAGCTTCTACAATGTTGCTAAATTTTTCAGAATGTAACCAATATATTTTCTCCATCTACGGCTGTAGGCTAAATTAAAACGGATATAATTTCATTTATGGAGGCTTGAATTTTTATTTTTTAAGTTTTAAATGTGCTCATGACTTAACATTTAAAAGAAAATGGGGCTCATGCGAGCGCTAGTAGTAAGATGTGCAGGGGTTGGCTATCGTCGAGAAAACTCATACAACAGTTCATATTAATTGCAGTGCAATAAAATCGTTAGTGAACTATTATTGCATCATTTGTATATTGCATGCGCTCCACTTTATCAATTTTAAATCTTAATAGTTAATTCACAGGTGTTAAAAAAATCACAAATTTTTAGGGTAATCTTTATAGGGTTAGAAATCTGAACGGGACAAGGAGAAATAATTTTATACTTTTGAGTACCTACATTAAAAAAATTAATAATATTTTTATATAATTATTTTTTTTCTGCTCATATATATTGTATGAGTGAAATTTTGCAATTTATTTAACTGATTTTTTTATAACAGATTAAATATCTTATTTATTCCTAACCCCATACAGAATGTAATGAAAATATGTGATTGTGAATTGTAAATTCCTATAAAAATACATGTAAGGTTTAAACCTAAAAAAAATGAGGTACTTTTCCAATGGATAATAGTAAGGAGACAATCCGTGATGGAAGCACCAAACGACAGTGTGTGTCAAATTAAATGCAAAGCCATCTATTGACAAAGTTCTAAACTAAACTGTTATCAGCGCCGTTAGTTCGCTAGTCACCGCGAGCTTTGCTAAGCGGACGGGTTCACCAAGGAGAAGGATTAGGAAGTTGCCCGTCCTTACTATATGACCGTGTGGCGGACGTTTCTCCGAGCCCTGTATGAGTGATATATGTACCGCCTGCGAGTACTGCGTATGCATCCAGCAGCACAGTACTGTTCTGCTCGTAGCCCAATGCTGCGAATATTGGGATTTTGCTCAAGAAAACCACACAAGTTTGTAACAAACAAACAAACAAACAAAACGTACAAAAGCATGTTAATATTCATTGTCAACCAGTCAAGCCCTTTGTACCCAGTATGTGCGGAAGAAGACACGGCAGAGCATGTTTTAAATGACTGTATCAAAACAGAAGATATTCGAGACCTATATACATGGAAAATGGCCCTGGAAGATGTAGACATCAAGAACATTATTCAAATAGTAAGAAATAAGAAGACCTATGACATATGGCGAAGCTACATTTTTGAATTATCAAAGAGGCTTGAACGTTTGGACAGCTGGATACACGAACAATTATTGATGGAAGATTTACTTTCCGATACGGAATAATTACGAAAATTTATCTGCGAATTCCTACACAAGTTTCTTGGCTGTTCTTCTTATGTATGCGTAATCGAATAGTCGGATTGAATTTAATTCTTGTATTTGAAAGGAAATGTATAAGAAGTATTAAACAAGCAATACAAACCAGACCTCTCTAAAAAAAAAAGGAATAAAATAATGACGGAAAAGCTATACCCTGGAAAATTGAATAAGTCAGATTAAAGGAACTGATTTATTATATAATATAAACTGTAATATATTATATAAAATATATAATCTTGTGTGTGTCTATTATAATTTGGGTACTACAATTAAAACACACTACTCTTGCAAACCTTGAAAAATGATTATATCCACAGTAGTTTTAAGTAATATACATAACCCATAAAAATGTTTTCTATAAGCAATAAGATAATCTGTCAACAAGTTCTAAACTATGTTCAAAGATTTAAGTTACTAGCTCATCGGGAAATTATTTTAAAATGGATTGCAATATTGGTACCGGAAATACAGACAAGAAAGCGAGTTAATAAAAACGTTTTAAAATAAGGCCTAAAATGCACGAGCGAGAATTATTCTGCTGTCTGACTCCATGTCAATGAATCTTAAGTTTCCTTTGGAATATAAGCATTAATTTTTCTCGCGCGCAGGATTATATCGCTACATTTGTTAGCTGACTGACGAGGCTCAAATTGCAAAATAATAATAATAATAATACTTTATGAAACACTAGTAAACTTAATTAATTTATTTTCTTAATTTTACCAATTTCCTAACTGACTATCATAATTTCACATGCGACTTTGACTTAAAGATTAATTTTAAAAATTTTATAGACCACTTGCAGTGCTTTATTTAAACCATGATCCAAAATGGTACCCAAATAACGAAATTAAATCCCTTCAATATGAAAATGTAAACTTTCTTATATGAAAAAGTTTTTGTATCTTTATTAGTTACGTTTATGGTAAGAGGCCGATAACTTTCCCGAAAGAGCTGACTTATAAGTTGTATTAACATGAATTTAGATGGTGAGATATTTATAAAAAAAAATTCTTAACAGAATTTACGTTTCAACCAATCAGTGTCTTGGATGGTACCAAAAACCCTCTTGTTTTGTGTGTTAACATTGCACTGTTGGTAGTTTTGTATTTAAGATATACTCATATGAGTCTGTTCAAAGGCTCTGAATCAATTTACACTTATTACACTGTAGTGTAGCATAGGCATTTGTATATCTCAGGCCTGCATATTTAAATTTGGGATAAAACACAACATCTTTATTCAGTTTCAAAAATGTGTGGGAAGTCGAAAAATTTATTTCAATTTACAATTATGAAAGATACGAACACAAAAATTAAATTAATTAACAAACATAAAATCAAGAGGAAACGACACACTCACCACGTTAATATTTTCGCGATAAACCCAAGTTTTTGCAGCGATGGGAAAGAAGCCACTATTAAGGTCAAGTCGAGAGCCTCAGAGCTACTTATGCTAAATTTTTTGTTATGTTACCTTAGCATCATCAACTTGTTGTTTCTGCGAAAATAAAATGTAGCATCGAAAGATGTGACCATATCATTCATGAGCATCATACTCGCTATCTCAAAATGTAAATACATAAAACATAATATATTTAAAATTAATTTCAATTTATATTTGCGTATGTTTACCAGTAAATACGGTCAAAACCATGATAGAAAAAATGAGCCAATGGTGTGTAACATCTAGCCTAAATAACGAGAAAATATTTGTGTTCTCGTGTTTCAAGTATACTTATAATAAGAAACTCGGACACGAAATATAACGTAGAATCCACTGAAAAAATGCAGAGCGTAATAAATATAAGCCAACTGTATTTTCGACTAAATATCTTGACGGGAATCACACATAGTTTCCGCACCCGCCGCTAGAATTCGCTACCTGCGGAGCTACTTCGACTATCAAATCATTCGATTCGCAGAGCGAAATTTAAAACTATGTAATGAAATGACTCCGATAAAAGCGAAAACGACTTGCAAACATACTAAACCCTACATTTGGATCTGATTTTCGACGAGGAATTTTATAAAAATACTGCCCGCTCTTGTAAAAATTCTCTAAGCAGTAAATACTTTAAAGTTTCCATTTGGCTTTGTGAACTGTGGTTCGCGCCATCCGCCACAGATGGCAGCACTGTGTTTTCACATTTCCGTTTCATGCGAATTCCGTTGCATTCACGAAATTACTACTACACCAAACACCGTACACCGAGAGCTAAGAGTATAGACATAAAAAAAGCTCTATAAACCTGGAAATGGTTTTTATTACTCACTCTTGTGCTGGGATGTCACCATTACAAGTTCTAACTGGTCGTGATCGCTGAGGCGTGTAGCTTATTGTACAAGTTTTGTAATCGATTCCAATCTTTAAATGGCACGATACAATGACCCCCGATTCTTCTAACCAGTTGGTTTTAAGCCCTCTTGATTATTGGTGGTCCTTTAACTTCAAGAGCTGTCTGACATGCCGAGTTGGTTTTTACATGTTTTCGCCATTGCTTTTTTTTTGGTGATTTTCCTGTTAATTTCCTCTGATAGCTTACTTGCATTTCTAGCTGGGTCACAATTTTTTTTCACAATATATTTACTGAAAGTTATTTTCGAGTTGTAAAAAGTAATATTTCCTGCAAGGGATTTCAATTAAGAACATTTCGTGGTCATTGAATGCTATTAGATAATATTTGATAAATAGGTATACGAAAGTAAAGAAAATTTTAAATGAAACATAATATACAAGAGAGTCATTACAAGATAGTGAAAAAATATTTTTTTAAAACTAATATTAACTTTTCAAAAATAATTAATTATAGTATTTAAATTTGCTGTCCTGCCCCACATTATTTGGACGGATGGTGTAAAATGTCGCATAAATCTTTGTAACTATGATCATTTGTATGTGAATATCTATTGATAATATTTGTAACACAACCGCTAATTCCAGTATGGCAAACATTTAAAAATAACTAAAAATTCTTAAATAAAAAAATGACAAAGAGTAAAAAAAGAAAAACAATAACGACTTGTGAGACCGAGCAAGCCTTTTCACAAGAGATTCAGCTAAAACTACAAATTTTTTAAGATTGTGACAAAATCTGCCCGGTGTACAATCCACGGGAACATTCTAGCCCCTTCTAGCTTTTGCCACTTTGCCGACGCACCGAATTCCGACGGGACGAGATCGACTCTACTTCTGCCCGGTGTACAAGTGGCGGGCGGCGACTTTCTCAGCCCGCGCGGTGCCGTTTAATTGCCCACGACTGTACCGCGACTTTTGGTCCGGGGGGGGGGGGGCGAGAGGGCCCTGGAGCACCAGCGAGCTGGTATCCGATAGAGCACCCATTATTATTATAAAGGTAGGGCGGGGGGTCCCAAATCACGTCCCTCCTCCCCTCCCACCCTGGCCGGCCAAACCAGGGCGACTCCACGTGCTGATTAGGGCCGGTGTAATGAGCCGCATTAAGCATGCCTGCTTGTCTCGGCGTAATAGGCTATTAGGCGGTGTACGAGTGCGCTACATTAAGGTGGGGAGCGGTGGGGATAAAAGCGGGGGCGGTGGGGTTTTGGTGGTTCGTGGGGAGAGGGGGGTGTGGAGGAAGGAACTTGCGGCCGCCCCGCACAGGGTGATCAATAACTTTTGAATTAAATAACGCGTGGGAAGTGACGTTCCGATAAATTTCCCCCCCGCAGTTGTGCGCGGAGGGTCGATTATCCGGGCACGCGCGCGCTTGTAATATTTAAGGCGCCGCTCCAAGGAGAAGTGGCCGGCTGCAGGCGCGAGGCTCAGGTGCGACGTAACAGCGACAGGCTTGTAATTAACCGCGGGGAGCTCTCATTAATAAAGCTCAAAGGCGTTGTAAGCCCGGAAGAAAAAAAAAGAAAAAAAAACTCCGAAACGATATTTTACCTTCTACTGGCGCACTCATCCGTGCTGCGGTAGGTAACTAACTTCCTCTTGAAATTTTCGCGGTAAGTACTTTCAATAAATTTTAATGAAACCTTTCTCGAAAGTTCTCATGTTTGGGAGCGTAGCAAGCAAATAACCCTCGCATCCATTCTCTTGCAGTTTCAAACCTTATCGGCTACAATTGGCACGTATTTCCGCCCATCCTTTGTAGGAATGGATGTGAAAGTATCATAATTTAATAATTTGGGGGGAAAAATTGCAAACTTTTTATACACGTTTTAACTAAATTTAAGACTCTTTGTCCGTTTTGCACTAATCAAGTAGTCTTTAAAGTGCATTTTTAAAAATATAAAATATGTGATTATTTCTTTTTCATAAAATAATATTCGGGCTTGGAGTAATTTTTTATAATTGGATTTAGAACAGTTACTACTCACTATTTTGAATAAGGATTTTAAAAAATATGCGTGAATAAATATACGCAAAAGGGTGGTTTTAAGGCAGCTTTTTAAAAGACCAATCATTCTATATAAAAGAACACTGTAAGCTTCAAATAATTTAGAAGAAGCTTCAAACGTAAAGTAACCTCTAAAATACTATCATTGTAATCCCTAAACCGCCTCTAATTTTTGAACTTTTTACTTTGTTTGTTAACTGTTACATTTCTTTGGGTATGATCACAGCGAGGGCAAGCCTACGGAAATCTATCAATGTTCGGCAAAGAAATTATGATGAAGATAAAACTATCAACACAACCAAAGCGTACATTTACTCCGCTGAATAAATTAAGATAAAGTCTAGAATACACATGTGGAATAATAATATTTACATAATTTTTAGACCGCGCTGCTTAAAATCGGGTTATGTACTAAAAGATTTATGAAGTGAAAATTTACATGCAAAATTACAATATTCTTTTAGCAAGTAGACAAATACTCTATAGGCTGAAACATATCGCCTTAGGATAGTTAACCATTTTTATTTATTTGTTCGTTTCGATTTTCTGAGCCGTGTGCATCTTCAATACAAAATGTATGAAAATCTCTTAGTTTTGCGGGGCTTTTAATTCAAACGGTCTCTGTATTATCTCTTACATTCTACATATAATATCTGCTAGTTTATTTGGTTGGGTTGTGTTGCAATTTGCCAGATTACTTGAATACTAATATCTATAAAAAGACAAAAATAAATTTACAAATATTTATTAGTAACTATGTTAAACATTTGGTATGTGAGAAAAACGCAGTGTAAACAGGGTCCGTGGTATTTGAAACTCTCAAGAAGCGCAAGGATTTTGTGAAAGTCCAAGAAAAGAAGTGATTAGGTCATTAAACAATATTTTTAAATATATATAATTTATTCATTGGGCCCACTCTTTATTCTCTCAACTGTAGCTCATCTCGGCAGTGGCTCCCTCTACTGCTCATCTCGTACCGAGCACCTCTGTCCCGACACACTACCTCGCACCACTTACTAGTCCTTCGCACACAGCACAGTCTCGATGCACGAGTCTCCACACACGAAGCCCGTCGCTCGTCACCCACTATCGCTCGTCAAAGGGGACGCTCACCCTCTTCACTTCACTGATCGCATCGCTCCGAGGATTCGCCAGGTACTCGCGCTGTCGCCGCAGGTTCGGCTTTCATTCACACGCCTGCGAAACCGCGTTTGGAAAGGTCCCGTAGCACTCGGAAGCTTCAAGAACAACGGCGTCTTATTTGCGCCAATTCACGCAGACGCGGTTGTGGAAACTTCACGAACCCTCGAGAGGAACAAACAGGCGCCGCTCTTATCGCATCACCGTGTTGCGGGCTGACGGGCGCTACCTGTCCGGGAGGTGGGAGGGGGGTTGTCTCTCCTGGACTCCCCGCTGGCCGGTCTGCCTCTTAACATCTTCGTAACTGTTTTGATAACCTTATATTTGTTGAAACACCTGTTTCTATTTATATAGGATTTTCATTGGTTGTGGCGTAATAAAGTAGTCTCGTGGCACATTTTATATTCGCTTGTAATGTTGCAACGCATAGTATCTCAAGCTTTACATGATATTCTTTCAACATGACGCACTAGGTGTCCAATAGACTAATATTATATTTTGAAAACTAAAAAAAATACGCTTTATCAGTTACACATTAGAAAAATCATAAACACCAGTTTTAAAATACACTAACGCATGTCTCATTTATTGTAGTAAAAAATTATTCACCTGTAATAAAACACAGTGAAACAAAAAATGTCGATAGTATAATCTACAAACTTAAGGTAATTTATGCCTATTGTAAAGGAAAAAAATTTCTGTCCTAATAAATGGTAAATATAAATGTTATTTTTGACATATGCCCTCCTTTTTAAAACGCTCTTATTAGCTTCAATTGTAACTAACGAGCTACGTCACAAATCTTGGAAGTCAATCTTAACTTACTTCTAATCATCGAATCGATTTGAAACCTTGCAAGTATATTTATGTAATCCGGATGACAAAAAAAAATAATTTGGTACCATCGAACTGATATAATAATGGAGCCAGAAGATGCACAGTGGAGCATTTTAATGGCTACTAGCAAATCCCTTCATTTTTATTCCGGTACTGACAAAACACGTATTTTAAACCTGTAATTTATGAACTTTTTAGTGTGTATCTGATTAAAGATTTTTTTTTTTTTAGTTTTTAAAAGATAATATTTTTTTATCGCACACCCAGTGCAACGTCTTGAAAATATCTTTGCCCGTTAATTATCAAAAGCAGCTGGAAGAAAAACTAATTCATTAGATGAATAAGAAGGTGCCTATAAAATCAAACTGTGAAAAACTTAAACAATATATAAAACAGTTAATATTAAATATTAGCTAAACTAAATAATTGTCCAAAAAATGTGTTAATTTTAATATGGTTTCAGTTAAAATTTGTGTCCTATTTTATTGAGATGGTTCGATCTTAGTGGGGAAAATCTTTTTAATTTTTATGGAATTGTGAACACATCAAAACAATATAAAAAATAAATAATAATTTTATTCTCTGACGTATGGCTTCTTTTATCTCAACTGGCGCGCAGTCTTCTCGTAATCACAGGATAACTGTGAAATTTGAGTGTTGACCGTAACATTATATGGCGGAGAAATGAAGATAAAGATGTAATTTAAGTCCCTTAATTGCTTTCAAGAATATGTACCGGTTGTTTTACGCCTAAAATTTTCTCTGAAAACATGCGTTTTACCCATTTTAACTCTTATAACAATACAGTTCATAAAAGTAATTCGGAATCAAAAGTATTTTTCGGCCCTCAGCGAACTCTTGAATGCTTTTCGTAAGCAGACCCCACTCGGATATGTTGAGCAGTTTTCAGATCGCGTTGTTTTCCCTGAAGCTCTGCGCACCGTGTGTATGCCCGGTTTGGCGGGGGGGGGGGGGGGGGGGGCCTTAAACCTTAACGTCTGCACCCTGCTAGTTGTTTCCTTCTCGTCGCCCGCCTGAACGTGATACGTCACTGCCATCCAATCGCGCGGCCTCTAAGCCACTGGATTAGCGCCTAAAAGAGCGCGAGATTCACATTTCTCCGCTTATCTCCGTACTTGTACTGAATTAACACCGAGTTAAAAAAAAATCTGTATTGTTATAGTAGGTAATATACAATTTGCACAACTAATTTTGCAGTTTTCGATAATATGATAATTTGCTGTTTTATTATCAAATATTTAATTTTGGACATTATTATAACTACCAACTGGTAAAAAATTAAATACTTTATATTAGAAAATTGAATTTCAATGTAACATATACTAGCGGTAGGTTCCCAGAAAATATGTAGTGTTTAAAATAACAATTTTTTTGTTTCTTTGGTAACATTTGGTATCATTCACTATCATATACTACCTTTTGTTATAAAATGAACAATAAACCGACATATTATGATAAAGAATTGAAAAACGCATTCAGAATATTTTTTTTTTCATAATCATTACTGTGAGGAATCTGTTAGCGACATCAAAATATTACTGAACAGTTGTAAATAAATTATGTTTTTTTTTAGTTTTTTAAAATATTTTTACCTCGTCACGAAAAGAAATATAATTATATATTTTTTTTACAGAGCTCGTAATTTCTCTGTATATTTATAGCGCAAAATTGCTGTTTTGATGTATAAACTCAACAACATCTATTGCCGGATAATGTATTTTATTTTCACCACAACTAATTACAAACCACTAACACAAACCGCCATCTTGCTAGACTCCTTGTTTGTTTTCCCACAATGCCAAGCACTTCAAACAAGTCAATATGATGAAAAGAGAAAGGAGAAAATTGTCTATGTCCTGTAAATATTCACACATGCGTGCACATACCGCCCACCAAAAAAAATGACTTTTTTTTTTTTTCCATACTTCATACATAACCTTGATTCTAAAACACAAAACGAATAAGATCCAACATCACAAAAGCTCCTGATTATGTCCATAAGTTTAGGAGATTGGTAAAGGGCAAATTTTTGTCACAGGTCTCACAATTTCACCAGTAGAGGTTCTCAGTGTGACAACTCTTACAACACCATCTCTACCCGGGTGAGTTTTGATAACTCTGGCAGTTCTCCATTTCAAGGGTGGCAAGTTCGAGTCCTTCACTAACACTAATACATTCTCCTTAACATTGGGTACTGCAGTATTCCACTTTGTCCTTTGATGGAGCGTGTGGAGATACTCGGTGCTCCAGCGTTTCCAGATGCACTGCTTCAGTTTGGTGATGAGCTGCCATCTATCCAAACGATTCTCCAAAAGGTGGGATAGATCCTGTTCCGGTATGCCAACAAGAGGAGCACCAATCAAAAAATGTCCAGGAGTCAAAACATCAAATTCTGAGGGATCTGCTGACAAAGGGCACAATGGTCTTGAGTTTAAAATTGCTGAGATTTCAGTAAAGAGTGAGGTCAGTTCTTCAAATGTGAGTATTTGATTGCCAATAACTCTTTTCATGTGCACCTTTGCCGACTTGACAGCTGCCTCTCATAAACCTCCAAACTGTGGGCCAGCGGGAGGATTGAAGTGCCACACAATGTTGAGGTCAGCTAGGTGATCTTGCAGCATCTGCCAGGCAGGCTCAGTAAACAAGGCTTGACGAATTTCTTTCATGTGTCTGTCAGCACCAATAAAGTTTTTACCTTGATCTGAATGTATGTCAGATGGTGTTCCTCTCAGAGATACAAATCTTTTTAGAGCAGCTAGAAATGCTTCTGTACATAGTGAGGACACAACCTCCAAATGTGTTGCCTTACTTGACATACACACAAACAAACAAAGATAACTTTTACTGATTGGGGCTTTACGTGTTTTGGTGGTCTTAGAAGAAAAGGGTCCAGCAAAGTCCACACCAACCTTCAGAAAAGGACGCACTTGTGAGAATCTTACACTTGGGAGATTCCCCATTAGAGGTGCAGGAGACCTTGCAGTCAACCTGAAACATGAGATACACCGATGAATACAGTGCCGAATGAGATGTCGAGCACCCACAATCCAAAACTGCCTTTGAATGAGAGATTGAGTAGCTTGAGGTCCTGCATGGAGATATGTGACATGGTAAAAGGTTACAATAAGCTTTGAAAGATGACATTTTCCTGGAAGCAATACTGGGTGTTTGGTACTTTCAGGCAAACAAGCATATTGCAAACGTCCGCCCACCCTGACAATTCCGAGGGAGTCAATAAATGGATACAAACTCCGCAAATTACTGGAACATTCATTGCGCTTCAGGAGTTTGATTTCTTTCATAAAATACTGATGTTGCACTACATGGATCCAAAACATCAGTGCAGACTGCATCTCCTCACACTTCAATATCTTAGAATCACAATGCGGGAGTTTTGAGAATACACTTTTGGCTCTGAGTATCCATGCTGTTACTCGCTTAAGTTTTGAAAATGATGAAAATGTTTCCAACAATTTCACCAATTCATTTTGTCTGTCCTCTTGCACTGCAAGGGCCTGACTTTGCACCGGCTTGCATTCTGGAAGCTCTAGGAAAGGTGATACCTCAAATTGGTTTACAGGCCATTCTGTGTCTGAATCTACCAACCAATCTGGACCATGAAACCACAGAGAACTCTCAATCAATTGATCAGGATAAACACCTCGGGATGCTAAGTCAGCTGGGTTGCACACTGAGGGAACATAGCGCCAAATTCCTGGGGGTGTGATAGCTTGAATCTCGGACACACGGTTTGCTACAAAGGCCTTAAACTTGTGAGGAGATGATTTAAGCCATGACAACACAGTCGTTGAATCTAACCACATGTACATAGTAAAATTGTCCAATCTGCTCTCAAACAATGTGTTCACATATAACCACAATTTAGCAAGCAGCATAGCACCCAATAACTCAAGTCTGGGGATGGACAATGTCTTTAGCGGTGCCACCTTTGACTTGGCGATTACTAGATGGGTTGAGACCATACCAGTTTTGTCCACAAGTCTTACATAAATCACTGCAGCATATGCCTTTTCAGAGGCATCACAAAATCCGTGAAACTGAATGCAGCAGGCATCCAGAAAATGGATATATCGTGGAATCCTTACATTAGTCAGGGAAGACAATGATGTTCTGAAGTGTAACCACTGTTGAGCAACCTCTGCAGTGACTGGCTGATCCCATTCTAATCCCAGTGTCCAAAGAGTCTGGAGCAATATTTTAACCCAAACTATAACTGGGGACACCCATCCACATGGATCAAACAACCTAGCAATGGTGGAGAGAATTCCTCGTTTTGTGGCAGATAGATGGGGTACATTGATGTGGTACATAAACTCGTCAGTGATGGGACGCCAATGAATGCCCAGAACCTTAACTGCTGGACTTGTGTCTTGATCAAAGCTTCTGAGAGTGTCGCAATGTGCTACAGGCATATCCTCCAACACACTGGAATTGTTGGATGACCATTTACGTAACTCAAATCCTCCTTGAGCTAACAAGTCCACGAGTTCACACTTAAGTTGCACTGCCTCTTCTACAGAATTTGCTCCTGTTACAATGTCATCTACAAACACATCTCTTAACAATGTTTTTGATGCCTGAGGATATTTCTGGGCTTCGTCCAAGGCCAATTGCTGCAAGGTTCTCAAAGCTTGGTAAGGAGAAGATGCTAAACCATATGTGACAGTCTTCAGTTGATAAACATGGACACTTTCTTCGGGAGACGGTCGCCATAGAATGCACTGGTATTTCCAGTCATCAGGATGGATTTGAATCTGTCGATACATCTTACAGATGTCTGCAGTGAAAACAACAGGCCTAGTTCGAAAGTTCAAAAGAATATCACCAATGTTTTTATGAAGTTTTGGACCAGTAAGGAGCAAATCATTCAATGAGATGCCTTTAGAAGTTGCTGCTGACCCATCAAACACCACACGAAGTTTTGTGGTAGAACTTGATTCCTTGAGTACAGCATGATGAGGAATGACATAGGCTATTTCATCATCTTGACCCTGAATATGCTGAATGCTTGTCACGCGGGTCATGTGGCCTAAACATTCATATTCTTTGAGAAACTGGCTATATTCCCTCGCGAGATCAGGTGACTTCTTCAACCTACACTCTAGGCGCTCAAATCTTGATAAAGCAGAGTGCAAAGAATGACCCATGTCCTTCACCTCCTGATTGAATGGTAAACGAATTATGTATCGCCCTTCAGCATTGCGTTCATGTGTTGCAAGGAAGTGGTCTTCACATTTCTTGTCACCATCTGATATAAGGTCGACTGATGGCACTTCTTCAATTTCCCAAAACTTCTGTAATTGTACATCTAGGTTAGTTGTTCTTATCAAGCATGACACAGGTGGGTTCACATGTGTTTCACACTTGGCCTTACCACTCACAACCCAACCAAACAGAGAGTGGAAAGCATTAGGCTCCCCTGGTAATTTAGCTCCAGTCAGCACTTCACTGACGATATCAGCTGAAAGGAGCATGTCAACAGGCCCAGGTTTGTCGAATGATGGATCTGCTAATTTTAAACCCTTGAGGTGAGTAACTGAGCCTTGTGAGATTCTTGAACAAGGCATGGGATGTGTTATTTCAGATAGAACTGTGCCCTTTACATTAAACTGAATATGTTGAGAATCCACTGGTTTTATTGAACAATGGACAATGCCTCTGGCCCCTGGCACAGGAGTCTGTCCAACACCAGCAATTTCGACATTCTGACGATGACGTTTCAATCCCAACCGCTGTACACAATCTTCAGTCAAAAATGTAGTTTGTGAAGCACCATCTAGCAAGGCTCTTACCACTTGAAACTGTCCACTTCCATCTCTCACATGCAAAAGAGCAGTGGTTAATAAAATGGTAGTTGATTGATCCTGATTATCACCTGACAGATGTAGTGATTGTAATTTATTTACAAATGGTTCATAAGCTGGAGTATCATTTGTATCATTTTGAGTACTCTCTGGCTGAGTTGGGTGATTGTTGTGGTTGAAGTGCAAAACTGAATGGTGTCTCTTTTGACAATGATTGCATGAAAATTTTGATAAACATCTCTGAGCATAATGATGTTTTTTCAAACAATTAAAACACATATTTTGCTCCTTCACAAACTGCATCCTCTCATCAATGTTCTTAGACAAAAAATGTTCACACTTACTAAGTGAATGATTTTCGTTACAAAATGCACAGCACATAACATTTCCAACTGCTACGAGGGCAGTGCTTCGGCCACTGGTTGGTCTAAAGGGTGGTTTCACACTAAATGTTGCAGTCCTGTTGTAGCTACGACCAACTGTAGAGGTTTTAACCTCATGATTCCCTTGAACACTAAGTAGTTTAACATTTTCATTCGCCACAGCACGACGCTCTAAGAATGCAAGGAGATGGTCACAAGTGGGCAAATCTTGCTCCACAGCTATTTCAAATAATTCACGTAAATTTGAGTCTAGTTTCTCAAGAAGAATATTCAGTAGGAGAAAGCTCCACTCAGACACTGGAAAATTATCAGCCCTTAATGCATTCAAATTCTCTTGCACCACACTAACAAAGCGGGATAATGAGTCTGGTGGGTTAGAATGCACAGATGGAAGATGAAGTATTTTCTGAACATGAATGGTAGTAGCAATGCGTAGATTCTGGTATTTCTTTTCCAGCAATGACCAAATTACTTCGTAATTTTCGTTGGTGAGGGGTAAATTACTTACCAGCTCTCTTGGCTCATCTTTCAGGCATCCAATAAGATAATGCAGTTTCTGCACGTTGCTGAGTGACACATCTTGATGCACAATGGATTTAAAAAGCTCAGAAAAGGATGCCCATTCTGCCCTGCTTCCTGAAAACACCGGCAAAGGAAGTGGAGGCAGGACTGCACGTGAGAATGTTGCACGAGAGGTTAGGTCTGCCGCTCTAACTGTACACCGATTATGTTCAATACGAAGCTGCCTAAACAACCTTTCGAACGTCACAAAGGCTGTCCCCAATTCATCAACTGTTCGTACTTCTGGTTTCGGCGGTACTGCACACAAAGCAAAGTAGTTAGCCAGCAATTCGTCTTTCTTTTCGGAGACTTCTTCAAACGCAATTGCAAATTCTTCAAAAAGATCTGGATTGTTGGCTGTTTCCTTTAAAATTGCACTAACTTCGTTTACTTTGTCCATAACATAGTCAAAAATGATAAGCTGTAACTCGGTTGTTGAAGCCGCCATGACACCAATAGCACACACACACAGAAATGTTTTTAAAACTGGTTGCTCATATCTTTTATCCGGCCCGGAGGACCAAAATTATGTTTTGATGTATAAACTCAACAACATCTATTGCCGGATAATGTATTTTATTTTCACCACAACTAATTACAAACCACTAACACAAACCGCCATCTTGCTAGACTCCTTGTTTGTTTTCCCACAATGCCAAGCACTTCAAACAAGTCAATATGATGAAAAGAGAAAGGAGAAAATTGTCTATGTCCTGTAAATATTCACACATGCGTGCACAATTGCCTTAATTTGCAAGTTAAATTAACTTGCAGTTATTGGATAATTTTCGGTTACAGTGAGCATAATTTACATCTCTCATAACATATATAGTTTTAAATGCTTAAGGCCCCCCGCTTACCCAGGAACACGCGGTGTGAAGAGCTTCAGGAAAAACAATGCGATTTGTAAACTGCACGACATATCTGTTCACGAAAAGCATTTAAGATACTGAGGGCCGATAAGAAGTTTTGTTTCAAAAATGGCTGAAAGGTGTTTTTTCAGAGTAATTTTTAGCCATAAAACAACCGGTAGAGATTCATGAAAGCACTTAAGGGAAATGCATTATACCTTTAACTACATTTCCACGTCATATAATGTTATCGTCATCGCTCAAATTGCATAGTTTTCCTATGCACGACGAGATCACTGTATGCCATTTCAGAGACTTGCGCTTAGAAGCGATACCGTGCTAGAAACAACAGCAAGCGTCGCTCTTAAATTCCGCATCACTAACACAGATATACCCATGAGTTAACGGGCTCCTTAAAGTAAAACCTAAGTATGCCTACACTACATGGCTGATTCAACACTGCTAAGGCTTAATGACTTCAAAGCATGCATTGATCAAGCAAAACTTACACATGAGTATGTTGAAATTTCAACTAATATTACCCTAATGTTCATAAACTCATAGAAAATCTATTATAATAGTCGCCAATTTTTAACACTCCTCTTTAAACAAGATTTTAGTCGTGATTGTACTTTTCTTGGATAGCTGCCAAAATAGACGGGCAGTTAAAAATGTCATGTTTGCTTTTAATTCAACACAGTTCTGGGCAGTGACGGTATTTAAAGGTTGATTTCATAAGTTTTCAGTAAAGACAGAATGTACACGTCTTTCGTCCGCGAATTCTTACTTCCTTCTGCTTCCTTTTACAGGCAGCAAGAAATCTGCTTGAACCGGCGCTTGAGTCGCGTGATTATTTGCACTTAATTGCCACTGGGACCCCGAGGTTAATTTGAAACAATTATAATGGCCCGGCCGAGATCTCCCCCTTAATGCACCTTGATGATGATAACGGCCAATTATGACGGGCGATCGGAATTTTATGCAAATTTCCATTACGCTGCCGGTGTATGTAATGGAGGCGAAATTAATAATACCGGAATTTCGGAACGTCTCGAGCTGTAATTATGTTCCTTGTTTCTTCCTGCTCTTCCGTGGTTAGATCTCTCGCTCCATCTCTCTCTCTTCGCCTCGTTCTTCAACCAGCGTCCAGCAGCGGCCGTGGGTGGAGAGGGGGGTAGGGGGAGTGAAAGACCCCCTAGCCTAGCGCCAGGGCTTAAAGGCCTTTCCTTCAGCTTTGCGGCGGGATTAGGTTTTACATGTTCAATTATCTTTGAAAGATTTGTGCAATTGGAGTGCATGACTTGATGCAAGCTTTTGGTCATACGCCATTGCTAGGCACATGTATGTCTGTAGAAGAAAACTACAAAAAACATAAATTAAGCAAAAAATTGCTGTTGTCAGGACATAAACACCACGCAATACTCCACAACATGAATATGGTCAACAACAAAGGAAAACAAAGAAAAATGGGCTAACAGAACGGAAAAAAAAAAAACACAAATGATGACAGCACAAAAATACCGAACCCAAAAAATTCAGCACAACAGTTGAAACGAGACAAAAACACAGCAAAACGAAAAGACGAAACAAACACAATAGTTTTCCAATAACAGAAGAGAACGAAAAAAAAACACATATGATGACAGCACAAAAATATTGAACCCAAAAAAAAAGTTCAAGCCTGTCACTTAACTTGTCTTACATTCGACGGTTCCCAAAAGTATTACCAAATGTTCTGAGCATCCTTTTGTCGCTGTTGGTTTGTCAACAGTGTTTCTTAAACATATTTTAACAGTTAGTAACCAAACATCATGCGTTGCTTTACATATGACAGCTGGTAAATGGTACCACTGATACCATTTTTTAAGAACTGTCAACCAAAGACAAGTTACATAATAGAGACTTTAAATATTAGGTGTTGTTATTCAGCCACTTTAAACACCATAATTTGCAATCAAAAACAGTACTGTGAAATACAATGATGGCCACACACACAATATAGTTATATATAAAATATATTATATATATACATAAAATAAAATTACGAAAACTATGTCGTGAGTTTCATTTTCTATGTTTGCAATATTTAAACAATTTAAAAACACCCTACAAAAAAGTATCTCCCACATATGTTCTTCTACTCTAATATTTAGGTCCCGCGAACGATAATTCCACGAACATGCTTTTTTTTTTTTTACCCCCCTGATTCAACACCCATAGAGGTACCAATGGGGAATCGCCATACTGTAGCATTTAGGCCTATAATTCATACATTGCCCAATTTATTTCAGGTCCATTTGCGTGACTTTTAAAAAAAATAGCAGATACTAAGTTAAAGGTCTAAAAAAAATCGCGGTTTCAATTATTTCTAGGATAGACACCACAAGCCTTCACAGTCTCGGGTTAATGTTGCCTCATTATTGGTTACCAGCTTATGAGACCTGCTATTTGAATGCTTAAGATTATATACTATTTCCTTTGGTGTAGTCTGTTGGCTCAGAGTACTTCTAATCAACTATGACCCAATGAAGGAAGCAGCAAAAAGTTAAACTTGTTTTAACTTCTAGCTCGAATTCCTAAAATTGTATTCTGTCTCTGGCCATGTAGGATAACTTCGATGAAAAAAATTTTCTACAGAGCACAATCTGAAATTTTATGCACATCCATTGAAATTTTACCAGAAAAAAAATGTGAGCAAGTCTTTTAGTTCTCGCCAGAGATGTGTAACGGTAAAGAGCAAAATCATGTTTTCTCATGTGGCAAATACACTTATCAAACGAAACTCGGACACAAAATTTCACGTAGAATGGTTTCGAATAATGCCAAACGTGATAAATTTACGAAAAATGTGTTTTCAAATACATTTCTGGACGCGAATCACACGTAGTCTCCACACCCGCCGCTAGAATTCGCTGCCGAAGCAGCTACGTCGACTATCGAATCATTCGATTTGCAGAGCGAAATGTCAAGTTATATATTGAAACGGCTACGATAGAAGTAAATAAAAAAAACATACCCCAGCTTCATAACTGAATTTCGACCAGCAGTTTTATTGGAATTTTCCCCTTTTTGTTAAAATTAATTAAACAGTTGATTCTTTAAATTTTCCCTTTGGCTTTGTGAATTATGGTTCCCACCATCCGCCACAGGAGGCAGCACTGTGGTTTCACATTTCCGTTCCAGCGAATTCCGTCGCTTTAACGAAGTTACTCCTACCAAATTCCTAGGGACAGGAAAAATCCGTGGATTCAATGACTTCTAGGATAGCCTCCATTATCCTCTGCACTTCTCAAGTAAACACGCGTGTTCATTTGGTACTAAATTGTGAGGCGTCTCCACTGGGTAGCTTGTGATTCGACGCTTCTTTGGTCGATAGTCTGTCATTGGCCCAGAGAGCTCCGGTTAAACTGCGAGCCAATAGCAGAACCAGCAGAATTGTACACATGTTTGAATTTCAGCCTATCACGAAATGAATCCGCGAATTTTTCCGGTCTCTACAAATTCCGTACACAGAGAGCTAAGATGTTACACATCAAAAATAATTGTATGAAAATGCAAAAATTCAACTCTGAGGATGATGCCGACTTAGTTGTATTTCATGACAGGTAGAACGGTCAACGGTGCACTTACGCCATTTGCATATCTACATGGCGGTGCATGTCTTTCTTTAAGTGGGTGCCTCCCATTTCTGGTATGATTTTATTTTTATATTAATCACAGATCGACTTGTAGACTTTTTAAATGGTTTACCTTTCACGAAATAAAAAAAACATATATTTTGCATACTTTTCGCATAATTAGCTGACAAAATTATATTATAACGTATTTTGGTTGAACAAAAAAGAAGACCTTGATGAATTGCAGAAATAAAACTTTTAGGTTTAACTGCAATTATTTTGGCTACTTCATGATATGGTTTGCATTTCTATGACAAAAACCTATTTCATGTTTCTTGGCTTTCAAAATCGTAACAAATTTGAGAATTTTGAAATGCCAGGTAAAATTAATAAATATTTTCTGAAAGAAATTCAGACCATTTCTTGATATGTAGTCAAATGTTAAATGCTTAAACTATATTTATATATATTGTTGTTTATATATATATGTGTATTCATCCATTTCACATTCGTTTGATGATTTTCCTACGACGTAACGTGTGAACCAGCAATGTTGTAGTTTTAAAAAAAATATATTTAAAACTATATTCCCCATTGCAAGACTCATTCCAGGAACGTATCGAAGAAATGTTACCCAATCTATTTTAGATGTTGCATGACCCTTTTTTATCAGCATGATTGTGCCAGATTGCAGGTGCGATTATTATTATTTCTAACTGCATCATATAATTAGTTGCATTATTGCGAGTTTATCTTCCGAGAACACCTTGAGTGGTGTAATTTTTGCTAATTGGCCGTTAGCTTGAAAAAAAAAATTTTTTTTCCCCTTCCCACTCGAAGCTTGTTTCAGCGCCTTTGGCCATAGCGGGCGGGTTGATTATTGTCGCTATCAAGCGCGCACATTGTTGTTCGCTTGTCGCCCGCTGGCCTCGCTGGGGTTTAATGACTCCCCGTGGAGGGGAGGGGGTGCGGTGGAGAAGGGGGGGAATTACCCGGTACGAGGCCCGCGTGCGCGAAACTCGCATGGAGTCTTGCGGTCTGGCGTGTTTTTACCGAAACGCACACCCACCCATTACCCCCCCCCCCTTCCCTTACCCTTCCCTTCCCTCACCCTCGCTTCGACAATTCCCTCCAACGACCCACTCGAGGCGCTCGCAGCTCGCCGGTAATGCAGGAGCTATAGTCCGGCGGTCCTTAGCACGTCCGTGACGTCACCGCGCTGTTCCCCGCCCCGAGGTCCGTCCCCGCGAACAGCCCTTCTACCCCCGCCGCGCACCCCCCTTCCGGCCCAGCAACCCCTCTCCCGTGCTCCCGGCGGCAGAACAGCCGCTGACGACACCGCAGGCGCAAGGAGAAGCTAAGGACGGACACGCGAACCGCAAAGGGGGGGAAAAAATTGCGAAAACCGCAAATTTAGCTCGCATTACAGCGGCGAGGAATACATTAGCTAAGTATGTCATGGAAATTAAGTTCGTGGTTCAAGCGTGCTTAACAAGTTTTCTGCAATTTAATTTTTTTCTCCTACCCCTTTCCCGGTTGTGGGGGCTCATTACCTGTAAAGTGACTTTGAATAAACATTCCGTAAAGTAAAAAAAAAAATATGTATATTATCTTTTTGCTCACAATTAAATAAAAAAACTTAGAGGTAACTGTTTAAACATTTATAAAAGTTTATCATTAAAATAAATATAATACATCCAGATGACCTGTATAATTATTGTGTTATTTTTAGTTAGCAACTTTGACGTGACAGTTTTAACCTGAGTCCCGAGAGACAGCACGCAATTTGTGCAAATTCGGGTAAAGGAACTGCTTTACAAGGTTTTTTTTTAAATTTTTAATCAATATATTTTTCCTTAAGGCAAAAATTGAAAATTTAAGGAAACCGGCCATAATGTTTTAATGACACGGTCATTTCAAGGTGTGCAAAAATAATAATTTCATTTCACATTTACGTTAAATATTAATTTAAGGATATTCCATAAATCAACATTTAGTCGAGATGGTTGGTAGGCCAAATAATCATGATTCAGAATCAAAAAACCAAAATTCAAAAATTTTCGTTTTTTTCGAGTTATAGGCATTTATTAAATTGGTTTGTAAAATACCCATCCAGCACCAAATTATTACAAACTGAAACTAAAACTTTTTGCTACGCCAATTAAAAAAAAACAACATATTATTGATAAGAATTCCAAATAAAATTAAAATATGCTATGCCATTGGGGGAAAATTTCTTATCACCACTTATGCGGCAACAATACGACACTTTTTAATTTTGGTGTTTTATTTAAAATTGGAATTATACTGGCCCACCAACGGTTTTTAGCTTGACTTTGTGAGTCATAGGTCTAGCTGATATAATTATTTTGACATAAATAATATTTTTAATAATTTTTAAATATACAGAATATTGTTTCATGAAATGAAAAATATTTTTATTCTTATAATTTAGTTTATGGAGAGAATGAGCTGGCTGCCTACAAACGTAATGAAATACTGAAAACATCGTGAGAGTTCTAATTTTAAGGTTATTACTGAAACGACATATTAAAAAAAATTGATAATCACAAATTTACATTCATATTTTCACAAGTAACTCGCTAAGTTACTTAAATTATCTTGCTTTATTTGGCCTGCTGACAGAATACGAGAGAGAAAAATGAAAACTAGAATTTATTGTTTATGAAAATTGTCAGTATTCGACATTAAAATACATAATTTCTATTTCATTTAAGAGACGGGGTAGGTACCTGGTATTTTCAAAATGAAATTTTTTTATTTCACTTGCCCCTAAACGCATGCCGAGTAAATTCAGTTACATTATAGTGCTTAATTACTTCATTATCTTGACTGTTACCAAGAAAATTGAGGTACAATCTCACAGAAAATTATCGTCTCTAATTTCGAAGGAGACGGCACCCACCCCTTGCAGACTAAGTAACTCTGACGTTAACGATTTTCTAAGAAATTGCGTGAGAAATTACGTGGATCATTAAATGTGACTCCGAGAACTGAAATAAGAAAAAATTCATGTAATTGAATTCACCTAGTTTCTGTAAGTCTTCGGTTTCATTTTCAAAGGAAATGTTTTAATAAGTTTTGTATTGGAACAATACTTATTAATTATTGTTTATTGATAATGTTTAAGGGTCAAGCTAACAGTGGTGAAACGTGCCTACACCGTAATAACAAAAAACCTCAAACATGACTATTTGACACCACAAAAGTACACAAAAAACATTTATTCTGCCACCATACATAAATAATATAGATTAAATAAAATTGTTAAAAAAATAATGTATTTTAAAAAAAACTTGAAAAATTTTAATACCTACTCATATTAAGTGTTATTTGGAATACATAGCCTACGTAACAAGTTCTATTTGCCAAATTTTTGTTTTAAATTTATCTTATAACCGGTATTTTATAATTTAATGTAATTATTAAAATCATATTTAAAATTAATTGATCACTCTCAGAATATGAGTTCATTTAAAATTTTGTATTATATTATTTATAAGTTAGAAAGCTGTATACCGTTTCAATTATGGACATTTATAATTAAAATTTATAAAGAAGCACTAAGCTAGACACTTGTAGGTAGATTTCAAATAAATTCTACCTTTTGTAACCGTTACCATGGTGAGACGTCCAGGAAATTGTTATATAGTTTTTCGTTTCTTGGTCCATAGACCCCAAAACCATCGCCCACTTAAAAGTTTATATGTACACATAATTATAACTAAACAAATTAATATATATCACAATTATGTGGAAACAATAACTTTAGCTATTTATCTAAAATCATTTCCCAACAAATACGTAAAATCTGATAGTGGAATGTCTCGGACGCGTTCGTTAATGGGCAATAACCGACCAAAGCGGTAGAAATGGGGAAAGTTTTTTTTTATAAAAAAAGTATTTTATAAAAATAGATTTATCCATAATATGGAAAATATCACACCCCATTTGAACGTATAACACTTAAGAGAAATACCAAATTATTTCTCTAAATGAGTTTTGATACGACCAACCATAACTAAAAGGGGTTGAAAAAACAAGGGTTGGAGGACAAAAAAATCATAACTCCCTTCATAGGAACAACATTGAATACTTGCAAATTTTTTATTAATCTTATAATTTTTATCTAAACGTTATACTGAAACAATTTTTGATTAGAAGAACTATTCCTGCAAGGTGTTGAAAAATAATGGATAGAATTTTAAAAAATAAAAATAACTCCCTTAGTAAGTACTCTATCAATTCCGTTAAAAATAATTGTAAGTCGTATAATTTGTATTTAAAACCTTTGTCTTTAACAATTTTTGATAAAACTAACCATTCTTGAAATAGGTTAAAAAATAAAGGGGTAGAGTTTAAAATGATTCATCATTAACTTACTATGAAAATTGTTAAAACTGAACTGTTTTATTATAAAACCTTAAATTATTATCTACAAATTTCGTCTGAAATAATTTTTATACGACCAACTATTATTGCACGGAGTACAATAAACAAGGTTTCGAGGACAAAAAAATCATTACTCCCTTCGTAGGCACAAAACCGAAATTGTACAATTTTTTTATTAGTCTTATAATTTTTATCTAAAACTTTTGGCTGAAACGGTTTTTGATTAGACGAACCATCATTTCAAGGGGTGAAAAAAATGAGAGGTGAATTAAAAAAAGATATCATAAGTCCCATAGTAGGAAAACTATTTATTTAGTTCGAATTGTTTGTAAATATAATAATTTTAATATAAAACCTTTGTCTCAAACAATTTGCGATAAGAAAAACCATTGTTGCAAGATTTTTTTAAAGGGGATAAAACAATCGTAAAATATGTTCCTATTACAATTTTTAATCCATTGGTTTTTATTGTAATACCTAAAAATACTATCTACATACATATTTCGTCCAAAATTAATTTTTGTATGACCAAAAACTATTGCAAGGGGTGGAAAATAACACGGGTTGAAGACAAAATTTTCATATCCCCCTAATATGCACACTCATATATCCGTTCGGATTGTTTGTAAATCGCATAAATGTTATCTAAAATTTTCTGCTGAAATAATTTTCCAAACGACCAACCATAACTGAAAACGGTGGAATAAACAAGGGCTGCAATATAAAAAAATTATAACTCATTAATTAGGACACAATTGAATCTGTTAAAATTGTTTGTAAATAATACAATTTTTTTTAAATTTTTTGTTTGAAACAATTTTTGATAATACAAACCATTATTGCAAGGGGTTGAAAATACCAGGGGTTGGAATGAGAAAATAATGAAACTTCCATACCCGGTACACTATTTAATCTATTCTTATTTTTGTTTACCTGTCTTAATATTTACTAAAACAATTCTTAAAATAATATTTGTTTACGCAACCATTACTGCAAGAAGTGGAAATAACCAGGTTTAAAAGTTAAAAAAGTATTTATTACTTTTTAATTGTATTTAATACTAAACTTCATTGAAAACTTTGCCTGAAACCGTTTTTGATGAAACTAATTATTAAGATTGAATTGGGGTTGAAATATTAAATAATTCAAAACTTTCTTAGTATCAATTTCATTTGAATTTATTTTACACCATATTAATATTATCTTAAACCTTGGTGTAAAGGAAATTTTTACACGACTACGTAGTTTTTTAACGTCAAAAAAATTAAGTAATTACCTTATTTGGCATATAATATGAAATTCGTTCTAAGCTATTAACTGCTGCGTTGTAAACTATTGAATACACGGATACATTTAGTTAAAAATATTCGTAATATTTTCGCTGCATGGAAAATGGAAAAATATATAATCGGTCGTTTTGTAATATTAGAGAAAATAAATATGTTTTCTACATAAAATTCTTAAAATGTCCCAGAAAATTATAGAAGTTTCAAAAAGGAGAAAATGCCCATCACTCACATTTCACTCTTCTCTCGCCGACCAATTTCCTAACCCTCGTTAGGACGTCTTGAGCAGTTTTGCAATCGCGTTTGATCTTCCTGAAGCTCTGCACACCACGTGTGTGCCCGGGCAGGCGGGGGCAGTCGCACTAACAATTAGTAGTATCTACCAACCTAGGATTTGAAAATTCAATATCCGCACTCGCATTCGCGATTACCTGAAAACTGACACTTCATACGTCATTAATCTGAAGTACATCGTGAAATGGAGCTGCATAAGTTCATCTCACCTCAGCATACTCGGTGTCCGTCCATCACGGACATGTTCTAAGACTGGAACATTGTCGTGACGGACAGAAGTCTGACAGCATGTCAAGGAAACTACTCGCCTCAGGTCCTGTATTGGGAGGGAATGTACTGCGAAGAACCAGGCATGTTTAACCCCTGGAAATCACGTGTTTTAGCTTGGCCTGTGCCAGGAAGCTCCCTTGCTCGTATGTGTTCCCTGCAAACCAACCCGAAGGAGGTATTAGACTTCTGGTGTTATTCAAAGAAGCTGATACGGATTCAGGATTTTTGCCTGCAGCCGTATTGAAAGATCACTAGCGTAGCAGCTGCAGCGAAGAGTTTACCTGGAGAAAATATTTTAACCATCATGAGAGGAGCGAGCGTATTTTGTGTTCTTGCCAAAAAATTCCTCTTATAGTCAAATAAATATCTGTAATAAACTTTGTAATATCTGTAACCAACTGGGAACATAACCTCACTTACATAAATATACTTGAAAAAAATTACTATCAGAAATTCTATCAATAATATTCTTAATAAAAAAAGATTTTAATTGCATGTACCAATATTCAACATCAGTCTTTTAAGTACATAATTTAAAAGCTTAATTTTAAAAAAAGTTTCGTTTTGATTATTGACAAATATTTCACATGCACTTCAAAGGCTTCTGTGTGACTTATTGTACACGGGTTGTTATAAACACACGCAAACGTTATCAAGAACTAATTCTGCGGTGGTAGCAATAGAATATTAAAAAAAAAAAAACTGGGATTTTAGCTAATGCTCGAAATAAGATGTAAGAGAGGATTGTGAGAAGGAAATTATGTCTAAATGAATTTCCATATTAAGATGCTTGGATATTTCTCGCACTGGCGGGAATGCAGACACCGGACGTGACGTAGACAAGCTGCAAAAAAGAGCGAGCCCACGAGACGAAATTATTACGCACGTATGAAAGCACGGTTTCAAAATCTCAAGCGTGAAAATTTCTGCCGCGAAGAAAAGAGAGGAAAAACTCGTGTCTCGAGAAGGCGCGCACGCGCCATGCTCGTTCGAAGCTTCTCGACGCAAACGAGCCTCGTGTTTCGCGCCGCGTTTCCGCTGCCGGACAACATTCTGTGCCGGCGGCCCGAGTGATGGGAGGATGGACTCTTCGAAAGCCCGTTAAAAAAAAGTCCCCTTGAGTGTGTTTCGTGCAACACCCATTCTTTCTACCTTCTCTCTTCCTCCGACCACACCGTTATGTTTATATTTTTTTATTTTTTTTTGACACGGGTTTAAAATATCCGCGGGTCCCAAAATGAAGGCACCGTGCTGAAGCTGGTTTGCCAGATTTCGCCGCAGTTAAAAAAACTTTTCATGGGTCCGGTGAGCAGGGCGAAGAGGAAAATACGAATAGCGTGGGGAGAGCACGGCCGAGATCACGTGGGAAGTCGGCTTGAAAGGAAACCTTTTTTGAAAATTACGAATGTTTGTATAAGCGGGGGTAGGAGAAGTGGATTTCGAAATAAAAAATGGGAAGAACCTGGCTCTTACTTTCAGCAGTTCCTCGTGCTCTAGGCTGGGATCTACACATAATTTAGAAACACACAACTTAGAACTATTATAAGTTATATTTTTTTTAAAAAATCCATAAAACATATAATTGTCATTAGTTAGAAACAGGTAACTTAGAAACACAAAACTTTTTAACTGTCATAAATTAGAAACCTGTAATTTAGAAACACTTAATCTCAAACCACATAATTTAAATACATGTAACTTAGAACTACAATAACTTAGAAACACATAATCTAGAACGGTCATAAAATAGAAACACGTAACTTAGAAAGACACTACGCTGAATCATATAACTTAAAATTGTCATAACTTAGAAACACGCAACTTAGTACAGGCATAACTTAAAATAATTTTATATTTTATGTTTCTATGTCATGACAGCGCCCCCTATAGACTGAATACCCTGAACATTTACTTCGCTTCTCTCTTTACTATCTAGCAATCGTTTTCTCATTAAGCTGTAAAAACTACATTTTTACATTTTTTTGGTACATACCAACAAGGGAAAAAATTTAATTTAATAAACTAACATTACATTTGTTAAAGTTAAATGTTTCCCAAAAAAAATAGTCTTACATCTTAGTGAATGTTATTTTTCAATTAAATTGAATAACATTGATCTAAGTGATGTTAGAGGATTTTACTTAAAATTTAAATGTTTGTTGCTTTATCTTCTTCGTACTCATGATGAGTAGGTCACCAATATTAGAAACAGAGTTATTTTGAACCCTATTTTGGCAAAAACAATTTTCGTTAGATATTCAATTTAGTCTCACGAATATTACAACACTTTTAATGTCTACTGCTAGGGACGTTTCATTTTATATTTAATGAAAGGTCTAGTTTGACAGGTGCAAAACCATTAACAGTCGACCTGTGCGCTTCTCAGGTCAGTAACTAGGTCTGATTTCCGATACCATGTGATATTGCGAGCCAGTGGGGTATTACGACATACGAAGTTAAAATTTCCTTTAACTATAGTAATTTTTCCGAGAGACGTTTGCCGTCAAGCTCAGTACAGATGTCGATAAATAAAAAAAAATTACTAAGAGTGGTTTGCCATCTGATATTACAAAGATTGTTGTCACGGTATTTTTTATATTTACTTGAGTGATCAAAATGTGTAGTTTCTTAAAATAAAAAGTATTTTTGTTTACGATGTGGCATATTTTAGCGTTTTTTAGCATTTTGTTCTGTAAATAAAAAACACAGTACATCCAAAAACCATAATTTTTTGTTTACTTTGTGACGGTTTTAAAGTTTTATTCTCGCTTTAAAGGTATTCTGATAAAATAGAGAATATGATCTTAACAAAATGGTCTTTCTAATTACATGTTTTTTTTTTGGCTCCAGAGAAAGTAAACTTTTAAAGGCATTTCAAATCACTTAACAAAGATTATCAGCGATATATCGCGATAACTAACCATTCCCTTAATAGTTTTCTATGTTTACTGTTTTGACCTAGCAATTGTTAAAGTCAATAGGAACAGAGAACACTGTTTTTTTTAATTAAGGACAAATCTCCTAGGTAAATTTGTGCTGCGTTAATATGTGTAACATCTCAGCTCTCGGTGTACGGCATTTGGTGGGCGTATTTCCGTGAATGCGACGGAAGTCCACGAACGGAAATGTGTAACCACCACGGTTCTACTATCTGTGGCGAATGGTACGAATCATAGTTCACAAAGGCAAAAGGGAAACGTTATAGTATTTAATTTTTAGAGAATTTTAACAGAATGGGCATTTTTTATTAAAATGCCTTGTCGAAATTAAGGTCCAAAAGCTGGGGTTTAGTATTTTTTTTCAAGTATTATCGCTTTTAATAGAGCCATTTCATTTTGTAGTATTACGTTTCGTTATGCTAATTAAATCATTCAATAGTCGACGTAGCTGCTCCGGAAGCGAATTCTGGCGACAAGTGTTGGAACTACGTGTGATTCGCGTCTAGAAATGTAGTTAAAATTTTTTTTTGTATTTAATAATAACGCTTGGCATTATTTTAAAGACTTTAGAAGTTAAATTTTGTGTCTCAGTTACGTATTATATGTGTATTTTGCAACACGAGAACACGTGAATTTGCTCGTTACGAAGGCTATATGTTATACACATCACTGGCGAGGAACCAATATTCAATTTCGATGACGGACACCATGAGCCTCCCGTTGAGTGAATTTCTTAGCTCGGTTCGCGCACCGCCGCGTGGGAAACGAACCAATCCCAGCTGCGCAAAGGTCAAGCGCGCTGACCGCCGGGCCAATGGGGTGCACGCCGAGAGAAGCAAATTACACGCTTTCTCTCGGCAGTTAGGGGCCCGCCTCGTCAGGGGTGTATGTGTGTTAGTGAGGCGGGATGATAGGCGCGACGCTCGCTGGTGCTTCTAGCGCGGCGTCTCCTCTGGACTGGCGCGCAGTCTTCTCCCAGTGCACTGAGCGGTGACCGTAACATTGCATTGCGGGGGAAATGAAGATAAATGTGTGATGCAAATCCCTTAGGTGCTTTCAAGAATCTGTACTGGTTGTTTTACTCCTGAAAAATTACTCTGAAAACATGCGTTTGAGCAATTTTAACTATTCTGAAAATACAGTTTAAAAACTTAAACCAAAATCAGAAGTACTTATCGGCCCTCAGAGAACTCTTAAATTCTTTTCGTAAGCAGACCCCACTCGGAAATCTTGAGTAGTTTTGAAATCGCGTTATTTTTCCTGAAGCTCTGCAAATCATGTGTGTGCCCGGGTAGGCGAGCTCAAATGTTAACGTCGCAAGGGGGGAGGGGAAAAAAACCTATCTGTTGTGGCAAAATGGAGGTATTCTTCGGAAGAAAGCGGTACCTGATGACAGAATAAAAGGCAATGTGTCAAATAAAAATGCGAGGGAGTCTCTAGAATAATCAACCAGTGATGTGTTAAACACCTAACCTCGTTAACGAGCAAAATTCACGGATCTCAGACACGAAATTTAACGTGGTGTTCTTTGCAATAACACTGAAAATGATAAATATAGGCAAATTATTTCTTTCAACTGCATTTCTAGACGCGAATCACAAGTAGTTCCAACACCTGCCGCTAGAATTCACTGCCGGAGTAGCCACGTAAACTACTGAATCACTCGATTTGATTCGTGAAATTTTCAAATATATAATAAAACGGCTCCAATAAAATATTTAAAAAAAAGAACTTGAAAAAAATACTAAACCACGGTTTTGGACCAAATTTTGGCCAATGAAATTAATAAAAATATCGATCTCATTGTTAAAATTTACTAAACAGTAAATACTATAAGTTTCTATTTGTCTTTGTGAACTTCGGTTCGCGCCATTCGCCACAGGCAGCAGCACGGTTGTTGTCAAACATTTCTGTATCTTGACTTCCGTCGCACTCCCGAAATTGCTCCTACCAAATGCCGTATACCAAGATCTAAGATGTTACACGTCAAAAATTTTCTTTGCTGATTCGTGATCTTTTATAATACAGCTACACAATGACCAGATAACCAATAAAACCTCTTGAAATATTTAGGTGACATAATATATGACTGAAAAAACAATTTTCAAAATTTAGTGATGCGCAGGAAAAGCCATTTTCAATTTATATATATAAAAAAACATTTGTAAATAACAATTTAAACGTTTGACTGCCTGTATTTTTTTACTTTATTATAATTGATTTAATTTTATTTTTACGTTTATAGTTGTTTGCCCTCAGGACGTTCATTTCATCTACACCTTCGGAGTTTTGTATTTCATAGCCATATGTAAAATAACAAAAGGTGAGGAAACAACTAATAACTTAAATTTTAAAATAGAATAACTTTTGGTTGTCTGACTAACGCATTCCAATCCGCCAGTTAGAAAATAACGCAAAAAAAGATATATGTACGTATGTTTCGCAAGAGATGTGCTGTCTCGGCTCAGACGTCGAGAAAAAGAAGGAATGAAGAACTACGCGTAGCCTATCACTGACTGTCGGGACCGTCAGAGCAGATAGTTGATGATTTAATAAGAACGAGGAATCGACGAAATGAAACAGAAAGAGCGCGTGTAACTCAGGACATGTGATAGAAGTGGAACTTCATCGGCAATTCAAACCTCGACTCGTGAGTATATCATAAGGGATAAAACGACAAAGTGAGAGAGTGCAAGAGAGAGACAAGAAAGAAGACAATTTTTCAAAAAATAACAGAGTGTGGGATTTTTTTGTCATTGTTTACGTTTTCAATTATTTAAGAATCCATTTTTTTTTTGTTTTTATTAGAAATTTGATTAAAATAAAAATAAATTAATAAACATGAGTTATTAAAATTATTACTCACTTCAAAATAAATGTTCAGGATATCAATAATTATCGATCAATTTATAATGATAAATTATTATTATTTTATTAATAATAATTAACCAATAACAATTAAAAAGTTAAAATGTGCGTATTACTGTTTCTTCAAACAATCCTCTCATTTTTAACACGACAAATCTCTAAATGAAATATTAAATTCTTAACAGGTAGCTATCTATTCGGGAAATGCATTGATAAACTCAAAATCGCTCTCTTCTCCGCTGGTTGAACAAAGAGGAACGCTAGCGCGCTGGTAGCAAATATAAAATTCAAGGCAGTCACATCTGACTGTATAGGATAGCAATATCTATTTTCTGAAACAAGAGAATGCGCAGACTCTCTGTCTTATTATTTCGTTCATCTATCTCTCTCAGTCTTATTTTTTTTTTTTGAGGTGGATACGAATCATCGCACAAATAGGAGAACGAAATCGACCCCAGCAACGTATATAACATAGTGCTCTCTATATAGATCTACGTTCAAGTACCTATTCTCTGTCCATTTCGGGTCAAAAACGTTTCACGACATCGTTTTAACGAAAACGTTGCTTTGAAATTCGGCCTTGCAATTTACTCTCGTCGCGCCCCCGCGACTGCCGCTCGCCCTAGCGTCACCCGCCGGCACTACCAGTGAAGCCCCAAACATTTATCAAAAATTTTTTTTTTCCTAACCTAACTAAAACTAAGTCTATTTTGGAGGGGTCCGGGTTAGGGAGGGACCTAGGTGCGTCTCAGGCCGAAGCCTATACGCCTAGTCATGCTGGGATTAGCCATGCAAGGAGAGGGTCGCATGCATCATGTGCTAGGAGGGGATTGGCCAGCCATGGCAGCGATTGGCGCCATGACTAACTCCCCTCACTCTTAAATCTAGACTATAACTAGAGATAGGTTGGGCCCAGGTAAAACCTGCCTGGGCACATTCATGCGGGATGCAAATTGGCATGCATTACGTGTAGGAATTTACAGGAGACAGAGGATGGTCTGGATGAAGTGTTGGACAGAGTAGAAAAGAGTCTACCATGCGGGGGTTGGGCACTTGGACTCGTGGTCCGCTTTTCCAGTTGTCCAGTACTGGATTTAGTGACCAGGGACGCAAGCGCCCCTGGTGGTGAGTGGTTGCACTGACCACTCACTCCGCCGCCAGTCAGCACCTAAAAAACTAAGAAACTAATACAGAAAAAAGATAAATGACTTACAAACTAGGCATTTCGTTACGAAATATGCAAACACCCAACTCAGGGATGGACGTGCAGTGCTTAAGATAAAAAAACATCTATCATCGTGTGCATCTTATTCCGGGAATTGCCGAGCTGATCCGAAAAAAGCCGATCGTCTGTTTACTGAGTGGCGGATCTAAAACGGGAACAAAATAATTTTACATTTATAGTGTGTAAGTAAAGACTAATAAAAATTTAAGAGAATTTTTTTTGTTTGTTTAAATTATATAGTATTTTTTTTCTAATGAAAAAAATGCTTAGGTATTTATTACTTATAACCCAATGTTAAATTAAAAGCGTATTATATATATATAATTGCAAGGTTATCATAGTTAAATATCTTAAGTTATTTTTCAAAAAGGGATTAAGAAGACTTTTCTAATAATAATGTTAAGAAATTCGTTATTGTATCTTATTTAATATTATTATCAATATTTAAAAGATGTGTTATTCATATTCGCAAAATATTCGCATGAATAATGCGAATACGAATGTCAAGAAATATGCTAATATTAGTTACATCACTGTTACAGATAGAAGACTGTAGGGTAGAGCGTGGTAGTTAGGCTCACAGGGCTATTGCCCTCATTCTAAGAAAGTCCATGTGAAAGTCTGCCGTAATGGGTACGGGAAACGTTTAGTCATCAGCTTAGCTAAAGCTAGACATTAGCAGTAGTGCTATTGCCCTGAGAGGGTAGATTAAAAGTTCTGGGAACAGCAGTGTAGAGATGAAATGGTAGATGCATTGTTGTTGACAGAGGAAACTTGCTGAGATAACGGACAAGCATTTCGTCCTCAAGGTGACAATGCAAGGAATTAAAATACTACGTCATGTAACTGTTATTGCTCTTTTCAAGGCTTATTCAGTTATATTAATAATATGAATAATGCAATTCTTTGAGAAACATTAATTTTATTATGAATATTACTGATTTGTGTACATCCGGGGCTCAGTGTAAATGTGGATTTTATTGTCTGGTAAAATAATTCTTTTCAAAAGGCGTGTAGCTGAGGGACGTATGAAAAATTACTAGAGAAATTAGTCTGAAGAAAACGTTTATTTTGGCCTTAATTGGGTACAACACATGTTTTCTGGAAGCTTGCGTGGGTCCCCCCATTTTAAAATTCCAGTACTGAACTAAATAATCATAATCAGTACTTCACAATAGGTTTGTAATGTGTGTGTACAATAAAATACACTATATTTCACTACCAGCGCAAAAAAAAATATTAACATGACTATAGTCATATCAACTCCGTGTGATGCAGCAACAACCTTTTAAGGTTCACACCTGCACTTACATCTAACTACCTCGGACAACTGATCCCGTTCAGGGCATAGATCCGATTAGATTGGATGGTTATTTTACGTGCCCAACACCAGAGGACCAAATATTGGGCATGGGTTTCTGAGAACCGGGAATCAGATAGCGCCATTTACACTCGCGGCATTGTTCCGACAACTGAACAGCTACGTCGGGAGGTTGAGGAGACCCATGCCAACCAGCTGCTATCAGGTCGCCGACGGTGCCTGCCCCCACTGGAGGCCCGAGTCCACTCCTGCCGCATCCCTGGGACCACTTGTGTCACCCAGTTGCTCGAGATCCAGCCGAGGTTTCCTCCTATACTGCCTGTGGTTTCTCATCAGAATAATAATGTTTAATTTAAGCAACACTAATGATTACAGAAAACATTTGGCAGTTGATTTATCGCTTTCATAATAAGTTATTTTGTAGGGCATTTAGTACAGATCACATCAAATCTTTAGGGGAAAAAATGGATAGTCAATAAAAAAAAATTGGTACACAAAAGCACTGAATTATCAACTTTGAAGTGAAATATTTTGAAAATTATGAGTCCTAAACAAAAAAAAAACCTACAATTTTAAAGTGTCCATGCACAACTCTTTTAAATGGAAAAATAAAAAATTCTGTGAAATATGGCCTTAAGTAGCTCACCACTTCCACTCGTCAACAGGGCGGGGACCCCTCAGAGAGTACTCCAAGCATTGGGGCAGTTATTATGGCACAACCAACCGAGCTTATTCGCTTCAGCTACGAGGGGAGTTATTTTTGAATAAGTACCGTTTTGAAATTCGGCCGCTGCAGCGCTGCGGTCAGAATTCCGCGCATAAGGGCTGTGCACCTAGATCTGTTGGAAAACCACAGACGCCATTACGGAAACATTCGACCGTGTTTACGGTTTTTGTGGGTGTTTATGAAGCCTCCACTGACTGAGAATCCCACCAACTGTGAAATACGCGCTGTAATTGATTTTAACGTGACACCGTCTAATAAATCGAACTCCGGCTGCACGCACAAAAATTGTCCCGTTACGCACATTGTTCCGTTACGCTGTGTCCCGTTACGCTTATTGTATGCTTGCGCCGCATCTATCTCTCTTCCACTCGACTGTTTATAAAGTGAAGTGAAAAGTAAATGTGGTTTTCATTGCTTATTGCAACAACAATTTCGGCAATATAGGTTAATTATTCTTGCATTTTAAAAATCTGATTACTAGTATGATTTCAAGTATTTATTTTTTATTATTAAAATAAAAATGATTGAATTTTATTCATAAAAGTATGCAATCATTTCATCAATGTTTTGTTATGACGTTGTCACGTTAAACTATCGTCTGTAACCAACTTTACAGACACCAATTTTTTTTTTAAATTTTTTTATTATTCTACATGCGTGAAAGAGGATGAAATTCATTTTCAGATCAGTGAAGTTTACGGAGAATGGCTTTTAAAGATGACCGCACGAATGTTCGTGATGAGCAACGAAGCGCACCCACATTCTGTCATTACTGAAGATTTGGTGCAGAAAGTTGAAGAAATAGTGAAAGAGAACAGATGATTAACTATTTCAATGTTATCTGATGATTTTCCTCAAGTGCCGCGGTGGTTGTTACATCAGGAGGCAGACTTCTATCAGGATGGGATTCAAGAGCTGCTTGTACGATACGATTAGTGCCTTAACATTGGTGGAAATTATGTAGAAAAGTAGATGTAAAATTAAAATTTCAAAGAAAAGTTTTTTTTTTTGTGATTTCAAAATGGTACATACTTAATAAACACGTCGCACATATTAACATTCTGAAGGGTTGTGTGTACAGTTCTATGGATCCTTCAACCATAAATGTTTTTACGTGCATGTATGCACCCAAAAACATAGACCGAGAGACATGGTTCATGTGCATTAGCTGGCGAGGCTGTTTCAAACCGAACTCATAAATTGTCATTTCGGTAATTAGGTTCAGGGAAAGGATGCTCCGTGTGTGTGATGAGCCAGAAAAAAACCAGTATTCTCAGGAATGCCGAAGCTGGCGAAGTGAATGACTCGCCCCAGACACACAATAACTTTCTCTGCGCCAGACACTGTAAAAAATTGTTGTGTTTTTACAAGGACAGTCCTTGGAAACTGAGTTGCCAAGGTTGTCACTTGTAATACAAGGCAAGGCTTTGCACCGTTTGTAATTTTACAGAGCTCTGCTTTGCTGTTATTCAACTGTAATACAGTGTTACTTCGACTTATAAACCACATCACCCCACCTACTCATACACGAGCAGTGTTGTAAGACTATGTCAAATCTTGGATACATTCCAGCTATCTCATTTCAACCCAGATACCAAAAATTTCGTTTCCCTTTCTGAAATCTTATAGCCAATAAAATAGAAGGCTTTCCCGGGAGACCTAACGTCCCACTCAACCCAAGCACATGCCGACCGTCAATCGTGGCTTTGTCACATCCTTGAAGCAGAATGAACAACCTTACGTAGGAAGTTGGCCGAGAAGTCTTTCTAACGTTATTCACGCCCATTGCGTTATCCAGGAAGAACTTTTCTGTACTTTGGAGAGCAGAGGTGCCCAGAAACAATTTGCAATACTACCTACAAGTTATTAATTGTAACTTTGTACAACACATGGCTATGGTTATTCTTGCGTATATGAAATGTTTTATCCAAGATAATATTTCTAACAAAAATTCACGCATAATCATATATGTTTCATTTTAAAATATATATTTTTTTAAATCATGAAAAAGTTAATTAAAAATTCAATAATTTAACTTAAATATTGTTTTAATTGTGCTTATCAATGTGCGCGGTTGATGCTGGAAAGCTGTTCAGGGGACAGTTGAAGAACCCGAGCGCTGTTCTGCAGCGATAACAGTTGTTCTCGCGGCGAGGCCGCCAGGTGCGCCTGTTGGTTCGGGCGGCGACTGTACCCGCGGGATCGGTTACACTGGGCGAGGGCGGACCCCGCAGGTCTGGCGTGCGCGGCTCTCTCGGCCGAGCGTCACGTCTTTGGCCGGCGGCCACGCGCGCTCTCCTCTCTCTCTCTCTCTCTCCTCTCCCTGATGCCGGATATCAATTCGCTCCAGCTAATCACCCCTCTTCCCCCCCACCCCTCCTCGTCGACGTGCGGCCGCAACTTGTGATCACCGTGTCCACGCCGTCGTGAACAATTCACTCGTTGCGGGCCGCCCACGGGCCATCGTCGCAGTTTCCCCCCTTCCCCCTCCCTACATCCCCTCCACCCTTCTTAAAGCCCCGTTCCACGTCTTTCCCGCAAGGTAACCCTCTACGGGATCCGCTTCTCTCTTTTTAGCGTCGCATCGGTTGCAAACTGGCTGAAATGGTCCACCTCCCAAGAAAATTTTTGATCTGAAATAATTTAGCTCTCTGTACGCGGCATTTTGTAGGAGTAGTTCCATGATTGGGAAGAGCTGCCACCCGTAAACCAAAATTCGCAAAGCCAAAGTGAAACTTTATAGTTAGAGACCGGAAAAATTCGCGGGTTCAATGACCTCCAGGATAGACTCCAATATCCTCTACACACTCGGGCAAATGCCAACTGTTCATTGGCTGCTGACTTGTGAGTCGTCTCGACTGGGTGGCCTGTGATTCGACACTTCTATGAGTGAGGTTCTCTAATTTGTCATCAGTCCTCCAGATTAACAGTGAACCAATGACAGAAGCAGCACTAAGGTATAATTATTTGAATTTTATCATAACACGAAATGAACTCGCGAATGTTTCAGTTCTCTATTTATAGTATTAACAGTTTGCTTTAGAGAATTAACAATATGTTAAAAATAGCTCTGACGCCATGTTTATTCCAACACTTTTTTTCCCCTGCCTAAAAAGTTATATGTATTTGTTAATGTTACGATTAATTCTTCTTATGACTATTCAAGATGACAATTTTTTTTCCAGAATAGTTTCACTGCCATAAAGGTTACTTTGGCACACCAATACGATTAGAACATCCCCCTGATGTTCGGGAAAGTAAATATATACGGGCGCATGTGAGCATACCCTCTTGACGATTTTGGCACGAGGCTATAGCATTCAACCTGTTAAATTACCGTTGTTAACGGGCACTTATTTAATTACATTTTATTGGTGCAAACTTAAGTTTCACCCTCATCGCTCCGTACGCAGGCGATGATAATGCCTGTCTAGGAGGAAATGTCACAAGTTCAGCGTTGATACATTTACAGGTAACGCGATCGGTACTTAATGTTGTTCGGTTAACCCTGAGACATCGGTAGTACCATCTCATTAAATAGAATTATATTTATATTTTACAAAAGGGAAAAATCTTACTGTTGGTCTTAAAAATAAATCATTTTAGTGTATTTTATTACGCTCGGCGTTATTTTAAAGAATTCTAGATAAGATTTTGGGTCGAAGTTTCTTATTAATAAGTTTATTTGCAACACGAGGACACATGAATTGGCTGGTTACCGAGGTTAGATGTTGACACATCACTAGCAAGTACTGAAATACTCCCTTAAGTATTTTTGTAGGTTAAAGTACTTGAAACTGGTCCAGAACGTTTTGCAATACGTACATCTGTAAGAATTATGATTTTATAATAATAAGTTGCAACAGTTTTTTTAACCTTTCCACTTAGAAAAAAATGAATGTAAGTACGTAGTATTTAAATTGGTTGGTGATGTATCGTAAAAGTAACTTACCCATAATTTTTTTTACTTTTAATTAACAATTTTTATCGAGCCCTGTTGCGGACAATAGCAACGAAAATGTTTTGGTATATTTGGTACTGATTAACGAATTTTGTCACAAATGTATTTGAAAGACTTAAATGTTCGTGGGAACAAGTGCTTATTTATCACTTTTGTTACTAACAAGGTTTTATATTTGTTAAACAGCCACGAGTTCGTTTTGGTCAGCGTGAAATTTTATATTATCAAACGGTGTATAGGTCTACAAGTAAGTTTTACATAAATTATGTTTACTGCCACATTCAATATGTTTGACTTTTTTACTTCGAACGTTAAACTTGATAAGATGAAACAATTTTAAAGATAACTATAACTCATAATATTTTATCCTACGAAATGACAAGGCTTGTTATTAGAATATAAATTAAAAGTCTTATTCGGCACAGCCTATAGGCGTGGGCAGATTTCGAAGTAGCTATTGCTTCTGGAAATATTTTAGAAACTTCTATAAACTTCTGGATCTTTTTAAGAACTAAATGTGCATAACATATGATTCCTGTTCACCAATATCACAAAATGATCGATTAAATATTTACTTATTTTCCATGCAGCAAAATATTATGATTATTTTTAATTAAATGTATCTACCATTGAATACTTTAAAACGAATTTTATATCATATGCCAAATAAGGCAATTATTTAATTATTACAACCTTGGAACACTATTTTTCATCTCCTGCATTAATAACGTGGTCGTGTAAAATTGGTTTTGCACCAAAGTTCAATATAATATTAAGATGGTTAAAATAAATTCAAATAAATTTGATACGTAGAAATTTTTAATTTTTTTTTTTAAATTTTAAACCCAGTTTTTTACGTTAATATTTAATTTCATCAAAAATTGTTTGAGCCAAAGTTTTGGATAAATTTTAGGATTCATACAATGCATTATAACGGATTTTATAGTAAATCTGTTTTACTTTCAAACATTGTTATTTCCACCGCTTACAGTAATGGTTGGTCGTATAAAAATATTTTCGGACAAAAGTTTTAGATAATATTTTTATGTTTTATAATAAAAATAATAAATTTAAATTGTTTGAATAGTGTACAAAGTACCGATTTTATATATATATTTTTTTTTTGTTATTTTAAAACTTTTTTTTTCCAATTCCTTGAGCAATGATTTGACTTTTCAAAAAAATATTTCAGACAAAAGTTTTATATAAAAATTATACAATTTACCAACAATTTGACGGAATTCGATGGTGTACCTACGAACAGTGTTATAAATTTTTTTTGTCCTCCAGCCGTTGTTTTTTTCACCCATAGTTGGTCGAATAAAAAAATTTTATAGACAAAAGTTTTTGATATTATTCCAACGAGTTATAATACGTTAAAATTAATGTGATATTTTCCATATTATGGTCGAAAAATGCCATTAACCATTTTGACGAAGATTTTCCACAATTAAATTTTAATATATATATATATATATATATATATATATATATATATATATATATATGTATATATAATTTGAGTTCACTATTGTTTTGGGGTCTATGGACCATGAAACGAAAAACTATATAAAATTTTTCCGGAAGTCGCACCATGATAACGGCGACAATAAGTAGTATTTCTTGGAAATCTACCTAAAAAAATAAGTAAAACACTATTGCAAACCAGTGTAATTGTACTAATGAATGCAGATTCCACCATTTTTTTTACTGAAATTCCACTGTGACGTGATGATGGAAATAGAAAAATAAACGATCTAATCGGAACGTCTGACGCACTGTATTCTTAGGATTAAAAAAATTTTCTCCGCTTCGCAAACACCGCGTCGCACATTGACGCGCTTCATTATCTTTGAAAGATTTGTGCAATGGGAGTGCATGACTTCATGTAAGCTTTTGGACATACGCCATTGCTAAGCACATGTATGTTTGTAGAAGAAAACTACAAAAAAAAAACACAAATTAAGCAAAAAATTGCTGTTGTCAACAGTTTTTTTTGGGGGGGGGTTCAATATTTTTGTGCTGTCATCATTTGATAGGGTTTTTTTTCGTTCTGTTAGTCCATTTTTCATTGTTTTCCTTTGTTTATTGACCATATTCCTGTTATGGAATATTATGTGGTGTTTATATCCTGTTGACAACAGCAATTTTTTGCTTAATTTGTATTTTTGTCTTTTGGGTTTTTTCGTAGTTTTCTTCTACAGACATACATGTGCTTAGCAATGGCGTATGTTCAAAAGCTTACATCAAATGACGCGCTTCATTTGTTCCATCATTTCCTCACAAAAGAAACTAAGCAACCGTCATAACCATTACACCAGTCCACGAATGTCGATTCAAGAAGTGTCAGCAACCAAAACATGGTAAGTGACTCTTCAAAAGGTGTATTGTAATTTAATACAATTATTTGGACCAGCGCCATTACAGTTATGCATTGACTATATGAGGAAAAATTCATAAATTCAAGATAAAAAATTTGAACAATGAAAAAAAAAAAATTACTTAACCCACAGAAAATCAGCCTAAATCAACTAATGTTAAAACATATAAACCAAACGATGAACCTTAACAGGTATTATGGACAACACATGGACACCACATAATTATCAAACAGCACAATAATTTCGTGGAAAAAATTTAGTAATGAAAAAATAATAACAGCACAGACGAACACTGTGGGCGAGACAGTTTCAATGAGAACAGTTAATACAGACAGACAAGAAAACCTGGATAACACCGCAAATATTCGAACACAACTATCAAGACAAACATTTTGAATGTGTTCGTCTGTGCTTTCATCACTGTGTTGTCCATAATACCTATCCAATTCATTGTTTGGTCTATATGTTTGACATAGATTATTTAGGCTTTTTGAAGTAACAACGTCTAATAAATCGATGAACGCCGGCTGCACGCATGAAAAAGGATGACTCATTGTCCCGTTACGCTCATTGACCCTTTACGCTCATTGTACGCTTGCGCCGCATCTAACTCTTTTCCACTCAATTGGAACAACCAATGATTTGACTTTTTCGAGGCACATTAAACTTCAAACACTCCCATTCGTTTCCTACCTTTCCTATCATCGTCCTATCCTTAACAGAATAACACAGATTGGAAGAAGTTGAATAGCAATCTATACTAATATTATAAAGCTGAAGAGTTGTTTGTTTGTTTGTTTGAACGCGCTAATCTCAGGAACCACTGGTCCGATTTGAAAAATTATTTCAGTGTTGGATAGTACATTTATCGAGGAAGGCTATAGGCTATATGATATTATCAATAACATTAGGGATCCTTACTTAAAGTCCAATTTAGAATCAAATGCGTTGGAGGAGGTTAGATACAACATGCAGTACACGTACGAAGTGTGTTGACAATGCCGCAGGCGCTAGAAGTTTATTTCCTATTGCCTATTAACATTGTTGCCACGCACTAGATGCCTTATCATTCTTAATTTTCCCATACAAGTAAAACACACCCGTGTGATATTAACAACGAAGCAATCAGTACCCTCATATGAGTTCAATTAGTATTTAAATACTTTTTATCACTTTAAATCGCAAACCTAAACTTTTTTTTCTCTCTCTGTGTTTTATTTGTTTTTTCTTTTACTAGAATTATTTTTATTATTTTTAATTAATTTTCATTTTTCAGACCATCAATAATTTTCATCTCCCGTTACAATTCTGACAAGGACTTAAATCTATATATATATATATAAATAGATAGATAGATAGATAGATAGATAAAAGCGAAATACCACTCACTGACTCACTCATCACGAGATCTCTAAAACTATACACCCGATTGACTTGAAATTTAGCATTATTACTCATTTTGTGATGTAGACGCTCACTAAGAACGGATTCTGCGGAAATCCAATCCCAAGGGGAGTTTTGGGGTCGTTTTAGATCAAAATGTCCAGTCTTTGGTAGGAAATCACCATGGCAACGGCTGTTGCTTTGTAGATGCTTCATTCGTCTCTATGGCAACGACTATTTCATTGTAAGTGCAGTCCTCATCACCGTTGAAATCATGCGGGTACTTTAAATATCAAAAATTGCCCTTTTTTTCAAGTATATATATTTTGCAGACTTGAAACTTCACAGTAATGTTCCTTATGTTACGCAGGATGACCATTTTCCGAAAATTAGATCCCATGGGTGGTTAAAACCAGGCAACAGTGGGTACTTTGTCTGCATGAGAACAGGATTTTGCATTGTTCATGCCTTCTGCGTCTCCATGGCAACGGGCATCGCGCGGCAGTGGCGTACCCACAAGGAGGGGCATGTATAATGAGCGGCGCAAGAGTGATCTGCCTGTAGACTGCCGTAGCGAAGTACGGGTACATCAGTTGTACGTTGCGTGCACGAGTCGGGAAACCATCAGTGCTATTCATTTTCTCTCCGGTACATTATCCAGCATCGTAATAAAATTTCACTGATTTTTTTTTAAATTTACCATTACTGTAAATGGGAGATGTGGCTTAATTTTTTTCTATTAGTAAAGCCGTGCGAAGCCGGGTCGGGCAGCTAGTCATGTATAAAAATTATAGTTAAAATAATCTGTTCGTTAAAGTAATAAATATATTTTAATTAATCAGCGCAAATAAAAGTAAATTTATCAATTAAATTGTAGATTTCATTTCAATCCTTCTTTGTATCCATACAAAATAGTGATAATTTAATAAAAATGATTCAATTTTATTCATAAAAGTATGAAATAATTTCATAAATGTTTTGTTATGACTTTGTCACGCTAAGCTATCGTCCGTAAACTGACTTTACAGACAACCATTTTTTTTCTGTGATTTTATTATTTTATTTTATGTTTCTTATTTTGGATTTATGAATTTTTGCCATGACAAACAGTGCAATAATGGAACTCTAGCTTATAGTTTATTAAAGTGTTTTTTAGCGTCTTAAACGCAGATTTATCTTTTCATCCTATTATTAAATGATTGCAAGATAATGTGTCAGGCAATTTTTATATAATGTTCGTATGCATCCTTTGTGTTCAAACTCTAAATTTTTAGAATATATCTACGAATTAAAATTATTCTTTCAAAAAATATTGTAAATCTAGGCTATCTAGGTAAAAAAACACTTTTTTTATTTATATAATTTTGTAGGTTAAATATATTTTTTTACAATAACGGCCAAATAAAAAGAATAATTTCAAAATCGTAAACCTCACGATGGAAACGCTAGAGCCGAAAACAAAAATTATTGGTCTTTGAGTTTAACAACCCCATTTAGTAAACAGCTTCAAGAGTTGAGAAAACTATTTATGATCAACCATTTGTGGTTCAATTATAAATGAATTCAATGAATGAGAAAATAAAGGAATATATCAAAGCATGATAATAAATTCGCGTCTCTGGGACACCGGAGGCATTAAAGGCGACGAAATTTCATGAGATATAAATGGAGCATTGGTGGAATGAACGAATGTGGTGGTGTTGGAGGGGGGGGGAATTCAATGAGAAAACCTATCTGTACGCGGCGACGTCCGCCACGTTTCCCACGAACCCGGATCGCCTCAACGTAGAAGGGGGGGGGGGGGGGCTAGTAGCCTGGAAACTGGATGATCTTGGCTCGTAAACGTCGCCCAAAAAGCCCCAAAACCAGATCAGACTTGTGGTTGTTGTTGGATGTATAGTTTCGTCGTATAATATGGACGAAAATTTGGTTGTTGCAAATTCACTTGTGCTTTTTGTTAGAAAAATAAAAATGATAGCAATTCACTCAAAGAGTACAAACAAAGATGTCTGCCATGACACTCAGCTATTGGTAGAGACCGGAAAAATTCGCGGGTTCAATGACCTCCAGGATAGACTCTAATATCCTCTTCACACTCGGGCAAATGCCAACTGTTCATTGGCTGCTGACTTGTGAGTCGTCTCGACTGGGTGGCCTGTGATTCGACACTTCTATGAGTGAGGGTCTCTAATTGGCCCTCAGTCCTCCAGATTTACAGTGAACCAATTGACAGAAGCAGCACTAAGGTATAATTATTTGAATTTTAACATATCATGAAATGAACCCGCGAATTTTTCAGGTCTCTAGCTATTGGACTGACAGTTTGGACTGGCGAGACGTTGTTACCACACATCGCAGTTTGGACTGAGGGCTCTCGTCCGATCTGATGGGAAGCCATCAGCGTCAGTCCATCAGTCCCGAACTGTGATCGTGTGTAGGGGCCTTGAGTCGCTTGCCCCGACAATTCTTCGATCACCTCCAAGGTCGACGACGACCGTCCGTAGACAAACTCGACTCTTGTCGGTCCCGTATCCGTCGCGAAGGTATTGGACCTCTTCCTCTTCTCCTTCATTTTTTCTTTTCCTTTTACCACCAGCAGCGGTCAAAGCAAACACTGATTACCGTTATCTAATAGCATCGCCGAGTGGAGGAGATTCTTACCTCTCCCTTCTCCCTTCCAAATGCCTTCTTTCGCGTGACCAATGAGACGTTTGAGAGAGAGAGAGAGAGAGTGTGTGTGTGTGTGTGTGTGTGAGAGAGTGAACAGAGTATCTCCTGAAGAACATCTTGAACGATTATAGACGAGGGGGTGGAGGTCACAACCGCATTCCTGGTGTCAAATACAAACCTCTGTCTCCCCACCCCCCTCCACAACAATCCCTTCCCAATTTCCACCTAGCCGCACGAGGCCAATCATCGGAACACACACACACACACGTACACACACACGTACAAGCTGCCCACGTGGGCAAAGGCGAGATGGTGCTGCGATAATCTCGTGTGCCCTCTGGCAGCCCTCCTATTAAGCACCCCGTCCCGCCTGCTCCAAAGACCACGGCGACGAGCAGACGTCTCGCACCACCCACCCTCCTATTGACATTCCGCTCCTCGGGACGACGCGATGAATCACAGCGAGGCGACGTTGCCGCTTCGCGCGTCCCGCCATGCCCGGGCGGGTGTTGGTCTCCCTGGTCCGCTGTTGCCAGACGTGTCCGAATTCGTGTGCACGTGTGTCTGTACCCGGTAGCCGTGAAGATCAAATAATATTGAACAACATTAAATTGAAATGGGAAACCAATAATTCGAGAGGAAAACATTCTTGGCCTCTGTCATAAATCACTGGCACCCAAAGCTGTCCACCCCCCCCCCCCCCCCCCGCAAGTCAAAAGTCAAATTCAAATTAGTACTCCATTTCTATATTACAATAAAATAGAGAGTTTGTTTGCCGGTTTTTATTTTGCGTGGTGCGAACACGACAACCATAGAGAGGAAAACAGTCTTGGCCCCTGTCAGGAATTACTGACAGCCCCCGGCTACGCTATATACCTAAGGATATCCGGAGGACCACAGGATCAAGTTGCAGCTAGTTTCAAGTAAACAGTAGGGAGTCGACGACAGGATCAGAGATATCTCTCACTCCAAAACAATCTCGTCTACACTATTAAACACAACTCAAATTTACGTCACCATATTTGTATTAGGTACAGGTAATATTTTTTTCATAATTTTACACCAACCTTTATCCTGAAAAAAGGATTTATCTCTTATAACTGGAAAACGTATGGCTGAAATACTAGGCAATTTAAAATCCTTCGCACACTTCTTAGCAGTAGAGCCAATATTGTTGTCATGCTATTATGAGATTTAACAGAACAAGGTATGCACCAGCAATATTTGGTTTTTATACCTTTTGTGTGTGTGCCCGAATGACACCCGAACTGAGAACTTCTCGTACCCGAAAGTACCCGACTGTAGAGGTGAGTGTGCTATGGCTGTCAACAACTGCGTCTGATAGATGAGACGAGGAAAGGGCACTTACATCCTGGTACTCAAGACTGTCAGGGCCCCCCGAAAGTCAAAAGTCAAATTTATGTTAGTATTCCATTTGTATATTAATAAAACAGAAATATGTTTTGCCTGTGTTAATTTTGCGTGGCGCGAACACGAAAAGCATAGAGCCGCGAAATTTGGTACGCTCCTGGTTATTCCTTGCGAGACTTCTGCAGATATTCTCGGAATGTTTCTGATAATTCCTTAGAAACAGATGTCAATTTGCACCTCGAAACGATTTTTTTTTAATTCGTCTCAGTTTTTATAATTTTTTTGTTCTGATATTTCACTTTAGTTTCCAAAGATATTCTAGTAGTTTACCGTGATGAAAACCACACTATCTCGACCTGAACAGTTCCGAAGTTTACCGAAGTATAAGGTTAGGTTTGGTAAGGTTCTGTAACGAAAATGAAAGCTTGATAAGGTTAGGTTAGCATTAATGAAAATACTCTATGACCTTAAAATAAATATACAAATCCTTTCAATATAGTGTTATTTTCATGAGCGATCGGCCAACTTCGGAGAACTTCGATACTGTTCGGGTGTGGCTCTCAACCCTATAAACTTTAGGCTTCCCAATTTCCATATTATCTCTATGGCAACGGTTGTTGCGTTTTGTTGGTGCTTCGTTCGTCTCCTGGCTAACCGTTATTTTATTGTTGACGCTTTTTTGTCTCATTGCAATGGCTACTGCATTCTAGATACTTAATTCACATTATAATTTTAATTCATGATAATTTAATGGCTTTTAAAAACTCTTGAATGCCAGATAATGTCTTCAGTTTGAATTTCTTACGTTTAAATTTATTTATTTATTTGTTTCACAAGTAGATTTTCAAAACTGGAATTAGGTTTTTTTTTCGTTGAAGGCGAGGAGGGACATGTTTAATGTATGAGCCGTGTGAGAGAGTTCTGCCTGTAGACTTTGGAAGCGAAGAGCAGTCGCATTAGCTAGTAAATAATGTGTGTTCATTTGCATTGCCCCTGCTGTCTGCACTGTCAAAAACTACATAAAATTATGAATTTTTAAACTCTGAACACACAATAAACGAAAGGCTCCGTGTAGTTCCGGAATTGTTTTCCCTGTTCTGAGCCTTCTTTTAACCAGGGTAAACATAATGATCGCAAGTTTAATTGGCTTTTGGTTTAAGACCTCTTGCGAAGAAATAATGATGTGTCCGAGGTTTTGGGCATCTACTATTGCAGCCATTGTCAAGGACGATAAATACTAAAAGCCTGGTCTTCTGACCAAGTATGGAGTGGCCATTAAATAAAGTGCCAGTTTCAATGGTAAATTAAAACAGTTTAATTTAGACTATTTACAACAAATTATATCTCTTATTGAAGGTAAACTAACCTGGTTTTGTTTACAAATGTTCAATATGTGCACCTTTAGTACAAAATTCTTCCCACACTTTGGTTAAGAAGTCCGGAGTAATGGAAGCAATAGCCTCTTCAATTCTGTGCCTCAAATCTGGAAAATCATTGGGTAGCGGCGGAACGTAGACACGAATTTTTATAAAGCTCCAAAGGAAAAAAAATCGGACAGTGTTACGTTAGGTGAACGTGTAGGCCAGGGAAAAATATCTCTGTCATCTCGAATAGTCTATCCATCGGCGGATGTTTTTTTTTGCCCCATGGGGGATCACAGTGATGTATTAAAGGTGTTACTGAAACTGGAGCTTCCTGATGATCCCTGGGAAGATAGTGACCTTAAAATAATAATAAACATGCAAGTAAGATGACAGCAACAGAAAATATTGGTTACATGTCATGGGATGATCCTAACATATTAGTCAACAGGTTGAGAGGGGATTGTGGTGCTCGATGTCAAGATGGCGAAATTCAAGATGGCGATGAAGGTCAAAGTCAAGAATAAATGCCAATGTCAAAGGTTCTATGTCAAGGTCAAAGGTGAAGGTAAATGTCACCATAAAACGTTAATGTCAATGTCATTGTTCAAGGTCAATGTCAAAATTCAAGGTCATCCAAGATGGCCGCCGTGTAATCACAATACAAGATGGCGGATATTGGCTCCAGCTCCAGCTCTAAGCCCCAGTTTCAGAAGCCCCTCTTGAATACTACCGATCACAATTGAACTTTAAACGAAACAGACGTTGAACTTAAATAACCGATTCACTCTTAGCAAAATGGTAAAAAAAAAAAAAAAAGGATTTATGGTCTTCAGTCACCATTTTGCGTAGTTGTAATGCTGCAAGCGTGAAAACAACAAAGCAGTACTCGCGCATGCTCATATCTAAAACTCTTTGAGATCTTGAACCAACACTTTACAATGCTTACAGTTAATAATTAAATACTTATAACTGGAACATGTTTTAAGGACACACTGTTTTAAGTAGGGTCTTTCTCAGCCGAGATGTGATAAACCCCTGCGATAAGCCGTAGAGTTATAGAATTCCTACCGTGTTCGACCGTGTTATCAATTTTGTGTCGTCCAGACTGGTTGTACTTTAGTATTTTACTTCTCTGTAAAACTGTCTTCGTCGTCATCAGCCCTCTGTGATCATGCTTTAAATTATTAATGCAAAGGTAATTTTGATTTAGTACAATTTCTTGTACATACTCAATTGCAATTTTTCGCGCTTTGTCATGGGAAAAATTCACAAATGCATAATAAGAAACAATAATTGTAAATATCAAATTCAGGTTCATCGTTGGGTTTGTGTGTTTGACATCAGTTGATCTAGGCTTTTTTTCTGAGAGTTTCAGTGTTAATTAATTTATTTTGCATTTTGAATTTTTTTCCCATGACAAACAAGAAAATGTATTAAATCACTATGGTCGTAATGTGCCGCAATTTCTGAATAATTATTTCTCCACGGAAATTTCTGAGTTGACTAAACATGTACCTATATTTGACATCAATTGATATTCGCTTGTCCTCAGTGTATTTCCGTATTCAGCTTTGGTGTTCATTCAAAGGGTTTTATTTTATTTTATTTTTTTTAGGACAACCGATGTAAGAAATCTTAGGTCATAGACAATTGGGCACACAGAGTTTGGGGCCATTTTAGAATGTAAAAAAAATGGATGTAAACATCAATATGTAGTTTTATTTATTGCCTCTAATGGCTACTACGGTTACCTTCATACACATATAATATAGGTGAAATGATAATTTTTTTGAGAATTTGGTTACGTTAATGAAAGTGGTTTCTTCCGGAGTTTCGTGGCCCTTCATCAAGCAGGGAGCTCTGGACTCACGCCCCAAGTGCCCTTATGGTGAAAAAAAGGGAACCACCAGAGAAACCAAGTAGAAACAAGGTTCCTCGTTGCAAGAAGCAGTCGAAGAACAAGTACACGGGGACTCTGACCTCGCGTTAGCAGCCAAGCGTTACAACAACAATAACAACAACAATAACAACCCAGCCAGGGGAGGTCCCTCGTTAGGTTGCTGACTCACGGGGTTGAATTAATTATGTGGGACGTGACGGGGCTGCTTTTAATTAATTCCCCACGCGCGGTTCCCCCCCCCCCTAGTTGTTCATCCAACTCCTCCTCTATTCACGCCATAACCCGTTCCCTATCGGCCAATCGGGACCGTCTGCTAGGAGGTGCCGGCGTCGACAGCGGCACGAACTGCGCGCCCGTTGTTTTCGCCGCAGCCTGCGAAGACGAGGGGTGCTGGACGATGGCGGAGGGGGGGGGGGGGGAGGTGATAAGTGGAGGAACAAAGTCAGAGTCGATTCGGAGCGCACCGCGGCCCTGCCTGGACGTACAGTCAGTGTCATACAACTCGCCTCGCATTTCACAGCTCTCTGAAACCATGGAACAGCACCTGCTAGTGGTGCCCATACAACTCGCCTCGCATTTCACAGCTCTCTGAAACCATGGAACAGCACCCGCTAGTGGTGCCCATTTACTGAATCATTTTCACTTGCAAAGCAACACATGACGTTTGTTTACGAACTTTCACGACAATCACTAGAAGTTTTTTTTTTTTTTGCAAATACTGTTGTCAGGCCATCAGAAGGTTATGTAGACCTCTGGAGTTGGAAATTGTCAGGAGACATGTTGTGACGTAATTGGAGTCACTTTTTTGAAGTGAAACTTCTTTGCTGAGAAGGCAACAATTTCCGAGCGTTACGAAAAATCCGATCTCAAGAAAGTAATAATATTAGGTACGTGGTGGGGGAACCGGTAGATGACGAGACTGCAGTTGAGAGGTAGAAATTATTAAGCATACTTGCACACTTGAATACTTACACAATTACATGCTTTCACCCTCGCGTACATGCGTAATAGCATAATTTAGCGCTTGCACACTTGCGTATATATATATTTGATCTGTTACCTCAGCCAAAGATTATTATGTTTCCTATACCAATAATATAATAAACTAGAAGATCTGCTTCTGTCGTGCATGGACTCCAACCACACACTTTTTTTTACTTCACCATCGTCATAAGTATTGTCACTACCTAACATTGCGGAAATGGTGCTTGGTCACGTCGTATGATGGTTAGTAAGTATGCTTTAGAATCTGTGGCGTTAAACTCTTTTAGCCTTAAATATGCAAATGTGCAAGGAAAACATATTTTTGTAGAAATTGACGTTAAATATTTAATCAAAGACACAGGAAAATATGACATTATTTTTTCGTTGTTGTGAAAAATTTATAAGGTTTGTTACAAAATTGCAACAGAAGGCACTAAAGGAAAATAATAATTCTATATTTTTAGATTAATACATTTAATTATTTACTGTTTGTAAGCATACATTATAAAAGTCAAATAGCATAAAAATATCTTACAAATTCAAAGAGCACAAATAAATCACCTATTTATAAATCTTAAAATGACATCACCTGCACAACAACTTAATTTTTTTAGAAATGCTAATGTAATTATACTTTTTATACGATCAACATGTTATAAATGCAGTCGCTTACTTTAAATTGTTACGGTCATTAAATATAGTTTCCACAGTGCAAATTTTACACTTCAGCCAATGTTTTGGGCGTCTAAAAATATGGCACAGCAATTAGCTGAGTAAAAATAAAGGGCTTCACATACTGACCATGTAATTATCAGACGTGTCCACCCCCTGCGTAGATCGTTTTCACACTGTTGAAAATTTTCACTTTAAATTTACAAAGAACCCTGGTTACAAAATATCCAGGGATCTTTTGTAGATCTACTGTCATCTTAGTATATTTACGGGCACTAATTCACTTACCTTGAACATGAACCCACAAAAATAATCGTGGTACTCTAATAAAATAAAATAAAACGGGTTCATTCAGCAGCAAAAACACTTCTTTTTTCCCCTACGTGTGTGTTTGCATTGTTCACAACGAAACACATAACATTAGATTTGGTATTTTCTGTAATTTTCTACGAATATTAATTTACCTGGAATTACGAAAAACTTTTTATATTCTTGACCTGCTTTCTTCGTTAAAAAGTCCGTAAATTTACTGAATTTTCTAACATTGTGCTTCTTTCAAGAACTTTTAAATTTGTAATGCTATTTTTATTTTGTAAATGGAACAGAAATATTCATGTCAGAATACGGATATTTGTAAATGTACCTCCAATAGTTAAAATTATTTGTTAACCGTTCCCTGAATAGCTTTCCAGTATTAACTGCATACATTAATAAGCATAATAAACCAAATGTCCAATTATTAAATATTCGATAATCTTGTTCATGGTTTCAAAAAAAAATATTCTTGAATGAAACATGAAATTAAATACACAAATATGCACAAATTTTTGTATGAAATATTTAGTATTATCTTGAAAAACGTTTTTTTTCTCATTTATGCAAAAATACGCATAGCTATGTGCTGTAAAAATTTGTAATATGTTTCTTGTAGTATTTCACACTATTTATTGGGAACAGTTTTTCAAAGTCCACAGTAGACGGGCACATGGGGGCAATCGAAACCCAGGGAAATTAGGGATAAAGGCATCTGACATGACTTACTGTTGAAATCTGTCCCCGGCATTCGGCTGGAGTGATTTCGAGGGAAACTTCGAGACGAAGAAATCGAAACTGTGTAGCCATGGTTCGAACCCAGGACACCAGAATCAGATCCAGTCCCCTGCCCACTGCGTCAAGCACTCGGTCTTTATGGATGTAAAATAAGTTTCTGTTTGAAATAAAATAAAATTCTCGGAGTCCTTCCTAAGATCTGTTTTCGTTTTTTGATACAAAAAATCCGCCGTACACGAAAATTAAATTATTAGAACCGAGTATTTATATTCCTGCGTAAATAATTCAAAATATCTAATGGCAAAAAACATAAATTTATGATCATCAAAATAAATTTTTTTAATATTTTGGAATCAGGTAAAGTTTTGCTTTAATTTTTTTCAGGATATTGCACATACATACATTTAAAATATTAAAAAATAAGTATGAACAATGTTTTTTTTAGTCTCTTCATAATGGAAAAAAAAATTTTCTTCGAAATTTAGTTGTAAAATGAAAAGAAACATAAAATTAAATAACAGTTCAATTATTTGCATTAAAAATGTTTTGTTCAAGATATCTTACTGGTTATTTGAGCCACTTTATAAACTTCTTAATAAGAATATAAGGAAATTGAAATGGAATAAATACAAGACATTTGTAAGTATTGTTGGCAATTTAATGTATATAATTTAAAATTACTTCAGGCAAACCATTGAAATGTTTAAAATTGAATCGCTTTGTTGATTACCTGTTTGTAGAATTGTAAAAATTGTAGTGTATTTTATTCAAAGGATCAGATTTAGGATAACTTTAGAAGCAAGAATTTCTGACACAAATTGAAATATTTTAATAAATGCATCTAATTTAATATAGCAAAGAATACTGACGGCTTGAGTTGTCTATTGTCTATATAAATTGAATTATAAATAACACCCTACCACGATTTTTTGTTTGTTCTTAAGTAAACTAAGAACGTTAAAGATGCATGCAGTTTTGTAGCACTTTATTGTACCACAGGGTTTATAAAACCTTTGTTGCTAAGGGCAGTTAAGTTATAAACTATGTAACCATAAGCTAAAATTAAGTTAATTGTATAGTAAAATAACATTACTACAAGGTACGTCTCAACATAAGAAATTTGGGTATTTTTAGCATATCCAAAGATAATATTTTAATTTAAACTCGAAGGTACTAAGCTTTATGCATCTTTTAAATACTGGCATTATTAGGTGCAATTTTTTTGAGATCTTTCTCTTATATGACAAATTTTAACTATCGATTATAGATTAAATCTTAATATCCTCAAATACGAATCCCAAATTATATTCTTAAATGTGTACGTTTAATTAGAATATAGAACTAAAAGACAGGAATAAAATAATTGATTATGAAAACACTAACTTTTGTTTGAAAATATACAAACTAATTTTTTCCTTTAATTTTTAAACAAAATTGAAGGAAAAAAATATTTTTACCACTAAATTTTTTTGCGGGATAAAAATAATTTTAAAAGCATTTTGGCTGATGACTAAACCAATATTTCTTTTGTACATTCTGTACAGAATATAATGTATTCCAGGTGGGAAACATAGGTTCTAGCGTTGGGTTGCCAAAATTCATTACCTTAAATATTTTCTCAAAGTTTTTAACTTTTTAATAATTTTTTTATACACATTCAAAGGTTTAAGGATAAATGTTTAATTACAACGTACGTAACCATTGTATTTAGTAACCAAATAAGAGGTGTGGTAGCGGCAATGTGAACTAAGGCTATTGAGAAACGGTTCCATGATATGTGTATATTTTTTCATTAAAAAGTTTCATTAATGTTTGGTTGATTCAGCGAAATTCCGCCGCCTGTTACACACCACCCAGTCAGCTGGAGTGACCGGTTGTTGGCCTATGCGTTAGGCGTTCTCGTAACACTTACCTGCAGCGATGTAACCCTGGTGGCCGACCTACCAGGCTCTTCCAGCTGTCCCAAACACTTCACTCTGCCACAGTGTTTCATGCAGCCTACATATGGCAATCTTGCCTGTTACTTAGTCTAACAGTTCTATTATTTTTAAAGCTATGAACACAAACACTTTTTTTTCTTAAATAATTTACATAAATTTAAAACAATTTTTTTTTACGATAGGAGGACCGTAGTGATTAAGATTTTTTGTTAGCATATCCTTGTTAAAAAAAAAACTTTAAGTCAATTTTCAAACTCAATTATTTGCATGAAGTCTCATTTTATGTCAAGATTTAACGTGGGGTGTGCATTAAATTTACTTATCACTAAACACAGTAGTTCTACAAATGTTTTTAATTTGACATCGTGTCAAATACACGTACGCCTAACACATGTGCTACCCAACAATAATACAGTATTGCAGAAACGTTCACGAAAGTTTAAAGTAAATAATTCTTTGCTTCTGCATAACGTTTTTTAACTACGTTACTCTCAGCCCTCAGAAAATAAACGTGATAGGATTATGGATTCATTTATTAAAGCATTAAAATTTATTTAAACATGTAAAAATACTAAATAATCAACAGTGGCCAATCGAACAATTATAATTAAATATTCTACAAAAGTGTTTCATTATTATTAACAATTTTTTTGCGAAGGTGGTTGAGTGGGCAGATAAATCACCTCCCACTACAGCAACCCGGGTTCGATTCCCAGCTGGGTCCAATCCCGATTTTTTTAAGTTGGAAACGTGGCAGACGTTTCCATGAGCATGTCATATTTTCCTGCAATTTCCTTTTTTTCCGCCTCGTTATTTCGTAAACAATCCAATCTCATCCCCTTCCTTCTCAACATCTCTAATGACAAATACAGATGTAGACAATATATTAAGCCCATTCCTTCAGTCATTCGTTCGTTGTTGTGTAAGTTTAAGTGTGGTAGAAACAAAGATACTGGAGGATTCCAGATGAAGCATGTGCTAGCGAAAGCGAAGCCAAGCCAACAGGTACATACGTTGCCAGGCAACTAACGCACTTCTTCTGTTCCCAAACACGGTGACCATTTGGATGTACCGAATGATTTCATATGGAATTTAAGAAATACGGGCGTTTAAAATAAAATGGCGCAACAGCTGCGTATCTCGCCCTCTCGCCGCGGCTTTGTGCTACTCCTAAAGACAACGGCTCTCGTAAGGGTGGTTTTCTAGTCAGTCTGTAATTTTAAGGTGGCTGCCTGCGCGCGTGGGCGCTAAGGTCGAAACTGGCTCGCGCATCGCACTCCTCTTTGCCCCTACGTTCCAGGCACACAGCTGGCCTACAGTTTTCCTTAACATTTGATAATGGAAAATTGAATATACAGGATCCCTGCGCGTCCCTATTCCACTTAGAATAATACTGTATGTTGAATTTTTCATACCTGGAAATATCTGTGAAAACATTCGTTTTAGCCTTTGTCACTATTAAAAAAAATACATGTTGTAGGTGAGACCATGGAACGAGACTTGTGTAGACATTAATGTAATGGCTCTTAAGTACTATTCTTGATCAGGCACTTTTAATAAAACTTGAGCAGTTTGAAAATCGTGCGTAAACACCTGGAGCACTGAACGTTGTTTGGCGACCGTAGCCAGACGGTCATCTTAAATCGCTACAAGATATTTAAAAAAAGTAAAAGAAGTAACTTAACAATAAATAAAAAAGTTATAAATATGACAGAAAAAACATTTATACACAGCTTGTATGCATGAGAACGCTATGCAAGCTCCTTTCGTTCGTGAATTGTCATCTACATACTATGTACTCGTTCGTTACCTTAATTGTTGAAGTGAAACGTCTTTGGGCGCAATGAGAGTAAAATTTCAAGGCCAAATTTTAATGTAATTGTTTCGTGAAAGATTGTTGTGAAACGTTTTTGACACGAAAAGGACAGAGTACAGGTAATTGGGAAAAGATACATATATATATATATGTGTATATATATGTATATATATATGTATATATACACATATATATATATATATATTTGTATGTATAAATATATATGTATATATATAGAGCACTATGTTATATACGTTGCTGGGTTCGTTTTGGTTCTCCTCTTTGTGCAATCATTTGTCTCCCACCTAAAAAAATGAGAGAGATAGATGAAAGAAAAGAAAGAATAAGACAGTGAGTGTGCGCATGCGCTTGTTTTATACAATAATATAGGTATCCTGTTGTACAGTCAGCTGTGACTGACTGCCTTGAATTTTATATTTGCTTCCAGCGCTCTCGCGTTCCTCCTTGTTCAACCAGCAGCGTAGAGGGCGCTGTTTGAGACAGTCCCTGCATTTCCCGCATAGATAGCGCTACCTTTTATGAATTTTATATTTCGTTCAGAGATTAGACGTGTTCCAAATGGCAGAATTGATTGATGAAACAGTAACACGCGCAGTTTTTCTTCATGGTGTGATTATTTCGTCAGTAAATAATATCAATTATTAATTGATCATTTTTTTGATAGATAATTATTGATATCCTGAGAAGTTATTTGGAAGTGAGTAACAATTTTGTTAATTCGTGTTTATTAATTTCTTTTGATTGTACTAAAATTACTAATAAATACAAAAAGTTAGGATTCTCAAATACTTGAAAATGAAATAAAGGTCTAAAACCCCGATCTGTGTTATATTATAGAAAATTTTCTTCTTTCTGCTGTTTTACCCCTTACGATATAGTTATGAGGTAAAGTTTTAATTGTGAAAGAAGTTTCACTTCTATCACGTTTTCTGAGTTACACGCGCTCGTTTTTATTTTTCGATATTCTTCATGAACAGGCGATGCGACATTCCGACCTTAGGCCCTTGCTGCCGGCAACGCGGATGAAAACATAACCGCTGGGAAATCGCGCCTGTTCATCGATCTGAAGTGCCTGACGGGTTTCCCTAATGAGAGACAACAGCTTGTTACGATTCTGAAAACGTTAGGCAAAGGGAAGGCGAGGAGGGGGTGAGGGGGAAACGAAGCAGAATTATTATTACACTGTCTCCCCTCTCCCCACATTTTTTTTTACGCCTTTCACCACCACGGCGTCACTGCCCCTCCAATGCCCCTTTCAACCATTCCTGGAGATGTAGATAGCAACTGTGAGGCAAGGCCCGAGTGACAATCAACCACCACTTTTTATATAAGTAAGACTTGCTTACTGCCGGTAGGGTAGACGACTCACAATATCGCAAACAGAAATGTAACCCTTAGGTTTAGGGCGCTCGATGTTGTAGAAGCGTCACTTTGTGACGCTACGGTGCTGCATTTTTCGTTAACAATTTTCGAGCTGTAGAAACGACATAAATATGAGACTCTCAGGGGTTTGGGGAAAACATTTTTTTTATTTATACCAAAAAAAAACTATTTTCAAGACGAAGGCTACAAACGAATGGTTAGTACTAAACTCTGAACCAAACGACTTTCTGCTTTCTTAAATGCTATGACTGACATAAAAAGTAGCTTTTGAATTCATAAAAAAACATGAAATAAGTATTTGATATGTTGAAAATACCTTTATATATACCCTTAAAATGATTTTCAATCACACGAAATATTATAAGCAAGATAATTTTGAAAACTACACCCCTAAAAATCACTCTGTCCATTCTTAGAATGTACTGAATACATAAGTAGCAACTAGTGTATAAAAAAAGATGCATTAATTACATGCGTTTCGTATCTTTGTGTACCCTATAAAATTTCCTATTCCTATCGGTGAAGTTTCACCTCTAACGCGCGTGGCGACTAGGCAACGGTGTGTGTTGGTGCGAACAGTGATCGCCAGACGAGTGTCTGATTGGTTGCTGTGAGAGGTCACGACGCTCGCTGATTGGATAAACACAACCTGTCAGCCGCACGACTTCTACGCAGAACACTGGCATTACATCACGTCCACCCGTCCAAGCAAGCGAAAAAAAATTATAGCTTCAGATTTAGAGGACACTCACAGAAAAAAAAAATTCTGCACATTTAAAAAGATTCTTTTGGAAACCAGTTGCCAACAATATGTTTTAATACTACAAGAAATATATTGCAACTAAGTACAACACATGGCTATGGTTATTTTTACAAATATAAAATACTTTTTTTCATCAATGTTTCGTTTAAACATATTTTTTATACCATGCAAAAGGTATTTTGACTTTATTTTGTTGTATTATGCATATTTATGTGTGCAGTTAATACTGGAAAGCTATTCAGAGAACGTTGTAACTATTGGAGGCACTGGGACGACAAAAAGCATAAATGCCCGAGTTACGAGTCCTAACCCAGTAATACTTTGAACATCTTTTTGTAGTGTGACAGTTGTTTTCATGTAAATGTACCAATTTACAAATCTCTGTCATTTATATGAAGATTTCTGTTCCATTTACAAAATTTTACACTGTGTGTCAAGTAGATTTTCTCAAATAGGCCTATTTGACTAACTCTTCTTAAAAGTAGCTGTGAAAGTTCTTTAATCCGGCTAGTTCAGGACCATTGTCATACTGGATTAGTTTTTTTGCTGGCTTATTGAACGCAAACATAGTTTTAACAGGAATACAACAACAAAACCAATTTACCGACAAAAGTGTTAAAATTTTGTAAAAAGTGGTTATGTAGAATTAAATATCCCTTTCGGCACAGCCTACAGGCGTAGGGAGATTTCGAAGTACCTATTTATTCTCTAAATATTTTGAAAACTTCTATAATCTTTTAGAAAATTTTAAGAACTAAATGATAACATATTGTTACGATTTTATAATTGTGGGAGAACTGGGTTCGTAATGAATAGCTCAGTGAAGTTTTATTAAAGTTTTATTGAATACAAATATTTACATTAATAAATAATCTTACTTAAAAAAATGCCTAATCACTAATTACTCGTACTTAAAAATGTTTATTCGCAAGTCACTCAGTGTCTTGTCAAGTTCCGCAGTTCGCACTCCTCACTGGAGCCAGGCTCAACAGTGGTTCGCCCCTCACCTCGCGCCTGGCCACACACACAGTCTCCGCCGTCGAGCCATTCTCGAGGGGGTCTCTCACCCTCTTCGTCGATGTCGCACTTCCCTTCGCTCTCCGAACTGTCGCGGCACTCACTTGTCTTCACCGTAGCGGCACTCACTTGTCTTCACCGTATTGAGGATTTGATAGTATACCTATTTTAAAAAGAAAACATTTTTTTCCATCAAACATTGTTATTTCCACCTCTTGCAGTAATGGTTCAGTAAACAAAAATTCTTTTAAAAATATTTTTAGACATTATTTAGACAGTTAAACATAGATAATAATGGATTAGATAGTGTACACGGTAGGAAAGTTTTATTTATTTATATATTTATTCCACCTGTAGGTTTTTCAACCCCTTGCAATAATCGTTTGTATAATCAAAAATTGTTTCAGACTTTTTTTTGAATTTTTTTTAATAATTTGAAACAATTTGAACGTTTTTCATAGTGTGCCTAATAAGGGAGATATATAAATTTTTTTTTTGTTATTCAACCCCGGTTTATTCCACTACTTGCAGATATGGTAGATTATATAAAAAAATATATTTCAGAAGTAACTTTTCTGCAATATTAATATGTTTTACAAACAAATCGAACGGATTTAATAGTGTGCGTATTAAAAGAGTAATGATTTTTTTTTGTGTTTAACTTCTGTTATTTTCCACTCTTAACTTAAAAAATAATTTCGGACGAAAGTTGTAGATAATATTTTTAGGTTTTAGTCACCGAGACTTTCGTGTTAATTAGAGAAACATAATCTTCTCTGTTTACCATGTGGAATCATCATCTTGTGACTTAAGGCATAGATAGGCTACTGTTGTCTTCAAGCAAAATCATGAGGGTTCCTTTCAAAACAGCTTCATATTCAGGGATACCAACGGAGATCTTAGCAAGAAGAAGAATACATCCGGAAGACTCGCCTGTGTATGGATTGTTTGGACTAGTGCGAAGAACATTCTATTAGTTTCTGTAACATTCCCAGACTTTCTATTTCATCCTAGAAAGTTTGAGAGACAATAGTAGGTAGATAGGGAGGAATTTAGGATATAAATACTCGGGTTTTAGGCAGTTCAGTATGCACCATCAAGACCACGCCACCGTGAATCAATCACCTAAGAGAGAGAGAGAGTGTGTGAGTTTGTGTGTGTGTGGAGGTTATTTGAGAGCTTAGTATACTTTTTGTGTTAGTTATTTTCTTTAATAGCCATTTTTTTTTTCAAGTTTTTTATGTTTGCTGATGTACAAGGTTACTTGAATTTTCAGTAATGTTTTCTGACACATTTTTCTTTGGTCTTTGTGTGTGATGCACCTGGTAAATTAGTAAAGTAAATGTCAGTTCTTTTGGTACTCAAAATACTCTGCGATTTTTTGCATGTCCAGCACCTTCTGTGCTGTTAACTTGGTGGCCATATTTGTTTCAGAGTAGTTAAAGTTACTTAACTCTCCAAGCCTTGAAATTATTTGTAATTGTATATTGTGTTATTTTTCAGAGATTTAAGAACTTATCACTCAAAAAAATTTCTATAAATTAACTTGAAAAATATTTGATAACAATTCGTGTGATTAAAAACGAAATATATAATTACTTCACTGCACCTGAAAAAAAATGAGATCAGATTGATTATTTTTGTATTCTTTATGGAAAAATTGATTTTTCATATATTTGTTTCATAGTTAGACTTCAATAAATTTAAATAAAATGTACTTGTTTTGTCTTGTTAATGTTCTGCCACCTTCTAAAGCTTTTAGCATTTAGGTTATTTCCTCTGTTTTTCATTTAATATGCAGGTTAGGCCCAATCCGGGCAAACATGTGTTTACCTTGTGATTTGGAAAAAGAATTGGCCCTTGCAGTGAGTGTTTGGGACCAGATTGGACTGGCCTCAAAAGGAAATGATTTTAATATTTTAATAGTGAGAAATTCACGGATTTTATGTTTTTCTAATTTCCACACCATTTTTTTAAACCACATGCAGCAATGGTTTGTCTTGTTAAAAATTGTTTCAGACAAAAGTTTTGGATAAAAATTATAAGATTAATACATGATTCATACGAATTATATGTTGTGCCTACGAATAGAGGTATGATATTTTGTACTCCAAACGTTTTTTTATAACCCCTTGCAGTTATGGTTGGTCGTATCAGAAACGTATTCAGAAAAAACATATTGGTATTACTCCTACGAGTTATAATACGTTCAAAAGGGTTTGATACTTTCCATATTATGGGAGTTAAAGCGATTTTTATATTTTTCAAAAAACCTTCCCAATTTCTACTCATTTGTTTGGAAATTTCCATTTAACGAACTTGACCGAGATTTACCACTACTCGATTTTATGTATGAGTTTGGAAGTGATTTGTGAAAAATTGCTACAATTATCGTGTCCACAAAATTGTGATATAGGCTTTATATGTAAAAACTTTTGAGTTGACGATGGTTTTGGGGTCTATGGATCATGAAACGAAAAACTATATAAAAATTTTCCGAAAATCTACCGAAAATGTAAATACAGATAGCGACGGTCTTCTTCGTGAAATTATTACGAAAATGTTTCCGTGACATGATAAAAGCTAGAAAAAAGGAAACGATGTATTGAAATTAAATGCGATAGTAACGATAAACTCTGAGCGATCTAAAGACGCCATCAGAGCATTTTAGCGACATGGCGGCTAAGCAACTCTGTAATCCACCGGGAAACGAATAAAAACGCGAGCGTAGGGTTAACACAGGATTACAGATTCTGCCCAACCATACGATACCAAATTACAGATTTCTCACTGTACCAAATGACACTTGATGTTTCTTTACGAACATTGACAATCACATGAATTTGTTCACAAACACTGTTGACAGAATAAAAGTGGCATAAGAATAAGAAGACAGTCGTACTGGATTTGAGAATTGTCAAATGTGAAAAAAATTACATTTCACATACTGTATCTACTATCCGGGTGTACAATCGGTTACAATATTCGTGAGCTGTGACTAGTCTTTAGTCAGAATCTCTCTCTCTATAGCGATATTATTTAAGTTTTCTGAAAACAAATTATATGTATCCTGCACGCTCCATGGTAGGATTACAAGAGAAAAAGAATAATAACTGATAGAAAAAGCACAAAACATTTACTATCAATAATATCACGACATTTCACTTTCACAAAATATTAAATGTCTAAAATATCTCTAAAGAATTTGCTTGGCACTTCCTGTTTGTTTTTTTCCGAGCAGAGAAGACGTTCACTTTAACTGAGATATTTAAATACCTCTTTTAAAAAAACTGAACTTAAATACTTTTTTTGTATGACCTTCTTTATATAGCAACTCAAAAAATACAATATATAGAAAGTGATAATTATGATTTGCCTAGTACAATAACTAGTTAGTTCTTATTTCTGTATAACAAAATTAAATAAACTCTATTCAAATAGGCATGTAAGTATGTATTTATATTTTATCTTTTTTTGCTTTAGCAAATAGTTTTAACCTAAAGATAAAAGCTCTGATTACAGTCACCGGCATTTCACTTGATGGCCCTCATTTTGGCTCCTAAGAAATTGTTGTTATTTCAAGCTCACAGATTATGAAACTCTACATTTTTACCAAAAAAACGTGCTTCTATAGTGGTACAATTTGAATGATTAAAGCCCACGCAGTGGACACCAGAATAAAGATATTTTACATTTTAAAAGTTTAATATAATAAAAAATACATAGGTTAATGGATGAATGAGTTTTATAGATTAATGGCACGACAGTAGTATAAAAAGGGGGGTCCTGAACCAGGGTTCAGGTTGTGGTGCCATGGTGCAGACCGCCATCTTGGATTGTGAAATCATGGCGGCAATATATATATATATATAAATATATATTATATATTTAACATTGACCCCGGCGGATATCTTTGGTTCCGCCATATTGGATTCTGCCATTTTGGATTCCACCATTTTGTTTTCCACCATTTTTTTTTCCACCATATTGTTTTCTAGAACATAACGCCACCTTGAAATCAAACGCCACACTCCCTAATGCTGAAATTTTCGAATTTTCGTTACAGCCACCATCTTGAGAATCCATATTTTTTATGCTAGAATTTAGGGGAAAATTGTTTAGTTAACAAAAAATAATTAACATAACTTTGATTTTAAAAACTTGAATCTTCCATTATGAATAATGTCGGAATAATTACAAAATCTTTATGGCCGGCATTTTGAAAATACATATTTTTATGCTAGAAATTCGGGGAAAATTCTAAAATTAATAAAAAAAATTATCAACCAAATTTTAATAATAACACTTGATTCCGCCATATTTAATTAAGACATCACTGTTGTAATTTTCGTTACGGTATTTTTTTTTAAAAATTCGTCATTTTAATCAGAAATATCTGGAAATTTTTTTAAATTAATAAAAATATTACATTATAAACCATAATACATATTAAAATTTAAACAAAAACATACAACACGGAGTCTTAAATTTGAACCTGGTAAGGTCATTCAGTTAAAAATCACGATAGGTCCTTTCTCTACGGAAGCCACTGGTACCACTAATGATAAGGAATATATTACATAATTCAGTATGATGTCATGGTGGCCATCTTGTATCCTAAATATTTTTTTCGTCTGCTACAGGTCACTACCGCCATTTTAGTTTAACTTTTTTGCATGCTAGAGTGCAGTAATTATTTAATGCCTTGACATCTGCCATCTTCTCATCCATATTGGCCGCTACATTAAAAACCTATAATTTGAAAGCAAAAAAATTCGGAAAAACTTCAAAAGTCATTAAAACATAACTTGATAAAATAATGATGTAATTAATGGATCATAGTACTTGATTCAATCCTCCATCAATACAAATAAAAATATTTAATTAAAAATACCAGAAAAGTGACAGTTTTAATAAATAAAACAACTAAAAAATAAATAAAAAATGTATTACATAATTTCTACTGTACCTAAAGAACAAAAACAAAAAAAAAACACTAGCATTTCACGATTTCTGCTTCTGCTACCCACGAATTAAAGCGGGGTGGAAAGCCCCACCACTTGACATAGGATAGGCAATTTTTTCGTTTGAAAATCCTGTACACCAGGTATATATCGGGATAGGATTCATCATAGGCTGTATCTCTTCGGCATAGAAGTGGCAAGGAAAATGCTTGTGATCCAAATCCTTGAGGTGGTAGGTCCTAGACTCCGATTTGCGAATGATGGTCACACGGAAAATTTCGAGTCTCCAGTTCGCATTGAAACATTTCTCGAAGACGCCTTTCTGCTTGTTGATTCGCACTATGTCATCGACATTAACTTAATGCTTCCGTGGATCTTTCTTTTTCGCGTTGGAAAACACTGTTCGAAAGAGGTGATCATCTTCAATATGTCATTGGGCATAATTTTCAAGGTATAATGCACAGTGAAATTGTATTCGCTTACTAGTTTTGACAAGATATCCAGCCACCTTTAATTTCCGTAAGCCATGAACTGTCGCCACATCTTGGTGCGCGAAGTTCTGTTATACCTTTCTACAACATCTTCATCAAAGCCTTTAAGGTTGCATTGCAGAATTCTTTTCTGAGATCCGTTTGCAGGTGCGACGGTACACGTCCATCACTAGAGATACTGAAATTTCACTCATTTAGTTAGTTGAAAGTTATATTGCAAATCTTCACACTCTCGCACGGTGTTCCTGATTGGACCGCAGTTATTTGGACACGCCCCTCTACGACCGTGAGCCAGCGATGCCCAGCTAGGAGAGAAGTAAGCGAATTTCGTAGTGCCTATTAACAAGGATAAAAATGTTCTCACTAAGAAATCAACCAATGGAAAAACAAACAGGGTTTGAGCACACCTATGACTTTGAATTCTACCTGGAGGCCAGACGAATCCGCGAAATTCCCGGGTCTTCATCCATCACTCAAAATGTATGCCATGGCCTTGGTTACGTCGATTGCATTCTTCCAATTCACAGGTCTGGCCCAAGAGAACTTGCTATACATATCGATGACCATCAACATGTACGTGAAGCCCTTGTTCATTATTCGGGAACATGGTATCATCTCATCAAGGACCACCTGGAATGAATCATCAAGTCCACGAACTACGACATTGCGTCGAAGGTACATATTTCCATCTTTGCAGGAGCGTCGCTTTTATACCCTCTGGCCATCTTTCTCGAACGGACGGGAGCGGTTGTGACTTGTCGCGTCGTCCCAGCCAGACCTGACGTTCGAAGCATCCAGAAATGCGGCGCTTATTCACGCTACTTCTCGCGGCTGCCTCTGTAAGACCGAACCCTCAGGCCACTCCGGGAGAGATAAGAGCGTCGATACATGGAAGGTGGGAGCAGTGGCAGGGGGTGGCGATGGTATGCTACGTTACGTCAGTGACCGTACGGGCCACCGGGCACCGAGCCTCCCACGTTCCTAACAATATGTTATTTTTCGTAAACCTCTATTAAATACGTCTTTCGAGATAGTACTGAGTATTTCGTACTTAAATCTGCGAATTTTTAAAATTCTGATTAAAATTGACATTTTTTTTTTTTTTAATTATTGAAAAGATAATCGAATGTTGAATAACTTTATTTCATAAGGTTGTACCATGCTTATTATGTGCACAGTTTATACTGGAAAAGCTATTCGCGGAACGGTTTACAATAATTTTAACCATTGCAGGTAACTACTGGGACCACACAAAGCATTAATTCCCGGGTAAGAATCCGAAACCCAGTGTAACTGCGAACACTACAGTTTTTTTATTCGTGTAAATGTACTATTATTAACAAATATCTGTACTAAAAAAAAAATTGTACAGTGTGTGGTGGCGTGGCTCTCGCGTGTGTGGGGCGCATCGCAAACAATGCTGCGACGTCGTTCGTTTCGGGGAAATAATTGATTCTTAAGGGCGTCCTTCTAGACTCATTTTTGTTACTCCTCGTTCCCCCCCCCCCCTTTCCATCAGGAACCGCTGCGACAACACGGGCGGAGGACGTCGTAACTCTGAGGTCATTACCAGCAATTTTGGCTTTTGTCCAGCGAGGCCCATCAGGTCGCGTGGGGATCATTGCCGGCCGGTCAGGAGTTCCTTCGGGGCATTACGGCGGGAATTACCGCCGGGCGGAACACGAGCGGCTCCCGCGAATTAAAAGCGAGTTAGCGTCACGTGAGCCCCGCGGTCTGAGGCCTGCGGTCGCCCGTCGAAGCGTGGCGCGTCTCCACAATGGCGCGGGTCCCGAACCTGTTGCTGCACCGAGATAATTATAATGATTCATCATAAATGAACGTCCGTTGCATTCATCAACATTTAAATAATGGTACTGTGTTATTCAAATACACGAATATTCAAAATTTCATTGAAGATCTAGCAATGCCTCAATCAACTTTATTTACTTTCTAATTTGTTTGAAGTAGGCACACATATACGAATCTCTAAATCTCTATCTCTCTCTCTCTCTCTCTCTCTCTCTATATATATATATATATATATATATATATATATATATATATATACTAGCTGCCCGACCCGGCTTCACACGGCTACACCTACTAATGGAAAAAAATTAAGCCACATCTCCCATTTACAGTAATGGTAAATTTAAAAAAATACAGTGAAAATTTATTACAATGCTGTATAATGTACTGGAGAGAAAATGAATAACACCGATGGTTTCCTGACTCGTGCACGCAACGTACAACTGATGTACCCTTACTTCGCTACGGCAGTCTACAGACAGATCACTCTTGCGCCGCTCATTATACATGCCCCTACTTGTGGGTACGCCACTGCCGCGCAATACCCGTTGCCATGGAGACGCAGAAGGCATGAACAATGCAAAATCCTGTTCTCATGCAGACAAAGTACCAACTGTTGCCTGGTTTTAACCACCCATGGGATCTAATTTTCGGAAAATGTCATCCTGCGTAACATAAGGAACATTACTGTGAAGTTTCAAGTCTGCAAAATATATATGCTTGAAAAAAAAGGCAATAAAAAACAAATTAAACACAGAGAGAGGAAAAAAACAATAGGTTAGGTTTGCGATTTAAAGTGATAAAAAGTATTTCAATACTAATTGAACTCTTATGCTTCGTTGTTAATATCACACGGGTGTTTTTGACCTTTATGGGAAAATTAAGAATGATAAGGCATCTAGTGCGCGGCAACAATGTTAATAGGCAATAGGAAATAAACTTCTAGCGCCTGCGGCATTGTCAACACACACTTCGTAAGTGTACTGCATGTTGTATCTAATCCCCTCCAACGCATTTGATTCTAAATTTGACTTTTAGTAAGGATCCCTTATGTTATTGATAATATAATATAGCCTATAGCCTTCCACGATAAATGTACTATCCAACACTGAAAGAATTTTTCAAATCGGACCAGTGGTTCCTGAGATTAGCACGTTCAAACAAACAAACAAACAAACTCTTCAGCTTTATAATATTAGTATAGATATATATCACTATACCTCTCTCTATATCTTCGCATATGTCACTCTAAAGCAATGATAACATAAAAAAATCTTATGTTTTTACACATTTATATTTTTATCTATTTTTTTTTAACCTGTCATAGGTGTGACTTTGGTATACAAAAATACGCGCGTATTCGAATAAAACGTTGTGTCGAAATTCAAAGCAATCAGCGAAGAATTTTCGGAGATGTAAGATTTTGAACGAAAGAACATTTACATTTTTACTACAAAAAACTTTTCCTTGAAAAATAATGTTGGCATGACACCACATTAATGTAAATTAATCATTAGGTGCGAAGTGCCGAAACAAAATTTGCAATGCACTATGTCCACTTATACCTATACACTAAATTTGTGACTGCAGATTTTTAAAATCTTTTATTCATAGCTCATGCACGAAAAGGATACAGTTTATAATAACAGACCAATTTTTAATAAGTCCTATGCACAAAAAACTTGCCGTGGATCTATTGTAGTCTCCGGGTAGAGTTGTGGGTGTAATTTATTCTCATTTTCAAGTTAAATTCTTTATTTATAGACATATATGAAATCTATCACCGCAAGTCTGCAATTTGTATATTTGCTGTTAAAATGATGCTGGCAACTATATATATGATAATAATAACATTAATTTTATTCTCTGTATGGAAGTATATATACTCGGATACTTTAATAAAAATTTTAATTGGAAAAATTTAAATACCCAACGTATGAACACATGTAGCAATTTTCGTCCCATTAAAGCTTGTCTCGTAATTTCAGGTTTTGAAGCACCATTTTGTTATAATAAGTATAGATACGAATAACATGTTTCAGAGTGATAAATAGGGCAATAGTTTCATTGGTGGTGCTTGTGTAACTTCTTAAAATTTGACGAATTTGCATGTTCAATAAGATTTGTTCAGGAATAAAGTAGGACTATTATATTTCTTTTTATAACAGTGTCATGTGAACCAAAATTTAAAATTTTAGAAACTGACACTAAGTAATGAGATCTACTTTTTTACGAGGCTACGAGACTTCATGGCTCTAACTGCCTTTGAATCCATTCAGCTGCGAGAGTTAATTTATCTCATGCAAAAGAACTTGTTGCAAGTAGTCCAGATTCTTGTCAACAGATATCGTAAAGTGTTGTATTGAGGAAAATATAATTTAGTTTTTTTTGTGGGATGCAGGATGCTCACTCACGATCGCAAGATAAGGAGGGATTCAAGGGCTTCGCTTGGCATCAAGGAGAAGGAAATTTGTCCTGCTGTTTCTCAGTTGCTTCAAGGCATATTATTGAACATAGTAATGAATTTTGACGTGACAACGTCTAATAAATCGATGAACTCTGGCTGCACGCACGAAAAATTGTCCTACTACGGATGTCCCACTACGGATGTCCCACTACGGATGTCCCACTACTGATGTGTCCTGTTGACTCATGTGTGGCATCTCTCTGGTATGTTGCGGACGGTACAGAGAACTCAGCCGGCACGTGGTGGCGTACTGCTCAGGTTTCACCCCGCCATGCTGCAGGGATAGGCGGGTCGCGCCGGTTGGATAACGCCTGCGCATGTCACCACACACGGCTTGGGGCAGACGACAACATAGCGGGGTTCGAGGTTATTGTTGTGCACCGTGCCACGCGAGTATATTTGCAAGGAAATTGCTTTCTTACAAGTACGTATTATTTTAATTACTAGTGTAAATCAGTATATTTAAACAGTGTTGTATAAGTATTGTTTTAGCTGTGTAACTAAACATTTATTGCTGGTATGATACTTTTCACGCTTTAGTTTGAAATTGCTAATTATTCATCATGAGTTACTATTTGATCAACTAAATCACACACCGTATTATAGTTATGAGCACACAAGCGTGTAAATATTTCGAGTCCAACAGAGAATATGCGAGTTAAAAGAAATTCAAACAAATATCGTGCGTGGAATATTATTATTTATAACATCTGAAACAATTGTTTCCAATATGGCCTCGTGATACATATCGTGATAGATACAAGTCCTTGTCAGAATTGTAACGGGAGATGAAAATTATTGATGGTCTGAAAAATGAAAATTAATTAAAAATAATACAAATAATTCTAGTAAAAGAAAAAACAAATTAAACACAGAGAGAGGAAAAAAAACAATAGTTTATGTTTGCGTTTAAAGTGATAAAAAGTATTTAAATACTAATTGAACTCTTATGAGGGTACTGGTTGCTTCGATGTTAATATCACACGGGTGTTTTTTACTTGTATGGGAAAATTAAGAATGATAAGGCATCTAGTGCGTGGCAACAATGTTAATAGGCAATAGGAAATAAACTTCTTGCGCCTGCGGCATTGTCAACACACAATTCGTACGTGTACTGCATGTTGTATCTAACCCCCTCCAACGCATTTGATTCTAAATTAGACTTTTAGTAAGGATCCCTAATTTTATTGATAGTATAATATAGCCTATAGCCTTCCTCGTTAAATATACTATTCAACACTGAAAGAATTTTTCAAATCGGACCAGTGGTTCCTGAGATTAGCGCGTTCAAACAAACAAACAAACAAACAAACTCTTCAGCTTTATAATATTAGTATAGATATATAAGCGAAATACCACTCACTGACTATCATCACGATATCTTTAAAACTATACACCCGATTGACTTGAAATTTAGCATAGTTACTCAGTTTGTGATGTAGACGCTCACTAAGAACGGATTTTGCGGAAATCCGATCCCAAGGGAATTTCGGGGGTGTAATATAACAAAATTTCCAGTTTTTGGTAGGAAATCACCATGGCAACGGCTGTTGCTTTGTTGATGCTTCATTCGTCTGTATGGCAACGACTATTTCATTGTTAGTGCAGTCCTTATCACCGTTGAAATTTTGCGAGTACTTTAAATATAAAAAATTGCCCCTTTTTTTCAAGTATAATAACAAGACTGCCGTAGCAGAGTGGCGCACTTGTGGCCAACCCCCCTTATACCGGGGTAGTTGAACACGTCCGCACTCGCCACGCCAGTCCTGTATACGCGTCTCCACTGACATATTGATAATGAAAGTGTAGTAAAATTAACTTAAATAGACGCGCATGGACTGGCTTAAAATTTGACCAGTGCGCAAAAGGAATCATTAACGTACTAAATTGACCGACAGCCCTGCCAAACTTATTGTGATAGTTATAATATATATAATGAATTACCAGAAATAAAATGACCAACATTAAGTACTGTAAAAAAGGAAAGGAACCTATAAATTCAATTCGTGATACCATTTCAATTGCTATAATTAAATTTAACGTACGTTGGTGACATTTGCATACAAACACTATTACACTATACTTAAAATAAACCAAAGTCCCATAAAGTCTTTTACGGAGGAGGGGAGGGTGGAAAAACGAAATAGTGACGTTCTTCAGTCTAGATAGTTCTACCAGCAATTTCCATCGCCACACTCTGTTTTTAAACACGTTGCCCGCAAGTCAAACCAGCCGAACAAAAAGTACAAATCCAGTTCTCGCACTTACTTGTTCTAGAAGCATACCTCTGTAATCGGTGTCCGCCGGGGTCGGATGTAAACTCCGCTCACCTTTTAGCGCCTCTAGCATCGCGCTACATTGATGGCCAGTGCACTAGGCCCACGATATCGCATTCTCATATACCACCACTGGTGTTATTTCGCCGAGGGTGTCGTGGCATTACCGTCATCTTCAATATTAATCACGTAACGTAACACTCGTAGCTCATCGCTGAAATGCAAATTCTCGTCTGCACCGAGTACTTCCGCGGCCGGCGGTCAAACACACACTTCCCGCAAAACAGCTGGCCGTCGCCTCACTTTCTCACGTCAGCTGACGTCACCCCCCTCCTCTACTGCCACCCCTCACTCCGCTCGATCGTTCTCGTTATTTCTAGCGGGTCCCACTACCGAATAAGAATAATAAGCGTACAATAACACAAGTATATGATTAAAAAAATAACAATAAATAAATAATTTACATACACCATTAACTAGTATAATATTATAAATAATATTATAAAACAATTTACTCATCTTCAAACAAACTTTACGCACCATAAAAGTAATAATAAAAATCAAGACGACTGAGGCCGCCACAAGTGGCCTCAACCACCCCGACCAAAAAAAATTAAAAAATTACTTCCTTGAGCCCTTTAACTATCAGGTCCGCGACACGTAAAGCCACCCAAAGAAACACGTACAAGAGAAGAAAGAAACGCGAAAAGACTAGGAAAGAAACTAGAAAACACTCGCAAACAGTAAGTAGACTCGAAAGCACAAAGAAAGGGCAAAAAGCACGACATGCAGCCAAAGTCTCAAAAAAGTTTTACATCACTCAAAAAAACTAAATTGAAAATTAAACGAGAAAAGTACTAAATAAATTGATTATTACAGAAAAATAACTTACAGTTTATAAAATCGGAAATTACAGTAAAAGCTTTAAAGCTACTATCCTAAAGGGTACTAAATTCCAAAAATCCATTCGGAAAACAAACCCTTTTATACAAGTGCTGTAGCAATCCAATAAACTTATCAAAAATATACGTATATAAAATGGCAAATGCAAATATAAATGCAAAAGGCAAAACGTATCCTAAACATTACATACTAAAAATCTAAAATTCTAAAACACCAAAAAAAGGATAACAATAAGATTAGGCCACATAGTTCATTAACTTATTAAAGCAAACATTACAATGTGGATGTTTTAACAATTGAAGACACAGAAAACTCAATTTACTGCCTTTAGATGGCTAATGTGAGCCATCTTTACTCTTAAGTTCTCACCTACTTTCTGTAATAAGACCGTCACTGGCCCCAAAAATTTGATTATCCGATAAGGCCCACCAAAGGCAAATTCCAACTTGGCAGTACGAAATTTACTTTTATCACTCAAATGATGTTCACGACACCACACCTCCTCCCCCACCGCGAAAGGATTTGGAGTCCGACCTTGGTTATACTGCGAGCAAATTTTCTTTCTAGCCTTTTCTAAATTCATCGCTACATCTGTCCATACCTCTTCCAAACGTCTAGGACTATGAATACTCAAAGTTTCCGGGTGTATTCCCCATACATTTAACAGAGGATGACTCAAATCTCTCCCTAAAAACACCTCCGCGGGAGTATGTTGGGTGGAGTCGTGTTTATTCAAATTAAAGGCCATGTTCAAAAATTGCAGATTTTCATCCCATCTCCTATGCTCCTTTTGACTAAAAATAGTTAAAGCAATCTTAATATTTTTATTTACCCTTTCCACCTGGTTCGGATTGGGGTAATAAGGGCTCGTAGTGAAGTGTTTGATACCCCAACTAAAGCACATTTGCTCAAAAACCTGGCTTGTAAAATAGGTGGCATTATCAGTCACTAAACTTTCAGGAGCACCAAACAAACCCCATACTCTCTCAATTAAGGCACTGACTACACGGCCACTAGAAGTACCACCCAAAGGTAAAAAAAAAAAAAACTTACTAAACCCATCAACCAAGTTCATCAAGTATACATTTCCTTTTAACGACCTGGGTAAAGGCCCAAAGATATCTAGAAAGACACGTTCCCATGGACGTTCAACCCTTTCCACCGCATATTCCCCAATTTTAGTGGTACGTGGCTGTTTTGCGGCCTGACAGACCCGACAACTTTTAACATACTTCTCCACATCTTCCTTCATATCGGGCCAATATAAGGACTCGGAAATCTTCACTAAGGTTTTCTGTATTCCCCCATGTCCTCCTACCACAGAATCATGATAATACCGTAGAACTAAATTTACTACTGATTGGGGCACAAAGGCCTTCCTCTTACCATCTTTCACATAATATAACAATCCCTTAAAAAAAACAAAATTCTTATACCGTGATTCTAATATCCCTTTCTTAATTTTCTTTACTTCCCCATCTTCCTCTTGCCACTTGCATAAGTCTACAAAACTTTCTGGAAATTGCCCCAATACATTGCAACATTCATCATCTACTGCCCCTTCTTCCTCATCCTCATCCCCTTTCTGAATAGGCTCATTCGATTCCTCCTCTTGCAGTCCTTCGGCCTCATACATACGAGATAAGGCATCGGCGACAGGATTCTCGTTTCCTTTAATGTGCTTAATCTTAAACCTGAATCTGGTTAACCGCATTACCCATCGACCTATTTTTCCTAGTTGACGAGGATGGGTAAACAACCATGTGATAGCTTGATTATCGGTACACAGATAAAATTCGTCATGCTCAATAAAATTTTCAAAACGCTCTAGGGCGTAAATGCATGCCAATGCCTCTTTCTCGTATACACTATATTTCTGCTCGTGTTTATTGAGCGTACGGCTTATGTACATCACAGGTTGTAATCCTTTCTCCCCTTCTTGTAAAAGCACCCCCCCCTAAGGCAAGGCTCGAAACGTCTACCTGTACTACAAATCTTTTGCTAAAATCGGGCAAGGTCAAAACCGGAGGATTAGAGATAGCTCTTTTTAACTCTCTGAAGGCGTCATCCTGCTCTTTACCCCATTCAAATACAACTCCTTTCTTTTTTAGGTGATTTAGAGGACTGCTTAATTCAGCAAAATGGGGGATGAAACGACTAAAAAACCCAATCATTCCAAGAAACCTCATCACCCCCTTTACATTTTTAGGTGGGGGAAATTTCACAATTGGGGCTACTTTTTGGGGGTCCATCTCCATATTTCCCTCTCCTGCGATAAAACCTAGAAAGTGTATTTTCTTTTGCGCCCAACAAATTTTTTCGGGGTTCAAGGTGAAACCTGCTTCCCTTAGTTTACCAAGTACGACACGCAAATGTTCCAGGTGTTCATCAAGGGAATTTGAATATATGCATATATCATCTAGAAAGCTCATGGCAAACTTATATTGTACATTCTGAAGTAGTTTCCCCAATATTCTAGATAAGCATTGCGCACCAAAATTCACCCCAAAAGGGACCCTCTTCCACTCATAGTGCCCCCACGGCGTTACAAAACCTGTGTACTTTTGACTAGCGGGTTCCAGCAAACATTGATGAAAGGCGGCATTCAAATCTAGAATGGTAAAATATTTGGCTTGGCTTAAATACTGGAAAATAATCTCAATTTTAGGCATTGGGAAAGGATCTACCCGGATCTTTTGGTTCAACATTCTATAGTCAAGAACCAAACGATATTCACCAGGTGTTTTCTTTTTCACTAAAAAGGCCGGAGAAGCATACGCGGAGTTAGATTCGGTTATGATATCTTGTTTAAGCAAGTCCTTAATTATAGCCCTAAAGGCTTGCATTTTAGGTGGGGCGCATTGGTAAGGGGCACACTTTACTGGGACTTCATCGGTAACTTTAATTTCATAAGGCTCCATAACACACTTTCCTACTTTCTTGGTAATAACGTCCTGAAACTCATTAATAATACCCTGAATTTTCTCAATTTCTTTTTCACTAAGCCTTTCTCTCGCCCCTTCAATTCCACCACAAATCACCTTTCTTTTCCCCAAGGGTTTCACTAAACCTACTTTAAACCGGGGCTCAAAACCAAAACACAACTGTTGTTTCTTACAATCGATTACAGTTCGGGTGTCGCTTAAAAAATCCAAACCTAAAATCATCTTACAAATAAGGTCGGGGATTACATAAAATTCACGATACCATGAAAATTTCTGAATTTTAATATGCAATTTAACCCTCCTATTACTTTCTCGGACTTTCCCATCAGCTAGCTGAATGGTTATCCCCTCCTCAATAAGGTCACTTCCCTTTTTAACTAATTTGTTTTGTTTACAATGCTGATAAAACTCCCAACTTATGAAACTCTTACTCACCCCCGTATCGACTAAGGCCTTTATTGACTCTGGGCCCACTTTAACAGAGGCATAGAAATTGTTAGATTCCCGCATGACCATTACTCTATGCTTATCTTTAAATCTAAAAAGATTATCCTGCCGTTTTAGCCTACACTTCGGCGACCTATGGCCGCTTTTCCCACAATAGCCACATAATTCACATTTCCGCCGCTGTTTACTACATTCTTTACGAAAATGTCCAAATTCTCCACAATAATAACAAATAACAGTAGGTAATTATAGTATGTATGGGGACACCGGTGGGTGGTGGGGGAGCCGGGGAGCCACGGCGGCCATCTTGGTTTACGTCACTTCCGGCGACCATCTTGGATTACGTCATTTCCGGCGGCCATCTTGGATTACATCACTTCCTGCAGCAATCTTGGATTTGACCTTGACCTTTGAACCCGGAGGCCATTTTGTTTTTCTAGAACTTTCCTCCATTTTGTTTTCTAGATCATTCCGCCATTTTGCGTTTCGTCCGCCATCTTGAAAATCTTTATTTACTATCCGATTTTAATGAAAAAAATTTAAAATTTAAAAAAATTAAATAATCAAAATTTTAAAATAAAATTAAAAATATTATTTAATAAAATTTTAATTAAAAACCTACGCATCGAACACCCCACTCCTCTAAATTACAACTACATCATCTAGCACCCCCACCCCTCTGTTACAATGACATCGTCATCGAACACCCCACTCATTCCTGTTACAATTTTTCATTACATACACCATCTTGGAAAATCATAATTATTAACTTAGAAAATCAGGAAAAAAAATATACCATCGTTGTCTGCTGGAGGCAGCCATCTTATTTAGTGGAGACTACCATCTTGATTTCATCTGGTGGGTGTCGTCATCGGTTGTAGGTTTCTAAAGTATGTTAGTGTATGTAAGGTCGAGTTACAATTCTCTACCAACATTGTTATGAACCTTATAGACCAAAATCCACAGAATCCACAAGATCCACAAAATCCACAGTCATTTTGTTGTTGTAACCGACATTTTTTCTTAAAGTCTTATCACTTATAGGTTTTAACTAAAATATATGTTATCAATACTGTCGTTGTGGATGCGTTAGTTAAAGTAATGATAATTTAAAAAACATTTATTACTCCATCTTAGCTGACCAGAAATTTTTCATAGTCCTATCATACATGTAAACATACTAAATAAATTAATGTTTGTGTATTCGTGTTTAAAACTGCATGGAAGCAGATATTTAGGTGTTTGTGTATAATAACATTTCTTAGTGTTCGTGTTTGCGTTCCTGTGTTTAAAAGCTGCATGGAAGCAGATATTTTAGGTGTTTGTGTCTAATTACATGATCATTTTACGATATCAAATTAAGTATAAGTACCTTGAGGAATATAGGGCATTAATTAAAAAAAATAATAAGCGATATGTAGGTAAAATTATATTTACTGAATCAAAGAAATATATTGTACAAAACAAAACCCTCAAGGAGAGAAAAATATACTTGTCAAACGAAGCTATAAAAAAAACAGAAACTATATACAAAAACGAAAACTGTTTACAACAAAAAGACTGGAACTATACAACAGATAATTCATCTCCAACATAGCCGTGGGGAACCGTATGGATGCCATCCTCACATATTTGGCGCTTATCATCCTCCCATGTTATGGCCAGCTTATTTGTGCTCTCGCTATAGAGCACCTGCTGCCTCGAGCGTATGGCCCTAACTGCTACCCGTCGTGTGTGGTGATCGTGCAGGGCATCCAGGTAGTCACTGAATGTTATGCGGTTTTTGACCACACACCGCTGGATACCCTTGGCCTTCTTCTCAACTTTGTCACCACACTTGTATGCATACAGTTTGGCCCGCAGACCGACAAACTCACTCATCACTTTCCCCCCACACTCATCCTTAAACTTTCCGACAACCTTTTTGTTGATGGGGGAGAAGCAAGGGTGGTCGGAAGGGTAGCAGCTGGTGTCGAACTTCTCCATGAGTGTAGGATCGGCTTTGAGGTCATGGTAGAAATCATCGGTTTGTATCTCGTATACGAAACTATCGGTGTCCATGTATGCCAGATGAATGTTTTCTGCATATCTGGGTTTCATTGTGCTGTAATGGAAGTCGTACATGAGTGTTTTTGAGAGATCAAGTACTGCGAGTCCGGCATAGATTGGCTTATCGAAAATTATGGTCTCATGGTTCAGGTGGACTAGAGTCAAGTTCGGTTCATACATTGTGCGGTCCTTGAAGGATGGACGACACACCAGTTTCTTGAAACGCTTCTCGGAACATACCAACTCCATTTTGAGCCTCCGCCTCTTGTTCTCCATCAGTTTCCCGAAAGTACTGTTTACAGCGAGCTTAAAGAACTCCTTCTCGAATTCGTTGGCTGCAGCCTTGCGCTTATTGGTGTTGAGCTTAATGTATGGCTCCAACCACGCCGACTGCTCAAACTGGAGGACTCTGTGTACCTTAGTAACTATCAACCCATGTGATACTGCTTGCTGGAGGTTTCTGTAGTGTACAATGTAATGTTCCTTAATTTCTAGTGTTGTCATTAGCTTTGATTGCTTGGAGCCGGGCGGACATTGATTGATGGGGAGAAACGGAAGGTCTTTGTGACTTTCGTGGAGTTCAGTAGGGTACTCCACGTCACATTCGATAATGTACCCGATAGGAGAATTTTCTGGAATAGTCATGACATCAATAGATGTGTCTGACCATTTGAAATGTCGAATCGGAAGCGACAGCGACATCGCCCACCCGTATAAATTATTTGCATCAATGTACTGTAGATATGTGGATGGCTTGGACACATCATGTGTCTCAGGAACGTATTTGTTGTTACCCACACAATGACGTTTGATGCTTTGCGCTACACCCCCACGAATACCTGCTTCCACAAACATATACATATCGTAATCTGTCAGAAGCTCGAGTTGTACTCCTGTGGTGCGAAGCATCGCATCGAAAGCGAACCCAGGACAGGAAATGTAGTGTGACGGGTCTAGACTGTACGTCTCCAAGCAAAGACTGCGAAAATTCTCGAATACGTCCGCCAAAATCAGGACATCCGTCTTTAGGTACAAGTCAGCGTACTCCCCCAAAGTAGCACACTGAAACTTGTCCCAGACATTTTGTGCGTGAGCGTAATCCGCCTCGGAAATACCAGAATCAGTCAGAATATTAAAGAACTCATCGATAGATGGAAGACTAGTATCGTCTAGTCGAGCAAAAGAATCAACGAAGTCGTAGGGGAAGACTCCCTTGCGAGTAACCAACTCCAACTCATCAGGAGCGAAAAACTCAGCAGTACTGACAAACTTGTCTGCAGGCAAGAACTCTGCGAGCGAAGCAAGACCCCGACTCATGAAACGGAACGTATCGACAAACTGAATGCTGAACTTATCATGCAACTTCTTGGAAAAAGTTATCAACTTCTCTTCCGAATTAGGAATGATGAAGATGTCTTTAGTGTCGTACCCCAACTTCCTGATAATGAAGTTCTGGTCGTACGCCAGGTTGTGGAAGAACACAATCATCTTTTTCGGTCTGCGCCTGAGAAGGTTGCAGTCATTACATGCAGGTCCAATAAATTCGCCGGTGAAGTGATTATGATCACGAACTTTCTTTACGACCCCTCCAAACTTTCCTCCACAGTAGCAACAACACCTTGCTTGCAGAAAAGCAGTGTTTTGTGCATGTGTGAGCGGAGTCATAGGAACAGACATAGAAAATATTTTCTGCACGTTATGTCCAATATCCACAATGCGGGATATGAATTTATCTTCTGCGTCACAACCGCGATACACTTCAGGCTGTGAAGGAAGTGAAGAAGTGAGGTGTACTGGAATCACGGAGTTATCTGCTTTCACGTAAATGCAGTAGCTGTACGCTTTATGCTTTTGATACTGCAGTGTGTATGCTTCATCAGGATTCGGGTGACATGTATGGATTTTCTCCAGAATAGCTTCAAAGTCGCAATATACCACGATGGGCATTTTATCACTGTGATGGAAGTTTTTGAACTTCAAAACAGGAGGCAAACCATTTTCATCAACCTGGGGCATTTCCATCCTAACAGCAGCATGCTGTTTACAGAGCTCACTGTGTTTTTCCAAACACTGAAGACCAGTAAGCCCGCTAACCCTATCCTGATCATCATAATGCTTGAAGCATCTTTTGCAAACATGAATAGCCTCAGTGTGTGTAGTGATTTGGGACCGAACCAGAGCAGAAGAATTATTGATGTAGGCGAAATGGGACGAATTGTCATTGACCAAGAGCAGAAGATCGAAATGATGTTCTTTTTCTTCAGGAGCAACTCGTGCAGGAACAACATTCAGATTCTCGTCGATACTGTAAATGTTGATGGAGACTCCGGGGTTCTGTTTTTCAAACAGCGGTATTTGCTTGATTGGAGTAGGGGAGTCAATGTTGTTGAAGTTGAACTTCCCCTCCAAGTCATGGTAGCGCTGGTTGACACGTTCAGGATGCTCACCTTCCACGTACTTAACAAGAATTGACCACTTGAAGCACATGTGGTCTTCGAGGTTTTGCGGATTGATCACAGCGTATTTGTCTTTGATGGAAGTAGGTAATTCAATGTAGGAGCTGGCACGGAGTGGATCAAGCTTGTTTATTCGGAGTTGAAGTCGCTTAACGGCCGACCAAGTCCATCCGGACCCCTTACCCATGTAATCTTCCTCCTCCTTGCAGATCTTGGAGATGGACTCGGTAACTGCCTCCTCCACCTCATGAACTGCGTAGAGGGGAACATTCATGGTTTTGAAGGCCCTCTTGTCTTCACAGGCATCTACTGGTTTTTCGTAGTCGCACTCAAGAACGACATTAAACTTCAGCGGTCCATTCTCTTCAATCTCCTCCTCAAGTTGGCTTATTATTTTTGCCTTGATGGAGTCCAGGTACGTACAAATGTCCTTGGCAGAACTTGACGTATTTACAGCAACGTAAGTCTTCAAGTTGCCCTTGAATCCCACTTCGGCGGTGATGAAGCCATGGGTATTGGCCAAACCCGCGCCGGTCACCACCTTTGTTCGGCTGGTCGATGGTTTAGGCAGTACTGCTGGCTTAACTGCTGCCATCCTCTGCTTCTTTGTTGGAGGCGGAGCAGGCCCCTTGCACACCTTAATGTGGTTGCGAAGAGTGTCAGCCCTGACGAACTCTTTAGCACAGTTCGTGCAGGAATGTGCTATGCGGTTAGGGTTAAGACCGCAAGCCGACTTCTCATGTAGTCTGGCGACATCAGCACGGGCGAAGGCCTTATAGCAGAAGCTACACCGGGTGCCTGATGTCGTGGCGACAGCACCAGTACATGTTGACAGGTGCTGCTGCATCTTGTCGCTGCGTGCGACCATCTTGCCACATAGGTGGCACTGCTGGTAGTCACGATGCTGGTTCTCGGCACACTGTCGCTCGTGCCGGTAGCGGTTCTTAGCTGCCGTGAAGGTAGCAGAGCAGAAACGGCATTTCTGCGCGGTAAATGCCATCTCGACAATCGGTAGACTGGTCTCAACGTACGGAACACGCGAAGGAAGCTCGACCTACGGAGAACTATAACATAAGAATAAAGAAAACAATGTAGCTAGATGTTACATGAAAACAAACATATCCTCAAAACTCTAGCCTCAAGCTTTCTAACATAAACTACTAGCAATGTTACTAAATAAAAAAGTTGCAAACATAACCTCAAAACTCTAGCCCTCAAGCTTTCTAACCTAACTTGATAGCAATGTAATAAATAAAAAAGTTACAAACATAACCTCAAAACTCTAGCCATCAAGCTTAATAACCTAACTTGATAGCAATGTTACTAAATAAAAAAAGTTGCAAACATAACCTCAAAACTCTAGCCCTCAAGCTTACTAACCTAAACTGTTAGCAATGTTACTAAATAAAAAAAAGTTACAAACATAACCTCAAAGCTACTCCTTCATTCATGTACAATCCTAAAAATGCTAGAATATTTAAAGTACTGATAAAAGTCAAAGCTGAAAAATATTCAATGTTAACTAAAAATGATTGATTACATAACCTCAAAACTACTCTAATGCACAACCCAAAAATGCTAGAATTTTAAAGTACTGTTAAAAGTTTAAGCTAAACAATTCCTGGTTACCCACACATAAGTGTACAGAGAAAAAACTAGTTAGCTGATAACCTACGAAAAAGCTGAGAAACATTCAATGTTAACGAAACATGTAGCATACCTCAGAAAAAGATGAAGTGGAGCTGTAGAACACAAAGTAGCGTTGGCGGTAGAAATCGTGGTAGCAGCTAAACTCACACACGAACTAGCTCACTCAAACTCCAAGAACACAATGAAGCTCCGACAGCTAATCCCGGCCTTTTATAGCCGCGGACCTGCTTGTTCTTGGAAAAACCATTAGGAACATAGTATTTTTACCGAACCTACCAATAAGAATATAGTATGTGGAGGGGAAGTACCATTGTCTTCGGAAAAACCCAGCATGACTCATGCGCAGGTCGTAGCAGGTCTGTGAGGGGTGGGAGGTAGAAATGTAGGTAATAACTTAACATAGGAAACCACTCTCGGGTAAAACCACTAATGACCTAGGTGATGAGAGATTAGGTCGCGAGGCACTTCATGCATCGTGACTCATCACTCAGGAATGTCGTCTCGCAGTGCCGAGGGGACCCGAACAATAGACTTGACCGTGCATGTCACAACAGATCCATTAGTCGCCCGACTTTGTGGCGCCATGAGGCGCTCAGGTAGCAGTCATGGTCTACGGCAACAGACTCGTTAAAGTTTCATTACGAAGCACTCAAGCTGAGTTCGAGGAAAATACAGCTAAATATTCATTATAGATATGTAAGGAAATAAATAAAAAATAAATCGGGTAAGTTTAATACATTTGTTAAAAGTAAGAACACATTACAAAACTACAACATTAAAAATTTAACCTACATTTATTATGACCAACATTCGTTTAAAATTTTTTAGCATTTCATTGCGAACAATCAGTTGAACATCCACAGAATGACACATTTTGCTGATGTTCCAGGAACAAACCCTTTTCACAACCATTTAAGGAGACTTTCCTTAAGCTCTCTTTTCATTGGTCAAATAAAACATCTCCCTCTCTTCCCCTCATACAATGATGCTGCTTCACCATCACGCTAAAATTCTGTAAGACCAAACAAAATATACTTCCCTTAAACCTTATGGTAGAAATTTCATCCTAGGATGCTGTTACTGCATCTAGAAATTAAAAATTATATTATCTCATACAGGTTTTATTTACATGTTAGACTTAACCATCCTACCACACACTGGCTCACACTTACACGCACATGCGTGCGCATGCGTGCACTGAGATGAAATACATACTTGCCCACATAATGTACTTTTATTTACAAAGGCAACATATTAAAACACATAATATTTAAATTTTGTGTAGATTGGATGGTACCAGGAAACCATACTGCAAAACGAGCGGACAACACTTGAGTCTTTACTATGATTGGGCTGACGGATTGCCTCTGAACGCCCTTACCTTCAACGACTTAGAATTAATACTTTTATCCATCAAAAAACAAAACAGTTTTACTAAGCAAACATACACCCCACACCCCTCAAAAAATTGTTATTACACAGGGCATTATTTACATGGCAGGAGACCGCACATACGAAGTGCGCAGCTTCAGGTTAGAAATATTGATTAAAATAACTGCTAAAGATGATAATTTGTTTATGAAAAAACTGCACATGAAATACAGACACTTGGTTATTTACACACACATACATACATACATACATACATACATACATACATACATACACCCTGCATCGCTTCAGATGGAAGTACGATATTTTGAAAACCACTCAAGACTTACATCTGTTTATGAAAAGGAGCTAAAAATTAAAAATTTTCAAAGTTAATTTTAGAGATGAAACATCATGTGCAAGTCCTTGCATGCGAGAACATTTTATTACGCAATTATCTTCATTTTTCCCAAACCATAGGTCTGATGTCTGGATACCACACAAATCTCATACTTAACATATGCACTACGAGATGACTGCGCGCCAGTCCAAGCCCCCTGCGCTTAGAGACGAAACTGCACTAGAAGCGTTAGCAAGCATTGCAATTATCTCGCTTCAGTAATGCAGATTCACCTCTGACTAGGTGGACCTCCTGAAACACTAAACATAGGACAGTGAAACACATTAAAATAATGCATTTCAAAATAATTGAATAATATAAAACACTGCATATTTCTCTAGAATCACCACGCAACTGACAGCCCTTTCAATCACAATTCTGCGAATGCTATCACAGAATGTTATATTAAGAAAGAAAGGATCATTCATTCCTTCATTATGGAACACAGTAACACACCACATGAAGAGAAACAAAAAAGGAACACACTTCGTTCTTAGACTCGTGCCGCCTCCTTGACAGAGAGAAAAGTTTTTACACATAAAATAGTATATATTTCTTTTCCAGCGATGAAGCTGTACTAATATCACCTTGACAAGCTTAGATGATCTAGGGAGAGACAAAGTAAATTAATTAACAATAAAAAAGTCGACTAAAATCATTTACAAACAATATACTTAATATTTCTTCGATTACATATTTTTCTCAATTTAATAAATGTGTGAACACAAAAATTTCCTTAAATCACTATTTATCAATTTTAAACTCTCATGTACATCAGGAAAAAATATATAGTTTCAGGCATTATTAGTTGTAATGTAAAAAATTCAAAACAGTTTCTTTGTGGGATGTGGAATGCTCACTCACGATCGAAAAAAGGAGGTGCTTCGCTGTAACACAAGGGGAGGGGGAAACCATCTTTAAAGTTGTCGTTGCTCATATATTTGGATATATAGTAATCAAGCAAGTAATAACATTTGGTGGTATAATCTCCGGCTGATTAAAGTTTATTTGCTAACATGAATTCACAAATTAAACGAATCTCTAAGTACATTTGCTTATCTTTTATAGAAAAAAAATGCACAGATTGATTTTTTATCATGAATAACCAGGAGCACACTAAAAAAACCAACGAAATTCTCGCCAATAATAACCAACAGCACACGAACAATAGAAAAAAAAACATTTTCTCAGTAATCACATACAGCATGCGGAGAAAATCACCAAAATATTGTCAAGAATATCCATTAATACATGTAGAATACCAATAAAGTCTTGACATAAAAAGGCTGAAGTGCACGGACAAAAATCATCAAATTCTTGTCAGGTAAAAAAAGCAGAAGCACATGAAAAAAAAAAAAAAAAACCAACAAAATTCTAACACAGTAAAGTTGAAGCACACGTAGAAATCTATCGAAATTTCATGTGAAAAAATAGCTTTTTTTACCTGACAAGAATTTGATGATTTTTGTCCGTGCACTTCAGCCTTTTTATGTCAAGACTTTATTGGTATTCTACATGTATTAATGGATATTCTTGACAATATTTTGGTGATTTTCTCCGCATGCTGTATGTGATTACTGAGAAAATGTTTTTTTTTCTATTGTTCGTGTGCTGTTGGTTATTATTGGCGAGAATTTCGTTGGTTTTTTTAGTGTGCTCCTGGTTATTCATGATAAAAAATCAATCTGTGCATTTTTTTTTCTATAAAAGATAAGCAAATGTACTTAGAGATTCGTTTAATTTGTGAATTCATGTTAGCAAATAAACTTTAATCAGCCGGAGATTATACCACCAAATGTTATTACTTGCTTGATTACTATATATCCAAATATATGAGCAACGACAACTTTAAAGATGGTTTCCCCCTCCCCTTGTGTTACAGCGAAGCACCTCCTTTTTTCGATCGTGAGTGAGCATTCCACATCCCACAAAGAAACTGTTTTGAATTTTTTACATTACAACTAATAATGCCTGAAACTATATATTTTTTCCTGATGTACATGAGAGTTTAAAATTGATAAATAGTGATTTAAGGAAATTTTTGTGTTCACACATTTATTAAATTGAGAAAAATATGTAATCGAAGAAATATTAAGTATATTGTTTGTAAATGATTTTAGTCGACTTTTTTATTGTTAATTAATTTACTTTGTCTCTCCCTAGATCATCTAAGCTTGTCAAGGTGATATTAGTACAGCTTCATCGCTGGAAAAGAAATATATACTATTTTATGTGTAAAAACTTTTCTCTCTGTCAAGGAGGCGGCACGAGTCTAAGAACGAAGTGTGTTCCTTTTTTGTTTCTCTTCATGTGATGTATTACTGTGTTCCATAATGAAGGAATGAATGATCCTTTCTTTCTTAATATAACATTCTGTGATAGCATTCGCAGAATTGTGATTGAAAGGGCTGTCAGTTGCGTGGTGATTCTAGAGAAATATGCAGTGTTTTATATTATTCAATTATTTTGAAATGCATTATTTTAATGTGTTTCACTGTCCTATGTTTAGTGTTTCAGGAGGTCCACCTAGTCAGAGGTGAATCTGCATTACTGAAGCGAGATAATTGCAATGCTTGCTAACGCTTCTAGTGCAGTTTCGTCTCTAAGCGCAGGGGGCTTGGACTGGCGCGCAGTCATCTCGTAGTGCATATGTTAAGTATGAGATTTGTGTGGTATCCAGACATCAGACCTATGGTTTGGGAAAAATGAAGATAATTGCGTAATAAAATGTTCTCGCATGCAAGGACTTGCACATGATGTTTCATCTCTAAAATTAACTTTGAAAATTTTTAATTTTTAGCTCCTTTTCATAAACAGATGTAAGTCTTGAGTGGTTTTCAAAATATCGTACTTCCATCTGAAGCGATGCAGGGTGTATGTATGTATGTATGTATGTATGTATGTATGTATGTATGTGTGTGTAAATAACCAAGTGTCTGTATTTCATGTGCAGTTTTTTCATAAACAAATTATCATCTTTAGCAGTTATTTTAATCAATATTTCTAACCTGAAGCTGCGCACTTCGTATGTGCGGTCTCCTGCCATGTAAATAATGCCCTGTGTAATAACAATTTTTTGAGGGGTGTGGGGTGTATGTTTGCTTAGTAAAACTGTTTTGTTTTTTGATGGATAAAAGTATTAATTCTAAGTCGTTGAAGGTAAGGGCGTTCAGAGGCAATCCGTCAGCCCAATCATAGTAAAGACTCAAGTGTTGTCCGCTCGTTTTGCAGTATGGTTTCCTGGTACCATCCAATCTACACAAAATTTAAATATTATGTGTTTTAATATGTTGCCTTTGTAAATAAAAGTACATTATGTGGGCAAGTATGTATTTCATCTCAGTGCACGCATGCGCACGCATGTGCGTGTAAGTGTGAGCCAGTGTGTGGTAGGATGGTTAAGTCTAACATGTAAATAAAACCTGTATGAGATAATATAATTTTTAATTTCTAGATGCAGTAACAGCATCCTAGGATGAAATTTCTACCATAAGGTTTAAGGGAAGTATATTTTGTTTGGTCTTACAGAATTTTAGCGTGATGGTGAAGCAGCATCATTGTATGAGGGGAAGAGAGGGAGATGTTTTATTTGACCAATGAAAAGAGAGCTTAAGGAAAGTCTCCTTAAATGGTTGTGAAAAGGGTTTGTTCCTGGAACATCAGCAAAATGTGTCATTCTGTGGATGTTCAACTGATTGTTCGCAATGAAATGCTAAAAAATTTTAAACGAATGTTGGTCATAATAAATGTAGGTTAAATTTTTAATGTTGTAGTTTTGTAATGTGTTCTTACTTTTAACAAATGTATTAAACTTACCCGATTTATTTTTTATTTATTTCCTTACATATCTATAATGAATATTTAGCTGTATTTTCCTCGAACTCAGCTTGAGTGCTTCGTAATGAAACTTTAACGAGTCTGTTGCCGTAGACCATGACTGCTACCTGAGCGCCTCATGGCGCCACAAAGTCGGGCGACTAATGGATCTGTTGTGACATGCACGGTCAAGTCTATTGTTCGGGTCCCCTCGGCACTGCGAGACGACATTCCTGAGTGATGAGTCACGATGCATGAAGTGCCTCGCGACCTAATCTCTCATCACCTAGGTCATTAGTGGTTTTACCCGAGAGTGGTTTCCTATGTTAAGTTATTACCTACATTTCTACCTCCCACCCCTCACAGACCTGCTACGACCTGCGCATGAGTCATGCTGGGTTTTTCCGAAGACAATGGTACTTCCCCTCCACATACTATATTCTTATTGGTAGGTTCGGTAAAAATACTATGTTCCTAATGGTTTTTCCAAGAACAAGCAGGTCCGCGGCTATAAAAGGCCGGGATTAGCTGTCGGAGCTTCATTGTGTTCTTGGAGTTTGAGTGAGCTAGTTCGTGTGTGAGTTTAGCTGCTACCACGATTTCTACCGCCAACGCTACTTTGTGTTCTACAGCTCCACTTCATCTTTTTCTGAGGTATGCTACATGTTTCGTTAACATTGAATGTTTCTCAGCTTTTTCGTAGGTTATCAGCTAACTAGTTTTTTCTCTGTACACTTATGTGTGGGTAACCAGGAATTGTTTAGCTTAAACTTTTAACAGTACTTTAAAATTCTAGCATTTTTGGGTTGTGCATTAGAGTAGTTTTGAGGTTATGTAATCAATCATTTTTGTTAACATTGAATATTTTTCAGCTTTGACTTTTATCAGTACTTTAAATATTCTAGCATTTTTAGGATTGTACATGAATGAAGGAGTAGCTTTGAGGTTATGTTTGTAACTTTTTTTTATTTAGTAACATTGCTAACAGTTTAGGTTAGTAAGCTTGAGGGCTAGAGTTTTGAGGTTATGTTTGCAACTTTTTTTATTTAGTAACATTGCTATCAAGTTAGGTTATTAAGCTTGATGGCTAGAGTTTTGAGGTTATGTTTGTAACTTTTTTATTTATTACATTGCTATCAAGTTAGGTTAGAAAGCTTGAGGGCTAGAGTTTTGAGGTTATGTTTGCAACTTTTTTATTTAGTAACATTGCTAGTAGTTTAGGTTAGAAAGCTTGAGGCTAGAGTTTTGAGGATATGTTTGTTTTCATGTAACATCTAGCTACATTGTTTTCTTTATTCTTATGTTATAGTTCTCCGTACGTCGAGCTTCCTTCGCGTGTTCCGTACGTTGAGACCAGTCTACCGATTGTCGAGATGGCATTTACCGCGCAGAAATGCCGTTTCTGCTCTGCTACCTTCACGGCAGCTAAGAACCGCTACCGGCACGAGCGACAGTGTGCCGAGAACCAGCATCGTGACTACCAGCAGTGCCACCTATGTGGCAAGATGGTCGCACGCAGCGACAAGATGCAGCAGCACCTGTCAACATGTACTGGTGCTGTCGCCACGACATCCGGCACCCGGTGTAGCTTCTGCTATAAGGCCTTCGCCCGTGCTGATGTCGCCAGACTACATGAGAAGTCGGCTTGCGGTCTTAACCCTAACCGCATAGCACATTCCTGCACGAACTGTGCTAAAGAGTTCGTCAGGGCTGACACTCTTCGCAACCACATTAAGGTGTGCAAGGGGCCTGCTCCGCCTCCAACAAAGAAGCAGAGGATGGCAGCAGTTAAGCCAGCAGTACTGCCTAAACCATCGACCAGCCGAACAAAGGTGGTGACCAGCGCGGGTTTGGCCAATACCCATGGCTTCATCACCGCCGAAGTGGGATTCAAGGGCAACTTGAAGACTTACGTTGCTGTAAATACGTCAAGTTCTGCCAAGGACATTTGTACGTACCTGGACTCCATCAAGGCAAAAATAATAAGCCAACTTGAGGAGGAGATTGAAGAGAATGGACCGCTGAAGTTTAATGTCGTTCTTGAGTGCGACTACGAAAAACCAGTAGATGCCTGTGAAGACAAGAGGGCCTTCAAAACCATGAATGTTCCCCTCTACGCAGTTCATGGGGTGGAGGAGGCAGTTACCGAGTCCATCTCCAAGATCTGCAAGGAGGAGGAAGATTACATGGGTAAGGGGTCCGGATGGACTTTGTCGGCCGTTAAGCGACTTCAACTCCGAATAAACAAGCTTGATCCACTCCGTGCCAGCTCCTACATTGAATTACCTACTTCCATCAAAGACAAATACGCTGTGATCAATCCGCAAAACCTCGAAGACCACATGTGCTTCAAGTGGTCAATTCTTGTTAAGTACGTGGAAGGTGAGCATCCTGAACGTGTCAACCAGCGCTACCATGACTTGGAGGGGAAGTTCAACTTCAACAACATTGACTCCCCTACTCCAATCAAGCAAATACCGCTGTTTGAAAAACAGAACCCCGGAGTCTCCATCAACATTTACAGTATCGACGAGAATCTGAATGTTGTTCCTGCACGAGTTGCTCCTGAAGAAAAAGAACATCATTTCGATCTTCTGCTCTTGGTCAATGACAATTCGTCCCATTTCGCCTACATCAATAATTTTTCTGCTCTGGTTCGGTCCCAAATCACTACACACACTGAGGCTATTCATGTTTGCAAAAGATGCTTCAAGCATTATGATGATCAGGATAGGGTTAGCGGGCTTACTGGTCTTCAGTGTTTGGAAAAACACAGTGAGCTCTGTAAACAGCATGCTGCTGTTAGGATGGAAATGCCCCAGGTTGATGAAAATGGTTTGCCTCCTGTTTTGAAGTTCAAAAACTTCCATCACAGTGATAAAATGCCCATCGTGGTGTATTGCGACTTTGAAGCTATTCTGGAGAAAATCCATACATGTCACCCGAATCCTGATGAAGCATACACACTGCAGTATCAAAAGCATAAAGCGTACAGCTACTGCATTTACGTGAAAGCAGATAACTCCGTGATTCCAGTACACCTCACTTCTTCACTTCCTTCACAGCCTGAAGTGTATCGCGGTTGTGACACAGAAGATAAATTCATATCCCGCATTGTGGATATTGGACATGACGTGCAGAAAATATTTTCTATGTCTGTTCCTATGACTCCGCTCACACATGCACAAAACACTGCTTTTCTGCAAGCAAGGTGTTGTTGCTACTGTGGAGGAAAGTTTGGAGGGGTCGTAAAGAAAGTTCGTGATCATAATCACTTCACCGGCGAATTTATTGGACCTGCATGTAATGACTGCAACCTTCTCAGGCGCAGACCGAAAAAGATGATTGTGTTCTTCCACAACCTGGCGTACGACCAGAACTTCATTATCAGGAAGTTGGGGTACGACACTAAAGACATCTTCATCATTCCTAATTCGGAAGAGAAGTTGATAACTTTTTCCAAGAAGTTGCATGATAAGTTCAGCATTCAGTTTGTCGATACGTTCCGTTTCATGAGTCGGGGTCTTGCTTCGCTCGCAGAGTTCTTGCCTGCAGACAAGTTTGTCAGTACTGCTGAGTTTTTCGCTCCTGATGAGTTGGAGTTGGTTACTCGCAAGGGAGTCTTCCCCTACGACTTCGTTGATTCTTTTGCTCGACTAGACGATACTAGTCTTCCATCTATCGATGAGTTCTTTAATATTCTGACTGATTCTGGTATTTCCGAGGCGGATTACGCTCACGCACAAAATGTCTGGGACAAGTTTCAGTGTGCTACTTTGGGGGAGTACGCTGACTTGTACCTAAAGACGGATGTCCTGATTTTGGCGGACGTATTCGAGAATTTTCGCAGTCTTTGCTTGGAGACGTACAGTCTAGACCCGTCACACTACATTTCCTGTCCTGGGTTCGCTTTCGATGCGATGCTTCGCACCACAGGAGTACAACTCGAGCTTCTGACAGATTACGATATGTATATGTTTGTGGAAGCAGGTATTCGTGGGGGTGTAGCGCAAAGCATCAAACGTCATTGTGTGGGTAACAACAAATACGTTCCTGAGACACATGATGTGTCCAAGCCATCCACATATCTACAGTACATTGATGCAAATAATTTATACGGGTGGGCGATGTCGCTGTCGCTTCCGATTCGACATTTCAAATGGTCAGACACATCTATTGATGTCATGACTATTCCAGAAAATTCTCCTATCGGGTACATTATCGAATGTGACGTGGAGTACCCTACTGAACTCCACGAAAGTCACAAAGACCTTCCGTTTCTCCCCATCAATCAATGTCCGCCCGGCTCCAAACAATCAAAGCTAATGACAACACTAGAAATTAAGGAACATTACATTGTACACTACAGAAACCTCCAGCAAGCAGTATCACATGGGTTGATAGTTACTAAGGTACACAGAGTCCTCCAGTTTGAGCAGTCGGCGTGGTTGGAGCCATACATTAAGCTCAACACCAATAAGCGCAAGGCTGCAGCCAACGAATTCGAGAAGGAGTTCTTTAAGCTCGCTGTAAACAGTACTTTCGGGAAACTGATGGAGAACAAGAGGCGGAGGCTCAAAATGGAGTTGGTATGTTCCGAGAAGCGTTTCAAGAAACTGGTGTGTCGTCCATCCTTCAAGGACCGCACAATGTATGAACCGAACTTGACTCTAGTCCACCTGAACCATGAGACCATAATTTTCGATAAGCCAATCTATGCCGGACTCGCAGTACTTGATCTCTCAAAAACACTCATGTACGACTTCCATTACAGCACAATGAAACCCAGATATGCAGAAAACATTCATCTGGCATACATGGACACCGATAGTTTCGTATACGAGATACAAACCGATGATTTCTACCATGACCTCAAAGCCGATCCTACACTCATGGAGAAGTTCGACACCAGCTGCTACCCTTCCGACCACCCTTGCTTCTCCCCCATCAACAAAAAGGTTGTCGGAAAGTTTAAGGATGAGTGTGGGGGGAAAGTGATGAGTGAGTTTGTCGGTCTGCGGGCCAAACTGTATGCATACAAGTGTGGTGACAAAGTTGAGAAGAAGGCCAAGGGTATCCAGCGGTGTGTGGTCAAAAACCGCATAACATTCAGTGACTACCTGGATGCCCTGCACGATCACCACACACGACGGGTAGCAGTTAGGGCCATACGCTCGAGGCAGCAGGTGCTCTATAGCGAGAGCACAAATAAGCTGGCCATAACATGGGAGGATGATAAGCACCAAATATGTGAGGATGGCATCCATACGGTTCCCCACGGCTATGTTGGAGATGAATTATCTGTTGTATAGTTCCAGTCTTTTTGTTGTAAACAGTTTTCGTTTTTGTATATAGTTTCTGTTTTTTTTATAGCTTCGTTTGACAAGTATATTTTTCTCTCCTTGAGGGTTTTGTTTTGTACAATATATTTCTTTGATTCAGTAAATATAATTTTACCTACATATCGCTTATTTTTTTTTTTAATTAATGCCCTATATTCCTCAAGGTACTTATACTTAATTTGATATCGTAAAATGATCATGTAATTAGACACAAACACCTAAAATATCTGCTTCCATGCAGCTTTTAAACACAGGAACGCAAACACGAACACTAAGAAATGTTATTATACACAAACACCTAAATATCTGCTTCCATGCAGTTTTAAACACGAATACACAAACATTAATTTATTTAGTATGTTTACATGTATGATAGGACTATGAAAAATTTCTGGTCAGCTAAGATGGAGTAATAAATGTTTTTTAAATTATCATTACTTTAACTAACGCATCCACAACGACAGTATTGATAACATATATTTTAGTTAAAACCTATAAGTGATAAGACTTTAAGAAAAAATGTCGGTTACAACAACAAAATGACTGTGGATTTTGTGGATCTTGTGGATTCTGTGGATTTTGGTCTATAAGGTTCATAACAATGTTGGTAGAGAATTGTAACTCGACCTTACATACACTAACATACTTTAGAAACCTACAACCGATGACGACACCCACCAGATGAAATCAAGATGGTAGTCTCCACTAAATAAGATGGCTGCCTCCAGCAGACAACGATGGTATATTTTTTTTCCTGATTTTCTAAGTTAATAATTATGATTTTCCAAGATGGTGGATGTAATGAAAAATTGTAACAGGAATGAGTGGGGTGTTCGATGACGATGTCATTGTAACAGAGGGGTGGGGGTGCTAGATGATGTAGTTGTAATTTAGAGGAGTGGGGTGTTCGATGCGTAGGTTTTTAATTAAAATTTTATTAAATAATATTTTTAATTTTATTTTAAAATTTTGATTATTTAATTTTTTTAAATTTTAAATTTTTTTCATTAAAATCGGATAGTAAATAAAGATTTTCAAGATGGCGGACGAAACTCAAAATGGCGGAATGATCTAGAAAACAAAATGGAGGAAAGTTCTAGAAAAACAAAATGGCCTCCGGGTTCAAAGGTCAAGGTCAAATCCAAGATTGCTGCAGGAAGTGATGTAATCCAAGATGGCCGCCGGAAATGACGTAATCCAAGATGGTCGCCGGAAGTGACGTAAACCAAGATGGCCGCCGTGGCTCCCCGGCTCCCCCACCACCCACCGGTGTCCCCATACATACTATAATTACCTACTAATAACCTCTTTATTATTATTGTTACTGTTATTCTTAATATCCCCGTTCCCCATAGATCCCTTTGAACGCCGTTAACAAAACTGTACCAAATGCCCTTTTTTCATACAAAAGACACATTCTTTTTTACTGCTCTCCCCATCTCTGTAATGATTATTGCCTTTAATCACTTCAACCTCATTTTTAATCCCCCCCATACCAACCATAGGATCAGGAACCGGCTTGGAGTAAGGATCATGACCTGTCACTCTCGCATACTCTTCCTGTACAAATTTTATATTATCGACTTCTACAGCCCATTCATGTAATTCTTCTAAATTCCGTGGCCTCTTAATAAAAGAACATTCTCTCCTTATATCCGGACGCATGTTTTCAATAATCATATCAATGATTTCCACTTCAGAAAATTCTACCCCAAACAATTTTATATTTTGTAACACATCCAACATAAATACAGCCACCTTCTCGTCGGGTTTCTGAAAACGTCCAACCCGTTTGTGTATTAATCCCAACTTGACCCGCTTAGGACATAAATTCCGCCATAATAACTCTTTAACCTTTTCCCAACATAACTAATCTTTTACGCCACGCGTAATAATATGACGCGCTAACCCATAGCTTTTACCAATTACGCTCCTCAACAACTGCGAATCATTTTCAAAAATATAACTTTCTTGCACCCGATCCACTTCCCAGCAAAACCTAATTAATTCATCAATCGTATTTTCTTTCAACACCGAAAACTTATCTAAGTCTTTACCAAAAGAATCACACACAATCCGGCCAGCCAAATCCTCCGCGGGGGGTTCTACCGCACATGCAGATACCAACATATCTCGCTCCTTTTTTAAATTATACTCCGCACATAGCAATTCTAAAAACGGTACATCATCATCAGCTGTTACATTTAATCCCGCTTCCCGTAAAAATACCACCAAATCTTCGCGTTCCAAACTTGAATTCAAAGGTTTATTTAAGGTATCCATTATGCTTGAAAACGTAATTCTCGCTATCACTGCAAAAACCAATAACAAGACTGCCGTAGCAGAGTGGCGCACTTGTGGCCAACCCCCCTTATACCGGGGTAGTTGAACACGTCCGCACTCGCCACGCCAGTCCTGTATACGCGTCTCCACTGACATATTGATAATGAAAGTGTAGTAAAATTAACTTAAATAGACGCGCATGGACTGGCTTAAAATTTGACCAGTGCGCAAAAGGAATCATTAACGTACTAAATTGACCGACAGCCCTGCCAAACTTATTGTGATAGTTATAATATATATAATGAATTACCAGAAATAAAATGACCAACATTAAGTACTGTAAAAAAGGAAAGGAACCTATAAATTCAATTCGTGATACCATTTAAATTGCTATAATTAAATTTAACGTACGTTGGTGACATTTGCATACAAACACTATTACACTATATTTAAAATAAACCAAAGTCCCATAAAGTCTATTACGGAGGAGGGGAGGGTGGAAAAACGAAATAGTGACGTCCTTCAGTCTAGATAGTTCTACCAGCAATTTCCATCGCCGCACTCTGTTTTTAAACACGTTGCCCGCAAGTCAAACCAGCCGAACAAAAAGTACAAATCCAGTTCTCGCACTTACTTGTTCTAGAAGCATACCTCTGTAGTCGGTGTCCGCCGGGGTCGGATGTAAACCCCGCTCACCTTTTAGCGCCTCTAGCATCGCGCTACATTGATGGCCAGTGCACTAGGCCCACGATATCGCATTCTCATATACCACCACTGGTGTTACTTCGCCGAGGGTGTCGTGGCATTACCGTCATCTTCAATATTATTCACGTAACGTAACACTCGTAGCTCATCGCTGAAATGCAAATTCTCGTCTGCACCGAGTACTTCCGCGGCCGGCGGTCAAACACACACTTCCCGCAAAACAGCTGGCCGTCGCCTCACTTTCTCACGTCAGCTGACGTCACCCCCCTCCTCTACTGCCACCCCTCACTCCGCTCGATCGTTCTCGTTATTTCTAGCGGGTCCCACTACCGAATAAGAATAATAAGCGTACAATAACACAAGTATATGATTAAAAAAATAACAATAAATAAATAATTTACATACACCATTAACTAGTATAATATTATAAATAATATTATAAAACAATTTACTCATCTTAAAACAAACTTTACGCACCATAAAAGTAATAATAAAAATCAAGACGACTGAGGCCGCCACAAGTGGCCTCAATATATTTGAAACTTCACAGTAATGTTCCTTATGTTACGCAGGATGACATTTTCCGAAAATTAGATCCCATGGGTGGTTAAAACCAGGCAACAGTTGGTACTTTGTCTGCATGAGAACAGGATTTTGCATTGTTCATACCTTCTGCGTCTCCATGACAACGGGCATCGCGCGGCAGTGGCGCAAGAGTGATCTGCCTGTAGACTGCCGTAGCGAAGTATGGGTACATCAGTTGTATGTTGCGTGCACGAGTCGGGAAACCATCGGTGCTATTCATTTTCTCTCCGGTACATTATACAGCATTGTAATAAATTTTCACTGTATTTTTTTTAATTTACCATTACTGTAAATGGGAGATGTGGCTTAATTTTTTTCCATTAGTAGGTATAGCCGTGCGAAGCCGGGTCGGGCAGCAAGTATATAATAAATACACCTTTGTCATACATGCTTGTAGGCTTATATTATAAGATGTAATATTTGAAGTTTTTATATTAAAATTTAAAAAAAACTCAAATTTCGCAATGTTTTACATGTCGGTTACGTGAGGTCATAAGAGACGGAAAGACGCAACCAACACAATGTAATACAATTGACTATATAAAAGGTGGCCAATTATGTTATCTAACTACGTCAGCATTTGCTCGAGTTATCACAGAAAACAACGAAAACAACAGAATTTATGGACCAGGTTTTGTACCTGAGTCATCAAAAATGTGCGTTGGAAGTTTAACCGTTGCACTTAGTCAGCTCGGGGATTTCCATCTTGGTAGAGAGTTAGGCCTACTATAAGTCCCCTTGTTTGAGTCTTCTTACTTAATTTTAATTGGTTCCCATGCCGTTAAAAGTTATTTCCTTAACATATTCGAATAATACTGTCCACAAGTCATCCAGGCATGATCCTACACGTTTAGCTAGATAAAAACCAGAACTTACAATGATATTATTAGATTGTTACCAAAACATTTGAAAACTTGTACCTTCAACAGCTGAAACATTATATTTTCTTTTGCGTGTTATTTTCCCCACCCAGTTCACAACGGAACACAGAACAAAGGAGTCAGAATCTGAGTGTAGCTTACTGGAACTAATGAAGAACGTACAAGGTCCGATAAAAGAATACCGGAATGAATTATTATAAGAGCAACTCCTAACGTTACATTACATTTGATAGCCCGATAGCCTGATCCGTTGAGATAGAGTTAAGTTTCAACAAGATGTGTCTCATCAGTTGGCTTCCATAGCCGCGAGAGTGAATTCGTGTTCACAGTGTCCGTCGCGCATCATGGACAGAGACCCGGATAATTCCCGGATTCATCTGGCCTCAGAGTAGAATTCAAAGTCGTAGACGTCCTCAACCCATGTTTGCTTTCCCATTGGTTGATTTCTCAGCGAGGACATTTTTATCCTTAGAAACAGGACAAATTCGCGGGTTCAATGACCTCAAGGATAGACTCCAATATCCTCTACACACTCGGGCAAATGCCAACTGTTCATTGGCTGCTGACTTGTGAGTCATCTCGACTGGGTGGCCTGTGATTCGACAATTCTATGAGTTAGGGTCTCTAATTGGTCCTCAGTGCTGCTTCTGTCATTGGTTCACTGTTAATCTGGAGGACTAAGGTATAATTATTTGAATTTTAGCATAACACGAAATTAACCCGCGAATTTTTCAGGTCTCTATTTATCCTTGTTCACTGGCGCTACCTGATTCGCTTACTTCTCCCCTAGCTGGGCCTCGTTGGCTCACGGTCGTAGAGGGGCGTGTCCAAATAACTGCGGTCCAATCATGAACACAGTGCGAGAGTGTGAAGGTTTGCATTATCTCTTGCGACTTAATGAATGCGCGAAATTTCATGTATATCTAATCGCGGATTTCGAACAACGCGTTAAGATTGAGTTCCGTTCGCGAAAATGGGTCGTGTAAATATTAAAACATTATGACGTCATTCTCAACATCGAAAGGATCACGACGGAGCAGCTTAAGGCCTTCCAGAAATGCTTCCAATCATGGCGTCAACACTGGGATATGTGCGCATACCTAGCCGAGGAGAGAATTTTGAAAATTGTTATTTAAATTTTGATGTAAGCCTGTCAATTCGTTTGTAATATTAAAATTCCCCGTATTTTATTGATCACCCCTCGTTTATTTGAGGTGCACTTTACGTTTAGATGCTTGTGAATTGAATGTAATTTTAAACATGTCAGCCTTTGATCTTTCCATTGGGTTCATTCATGAGCTGGATTCCTCGTTATCGCATCACGCTCGGGTGTTGAGGATCGTGGCTTCGGTACAAACTCTTCTAACGTGGGTTGCTGTCATAACTTAGATACATCCATCTTAGAAACACGTAATTTTCTTAGTTAAGACGTTTCTACGTTGCGTGTTTCTGATTTGTTATTTCTAAGTAACGTGTTTATAAATTATAGGAATTCTAAATTGAGTATTTCTAAGTTATGATTTTTCTAAGTTGTGTGTTTAGACGTTGTGTGTTTCTGAGTTACATGTTTCTCAATTATGGTAGTTCTAAATAGTGTGTTTCTAAGTTATGATCGTTCTAAGTTATTACAGTTCTAAGTTATGTGTTTTTATTAAAGAATTCTAAGTTTTGACTTTTCTAAGTAATGACTTTTTAAGTTATGTTGGGATCCCTTCCGACATCTCTCGTATCTACAGTGTTACCACAACACTGTTTAAAAATTTCATATTTCATTTTCTAATAATGCTGGTTACATAATAGGAATCTTCGTTTATGTAAGTTTATATTTGTAAGTGTGCAGGTACTGATTTAATTTACTCTAAACAAGAATGAACAAGAACAACCTTGGTACACCAAAAATAAATAAAAAAATGTTTATTTTACTTCAAATATGCTCTTATTTATTCCGGGTGTGTGGTACACGAACTTCATAATTCAGATTTTTGGCTAGCGTTGTTCCTATGAAAATCCAACAATTGGAAATTACAAAGAACTCTTCGTTTAGTTGAAGTATATTCTTTGATGAAAAATCCGTAAAAATATGGTTAGGTATTTCTTTTTGAAATCGGTAACGAAATGTTTTGGTGTTTCTTGATGTAAGCTTTTGGATATACGCCATTGCTATGATTTTTGGCCTGTGTGCGTAGGTTTCCTGTATACTTTAGTTTCCAGACTGTTGTTTTTTCTGCTGGCTAGTACATCCAGGAAAGGAATGCTACCATTGGTTTATTTTTCATAGGTGAACTTTATTGATGGCCTCAGAGAGTTGAGGTGGTTCACAAATTCCTCCAAAGTTTCAAGTCCATGTTGCCAGACAGTGAAAGTGTCGTCTACATAACGGAGCCAGATTTTAGGAGGGCTATTACTTTTGCTAAGTGCTTCTCAATCAAAGTTTTCCATAAATATATTGGCATAGCAATGGCGTATGTACAAAATCTTACATCAAGTCATGCACTCCCATTGCACAAATCTTTCAAAGATAATGTTTTGGTGTTTGATCCATTTTTATAGATCCATCGCCTTAGTCTCATGTAAATATATCTGCATGCACGGCATAATTCTTCCCCATCCATCTATAATAATGGGAGGAGTATCATTCTTACTAGTAATATTATTTCTAACCACGCTTTACAGTGCTACATGTGTAAAATTTTATAGCATAATAACTCTACTAATTGCTGTCAATGAGTACCTTATCAAAGCACCCTTTCGCCTGAAGGATCCTTGAAAACTGAATCTTCAAGAATGACGTTCGTTTTTGTCAACTTTCCGAATAATAGTAAGAATCCATACATAATCGACGATGCAGTACTTCGTATAAGGAAACCTCACTTGCGTCCTTAAATGCATGTTAGTGGCATATTAAGGCTTGACTGTAGTACAGATGTGGAAGATAGACGGAAGGTCAACCAGTAAATTGCGATTCCTATTTTTCTGCCTATTTATTATTTTTAATTGACTAACTTGGTTGCAAATTAAGTATTGCATGTAAATATATTGTGAAGAATAGGTGAATACTAGCAAAAATGGCCACCGAAAATTAATTAATTTTTTTGATACACCAGATGACATCGGTGTCAAAGCATTCGGACACATGTTCACTGCTAATTTCCAAGGAAATTGAGAACTTTATGTTTAAGGATCATTTTGTTCTGACTGCCTCAATAATTTGGCTTACTTACTAAATATCTTAAGCGACTAAGTTGTGATGAAAAGACGTCAAAGATTAATGATATTCTTAAAACTTGTGTTCATAATTCGTGCGATAAATTGGACGTCTGCCATTTGTTTTCGTACGGTCCGACAACATGTGCATTTTTAGGTAAAAACTCCCGGCAGCTGACAAATTTAAAGAAAATAATAATTCTCGGAAACAAACTGTGCAAAATAGCTTTTGTTACTCTATAGTTAAGGGACGCGTTTTTTAAGAGGTAGGAAAATGAAGAACAGGGACGAAAAACTCTTTTGTGCATTAATTTTTTTTTTTAAATGGTGGTGGTTTTCGAAGCTGCCGGTGGTTTTCCAGGAAGGACTCTGAGCACGCGAGCGTGCGGGGTTGCCAACTGTTCCTCCTCAGTGGCACGAGGGCTCCGTGGTTTCTCGGCCGCCGACCGCAGAGTGTCTACGAGAAGGGGGGGGAGGGGGGGAGCACGAGGTGGTTGGCACTCCTTCCACGCCTTCCGGCGAGGACCCTGTCAGAAGGGCAGCCTTCTTTTCACAGACGAGAGAGCCAAACGCCCGATCCTGCATCTTCGGGTTTTTTTCTGTTCATTGTAAATAAATAGGGCGGTATTGATAAAAAGGAAAGACCATAAACAAGGCAACGGTATTTATTTGTACGCCGCCATATTTTTCGTTTGCCGTGTGTCCGTGAATGTTTATTTTGGACAACTCATGATAACTAATGGCCAATTAGGTTAGGTTAGCTACATTATAAATACTTTAAAACATTGTGGACGGTTGATTCGGTTAGGATAGCTACATTAAAGATACTGTGAGATCATGTAAACGGTTTCCTAGAGCTGGATAGCTACATATTAAAAAGTTATTTGCTAAGCAACCATAATTTTTTTTACAGTATTTTTAATGTAGCTATACTTAACTAATATAACCAACCATCCACAATGTTTTAAAGTATTTATAATGTAGCTAACTTATCCTAATCGACCGGAAAATTTAATGCCACACCGGTTTATATAATGAGATAGAACGAAAAAAAAGCGAGCATGAACTTCGGGGAACTTCGGTTGTGGCTCTCTCGTCTGTGAAATGAATGCTTCCCCTGTCAGAACGTCAATCAAGAGTTACCAACACCGAAAAAAATTCTGTACTTTAAAAAAAAATTCCTTTGGAAATCAGTTGCCAAGAAATATATTGTAATGCTACCCAGAATGATATTGTAACTTTTGTACAACAAACGGCTGTGTTTATTTTTTTTGCATAAATTAAATACGTTTTTCGAGATAATACTAAGTATGATTACGTTTAATTCAAGCATAATTGTTTTAAACCACGGAAAAAGGTAATCGAATATTCATCTTTTAGACTTTATATTTTAATATAACGCCTACTAATGTGTGCAGTTAATACTGAAATCTGTTCAAAGAACGTTAACATATAACTTTAACTATGGAAGGTGCGGAGACAATGCAAAGCACAAATGCTAGGATAATAATACGAAAACAGTATTACAATGATACAGTTGTTTTCATTAAAATGTACAAATTTACAAATATGTGTAAATTTACATGCATATGTCTTGTCCATTTACAAAAAAAAAAATACGATGAACCACGTCCGACAGCAAAGCTGCAAACATGTCGCTTGAAGATAAATGGTCCTTCCTCCATTTTCCATAAGGCCTCTGTCATTCTGCCGGGAGAGCTGAATTGTTGCCCCTTGGAAGGGCAGCCCTTCAGGATTTTTCTGGCAGTAGTGTTTTTGAAAGGTTTTCTGAATTGTTGCCCCTTGGAAGGGCAGCCTATCAGGATATCATTAACAGTGGTGTTTTTGAAAGGTTGTCTAAAGGGCTGCCCTTCCAAGGGGCAGCATTTCAGTCGCCCCATTCTGCCATGCCTTATTTTACAACCACGTCCGACAGCCAAGTTAAACGAATAAGGGCCTTCTAAAATGGCCAAGCTTTCGTTTCCAACCATTTCCAACAACCAAGTTCTAAGACTAAGTCTGACTAAATATAGTTGCGCAAAAGCCTTACACTCTAAACAAAATTTGTACTTTTACAAGGGAAATTCTTGGAAATCCTGTTGCCAAGAATATTTCTTGCAAAACTACAAGGCAGAGCCTTGCAAAATCACACATGGTACAAAGCTCTGCCTTGTAGTTTTACAAGTAATATCCTTGGCAACAGGGTTTCCAAGGATTTTCCTTGTAAAATATACAAAAATTTCTTTCAGTGTAGGCGCTGAGAGCTCGAATTTGAGCTAGTTTGTTACACAACCAATCAGTTGAACTTCCACTCCAGTCAATGAGAAGGAAAGCTGTGTTTCATTGGTCCATTTTGCGGCCAGCTGCTGTAGAGCAGTTTCTTCTTTGATTTTCCAAAGTCATTAAAATGTCTAGATTTATATTGGCTCTCATGCTAGCCAATCGTTGTTACTGTAGCATTCGCTTCGTCGATGACCTTTGACACCAAGTCGGGGCTTTCACTTGGAAGTCATGAGAACAATTTGGATGATATCATCAAATGTTTTTGAAAATCCATTACACAAAAAAATATTACAGGACAGATCATGTCTGAAGTAAGTTTTAAATATTATCTAAGATTTTACTGGATACAAAATTTTATTACCTTGCACCAATAGTCTAATAATTAAATAATTTGTATACTGTCTGTCGTATTTTTCATTCCGACATTATTCTATAAAGTCAGATAAATACCGCTGCAGGTATCTCTTTCAGACGAAAAAATTGTATGTACAAAACTGTTTCTTTAGCTATTTTTACGTAAGTTTCTTTAGATATAGGTTATGTCGAAAATGTCCACCGTTTCCATTTTTTTTTTTTTTTTGCTAAGTAGGTACTACTCTGATTCGTGCTGACGGTGTGGCGTGGCCTTAACACCCACCCGGTATAAAAAGAAGAGAAAAAGTGGGGAGGATGAGGAAGAGGGGTGGAAAAAACCGCGAAAGGCATCCGGCACATGGCAGGCACACCTCAACTCACTCGTCCACGGAAACTCTGAAGTCACTTCCAACCCTCCGCGCGGTCACTCCAGAACACAAATAATCTAATGTTAATAATTCCGTTCATCGACAATGCTCACAGGTGCTTCCTTCCCCCTCCCCCCTCCCACCAATCAGTCACATTTCACTCTTCTCTCGCCGACCAATTTCCTAACCCACCCGAAACGTGTTTTTTTTCTCGGACAGCCTATTTGGGTCACGTGTATTATTTAATAACCGCCGAAATCTTTTAAAAAGTTCCTTCTTGGCCTCGGTCTTTCTTCGCCGGCAGAAGGGGGTCTGTGGAGAGGAACCTCGCCCCATCTGTCGCCGGCGACATCACGCATGCGCCAAATCTATTATCGGCGGGTCCCCGTCCAGGCCGGGTCTCAAGGTCACGCCGTGGTCTGCCCCGCCGCTGTCCCACATTGTGCTGTCGGTCGTCTTTTGTGCGCGTCGCGCCGTCCGCTTCTCTCTGCCGACCCGACTGATTCCTAGCCTCCTAGGCCTACATACCCCCAACCTGAAGTTATACTGTACTGATGTGCTGTACATAGAGACCTGAAAACTTCGCGGGTTCATTTCGTGTTATGCTAAAATTCAAATAATTATACCTTAGTGCTGCTTCTATCATTGGTTTACTGTTAATCTGGAGGACTGAGGGCCAATTAGAGACCCTCACTCATAGAAGTGTCGAATCACAGACCACCCAGTCGAGACGACTCACAAGTCAGCAGCCAATGAACAGTTGGCATTTGCCCGAGTGTGTAGAGGATATTGGAGTCTATCCTGGAGGTCATCGAACCCGCGAATTTTTCCGGTCTCTAGCTATACAGAATGTAAAGCATGAGCCACAAGTCCGGAGTAGTGGAAGCAAATAGTCTCTTCAATTCTTGTCTCAACTCTGGCAAATCATTAGGTAGCAGCGCAACGTAGACACGATCTTTTATAAAGCTCCAAAGGAAAAAAAATCGCAATGCGTTATGTCAGGTGGACGTGGAGGCCAGCGAAAAAAAAAAAAAAACTCTTTTGTCTCGAATTGCCTAAACCATGAGCGGATGTTTTTGCCTCATGGGGAACACAATATAACCTTAAACAAAACGCAAGTTAAATTGAAATTACAGATTCACGCTTGGCAAGTTGCATAACACCAAACGTTCTACGCTCATGAGTCACCATTTTGTGTAGGTGGCGCTGCAAGCGAGAAAACAACACAGCAGTACTCACTCATGCGCTTATCCAAAACTGTTTTTTAGTTTCTCTTTGTGACATCGAACCAAACCTCTACAACGCTTACAGTTGAAACTTTTAAGAATCTATAACAGGGACATTATTTTATGGACATACTGTATTCCGATTTTCTCGAATACGATTCTCTAATTCGAATTCCAAACAGTGTTCCGAATACACCCCTCGAATCCAAATCTAGATTTCCAGGTTGAAAAATAAAATAATGTACAAGAAATAAAATATATTAACTATGGTGTTGAAACCTTCAAACATTAAAATTATTGTTTCATAAACTAAGCTTCTTTAATAAATGCATACTGTTATTTTATTTATATGTTACATGTTAATAACTCACTATTTTGGGGAATGGAAACAGGATAGGTATGGGAAAAAAATGACCAAGTAAACTTAAGAGGTTATAAGTGTTGGCATTTTAAATTTACTGTATTTAATATCATATTTTTTCTTAAAATATTTTCCCTTGAATATCGAATCCTTCGTATACTAAATATTTGATGATATTTGAGTATTTCATTGGCCCATTCCCAAAATATAATCAGTCAGCAGACTGCTGCAATGGTATGACGTGCTGGATTTACTGGCATGTACTCCCGTGAGAGCTGAATCCACCAACAAGAATATCCCTAGAGACGTAGGGAAATGGATACACCATTTCTTCGCAACTGGGAAGTGTTTGAGAAGGAACTACAACGAGATTCTGAGGTAACATATACCAGAATAGTCCCCCATCCTTTTTTTTTCTTCAAAAAAACGTTTGGTTAACCTGTGGTTGACTCAAAGGAATCCCTATTCTAAAAGTATCACAAGGCGCTTATCCAAATCTATTACCTCTCTGAGACCCTCAGAAAACCTAGAGAGCGTGTGATGTTTACAACCAATGTATATAAACATATATACACAGTAATTTAACATAAATAAAACCCAGAAAATTATAATTTCAATACCATGCACAACAACCGCTTTTATCGTCATAAAACTTTGGTTAGCCAACCATTTATGGCCTATTATTTAGATTTTGACCGTTTTGTTAACTTTTTGACGTGTTTGTGACACAACCCCACACCAATGCCTTACCTGAGATTCGAACCCAAAGCCCCTCGTAACGAAAGTTGGTGAACGTCCGACTGCGCTACGGAAGTCGGAAACCACTGAGATAAACTGACTTTTGTCTTAAAACCGTGAAGAATTCTGAGGCATTAAATGAATAATCCCAAGATTACAATGTAATTTTGAATTTTTGAATTTTTTTGAAGTGACAACGTCTAATAAATCGATGAACGCCGGCTGCATGCACGAAAAAGTATGACTCATTGTCCCGTTACGCTCATTGTACGCTTGCGCCGCATCTATCTCTCTTCCACTCGATTGGAACAACCATCGATTCGACTTTTTCGAGGCACATTAAACTTGAAACACTCCCATTCGTTTCCTACTTTTTCTATCATCGTCCTATCCTTAACAGAATAACACAGATTGGAAGAAGTTAAATAGCAAACATGTATAAAAGTTATAGATAAAATAATAACCTCGTCGTTAAAGAAATAAACATATTTGAATTAATGAGTGCAAATAAAAGTAAATTTATCAATTAAATTGTACATTTAATTTCACTCCTTCTTTGTATCCATACAAATTAGCGATAATACAATAAAAATGATTCAATTTTATTCATAAAAGTATGCAATCATTTCATCAATGTTTTGTAATAACGTTGTCACGTTAAACTATCGTCCTTAAACCAACTTTATGGATTACCAATTTTATTAAAAATTTTTTCGATATAAAGATTTGTGAAATGTATCCCACAATGGTACGCAGATACCTTTGGTACGTCCCCCAATGTTCGAGAAAGCTAATATGTACAAGTTAATGCCGGTAAACGCGTTAGGCTTGTGGGTACAGCAGAAAAGCGCATGCGCATTGGATTTCAACCTGTTTTAACTTCCGCGGCAAATTGCGCCCACAGATAGTTGATCCCGTTGCATTCTAAAATTTCACCTTGAACGTGCCTAGAGAAGTATACATCCAAAATATGTGAGATAACGTTGAACACATTGTTCATTTAATTTTTGTGATTTAAGGTGAGAATTTCAAAATATATGCTCATAATCCAAATTTCGATGATGTATGTTAAGAATGATAATGTAACTGTAAAAATCCTTTGTTGTTGAATACGTTTTTTAATATAAAATGTTTTCCTTTTTTTTAAATCCACTTTCGGGAGAAATATTTGCGTCCGCCACTGATTTTACGAGAAAAGTTAGGCTGCCATGCAGTTCCTGATATTTATATATAAAGAATAGAAATATTGGGTTCTTAAACTTAATTAACTTAATTTGATTTTCATAAGCTTATTTGACTTAGAATCAATGAGTGGTCGTCCAGAAAGGATAAATGCATTGTCTAAATGTATACTACGCCCACGAACCGAGTAATGATTGTAGCACCTCCCTGCTCGGTGGCACAGACTACAAATATGAAGACTAAAGAAATATCAATATCAGGTGTCGTAAATATCATTAGTGTTGATCCCCCTCCCCTTCTCACCATTCTTCATGGTACTAAATGGTCCCTCATTGGTAGAGACCTGAAAAATTGGTGGGTTCATTTCGTGTTATGCTAAAATTCAAATAATTATACCGTAGTGCTGCTTCTGTCATTGGTTTACTGATAAACTGTAGGACTAAGAAACAATTAGAGACCCTCACTCATAGAAGTGTCGAATTACAGGCCACCCAGTCGAGACGACTCACAAGTTAGCAGTCAATAAAAAGTTGGCATTTTCCCGAGTGTGTAGAGGATATTGGAGTCTATCCTGGAGGTCATTGAACCCGCGAATTTTTCGGGTCTCTACTCATTTGGGAAGCAATCGTAACTGTGAAACGACGATAATAAACTTATTAACGCAAAAAAAATGTTTTTAGAGAAATCATTTTTTTAAATTATAAAGTTTTCCACTTATTGCATGCATACAGTCGTCCGCCTAGTGGTATGACTTGTATTTGCTAACACCAAGTACAAAACAACTAATCACCCTTTTTTATAAAGCAAATTGTACAGATTTTCGCCTTCGTCAAATATTGGCATATGCGTTTGTTGAAAAATAATTCTTAAAATATTTATTAGAATATTGGAAAGTAATTTTATTTATAGATACAAACATAACAAAACTCATTTGTTATTAAGTATCTAACTTTAACTACAAAGGTACTACTAAGAGAAAAAATAAACGATACGTATAGAATAAAACAGTTCGTGGATTCATTTTGCGATGAGTTATGATTCAGACACACACACAAACATACAAGATGATTTGTAGAGGGTTAGACAAACTCAATGGGTGTTTTGGTGGACCGATTTACAAAATACATAATAACAAAAAAATGTCCTAGGGATAAAAATTTTTTTTACAATTTTTTTCTATATTTTTTTTATACCAAAATATTTAACATCTATTTTTGTCGCGTGTTTTAGATTTTATCTTTTTATTTATATTTGGTCCTTTATGCATTCTTCGCCTATGCAAGGAAGTGTAATATGCACAGAACGACAAAGAATTAGTTCTAAACTCATAAAGTCTGAAAAATTTTCAAAGAAATAGGCAGAAACGTCAACTTAAATATAATTTAAGAAAATGAATCGCTTTCACTAAGCTCAAATTCTTTTATAAACTTCCTAAGTTATGTGTATTAGAACGGCTTACTAAATTTGTATAAAACTAATCAGCTTGTGTTAAAAAATGGAGTAAATATAGGGGAAATGGAACAAAATTTCCAACAAGCTATTTTTTTTATTTGTTTATCTTAGCGTCCAAAATCTAACTTCAGATATTGCACCCTTATTTCTGATACCTAAACAGCATGCTACTTTGATAGGTAAACGCTAAATTATGACATACCAAACTTACTGATTCGTTCTTTGCATCTAACACTGCCTTGCATAGACGAATGATGCATTTGGGATCAAATTAAAAAAAAGATTGAATCTAAAACACGTATCACGTGATTGGGGTTAAGAGATCAAATTTTGGTAATACGTTCGAAAAATTTTGAAAAATTATTAAAAACATTATTGACCCTTAGAGTCTTTTTGCTCAAAATATATTTTATAAATGGGTCTAACCCTCTATAAATCGTCATATATATACATATATATATAACTTTGTGTTGCTTCTGCCGTCGGCTTGCAGTTCAGGTGTCAATAGGATTTTGCATAGGGCTGTGGAGTCTATCCTGGAAGTCAAGGAACACGCGCAATTTTACATTAATAGAATATTACTAGAGACCGGAAAAATTCGCGGGTTCAATGACATCCAGGATAGACTCCAATATCCTCTACACACTCGGGCAAATGCAAACTGTTCATTGGCTGCTGACTTGTGAGTCGTCTCGACTGGGTGGCCTGTGATTCGACACTTCTATGAGTGAGGGTCTCTAATTGGCCCTCAGTCCTCCAGATTAACAGTGAACCAATGACAGAAGCAGCACTAAGGTATAATTATTTGAATTTTAGCATAACACGAAATGAACCCGCGAATTTTTAAGGTCTCTAAATATTACAAAGAGGTAAGACTGGAATAATTCGCGGGTTTTATGACCTCCAGGATAGACTCCATAGTCCTCTGCACACTCATGCCAATATCACATGGTCATTGGCTGCTCACATGCGAGAACGTATCAGTTGGGTAGCCTGTGATATTTTAATCGTTTGGTGGAGGGTTTATGATTAGCTCAAAGACCTCTGGACGGACTTTGAGCCAACTGCAGAAGCAGCACAAAGTTATTTATATTAGATAATAGTTCATTGTGAAATGAATATGCGAAATTTTGAGGTCGCTACTAATAAGGCTATTTTCAATCACACATGATAGTCACAAAGTGTAAGTAGCGAAAATCTTTGTCCTCCAGTCTTCGTAAGTGCTACATATTACACTGATTGTACGCTTCCCCTGCAATCTTCTCCGCAATTACTTTCAAATGCATGCACTGTTGGCCACCACAGGAATTGTGTTCGCAGAAACTATTATTACATTGTTTAACTATACAGGTATTCCGCCAAATGCTTTTCGAGCTAAAGAGAGATTTAGTTCGAGTATGAGTGTACGTGATATTTACCAACTTAAACTTAATTGCCTGTAAGTAAATAAAATATAATTTAAGCGTGTTTATTTTGTAAGTAATATTTAATTCACTATTCAGCAATGTCGCTTAAGAACTAATCGGCATTAGAATTCAGTTCTGTTGATAAATTTAATCCAAATTTGAATTTCATTAACATATAACATGGAAGTAATTTTTTAAAAATAAATAAAAAACGTTTAAATATTAGGCCTATTTGGATTATTTTTATTTATCTAATCTATTTTCTTTGTTGAATTTAAGGCTGAAAATAATGCGTTTTCTAATTTTCTGAAAATTTATAAAAAAAAAAAACAATATTTTTGGAAACTTGAATTATCATCCGTAGAAGAGTTAAAAATAACTTCATGCAGAAATATTCATAAAAATAAAGAAATTTAAAATCCTGTATACATGCAAAATTATTAGGTCACTTTACTTTATATTGAAATAAATATTTAATATACTAAAAAATAAAATAACATAACACAGATGACAAGTAGACAACAAAACAAAACCAAACTACAATAAAAATAAAGCAAAGATTGAAAAAGTATGATCTACATTACGTATGTAATCACACACACGTATCAGGAACAAACAGGAAGAGGAAGGGGGGAGGAGACCAATGAAAGTCAAGTACAACTCATCAGACGTATCTATACAGTTGCAAGAAACCACTAGGAAACGTCACAGATATTGGCAAAGAACTGGTACAAATTAGCTGCGTTTTAGGATCAGCAAATAATGGTTTTTCTAAAGTTTATTCCCATTCTCGAAACAGACCGAGAGTCTAAGTTATTGTGGTAAACTGTTAAATTTTTGGCAAGTCTTAAATTTAGAAAAAAAGGATATAAAATAATTTCACTAAATAAATACCTGTGGTTTGGATGACACTCATATATAAGGTATGATTTAATTTATCAACTGAAAGATACATACGAAATATTGAAGGGCAAAAATATAACATGACTTGGCCCCTTTGAAAAATTTTCATGCTTATTATGCTTTCTATAATTTTTAAAGTTATTGATTCGAAATTGATAAAAATTATTTGGATGTTTCTGTTTAAAAGGTTTACTTTCCACAGTAAAAGCATTTCACGTAAACGCACATAGAATGTAACTCTCTCTTTGTGTATGTGTATGTGAGTGTATATATGTATGTATATACATATATAGAAAGATAGATAGAGAGAGAGTACAGCAGAACTTTTAAGGAAATATGCTGTGAATCCAAGTGTACATTGTAGAGTTATTATTAAGTCAAAATAAATATCAATAAATATGACACTTTGAAAGTTTTAATAGCACGATTCTGAAGAGACACTACTACATTTTTAAACAACATACTTTTTAAAACAAAAAAATTAGCAAACAATTTATCTATTTATGGTATTGTGTGTTTTTTTTAAATAAAACAATATACTTCGAAAAACTATTCTTGTTGAATTGTACTTATGATTTGAAGCTATGCCTACTTCTTCAAGCACGTTCAGGGTGAAATTTTAGTACGGAAAGAACCTCGCGTGCACCATGCAGCGGAAATGAAACATGCTCAAGTCCAATGCCCATGTACGTTTCTACAATGCCCCACTAGCCGTAGTCGTCCAGATAGCTGACTGCGTGTGGCAGCATGCACCCGTATGTATTATCTTCCTTGTCAGATGACTCACCAAGCGTATCGGTATATTTTATAAACTTTAATTGCCAAAAAAAATCGTAACTTTAAAATTATTTATAAACAATAAACAATTTTGTGTTCAAACAAACGTGGCATATAAAATATTAACTTCTTTGTTGGTTATTTTAAAAAAACTATCTGTTTTAAAGTTACATGTATTTATTGTTTATAGTACTTACTGCATTAGAACAAAAAAAATTGGTTGTCTGTAAATTCGGTTAACGGACGATAGTTTAACGTGACAACGTCATAAAAAACATTGATGAAATGATTGCATACTTTTATGAATAACATTGAAAATTTTTTATTGAATTATCACTATTTTGTATGGATACAAAGATGGAGTGAAATGGAATCTACAATTTAATTGATAAATTTACTTTTATTTGCACTCTTTAATTCAAATATGTTTATTACTTTAACGGAGAAATTATTTTAACTATAACTTTTATACGTGTTTGCAATTTAACTTCTTCCAATCTGTGTTATTCTGTTAAGGATAGGATGATGCTAGGAAAAGTAGGAAACGAATGGGAGTGTTTCAAGTTTAATGTGCCTCGAAAAAGTCAAATCGATGGTTGTTCCAATCGAGTGGAAGAGAGATAGATGCGGTACAAGCGTACAATGAGCGTAAAGAGACACTGCGTAACTGGACAATGTGCGTAACGGTACACTTTTTCGTGCGTGCAGCCGGCGTTCATCGATTTATTAGACGTTGTCACGTCAAAAAAAAATAGTTATGGTTTCTGGAGCGTGTATAAGTACATAAGTAATATATTATCTTAAAAAAAAAATCTGCAGTACTGCTAAACCAGACAAGTTATTCCTGTGTTCACTGAAACAATGTTAAAGTGGCCGCGTCGTTAAACTTTTGCATGCGAGCAGCCCGTAGAGGAAAATGAAGAGGGGGAGGGGGGAAGGTATCCCAGCCGAGCGCACCGTGCTACGCAGTGATTATACCTGCCGAGGAGGCCGTGTTCTTGCGCCGAGAAGGAGAGAGGCCAGGCCGGCATTACCGCGAGCAAAGGTTCTCAAAGGTAAGTTCAGTCATTTTATTTTTCAACGGTAAAGCTTGATCACAGACAAAAAAATAGCGCGTGTAACTCAGTACACGAGATAAAAGTGAAACTTCTTTGGCAATTTTAACCTCAACTCGTAAGTATATCGTAAGAAGTTAAACATCATATATATATATATATATATATATATATATATATATACACATAGAGAGAGAGAAAGAGAGAAAATAAAAATAATCTAAATAAACCTGAGTTTAAAAAATATATTACTTACTTCAAAATAACAGCTCAGGATATCAATAATTACTGATCATATGAATAATGATAAATTAACCATGAATATTACTCACTGTTGAAATTTTCACACCATAAAGAAAAACTGCGCGTGTTTCTGTTTCTTCAAACAGTTCTACCATTGGGAACACGCCTTATATTTGTCCGAACACAATTTGAAAATCATAACAGGCATATGCGGGAAATGCAGGGACTGTCTCAGACAGCGCTCTCTACGCTGCTGGTTGAACAAGGAGGAATGCGAGGGCGCTGGTACCAAATATCAAATTAAAGGCTTTCACACCTGACTGTATAGGATACCTATATCTATTTTCTGAAACAAGCGTATGCGTTTTACTATATACTGCACACAATACACTGGTCAGTAGAGTTCAAATTTGCTCGCTAGTAATAAAATACTGATTTACATATGTGCTGTATTTTTTTCGTAGCAGGCGCGGATAATAGGGAGTTTACTGTATACTGCTATTACAATCATTATAATACACATTCATCTTACATTCTTCGTTAGTCTTCGTTGTTGCGCAGTGGTTATAGTGCACGGTTAGGAGTAAATGGAGCGTGTTTCAAACCTTGAAATTTTTTAGATTGCATATTACTAGATTATACAAATAATGTTTTAAGAAAATATATAAAAACATTTTATTTGTTTATTGAATTGATATAGTATTATTTTATACACATGTTTATATTAATTTTGAATACTGAATACTTATTTAATCATTTTTTTGCTGCGGTAAATTTTGAAAATAGTTCAGGGTTTCAAATAAAAATTAAGTTTTAACTTCTATCACGCGTACATAAGTACACACTCTATTTTTTTTTTATTCAGCGAAGGACATAATTTTAAGGTGTCACACTTCTCTCATTAACTATCAGCACATCACGAGTCCTGAGTGTCCTGCGTACCTCGCAACCTCGCCTGTCTTGTTTCCTCGCGAAATAAGGCAACAGAAGGTAAGACAAAAAAAATGTCAAAGCAGTCACGAGGACTGCTGACAGAAGTGAAAACATAAAACTATAAACAAACAGTTTTTTTTTTTGGATATCCAAATTAATTTTTGATAAAAATCAGAGACTTTTGCGCAATTTTTTCGGAAAAAAAAATATTATCACACAACAAAATTTGTTTTATCACGTTAGTAAAATAACTCCTAAATTACTATATAATACGCATTGCATAGTAATTTTAGGTATTTAAAAAATAAATAATGATGTTCTTAAATTTAAAGGTTATATTCCTACAAAGACTACGATTTCTTCGTTATTCAAAATATATATCTATATGAGAATATTAATATATTTTTTTTTAACTTTTTACTGCATACACACATTCGATTCACATATGCACAGCACTGATGTACAGGGACTGAAGACGCGTATTAATAAGATATGTATTAGTATTATGTCGTGTGCATTACTTGTCGACCTGTGTTATGTGTACTGGCTGCGCGCGCACCACTGAGTATATATATATATACACACTCATATTCACAGCTGACGTCACGTGACCATGTCGATGACGACCTACACGGATTTACTTCCTATCCAAACCTTCCTATAGAAGTTTTCATTTAAAAAAAAAAAAAAGAAGGTGGAGAAGAAGCCAGAAGGAAAGAGTCTGAAAATGTTCGAGGCATGTATATATTTATTTTTTTTATTTTAAGTACGTGTAATAAAATTCGTTTTGATGGTTTGTTGTGAATGTAAACAGCGCGGAACAGCTGTGAGAGGCGGTTTTGTTGTTCTTATGCAGATCGGACCTGCGGCCGCTGGTAGGCGGGACAGGTTTGGACAGGACTGTGGTCCGGGCTCGTAGCACGTGCCTAGCACCTCCGCACCACAGCACCACAGCACCACAGCACCACAGCACCTGGGCTGGCTGGCAGCCCGGCGGGAAGCGACTAAAGTCGCCCCCGAAACAACCAGTGTCACTAAAAACACAATGCGGACAGCAATGTCCAAGCCCCCAACCCCCCCGCACGGTAGCCTCTTTTCCACTCTGTCCAACTCTTCTTCCAGATCCATCCTTCTGCTTTCCCGTAACCCAACCTGCTTATCAAAAATGCATGAAAATATTTTGCATCCCGCATGTAAGTGCCCAGGTTCTTTTCCCCTGTGCCTATGCAGGTTTTACCTGGGCCCAATTTATATAGTTTATAGTCTCGAATGGTCAGTGAGGGGAGTTAGTCATGGCGTCAATCGCTGCCATGGCTGGTCAATCCCCCTCCTAGCACATGATGCATGCTACCTCTCCCGCATGGCTTAAACCCTGCATGATTAGAGCGTATAGGCTTCGGCCTGAGACGCACTTAGTCTCCCTCCCTAATACAGACCCCTCCCAAATACACTTAGTTAATAGTTAGGTTAAGGAAAAAAATTGGTTGTCTGTAAAGTCGGTTTACGGACGACAGTTTAATGTGACGTCATAACCAAACATTGATGAAATGATTGCATACTTTTATGAATAAAATTTAATCATTTTTATTTTAATAATATAAGAATAAATACTTGAAATTATACTAGTAATCAGATTTTAAAAATGCAAGAATAATCAACCCTTACTGCCGAAATTGTTATTGTAATAAGCAACGAAAACCACATTAACTTTTCACTTCACTTTATAAACAGTCGACGAATCAGTTCACGGGTAGATGACTTGTAATTAATTTTAAAAACTGGTGTTCAGCTATAAAGTTTAAATATAATTATGAGCACGTTTTCATATAAATAACCTGTAATCAAATATCTATCATCATTTATATGAATCACCATAATTTTTTATTCAATTGTAACATAACCTATTATTACTGCACTCGCCGACAGCGTAACGGGACACAGCGTAATGGAAAAGTGCGTAACGGGACACTTTTTCGTACGTGCAAATGGCGTTCATTGATTTATTAGACGTCAGGTCAAAAAAATCCGCACCTCCCCTGATACAGCAGAGCCCCTCTCCCACCATACTACCTCATACGAAAACATCCCGCTGCTCCGATACACAGGGGAAAAAAACAAAACATCGTCTTAACCTTTCCAAAAGATTCCTTTGGAAACCAGTGGGCAAGAAACAGCTGGTGATGCTGTAACATTTCATACTGTAACTTTGTACAACACGTCGCTGTGAAATGCACATTTATTACGAAAATCGGCGCATAATTTTGTATTTTAATTGATGTAGATTGGCTTCTGGGTTGTAGCCGCGTCCATGGCGAATAATTCACCGACGTTTCGGTTCGACATTGCAGTCGCCAACACCTACAGTAGGTAAGTGCTCCCTGATGATGGCGAAGGCACTGTCGACCGAAACGTCGGTGAATTATTCGCCATGGACGTGGCTACAACCCAGAAGCCAAGCTACTTCAGACAAAGGCCGTGAAAACCTGCGGACATTAGGTATTAATTTTAATTAATGTTTCATTCAAGCATAAATATTTAAAGTCAAGAAGTCAAAAATTCAATTATTGAATTTTATTTTGTTGTATCATGATGATTATGTGCATAGTTGATACTGAAAAAAACGGTTCACAAGTAACCTTAACTATTGGAGATACTGGGACAACACAAAGAAAAATGCGAACACTATCTGTAGTGATACAGATGTTTTCTGTAAGTGTACAAATTAAAAAAAAAAGTCAGTAATTTTACATGAATGTGTCTGTTCCGTTTACAGAAGAAAAGAAATTCACTGTGTAGCTACGAGCGTGAGTTGCAGACGTCTGGAGTTCTTGCCTACTTCACATCGTCTTTCATGTCAGAGTGTCGGTAAAAATGTATCATTTCTCATCGATTATCGTTAACAGTTTGACAATTGCAATTACACCCCCCCCCAATCATGACGTTACCATGTCGATGATTACTATAAGATATTGTTTTCACAAACGATAGGGCACGTAGTTACCTAAGTGAATAAAGAACTGTACTTTTATCTAATGAGTGGAGTTCAAATATGATTTAGTGTATAACATTTTCCACTGTAAAGTTAATCGACTTCGAGTCGAAATAGAGGAGAGTGAATCGAACAACGCAAGATTGCCATAACCCAATTTAGTTGCATTGATATTGTAATGTTTCGATGAATAATTAACGATGGCATAACAATATTCCCAGGAGTAATAACTACCGTTTCTACTACTCTTAAATAAAACGTTGGCTGTGGAGTGAAGTTTGTGTGGCCTCAGAATACATTATTCACCATGGCTGAATTACTTACGATAGGATAGTTTATCTATATGAGTACTCCGGAGGTTTAAACACTATGTCCACTTTTGGGCAAAATGCTCTTTTAACCATAAACTTGACCACCATTTAACGTTCTTTCTAGTTGTATACAACACTAAAAACTACGATATGTCACAAATTTACATATTTTTGGTAGAAAATAATTGAGTAAGTAAGTGAAGCACACTTAGAAATTCTTTTATCAGCTCTCATGAAAAATGTGGTTTTTGTGACACAGTGACTTACATTTCAGTTTTAATAAAGGAGAGACTTTCTCCGTCTGAAATTAGCATTGCACGGAAATGACGAGTCCTAGAACTGTGCATTTAGGTGCATGGATTATCCAGGTGGCGTCCGTATGCTTCGCGAAGAGATTTTTTTCGTATTTCGTCTTTTTTTTTTTACTAGTTGTTTTGAGATATTTTTGACCACGTTTTCCGGATAATCCCCATGACAACGGCCGTAGCATTGTGCACTTTGCTTTCTTCGTCTCCATAGTAACAGCTACTGCATTATTCGCAGTGCTTTCTTAGTCTCCATAGTAACAGCTACTGCATTGTTCACGGTGCTATCTTAGTCTCCATAGTATCAGCTACTGCATTGTTCACGGTGCTTTCTTAGTGTCCATAGTAACAGCTACTGCATTGTTCACGGTGCTTTCTTAGTCTCCATAGTAACAGCTACTGCATTGTTCACGGTGCTTTCTTAGTCTCCATAGTATCAGCTACTGCATTGTTCACGGTGCTATCTTAGTCTCCATAGTAACAGCTACTGCATTGTTCACGGTGCTTTCTTAGTGTCCATAGTAACAGCTACTGCATTGTTCACGGTGCTTTCTTAGTCTCCATAGTAACAGGTACTGCATTTTTCACGGTGATATCTTAGTCTCCACTGCATTGTTGATGCCTCATTCACATTAGGATCTTAATCAAGTCTTTCTGTGATCATCTTTTTAAAAAAAAACTAGAATTTTAAGTTTTTTTAAACTATTGAATACAATGTGGCATTATTTGTTTACATTTCTTGCCATTCTAATTATGATTTTTTATTTTAAAACCCATTTTTAAAAATTTGAAGAATTATGTATATATATATATATATATATATATATATATATTCTTTAAAGCATGCCATTGGCTGCCTTCTCGCTGCCGTAGCGACGCACGGGCGCATAAGACAGTTATATTTAAATAAACTACCCCATTTTGTATTCATCACTTGTTCTCCTTTGTCCTTAGTATTTTACATTAGTCAAACTGCACAGCTAAAAAAAAAGAACAGTCTTAAAATAACAACCGCAAGTCAAGTTTTTCGCTTAGCTAACTCAGCCAGACTTGCTAGAAATTTAAAATGTTCGGATTTTATCTATAAATAAATTGCCTATGTAACTTAAACATTTCTAATTTTATTGCTTTATTTAAATTAATTGTTATGAATTAATGTATAAAAATAATTTCTGAAATATTAAATATTATTCAAAGAGATACAGTTTCTAAAAAAATAGTGTAATCGCGAAATATGTGTCGGGCAGTATTATATTTGTTAGATAGAAAACGGGAAGCTAATCTTTTAACGTTGAATAACACAACTACAATGGAATAATGGGCATTACTCTGACTCAGATTCGAAGCTTATTCTAACCAATGAAGGGTGTCTTAAATGTTTAACTCGTGATTTAGGGTATGTTATATATTTTATCTCATTTTAAAATATTGGAATAAAGTGTTACTTGTTCATATGTAAAAAAAAAAGTAGTATTACCAAAAATAGTCTCCGCAAAAAAAAACCGCTTTTGGCCAAAATGTGAATTCTTCCCATACTCTCAGTTTTAAGATTGTAAAATATATAGTTGTAAACCAATTTATGAAACCAAGTGCCTTTAGAAATGTTGGATGAGTGTTCTTTTTGTAAACATGGTATTAATGTAATGAATCTGAAAGGTGTTAAAAAGGTTTCGTGATGTCGTAACTGTACTTTGTAGACTTACATTTGATGTAAATGTTTTGTAAATATATCATTCGTAAAAAAAGTGCCTAATTACTAATTAAATATCACGCTAAAGCCATGACCCAGATATATTTAAAAAAATATAATGCAGTAAATATTCTTTTGATTGCTAATATTTTATTTACGTTGTCTCTCACTTCATTTCCACAACATTTTCACATCAACACTTTACCTCACGACTATAGTTAAAAAACTTTAATAATTAATTAAATTTTTTTTAAAAAAAATAAGGTTTTTAATGTTTGTGTGTTACTTAATAAAATGGCCCCGGTGCTATTTTGTTATCCCAGGCTTATTACCTGTGAAGTAGCGGCGAGGTTCGCTGGAATGGCTCGCAGATGGTCCACGCAATAACTGCGCCTATGTTATTACTCCCCATCAAGCAGCGCCGAGCAGCGGGCTCGTAAAGCCAGACACTGCGTTGTGACGTGTGCGAAGCGTTCACGGGGACTGCCAAATTACGGGAAAAGTGTTCTTTCGAAAGAGCTTCGTGTGCTTTGAGTGAAGAAGGTAAGTTCCACTGCTGCGGAGTGGTGTTGATGCGTTTAACGGTTACCAAGGTAAAAAAAATTTGAATTACACCTTTACAAATTTTTTTTTCTCCCCAGCCTCGCTGTTTTGCAATGATTTTAGAAAGGTCGGTAATGAGAGAGAACGCTAAAATTGTCTTGAAACTCCAGCGTGAATAAGAGAAGGAGAAGGTGTGTGAGAGAGAGAAATGAGAAACTAAACAAGAAAGTACAAATAAAAGAAGGGGGAAAAAAAAAAGAATGAACGAGAAGGCATGAAACCTGCCACGGACAGGTTTCCTCCGCCAGAACAAAAAGAAGAAACAAAAAAAATCATATAATATAAATAAAATACAAACCCGTGGGCCGCTTAACACGTAAACTTACACCGCAGTCGATAATTGAGCCCCACCCTCGCCAGTTTAACCTCTCACCCCGGGACAGTCGCGGGCTGGAGGCAAGTGGAGCACCGGCCGACCCAGGGCTGGGCACGGTCCCAGCGAGACTGGAACAGGTCGTTACCACAACGCCGAAATACCATAACGCCGAATGTCAAAATTGACCACAACGCCGACAGCTAGAAAACTGCTGTGTACCACAACGCCGAAATAACAACTGAATGAATTTGTGCGTGTTTCTTAAATTTACCTTAACGCCGAAATACCACAATCAAACCTAACCTTACCTAACCTAGCGTAATATAACCTAACCTAACTTGACCTAACCTAACCTAACTTGACCTAACCTAACCTAACCTAACCTAGCGTAATATAACCTAACCTAGCGTAATATAACCTAACCTAACCTAACCTAACCTAACCTAACCTAACCTAATCTCACCTAACCTAACCTAACCTAACCTAACCTAACCTAACCTAACCTAACCTAACCTAACCTAACCTAACCTAGCCTAGCCTAGCCTAGCCTAACCTAGCCTAACCTAGCCTAACCTAACCTAGTCTAGCCTAACCTAGTCTAGCCTAACCTAGTCTAACCTAACCTAGTCGAACCTAACCGTTGTGGCAGACCTGCAATGACATTTTTCGGCGTTAGTGTATTTCGGCGTTGTGGTAATTCGGCGTTGTGGTAATACGGCGTTGTGGTACACAGCAGTTTTCTAGCTGTCGGCGTTGTGGTATTTCGGCGTTGTGGTATTTCGGCATTGTGGTGCGTCCCCGACTGTGGGGTGGAACCAGCTGTACCGGACTGCATGGCGGACCCTCGTTGGTCCCGCCGATGGCATCCCGGCCCATATGTGGACCACTTGGAAAGCTAGTGGCCGGCCACACACGCTCCGGTTTTCCTCAGAGATCTGCCTCAAGGCAGACCTGAAATGGGGGGTGCGCCCACACTTAAGGGTCTCCTAGAGTTACCTTGAGGCGAATGTGTCAGTAGTATACCTGCAGTTATGGCGCAAACAGACGATGCTCTCGCTGTCATTGGATTGCTTATAGCAATGGGGGAAATAAAGAGACCGAAAGTGAAACTTAAAGTGTGGTGCAAAGACTGGTTAAAAAAATCACACTTAAGTTTGTAGAATGAGCTGAGATTCGCGCCAAAAGATTGGCATAATTTCTTAAGGATGGGCGAAGATTCATACTTGAAACTCCTGCAGCTTGTGGCACCAATAATTGGGAAATATGACATCCAACAGGTAATCAAACACATGGAAATACCACAAAGTCGGATCATAAACTTCGTCAGCACCACTTCCACTTTTCTTCGAATCCTTCACTAATTCGCTTCTATGCGGATATCTACTATATAAAAATAAGTCGGGTTTTCCTTCCTGACGCTATAACTCCAGAACGCACGAACCGATTTCCACGGTTTTGCAGTCGTTGGAAAGGTCTCGGGCTCCGTGAGGTTTACAGCAAAGAAAATTCAGGAAAAATTCAGGACAAACCAACATTTTAAGTAGATGGCGCCGGTGCGTGATACATTGTTTGGCAGCTACTCATTGTTCTCTGCTCAGTTAATTTCATGTGACAAACCGGTATTGTGTTCACTGTGAAATTGTGAAAAAAAAGAAAAAAAAATAAGTTATTAGTTTCCTAACATTTCAATTGGAAACCATCAAATCAACTACTGGTCCCTACTACTGCTTTATTCGTCTCCATGGCAACTGGTTTTTGCTTTTAATGCCTTCTGCGTATCCATGGAAATTTAATATGGCGCTTGAGTATTCGAAAAATAATGGTGGTACACTATTTTAGAGATATAGATATATAGAGAGAAATAATTAGAGAGGAACAGAGATAGTTGGAGAGAGATATATAACGATATATATATATATATATATATATAGAAATAAAGAGAGAAATAGAGATGGACAGATATAGTGGGAGAGAGATAGATAACGAGATATATAGATATAGAGATAAATAAAAAGAGAGAGAAATAGAGAGGGACAGAGATGGAGAGAGATAGGAAGATAAAGAGAGATTAATAGACACACATGAAAAGGAAGAGAGATAAAGTGAAATAGAGAAATATAGATTGAGAGGGACAAAATTATATGGAGAGAGACACAAAGCAGTAGGGAGATAAAGAGATATAGAGAAATTTAGAGGGATGGAGAGACATATAGTGAGATATAAAAATTGAGAAATAAAGAGATAGATGTAGAGATGCAGAGATAAAGGGATAGAGAGAAAGAGATAGTGATATGGATATATATAGATAGATAAAGAGAGATATAGATATTGTTATACAAAGGAAGAGATATATAGGAAGAGTTAGAGATACGTAGGGAGATAAATGGGAAGGTATAGAGAGATATAGAGATGCTTTGTATATGTGTATCTATTTAAAATTAATTACAAAAAAAATTGAAAGAGGCATTGCAACGCATGCCGGGCATGAGCTAGTTACTTCTAAAATTATTATTTTTTAATTACTACATCTGTGTTGGCAGTAGGGTCTATTTCTTTAAAAAAATTTCACTAATCGTCAGCAGTCCCCCCCCCCCGCCCTTCTTTTCGCGATCATGACATCGATTGCATATATAAAACATTAGTGTAAAATGCTACAGTGAATTTATATGGAGGTCAAATAAAAAATATATATAAACAAAAATATACAATGTTGGGCTAAACGCGACTTCTTATTGTTCAAACATGGTTACAACATACATAAAATAGCGTATTATATATTTTGTATAGAAAATATTACATTTTACGTACACGTATTCGCGTACAATACACGACCGTGTCCATGACACAGCAACATCCTAATTTTTTTTCGGCGATTTGCAATTAATAGAAAATTACCGAAACAAAAACAAGACTGTGGACATTCATAAAATTAGGCTTGAAGTTTTCATCCAATTACTCAATTTACACAATTATATTCAGTACTAGCTGCAATACCCGGCGTTGCCCGGGCTGAACACAGAGTGTAGTTAGTAATTGTCTTCTTAATTTGAATGTCAAGTGTGAAATTTAATTTATATCACTTTCAGATCCCGGCAGACGTTGTTCTGCCAGTTTATAGTAATTTACCTGGTCTATATGTAATTTAGACTTTATAAAGCAATATAGAAAAAATCTGAAAAATAAGAGATTACTAATATTGAAAAGATTCCATTATCTAGCTATTGCTCGGCCTGCATTGCAATGCCACATTCAGTTTTGTTTTGTAATATGTTTGAAGTAGTTCCACATACACAAATCATCTATCCATCTCTCTCTCTCTATATATATATATATATATCTCTCTATCTACATCTATATACATCTATGTATCTCTCTTTCTCTATTTATCTCTTTATATCTACATATATACTTCCCACTATCTCTATATCTTCTATATATAAGTCTCTATATAGCTCTATACATCTACAGGTAAATCTCTTTATCTAACCCATTTCATTCTCTATACCTCGCTCTATCTCAAATTATCTCTCCGTTTCTATGTCACTATAGATATGTATATATCATTCTATCTCTGTCTCTCTTTTATATTTAAATAAATTGTGTCATGCGTGCGCACTTATACAACAAAAACAGACGAAGTGCCGCTATATAAAATGAAATAAACACATTTTTTGACACGATTCGTGCTCCAACTATTGATAAATAGTTATACCGTCTCAGTAACCTTCATGGGCATGCGCATAACCAATCACCAAAATTTAATCGCAATCGGATGAATGGTATAGGAACGCATACGGCACAAACAAACGAAAATTAAAGACATGACAAACGCATCAAACAATGGTGCGTTTAAAATTCAAGGCAACTCTATCTATTGACGAAGTTAACAACAAAACTGTTATTAGCGCCTTTATTTTGCTAGCCGCTGCGAGCTCCACTAAGCGGCCTGGTCTAACCAAGGAGAAAAATATTAATTTGCCAGACCTTACTATGTGTATGAGAAATGACACTCACTCACTATTTGTATGTCTATGACATATGATTTTTTCTTTTATAAAATGAAGTTATCACTTTTTCACTACCTTAGGGATGTAATTTCATAATAATATGGGGTCTATATGTTAATCCAGGTTATAAGCTATCTGTAGGCCAAATTTCATTCAAATCCATTCAGTAGTTTTTACGTGAAAGAGTAACAAACATCCATACTTACAAACTTTCGCGTTTATAATATTAGTAGGATTTACATCACTATGAATCTTATACCTACTGGTATTTCGTGCGATGTAAGTTTAATAAACTATTATTTGCACCGAAACACACACGTCATATATCGGACTCAGAATAAAATGGAATCCTTTAACTTGCATCAGTTATAATTATTTAATACCATCTAATAGACTCAATAAATGTTTTGTAAAACTGTGAAATAATGTAGTTTTTTGTATGACGGTATTAATCTAGTGAAATATGTGGTCCGTTTTACTTTATTTGGTTTCCAATGGTTATTTGTTATTTTTAACATTACGACAAAAATATCTAAAATTCTTGCTACTGAACGTGAAACATTATTAGACTAAATGCTTTAATCATAATTGGGTTATTTTCGTTAATAGTTGAAGATAGTTTGCCGATTTGAAAGAACAGAAACAATCCTATATGCTGAACGTTCTCTTAACACTGTTTAAAAAAGTTCGGTTTTATTAAATGACATTATTTTTGGCTTGCTTGTAGAGTTTTTAGTGCACTTCTAGTATTATTATCACTTTTTTGCACCCCAGCATACGTATCGGGTGAATATGGTGATAATATTATTTATTTAGCATCTTGAAATTTTGTTATTTAAATGCCTGAATATAACTTTAAGAAACTGTAGTAGACATTATTGTGACTGTATTGTGTAACGACCAAAAAATTTAGAGGAACAACAAATTCATTTTTCTGATTTTTATTACTTCCTTTGCACAGAAGCCGCTACTCTCAAAAACAACAATTTTTAATATTAAGGATAAATACGGAACTTCTTAACTCCGCGTAAAACACTTTTCCTAAATAATTGTTACCATTTTATCACACTCCAAAGTATTTTATGGAAGCCTTTGTGTATACAAAATGTGGCAATATGCGATCAAGCAGGATCAAAGTTAGCCGCCTAGACAGTGGGAAGTCGGCTTAACCTAAAAGTCACTAAATCTTGGGAGGAAATGCTTTCTGTTTGATAAGTGATAAAACAAGGGTGTAGAATAACCAGCTGACCACTCGGTATTTAACCAGCAGCATTCTTGTGAATTTTCAACCTTATCAGTTCTCATATTTTATTTTTACAAGCGAAAATATTTTATTTCGTAAGGAAAGCCAAAGGAAAAAATTCGCTGTTCTAGAATTTATGTAAACGATACGCTTAATTGTGTTTTACACTTAATTTTTGTCAAGAATAATTATCTAATACGACGTTTTTAAAAATATTACGTGATTCTCTCCTGAACCTTATTTTACGTTATTTAAATAACAAAATTAGAAAGCTTGCCTGTAGATTATTTTTTTTAATATGGATTACTTTGGCGAAATGAGTATTGTGCAATAAAATATAACGAGAAATTAAGAATCAATGTGAATTATTTACAAGAAACCTATTCATACAAATTATCTATTAGCACAGACGTGTAGTTTCGAAGTTCAGAGACCAACAAAATATGGTTTTAGGTACAACATGTATCGGGTCTACATAATTTTTGAGTGTACAGGATTGAGACTAAACTTTAAATTTGACGAGAGTAAATTATTGACCACGTTTGAAAGAATTTATTCCAGTAGCAAATGAAAGAAAGACACGTCGTCAGCTGTATGAAGCGGTTAAAGGAACGTCATACGAACGACGGCCGTGTCATAGCGACGATACCTTAACGAAAGACGATTTTCAATCCATGCTCGCTTTTAGTGGCGAAGCGTCAAACCGATGACGCGTCATCTTTATGCCGGAAGGAAAAGAGAGCCATGCTAGCTCTGCTGGTGGTTCATAAACCTAAACAATTAAACCAGATTGCTAAACAAATTATATTAATACTACGTAAATTTTTACAAAACAACTGTATCCAGATTTCAGGATATGTTTTTTTTTTTAAATTGAGGGGGGGGGGGGGTGAAGAAACAGAATAATTTGACAATTTAAAAAGCCATTAACCTCTCTTACATTTTATTTCAAACACTTTGAATTACAATTATTTGAGGTAAACTAAGAAGGTAATATGGTATTTTGAAAAGCGGTAACCTATAACTCTTTTTCAGTACGAGTATAAAACCACGAAAACTTAAGTAGCTTGGCTTCTGGGTTGTAGCCACGTCCTTGGCGAATAATTCACCGTCGCTTCGGTCGACATTGCAGTCGCCATCATCAGGGAGCAGGAACTCGAGGTTCTTACAAGTTATCCTGCCTTTATATACTCTCGCATGAGAGGGAGGTGCTTCCTGATTGTCTGCAGCTGTGGGCCAATCAGAGCCTTCCTTTCTTCTGGTTGGCTGGACTGTTTTTCGAATCAGGGGCGATCTGTCTGATGTTGGATGTGGAGCTATGTTTTGAGGATTTATAAAGAGTGTACGCGGCTACAACCCAGAAGCCAAGCTACTTCAGACATTGGCCGTGAAAGCCTACGAACATTTATTAGTCAAAAAATAATTTATTATTTCTGGAAAAGTTAAAATTGACCTTAAGGAAGAAAAATCTATTGAATTTTCGATACAATATTCAAGTGCCATAACTAGAGACCTGCAAAATTCGTGGATTCATTGACCTCTAGGATAGACTCCACAGTCCTTTAAATACTCGCGGAAATGACACCTGTTCATTGGCTACTGACGCGTGAGACGTCTCAACTAGGCTGTCCGTACTTTCTTTATTTAGTGTTTCCCATTGGCTCACAGTTCCCCGGATAAAATGTGGGCCAATCGCAGAAGCGGTACGAAGGTATAGTTTTTTTTGATGCTAGCCTATCGCGAAATGAATCGGAGAATTTTTCAGGTCTCTAGCCATAACATATCTTAGACTACTCTACAACATAAACTATATGTTTGGTCCGTTTGCTGGTGACATGTTTCTTGTTGATGATATTTCAACGCGGTTAGCAGCTCAGACCTTGCGTGTGTTTTCGTGTGAAGGTTGACGTAAACTCTGCCGCCGGCTGCATTCCAACCTCTTCCTCCGAGCAGACACCAGGCGAGTGTAGAGTGTAGCCAGGTGTGTTCGCCTCGTTACACGACTGGCGATCGGTTCGCATTCCGCGCGGGTGTTCGGCGCTTGGATGTGCGCAGTAAACGTCAGAGCGCAGGAAGTTAAACCGGGCGCAGATATCGTTGCAGAAGCAGGTTTGCTGTTCGAACGGAACGGACGATATAGTGAGAGGTCTGCCGTTAAAAACACAACAACAAAAATGAATGGCCCTTCGGTGCAACTTAACCGAATTGCTTGTCAGAGCCAAGTACCATAGAAATTCTAGACTCGATAATTATTACATCCAAAAATTTCACTTTCTTATTGGCTTTCCGTGCAGAATCTAATGTAAATCTAGTATCACTGTCACATACACTGCACGAATACACGCATGTTAAGAACTCTCCACAAATTACACATATCACTCATTCCTATACGCACTAGACCTAATGTCTTCTTGAAACCAAGTATCTCAAATAAGTATAAATGAAATAATACACTAAAATTTTTTTAATATTCACAAAATTTCACGACTGTTACAAATCAGCTTGAATGAAAGTTACGAAAAAAAAAAACTATCGCTTAGATAGCTTATATTTTATAATGAGCTTCAGATATTGACTTCCAAAGGTATATGTAAGTCTTTGAAAACTTAGCATTAAATTATAAAGTAAAAATAAAGAAAATTCTATGTTAATAAGAAAATAAAAACGACTTTTACTTTTGACCCATAAAAGTGACATTCAAGTAAAGGTACCAAATTTTTGCTATGAAAAAATTGATTGTATGTATATTTCTCACTATATATAAATATATATGTGTACATATATATGTATATATGTAAGTTTATCTATTAATGAATGTATATGTGTATTTATCACACGAATTCATGACGAGCCAGCTGGCAATTTGAATCCCTCCTCGGATGTTCTGATTAAATTTGGTCGTTCCCAAGTCACGCAAAAGGCTTTTTATTTAAACAATTGCCTTAACTGATTCGCTGAAATATTTCAGAATAGTTAATCAAAAATAACTAACCTCACAGCCTCTCCGTTGTGCTGAATCAGCTATGAGCGTCATTCCATGTACTTGTAGCGTGATGCATCCGTTCCGAATTTCATCGAATTCCCTGTGATAGTGCGAGCACGTGGATATAACGAATACACAATCAAACATCCGAACTTTGATTGAAATAATGTTATTGACACAGATGCTTCGTTGCTGTGGTTGGCACTGTTTGTCGAATGGAAAACCTCAAAAGCTGATGACCAATATGAATACATAAAAAAAAACACTTAGAACGAGCCAAATAAGCTGCTTTCGACTTTACAAGTCTCATTAGCACAGATAATTCCATAGAAGGAATTTAAACATAAAAAAGCGCAATAAACTGTCAACGTTGGGACAGTTGCAACAATAAATATTCACAGAAAATATCAAACCTTTTACATTTATGTATTACTAAGGATTCGATTTTTTTTGTGTTGACTAACTACATCGTGGTAACTCATATGTTCCTTATACGAGTTTCCGCAGCTCGTTAACGCGTCTGTATTATAATTTTTGAGTGCTTTGGTCAAGCGGTGAGTCATTAATCCCCTGCCAAAGCGGATAAATTTACCTTTTTCTTTTCATTTCTGAAGTTTTTCATATTTGGTCACGTGAATGGCATAAAAACTTTTTTTTTATTTGAAACATTTTTGTGAGATTAGAATCTGACCGTTTATTTTCCGTCGTAATACTGGTGGTTCAGGAACTCAAAGGAAGAAAACCAGAAATTTGCAAAAATAAATTCTGACTATAGTTTATACAAAAACTTCATATCTAGTGTTTCTGGGTTAAAGCATCAGGATAAACCAAACTACATTCTATTTAAAACGCCTTCAATTACAGATAGTTTAGTTACAGGCTACTTAAAGGATAATAGGTGCTTGGGAGAGTGACAAAAGCAGGGTGGTCAAATCCAGGGAATTTATTTTTTCGCAAGAGGGGAAACATGGTGGACGACGCCATGACAGACTGCATTTTCTCGGGGTATTCAAGTTTCTCTACAGCCATTCATTCAATCAATGCCCCCATCCTTATGTCATCGGGTTTAATCAATTCAATCAATGCCCCCATCCTTATGTCATCAGGTTTAATCAATTCAATCAATGCCCCCATCCTTATGTCATCAGGTTTAATCGACTCCAGTGACTCCGATGTTGACGAGAAGTTAAGATCTAGTTTATTCGTTCATGAAATCAGCATTCCATCTGCAAGGTAGCTACTTGTTACACTTTCGGGCACGCACGAAGATACACACCCTTCACTGCGGAGGCAAATGCAATGGTGAAGCGAGAATTATACACATTTTAATAACACTATTCATTGTTTTTTAAAGAGAATATTTAAATATGATAAAGGTTTATTCCTCAAACAGAGGCATTAAACGTATTATACTCCAGATGAATATTTTTAAATTAAAAAAATTACTGTCTAAGAATATTTTGTACCAATTAAACAGTACGGTAGAATGTTGTGTGTCAATATTGCATGGCTTAAAGATTCCAGAATCGATGTAGATTAAGGAAAACTATAAAATATCAAACTGTTTTGCTTTGCGTCTAATAATTTTCACACCTCTGTATTTCATGCCTTGCAAGCCCAGACCGCCCAGTGAGACATTTCTATGTCGATTACCCCTGCCTGCAAGACTCCTTGGCCGCACACATCCCCCACCCCCCTCCTCCAGACAAACATTTTTTTCCTAACCTAAATTAAAACTAAGTGTGTTGGGGAGGGTTCCGGGTTAGGGAGGGAGACTAAGTGCGTCTCAGGCCGAAGCCCATACGCTCTAATCATGCAGGGTTTAAGCCATGCAGGAGAGGTAGCATGCATCATGTGCTAGGAGGGGGATTGGCCAGCCATGGCAGCGATTGGCGCCATGACTAACTCCTCTCACTGACTATTCTAGATTAAAAACTAGATACGTTGGGCCTAGGTAAAACCTGCATAGACACAGGGAAAACCCTGGGCACTTAACATTCGGGATGCAAAAGTTTCATGCATTATTGACAAGCAGGTTGATTACAGGAATTAGAAGGATGGATCCGGAAGAATATTTGGACAGAGTAGAAAAGAGTTTACCATGTGGGGGGGTTGGGGTCTTGCACTTTGGTGTGCGCTCAAACAAACATTTCATATGTGCGCCCTTATATTTGAAGGGTTCGCCGCCACAGCCTTCTACGAGGCATGGAAGCGGCAGACAGCAGCACCACACATGCAGTGAGACACCACACCACACATGGACCACGCTAGGGCACTGTCTGTCGTTCACTGATGTTCTCCTCGTACCCATGGCCCCCACAAGGGTGGGACTGGGTAGACTCCTGGGTCCAGCCCTGCTTATTTTTATCTCAGTGTGTGCAATAAATATACATACTCGCCGTAGTTATTTTGCAGTAAAATAATTTTACTTTGGACTTATAAAACAGTAACCGTAATTATACCCTGTATTTTCAGGTTAAATAACATTCTAAAAAAGAGTGTAGGTGAGAAATAACCATGCAATTATAATGCAGCACGTGACTGTAAAATTGGGGGGAAGGGGGAGGGCGCTTCCGATCCTGGGTGCAGGGCCCGTAATCGAATGTGGGGGCCATTCCTCGCACCCCTGCACATGCCTGAGACCTCCGCCGCCGCCGATGCATCATATTGCCATCCGGGGCAGTAAGCGTGGGCGAGGCCAGAAACATAAGTTTCCATAACTCGCCAAGTGCATAGTAATTCAGGTGCACCCCACACTGGTGAAGAATCATTTGAATCGACGGCGGGGGTGCGTGTCCTGTTGGATAGGTTTGGCACACGGGCCTGTGTGTGCGCTGGTAGGTTGTGTAATGCTATAAAAGTTACGTGTACCTAATTCGGCGGGGGAGTGAAGCTCCACACCAGTTAGATCGGCCAACTGGCGTGATGTAGTGTCGTGTTGGTGTGCAATAGAGGCTTGTCTGTGTGCTGTAATTATAGTGACGTAGTTAAACTGGGGTGTGGCGTATAGTGTAAAGCTGTGCGAGCCGCTCCTACGAACCCCTGGGAACACATAGTATGCAAGGGTCCTGAGACCTCCACTCGGACCATGTGTCCTTGTGTCCTTGTGTCCCGTGGCGAGAGCTGGCTCACCTCGCCACCCTGCTGCGAGTGGACCAGAGTGGACCAGAGTGGACCAGTGGGCGGGGGGACGTCGCGGTGTGGACGAACCCGACGACACGCGCCACGACGAAGGATTTTCGGGAGTCCCGAGATCGTCGCCCCCAATCTAATTTTTTGACACTGTTGGCTCAGTATCTATCGTGGCAGTAATACCCAGTTCCCACTCCGCCAGTACCAGTTCCCGCTGGCGGAACGCACCCTCATATCCCCCGTCGGAACAAGCTAGTTCACCCGCTGCGAGATCAGTCCCCTGTCTGCCCGGGCACTCACACCGCGTCGTTCGGAAACTGCTCAAAATTGAGAAAACGCTGAGGGGGGATGAGACGATCTGTTTTCCGATTTTTGTTTTTGAAAGTATTTTGAAATATTGTGAAAATGGCTAAAACGCGGGTTTCCAGAGTAAAAACTTCAGGTATCAAACATCCGGAACAGAAACTTGAAATCTCTCAACTAAATTTCATTACATATATTATCTTTATTTCTCGGCCATATAAATAACGTTATGGTTACCGCATACATGTAAGTGTTTACCTACGTAAAAACTCCGCTCTTAGAGTCGATAGTGCGCTAGAATTCCCAGGGTACGTCGCACTTTTCATCCCGCCTCACTACGTAAGCCATCGCTAATTTACATTTTTTGTTACTGAAAAAAACATAAATAATGGATAACAACTATAAAAAACATTAACACAAAAAAATAATCCATATTGGCTGAAGTTAAATGCCACATGTTTAGACCACACAGATTATTCCGTGGAAAGAATTAAGTTGGAATAAAATAGGTACAACAAAAACAAACACAGTGAGCTTAATTAAAACGATGAGGCATTAACAACAAAGAATAGTAAATACAGCATGACAACAACCTTGGACAACTCAGTGATGCTAATTGGGGTATTTGTGAAAATATGCGGACCTAAGTAGGTAGAAACAAACAAGTGAATTCTTGGAAACTGTAACTACCTGAAAATGTTGTGATCCTGACTGAACAAAATAACTGTTTTTATTTTTTTATTTTTTTTAGCTGACTCAGTGCGGCATGGTCTGTTGTCATCTAAATGCTCTGCAGAATGCATGCATGACCTTCTAAGTACAAACAAAATTAAGCAATATTTTGTGTTACTGTCCAGTGTTTATAAAAGTGAATTGTTGTGATTTTATTAAATGGATAAAATTAAGCCCAGTATGTACTATGGCAAGAACAACTTTGAAATGTTTATGATAGCAGCAATTTATTTATAACTGTATAATATTAAATCTGAGGTGAAAAATAAATTTAAGAGTTAATTATATAATGTTCCGGACTTCTCTCGGTTCATTTTTTTTCTCTAATATGTTATTTTTACTTATCTACTTACTGAAAATTTGAATTTTATGTGCCAACTAATTTAATTTAATTTTTTTAGTGAACAATATACTTGTTAAGATAAACTAACAATTTGTGACTGATCGGCTCAATTATAATTTCATTTATTTTTAGAGCCTTTTAATGTGAAGACTTTTACACGAAAACTTATATTTAATAAGTCCAAGCAATATTCAAAAATATATATAATTTCTTTCAAAAAATACATATATTAACAAAAAATCTTAATCCTAGTTCTCCTACAGAGCGAATACCTGAATTCATTAAAAGATTTTGGCGAGTTAAATCTTGAATTATTTCTAATTGGCAAGCTGATAAATGAACGAGGTAAGTTGTATTTAATAAGATATGAAAATGGTTTCAAGAAACTATATAAACGGTTCTTTAAAAAGTCGTTTATATAACTGTTGGCTACCCACAAAAGCTTTTGGAAGACCTGACAGATCGCAGAAAAAAAGGTGTTACGATTGAAAATTAAGTATAAAGAGTTTTAGTCTTGTACCTAATGTAAACTAGTGGGATGGTTTGTGGCTGTTGTGGAGTTTTGACAGGTCATGTGAAAATCATATGTTGACTTAAGAATTAACAGAGATGGCTATATTTAATAATTTTTCATCAAGAATTTATGGGAATCAACAATATCAGCACAGTGTAATGTGTTGTTGGCGGAAAATAATGCTTCCTTTAGGAATGAATGTTATGTTATAGTACAAAAGGTATAGCTTAATAGATACTGAATCGTTAGAATAGTGACAAGAAACAATAATACCTATACTTGGAAGAAAATTGAACAAAATATTAAAAAAAAAGCTCTGATGAAAACTTTTCTTTTATTTCAGAAATTAATTATTCTGATGCATTTCTCGATAATTTTCGTCATTATGCGAATTTATAATTTTTTTTTAAATAAATTAATGAATATATATTTTAAACTGTACTTATAATTTTCTGGTATCTTGAAATAGCTTATTTGATCATTATGCTACAGTAATTTGTATTTATATATTAAAGTTTAAAAAAATGTTATTATAATTTGCGTACAATGTACGATGTAATATTGTACAGATTATCTGCTTAGTATCATAGTTTAGTTCGATATTTTATTTATATTTACGGTTCTTGTTGCAACTGTTTTGTCATTGTCAGTCCACACGTTCTGGTCTGTTTTGGTTTTGTTCTGACCAATTCCTTCCACAAAATTATAAATGATTGTTTTAGATGAAGAATTTTATCAAGTTTGACTTGTTACTATAGAATTTAAGCTGAGAGTTTAAAAGTTTAACTTAATTTTTAACTACTAGTAAACACTTATATTATTAACTACTGTTTATGTTTATGGTTCTAAAGATTTTCAATCGCAAACCCACCTTAAATGCCGGAAAACAGAACAACTAAGGACGATCGGTGAGGCTTAAAAGCAGTCGAAAAAAGCCCCATAGTACGTTTTGCCACTGTCTTATAGCTGTGATTTCCAGTGGATAGAAGATCAGTATTGAAAAATGTTCTACTTAATACCCACATAGAAACACCGAAGTTGTGCCTTCAACTAATATTCGTGGCACTCTATGTACATTCTACAAAATATTACTCCCCAACGTGTGCTTTTTCAGCACGCCTTAATTACAATAATGACATTATTAGAAGAGGCTACAGAGGACAAAATAAACAATTTCGCCAATTCACAGAAAGTAACACTAAAAGAAATCTTGTGAACAAAACAATCTGTACATTATAAAGAGTTTACAACCAACGTTTGACCCAATTAGACAATGAAAAACCAAATCTAAGCCTTTTAACAAGACTCATTTAAAATACTGCTTCGTTGGAAAATTAATGAAAAAAAAAAACCGGAGAAATATGCGTAAGAATATGGTTTCGATGCTTCCTATGACTGTAATTTTAGTCTTATGTTAGAATTTTTTTATACTTTGAAAATAAATTATATTGTAAACCGAACTGTTTTATTTCCGTGACCGTACACATAATTTAATTAACACGCAAATATTTTTTAAAATTTGTTCTAGTAAATGAAATTAAAAACAAATATTCCAGTGAGGAGTATACAGAAACAGTTAAGCTCAATAACAACTAAAACTATTTATATTTCACTTATAATTTTTTTGAAAAATCATGACAGGCGGTGAGCTCATTGCCGATATGAGGTACACGCATCTTTGTGACTCATACAAAAGCTTGAGGAGTAAAAATTAGATCGAAATTAATTTTGTCCGCAATTTTTGGGTCAAAACATTCTTTGCGAACATTTTGGACAGCACAACAGTATGGATCAACACAGTACACGGTTAAAAAATTGCACCTTTTAATTTACGGAAAACTCTGGTTACAAACTATTCAGGAATATTCGTAAATTCATCTCTGTCTTCTTATATTTACCGATACTAAAGTACATTCACTGCGAAAATGAATCCACGAGAACAAAGAAAAATTGTTTGGTTGTAAAGTCGGTTTACGGACGATAGTTTAACGTGACAACGTTATAACAAAACATTGATGAAATTATTGCATACTTTTATGAATAAAATTTAATCATTTTTATTGAATTATCACTATTTTGTATGGATACAAAGAAGGAGTGAAATGAAATCTACAATTTAATTGATAAATTTACTTTTATTTGCACTCATTAATTCAAATATATTTATTACTTTAACGAAAAGATTATTTTAACTATAACTTTTATACATGTTTGCTATTTAACTTCTACCAATCTGTGTTATTCTGTTAAGGATAGGACGATGATAGGAAAAGTAGGAAACGAATGGGAGTGTTTAAAGGATGATGTGAAAGAAAATGGCTTACCCAACACCAAAATTCAGTCAAAAATAATATATTTGCGCCACGGACTCTGCAGCAGTGCTAGGAGGAACGGGTTAGCAAAGAGCAATGAAAATGTTACATTGAAATGCATGAAAACAGAATTACGCCACGGACTCGGTCGCAATGCTATAGGAGGTTCAGGTTAGCAAAGAGCAATATAAAATGAGCGGAACGGGACACAGTGAAACGAGACAATGTGTGTAACGGGACACTTTTTCGCGCGTGCAGCCGGCGTTCATCGATTTATTAGACGTTGTCATGTCAAAAATATTTAAAAACTAGTTAATACTATTGCAAAAATACAATGATTTCTTTCATGTGTGTGTTTACACTGTTTACAACGAAAATCAGGACTCTAAAAGGCGTTGTGTCCACGAAGAACGAGTTGTATGAAATCACGAAGATCTCTTAGTTCATTTCAGGAGAAGTCTTTGTTGAAAAGTTTTACCGTGAAGGTTCTGGTGAATGTTTTCCACAGGGCCGGATTTAGAGGTCTGGAGGCCTCGGGGCAACAGAGGAGCGGAGGCCCCCTGGCCCCAAATTATTTTCAAAATAAAATGAACAATTATTTTCAGTCGAGTTTTCCAATAAATAATTTATTTTGAAATCATGTAGATTCTCTTAGTATTTAAAAAAACATACATAAATATAATCGGAGACAAGAATTATATGAAATTATTGTGGGGGCCCTCCGTTTGTGGAGGTCCCAAGGCTTTCGCCCCGGTTGCCCTCCCTTAAATCCGGCCCTGGTTTTTTCCACGACAAAAACAGTTTCGACGTTTCGGAAACCTAACATCTGCTCGCCGCCACCAGCAAGTCCGTGATTGCTAACAAGTCGTGCTCGACGTGTTCCGGGCGAGGGGAGTGCTCAACAAACACGGGGCGCGCAGGTGCTTGGGCCGCAGCTCGCGCTGCTTCTGGCTCGCGTGAAGCAGCACTCAAGCACGCGAAGCACCGGCACGTCTGTATGCCTCGCCGCCGTGTTTGCCTGGCGAAGTGGGCTCGCCTCCTGAACACACCCGCCGACAGGAGTCTGTATCGACATCGCCTCGCACTGCCCGCTTACCAACAACTCTCCAGGCGATCATTTTGAACCACCTCCTTGAGCTTCATAAAGAGGCGTGTTAAATGTTTAACACACTACAGGCTTTAAATGTTAAAAAAAAAAAATAGTTTATTGCTACAGACCTGCAAAATTCGCGGATTCATTTCGTGATATGCTACAATTCAAATAATTATACCTTAGCGCTGCTTCTGCAATTCGTTCACTGTTAATCTGGAGTAATGAGGGCCAGTTAGAGACTCTCACTCATAGAAGTGTCGAATCACAGACACTCAGTCGAGACGACTCACAAGTCAGCAGCCAACGAACAGGTGGCATTTGACCGAGTGTGTAGAGTGTAGTAGATAGAGTCTATCCTGGAGGTCATTGAATCCGCGAATTTTGCAGGTCTCTAGATATTGCATTTTCATGACACTATATTGGTTCATTGCACCTATAGCAGCATTGCATATTTAATTTTGTTGTGTTTTTATTGCTGTACTGGATATAATCAACATTTTTTCTGCTTTTTGTTAAATGTCATGTAAATGCTAATGCTATTAAGGCGTTGGGATGAATCCTAAGCTTAAAACTTACGGGGCCCGCCTAGTCCAGGGTGTATTTGTGTTACTGAAGTGGTTTGATAAGTGCGGCGTTTTCTGGTGCCTCTAAGTGCAAGGCTGAGGATTAGCGGGCAATCTTCTCGTCGTGCATAGGGACACTGTGACACTTGAGTGGTAACCATTACATTATATTGTTGAGAAATGAAGTTAAAGGTGTAATGCAAGCAGTGGCGGATCCAGAGGTTCACCTCGGAGGGGGCACTCTAGGATTTCAGAGTAGCCAGAGAAAAAATGTCTTAAAATTACTAAATTTGTATTTAATCTACTCACACTACACATAACATCCAACCACCAGATTTTATGAATCTACAAGAAATTCATTAATTATATTAAAATATATTATTGGTTTCAAAAACAATCATTTTTGTCGGCAATATTAATGTAGCTGACAACTGGTGTTTTCGGGGGGGGGGGGGGGGGGCACTTGCCCCTGGTGCCCCCCCCCCCCCCCCTTGGAACCGCCACTGAATGCAAGGCCCTTGAGTGCTTTCGATGGTCTGAAACAGATTTATCATGCAAACATTTATTCTAAAAACACACGTTTTAGCCATTTTTAAAACCTCCAAAAATTACATTTTAAAAACAAAAAAAATTGGTTCTCTGTAAAGTCGGTTTACGGACGACAGTTTAACGTGACAACGTCATAACAAAACATTAATGAAATTATTGATCCAGAAGAAAAGGAAATATCATATTCGGCCTGAGACTGAGCCGTAATAGGTTTTTGCAAACAAACAATTTAGGCATTACAAATATTATATTCTTTGAGGAAGATTTTTTTTTTAAATTTTTCTATCTTTTGTATGATAAAATCTACCTCTGCATACTTTTACGAATAAAATTGAATCATTTTTATTATACTATCACTATTTTGTATGGATACAAAGGAGTGAAATGAAATCTACAATTTAATTAATAAATTTACTTTTATGTGCATTAATTAATTCAAATATATTTATTACTTTTGAAATGTTGCATGCGCAGTATTTATCCGTATTGGGACAATTTTTCGTGCGTGCAGCCAGCGTTCATCGATTTATTAGACGTTGTAACGTCAAAAACCGACTTTTTGTACGAGATGACGGGAACATACGTCAGTTCCTGAAACGTTGCAACTGTTTCGTCTCGTGAAACCTACTGTGCTCGTGTGCACTCTCTCCAGGATGGATGTTTGTTTCATCGCTGGGTTCGGATGTGCATTGCATTCATGACAGCCATCTTTGTTTTCCTGTCTACCTTTTTTGTCATAGCATAGTGAATTTCACTATTGCATGTAGACAACACTAAAACTGGTTTTTTGTCCATCCACTTTACAACGCTCATACTTTCACTGTACCTGATCATACTTTCCCAACATTTAGCTTTTTTCGTCGAGTTGCCCAGTTTATCGGTATTAATATCATCGTTGGGTATGTCTGTTTTGTCGCTGTATTTTCTGTTCTTGTAAAAAATGTTTTGTCACTGTCCGCGTTTTAAAATCGATATGGTGTTAACTCTATTTCATAAAATTCGTTATGTTCTTTTTTTTTTTGACGTTATAACGTCTTATAAATCGATGAACGCCAGCAGCACGCATGAAAAATAGTCACGTTCCGCCTGAGCCGAGCGTGCAAGAACCGGCTAACCACCGTGCGAGAAAATCTTCTATAATACCAAACAGGTTAAGGCGGGCTTTTTAACTAATTGTTCGTGATTATATTTAAACAAAATTATTTAAAATAAATTTGCAAAAAACTGTAAATAATATTTTTAAAATTAAAAAGTATGAAATTTTTCATCAATGTTATCTTATGACACTATCTCGTAAATTATCGTCCGTAAACCGACTTTATAGACAACCCCCCTTCCCCCGTTTTTTACTTCTAGGTTAAAATTTCACGAGGACTAGTTACCGAGGAGTTCCTTTATAAAAAATTACTTCATTTTTAATTGTGCCCCTCCCGGTGGTGCTCACCCCTCCAAGCGACGGGTGCAACTGACCGCCTGCTCCATTTCCCGCCTTGACTTATGTTAATGAGCTCTCGCCCCCTCTTTCCCCCTAACCGACCCGTCGCTGCCGGCGCTGTTTTTCCTATTTGCCCTGCCGTCCGCGCGCGCACACACCTCACAGGAACGGCCGCGTCGACTTTTACAGCTACAAATTACACTCTCGCAGCGCCGAGCGCCGCGTCCGAATTACAATGTAATGGACAAGCCTTCGCGGTCCATGAGACAGGGGGGGGGGGGGGGGGAGAGGAGGCGAGTCCAAGGGAAATAAGGCTTGGAATGAAACGGAGAAGAAGGGGAGGGATGGAAGTTAAAAATACAAAAAATAAATGAAAAAACTCCATCTCGTTACCGTCCCGTAACACCTCATTATTTTACTGGCTGTTTACAAGGATGTAAGCTCTCGTCCCGAGAGAGTTGAGGTGGCGTCCTTCTTGTTCAAACACCGCGGCGCGCGGTTCGCGCGACGAGAGAGAAAGAGAGAGAGAGAGAGAGAGAGAGAGAGAGAGAGTCGTGCCCGCGGGGTGGAGGAACTCATCGCATTCCTGGTTTAATTGCTTGTGCGCATGCGCCCAGACGCCCATCAGGGTTGCACGGAGCCCGTAGCGGAAACACAAGCTGTGTACACCGGTCCCACCTCGGAACCAGCATATTCACGTGCTCTCGTGTTCGCAAGCACGCCTGCAATGCGAAACTCAACCGTGGAACTCCATTAAAATAACGCCGAACGTGTTTGTCAACTGCATTTCCAGACGCGAATCGAACGTAGTTCCGCGCCCGCCGCTAGAATTCGCTGCCGATGCAGCTACATCGACTATTGAATCGTTTAATGAGCAGACCGAAATGTTGAACTATATAATGAAACTAGCTGCAGTACCCGGCGTTGCCCGGGCTAAACACATGGAGCTTTATTGTCTGCGAGTTAAAGCAAACTGGATAGCGCTATATGACAGTGTGTTGGACATATAGAAATGTCACACAATTACTGTGTGTATGTTTATGATCTATGATTTTCTGTTTACCCATGCGCTCGGTTATTTAATATTTATTATTAATTATAAATTATTAAGACCATTAATCGAAATGAAAACTATCCTATCTCTCAAGTTGGAAAAAATTACACATAAATGCCAACTTTCATCGAAATCGGTTGACTTGGTGAAAAGTTCACTGGAAACAAACATCAGGACACTGGATTTATATATATATTAAGATGGCTCCGATAAAAAAAAACCTTGAAAAAATTGTATACCTGATTTCCGACAAAGAGTTTTATTAAAATTCAGCCCTCACGTTATAATCCACTAAGCTGCATTTACTATAAATTTTGCCTTTGGCTTTGTGGACTTTTGTTCTCACCATCCACCACACTGCTTAGATAAGTTAAAAGGCCCTAAGTTTAACTAATTTCTAAATGGCTTTTTGTAGCGTTTCCGAATGGACCTTCAAAATTACACCTTTCTAGGACATTAAAAAGCCCTAAATCCACTACAGTTATGAGTTATCTTGAAATTTATACTGGCCCTAACTCCAATTTGAGGTAGTTTTCGATATTTTTACTTATTTCCTATAAATTTGGGTTCTTTGGAGATAGGTATTTTTATCTTATGGCAACACAGATGGCAGCACCGTGATTGCACATTTCTGTTCCAATTACGAAAAATAAAGCCCATTAAATGTCGTATACCGAAACAAAAGATATTTAGACATATCAAAACACACGCGATACAAAAATTTAAATTTCAAACATGGTTTTGAATCTATGTCCATTGACTACGTAAGCGCTGCTACTACCAACTGTGTTTTTGGAAAGTAACTTATACCCTGAAAGAGCGATTTGTTTGACTCAACAAAATATTTGTTCGTATTTGTCCAAATAAATAGATACGTAGGCTATTATTCAAAAACAAATATTTGGTTGACACACAAAAGACCTTTTTTTTTCATTTCAACTTTATATTTTGTTCGATGTACAAGATTAATTTTTTTACACTTAAAATTTGGTTTGGCAAACCTTGTTTGTTACAAGAGGTTAATATTTGTGTAGCCATATAAAAAAATTATGTTTGGTCTCAAACAATCCTTTTTCTTTGTGTGGTTGAAATATGAGACACAAATTGCCAATTTGAGGGGCGTTGGAGTTAATGCATGGACAAGACAATCGTGTGCAGTTTTTGTGTAAGTTATGTGTTTTAAAATTTATATTAACAAGGAAATTTCAGTGTCTAGTAATTCTGAGAGGCTTAAGAATCATGTGTGTAATTCGCTTTTGTTGACGTATCCGGAGCCTGAAAGCGTGTCACCTTCAAAGTGCAACTGGAAAAAACATGGCGCCTCATAGCAATACAGTTTAACTACTGTCTTTGAAAAATTGTCTTAGTGAGATGCAATGAAATGTTTGGATAGAAAAGTAATTTTGAAGACATAATTTGCATTAAAACAAAAATTAGGAATTAGAGTTGTTGGCTCTGAGTTACAGATCTGTCCATGCTGACATAACAAGTTTCAAGTCAACATTAAGCAGCAAAGTGGCTTGTATTAATATTAATTTCACAAACGCAGGCAGTATTAATAAAGGTTCATTATCGTAGTTTATGTCTGTCAAGGGATAAAATGAAATAAATTTCATGTTTTTAATCAACATAAGGTTTATTTATTATATTTTTTATGAGTAATGTAAACATTTTAAAACTAGAGTAAAAAAAGAATTTAAACATAATTACGATAAATTTTCAGAAAATGGCTCGGGCATATTACTACGAAAGAAATTCCATTGAGAAACATCATTGTTTCTTCTACAAGAAGATCATATACACATATAAGGTTCTATGAATGTTAATGTGGTTTAAGGGGTAAATGTGTTTGGAGATATCTTTAATTGAAATTTGTGCAATGCAGACGGTTATCGAACAACACAAGCTCGCAATACTTGCAATTCTTTAGAGAAATAAGAAAGAAAGACTTGTTTCACACACTATCTCTAAAGTGATTATCGAGGAGATTTAAACACTCTCGAAAGAAAGGACATAAACAACTTGTTTTATAAGAAATATCATAGAATTCTTGCCCCTTGGCAAAAAATCGGTGAATAATGTCTTTTAACTGAGAGCTTGGCCTACACCTGTGCAAATATGGCTGACAGTGTCAACTCCCTTCAGTTATGAAATAGCGCTTGCTACATATATTTCACAAATCTGTTAAGAGTTTTTAGTGATATACTACTAACGAATTACACTGAAGTAAACAAAAAAGATGGTCTTGTTGAGACACTTTCAATTAATCTGGTTTAAAAAATGCTTATGTAAGTGCCAAGTTCTCGATTTACATTATTTAAATGTTATTAGAAAAATATTCAAATCTTTCTTATTTTAAATATATCGTACAAATTATTTAATCTTTGATGTAATTAAAGAACAGCTTGACTAACTAATATTGACAGGCATATTATTACATTAAATTTACCATAGGCGTCCTGAATTTTATGATTATAACAGGTCTATTAGTATGGGTTACCCAAAATAATGTTAAAAAACTAAAAATTCAAATAAATTAAAATTTTCAGCTTAGTATATGGTATGTAATTGTTCTTACCGTCTATTAACAATCAACAAGGAAAAATATACTGGAAAGACTTTAAATTCACCTGACCCATTTAAAATTGTTCAGGGGTTTAAAATTTAAAAAAATATTGGGTTTTGTACTAATCCAGTTGAAAGCTATTAGTATGGAAACTATTTGATGTTTCTAGTTCATATGAAAACAGATAATAACATATATATTAGTACATATTGGTCCTACGTAATTTTTACAGCCCAAATCAAAACTATTTAAATTCATTGAACGGCTTTTGATCCAGCACTTTCAGAACCACGGCCATGCCTAATCAGTAGAGACCTGCAAAATTCGCGGATTCATTCGGTGATAGGGTAGAATTCAAACACATATACCTCTTAGATAATTTTTATAATTGGCTTACTGATCATCTGGACGAATCTCAACCAGTTATAAACCCTCAACCAAAAAAGTATCGAATCACAGACAAACCAGCTGAGACGACTTACAAGTCGGCAGCCAATGAACTTGCGTTATTTGCCCGAGTGTACAGGAGTATGTGTAGTCTATCCTGAAGGCCATCGAAACCGCGAATTTTGCAGGTCTCTACTAATCAGCAATTTTAGCGGATTATCGAACCTCAATACAGTTTCAACGGGAGCACTAAAAACTCAATATTATATATATCGTGAAGTAGGAAACTCGTTACTGTGGCCAAGATTAACAGCCTGAAACGCAGCGGGAGGTGTGGTTGGGAAGGGGGGAGTGAGATCATTTGTACCGGACTACAGAATGCCGAATATATGAGTTTTTATACGTGATAACGTCTTATAAATCTATGAACGTTGGCTGCACGCACGAAAGAGCATGACTCATAGTCACGTTCCGCCTGAGCCGAGCGTGCAAGCGAGAGCGCGGGAACAAGCGATAGAGAGGCACGATCGGCTTGTGACGCATCTATCTCTCTTCCACTCCATCGGCCGATGCGTCCGAGTAGAAGAGAGACAGCGGCAGCACACAACCTACACGTGAACTGTTTTGTCAACTGTTTATGAAGTGAAGTGAAAAGTTAATGTGGTTCCCATTGTTTATTACAACAACAATTGCGGCAAAAAAAAAGGTAATTAATTCTTGCATTTTAAGAATTTGATTAGAGATATAATCTCATACATTTGTTCTTATGACGTTATCACGTAAAATTATCGTCCGTAAACCGACTTTACAGACAAACCCCTTTTTTCCCCTGTGTATTCCCTGACGTCCCTTGCGAACCGGTTCCGGCACCGCTCCAGAGGACCACTCGAAGCCGACGCGCTACAGTTCTTCTCCCGCATTCAACTCTCCCGGCGTCACCAGGTGACGGTGAGTGATGCGAGGATGGGTGAAGGGGGGAGAGAGGGGTCACCCGCCCGGTCGTAATGAGCAAAGCTTTATGCAGATGCTCGCGCCGGCGAGAACAAGAGCCTTCAGCATTCAGCAGGGAGGGGGGGGGGGGGGTGCCGCGGCCTCCGAAATAAAGAAGCCTTACCCCCCTCTTACCCCGTCACTCCCCAACCCTGTAGCCTCTATCGCGAGGATTGACCCCCGGGAGGGGTGGTGCTTGGGACAAGAGCATTCTGGGGAGGGAGGGGACACAATGTATTCCGATCATCATTAGATAAAGAACGTGAGATAATGCGCGCACGGTAAAACTGGTATTCAATGCGCGCCCGCGTCTCTGCAGGCTCTTTCCCCGACCAACCCCCGCCTCTACCCTACGGGCGCGCGGGTGAATGTGTAATTAGTATCGAAGGCTGTGGAAGAAAAAAGAAAGAGGGAGAGGGGGTAGGTTGCACCCCCGGGGGTCGCACAATGAGCTAGGAGACGCGTCGGTAATCGCCCGAGCGGACAGGCGAGCGGATTAAGGCGGGGTGCAGGGCGCAACCCACCCTCACCACCCCCTTATTACACACCCCCTGACCCTACTGGCTCGGTCAGCTGAGGGGGTGGCGATCCCGCGCTTCGGCCGAGAAACAATACAGCGGAGAAGAGCTGAGCAGGGGTGCAGGGTGGGCGTACCGACGCTAGATTGTTTCGGATTGGGGGGTAGAGGCACCCCCCACCCCTCCTTTGTTACGCCTGTACTCGCACGTGCTACGTGAAAAGAAACCTTATTTCCATTCTATTTTTTTTTCTTTTCATTAATTACTGTCGTTTGATTGACGTTCGAAGGGTTGCCATTTTCCCACCCCGTTGTCTGTGGGACCCGCATATCAAATGAGTTGACTCACCGCGCAGTCCGAGATCTGCGCGTTGATTCTGCGACCGGCCTGTGTGACGCTGAAGGTACTGGATTCTCGGCACACGGCATCTGGCGGGAGTGATTTCCGCGGTGCTGCCAAGCGTGAACCAAATATCACTACGCCAAAGGGAAGCTTCAAAGTGTGCACCGTTCAATTAATCAAGTCCAAAACCAGGATTTAGTAAAAAAAACTTTTCAAGTCTTTTTCAGTTTTATCTGAGCTGTTTCATTATGTAGCATAACATTTCGGGCTGCTAATCAACTTGTTCAATAGTTGACGTAGCTGCTCCGGCAGCGAATTCTAGCGGCGGTTTCGGAAAATAAGTGTGATTCGCGTCCAGAAATTTTGTTTAAAACACAGTTTGTGTTCATTTATCACGCTCTGCATTATTTAAAAGAATTCCACGTTGAATTTCGTGTCCGAGTTTCGTATTATAAGAATTTGCTACATGAGAACACACGAATTTACTATTTCCCGCTGGCGAGTCCTGAAATATTCGCTTAGGTATTTTTTTACTTATTGTCATTATTAAAAATTAAGGTGTCTTCATTTGCATTTGTTCCGATGGCACTCTTTTAATAACTTTTTATTTACAGATTCTCTTACCAGATATTTACTAACTGTTATTCTCGAGCTGAAAGTGATCTCACAAGTTAACATTATCATATGTTACTCTTTATTCCTATTGGATTATATTTGAGAAAATTGTACTCGAAAAACAAAATTCAAACACCCTATTGTGATCAATTAAATACAAAAACTCCCAAAATTAAAGAATGAAATGAATCTGAACAGCCCTAACAAAAATTGCATGTGAGACCGAGATGGTGGAAACAAATTCTATTGAACAAAAAAAAAAAAAATAGTGGCATTCAATTTGTCCGTCATGACATCATACCGGTTGGCACAATATGTCGTCACCGAAGTGGTGGGGATTCAGTCTGCTAATAGCCTCCATGAAGGAATGATTTTTTATTATAGCCTTCGTCGGGTTCGAACCCAGGTATACAAACACCATGACATAAATGCATTTTTTAAATTTTATTAAATTATTTAAATGTTTTTGTGTTTTGATAAATAATTACTGATTTTTAAAATGGCGGACGTGACGATTCAATATTGCGCACGTGAAGTCATGATTCAAAATGGCGAAATCCAAGATTTATAGAAAACCAAGTAGCAGTACTTATAATGGCGAAATTAAAAATGATGGAATTGACAATGACAGCTGTGATGTTATAGAAATGGTCAAGGTCATAACCCCAGATACTTACTGGAGGCTGTTAAATGGGTAATTTAAGCCTCTTTTAGGATATTTAAACCGTCGAAGTTTCTGTTCATTAAAACGGAAAATTTTTCCTCGAAAAGGGAATTTTTCCCTGAAATTGAGTAATTTTGAGGATTTTTGAGTAATTATTGAGGAATTTTGTGGGTGTTTTATTGACACCAAGATGGCCGCCTTGATGTCATTATCAAAGATGGCAGCCGGCACCAAGCACCACATCCTGTCGCAGGACGAGCCAGTACCTACATCCCTACTGTTTGTAGGTGTCGGTAATAAAATGATAAAGTTTAATTATTTTGAGCATAGCGTCTGTAAAGTATAATTGTAAACGATTCTATAAAAGTAAAAAAGTGGAATAGACTCGTGTTTTACAATTTTTTTAACCTGGCTACTTCATGAAATGAAAAAGAGATGAGTGTGATATCATCAAGTTTATATGTATCCTTGATTTTACGAAAATGGGAATTATAAAACAGGAACTTAGTATTTCTAAAAAAAAAATTAAACATACTTAAGCAATTACCACTTTAGAAAAAAAATTAATCTTTAATGGCTTTGTTAAAAAATATATATTCACTTAATATTTTATTATGTCTAAATATCACTTAAGTAAGATGTTTGTAATTAATCGCGCACTTATCATTGCAATGGTTAAATATTAACAATTTCATGAAATGGTGCAAGGGAGGCCTCGGGTTGTTAGATCGTTATTAATTAAATGTGTGTCATCTGTGACAACAACTTACAAGGTGATCAAATCTTTTTAACTAAATCTTTAAAAAAAATGAGGGTGAACCAGAAATTTAAAAATCAGAAAGAATTTTTGTTTCATGTATAAAACTTAAGATGTCTTATCCCATTTATGACATTTAATTACAAAATGTGTTATTGTGTTGTATTGTAATTAATATTTTACTTAAAGTATTTTTTTTCTTTTAAACATTGACACCTGAAAGACACAGAGCCGATTGTGTACTACGGAGTGCCACATCACATGATCAGGGTCAATGCAGGCATAGCAGCTGCAGCTAAAGCTGCTGAAGACATCGGAAACACTCACGATTTTTTATTTTTCTGTCTGAGTTCGCATCGCCAGCCTTGCTAAATAGAAATAATAGTGTTCTATGCGAAGGGAGAAGGTGAAGATAAGTGAGTCAGACGGTTTCAAAAATTTAATCTCTGCTGATGAAAAAAGAAATCTCCTTTCGTCCTTTTTTTTTTTTTTTTTTTTTTCGCCGGCGAAGACAAAAGCCCGCGCAATTGCTACAAGTAACAGAAGGCTGTTACGTATGCATGTGTGATTACTGTAGAGGGCGTGGGGTGGAGAGAAAGGGGTTTTGGGGAGGGAGGAAGGGGGTAAATTTGCATGCAGTGGCCCGCCGCAGGGGTGCCAACTGCCGGGTGCCACCCGGGCGCGATGCCGGCAGGGTGATCATTAGCGGGAGGTTGTTAGGACCCCAGAGGAGGCCTCCATCCAGCTACAAAGTTACAAAGTTCTCTGTATGTACAATCTCATTTGCAAACGGAACAGAAATATTCAAGTAAAACTACAGATATTTGTAAATTTGTACATTTACGTGAGAAAAAAAATCTGTATCACTACAAAATCCTATTCGGATTCTTACCCGAAACATTATTGCTCTGTGTTTTCCCAGTACCTTTCACAGTTAAAGTCATTTGTTAACCGTTCCCTGAATAGCTTTCCAGCATTAACTGCACATATTAATAAGCACTGTAAAACCAAATAATTATTCTATTAAATTTTTTAATTTTTAAAAATTAAGCTTTTATGAATAATCCATTAAAATTTAAAATAATTGGCCTATTATTGTAATTAATATTATTTTATCACGAAATATGTTTTTGATGTATGAAGAAATAACTATAGACATGCGTTGTACAAAGTAACAATATATTTCTTGCAGTAATACAAACTATTTCATTTGAACTAGTTTTCAAATTTAATTTTTCCTGCATGATGTGAAGACTGCTGAGCTTTTGATAGCAAAGAAATCGTCATAATACAGAATACCTGACGACACTAAGGCACTCGGGATAGTTTTTAAGGTTAGGGTGTACAATATATTTTCTCAAACAACCGAAATGAATTTCACACACGTAAACGGTTTTTCTTAATTCTGTCACCTGTCGGGATCTCTTCATTTTTTTTCTTCTGAGGGAACCTAAGTGTTTTACTTTCACTTTCAGTTCCGATAGGTCCAGCCAGCAATGCAGGTGTGTGCTGTCCGAGCTGCATCGAGAGCCCGTGGGTAAGGACCGTAACGAGAAGTGCAACATTAAGGGGGTGCCCCCCATTCCAGGTCAAGATTTTATATTTACAGTAATTACAGATCAATTTGTAGACTTTTTCAATTGTTTAACTTTCACTAAATGAAAAAATATATACAGCGCATAACTTTTGCATAATTAGCTGCCAAAGTTACATTTTTAACGTTTCTGGGTTGTAGTACAAATAAGGAGAACTTAATTTATTGCAAAACTGAAACTTTTTAGGTTTTAATGCAATGCCACTGGCTACTTCAAGAAATGGTTTTAATTTCTTTCAGAAAATATTAATTAATTTTACCTGGCATTCCAAAATTCTAATTTTTTGTTACGATTTTGACAGCCAAGAAACATGAATTGAGTTTTTGTCATAGAAATGCAAACCATATCATGAGGTAGCCAGTGACATTGCAGTTAAACCTAAAAAGTTTCAGTTCTGCAATAAATTAAATTCTCCTTATTTGTACAATCAAAAATATTAAAAATGTAACTTTGGCAGCTAACTATGCGAAAAGTATGCGCTGTATATATTTTTTTCATTTCGTGAAAGTTAAACAATTGAAAAAGTCTAAAAGTTGATCAGTGATTAATATAAATATAAAATCATGACCTGAAAAGGAAAGCAACCCCTTAAGGAGAGGGGTGCTTGAATGTGATGGACGCGGGAGTCAAGGTCAAAGTCATTCACGATGGTTTAGCTTCTGGGCTGTAGCCGTGTCATTGGCAAATAATTCACCGACGTTTCGATTGGACATTGCAGTCACCATCATTAGAGAGCAGTTACCTACTTCCTTGGCAAAAAAATTCACCGTCGTTTCGGTCGAAATTTGCAGTCGCCATCATCAGAGAGGTAACTGCTCCCTGATGATGGCGACGGCAATGTCGACCGAAACGTCGGTGAATTATTCGCCAAGGACACGGCTACCGCCCAGAACCCAAGCTACATCAGACAATGGCCGTGAAAGCCTGCGAACATTGTCATCCAAGATGGCTGCCGATGTCATCTAAGATGGCGGCCGGCTCCCGGCTCCCCACCCGCCACCCGGTGTCCCCGTATCGGCTATATACTCCTACTATTATGTATGCTTATGTGCACTTTCATGAATTAAATCAATTTTTTAAGTCACTTATTTTTAAAATGGCTTTAAAATAACTCATATGCCAACATTAACATTTATTTAATTTAAGAAATAAAACCTGTTATTTTGTAACGCATTTTTTTTTTAAATTTTAACTTGAACATGATAAGATAAACTTATTAGACAGTATGTGAAATATTTTTTAGTTTTTATAATATATATACTACTGTATTTAAAAACATAGTTTCCAGAAATTGAATGATTTTTTTAGGAGATAACAGTAGAAAATTATTTTTGTTACATAATTTAATTATATCTTGCCAACATTTCATATTGCAATGAAAATGTCTTACCAAAGGTTTTCTTTGACTCAAGCATTATTTACAGTTTGCAAATGAGTAGGTTTGTATTGTGCGACTAGCCTGTGTACCAAGAACAAATTGATCTTAATTCCAGATTTTTGAAACGCTTGATTAGTCAGAGGGAAGGGGTCCTCGCCTGGTAAGTGCTGAAGATTACTCACCGTTGTGAGATGCAAGCGACACAAGAGAAAAAGGAAAAAAAGTTCCACACGAGGTGCAGCCTGTTACTCTAAAAGTGGAGCACTCATCTCGAACAAAAACATATCGCTGCGGATACAGGTCCCAACAAAAGCTTAAAACATTTTTGTTTTGATTCGAAACATCTGGTAGATATTACCTACTTCTTAACGTTGCTTAGTACACGAATATATAGCGTTGCCATATTTTTTCACGGACCAACCGGGACAGTTCTGTCTTTTTCACTTTAGGTTTTAGGGATGTCGGTTTCAGGGGGGGGGGGGGGGGGGGTTTATGAAAACAGTAATGTAAAAAACACTTAAAATATAGAATAGATAATCTTTGTTATTTTATTCATAATGGTACACAAACATGATATTTTTACAAAACAAAACAGTTTTCTACTTGTTGTACCACTCGTATTTTTCACTTGAGTGAACCTTTCTCAATAAGTCCTTCTTCTCTTTAATTTTTTCATAAAATTCATTGCAGCTAAGTCCGAAGTTAACTTTGCACACCATCAAACCGCGGAATGTGGACTCATGCATCAAACCCCGTTCATCACTCCAGGCACTGTTCATCATCGAAAAAACCCGCTTAACTGGGGCGGACGTTCCAGGAAGACAGAACACATACTCAACAACCATTCCAAGACTAGACATTGCGATGTTTTGTTGCTTAAAGGAAGAGAGTAGCTCCATCCATTTTTCTTCGCTTGATTTTTTACGATCGTTTTCCTTTTCTTCTCTTTCCCAATCACCTACTTTAGAAGCCCAAAATTTCTTGGCAAGAACAACCTCATCAAAAAGCTCGTCAGTGTTAACCTTAGGTTTTCCGAGATTCTTGTTTATCAACTCTGCTGTTCTTTCAACGTTTTCCCATGAAATGATGTTTTCATTGATCCAGACAAAGTCTCGTGCTTCACCGAAACTGTCTTCCCACAGGTCAAGATAAGAGATACACCGACTGTAAAATTCTTTGAAGTCACTGGCAATGCGGTTGCAGTCTACATTGTCTTTCCCTTGAAATGATTTTAAGAGACATTTAGCCCCTTGGGGAACGAAGTTTGACTCTTTTCTTTCTTTTAAATTCTCCTTCAACAACTGTAATAAATGAGCAACATCAGTAGCACTGGACTTACATTTTTCCAAGGCTGAAATTGTTTTATTAAACAATGTTTGCTGGCCATGCACAAACCAAAAAATCATTTCACCACATTCATCATCAAAAAAGTTTTTTATCAGAGCTGGACACATTTCTTGAGATAAGAAGTACTCCTTCAAACCTGGAAATATTTGTAAAATTCGTTCAATTGCAGGCATGAGGGAGAGGAATCTTGTATTACCGTGTTTTAATAATTTACGATATTCAACATCTACAAACTCACAGAACTCTTTGAGCTGAGTGACCCTTACTGTATAGATGTGAAAATACTTGTAAATCTTTACTACAAGGGCTTCGACTTCAATGGGAAGCACATCTACTGCAGTCTGGACTGCGTTGTGGACAATGTGAGCTCCACAACCGATACCAATTATTGTTCTCCCCAGTTCATTCTTTACAAGAGTAAAAACATTGTTTTTCCCTGCCCTCTTGACTCCACCAAAGATTGTGTTGCAATTGTCACCACAAAAGCCCACTACTCTATCTTCCAGTTTATTTTCCTTGATGACTGTCTTAAGATGACTTGTAAATATGTCTGCAGTTTCACCAGGTACAGATTTAAATTCTAGTAGTTTGACTTGCACTCCAGATTCCTGTTTAAAATAACGCACAACTATGGGGACAAGTTTAACCTTTTTTCTGTTGGAAGCATCCATACTTAGCGCAACAAAATTTACATTTATTAAATCATTCTTTAATTCTTCCAGCGCTAAAGGTGCTATTACATTTAATATTATAGCCTCACATATGGTTTTTCCAAATGAAAATTTTGGTTTCAAAAATTTGGAAATCAATCTAGAGGAACATGTGTTGGAATTGAAGCTTATGTTGTGATTTGATGTATGATAGGCGAATGTCGCTTCTTTAGCAGCTATTTCATATTCAGAATCAAGAGGATTTGTATTTTTGAAAAAAGTTGAAATTTTTGACGATCCAGCAAGGCTTAGTAAGCTATTTTTGTGTTTCTTTGAGTTTAAATGGTCGTTAATATCAGATTGTCCTCCGTGAGCAACGGAAAAGTCAGAGCCACATTGTTCACATTTGACTCTATCATCATGTGTACATACCTTTTTTAAAAACGGAAATTTACTCTGAAGGCTTTCACTAAATTTGCAGATCTTTTCGGCATGGTTTTGAGGTTAGATTACTCGATGAAAAACACAAAGTCACACTGTTACACAAACTGTTACATTGATTTGCCTACTTGATGCAAGGAAAACTGTACAAATAGTTATTAAATCGATTAAGGCTATATATTTAACTCCTGTAAAACACACTGAAATGACGATGAATAGTTAATACTTAATATTAATAATAAACTAATAACTAATACGCTATTGTAGTACGTGACTGATGGACTGTTGGAGATGGCGACTACCGCGAGATTCCGTTAGTGCTCGGTACAAGTCGGGCAGTTTCGTAAGTGGTAGGTATATTTTGGCGCTGCTAGAGTGGGGAAACATATTGACAATGACAATCACGCGGGGGCGGGATGCGTATTGGTTGATTCAAGGTTACGTCGACTGCAGGCTTCGCCTCCAACGGACTTCTCTGCTGCCGACTTCTGTAAATTTGTATTACTGTGTTACTTACCAAAATGTTACTGATCACACAAGAGCAGATTAATCATTCTCTGATCTAATAATTTTGCTCAATTATTTCCAAGAAACTGTGCCCTGAATCTAAACCGGGACAATTTCAACAACCGGGCGGGACACCGGGACAGCCCAGTATATCCGGGACTGTCCCGGCGAAACCGGAACGTATGGCAAGTCTACGAATATACAACCTAAAGTCCAGAGTTCTATCAAATCTAAATCCTTAGTGGAGTAAAATATACATTTAACCTGGTTTTTTTATAATGGAAATTGTTAACATTAGCATGCCAATGTTTCAAGAATAATGTGTATTTTTTTTTTAACATCTGTGATGGCCAACATTACTCTTTTTCAGAACACGATGTTATTTGTAAGACTTATCGGTAGGCCTGACTCAAATGAATTATAATTGAATTTCCTACAACTAATTTGAAATGTAGAATTATTAAGTATAGGCCTAGTAACTAAAAAAAAACAATATGTGGCGTATGGTAAGTAAAAGAAAATAATTTATTAAAGACAGTGTAAAGTATTCCAGAAATAATATATTTTTTTTATAAAAATAATTCCATGAATAAAGTCATAGAATAAAAAATTATGTTTCAATATTTCTGTACGAATAATATGAATTACGAACATTGACTGCCGGCAACCACTAATGATCTTTTAAATTCACATTACCGATTTTTAGACTTTTTAAACATAACAAATGTAAATTTGGCAGATATTTTTTTGAAGGCAATATTTATATATTTAATATTTTGTAAAAGTAAATTCACTATACAGGTCTAAAGGTTTTGCATTCTTAAGCAGAAATATAAATTAATTCCCATAAATGGGAACCACCCTAGTAAACATCAAACCCACAAAGATACAACTCTGGCATATGATCTTCGCGGACGAGGATTCTTAAAGTTCTTTCTTATCAAGTATGTTCATAAATTACGACTATAGTGTCACCTGCCTTCCACCATAGCAATGCAGTTTCGATTAAAGGTAGGTGTCAGAGGGGACGCACCACTACGCCGAAATACCACAACGCCGACAGCTAGAAAATTGCTGTGTACCACAACGCCGAATTACCACAACGCCGAAATATGTCATTGCAGGACTGCCACAAAGGTTAGGTTAGGTTAGACTAGGTTAGGTTAGAATAGGCTAGGTTAGACTAGGTTAGGTTAGACTAGGTTAAGTTAGACTAGGTAAGGTTAGACTAGGTTAGGTTAGGCTAGGTTAGGCTAGGCTAGGATAGGATAGGCTAGGTTAAGTTAGGTTAGTTTATATTACGCTATGTTAGGTTAGGTTAGGTTTGATTGTGGTAGTTCGGCGTTAAGGTACATTTAAGAAACAAACACAAATTCATTCAGTTGTTATTTCGGCGTTGTGGTACACAGCAGTTTTCTAGCTGTCGGCGTTGTGGTCAATTTTGACATTCGGCGTTATGGTTTTTCGGCGTTGTGGTAACGACCCGGTGTCAGACACGGAATGTTTCGTAAGTGTGAAACGTGGCGGACGTTGCTGTGAGAAGGTGTGTTTTCTCGGGGTGCTTGGTTCGCTCTTTACTCCAACTTTCATCTCTTCGCCATTGGTCTACGGGTGGACTACCCCCAGAATGGCGCCCCCTGAACACAGACCTCGATAGCAGGGCGGCATCATAAAGTCTACACTATACGGGTGGCCGACACGTGTATTATGTTAGTTCTCTCCCGGCCATTACTACCACACGATCCAAAAAATAATCATGACCTCATATAAAAGATTTAAAATCAAAACAAGTAGCAGATACTTGAATAACGAAGTTAATGTGGACCCCAACAAACTCGGATGAACAAAAACACGGATAACCCGGACATAATAAGATAATCGTCTTGGTTTTTCAGTTCGCCCAGTGGCATCATGTTTCTGCAGGTTTTCTTCACTGTAGGTTCCTTCACTTAATTCCATGATTTTCCCAACCATTAAACAGGATCTTAGAGGTTTATTTTCTTTAGGCTTTCAACAACAGTTTATTTTATAGGTCCTCAAGCCAATGTTTCAACAGGCTCTGCTGGTAATAGCGCTTTAGCGGCTCGGATAATACATATCCTTGGTTTACCAAAGCTTGGTTAGTCAGGACTCTACCAATATAAATGCGCTAAGAAATACTGAAATGAACGATACTAGGCATCATGACATCCTAACCGTTTCAGCCACACTTTCTCAATTCTTGAGATAAATCTAATTTTATTTTCAAATTCAACTATCCTTTTTTTTGAAGTGACAACGTCTAATAAATCGATGAACGCCGGCTGCACGCACGAAAAAGTGTGCCGTTACGCACATTGTCCCGTTACGCTCATTGTACGCTTGCGCCGCATCTATCTCTCTTCTACTCGATTGGAACAACCATCGATTTGACTTTTTCGGGCACATTAAACTTGAAACACTCCCATTCGTTTCCTACTTTTTCTATCATCGTCCTATCCTTAACAGAATAACACAGATTGGTAGAAGTTAAATAGCAATCATGTATAAAAGTTATAGTTAAAATTATCTGTTCGTTAAAGTAATAATCATATTTAAATTAATGAGTGTAAATAAAAGTAAATTTATCAATTAAATTGTAGATTTAATTTCACTCCTTTGTATCCCTACAAAATATTGATAATTCAATAAAAATGATTCAATTTTATTCACAACAGTATGCAATTATTTCATCAATGTTTTGTTATGACGTTGTCACGTTAAACTATCGTCCGTAAACCAACTTTACAGACAACCAATTATATATATATATATATTGTATGGAAATAATCTTACGCTATAAATATAATGAAATATATTTTTTTAATAATTAGTAAAAAATTATATTTTTTTATTACATAGCCATAAAGTATGATGTCCAATAGAATATAGGTACACCTTAACCGACACATTCAAGGTTTGATAAACTCCATGTATCATTGGGATATAAATTGTCCGCTTCAGTGGACGAACTGACTGAAAGGGTTAAAGCGGCTGCGAGGTCCAACTCCGCGCAGACGTCTGACGTCAATGAATTTTTTTTTTTTTCGCCTCGCCTCTCGCTTTCGGCGTGTACAGTCGGACCAGGATAGCTAGTGCCCTCTCGCCAGAAACCACAATCATGAGCAGCTGAGCTGCAGGGACTGGAACCCACGGACCTGGGTGTCATTAGTTTCTTTATTCCTTCCACAGCCACGATTCATGCCCTTGATATTACTCAACTTGCTCATCTAGGGTGTATGTCCTATTCCATGTATCATTTGCTTTTACGGTTAACACGGTTAAAAATGTAGACTTTTTGACTGGCCAAACATCAACATACACACTAACACACACATATATATAATATACATTATTATAATTATTTGAATGCCTACCAACAGTCAGAGCCTTTAACAGGTGGGCACTTAACAAATATTACAAAAAATAACAATAACATACACAAAACACAATAATAACACAACAATAAAATGGGACAACACAAACATAAACAAATGACAAAAGACACTTTAAAAAATATATAATAACTAAATTTGTCAATTTCAAATTTATTAATTAAATAACAATAAATCTAGGAGAGATGGACCTCCTTTTTTGAAACTCTTATAATTGTGTTATTTGTCAAGATATTGGTGAAGTAAATTTCGCTATGATATTCTGGTGATCTATGTATATAAAAATCAAAGGTGTATGTAGAAAATTTACGTTGACAAAGTGAAGAAAAATTTTGAAAAATTTTGCAGTACTGGTCCATCTATACCATATACCTAGGGTTAGATGGACCAGGCTATATGGGAGAGATGGACCAGCATTGAGAAAGCTATTTAATCATTTATGACTAACTTTAAATTCAGATTTAAGCACTCAATTAAACAAAAATCGTTTCTGACGTACAGCAAGTCTACAGTGCCTATACATTAACATGTTTTACAAGGTCTTTCTTCTTTCAGATGTAGTTTTTCAAAACCCGTAAAGATTTTAGTTTTTTTTTCCACATACATCGCACTTATTTTCGTACTTTGTGCAATTATTATGCAACCAACGGGAACACACTGTGCATTTAATCCAGTCTTCTGTACTTTTTGTAGTATTTTAGTCCTCATTACACCCAACACATTCATCTTCGTCCCAGTCACCATCATCAATTATCATACAAAATTGGCTGAGAAAATCCTTTGGTGTTTGGTTTTTTATGTTTGGTAGGCCTAACAGTCCTAGTTAGGATAGCTTCTTTTCTCCGTCTTTTTCTTTCTTGTTCTTTTATTTTCTTCAGTTTGTCATGTTTTCCTTGGGTAATACGTTGTACATTATCCTTAGAATTTAGTACTTTCGAAAAAATTGCACTCTTACCACGGGCTGTAGTTTTTTTTTGTTAAGATTGGAATAGGTGAGATGTTGTTCAAATTTTTTGTTGGCGTGGGGTCGTCGACCTCTTTGACTCCGGAGACACTTGTGGGCCCTGACGAAGTTCCAGGAGTCGCCAGGCATTCATCACTGATAGGCTGTTCGAAATGTCTTATAGGTAGAGCAGATTCGAGTGGAGGGGTAGACCTATCGGTGACTATGGTTGCTTCTTGGTTTGATGTCAAACCAATGTCTGGAGAGTGTAGTTGAACTAAGTTCGTTTCAGTAGCTTCAGAAAGTGACGTTTCACTAGAACCTCTTGTGTCAGAGGTGGTGATTGTTGAATCTTCGCTAGGTGTCAGGTAAACGTAGTCTGGTATTGCAGAAATGTTTAGCGGAATAATTCCACATGCCTTGAATCCGGAAACTGCATTTTCTACAGTCGCTGATTTGGACCAAGCACATCCTAGCAACTTGCCAAATTGCAGTCTCGTAATCTGCCGCAATGGGTTGTTCCTCATGAACACATTACATTCATTGTTGTAGTTAGACTTCAAAGATAAAAAAAAACTTCTGTCAAGTGGCTGGAAGAAATGGGTCGTGTGACTAGGAAGGCTAAGCAAAATTATATCATTTTCATCTGCGAATTCAAGCATTTATACACTGCTGCAATGGGAGGAGTGTCCGTCAAGAATCAACAGTACTTTTCCAGCAGGCTTTCTTAGCAAAAAGTGATGTTTCAACCAGTCGAAAAAAAATTCAGAGGTTATGTAAGCAGATTTCACGTTCATTGCAATCATGGAACTCGGAGACATGACATCACTGAACTCCTGTTTCTTATTCTTCTCTTTAAAAATGCAATAGGGAGGAATGTAGTTGCCCTCGCCATTAAAACAACATACAAGCCATGCGGACGTGCTACCCACTAGACCAATAAGTCAATTATTGCATACGCACTTTTAAACAAATTTATATCTGTACTAAACAAAGGTCAACATAATAGGCGTATTGATCTTCAAAATCAAATTTACATTCAAATATAAAATTAATTTTTATACACTAATTGATTGAATTATATTTAAAATGACTACAAAAAGTTGTAAAAAATGATTAAAGGCTGTACGAGGTAAAGTGAGTACTTCGCAACTTTTAAATACGAACAAGAACACGCGACTAATGAGAAAACTTCATGTAATAGGCTCATAAGCGATTATTTATATCCTATTTAAAAGTGGCCGAAATATAATAATTTGATCGAAAGATAAAAGTAACTATGGCCTCAAAAGTGCTCACTTTACCGCATACAGCCTATATTGTATTTTTGTTTTTTAAGTAGGCCTAACGGAGAGAAGAATTTACGTTAAAAGTTTGGAAATTAACCTACAAATTACTTAACAATATGTTTTGTGACTAATTTTTTTGTAGAAACGACATTACAAATCTACAACCTACTCATTAATAATACGTAGGCCCATTTAAAACGATAATCCATCTCTCCCACGGTGGTCCATCTCTCCCACTTTATTTTGGTCCATCTATCCCGATAGTTAGGGAGAGATGGACCAGGCCGCCATTACGTCCCTGTTGTGCCCAGCGCAGCTACAGAACACGGCAAAGATACGTTTACTTGTTTACATGTTGTAAGGAATGATGGTTCAAAAATATTGCAAAATACTGTCTCTACGACACAACTGCGTTCACATTAACAAAATTTTTGACCTACCTGTTTTCTATTTTTTTTAATATCTTCTCAATTTACTCATACAAAGGAACTAAAACAACACAGCAAGCGCAATACGGTTGCCACGACACATTCCTTCCAACCATGGCGCTTTCTATTAGCAGGTTCGTGAATTATGCCACCGGTCCATCTCACCCGGTGGTCCATCTCTCCTGGATTTACCATATATTATTTACATCAGAAATTATCTTAACTGCAAGAAAATTAAGAATTCAAAATGTCTTTCATTGAGATTTTTGCCCTTTTGAAAGGGTCTAAATCTTTCAAAATATCATTAAAATTACATATATATATTTATATAATTTCAAATTATTTTGTGTGTAGGCTCCAACTGAGAAAGTCGAACTCACCCGTATCCGTTGTTCTGGAGTCATCATGGATCCCGCTTGAGAAATTCTTTTTTCTACCAAACGTTGTCTACGCTCTTCATTTGTCTCATTTACTCGACAATCATGTAGTTAACTTGCGTTGCGCTTAGCCGACTGAAATTTACATGCCTCACTATTATAATTTCTATCAATTAACTACGAACTGAAATCAACTGTATGTTCCAATTTGATAATTTCAACGGTTATGTTTTGCTATGAAAACATATTACGGTTTTGAATGTACCAAAAAGGCATGATAACCACTGATTAAACACTGAAATATTTAATGTGGATTTTGTTGTTGTTATGAAAACCTGTGACAGCAGAACTCTAAAACTGAAAAGGTTTTCAGAATTAACCGGTTGATATTCCAAAAATTTTCATTCCTATGAACCTTGTCTTCACAATAACGAACAAAAAATAAAAACCAAAATTGTCATGCAGTTCTTTAGTCTTGATCTTTAATAATATAATATATATACATTTATTTATTTATTTGCCTACATGAGTTTTTTGTTTCACATGACAGAGAGTGCAAAACTGCAATGGCGCATGTCCAAGAAATTATTGTATTAAATCAAAATTACCCATTGCATGAACAATTTGAAGAACTTTCAAGATAGTTTGTCTTTTTTTTATGTGTAATATCTAAGCTTTTGCTGTACGGCATTTGGTAGGAGTAATATCATGAATGGAACCGAGGTCGCATGGAACCGAAATATGCTACCATGGTGTGCTGCTATCTGTGGCTGATGGCACGAACCAAAGTTAATAGAGACAAAGGAAAACATTTAATAGTATTAAATGTTTAGATAATTTTATTAAGATGAGGAGTATTTTAATAAAATTTCCTTGTAAAATATCTGGTCCGAAATCGATGTTTTTTTTCCCAAGTCTTTTTCACTTTTATCGGAGCCGTTTCATTATATAGTATAAAATTTCGGTCTTCAATTGGAATGAGTCGATAGTCGACGTAGCTTCTTCCTGCACTGTATGTGATTCACGCCCAGACATTCAGTCTAAAATACAATTTACTTACATATTTATCACGCTGGGCATTATTTAAATAATTATAGGTTACTTTATGTAAGCTTTTGGACATACGCCATTGCTAAACACATGTATGTCTGTAGAAGAAAACTACAAAAAAAGCTTACATAAAGTCATGCACTCCCATTGCACGAATCTTTCAAAGATATATTATAGGTTAAATTTTGTGTCCGAGTTTCGTTTAATAATTATATTCGCAACACTATAACACATTAATTTGCTCGTTACAGAGGTTAGATGCTACACATATCTGGAGAATACTGAAGTGGAGATAGTTTATAGTCGTATGGGTAAGTGGAGACGAACTATGGGGTAACGCTGAGAGGACATCGAAAAGAGCAAACATCAGGCGTGGGGCGTGTGATGCCAAAGTTGGTTTACTGGCGATAGTTGAACGTGACAACGTCATAACAAAACATTGATGAAATAATTGCATACTTTTATGAATAAAATTATTCATTTTTATTGATTTATGACTATTTTGTATGTATACAAAGGAGTGAAATGAAATCTACAATTTAATTGATAAATTTACTTTTATTTCCACTCATTAATTCAAATATGTTTATTACTTTATCGAAGAGATTATTTTAACTATAACTTTTATACATGTTTGCGATTTAACTTCTTCCAGTCTGTGTTATTCTGTTAAAGATAGGACGATGATAGGAAACGTAGGAAACGAATGGGAGTGTTTCAAGTTTAATGTGCCTCGAAAAAGTCAAATCGATGGTTGTTCCAATCGAGTGGAAGAGAGATAGATGCGGCGCAAGCGTACAATGAACGTAACGGGACACAGTGTAATTGGACAATGTGCGTAACGGGACATATTTTCGTGCGTGCAGCCGGCGTTTATCGATTTATTAGACGTCGTCACGTCAAAAAATCAGTATCTTTACATTAATATTTATGTTACATTCACAAAAACAGATTTAAAAGTGTGGGGTTCAACTCTTACCACAAAAGCTTCCAGTCGTGTGAGATCTTCTCAGGCTTGAAATAACAGGACGAGGCAGTCCCTCGGAGGAAATGTTTCCGGACTTGATGAACGAGGGTGAGGGGCGCGAGTGTAAACAATTAACGAGTAATCGAAAAGAAAATAATAATACCACGTCGGCACGCGCCTTAAAAGGCAAGCACAACACCCGACGCCCAACAGCAGAGAGAGAGAGTGTGAGTGCGCGTGTGTGTGTGTGTGTGTGTGTGTGTGTGTGTGTGTGTGTGTGTGTGTGGAGGAACCAGAGGTGGCAGGCGACAATCAGGCGGAGGTGCCTAGAGAGCTGTCGCACGTCCGAGGTGATTAGGATGAGTAGGGCGTCGCTGACGGGCGAGCTGGTGTTTGTGTATTGCCCAGGGGGGGGGGGGGGCAACTCGACCACGCGGGGAGGCGTGGAATGGCCAGCAAGACCACACACGCACGTGGCGACCAGCCAAATGAACAACAATCAAACGGTGGAAAGAAAAGAAAAGAGACGGGAGAGACTGTCCGTGGGAGGGAGGGAGGGAGGGAGGTGATAGGAATGCGCGTGGTTTGGAAGAGGTCCACGCCCACATGCCTAAAAGAGCCCAGGTGAGTGGACAGCCACCGCCCACCGAAAACCGAGGAGACAGAGAAAAAAAGAACGGTGCCTTCGTTAAACGTAAGCAAAGTTTAGGCCAGTTCTTCAAACGGAGACGGATCACGTTCAACGGAGACGGATCTCCCGGAAAATTTCATTAGCCTATCTGCTGCTTCCAAAATGTTCGGAAACTTATCAAATGGCAACAAATGAGATTGCATTTCAAGGTTACGAAATATTAATTTAACTAAAATAAATATACGTATTATGCTTGGAGATCAGAGCACGGGCAGAATTAACATATATGATAAAAATAAACGACAAAGTTACATTAGAACACCTGATATTCTTGTATGTCAAACAATTTCTAACGTATTGATAACATAAAAAAAAAAACATGGTTAACACCGCAGCCAAGTACTGGGCATCTACTGGTCGCACGGAGCAACGTAATCGGAAGAGCATTGCCTAGTTAATTCGTATAGGTCCATCTACAACTGCGTGCCTCTGTAGAAACTATGTTCCACGAGATCCGTCTCCGATAACGTGTTCCGCCTCCGTTTACCGTTCAGGCCCGTCCTTCAATGATACAATCACGTACGGATTATTTCGGCAATGCTCAGCTCTTCCGTCTACGTTACTCAGTGAGAACTGTTTTCAATACGAGAAATATTGTTTACAATACAAGAATGACTAGTATACTATCATTAGTCTACTTTGTTTTTTTTTTTTAATTTGTAAATCCTAATCTTTTTTGCTCTCAGATCTAAAAAAAATAATAAATTTATTTTGTAGAGTTGGTAGCCTTTTCCATGAATTGTAGAAGCGACAGACGGATAGTGAAACGTACATATCTTGCAGGTTTCAATCCATTTCCTTTTTTTACGTTCCCTTGTCATTGTAGTACAGGCCTTAGGCTCAGTCACACATAAAAAGATGATTTTTTTTTCATCGTTAGTTCTATTATGGTCTATTTATACAATTTTATCTCGATAACTCCTTTGCATTTGTTCTTCTATCACAAATATTCTCAAAATTTATTCACTTAGTGTGAATATAGTGTGTGTAACAGGTCGGGAACATCTTTGTAATTATTTTCACTTGCTCTTCTTTTTACACACATTTTATTTAATTTCAATCAGTATTTGATAAATATATTTGTGACAAAAATAAATATTTTAGTGATGTAGAAAGTTGTAATTTTAGAAATTCCCCTTCAATAAAAAGTAATTACAAGAAATATACAAAAAAAAAGAAAGATGTCTTGTAAGACTGAGCCTTGAAGGCTATACGGGTGTTAAGGCACTGTTACTTAGGGGCATTGCTTTCTTGAAGACCAATTAGAGGTTCCATACATGGAAAAACACCCTCCCACCCTTCTATTTTCAATTTTATTCCCTTCTCCATGAAACCCACAATCCACTTACATCTGCTCTCGCGCTGCGCAAAACAAACCAGGGATAAAATTTAATCAGTTTTGTGACCACTGAAGTATTCTAAATCTATGAATAAACCAACACTTTTATGTTTACAGTACAATTTTTTTACCTTAAAAAAACAATTTAATAGTGAGAACACTATTTTGTTGTCAGTCACTAATAAGCCAATATAAAACACATTTAAATTATTTCAAACTGTGTAATGTAAAAAACACATTTTAAACAAAGTTCCATAAAACATTTTGCGTCATGATGTTATACTCTAACATTAAAAAAATAATTTTCGCTTAGCCTTTTTTTTTATGCGATGCGAAGTTTTCGTGTTTTTTGTAAAATTTGCAACTAACTAACTAACCGAGTAAATGGCTGGAGTTGCAATTAAATTTTCACCAAAAAGTTTAAAAATTGTCTAGGCATTAATCCTTTTCCTAAAATTAATTTCTGAATGTGTCATTTAGAAGCTTTAAGCCAATGTAAAGTTTACTGCCTTTATACAAGGCCAAACATAATCAGCTATCAGCGCCGGAAGCGTTTGCTAACTATGCATACAACATATATCTTCATTATTCAAACAATTCATCAAAATTTGTGTAGACTACTATATACTGTGAAGGTACTACATAAATATCTTCCTTGATTACTAACAGTCTGTGTTTTAAACTTAACTCTATAATTATTAGCATTGAAATTGTTAAGAAAATATTTTAATTTAAAAATAATTTTAAAGTTCTGTGTTTTCCAACACATTTTTGAAATGATATAAAGTAGTTTTACAACAAGGTACTTCATTTTGATTGGTACAAAGACAGGTTAGTATTTTAAGTATTGTTGAAAACAGTCTTATATATTATTAAGTACCATAATGAATAATAAACTGTTGTTTCTATCAATGTTAATTAAGTAGATGTGTAATGGTCACGTCTATTAAGGCAGAGGTCGGTCCCCGCCGTGGTCATGCCTCGGGTCAAGGATCAAATCGAAGGTCACATTCCGAACGTCACCCTGAGCCCTCCTCCAGAAGAAAACACAGACACAGCCTTCGAATTCTCGCGTTCACCGAGACTTAGCTCACGTCGACTCTCAGTCACACTCGTGGACCGTTACACAAATACAGATGTGCAGACTGTCCGTTTGTGCCTGGTGGCGGAAAAAGTTGCTAGTTCCCAAAACGTCGCAACTTTATCACAAGGAAACATACTGTGTTCTTCTGTGTTGTCTTCCTTGTTTTATCCATTAATATATTTAGAGGTCTGGAGGCCTCGGGGCAACAGAGGAGCGGAGGCCCCCTGGCCCCAAATTATTTTACAAATAAAATGAACAATTTTTTTCAGTCGAGTTTTCCAATAAATAATGTATTGTGAAATCAAGTAGATTCTCTTAGTATTAAAAAAAACATACATAAATATAATCGGAGACAAGAATTATATGAAATTAAATTTTAGTGTTAATGAATATTTCTGTTAATATTTAACAATAATATAATCATGTATGTACAATGTACTGTAGGTAAAGGTAAAACAGCGAAAAAGGAATATCAAAGGATTTGTGGGGGCCCTCCGTTTGTGGAGGCCCCGGGGCTTTCACCCCTAAATCCGGCTCTGTATCTTTCCATGATATCTTCATCGTTGTGTTCGTATATTTGCTGTGATGTCCATGTTTTGGTTTTCTGTCTGAATTTGCTGTTATTACTGAAACTGTCTCGTCATTGTTAACCCACTGTATTCGTCATGACAATATTCTTTCAATTAAATTTTTGTGCTGTCTGATATTTTGAGTTTGAATGTGTCTGTCCATGCTGTCGTCATTGCGTTGACCATAATACCTGTTCAGGTTCATCGTTGAATCTATATGTTTGACGTCAGCTGATTTAGGCTGGTTCTCTGGGGGTTTATGTTATACTTTTACTTATTTTGCAAATTTTTCCAATGACAAACAGTGCAAAACTGCAATGGTGATTGTCCAAGAAACTGTAAATAATAAATACTGTATACTCACAAAATAATTGGACATTGATTTATAAACACTTATATGTGTTATCACTTATACATCCAAATGTGTTACAAATTATAGATATGATATATTTACATTTGTATGTTCAACCGAAGCCTGTACATAATTTGGCTACCTAGAAACATTTGGGTAAAATTACACCAAATATAATGAGTAGTATATAATAGGGGCTACTGCGCCTGGCTTCTGGCTGTGGAACCGGGAGCCGGTCCGCCATCTTGGATTATGACGTCACGGCGGCCATCTTGGATGAGTGTAACGGGACACAGCGTAACGGGACAAGTAGAACATTTACATTTGACCCTCAAAATTCGCCAAAATTGGGCAAAAATTGCCCAAAATTCCTCAAAAATCGACAAAATTTCCATTTCTGTGGAAAAAAATTCCGCCAAAAATCTCAAAAAATTCCGCAATTCAAAAATCCTCAAAAGTCGTTTTGCCCTAGAAAAAAAACCCAAATTCCTAAAAGCGGCTTAAAACTCCTAAGAGCTAGCCGCTCTAAGCCGCCGAGGTCATGACCTTGAAAACTAGGATACCATGGCAGCCATATTGGATGATGTCGTCACCGTTGCAATTTCCGTTACGGTCGCCATTTTTAACTTTTTTATTTACTTTCCGATTTTAATGACAAAAAATTAAAAATTTATAAAAAAATTCACTAAATAAAATTTTCATAAAAATATTTAAAAAACAAACATTTACGATACGGAGCTTGGAGTCCTCGGTTCAAACCCGACGAGTGCAAAAAAAAATGACGACCGATCCTTCCCCCGCGGTGGCTGCTGGCATACTGACTCCCACCACTTTTCTTCAGAGCATATATAAATCGTCACCTAGTATGACGTCATGTCCGCCATCTTGTCTTCGATGCTGGAAGCCATCATCATTGTATCGTCGGCGAGAGTGCGCTGACGCCATGTTAGTTGAATTCTCACCCGCTAGAGTGCAGTAATCAATCATTACTATGACACCCGCCATCTTGAAATTTGGACGCCATCTTGAAAATCCGTAATTATTTAGCTAGGAATTCGGGAAAAATTCCAAAATTAATTAAATAAATCACTCATTAATTTACATATTGATTCGATCCGCTCCTGTCCTCGGTTGGATACCCGATCGATGCAATAATGTTTAATTTTACGTAAAAAATAATAATTTCAATAAACCATGTTCAACATTCGTAAAGAGACTCTAAATCCTCTACGACCATCATCCTATTAGACATCAAGACCACCATATTGGAAATTCGTAATTTTAATGCTAGAGATTCGGGAAAAAGTTCCAAAATTCATTAAATAAATTTCTAATCTATATACTGATTGAATAGATCGACTAAGGTCCTTGGTTCGATCCCTGGCCGATGCAATAATGTTTAATATTTTAAAAAAAGTACCACTAAACTGACAGGTTTGAGAAAATAAAAACACCACAAAGTCTTTTACAAACATAATATTTATTACACAATTTCTATCCCACTACAGAATCACTTGCGAAAGCCAGCAATCTTATAAACATTTAGCCCTGCATAGACGTGCAACGACTACTTCTTAGCTCCAACAGCTCCAAATGCTCCAAATGGCTCCAACAGCTCCAAATGCTTGACAGCTCCAAATGCTTGACGGCTCCAAATGGCTCCAAATGCTCCAAACGGCCTCCAAATGCTTGACAGCTACAAATGCTTTAAAAGGCTCCAAATGCTTAACACAGCTCCAAATGGCTCCAAATGCTCCAAACGGCCTCCAAATGCTTGACAGCTACAAATGCTTCAAAAGGCTCCAAATGCTTAACACAGCTCCAAATGGCTCCAAATGCTCCAAACGGCCTCCAAATGCTTGACAGCTCCAAATGCTTCAAAAGGCTCCAAATGCTCCAAATGACTCCAAAAGGCTCCAAATGCTCCAAACGGCCTCCAAATGGCTCCAACAGCTCCAACAGCCTCCAAATTCTTAACACAGCTCCAAATGGCTCCAAATGCTCCAAACGGCCTCCAAATGCTTGACAGCTCCAAATGTCTCCAGCAGCTCCAAATGCTCCAAATGGCTCCAACAGTTCCATCTTCAATTGGTTCCAACTGATTCCAATTACTTTTCTTATCGAACTTGGCATGATTACAAACATGTATTTATTAGTATACATTTTGACTGGCAGTGGTAACGTATTTTGCACCTTTAAGTTATAAGTTATATTTAGAAATCAGATTCCGATAAATGGTAGATACCATTTGGAAAGAAAATATATTAATTTATCTTTAAGTTTATACACATACATTTAATTTAAGCCATTATTTTATGTAGCTAGCTTCCCTCAGTTCTTCGAGTATGAAGGATATTTCTTTAATGTTCGAATAGTTTCCTGCACAAAGCGATTCATGTAGTTGTCGTAGCCTGTCAACCAATATGTTAGGATCTTCCCATGAGGTATAATCAATCTCTTCTGCTGCGTTCATCATCATCCTTGCATGTTTATAATAAATATTATTATCTCTGGTGTCTATCGTTTTAACACCAACCACAAGGTCACTTTCGTCAACGTGCCAGTGATTATCACAAGCTTGATCAGGATAATTTATTTTATTACGACGTTTCCATCGTTTTGGTCTCAGATCGCCATCACAGTCTTCACTATTGCATGCTTTTGGTGCTTCAGCACAGTACTAAATCATGTCAGCCTTAGATGTGTCAGCACAGTCTTCGTTCATGCCAGCTTCTGATGTGTCACCACAGTCTTCAATCATGTCAGCATCACAAACTTGATCAGGATAATTTATTTTATTATGTCGTTTCCATCGTTTTGGTCTCAGATCACCATCACAGTCTTCGATCTTGCCTGCTTTAGGTGCTTCAGTACAGTACTCAATCATGTCAGCCTCAGATATGTCACCACAATCTTCAATAATGCCAGCTTCAGATGATTCATCAAAGTCTTCGACCTTGTAAGCTTCAGGTGGTTCTCCATCTTTCACATTTTCATGGAGACGTCTAGATATTGGAGTAAATATATTTTCATTTCTAATGTGGTTACAACTTCCTTCGTTTGTTTTAAATTTTAAATTATTATCTTGCTCTAGATCAGTAATTTTAGCATTAGCTTTTTCGCCTTCGTTCCTCTTCCGCGATGTTGTAGCCCAGTCTTCGTTATCTTTATTCATCTTAATTGTACAGGTCTTGTAATGTCTATCCAAGTAATATCTTCTACCAAAGGATTTCTGACACTGACTGCAATGAAATGGTTTTTGACAAGGACCCAAATTACACTCGCTTCTCTCATGTCGTTTAGCATTCTTTCTCAAGGTAAACACCTTGCTACAGTATCTACAGTGATGACGTTTTGATACAGCAACAAATCCCGTTTCAGGATTCATATTAGTTATTGAGACTAATGCCAGATGCAAACTAAGAGTTTTAAATTAGATATATTACTTAAATAGAATTTTTTAATTATTTCATCAGCGAGAATTAATTTATCTCATTCAAAGGTACTTGTTGCAAGTAGTTCTGCTTTTCAACAACAGATGTCGCCACATGTTACTTGCAGGTAAATAATATTTAGTTCTTTTATGCGGGATGCGGGATGCTCACTAACGATCGCAAAAGAAGGATGGCTTCGCTAGACTCCAAGGAGAAGGAAGTTCGTCCTTCCTGTTAGTGCTTCTCAGATTTCTCAAAGATTATTTGACTGAGTAATGATATTTTTTTTTAATTTCCACCTGATAAAAATATTACAAGTGGTGATTAAGTAGCAGAAATTCACTAATTACATGTAACCTTGAAAAAAAAGACATGCCTCATTAAGTAAAAAAAAATCCTTCATGCAGAGATCAATTTCTCATCTGTAACCAGAAGCACTCGGAGAAAACCATCAGATGTCTAGTCAGGAATAATCATAAGCACCCAGAGAAAACCATCATAATATTGTCAAGAATAATCAGGAGCACACGGAGAAAACCGCCATAATATTGTCAAGAATAATCGGAAGCACACGTAGACAACCGCCACAAGTTTTCTTTGATATCATAAAATTACAAAAAAAATTAATAAAAAATTAAAAATAAAAACGAAAAAATTCAAACATTCTGCTAGCTTGTAAACTTCTCTTTGATGTGCAAAGTTAGAGTTCTAGTACAAGCCAGAATCAGTTTTTGAATTTTTTTCGTTTTTATTTTTAATTTTTTATTAATTTTTTTTTGTAATTTTATGATATCAAGTAAACTTGTGGCGGTTTTCTCCCTGTGCTTCCGATTATTCTTGACAATATTAAGGCGGTTTTCTCCGTGTGCTCCTGATTATTCTTGACAATATTATGATGGTTTTCTCTGGGTGCTAATGATTATTCCTGACTAGACATCTGATGGTTTTCTCCGAGTGCTTCTGGTTACAGATGAGAAATTGATCTCTGCATGAAGGATTTTTTTACTTAATGAGGCATGTCATTTTTTTTTCAAGGTTACATGTAATTAGTGAATTTCTGCTACTTAATCACCACTTGTAATATTTTTATCAGGTGGAAATTAAAAAAAAAATATCATTACTCAGTCAAACAATCTCTGAGAAATCTAAGAAGCACTAACAGGAAGGACGAACTTCCTTCTCCTTGGAGTCTAGCGAAGCCATCCTTCTTTTGCGATCGTTAGTGAGCATCCCGCATCCCGCATAAAAGAACTAAATATTATTTACCTGGAAGTAACATGTGGCGACATCTACTGTTGAAAAGCAGAACAACTTGCAACAAGTACCTTTGAATGAGATAAATTAATTCTCGCTGATGAAATAATTAAAAAATTCTATTTAAGTAATATATCTAATTTAAAACTCTTAGTTTGCGTCAGGCATTAGTCTCAGTAACAATATGAATCCTGATTTGGGATTAGTTGCTGTATCAAAACGACATCACTGTAGATACTGTAGCAAGGTGTTTACCTTGATAAAGAATGCTTAACGACATGAGAGAAGCGAGTGTAATTTGGGTCATGTCAAAAACCATTCCATTGCAGTCAGTGTCAGAAATCCTTTGGTAGAAGTTTTTACTTGGATAGACATTACAAGACCTGTACAATTAAGATGAATAAAGATAACGAAGACTGGGCTACAACATCGCGGAAGAGGAACGAAGGCGAAAAAGCTAATGCTAAAATTACTGATCTAGAGTAAGATAATAATTTAAAATTTAAAACAAACGAAGGAAGTTGTAACCACATTAGAAATGAAAATATATTTACTCCAATATCTAGACGTCTCCATGAAAATGTGAAAGATGGAGAACCACCTGAAGCTTACAAGGTCGAAGACTTTGATGAATCATCTTAAGCTGGCATGATTGAAGATTGTGGTGACATATCTGAGGCTGATATGATTGAGTACTGTACTGAAGCACCTAAAGCATGCAAGTAGTATATGAAAGACGGTCCGACGGCAGGCTTTAAGGCTGTGGAGCCGAGAGCCGGTCCGCCATCTTGGATTGTGACGTCACGGCGGCCATCTTGGAGGAGTGTAACGGGACACAGCGTAACGGGACAAGTTTGACCTTGACCTTTGACCCTCAAAATTCGCCAAAATTGGCCAAAAAATGCCCAAAATTCCTTAAAATTCGTCAAAATTTACATTTCTGTGAAAAAAAATTCCGCCAAAAAATCTCAAAAAATTCAACAATTCAAAAATCAGGATTTCGAAAATCCTCAAAAGTCGTTTTGCCCTAGAAAAAACCCAAATTCCTAAAAGCGGCTTAAAACTCCTAAGAGCTAGCCGCTCTAAGCCGCCGAGGTCATGACCTTGAAAACTAGGATGCCATGGCAGCCATATTGGATGATGACGTCACCGTTGCAATTTCCGTTACGGCCGCCATCTTTAAAATCTTGATTTATTATCCGATTTTAATGAAATTTTTTTTAAAATTTATAAAAAAATTCAATTAATAAAAATTTAATAAAAAATATTTAAAAATCATACATTAACGACACGGAACTCGGAGTCCTCAGTTTGAACCCGACGAGCGCAAAAAAAATAAAAATGGCGACCGATCCTTCCCCCCGTGGTGACTTTTGGCAGACTGACTCCCACCACTTTTTTTCAAAGCATATATATCGTCACCTAGTATGACATCATGTCCGCCATCTTGTCTTCGTTGCTGGAGACCACCATCTTGTTTTCGTCGGCGAGAGTGCGCTGACGCCATGTTAGTTTAACTCTTACCCGCTAGAGTGCAGTAATCATTTATTATTGCTGTGACACCCGCCATCTTGTCATTTGGCCGCCATCTTGAAAATCCGTAATTATTTAGCTAGAAATTCGGGAAAAATTCCAAAATTCATCAAATAAATTTGTAATCTATATACTGATTGATTAGGTCGACTAAGGTCCTTGGTACGATCTAGGACGATGCAAAAAAAAAGGAAATATAACATCAATTTAACATAATAGTAACAGGTTCGAAAATAAAAACACTGCAAGTTCTTTTACAAACATAATATTTATTACATAATTTCTATTTTACTACAGGATCACCTGCGAAGGTTAGCAATCTTACAAACATTTAGGTCCGCATAGGCGTGAAATGACTAATTCTTAGCTCCAATCGGTTTATACAAGACAGAGTCCAGCCAGATCCTTTACAGACATAGTCCTCCTCTTCTTGACAGAGTTTCTGGATACCTTGTTTAACAGTTTGCTTGATATCGTTAGAACTGTAAATTACTGCAGCCGATGTCTTGAATGCACACTTCTTCACTTTGTCATCGAACGGATAAGGCTTTCCATATATACAGTCCAACCACAAGTTATATTTCAAAGGTCCGTTTGTTGCTACGTCATCAGTAAGCTGATTGATTATGTCCTGTCTGATATCATCAAGAAAATTACAAATGCCCTTTGACTCACTTAACGTACTTGGATAATAGTAGTCTTTCAATGTTCCACGAAATGCAGACTGCGCCAAGTAAAAGCCATTATAGTTCACTTGTAATGCTCCGATCACAGTCTTATGTTTATTTTCATGTTCAGATGCCACAGCAATCGGTTGCTGCACATCAGTTTTTTTACTTGTACGCTCACGAGTCACCAATCTAAACTCAGGAGTCGTAATTGCTGCAGGTAGTTCAGCAGTAGGCGCACTGACTTCACCTTTACAGTTTATCGAATGTTGGCGCAAATTATCAATTCGAGTAAACCATTTATGACACTCGTCACAGCGAAACTTCATGCGAGAAGGATTCTTCGTACATTTACTCCTCTCATGTCTCCGTACATCATGTGCAAATGCAAACGTCATGTCGCAGTAGCCACAAGGATGCCTAGTTGAAGACAAACCCGAACCAGATGTCGATGTTACTGCAACTGAATCATTTCCAGGCATACTCTTATGCACATCAATGCATCGCTGTTGTATAGAAACCTTTACTTTCTGCCGCACTGCAGGTCCTTTACATGTCTCCAAGTGATGCTTCAAATTAGCATTTCTTGTAAATTGCTTGCGACACTTAATACAACCAAACATTTTACGATAAGGGTTCTTGGCACATTCTCTCTTCTCGTGTCGACGAGCATTGCTGATGTTTGAGAAAATCTTGTCACAGTAACGACATCGATGTTCGTTAGTTGACGATTCGCCATCCATTGAAGTCTCCATCGAGGGCGAAACAGCGTTCGTCGAGGTTTCCTGTACAGTCAGCACTACCGGCATTAAAGTCTCTTCTGCTGGTGGTATCACATCTGTTGAAATCCCCTCCAATGTTGACGTCATCGTTACCAACGGGATCTGCTCCTTCTCCGTCGTAGCTATCGATAAGGTTCCCGTAGTCGATGGTACAACCTCCGAGTTCAACGTTAAAGACGGTAAAGATGCCATCGAGTTCGCAAGAACAGGTAATTACGCGATTTATGCACCAGATTAAACAATCTAGGTGATCCTTACACCGCCGTCGTCAGAAACAAACTGAGCGTCCTGCTGTCTAGGACTCGCTTATATACATGCACCGGATGGAATAATACGCTAGTCAAATCAAGAACAATTTATTATAATACTAGAGTCAAAACAACATTAAAAAAATAGAAGCACCATCAAAAAAAAAGGAAGCACACTTGGAAGCACCGACAACGAAAAGGCAGCACATTTGGAAGCACCGACAACGAAAAAGGCAGCACCATCATCGAAAAGGCCGCACATTTGTCATTGGCTCCAATATTCATTGGCTCCAATATTCATTGGCTCCAATATTCATTGGTTCCATCAGTCTATTGATTCTATCAGTCTAGTGACTCCAACAGTCATTGACACCAACGACCTTTTTCTTCATCAGCTCCAATGATATTTGGCTAGAATGCTACGAGTCTAAGAGACCATAAGACTACAATTCTACGAGTGTACAAGACTCCTCCAACTACCTTCAAGTGTATAAAGCTCCAAATGCTCCAACAGCTCCAACACGCAATGTACGCGCAATACATGCAATTTACATGCAATAAATGTAATGATTACACAGTACACACACACAGGAAACGGAACGTACACACAGGAAACGGAACGTACACACAGTACACACAGGAAATGGAACGTACACACAGTACACACAGGAAACGTAATGATCACACATACAGTAGCGGAAACACACACAGGCTTAGTTGGAAATCAGAATACAAGAATTAAAAACATTAAATTTTTACTTTCAATATTTTATTACTTCTCAACATTACACAAATACAAGTAAAAGAAGCCATTATTGTATGTAGCCAGCTTTCCTCAGTTCTTTGAGTATGAAGGATATTTCTTTGATGCACGGATAGTTTCCTGCACAAAGCGAGCCATGTAGAAGTCTTAGCCGGTCAACCAATAAGTTTGGATCTTTCCATGATGTGTAATCAATCACTTCTACCACCATCTTACTTGCTTGTTTATTATAAATACTTTTAATATCACAATCGTCCCAGTGATCATAATAAGCATTAACAGAGATATTTATTATAACACGACGTTTCCATCGTTTCGGTCTCAGGACATCGCCACATTCTTCGATCTTGTCAGCTCTAGGTGCTTCATCACAGTCTATGCCTTTGTCAACAGCCTCAGAGTCACTGTAACAATCACTGTAGAAGACATCCTCTTCACCCAGATTACCGTATGAATTCGCTATCGATGATGTTGAAGTGTCTTCATCGTCTTCATGCTTCCTTTTTAGGAGTCCATCATTTTTACAAAGAATGGAGGATCTACTGTATATAGGCTTGAATGTATTCTCACTTTTCACGGTGTTGATACTTCCATTAGTTTCAGTCTTCCCGAAGCCATTAGCATCCTTCAATTTATGTTCTTCCTCACGATCGGGTGAGCTAATACCATCACGCTCAGGACAAGGAAAATTATTGTCATAATGCAGATCACTCTTCCTTAGCCTAGTGGATCCATCGGTGTCCTCTATGCCGTAAGTAGTCTTGACTTTACATGTTTTACCATGTCTTTTTAAGCTGTCAATTCGTGTTAACAACCTGCTACAACGATTACAGCTTAACATGTTGCGTAGTGGGATTCTAGCACAATCATTCTTCTCATGACGTCTAGCATTCCTTCTCATGACAAAATCCTTGCCACAGTATCTACAGCGGCTTCCTTCCGATTCAGCTATAGATATCAAACCACGATCCATGGTAGCTTCTGTGACTAATGTTAGATACAAACTGTCAGTTTTCTCCAATTGGAACCATTTCTTAAATAGAGTTTTTGAAATATTTCATCAGCGAGAGTTAAGTTATCTAATGCAAAGCAAATTGATGCAAGTAGTTCCGGCTGTCGTCAACAGATGGCGCCACGTGTTGCTTGCAGGTAAATAATATATATTTCATTAATGTGGGATGCGGAACGCTCACTATCGATCGCAAAGGGAGGTTGGCTTCGATAGTATCCAAGGAGAAAAAAGTTCGTCCTTCCTGCTAGTGCTTCTCAGATTTCTCACGGTCCGCCATCTTGGATTACGACGTCACGACGGCCATCTTGGATGGGTGTGACCTTGACCTTTGAATGAAACCGCAGGAATGATCGCAAGCACACGGATTTACCATCAAAATATTGATAAGAATAATCAGGAGCACACGGAGAAAACCATCATAATATTAGCAAGAATAATCAAAATCACACGGAGAAAACCGCCACAAGTTTTCTTTGATATCATTAAAATAAAAAAATTAAAAATAAATAAAAAAAATTAAAAATATAAACGAAAAAAAAATTCAAACATTCTGCTAGCTTGTGAACTTCTCATTGTTGAGCAAAGATAGAGTTCTAGTACAAGCCAGAATGTTTGAATTTTTTTTTTCGTTTTTATTTTTAATTTTTTTATTTATTTTTTATTTTTTTATTTTAATGATATCAAAGAAAACTTGTGGCGGTTTTCTCCGTGTGCTTTTGATTATTCTTGCTAATATTATGATGGTTTTCTCCGTGTGCTCCTGATTATTCTTATCAATATTTTGATGGTAAATCCGTGTGCTTGCGATCATTCCTGCGGTTTCATTCAAAGGTCAAGGTCACACCCATCCAAGATGGCCGTCGTGACGTCGTAATCCAAGATGGCGGACCGTGAGAAATCTGAGAAGCACTAGCAGGAAGGACGAACTTTTTTCTCCTTGGATACTATCGAAGCCAACCTCCCTTTGCGATCGATAGTGAGCGTTCCGCATCCCACATTAATGAAATATATATTATTTACCTGCAAGCAACACGTGGCGCCATCTGTTGACGACAGCCGGAACTACTTGCATCAATTTGCTTTGCATTAGATAACTTAACTCTCGCTGATGAAATATTTCAAAAACTCTATTTAAGAAATGGTTCCAATTGGAGAAAACTGACAGTTTGTATCTAACATTAGTCACAGAAGCTACCATGGATCGTGGTTTGATATCTATAGCTGAATCGGAAGGAAGCCGCTGTAGATACTGTGGCAAGGATTTTGTCATGAGAAGGAATGCTAGACGTCATGAGAAGAATGATTGTGCTAGAATCCCACTACGCAACATGTTAAGCTGTAATCGTTGTAGCAGGTTGTTAACACGAATTGACAGCTTAAAAAGACATGGTAAAACATGTAAAGTCAAGACTACTTACGGCATAGAGGACACCGATGGATCCACTAGGCTAAGGAAGAGTGATCTGCATTATGACAATAATTTTCCTTGTCCTGAGCGTGATGGTATTAGCTCACCCGATCGTGAGGAAGAACATAAATTGAAGGATGCTAATGGCTTCGGGAAGACTGAAACTAATGGAAGTATCAACACCGTGAAAAGTGAGAATACATTCAAGCCTATATACAGTAGATCCTCCATTCTTTGTAAAAATGATGGACTCCTAAAAAGGAAGCATGAAGACGATGAAGACACTTCAACATCATCGATAGCGAATTCATACGGTAATCTGGGTGAAGAGGATGTCTTCTACAGTGATTGTTACAGTGACTCTGAGGCTGTTGACAAAGGCATAGACTGTGATGAAGCACCTAGAGCTGACAAGATCGAAGAATGTGGCGATGTCCTGAGACCGAAACGATGGAAACGTCGTGTTATAATAAATATCTCTGTTAATGCTTATTATGATCACTGGGACGATTGTGATATTAAAAGTATTTATAATAAACAAGCAAGTAAGATGGTGGTAGAAGTGATTGATTACACATCATGGAAAGATCCAAACTTATTGGTTGACCGGCTAAGACTTCTACATGGCTCGCTTTGTGCAGGAAACTATCCGTGCATCAAAGAAATATCCTTCATACTCAAAGAACTGAGGAAAGCTGGCTACATACAATAATGGCTTCTTTTACTTGTATTTGTGTAATGTTGAGAAGTAATAAAATATTGAAAGTAAAAATTTAATGTTTTTAATTCTTGTATTCTGATTTCCAACTAAGCCTGTGTGTGTTTCCGCTACTGTATGTGTGATCATTACGTTTCCTGTGTGTACTGTGTGTACGTTCCATTTCCTGTGTGTACTGTGTGTACGTTCCGTTTCCTGTGTGTACGTTCCGTTTCCTGTGTGTGTGTACTGTGTAATCATTACATTTATTGCGTGTAAATTGCATGTATTGCGCGTACATTGCGTGTTGGAGCTGTTGGAGCATTTGGAGCTTTATACACTTGAAGGTAGTTGGAGGAGTCTTGTACACTCGTAGAATTGTAGTCTCATGGTCTCTTAGACTCGTAGCATTCTAGCCAAATATCATTGGAGCTGATGAAGAAAAAGGTCGTTGGTGTCAATGACTGTTGGAGTCACTAGACTGATAGAATCAATAGACTGATGGAACCAATGAATATTGGAGCCAATGAATATTGGAGCCAATGAATATTGGAGCCAATGACAAATGTGCGGCCTTTTCGATGATGGTGCTGCCTTTTTCGTTGTCGGTGCTTCCAAATGTGCTGCCTTTTCGTTGTCGGTGCTTCCAAGTGTGCTTCCTTTTTTTTTGATGGTGCTTCTATTTTTTTAATGTTGTTTTGACTCTAGTATTATAATAAATTGTTCTTGATTTGACTAGCGTATTATTCCATCCGGTGCATGTATATAAGCGAGTCCTAGACAGCAGGACGCTCAGTTTGTTTCTGACGACGGCGGTGTAAGGATCACCTAGATTGTTTAATCTGGTGCATAAATCGCGTAATTACCTGTTCTTGCGAACTCGATGGCATCTTTACCGTCTTTAACGTTGAACTCGGAGGTTGTACCATCGACTACGGGAACCTTATCGATAGCTACGACGGAGAAGGAGCAGATCCCGTTGGTAACGATGACGTCAACATTGGAGGGGATTTCAACAGATGTGATACCACCAGCAGAAGAGACTTTAATGCCGGTAGTGCTGACTGTACAGGAAACCTCGACGAACGCTGTTTCGCCCTCGATGGAGACTTCAATGGATGGCGAATCGTCAACTAACGAACATCGATGTCGTTACTGTGACAAGATTTTCTCAAACATCAGCAATGCTCGTCGACACGAGAAGAGAGAATGTGCCAAGAACCCTTATCGTAAAATGTTTGGTTGTATTAAGTGTCGCAAGCAATTTACAAGAAATGCTAATTTGAAGCATCACTTGGAGACATGTAAAGGACCTGCAGTGCGGCAGAAAGTAAAGGTTTCTATACAACAGCGATGCATTGATGTGCATAAGAGTATGCCTGGAAATGATTCAGTTGCAGTAACATCGACATCTGGTTCGGGTTTGTCTTCAACTAGGCATCCTTGTGGCTACTGCGACATGACGTTTGCATTTGCACATGATGTACGGAGACATGAGAGGAGTAAATGTACGAAGAATCCTTCTCGCATGAAGTTTCGCTGTGACGAGTGTCATAAATGGTTTACTCGAATTGATAATTTGCGCCAACATTCGATAAACTGTAAAGGTGAAGTCAGTGCGCCTACTGCTGAACTACCTGCAGCAATTACGACTCCTGAGTTTAGATTGGTGACTCGTGAGCGTACAAGTAAAAAAACTGATGTGCAGCAACCGATTGCTGTGGCATCTGAACATGAAAATAAACATAAGACTGTGATCGGAGCATTACAAGTGAACTATAATGGCTTTTACTTGGCGCAGTCTGCATTTCGTGGAACATTGAAAGACTACTATTATCCAAGTACGTTAAGTGAGTCAAAGGGCATTTGTAATTTTCTTGATGATATCAGACAGGACATAATCAATCAGCTTACTGATGACGTAGCAACAAACGGACCTTTGAAATATAACTTGTGGTTGGACTGTATATATGGAAAGCCTTATCCGTTCGATGACAAAGTGAAGAAGTGTGCATTCAAGACATCGGCTGCAGTAATTTACAGTTCTAACGATATCAAGCAAACTGTTAAACAAGGTATCCAGAAACTCTGTCAAGAAGAGGAGGACTATGTCTGTAAAGGATCTGGCTGGACTCTGTCTTGTATAAACCGATTGGAGCTAAGAATTAGTCATTTCACGCCTATGCGGACCTAAATGTTTGTAAGATTGCTAACCTTCGCAGGTGATCCTGTAGTAAAATAGAAATTATGTAATAAATATTATGTTTGTAAAAGAACTTGCAGTGTTTTTATTTTCGAACCTGTTACTATTATGTTAAATTGATGTTATATTTCCTTTTTTTTTGCATCGTCCTAGATCGTACCAAGGACCTTAGTCGACCTAATCAATCAGTATATAGATTACAAATTTATTTAATGAATTTTGGACTTTTTCCCGAATTTCTAGCTAAATAATTACGGATTTTCAAGATGGCGGCCAAATGACAAGATGGCGGGTGTCACAGCAATAATAAATGATTACTGCACTCTAGCGGGTAAGAGTTAAACTAACATGGCGTCAGCGCACTCTCGCCGACGAAAACAAGATGGTGGTCTCCAGCAACGAAGACAAGATGGCGGACATGATGTCATACTAGGTGACGATATATATGCTTTGAAAAAAAGTGGTGGGAGTCAGTCTGCCAAAAGTCACCACGGGGGGAAGGATCGGTCGCCATTTTTATTTTTTTTTGCGCTCGTCGGGTTCGAACTGAGGACTCCGAGTTCCGTGTCGTTAATGTATGATTTTTAAATATTTTTTATTAAATTTTTATTAATTGAATTTTTTTATAAATTTTAAAAAAAATTTCATTAAAATCGGATAATAAATCAAGATTTTAAAGATGGCGGCCGTAACGGAAATTGCAACGGTGACGTCATCATCCAATATGGCTGCCATGGCATCCTAGTTTTCAAGGTCATGACCTCGGCGGCTTAGAGCGGCTAGCTCTTAGGAGTTTTAAGCCGCTTTTAGGAATTTGGGTTTTTTCTAGGGCAAAACGACTTTTGAGGATTTTCGAAATCCTGATTTTTGAATTGTTGAATTTTTTGAGATTTTTTGGCGGAATTTTTTTTCACTGAAATGTAAATTTTGACGAATTTTAAGGAATTTTGGGCATTTTTTGGCCAATTTTGGCGAATTTTGAGGGTCAAAGGTCAAGGTCAAACTTGTCCCGTTACGCTGTGTCCCGTTACACTCCTCCAAGATGGCCGCCGTGACGTCACAATCCAAGATGGCGGACCGGCTCTCGGCTCCACAGCCTTAAAGCCTGCCGTCGGACCGTCATTCATATACTACTCATGCAAGAGTGAAGACTGTGATGGTGGTTTGAGACCAAAACGATGGAAACGTCGTAATAAAATAAATTATCCTGATAAAGCTTGTGATAATCACTGGCACGTAAACGAAAGTGACCTTGTGGTTGGTGTTAAAACGATAGACACCAGAGATAATAATCCTTACTAATATTATAAATGCGAAAGTAACTCTGTCTGTCTGTCTGTTTGTTACCTTTTCCCGGCTGAACGGCTGAACAGATCGTTATGAAATTTGGCAAGGAGATAGATTATATCCTGGGGATAAACATAGGCTATCTTTTGTCTAAAAAAATAAATTTTAAACGGGTTGAAAAAATATATCTTAATTTAATGTAATGTGTGTCATAGATATACAAACTGTTAGTGTCATTCCTCTATGTATGCCGAGCAATAGCTTTCAAGCCATTACGTTACGTTTTGCTATTGTAAGGAACTAAGTAGAGAGTAAGAAAAAAATAAAGATCTTGACAGTTTGTAGTGTCGCCATATTTGTTTCAATTTTCAATACCGTTTTTGTATATTACAATTTAAATTGCAGAAAAAAATCATGTTTCATAGAGACATATATAGTGAGTGTGTGTCATTTCTCTATGTCCACGAGGTCTCGCCGCGTCAATTTTCTTCTTGGGGCGTACCCGTCCGCTTAATTAAATAAACAGCTTTTATCATTGAATGATTTCATGATTTATTTCATGAAAATCTGCTCTCATAAAAAAGTTAGTTTTATAGACATTCAATAGGTCTCTCTCTCTCTCTCTCTCTCTCTCTCTCTCTCTCTCTCTCTCTCTCTGAAGATCAATCTGATGCATCGTTACAAATTTATTTCCTTTATTTTTTTTAAATTTGATTTGATACAATATGATTTCACTAAAAATCAATTTCTACCCCTTCCTATTTTCATTTCCACATTACGAAGTTTCACTTCTTCCACGCGGAGGGACTCCACGCAATATTTTTGCATGCAATTAAAAACTATTTTTAATGATGCCAAAGAAGTATAACTTCTCATGCGCGTACCTAAGTACACGCACCCATTTTTTTATTTAATTTCTTCTATATATATATTTTTTCTCCTTACCTAGGGCATTCATAATTCTTTTAAATTTCATGTGTATTTTTTTTAATGTCATTCGAGTTGTACAATTTTTTTTTTGTCAAATTGGTCATCATTTATACTTTGTTTCATTTTGGAAACATACGTATTTTAGGTATTATGACAAAAAAAATAGTTTCACTAACATACTAAGGTTTTTATTGTGTGGATAGTTTCAAGTTTAATATTATGTAGGTACATAAATTCTTAAACTTATAAATTTCTTCGAAATTTATTCATAGGTTGGTAGGGATTACTAAAATTTTCTATTTGTCAATATTGTTATTTTTTTTTACATGACCTACTTATTTGCAAGGAGTTTGGTTTAGTGTTTATAATTTATCTGCTGAGCGTCAAGAGTCTTAAGGCTGCTGAGACCTAAGACCAGAAATATTTGTCAATTATGTAATATATTGTTGAAAAATTTGAATTTTTACTTTATCAGGAAAGTTGTTTTTTTTTAATTAGAATAGTTACGTGTAATTGCCAACTTCTTTATTTTATATTAAACATTATGTTGGGTTGAGTGTGAGATAATTTTATTTATGTATGTTTTAATTTCATTTAATTTCTTAAATATATTCTTACCTACCTATTTCTATTAAATTTCAGGCGGATTTTAACATTGTCATTCCAGTTGTATAAATTTTTTGTCAAATTAGTTGTTATTTATACTTTTTGTTTCATTTTGGACTATGTTTTTTTTTTTTACTTAATTCAAAGATTTGTGGTGTGTACAGGGAGTGATATCTCTATTAATTTCTATACTCCTTTGGATAAGCGGAAAATTGCCACCGCAGTTTTACATATAAACAAATCCTACAAATGTTTTAAACATTATGACAAATAAAAAATAGTTTCACAAACATTGTTAGTTGTTTTTTTTTTGTGTGTATAGTTTGAAGTTTAATTATATGTATGTACGTAAATTCTTAAACATAGAGTTATTTATTAATTTATTTAGATAATTATTCATAGGTAGGTAATAAGCTTTCTATTTGTCAATACTGTTATTTTGGTTGATAGGAGTACAGTTAATGCCTACATTCTTATATTCCTTTATATCTCTTTCGATTTGGAGTGTTTCCGAGCCATTCGGGGTCCTCAACGTCAAACCCCCCCCCCCCCCCCCTTCCCAAGTGGTAAAAGCCCCAAAATTTCGAAAGTTTAAAAAATTTGAAAAATCTATCTTTCGATTTTAAGTGTTTTCGAGCCATTCAGGGTCCTCGAAACCCCTGCCACCCTCTGGGAACAAAGCCCAATATTTCGAAAATTTCAGGAATTTCAAATATCTATTCTTGCGAGATGGAGTGTTCCAAACCATTCGAGGTCCTGAACATCCACTTTCCGCAAAAGTGACAGCCCCAAAATTTCGAAATATAAGAATATATATAAATTGGATATTAGCATGTATGTCGTCGATAAACTCTTACACCGTTTGACCGATCGCCATGAAAGTTGGCACATCGAAGTGTTTTATCATGGAGAAGGTTTTTATGCTAACCATTTTTTTTGTAACTCGCCGCTAGATGGCGCAGTAGCGCATCAACTTCTAAACCTTTAAACCGATCGCCATGGGTAAACAGAAAACCATAGGTCACAGATACACAAACAGCAATTATGTGTCATTTCTTAATGTCCACCACACTGGACATATCGCTATACATTTTGCTGTAACTCGCGGACAATATATCGCCCGGTGTTCAGCCCGGGCAAAGCCGGGTACTGCAGCTAGTATTTATTATAAACATGCAAGGATGATGATGAACGCAGCAGAAGAGATTGATTATACCTCATGGGAAGATCCTAACATATTGGTTGACAGGCTACGACAACTACATGGATCGCTTTGTGCAGGAAACTATTCGAACTTTAAAGAAATATCCTTCATACTCGAAGAACTGAGGGAAGCTGGCTACATACAATAATGGCTTAAATTAAATGTATGTGTATAAACTTGAAGATAAATTAATATTTTTTTCTTTCCAAATGGTATCTACCATTTATCGAAATCTGATTTCTAAATAAAACTTATAACTTAAAGGTGCAAAATACGTTACCACTGCCAGTCAAAATGTATACTAATAAAGACATGTTAGTAATCATGCCAAGTTCGATAAGAAAAGTAATTAGTATCAGTTGGAACCAATTGAAGATGGAGCTGTTGGAGCCATTTGGAGCATTTGGAGCTGCTGGAGACATTTGGAGGATTTGGAGCTGCTGGGGACATTTGAAGCTGTCAAGCATTTGGAGGCCGTTTGGAGCATTTGGAGCCTTTTGGAGTCATTTGGAGCATTTGGAGCCTTTTGAAGCATTTGGAGCTGTCAAGCATTTGGAGAATTTGGAGCTGTTGGAGACATTTGGAGCTGTCAAGAATTTGGAGGCCGTTTGGAGCATTTGGAGCCATTTGGAGCTGTGTTAAGCATTTGGAGCCTTTTGAAGCATTTTTAGCTGTCAAGCATTTGGAGGCCGTTTGGAGCATTTGGAGCCATTTGGAGCTGTGTTAAGCATTTGGAGACATTTGGAGCTGTCAAGCATTTGGAGCTGTCAAGCATTTGGAGCTGTTGGAGCCATTTGGAGCATTTGGAGCTGTTGGAGCTAAGAAGTAGTCGTTGCACGTCTATGCAGGGCTAAATGTTTATAAGATTGCTGGCCTTCGCAAGTGATTCTGTAGTGGGATAGAAATTGTGTAATAAATATTATGTTTGTAAAAGACTTTGTGGTGTTTTTATTTTCTCAAACCTGTCAGTTTAGTGGTACTTTTTTTAAAATATTAAACATTATTGCATCGGCCAGGGATCGAACCAAGGACCTTAGTCGATCTATTCAATCAGTATATAGATTACAAATTTATTTAATGAATTTTGGAACTTTTTCCCGAATCTCTAGCATTAAAATTACGCATTTCCAATATGGTGGTTTTGATTTCTGATAGGATGATGGTCGTAGAGGATTTAAAGTCTCTTTACGAATGTTGAACATGGTTTATTGAAATTATTATTTTTTTACGTAAAATTAAACATTATTGCATCGATCGGGTATCGAACCGAGGACAGGAGCGGATCGAATCAATATGTAAATTAATGAGTGATTTATTTAATTAATTTTGGAATTTTTCCCGAATTCCTAGCTAAATAATTACGGATTTTCAAGATGGCGTCCAAATTTCAAGATGGCGGGTGTCACAGTAATAATTGATTACTGCACTCTAGCGGGTGAGAATTCAACTAACATGGCGTCAGCGCACTCTCGCCGACGATACAATGATGATGGCTTCCAGCATCGAAGACAAGATGGCGGACATGACGTCATACTTGGTGACGATATATATATGCTTTGAAAAAAAGTGGTGGGAGTCAGTATGCCAGCAGCCACCGCGGGGGAAGGATCGGTCGTCATTTTTATTTTTTTGCACTCGTCGGGTTTGAACCGAGGACTCCGAGCTCCGTGTCGTAAATGTTTGTTTTTTAAATATTTTTTATTAAATTTTTATTAATTGAATTTTTTTATAAATTTTAAAAAAAATTTCATTAAAATCGGATAATAAATCAAGATTTTAAAGATGGCGGCCGTAACGGAAATTGCAACGGTGACGTCATCATCCAATATGGCTGCCACGGCATCCTAGTTTTCAAGGTCATGACCTCGGCGGCTTAGAGCGGCTAGCTCTTAGGAGTTTTAAGCCACTTTTAGGAATTTGGGTTTTTTCTAGGGCAAAACGACTTTTGAGGATTTTCGAAATCCTGATTTTTGAATTGTTGAATTTTTTGAGATTTTTTGGCGGAATTTTTTTCACAGAAATGTAAATTTTGACGAATTTTAAGGAATTTTGGGCATTTTTTGGCCAATTTTGGCGAATTTTGAGGGTCAAAGGTCAAGGTCAAACTTGTCCCGTTACGCTGTGTCCCGTTACACTCCTCCAAGATGGCCGCCGTGACGTCACAATCTAAGATGGCGGACCGGCTCTCGGCTCCACAGCCTTAAAGCCTGCCGTCGGACCGTCATTCATATACTACTCATGCAAGAGTGAAGACTGTGATGGTGGTTTGAGACCAAAACGATGGAAACGTCGTAATAAAATAAATTATCCTGATAAAGCTTGTGATAATCACTGGCACGTAAACGAAAGTGACCTTGTGGTTGGTGTTAAAACGATAGACACCAGAGATAATAATCCTTACTAATATTATAAATGCGAAAGTAACTCTGTCTGTCTGTCTGTTTGTTACCTTTTCCCGGCTGAACGGCTGAACAGATCGTTATGAAATTTGGCAAGGAGATAGATTATATCCTGGGGATAAACATAGGCTATCTTTTGTCTAAAAAAATAAATTTTAAACGGGTTGAAAAAATATATCTTAATTTAATGTAATGTGTGTCATAGATATACAAACTGTTAGTGTCATTCCTCTATGTATGCCGAGCAATAGCTTTCAAGCCATTACGTTACGTTTTGCTATTGTAAGGAACTAAGTAGAGAGTAAGAAAAAAATAAAGATCTTGACAGTTTGTAGTGTCGCCATATTTGTTTCAATTTTCAATACCGTTTTTGTATATTACAATTTAAATTGCAGAAAAAAATCATGTTTCATAGAGACATATATAGTGAGTGTGTGTCATTTCTCTATGTCCACGAGGTCTCGCCGCGTCAATTTTCTTCTTGGGGCGTACCCGTCCGCTTAATTAAATAAACAGCTTTTATCATTGAATGATTTCATGATTTATTTCATGAAAATCTGCTCTCATAAAAAAGTTAGTTTTATAGACATTCAATAGGTCTCTCTCTTTCTCTCTCTCTCTCTCTCTCTCTCTCTCTCTCTCTCTCTCTCTCTCTCTCTCTGAAGATCAATCTGATGCATCGTTACAAATTTATTTCCTTTATTTTTTTAAAATTTGATTTGATACAATATGATTTCACTAAAAATCAATTTCTACCCCTTCCTATTTTCATTTCCACATTACGAAGTTTCACTTCTTCCACGCGGAGGGACTCCACGCAATATTTTTGCATGCAATTAAAAACTATTTTTAATGATGCCAAAGAAGTATAACTTCTCATGCGCGTACCTAAGTACACGCACCCATTTTTTTATTTAATTTATTCTATATATATATTTTTTCTCCTTACCTAGGGCATTCATAATTCTTTTATATTTCATGTGTATGTTTTTCAATGTCATTCGAGTTGTACAATTATTTTTTTGTCAAATTGGTCATCATTTATACTTTGTTTCATTTTGGAAACATACGTATTTTAGGTATTATGACAAAAAAAATAGTTTCACTAACATACTAAGGTTTTTATTGTGTGGATAGTTTCAAGTTTAATATTATGTAGGTACATAAATTCTTAAACTTATAAATTTCTTCGAAATTTATTCATAGGTTGGTAGGGATTACTAAAATTTTCTATTTGTCAATATTGTTATTTTTTTTTACATGACCTACTTATTTGCAAGGAGTTTGGTTTAGTGTTTATAATTTATCTGCTGAGCGTCAAGAGTCTTAAGGCTGCTGAGACCTAAGACCAGAAATATTTGTCAATTATGTAATATATTGTTGAAAAATTTGAATTTTTACTATATCAGGAAAGTTGTTTTTTTTTAATTAGAATAGTTACGTGTAATTGCCAACTTCTTTATTTTATATTAAACATTATGTTGGGTTGAGTGTGAGATAATTTTATTTATGTATGTTTTAATTTCATTTAATTTCTTAAATATATTCTTACCTACCTACTTCTATTAAATTTCAGGCGGATTTTAACATTGTCATTCCAGTTGTATAAATTTTTTGTCAAATTAGTTGTTATTTATACTTTTTGTTTCATTTTGGACTATGTTTTTTTTTTACTTAATTCAAAGATTTGTGGTGTGTACAGGGAGAGATATCTCTATTAATTTCTATACTCCTTTGGATAAGCAGAAAATTGCCACCGCAGTTTTACATATAAACAAATCCTACAAATGTTTTAAACATTATGACAAATAAAAAATAGTTTCACAAACATTGTTAGTTGTTTTTTTTTTTGTGTGTATAGTTTGAAGTTTAATATTATGTATGTACGTAAATTCTTAAACATAGAGTTATTTATTAATTTATTTAGATAATTATTCATAGGTAGGTAATAAGCTTTCTATTTGTCAATACTGTTATTTTGGTTGATAGGAGTACAGTTAATGCCTACATTCTTATATTTCTTTATATCTCTTTCGATTTGGAGTGTTTCCGAGCCATTCGGGGTCCTCAACGTCAAACCCCCCCCCCCCCCTTCCCAAGTGGTAAAAGCCCCAAAATTTCGAAAGTTTAAAAAATTTGAAAAATCTATCTTTCGATTTTAAGTGTTTTCGAGCCATTCAGGGTCCTCGAAACCCCTGCCACCCTCTGGGAACAAAGCCCAATATTTCGAAAATTTCAGGAATTTCAAATATCTATTCTTTCGAGATGGAGTGTTCCAAACCATTCGAGGTCCTGAACATCCACTTTCCGCAAAAGTGACAGCCCCAAAATTTCGAAATATAAGAATATATATAAATTGGATATTAGCATGTATGTCGTCGATAAACTCTTACACCGTTTGACCGATCGCCATGAAAGTTGGCACATCGAAGTGTTTTATCATGGAGAAGGTTTTTATGCTAACCATTTTTTTTTGTAACTCGCCGCTAGATGGCGCAGTAGCGCATCAACTTCTAAACCTTTAAACCGATCGCCATGGGTAAACAGAAAACCATAGGTCACAGATACACAAACAGCAATTATGTGTCATTTCTTAATGTCCACCACACTGGACATATCGCTATACATTTTGCTGTAACTCGCGGACAATATATAACCCGGTGTTCAGCCCGGGCAAAGCCGGGTACTGCAGCTAGTATTTATTATAAACATGCAAGGATGATGATGAACGCAGCAGAAGAGATTGATTATACCTCATGGGAAGATCCTAACATATTGGTTGACAGGCTACGACAACTACATGGATCGCTTTGTGCAGGAAACTATTCGAACTTTAAAGAAATATCCTTCATACTCGAAGAACTGAGGGAAGCTGGCTACATACAATAATGGCTTAAATTAAATGTATGTGTATAAACTTGAAGATAAATTAATATTTTTTTCTTTCCAAATGGTATCTACCATTTATCGAAATCTGATTTCTAAATAAAACTTATAACTTAAAGGTGCAAAATACGTTACCACTGCCAGTCAAAATGTATACTAATAAAGACATGTTAGTAATCATGCCAAGTTCGATAAGAAAAGTAATTAGTATCAGTTGGAACCAATTGAAGATGGAGCTGTTGGAGCCATTTGGAGCATTTGGAGCTGCTGGAGACATTTGGAGGATTTGGAGCTGCTGGGGACATTTGAAGCTGTCAAGCATTTGGAGGCCGTTTGGAGCATTTGGAGCCATTTGGAGCTGTGTTAAGCATTTGGAGGCTGTTGGAGCTGTTGGAGCCATTTGGAGGCCGTTTGGAGCATTTGGAGCCTTTTGGAGTCATTTGGAGCATTTGGAGCCTTTTGAAGCATTTGGAGCTGTCAAGCATTTGGAGAATTTGGAGCTGTTGGAGACATTTGGAGCTGTCAAGAATTTGGAGGCCGTTTGGAGCATTTGGAGCCATTTGGAGCTGTGTTAAGCATTTGGAGCCTTTTGAAGCATTTTTAGCTGTCAAGCATTTGGAGGCCGTTTGGAGCATTTGGAGCCATTTGGAGCTGTGTTAAGCATTTGGAGACATTTGGAGCTGTCAAGCATTTGGAGCTGTCAAGCATTTGGAGCTGTTGGAGCCATTTGGAGCATTTGGAGCTGTTGGAGCTAAGAAGTAGTCGTTGCACGTCTATGCAGGGCTAAATGTTTATAAGATTGCTGGCCTTCGCAAGTGATTCTGTAGTGGGATAGAAATTGTGTAATAAATATTATGTTTGTAAAAGACTTTGTGGTGTTTTTATTTTCTCAAACCTGTCAGTTAAGTGGTACTTTTTTTAAAATATTAAACATTATTGCATCGGCCAGGGATCGAACCAAGGACCTTAGTCGATCTATTCAATCAGTATATAGATTACAAATTTATTTAATGAATTTTGGAACTTTTTCCCGAATCTCTAGCATTAAAATTACGCATTTCCAATATGGTGGTTTTGATTTCTGATAGGATGATGGTCGTAGAGGATTTAAAGTCTCTTTACGAATGTTGAACATGGTTTATTGAAATTATTATTTTTTTACGTAAAATTAAACATTATTGCATCGATCGGGTATCGAACCGAGGACAGGAGCGGATCGAATCAATATGTAAATTAATGAGTGATTTATTTAATTAATTTTGGAATTTTTCCCGAATTCCTAGCTAAATAATTACGGATTTTCAAGATGGCGTCCAAATTTCAAGATGGCGGGTGTCACAGTAATAATTGATTACTGCACTCTAGCGGGTGAGAATTCAACTAACATGGCGTCAGCGCACTCTCGCCGACGATACAATGATGATGGCTTCCAGCATCGAAGACAAGATGGCGGACATGACGTCATACTTGGTGACGATATATATATGCTTTGAAAAAAAGTGGTGGGAGTCAGTATGCCAGCAGCCACCGCGGGGGAAGGATCGGTCGTCATTTTTATTTTTTTGCACTCGTCGGGTTTGAACCGAGGACTCCGAGCTCCGTGTCGTAAATGTTTGTTTTTTAAATATTTTTTATTAAAATTTTATTAAGTGATTTTTGTTATAAATTTTTAATATTTTTTCATTAAAATCGGATAGTAAATAAAAAAGTTAAAGATGGCGACCGTAACGGAAATTGCAACGGTGACGAAATCATCCAATATGGCTGCCATGGCATCCTATTTTTCAAGGTCATAACCTCGGCGGCTTAGAGCGGCTAGCTCTTAGGAGTTTTAAGCCGCTTTTAGGAATTTGGGTTCTTTCTAGGGGAAAACGGCTTTTGGGGATTTTAGAATTGCGGAATTTTTTGAGATTTTTTGGCGGAATTTTTTTCCACAGAAATGGAAATTTGGCGATTTTTGAGGAATTTTGGGCAATTTTTGCCCAATTTTGGCGAATTTTGAGGGTCAAATGTCAATGTCCTACTTGTCCCGTTACGCTGTGTCCCGTTACACTCATCTAAGATGGCCGCTGTGACGTCACAAATCCAAGATGGCGGACCGGCGCCCGGCTCCACAGCCAGAAGCCAGGCGCAGTAGCCCCTATTATATACTACTATAATGGTTTTTAAAATTTCACTAGAAAAATTAAAAATAACAAAAGTTTGTAAATCTATTTTTTTTGAAATACTTTTACTGTTGGTGTAACGGTTTTTAAAAGAATAGTTAATTTACATGACAACTGTATATATGTAACCGACTTAAATAAAAAATTGGTTGTCTGTAAAGTCGGTTTACGGACGATTGTTTAACGTGACAACGTCATAAAAAAACATTGATGATATGATTGCATACTTTTATGAATAAAATTCAATCATTTTTATTGAATTATCACGATTTTGTATGGATACAAAGAAGGAGTGAAATGAAATCTACAATTTAATTGATAAATTTACTTTTATTTCCACTCATAATATCAAATATGTTTATTACTTTAACGAAGAGATTATTTTACTATAACTTTTATACATGTTTGCTATTTAACTTCTTCCAAACTGTGTTATTCTGTTAAGGATAGGACGATGACAGGAAAAGTAGGAAACGAATTGGAGTGTTTCAAGTTTAATGTGCCTCGAAAAAGTCAAATCGATGGTTGTTCCAATCGAGTGGAAGATAGATAGATGCGGCGCAAGCGTACAATGATAGTAACGGGACACTGCGCAACGGGACAATGTGCGCAACGGGACACTTTTTCGTGCGTGCAGCCGGCGTTCATCTATTTATTAGACGGTGTCACGTCAAAAAAAAAGAAGAGGTGGTTCTTAATTCGTCTGCACTGTACTGGTGCTGGACCGAGAATTTCACCCTGAGAGTTATTTACGGCATAGCAGCTATAATTGGTTTGAAATCCAGCTGACGCAGTGAGATACTAGGTCGCCGTTTAGTGTCGCATTTCGTGTTTTCTTTTCCACGCCAGTCGAGGACCAAGATAACGGACAATAAAAGAAAAAAAAATGAAGAAGGATTTTGAACACCCACACAAGAAGCTGCCGTCGGGTATACGTGGTCATTACTCATAAAAAAAATTTCCCCCCTACGTAACACCTACCTCATTCATATGCCTACCGTCCAGCCATGCGCGAGTAATTAATTAAACCATATCTGCACGGACAATCGGTCTGGGGAGCATTGTGTCCGACTCACGCCCACGCCTATAACATTACTGTTAATTAAGAAACTCCAGGGCCTTGCCTTCTTACGGACCCGGCCGCCGCAGTAGAACAACCGCATAACCGCCGAAATACACTCTTGCAAAGAATTCGTTTGCAAACTGGACTCCCAAAATCGGGCAATTTCTATACTGCCTTCCCGCGTAATGAGTTAAATTAATGGTTTAACTTAACAAGCAATGATTACGTGTCTGGAATTACGATACAGCATAAACTTTGAATGTTTCACAGCAAAGTTGGCAAATGTACAATTTGTTGTTTTTTTTGTTGTTGTTGTGAGATTTAAAAATATGTACATTTTTCAACTTGTTTAAAAATAATTTATTGTACAAAAAAAATTTTTAAATTTTTATTGTGTACGAGTACAAATAAGAAAAATATCTTTGTATCAATAATAAACAAGTATCTTGGAGACTAGCTCTGTAAAACGTCACTGTTTTTTTTAACAGCGATATTTAACTACTTCAGTGATCTCAAAAAAAAATATCATGTGTTCATTTGCAAGTGACATTATTGAAATCGGTATCACTGGTACTGCTTGTGAAACGCAAAACTTTAATGATAATGTATTCTGCGCATTAAGCCAGCTTTAAGTTACGATCCGCCAACACAATTGTCAAATTTAGCCGATGTACACCAATCCAAGAATCAAATTTAAATCTTATTGTCATGAAGAAAAACAATATTTATAGGTAGGGCCTATATTAGTGAAGATTAGGTAAATAATTATAATAATTAATTTTGAAATAATTTTAACAGCTTATGTAACGTTAAATAATTATTTACATTATAAGTAATTATTTTAGAATGAAATAACATAAAACCGTCAATTTTTATAAACTTATTTTTTATATTATTTGTTTTAAATGAATTAATTTAGTTAATATCTATAGTGCGCTAAAACCTTATTATAATATTTATTAGGTTCTAAATAATACTAAATATAATACAGTTGATTAAAACTTAATTAAGTTCTTAATATATTATCAAAACTGGATAGATATATATTACGAATAAAAATTTAATATAAATATAAATATCATCCTCAATTTTCATAAATGAAAAAAAATTAAAATCTGAGGGAGTAGTTATGGCTTCTATTACGGTAAATCATATCTGATTACAATCTAATATATAACCTCGAATGGAGAAGTTATTATTAAGAGTATCAATTTTTTAGAAACAACTGTGGAGAAACAATGTATTCTTGAAATAATTGTGTACCATTTTTTTATTTAAAGAATTTTTTTTTAAATTTTTTGAACGTAAACGAAGAAGTAGCAGAACTACGTTCCAGTAGGTCGTTACGTCCCCTGGATGCAAGACGGTGCAGTCTGGTACAAATATCAGCCACTTTTGCAACATGTTTGAGTCTCGTAACTTGCAAAAAAATTAAAATTTTTAGTAAAATTATTGTATAAGTATTATAAATTATTATAAAATAAAATTGAATTATTTCATTGTGGTTAAGAATTATTGTAACATTTATTTACATACTTGATTTTAGCCATTTAAACAAAAAACAAATATATAAACATATACTTAATTTTATAATATGTGTTTTAAAATCTTTCAGGTTAATATTTTGCTAACGCTATAGAAGTATTACTCCTAACGTATGCGAAAACTTTAGGGAATTTACTTTTCAACGAATTTCAACACGCAAGATGGACAGTATCTCAATAGAATTCCGTGTCGAAAGTTTATTTGCAAATTTAGCAACATGAGAAAGTCTGAATTTGCAACAGGTGAAACAGTCGTGCGTGATGCGATCGATGCACGTGTCTGGAGGCGATCGGGCCGTCAATATTTTTCTCTCCGCCAAACGATCCTGGCTGCGTTACCGGCGGGCGCCGACCCTGCAGTTGTATTTCCGCATGTGGGAAACGTAGCGGACGTTGCCAGGAGCCCCGTGGGCTCTCTTCTCCGGGGTGTTACCCGTAACCATCCATCCTTCCCCTTCCCCTGTCCGTTCTCGTGGGATCGCTCTCCCTTCGTCGATTCCGACGACCCTGTCCTTTTACAAAAGATTCCTTTGGATATTAGTTGCCATGAAATAGATTGCAATACTCACAAGAAAGTTATTGTAACGTTGTACGACACTTGATTATGGTGATTTTTCATACCTATAGGAAATACGTTTTTTTTAAAAATAATACTGAATATTTATTAAGAAAATTGACGCATAATTTTATATTTTAAGTGATAGTTTCTTTCAAAAAAAATTTAACCATGAAAAAGATGGTCGAATATTCATTACTGGGCTCAATTTTGTTACACTGTGTCTATGATGAGCGCAGTTATTACTGAAAAGCTAATCAGGGAACGGTTTAAAAATTAATTTAACTATTGCAGAAACTGGGAAAACACAATAATGCATTGATGCTAGGGTAAGAATTGTAACCGAGTATTACTGCGAATGTAGTGATAAGAGTTGTTTTCATGTAAATATACAATTGTGCAAATACTTGTAATTTAATAAGAATATTTATATTCCATTTACCAAAACAATTACAGCATAGAAACATAAAACAATTCGCTGATTCATTTCGTAATAAGCTAAAAATTTCCTGAGTCTGGTATTTGATCACAGACTATGGACAGTACTGTAGGCCAACGAAAAACTCTTTACCGGACAATTGTCAAATCTGAGACCAGCCGGTGAACTAGTAAGTCACCAGCCAATTAACATGTATAATAATTTGTCAGAGTACGCTGAGGTCTCTGTGGAGTTTTTTTTTTTTGGAGGTCATAGAACTAACGAATTTTTTCCCCTTCAAATTCCTAAGAATTCATTAGATCGTTGGATATCCCTGGCTGGGGAAACAGAAATTATATTTACTGTACCTATTAGGAAAATAAATTGTGTTTATAAACTTTGCTAAGTTTATTTTCAAATGTTTTTTTTATATAACTGAGTTGATGTTCCCGTATGTATAATTAATTTGCATTAAAAATTGTAAAATGTTACATTATAATTGATAAATAATTTAAATTAACAAATTAGAATAAAAAATTAAGCATATTTATATATTTTCATTACTAATAATATTTTTTTTCGATTATTTTACAAAATTAATTTATTAATTTCATACATCTGGTTTCATAACATAGAGTATTGAGTATCAAATTGAGTAATTAATTTTGTACATGTGCTTACATAACTTTATGTAAGCTTTTGGACATACTTCATTGCTAAGCACATGTATGTCTGTAGAAGAAAACTACAAAAAACCCAAAAGACAAAATCACAAATTAAGCAAAAAATTGCTTTTGTCAACAGGATATAAACACCACATAATTATTCCATAACAGGAATATGGTCAACAAACAAAGAAAAACAAAGAAAAATGTACTAAGAGAACGAAAAAAAAAACCACAAATGATGACAGCACAAAAATACTGAACCAAAAAAATCAGCACAACAGTTGAAACGAAACAAAAACACGACAAAACGAAAAGACGAAACAAACAAAATAGTTTTCCAAAACAGAAGAGAACGAAAAACCCCCACAAATAATGACAGCACAAAAATATTAACCGTCTCCCCCCCCCCCCCCCAAAAAAAAATAAATAAATATCAGCACAACAGTTGAAACGAGAAAAAAACACGACAAAACGAAAAGACGAAACAAACACAATAGTTTTCCAAAACAGAAACAAGCGACGTTTCGGGAACTGCTATCTGCTCCCGTCCTCAGGCAGAGACGCACATGGTACGAAAACACAGTTTTCTTCTACAGAAATATGTGTGCTTAGCAATGGAGTATGTCCAAAAGCCTACATCAAGTCATGCACTCCCATTGCACAAATCTTTTTTTAAAAATGCTTACATAACATTAAGTATTGGTATTTATTTAAATAATGAACGCGACGAGGTCGTGGACGATGCAGGAGGGACGGGGAGGGGAAATGTATTCGTGGGCGGCAGCCTCACACCGGCGGCGCGACGAGGAATCGACTCGGAGACCCCCTCTCCCCCTCACCAGCTCACCCAAGGTTCGACCGCCGGTGATCTCGACGCACGGGCAGACCGCATGCCTGAGCCGGGGCGTTGCTCTGTCGGAGCGGGGGAAACAATGCGGCGCCGGTAATAAAGATCCCATTGTTTCCAGCATTGGTGGAGAGGAGGTGATATCTGATTGTGTTTGCGCAACTACGTGTTCCCTTCTCCCTAAACCCCCCCGTCATCATCCGCCTTTCCCGCCCTGGGGGCTAATGAGAGACGCTTGAACTGAGCCAACGAACCCGGAGAGAAGAACGGAGGAGTCTGCCTCAGAACTCGGAGGGGTGGGGTGGGGGGGAATTTAAAACAGAAAAAAAGTCATCATGCACTGTAATTTTTGAAGTTATATTTCTTAAGGCGCGTTATGAAAAAAATATGAGAGAGAAGTTTTGTTTTATTAAATTTTATACCTTAGTGATTGATATTGAATCGTTGATCGTATAATTACAAACATTTATTTACTGTGACTATTTGTAAAAAGTCATTATTAACGTTTTCAGGTGTATTTATGTAAGTGAAGATTTATTCCCCTACGTAAAATTTATTTGCATTATAAATTACATTTTATGTCCTATTTTTTAATAATTAAAATAAATTAATAAATTATTTTAAACAATAAGCTTATTTACTGATAATTATTAATTAAAATCTATCACGATTATTTAAATTAATTAAATAATTATTTCCTACGTGTTTGCTTTATAAATATTAAAACTTAGTAATTATTTATTTATTTTTAGTTTGATTTAATTTAAACTTTACTAACCGTATAAATATGTCACTACAGTCTTGTTATTATTTTATTTCTCTTAATTATTATTATCAAAATTAAAGTTAATTTTTCTAACGTCAAGTAAGTTTAACTTCTAACGAGCGTACATAAGTACACGCACCCATTTATTTTAATGGAACATAAAAATTCATGTAAACTTCCAGATCATTGTAAATTTTGTACATTTACATGAAACAAATAGTATTGTTACCAATAGTGGTGTGGTATTACTGGGTTCTGATTCTTACCGAGGCGATTATGTTTTGAGTTGTTCCAGTACCTCAAATAGTTACAGTTATTTGCAAACCGTTCCCTGAATATCATTTCAGTATATACTGCGCACATAATAAGCCTTATAAAACAAAATAATGTCTCATTCGGTAGCAATACAAATTGAAGCTTTATAAAGGCTTATATGCTATAAATTCGTTTAATAGCTTGAAAAGAGCTCGCTAGGAAGAATCATAAAATGACATCACGAAGTGAATATTACTAAAGAAATAAAATATTTTCACATTTGCAAGAAATTGTGGTTGAAATTCATCATAACCAAAAATTAGTTTGCTATGCAGAGAGAGAAAAAAAGGTGTAAATATCGTTCTCATTTCGACTTTAAGTACTAAAATGGCAAAGATTGTATGCACGAAATCCGTTACTTCTTAAAACACGAGGAAGGTCACTAACGTTCAGGTGAGATTGCGATAATGTCAACCCTTAAAACCAAGATTAAGGTGGCCTGTGAGTAGTATGGGATAATAAATTACCAGTAAATACTTTGTCAGCTACTCTTTCCTATGGTCCGAATAATACTGTTGGCGTGCGAGACGAGAGAAAGAGATAGATAGATAAAGAGAGATAGATCTAGAGAAAGCGAGAGGAAGAAAGAGAGGCAGAGGGTGACGGGGATAGAGAGGGATAGAGACAGAATGAGTGATAGAGAAATACAGAGTGACGGAGAGAGATATAGATGTATAGATATAAAGAAAGGTATAGGGTTAGAGATATATAGAGTGATCTATATATATAGATTAAGAGAAACATAAATATATACGTAGAGGAGATTATAGGTGTTATTGAACTGTATGTAATTTATTTAGCACTTTTTAATAATAAATTTATTACTTCCCTTACTCTCAGTGATCTAGCGGAAGGACGAACCATAGTGCACAATAATATTCATGTGGAAATGGGAAAACGACTTTTGTAAACTAATGTCAATTAAATGGATTTCTTCAGTATGAATAGTAAAATAAACAGTGTTTTTAAGTTCCTTGGTCGTTGTAAATTCACTATGACAAATTTTAAGCACTTGTACAAGTACGAAGTGTGTATGTACAACTACAGTAAACTGACAAAACATGGTGTCATTGATTAATTTAAAACTTGTTATTACATTGTTACAATGTGTTATTTGAGGCATAAGTTATTGAAATAAAATATTTAAATTTGTGTGTGCTTACCGAAACTTGTAACGCAATACGTTATCTAGAATCAATTATGTAAAATTACGCACACACTACAAAAATACAAAATTACTAGGTAAACATTTATATACGTACTATTAAATTTTTTTTCCAAGTGAAGCCGTAAAGATACAAAAAATAATCGCTAATGTAGGTACACGGTAACTGTGTGTTTTAACATAAATGTAATTATTTTAGATTATCAAACTTAATTAGGTGTGAAATTCGCAATTTTGTGGTAATTTTTCACACGGAATGTTGCCTGATAGGCACACAGAGACAAAAAGTGAGTAAATATATACTTGTTAATAGTTTTTTTTTAAATTCACACTGCTTGTGTAAAATTACAACCCTAACGTAGGTGTATTACTATCACAACGTAACGTGTTATTTTACATAATGTGAATAAACTTTTACTACAACAGTGAGGATGTAAAACTATCAGAATTATCGTTTATTTGCAAAGGAACTGTGTATTTTGACACCAATGTTAAATTTATACAATAAAAACCTACATTTGGTGTAACATTGCACAATTTAGTTGGTAGTAATTTTGCAAAACAAATGTCTAATACACAAACTGTTTGAGTTTTTCCGAATAACACGAAAAAAAAAATGTAAAAATGAACTAACACCGAAAGTGAAATTTTACAAAAAAATTGTACAATGTACAAAGAACAATGAATACACAAACACACAGAAAATAACGCCAAAATCAGCCAATTTCAAACGTCAAATGCATTGGCAGCACAAAGATTTACGTGGAAGGATTAACAGAACAATATTACAGCACAGATGAACACGGAGGGCTGACAACAACAAAACAATGGCAAACAGAAAAGGAAATACGGACAAACAACAACCTTGGACAAAAAAAGCGACAAACAGGCGAACTCAACGATGAGACTAAACCGATAGTCTGAAAACCCAACTACGACACAGTAAACACAGTAAGCTTCCTGAGACAAAACAGTTGCAACGTTTCGGGAACTGAGATTTGTGTTCGTCTGTGCTGTGATACAGTTAAGATAACTTCTTTTCGCGGAATTATCTGTGCTGTCTACACATTAAACATTTGATATCGGCTGATTTTTGCTTGTTTTCTGTGTGCGTGTTTTCATATTTCTTTCTCCGTTCTTCAGGTTTTTGCTATGACATACAGTGTAAGCTGCAATGACATAACCCATGTCCAAGATATATTGTTTTAAATAATATTTCTCGTTGCAAGAATCAAAGAACGTAAACGTCCACTTGTGTTTTCATATTCGTCTTCTCGCTAACGCCATTACGTCCAAGAACACTTGTTCTACTTGAATATCAGCTTTAATTACGAGTTATCTTGGTCCTTTCGGAGGAATATTCACTGGGTCGAGGAAGAAAGAGATGAACAATACAGGGCAACTGCCGAACAGCGGAGTGGCTCTTGGAATGAAAAAAAAAGGTCTTCTCGCTTGCAAGAACAAGATATGATGCAAGATAAGTTTTTCAATCTGCTCGACAAAGTTCTCAAAGGTCAGACCAGATAAAAAGTCTTCTTTCATAAATAAGTAATCAAAGTTCAAGTAGTTTACACATGGAGTTAGGAATTTTCAGGAGATGGCATACTGTGACGTATTTGTAGGTAGTAAGTCACTATCACCATATTGCAACATCCAAACCACTGTGGAAGTGGTGCTAGATCATGAATGATTATATGTATAATTTTCTTCATCAAACACAGTCACCTTCATAAAATATAGTGCTGTAGACTGGTTTCCACAACGCAAACACTACACTCACATAAACATGGATGCACAACATCAGTTAGATTACCGTATTTCCAATTTACAGTAAATGTAAGAAAATAATAAATTCATATTAAATTGAAAAAAAATACACTTTAATTTAGTCTAAAAACAATAAATATATAATTTACTGAATTTCTCCAATCCTCCTGAACCAATTATCAATAATTTCTTCTTAAGTCTAAGTTAAGGTTTAACAAAACAGTAATGTTTTTTTGAAAATAAAAATGTAAATAAAAATATCAACATATTGCTGTGCCTTCATTTTATGATGATATGCTTAAACATTTGCTTGGGGTTACTAAATTGTGATTTTTAAAGTTCATCCATTTTTCAGTTTTTAAGATGACGCAAAATGTACAACTTTAATCATTCCTGACATTTATAATTTATTTATAAAGACAAGTAAATTTTTCATGTGTCTTTATCTAAAAAGCTTTTTTTCGTTTATTGAGCAGAAAAATACCTTAACCATTCGTTTGCATAAGCAAGTTTTATGATACAGATGATGGGGCATTTAATTGCCATGCGCTCATATTGTTTGACAAAAAAGTAAATTTAAAATAGAGGACATTTATTGGAGTTTTTGGAAAAACAGTGGTAAGTCTAGTTTCGGAATGCTGTTGTTGTTTTGTGATTACCAAGGCGAATATAAAGTCAGGAAATGCATATTTCTGATGGATATTTCAGCTATTATAATATTTTGGCAAGTACGATTTCGTCTCATTGCTTACAGAAAAATACTTCAACCTGATTCTGTTGATCACCATCTATATTCCAGTTAACCGTAAATGTATGCCGGAAGCCAGTATGAGACAATATAGCTACTAAAATTTGTGTAATTTCTTTTTATAAAATTAGGCAGCCATGTTGACACTGGCGCATAACTGTTGTGTTGTTACAATAAATTTTTATTCTCCTTCAACAATAATACAAACGTGTGGACGCTATCTTCAATGAGGTAACAGCCACCACTGTACCTGCAGAAGTCCCTTGGAGCGCCGTAAAGTCTGTCCATTTGGCACTTGTGGGCCAACTCACCACCGAGGTACTTCTGACGGGAAGCCTATGATGTACATTCTATATTGCACAGACCCGAATACTCACGGTGGCAAGCCTTCTTTTCACAGACGAGAGAGCCAAACCCGAAGTTCCCCGAAGTTCATGCTCGCTTTTTTTTCCCCGTTCTATCTCATTGTATAAACCGGTGTGGCATTAAATTTTGCGGTCGATTAGGATAGGTTAGCTTCATTGTAAATACTTTAAAACATTGTGGAAGGTTGCTTATATTAGGTAAGTATAGCTACATTAAAAATAGTGTAAAATCATTTCATGGTTGCTTAGCAAATAACGTTTTAATATGTAGCTATCCAGGGCTAGGAAACCGTTTACATGATTTCACAGTATCTTTAATGTAGCTATCCTAACTAAATTAACCGTCCACAATGTTTTAAAGTATTTATAATGTAGCTAACCTAACCTAATTGACCATTTGTTATCATGAGTTGTATATTTAATTTATTTAAAATGAACAAAAAAAAACCGAAGATGCACGATCGGGTGTTTGGCTCTCTCGTCTGTGAAAAGAAGGCTTGCCAACGTGAGTATTCTGGTCTGTGCAATATAGAATGTACATCATAGGCTTCCCATTTCTTACAGCTTTGCTCGTTGGTCCTCGGACAATGCTACCAACTTGGAGGGAGCAAGTCGTGAGGTTTGAAGACATTCTGAAGCGCGTGGCCTCTTCGCAGTCACATTAGAAACACCTGCAAGACTTCCTTCTCCCGCAGAACACCCTGAACAGTAAACAGCAATGTCCTCCAAAGAGACATAATTTTATTTTTTTGACAACTGAAAGGCTTTCAACGAGGAGTTATCTCGGTTTTTAGCACTTATGGGAAGCTTAACAAAAAATTGGAACGTGAGAACACATGAATGTGCTCGTTACCGAGGTTAAATGTTGCAAAACACTGGAGAGTACTGAAAGACACGCTCACATTAATTGTTTTGATACTTGTAATTACTTTAACCTAAGGTTTTTTTTGACGTGACAACGTCTAATAAATAGATGAACGCCGGCTGCACGCACGAAAAAGTGTCCCACTACGGATGTCCCACTACGGATTTGTGATGTTTGCTCACTGTACGCATGCGTGCGGCATCTCTCTTCATGCTCATTGTACGCATGCGTGGCATCTCTCTCCAACTCGATTGCATAGAAAAGAGAGGGAGGGATAGAAAGGCCACTCTCTGAATAACAGCTAGAACGCTATTTGCAGCGCTGTTGTGGCCGTGCACAGTATTAACCGTATAAACATTGGTGGAAGAATGACCTAAGTAGCTATTTATGCTAAAACCACCTATGTCACAAGCTAGCATTACTATTGAAGTTTGCAATCACATCTACAGCATTAAGAGGGTGGAGAGTTTTAAGCTTCTCGACGTTTATTCTCTGTATCCATTCATTGTATACCGTTTCTTCGTAAACTGGGAAGCGGTGTCTAACAGAAAATTTATCATCGCAACCAGGCACACAGAATTTCGTACACGTGGCGGAATTGTATTTTACTTAATACGTAATATTATACTCAATTTAACAATCTTACCTCAATGAAAATATGACCACTAATAATTGAATAAATAAACGCCAGATATTTTCCAGTTTCCACCTACGAAGCAATAAGCAAGTAGCACGCAAATAACCTAAAGTCCTAAACAAAAATACGAAAGAAAAATTGCCGCCATTAAAAATGAGCCTTGGCAACGAATCGTAAACAAACTTTGAGATAAAGAGTCTAGCGGCGGCACCGCTACTACCTGCAACTGGCTGCAAATGCCGAGCCTTTCCGAAGTTGGCCAAACGGGAGCGCCTACCCCCTGGATGTTTTATTTTTTATTTTTACGCGCGCGTTTATTATCTCCAGTATAAAAAAGCCACACAGACTGTTTAGTGGGTGGTTGGATATATTAGGTAAGTATAGCTACATTAAAAATACTGTAAAAATCATTTTATGGTTGCTTAGCAAATAATTTTTTAATATGTAGTTATCCAGGGCTAGGAAACCGTTTACATGATTTCACAGTATCTTTAATGTAGCTATCCTAACCAAATCAACCATCCACAATGTTTTAATGTATTTATAATGTAGCTAACCTAACCTAACCTAACTAACCATTAGTTATTATGTCCTTACCTGAAAATTACAAGTTGCGTAAAATTGCAAGGGAATATTGGGCGTCCCGAGAATATTTGTGGAAGACAAAGACTTCCTAGATTTTATGCGGTATAAAAAATATACAAATCCAAGAAGTACGTTTCTTCAATTAAGTATTTTCTTCTAAAAACAATTATAAATAAATACCGTTACCTTGTTTAAGGTCTTTCCTTTTAACAACACCTCCATATTTATTTAAATGAACAAAAAAAACCGAAGATGCACGATCGATCGTTTCGCTCTCTCGTCAGTGAAAAGAAGGCTTCCCGTTGCGGGAACACGCCGCCGGCCCCGGAACGAGCGTGAGCGGTGCGGCATTTACAGCCAGTTGCAGGAAGTAGCGGTGCTGCCGCTAGACTCTTGTGCAGTGAGCACACTAGCGCTCTTACGGCCGTGCACACAAACAAAACGTTGTTCAAGCATCTCTCTAATGAGTGCACATCCCGTGCTCGATTGGAACAACCATCGATTTGACTTTTCAATCACATTTACGTCGTTTGAATTATTATTATTATTATTATGTAATTTAACGATCGTCCACCGATTTTCAGCACAATCGGTACGGTTATTTTAAAGTAGTGTTGAATATTCAAATACGTTTTGAACCAACAATGGTGTTTTACAGTTACACATAATAATTCAAATTACACCCGGGATCTTTTGCACAATGTTTTAAAAGCTATTGTAACACATTATAAATAAGTTTGGTGTATTTGGGATGCGTATTTGTTATAAAATCGTGTTATAAAAACGAAATAATATTATTCCCCTACCCTGAAAAAAGTTTATAAATATCTATATATGACATTTGAAACTACCAATTTTAAAGTACGGCTTCGTGGCTATTCGGTCAGCGTCGCAAACTTCCATTCCCAAGGATAACGGTTTGAATCCGGCAAGGTATAAATTTTTATTTTTGTACTTTTAAAAATAAATACGGCCACGCAACATTTCAATACAAAAATATATTCGAATTAATGAATGCAAATAAAAGTAAATTTATTAATTAAAAGGTACATTTAATTTTACTCCTTTGTATCCATACAAAATAGTGATAATTCAATAAAATTATTCAAATTTAAAAAAAAATTTTCTTCCTCAAAGAATATAATATTTTTTATGACTAAATGGTTTGGTTGCAAAAACCTATTACGGCTCAGTCTCAGGCCGAATATGATATTTCCTTTTCTTCTGGATCAATAATTTCATCAATGTTTTGATATGACGTTGTCACGTTAAACTATCGTCCGTAAACCGACTTTACAGACAACAAATTTTTTATTTACTCATTTTACAGTAAATCACGCGTCCACCGCACACGGCGTGTAGAACACTTCGCTCAGCCGCTCACAAGTGGTTGTTTTGAAAAAGGTTTTTTTTTAATTTGGTACGTCCCCAGCATTTGTTTTTCTGCCATATTACTCTGGGTATACTGCCATGAGAGCGAAAAAAAAAAGCGCAGAATTTCTTATTTTTTTTTCCATTTGTGTGTCCTTTCACGTCTATAATGTTACACTAACTGAATATTGGTTGAAAATATTAGTGTTAAACAACAAATAAAAGGAAGTATCGAGCTAAAATTTAAGAAATAGCCATTTAATGAAAGTAATTACAAAAAATTAAAAAAAAAATTGGTTGTCTGTAAAGTCGGTTTACGGACGATAGTTTAACGTGAGAACGTCATAACAAAACATTGATGAAATAATTGCATACTTTTATGAATAAAATTGAATCATTTTTATTGAATTATCACTATTTTGTATGGATACAAAGAAGGAGTGAAATGAAATCTACAATTTAATTGATAAATTTACTTTTATTTGCACTCACTAATTCAAATATGTTTATTACTTTAACGAAGAGATTATTTTAACTATAACTTTTATACATGTTTGCTATTTAACTTCTTCCAATCTGTGTTATTCTGTTAAGGATAGTACGATGATAGGAAAAGTAGGAAACGAATGGGAGTGTTTCAAGTTTAATGTGCCTTGAAAAAGTCAAATCGATGGTTGTTCCAATCGAGTGGAAGAGATATATGCGGTGCAAGCGTACAATGATCGTAACGGGACACAGAGTAACGGGACAATGTGCGTTACGGGACGCTTTTTCGTGCGTGCAGCCGGCGTTCATCGATTTATTAGACGTTGTCACGTCAATAACAAAAATGGCATGTGATATCAAAACTTAAGGTGTCATATGACGAGCAGAATTTAAGATCAATTGCATAGTTGCATTGTATAGTTTCGTTTCATAGTTAAGTTTCTATTTTTTTTGCATGGTTTAAAAGGATTAAAAGGCTTAAAAGTTTGTTTTAACAGAAAATATATGAACGTAGTTTTTTTTAAAATTAGAATATGTGCGTGCAGGGAGACTTTGTCTTTAATATTGACCATGGAATTATAGGGCCACCGCTTGGAGTCCTATAGAAGCTCGCACCGACGCGAAGACTGCACGTCTTTCCATGCCTGGCGCATAGAGGCGAAGAACCGTGTGGTGCGCGAGCCGATGTCACCCTTATCGCTCCTAGAATTCAAGCATGAAGCTACGGGTTCAGGACGAGGATTGCACCAATTTGAGGAAAATAAAATTGTGTTTTCGAGTCTCTCAGTACCAACTTGCCGGAGACGTTTTACATCTAACCTCGGTAACGATCAAAATCCACGTGTTTTCATGTTGCAAATTCACTTATAATATGAAACTCGGACACAAAATTTTAAAGCAGAATGTTTTAGATCAATGCCGAGCGTGATAATTATACGCAAATTGTGTTTTCGAAACACATTTATCGACACGAATCAAACTTAGTTTCCGCACCCGCCGCTAGAATTCGCTGCCGGAGCAGATGCGTCAGCTATTAATCATTTAATCAGCGGACAAATTTTTTTAAACTATGTATATAATGAAACGGCTCCAATAAAAGCGAAAAAGACTTGAAAAAAAATACTGAACAACGGATACGAACCTGATAAACGAAGAAAAAATTGGTTGTCTGTAAAGTCGGTTTACGGACGAAAGTTTAACGTGACAACGTCATAACAAAACATTGATAAATTAATGCATACTTTTATGAATAAATTTGAATCATTTTTATTGAATTATCACTATTTTGTATGGATACAAAGAAGGAGTGAAATGAAATCTACAATTTAATTGATAAATTTACTTTTATTTGTATTAATTAATTCAAATATGTTTGTTACTTCAACGAAGAGATTATTTTAACTATAACTTTTATACATGTTTGCTATTTAACTTCTTCCAATCTGTGTTATTCTGTTAAGGATAGGACGATGATAGGAAAAGTAGGAAACGAATGGGAGTGTTTCAAGTTTAATGTGCCTCGAAAAAGTCAAATATATTGTTGTTCCAATCGAGTGGAAGAGAGATAGATGCGGCGCAAGCGTACAATGAGCGTAACGGAACATTGTGCGTAACGAGAAAATGAGTCATTCTTTTTCGTGCGTGCAGCCGGCGTTCATCGATTTATTAGACGTTGTCACGTCTTAAAGGTATTTTATTAAAATAATGCCCGTTTTTTATACAATTTGCTCGGCTGTTAGTACTATAAAGGTTAACAGATGGCCGCGCCCGTGGTTACACATTCCCGTTCCATTTACACCGAGGGCTGAGATGTCACGCGTCAAATAAAAAAAAAATGGACGGCGTCTCGAAGGCCGTTCGGAAAACGTGAACACGCGTGGGGGGGGGGGGGGGGGGGGCAGTCCTTACTTCTCCCCCGCTCCGGGCTAGCCAGCGGGTCAACCATTGTCAACGGTAATTCTATTGTGCGCCGCTTCACGAGGCGCGCGCTGGCTGGACCTTTCGACGCGCGTCGCGCTAGCCTGCAGTTCCCCGGGCGTCCTCTCCTATAGGGCGTCTCGTCTTTAGATGGCAGCGAGCGTCTAGGGCGCCAGAGTGGGATTATATTGTGCGGACCCACCTGTGGCTCCGTGGCACGTACTTCATGTTGATATTTTTGAGCCCTTAACCCGCACTAATAGGGGTATTTAATATTGTATTTTGGTCACCTTAGATATTTTCAATAAATTTGTTGCATTGATACCCTTGAAGAATATGAAGGCATTGACCATAGTGAGGGCTCTGAGCGAACAAGTGTGGAAAATACCGGGCGCGCCGGCCTTGATCGTCAGCGATAACTACTCTCTCTTCCCAGCGCATCGGCGCTCTCCTCGGATACTCGCGCCCTGTTGCCAGATGTACACCGGAAACCAAACACGTCTTAGTCACGGCGTTTTAATGTAAGATTCGAGATATTTCTAAACTTGCACATTTACATGAAAAAAAAACTGTATCACTTTAAAATATGTTTTTTTTTTTTTTTTTTTTTTTCAGCAATACTGGGTTCGCGTTCTTACCCGGGCATTTACGCTTTGAGTTGTCCCAGTACCTCCAATAGTTAAGGATTTTTTTTAACGTTCCCTGAATAGCTTTCCAGTATTAAATGCGCGTAATTAATAAGCATAATTATGCAAATTAAAGTCCAACAATTGAATATTCGATGATCTTTTCAGTTGTTTAAAATGTTACGCTTGATTGAAACATCAATTAAAATATAAAAATATGCGCCAATTTTTGTAAGAAATTCTCAGTAATATTTTGAAAGTTCCACAGTTCTCACTCCTCACTGGAGCCAGGCTCAACAGTAGTTCGCCCCTTATAGCGCGCCTGTCCACTCACACAATGTCGCGCCACTCAGTCGCACTCTAGCGATCCCGCCGCTCCGCGTCGCGCCACTCTCGAGGGGGTCACTAACACTCTTCACCGATGTCACACTTCCCTTCACTCGCGGAACTCTCCGAACTCGTGGAACTCACTCGTAACTCGCTCGGACCTCTCGCGGCACTCCTAAGAAGGTTGGCGTCGCTGATTAAGTACCTTTGGTGCCCTTCTCGAACTGATGAGAGCGACTGTGACGTGGCCGCGTCTCGATGCCTGAAAAGTCCAGAAAGTCGGTGCCCATTCACGCCACTCCGCGCGGCGGCCCGCGGAACTCCCAAGGCCGCTCAGCTATAGATAACAGCGCCAAGGAAGGACGCTGCACAGGTGGTGGAGGGGGGGGGGGCAGGGGTATCAACTACCCTTGTGATCTGGCCAAGCGCCCGTGGCATACATTACGTCAGTGGACGGCACGTGATACGGTGTGTGACGTCAGTGCCGGTGCAGGGCTGCCAGCCAGCTCCTAATCTAGCATCGTGGTTTGGTCTCTCGCGTTCGTAACAGTAGTATGTATCAATCTGTGGTGGACATTTACCCTTTACTGCAGTCTAAGCGTGACCCGGACTATAGACATCGGCATGGCGGGTTGAAGGTCAGGGGGGAAGGATCTACTTGCAGGACATATCTCGGCCCTCATCTCCTTAACTCCCCCCTTCCCTTTTTCCCCCCACCTCCTCTCGCGACGTCCATCCTCAGCGACCCGCCCACCACAATTAAAATGATTAATCATCGCACGCGCCGCCTGGAAGGATTATTTTCGAATGCATCTCGCCCCGCCCGACCTGACTGACTCGGTGTTTGGACGGGCCCTGGCGTACAGGGGTTCCATTTCCTGCCGGGTCAATCAATATTTCACTCACACGGCAATTTTTTTTTTTTAAATTTGAACAGAAATATTTATGTAAATTCACAGACAGGCTATTTATAAATTTTTGCATTTACATGAAAACTTCTGTACTATCTTACCCAGATATTTATGCGTTGTGTTGTCTCAGTACCTCAAATAGTTATTTGTGAACTTCTCCCTTAATAGCTTTCCAGTATTAACAGCGCACATTAATAAACACAATATAAAATTTAATAATAAAATAATATAATAATAATAAAATAATAATAATTAAAATTTAATAATAAAATTTAATTACAAAATATTCCATGAACTTTTTCGTGCTTTAAAAAATTATGCCTAAATTAAACATAAATTATAAATAAAAATTATCACTATTTTTTATGGATACAAAGAAGGAGTGAAATGAAATCTACAATTTAATTGATAAATTTACTTTTTATTTGCACTCATTAATTAAAATATGTTTATTACTTTAACGAAGAAATTATTTTAACTATAACTTTTATACATGTTTGCTATTTAACTTCTTCCAATCTGTGTTATTCTGTTAAGGATGGGACGATGATAGGAAAAGAAGGAAACGAATGGGAGGGTTTCAAGTTTAATGTGCCTCGAAAAAGTCAAATCAATGGTTGTTCCAATCGAGTGGAAGAGAGATAGATGCGGCGCAAGCGTACAATGAGCCTAACGGGACACAGCGTAAAGGGACAAATTGCGTAAAGGGACACTTTTCGTGCGTGCAGCCGGCGTTCATCGATTTATTAGACGTTGTCACGTCAAAAATTAAGAGCCAATTTTCAATTCTCGTACTTTATACACGCGAACGTAACCATAGCCATGTGTTGTACAAAGTAACTATATCTCTCTTGTAGTAGGCCTGTTACAAACTATTTCTTGGCAACTGGTGTCCAAAGGTATCTTTGGTAAAAAATACAGGATTTTTTTTTCTGTGAAATGGAAATATTTTTCTTTCCTGGTTTTTGAGATCAGGCGTTGTCTTATCCGTTCGATTCTACGTTTCGGAAGGCAACGACAACCCACCACCGGGATCTCTGAAGCTTCTCACGTCGCGTCGGGGCGTTATCTCAGCGTCTGAACGCAACACCGCGCCACATCCCAGCCGGCGCAGCGGACCAGGGGCGTTACTGTCGAGGTAGACGTCTTCAGCGGGAGGAGCAGGTACCGAAAGAAGCCATCTTGGTGTCAACAGTTCAGGGCGATGGCTATACTTTATCGTCAAGAGCTGAGAACGAGTACTTGCAGAGGTGTATCTGCGTCAGTGAGGCGGGATGATAGGTGCGACGCTCGCTGGTGCTTTTAGCGCGGTGTCTCCTCTGGCCTGGCGCGCTGTCTTCTCGTCGTGCTTGTGGTAACTATGAGATCTGAGCGGTAAACCCTAACATTATATGGCTGAGAAATGAAGATAAAAATTTTCTATTTCCCTGCGTTGTTTAAAGTAGGCTGTACCGAGTTTTTCATACCAAAAAAAAAAAAAAAGTTCTGAAAACACGCTTTTTAGACTTTTCGTTTACTTTACTTCTCGTCCGCCCTCAGGCTATTCAAAATGAATTCGTAAACAGACGACACTCGGATATCTTGATCAGTTTCCAAAAAAAGAGTGGTTTCTCCTGAAGCTCTGCACACCGTGTGTCTGTCCAGGTAGACGAGGTCCTTAAGGCAGGAAGCACACATTCAGTGTATATAAAATACGGTTTATGGACAGGATTATTACCGTTGTAGACATTCCCAAACGTAAAGAAACACATAAGTTAATTTTTCTTGGAAAAAATAGGTTGTCTGTAAATTTGATTTACGGACGATAGTTTAACGTGATATCGTCATATAAAACAATTGATGAAATGATTGCATACTTTTATGAATAAAATTGAATCATTTTTATTGAATTATCACTATTTTGTGTGGATACAAAGAAGGAGTGAAATGATATCTACAATTTAATTGATAAATTTACTTTTATTTGCACTCATTTATTCAAATATGTTTATTACTATAACGAAGAGATTATTTTAACTATAACTTTTATACGTGTTTGTTATTTAACTTCTTCCAATATGTGTTATTCTGTTAAGGATAGTGTTAATTATACTCCAGGATATCAGTCATCAAAGTTACGAATGGTTTTCCACCTAATTTAATACTGTCACACCGGGCACTTCTCAGTACAGACATTCTAACATTAAAAAAAAGAACATCAGCATTGGACCATAGATGACAAGAGAGCATAGATACATATACAATATTGATGTTACACTCAACACTCCTCCCCAATGATTATGTTTTTTTTTCTTTTTTTTCTTTTTTTCTTTTTTCTTTTTCGAATGTAACAGTATATACAAAAACAGAACTTACATTTTCCACTTGACATTTTCATGATACAATTCTTTTAAAATTAACCTTATACAATGTCATAACATATGACTAATACAATCCTAACTCCTTCAACAATACTCTAAATACCTCAGCAGTTAGTGGCTTAGTTAAAATGTCAGCTAGCTGGTCTTTTGTGTTAACATATTTAAGCACCACCTCTTTTCCTTCAACTTTGTGTTTTACAAAATTCATTTTTACGTCTATGTGTTTCAGACGTTTTTGATCCCACCTGCTCACTGCTTTTATGGTACTAATGTTGTCTTCATACACTATCATAGTATCACACTTAATATTTATTTCATTTAGTATCTTTTTAATCCAACACCCTTCCATCACAGATTCACATAGTGCTACAAACTCAGCTTCAGTAGTGCTCAAGGCAACTGTTGACTGTTTCTTTGAACGCCACACTACTGTATTATTATAAACCTTAAAAACATATCCTGAAATTGATTTTCTGTCTTGTTCCCTCGCAAAGTCAGCATCAGCATACCCTACTAAAGGGTAATTTTTTTCAGTTTTATTGTAACGCAATTTATAATGAAGTGTGCCCTTAAGGTACCTTAGCACCCGTTTCAGGCTGTTCCACAATAGTTCACTGGGTTTTGATTGAAAACGTCCTAGGTAAGACACTGCAGCTGTTATATCAGGTCTAGACCCAACTGAGGCAAACATCAGAGAACCAATACATGACCTGCACTTGGCTTCTTGCCTCATATCAATCATTTCAGATTCTGACAATTTACAATTAACCTCCATGGGTGTCTGCACCGACCTGCTTTCATACATTCCGAACAATTTTAATACATTCTTTAAATAGTCCCTCTGGTCAAGTACCAAACCATCTCTCTCTTTACAAATATTAATACCTAAATATCTCAAATTTTCACAACCCATGTCTTTCATTTTAAACTCTGAGCTCAAAATTTTCTTAACCCACGTTATTTTTTCCATCGTATTACTTAGAATTAATATGTCATCAACATACAAAAGAATGTAAACATCTACATTCACATATAAGCAATAGTCATTTTCAGAACGTTTAAACCCGTGATCTGTAACAAACTTTGAAAATCTCTCATACCAGCACTTGGGAGACCTCCTAAGACCATACATAGATTTCTTAAGTCTGAGAACACAATTCTGGTTTACTTCTATTCCTACCGGAGGTTCTAAATACACTTCCTCCTTTATTTCACCATACAAAAAGGCTGCTCTTACATCCATTTGATGTATGTGATAATCACGTTGAACTGCAATTGACAACAATATCCTCAGAGTTTGTAATTTCAACACTGGTGAATAACTATCCTCTAATAAGCCTTCTTGTTGGAACCCCCTTGCTACTAAACGAGCCTTGTACAGACATGAATCACCAAATATCTTTTTTGAAAAAATCCACTTAGTATCAATAGGTTTAATTCCCTCAGGTTTTTGAACTACTTCCCAAGTCTGACTATCTTCTAATACACTGATTTCTTCTTTTATTGAATTATACTACTGATCACTATCCTCCATGTTACCTACATCCTCATACCTCAACGGTATGTTATCCTGATATTAAGTACACATAGCAAACAAAATTTCATCCTCACTGTCTGAAAAATATTCTACATAATTATCAAATCGTTTGGGTCTAACTACTGCCCTTTTTCCTAAACCTCTTGCATTCGATTTGTCCATACCTGTATGTTCCTCACTCTGTTGAACCTCTTTATTTACATCCATACCTACGCCGTTATCTACATGTGTCCAGTCCCTGTTAGGTAATTCATGAATTTCTGATTGTGTTTTTTTAGTCTCTGGTACTAAGTTAGGCATACTCTCATCAAATATCACATTCCTTCCAATTGTTATTTTCCTCTGCTCTTTATCCCACAGGCGGTAACCTCTTTGGCCATAGCCAACCATTACTAACTTCTGTGCTTTAGGGTCTAATTTTGATCGTGTTTCTTTTGGAATGTGATTAAATGCACTACTACCAAATACCCTGAGTTTACTTAAGTTAGGTTTTTTACCTTCCCACAATTCAAAAGGTGTTTTGCTATGAACTGAGGTTGGACTTCTATTTGTGGCATGAGCTGCAAAAAAAATCGCTTCTCCCCACATATATTTAGGCAAAGTAGATTCAACCAAGCAAGTTCTTGCTTTGTCAACTAAGGTTCTATTGAACCTCTCTGCCACTCCGTTTAATTGGGGATTGTAGGGTACAGTGAACACCATCCTAATACCCTTACTACTACAAAACCTTTTAAATTCTTGATTAGCATATTCTCCTCCATTGTCAGATATCAATTTCAAGATATCTGCACCAAAATGTTTGGTTGCATAATAGAAAAAATCTTTGAATTTTTCCAGTACCTCACTCTTATTTTTTATCAAGTAAATTACAACAAAATGTGTGTAATCATCAATGAATGTAACAAAGTAATTACATCCATCCCAAGATGTTGGGCTAATAGGACCACACACATCAGTATGGATTATTTCTAATGGTTTGACTGCCCTATCATATTTTCCTTTATAAGGTAGTTTAGACATTTTCCCTAAGATACAAGGTTCACACATTGCGTTGAAACTATCTACATTTGCTATATCATTTAAACCATCAACCAAATTATGTTTCCACAACAGTTTCAAATTTGAATATCCTAAGTGCCCAAGGCGTCTATGCCATAAATTAACCGATTCATTTTCATTGACATTCCCCTTTTGAGTACATGAATAGTTTGTCTCTGGACCATCCAATATCATCTCAACTGTATATAGTGAGCCTTGCTTACAACCAAACAAGATCAACTTGTTGTTCAAAAAAATCCTTACACAGCCCTTATCAAATAACACTTTCATACCTTTTTCTTCCAATTTTGAAACTGACAGCAAGTTTTTTCTGACTTCAGGGACATGATACACATTTGTGATAGTACAATAAATTGGATCATTATTATAGTTGTAACCACATACCTTTACATTCCCAATACCAACAGCTTCCAATTCGACTCCATTTTTAGCAGCACATATTCGTCTTGGTGCACTTAGCTCTATGTAATCTGAAAAAAACCCTTTCTCTCCCACAATATGAACTGAACTTCCCGAATCAACACAAAAAACAATTTTACTACCTTCCTTTTTTTCACTTTCATTTCTAAACTCATCTGCCAAAAACACCACTCGACTTGAATCACTATCTTCTTCTGCGATGTATGATCTAGCTGGCCCACCTCTTCTTGCGCCAGAGAACCTGCCTTTACTTGTTGCTCTTCCGAAGCTGTAGTTGCTGCTGTAATTTCTGCCTGTTGTTTGCTTCGCTCCTCGGGATGACCCCTCTGTCGGTTGTACTGCATCTGGACTTCTGTAACTTGATCCTCGTAACTTCACACGACACTGGTATTGTTTATGGCCCTTTTTTCCACATGAATAGCAGAAAAAGGCATAACCTCCAGTTTCATTCTCTTCACCTCCACTTTTCTTCCGTTTCTCCTCCTCCCCTAGGAGGCGATCCTTGACCAAGTTCATGGTTAGGTTTTCCATAACCTCTAATGCAGTGACTATACTTGTATAGGATTTAGGCATTGAGAGTAAAATATAGTTTACTTCTTCTTCCGACAGTACACTACCAGCGTCTTTCAATTTGGAGTAAACTTCTTCCATTTGTACGAAATGTTCCATGAGCGAATTTCGTTCATTATATTTCATTGTATTCAATTGTCGGCGCAAGAAAAGTTTACTTCACACTCCTTTTTTCTTGAAATTGTCCTCCAAGTTTTTAAACATGGCGAATGTGGAGTTTTCATTGCGTAAATATTCTAAGTGGCTATCCGCAACAGCTGCTATCAAAATAGCTTGTGCCCGAGCCTCGGCTGCTTGATTTTTGTCATCCGCTGCAAACCGATCATCTTCAATTGCCTTCGCCACGCCATTTTCTCTCAATATACTCTTGACCCTAAATTCCCAAGCAGAAAAATTTTCTCCTGCAAATGGAACTATACAGTATTTCTCTCGCGATAACATAATGCATTGAAGCCGCAGTAACCAAGCTCTGCTACCACTGTTAATTATACTCCAGGATATCAGTCATCAAAGTTACGAATGGTTTTCCACCTAATTTAATACTGTCACACCGGGCACTTCTCAGTACAGACATTCTAACATTAAAAAAAAGAACATCAGCATTGGACCATAGATGACAAGAGAGCATAGATACATATACAATATTGATGTTACACTCAACAGATAGGACGATGATAGGAAAAGTAGGAAACAAATGGGAGTGTTTCAAGTTTAATGTGCCCCGAAAAAGTCAAATCGATGGTTGTTCCAATCGAGTGGAAGAGAGCTAGATGCGGTGCAAGCGTACAATGAGCGTAACGGGACTCAGCAAACGGGACAATGTGCGTAACTGATAATTTTTCGTGCGTGTAGCCGGCGTTCATCGATTTATTAGACGTTGTCGCGTCAAAATGTTGATATAATATAGCGACTATGAACTTCAGGCATTCCACTCAATGATACAATTTATGCTTAAACGAAGCCAATTGTGCAATAATTTACAATAAATAATTGTTATGGCCTAAAAACTGTTTAAAACCATGATGTCACATTTCGGTTCTTAACTATCCACCTTAATAAACGCATCGGCCGGTATAATCGTCGATTACATTACAATATTTTACTGGTTAATTCGCTTGCGAATCCACTTGTGTCTCAATGTAATAACGGTTACTTGATAACTCGTATTGTGAAACTAAACTTGAAGACACTTTTTACACGCTCGTCATCACTTCTTTTGGTTTGATTAATCGTTGAGGTGTAAATTAACATATTAAGTAATTTATAGATAAATAATAGGTTTCGGCTCATTAAATTATGACTTTACAATAAATAAAAACAGATCAAAATCATCAATAATAAATTCAGACGACAAATATATTGATACCGTCAAACCAAACAAGGTTCAATCACCACCCTAGTCAAACCTGGATCTTTCGCAGTGGAAAAAGTACACTGTAATTTTTTTTAAATTGGAACAGGAATATTCATGTAAAATTACAGATAGTTGTAAAATTGTACATTTACATTATAACGGTTGTATCACTACAAAATAGTGATCACAGTAATACTGGTACGGATTCTTTTTTAAAAAGGCATCTATGCGTTGTGTTGTCCGAGTACTTCCAATAATTGTTAAAGTGGTTTGTAAGCCATTCCCTGAGTATCTTTCCAGTATTAACTGCGTACATTAATAAGGATAATAAAACAAAATAAATAAAGGATAATTATTTAATACATATTATTATATTTTACATTGTTTGAAAAATTATGCTTAAAGTTAACATCAATTAAATATTAAATTATATGCCAACATTTGTAACAAATAGTATTCTCTCGAAAAAGGTATTTCATTTATGCAAAATAATCATAGCTATGTGTTTTACAAAATTTCATTACCTTTCTTGTAATATTTCAAATTATGTAGTGGCAACTGTTTTCCAAAGGAGTCTTTTGTAAAAGTAAAGGTACAGTATTTTGTTTCTGTGTCATGGATATTTCCTGGATTTGGTGGATTTTTTCCGGGTACTCTCGATTACGCTCTCTCCAAATTCATTCTTTCAACGCTCTTCTCTCGTCTCATCTTTTCTTATCGTCTCTGGAATGGCCTCGATGTAAACGACACTTCAATCCCAATTATTAATTCATTTATGTGAAACATTGTCACACGCGTTTTATAATCTAACCCTGAGATTTCACCGAAACTCATTAAAATTTCATAAATTGTTGATGCTTACATCATTAAGTTTCTTGTTTATTGTAGTTAATTAACGAGTAAAAAAGCATTTTAGAATTAAATTTATCTAAACTTAATGTGATTCGGTCACAAACTGGATTGTTTTAATTTAAGTTCTTATAATTCTAAGTAAACAAAAACAGCATAGAATGTCTCAGGCTTATTGGTTTAATATAACCAAATTGATGCTGTTTATGAAATTTTATCATAAATACGTGATACTGATTTCTATTTTTGCGTGAAAATGTTAATACTGCGTTTTTTACAAATCCCAAGACACACAAATAAAATAGCAGTAACGTTTTAAGAGAGATTTCAAACGTTACTAAATTGATTAGCTGTTAATATTATACGTTTTATAGTCAGTATTTTCTAGATGATAACTCCAGGAGGATTGTCCCATATCAGATATCATTTAGTTTTTTTCTTAATTCTTTTTAAACTTAGATTAAGCGTATATAAGTGGTAGCCGCATTAAACGTTTAACCAAAAAAATGGTGACAAATTTGTGTCCCTAATGCCCTGACACCCATCAACTTTACACAACACCAAACTAGCATGGAAGCCTGGCGAAAATGAACCTTAAATTAGCATTTATTTGTTAACATTCGTTGTTTTAGCTTTGTAAGATTTCATAATTTTGTAGTTGGTCTTGTGTAGTAATTTAAAAAAAAAACACTTTCCACACAAACATAACAAAGTAATTTCGAAATTAAAAGTTGAATACATATTTTCCCTATTTCGCTAAGTACACCGTAATGTTTATAGCGTAACACCATGGTACTAACATAATAATTTTTAATATTTGTTTTAATATAATGAAAAAGCGCTTATTATTATTATTATTTACAATCCAAAGTTCTCAAATGACACGTTGTAAGACGTTCAGAGGTTCAGATTCGCCGATAACTTAACGCGGTGTTAGTAATATCTCGGGATTAAGCAAGAGTTAGACCTCTAGAGAACTCTAATCTTTACTAATATTATAAATCTGAAGAGTTTGTTTATTTGTTTGTATGTTTGAACGCGCTAATCTCAGGAACCACTGGTCCGATTAGAAAAATTCTTTCATTTTTGATAGTAGATTTATCGAGGAAAACTATAGGTTATATTATATTATCGATAAAATTAGGGAGCCTTACTAAAAGTCCAATTTAGAATCAAATGCGTTGGAGGGGGTTAGATACAACAAGCAGTACACGTACGAAGTGTGTGTTGACAATGCCGCAGGCGCTATAAGTTTATTAAGCGAAATACCACTCACTGACTCACTCATCACGAGATCTTTAAAACTATACACCCGATTGACTTGAAATTTAGCATAGTTACTCATTTTGTGATTTAGACGCTCACTAAGAACGTATTCTGCGGAAATCCGATCCCAAGGGAGTTTCGGGGGTGTAATATATCCAAATTTCCAGTTTTTGGTAGGAAATCACCATGGCAACGGCTGTTGCTTTGTTGATGCTTCATTCGTCTCTATGGCAACGACTATTTCATTGTTAGTGTAGTCCTCATCACCGTTGAAATGCTGCGGGACTTTAGATATCAAAAATTGCCCTTTTTTCAAGTATATATATTTTACATACTTGAAAATTCACAGTAATGTTCCTTATGTTACGCAGGATGACATTTTCCGAAAATTAGATCCCATGGGTGGTTTAAACCAGGCAACAGTGGGTACTTTGTCTGCATGAGAACAGGATTTTGCATTGTTCATGTCTTCTGCGTCTCCATGGAAACGGGCATCGCGCGGCAGTGGCGTACCCACAAAGGAGGGGCATGTATAATGAGCGGCGCAAGAGTGATCTGCATGTAGACTGCCGTAGCGAAGTACGGGTACATCAGTTGTACGTTGCGTGCACGAGTCGGGAAACCATCGGTGCTATTCATTTTCTCTCCGGTACATTATACAGCATTGTAATAAATTTTCACTGAATTTTTTTTATTTACCAATACTGTAAATGGGAGATGTGGCTTAATTTTTTTCCAATAGTATAGCCGTGTGAAGCCGGGTCAGGCAGCTACTTTATTATAATACCTCTCTCATGTAAATGCTTAACGCAACATACGATTGTTTTTAATTATATTAAAGTACCTAGGTGACTGAGTTTCGCTCGGCGTCTTTTCTAACTTTTTTTTGGTTGTAAATCCGTGATTTTTTCAGGGAAGTCACCTATTTAGATAAACTTGAACTAAATATAACTTAACTAAATATAATTTTTTATCCAAATCGTTAGAGCCGTTTCCGAGACACGAGAAAAGTATTTTTTTTATATTTAAAGATTAATGTTTTATGTAGTGATTTGAATAGAGTTAACCTATTGAAGTTTACTCCTTAGGATTTATACTCTACCTATTCCAATCACTGGATATAAGATTAGATAGAACACATATATAGACAATATACAATATATATGAATATTTTGCAGTCCTCACTATACGTACTTCATACCTACCTACATAAGGACTGCAGTCGGTTAAATATAAAAATCACTAATGCTCAAAGTTGAACTTTTTTTTTTAAATATTCCGCTGTGTTGTGGGTTTTATTCATTTTCACGTCACAGTTATCATTAATTATAAGTTTTTCAACTTGACCTTATACTTTTTTCCATACTATGTTGCGGGTATGTTGAGGTTTTTCATTTGGGAGGAGTTCTTTTAAAATACTTGGTCGGTTTACTCGGGAAAATGCTACATATGCATGTAATGCATAAAAACTGATAACTTTAAGTCCACTCCAACAAATTTAAAAGTTAGGCATTGAGATATGTGTTCTGCCAGGGGAAATGCAGATCTTACTGGAAATTGGTGTCTCTGAATGTTACAATATAGTTGAACTTTAGATGAGTCAAAGTGATTCTAGGTATCTACATATACTTCTTTGCTGGATTGTTTATCAGTATTGATTTTTGCCTTTATTGTGTTGTTACATATACATGTTGCATTGTTACATAGACCTTCTGATACCTTCATTTTACGCAACACCATTATTAATGCAATTTTTTATTTAAATTCGTGTGGTGCCAAATGTGAAACGTTGATAGTATTAAGGAATTCTGATGTAAATTTTACTGCTGGATGACCAGAGACACTTAGCTAACATGACACGTTGATTGCGTAACACAATAACACAATAAAATTGTATTGTTATTGGATACGAGTACCATCTATAGTTGAGTTGCTAATTTAAAATTAATAATATCGTGTAGTGCCATCTGCTATTGAGTATCTAATATAAATCTACAACTTAATTTGAGTAACTCATTTAAAAGCTAACCACAGCTCTGACGAGGTATAAAGCAACTTTTAGAAATATATTTATTGTAAAATCGCGTTTTTCCATGGAAGATACACACACACAAAATATATATATACATATATACACACACTTGAAAAGCAGAACGTTATAAAACTACAAATGTTTAACCAGATCGTTAGAGCCGTTTCAAAGATGCCAATGCGTGTGGTATATATATATATATATATATATATATATATATATATATATATATATATATATATAGGCCTATATATATATATAGGCATATATATATATATATATGATGGTATTAAATTTTATCTTGTTTAACTTTTTTTATAATACTACGCTGCGCTTGCGAAATGCTTAAGTTGATTGTGTTGGGGCCTTTATCCAACATATGTTTACGCTTTTAAACGCTGACAGACCCATATAACCACATCCTGGAACCGTTACCCAAGAATTGGACCATTTTCGACCAACACTTACCCCCAAAATCAACGACCCTTTTTAATTACCCGTAAGCCTATACCGTCTGGTTATTTTTAATTCACAACCGCGATGAATGTAATGAGGCAATTTCCCTCTATTTCATGCCATCCTCTGCCCCATTATCAATGTCGAGAAGACATGTGGCGACTGAAACAATTATCAGGAGGAGGGGCCCCGACAGATTACGTCAAGCTTCAATGGCCTAGATGGGCCTTAATTATTTGAACGGGTGGTACAGTCGCGTGACGTGTGTGAGGGGGCACTTGCGTCGCCATCGGGTGTTGATTGAGTTGTTTGTCGCTTGTGAAACATCACGAAACCATTCGCCTTGCAGATGTCGCCCGGGCTACGCTTGCTTTATTGATACAATTCTTTCTCGACATGTAGGGTGAAACTAGCGCAAAAAAAAAAAAAAAATCTTTCTTATGGTTTTTCGAAGAAAGAATTCATATTGCAGTCGATACCAAGGTTGTAATTTGCAGAAAATATACACCTAGTTTTTAGTTTCGATGGTCACTAGACCACAAAAACCTCATTAACTCAAACGCGTGAATATTTATATCTAATTATTTTTTTGTGGACACGATGACTACCAAAATTTTCAACAAAATATTTCCGGACATCCATGAAGTTTAGAGACGGAAAATTTTGGTCTAGGTAGTTAATGGACCAAACTCGTACGATGTAGAACACTCGTAAACTCCCATAAGAATATATGTATCTGTTCAAAGCTATAGTAAACCTTCTTCATATTTACTGAAACTTATTTTGTGAGCGTATGTGGCCACTATAGCAAAAAAAAAACTATCTTTTAATGCAAAACCATTTTATTTTAAATAAAGTTGAAACCTGATAAAGATATTCTCCCGGGCCTTATCAGAATACGAGGAAAATTAAGCAGCTTGGAAGGTGTTATGGCATTGTTTACAAAATAATTGCTGTAGGGTTATTTTTATGGGTATTCATTGTAAGTACCAAGGCATGAATTAGTGACATCTAGTTGAAATGTGTCCAATTTTACGAAATGACTTCTAAATAATGCTTTTTTTCTGTATTAGGAAAACCTTGCCCTTAAACAAATATGTTTTGGCATTCCCATATTCAAAACGCTTCTAAATTGTTAATACAGCGAAAAGTTTTATTCCGGCATTATGTGGTCGAGAAAATTCTGTGATCCGGAATAAGTCGAGCCCCACACGTTCGGATTGTTTCAGGTGGACTCTTAATTGTGACTTTGGCCGCTAGGCGGCATGACCGCGCTGCAGACGAGTTCAGTTCGCTCGGAGTTCATCGCTACCGTCGGTTTTCGTTTCAGAACATAGTTTCCTTTTTCTAGCGAGTTATTTAAACATTCCTAATTTTCATATCTGGCATTCCCGTCCAAACTATGTTGACGTTCAGCAATCTGGCAAAACCGCTAATCCACCATATTAACATAGTCCCATATTTCCAGTTAAAAACTAGCGTTCTTTATTTATGGTACACAAATACTATTTTATCGGCCGTTATATACATCATATAATTATAAATTAAATTTACTTTCTTAATTCAGTATATGTAATTTAAGATTATAAATCGTACCAAATAATACAGGATAATGTTTAGATCATTTTTATTTGTTTGTTTTTTATTGGCGAAAGGTTTTTTTTCCCCTTGAGTGTGATTTATACCATATATAAATTTATTTTTTACATTAATATTTATTGTTAAATGACATTTATATGCAGGAATGTCATACGTTGATAAATAAACAAGGTTATAAAAGTGTAGTATTTTAAGTCACCAATGGAAAGCACTCTTAGTCTAGATGGTTATTCATCCCCCCTCCCCCTAGAAATCAAATTGAGAACTATATAGTCACTGAATGAAAGACCGCAAGGAAATCTTTGCCGCGAATAAACAACCGAAATTTTACCATTCAAGATCCACACACTTATAAACACACAACGCCGAAACACACATCTTAGAAACATCGTCACTTAGAAAGTCATCACTTAGAACGGTCACAACTTAGAACTGTCATAACTTTAAAAAAAAGGGGGGGGGGTTGTAAAGTCGGTTTACGGACAATAATTTTACGTGATAACGTCATAAAAAACATTGATAAAAATTGAATACTTTTACGAATTGAATTGAATTATTATCACTGAGTTATAATTATTTTGTATAGTACAAAAAATAAGGAGTTAATTGAAAATTACAATTTTTTTTTCATTGAATACTAAATAAAGGCAGTTCACTTTTTATACGATCGTTTATATGAGATAATAATTTTTTTGTCAAAATTGTATAATAACCTATTATTACTGCACTCACCGACCGATGCTACTTTTTTTTTTAATAATCAAAGAACAAATATATGAGATTATATCGCTAATCAAATTCTTAAAATGCAAGAATTAATTACCTTTTTTGCTGCAATTGGTGTTGTAATAAACAATGGAAACCAAATTAACTTTTCACTTCACTTTATAAACAGTTGACAAAACAGTTCACGTGTAGGTTGTGTGCTGCCGCTGTCTCTCTTCTACTCGGACGCATCGGCCGATGGAGTGGAAGAGAGATAGATGTGTCACAAGCCCATCGTGCCTCTCTATCGCTTGTTCCGCGCTCTCACTTGCACGCTTGGCTCAGGCGGAACGTGACAATGGGTCATGCTTTTTCGTGCGTGCAGCCGGCGTTCATCGATTTATAAGACGTTATCACGTCAAAATCATTTCGCTGTTTGTAAACAGAAATGAGCTCTGTTACAAGCACCATGTAATTACTAAAATTTTCCTGCAATGCACGGAACAGTTTTACCCAACGGTTTATAATGTTCTTTACACGGTTCGTTCAATTGCCCAATTCGCTTACTGCTACTTTGCAGACTACTACAAATCTGTTATGCGCTCTTTACTCTGCTTGTTTTAGACGTGTAACATCTTAGCTCTCGGTAGACGGTATTTGGTAGGAGTAGTTTCGTGAATGGAGCGAAATCACATTTAACGGAAATGTGTAACCACGGTACTGCCATCTGTGGCAGATGGGGCCATACAAAGTTCGCAAAGCAAAAGAGAAATTTTGTAGTAATAAGTGTTTGAAAAATTTTCACAAAATTGTAAGTATTCTAATAAAATTCTCTGTCGAAAATCCAGTTTAGTATTTTTCAAGACTTTTTTTTTTATCGGAGCCGTTTCATTTTATAGTTTAAACTTCGGTCTGCAAATGGAATGTAGCTGCTCCGGCAGTGAATTCTAGTGGTGAGTGCAGAAACTAAGTGTGATTCGTGTCGCAAAATTATTTGAAGACAAAAAAAATCATTTTCGTACCTTATCGCGCTCGGCAGTATTTAAATAATTCTACGTTTAATTTCGGGCCCGAGTTTCGTATTATACATAAGTGTATATTCTGCAACATGATAAAAAATGAATTTTCTCGTTACCTGGGTTAGGTGTTACACATCTCTGGTGGGTACTGAAAGAATCGCTCACATTTTTTGACGTGACAACGTCTAATAAATCGATGAATGCCGGCTGCACGAACGAAAAAGTGTCCCGTTACGCACATTGTCCCGTGTCGCTGTATCCCGTTACGCTCGTTGTACGCTTGTGCCGCATCTATCTCTCTTCCACTTGATTGGAAGAACCATCGATTTGACTTTTTCGAGGCACATTAAACTTGAAACACCCCCATTCGTTTCCTACTTTTCCTATCATCGTCCTATCCTTAACAGAATAACACAGATTGGAAGAAGTTAAATAGCAAACATGTTTAAAAGTTTTAGTTAAAATAATCTCATCGTTAAAGTAATAAATATATTTGAATTAATAAGTGCAAAAGTAAATTTATCAATTAAATTGTAGATTTCAATTCACTCCTTCTTTGTATCCAAACAAGATAGGGATAATTCAATAAAAATGATAATTTTATTCAAAAAGTATGCAATCATTTCATCAATGTTTTGTTATGACGTTGTCACGTTAAACTATCGTCCGTAAACCGACTTTACAGACAACCAATTTTTTTTCTGAGAGAAATGATGCTAATTAATATTTTTCTGGGATAGGGGTTGGCATCGAGTCGTCACAATCCCTTGCAACATGATGTCAAAGACTCTCAGAACACTATCAACTATAAAATGTCCAGAAAAAGCTATTATTCTGAATATTATTTAAGATTAATCGTAATCGTAATAACAAAAACATGTCCGTATAAACCCTCTAATCATCACTATAATTCTACAAAACGTCTCTCTTCGAACCTTGTAAAACATGCTGTATTGCTTTAACACTTAAATTAACATTTCCACACTATACTAAATGTTATCCTCTATTACGATACATAGCCACTATGTAACAAGGTTTCCATGCCAACCTCCGATTTTGGTAAAGTTAATGGGCAGGGACCGGAATAATTTTCGGATTCATTTCACGGTAGGCTAAAATCATGATTCATTATAGTTAATCATCATTCAACATCATTCATAATCATTCATTATACACCATTGTGCTGTGTCTGCTACTGGCTTACAGTTAACGTGTAGTGGTGAGGGCCAATCAGAAACTCTCACCCAGAGAAGTATCGATTCAGTCACAAGTCACCAGCCAATGAGCTAGTGGCATTCGACTGGGTGGGCAGTGCAGAGTCCATCCAGAATATCATTGATCCCATGAAGTTTACCAGTTTCTAGTTATGGGATCTATGAAGCGCGATCACAAAATTATAATTACCTTTATAGTCTCCCAAAGAAATATTGTTAAAGTTCCTATACATTAAAAATAAGTATTCACCTCAAAATGTGTAGAGGAAAGTTGCCATATTGATATTGTGTCTCACTTAAATTTCTATAGGAAGAATTCTAATTCATATAAATATGCTCAATCATGAATGGTAAATTTACCATAAGATTTTATGGGGTAACTAACAGAAATACCCGGCGTTACGAAGGCTAAATCACTTTTGGAAGCTGATATTGGGAAAAAAACATTATTATGTATTATAAGGAACATCACTGCATAATTTCAAGTTGGTACGAGATATACTTGAAGTACGGAAATTTTTTGTTGAAATAATTGCCGAAATACGTTAAATTTTTAATTTTAATGCCCCCGTAAAACTTCTTGGGGCCTGATTTTCAAATAATCAGGTTTTCAGTTGATGGAAATGTAATGTAAAGAACATAACTACTGAATTTGAAGTCTTTAGGACTCATACTTGAAAAACGGGAAATTTTTATGTTTAACGCCCCAAAACCTATCTTGGAGGCTGGTTTTAGGAAAACCCCGTCCTCAGTTAATGTGTATGTAACATAAATATGGACGTAATAATCCCGCGGTGGGATCTCGTACTATAACGGAAACACTAATGTTGCCTGTGTCTTGCTATTTTGGGTTTGCTGGTTTTTTAATGCAACATTTATTTAAAAGAGCTAAACTTTAAGCTGAGCAATAATAACTTCAAAGGTTGAAGACCTTTACAAATTTCATCATAAAATACAACAACCAAAACTTCCTACGTATCAATCAAACGAAATATCTTAATATATATAAATCTCGTGTCACAATGTTTGTCCTCAATGGACTCCTAAACCACTTAACCGATTTCGATGAAAATTGGCATTTATGTGTAATTTTTTTCCAACTTGAGAGATAGGATAGTTTTTATTTCGATTAATGGTCTTAATCTGATAATTTTAGAGTTTTCTAATGTGATGTATGTATGAGTTGGCAGAAAATCACCACGGCAACGGCTGTAGCATTGTTGATGCTTCATTCGTCTCCATGGCAACGACTATTTCATTGTTAGTGTAGTCCTCATCACTCATTAAATACAGACCACCAATTTTTAGATATATACAGGTAAATAACTATACACTGGTAGAACAAAGTCGGTCGGGATTTGAAAGTGATATAAATTATTCAAATTAAGAAGACAATTACTAACTACATCTGATTTCTAAAAAGGTCCAGTGAACTCTTTACCAAGTCAACCGATTTCGATGAAAATTGGCATTTATGTGTAATTGTTTCCAACTTGAGAGATAGGATAGTTTTTATTTCGATTAATGGTCTTAATAATTTATAATTAATAATAAACTGATTATCCATGTTGATTGGTGTTTAAGCCCGGGAAACAGTGGGTACTTCGTCTCCATGACAACGTTGCGTGCTCGAGAGTCGGGAAACCATCGGTGCTATTCGTTTTTTCTTCGGTACATTACAAAGCATTGTATTAAGTTTTTGTCAAAATTAATTAATTTTCATTTTATTTCATTTATTATAACTGTAAATAGGAGATTTGGTCTCATTTTCCCCCCCATAAATACAACCGTGCGAAGCCGGGTCGGGCAGCTAGTTTAATATATATATATATATATATATTATATATATATATATATCAATACATTAATATATAGTTTTAAATGTTATTCTTCCAATTTTTACAGATAACAGCTTTAACATATTTTGTGGCTGAAGATATCGTAACCTGGAATTCTAAAGTACAAAGTTCGACGTAACTTACACAATCTGATATCAAACAACAAATAAAAACAATTTATGTCACGATTATGATTTTGTATATAGGGCCTAGAGATGAAAAGGGCTGCCTGATTGGAAAGTTGTTTTCTTAAAATATACTCTAATGCAAAATTTTTGGGCGTTTCCCAATACTGTTTTTCACCAGGTTATAAAGTATGGAAATATATTTGTTGGACATGCGAGATTTCCATTTTGTGGTAATAACCAAAGAATTTGTTTATATAAAATGGTTTGATTTTGGTTTCTTATAACATGCTTTATGGTTATTTTAAATATACCAACATAAGTAATTTACAAAAATACAGCTTATCAAATCCATTCATTTGATGTGTGATGAATGCTCAAAAATAATTAGCATATAGGTATAACATTTTTTTATACACTGAATGGTTTTTGTTATATTTTTTAAAATATTTAATTAAAATATTGCTTAATATATAAAGAAGGACTTAGAATTGTTTAAAGATAAGCTCTGAAGCTAATATATATCACAATTAAGATATGTATAAAAATTTATATATATATATATATATATATATATATATATATATATAACAATTAAGATATATATCACAATTTTGTGGACACGATACCTGTCACAATTTTTCACAAATCACTTCCAAACTGATACATAAAATCTGGTAGTGTACAATCTCGGTCGATGGACAAATCCAAACAAAGGGGTAGAAAAAGGGAAGGGTTTTTTTAAAAACAGAAAAATGGCTGTAACTCCCATATTATGGATAAAATCACATTCGTTTGAACGTATGCAGGTATGAGAGTAAAACGAAAATCTTTTCTATGAATAATTCTTGTTACGACCAACCTTAACTTTAGGGGGTTGAAAAAACAAAGTTTAAGGACAAAAAAATTCATAACTCTTCGTAGGCTCATCAAATTAGTACAAAATATGTATTAATATTTCTACTAATTTTAATATAAAACTTTTGTTTCAAACTATTTTTGATTAGATGAACCAATTTTGCCATGGGTTTAAAAAATGAGTAGAATTAAAAAAAAAATATTAACTCCCTTAGTAGGTACACTTTCAAATCTGTTAAAATTGTTTGCAAACCTAATAATATTTATCTAAAGCTTGTGTCTAAAACAATTTTTGATGATACAAATTTTAACTGCAAGGGGTGGAAACAACAAGAGTTGGCAGACAAAAAAATCATAGCAAGAACACAATCTAAACAGTACAAATAGTTTGTAATTCTTATAACTTTTATTAAAAAAAATTCTCTGAAAAAAATTGATAAGATGAGCCATTGCTGCAACGAGTTGAAAGAAACCAGGGTATAATTTTAAAAATATCATAATTTCCGTACAATGTTTACTACCATATTCGTTCTAATTTATTGTAATACCTTTAATTATTATCTACGAATTGTTAATCCAAAACTGTTTACAACATTATTTCATTATTTCAGTAAAAGCTTAGAATGAATAACATAATAATTTATATTAAAGTTCATACAAACCATTTAAAAATAGGGAATTCTTAATAGAAATTGTTTACAAACAATTATATATGGTATTATTATAAATATTTTTAAAAATATAAGAAATAATAATATAAACAAATTATATGTATAGTTATCCCTTCTTAACCATAAAATTACATTCAAATCCTTTTAACAAACACACAAATAAATTTATCGCGCAGAACTTTGGTATGTTTCTCATCATTACAAATATTTTTAAAAATATTATTGAAAGCAGTGTACATTAAAATAGGAGGTAATATTTAATTTTTTCTTGCTAGCCCTTAACATTTTTACGATGGCAATTATTCTGTTTATTTTCTATATTAAACTAAAATGTACTCTAATCGTACATTGACGTTATGTATGATAATGGAAGTAGTCAAGGATATTAAGGTTCATTTTCGGGAAATTCTGAGCAGGAAATCTTAATAATCTAAAAAATAAACGTTATACAATATGGTTAAGAAAAAGTTTTTTTAATCTTTATTCTAATGAAACCGTTTGATTTTATTACCGCGGAAATCAACTTAGCCCTTTTTTTTAAAAAAAAAAATTGTGTGCAATTTAGGGTTTTGTGAATGAAAATTCTGTGACACTCCCATCCTACGGTGCCCATTATACATACACTGAGTCTCGCGGCGGGCTGACCCATTTCGTGTACAGAACACCAGGACCCCGTTGTGGAAAGCTTAATCTAATTTCGGATGTTTGTCTAATGAGCAGTGAATTGGGGTGTGCGTAATTTGCCTCTTCGAGGGCGGACTAGGCTTCCCCCAATCGTGTTCACCTCTCGTTAAGTGGGCAATGCCGGCGATTAGGCCTGGAACCGCTTCTTTGATGACGGTGGTCGCGACCGCCCATTACCGCCGTCACACACTTCCTGTGTGCGCGCGCCGGCTGCGCCGAGTGCTGCAGGCGATAGTCGCCCTTACAGCCACTAGCCGCGATCACTCGCTTCACGGTCATTACGAAGTTTGCACAAATACGTCCCTGTCCTCAAACGGGAAGCCTTCATTTCACAGACGAGAGAGCCGCACCCGAAGTTCCCCGAAGTTCATGCTCGCTTTTTTTCCCCCGTTCTATCTCATTGTATACACCGGTGTGGCATTAAATTTTGCGGTCGATTAGGATAGGTTAGCTACATTATAAATACTTTAAAACATTGTGGATTGTTGATTATATTAGGTAAGTATAGCTACATTTAAAATACTGTAAAATCATTTTATGGTTACTTAGCAAATATATTTTTAATATGTAGCTATCCAGGGCTAGGAAACCGTTTACATGATTTTACAGTATCTTTAATGTAGCTATCCTAACCAAATCAACCATCCACAATGTTTTAAAGTATTTATAATGTAGCTTACGTAACCTGATTGGCCATTAGTTATCATGAGTTACAATGAACAAAAAAAAATCCGCGAAGGTGCACGATCGGGAGTTTGGCTCTCTAGTCTGTGAAAAGAAAGGCTTCCCGTCCTCAAACACTTCGCTCAACAATTTCGTACACACCGAGCCAAATTCTCTGCACTTTACAAAAAAAAAATATCCTTTAAGGGCTTTATATTATCTGGACTTTGCTGTTGTTTTAATGGTTTCAAATATTGCTGTTTAAGTAGCGTTATATTAGGCGATCATAATATTCTGAGAGGCGCACGTTGTTGATGATGTAACCTCCTCCCATATCCTCACAGCCTGGTACTTATTTTATTACAACGAGTAGGTTCCCATATCCACAAATCCACAAACGAGAGAGACAGAGTGTACAACAACTACAGACCGAACTTAAGTGAGGAGTAGGTTAGGATAAATAATTTTTTTTCGTGCATAATTTTATTTTGATTCACACATTTACATATTGTAAAATCTGTCACTTGCATATATAATTCGTATACAGTTTACCTTCTATGCTAAATAAATATTCCATTCAAAATTATTTTAAGTTCGATTTTGGAAAGAAAAAAAGACAACAATTTCTTACGGATCCCGTTACTTTTCAGGAATGTTACGCCTCAGAGCCAGGAGGTGTTGATGTCGGGTCCCTTCCTACCTTTACGAACTTTATAATGTTGTTTCAATACATTTCCATGTATCCTGTACACCGCACTTCTCACACAGAAATTTTACACGGTCAAGATTACTTTAACAGCCATGATTTTCAAGATTCATATAATTTTACATATTCATAGCAATGTATACTAGTCAATATTTTAGTACATTTCACTGGCAGTTGTGTACAGTTACACGTATTAAGTATAGAAATTTTCATACCACATACGTAAAAAGTTATGGCATATTTGCTAAAAATTAGGAATTGCGCTTTAACAGTTTTGAAAGTATTTTCAATTGAACTCAAAAAATGTATATATATATCAACACATGTAGGTAAAAATTAAATCCTCACTGCTGAAGACTATGCTGTCACATACATTTTGTTATAAAAGTTTTCTTTTCCCAGTGTACATATTCATTTGAAAGAACAGAATGCATGCATGGACGGGAAGGATATGACCGTAACGAAATATGCTCAACTTTTTTTTTTTACGTTTCCGGCAGCTTCTTTGAGTATTGTTCCTTGCGAAAATGTGCAGTTCCGAGACCACAGCCGTGAAATAAACTTGCATGCATAAGTGATGAGAAAAATCAGTTACCGTAATTTTTTTCTTCAAATATTTTGTTCGGGGAATCTCTTCTGACCGCTGGTATCAGGGTCGTCGGTGCGAACTAACGATGGGGTGTATGTACCCCATGCGCAAGTTGCGTAGTGAGATATTCGTGACCTACAACATTGACCAGCTCTTTGTTTGCCAATAGAACCGAAGTCTTAAAAACTCTTCGAAAGTTTATATAGATTTTTACTTATGTATATAAACCTGAACTACTTCAAAATATAACATTATACTGCATAATTCTAACAAAAGTAATTGTTTACTTAGTGTACTTTTCGTAAAAAAAAAGGGAATTGTCTGTAAAGTCGGTTTACGGACGATAATATTACGTGATAACGTCATAAGAAAACATTGATGAAAAATTGCATACTTTTTTAATTTTCAAATATTATTTACAGTTTTTGCAAATTTAATTTAAATAATTTGTTTAAATATAATCACGAACAATTAGTTATAGAAATAAACTGAAATCAAATCAATGTCAATAAATTGTTAATATGAAATGACGAAATTGGACAAATCAATAAAATTTTTTTAATTGCTGCTTTTAAGAAGCCCGCCTTAACCTGTTTGATATTATAGAAGATTTTCTCGCACGGTGGTTGGCCGGTTCTTGCACGCTCGGCTCAGGCGGAACGTCACAATGAGTCATGCTTTTTTGTGCGTGCAGCCGGCGTTCATTGATTTATAAGACGTTATCACGTCAAAAATTGGCATGACTTCGTTTACAACAGCTGATTTTGACAGTTACAAAGGCGCAATAGAAGCCATAGCGAGACACGTTACTTGCCTCAAAAGTGTTACCAAAGCGTCTAAGAACCGTTCCGGCACTGCTGTCCTGTCACAAGCTTCGTGCTGGTTGTCAGTGACCGCCGACAAACCACTACGGGCTCCTTTGCACGTGACAGTTGGGAAATTTGTGCCACCGGTACCACTTTTGAGAACTATCATAAATTTGAGACAAGTTACATTGCACAGATTTTCAGTACTTAAGCCGGTGTTCCAAGATACAGTTGTTGAATATGCTATGCCTGTACCCTACCGTATTCCTAGTGCAGGATAGGACACGGCCAGTCCCTAAAAATTAGGGAAAGGATCTCGGTTTTCTATCCGTTGCCGATCTGTTACCCAAATTGCGCGCATGCGCAGAGCTCACTGTTTCGTTTATTTCGTCCAGAAGGGGACACGCGTCTGGTGCCATTAATTCTTATATAGTCATTTTTGTGTCCATAGGTGTCGTACCAAGTGTGTTGGTGTACTAAATAAAACTTTATGATGCTGAAACCATCCCAGAATATGTTTCATACCTTTTAATGGTCGTAACAAGAAATAATCGTAACTTTAAAATCACTTGAAAACTTATAATGGCCGTTCTTTTACTGTGTGATGGTGCTTCTATCTCTAGGATTTTGACGTGACAACGTCTAATAAATCGATAAACGCCAGCTGCACGCACGAAAAAGTGTCCCGTTACGCACATTGTCCCATTACGATGTTTCCCGTTACCCTCATTGTACGCTTGCGCCGCATCTATCTCTTTTCCACTCGATTGGAACAACCATCGATTTGACTTTTTCGAGGCACATTAAATTTGAAACACTCCCATTCGTTTCCTACTTTTCCTATCATCGTCCTATCCTTAACAGAATAACACAGATTGAAAGAAGTTAAATAGCAAACATGTATAAAAAGTATAGTTAAAATAATCTCTTCGTTAAAGTAATAAACATATTTGAATTATTGAGTGCAAATAAAAGTAAATTTATCAATTAAATGGTAGATTTAATTTCACTCGTTCTTTGTATCCATATAAAATAGTGATAATTCAATAAAAATGATTCGATTTTATTCATCAATGTATGCAATCATTTCATCAATGTTTTGTTATGACGTTGTCACGTTAAACTATCTTCCGTAAACCGACTTTACAGACAACCAATATTTTGCCGTAACAGTTGTGTTGATGGTTGCGAAACGTCCGCTAGAACACATTTAAACCAGTTTCTAGCCTCGCGCAGGGAGCCGTTTATTAAAACGGTGGCCTATTTGTTTCCTTACTGGGATTCGGTTTAGCAAACGTTTTGGAATACCGCCCGCGAGTTAGGTTTCCTTTTGTATATTTATCAAGGCAGTGCTTATTCTTAACGTTATCAGAACGTCTAGGAATACCGCCCTTTGGGCCAGTTGCAGATCATAGTGAGGGCAGGACGAACTTTCAATTTTTGAAGCTTATCGCCCTCCTGACCTCAACTTCAGGAGGGAAAATATATGAGGGGGGAATTAATTTTTGATCCCAAGGACTGCCTCCCACCACTCCCTTCATCACCACTAATTACTGAACCCGCCACTAATAATTATTAGTACCTGTATGCATTGACGCGGAGCTACCTCGAAGAACAAATTCCCCCACCCCCTCGTTTCACCGTGGGCTAGACAGTGTAAACCTACTTCCTGCCATGACCTGCCCCAACCGATTGTTCCACGCTGTGATCCGTGACGTTTGTGACGTCACGTCCGGTGACACCCCCCTTTTCCCCTCTCTCTCTACCCTTCAGTAAACACACGCCTGGGTGTTTCAATAACACGTCTCGAAAAGCGCCTCGCGTTGCGGGGTAATCCACGGGACCAACGAGAAAAATTTCGCGAAAAAAATATTTAAAAAATTGGTGGTCTGTAAAGTCAGTTTACGGACGATAGTTTAACGTGACAACGGCATAACAAAACATTGATGAAATGATTGCATACTTTATGAATAAAATTGAATCATTTTTATTTTAATAATAAAATAATAAATACTTGAAATTATACTAGTAATCAGATTTTTAAAGTGCAAGAATAATTAACCTTTATTGCCGAAAATGTTGTTGTAATAAGCAATGAAAACCACATTAACTTTTAACTTCACTTTATAAACAGTCGAGTGGAAGAGAGATAGATGCGGCGCAGGCGTACAATGAGCGTAACGGGACACAGCGTAACGGAACAATGTGCGTAACGGGACACTTTTTCGTGCGTGCAGCCAGCGTTCATCGATTTATTAGACGTTGTCACGTCAAATTTTATTTTTGTTCATTCCATAAAGGTAAGAAGTTAGGGAGTGTAATTTTGCCATGTTAATATTAGGAGTCAAAATGAGAACGACCTATCCAGCCCTCTGTTTCATCTGGATGGTAAAACTATTTTATTTAACGTCTTAGCTCTCGGTAAACATCATTTAGTAGGATTAATTTCATGAACGGAACATAATTTGCATGGAACGGAAATGTGTTACCACGTTTATGCCATCTGTGGCTGAGTTATCAAAGCCAAAGGGAAACTTTATTGAATAACCTGTGAAACGAATTTTAACAAAATGTGGAGTATTTTAATAAATTTCCTGGTCAAAATCAGGCTCAAAGCCGGGGTTAAGTATATTTGAAAATATTTTTCGCTTTTATTGGAGCCGTTTCATTATATAGTTTAAAATTTCGGTCTGCAAATGGAATGATTCGATAGACGACTTAGCTTCTCCGGCAGCGAATTCTAGCAGCGGGTGCGGAAACTACGAATGATCCGCGTCCTGAAATGTAGTTGGAAACACAATTTACTTATATTTATCACGCTTAGCATTATTTCAAGGATTCTGCGTTGAAATTCCTGTCTCAGTTTCGTATTATTAATGTAAGTATTTGCAACATAAGTACACGTGGATTTGCTCATTACCTAGGTTAGGTTGTACACATTTCTGGCGAGTTTGCAATTGCATATGATTTACTCAAATGTTGTCCACAAATAAGTATTCTCCTATTCAAAAGGAAGTTTATTACTTCGAATTTATTTTAATTTGGACTCAGGCAATATATTTTTCCTCTCAAAGTAATAACTAAATAAACATGTTAAATTACACGAATAACATATAATTTTTTATGAATAATTAATTGATCTTTAGAAACATGATTTATTTACTAGAATTGTTTATACTTTAAGGCATTTAAAAACTCTTAAAACTCACAATGATATAATTTTACAAATGTAACTCTCAATTATAATAACTAGCTATATATATATTTATTAATATTTATATAAGTAAAATTATTCAAGTAATATATTAGGTACTAAAAACTGAATGTAGCTATTTGAATAATACATAAAATATATAAATAAATAAAATAATAATTTCAATAAATAATTTCATTTTTTTAATTGAAAAAAATATATATATATTTCACGTAATAAAAAGCCTTACGTAAACCTTCTGGGAATTCAAATTAACCTGTCATTAAAGCTATTTAACTTAAGCCGAAAAAATAAAGAAAAACTAATACTCTTGATAGCAAACAAAATTATAAGCCAAGTACTATCAAAAAAATAAAATTTATTAAATATTAAAATGAATTAATTTAATTCAAACACTAAAAATAAAAAATAACACATTTGTTAATGAATTATTTTGTATCATTATTGACCACTTCAGTTCACTTGAGTTAACGCTGGCTGGTTGGTTTTGGCTCGGGAACCACGTGACTGCAGGCAGTTCGCGGCCGCTATCAGCCGTGCGCGCCATCAACCCGTAATGGCCTCTGGCCGCGGTAGAAGAAAAGGGATGCGGGAAGCCAGAGAGAGAGAGACTTTCATTTGTCCGGCGACCCAGGCGATTACCTCGGCCTAATTGGAGCGAAAAGGTGTTTGCGACTAATCGAACACGTCCTGACGAGAGCAGGACTTTTCTGCCCACCCCCCTCCTTATCCAAGCAGGGCTGGTCAAACATTCCCCCCCCCCCCCCCCGCCCTTCTTCTTCTTCGTCGTCGTCGTCTCTGGGTCCACCAGAAGACATCCCCGCGATCTCTTCTCCCGTCTCTTCTGGCGCGCGGTCCCCTCTCCCGCGCGACAATCTGATAATGCCCCTCCCGGGCCGTGATGAGAATTTCCAAAAAACCAGATGGGAGGAAAGTTTCTATGTCTTTTCGCTCCATCTCTCTCTTTCTCTCGTCCTGGGTCCTTCCTGCAAGACTCATTCCTTGTTCTCCTTAACGAAGCGTACCTATCTCGGTCTTCTTCTATCTCCCCTACCATCCCACCCACCCCCTCTACTTTTCCCTTTCGACGCTTGTGCTGCCCCTGACTGGCGTCGGAGGGAAAAGCTGGAGGGATTAATCGTGTTTCCTCCGAGTGTCTTCGGGCGGGACCTGAGTCTGGTGTGTTCAATTGGCATCACCCCCTCCTCACGGGCCCGCTAGTCGGCCAGGGGGCTCCTTCCACAGGCCATTACTGCCGAGCACCTGGTGGTGCGACACAAACAAAACACTCGCATTTACACGCGTGCAGTGATGATACAGTATGTCCGTAAAACAATGTATCAGTTATAAAATGTGATAGTATCAACTGCGAGCATTGTGGAGTGTTGATTCAAAGTCACAATAATTTATCAACTTAAACAATTTTAGATAAGAGCATGCGCGAATAACAATTAGTAGAGGGTCAACCTGTAAACTTTATTTGGCAACAGGATGGAGCCCCTCCGCGTTGGAATCACTTTGTTCGAGAGTGGTTGAACGTCCTAGTCCTTAATCGTTGGATTGGTCGTAAAACAAATTTTTCACCGACTATTACAGCAAATGGAGGAATAAACGAGGCTTCAAATACAAAAAATGCATAACTACCTTAGTAGGTTCACCACAGAACCGGTTTGAATTGCTTGTAAATCTCATAATTCTTATCAAAAACCTTTTTATGAAACAATTTTTTATAAGACAAAACATTGCGGCAAGGGGTTAAAAAATTACAGGTATACAAGTATTTTAAAAATCATAATATTCGTACTATGTATACTAGAAAATCCATTATTATTTTTTAAATTTAATGTGCTATCCACTGCTTTCCTTTGAAATCATTTTTATACAACAAAAAATATTGCAAAAAGTGAAAATAAAAACAGGAGTTGAAGGACAAAACTGTGTAAATCAAATTGTGTGTAAATCTTATAGATAATAGCTAGAACTTCTGCCTGAAACAATTTTCAATACAACCAAACATTGCTGCAAAGGGTGGAAAGAACAGAGGTTTAAAGAATAAAAAAATTATAACTCCATTATTAGATAAACTTTAAAATCTATAAGAATCAACTGCAAATGTTGCAAAAATTATCTTAAACTTTGGTCTGAAACAATTTTCGATAAGACGAACTATTACTGCAAGGGGTTAAAAACCCCAGGGGTTGGAATTAAAAAAAAAAATAACCTCTGTGCTGCCATATATGGTGGATGGCATGAAGCAAAGTCCACAAAACCAAACTGAAACATTATAATATTAACCGTTTTATGAATTTTAATCAATTGGGCAGTATTTTCATAAAATTCCTAGTAAAAAATCAGATCAAAAGCCATGGCTTAGAATTTTATTTACGTTTTTTTTAACCGTTTGATTATATAGTATAACATGTCGCTCTGCAAATAAAATGATTCTATATTCGACGTAGCTGCTCCGGCAGCGAATCCTAGTGGCGGGAGCACACACTACGTATAATTCGCGCCCAGAAATGTAGTTAAAAACACAATATGCGTATATTTGTCACGCTCGGCGTTATTTTAAAGAATTCTAAATTAAATTTTGTGTCCGTGTTTCCTATAACGAATGCATTTGCACCAAAATAACACACGAATTTGCTCGTTACCGAGGTTAGATGTTGTACATCACCGGCGAGAACTGGCTTAAATTTTGGCTGAATATTCTTTCGAACACTTTTCTGAGGATACGTGAATTGCAGGTCATCAAGAATGAATGCACTAGGTAAGTTTACATAAATCGAACATACAAACAGTTCATATTATTGAACCGCGCGGTGTGAAACCGGCTTTAAGGATTGCGCGTGGCTGTGCCCGGGCCGCTACGATCGCGCGGAGTCTAATCGAAATCCAGCAACAGTCGTCGAAATAAAAAAAAAAAAAATACGACACGGAAAGCAACATCCAAGTCGAGGCGTGTTCCTCCGTAACGGGACATGTCATAAACCGAGCATGCGACGATAGGTCGTCGATATATACATATATATGCTCATATGTCGCTGTCCCGCGAGGAGGGTGAACATTACTCAAGTTTAGCCCGCGCATCGCGATAAGCAGCGTGTCAAAGAGCGGGGGTGATTGTGTCGGTGACCCGCTGTGGATGAGGTGGCAGGGAGAGGGGGTAGAGAGAGAGAGATGCTTGTAACTTTACAACGAGCCTCATCTGACGAGACATCCATCAGGTGACAGGAGATAGCAGGGAATCTCTCTTCCTCCCTCCCTTACCCCTCCTCTACCCTTTTCAACTATTGGAATTGTTGTTGGTGGTTAAGGAGGTACGGTGTTACGATCGTGGGCGTTTTTCCCATTCGTAACGTGCGCACGGCAGAAGTGGACGCTGGTGGAAAAATAAAAAAGTAACGGACTCGTCGTAGTGAGAGCGAGAGAGATTGAGAGAGAGAGAGAGAGACGGTGTAGAGCAGGGCGGTCGCTGCACCGGCTTGTTAAGGGGAAGAGGGCGAGAACGATTGTATGAGTTAGTGAGGCGAGATGCCTCGGAGATGATCAATTAAGGGGGGGAAGTGTCCGCGCCGCGGGGGGTACTCGAGCCTAAGACCTCGATCTCCGGTGACGGACAAGGAGTGGCAGGGCAGGGGTAAGGGGTACGCCACAACGTGCTAAGGTGAGCTCACGCCTTAACGGAACTCCAATGACGCCGGGCATTAAACTCGACTGAGTTTTTGAAGTGAAACTTCTTTTGGGCGCGAGGAGAATAAAAATTTCAAGGCTGTATTTTAATGCAACGGTTTCGTGAAAAATTGTTGTGGAACGTTTCCGACGCCAAAAGATGAATAATAACAGGTACTTGCCCAAACATATATATATAGAGCACTATGCTATATACGTTGATACGCTCGTTTTCGTTCTCTACTTTGTGCGTCGATTCGTCCCCCGCACGTAAACAAAATAGAACCGAAAGAGATATATGAACAAAATAATAAAACAGAAAGGGTGTGTGCATGCGCTTGATTCAGAAAATAGATATAGGCTATGTATCCCACACATTCAGCTTGAGTGCCTTGACTTTTATATTTGGTACCAGCACACACGCGTTCCTCCTTGTTCGACCAGCAGCGTAGAGAGCGATATTGAGACAGTTCCTGCATTTTCCGCATACACCGTGCTACCTTTATGAATTTCATACTTCGTTCAGAGATTTGGCATGTTCCAAACGGCAGAATTGTTTGAAGAAACAGTAAAATGCACAGTTTTTCTTTATGGTGTGAGTATTTCAATAGTGATCTATATTTATTGTGAAATAATCATAATTAATTGATAAATAATTATTGATAGAATCAGCAGTTATTATTTAAGTGAGTAGTAATTTTGTTTATTCGAGTTTATTTAGAAATTGTCTTCACTCCCTCTTTTCTATTCCTCTCGCTCTGCCGTTTTACCCTTTACGATATTCTTAAGATTTCAGGTTTGATTTGCCAAAAAGGGTTCACTATTCTCACATGTACTGAGTTACAAGTTCTCGTTTTAGGTAGATTTCGAAGAAATCTAGATATTGTAAACATTACATTGGTAGGACTTTCGGAAATTTTTTATATACATACTAGCTGTAGTACCCGGCGTTGCCCGGGCTGAACACAGAGTGAGGGACCTTTTTCGAAATCAGATGTAGATAGTAATTGTCTTCTTAATTTAAATGTCAAGTGTGCAAAATAAAATATACCACTTTCAGATCCCAACAGACTTTATTTACCAGTATATAGTTATTTACCAGTATATATCTAAAAATTGCTGGTCTGTATGTAATCTAGACTATATAAAGCACTATAGAAAAAAGCTGAAAAATAAGAGATTACTAATATTGCCTCATTCAGTTTTGTTTTGTAATATGTTTGAAGTTGTTACACATATACAAATCATCTATCCATCTCTCTAATTATATATTTATCTCTATCTACACCTATATATATCTATGTATCTCTCTATCTCTATTTATCTCTCGAAAGAGAACAGATATTCGAAATTTCTGAAGTTTTTGAAATTTTGGGGCTTTGTCCCTAGAGGCGGGGGTATGTTGAGGACCCTGAATGGCTCGGAAACACTCAAAATCTAAAGAGAATAGATTTTTGAAATTTTTGAAACATCGAAATTTTGGGGCTTTGACACCTTGTGGGGGGAGGTTACTTTGAGGACCCCGAATGGCTAGGAAACACTAAAAACCGCAAAAAAAGTATATATTTAAAAAAAAATTGAAATTTTTCGAATTTTTGGGTTTTTGCATTCCCCCCTCCCCCTTTTTTCATCCATTTTTGATGGAGAAGACGTCTTTGGGTGAATTTTCCACCATGCCCTAGACACTTTACTACATAATGACTTAATTTTAATACAATTTCCTCCAATTATTAAAAATTTTGGGGCTTTCACTTATGAGGAAGGGGGTGGTGGTGCATATTCAGAACCTCGAATGGTTCAGAACACTATCTCGAAATATTTGAAATTCCTGAAATTTTCGAAATTTTGGGGCTTTGTCCCCAGAGGGGGAGGGGTGATTTTGAGGACCCTGAATGGCTGGGAAACACTAAAAATCGAAAGAGAATGATTTTTGAAATTTTCTTAATTTTGGGTGGTTTGACCCCTGAGGGGGGGGGGGGGGGTGATTTTTAGGTCCCCGAATGGCTCGTAAACACTCCAAATCGAATGAGAACAGATTTTCGAAATTTTGGGAAATTTTTGAATTATTGGGTCTTTGACCCCTTGTGGGGGGAGGGTAGTTTGAAGACCCCGAATGGCTCGAAAACACTCCAAATAGTAAAAAAAAAAAAAAATACTTAAATTTAAGAAATTTTTGAAATTTTTGAAATTTTCGTGGTTTTGCATTTCCCCCCTCCCTCAAATTTGATGGGGAAATCGATTTTGGGTAAAAGTTAAACCATGACCCGGACACTTTAGTTCGTAATGACTTAAATTTAATACAATTTCCTCCAATTTTTCGAAATTTAGGGGCATTCACTTTTGCGGAAAGGGGGGGGGGGGGGTGTTTGGAGTATCAGGACCTCGAATGGTTTGGAACACTCCATCTCGAAAGAATAGATATTTGAAATTCCTGAAATTTTCGAAATTTTGGGGCTTTGTCCCCAGAGGGGAAGGGGAGATTTTGAGGACCCTGAATGGCTGGGAAGCACTAAAAATCGAAACAGAATGATTTTTGAAATTTTCTTAATTTTGGGGCTTTGACCCTGGGGAAGGGGGGGTGATGTTGAGGACCCCGAATGGCTCGAAAACACTCCAAATCGAAAGAGATATAAAGGAATATAAGAATGTAGGCATTTACTGTACTCCTATCTACTATAATAACAATATTGACATTTAGAAACACTTATTACCTACCTATGAATAATTTTCTAAATAAATTAATAATTAACTGTATGTTAAATAATTTACGTACATACATAATATTAAGCATCAAACTGTACACACCAAAAAAACTAAGGATATTTGTTATACTATTTTTTTTATTTAAATCTAAATGTTTAAAACATTTGTAGGATTTGTTTATATGTAAAACTGTGGTGGCCATATTCCGCTTATCAATTTCACTCCCTGTACACACCTCAAATCTTTGAATGAAGTAAAAAATAAACATAGTCCAAAATGAAACAAAAAGTATAAATAACGACCAATTTGACAAAAAAAATTGTACTTCTCGAATGACATTGAAAACATACACGTGAAATTTAAAAGAATTATGGGTGCCCTATGTAGGGAGAAAATATATATAGAAGAAGTTAAATAAAGATAACATATATAAATTAATTTACCTTGCGATCAACCAAACAAAATGTAACAATAGAAAATTACGTAATTTTATAGGTATTTACAAAATTCCACTGGAACCGTACATAAAAATGAGCCTATGTCACTCTCCAGCCCATAAATTATCTATATTCATAAATTCATGGCGTAGCAAACAAACACTTTTATAATATTAGTTAGGATGTGCAAACTATAGAACGATTAATAAAAAAAACTAATAGTGACATCTACTGGTGTATTGAGGTACTACGATGCAGAGCTTTAATTTTTATTACTCTCTACTCAGTTACTTACAATTTAGCAAAACGTAACGTAATGGCTTGAAAGCTATCGCTCGGCAGACATAGAGGAATGACACTAACAATTTGTATATCTATGACACACATTAAATAAAATTAAGATAATTTTTTTTTAACCCGTTTAAAGATTACAATTTTACACAAAAGATAGCCTATGTCCATCCCCGGGATAATATCTATCTCCTTGCCAAATTTAATTATGATCCGTTCAGCCGTTCAGCCGGGAAAAGGTAACAAACAAACAGAGCTACTTTCGCATTTATAATATTAGTATTGATTATTGATTATTGATGTACTGAGTTACAAGTTCTCGTTTTAGGTAGATTTCGAAGAAATACTACCTATTGTAAGAATTACATTGGTAGGACTTTCGGAAAATTTTTATATATATATTTTCGTTTCATTGTAACCCGCCTTCTGTCCAACATGGAAGGGGGGTTGCGTTCCCGACAAACTCTGGGTAAATACAATTAAAAATATGAAATACCAAAAAACCTTTAAGAGTTTACAAAAATCAACCCCTCTATTTACCCAAGGTGTCAAGCCAAAAATGGAAATGTTATCAAACAAATTACAGGCTAGTCTTTAGCCAATATTAATAAAAATGCAGAGTAAAAATATGCAGAGTTTTACTAAATCATACTTCATCACGATACTTCAGATGGTTATAAAGTTTTAGTGGTAGTTTCTGGTTTTTAGTATGTAGCCAGTCAATAAGGGGCAAAGTAAGCACTTTTTACCAGCAGACCTGAAAACTTGATATAAGGGTAATTCGAGTACGCTGAATCGAATGGTGTTAATTATTTTGAAATCGCACGTGAAGTTTTTGGATAAAAGGGTTAAAATTTGGTTTGACTCAGTTTTTCGCTGAATCTAGGCGTTTAAGCGAAAAAAGTTTTAAACAAAAGATGCAGAGAATCAAAAAATACATTATAAAGTTCCCAGATCCATCTTCGTATTTGTAAACATGAGCGAGAAATATTGGAGAGAAAGTAGTAAAGCGTAATTGTAAAAGTGGGGCTAGTGTGCTGGAGAGCGTACGTGTGAACTAAACGCAAACGAAGGGTCTTCGGCAATTCTCGGGTCTCTCCGTCATGACTAGGGAGTGCGAGTTTGAGACGGAACCATTTGACCTCTCTTTTTTATTATCTCACGCGTTAGGCCTCTTTTACACGTTTCGGTTTCTACCCGGCCGGTAGATTTCCGTCCGGGAGCAAGCAACTATTCACAGGTCCGGTTGCATTCCAATTTCCACCGGACGGGCCAAAGATGAATTTTCGGAAGGGCAAAATATGAAGGGCGAGTCTAGTTTGTGACCATGGATCGCAATGGTATCATAGCAATGCTGTACTTTCTTCGCCGTCGCAGAAACAAACGCCAGCTATTGCATTGGATCCACCCAATACTGCAAAAAAGAGAAGAACTTGGCGCATTTTATTTTCTGTTTGAAGAACTAAGAGAGGATGAAAATAAGTTTTTTAATTATTTCCGTATGTCTGTTTCATCCTTTGATTATTTTCATGGCAAATTGAAACAAAGCCTGCAGCGCCAGAACACCAAAATGAGGAACTGCATCCAACCAGTAGAAATGTTGGCTATTTCCATGAGGTAGGAGGACACGTGAAATACATTAATTAACATACAGGAAATGCATGAGTTGAAATAACTAAGCAAAACGTGCTGTGTCGGTGGTTTTCCTCGGGGAACTCCCATTTAAATATAACTACATCGCTCTTTTGCGCCGAGGACTTTGCTGTCGGTTAAACACCTTCCAAATATTTCACTTGCTATAAAATACTCTTTTGAAACAACTCTCTCTATCTCTCTCTCTCTCTCTCTCTCTCTCTCTATATATATATATATATATATATGTGTGTGTGTGTGTGTGTGTGTGTGTGTGTGTGTGTGTGTGTAAGAGAATATATATGAAAATAGAGAGTTCCTGCCCAGTTTTTACTCCAACAATGTAGCTGAGGTTGCGAATGCTGGTTACCACAGGATTGGAAGTGGAGGAGGTCCACAGACATTCTTTTATGAGTCATTGTTATCGGTACGACAAACAATATGTATTTACATCCTCATTTGCGTTTATGTCTATATGTCTATATAAAATATACACGGAAATCACATATGTTAATTTATTTTCTACTTTCAAACTTAACATTTGTGTTCCGAAAATACGCATAATCATAACATTACTCACCAAATGCATTCTTCTCAGCATCACTTAAAGATTCAAAATCTTCTCTCATCTGCGTACAAACTTCTGTCCAAGCGTTTTTGGTTTTGTTTCTGTCTTTGTACTCGTCTAGCGTCTTGTCACAGAGCACGGGCCTGGCCTCAACGAGCGAGATCAGGAGTTCTGTATCAAATTCGTCACTCATGTTCCGCACTTGTAGACAACCGGAAGAGTTATAACCGGTGCGTGTAAATACCGCCTATCATAACAACACAACACTGCTCGCCAGCGCTCGGCCGGCGACCGGATGAAGCCGAGGCTAGATCCGGGCGCCGCCCGGCTACCGGCCGGTTATTTCCCGGCCGATCTTAAAACCGGACCATGTAAATTTGCACATGCTGTCTAGTGTTTCACTGCTCATCCGGCCGATACCGGCTGGTACCTGCCGGGTAGAAACCGGAACGTGTAAAAGAGCTCTTAGCGAGTATTTTTCGTCTTTGGCCGTCAGGTGTCGAGCGTTTTCTCTCTCTCTCTCTCTCTCTCTCTCTCTCTCTATATATATATATATATATATGTGTGTGTGTGTGTGTGTGTGTGTGTGTGTGTGTATCGACGTATAAGCGCGCCATTTTTAAATCGAATTGTGATGCTTATGGCACGTCGTTTTCTTATTTATTGTCAAAAATAGTGAACCATAAATAATAAAAAATAAAACAATTTTGCATTTTAACAGGAACTAATAGTTTCCGAAACCATTTTTCTTCAGTAAAGAGTAAAAATATTGAAATAAGTTTGTGCCTGGACATAAAATTAAATGATATAATTAATTGATATAAATGTATGCCTCACAAAAATTTATTTGTTCATCAAATTGAATGCGAATTGTTTTTAAGATGAAATTTTAAATTTAAATATTGTTTGTATTTAATTATGCATTTTATTTAATTTTATTTATAGTTTTTTTTTCTTTTGCCTTATAAAATATTTATTTGTATATCAAATTGAATACATATTTGGAAAAGAATAATTTTATGTCTATACATAAAATTAACTCAAAACATACAGGAAAGGATACTAAAAACCTGGAATTGATATTTTGTCTAGATATAATTTTAGTTCATTTTTATTATGGTATAAGAAAACATTAATGCATTTTTTTTCAGCTTCAAAGTCGTTTAAATTGCAGGAAAAAAATTTAATGCGCCACAAAATAATTGTAATTTAAATTCGATTAATTAAAATTATACTACGACTGCGTGCTATTTCAAATTAAAATTAAAATACCACAATTATAATGATTCAATTAATTGAAATAAATTTTATATCTCACGGAATTTGCATTGGACCCACACAAAATATTCATTGCCAATTTTCGCTAGTGCATCATTAAAATATTTAAAATCAAATTAAGTGCATTCTTTTAACTTACGAAATTCTGTTCAGAAATAAAATTCTGTACAAAATTATAATTCTAATAAAATTATATACATAAATTTTATTCTCACATTACAATTCGGGGCATTCAGTTGTGTTTATAATTTTAATTTGATAATTAAAATTATTGAAAATATTATAAATAAAAAAAACGTGATAGTCCTATGAATAAGGTGACCGATCAAAAATGGGCCACTCCGGATTCGTGTATCGTATTGTGTTCGTTTCGTGTATAAATTGTTATTACTGTTGTCATTGTACCAATTTTTTTTTTTTGTAGAATTGTGTATTGAGCGATAGGACGATTCGGAGCAGATAATTTGTTTCAACGTTATATATCTCGGTTTGCAATCGTCTTGTGCTGTGTTAATTTTGTATGCTGCATCTACACTTCAAACGTTTTTTTTTTAACTATATCTAGGTAATTTCAATATTCACATATATTATTTTCATATACATTTACAATTGTAATCGAAAGTACTCGGATTTATTAGGTACGCTTAGAATTTCTATGAATTTTCTGTTATTGATTAATTTATTATTGTTTAATAATTTACTATTATTCTTTATTAATAATTCTGTTTCAATTAGTATTTCTGTATTATTGGTTAATAAATTTAAGAAATTAATTTTTTATCATTTAGTAATTGTTCTCAATTAACTATTTATTAATAGTTATTGTTTAATAATCTGTTGTCAGTTTATTAAATTTAAGTACTCAACATTATTATTTATTAATTGTTAATCATTTTATTATTGATTAATATATTATTGTTTAAAAAATTATTACTTTAATATAATTATAATAAATTATATTAAAATGTTCGGTTGTAATGACTGAATTTTTCATTACAAAATTTGCACGAAGTTGAACTTCTATGAGCTATTTTTTTGTTAATATTTTGGGAACGTGGATACATTTTGCTCCGCTTCTATTTTACACGTAGTTGACCCGTGGTTCTCAAAACAATTGCTGTACGCACATGTTTTAATATTGTAGGCGGGACCTTTGTATATTCTGCTATGTCTACAATATTCTAGCCTAGACATTTTATTATGCATGTTCCTTTATTTTAGAAATCTTAAAGTTCCCAAAAATAACCTTTTAAAGATATGTTGTAAAGATTGGGTAGGGAAACGTTTTTTTTTTTTTTAATGTAGGTATAAGCAAACTTATTAAGCGGGCATTTAGATACTGTTCCACTTATCTAAGCGAGCATAGTTTGAAACTCTTAAAATATTACGTCTTAGTTCTATTCTATGTAAATAGTAATAGAAAACATATTAAAAATAATAATTAAAAATATATTAAGGAAAGACTTGCCCAAATTATTAAACGCTTTCAACAAAAATAAAAGTACAACGTTAATTGTTTGAACGCTAAGATAAGTATAAACGAACTCTAATGAGTTATAATTAACAAAATTTTAGTAAGAGTTAATAACTGACTCCAAATTAAAATAATAAAAGACGAGATATTTATAATTATAAATAAATAATTATAAATTATTAAACAATTATTAAAAGGGTTTCGGAAACTATTAGTTTCTATTAAAATGAAATATTGTTGTATTTTTATTTATTTATGGTTCACTATTTTTAAAAATAAATAACAAAACGACGTGCCATAAGCATCGAAATTCGATTTAAAAACGGCGTGCTTATACGCCGATATATATAGATACTAGCTTTTACCCGTGGCTTCGCTCGCGTTATGTCCTTAAGTATCAAAGATCATTGCAAATAAAATAAAAGGGTAATTGTTTTTTATTGCGTGACTGGAATCATCAGTTTATCATCAATTTAGCTTAAAAAACTGAAAACATGCTTTATTGAAATATGTTTCACTATTACAAAAAAATTATGTTTAATCCTTACATTTTAAAAAGTTCAAAATAATAACGTAGAATAAAAAAAAATTAATTAATATTCTGCCCCAGTTGTGTGATCCGAAGCCTCGTTCCATTACATAGTCGAGGAGCATCTAGATTTCGTATAAGCGTAACTTGTACATTTAGTTTCATTTGAAGTTTATGTGAGGGTACACCCGAAAGTTCAAGTGAACTTAAAAACGCCGAAGGATATGAAGTGCTTTGTTTTGTATCCATGATTGTGTCTACTGACAAATACTCCTTCATTTCTCCTTGCACCTCTTTTAAAATATAGGTGTAGATTTTATTAACGATATAAATTTTTTGGCGCCAATATTGCTCTTGCGTACAACCACCGATCACTAATCAAATTATACTGCAAGTCCGGGAAAACTTGAGTAATTAGATCCACATAATTTTCACTAAATTACAAAATTCTCTTGAAAGTAAAATATAATATTCAGCATCAATGTCCAAAAAACAATCACAGAAGAAAATAAGCTCATAAACTCAAACATTAAAAAAGTTTAAGTATTGATTGACGGTGACAGAAAAATAAAATTGAATATTAAATTGACCGCCGGTATTCTATTATTAAATTGACGAATTATTTAATTTACTTATTGAAACGCCAGATGGCGTTAAATTGCATTCAAATTACTCAATCTCGCAGTCGGACGATCAAACATACAAATATCAACTATTCGCCTTTCGGAACAAATATTGTTTATAAATGTATGTGTTTATTTATATATATATAAAGTGTTTTAAGTCCTTTACTATATCCTTGAAAATATGCGCACAAAATTTCATGATGATCGGTTGAGTAGTTTCTGCGTGAAAGCGTAACAAACAAACAAACAAATAAACAAACTCACTTTCGCATTTATAATAATAATAATAACAATAATAATAATAATAAGTAATGATAAGGATATAGAACGCTCGACACTCGACGGCCAAAGACGAAAATACATAAACAGATTCTGCAGGCTTGTAAACTTCTCATTGTTGAGCAAAGATAGAGTTCTACTACAAGCCAGAATTTTATGTATTTTTTGTATATTTAAATTTTAAATTTTTTATTAATTTATTTGTTATTTATTAAATATTTTTTTCTGTATTTTTTTTATATCAAGGATAAGTGTAATGATTTTCTCCGTGTGCTGCCAATTATTCGTGTCATTATGTTTGCTACTGAATATTCTTTTCAATATGTTTATGGTTTTCTCTGTGTGCTCCCGATTATTCTTGCCATTAGGTTTTCCCCGTGTGCTCCTGATTATTCTTGTTCATAATTTGATGGTATTCTCCAAGTGCTTCTGATTATTCCTGGTTAGACATCTGATGGTTTTCTCCGAGTGCTCCTGATTATTTGTGAGAAATCGATCTCTGCATGAAGGATATTTACTTAATGAGTCATGTCATTTTATTCAGAGTTACATTTAATTAATGAAATTCTGCTAATAAATCGACACTTACAATATATTTTTTTATCAGGTGGAATGAAAAAATGAACAACCATTACTCAGTCAAATAATATGTCAAGAGACATCTGTGAATCACTAACATATAAGACGAACTTCCTTCTCCTTGGTGCCTAGCGAAGCCTTCCTTCTTTTGCAATCGTTAGTGAGCATCCCACATTCTACATAAAATAACTAAATAATATTTACCTGTACGCAACATGTGGTGTCTTTTTTTGACAATAATCGATATTACCTTAAACAGGTTATTTTGCATGAGATAAATTAACTCTCACCACTGAATGGAGCTATCGTAATCAGTTAGAGTCATGTAGTCTCGTAGCCATGAAGCCTCGTGTCCTGGAAGCTTCGTAGTCCTGTAGCCTCGCAGTCTTGTAACCTTGTGTTCTGGATGCTTCGTAGACATGATGCATTGGAACCTCGTAGACTTGTAGCTACGTAACAAAGTAGCCATGAAATCTTATAACATAATGCTGATGGAGCAGTTGGAGCCAAAGAGAAAAATTCAGCCGAAGACATGTCGCAATTGGAGTCATGTGGACTTGTAGCTTCGTAGTCAAGTACTCGTGTAGACTTGTAGTCCTGTATCCTCGCAGTCTCGTAAACTTATGTTCTAGAAGATTCGTAGCTCTATAGCCTTGCAGTCTCGTAAACTTGAAGACTCGTAGTCACGTAGTCTCGTAACCTCATGGGTCGTAGTCGCGTAGTCATGATGTCTTGGAGCCTCGTATACTTGTAGCTACGTAGCCAAGTAGCTACGCTGACTTGTAGCTACGTAAACAAGTATTCTTGTAATCTTATAACATAAAGCTGCTGGGGTAGTTGGAGTTTCGTAGACTCGTAGAATTGTAGCCTCATAGTCTCTTAGACTCGCAGCATTCTAGTGAAATATCATTGGTGCTGATGAAGCAAAAGACCGTTGGAGCCAATGTCTGTTGGAGCCAAAAGACTGTTGGAGCCAATGACTGATGGAGTCAATGACTGATGGAGCCAATGTCTATTGGAGCCAATGACTAATGGAAATAAAAACTGTTGGATTCATAGACTGTTGGAGACATTATATCCTAACTTATCATTGACGATCGCATCCTACCGAGTTGAATGAACGAGAGAGAATGTGCCTCCTTTTCGTTAAATGAGCTTTCGTTTTATAGAATTTCCGTCCAAACGTGCTTCGTTCTCATTAAATGCTTGTCCTGCGCGAATGAGGTGTAGTCATTGTGTGTACATTGCGTATATTGCGTACATTGCATACATTGCGTGTACTTTGCGTACGTTGCGTGTACTTTGCGTGTACTGTGCGTCAATTGCGAGAACATTACGTGTTCGTTCCGTTTCCTTTGGGTACGTTCCATTTTCTGTGTGTACGTTCCGTTTCCTGTGTGTACTGTTTGTACGTTCCGTTTCCTCTGTGTACTGTGTGTACGTTCCGTTTTCTGTGTGTACGTTCCGTTTCCTGTGTGTACTCTGTGTTCATTACATTTATTGCGTGTAAATTTCGTGTATTGTGCGTACATTGCGTATATTGCGTGTTGGAGCTTTGGATTTGATGGTGCGAATTGTAGCTATGGGCGCATTTGGATCTGATAACGCGAATAGTAGCTCTTGGAGCCTAGCGTATATTGGAGCCTATCGTATATTGGTGAGATCGAATTCATGAGACGAGAACGTATAACACCTCATCGAAGTTTTTCGATCATATGACCCTCTTTTTTAAATGTAGTTTTGACTCTAGTATTATAGTAAATGGTTCTTGATTTGACTAGCGTATTATTGCATCCGATGCATGTATATAAGCGAGTCCTATACAGCGGGTCGCTCAGTTTGTTACTGACGATAATGATGTAAGGATCACCTAGTTTGTTTCTTCTGGTGCATAAGTTGCGTAATTACCTGTTCTTGAGGCCTCGATGGCATCTTTACCGTCTTTAACGACGAACTCGATGGATTTTGAACCATCTACAACTGGAACCCTGACGACAGCGGTGATGTTTATGGAGCATATCCCGTTGGCAACGTCAACATTGTAGGAGACTTCAACAGACGTGTTACCGCCAGTAGAAGAGACTTTAATGCCGGTAGTGCTGGCTGCACAGGAAAGCTCGTCGAACGCTGGTCCGCCATTGATAGAGACTTCAATTGGTGATGATTCGTCAACAAACAACAAGCATCGGTGCTGTTACTGCAACAAGATTTTCTCAAACAACAGCAATGCTCGACGACACGAGAATAGAGAATGTGCTAAGAACCTTTATCGCAAAATGATTGGTTGTGAGAAATGTCACAAGCAATTTGCAAGACAAGATAATATGAAAACGCACATGAAGATATGCAAAGGTCCTACTGTTCGGCATAAAGTAAAGGTTTCTATACAACAACGCTGCATTGATGTTCATAAGAGTATGCCTGGAGATGGTGCAACTGCGGCAACGTCAGTATCTATATCGGGTCTGAAAGGCTCGTCTTCATCACCCCGGTATCCTTGCAGCTACTGTGATATGATATTCGCATTTGCTCATGATGCACGAAGACATGAGAGGAGCAAATGCAAGAAGAATCCTTCTCGCATGAAGTTTCGCTGTGATGAGTGTCATGAATGGTTTACTCGAATTGATAGTTTGCGACGACATGCGAAAATATGTAAAGGTGAAGTCCGTGCGCCTACTGCTGAACTACCTGCAGCCATTTCGACTCCTCGGTTTAGATTGAAGGCTCGTAAGCGTACAACCAAAAAAAAAACAACAGATGCGCAGCAACCGATTGCTATGACGTCTGAACATGGAACTAAACCTAAGACTGTGTTCGGAGCATTACAAGTGAACGTTAATGGCTTCTACTTGGCGCAGACTGCATTTCGTGGAACATTGAAGGACTACTATTATCTAAATACGTTTAGTGAGTCGAAAGACATTTGTAATTTTCTTAATGATATCAGACAGAACATAATCAATCAACTTACTGATGACGTAGCAACAAACGGTCCTTTGAAATATAACTTGTAGTTTGACTGTATATATGGAAAGTCGTATCCGTTCGATGACAAAGTGAAAAAGTGTGCATTCAAGACATCGGCTGCAGTAATTTACAGTTCTAACGATGTGAAGCAAACTTTTAAACACGGTGTCCGGAAACACTGTCAAGAAGAGGAGGACTATGTCAGTAAAGGTTCTGGTTGGTCTCTGTCTAGTATAAATCGATTGGAGCTAAAAATTAGCCATTTCACGCCTATGCAGGGCTAAATGTTTGTAAGATTGCTAACCTTCGCAGGTGATCCTGTAGTAGAATAGAAATTATGTAAAAAATATTATGTTTGTAAAAGAATGTGTGGTGTTTAATTCCTCGAACCTGACACTTTTCTGGAATTTAAATTAAATTTATTTTTAGCTTCGTCCAGGATCGAACCAAGTAACTACTCAATAGGTAAATTAATGATTGATTTTATCGGTGAATTTTGGAATTTTTTCTCGTATTTAGATCTAATTAATTACACGATTCCAAGATGGCCGCCGTAACTATACATGCAACAGTAATAGGATCCCATATGGTGGTCGTAACATAAAGTGTAACGTTCACGTCGTACTCAACCATGATGGTGGGCGTAACGGAACATGCAACATTTATATAATCCAATATGGTGACCGTAACGGTATGTGCAACAGTGGTTCATAATTAATATTATATTAATTTTTTATTATTTGAATTGATTAATTAATTTTTTTAATGATTTTAAAAAATTTTCCCGATTTTCTAACATGAAAATAACGAATTTTCAATATGGTGGACATTACGTCATACTAGGTGAATATATATACTTTGACATAAGTGGTGGGGGTCAGTCTGCCAGCACCCACCACGGGGGAAGGATCGGGCGCCATTTTTTATATTTTTTTGCCCTCGCCGGGTTCGGACCGAGGACTCCGAGCTCCGTGTCGTAAAGGTATGTTTTTTTATAAAAAAAATTATTAATATTTATTAAGTAAATTTTTTTTATAATTTTTTTAAAAAAAATCATTAAAATCGGATAATAAATGAAAATATTAAAGATGGCGGCCGTAACGGAACTTGCAACGGTGACTTCATATTTCAAAATGGCTGCCATGGCATCCTTATTTTCAAGGTCATGACCTCGGCGGCTTAAAGCGGCTAGCTCTTAGGAGTTTTAAGCCGTGTTCAGACTGTGTATTAGTGTATATAATTTGTGTTAGTAACATTAATGTTCAGACCGTATTAGTGCTGGTAATTTGTGCTAACAACCTTGGTTAGACCTCAACATATAAGAGACACTTCAAGTTTGTATTTCCCGCGCTGCTGTGTAGTGGCAACCATGCGCAAGCTTCCTCTGCCAATAGTTGGCAGCCCTGGACTTCCGGCTGGAAGTCAGTTATATTATCATCATGGCGGTGAGTAGTACAATGGTGTAGCCTCACTGTTAATTTGTTTCGTTTTAATGGCATCGCTATTTATTTTCGTATACAGTCCACTCAGTTATCGCGTCATAACATTTTGGTCCATCTAGGCCGGATAGTTCTGGTGTTAAAATTGCCGGTTTTCGAGATTTGTTTGTGATACGTGACACGTGCGTGAATATTGCTTATTGTGTCCGGGACCGCCTTTGTTCAGTGAAATACGTTATGGGCAGTGAAATGACTATTAGCCCTTGTACGTTGGTCGATTGTGTTGTACCTTGCTGCACGAACGGAGTAACTTTTTTTTGGTTCGTGCATTAATTACCGCGTGTTCGCGTAAGCAAGTTTGAGGTTATAGCAGGAAATCCTGTAAATAGCTTCAGCATGAATGAACTTAAAGCGTTGGGTTTGCGGCTGCAATTAGCCGAGGGATGGGTGAAACGTGCGTGTGACTTAGCAAAAGCGGCAGCGAGTGACGCGACCAAGGTGCCGTTGCTTCTTGCCAGTGTGCGTGACTTGCCGGAAGTGAAGCGCTCCTATGAAGCGGATTTCATCGAGGTGGAAGCTTCGTCGGACAAAAGGAAGAATTTCAACAGTGAACAGCATCAGCGACGTTTGGTAGACTTTGAAGAGCAGTATTACACAGTCATGGCCGTCGTCGACTCTGTGAACACGAAGCCTGGGTTATCACCCGGGCCTGAAGGCAGTGCTTCAGAACTCCGTAAGTTAAATGTTGCATTACCGAAAATCACACTTCCCAGCTTTGACGGAACCCCGCAGCAGTGGTCGAATTTCTCCAATTTGTTTTCCACATTAGTTTCGGACAACACTGCTTTGTCATCTGTAGAAAAGTTGGCATACCTGAAGGGTGCTCTCGTGGGCGATCCGCTTGGGATGATTCAGTCGCTACCTTTGTCAGAGGCAAACTTTAAAGTAGCTTGGAACTTGCTCACGGAACGCTATGAGAACAAACGTTTGATTGTGTCGGCACATGTTGAGGCCCTACTACAGGCACCTGCAGCCTCAGTAGACTCACCAAGTTCTTTACGGCGGCTGTTGACAGTCATTTCTGAAAATATATCAGCACTTAAGGCATTGCAGGCCCCGGTAAACCATTGGGACATGATCCTGCTCCCTATACTGAGCAAGCGCCTAGACTCTAAGCTTCGAGTAGAGTGGGAGATGACATTAGGTCGTGAGTTTCCCAACATTAATTCCTTTTGTGCATTTCTGGAAAAACACTGTAGGGCCCAGGAAGTAGTCAGCGGTACATCTCGTACTAACACTTTGGGGAGACAGCCCTTTAAGCTGAAATACCCGACTCAATCTCAGTATCGCACAAATGCTCTCCTTACTTCAACGCAGTCTTGCTGTATGTGCAGTGCATCTCATATGTTGCACCAGTGCCCCGACTTTCATAATCTGAACCCTCAGGATCGTTTTGCTGTCGTGAAGAAAGAGAAGTTGTGTTTAAACTGCCTTGGTAAAACACACCTTTCGAAAAATTGCTCGTCTACTTTCTCGTGTCATAAATGTGGTAATAGACATCACACCTTATTGCATTTTGTAAATGATCATGTTCATGACAAAGTAGCACAAGTTTCGGATGCAGACCAAACGTCTTCTGGAGAAACTGTATCCGCAGTCTCCTCAGTCACGTCAGCTGTTGCGAGAGCTGATCACACTGTTCTGTTGTCAACAGCTCAGGTGCAGATTTTAGATGCTGCAGGTAATCCATGTGTTGTTAGGGCCTTGTTGGACACAGCAAGTCAGGCTAGTTTCCTTACTGAGCACTGAATGCAGAAGTTGCGGCTACATCGTGAGAGAACCCAAGTGCCAGTCAGTGGGTTATCAGGCACTCAGGTGAACGTTGCCAAGGCCGTGCTTCAGTTGTAGTTATGCCAGTTGGTAGCACTGGTCCTCAGTTTGCTATTGATGTCTTTATTCTTCCACGTATAACTGGTAATTTACCCAGCGTAATGGTGTCGCCCAGTGTCCGCAAGGCAGTCTCTAGCTTAAAGTTGGCGGATCCCTCATTTGATACGCCTGGCCCCATCGACCTGCTTATCGGGGCAGATGTGTTTCCCCTATTGGTTACGGGTGGCAGTATGGAAGGCCCCCCTGTTGCTTTAGATTCAGTGTTTGGCTGGATCTTGATGGGAAGGGTACCCTTTAAACCTGCTCCTGCGGACTCACAATCCTTCACAGTCTCTTTGTTCTGTTCCTCCCCTCCATTGGGAGAAGTCATAAAGAAATTCTGGGAAGTTGAGGAGTACCCCACCACTAAGCATCATTCACCTGAAGATATGCGTTGTGAGAGAATGTTTGTTGAATCTCACAAGCGCATGGAGGATGGGCGCTTCAGTGTATGTTTGCCATTCGACACATCCCCTGAGTTGGGAGACACTCGTGCTCAAGCCATAAATCGCCTGCTTGGTTTGGAGAGGCGCCTTAAAGGGAACCCAGATGTATCAGCAATGTACTCGGATTTCATGAAGGACTATCTGGTTGCAGGACACATGGAGAAGGTTCCTCCAGAACAAATTCATTCAGTTCCAGCATACTACATTCCTCACCACGCTGTAGTTAAACCTGACAGTTCGACCACCAAGTTACGTGTGGTGTTTGATGCCTCCGATAAGGGCTCTACTGGAAGGTCATTGAATGACTGCCTGCTTACTGGTCCCAAACTACAGAGAGAAATAATTGATGTTTTGCTTGGCTTTCGGTCACATGCGATAGTATTCACTGCAGACATAAAACAGATGTACCGACAAATTTCTATCCATCAGATGCACCAGGATTACCAACGCATTGTCTGGCGGTCCTGTGACACTGATCCTGTTGAAGACTTTCGCTTGAGAACAGTTACTTATGGAGTATCTGCAGCCCCCTACCTAGCTCTTCGTACAATACAGCAGCTGGCTAGGGATGAGGCTGCAGCCTTTCCTCTCGCATCTAAAGTCCTGTTATCTGACATTTATGTGGACGATATGGTCACAGGATCGAGTTCCATTGATTCAGCACTGGATGTTCAAAGGGAACTTCTTTCTTGTCTTGCCAAAGGTGGCTTTAAACTACGGAAATTCATGATCAATCACCCCGCACTTCTGGACTGGCTTCCACATGAAGATGTTGAAACACCCCAGATGTTGAGCTTTGATCCTGATTGTCAGGCTATTATCAAAGTCTTAGGACTGCAGTGGAGTCCAGGGTCAGATACATTTGCGTACAAGATTGAAGAAAGTTCCAACCATGCCACAAAAAGGACCATCCTTTCAACGATTGCTAGAATATTTGACCCACTTGGTTGGCTTTGCCCTCTGTTAATGTTCGCCAAACTTCTGCTGCAGATTCTCTGGCTGCAAACTATTGACTGGGACGCTGATCTTCCATCTGAACTGGCAGACCGTTGGCAGAAATTCAAACAGGAGCTCCCTTGCCTCACAGCTCTTGCTATTCCTCGTCACATACAAGGGTCTGAGGGGTGTGTTTATGAAATCCATGGTTTTTCGGATAGTTCTAAAACTGGCTTTGCTGCTGTGGTGTACTTACGTATCATAGAATCGAACAACAAAATCCACACCCATTTGCTAATCGGAAAGTCGAAAATAGCACCAGTCAAGGTCCAGTCTTTGCCTCGCCTGGAGTTGTGTGGTGCCTTATTGCTGGCGCGCCTGCTCAAACGTGTCGTTGCAACTTATCAAAAGGAGTTTAGTTTGTCATCAGTTACAGCATGGATGGACTCTCAAGTCGTTTTGGCCTGGATCAACTCCTCCCCACACCAGCTGAAAACCTTCGTGGCCAACCGAGTAAGTGAGCTTCAAGACCTGACATCCTCATCCTGGTGGCGACATGTACCATCCGAGCACAATCCGGCGGACTGTGCCTCCCGTGGCCTCCTACCTACTCAGTTGCTAAACCACCACTTGTGGTGGACAGGGCCAGTATGGTTACAAGAGCAAACTCAGTATTGGCCTTTAAAATCCCAACATGCTGTTGAAGCGGACCCAGTCCTTCTGGAACACAAGGTTGTGACGTTGGAAGCCATGACCCATAATCATGACATAGAACAGCTGATGACCAGATTCAGCCATCTTACCAAGTTGTTGAGGGTCACAGCATTTATGCTGCGTTTTGTTCACAACGTGCGCACTTCCCACTCAGCACCCGTATATGGGAGCCTCACACCCTTGGAATTGGATCATGCGTTAAGGCTTTTGCTGCTTCGCACACAATCTAGCTCATTCCAGAAAGACATTGATGCTCTCAGAAGAGCTCGTTGCACTTCTTCCCAGATTCGAAAGTTAGTACCCCTTTTGGATGATCATGGATTGATTAGGGTGGGCGGCAGACTGCCTCAAGCTACAATCCCATTCGAGCACAAGCATCCGGTGCTTCTGCCAAAATCCGATCCTCTGACTGATCTCATCATACGCCATTATCACGACAAAAATAACCATCCAGGAGTTCAGACACTCAGGGGTATTCTGAGAGAACAGTTTTGGATCTTGGGTGACAAGGATGCCATTACGCGTTTACTTCGTACTTGCTTGCGCTGCTTCAGGCAAAGGCCCTCCTTTGCTCAACCTAAGATGGGAGATCTTCCAGCCATGAGGGTTCAGCAGATCAAGCCCTTCGCTAAGTCAGGAGTCGACTATGCTGGACCATTTCCCATCAAACTTGCTAGATTGCGCAGGGCACCCATCCTGAAGGCTTACCTTTGCATTTTTGTATGCTGTGCTACCAAAGCCGTTCACGTTGAACTTGCCTCTGATTTATCCACCGAGGCATTTCTTGCTGCTTACAAGCGCTTCATTGGTAGACGAGGGAGATCTTCAGACATTTACTCAGATTGTGGCACAAACTTTGTTGGAGCACACAACCACCTCAAGGAAGTTCAACAGCTAGTGTCGTCACCTGTTCATCAACAAGCCATCACAGATGTCGTGTCTCAGCTCGGTATTACATGGCACTTCAACCCACCTGCTGCTCCTCACTTCGGAGGCCTCTGGGAGGCTGCAGTCAAGTCGTTCAAAACCCATCTTCAGAAAGTGATTGGTGAGCAGGTGTCGACATATGAAGAGTTGTACAGTGTACTGGTCCAAGTGGAAGCCACCTTGAATTCCCGGCCGTTGTGTCCATTGAGCAGCGACCCCAATGACGTCAACGCATTGACTCCTGGTCATTTCTTGACATTGGAACCATTGGTAGCATTGCCAGAGCCTGATCTCCAGAGTGTTCCACTAAATCATCTAAATCGTTGGCAGCTTGTGGAGCGGTTACATCAGGATTTCTGGCATCGTTGGCACAGAGACTATTTGCACACTTTGCAACAGCGAAATAAGTGGCACAAACCCGCAACGCCTCTTGTACCCCATCAGCTTGTGTTGCTCAAGGATGAGAGATCACCACCTCTACAGTGGCGCCTGGGGCGTATCCAGGACCTTCACCCTGGAAAGGATGGTGTGACACGAGTGGCTACTGTGTGCACCACCACTGGATCTCTCAAACGCCAAGTGGTCAAGCTCTGTCCTTTACCATTGTGTTGAAATGACGTTTCAAGGTGGGCGGAATGTTCAGACTGTGTATTAGTGTATATAATTTGTGTTAGTAACATTAATGTTCAGACCGTATTAGTGCTGGTAATTTGTGCTAACAACCTTGGTTAGACCTCAACATATAAGAGACACTTCAAGTTTGTATTTCCCGCGCTGCTGTGTAGTGGCAACCATGCGCAAGCTTCCTCTGCCAATAGTTGGCAGCCCTGGACTTCCGGCTGGAAGTCAGTTATATTATCATCATGGCGGTGAGTAGTACAATGGTGTAGCCTCACTGTTAATTTGTTTCGTTTTAATGGCATCGCTATTTATTTTCGTATACAGTCCACTCAGTTATCGCGTCATAACAAGCCGCCTTAAGGAATTTGGGTTCTTTCTAGGGCAAAACGACTTTTGAGGATTTTCGAAATCCTAATTTTTGAATTGTGGAATTTTTTGAGAATTTTTGACGGAATTGTTTCCTAAAAAATGGAAATTTTGGCGAATTTTGAGGAATTTTGGGTAAATTTGGCCCAATTTCGGTCAATTTTGGCAAATTTTGAGGGTCGAATTCATGGTCAAGTTCAAAGGTCAAGGTCACAACTATCCAAGATGGCCGCCGTGACGTCACAATCAAATATGGCTGACCGGCTCCCGACTCTACACCCTGAACCCTGTCCCCGGAGCCCCATTCATATACTACTGTCATGCTTTGTGGTGGACTATATTTAAAATGTACCCATACCTCTTACACCTTACAATTAGTGTTGTTTTTTGTTGCACCAGCTGTGAGGGTATTTTTTTTTATGAATTGTTTTAAAAAAAGAACGAAGCAAAATTGATAGGCATCATGAAAGAGAGCTAAACTCTATGTGCCTTTTCTTTATTGCATTATATTCAGAATGAAGTACCTAGTTCAGTATGGAGCTTCTTTATTTCAGTGATGGATCAAAACCAAAACCATACAGTTTCCGATTTCTACTAAATCTATTTGACACCGGGAGGTTCGAAATAGTCAAACATTACCTTCCGCATTCGCCCATTTCTCCAGTGCGATAGGGATTTACCATCGATCAGGCACATTCTGAGGACATCAGACAGGATATACACATCTGAACATGCGCACAACTCATGGTGAAAGCATTTCCATGAAGTCGTCTCTCCGTTCATCGGTTGTCTGCTAAACATATGCTTTCACTCGAAAACTTGTGGACACATTCGTTTAGGACCAACACCTACTCTGATGACATTTCAGGGAGAGGTGTACCAAACTATTGAAAAATTTGCATGCACTAATACATTTTCTAGTACTTCTAGATGTTGACCGTCGATAATGTTAATAAGAATTTATTATTGTAGTCATTCTAAAAATAACTGTCTATTTGAAGTAAAATGAAATCACATTATAAAATATTTCAAGAATTCCATTAAATGGTGTGCAACTTCCGAAAGAATTCACATTTCGAGTTCTAAAAATTAAAAAAAATTATATTGGGCTGGTTAAAAATTCTGAATCCAAGGTTGTGTACATCAGTTTCCAAAATTTTGTATTCCCATTGCCTGTATCCTTGCACTTAGGTTAATTTAAATTTAGTTCACAGCTAAAATAAATATTTATGTTGCAATTAAAATTTGACATCTAATACTTTGTATGCAAGTTAAACGTTGATCAAGCTTTGTGAAATGAGATGCATTTTGGGGCAAAGGAGAAGGAACCAGGAGGGTAGGTCATTCAGTGACGCAGATCGTACACTGTAATAAAATGTTCGGAAATGTTCCGTACCGATATTTGGGCGTTATACAAGATATAAAGATTAATAGTTCAGTGATGGTTCAAAACCAATAATTCTCAAAATATAAATTCGAATTATCATTCAAACTATCAACATACAAACTTTTTTCACACATAAAAAGGAAAAAAGACATAGATGATACATATATATTTATTAATGGCATACGCCTTCTCAACTTTCGTTCCGAAAGACAAATAATGTACTGGCCATACCAGAGACCTATAAACAGTTTACGATACTGAAGTGACCTGCTACTGACGCAGATTTTCAGAATGCAGACTCAGAAGTATAATTAAAATAGGCCTCGTACCTAACATATTTCTAAGTCCTTGTACGATACAAACGTGTGTAGATTTTCTTGTATGTACACGTTTGTTTTCAATACTAATACGTCTTCAAGCTTTAGATGTTCATAATGAGTTGAACTTTCTCGAATGAGTATTTGTTTTGTTTGTACTTGTTAGGTTATTGTAAACGGTATAACGGTTTGTACTTTACATGTATTCCATTTACCTCTGCATTTTGTGTACATAAAACTTTTTTCTTGCCATAAATTTGAATATGTATAGCTACAATTTTTTTACAGAATATGACTATCTTTCTCTGTCCCAAGCGACAACATAATGTTCACAACAGGTTTTTTTTTTTTTTTTGCTAAATATCACTATGTGGAAATGATATGTTCTTTTAAGCAGAAAAAAATTAAATATTTGTCTTTTAATAATATATGTACTTCAAACGCAGCATTTTACAATTTTAATTTTTTTGTTTGATTTAAAGACAAATATGGACGAAGTAAATATGATTTTTAGGTTACACTGTGATTTATTTTTCAAATGGAAGATAAATATACTTGTAAAATTACAGATATTCGTAAAATTACATGGGAACAACTATATCACTACAAAATAATGTTCCCAGCAATAATGGGTTAAAATCCTTACCCGGGAATTCATGCTTTGTGTTGTCCCGGTACCTACCATAGTTAAAAGTTATTTGTAAACCGTTCCCTGAATAGCTTTCCAATATTAACTGCACACAATAATACGTATAGTAAAACAAAAATAAGTACAAGTATTAAATATTCGTTTAACATTTCCTTGGTTTAAAAATTTTTTGCTTTAAGGAAACAATATTTAAAATATTGGGTATTACGTTGAAAAAATCTATTTCATATGTGCATATGCTGCACAAAGTTACAATGTTTCTTGCAGTATTTCAAACTATTTTTTTTAATCTGGTTTCCAAAGGAGTTTTTTTTTTGTAAAATACAGACAATTGTTTTTCTGTGTATCAGGTGGGTGGTTTCTAGATATGGGTGGTTTTCTGAAATAAGCGATTCAACAAAGGCATGTTGGAAAAGATATACGCTGCTACCAGCAGTAAGGAATGGTGTGAGTAAAAAAAAAACGGGGAACCAGAAGCAGAACAGTTGGAACCGGGATCCGAACCAGCTGTCTGCGTTTCAGCGTTTCTCCCGTTTCAGCCCCACATCGCCCTTGAGAACCAGGTAATGACACTTGCCTGCAGAGAAAAAAAAAAAAGATTTTCTCTACTTCCCAAAAGATTCCTTTGGAAACCGGTTGCCAAGAAATAGTTTGTAATACTACAAGAAAGACATTGTAACTTACTACAACACATGTCTATGGTTATTTTTGCATATATGAAATACGTTTTTTTTTCGAGATAGTATTATTATAGTATTTCGAGTATTAAACCATGGAAAAAATAATTGAATAATCAACAATTTGACTTTATTTTGTTGTATCATGTTTACTAATGTGCGCAGTTAGTACTGGATAGCTATTCAGGGAACGGTTTACAAAAATTTTCTAACTATTGGAGACTAGGACATCACAAAGCATAAGTTCCCGGGTAAGAATACGAACCCAGTTTATTTTCTAACACTATTTTGCAGTCGTAGTGTTGCTTTTATGTAACAAAAATATCTCTAATTTCACATGAATATTTCTGTTCCATTTACAAAAGAAAAAAATACAGTATAGATCGCATTAGCATTTTAAACAGGCTTTCTAGTTAACTTCCTTAAGTAGTCATTCGTGGTCACAGTCACGTACTATTTTTTTGGCTTCTGAGTTAAGACAACGTCCATGAAAATTATGGACTTGAAGTTTCTGTAGGCCTTGTTGCAGACATAAAGTCATTATTAAACGTCGGGTAAATCAATTTCGTATACGTGGATTCAACACAGAAGCCAAAACATAGTTCCCTAAATTTGCTATTTGAATTCCAATTTATTGAGAATTTTTTCACTGCTAAGAATTCCTTCTGGTATTAACGTCTCCTGTTAATAGGTACACATTCATATTAGGTATATCTGAATATTAGGCATATCTTAATTTATGAATCACCAACAGCCAATGGAGTCAGCCAATTTGAATGAATACATATTTTCGCAGTTACATAATTTAAACCCCAATATTGAAATATTGCACGCGTAAATATTTTTATAATAGCAAGATAAACTGACAGTTGATGATGTAAATAATAATTGTTGTAGCCATTCTTTAAAATGACTGTCTATTTTTAATCCATAGCATAAAAAACTCAGGTATTCCATTAAGTTGTTTGGAACGTCAGAAAGTAGTCACTTTTTCAGCACTTAACATTAAAAAAAAAAATATAATGGACTCGTAAAAAAAAACGCCAAATTCAAGGTTATGCACATCAATTACCAAAGTTTCATTACTCACGTTGTCTGGATTCATGCACTTAACTGAAGTTAAATTTATTCTTCAGTAAAAAAAAAACATATTAATGTATTAAATAAAATTGGCATCTGATACTTCGTGTATAAGTTAAAAGTTGGTTGAGCTCGATGAAATGAAATGCATTTTGGGGAACGGTGAATGAGCAGAGGGTTAGGTCGTTCAGCGACATAGCACCTACACTTTGATAAATTTTGGAAATGTACCATACCGATGTATGGGCATTATCAGACGAGATTTAGAATGACAGTTTGGTGATTAGTCGAATCCAGTTAGTCTCAAATCCGAAAATAAAATTCATCATTATAAAATTGCCCTAAATGATATTAATATAGATCTCAAGTGTCTGAAATACATTAAATAAAATATGAAAATAATTTCTATATTAAAATTTTGAAGACACATTTAATATAATAATGGTATTTAATTTTTAAATAAAAATGTATATTCAAATACTAATTAATATATATATACATTTTCTCGTATTTTCACAGATGATCCCTGCGGTTTTAAACAAACATTCCCAGTGCTCTGTAGCTTGCAGCAAATACAAAAAAAAAATCAGATGAATAATTAAGTATTGTCAACTATACAGGTGCGAGTGTTTAAATTTCCTAAATGTTTCCTTCCTGAAATATATTTTCTTGTCATATCTTTCCGGGAGTATAAAATCTTTCTGAAACTATAGATTTGATGAGGTTTTGAGAATTTGGTCATTTCTAGCTCTCCTACACTGTTAAAAATGGTCACCTCCTATTTCCGGAGAACACTTGTTACAAATTAGCCAGAGATTTTCGTAAAGTTCCTGCTATCTTCTTAAATTTACTTTTAACAGAATCGAAAATAACATTCTTGGTACATAACAAAACAGAACGCTCTTCTTTTGTCAGCGTGTGTGTTCATATTTGTTTAGAATAAAAAATACAACTCGGAAGTCAAATCAAGACGTGGTATCTATGAAGATTCAATTATTTCGTTTATTTAAGGTAAATTCTTCGTCCGGAAGCCAGTGAATTCGCTGTGATATCTAGCACGAGCTCGTTATTTCAGGTGATTTCTTCGTCGGGAAACCAGTCAGTTTGACGTAAAATCTCGCACAAACTTGTTATTTCAGGTGAGTTGACTTTGCTCGGGAAGCCAGTGAGTTCGATGTGTTATCTAGCACGAGCTTGTTATTTCAGGTGATTTCTTCGTCGGGAAACCAGTCAGTTTGACGTAAAATCTCGCACAAACTTGTTATTTCAGGTGAGTTGACTTTGCTCGGGAAGCCAGTGAGTTCGATGTGTTATCTAGCACGAGCTTGTTATTTCAGGTGATTTCTTCGTCGGGAAACCAGTCAGTTTGACGTAAAATCTCGCACAAACTTGTTATTTCAGGTGAGTTGACTTTGCTCGGGAAGCCAGTGAGTTCGATGTGTTATCTAGCACGAGCTTGTTATTTCAGGTGATTTCTTTGCTCGGGAAACCAGTCAGTTGAATGTAAAATCTCGCACAAAGTTGTTATTTCAGGTGAGTTGACTTTGCTCGGGAAGCCAGTGAGTTCGATGTGTTATCTAGCACGAGCTTGTTATTTCAGGTGATTTCTTTGCTCGGGAAACCAGTCAGTTCAATGTAAAATCTCGCACAAACTTGTTATTTGAAGTGAGTTTTTTTTACTTGGGAAGCCAGTGAGTTCGATGTGTTATCTAGCTCAAGCTTGATATTTCAGGTGAGTTCTTTGCTCGGGAAACCAGTCAGTTCAATGTAAAATCTCGCACAAACTTGTTATTTCAGGCGAGTTGTCTTCGCTCGGGAAGCCAGTGAGTTTGCTGCGATGTCTCGCACAGGCTTGGTATCGGAAGGCGACTCGAGGTGGACCGCGAGGTGAACTCGCCGCTCGGGGGGATGTGTTTGACGGTGTGCCAGGGGGGGGGGGGGGAGAGTCACAGCGGGACTGCGACGGGGCGCGACGCGGCGATCACGATGTTATCGGCCCGGGCGGGGAGGAGGGGGGTTGGAAGAGGCTGGGTTGTTAACATGTAATTTATCTTGATTAGGCGGCGGGACGACTCCGGTCCACCCCTTCCCCCCTCCCCTCCCCTACCACTCCCCGGACTGACCCCGTCAAACAACGGGCCGCGTCAAGAGCCCGGGTCTCCGGGCCTGGAAATACCTGGACAAGCCGCGACCGGCGCTACTACCCGGGCCGCGAACATCGGCCCTACGTGTTACTAAACAATCGTATAAACTTAACAGTATTTCTACAAAAAAAAAGTTCGTAGTAATACTGGGTTCGACATTTTTGTGTTTTCCCAACACGTACAGTATTTAAAGCTATTTATGAACCGTACCTTGAATATATTTCCAGTATAAACTGCCTGAGCACATGAATAAGCATTATAAAAAAAGGTAAAATTCAATTGTTGATTTTTGATTTTCCTTTCCATTTATTTTTAAAAGTTATGCTTGCATAAAGCAATCAAAATTTTAAATTATTTGCCAATTTTCGGAATCGTGCCAAGAAATATCAATTTTTGTTCCCATAAAACTTATTTAGTATGGGCAAAAATAACCATAGCGATTTTTTATAAAAATTAATTTTTTTTAAGTACTAAAAATTTTTTCTTGACAACTGGTTTCCAAAGGATTCTTTTTTTAAAAGTACAAAGGTTTATTTCGCCGTCGCCAAAGTGAAACATTTAGGAAATAGTATTTAAATACGCCTGATGGTGGTTTATAATTCCCGTCTTTTAATCATGGATCATAAATATTCACGTAAAATTAAAAATGATTGAAAATTTTGTACGTTCACTTAAAAAAAAAACTTTATCACTAAAAAATAGTGCTCGTGGGAATTTATGATTTGTGTTATCTCCGGGCCTTTGAATTATTTGTTAACCGTTCCCTCAATATCATTCCAGTTTTAACTGCACATATAATAAGCATAATACAACAAACTAAATCTAAACAGCTGAGTAGTTGAATATCTTTCCCATGGTTTAAAAATGATGCTTGAATGAAACATCTATTAAAATATTAAATATTGAGCCATTTTTCGTAAGATATTCTCAGTATTAAATTTTAAAACCTAATCCTGGAATGAAAAAATAACCATAGTCATGTGTTGTTCAAATTTCAGATATTTTTCTTGTAGTAAAACCAACAATTTCTTGGCAACTGGTTTTTAAAGGAATATTTTGTAAAAGTACAGAAAATTATTTTCTGTGCAAACACTAAACTTCGCCCAATGTACTGGATGTCCCGCAACATAGAGCATACTACAAGCTGAACGAAAAGCAGTCACGTGATTGCCACTTCATGTACATTTCACGGATGGCTACTTCATGATCATGTCACGTGATGGCCACTTCATGATCATCTGCTATGTGTCACCTTATCTGATGCTAATAAAAAGCAGTTCTTTCGTTTGTCACCTTAACCATATAGAGTAACGAGTGAAATATATGCAAGTCAGTGAAACACAACTTCACATACACCTTATACTGTTGCTGCATAGGCACCGAAGTGTTATTTAACCTTATTATTTTATTTTTGTGAACGAAATTATACAATATATTATAAAAATAACAATATATGTCAGTCGTTTGTACTTAAATAAATGTATAAACCATTAAACTGAAAATTAGCAAAAAATTTTAATTATAGCACTTGTAAGTATAATATTGGAATGAAAAAATATTTTTAATGCTTTTTTGTTGAATTATCTTCGCTCTTTAATCTTTATGAAGTACCAGTCTTGATACGGAAACATTCACGGAAAATTGAATTAAAATAGATGCATTAATTCAAAGTTCGTTTAGGCAGAAATCACATAGTAAAGATTTAGTGACTATAACATAGTGTATATTGCCAGTATTATTATATATTTAGTCAGTCCAAAAAATAATTAAATACATATATTAAATGACTTTACACCTTTTGAAGAGGTAAGTATTAACTTCAGTCATTGCTTTAACGAAGACACATTTCAATAATTAAACTATAGATTAAATTATATATTCTGAAAATAGTAGTAACCTATTTCTGTCACCAACATTTAAAGCTTTATATCATTCGCCATGTTGATTTTGTTCCTGTTTTTGGTCATTACTTTTATTTAAGGGTTATTTCTAAATGACAAATTAACTCGATACTTCCCTTGCAATTGTTGTTGTACGAGACAATTATTTTTAACAGATATACACTAAGTGTAATATCGTTGGTGTAACAATTTACGCAAGTGATTACAATTACGTAGATTGGCGCGTCAATGTACACTCACGATATTACACTGAGTGAATATCGCCAATGTACACTCACGATATTACACTGAGTGAATATCTGTTGAAAACAACAGTGGGAGAACAACAAATGAAAGGAAGGCATCGTGTTGAAATTTCAGAAATAGCCCTTAAATATTAGCAATGACATGAAAATTAAAAAAGAATTCAACATGGCGCCTGAGACGGAGCATTGTTGGGAAATCGACGATCAGGGCGGGATCAGGGTGTCCGCTCCAAGGTTGCTACTATTGCGGGGTAATCTTCATCGAGACCATTGGTAGTCCAATCAATGAAAAGTTGTAGAGGGAAATGGAAGGAACACAATTTTTGACTTTGGGACTTTGTTTGGAATAGTAAGGAGGTAAACATACTAAAATTCCCCACTTCTAGGTGGTGAGCGGGAGGGAGGGGGGCATGTAGAAGGTCCCTTTTTTCGGTTTTTCTCTTATAAATCGGAAACTATACGCTCTAGTGAAAAGACCAATCTATACTTAAATAAAGCTGATAAAATTTTCCACAAAATTTATTCGTTTTAATTTTTCGCTATCTTGCATAGTTTATGAGATATTTGCGTTCAAATTCGCTAATTTTTAGGGGGGGAAGGTTTTTTCGTACGTTTTTTGCCCCATTTGACAAGATAACTTTTTATATGTTCGTCGTACGTAAAGGTCACGCGGAAAGAAAGCTGTAGAGAATAAAATTGTCTTTAATAAAAACCAAACATTTTAATTTTATCTTCAATCACTAAGAAGTTAGAGCAATTTTACCTTTTTGTGTAAATCGCGAGAGTTTACAGCATAGTTTAAATTCCGTCTTTTTTGTTATTCCACTGATCTAACTCTAAATGTAAGCCAATAGATACGTTTTAATATGTGTAAACAGTATCAAGTATCAACTACATATAGGCTAAGTGGCGTATAAAGAAATAATATGAACATACATTATATATTTGCCTTAACTTATGTACCTAGTTCTTTAACAGTATAATTAATTTGGTGTCGTATAAAACTATTTTCGGCACCCTGAATGTAATGGAGCAACTTTGACAGCTCCATCTCTTACCCCTTAAGAAATGCAGTTACTATATATGATGAAAACTTCCTAATAATACTCATAATTGGCACTTTATCAAGGATCACTGCATTTTTAATTAGGAGCAATAATAACCCTCTACACAAGCAATAACACTTGTATACAGTTAAATTTATAAAATATATAATGTACTTTTAATAATGTATAATATATGTATCTATTAACTGTACATTCATTCCGTAAAGGAATTGTGTTAGGGTGAGTATAGAGGCAACAACATTTGTACTTAACTATTTTACTGACACATGAACTTTTAAATGTTTTTGTAGAACTATGTTACTTTTCAGTTAATAATATATTATTACCTTATAGTACAATTGTGCAGTAATAGTTGTTATCAATTCCTGGCTCTTTTGGGGTGAGATGGTCCGGGCTCGTCATGGGAACTTAGCCATGGGGTGGGTTCTGCTTCGTTTTCCTCTTCATCTGTTGAGAAAGGAGATAGATCTTGGAGGATGACTAGCAGAGTATAGATGTCGAGTTCTTCATCTTCATTGTCCAAGAGGGGGCCCCCATTAAGACAGTTACCCTGGCAACTTTGGCAGGCAGGGGAACACTTGAGAGATGCCTTTCTGCATCCACATTTGGTGGTGGCACAATCCTTCGTGCACCGACAAAATATCATTTTTAATATTTCATCTGGTGCAGCCTGTTGCTCACTGTGCACCGGTGTTAGAAATTTATTGGTGGTTAGCTTCCACCCATACATCTGAGGAGGCAGCTCATGTCCCAACCACGTCTGGACTTGGTGATATGTCCTCAGTGAATGTTGTTTCGCTGCCCCCTCAGTGGGTGGAAGGCTTGAGCTGTCCGGTTTTATATTGGCTACCGATTTAACAAAAGATTGGTAACGGTAAGCGTTTAAAGACCTCTCTTTAGGTTGGGCTCCATACCACCTCAAAATACACTTTTTTCCAGCTTCCTCTATATCATCCTTTGTTGAGGAAAGGTCTGAGAAAACTGCAGCAGCTCCCTGGACATCTGGAGACTTCAAATACATTTTGATAAATCCAAGCTTACTCTTTCGGAAGGCTGCTGAGGTGGTATCGCACCCAGTGAAGGCATGTAGAAAAAGTATATCCCGCAGCCCCTGGGTCTGAAGCTCCTGGGTAGAAAACAATGAACGATTTATGTTTCCACGTCCAGGCTTTACGAAAATTATATCCTGGTCACCAGGTGTTTTGGCCATCAACAGGACTATTAGGTCGACATCCTCACCTATAACAGCAACAGCAGTGGTATGTGATAACTCTACAGCTGTGTCTACAATGAGGACATCGGCATCGTTCTGTGCTTGAAGGGTACTGATTCCATGTGCCTGTAGTATGACCTTTAGTATGTTAATCAGTCGACTTTTGTTGTAGACATTTGAAAGGAAGTCTTCCTGCTTCACAGTTATGACTGTCTCCTGATTAAAATGTATGTCGGCTGACTTTCTGAGATGGTACCACCTTTGCTGCTCAGCGACCTTGGTACTTGATGATGATCTCGTGTACCCATCAAACACTACAGTACAACTCCTTCCACGATAGTGGCTGTTCACGAAATTGGCATACCCATCACAAATTACAGATATCGTGGAACCTCTTGGCCATATAACTTTGTGGAGGAGAAGTCCTCCGTCCATAACAATGTCAAAGTGTGTCACATGTACTTCTTTGGTTGTTGCTTTGAGCTCTTTGTAGAGAACCGACTTCCTCGATTTCCTCATCCCACCCTCATTGAAGAAAGCCAAAGGGAAAGGAGCTAATTCATATTGCAAATAAGTTTTTAAATCTTGGTCAGTTTTCTTGCTTATGGCTATGCGTTGGAATAGCAAAAAAGGATCCACCGACACTTTTTCGTCATTGATCTTGATTGACGAGCTTACAGTCGAAAGGGGGAGTGCTAGATTTTTTCGAGACAGTTTAATATCAGAAAATGGGCAACTCACCATTTTAGCTATTGCTTGTTTACCAACTGTAACAGCATTGTAGCATGTGATTGTTTTGTCACCAACCACCCCAGTCGCAATGGATATTATGTCGCAGGTGGCCGGAATGGGAAAATATTTCCCAAACCACTGAATTAGTTTGGTAACATCAGCTGCATCCCTAATTTGGCGGGCTTGTCCAAAATCTTTGTGCCGCTCACTTGATGTGAATAGAACCCCACAAAACTCTTCTATGGAGGTACAAATATCATGTGTCGCACTCATTCTAACTACCCATTTGCTGAGTGTACTATTTGTCACACCTCTACCACGAGTCATGCCACCTTGGCTAGAAAATGCTCGCATAAGGGTGGTCTCAATGGTCATATCGGACCACACCCCTGACCAAAAGCGATCAGATTGGCGCATTGTAAAGTAACTGCTATTTACAAATTTGTTGTACTGTTCGGCTGTCAGTTTTGAAGACAGAGTTTCCATATCTTGTATGTATAAATGGCATGACTTGGCATAGGGAAAGTGCCCTGAAGCATGAAAGTACGGGATCATTCGCTTCACACAAACAAGGTGTCCTTTCCAATCCCCAGACCTCTCAGCATGAATGTACTCTTTCATCAGGCATACCATTTTGAAGTACTGCACCCAAAGTTTTGCTGTTGGTCCCTTATCACTGAGTTGATCCAGTGCAGCTCTGAATTTCATGGACACTTCTTTAAGGTGAGAGTTTTTATTTATTGAAAGCACAGAGGGAGGCTCGTTAAGAAAATTTGATGTAACTTCTTCAATACATGTCTGCTCTTCTTCTGTCAACAGAATGTTTTCTAATATTATGTTTGACAAAGCTGTGGTTGCGAGCAAATGTCCTCTCACTGCCCTGGCAAAAGCACGGCCTTGCAGCATTTTGTCTACTGACAGAGGAGCATAGACAACACTCAGAAGTTCCCTCAGACCACTTCCAGACATCAAATAGCCAATGGCTCCCAAAAAGGACATCAGGATGTGAAATCCCCCAAGACGCACCACACATGTTGAAAGTTTTGAGTCAGGTGGAGCAGCTGCCACAATCTCTCTGGCCTTCCAATAAAGAGGCTGGTCAAACGTAAGATCAAGCACTGTTGCTTAATAAGTTTTCCACATAAATTAGCTGCATATTGTAATGCTGTATAGATGGTATCGTAGCTGGAGGGAGGTGAATTTATGAAGGGAAGAGGTACAACTCTTGTCTTCTCGCTGAAGTGTCCTGTTGTAATGTACTGCATGTATCCTTTCCACTCTGGTATTGAAATACCTTGATGTTTAGCAACAAACCACAAGGTTTCATGAGGATAAGGATGTTCTTGTTCATCTGGGATCACCAATTATTGTACCATGATTTTTCGCAACCCCACTTCCTTGCCGTGAAATGTTTCGAGTGGAATAATCCCGAGTTTTCCTCTCTCCCGCGATGTTGGCATGTTGATCAGTCTAGGAATGTCGGATCCTTTCTCCACAGAACTGGACGGTGTAAAACATCTGATACCACCCATAGCATGAAAAGAATTGAGCCCGTCGATAGAGCACACATTAAAGTCAGCATTGTCAAATACGAATTGGCTGAATGAGTCTGACTTGAAAGTTGGTTGAGCATGCATGAGAGCAGAAAATTCCAATGTTTGGGCTTCATAATACGATGAACAAAAACCCAAATTCGCTAGAACATCAATTAGTCTTTTAGAGGCATATTTCCTGTGGAGAAAGAGGGAAAGACTGCTCATTACTGAAGACGTGAATGTGCGTGGTCTGACAATCGAGGCGATAGCATGCCCAATAGCAATACACTTTGTCTTTGTTTCTTTGACTCTTTTTGTTTTTTTCATCATCACATCCTCTAGAAAGGTTAGTAAGGTTCGAGGGAGAGCTTCTGCATCCTTAAGGAAATCATCACTAGGGGGATATTTTTCATAAGTGTACAATTCACTCTGAATATCTTGCCGAATGATTTCGGCAGCTTTTTTGACAATCCTGAGTCGTTCATCACATGCATTGTCCTCCTTGTGTTCGTACCAAGCATCACGTATCAGTTGTTGCCCAGCATCTCTAAAACATAGCACTGGAACTTTGAATCTGTTCGAGCCTTCAGTCACTAGTATACGATCCCCATACTTTGCTTCAAGTTGTGCTTTTATTGTTTTCCATACAGGTTTGACACCAGTGACGACACCAAGTATTTCGGTCTGTGAAAATTGGCAGTCAGTTGTCTCTTCAATGTAGGCACAAATTTCATCCATTGCTCTTGTAACATTGGCAGACTGGGGCAAACGACTGTCTAATTGCGGTTGAGCATAATAATGCTTAACAAATTTCAAACGACAATCATTGTGATAAACACCCTCCTCAGCGACGAGGTCGTTAATACAGGATAAGCGACCTAATACTTCATTGCCCCAACTATCTTTTCTTAACGAGGCGGCTTCCAGACATGTTTTTTGTAACTCAATAGTGCGAACATTAAACACTTTCCTCCTTTTATTCAGAGGCTTCTTGTCTTCACTTTTTATAGGCTGTCCACAGAAGAAACAATTCTTCTTAAAATCGAATATTGGAATTTTAGATCTCACAACCGCCGGTTGTGAAGATGTTGATGCTTCATATTTTTTCAAAGCTACAATCGTATTGTTCCTTGTGTAATTTTTTCGACACAAAGTGTGGACAAGAAATGACTCCAAACCATCTAGTTGTCGTATTTTGCCATCACCCCTCTCTTTGGTGGCTTTTTTAAGGGAATGTATTCCCTTTTGACTCACCTTTGAAACACCGTCACTTGATTCACTTATCTCTTCATCACACACAAAACACCTACTACTCATTGTGACGCTAAAACACTCTTGATATTGAACAACTACTGTAATATGTGGCACATATAAAACGTTTCTCAACCGAACGCAACATTTCACAAGCGCAGTTGAGATACAACTGAATGGTAAGGAATCTGGTGTTGGGCCCCCAGCTTGCGAGCCCTTCGGAATTCCTGAGGGGGGTGAGGGGTGGGAATAACGGTCCCCATTGTATGCGAGGTTCGAGTGGACGGCCTGGGGGCGGACCCTGAGAATATCACGCTGTCTGAACTTACAAGGTCGAACAAAAATGACCTGAGATACAGTGAGTCACTGTATCTCTACAAAGGAGCCCTGAAAGATCTTCCATTCGATTCCCGGTGCCAAAAATAGTATGAAACGATACCAAACAATATTACAATTGGAGAACTATATATGTACCTGAAAAAACATTATATATACATGTATACAAATAATTTATTTATGTGCCATTTATATATACTATACATATAATACTATTTATACGCATAAATATGTATATATTAACTTATATATAGTTAGAGCAGTAGAATAGCGAAAAATACGGAAGTTAAACTATTCTGAAAAATCTCGCGATTTACACAAATAGGTAAAATTGCTCTAACTTTACAATGATTGAAGATAAAACTAAAATGTTTGGTTTTTCTTAAAGAAAAGTTAATTCTCTACAACTTTCTTTCTGCATGACCATCACGTAACACGAACGGATAAAGAGTTATCTAGTCAAATAGGGCAAAAAAGTAAGAAAAAAACATTTCCCCCCTAAACATTAGTGAATTTGAACGCCAATATCGCATAAACTATGCGAGATAGAGAAAAATTTAAACGAATACATTTTGTGGAAAATTTTATCAGCTTATTTTAGTGTAGATTGGTCTTTTCACTAGAGCGTATAGTTTCCAAGATATAAGAGAAAAACCGAAAAAAGGGACCTTCAACATGCCCCCCTCCCTCCCGCTCACCACATAGAAGTGGGGACTTTTAGTATGTTTACCTCCTTACTAGTCCAAACAAAGTCCCAAAGTCAAAAATTGTGTTCCTTCCATTTCCCTCTACACCCCCCTTTTGAGCATTCATTGACTGGACTATGGAGCTATTATTTCGAATTCAGAAGGAGTGAGTAGCTTTTTCCAGTAATCCGAAAAAAAAATTATCCTTCCGTGTTAATGCAGATGTTTTTAAACAAACATGCTGATTGCTGAATAATACAAATAATTAATTCACTACTTAACAAAATTATTCGTATGTAAACCTTAGTAAAACTTATCAAGAAATAGAGCTAAAATCACTGGCGATGTGTGAGGTGAAGGTGTTGTAAGTATTGTTTCGTTACTAATCTCCCCTGGTCTGAGCTTCTAGACATATAAGGAAGGACGTTGATATTCTGGTCAAAATAATAAGGAGATCAGACAAGATGGGTTTTCAGCAGCATCGGTTGTAACTCTGCGCCATCTTGTCGTTCTACCTTCCACGCTGCCACAAGTACGTGACATCACAACTGAATGTTAAACGTCACGAAACCTCTCGCTTGGTGCAGTATGTCCGTAAAAGAATTACCCTCAGTATAAAACTTAATAGTATCAACTGTAAGCGTTGTAGAGTGTTGGTTCAAGGTCACACTTAAAGATTTACTTAAACAATTTTAGATAAACGCATGCGCGAATATTGATTTGCTGTTTTCTCGCTTGCAGCGCGAAAGAATGGCTCTTTTCCCAAATAAGTAGAGGGTGAACATGTAAACTATATTTGGCAACAGGACGTAGCTCCTCCCCATTGGAGTCTCTTTAAACGAGAGTGGTTGAAGGTCCAAGTCCCTGACCGTTGTATTGGTCTTAATGGTCGAGACAACAGAGGTCTTTTTCACTGGCCTCCACGTTCACCTGACGTAACGAAATGCGATTTTTTTTTTTTTTTTTGGGCTTTATAAAAGATTTTCCCGAGTAGAGACACAGAATTGGAAATACTATTGCTTCCATTACTCCGGACGTGGTAACCAATGTGTGGGAAGAATTTTACATTCAGTGCTCTCATTCAAATACTTTTTTAAGTTAACAAGTCTTATTTTCCTTCGTAAGCAAAAAATTAGTTCATGAAAGTATTTTCCGATATTTATGAAGCAGTTCGTTTCAAGCGTCAAGTTAATTTTCTTTCGGGAGTAATTTTTTTTTAGTTCATGTACAGAAAATTTTAAATTATTAAACGACAATAACTTCATTGCTTAAAATATTAGAAGAATTTAGTTTTAATTACAAATATCTTACAAATATCCCGGCCATTTTTATTCAGGCATTATTAATACGTAACATAATAAATAACTTTCGTAGAAAGCAGAAGTAATCAACATGATTAGAATTTACGGTCAATTAACAGACAATTTCTTTGGGTTATTACCTGCTCTGCTGAAGCGGTGTAAACACAGCCTTCAAAATAATTTGCTTAATATGTGCGAGTTTTGTCCGTAAAAAAGACCGAAACAGCATTTGATGTAATCTCTAGCGTAATTGGTTTTAAGTACATACACATTAAGTGACCGGCAAGCAAAGTTTGTGTTTTTAAATTATATCTTATGACTCGTCATGACATGCCATGTTAAGTTATCGCAATTTAACGCCGTTATTTTTATGGAAGACATTTTCTACGTATTTTCCTCTTGCTTAAGCACTGAATTTTTAGTCTTCGTGCCATTTGTAAAATGAGAGGTAAATATTACATTAATTATTTTATCCTTATTAAGTGCATTTTTTTAACGTAATTAAAGTTCATTTTCTGGATTTCCACAGTTGGTTTATATGCATAAAAAATTTTTTTCTGTAAACCCATTTACAAAATATAATTTTCTCTTCATAATAATCTGCAATTAGCGAAAACAAAGTCATTAAAAGTTGGCTAGGCAAAAAAACATAGCGTTAAATTTTTTAATGCAATATCTTTTTCATCCGACTGATACATAGATTCATGACAGTTAGGCAAAAGGTGGGTGTCCGACTAAATAATTCTACGTTGTAGCTTAGATGGCAGCCCGATGACAGCTGGGGATAATTATCGCTGTAGGGTAGGGCGGGGCTAGTTGATCACCTTTTTCACTTGAGCGGTTATAGCTCCTCAACGATAAGTATTAATGGCTTGTTATGCATACTGAAGGATTACGAATTTATCCGTTTGCTAAAGTGTCCATAGTAATTCATTTCTTACAAGTCGAATTTAAGAGCTACAGCTGTTTAAATGCAGAAAGTCAAGTATGCTCAACGTACCCCATAGGTGAAGTAAGTTGAGCGAGGGTATGGGGCAAATTGAGCACTTAGAATGTCTAGCAAAATGATGGTTTGAATGTTAAATAGACATGAAATAAAATTTCTGTTTGATAATCAAATTTTATTTATAGTCTGTAAGTGACAAAACAAAACAAAATTAAAAGTAATTTTCTTTGAATAATAAACTGAAATTAGAATCAACAAAGCATCAACGTATCTTAAGCTTAATTTTGGAATTAGTTTCAGTCTTTCTGATCAAATTCAGACTTGAATATTTATATTATTATCAGTAAAGCTTATCTTAATAAGAAAATATTAATATATAAAAGAAAATAGGAAACTTAATATCCATAGAAGATTGAAGCCATTTGTAACAAGAATTTATTTAAAGAGTCCTCTTGCGTGGGAGAAAATACTTGCCTCGGTGTTGCATAACCAATGGATGAATCACCATCTTCGTTTAATTTCTTCAAAAATCTGGTCAAAGTCATCCGTTTGATATCGATTTCTTTTGTGGCGGTAAATTTCCCATACATTTGTGTAGGTTAAAAACTAGTGATGGGTCAAATCCAATTTTTTTCTAATCCTAATCTTGAATTAGAATCTCATTGAGTACCGCGAGTATAACCCTCGAATACGAATTTAGGTGTCAATGGTTGAAAATAAAATAATGTACAATAAATGAAAAATATTAACTATGATGATAAATGGATGTTTCACAAATTAAGTTTCCAGAATAAATACATATTGTAATTTTATTTATACATATTACATGTTAAAAGTATATTACCTCGGAGAATGGTAACAGGATAGGAAATAATAAGAAGTAATTGACCTAGTAAACTTCAGAGTTTATGAATGTTTATTTTTTAATTTACTTTTCTTCCTCTTATATTTTTCTTCGAATCTTTTTACTCGAATATCGAATCCTTATAATACTAACGATTTTATGGTATTTGAGGATTTGAAGTTGTTTGGCCCATCCCTATTAAAAACCTTTCCTTTTATTTTAGGAATTTAGCCAAATTAATTTATAGTGTAGGTGCATGCATATTGACGAAAAGACTGCACGCCTTGTGCATAGAGGTGATCGGGCGCTTTCAGCGCGATACAGATTGGCTCTTAGCGCCCCTTCACATGCAAGTCACGCTCCGAGACCTTACGGTTCAGTCTCACACGCTGTGTTGTTTCTTTTTAATTGCTTAGCATTTCATTTATTTGAGGACTTTTCATAAAAAATTAAGCACGATATGTGTTCCGGAACAAATTTTTATCACCGGATATTGACTAAGTATTATCCAACAGGGGTGAATTTGACAGCTGGCAAATGAGGTTCAGTAAATATCTGGTTGCAAAATTTGCCTTCAAAAAACAAGTGCAAAAGAGGTATCTTGGAATATTGATATAAAAAGCCCATACATGATAGAAAAGACCGTATGTGAGCTAGTCTTTCAGAACCTGCCAGAGATGTGTGACATCAGTAGGTACGTACACTTATAATACGAAACTCAGACGCGAAATTCAACGTAGAATACGTAAAAATAATGTCGCATGTGATACATATACGCAAATTATTTTTTTCCAACTACATTTCTGGACACGAATGACACATAATTTCCGCACCCGCCGTTAGAATTCGCTGCCGAAGCAGCTACTTCAACTATTCAATCATTCTATTTGCAGAGCGAAATCTTAAAAAAAATAATATAATTAATCGGCTCCGATAAAAGCTAAAAAGACTTGAGGAACACTAAACCCCGGCTTTGGACCTGATAATACCTACTATAGAGTTTGCCCTTTGGCTTTGTGAACTTTGGTCCGCGCCAGCCTAAACGGATGGCAGCATGGCAGCACCGTGGTTACGCATTTTCGTCTCACGCGACTTCCGCTCCATGCAACTCCCGTTCCATTCACGAAATCATTTCCCGAATGCCATATATGAGAGCTAAGATGTTACACGTCAAAAACAAAACAAACCCTCGTTTTGTTGTGACACAAAGCTTAAAAAAAAAGAAGAACTGTGTCCAAGCGTGCATCGTTTGTCCGTCTGCGAGAGATGGCATTCGTCCGTGACTGCACTGGCGGGTGATCGATTCCTACACAGTCATCGTGTATACGTTCTCTAATATGCTCTTCCCCCCTCCCTCCCTCCCAGGCATTCACCCCCTCCCCTTGGACCGCTTGGCGGGTCTTCACAGGGTCTGGGTACAGTCTCTGCCGTGTAAACGTTTGTCGAATCTGACAGTTGTCAAAAGTACCAGTCGCACCAATCACATGCCAAGTAACAAATGGCGTTCGTTTTAAAACGCTGCCAACCGCATTTAGGGGTTCCCAGAAACTACCTGACTCAACAGCACTGGCAGAAGGATACGTACATAAGCCATTTGTACTACTTTTGAGGACTTTAAAGTTTTTAGACAAGTAACACGACACAAGCTATACAGTTACTTTGGCAAGGGAGGAACTATTGATTTCTGTCTGATAATGATTATACGCCAGGAAATTTCGCGAATTCATTTAATGCCATTGTTGTAGATGGGAATGGGGTACAATTGTGAACCTATCATCAAATCAATGGTAAGGTATTTGATATTTGCAATCTAACTGGTGACCAAAAGAGAACCCAAATGATGACCATAAGTAGAGACAGGAAAAAAATTCGTCTTTTAATTTCACGTTAGGATTGAATCCAAATGCGTTAAACGTTTTGCAGCTGCAGTGATTGAACCACAGTTTTTTTTTGCAGGACTCTGGGTGACTTAATAACCCTCAACGGAAAAAGTATCTAATCACAGTTAACAGGTGTCAAAAGTCAGTTGCTAATGAACGTGTGTTAATTTTCCCGAATGCATAGAGGAATGTTGTAACCTGTAATTTTTTTTTCAGTTCCGAATGACAAGTCCTTGATTCTCACTGTCCGAGCCACGGGGGTTAGTGCCACGGTGTGTACGTGACTTTGTGATTCTGCGTCGGTTTACTATTGCCTCCCGCGGTATCTCAGCTGAACGGTCAACACAACACCCAGAGTATTGGAGCCGAGAAATAAATTATCGGGGACGCACCACAACGCCGAAATGCCACAACGCCGAAATGCCAAATTGACCACAACGGCAACACCTAGAAAACTGCTGTGAACCACAACGCCGAATTACCACAACGCCGAAATACACTAACGCCGAAAAATGTCATTGCAGGACTGCCACAAAGGTTAGGTTAGGTTATACTAGGTTAGGTTAGACTAGGTTAGGGTAGACTTGGTTAGGTTAGACTAGGTTAGGTTATACTAGTTAGGTTAGGCTAGGTTAGGTTAAGCTAGGTTAGGTTAGGCTAGGTTAAGTTAGGTTAGGTTATATTATGCTAGGTTAGGTTAGGTTAGGTAAGGTTAGGTTTGATTGTGGTATTTCGTCGTTAAAGTACATTTAAGAAACACACACAAATTCATTCAGTTGTTATTTCGGCGTTGTGGTACACAGCAGTTTTCTAGCTGTTGGCGTTGTGGTCAATTTTGACATTCGGCATTATGGTATTTCGGCGTTGTGGTAACGACCCTAAATTATCCTCAATCGAAAAATTCTCGATTCGTTCGAGAACCAAACCCGGCCCCCCGGGCCAACAGCCAGAGGCACTAACCATTGAGCCAAAAGGTCGGCCGTGTCTATAATCCTGGAAAATGTCACGTTTCTTTGTGGCGACAGGGAATACTTCACATTTTTGTACGTAATCAGTACGGTGGCTCTGACTGAGTGGCTACTTGTTGCGCCTTATGTATCTCACAGGGAAAACCACGCAATCTAAATATTAACCTTACAGTAACACATCTTGTAATGTTGACCATAAAGATACTGTTCAAAATATGCTCCTAACTTGAAGTGTGAGTTACAATGAAATGTTAAAGCTGTATGTATAAAGTTAACAGCCTAGGTGTAATTCAATAATGATCATTTTAAAATTACATAATTGAGCTTTAATGGTTACTTACAATTCAGTGGTTCTCAGAGTGTGCACCAGAACGCACTGTTCTGCCCTGCCCTGGAAGATTTGCGGGTGCGCTCTGTAATGTTCTAGAGAAATGTGTGGCCAGATAAAAAAAAAATATATTAGTTACTCTATTCAACCGTTTCTTTAAGATTTAACAATATTTTTAAGAACATCTTTACTATGTGTTACAGCATACACTAGCAAGAAATGAATTTACACTTTATTGTGAGCAAAAAATAAGTGTATTGTTTGGGTATCCAGTGGTGGAGTTGGTGTGTGAAAGTATGACCTCCATGACTTCCTACAGACGTCGAGACACGTCGAGCTGAGGGGGAGGTCTTCAGAGGACAGGCGACCCGCACACCTGGAGGTAGAGACTGGAAAAATTCGCGGTTTCAATGACCTCTAGGATAGACTCCAATATACTCTATGTACTAAGACAAATTTCACCTGCTCATTGGATAATGACTCGTGACACGCGTTACCTGGGATGCTTGTGATTTGATTCTTAAATTTGTTGAAGGTTTTCCACTGGCTTAAGAGTCCTTCATGTAAACGGTGGTCCGATCACTGACTCAGAATGAAGGTGAACGAGTTTGGAGTCAATGAAAATAAGAATTGTTGGAACAAATGTTTTAAAAACCCGCAACCCTAGCAGACGGTTAATAGAGCGAAAACTGAGTAAAAGGTATGGACTGGTAAAATTTGCAGTTAGAGTAACATTTAGGAATGGAGTCCACATATGTCACCAGCCAATGAATGACTTGTAATACCCGTGAATTGGGATGTTTGCGATTTCTTACTTCTGTGGTTGAAATTTTTCTATTTGCTCAAAATCCTTCAGATAAACTGTGAGCCAATCACAATAAGCAATATGAAGTTATTTTTTTATTCTAGCGTAACGCGAAATGAATCCGCGAATTTTTCCGGTGTCTAGTTATAGTTGACCGAAAACTGTTTCTTGTACCGCATGTAACTGCGGTAAACTATTGTTTTGGTCATTCTGTTGACGATACAATCAGTTCTGAAATGTAATAATAACCAAAGGTCTACGACACTATTATTTTTTTGTTAACAGTGTTTTCAGAACAACTTCGTCAAGTTGTCAGTATTCGTAAAAAATCACCAAATGAAATTTGGAGATTGGGTACTTACTACTTGTACAAAACTTATAACTGTAAAATTTGAAACAAATTTACTTGAAGTGGATTTTACTGAAAATTTGTAACCGATGTCTCGTAAACCTTCTATATAATTTATCTATTCATTATATATTTTCTTTAATGTGTAACATCTTAGCTCACGGTATACTGCATTTGGTAGGAAAAATTTGGTGAATGGAGAGGAATTTGCATGGAAGGGAGATGTGTTACCACAGTGCTGGAAATGGAAACTTGATAGCGTTTTAATAAAATGAATGAATCCGCGAATTGTTCTGGTCTCTATCTGGAGGTACGTCCGGGGGGCAGTCTGCGGGCAGGTAACCCCGCCCGCCAGAGCACGCGAGAAAACACCCCCCCCCCCCCTAGAGCGGGGTCCAGCGCCAGGTAAGTGGATGATGGATCGCCGCCGGCGTGCCCGCGGTATCATGATGAATGAATGCTCGCGGGGCCCTCGTCTCGTGATCAATTGATTAGCTCGTTAGGGGTTCGAGTCCCCGCTAAGCCGCAAGCCGCCCACGGCGCTTCGCTCGACTCCCTCCCCCTCCTTTCCCCGGGCCTAATGAATGTACGACCCCGTAGCAGCGGTGGTCCGTGTGTGTGCGTGGCTCCCATTGGTAGCACCAGCACCCTCCCCCCCCCCCCCCTTATCCACATACACTGTCATTTCTGTATCGCTGCATTCATGTTCTGTGTTCTCCCAGTACCTACAATGGCAAAGGTATTTACTACAAGTTCCCTGATAACTGCGCACATTAATGAGTAGAGACCGGAAAAATTCGCGGATTCGTTATGCGATAGGCTAGAATTGAAATAGATGATTTTGCTATTGGCTTACTGTTCATCTGGATACCTCTCAACCAATGATAAACCCTTAAGCAAAGAAGGATCGAATCGCAGACAAACCAACTGAGACGACTTACAAGTCAGCAGCCAATGAACGAACTTGCGTTATTTGCCCGAGTGTACAGGGGAATGTGCAGTCTATCCTGAAGGCCATCGAAACCGCGAATTATTCCAGTCTCTATTAATGAGCATTGTACAAAAAAAATTTCAAGTCAAATTATTCAATATTCGATTATCATTTCCAAAGTTTAAAAAAAAAGCTTGGATTAAATATTTAAAAAAAATAGACGACAATTTTCATAAAAATTAAATACTCAGTATAATCTCGAAAAAACGTATTTCATATATGTAAAAATAACCATAGCGATGTGTTGTACAATAATACAATTTCTTTCTTGTAGTATTACCGACTATTTCTTGGCAACTTATTTCCAAAAAAAAAAATCGCTTATAAAAGTACAGAAAATTTATTTCTGTGTATAAACTATTATAAATGTTATAACAAATTACGAATTGTTCTTTTATAAATGCACATAGACAGTAATTTCTTGAAAAAGGGGGAAGTGGAATAGCATGAATTTATATTCCTTCCTACAAGGTTATGAATAAATGTAAATTATTTCGGTGAAGACAGTATTTTTTTTTCACATTTCACTGGTAGTTATACTTTACATAAAAGGAAAATATTAATGCAGAGACACACATAAAACAAACCTAAAATCAACCGATATCAAAAGTTAAATGCATGAAGCGCACAGGTAATTCCATGAAAGGAATCAATTATAAGAACAATCACAGCGGAGTCTAGCACAGTGGGTTGAAATCAACCAGACTATTGCAAAAAGAGCAGTAAATAAACACAAATACTGGCCTTACACAACACAGCGAACAACATACTAACCCAACTTTTATACAGGTTAACTGTACAACACAGAGACACAGGCGAACCGAGCGATGTGACAAACATATATCCGAGACACCACACGATGACAGAACAGACGAACTTAGTTGGCTTCCTTAGATTTTATCCGTTACTGAGGTTTCTTTGACATTTAGTGTAACCAGCAATGGCATAGGCCTATGTCAAAATAAACTATTTAAATCTTTCTTCCCTTTCGCAATAGTTACCTACTTTTACTCATTTACCTCCTTTACATTTTTGGTCTGATAATAATTACGAAGACTTACGAGACTTTTTACACTCAATATGTGGAATATGTTGAAAATATCTGTGACAGAACTATACAAGTGAAGTCGCGAATAAAGCTTATACTGTATAAGTTATACATAGGGACCGGAAAAATTCGCGGGTTCAATGACCTCTAGGATGAACTCCATAGTTCTACGTACACTCGGAAAAATGCCACCCACTCATTGGCTGCTGTCTTGTGAGAAGTTCCAGCGTAGTAGCCTGTGATTCTATAAAGCTTTGGTTGGGTGTTTCTCATTGGCCCAGAGTCACCCAGGTGAGTTGTGAACCAATAGCAGAGGCAGCACTAAGGTATAACGATTTGTATTTTAGCCTATCGCGAAATGAATTCGCGAATTTTTCCGGTCTCTATGGTATAAGATGTTACATGTAGAATAAAAATACGCAGGCAGAGGGCACAGCCCTCGGTTCGGTTTCCTGGAATGCCCGAGATGCGAGACCAAAGATGGCGTCCCGGAGCTCGCAGTGCGTTATCTGGGCGGGAGGATCGCCGCTTCAATTACGGCCGTGTTTATGCAAACAGGCTGCGCGGGCCGAAGAGGCAAGGGAGAGAGGTGATGGATAGTTAAAAAAGACCGGACCTGATGCCTATAGGCCGCGCGGTGCATCATGGGTCCCTCGGAGGCGCGCCTCACCCCGTGTTGCGTGGCATCCATCACGGACGAGACCACGGCGCCCCTAGCGGCGAGTTCGGGCACCTCCTAGCGCCGCTGATTGATCGGCGCGGTAATTACCCGCGCACTCCGTGTTTACAGCCGATGATCTCAGCATGAAGCAAATATAAAAAATAGGAACTAGTCCGTTCAGTACTCACCAGAGATATACAGAATGTCCGAAAAGTCTTTCCCTGATTACACAAATTTATAACTTCGGCTAGACGTACGATAAAAATATGACAGTGGTGTCAAATTGTTAGGTCATAACTAAAGTTTTTTTCATTATAGGTTCGCATTAGGTGCGTAGAGTCTGAGGTGTGGTGCCCAGGAACCCGGACATGATTACCAATCAGTAGAAAGCGAAGTGTGTCCTGTGGTACCACGAGACACGATCACCAATAACAGTGCAGAGAAACTTCCAGACCACATATGGAAAGATTCCCCCTGATATCAAGAGCATTAAGACGTGGTATGAGAAGTTCAAGAAACACAGGATTGGTTGCTGACCTTCCGAAGTCTGGTCGACCATCAACCTCAGCTGAAAGGGTGGAAGCTGTGTGACAGTCATTTCTACGAAGTCCGAAGAAATCTGTGCGAAGGGCCTCAAGTGAATTACAGATGCCAAAAAGCTCTCTCTATATCTTACACAAACATTTAATGTTTCGTGCATACAAAGTGCAAATCGTTCAGGCTGTGTTGCCCAATAACAGTATACATTGATATGACTTTGCGGTCAAAATGTTAATACGTATGGCGGACGATAATGACTATCTCCAACGAATTGCCTTTTCTGACGAGGCGACCTTTTTGTCAGTGGAGTAGTGAATCGCCATAACGTGCACATTTGGGGCTGAGGTGATGGAGTGTACCAGAGGAAGTTAAATAGTAAATGTTTGGTGCGCGCTATTGCATGACAGAATAATCGATTATCGATTCTTATTCGCTGAAGCAACCATCACATCTCCAGTGTATTTACCCATGTTACAACTTTACACCCCGATGTCATGTTTCCACAAGACGGTGCACCACCTCATTGAGGTTTGGAGGTCCGTGCCTATCTTTATATGACCTTTCCTGGATGATGGATCGGTCATGATGGACCAACGGTTTGGCCTCTACGCTCTCCTGACATAACCCCATTTATAGGGTTATGTCAAGGACGAGGTCTACCTAACATACGTACCAGAGTCATTGCATCGATCCCTCCAACGATGTTGGCTAATGTGTGGACGGAAATTGAATATCGACTAGATGTGCTGCGTGCTACGAAAGGTGCTCATGTTAAAGTGTACTCGTGTTTGAAAAAAAAACTAGGACAGTTTCTCGACATTTTATCACTAGTTTCATATTTTTATCTTACTTATAGCCGATGTTATTAATTTGTGTAATCAGGGAAAGACCTTTTGGACCTCCTGTATAGGAACATCTATCTTCGGTAACGAGCCAAACCCACGTGTTCTAATGTATCAAATACACTTATCATACAAAACTCGAGCACGAAGTATAACGTAGAATTCTTGAAAATAATACCGAGCTTGATAAATATATGCAAATTGTGTTTTCAACTACATTTATTGACGCGAATCACACTTAGTTTCTTCACCCACCACTAGAATTCGCTGCCGGAGCAGCTACGTCGACTACCGAATGATTCCATGAGCAGAGCGGATTGTTAAACTTATAATGAGAAGTCTCCAATAAAAGTGAAAACGACTTTTAGAAAGTCCTAAACCTTGGCTTTGTAGCTGATTTTCGACAAGGAATTTTATTAAAACGCTATCAAGTTACCATTTGGATTTGTGAACTTTGGTTCGCGCCATTCACCACATATGGCAGCACTGTGGTAACACATCTCCCTTCCATGCAAATTCCGCTCCATTCACCAAATTATTCCTACCAAATGCAGTATACCGTGAGCTAAGATGTTACACATAAAAAAAAAGATAATGAATAGATAAATTATGTAAAATGTTTACTAGACATCGGTTACAAAGTTTCAGTGAAATCCACTTCATGTAAATATGTTTCAAATTTTACAGATATAAATTTTTGTACAAGTAGTACCCAATCTCCAAATTTCATTTTGTGATTTTTTTACGAATACTGACAACTTTACGAAGTTGTTCTGAAAACACTGTTAACGGGAACAATAGTGACGTAGACCGCTGGTTATTATTACATTTCATAACTGATTATATCGTCAACAGAATGACCAAAACCATAGTTTACCGCAGTTACATGGGGTACAAGAAACAGTTTTTTGGTCAACTATAACTAGACACCGGAAAAATTCGCGGATTCATTTCGCGTCACACTAGAATCCAAACACAAAAACCTTTATATTGCTTATTGTTATTGGCTCTCAGTTTATCTGAAGGATTTTGAGAAAATAGAAAAATTTCAACCACAGAAGTAACGAATCACAAACATCCCAAATCACAGGTCTTACAAGTCATTAGCTGATGGCAATCGCCCGAGTATGTAAGTGATTGTGGACTCCATTCCTAAATGTTACTCTAACTGCGATTTTTTTCCAGTCCATACCTTTTACTCAGTCGTCGCTCTATTAAAGTCTGCTAGGGTTGCGGGTTTTTAAAACATTTGTTCCAACAATTCTTATTTTCATTGACACACACAGACCAATATTTAACTCTACGTCCAGGAAAAGTGCTTCACTTTCTTTCACATGAAGTTATTTCAACACTCATTCGTGTTTTGACCAATTTACATGCTTTAAAAAAAAATTGATGAATGATTATACCTAGTCTGATGCAAATAAAAACTGTGTTTGTTTTGTTTACTACGTTACAATGTTCAGCTGTCAAAGTATGAATGTGCTTTGAAACACCTGTCAAAAAAAGTAAACACATTATACTCTTAAATATGAAACTGAGATTTGAATCAGTAAAATTATAGAGCTTTGTTAAATCAGTGGCGATTTTAAAATTCGTGATTACCGTTGCACCAATGATATTTAGTTACTAAAATAAACTCTGTGTATTCAGCTGTTCAAGTCCATCAGTTTTAAAACCTTTGCAATATAAAACAGAGTGTACAACATATAAATTTCGCGTTCTATGAATGGTTCTTGCAGCGGGAAAGATTGAATCAAGATTTTTTTTGGACATATGCCACGGTTGGTTATACTGTATGTCATAAGATCAGTCTATTTGTGCTGTGGACGAGAACAGATATCAGTTCCCGAAACGTCGCAACTGTTGTCTTAGGAAGCCCAATATTTTCACCTGTGCTATCGTCGTTGTTTTGTTTGTTTAGTGTCATCGTTGGGTACATCTGTTTGTCGCTGTGTTGTCAAAGGTAGTTTTTTGACTTCATTTACTGTTCTTATTTCTACTATAAAATAATCACATAGTGCATCAAATACCATAGTAGGAAATAAACTCAACATTTTAAAACAACCCTTTACTACACTAACAAAGTCTTCAGAGAAGTAACAATATTATTGTCAGGGCCATCGAGTTTGAGGATGGAGGGGGGAAGCAATATACCCTGTTCCCAGATACTAGAGGGCCCCAGTTGAGTTTAAATTTTCAAAGCATTAGTTCACCCTGAAAGTAGGCCTAATTTAAAGATATATTGTTATATAATTCATTAGCAACCGCAATCGTCGTTTTAGTTCACTGTGTACGTCCGAGCTGTAATAAATCTTTGACTTATTCCTTTCACGGAATTTTCTGGCCTGCTTACTTTTTTTTTAATTGTTTGGCATCGACTGATTTTGAGCTGTATTATGTGCGTGTGTTTTTTTTTTAATCTTTTTTTTTTTTTGTTCGCTATTGAGGAATTTTTTCCGCGCGGTGCCTAAGCCACTTTCAGAAGTTGGCTGCTAGCGTCGACCCTGACGTCATCACCACGTGACAGCTTGTGCCAGCTGGGATGCGCTTTAAAACGTTTCTTTTTCTTTTTTCTCAAAACAGTTTGCATGTACATGCAACCCCCGCCCCTACCCCTTCTGTTCCCGCCATAAAGCACATAGGATGTGAGCCGCTGTGACCTTAGAGGAAAACCTGAGGTCTCGCGACTGCTACGAGACGCTTTATGTCGCTAAAATCCATCACTGAGAGAAAGGTTGGTTTGCCTCAACAAAATATACGTTTATATATGGCGAAATAAATATATTTTGTTAATTGAAACAAATATTTCTTAGTCGGAAAGATTCTGTTGACCCAACAAAATGATTTTGTCAACTCAAACATATATTTGGTTTGGTGTAACAAATTATTTTTATTACTTACCGAGTTTGGTTAAGCTAACAAAATATTTTGTTCCACCAAGTAAATATTTGTTTCGCCATATATAAACAAATATTTGTTTGATTCAAACAAACATTTTTTCTCTGTGCACGCGTTCATGAACTCTACATACTAAAAAAATAATAAAAGCTAGAATGTTGTATCATGTCCGACAAGCTAGTGCAATATTCAGGGCCGTCGAGAGTAACTACGGGCCAGGTGTAATTAACTTTTTCGGGTCCCTACCCCATTACCTACTTAACGAACAATTCTTACAAACCAGACAATTAAAAAAAAATCTGGTAAATAGTAAAATTTACAATGGTCATACCTGTGAATGTGTTTTATTTGAACACATTTACATAACTTGTAAGGTTGCTAATGAATTATATAACAATAGAACTCTAATTTAGGCCTACTTTCAGGGTAAACTCACGCTTTAAAAATTTCAACTCAACTGGGTCCCTCTAGTACCTGGGAACAGAGCATATTGCTTCCCCCCTCCACCCTCAAACTCGATGGCCCTGACAATAATATTGTTACTTCTCTGAAGACTTTGTTAGTGTAGTAAAGGGTTGTTTTAAAATATTGAGTTTATTTTTTACTATGGTATTTGATGCACTATGTGATTATTTTTATAGTAGGCCTGATATAGTAAAACCCTCCTCCTCCTTCCATAAAAAAAACTAAATTAAAATGCATGCAGTTGTCTTGATTTTTCTTTCACGTGAGCCATAGCAAGTTCAAACGTAACCCTATTACTAGAAAATTTTACTTGGCCAACTAAAATATTTTATGATCCGTCTAGTCTTGTATTTATGTGAGCTGTCTGAAGTTCAGCTGTCCTAATATATTATTTTATCTGCTAAAATGTAACTGTAATAGTAGAATTATTTTATGATAGGTCTACCTTCGAAAGTAAATAATATTATAGGTGACTTTTTGTGTGTAAAAGCCTTTAAATTCGCCTGGAGCTGCTTAGGGCTATGCCTGTCAGGAGAGAAGAACTTGAGTCAAGATGTGCTTTTACACGTTCAATACTACTATTTGACGTGACTCAGCCTTTTTACACAATGACGCTTCAAACAAAATCTGCATTTACAATAGAAGCTACGATTTCTTTTTTTAATAATTATTTTATTTGAAAACATTAAAACACTGTTAAAACTCTCGGACACTTATACTTACAGCATGGAGGTTTAAGACCGTGGTGAAAATGTTTGTTCCAGAGAGGAAAAGTTACTCTGGTAAGCAATTCCTTAGCAAAACAAACAGTACCTGTACAATAGGCAGTGCTAGAAGTTTGTGTTATTAATTTTTAAAAACTCGCTACAAAGAATCATTAAAACGCCTTCGTGATTTCAGTATTACTGAACAAAGACGTTTACAAGATAACACCCAGAAATTAGCTTAAAACTTAAATATGACACGAAATAAAAAAATTATATTCATAATGGAAAGGTAAGTTGGCGGTCATTTTCATTATTACTTCAACTAATTAATAATGTGGCAAAGATTACAAACAGCCACTCCCTAAAATCTTACCGTCATGCATTACAGTAATGTTTTTCTTTATTCTTTTTTTTTTAGTCATATCCTTTTGTTAACAATACAGGAATAAGAAAGTATTTATAACAAAATTGGTAAAAATTGGCACCATGTAAAATTATATCCCAGCCTATCGCTGATACCCTAACGCCCGTTCTACGACACGGAAACGGAGACGGATCACGTAACGGGTCTCACGTAACAGAGTTTATACAATAGTACGCAGACGTAGGTGGACCAGTACGTATCTCCGTGCAACCAACAGAATCCGATTATTTGGCTGCTGTAGTAGCCATGTTTGTTTATGCTCTAAATACGTTAAAAAGATTGTCAAGTTCAAGGATATCACGTCTATCTATTTTATTTTTATTAGTATCTGTAAATTCTGCCTTGCTATAATCTCGAAGCATAATTTATACATATATATATTTTAATTTAATTAATATTTCACAACTTTGAAATACAATCTCAGTGGATGCAATTTGTTACATTTCCATGCATTGTGGAAGCAATAGTCGTAATAGTGTAGAATGGGCCTAAGTAAGCAGGATCGTTAGCATCCCCATAACGCCATAAGACAAGCCCAGCAGAATAATTCAGCCAACGAAGGAGTAGGTAGGCCTACTGCGGGCGGTACCGCGGCATCCAGTGTGCGACCGGCCGCACTCTTTACACCCCAGGTGACCGCGCGGCCGGCCGCACGATATATCATCCTCTTATTGAGCCCGGAGATCAATTGTCAGTCACCTCCGACCCTTCCCCCCGCCCTCCTCTTCCCCCGGGCCGGACTCCACTCCAAACAATACCGGGGGAGAAATAAATAAAACAATTTGAAGATTTCAAGTTCGGATTACATTCATCTTAAGTGCTGCCATCACCTCTGGCCGGCCTAGCAGCGAGCTGGGAGGCAGGTACTGCGCGCAGGTGAAGTGTGGGCTTCGACTGTTCTCCCTCCTCGCTGGTTGTTCTTCAGCCTACTCTGGGTTTCAGCTCGAGAAGGCGCTATCACGTCCTGCTTCATCAACCCACTCTTAGACTCACCACGAGAAGGCACTATTGAAAACAATAACAACGATTCCTTTTTGACGTGACAACGTCTAATAAACCGATGAACGCCGGCACGCACGAAAAAGTGTCCCGTTACGCACATTGTTCCGTTACGCTGTGTCCCGTTACGCACATTGTTACGTTACGCTGTGTCCCGTTACGCACATTGTTCCGTTACGCTGTGTACCGTTACGCACATTGTTCCGTTACGCTGTGTCCCGTTATGCTCATTGTACGCTTGCGCCGCATCATTCTCTCTTCCACTTGACTGTTTATAAGGTGAAGTGAAAGGTTAATGTGGTTTTCATTGCTTATTACAACAACAATTTCGGCAATAAAGTTTAATTATTCTTACATTTTAAAAATCTGATTACTAGTTTAATTTCAAGTATTTATTCTTTTATTATTAAAATTTTAAAAATTATTCAAATTTATTCATTAAGTATGCAATGATTTCATCAATGTTTTGTTATGACGTTATCACGTTAAATTATCGTCCGTAAACCGACTTTACAAACAACCAATTTTTTTATATATATTTTTTACTTAAAAACATTAAGGTGTTTTTAAACTTAAACCAGTGTAAACATTCAGCTCTCGGTATGCAGCATTTGGCTGGAGTACTTTCGTGAATGCAATTGGAAATTATTAACCACGATGCTTCCATCTGGGGTGGATAGCAGGAAGCAAAGATCGCAAAGCCAAAGGGAAAATTTGCAGTATTTAAATGTTTCGTGAAATGTAACAACATTTTCAGTAATTCAATAAAATACCTTGTAAAATTTCAGGCTCAAAAAAAAATATTTTTTTTCAAGTATTTTTCACTTTTATCGAAGCCATTGCATATCATATTTTAACCCTTCGCTCTGCAAATTGAATTATTTTATAGTAGACGTAGCTGTTTCGGCAGCGAATTCTAGTGGTAAATGCGGAAACTACGCGTGATTAGTAGAGACTGGAAAAATTCGCGGTTTCAATGACCTTTAGGATAGACTCCACGATCCTCTATGCACTATGACAAATTGCATCTGCTCATTGGATAATGACTTGTGACACGCGTCAACTGGGATGCTTGTGATTTGATTATTCTTTTGTTGAAGGTTTTACACTGGCTTAGAGACCTTCAGGAAAACGGTGGTCCAATTACTGGATCAGAATGAAGGTGAACGAGTTTGGGTTCTAGCCTACCGCGAAATGAATCCGCGAATTTTTCCGGTCTCTAGTGATTAGCGTCAATTTATTTGTTTCAAACCACTATTTTCGTATATATTTATCACGCCCGGCATTACTTTAAAAAATTCTACGTTAAATTTCGTTCCCAAGTTTTGTATTATACGTTCATTTTTCTTTTATAAGTTTTAAATATAGGTATCACGAAATAATTAGCAGCGCCAGTCTGAAGTTTCACGTTCTGTTCTCCAATTAGTTTTAACAATATTAGTAGGCAGACAAAATGTCAAAATGGGTTGTAACAGCTAACTGTAAAAAGATTACTCATTTTTCAAGTAATAATATTATTTTACTTTAACAACGCAGACTTTTTTTTTCTTAAATTTGAATTTTTATATATTACTAGCTGTACCCTGCCACGCTTCGCTGTGGCACATTGTGATTGAATAGTTGAGAAATGAGAAACAAAACAAAGAATATATTTCATATAAGTTTAATTTTGCTATACTTGTGGATATATAATATTTTTTGTTTTTCCACTGTATGCGTAGATATAAAGACTATCTGGTTTTCCGACTCGGAACACGCAACATACAGTTGTCCATGTGAAAAGCAATCCTCATCTAAATCTAAACCACACAATTCTAAAGATTGACCTTGAGCTTTATTGATTGTGATTGCAAATGCCAATCTAATTGGGAATTGCAATCTTTTAAATTGAAATGGTGTATCGGTCGGGATCATGGGTATTCGAGGAATGAGGACATCTTCACCTTTGAAAGGCCCCGTTAAAATCGTTGCTTCCACTACGTTATTCATTAATTTCTTAACTGAAAGTCGCGTGCCGTTGCAGAGTTTTGGCTGATTAATATTCCACAAGAGGATAATTGGCACACCTATTTTCAATTTAAATATGTGTGGTGGTATCTCTGGCAGATCAAGTGATTTTAAAAATTCCGTTGGATAATTAACTACTTCATCTGCTTCCACAACGGTGTCTATCGACTTATATGTAATTTCATCACTTTGAATACTGGATTGAATAACATTATTAAGTTGATAGACATATTTATTCTTTGCGGAAAGGATAGCTCTTTCACTGAGCCGTGATTTCTATGATTTTTTTGAATGTCAGGAAATACTTTTTCGATCACTTCTTCTTTCGATGTTACTAAATCCCACATCAAGTGGTGATAGACCCATACAAAACATAACCTCTACTTACGATTGATGCAATTGTTATTGGCGATAGAACATTTTAATTTAAATTACATTTTAAAAAAATGGTATAGGGTCTACGGAGTTCAAAAAATGAATCGCCTAGAACCATCTACACACAATCCCACATCAAGTGGTGATAGACCCATACAAAACATAACCTCTTCTTACGATTTGGATTACGGCGCAGCTCAATCGAGACACGATCACACTAAAGTACCTCATTCATATTGTATAATTAGTCCCATACCGGTACGCTTAGTCATTTTTTAATTATTGCACCTCACAATAAAAGCATTCTCATAGTATATAGCCATTTCCCGCTCGTTTCACTTGACGTAGTTTTTTCCATTGCTAAGAGAAATCCTTTGGCATGGAGAAACGTTTCCATAACAGAAAATGCGTGTTTTTTATTTTTATTGGTGAGAAAACCCATTAACAAAATGGTGCAGTTACTTTTTCGCATTCGCGGGTATGTTGCTGACGTGAAAAGTAGATAAAAACAATCCTTGATGCGGGTTGTATATAATGGTAAAATTTCAGCTCGATCGGTGCAGAACTTTTTGAGTTTTTGAAGCGTACACAAACCAACATAACATTTTTATATATAGAGATTTAAAGACTACTGTATTCATAAATTTGCATTTTTAAGCTTAGGATATGTGCAAATCAATGTATTTTAATTGTACGCTATATATAGAGATAGGAAAAATTCGCGGGTTCATTTCGCGATAGGCTAGAATCCAAGTGCGTGTAACTTATTGCCGCTTCAGTGATTGGAACAAAGTTTGCCTGAAGTACTGTGAGCCAATGAATGACCCTCAACGTAAGAAGTATCGAATCATAAGCATTCCAGTTAGCAGGTGTCACGAGTCAGTAGCCAATGAGCTAGTGTAATATTCCCGCGTACATAGAGGATCGTGGAGTCCATCCTAGAGGTCATTCAAACCGCGAATTTTTCCTATCCCTAGCTATATACAGTAACTCCGTTTTTGTAAGACTATTTTAACTTTCTTTTGCCATAAATCTATGCACATAACATTATAATTTAATTTAAAAAGTAATGACGACTTATCTAACACAATAATCTATAAACTTAAAAATCCGTATATGTGATTTCACCGTCTCAATGGGCTTACCTGCCATAGGATATCTCAGCATGTTGATTTACAGTTTTAAACTCCGTCATACACAAAAAACCTTTTTATGGTAGTAAAAATATAGAAGCAGAATAAATGTGTACTTGTGTTTATGCATGAAAAAAATTTAATAATTTTAAATCAAAATTATATACATCAAAGTTAGAAAATATCGTGTACCATAGCCCACCAGTAGGTCGGTGATTGCTCTGTACAGGTGCATGACGTCACAGTAGTGACTATATTTTGACATACCTCTTCCGCACACTATTAATGCGTGATTTTTACACGGCTGTAATTACTTGAGTCATTGCCGTAACAAAAAAAAATTGGAACACATTTTTTTCCATACAGTTTATATTTTTATTTCTTGAAGAATTTCTTGTGAGGTATTGTTGCTCAGTATTATTTCAATTTGATAATTCTACAACAGCGACACTTTTGAGATTTTTTTGTAGAACTTTTGTCGCAGTAAGCTTAACGTTCCATTTTAAATACTTTTCCCATAGTCTGCAATAAATATTTAATTCAGCACTAATTTCAAAGCTATATACCAATAATAAGGATCACTTTAAACTATAAGTTGTAAAGATAGTTTTTTAACATTATTTTGTGATGAAAAAAAGTTTTTTTTGACAAATTCAGAATAATCCTGTGTATGTAGCCTGTATAGGCTATATTTATCTTCTACAAGCCAGTTTTAAATCTGTCTTCTCTTATATCAAGAACCAATAAAAAAAACTAACATAATCAAAGCTAGCCACTTGTCAGGGGCGTATCTGTTTCAGAATGGCGGGTGGTGGTTATAGGCTAGGTTAAGTTAGGTTAGGTTAGGTCAGGTTAGGTTTGATTGTGGTATTTCGGCGTTAAGGTACATTTAAGAAACACACACAAATTCATTCAGTTGTTATTTCGGCGTTGTGGTACACAGCAGTTTTCTAGCTGTCGGTGTTGTGGTCAATTTTGACATTCGGCGTTGTGGTATTTCGGCGTTGTGGTAATTCGGCGTTGTGGAGCTGTCGATGTTGTGGTCAATTTTGACATTCGCCGTTATGGTATTTCGGCGTTGTGATCAATTTGGCTTTCGGCGTTGTGGTATTTCGGCAAGTGGTGCGTCCCCGTGTCGTCTCTTAGCCCAAGGCGCTGAACTAGCGCACTGTCTTCTCGTCATTCATAGATCAACTAAAAAATTTGACCGGTAAACATTACATTAGGTGGCGGAGAAATGAAGATAAAGGTTTACTGCCAAGGCCCTTGGGTGCTTTCAAGAATCTTTACCGGGTGTTTCATGTCTAAAAAGAAAATATTCTGAAAACACTTGTTATAGCCATTTTCACTCTCCTAACAATATAACTTTGAAAACGAAATACGGAGGCTGAACTGCTCATTAGCTGCGTAAAGTAAACTGACTCCTCTGTGATATCTTGAAGAGTTTTCAAATAGCGTGGTGTGTTCCGAATAGAGACCGGAAAAATTCGCGAATTCATTTCGCGATAGGCTAAAATACAAATCGTTATACCTCAGTGCTGCCTCTGCTATTGGCTCACAACTCACCTGGATGACTCTGGACCAACGAGAAACACCCGACCAAAGCTTTATCGAATCACAGGGGCTGCTACGCTGGAACGTCTCACAAGACAGCAGCCAATGAGTGGGTGGCATTTGACGACTGTACGTAGAACTGTGGAGTTCATCCTGCAGGTCATTGAACCCGCGAATTTTTTCCTATCCCTAGTTTTGAAACTCTGCTCGCCGCGCCGTGTGTGTTCTCAAGCGGGCAGGGTACTAATCAAAGAGGACGGGGGTGGGGGTGGAGACAGTTTTGCTGGCAGCCATGAGTATCCGAGTATCCGAGGCACCCGCAGTAATTCTGCAGTGGCTAGAACACCCGGGGCACACAGCGGCGTCTACCCCCTTCCCCCTCCACCAACCCTCTTCGAGCACAGATCATAATGCCGCGGACATAAACCCAGCGGCCGGGTTTATGGGGCCGGTCCGATGCATGCTTGCCTCGAAGGTTTACAGCTGAAGGGGCATCGGCTCTCCTTGCTGCTCGGGGTACCCCCTTCCTCTCCCGTACCCCCTTGAAACAACCTTGTTCTGAACCTTGGCTCTGGCGCTGTATCGCCTCTAAACCGAACTGGAGCGGTTTCTTCTCGTCGTGGAAACCATGAAATTTTGAGCGGTGACCGTTATATCATTCGGCAGAGAAATGAAGATAGATGCAATGCAAGCTCGCTTAAGGGCTTTCAAGAATCTCTACCTGTTGTTTTATGCCTAAAAAACTACTCTGAAAACACAACTTTTAACCATTTTAACTGTTCTAAAAAAAAAAGTTTTAAAAGACTTAATCCTGAAACCAAATACCTATCGGCCCTCAGCGAATTCTTAAACGCTTTTTTTCATGAATATACGCTCGGATATTCCGAACAGTTATGAGATTGCTTGGTTTCTTCTCGAAGCTGTGCGCACCGTGTGTGTGCCCGATGGAAGGAAGTGGGGGTGGGAGGGAGAATCCCCAGAGCGACCTGCCCCAGGGGGAACAGGTTCCCCGAGGTGGCTCAGATCAGCTGCTAATGCAGACAGCACAGTCAGCGACATGTGTGCCGCTGAACTGACACATCATTGCCCGTAGTGAGCCGCCCGGTCCGCCTGCCTGTCTGTGCCTGTCTGTGCCTGTCTGTGCCTGTCTGTGCCTGTCTGTGCCTGTCTGTGGCACCAAACCAGGGGCTCGTCAAAGAGTCCCAGACCGCGTAATGCCACCCGTTACCTCGGGTCGTTACCACAACGCCGAAATACCACAACGCCGATTGTACAATAACGCCGAATACCATAACGCCGACTGCCAAATTGACCGCAACGCCGACAACTAGAAAACTGCTGTGTACCACAACGCCGAAATACAGTAACGCCGAAAAATGTTGCTGCTGGGAAGGGGCCACAGGAGCAAAATGAAAAACAACTGAATGAATTTGTGTACCTAACCTAATCTAGGCTAGCCTAACCTAGCCTAACCTAACCTAACCTTACCTAACCTAACCTTTGTGGCAGTCCTGCAATGACATTTTTCGGCGTTGTGGTAATTCGGCGTTGTTGTACACAGCAGTTTTCTAGCTGTCGGCGTTGTAGTCAATTTGGCATTCGGTGTTATGGTTTTCGGCGTTATTGTACGTTCGGCGTTGTGGTGCGTCCTCCGTTACCTCTTGTTTTGTGTCTGTGTGTACGTTCTTGGCGTGTTTGGGTGTAAATGATTCAGGAGTCCGTGGGTAGCGGGCGGCTGTCTGCAGACGTGCGGTCGGCGCAGTTGCAAGTCGACGCGACGACCAACACCTCTGCGGACCGCAGCAGCTCCGCTCACGTGAGCGAGTTCACTTCACCCTCGTTACCCGCTCACTCGAGTACACCCGGCCACAGATAACAACTACTGTCCTTTACTGTCACGGAACATTCTTTTGTAAACCGAGGAATCGTCTGTAATACTACAACAAAGATATCGTATATTTGTACAACACATATTTGTGGCTATTTTTTGCAAATATTATATACGTTTTTTCGAGATAATACTGAGTATCTTTGATGAGAATTGTCGCTTTTTTTTTGGTGTGTCATTCAATCACATAGAATTTGAGTTTATTTTGTTTATATCATGCTTATTATGTGCGTAGTTAATACTGCAAAGCTATAAAAGGAACGGTTTACAAATATTTTTAACTATTAAAGGTACTGGGGCAACAAAAAGCATAAATGACCTGGTATTAATCCAAACCCAGTATTATTAAGAACACTATTTTGTAGTGACAATTTTTTCATGAAAATCTAACAATTTACACATATCTGTAATCTTACAGGAATATTTCTGTTTCGTTTACAAAAAAAAAACATTACGATGTGGGATGTGGCTCCTTCCATATTTTTGTTAGACTTCAGCCGTGCGTCAAAAAGCATTTGTCTGAAGAGTTTAAAAATTTTCATTTTTCATTTTACAGAGAACACTAATTACGTGTTATCATGGAAATCTTCGTAAATTTTCTGGTATCTTCGCCGATTTAATTTGCACTTAAATTTGTTTACTTCTAACATTAACTCACGAAGAGATTCTCGGTTCATTAACATATCATTCAAAAAACTTCTTAACTGTGCTGCAAAAACATTTTTCATTCTTTTACGCGAGTGTTTACCTCCTCTAAAAAAGAACACGGAAACGAAATTTAATAGTTGGAACACAGAATAGTTAATAGGAAGGTTGGTTACCTGGAAATATGAACAAATCGTGTAGCCACAAAAACAATTAACTGCCAGGCGCACAAGGAAATGTAATAATAATAGCATATGGTTACAACCAAATTTACCATATTTATATTTATTACCGAATTTTTATTTTATTTGCTATAAACGTATTCAGATTCCAGTTAGTGTAATAGTACAACACTCATAAAAATAATCTTTATTTTAATATTTAAATATTGGCAAATTCATATTGGCGTACCTCTTAAAAAGTATATACTAATAAGGACTTTTAATTGTAACATTCATAACGAAACTTTAATTTCTGATGTTCTTATTTTTCAATTGAGTGTAATTTTTTTTTTGCTATTTATTTTAATTAAAATAAATTTTAATGTATTAGTTAGCATGAGAATTAAAAATAAATGTCAAAGTGTTTGAAGTGGCAGGATAATAATTAATAGTTGTGAATATTTTCTCGTACAATAATTATTCTGAAAGCTGTTCATTGACAATTATGTTTCAAGTTTTCAATGCAAGTGTTGGTTAGGTAACTCGCCGGCTACCAAGGTGCTCCGTGGTCGATTCCAAGCGGGTTAGAACCTAGAAACGTGGCAGACGTTTTCGACAGCCATCGGGTTTTCTCTGGGTTATCCCATATACATCACCAATACATGCCTTCAATGCTCAGTTCTCACATGTCGCTGATGCCCCTGAAGTTGACATTACATTAAATCCCACTTCACCGAAACTTCTTAAAAGACATAAAATTTTCATTATTATTGTTAGTATTTATGTTATGAACTTTATTCTGTATTATATTATTTACACATAACGGAATTATGTTATATTATTACAATACTTTAATGTTATTTTATTAAAATTGTTAAGCTCATACTAAAATCCAGGAACTGTCATTATTACCATCTGAAGTATGATGAAGTATAATTCAGTAAAACTCTGCATATTTGTACTCTGCATTTTTATTACTATTAGCCAAAGACTAGCCTATAATTTGTTCGATAACATTTTCTTTTTTGGCTTGACGCCTTGGGTAAATAGAGGGGTTGATTTTTTTGAGCTCTTAAAGTTTTTTGGGTATTCCATATTTTTAATTGTATTTACCCAGAGTGTGTCGGGGAGGCAATCCCCCTTACATGTTGGACGGAAGGAGGGTTACAATTAACATATCTACATTCGTCGAACCTCATACTATGGGATATCCAGATAATTTCATACCTGAAGTAGCTTGGCTTCTGGGTTGTAGCCGTGTCCCTGGCGAATAATTTATTGACGTTTCGGTCGACATTGCAGTCGCCATCAGGGAGCAGCTATCTACTGAAACGTCGGTGAATTATTCGCCAAGGACACGGCTACAACCCAGAAGCCAAGCTACTTCAGACAATGGCCGTGAAAGCCTGCGAACTTTATTAATTTCACACCTGCTAATCCACCATTAACAATATTACTCAAACTTTACCCTGAATGATGTTTTCTACAATATTATTTATTATTCACTATAATTTTAATAATCATAAAATTACATAAATTAAATATTCAAAGAAATATGTTGCACACTATTTCAAGCATTGGCGTAAATCACGGAAATGGAGGGGGTAGAGATAAAGAGAAAGAAACCCCCTCCCTAAGCCAACTACATGGAAATGTTATTTGCTACTCTAAATATAGTCACTGATAAATAATTAAGAAAAATGTTCTTCTCTGCTCCCTTTACCGAGTTAACCTAACGTATGTAATTATTGAGTTGAAAGTAGATTTAGAAGATATACTACCTATTGTAGCTGTAACCATGGTGCGACTGCCGGAAAATACTTATATAGTGTTTCGTTTCATGGTCCATGAAACCCAAAACCATCGTCAACTCAAAAGTTTTTATATATAATATTTTTAGGATAACGATAAATGCCGTAATTTTTCACAAATCACTTCCACACTCATACAAAAGATATAATCATGGAAAATCTCGGTCGAGTTTTTTAATGGGCAATATCCGACCAAAAGGGGTAGAAATAAGGAAGGATTTTAGAAGAAAAAAACTGAAAAATCGATGTTACTTCCATAATATATTAAAAATCACATTATTCTGAACGTATTATACCTCGTAGGGGTAATACCAAATTTTTTTGAATACATTTATGATAAGAACAACCGTATTTGCAACGGGTAAAAAAAAAAAAGAGTTTGAGGAAAAAAAACTTCCTTGGTACGCACACTATTCGAATCCATTTAAATTATTAGTTAATTGTATAATTTTTATCTTAAACAATTATAAAAAACAAATTTTGGTAAAAAAAACTGTTGAAGAAACGGAATTTAAAAAAATTAAACAGGGGTAGAATTTTTTAAATTTGTCAAAAATAACTTTTGATACAAACTAACCATTGCTGCAAAGTATGGATAAAGATAGGTCAAAATAAAATAATTAATTCATTTGGTTATCAAACCATCCAATCCGTTAAATATAATTGTTTGTAAATATGATAATTTTAATCTAAAACTTTTATCTGAAATAATTTTTGATAAGAGTAGCCATTGCTGCAGGGGGTTGAAAAAAACAAGGGTGGAATTAAAAATAAATGCCTTATTTCCGTACAATTTATACTATCAAATTTGTACTAATGTATTGGATCAATGAATTATTATCTACTACCTTCGACTGAAATAATTTTATACGTGGAATAAACAGGGTTTGAGGGACAATAAATGAATATTTCCCTTAGTAATTACAATATTAAATTCATTCGTATTGTTTGTAAACCTTATAAATAATATTTAAAGCTTTTGAATGAAGAAATATTTGACTAACTAAAACAGTTGATAAAGAAGGGTTAAAATACAAAATTTCAGTTCATAACTCCATTAGTAAGCACACCATCAAATCTGTTGAATTTTTTCTTGTTAATATTATAATTTTCGTATAAAACTTTTGTCTGAAACCATTATTTTATAATTCAAAAAATTATTGCAAGTGATAAAAAAAATCTGGGGTTCGAATAAAAAAATAATTAGATTTTCATTACCATGTACACTATCGAATCCATTCTTATTGTTGTTTAACTTTCTAAATATTGTCTAAGACTTTTGTTAAAATATAATTTTTATCTAATCGACCATTACTGCAAGGGGTGGAAATAAGTTTTGAAAGTATATTATCAGAACCATTATAATTTATTGTATGTATTCTTAACTTAATGTAAAACTTTGGCTGAAACAGTTTTTAATGAAACAAATTATTACAGTAAAACAAGGGTGAAATTAAAAAAAAATTAAAAACTTTATGTGTATCTAATACATTCAAATTTATTTTAATCTATCTTATTGTTGACTGAAACCTCCATGCAAAGCAAACTATTATACGACCACGTTATTAGTGCAATAAATGAAAAATAGTTTTTGAAGGTCAAAAAATTGAATACTTGGCATAATACGCTATTAAAATCTGGAAGCATTGAGTTAGAAACATAAATAACATTTTCGCAGCATGAAAAACGGGAAAATATTTAATATGTTATGTAGATTAATTTCATAAAATGTTCCAGGATTGTATAGAAGTTTCCAAAATATTTCCAGAAGAAATAGGCACTTCGAAATCTACCTGCGCCTGTAGGCTGTGCCGAAAGGGGTTTTATTTTTTTAGAAAGTTTACGACTTGCACAGAGGAAAAAAAGTTTCGATACAAAAAAATAACTGTTCGTAGATATGTGGCAAATTAATTATTTATTTACTGCAACAACACTTGCGTTTGGTATTACCAAATACTACATGAAACAAAATAGATTTTGTATACCTAACAAAATACCCATTTGCGCTATGAAACCATGAAATTAGCTAAAATAAATATTTTCTGCTACAAAATAATTGTTTGAATCGAGTGTATTTATTACTTCGCCATATACAAACAAATATATTGCTCAGGAGGTGTACAACCACTCATTCGAAAGAAAAATATCTGTCGGTTAACATTACGAGCAAAACCCTTGGGTCCCGGATTCCGCTGGACTTGTCAGCAAATTAAACGGATTTTCGCTCGGGTTTTCCAGTGTTCAGAAGATAATATATGTGCTGTAAATTCTTTTTGTAAATGGAACTGAAGAAATCATGTAATATTTCAGATATTTGTCAGTTTGTACATTTACATGAAATCAATTGTATCGCTACAAAAATATGTTCGCAGTAATTCTGGGTTTGGATTCTTCCCATTGCATTTATCGCATGCTTTGTGCTGTCCCAGTACTTCCAACAGTTACTGCGCACTTAAATATGCATGATAAAAATAATTAAAAACCAATTGTTGATGTTCAATTATATTTTCAATGGTTTTAAAAAAATGTATGCTTGTGTAAAATATCAATCAAATTTTGAAAAAAAATAAAAATAAAAAATTCACCAGTTTTCGTAAACGCGAAGATAAATGTTCAGTAGTGTTTCCAAAATCGTATTTTGTTCATGAAAAAAAAACCTACAGAAATATGATGTAAAAATTTACAATATTATTATTGTAGTATTAAAAACTATTTCTTGGAAACTTTTATTCCAAGAGAATCCTTCGTAAAAATAAAAAAAAAAAATCAATCCTGTGTGAGTTTTCACTCGTGATTTCAAGTATTTAAATATAGTGTATAACTACGTAATGAAAAAAAAAGCGAGTTCAATGACCTTTTGGATAAACTCCATAATCTTCTACACACTCGCGCAAAATGCCACTAGCTTATTTGATGGTAACTTGTGAGAAGTCTTCACTTGTTATCTCTTATTCGAAACTTCTCAGGGTGAGGGTTTCTCATTGGACCTCAGTACAAAGAAATTACTGTGGTCCGATAGCAGACACAGCACAATGGTATTAGTATTTCAATTCTAAATCATGTCGAGAAATGAATCCGGGGATTTTTAACAGTCAATTGCATGAGTTGTTTATTTCCAGCGTACCAGGCTTTCGAAGGAACAGACGACGTGTGGAAGCGCGTTTTGACGCTGGACACTACACTGTGAAAAAAATTATGAACTTTCACAAGCAAAGTCCTTGGAAGCTAAGATGCCAACGCTATCAATTGTAAAATATTGTAAGGCAGAAGTTCTGCCTTGCTGTTTCGCACGTGATACCTAGAGACCGGAAATAATTCGCGATTTCAAATCCCTAAAGGATAGACTCCATGATCCTCTACGCACTCGTGCAAGTTACATCTGCTGATTGGTTACCGACTCGTAACACCTGTTGACTGGAATGATCTTGATTCGTTAATTCTTCTGTTAATGATTTTTCATTGGCCCAGAGTCCTTCAGATAAACTGTGGCCCAATCACTGAAGCAAAATAATTACAAAAGTATTTGGACTGTATCCTATCGCGAAACGAATCCGCGAATTTTTACAGGTCTCTAGCTGATACCGTTGGGTACTGGGTATCCAAGAAATTTCCTTGTTAAAAGTACAAATGTTTTTTTTTACAGTGTCGTGAGACCACCCGGTGCTCGTCAGACTTAAGGAGTGTCTTCGCCGCGGGCTCACAGTCGACTGAGGAGGAAGGGGGGGGGGGGTCAGTTTACCACTTGGCGGCGTCTCAGTTTGTCCCCGTAATTGGCTATCTGGCGCGCGGATTGGCGGCGCGGCCAGTTAGCGCGGGCGACGGTTCGTAGACCGCTGCCTCGCCGCAGTCCGACTGGCCCTGCGTCCTGCATGTTGATGCCTCGTCCACACGCCCCAGTGGTGCCACACTCTGTACCTTCTTCTGATGCTTGCCCCCCTTCCATTTGTGCCCCGTGCTGTCCCAGCAGGGAAGCCTAAGATGTCCATCAAGTTCTGTCCCTGCCCGAACACGCCCGAATATTCACCTTCGGCCAACCTCGGGTTTATTTATATATAATGATATTTCTCTGTTTATTTTAATGTAGCTATGCTAACCTAACTAACCGTCCATAGTGTTTTAATGTAGCTAACCTAACTAACAACTTTTAATCTTTGAAGTCATTTTTCCTGCGCAAAAAAAAAAAATCAAATCCCGAGGTTGGCCGAAGGTGAATTGTTCGGGTGTAATCGGGAATGCCAGAACTTTATGTGCATCTTAGGTCTCCCGTCCCAGCACCTCCGGTGGTTAAAGTGGTTACATGCAAGCCGCTCCCTGAACAGCTCTCCAGCATTAACTGCGCACATTGATAAACATTATAAAACAAACAAAAGTACAATTATTGAATGTTCAATTATATTTTCCATGGTTTAAAAATAATAATGCTTGAAAAATACAGCAATTAAAATATAAAAGTATGTGCCAATATTTGTAAGAAATTCTCAGTATTATCTGTAAAAACGTATTTCATGTATGCAAAAATAACCATACCCATTAGGATGGTCCAAAAAAACATTTTTTGGAAAATGTATTCTCTATAAACCTGCCCTTATACAAAATGGTATTACAGATTTAAAGGGGAAAAAAAATCAGTTGAATTGGTCGATATTTAAGGGTGCATATGATTTAACACTTTACAGGTCAAAACTCAGTTTTTATTAAAATACTGATATTTTGGTTAAAAAAACTGAAAAAATTATATAAATGAATACAGAAATATTGTAGAAAAGGTATTTTACATTTACAGTGGTCATAATTCAGGTTTCTGAACTGTTAATATTACATATTATAACACTGTGTTCATGTTACTAAGCATTGCTTACATCATCGGCCATCGGCGTCGCCTTCTTGGATGTTGGGAACTTTTCTCTGTGCCGTTGAACTAATCGCAGAAGATACTGAAACTTTTCTTCATTATTCGTGATACTGGTATTTCGGCACTGTCATTTACTACTTTAATTTGGCCTACTTTATCTTTGAGATCAATGAATTTGTGATCAGAAGGCCACAACTTAGGGTCCTTGCAAAGAAAAGAAGCAGCTTTTTATTTTCCATTTGTATGGAAGATTTCAAAGAGTTCTGCTGTTCGCTGCGTGAAGTATGTCTCAAGAGGACTCTCCTGCTTGAAAGATTTACCTCCTACTCTCTTAAGGGCCTTAGCTTTGGTGGGCGCTGTAGTTTGTTTAACCATCTGAATTTTGGTGGCGTCACTGACAGGAGAATCAAAAAGAGCCAGCCCAACCAAATGTTCAGAAAAGAACCACAGATGGCGTTGAAATGCTACAAAAGCAGCCTTCTTAACACTGAAATTGGGATATGCTCCGATTTGCTTTAAATTAATTATATCATTTATAACAGCTTCCCCAGCCTTCGGTGCTTCATTCCAATGCCAACCTTAGATGATGGCTACGAACAAGCTTACTTCAGTAATTCATTTTTCTTCTCCAGATCTAAGCATAAACTGTTATTTTAATAAATTGATTGTAAGATAGTAAATAGCCTTTGCCATCCAGCATGCGTTAGGCAAACCACCTGGGGATCGGAACGTTACTTTTGATCCTGGGCTTGTACCTCCAAGACAAACATTACACAACTGCAAAAGCTCTATGTATTATCTCGAGGCTGCTTTGGCTGCTGTGGGTCATCTAAAATGGCAGTATAATAGCCCACCATTTCATACTTAAGTTTTTTGGTTTAGTCAATGGAGTCAAAATGCCTTGAGAATATATTTGAAGCCAGTGTTTCTTTTATATATTAACATATGGACCCACACTTACTCCAAAAGCTGTACTGAAAACATACTAGAGGACAATTAAAGTACATGGTGCCTACAGGGAATCCACACAACATTAGTTTTTAAACTCTCTTAAAGAATAGCTCATGCCTGTATTGGCAGCTGTTGTGTCAAATACCAGAGCACGCACATTTTTTCCGACCCCATCTACAGTGACAAGTATCGCCACTCTGTCGACCTTTTAAGTGCCCCCCTTCAATATCAGTAATTAATTTGCAATTCCAGTGTAGACACAAAGGATCTTCAGAAAATAAAGTGACATCATTTTCTGCTGCAGTCTTTAATTCTTTCATGCAATTACGCCTTAACTAGCTCCTAGATGCTGACAACTTATCCAAAGTCAAACTACAGACCTCAGAAACTGCACTGATGACAAACATGGCTTTACGGTCAGATAAGTTTACTGTGTCAAGTGATGCTGCTACGTTGGTTGTGCGAATCTTCTTCCTTTTTATGGGTAGTTTTGGAGTAATGCTAGTGGAAGGTTGATGATTAAAATCAGATTCACCAGAACTACTGCTTATGGATTCTTCATAGCAAAACCTTAAGATCATAGTAGTATATATTGGCCAGTCCGAGCGCAGGGTTGAGGGTGATAATTGGGATTGTCAGCCGCCTTGCCTTCACGGCGGCCATCTTGGATTACCTTGACCTTTGACCTCAGTTGTTAGCTTTAATTCCGCCATATTGAAATCGAACATCCCACTCCCAAACATTGCAATTTTCGTATCGGCCGCCATATTGACATCGAGCACCCCAATCCATAAACATTTCACTTTTCTTTATGGTTGCCATCTTGAATCCTAGTGTCACGTCCACCATCTTGGATCTGATGTCACAACCACCTTTTTAGATTCTGATGACAGCCGCCATCTTGTTGTCATCTGGTGGAGGCTGCCATTTTGGATACTGTCATGTTTGTTCCTACTGTTTTTTTTTCTAGAGAGCACCAGCATAGCTGTGTCTCAGGCACATGAGGTTGATGTTCCTTTACCTGCCAAAGTTATTGTGGTCCTTATCGACACATCAAATTTAAAATTTTTAGTACAAAATACATTGGCACCACTGTGATTCGAACCATGGTATCTCGAAAAATGGCGTAGTTTCAACAGTTTCTACGTAGTTTCAGCCATCTGAAATTCGTAGAAAAAAAATCGGTAAATTTACTGGAATTTCTAACAGTGTGGCTTGGGGCATCCACCGGGGTCCCGAGCTTTGGCTGCCCCGAGATGTAATTTATTCATTCTTCCCAGCGGTTGGCAAAGCGCTGCGCTCCACAGGTGCTGGGGCCCGATCTCGAGTCCGGGAGGGGGGGGGGTTGTAGAGGGTGTAGTGGGGGTTGCAAGGGGAAAGGGGGGGGGGCTGAAGCTGTAAAAAGCTCAAGAGCCCGGCAGGGGTGGAGCCCGCTCGGTGGGTGTCGTGGAATGTGTTTAATTTCTGGCGCTGCCCCGGACACACATTCCGCCTTAATCAGCGACGCATATTAATGAGCCGTCAGAGGGCTGGCCGAGTCGTAGGGAACAAGAGCTGCTCGCGAGTCGCGACCAGCAGTGCCTCGCTTCTGCCTGGCGGAGGTGAAACCTCGTCCACATCGAGTTCTGTCCTTCCACAAAACACCCGTTCGGAATCCACATGCCAATATATCGCAATTTTGTACAACACATGGCTAGAGACCGGAAAAATTCGCGGGTTCATTTCGCGACAGGCTAAAATACAAATAGTTATACCTCAGTGCTGCCTCTGCTATTGGCTCACAACTCACCTGGATTACTCTGGGCCAATGAGAAACACCCGACCAAAGCTTTATCGAATCACAGGCTGCTACGTTGGGACGTCTCACAATACAACAGCCAATGAGTGGGTGACATTTGACCGAGTGTACGTAGAACTGTGGAGTTCATCCTAGAGGTCAATGAACCCGCGAATTTTTCCGGTCCCTACACATGGCCATGGTTATTTTTAGAACCGTCAGTTGGGGTAACATTGGCCCTTTGAGGGTAACTTTGGCCCAAGACAAAAAAAAATGTTAAACCATGTTACAACTCTTCAAAATATTTATTAGATATGTAACATATGTATCATCACATCTAATAAATATTTGGAAGAGTTGTAACATGATTTAACATTTTTTTTTTGTCTTGGGCCAAAGTTACCCTCAAAAGGGCCAATGTTACCCCAACTGACGGAATATATTAAATAACATATTAAATTAAATTTTGGCGCATAATTTTTATTTTAATTGACGTTTCATTCAAGCGTATTATTAAACCATGGAAAAGATAATCTAATATACAAATATTTAATATATATATTTTTCATTATGTTATTTATGTACGCAGTTAATACTGCAAAGCTATTCAGGGAAAGGTTTACAAATAACTTTAGCTATTGGAGGTGTTGGGAGCGTGAATGTACGGGTAAGATTAGGAACGCAGTAGTACTGCGAGCACTAGTCTGTAGCGATACATTTGTTTTCATGTAAATGTTTGAATTTATAAATATCTGTTATTTGATTTGAATATTGCTGTATCATTTACAAAAAAAATAATTACATAGTTCTCACTTGTCGACGTATAAGCATCATCCACATCGTGAGTGCTATTTTACATCTACCTCATTGGTAGAGACCGGGAAAATTCGCGGATTCATTAGGCGATAGGCTAGATCTTAGATTATTTTGCTATTGGCTTACTGTTCATCTGGACGCATCTCAACCAATTATAAATCCTCAACCAAAGAAGGATCGAATCACAGACAAACCAAATGAGACGACTTATATGTCAGCAGCCAATGCACTTGCGTTATTTGCCCGAGTGTACAGGGGAATGTGCAGTCTATCCAGAAGGCCATCGAAACCGCGAATTTTTCTGGTCTCTACTCATTGGACATGTAACTTATATAAAATTTGGCATCTATTAAAATTTGTACCGATAGTCTACTTATCCTATTAGCCACTGTTGTTCTTTTATCGTTGTCAGTGTTCGTAAACAAACGTCATTTTATGGTTTGCAAGTGACATCAAATATCGTAATAGGACGATGTGGGAAACTCTTACCAATCAGCACTAGCGAAGCGTGAGAAACTTCATTGCATTACTTTCTATCTAAATTACACTCCATGCCGCTAGATACCACATCTGTAAAATTGTTTTACGCACTTAGAAACTTAGGTACACTCCACGCCGCCAGGTTCACTGCAATCTCTTGTCTCGCGTATTTCTTACCTCCCATGTTGTTAGTATTACGATAATTGGTAACATTTGGGGAATAGGTACTTACTACTGAGATCTGTCAAATTTCAGTTAAAAAGACACTGGCTATTTTCCTCGTTAGAACTACAAAACTTATAACATTTTTTTTTAATTAGAAAATGTGACAATAAGTAATTTTACATCGCACGGATGAATTTCAAGTTTATAACCGCACACGTTGACTCTAAACCACTTGGTGGCCGATTCGTTGCTTGTATATTCTGATCCACAGTGGATATCACTCCCAAGGCCCTGGTTCTTAATGAAAACATAAACGACAACAGCCACTAATCATAAAAAAATCAGAAACTTTAAGTTGATAAAAATACTCTCCATATTCAAGACGAAAATGTTTTATCGATATATATGTATGTCTGTATACATATAAAAGGTAAGCGTTTGATTTTGTTTGTTTTTAACTAGTCTATAAACTTAAAAACTAGCTAATGTACTTCATAATTATTTTTTGTGAGCAATTTAAATTATTCCAAATGAAAAAACCGTTGACTTTATTTTTTAAATATAATAAAATGTTTTGAAAAAAAATACCTTTATATAACCAATATTACGCCATTTATATATGTATAGCATGAAGAAATGCACATTAGGAAGGAATTAATTTATACAAAATATAGATATGGGAGTTTGTTCATAAATTGTGTATATATTAATACATATTACTTACTTATGTTAAATTTAGTTAAATAACTATATTTTTAAAAACATAAAACAATGGGAGAAAATGAAGTCTTTAGTAATAAATCAATTCAATTATTATTAAATCGTTTTCAAAACAATATTTTACTGTAATAAAGCTGCATTATTCCATAAGTACTTATGCTATGTTTTATTTTGAAAAAAAATTGGTTGTCTGTAAAGTCGGTTTACGGACGATATTTTAACGTGACAACGTCATAACAAAACATTGATGAAATGATTGTATACTTTAATGAATAAAATTGAATAATTTTTATTGAATTATCACTATTTTGTATGGATACAAAGAAGGAGTGAAATGAAATCTACAATATAATTGATAAAATGTACTTTTATTTGCACTCATTAATTCAAATATGTTTATTACTTTAACGAACAGATTATTTTAACAATAACTTTTTGAGTGAAAGTGATTGTTTAATTGGAATGTTCAATTGGCTCCATAAAATAGTATATTCCCTTGCAATATCGGTTAGGCGGTTCAACTTGATATTAAAATTTCTAAATATTTTTTTATTTCTCTTTTATGTTTCTTTTTGTTTATTGCTCTTCAATTTCGAAAAATAGAAAAATGGAAAAATAACTAAAAAAATAATTAATAAAAAATAGTTTAGTTTAAGTACTTAATTTAAAAAATACTTTTGAAAAGCCCACCTTAACCTATTTAATATAATAGTAGATTCATAAGCCAATCGAGTGGAAGATAGATGCGGCGCAAGCGTAAAATGAGCGTAACGGGACACAGCGTAACGGGACAATGTGCATAACGGGACACTTTTTAGTGCGTGCAGCCGGCGTTCATCGATTTATTAGACGTTGTCAGGTAAAAATGTAAGGATCCGTAAGATAAAGACATATATTATGTAAATAAAAGAGAAACAAAACGATCAAATTAACCTCTTCCTTGGCTGTCGCTGGTTCAAGTGAAAAAAAAAAGTTACATTCCTGTGTCATGCACAAATATAAAATTTAGCATTCTCATGTTACGTGAATCACTATTATTTACGTTACTTTCTCTATTTTTTTTTCAGTCTTTACTTTTTTTGTACTAACTAATTTCAGTATCCACCTTCAAGCTCTTCGCATACTCCCACACTGCGGAAGGCAATGCCAACCCACTGCAGTACCATCATGTCCTTGAAGGGGTCAAATAGTTCAGCATTGAATTAAACCATATTCAAACATACGTTTGCAGTGAGAAGGCTCACATTTCATCGACAGTTTCTTGTTGCTATTGTACAAGTTGTTTCATTTGTAACTTATTGTGAATCTAACGTAGTATAGTTTCAGGAGAAAATCTACCACGTGCGCTGGTGACTAAAAAAGCGTTATAAACTACAATTGTTCTTGTCCCAGCCCAACTATTCTAGTTTTGGTATTCCATTATTGTTTCCTTTTCCGGTTCCTTTCTACTTGCAAAAGGTTTTCCCCAGTAAGCAAAACATGTTTTTTTAATAATGCTATTTTTAAATGATTCTTTCAATAGGGAACAAACATTTAAAGGTTTTATTGGACATACGCCATTGCTGGTCACACTGTATGTAAAAGAGAATCTTCAAGGTTTCTCTATGACATCCTTTTGAACCAGCAATGGCATATGTCCGAAAAACAATAAAAAAAAATCTACTTTTCCCAGAGCTGCTGAGCAGTTTATAATTCTATATCTGAGAGTTAAATTTAGCGCTTTTGTTTTGACAATTATGTCTTAAAAGTTAGTTTTCTATCAAAACTTGACTTAAAAGTTAGTTTTCTATTAAAACTTGACTTTATAACTAACTCCAAAAGTATTCTAAGACATTTAGCTAGTTTTAAGATCCTAAATCCAAATATCTGTTTGAACCAGACAAACTTAAGTCCCGTTACAATGTTATATGCCTGAGGTTGTTGGAAAAAATGTCTCGCATTCGAAAAAAAAGTAATAAGTTTTTCTTTACTGGCCACGCCCATAGTAAGTTTGATAAAAAAAACACGGTATCACTGAAAAAAACAGTTTCTCAGTAGGTACTTAGGCTTACTTGGTTCTGAGGTTCAGAAATAGCCAATTTGGTTTTCGTTTAAAGAAAAATCAGTTGGAGCGTCCGTTAGCAAAGCTCATTATAATAACCGCATACAAATTTCAAACATAAAAACGCAAGTGTTTGTTGTTGGTGTTATTTTGCACGACTCACTGGGGCGTGTGCTTTAACTTTCCAGACACGTATTTATTTCATTTTTAAAAATAGAACCACCCCATTTTCTTCTTATTATTTTTAAAAAGTAATCGCATATTTATAACCTGCGAGTATTCACGAATAGGCTGGAGTGATATATGGCCCTGGAAATAACATAAAAACCCAAGTCGAGGGTAATTTACAACGTGTCAGGAATTGACGGGGATGGTAATTTCGGGAACGGGAGAATTACAAACTCGAAACCAAGGCTGGGAAGAGGGAAGGAGAAAGAGAGAGAGAGAGAGATAGCGTTCGCGCGTGTGTGTGTGTGTGTTCGTGTGCGTGTGTGCTCAAGAGGTAGGTACTAACGTATACACGGACCTCTTCTCCTGTTGTAAAGGCAACTGTCTAGCGGGTTTCGTTAAGCCCCTCGGTCGTTAAGAGAAAAATAAATAAATAGATATGGCGCGCTGCCGGTGTTGCCGCTTGCAGGGTCGACGGGGCCAAATTGGTTCTCGTCCCGGGAGAGGAAAGGCAGTAAAAAGCCCAGAGATGGAGGAGACCCAGGTGACGTCCTGCCGTGGACTGAGGTGCGCTCTCCCCCCCCCCCCCCCCCCTTGACGTCGTGCAACGAGTTCTAAGTCTGAGGCTCTAGGGAATATGTGCATAGGACGCCAGGGGTCGTTAGCACAACGCCGAAATACCACAACGCCGAAATACATTAACGCCGAAAAATGTCATTGCAGGACTGCCACAAAGGTTAAGTTAGGTAAGGTTAGCACACAAATTCATTCAGTTTTTCATTTTGCTCCTGTGCCCCCCCCCCTCCCCCTCTAGCAGCAACATTTTTCGGCGTTACTTGTATTTCGGCGTTGTGGTACAGAGCAGTTTTCTAGCTGTCAGCGTTGCGGTCAATTTGGCATTCGGCGTTATGGTATTCGGTGTTGTGGTATTTCGACGTTGTGGTAACGACCCGAAATGGAACGAGCTTGATCTCCCGTCGCCACTGAGGACGCTGGAGACCGTGGAAGGCGTTGAGGTGCTAATGGAGGATTGACGGGTGAGAGGGAAAGGGGAATACCACCGAGGAACCCCAACCGCCAGACGGCAACGTCCACCAATATTCCTCTTCTGGGAAAATAAAACCTACAGTTTGGACACCTCCGAGAGTCGAAGCACGATCATTTTGGCAAAAGGCGAATGATTCAACCACTCACTCACTCTAGTAAACTGACGTGTGACACAGACTCTGAAGGCTTGGTTGCGTACGGCATGTTATAATTTTCATTTTCTCATCATTACTGTTATTTAAGACTAGAATTGAAATTTCACACGATACTTACCTTGATTTTATTTTGCTCCCTCACAAAAGTTTTCAAAATATATTCACAAAGTGTAATATCAATTGTGTGGACATTTCACACCCATGATATTACAGTAAACAACGTATCGAATTTATATCGAACTTATACCTACCTCACATAGGCGATAGGGATTTTTTTTCGGCCTGTTTTTCGAACAAGTGCCTAAAACATAGATACTGATCATTACTTACAGATAATGAGGAATTTTTATGTTTATTTGAGAACAAAAGTTTGCCATCGATTCGTTCAATCGAGTTTATTCTTTAGTGCGTGATGTGAACATTGTCATGAGCAATATGAAAATATTTGTGGCAAAACAAAAAATTCAAGGATGGTATTTAGTTAAATATTTGTAAATATCTCAATAAAAGTAAGGACGAAAAAAAAATTAAAAAATAAAATCAACGTGGCGTGTCAGAACGAGCCTCAAGAAGGATTAGACGTCACCATCTTGCGATTTCAAATATTTGATAGCTAGAGACCGGAAAAATTAACGGATTAATTCGCGGTAGGCTAGACTCCAAACTCGTTCACCATCATTCTGAGTCAGTGATTGGACCACCGTTTACCCGAATGTCTCTAAGCCAGTGAAAAACCTTCAACAAAAGAATAATCAAATCACAAGCATCCCAGATAACGCGTGTCACGAGTCATTATCCAATGAGCAGGTGCAATTTGTCCTAGCACATAGAGGATCGTGGAGTCTATCCTAGAGGTCATTGAAACAGCGAATTTTTCCAGTCTCTATTGATAGCGCTTAAGATTAAACTTCCGTGCTATATATATAGAACATGGCATACGACTCAGCTTTGGCTACTTGGCGAAGTCAACACTTGTGAACTCGTGTGATTGTCATGATAGTTGTAGTCACACGCATGAAACAAGTTTTATTTTTCCTTGCGGCCCTTACAGACTAGAGCCTGTTGTAAATGTGTGGTTGCAACAAGGTGTAAAAGGTCTGGAAGATATGACTCATGCCTTGACATGCCAAAAAATATTGGGATATTTTTTTCAAATTAGAATTATAGCAAAAAAATTGGTTGTCTGTAAAGTCCGTTTACGGACGATAGTTTAACGTGACAACGTCATAACAAAACATTGATGAAATGATTGCATACTTTTATGAATAAAATTGAATCATTTTAATTGAATTATCACTGTTTTGTATGGATACAAAAGAGTGAAATGAAATCTACAATTTAATTGATAAATTTACTTTTATTTGCCCTCATTAATTCAAATATGTTTATTACTTTTACGAATGGATTATTTTAACTTATAACTTTTATACAAAGAAGGAGTGAAATGAAATCTACAATTTAATGATGAATGTACTTTTATTTGCACTCATTAATTCAAATATGTTTATTACTTTAACGAACAGATTATTTTAACTATAACGTTTAATACATGTTTGCTATTTAACTTCTTCCAATCTGTGTTATTCTGTTAAGGATAGGACGATGATAGGAAAAGTAGGAAACGAATGGGAGTGTTTCTAGTTTAATGTGCCTCGAAAAGGCAAATCGATGGTTGTTCCAATCGTGTGGAAGTGAGATAGCTGCGGCTAAAGCGTACAATGAGCGTAACGTAACAGGACAATGTGCGGAACGGGACAATGAGTCATCCTTTTTCGTGCGTGCAGCCGGCGTTCATCGATTTATTAGACGTTACTTCAAAAAACAACTGCCATTAATTATATATAAAAACAATCACAGCATTTCCAACCTGTGAACTGTGAATACGGAATATTTTTTATACGTTACTTGACAACGATTTAGCTTGCTATTTAGGTTTTACTGATTAAGTTGTTTTGTAATTAGACCTATATTTTACCTGCCTCAATGACTAATAAAAAGTTTAGAAATACTGTAATGAACTGGTTAAGTGAAAACATTTCAGAATATTAATTTATGTAAGAATTGAAATCATTTTTATGTATGTTTACCAGGGGAATAGCCTATTTCCGATATAATTTTTCTTCTTATTCTTAAATGATTGCTTGTCCGTAAACACATTAATAGCAAAGTCAATGCAGACGGCAAAACACAACGCCACAGTAGAGCGACAATGTGAAAGGAAATAGCCATGATCTACAGTACGGAACCTTCCTACCAATTAATTTTCTAGAAAAAAATCGATGGGGCTGTATCGATACTCACGGCCGTTGCTTTCACGTGAAACTTCTTTGTCAGCGAGTCGCTTTTAGTGTAATGGTTTAAAATAAAAACGAGAAATTGACTACATATTAAAAATTTTAATTCAAAACAGACACTAAATGGTAGCTTCCTATTCATTTCAATTAATATTCGACAAAAATTATGTTTAACATTGGCCTGTGATATGATAAATGAGATACTTAGTCTAAGGCATAACATAAAAAATTAATGTTTATTTTGGTGAACGTAATCTGTATTGCCCAATGTTGTCAGTTCTCTAAACACAATCACACGAATCACCGCACTATCACATCTGAGTCGTGAGCTACACTGAACAGAAATTTTTTTCCGAACCTAAATTAAAACTAAGTGTATTTGGGAGGTCTAGATAAGGAAGACTTAAGTGCGTCTCAGGCCGAAGCCTATAAAGTTAGGAAAATGTTAAAGCAAGATGATACAGACCTTTTCGTCAGACTTTTTCTGGTACCCAGATGTTTCGCTGTGATTTTTAAGACGTGTCATGTCAAAATGATATGACAATTACCAGTCGGGATTTGAACTTATGTTTTCTGGAATACGAATATAGTGTCTTACGACTCGGTCCATAAACTTCGATAGTGTATCTTTTCTCATCTTCAGATTGCCTTGTAGTGATTCTTTATGCTACAGGCGTGAGTGTACGATTATTGCATAACAGTGCAAATACATAGTTTCAAACTATAGTACTCCATGTAAGCTATCATCACATGTCTTGAAAAATTATTGTCATCTAATATTATAAGTACAACTATTAAAAATTATGGTCTCCAAAATTTTAATTCACGTCTTTTGAGTATATCGTATACTAGTGCTTGTAACTACACTTGATTTTGTTTACACATTTACCATCGGTATCGACGGTATTTGTGGAAGGGGAGGGCAGAAGCCAGTCCCTCCTCCGGAAACTCTTTTACAAAGATAATGCCTGAAAATACATTTTTAGGTTAGTTGACGATCCCTTAAGTAATTTTTGAAATTCCTGCCATTGTAATTTTTGTAAATTAAAATTCTTTGTCTAAATAAACCTGGCAACCCTACTTCCCCCCTTTATTTACTACGCTCTTGACACTTATTGTTACAGAAATAGGTTCCTCTTTTGAATAAGCTTTTATAATAATACCTGTGCCTTGTTAACAGAAGTGTAAACAAATATACAAATAAAACAAACAAAACACAAATCTGTTTAAAGAAAGTCAGTATCTATGTGAATATCAACAAATTCAGTGTAGTTCATTAAATAAAATTTCCACTGACAAAAAACATTTTAAATAATAGGTAAATTAATTCAAGATTTAGTTTCGGACATACGCCATCACTCATTAAACTGTATGTCATGACAAACCTCATTCTGTTTGTGTCTTAAGAAGATAATAGATCTATTTCCCGAAACGCCGCAACTGTTCTCTTAGGAATCATATACTGTGTTAAGTCTGCGCTATCATCGTTGTGATTGTCAAAATATCTGGTTTTTATTCGCTCAACTGTTGCTTACGGTGTTGGTCTGTGCTGTCATCACTGTTTATTCACATCGCTAGGTTCACCTGTGCGTCTCTGTATAGCCGTTGTTTATTCAATTTTTATCGGTTAAGTTTCATCGTTCAGTTATTCTGTTTGCCGTTGTGCACCGTAAATTTTTTTGTAAAGAAACAGAAATATTCAAGTAAACTTACATATTTGTTAATTTGTACATTTACATGAAAATAACTGTATCTCTACAAAATAGTGTTACCATTTATGCTTTGCTTTGCCCCAGTGCCTCCAATATTTAAAGTTATTTGGAAACAGTTGTTTGAATAGCTTTCCAGTATTAGCTGCGCATACTAAGCACAGTAAAACAAAAGAAAACCAAAAGTGATATAAAAAAGTTAACTTTTCTGTGGTTTTAAAACCAAATAAATAATATGTTTATACAATAACTTCCTGCTTGTAAGCACACACATATTTTAACTAAACACACTCTTATAATATCTAACATTTATTTCAAAATAACTTTACCATCGACAGTGCAAGTTCTTACATATTTTTTTACTAGTCTATATTTCTACATAATTATTGTACAGCTGGACTGTAAGATTGTTTGCAGAAAATCAACTAAAAAATTGCCAGACTAGTTATACAAATTATATTTCACTGTTATGAAATTACATAATTCATGCTGAACAAACAACAGAAGAACACATAAATTTGTTCGTTACCGACATTAGATGTTACTGCGCGTACTGAACGTGTAAAGGACACACGAACCTACAGTAAACTCGTTGAATAACATCATATCAGTGTTAAGAAAACTGTAAGTATCCGCTCTACCAATCTGGTTCTGGGGTAGAGCGCCTGCCTTGTGACTTGTAGGACCCGGGTTCGCGCCCCGGCTCCTCCAAGGCGGATTGCCCAGACAAAATGGTGGCATTTTCTCTGGTAGGAATACAATCCAGTAGTATAGGAATGACGGTCCGGGGACTGGGTCCTGGGTGTGGAGCCTGTGGCGCCGATCCACATCTCTGACGTCACGCCCATCTGTGTCGTCACGGCGGCCATCTTGGATGAGTGTTACGGGACATAGCGTAACGGGACAAGTTTGACCTTGACCCCGACGCCCATTTTGGATCCGCCATCTTGGATCCGTCATATTGGATGACGTCAATGTGTTCTCGAACATTCCGGCATTGTGTTATCCGCCATATTGGATGATGACGTCACCGTTGCAATTTCCGTTACGGTCGCAATCTTTAACTTTTTTATTTATTATCCGATTTTAATGAAATTTTTTTTAAAATTTATAAAAAAATTAAATAATAAAATTTTAATAAATTATTTATAAAAAATATACATTAACGACACGGAGTTCGGAGTCCTCGGTTCGAACCCGGTGAGGGCAAAAAAAAAATTAAAAATGGCGACCGATCCTTCCCCCCGTGGTGGGTGCTAGCAGACTGACTCCCACCACTTTTTTTCAAAGCATATATATCGTCATCTAGTATGACGTCATGTCCGCCATCTTGTCTTTGATGCTGGAAGCCATCATCAATGTATCGTCGGCGAGAGTGCGCTGACGCCATGTTAGTTTAGTTCTTATCCGCTAGAGTGCAGTAATCATTTAGTACTGTGACACCCGCCATCTTGAAATTTGGCCGCCATCTTGAAAATCCGTAATTATTTAGCTAGAAATTCGGGAAAAGTTCCAAAATTCATTAAATAAATCACTGATTAATTTACATATTGATTCGATCGATTCCCGTCCTCGGTTCGATACCCGATCGATGCAATAATGTTTAATTTTATGAAAAAATAATAATTTCAATAAACCATGTTAAACTTTCGTAAAGAGACTTTAAATCCTCTACTACCATCATCCTATCAGACGTCAAGACTACCATATTGGAAATTCGTAATTTTAATGCTAGAGATTCGGGAAAAAGTTTAAAATTCATTAAATAAATTTGTAATCTATATACTGATTGATTGGATCGACTAAGGTCCTTGGTTCGATCCCTTTTCGATACAAAACAACATTAATATTTTAAAAAAGTACCACTAAAGTGTAAGGTTTGAGAAAATAAAAAACACTGCAAGTTCTTTTAAAAAAACTTTTATTACATACAAACTACACTACTACAAGTACAAAAAAATACACAGACAAATTACCAAAGCCTTTTGGATTCCTCGATTCAAACAGTCTTCTTATTGTACGGACTAAGCCTTTTACATGACTTTAAATGTCTATCCGATCCGTTCATCACCACAGCCAGAGACGGACTGAAGTCCATAGCACTTATATATAGTCTCATTAGCCGGTACAACACATGAGTCGAAACAATAACCATGTTCATTAAACGTGAACTAAACTTTCTCGGAGCATTTTTTATAATGATGATGTAAGCTGTCGAGACGTGAAATTAGTTTATTACAGTTTATACACTGAAACAGTATTCTTTGAGCATTATTCTGACAGCTGCTCCTTTCATGTCTGCGCGCATTTGAAGTTCTAGTAAATGATGCGTCACAATATTTGCATTGATGCGATGCACGCTCTTCATGAATTGAAGTCTGGAATGCAGATGGTGAAACTTCAGCTGATGATGGAACAGCACGTATCGTTGTCTCCTCTGCAGTCGGTATCGGGATCTCCACCGCTGTCGTGGTCTCCTCTGCAGTCGGTATCGGGATCTCCGACTCCATCATCGTTGCTGTCATCGAGGTCCCCGCTGCTGTCGGTAAACAGTCTATTCCGGTCGACATAACTAAATCTCACGAAACTTAATGGAGAGAGCACGTCCGTACTGCACCGCGGCCAGAGGTGAACTGCGGGTCCAGTCGTCTGAACCTCGCTTATATACCCGTGGTCTTCTGGTATACTACATGAGGTAAAATAATGTCTGTATTTAAAAAAAAATTTTATTAGGTACCTAAAAATTGTAGAAATAAAAACACACGAGTTCAAGTTTTACACATTTATTTATAAAGAGTACACAAATACATATTAGGTTAAGGAATCAAGCATATTCACAAGCAAAGTTTTTAATGCCGCACGAACTGACACGTCGACTCCGGTTCCAACTGGTTCGTTGACTCCGGTTCCAACTGGTTCGCAGGCCACAGGATCAGGAACACAGGTTTCCAGCTGGTCATCTTCTGCGATGTTGACAACTCCGACAAGACATGGTCGATGACGTCTGTGACCACGTCTACGCCTGGGCTTTGGCTCAGTGCTAGTTGGGACAGATTCACTGCCTGAACTGCGATGACGAGACGCACACCGTTTGGACGTCTGCGTAGATGCATCACAGGTCGCAACAGGTTGCAACACGTCCATGTTTGGTGTTGCACATGCAGACGAGGCGACTACCTCAGCGATGCTAGCAGGAAGGATTGTGTGTGGTCTCATGTGATAGACGGCAAAGTTTCCAGGTTCGCAACAAGCTACCAGCTGCTGAGTCGGTTCGTAGGACACAGGAAAGTGCGAAAACCGCCAATGCTGAGCACCTCCATCACAGGTTTCTGTATATGTACGTAGATATCCGGAATCCCAGTAGCTGTACTCGACACCACTGCTGAAGCTAGGTCTTGCGCTCACGTACACGTTAGCAGGATGAAACGTAAACATCTTCTTGCAGGTCGAACGTCAACTGAAGGCACGTACGTATGTACGCCATTTATATATGCAGGCTCCTACTAACATTGTGTGTGCCATTTCTGCATTAGCTGCGAGTTTGTACAGGCAGAGACACATTCAAACTTGTCACATGGCTGCATGTCGTATATTGCACTAAGCTTGCGCAGGGAAGGACAGCCGTAGTCGGTCTGTATATCTACGATTTCAGCTGCTCCAACGTCGCACAGTTCTCGTAGCCATTTCTTCTGTTCGGGTCCGGCAACGTAGATTATTTCGTTTTGAACTAGTAAATCTTGAAGTGTGTTTTTCACTTGATGGTACGGAATTTTTCCTTCGTCCCACTCTAGGCCATGGTAGTATTTACATAGCCATTCGTTCGATTGTTTACTTTTTTCGTCTAGTAGTTTCCACGGATACGGAGGTCGGAAGCTGCGGGTTCGAGTCTTGTCTCCAGAGGTGACGCTAATTTCCTTGAGCACGAATCCATTTTGACTCTGGAAACCTTGCAGGTTGCAGTACATCTTGTCGCTAGCAATGCTCGGTCGTAACTAAATTATTATCGAAAACGAAACAGTATTTATGTCAGAATTTTCACAAGTTTGTCTCGACAATTGTACGAAGCAAGCCGATCGTGAAGTATCAGACAAAAAGCATAGGTGTTTGGTGGAATATTTCCGCTAGTCGTTATCTCGATCCTACAGTCGATGATGTTTGAATTTATTCGATCATCCTGTTTGGAAACGTCAAACACCATTAACGGTGCCTTGTTCTTGAAACTGTCGGGACTCAGTATCGGTGACTGTCTCCGCCCATAGTAAGCTTGCTGAAACTTGGCATACATTTGATATGCTAGAAGGAATCTTCCACTTTCAAAGTCCATGTTCATGTCAACGTACGGATAACTTTCGCTGTTTAAAAATATTTTTATATTGCGTATTTGACAGTTATCGAATACGGAGCGACTTACTCCTGCATTGAGCTGTCTTCCGGTCTGAAGCCCGACGATGATGTATCTTGGTTTTTCCGTAGCGAAGCTGGACTTTACTATCCAATTGACACGCTGACTATGGGGCAAGCCAGGATAAGTTTCCAGGCTCCAGGATCGGAATGGTACATCGAAGTTCTTGCCATTTTCTATGTTCTTCAACATCTTGACTCGTTCAACGGTGCTCACTTGGATGTGGGGCAGCATCCACTCGATAGACTGTAGTGTTAGCGAGACATCTTGAGGGTTTTCTGCAGCGGCGACAATTGCATTAATGTGCGTGTTGGCTAGAAGCAGTACGAGCTCTTGTTTCGAATTAATGATTATATGCTTGTAGTCCTCAGCGAATCCAAGAAGCATGGACAGAGGAACACAAACTTTGAACTTCCCTTCGGCATAAACCGGAAGCTTATATTCATCCTCGAGAGCCCAACCGGCCATCTTTGCAGCAGACAGTTCATTTGGCGTGAGCGAAAGGTAATTTTTCATAGCAGATGTTATGCCTACATCTCTCGTCTGGTCTACCTCGACGCCATTGAGTACATATGTAATGCGCTCGATTAGGTGAAGAATACCATTGCAGGATATTGATGTCGTTGTCGGGTGCGTACCATCCGCTTTTGTAAGCGTGCCTCTTATACGTAGAAATGACTGCGAAGGTAAAGTACAAATATCTTGGTGTTGTACTGCAATGCGTACTTCCGATGGTAGTGCGTACGGTCCGAGCAGGAAAGGCTGGTACTCGTGCAATTCCATTTTTGTAATGCTGTCATCAAATGTGACTGGATCTTCCACGTTGAGGATTTCGTCTTCCATATTTATTCGGCACTTGCCCAATACTGAGAAGATACTTTATGTTGTCAGGTGTTAATGCACCGATGTCTGGTAGAGAACTGTTCTTATTCACAGCAATACGATTTCTTTTATAACTGTTCGGTGTTACGAACTTTATGCCCATCGCTTCAAGTGCAGACATAATGTAATTTCTTCGTCTTGAAAATTCACCAATCGTCCTCGCTGGTCAACGATTCGGACGACGACTTCGTGTGGGCACTTCACGACGACTGGAACGTAAATGATACTTTGCGGTACTTCTACCAGTTTATATCCTGGCGGGACCATCGACGAAAACTCGTGCAGCATGTTGCTTAGTCTTCCGTTGAGATACGTTCCACTTGCCAAATTAAAGTTTATTCTTATGACATTCACAGGCAAAATGTTTACTGCGCGCGTAGATTCGTACATTCTTCCTGTATGATAAACCTTTGATTCGAATCTGAGCATCGTACCTATGGTGCCAGGTTTCGTAAAGTCGACATTTTCACTGCATGTTAGAATGCTTTTTTGAGTGTTTGGATTTCCACGCAGTTGAAAGTCTACATCCTGTGGTAACATATCCCTGATGTAATTTGCAATGTCGTCAATTTCATAAGAGCCAACAGGTAACCGTATTTCATGAGCGGTCCCATCGCTTTTCAGGAAGCAAATCTTGCAGTTTTCCTCGTCGATATTAGGTATGGCATTATACGTTTGAAAGTCTACGAGTCCGATACACCATTCTCCGTCTAAATCCAGGGGCTGGAAATGAACCGCCCGCAGCTCAGATGCGTGACCTGTCAAGGTAAGTGTTAATGACTAATAAATTAACATCACTGCACAACCTTTAAGTAGCAATTTTTTTTTAATGTCAGCTAATTTTTGTTTGTTAAAAAGCGAAGACACAAGTGTCCGCAGTTTGTTTGATTAGGCTTCTGTTCCGTTTCGTAATTGTAAAACAACGTAGTGGACCGACCCAGGTACTGTCGCAGTTCGGGCGGAGGCCGTAAATTACCGAAACTATCGTAGTAAGTAGCTTTTTTTCCAGACTTTATGTACGCCACCCAGTGCGTGCCGCGACCCGCCGACGTGTCTAAATTAATTATGGCGCACTCACGTGTCTTTGGCTTGCTGGGCAAAGTGTCTCGCATAAACACGCCGCGGAAATTTGGTATTTTCAGTTTGCGTGCGTACTTTATTAAATCTACGTTGGTGAGCGGTCATTTCGGTAGGGAACTTAGGATTTTCTCTTTACACGTTTCTTTCTCATGCCTCGTCCTGTCTTGTGAGGATGCAAGTACAGTCCTGCGCCGTTTTTTTTACCGATGGCAATGGCTTCCATGCTGGCATTGTGTCGCTGTGCATCTTTTAACTGCTTGCGCTCATTCTTCGAAGTGTTGACTGCCCGCACTATACCGCTCGTTGCACCGATAAGGCCTCCGAGAGCACCCAATGCAGGCAAAAGCAAAGGAAGAAATCCTCCTATAATCTTCTTGTTGAGAGTCTGTAATTTTTGCTTGGCTTTTTGCACGCCTGCACCGATCTTGCGCATCTTGGTCTTGCGTGAGTTAGTCTTTGACTTGATGTAGCTGGCTCGACGAGCACCCAGTCCTAATTTCGTCTTTGCCTTCATGATCTTAGATACACCCCACGCTGCGATTTTCTCTCCGAGTCCCGCGTTCGACGATTTACTTATATCTTCGGCTTCCTGTGCCAATATCTCGTCGGCCCGGTGTCTGGATTCCAGATCCTTGCTTAATGAATATGCGATATCGTGCTGCTTGCACTTTTCGTCGAGTGAATTAATGCCCACGTCACCACGAGCTAACCTTTTCGCTAGTTTAGTGCCGGGGCCGCAGAATCTGTAGCCGGGAATGTGTAGCTCGAATGGTAGGTTGTTTATCAGCGAGTTCACGAGTCCCGCGCCGACGTATTTTTTGTTCTTACCTCTTCGAGTCATTACGCACAACTGACCAAAAAGTATAAATGTGTTTGATTTTATACAATTACTTTAGTACAATGCAGGTCGTCAAGCAAGACGTGTGTTTGCCCGTACGCATTACGCAAGACGATGTATTTAGTGCGCGTGAATCACGACATGGCTTGCTGTTACCTTCCGCTGTACGTTGCATAATGGCGGGTCCGTCAAACTGCGGTAAAACGTGTGTTTTACTGAGTTTACTGGAGGAGCCAAACGGTCTTCGGTTCGAGAACGTTTACTTGTATTCCAAGTCGTTGCAACAGCCAAAGTACCAGCGCCTAGCAACTGTTCTACGCTCGGTGGATGGTCTGGAGTATTTTCCGTTTAGCGATAATACCGATGTTGTACATCCAAGCGAAGCAAAAGCCAATTCCGTGTTTGTTTTCGACGATGTAATGTGCGAGAAACAAGGCATAATACAAGAGTACTTTTCCATGGGCAGACACGCCAAGGTAGACTGCGTTTACCTGTGTCAGACGTACAGTAGAATACCAAAACATCTCCTACGAGACAACGCGAATGTCATAATTTTGTTTCGCATGGACGAACTTAATTTACGCCACGCTTACGACGATCACGTAAACACCGACATGACGTTCCAGGAATTTAAAGACATGTGCTCCTTGTGTTGGAAAGAAGAACACGGATTCCTAGTTATAGTCAAAGACTGGCCTCTATATAAGGGCAGGTACAGACGAGGTTTCGATCAGTTTATCGCCAAACATGAGTCATAGCATTTCGAAATTTGGACGCAGCAGTCGAGACTTACGTACTGCTATCAAGTCTCATGACAGCGATATCCGCAAATACATTTCGCTATGGCTCAAAAGGTGGAAAGTGTGAAAAACGAATTACTAGAGTATCTCGTTGCCATCGACCAGCGTGTGGAAGCCTCGGATTCTCGCATTCGCGACATGATCGAAGTATCGAATGCACAAAGACGGGACGATCTGAGGACTTTTCAAAGTAGTCTGAAAGCATCACTATCTCACTTGTCAACAAATTCAGATTCAGCCAAACACAAGAAAGAAGTTTCTGCGAACGAATAAAAAAGTATAAAAGGCGGTCTTGCAATAAGTTTTCAGCCAGTACAATGTCGGACCTGGCTAGTGACCTTCATCGAGCTATACAGTCTGTTCGTGAAAAATATTTACTTGCTAGACGAACCAGACTTGCACGTGAGATGGAAAATGAGGAGATATTTAAACCAATCACTAGTCGCCTCGACGAACTTAAAAACAAGGAAGAACCAGCCATCATTGTGAAGACAGAAGTTGAAGATGAAATGCCGACTGTAAAGAAGAGAAAGTATGAACCAGATCGAGAAGAAGAGTACTTAACAAGTACAGAGTCCATGCACAAGAAGAAAATACCGAAAAAGGGACATCAAGTTAATGCAATGGTCCGACCATACCTGATATCGTTTACGAGCCGGAATAATGACACGACCTACGGAGTGTACAGAAAACATAATAAGTGGTTCCTCGGTGCTAAAGAAATAGACTTTCTACCAGGAAATATCGTGCGCGTAGAAGCGTTCAAAACGCGCGGGACTCCGGGTCTGTACGAATTGCTGTTTCGCAGGGAGCCTAAAGGATATTCTCACAACGACTTACAAGAGTACAAAAAACTGCTAGAGCTAACCAATGCACATTTTCGCGATAACGATCCAGATAGTGGTGTATAAAAAGACGTAGATCATGAAAAAATCGACATTCTCGCTAATCTCTTCAGTGAACTAACAATACACGGAGAAGGTTTAAAAAAGCTAGAAAGTGGTCAGATATTTGACTATGTATATTGGGACGACCCTAATGAATTAGTTGATCGCCTTAGAATTCTACATGCTTCGCTTAGTGTAGGTAACTATTCGCACATCAACGAAATAGTCTCCATACTTGAAGAACTGAGGGAAGCCGGCTACATACAATGAGTCGAACCGGAATCGCTCGCGAACTTCATGCTCCTGCTAGACGAAAATACCTTCGTCGCAAAGTCATAGTTCGTGGAATTGACGATTTATTCCAGGCAGACCTTGTTGAGATGATACCGTATTCCCGATTGAATAAAGGTTTCAAGTACGTGTTGACAGTCATCGATGTTTATAGCAAGTTCGCTTGGGCTAGACCTGTAAAATCAAAGACTGCAACTGACGTAGCCAAGGCAATGAACAATATTTTGCGTGATGGACGTGTACCGTCGCACCTGCAAACGGACCTCGGGAAAGAATTCTACAATGCGACCTTCAAGGCTTTGATGAAGAAGTATGGCATCAAACACTACTCTACATTTAGTAACGTCAAGGCCTCCGTTGTCGAAAGGTTTAACAGAACTTTGCGTTCCAAGATGTGGCGACAGTTCACGGCTAACGGAAATTACAAGTGGCTTGACATCTTGCCGAAACTAATAAGCGAGTATAATTCCACGGTGCATTCAACCACGAAAATGAAGCCAAAGGACGTAAAGGACAATCGCCTGCTTCAAACAGTGTTTTCCAACACGAAGAAGAAAGATCCACGAAAGCGTAAAGCTAACGTCGGCGACATTGTGCGAATCTCCAAGCAGAAAGGTATCTTCGAGAAAGGTTTCACTGCGAACTGGAGTCCCGAACTTTTCCGTGTGACACATGTTCGTGAATCAGAGCCTAGGACCTACTACCTCGAAGATTTGGACCACAAACCTATCCATGGCGGCTTCTATGCCGAAGAGATTCAGCCTACGTTGTATCCCGATATGTACTTGGTGGAGAAGATTATAAAACGAAGAAATGGACGGTCTTACGTCAAGTGGTGGGGCTTTCCACCTCGCTTTAATTCGTGGGTGGCTGATGCGGAAATCGAGAAATCCAAAAAACTTTAGTAATTTGTCTGTGTATTTTTTTTGTACTTGTAGTAGTGTAGTATGTATGTAATAAAAGTTTTTTTTAAAAGAACTTGCAGTGTTTTTTATTTTCTCAAACCTTACACTTTAGTGGTACTTTTTTAAAATATTAATGTTGTTTTGTATCGACAAGGGATCGAACCAAGGACCTTAGTCGATCCAATCAATCAGTATATAGATTACAAATTTATTTAATGAATTTTAAACTTTTTCCCGAATCTCTTGCATTAAAATTACGAATTTACAATATGGTAGTCTTGACGTCTGATAGGATGATGGTAGTAGATGATTTAAAGTCTCTTTACGAAAGTTTAACATGGTTTATTGAAATTATTATTTTTTCATAAAATTAAACATTATTGCATCGATCGGGTATCGAACCGAGGACAGGAATCGATCGAATCAATATGTAAATTAATGAGTGATTTATTTAATGAATTTTGGAACTTTTCCCGAATTTCTAGCTAAATAATTACGGATTTTCAAGATGGCGGCCAAATTTCAAGATGGCGGGTGTCACAGTAATAAATGATTACTGCACTCTAGCGGATAAGAACTAAACTAACATGGCGTCAGCGCACTCTCGCCGACGATACATTGATGATGGCTTCCAGCATCAAAGACAAGATGGCGGACATGACGTCATACTAGATGACGATATATATGCTTTGAAAAAAAGTGGTGGGAGTCAGTCTGCTAGCACCCACCACGGGGGGAAGGATCGGTCGCCATTTTTAATTTTTTTTTTTGCCCTCACCGTGTTCGAACCGAGGACTCCGAACTCCGTGTCGTTAATGTATATTTTTTATAAATAATTTATTTAAATTTTATTATTTAAATTTTTTTTATAAATTTTAAAAAAAAATTCATTAAAATCGGATAATAAATAAAAAAGTTAAAGATTGCGACCGTAACGGAAATTGCAACGGTGACGTCATCATCCAATATGGCGGATAACACAATGCCGGAATGTTCGAGAACACATTGACGTCATCCAATATGACGGATCCAAGATGGCGGATCCAAAATGGGCGTCGGGGTCAAGGTCAAACTTTTCCCGTTACGCTATGTCCCGTTACACTCATCCAAGATGGCCGCCGTGACGACACAGATGGGCGTGACGTCAGAGATGTGGATCGGCGCCACAGGCTCCACACCCAGGACCCAGTCCCTGGACCGTCATTCCTATACTACTCAATCCCTTGTAACAAGTCAGGCTACCAAAGAAACGGTGTGGAACAGAAAAAAACCTTTTAGGTGGCTTCCAAATGGGGAGCCCGTTTCTTTTCTTGGGCTCCCCATGCGGTGGCCATTCCGGGGGTTTCTTCGGGGGAACGGAGTTTTGCAAAATATATAGATATATATTTTAAGTTTTGTAGCGTTTATTTTTTAGTAACTGTAGCATTATCATTCCAACATGTTATAAATAAAGCTCAAACAAAAATTTAAAACATTAAACAATTTTTTGCTTTGAATATAAAATATTTGAATTAAGTGTGTATCAGTCAGTGAGTAGTTGTACACCGAAGTTTTATTGACGGTAAAATTTTAGTCAAATACCTGTGTTTTGTAGTATTTTAGAAGTTTTTGATGAAAAAATATTATTCCTTAAATATTATTTCTGTAAAACCACATAGTTTTCAATCAGGAATGTCGTCTTTAAAACACGCCCTTTATATGTGTGTACCAGTATAAATCCAGATGTAAATAAAATATTCTTTTTATTTGTTATGATTAAAAAGTTATCAATTTTAGGCCCGTGAAGCAATGCTTGGTATATATGTTTTAATTATCTCTACAAATAGACGCTTTTCAGTGAAATTTTCAAATGCAATTTCATGGTATTAGGTGTTCCGCAAAGTAGTAGTTTATCTCAACTATTCTTTAATATTTAATAAATGATATTCCAACTGTAATCAGAATTGTTCAAAAAAATATACTGAATATATATATATATATATATAAATATATATATATAATTGGGAAATATGTTTGTGAAACTATTCAGCAAGATATTTCATTTGTCCGGATTTGATTTTCAAGTTAACAAACGTCTCTGAAGTTACGATACCTAGCATTTATTGTAAAAACTTTAGTCAAAAAAACTAATTTCATTAATCAGAATTATCACATAGTAAGTAATGACATTAAACGTGGTGTCCTCTTTTAAGACCTTCGAGTTATATTGATGCCAAGCTTTTTTTCCACCAACATGTAGATAATGCTATTAGGAACACATGAACATCTTTAGGTATTATTAAATTTAAACTTTCTCTGCATCAAATGATTTTAACTAGGAATGTATGCAGAAAAAGTTCTTAAATTAATATTTAAAAATGTCAAGCATTTAAATTATTTTGAATATGCTTTATTCCTATACCTATAAAATATTTTATTTTCTATTTATGAGACGTTTAATCAGTGATTCACTTTTTACTTTATACATTTTGTTACCATTTTTGTTGGTTCATACATAATTAGTGACACTTTTAAAATCATAATTAACATAAATTGTGTAAAAAATTATAACTCCTTTTAAATAATCTACAAATATTCATTGGTAAATCTTATCTAATCTACATATTTATTTTGTATGCACCATTTTAGTTTCGGTTTAAGATTTTTGTGAAAACCAAAGTAACCAGTTGGTTAACATGAACTTTATCTATCTTGTGTTGTGTTGTTTCGTGTTTTGTCGCAAAGTTATTGATATGTATCAATGTATGTCTTGTGTTTTTGTTGTTATTTTATGTCATAATTCGTTTATAGGTGTTATAAGGAACAAAAAACTGAATTTCAATTTGATCTGACAGTTTTAATGAAGCAGGATAATATGCTACGCATAGTAACATTTCTTTATTATTTTCTAATATAAAAATACTTAAATTTCAGCAGAGTTTATTTTTGAAAGACTGCAAGCTTGTGCAAAGTCCATCAACATTCGGGAAGCCTTCATTTCACAGACGAGAGAGCCACACCCGAAGTTCCCCGAAGTTCATGCTCGCTTTTTTGATTTTTGATTTCACATTATCTTTAATGTAGCTATCCTAACCAAATCAACCGTCCACAATGTTTTAAAGTATTTATAATGTAGCTAACCTAACCTAATTGACCATTAGTTATCATGAGTTACAAAGAACAAAAAAAATTTGGTTGTCTGTTAAGTCGGTTTACGGACGATAGTTTAACGTGACGTCATAACAAAACATTGATGAAATGATAGCATACTTTTATGAATAAAATTGAATCATTTTTTTTTTAATAATAAAATAATAAATACTTTAAATTATACTAGTAATCAGATTTTTAAAATGCAAGAATAATTAACCTTTATTGCCGAAATTGTTGTTGTAATAAGCAATGTAAAACACACTAACTTTTCACTTCACTTTATAACCAGTCGACCAAACAGTTCACGTGTAGATGTAAGTTGTGTGCTGCCGCTGTGTTACTTCTCCTCGGACGCATAGGCCAATCGGGCGGAAGAGAGATAGATGTGGCGCAAGCGTACAATGAGCGTAACGGGACACTTTTTCGTGCGTGCAGCCGGCGTTCATCGATTTATTAGACGTTGTCACGTCAAAAAAAAAAAATGAAAATTATCCAAGATGTTGTAGGCCTGGTCCCCCCTTAAGGGGACCTCGACAGAGAGAGAAAGAGAGATGTACAGCGACGTGGGTCATCCTCGTATTGCTTCCCACTGGTCCGCCCCGAGCCACTTCCATCGCTGCAGGAAGAGGACGAAAATAACCTCGTCAGGCAGTCACTCGACCAGGAGGAGGGAGGGGAGGGGGGGAGGTGACAGGCTTCAGGGGACCCCGGGGCGGGAGTTTTAAATCGTTTTAACAAGCTATTAACACAAACCATGGCTTGATTAGCAGCGGAGGCCGTGGCGCGGAGTCCCAATTAACTTGATTGGTCCTCTCATCTCTCCCTCTCTCTCTCTCTCTGTGTCCTGGTTGCAGCTGTGAGCGTCGAGAGACACTCACCCCCTCCCCCTCCCCAAACAGATGCGTCCTCTCACTGACGTCACGATGCAGTGATTACCGTGTCGCCGACGAGTGGGAAGGAGGGGGGGATAGGGTGACTCCGACCAGCGCGCGTGGCCTGACCTGGTGACCTTCCAGATGACCTTCCTGCAGACTCTCGGACACCGCCCTTAAGGACGTGGCTTCCTCAATTGCTTTGCCTCTTACATTGCCTGTTATTACTAGAGACCTGCAAAATTCGCGGTTTCGATGGCCTTCAGGATAGACTGCAAATACCCCTGTACACTCGGGAAAATAACGCAAGTTCATTGGCTGCCGACTTGTAAGTCGTCTCAGCTGGTTTGTCTGTGATTCTATCCTTCTTTGGTTGAGGGTTTATAACTTGTTGAGATTCGTCCAGATGGACAGTAAGCCAATAGAACATTATCTAAGAGGTATATGTGTTTGAATTCTCGCCTATCACCGAATGAATCCGCGAATTTTGCAAGTCTCTAGTTATTGCACGTTATTTTTTAATACATTTGTAATGCAACAACCTTAAATTCTTTCAACAAAAAAAAAAAAGCTTTTCCTTGTAAACAGCTGAAATAAATGAACTTAAAGGCATAGTTTTGTATCAGTTCATGCATGTACTGAAAGTATGCGATCATGTGAAACCGTTCGTATGCAGTCTTCGTCTTAAAACTCTTTATTTTTTAGTATGTCATTCATAAAACCATTATCCTAAAACCATATTATTGGGAAACTCTTTATTATTTATTTAGAAATGATATACTTAAAAAAAGAGTTCTAAAACTGTGTATCTACCACATGATTTCATGCCTACTTTACATGCTAGGGAGTGAATTTCAATGTGCCATTAAGTTCATAAAAACTAATAAATAACGACTTTTTTATTATGAAATGTTTTATAAACAAATTTATGGATTTTTATAATAAATTATTCATAAATAAGGTGAAAAAAAACACGAAATATTAAAAGCAAATTAATTAAGTCTACTACCGCCTTAAGGCATGGTTTATAAATCTACGCAAGAAAGAAAGACGCAAAATGGCTTAGCAGCCACATTATTGAGAACCGGTTCATAATTGCAAGGTGCATCGACGTAATGCAAGTACATATTGTTCCACTTTTTACTTTCTTGCATTTTGGTTTGCGTTTCCAACGACCATATTTTAAGTTAAGTATTTCGAAGTCTTTTAAAGAGGCAGGCGATATACATCATGTTTAGACTTATTAATCTTTCATACTGTGAAAGGAAATCAATCATTTATATCAAACTATTGACAATTTATTTTAATTTCATTATTAATATTAATTATTAAAAGAATCCTGGGGAAGAAATTAGTTTTTAACCATTTAACCCTTTTAAGTTGTAGGATTTGTAACGGCTTGTGACTTGCGTGCTTCATAAAAGACAGTGAATTTATTGCGTTTTGTTGCGTGTTGCGTTGTTTAGTTTTTACGTTTATTGCGTAGTGTATGATCCCTACCTAAGGCTCAGCTTCGCCCGCCATCTTGGATTTGTTGTTTTGAATGCGTTGTTCAGCTGTCGGAACCCAGATATCAAACTTCTTTTGGGTTAAAATGGCACGATTTAGTCAGGCAAAACATTTTAGCCCCGAATATTTCCCTGACATTTCACAAAAAGCAGATAACGTGCCTGTGACACATATGGTGACATGTGGGTGCTACATAACACAGCGCAGAGGGACAAGCACTGAAATGGTCCTAGAGTGTAATAGATATTTTTGTGCTTTCATCATTTGTGTTTTTTTTCGCTCTCTTCTGTTTTTGGAAAATTATTGTGTTTGTTTCGTCTTTTCGTTTTGTCGTGTTTTTGTCTCGTTTCAACTATTGTGCTGAATTTTTTTGGGTTCAATATTTTTGTTCTGTCATCATTTGTGGGTTTTTTTTTTTTCGTTCTGTTAGTCCATTTTTCTTTTTTTCTTTCTTTGTTTGTTGACCATATTCCTGTTATGGAATATTATGTGGTGTTTATATCCTGTTGACAACAGCAATTTTTTGCTTAATTTTTGTTTTTGTCTTTTGTGTTTTTTGTAGTTTTCTTTTACAGACATACATGTGCTTAGCAATGGCGCATGTCCAAAAGCTTACATCAAGTCATGCACTCCCATTGTACAAATCTTTCAAAGATAATATTATAATAGATACCAAGCAAACACAGCAATCTAACATGACGGTTGACATCAGAAGGAAAATTGTGTCAGTAAGATATGAACGCGGCATGCATTGGACGAATCTTTGCAAGTCGTTGGAACAGCCACCACACTGAAACGGTCGACCATTTGGAAACAGCTAACGCACTTCTTTATTTTCATTAATTAGAACTATGCTCGTTTGTAAATATTTCAGCTTAAAACGTTTACTAATTTTTTTTTCTCGTAAAAAGTAACCGAAATTATATTTATGTACCGTATGTTCACAAATATCCTATATATTTTTTCTACCATAAATTAGGTATTTTTTTAATTTTTCATCCAACTATGATTTTTCACTTTTTAAATTATATCTCTTTATTATTTTCCTTATCTGTAAAGAAGTATATAAGAATATTTTTCAATAATATTAAAGTAAAATTCTTGGAAAACTTATAAACGTTGCACCTCTCAAATATTTCTAAAATTCCAATGAATTAAGATTTGCAAAAATTCTTGCAATTTTTATAGGTTTTTCTTTCACAATAAGCATTTTTTCGATAAATAAAAAACTGCTTAAAATAAAAAAAAACTTGTTTTTAGTGTGTTAAGTGAACAAAGTACCATAATATAAACGTTTCATATTATTTAAGTTTTACTAACGATTTCATCCAATCAAATATAGGGATAATCCTAAAAAAATAAAGAATCATCTGTAGATAGGCTAGTTTTAGTGTTAGTATGGAAACCATGTCATGGAGTGTGTTTTCACCTCTCGTATATGCATATGTTAGCATTTCGATTCATTTATTGACAAGCAACCTCAAAAGACACTAATTTGGAAGCAAGATTCTCGTATACAGAAGAAAAAAAATGTTCCGTACTTTTACAAGCGATTTCTTTGAAAACCAGTTACCAAAAAATAAAGGATAATACTGCAAAAATGATATTGAAAGTTTGTTCAAACCATAGCTAAGGTTATGTTTTCGAAGACGAAATAATTTATTCGAGATAATTCTAAATATTTCTTACCAAAATTGGAGCTAATGTTTTTTTTAGTTGATGTTTAATTCAAGCATATTTTTTTTAGACAATTGAAAATATAATCAAATATTCAATAATTTTACTTTATTTTGTTTTATTATGCTTAGCAATGTGCGCAGTTAATAATGGAAAGCTATTTAGGAAACTGTTCACAAAAATAAGTTTAACTATTGGATGTACCGGGTACAAACGGGTAAGAATCCGAAACCAGTATTTATTGCGAACAGTAGGTATTTTTTAGTGATACAGTTGTTTTCATGTACTGTAAAGGGTAAACCTTTTTTGGGAATTGAATTAGTGCCGTACGTTCCGTCGAGTCACGAGTTTCGAATATCGTTCGTGCCGCAGAACATAGACACTCGATGTTGCTGAAGAGAAAGCTGTTCTCGTCCCAATAGTCGACTGAGAAGTGGGAAGGCCGAGAAAGAAGCAGGTGGTTATTTGTGCGCGGTGGGAACCCCTCCGTCGACGACAACCAAGGATCGTCTCGACACTTCATCAGGGGTTGTTCGCTAGGGGGAGGCCCCCGCAGTCCTGGAGTGCAAAGGGGTGGGTTACACCCCGGACCGCCGTCACCGGAGGCATCATCTTCAGGGCCGACCGCCCCCACCCCCTCCCTTCTCACGGGACATGACTTCTGACAGCGAGTCCCTTAATGAGTAATCAAGCGCGGGGGAAATTAAAAGCCAAGACCGCCACCCCCTCCAGTGTCGCTGGCGGTCGCGGACGCAACCCCCACGGGAAGGGGTTGAATAAGGGATGCAAGGAGGCGTCGGCTCTTAATTAACGAGCGGAATGTCACCCCCTCGGGCGTGGGGCCCGCACCAGATTCCAGCTTATTCGCCGTTCCATCCGGCGAGACATTTCGCCGGGCGGATCGGGGGAGGGGGTTGGCACGGGCGCTGAAAGGGTTGTTAAGACGATGACACCCTCCGGACAAGGAAAATTAGTCCCCTAAGGGAGCGGCAATTGTCACCCCCGCGAGCCGACAGCTTCATTCAAGGGCCAGCTCAACAACCCCCTCCCGAGACAAGAAACTTGTGGAATCTTCCACAACTGCGCAGCTGCAAAAGAACAGCTGTGCACGAAAACAATGCCATTCTTCTCGATTGCCCATCCGCAGAAGTGTCGACAACAATTGGAACAGTCAAAAGGACATCAAGGGAAAATCGTGTGAGTGGTTAAATTTCGCTGTGTTGTGTTATAACTAGGTATAGTTTCATTTCACTTACGAGCGTTGTAACTCTAAAGAGATATGACTGGACATATTATAATTTTAAATTCCTTGATTCCTCTTAGAAATAGGCCCAAGAAATTCTACAACTTATAACATTAATATTTTTGATACTTTATTTTGAATTACATTCTTCATAATATTATTTTATTTTTTAATTGTATACATTTTCCATAAACATTTACCCTTTTAATATAATAAAATTATTTTAATGTGTTGATTTGGATGCGTATATTTCTATGCAAAACTAGAGTAGGACCTACTCTAATTATAATAAAAAAAATCATTCAAATATGACAAACACTTCCATACTATTTTATCGTATAAGAAAATTAATCCAAAATACCTTAAGTAAACATAAATTTTGGTTTTCCTATAGGTAAAGGACATAATTTTATTTAATATGTTCCTCTCACTGAACTGAATAACTGTAGAGCCGTTGCAAGTTTGCTCCTACGTAAAATTACGGTATTGTCTGTGGTTTTATTAAAAAGAGAATAACTTTCGGTGAAAAATATGTAATAATATATTCAGGTAAACTTTAAATACCTTATGCTTAGAGGGAAAAAATGGTTAGCCACGTTTTGCTGTAAAATTAAACTAAATATGTACAATATACTCACTGTGGCCGCGATTTTATTCGCGTGAAATAATGGGAGTGTTTATTATTTATACATGTCCTCAAGTATATTTGGTCAGCTAGGCCAACATTATTAAATGACAAGACAAAAGAATCTCATTCGTATTTAAAGAGATTCATTATGCACGCTTAACTAAACAAAAATGCATATTTTAACTACATTTTAGAAAGAAATAAAATGTAATGTAAATTCATAACATATAATATTTAAAACATATTAGCCTAATGCCTTGTAGTAAATACCAATAGCACTAATAGCAAAATCATAAAGCAATGTAAGTCCGTAAGTGTCGCAAATGGTGTCAATTAAAAATTTATGTACGTAAATTTATTATAAAAAATTTCAATTCGCAAACAAAATGTCAATAAATCTTAAACAATCGAAGTAATATTGGAATGAAATGTTTTTAACGTAAAAAACTATTTATTATTAAAGACAATGAATTACGTATGCGTGCATAGATAGAAGTAATGCTTATGTTCATTTTGTAGCTATCCAGCATAAAAAGTATTCTGTAAATTAAAGTTTACGTAAGTATTCAACTACAAGTAAATGTTTTATTAATGTTGCTGAATAAGTTTTAGCGATACGTGCAAAAATAAACGAGTGATTACTGCGAGAAGAACGTAACTTATGACAGTCAAAAGGTCATATTGCTACAACACGACATCTATATTATTATAGTGCTAAATTTAATTAAATTGTAATATATTTGATATTGTGTCAAATTTACAGACAGAAGAAAATTTTATAAAAGAATTTCAATTTTGCCTTTATAACACTAATCAAATTGTATAAAACAAGTATTTCGAAGGAAAAAATCGCTCAATGTATAGAAACTACTCTTGAACAGTTTTATTATAAGTACAATCTACATTAAGAATACATGCTGGAATTTGCCACCTCATTGCTTTGCTTGTAAGCAAACATAGCTAATTTTTTTTTGGGGGGGGGGGGGATTATATATTTTATACATAACAATTTCAAGATTTGGTTTTTACATAAAATTTAATTTATTGAACTAGAAATAAAACTCCAATACTTCAACACAAGACAATGGAGAAGTTATTGGAACCTGCAAGATTTGATGCACTCGACCTCGATTGTGACATATGATTGCAGTTTTATTCCTGTGGCTTTACTCGACGTTGATGACTTTACTGCAACCATCACTGCATCAAAGAACTTGTTATTTTCAGTGAAAAAATGTGAAATTTTATAATTATAAACTCGCAGGCAGGCAACATTATAGACGGCCGTGTGAACACCATGAAGGGTCTAAAAGTATCCTCCTGTGCTTTTAATTTTTGCCCATGCGACTCAGGTACCGTCATTAAAAACCCTTAATTTATAACGCAAGTTCACTTATAACACGAAACTCGGACACGAAATTTAACAAAGATTTTTTTAAAAAAGGAGGGTTGTCTTCAAAGTCGGTTTACGAACGATAATTTTGCGTGATAACGTCATAAAAAAACATTGAGGAAAAATTGCATACTTTTTAATTTTCATAAATAATTTACAAATTTTCAAATTTAATTTAAATAAATTGTTTAAATATGATCACGAACAATTAGTTAAAAAGCCCGCTAGAACCTGTTTGATATTATAAAAGATTTTCTCGCACGGTGGTTGGCCGGTTCTTGCACGCTCGGATCAGGCGGAACGTGACAATTTTTCGTGCGTGCAGCCGGCGTTCATCGATTTATAAGACGTTATTACGACAAAATATGCCAAGTGTGATAAATATAAGAAACTTTGTTTTCAATTACAATTTTGCAGACGAATCCCACGTAGTTTCCCCACCCGCCACTAGAATTCGCTGCCGGAGCAGCTACGTTGAATATTGAATCATTAAATTAGCAAACCGAAATTTGAAACTATGTAATGAAACATCTCCGATAAAAGCGAGAAAAAAAAAGACTTGAAAAAATACTAATCATCGGCTTTAGACCTGATTTCCTACAAGGAATTTTATTAAAATACTGCCCATCTTGTTAAAATTCACTAAACATTTCATACTGTAAGTTTCCTTTTTTTTGACGTGACAACATCTAATAAATCGATGAACGCCGGCTACACGCACGATAAAGTGTCCCGTTACACACATTTTTCCGCTACGCTGTGTCCCGTTAAGCTCATTGTACGCTTGCGCCGCATCTATCTCTCTTCCACTCGACTGTTTATAAAGTGAAGTGAAAAGTTAATGTGATTTTCATTGCTTATTACAACAACAATTTCGGAAATAAAGGTTAATTATTCTTGCATTTTATAAATCTGATTACTAGTATAATTTCAAGTATTTTATCTTTTATTATTAAATTAAAAATTATTCAATTTTATTCATAAATTATGCAATCATTTCAACAATGTTTTGTTATGACGTCACGTTAAACTATCGTCCGTAAACCGACTTTACAGACAACCAATATTTTTTTTCTTTTCTTTTGTGGACTTCGGTTCTCGCCATTCTCGACTTCCCTTACATTCGCGAAATTCCTGCCACCGAATGCCGTGTACCAACAGCCATGATGTTACACACAAAAAATAAAAGGTGATTCGAGAATAAGACTTCGCGTTTGCGCAGGGAAGGGCAGGCGAAGAAAGGGGCTCAGCTGGGGGTGGATAAGGGTTAATTTCCCCGGGCAGTTAGGTGCGAACTTGTTGCTCGCCGACCAAGCGGAAGCTTCGCAGGCACCCTCCCCTCCTGTGGCATGATGAAGAGCTCTCATTATACACGGTGTTAATTGCGCAAATTCGCACCCAACCCTCACCCCGCCCCTCGTCCAACCCTCATCCTCTTTTGCATGGCTCGTCTTTCCCACTTCGCTGAAGCTACTGGCCGAGCGGAAACAATCGACCCTTGCGACCCTGCACCACGTGATGGTTGTCCTCGAGGTCAAAGGTCAGAGCGTGAGACCTTCGAGACAACTGCCTGAGTGGGTCTTCCGCAAACCGAACAAATATTCTACTCTATGACATTTCGTGTCCTGGACGCAACTATATTCAGTATTTCAAAAAAAAAATTGGTTGTCTGTAAAGTTGGTTTACGGACGATAGTTTAACGTGACAACGTCATAACAAAACATTGATGAAATGATTGAATACTTTTATGAATAAAATTGAATCATTTTTTATTGAATTATCACTATTTTGTATGGATACAAAGGAGTGAAATGAAATCTACAATTTAATTGATGAATTAACTTTTATTTGCACTCATTAATTCAAATATGTTTATTTCTTTAACGAAGAGACTATTTTAACTTTAACTTTTATACATGATTGCTATTTATGTAACTTCTTCCAATCTGTGTTATTCTGTTAAGGATAGGACGATGATAGGAAAAGTAGGAAACGAATGGGAGTGTTTCAAGTTTAATGTGCCTCGAAAAAGTCAAATGGATGTTTGTTCCAATCGAGTGGAAGAGAGATAGATGCGGCGCAAGCGAAAATGAGCGTAACGGGACACAGCGTAACGGGACAATATGCATAAAGGGACACTCTTTCGTGCGTACAGCCGGCGTTCATCGATTTATTAGACGTTGTCACGTCAAAAATAAATATGTTCCAATACACTTAATATCGTGTACATATTCGTGGGATCTCGCCACTTATTACTATCAATAAAATTTAAAAAACAACAATATTTTCTTACGCAAAAAAAAAACATATATTTTTTTTTCACCATACTTACAATAGTAAACAAGCACCTATCAAAGATACCATTCTGTTTATTTCACTTGAAATGGGACTATACAAATGTGGAATTTCAGATTTTTGTTTTAAAATATATATTTTACATCTAGTTCCTGAAATGTAGTCACATGCATGACCCAGCTACGAAAACAATGAAAAATTATTTTCAATTGATGTGTTTTTTACGAAATAAGACCAACGGAAATATGTACTTGTCTCAGTTTTTATTGACAAAGTTTAGCCCACATTTAGAGACAAAGTTTGCAATAAAAATAGTATTCAATGTTAAAATGAAGGCACATCTCCTTAAATATCCCTTAAACAGTAACAATATTAAAGCAATGCTACAACTCTAATTGTGGCGAGGCATAGTTTTAATGTTGTAAACTACGCTTTGAGAATGTGGGAGTTTTTCGAATTTCGTTTTTTTTTTTTTTTTTTTTTTTTTTACTTAAACGTGTAAATTAAGTAGATAAATAAATATGTCTTTTGGCTCGTATTATTAGCTTTATAATGTAAGCGTCACATCCGCAGGTCCATAAAATCATTAATTTAAAGATTCTTCAAAACCTCCTTCCAAAGCTTTTGGAAAAAATTCATATGTTAAAATAAAAATATATGTATACCTATATTTTTAACTCTTCAAAAATAAATACTTGTAATACATAGGTATATTCGTACTTGTATGTATGTATATATATATAAATATATATATCGCTGCACTGAAGTGATAAAATTTATTTCAAAAATCACTATATTTTAATATTAAATCAAACAAAGAATTTAATTTTAAAATTATTTTACCATGTAATGAGTTTGATCATTTGTCATGCGAAGTTCATTGATTGGTTTTTAGTGATTAAGTAAAAAGTAAAAGAAATTTCTTCAACAGTCGGGCAGCTAACATAATTGATACTTTATTTCTTCATAGAGTTTGCACATATTTCTAAACATCAAGTTAAGTGCATTTCAAAATGCACATATTACCAAAGTTTTCCAACTGGTGTAATCAATAAAACAATATTATAAAGAAAACTGCATGGGAACATCTATGCTATTCAATCATTTAAGTTGCATGTAAAACAAAAAATTATGATTTTCCTAAAAATTATTTAAATTTCTGTCGTTCGCCTTTATTTTAAAACATTCTTCGTTTAATCAATCCGTAAAAAATTAAATGTTACATTTTCTTAATAAAACATGACCTAAAAATGAATTTTTTCCTAAGCAGATGTTTTTCAGTCGGGTAGTACTCGTGTTTCTGTTGAATATTAAAGGAGGCGGAGGTATGCCTGAACCTAATATCGCTAGGCGGAAATGGAATCTCGGTATCTCGGGAATGTTGAAATAAAAAGTATTGTAATATAAAAAATGCCTGGCTTGCAGACTGAATTAATATAGGCGAAAAAGACTTGCAATTAAAGAAATGATGTCCAATTTGGAAATAAAAAGCACGAAAAAACAAACAAAAGAAATAAGCCGGGGAAGGATGCAATTAGTAAAGAATTATAAACTGAAACCCTGCCGCAGGAATTTCCCCTCGTGGATATTTTTTATGCCAAGACACGTACATCTTAGCCCCAGTTCACCCCATTTCTTAGCTTGTTTAAATATAGCTTTAATTATTTCCATCCTTCCCTTCTTGCCTTCATCAACTTCTATAAATTAAAAACTCGAGAAGTTTTATTTTCACTCCAGAAATAATCTAAGGAAAAACGCTTCATCCGGGATAAGGTTACTGTTTACTTTTCGAATATTCTAATTTGTGACAGTATAAAGAGGTTTATTTACCCTTCCGAAAAGTTATTTTTAATCAGTATAAGGACATTTAATTAATTTGATAACGTTAAGAAGTATTTCCGCAAAAACCAGCATTCTATAATTTATATATAGGTATAGTTTCCTTACTACTGGGCTAACTCGATACTTTAAAAAAATAATCTCTAAACATAAGTCTGCACTTCAGATCTCATACAGTGAAACGGAATTTTAAATTTTTAATTGTAAGCAGGCAAATTTAATGTGACTTAGAATTCCACTTTTGGTGTAAAAATTTCATTAATTTCGGAAAAAACTTAAGTTTTTAACAAGTAAAAATAAACTCGAATTTTTACTTGGTTTCCTTTGTGTGTACATAAAGCTATCTTAAACAGACACGAAACTGAAGAATATCGTAGTGTACAGAGAGTATTTCTGTGACATAATATCTTTATTGTACTTTCCAGCGACCCTTCCCGAATTCGCACCAATGCGATCGACTATTGTGGCGTCATTTAGATTTAATAAGTACCTACTTATAAGTATCAAGTTGTCGTTTGTGTCCGATGTTTTCAAAAATAAAACTATATACCTAATAACACGTACTGCCCATGACTAAAGAATTTTATATTCCAAATTAAAAAAAAAAAATAGTTTTTGTGAGTCGTCCTTAGATGATAGACATATACTATAACGGAATCGTTTGTCTGATTTTTAAATACCTTATATAAATTTGATGAATCTGTCATTTATAAGTTATCATAAGACATGTAAGCGCCCTAAAATAGTCTTTTAACGACTTGATTACAAATCATCGTGATTTCCCCTATATCATCACTATATAATTTTATATGAACATATTAAACACAAAAACCTTCCAGAAGAAATTATCTTAATTATGGTGAAAACTGCATCAAAATCCTTTGTGTATTTTAAAATAAGTAAGATAACAAACAGAAGTGTATATCGACTTTGTTTAGTACTACATATTTAATTGATGATTGATATCTGCATATTATAATTTATCTTAAACTTTTTTCTGTGATAGCAATTTTCTCTATTTTTGTTTACTTAATGTTAACTACAGTTTATATAGTTAGAAAGCAATTTTTGAAAACTTATACATATTAATACAATAATAATAAAATACTGATTTATTGTACCAAAACATGTGTTTTTCAATATTTTTTTAATTGTGAATGTTTTTTGTCTTGATCAAGGTAGGCCTATATCTAAAAGTTTCATATACCTTCTAGTGTATATATTTGGACAGGTTACCATGTCAATGTCAACTAGCATGTTTGCATTGTTAGTAGAGGGAAGTTTGAACTTTTGAGCAATGCATTATTATATTAAGACGGTTGAAGAAGGTCTTGGCTTGGGGGTTAATGCAGCATAGGCATCATTTTACGGTGCTGTCGTTTTATCATCGAAATTAATTATTGTAATTCCACTAGTGTTTTCAATATAACCTGTTGACTTAGCGGCCACCAAGTTTAATGAGTATATATTCATTTTGCTTTCATAAGACACTTAATTTAGGAATAGTTACATATTTGTAGAATCAGTGCCTATTTACCATCTATGCTGTATAGTGAGAAACAAATGTTCTAGATCGATGCTCATAAACTTTCAAATTATAACACTTAATCAAGTAGACAAAAAATGAATTTCCATGCTTATATCTATAATGAGGAAATTTATGAAATAATTTTTATAAAAATTAACTGCCTATTTGTGACCACTTAAGTAACATAATTCATAACATTTGTAATAGTTTGCAGGTACAGAAGTTCCGAGGTACCGAATGTTTTGTTCTATTGAGTAACTAGTTTTAGACAAAATAAATTAAATTCATACAATTTTTCCCTGAGAATTCCAAAATATCAGAATTTTAGAAACGGAGATGTTATCCAGACAGATATGTGTGTTTCTTGTGTCCATTGTTTAAAATACATATTTTGATTTTGATCTTTCTTGTTGGAATATATTTTATAATTTAATTTATTTGTGACTTAGAAAGATAAGAATACAATTTGTATGTGAAATGGCATATGCCTATATGTGAATGTAATCCACTATTTTACATGTGTAATAGTCGTTCCTGTTATATAAATGCTTGGCATGAGCATTAAACTAGCCAATTTTACTTGGTCTTTTTAAATATTCAGAAATTTTTACAATTTCAAAAAAGTCTGGATAAAATTAAATAAGTTTTCATGAAAGACTTTTAAGTCATACCACGCAGTAGCAATTGCCTTTGAACTCAAAAAAATTTCAGTTATTCATTCCATTTGGTTCTCCTTATACATACTGCACAAAAATTAAAAACAAAATTCAACTCTTTGACAGATAATAATGCAAGAAATGTGCACTAATATATATCCTTTTTTTGACGTGATGACGTCTTATAAATCGATGAACGCCGGCTTCACGCACGAAAAAGAATGACTCATTGTCACGTTCCACCTGAGCCGAGCGTGCAAAAACCGGCCAACCACCGTGCGAGAAAATCTTCTATAATATCTAACATGTTAAGGCGGGATTTTTAACTAATTGCTCGTGATTATATTTAATCAAATTATTTAAATAAAATTTGCAAAAACAGTAAATAATATTTTTTAAAAATTAAAATATATGCAATTTTTCATGAATGTTTTATTATGACGTTATCACGTAAAATTATCGTCCGTAAACCGACTTTACAGACAACAACCCCCCTTTTTTTAATTTTTTTTTGAAGTTCAACAACTCAGAAAGTCTACAAATATGACCGTGTCAAGAGTTAAAAACCAAATGATGACCTGTAACGGGACGTAGAATAAGTAGATACACTCTATCTCCGTGTCAACTCTACGCCGGGTGCTTGAAGGAGGTTTAGTGAGCGGCCATCCGTGGGCACCGGACTCCCGGGGTCCGGATGCTGTAACTCAGCCCTGGAGACGGGCGTCATCCCCTCCCCCTCCGTCCGGCCAATGATGAAAAAGGGGGGGGGGGGGGGATGGGACGTATCGGAATAATACAAGCGACGCTGTCCGGACCTTAACGTTGTCCGCATGGCGTGGACCCGCGCTCACTTGTGATTCCTCGCGGCGAGCACCTGGTTGGGTTGAGGGGGGGGGGGGGGGTTGTGTTTCCACGTACGTGAGAAACAAAAAAAAATAAAGAAATAACCGCCGCAGAGCCGCCGAGGCTGCCGGCAAGAAGTGTGTGTGTGTGTTGGAGGGGTGGGGGAGTGAAGGGTGTATGGCAACCCCCGTGGGCCAGGCAAGGAATACCAAAAAAACACCCCAGAGCGAGAGACGCGCCAGGTAGCGCGATCGTGACGTCAGAGGTTCGTGGCCAGCAAGGGGCGTGGTCAGTACCGTCTCCCCTCTCTTAACCTCCACGAGACCAGCGGGCTGATTACGAACACCATCGACGACTTGCGTTATTCTTCACGCGGTAACGAAACACGTATCGCATTTGGTGATTACGACCCACCTTGCGATATGCGTTTCGTTATTTTCCACGGTAACGCTAACCTGCGATACGAATCCATGACGTCAGAGGACAAGCAACAAATGAACAATTAATATGTTCGTCGAACAGACTATTTTGTAAGTGAATCATGAATACTTAGTGTTACTGGGAACAAAATAATCTTTTTTAATGCACTAATTTCTTAAATAAAGTCTTTAAAGCTTTTTTGCTGCCTTTTTCGTAGAAGTTTAAATTAAAAATGCAGTTAAAGATTTCGCGTCGTCATTGTGGCTAACTGCGTCTTGCCATTAAAACATAAACATCGAACGAGAAGCATGTTTAAACTTCAGTAGAATGAAAATGAGGCCACTCTACAGGTTACAAAATTAAAGGAACAACTAATTACCACGAACCCGTGTCTGTTTTTATTTTACCTATTATTTATATGATATGAAGAATGGAATTTAACAAATATTTAGTCAAGTTTGGTGTGCTTGTGTAAAATCATAACCTTATACTTCAAAGTTATACATATATGTGGTTATTAGCATACCTAATAAAAACAACACTTTTTAACATATTTCCAGCGGTGAGCTTTCTAGTTTATGTAATCTAATCAGTTAAAATTTTATAAATATATTTTAATACTCATGTGCTTTCGTGGATTTTATATACAAGTGTTTTGAAACAATGTTTCCAAGATATTAGTACCATTCGTAAATAAAAATAATTTTGCTAATATTTATATCATAGGTCACTCAAACATTTTTTACTCCCTTCGTACACTTGGTAAAGTTTAATTACAGAAAATTATTTAAATTTGTGGTTTTCTTGATTAGAGTGCACATGCGGCTATTAAAGAGAACACTGTTGAATATTTGTGTTCTCAGTTAAAATAACCCTTAGAGTGGCACTGGTAAAGTTACTGCTGCCCAACAGAAATCATGGTGTGGTTTATTAAGAGCCACAGAGAGTTTGCAGCCAATTTTTCTTCAAACAATGAATGTGAAGCTTGCATGTATCTGTGGATTTAACTGGCAAAGAGGCTTAACAAACGTTTAGGGACATTAAAAACCATTGACCATTGGCAAAATATTAGTTTTCTTTTTTTTTCTTTAGTGAATATAGCGTTACAATTTTTATGTAAGCAGCAGCCTTCAATTACAATGGAGAAGATATAGGCTACTTTTTGTATTTTCATTTTTTGAAGTCTGTTTTAAACTCTTCAGTGTGTTAGGTTGCATATTCTAAGGATAAAATTAAGCCCATAGTGTTTCAATTTAAAAAAGATTGACATTTTAAACAGTTATTATGGAACAGTTCTTGAAAATTTTCAGTGTAAGAAGAGTTTTTTTTATAATGTGAGGATATGAAAGTTCATTGCTATGTTTTTTTTTAATTGCTGTTTAATTTAATCTCACTACTGACTTAAACAAGTGAAACTAAGTACTGAGTAATTAGAATGTATGCAGTGTTTAATTATATTGTAAACAACTTTGTTTTCAAGATGGCATTCAAGTTGGTTAATGATCCAACATGTATGTAAATTATTAATATGGTGCAATTATTTTAAAAACAGTCTTAAATATTCAATAATTTTAATTATCCCCCTCCCCTTTTTTTCCATTAAGATAAATTAATAGATTACTTTTTTCAGCAAGTATAGAAATTGATGGTTTAATATGTAAAATAATATTAGTTTGAACAATTTCTGATGTACATGCATACCAGTTATTTAATCCATTTTTTTAATTCAGTAATGGATCAACATGATATATTCTGCAATAAAAAGAGCAGCATAAGAAATAGCTGCTAAGATAACAGCTGGCAATATTATCCAAGTTATATTTCTGAGCAGCCTTGACCAGAGAATTATCCAAATCTTCGGTACAGCATCATCATTGGGAATGATGTAGATTCTAGAAGGTGGTTTTGTCCCTTAACCTTTGGTAGACATTATATTGTGGTAGTCATGCATTTTGTTTATCCTATACTTTTCCAAACATTTATTTGAAAATTGAATATATATATATATTTTTTTTCAATACTGGTATGCTTCCAATTTTGTTGTTTGAGATTGGTGTAGTGGGTTTAAAATAAGAGTGGTGAAAATTAAGTTGTTAAGATACCTGAAAGTTGACAGAGAGAAATTGAAGGTGTGCTACATTTAAAATGAAACACAAAAAAATGAATTGCATGAACATGGAAGTGTTAATAGTTCATATTAAAAAAAATTAAAGTTGTTCTACTTAGAAGTGTATGCAGAATTTTGTTATGAGGGAGGAAGGGGGATGGAGAGGAGTAAAGTGGTATAGAAGCACTTAGCCTGCTGTTGGCTTTATTTTTTTTTTGGGGGGGGGGAATATAGATTTTTCTTTTAGGATTTTGGGGGAGGCATATATTCCTCTTGCCCCTGCATATACCCCTGGTAGGTTCATTATTAAAAAAAAGACCTCTTATATACCTTTTGTTTTCATAAGATAGCCAAGAAACCTAATAGTTTTTTTATGCATATTTGTTATAATGGCCATCAGTCACAATCAGTTACATATTAATTTACTGTATTAGTCTTTTATTTAAGTTAAATTTTACTTAATATAGTTAAATAAGCTGTTCAAAGGCTTCATCACATATTTTCAGAAACATTTGATTTGATCTCTAAATACTAGCTCAAAAATTGCTTCTGGTTAAACTTTTATAAAAATTGCTTATTTTAATATTCACACACATCCAAGCACAGATTTAATGGTTATTGGTTATTCTGATGATAAATAGAAAGATAAGAACAGTGAGTGATGATAACAATTCATAAGATGCAGAGTGTTGACTGGGGAGGTGCAAGGAATGGAGCTGTACCAAACTTTATCGCAAGATGAATCATACTAAGTCAATATTTGTTCCTGAATTATCTAGCTAAATGCAATGTGTGTCATTTAATTTGTCTGTACTTGTCTCAGTCTCAATAAACATACCTACATTGATTCTAAACTTACAATAATAAAAATTAGTTCAAAATATTTTTTTTATATTCGTCCACATGAAACAATGTCTATAGGTACTGTATACAAATGGGCTCACTGGCAACAACCAGCAGTTGCACCTGCTGGAACTTGCATTGATAGTCAGCTAGTCTAATGAAATTCTTCCATGTTATATCTTGTTTACACAAAAAAAGTAAAGAATGGTTATATACAAGCATTGTGAAATATTTGACTGGAAAAACCTTTATAATACTTTTAGTCAGCATACTTTATAGTATGTGTATTTTTTTATTAGCACCTCCTTTATTATAACTCTGCCTCTATGATACCTAGTGTAACCTATACAATTTATACTGGTAATGATCAATAGTACAATTTAAAGATAATAAAAAAAATATTTGATCAGTTGAGCAGCATTCAAGAAAGATAGCTGGCAGCTGATAAACAACATTCAAGAAAGACAGCTGGCAGCTGATGAGAAGCATTGGGAATATGTGCTTCTGAAATGGTAACCAGCAATTTTATTAAAAATGCATCAAAGAACTTAAAGAAAAGTTAAAATGCATGCTGGAGGCACGTGCTAAAATTGACAATTATGAGAAAATATTGTGTTAAGAAATCATTTTTTGTATATAAGATTCCTTACAGACAAAGCCGCCGCCATTCACAGACCGCTAAACAAAAGTCATTGTACTTGTTCTATACACGTTTCGTTCCGCGGTTTCGTCTGTAACTAGGGGCATGCAGATTTCGCGAAAAGATTTCGAGACTGGATGAAAGTTAAAACACTGTAGCACAGTCTGTGTTTCGTGACTGGGTGGAGTTTCTCCGAGGTACAAATCGACTGTAACAACACCAATCACAGTGATTCAGTGCGGAAGTAAACACGTCCTGAGTGGCTCGGTAAAATAAGGCAACGACTTCTCTTGCATACGGCCGCCAATAACAAGGAAGAAACCACAGGTGCGGGTATACCTTGTTGCAGTCTAATAGGCGTTCAGATCTTTTCGCGAAAAATTCCTGCCCCTACTATAACGTGTACTTTTAGGAGATTGGAAAATGCTAAGACATTATAGGTTAGTACAGAGAGCCTCTATCTTTAACATTACAGCATAAAATGATTGGGTCACCGCTCAAAGTCCCAGAGAGGCGCGTTGCCACCGCGAAGACTGCAGGCCAGTTCTGTGCCCGGCGCGTAGGGGCGAAGATGGGTGTGATGAACGGGCCGGTGTCGCCCTTAGCGCCCCCGCGCTAATAGACGTCGTGCAACCAGCCTGGCTGACACATTAAATATGGCTTAATTTATAGCCCACTAAATAAGCAACTTTAGACAGTGGCATGGATGTAGATCGCCGGGGGGGGGGGGGGGGGGGAAGAAGACTCGGGCCTCCCCTAGAATTAATAAGTTCCTCCTTGAGGGGGCCTGCATGAACTTGCAAAAGCTTGATGTGAACCGAGGATTTATGTCCAAACGGAAAACTTTCTGTATATTTTAAAGTTTCTTTTTTTCCTTATTACATGCAAATAGGCCAAACATGGGCAGTACACAACATACAAGCACCATATCCAGAGATGACTTGTGGTGGTTGAAACCCACGCACAAAACTCTTGGGCCGCGCGTGCCGCCCCCCCCCCCCCCCCCCCCCCACCCTCGAATAAGTTACGGAAGTTTTCGCGGGTCCGCCTTGCGGATCATACAGTCATCATGGACAGTAGCATTCTTTCCCTGTCTTGAAATACGCAATAGTACTTAATCATAATTAATGAAAATGTAAGGACATAACTTTCATAAATAGCAATTTTTATAAAAAAAATTCCAGATTTTGACAGATCACCAAAGTTTTCTGAGATAGCCTAAAAATGTGTTTTCAAGCATCATCGTTAAAAAATAATTACGTATCTCTCAAATCCCACTAGTCATGGGAAAAGGCTAATCCAAATCATATTTGTAAAAACTTCCCCCATCCCCCATCCCAAACCATTTTCCAAAAATATTGTCTATGGAGATCAAATAAAACCTATTTATCCATTAAGCACCAAATAAATTACCGATTAAAATCTTTTAACAGGTCATAAATTTACGGCCAGCGAGCATTTTACTTTTAATATGAACGCTTTATAACCCAATAAGTGCATCACCAAAATATTTGAGGATTACTTAATCCACAGCATAGACAAAAAAAACATTATTATGAACTGGAATCCGGGGTGGGAAAGTCGATGCCGAACTCCGCACCGCAATTTTACGGCTCTCGGTGTGAAAAGATCTGGGTTCGAGTCCCTGGTAAGGCCTTGTGATTGTCTTAATTTGTCGCTAATGTGTCGAAAAAAATGGCAATTTTCAAAATAGACTGCCAAAAAGTTAGTAACATGTCACTTATGGAACAGGGGCCTGGACTGTAGACAAGGAAATAGAGATGAAATAAGTAGTATAGGAAAGTATGTCCGGGGACTGGGTCCTGGGTGAGGTGCGAGGTGCCGGTGTCCGCCATATTGGATTGTGACGTCACGGCGGCCATCTTGGATAAGCGTAACGGGACACAGCGTAACGGGACATAACGTAACGGGACAAGTAGATAACGGCGGCCATTTTGGATCCGCCATTTTGGATCCGCCATTTTGGATGACGTAATTGTGTTTTCTCGAAAATTCCGGTGATGTGTTTTCCGCCATATTGGATGTAGACGTCACCGTTGCAATTTTCGTTACGGCCGCCATCTTTAACTTTTTTATTTATTATCCGATTTTAACGAATTTTTTTTTTTAAATTATAAAAAAAATTCAAATAATAAAATTTTAACAAAAAAATTTAAAAAAATTGTACTTTTACGACACGGAGTCCTCGGTTCGAACCCGACGAGTGCAAAAAAAAATAAAAATGGCGACCGATCCTTCCCTCACAGTGGATGCTGGCATACTGACTCCCACCACTTTTTTCAAAGCATATTTATCGTCACCTAGTATGACGTCATGTCCACCATCTTGTCTTCGCTGCTGGAGACCACCATCTTGTTTTCGTCGGCGAGAGTGCGCTGACACCATGTTAGTTTAGTTCTTATCCGCTAGAGTGCAGTAATCATTTATTATTACTGTGACACCCGCCATCTTGAAATTTGGCCGCCATCTTGAAAATCCGTAATTATTTAGCTAGAAATTCGGGAAAAATTCCAAAATTCATTAAATAAATCACTCATTAACTTACATATTGATTCGATCAGCTCCTGTCCTTGGTTCGATACCCGATCGATGCAATAATGTTTAATTTTATTTAAAATATAATAATTGCCATAAACCATGTTCAAAATTGATTAAATAAATTTGTTATCTATATACTGATTGATTAGATCGACTAAGGTCCTTGGTTCGATCACAGGCCGATACAAATCAACTTTAATACTTTAAAAAAATACCACAAAAGCGACAGGTTTGAGAAAATAAAAAACACCGCAAGTTCTTTTAAAAAAAAAATTTTATTACATAAATTCTACACTACTACAAGTACAAACAAATACACAGGCAAATTACTAAAGCCTTGTGGATTTCTCGATTCAAACAGTCTTCTTGTTGTATGGACCAAGTCCTTTACAAGACTTTAAATGTCTATTCAGTTTATCAGGTCGACATATTGGTACACCACAATTTTCACACAAAGACGAATTATCAACTTTATTAAAAGGACAGTGATATATTTCGTGTCGTTGTGCACTTTGAATATTTGCTAATGTTTTGTTACAAAATATACAGCTTGGTTCCGATGAATGTACAACCAGTCTATCACAATTCCTGAGGTGCCGTTTTAATCTTCCATATTGTACAAACTTGCTTAAACACCTGTTGCACTGATATTTAATGCGTTTAGAGTTATTATTACAATTGTGTATTACATAATCCCGTAATTTCAAGTTTTTGATCTTCTCACAGTAGGTGCAGATGGGTGATGGAACACCGCTGGATGCTCCTTCCTTCATCAATGCCACTGGAACTGTTGACACCCATTGTAACACTGATGACATGTTAACTTCTGAAGCCTTTGAGGTCTGCTCTGCGGAAGATGTTGCACAAATCGAAATCTCCTGCTGTGCTGAGAGAGCAGGTGTAGCTGTAGACGTCGTTGTCATCGTGCTCTGCACTGATGATGGTAGACCTTCGATCCAGGTTGGTGTAGATAGTGATAGTGATGCCATCGAGTTCTCAAGAATAGCTAGATACTGTTCTATTAATCAAGTCTAACTATCCGATCCGTTCATTACTGCAGCCAGAGACGAACTGAAGTTCATATCACCAGGGTCTCACTTATATAGACTCACCAGCTGGTACAGCACATGAGTCAAAACAATAACCATGTTCATTATACATCTCGGAGCATTTTTTATAATGATGATGTAAGCTATCAAGACGTGAAATTAGTTTATTACATTTTATACACTGAAATTGTATTCGTTTCAGTAAATTATTCGGACCACTGCTTCTTTCATGTCTGCGAGCATTTGAGGTTATAGTAAAAGATGCGCCACAATATTTGCACTGACGCAATGTACACTCTTCATTAATTGAAGTCTGGAATGCAGATGGTGAAACTTCAGCTGATGATGGAACAGCACGTATCGTTGTCTCCTCCGCAGTCGGTATCGGGATCTCCGACTCCATCATCGCTGCTGTCGGTAAACTTTCTATTCCGGTCGACATAACTAAATCTCACGAAACTTACTGGAGAGAGCACGTCCGTACTGCACCGTGGTCAGAGGTGAACTGCGGGTCCAGTCGTCTGAACCTCGCTTATATACCCGCGGTCTACTGGTATGCTACATGAGTCAAAATAATGTCTGTATTTAAAATTATTTTTTTATTAGGCACCTAAAAATTATAGAAATAAAAACACACACAAGTTCAAGTTTAACACATTTATTTATAAAACATACACAAATACACATTAGGTTAAGGAATCAAGCATTTTCACAAGCAAATTCTTTAATGCCGCACACACTGTAACATCAACTCCGGTTCCAACTGGTTCGCAGGCCACGGGATCAGGAACACAGGTTTCCAGCTGGTCATCTTCTGCGACGTCGACAACTCCGACAAGACATGGTCGATGACGTCTGTGACCACGTCTACGCCTGGGCTTTGGCTCAGTGCTAGTTGGGACAGATTCACTGCCTGAACTGCGACGACGAGACACACACCGTTTGGACGTCTGCGTAGAAGCATCACAGGTCGCAACAGGTTGCAACACATCCATGTTTGGTGTTGCACGTGCAGACGAGGCGACTACCTCAGCGATGCTGGCAGGAAGGATTGTGTGTGGTCTCATGTGATAGACGGCACAGTTTCCAGGTTCGCAACAATCTACCAGCTGCTGGGTCGGTTCGTAGGACACAGGAAAGTGCGCAAACCACCAATGCTGAGCGCCTCCATCACAGGTTTCTGTAAATGTACGTAGATACCCGGAATCCCAGTAGCTGTACTCGACACTGCTGAAGCTAGGTCTTGCGCTCACGTACACGTTAGCAGAATGAAACGTAAACATCTTCTTGCGGGTAGAACGACAACTGAAGGCACGTACGTATGTACGTCATTTATATATATGCAGGCTCCTACTAACACTGTGTGTGCCATTTCTGCATTAACTGCGAGTTTGTACAGGCACAGACACGATCAAACTTGTCACGTGACTGCACGTCATATATTGCACTAAGCCTGCGCAGGGAAGGACAGCCGTAGTCGGTCTGTAGGTCTACAATTACAACTGACGCATCACACAACTTGCTCAGCCATTTCTTCTGTTCAGGTCCGACAACGTAGATTAATTCGTTTTGAACTAGTAAATCTTCAATAGTGTTTTTCACTTGGTGGTACGGAATCTTTCCTTCGTCCCACTCCAGGCCATGGTAGTATTTACATAGCCATTCATTCGACCGTTTACTTTTTTCGTCTAGTAGTTTCCACGGATACGGAGGTCGGAAGCTGCGGGTTCGAGTCTTGTCTCCGGAGGTGACGCTAATTTCCTTGAGCACGAACCCATTTTGACTCTGGAAACCTTGCAGGTTGCAGTACATCTTGTCGCTAGCAATGCTCGGTCGTAACTAAATTATCATAGAAAACGAAACCGTATTTATGTCAGAATTTTCACAAGTTTGTCTCGACAATTGTACGATGCAAGCCGATCGTGAAGTATCAGACAAAAAGCATAGGTGTTTGGTGGAATGTTTCCGCTAGTCGTTATCTCGATCCTACAGTCGATGATGTTTGAATTTATTCGATCATCCTGTTTGGAAACGTCAAACACCATTAACGGAGCCTTGTTCTTGAAACTGTCGGGACTCAGTATCGGTGACTGTATCCGCCCGTAGTAAGCTTGCTGAAACTTGGCATACATTTGATATGCTAGAAGAAATCTTCCACTTTCAAAATCCATGTTCATGTCAACGTACGGATAACTTTTGCTGTTTAAAAATATTTTTACATTGCGTATTTGACAGTTATCGAATACGGAGCGACTCACTCCTGCATTGAGTTGTCTTCCGGTCTGAAGCCCGACGATGATGTATCTTGGTTTTTCCGTAGCGAAGCTGGACTTTACTATCCAATTGATACGCTGACTATGAGGCAAGCCGGGATAAGTTTCCAGGCTCCAGGATCGGAATGACACATCGAAGTTCTTACCATTTTCTATGTTCTTCAACATCTTGACTCGTTCAACGGTGCTCACTTGGATGTGGGGCAGCATCCACTCGATAGACTGTAGTGTTAGCGAGACATCTTGAGGGTTTTCTGCAGCGGCGACAATTGCATTAATGTGCGTGTTGGCTAGAAGTAGTACGAGCTCTTGCTTCGAATTAATGATTATATGCTTGTAGTCCTCAGCGAATCCAAGAAGCATGGACAGAGGAACACAAACTTCGAACTTCCCTTCGGCATAAACCGGAAGCTTATATTCATCCTCGAGAGCCCAACCGGCCATCTTTGCAGCAGACAGTTCATTTGGCGTGAGCGAAAGGTAATTTTTCATAGCAGATGTTATGCCTACATCTCTCGTCTGGTCTACCTCGACACCATTGAGTACATAAGTAATGCGTTCGATTAGGTGAAGAATACCATTGCAGGATATTGACGTCGTTGTCGGGTGCGTACCATCCGCTTTTGTCAGCGTGCCTCTTATACGTAGAAATGACTGTGAAGGTAAAGTACAAATATCTTGGTGCTGTACAGCAATGCGTACTTCCGATGGTAGTGCGTATGGTCCGAGCAGGAAAGGTTGGTACTCGTGCAATTCCATTTTCGTAATGCTGTCATCAAAAATGACCGGATCTTCCACGTTGAGGATTTCGTCTTCCATATTTACTCGGCCAGACCCGTATCAAGCCTCTGCGAGGCCCCTGGCATTATCCCGAAAAGAGGCCCCTTTCGCAGGAGTGAACATACCCCAAGCAAAAGACAGGGGTTTCGGGGTCCTTCCCGGTAAAATTTGTATTACAAGGTGTGCAAAATGGTGCTATTATAGGTGTTTTTTAAAACAAAAATATTGAATATACAGTTGGAAGAATTGCAATATTTTCTACTGTTGTTAATTTTTACACGAATAAATAATAACTTGTATTACATTAACTTTGTTCAGTTCCTGTGATACAAAAAAACAATACAATTCCAAAGGTTTTTCAATAAAATATATGTTTTAAATTGAAAAAAATACACTGTAAGTCTTTCACTATATATTTATTTATTTTATTTATACTTATACTTAACAGAACTAAGTATTATTAATGTTTATATCAGATTACATCAAAACATGCAGTAATAATTAACCTATAATTGTTTTTAAATTTTCAATCTGCGACTGATTAATTTCTGAGGTTATATTGAAATCAATTAATGGTCTTTAGGCTACTACTGTAAGCTGTAACAATACCAATTTTTATTTCAATAATGCAAAAAAGTGTTAATGAAAGATTGAACTTCTTCAAAATCAAGTATAACTTCCCCTTTAAGCACTAGCACCAAAGTCTACTTCAAAGTTTTCAACCTCTTGCACAAGATGCATATGCCTATCAATAATTTAAATAGGCTTCTTTCTACATTTTTTGAGGTAAAGTCTAGCTTTCTAATATGTCACATTCGATACTGAGAATGCTCAAACTGTTTAATGTTTCTTGTTGCATAGCACTTCCTTTTATATTTTTAATAATCTTCAAATTTAAAAAAGATCGTTCACCCGAAGCATTTGACACCATCATTGATAAGAACATTCTCAGAGAAATTTCCACGTTCGTAAATGCTGGCAACAATCCATTTTCATACAGATGATGATAGATGGCTTGTAAATTCAACTTCTTTGTAGGAGTAGATCGACACCCATCATCACCTTCTTCCAAATTTTCTTCGTACATTACAATATTTCTTTCCCCTTCTGCTTAACCAGAGTTTGCACAATCGGAACCATTATAATGGTGTAGAAGCTGCAAAATGTCTTTATTTTATGTAAGATAACTTTTTTAATGTAGTCATTATTCAACAAGCTCCAACTAGTTTACATCTTGTTTGTATACAGAAGCAAAATAGTCGCAACAAATTTTCAGTTTGTCTTCTTGAAGATCAATTAAATCCTCCAGAAATCCGAATATCTTCATAACTCTTCTGTATGCTTCTGTGCGTATATTTAGATTTAATACCAATGAGTCTATGATTGGAAGGTAGGTCTCAACTCTAAGTTTATCTCTTCCTTTGAGAATAGTATCTGGGTTGCTGCTGTTGCCGAAAAACGTAAGCCGAGTGCTGCGTCTATTTGTTCTATCCTCAGAATTCTCACTATTTGTGTTTTCAGTTGATGCCAAAGCGGAACTTTCGTAGCTGTCAAAACTGCCTCTTTTCTGTTCAACATATGATTTTAGAGACTCGAGAACTTTAACAGCTACTGACAAAGTAAGAGTAGGTTTTTGCAGGACTGTGTTGATCTTTTTGATTCTTCCCAAGATATCATTCCAAAAGTAAGTGAGAAACACTGTCTCAAATCTTTCCATGCATTTCTTCAAACCCGCAGCTTTTAATTTCGTGTCAGCATACTGCTCGGTGTCATTTCTAATCGCATCCAGTACTGACTTAATCACTTCATATCCTTCGCTCAATGCTAAAACAGCATCTGCCCTAGCTGACCATCTAGTCTTGGAGAGTGGTTTTACCTTTTTACTTGAATCATTCATAGCATATAACAAAATGTTCCATCTGCTAGTTGATGCTGAAAAATGTTGTACAGTGATTGAATGAAGTCAAAATATTTTGTCGCATTTCGGTTGCTTTCTGCTGCTACTACACCAACAAGATTCAAAGAGTGGGAAGAACATGGTATAAATTCTGCTAGTGGGTTTTCTTGTCTGATTCTTGCTTGCAAACCAGTGTATTTGCCACTCACGTTTGATGTATTGTCGTAAGATTGTCCCCGACAATTTTCAAGAAGAATACCACAGTTTCTCAGAAAATCAGTTACTTCTTTGAAGAGTGTTTCGGCTGAATGCCCATTAATGGCAATGAATTTCTAGAACCTTTAAGTTGTTTCACTATTTATTACATACCTAATAATAAATGTAAGATGATCAGTATGTGCTATATCAGGTGTGGAGTCTACACATATCGAGTAATACTTGGCCTCCTTAAGCTCTATAACAATCTGATCAAACATTTTTCTCCCCATCACTTCTATGAATTCATGACATACAAAAGACGACAGGTAAGAAACATTTCCTCGACCTGTATTTCCATATTTCTTTATATGTTCTTTTAAAAATGGAACATATTCACTTATCATCTCAAGTGACCCTAAATAGTTCCCGTTATGTGGATAACCAAATTTCTCTTGATCTCCTCTGAATGGTAGACCTCTTTCAGCTAAAAACCTTACGACAGAGACAACTCTAACCAAAACATTCTGCCAATATTCACATTCCTTATTAATTTCGATCTGGAGTGCTGTATCAATTCTTCCTACTTCTTTGCAGCATCTCAAGTACACTAACATATTATTTCTATGCTCCTTCCCATTTTCGTGGCCAGTTAGAGACTGTGTTGCATGTTTCCAATAGTTGAAGCCTTCTGAACAGAAGGGACTGAAAGAATTAGAACCAAAAAGTTTACAAACAAATCAATATACTCGACCAGATGATGGTAAATACAGTAACCATTCACGCCTGATTTTCTCCCCAGTCTGAAGCTCCCGGAAAAACATGGATGGACACAATGTTCGTGACTCAATTACTTTTTTGCTATCTTGTGAACACTCATATTTACGAACAGAATCAATAAAATTGTGGTTGAAATTTTGACAGCTTGAAGGGCCTTTCCTTATCCAATATTCTTGAAGTTCATTTTTAGAACCTCGAAATAACTTCCATTGTTCTACATCTTTACCTGGTTCCATTTCATCACAACTGCGTATTTCATCTTTTTCATGTGAAACTGAATTCTGAAGGTCAGAAATAGTTGCAGGAGAGCTGTCGGGATAAGCTTCTTGAACATTTACGAGTGGGGAGGATGACGGTGACGGACCAGGAGATGAAATATTGTGATAAACTGGAACTGAATTCTGAAGGTTATAAATAATTGAATAAGAGCTGTCGGGATAAGCTTCTTTAACATTTACGAGTGGAGAGGATGACGGACCACAAGATGTAGCATTGAGATCAACTGGAAGACGATCTGAAGAACTAAAAGTGAGATCACTAATCAAGCCTAAATTTATTTCAGCACCAGAAACTGTTTTAAGAAATGAAGTCACTTTTGGTAAAGATTCTATAAATAGTTGACATCTTTTAGCCTTTTGTATTTTATGGGCACCACTTTCATAGATACGTTTCATGATTGCGATTAAGGAGCACTTTTAATCTTCTAATAAATTCCCACAGTTACATGGTGGACTGTTCACCTGAAAATAAATTACTTGATTTAATCATACAATCAAAATAAGAAAATTGCAATACATATATAAAGACACACACACACTATTTGGATCGGAAAACTACATAGGACATTTGTCTATCTGTGCAGATAAATGTATTGTATAAACCAATGGATTTTGGAAATAAACGACTGTCAAATAGCTACATGAAACAATAACACAAGAAAAAAAATTAAAAAATTCGAACAGGCAAACTTAAAACCCAGACCTTAGATATTCTAGCTGTGAACCTTCATCCTAGCCAACTGTTTTTTTTATGTTAGACTCCTTCGCGAGGTCGAGATAACACCAACGAGTCTAACATTCCCCCCTTTACAACTATTATGTCAAGCCCTGTGACTGTGTGACAGTGACAATACAGACTTGTGTCAAGTGGTGACTCTACCGGACGAACACAAATACCCATGCCTTACCCAGGACTCGAACCCAGAACAGCAACCGCCCGCACCACAGTCAGGCGCGCTACGCAGACCGGCAACTCGGTCACTATGCCACTACTGAAGGATGTGCAAAACTTTAGAAAAATAAGGAAAATACAAATTTCTTAGAATCACGTTTTTAGAAGTTAAGTTTTTATATACTATTAAGTAATTATATGAATTTGTCTTTTAATTACTAAGTAATTACGGTATATGACTTTGTCTTACAATTACTTTTATACCCCAATCCCAACAGAAAATTAGAACATGTTTTATTATGGTTTCTGTTATATTTTCGGGTAAAGAAACTGTAAAACCCAGAAGCCCGTTATACAATGGCTCGGAAGCGAATTCGTATAATAAAAACACATGTGAAAAAGTGTTCTAATACTGTAAATAATATTTAAATCGTAATCACTAGAAATACCACATTTTGTCACACACTGCATATTTCTCCTCTCTTTTTTCTACTTCTCATTTCTGTTTTATAAATATATATATATATATATATATATATATATATACATACAAACACTAATGGAGGTGATGTACTGATGTACATAAGAAGCTGACGTAGATTCATCATGAATTTATAAACTATATACGACAGAAATGTTTGTTTAATGTTTAGACATGTGTAATATTGTAAATGCATAACCTTTTTCATTTATTTTGTAATCCTTATGACTTGTCCAATATCTTTGTACAATTGGGTATGAAAAATATCTTAAGGATGCAATAATAAAAAAAACTGCGTTTTCAGGTCCGCATCCGAGTTATTTCGCTTCTGCGCCATTGTAGAACGATCTTAAAAACTACTACGGAAGTGGGCCTCATATGAATAAACAGTAGGCTAAATTTCTCATGCTATTGCTAAGCCCAGTGATACAAATCACTTACCATTACTGTACACACATTTTACAAAACGGCAATTTATTTTTAGTAACAACACAGAAAACAAACTTTCGCTTACTCTACTAGCCCAGCGCAAAACTGTTTCTTTACGCAGTAGATCGATTCCTCGATAGGTAAAACGCACATTGTTTAAATGTACTGCCAACAGAATGCGCGCAGTGCACCTGCACGCTGACAACCATTCGACAGCTAGATGCATGATACGATTCCTTTCGATTAGTTTGCCAGTGTGTAATGTATAAATTATTAAAAACGAAAAAAATATATATGTAAGAAATTATGTATCATCGAATATTTTTTATTCCTCAATCCGGAACAAGAAATATTTTTCTTGCAATTGTGTATTGTCACACACTTGTCACAGACAGAACAATTGTAGTGTGTGTTATCTTTGGCGATGGTGATTTATGTGAGGCAGACTGAGGCCCCCTGGGGAGCGAGGCCCCCGGCGGCCGCCGGGTGCGCCTATACGTTAATACGGCACTGTACTCGGCACTTGTCCAATACTGAGAAGATACTTTATTTTGTCAGGTGTTAATGCACCGATGTCTGGTAGAGAACTGTTCTTATTCACTACAATACGATTTCTTTTATAACTGTTCGGTGTTACGAACTTTATGCCCATCGCTTCAAGTGCAGACGTAATGTAATTTCTTCGTCTTGAAAATTCACCAATCGTCCTCGCTGGTCAACGATTCTGACGACGACTTCGTGTGCGCACTTCACGACGACTGGAACGTAAATGATACTTTGCGGTACTTCTACCAGTTTATATCCTGGCGGGACCATCGGTGAAAACTCGTGCAGCATGTTGCTTAGTCTTCCGTTGAGATACGTTCCACTTGCCAAATTACAGTTTATTCTTATGACATTCACAGGCAAAATGTTTACTGCGCGCGTAGATTCGTACGTTCTTCCTGTATCATACACCTTTGATTCGAATCCGAGCATCGTACCTATGGTGCCAGGTTTCGTAAAGTCAACATTTTCACTGCATGTTAGAATACTTTTTTGAGTGTTTGGATTTCCACGCAGTTGAAAGTCTACATCCTGTGGTAACATATCCCTGATGTACTTTGCAATGTCATCAATTTCGTAAGAGCCAACAGGTAACTGTATTTCATGAGCGGTCCCATCGCTTTTCAGGAAGCAGATCTTGCAATTTTCTTCGTCAATGTTCGGTATGGCATTATACGTTTGAAAATCTACGAGTCCGATACACCATTCTCCGTCTAAATCCAGAGGCGGGAAATGAACCGCCCGCAGCTCAGATGCGTGACCTGTCAATGTAAGTGTTATCGACATGACTAATAAATTATCGTCACTGCACAACCTTTAAGTAGCAATTTTTATTTGTCAGCTATTTTTGTTTGTTAAAAAGCGAAGACACAAGTGTCCGCAGTTTGTTTGATTAGGCCTCTGTTCCGTTTCGTAATTGTAAAACAACGTAGTGGACCGGCCCAGGTACTGTCGCAGTTCGGGCGGAGGGCGTAAATTTCCAAAACTATCGTAGTACTCGGCCATGTTTCCCGTCTTTACATAGGCCACCCAGTGCGTGCCGCGACCCGCCGACGTGTCTAAATTAATTATGGCACGTTCATGCGTTTTTGGCTTGCTGGGCAAAGTGTCTCGCATAAACACGCCGCGGAAATTTGGTATTTTAAGTTTGCGTGCGTACATTATTAAATCTATATTGGTGAGCGATCGTTTCGGCAAAGAACTTAGGATTTTCTCTTTACTCGTTTCTTTTTCATGCCTCGACCTGTCTTGTGAGGTTGCAAGTACAGTCCTGCGCCGTTTTTTTTTACCGATGGCAATGGCTTCCATGCTGGCATTGTGTCGCTGTGCTTCTTTTAACTGCTTGCGCTCATTCTTCGAAGTGTTGACTGCCCGCACTATACCACTCGTTGCACCGATGAGGCCGCCGAGAGCACCCAATGCAGGCAAAAGCAAAGGAAGAAATCCTCCTATAATCTTCTTGTTGAGAGTCTGTAATTTTTGCTTGGCTTTTTGCACGCCTGCACCAGTCTTGCGTTTGGTCTTGCGTGAGTTAGTCTTTGACTTGATGGAGCTGGCTCGTTGAGCACCCAGTCCTAATTTCGTCTTTGCCTTCATGATTTTAGATACGCTCCAGGCCGCGATTTTCTCTCCTAGTCCCGCGTTCGACGATTTACTTATATCTTCGGCTTCCTGTGCCAATATCTGATCTGCTCTGTGCCTAGATTCCAGATCCTTGCTTAATGAATATGCGATATCGTGCTGCTTGCACTTTTCGTCCAGAGAATTAATTCCCACGTCACCGCGAGCTAACCTTTCGCTAGTTTAGCCCCGGGGCCGCAGAATCTGTAGCCGGGAATGTGTAGCTCGAATGGTAGGTTGTTTATCAGTGAGTTTACGAGTCCCGCACCGATGTGTTTTTTGTTCTTACCTCTTCGAGTCATTACGCACAACTGACCAGAAAGTATAAATACGCTTCTTTTATACAATTACTTTAGTACAATGCAGGTCGTGAAGCAAGACGTGTGTTTGCCCGTGCGCATTACGCAAGACGATGTATTTAGTGCGCGTGAATCACGACATGGCTTACTGTTGCCTTCTGCCGTACGATGCATAATGGCGGGTCCGTCCAACTGCGGTAAAACGTGTGTTTTACTGAGTTTACTGGAGGAGCCAAATGGTCTTCGGTTCGAGAACGTCTACTTGTATTCCAAGTCGTTGCAACAGCCAAAGTACCGGCGCCTAGCTACTGTTCTACGCTCGGTGGATGGTCTGGAGTATTTTCCGTTTAGCGATAATACCGATGTTGTACCTCCAAACGAAGCAAAGTCTAATTCCGTGTTTGTTTTCGACGATGTAATGTGCGAGAAACAAGGCATAATACAAGAGTACTTTTCCATGGGCAGACACGCCAAGGTAGACTGTGTATACCTGTGTCAGACGTACAGTCGTATTCCAAAACATCTCCTACGAGACAACGCGAATGTCATAGTTTTGTTTCGCATGGACGAACTTAATTTACGCCACGCTTATGACGATCACGTAAACACCAACATGTCGTTTCAGGAATTTAAAGACATGTGTTCCTTGTGTTGGAAAGACGAACACGGATTCCTAGTCATAGTCAAAGACTGGCCTCTATATAAGGGCAGGTACAGACGAGGTTTCGATCAGTTTATTGCCAAACATGAGTCATAGCATTTCAAAATTCGGTCGTAGCAGTCGAGACTTACGTACTGCTCTCAAGTCTCATGACGGCGATATCCGCAAATACATTTCGCTACTGGCTCAAAAAGTAGACAGTGTGAAAAAGGAATTACTAGAGTATCTCGTTGCCATCGATCAGTGTGTGGAAGCCTCGGATTCTCGCATTCGCGACATGATCGAAGTATCGAACGCACAAAGACGGGACGATCTGAGGACTTTTCAAAGTAGTCTGAAAGCATCACTATCTCACTTGTCGACAAATTCAGATTCAGCCAAACACAAGAAAGAAGTTTCTGCGAACGAATAAAAAAGTATAAAAGGAGGTCTTGCAATAAGTTTTCAGCCAGTACAATGTCGGACCTGGCCAGTGACCTTCATCGAGCTATACAGTCTGTTCGTGAAAAATATCTACTTGCTAGACGAACCAGACTTGCACGTGAGATGGCAAATGAGGAGATATTTAAACCAATCACTAGTCGTCTCGACGAACTTAAAAACAAGGAAGAACCGGCCATCATTGTGAAGACAGAAGTTGAAGATGAAATGCCAACTGTAAAGAAGAGAAAGTATGAACCAGATCGAGAAGAAGAGGACTTAACAAGTACAGAGTCCATGCACAAGAAAAAAATACCGAAAAAGGGACATCAAGTTAATGCAATGGTCCGACCATACCTGATATCGTTTACGAGTCGGAATAATGACACGACCTACGGAGTGTACAGAAAACAAAATAAATGGTTCCTCGGTGCTAAAGAAATAGACTTTCTACCAGGAAATATCGTGCACGTAGCAGAGTTCAAAACGCGCGGGACTCCGGGTCTGTACGAATTGCTGTTTCGCAGGGAACCTAAAGGATATTCTCACAACGACTTACAAGAGTACAAAAAACTGCTAGAGCTAACCAATGCACATTTTCGCGATAACGATCCAGATAGTGGTGTATATAAAGACGTAGATCATGAAAAAATCGACATTCTCGCTAATCTCTTCAGTGAACTAACAATACATGGTGAAGGTTTAAAAAAGCTAGAAAGTGGTCAGATATTTGACTATGTATATTGGGATGATCCCAATGAATTAGTTGATCGCCTTAGAATTCTACATGCTTCGCTTAGTGTAGGAAACTATTCACACATCAACGAAATAGTCTCCATACTTGAAGAACTGAGGGAAGCCGGCTACATACAATGAGTCGAACCGGAATCGCTCGCGAACTTCATGCTCCTGCTAGACGAAAATACCTTCGTCGCAAAGTCATAGTTCGTGGAATTGATGATTTATTCCAGGCGGACCTTGTTGAGATGATACCGTATTCCCGATTGAATAAAGGTTTCAAGTACATGTTGACAGTCATCGATGTTTATAGCAAGTTCGCTTGGGCTAGACCTGTCAAATCAAAGACTGCAACTGACGTAGCCAAGGCCGTGAACAATATTTTGCGTGATGGACGTGTACCGTCGCACCTGCAAACGGACTTTGGGAAAGAATTCTACAATGCGACCTTCAAGGCTTTGATGAAGAAGTATGGCATCAAACACTACTCTACATTTAGTAACGTCAAAGCCTCCGTTGTCGAAAGGTTTAACAGAACTTTGCGTTCCAAGATGTGGCGACAGTTCACGGCTAAAGGAAATTACAAGTGGCTTGACATCTTGTCGAAACTAATATGCGAGTATAATTCCACGGTGCATTCTACCACGAAAATGAAGCCAAAGGACGTAACGGACAAACGCCTGCTTCAAACAGTGTTTTCCAACACGAAGAAGAAAGATCCACGAAAGCGTAAAGCTAACGTCGGTGACATTGTGCGAATCTCCAAGCAGAAAGGTATCTTCGAGAAAGGTTTCACTGCGAACTGGAGTCCCGAACTTTTCCGTGTGACACATGTTCGTGAATCAGAGCCTAGGACCTACTACCTCGAAGATTTGGACCACAAACCTATCCTTGGCGGCTTCTATGCCGAAGAGATTCAGCCTACGTTGTATCCCGATACGTACTTGGTGGAGAAGATTATAAAACGAAGAAATGGACTGTCCTACGTCAAGTGGTGGGGATTTCCACCTCGCTTTAATTCGTGGGTGGCTGATGCGGAAATCGAGAAATCCAAAAGGCTTTAGTAATTTGCCTGTGTATTTGTTTGTACTTGTAGTAGTGTAGAATTTATGTAATAAAAAATTTTTTTTAAAAGAACTTGCGGTGTTTTTTTATTTTCTCAAACCTGTCGCTTTTGTGGTATTTTTTTAAAGTATTAAAGTTGATTTGTATCGGCCTGTGATCGAACCAAGGACCTTAGTCGATCTAATCAATCAGTATATAGATTACAAATTTATTTAATCAATTTTGAACATGGTTTATGGCAATTATTATATTTTAAATAAAATTAAACATTATTGCATCGATCGGGTATCGAACCAAGGACAGGAGCTGATCGAATCAATATGTAAGTTAATGAGTGATTTATTTAATGAATTTTGGAATTTTTCCCGAATTTCTAGCTAAATAATTACGGATTTTCAAGATGGCGGCCAAATTTCAAGATGGCGGGTGTCACAGTAATAATAAATGATTACTGCACTCTAGCGGATAAGAACTAAACTAACATGGTGTCAGCGCACTCTCGCCGATGAAAACAAGATGTTGGTCTCCAGCAGCGAAGACAAGATGGTGGACATGACGTCATACTAGGTGACGATAAATATGCTTTGAAAAAAGTGGTGGGAGTCAGTATGCCAGCATCCACTGTGAGGGAAGGATCGGTCGCCATTTTTATTTTTTTTTTGCACTCGTCGGGTTCGAACCGAGGACTCCGTGTCGTAAAAGTACAATTTTTTTAAATTTTTTTGTTAAAATTTTATTATTTGAATTTTTTTATAATTTTTAAAAAAAATTTCGTAAAATCGGATGATAAATTAAAAAGTTAAAGATGGCGGCCGTAACGAAAATTGCAATGGTGACGTCATCATCCAATATGGCGGAAAACACATCACCGGAATTTTCGAGAAAACACAATTACGTCATCCAAAATGGCGGATCCAAAATGGCGGATCCAAAATGGCCGCCGTTATCTACTTGTCCCGTTACGTTATGTCCCGTTACGTTATGTCCCGTTACACTGTGTCCCGTTACGCTTATCCAAGATGGCCGCCGTGACGTCACAATCCAAGATGGCCGCCGTGACGTCACAATCCAATATGGCGGACACCGGCACCTCGCACCTCACCCAGGACCCAGTCCCCGGACATACTTTCCTATACTTTTGAAATAGATATGAAGTTATGAGGAATATTTTGTCAGTTACGAGGTGAGACAGGATCAGGTATTATATAGTGCAAGCAAGGGCAGGAGTATAGGACTGGAATGAGATCATTGAAAAAACAGGAATAAGGCGGTATGACCATGTCCAGAGAATGGAAAAATAGACACTGCCTAGGAAAATGATAGAGTTGACGTACACAGGAAGAAGTCCTCAAGGAAGACCAAGGAGGAAGTGGGAAGAGCTGGTAAGGTAAAGGAGTGCAGGAGAGAGGAGGAGAATTGATCAGAGTGAAGGAGGAGGAATGGTGGAGGGACATAAGTAGTTGAAGGCATTTTACTGGGCTGATCCGGTCGCAGTTGATGATGATGATGATGATGATGATGATGATGATGATGATGATGATGATGATGATGATGATGATGATGATGATGATCGTGACGACGATGAAATAGCAAGTAAATAAAGAGGGGACGGTGTGGAACTTAGCTTATGTTATACCTGTCCCCAAAACCCAATCCCCACCATCGATCTCAGACTATTGTCCGGTATCTATTCTTCCAGTTCTGTTCAAGCTGCTGGAATATATCGTACTTAGTCAATTGAATGCTTACCTAACTGAAAATCACTTGCTGGTCAAATACCAGTCAGGGTTTTAGAAAACAACACAGTACAAATACTGCACTTGTCAATATAGGTAGGCCTACTGGATGACATTCAACGTGAAATTGTAAATAAGCATGTTACACTGCTCGCCTTATTAGACTTCGAAAAGGCTTTTGACAATGTTGATCACGATATTCTCTGTGCCAAACTGAAATATTATTTCAGTTTCTCTGATAATGCTGTTGTGTGGTTTACGTCATACTTATCGAACAGGCACCAGTGTGTGAAATCTGGCAATTCATTATCAGCCTGGCACCTTGTTAGCTCAGGTGTTCCCCAGGGTTCCATGATTGGCCCTCTTATGTTTTCCTTGCACATTAATGATCTTCCTCTAGCCATTAAGGGGTCCGCCTCGTCAGGGGTGTATGTGTGTTAGTGAGGCGGGATGATAAGCGCGACGCTCGCTGGTGCTTCCAGCGCGGTATAGCCTCTAAGCGCAAGTCTCTGAACTGACGCGCATTCGTCTCGTCGTCACAGGATAACTGTGAAATTTGAGCGGTGACCGTAACATTATATGACGGAGAAATGAAGTTAAATGTGTTATACAAGCCCCTTAAGTGCTTTCAAGAATCTGTACTGATTGTTTTATGCCTAAAAATTACTCTGAAAACACGCGTTTTAGGCATTTTAAAGCTTCTAAAAATACAATTTAAAAAATTAATCCGAAATTAAAAGTACTTTTCGGCCCTCAGCGAACTCTTAAATGCTATTCGTAAATGGGCCCCACTCGGATATCTTGAGTAGTTTTGAAATCGCATTGTTTTTCCTGAAGCTCTGCACACCGTATGTGTGCCCAGGTAGGCGAGCCCCTTAAGTACTGTCGATACCACTTATATGCTGGTGATTTACAAGTTTACACGTCTTTTCCACATCATTATTTATTAAACGCTATAAATAAGTTGAATTTGGATATTTATTGTATTTTTAAATGGTCGATAAAAATGGTTTGCAAATAAATCCTTCTAAGTCACAGGTTATATTGCTAGGGACAATTATTGCTATGCTGTCTGTAATATTTTCATTTAGCGTCCCTGCTATAATTCTAGATAAAAAAAATTTGACATTTCACCAACAGTTAAAAACAACTTTGGTATTATGCTTGATAGCTCACTAAACTGGTCTCAACATATAACGTTGGTACGTAGACGGGCGTTCGGCACTTTGCATGGCATAAAACGTCTGAGAAAGCTTTTGCCTACCTGTGTTTAAAAAAATACTTAATTCAGTCGCTTATAAACCCGATTTTTGTATACTCCGATACTGTTTATGGCGATTTAACCAAGGCGCAATGCAAAAGGTTACAGCGTATTCACAATTTGTTTGTCCGTTTTATTTTTAATTTAAAGAGTCGTGAGCATATCTCTCCGTACTACAATAGGTTATCTTGGCTAAAACTGTAAAAAAGGACGACACTTCCATTCCCTTTTACGCTTAAGAAAAGTGTGATTCAATAGGTATGAATGTGCGTGTATATGTATGTTTTATTGTAAGAAAATGTATTATTATATATAAATGGTTTATGTCTTCATTAACATTTTTTTACTTAAATGTTTATATAATTAAATATCTTTAAATATTAAGAACTTAACATTAGGTATATTTTGAAAAAGGCCGTTTTATAATATACATTTAATATAATATTATTATAATTTTAGTAGATTATTTGTATCACATGTACTAACGTTTTGTGATTTTTATATTTGTACTGATATGTTAATTCAGATTTTATTTTATTATTTGTGACAATTGTTGGTATTTCTAGGCTATAGTATTTAAATAAAGTTTATTTTGCATGTATCTAGTTAGTAAAGATGTAGGATATATGGTTAAATGTACGACAATGAGGTACGCCTTAGCTTCACCACTTAAAATAAGGCAATACGTAAACAAAATTACCAAAACAAAATGCCAGGTTCAAGTAAAATAAAGAAAAATTACAAATAAAAAAAATGTATTGCAGAAAATTTTCAAGTACAAAAAAAACCACGTAGTACTGTTTGTTGATGTCTACAGTCTTCCTAGAAGGTGGAGTGAGTCGTTTGCATGCCTTTACATGTGTTTTCAGCATATCGACACTTGTAAATCGATTAACCAGTTACGTCCGATCGGTGAACATACTAATCTTCCGGTCGACCAGACACGCACAACCAGTCGGTTGGAAAGTCTATCAATTCCAGTTGGTGGCCAGTTACGCCAAGTCAGTGGCCAGAAAAGTCTATTCGGTGACCTGAACGCATGGCCAGTAGGTCGTCTAGGAACGTCAGATAGGTTGGCCAGACACGCACGTCCAGTAGTTGGTTAGGCTGACACCTCAAGCCTGTGGCAAGGTACACCCAGTAGGGGGTTAGGCCCGTCTATTCAATGGTCAGGACCAGACCCCCAACATAATTCTGTGGGCTAGAAGTCATGATACCCCCCCCCCCCCCCAACCCATTTTTTTTCTAACAGAGATTTAAAAAAAAAAATTTTTTTTCCTTTATGTATATTGTTTTAGTTACACCTTTTTTTTAATCTTTTCACAATTATTTTTTAAACACATTAAAACTAGTTTTAAGTCAGTGTTTCGATTGTCAACGTAAATTTGATTTTGAAAAATGGCAAATAAATGAGTGTAAGTGTTTTCTGTACTGTCAACATGGTGTCACGTCAATTTTTGGTGGTTTTGTTACTCACAGTTGTAGATTCAGACACGTTCTGTACGCAGACCATATTCCGAATAATATTACTCTGGTGTAATATTTCATCGGTACCTAAATTTAGGCCTTACTGTTTAATTGTTTTCTACAATTTATTTAAAATTGCCTACTTTTTTGTTTTAAGTTTTTTTTTCTTTCCTTCACAGGCCCCCTAGACCCATGGGCCCCGTTGCCATAGCAACGGTAGCACCGGCCATGGGGGGGCCCTGGTCAGGACTGCATGTCCAGAAGGATGTCAGCCACATCAAGTTGGCAGCCAGACGCATATACAGGTTGTCAGAAATATCTAGTCAGTAGCCAACAGGTCCTTTTTCGTCGATACTCGGCGAACATTTTAAACATGTATTCAATGTCAGACCAAAAGACCATTCATCTCTGAACCACGAGGCTAATCATGTACTGAGTACATCAAAAAGTAAGCTAAGTCAAAAAAGAAAGCACTTTCAGCCAAAAGGAAGCACAATCAAAAACCAGGAAGCACAGTCAAAAATGAGAAAACACTAAAAAAAATAATTAAATAAAAAAAGAAAGTACATTTAACGAAAAGGACGCACTTGCACGAACATTAAAAATAGCGAGGATACGTTCTCGCCACAGGGATACGATCTCATCGGAGGTTTACGTTCTTGTCAGAAGGATATGATATCTTACTTAAATATATACGCTTGAGAAAACTCTTGAAACAGTTTATAAATACGATTTCTTTCACTAATATTCACGATAAATAAATGTTTTTTTAATGACATGGACCAGTATTCAATATCAATCAATAGAGACCTGCAAAATTCGCGGATTCATTCGGTGATAGTCTAGAATTCAAACACTTATACCTCTTAGATAATTTTGCTATTGGCTTAGTGTTCATCTGGACGCATCTCAACCAGTTATAAACTCTCAACAAAAGAAGGATCGAATCACAGACAAACCAGCTGAGACGACTTACAAGTCGGCAGCCAATGAACTTGCGTTATTTGCCCGAGTGTACAGGGGTATGTGCAGTCTATCCTGAAGGCCATCGAAACCTCGAATTTTGAAGGTCTCTATGACAATCACTACGTATAAGATTTAAAAGCAAAAATATAATTTTTAATATGTTTGTAGCTCTTTTTTTTTTCGTCCTGTAAAAATTTCGCTGAATGGTGCGCGTTCATCGTGAAAATATACTCTCATAATTTTTTTTCATAACGCTCCTAACAAGGAGAGGGCTAGAAGAGGAGATAAGAGAGGCAGATCGCAGCTCAGCAGCCCGCGGGTCAAACGCGCCCGCCTGCCCCTTTAGACAATCGTTCACATCAGCGTGATGGATGGATGACATGTCCAACCCCCCCCCCTCCCCCGCGCGCCCACAAAAGAAATGTCCTAGGGTGGGAGTGGGTGCGGGGGGAACACACACACACACACATGTATATATATATAATATTTTTTTTTGCAACCAGGTCTCGAAAAGAGAAAGCGTAGAAAGGTTTTTGTGGGAGTAAGTTTGTGGAGGGGGAAAGGGGACGGGCTTGAAAAGGTCGGGGGTGGTTTGGCGCATGTGACGGCCTCGGCTACCAGGGACGAAGCTTTTGTCTTGCCGGAGGGTGGGTGGCATTAGTCGCCCGCTGTCAATCAACGGGATTTTAAGATCGGGCTGGGGCGCAGGGGAGGGTAGTAGTGTTCAACAATTAGCCAGGGCAGCTGCTGCCTTGCACCGTGGGTTTTGTTTTCTCGGTCCCTCTGCCCGGCAGATGCGGCCTCTGGCACGAGGATTCCAGCCGCCCTCGAACCATCAGCCATCAGCCATCAGATCCACCGGCGGTTACACCCTTTCCTGGCCTAAGGGGTGGGGGAGGGGGGTACACAAAAACGCCATGGGTGGTTGGGGGGGGGTGGATGTTTCACGCTGCACCCTGCCCCCACAATTTGCACACACCCCCCACCTTCCTTATCATTCTCTGGCGCACACACACGCACGTTTTCACCACTTAGGCCCTTCGTACAATGGCACGCGGACAGAGACGGACCCGCTCGGATTTGCTCGGCAACGCTAAGTCCTTGCGTTAAGGCCCCCGCCTACCCGGTCACACACGCGATGTGCAGAGCTTCAGGAAAAACAACGTGCTTTCAACACTACTCAAAGATATCCGAGTGGGATCTTTTTAACGAAAAGCATTTAAGAGTTTGCTGAGGGCCGAAAAGTACTTTTGATTTCGGATCAAGTTTTCAAAACTGTATTTTAAGAATAGTTAAAATGGCTAAAACGCATTTTTCAGAGTAATTTTTAGACGTAAAAAACCGGTACAGATTCTTGAAAGCACTTAAGGGACTTGCATCACACCTTTATCTTCATTTCTCCGCCGTATAATGTTCCGGTCACCGCTCAAATTTCACAGTTATCCTGTGACGACGAGAAGACTGCGCGTCAGTTCACAGCCTTGCGCTTAGAGGCGATACCTCGCTAGAAATATCAGGGAGCGTCGCGCTTATCATCCCACCTCACTAACACAAATACACCCCTGACGAGGCGGGCCCCTTAAGACTGCTTCGAGTGACCAAAAGAACACGATTACTTGGCTGCGACGGTAAGCATATTTGTTTATGGTTTGAATGCGTTAAAAATAGTCAAAATTACACCAATATCTAGTGTTCTATGATTACGTTGTCGTTTATTTTTTTTATTATTTATGAAAATTCTGCCCATGATGTGATTTAAAAGCATTTTTTTTATTAAATTAATATTTCTTAACCTTGAAATGCAATTTTATTGGTTGTCGTGTGTTACGTTCCCGTGCATTGTGGAAGCAGCAGACGCGATAGCGAAATGTCCCGGGAGATTTGTTTACGTTTACGTGGTCCATCTTTGTGTTCGTGCCATTTTAGAACGGGCCTTAGGCCGGATTTACAAAGTACGCACGGGTTGCAACGACGAAATAACGCAACACGCATTGAAGGAAAGAAAATCAGTGTTGTTTATGCCTAAGCATTCAAGTCGCAAGACGTCACCGACCCGACAACTTGAATTTGTAAACCATAATTAAAATCTAATTTCTCCCTCCGGTTGCTTTTTTCCATTCATTTTATCATTAATGAAAATGAAATTAACACTGACATTAATTAAGAGTGTTAATTTCTTTCACTGTATTAAAGTTTATCAAATGAAAACGTCATGTTCATAATAAAAATAACATCGTAGCCTTCTATGCAATAATTTCTGCGTCTATAAAAATTTTTCGGAACACTTCACTTCCAATATGGCCTTCAAAAACGCAAGCCAAAACGCAAAAAAGTTGGAAGCTGAACTATATTTGCATTGCGTTATTGCGCCTTGCGTACCTTGTTAAATATTGTCCCCTTAAATTTCCGAAGAACGATTTTTACAAATTATCCAAGAATATTTTTAAATTTCCGGTATATCTTCGAAAATTTATGGTTGGCCTAATGTGTTAACGTTTTTTTAACATGAACCAACAATGTTATTATTATTATATTAACAACACATTCAGAATTTTGTTAAATAAACAACAAAAACATTTTTTTTCCTTCCACGCTTGTTTTTACCTTATTTAATACCAAACAGTCAACTCGAAGTCGGAAATCAGGCGTAGTTTCTACGCAGATCAAGCTATCAGAGATAACCAACAACACTTTGTTTATTTCAGGTTGATTTTTCGTTGAACTATCAGTAAATTTACTGAAATATATAACAACGGTGTAGTTTATAAACCATAACTCTAGAAAGTATTTGCTGAACTTTGTGCGTCTTACGTTTCTGTCGTAGTTTATAAAACCCCGTGCACCGATTATTTTGAACAGACCTATTGGAAACGGGCACAACTTTGGTGTCGCGAGGCTGGGGTTATAAACTACGCAAGAAACGCAATAACTAGAGACATGCAAAATTCGCGGATTCATTTCGCGATAGGCTAGCATCAAAACAACTATACCTTCGTACCGCTTCTGCGATTGGCCCACATTTTATCCGGGGAACTGTGAGCCAATGGGAAACACTTAACTAAGAAAGTGCCGAATTACGGACAGCCTAGTTGAGACGTCTACGCGTCAGTAGCCAATGAACAGGTTTCATTTCCGCGAGTATTTAAAGGACTGTGGAGTCTATCCTAGAGGTCAATGAATCCGCGAATTTTGCAGGTCTCTAGGCAATAACGCATGTATCAAACCCCAGTGCTTCTCCTGGCTACACATTTGCAGAACACGCCACGATATTCGTTTCGTTCTTAGTGTTTTTTTTTCTAGAATTAAGTGTTGTCCGAAACACATGGCTCAGCAAGGCTTAAGCAGCGGAATTTGACATTGAATTTTGTAACATGTAACTTGTTTCACATTCGAGAGTTCACAAAAGTAGTGCCGTTGTAGACCGTTGTATGAAAAATGGCTCTCACAAACAAACTAGCATTCATTTTCTGTTAAACATACATTGAATGTGAAAATGACGTGAAATGGAAAATTATAAAATAAATCAATTTTGAAAAAATAATAGCCCTAATGGACAATAAAAAAATAATCTGGGTCGCTAGTTGCTTTTGTTTTTCTTTTTTTTTCTTTTTTTTAAACTTTTGAAAGGTTGGCAATCTGCTGTATAGTTTAACTGGGTTCTCGGTGGTGCCACCACCATGGCGTAGGGTGAGTCCACTCTGGCTTCCAGCGTGCATTACCAAACAAATGGCTGGTTACCAAAATAGTCTAACTAATAAATACATTTGAGCATAAGAAGTCGTTATCGCTAGTGCATAGCACTCAATTGGTCATAACTAGAGACCGAAAAAATTCGTGAATTCATTTCGCGATAGGCTAAAATACAAATAGTTTTACCTCAGTGCTGCCTCTGTCATTGGCTCACAACTCACCTGGATGACGCTGGGCCAACGAGAAACACCCAACCAAAGCTTTATCGAATCACAGGCTGCTACGCTGGGACGTCTCACAAGAGAGCAGCCAATGAGTGGGTGACATTTGACCGAGTGTATGTAGAACTATGGAGTTCATCCTGCATGTCATTGAACCCGCGAATTTTCCCGGTCCCTAGAGGAGGTTATACATACAATTTAGACAATGAGGGAGCATATGACGGTACAGTACTCATACGAATCTACTTACAAATTATCGATACCAGGGTCCGGTGCCGCATTTCCCGACCAACCTCTGACGTCACGATCGAAATCTTGGATTCAGACGTCATGGCGGCCATCTTTGATAACCTCAACATTAACTTTGACCTTTACACTGGCGGCTACCTATATTGTATCCGCAATCTTGTATTCCACCACTTATCTTCTTAGAACATTCTAACATCTTGTTTTGCCACCATTTCGGATTATAGAACATTCTAATATCAAAAATCGAGTTTGCAGCTGTATCAAAAGGACACCACGGTAGATACAACAGCAAGGAGTTTTTTCTGAGAAAGAATGCTAGAAAACACGAGAAGAATGATTGTATTAAAAATCTACTACACAAAAATGATAAGTCGTGTTCTGTGTAGCAAGTCGTTTATGCGAAGAAAGAGTTTAAAAAGACACGGTAGAACTTGTAAAGCCATGCCCACTTTCAAAATGCAGGACGATGGAGCCACTATTCTAAAGAAGACTGTGCTGCATTACGACAGTGATTTTCCTTTTATTGGACGTAATTGTGTTCATAGCTCCCCTGATCTCGACAAAGAACTTAAATTGATGTACGTTGATGATTTATTGACGATTGAAGACAATATAAGTATCGTTACCATGAAAAGTTGGAATACATTCAAGCCCATTTCAAGTAGATATTCCGATCTTTGGACAGATGATGGACACTTAAAAAGGAAGCTTGTATACGATGAAGATGTCAAGGATTTCGAATTCTAACAATAATCAAGACGCTGAATTCAACGATGTTGGTGACAGTGACATAAGCTGGTGACAAGACCAAACACTGTGATGAAGCACTTAAAGCTATGAAGATTGAAGACTGTGATGAAGCCCTGAGACCAAACTGATGGAAACGACGTGATAAAATAAATCATTCTGATCGAGCTTACGATGATCACTGGGACGATAGTGTTCATTAAAATATTTATAATAAACATGCAAGGAAGATGACAGCAGCAGAAGAGATGGATTACGCATCATGGAAAGATCCTAACACATTGGTCGATCTTCTGAGACTACTGATGGCATCGATTAGAGGAGGAATCTACATACTCATACCTCACCAAAGTAGCCTTCATACTCAAAGAACTGAGGGAAGCTGACTCGTGCACACTTCATGCGACTTGTCAGCTCTTGACACAGGGCCGCAGCGAACATTTTGTGACGGAGTGGGTCCAATAATAGTATCTACCATTAAAACATTTTTATGACTATGTTTTATTTAAAATTAAGTTTTTTTTTAAACTGTTCAACTTAAATCTCAAGGAACAGCAGACTTTTATAAGTTCAACATTTACACATAGAAATTCAAGTAACGTCTTTGCTTGAGAAAAGAAAACTGAACATTTTATATTTTTTGTTTTTCATTAATAGTTTTTAATACTTCATCTTACGTAAAGGGTTCGATGTTTTCGATTAAAGAAGTTTTATATATATCGGTTATTTAATACACGAACCAACCCAATGTCAAGTTTGTGTGAAAGACACGCTTACAACTGACAAGTGTGCAAACCGGCATGAAATAAAGACTTCTTGCAAAAGCAATTCCTGTCACTTATGTGTATATGAGCCATGTTGGGCTGGGATGTGGGAGGAAATGCACTTGTTGCACCTCGCTATTCCAGGAATCCTGCCAAAATAAATCTCTTTTTTAAACTCATGTAACCCAAGGTGCTATCTGCATTTTCTTGTTTGTTTTTTTCGTTTTTTTTTTTTAAATCCTGGCTGGCTTTAACATTTAATGCACACCGTTTTACTTTAACTTCCCCCTTGTGACCCCCACCGCCCTCTACCAGAGTGTGGAGAAGGAAAAATATATGGGTGCGTGTACTTAGGTACGCGCGTGAGAAGTTATACTTCTTTGGCATCATTAAAAAAATAAGTATTTGAAGAAATTAATATTACCAAATTAATATATATGCTAATAAATTTTCAAACGGTAAAATTATTCTCTCCTACGGAAAATCTTAACACAAACTAGTTAATGATAAGGTTACCTTCAAAAATTAAGATTGGGGATTATTTGTGTTAGTTTTATGAATTTGATGAGCAACATTATATGAAAAGATGATAGTGTTTTCACATTCAAAACTTTGTGACTACAACAGGACACCATAAGCAAGAGGTGGGTGTTACAAGAGTGTACACGCGAGTGAGAAGTGTGACATCATATATTTATTTACATTATATATTTATTTATATCCGTTGCTGAGAAACGTGCTTCTGTGATCAAAAGTGTTTTTAAAAATTGTAAACAACTAAAAAATACTGGTTTCGTAAGCTCTGCCAACACAAGTGATAACAGGAAAATAGTTTTTAATTACATGCAAATAATTCTCCATGGTAGCGTTATTCTCCATGGTAGCGTTAAACGTTTAACACAACCCTGTTGGAAGTCGCATTAGAAGTATACCTTAAAAAAAAAAAAAAAACTGTTGTGAGCTGACGAGGTCGTAGAGTTGTCGTAAACCCGACCTACCCCGTCCCCTCGAGATGTGCCATGGGTGTTGCCCGTGAGGGGCGGAGGGGGGGGGGTTGTTTCTCGCGGTCATGCGCGCGGGACGCTAACGGTACCTCCGCGGCGGAACGAGGCACTCACCTCGCGTCACAGGGAGGGGGGAGTACAGCTAATCGGGTCCCGCCCACTCCCATTAGCACTGGATGTGCCGGGTCGTACCTGGCGTACCTCAGCGTCACACACCTTCCGCGTCCATCTGTACCACGCGGTACAAACTCACGAATAAATCACCCGAGTCCTAACGTCTCGACGACATCGAGTTCATTTCAAGACGACGAAGAGGTTAAGTAATGTGGACGGACCGACGAAGGAACGAATTTCGTTTGCGGGGGAGCGGGGGTTTTTCGAATTCCACCCGCCAAGCCGGGAATTACAATTATAGCCCGTCGGCTCAATCCGTCAAACATGTGACCTGCAGCCAATAAGAGCGCACGAAATATTTCATCCGTCCGTCAAAAGTTTGAGTTTTTAAAACTCAACGTCCATGCTACTAGTCTTGTCTCCTGAGTTCTTCCGAAGATTTTCTAATCCCATGTGTACAGGAACAAAACTTAAATAGCAAACAACATCGACGTAAATATTTGAGAGAAAAAATAAACATGTTTTGTTGGCAGAATTTATTAGGGAAAATATTTTGAATTGACTGGTGAAGTCGTGTTCTATTTCGCTTGACTAGCCACGCGGCGTTGACAGACGAAATATTGATTGACTGATGGAAGTTAAGGATTGTTATTATTTTGGCCTAATGCAACGTCCGCCAAGTTTACCAACTGGCAAAAAAAAATCGGGTTCGACCCAGCCGGGAATAGAACCCGAATCTCGTTGGTGGAAGGCTATTGGTGTGACCTTTCGACCGCCCTAACACCCAAGAAGCCATATTGGCCGCCATGTTGGATTATCTTTTCAGTTACTAGAGTGTGCCTTGTGTAAATCGTCATCTTGATTCACTTGTTACTCGCTGGAGCGCAGTAGTGCCAATAACTAGAGACCGGAAAAATTCGCGGGTTCAATGACCTACAGGATAGACTCCAATATCCTCTACACAATCGGGCAAATGCCAACTGTTCATTGGCTGCTGACTTGTGAGTCGTCTCGACTGGGTGGCCTGTGATTCGACACTTCTATGAGTGAGGGTCTCTAATTGGCCCTCAGTCCTCCAGATTAACAGTGAACCAATGGCAGAAGCAGCACTAAGGTATAATTATTATTTGAATTTTAGCATAACACGAAATGAACCCGCGAATTTTTCACGTCTCTACCAATAACCAAAAATAACCAGAACATCAGACATCTTACCGACTGTCATTTCATCATCTTGATAGTAATTAAAATATCACTTTAAAATTTGAATTTATTTAAATTTTTTTAATAATTTCCATAATCTGAATATAAATTTACCAGGTTACGAATCAGGTAATTTTTTTCCTTGTAAGCCATCCTTATATACTATACACTTATAAAAATAGTATTAACAATGCACCGTCTTATAATCATTTAGAAACGAAAATGTCTCTCATTTAAGTAAGGTCGTGTCCGTGACGTGACAAAAATATAAAATATGGCATCCAGTAATTTTCGTCACGCTGGCATCACAAATGTGTCGAACGTGAGTGGTTATAAAATTATTTAATTCGCGTATCGTACATCGGATCTCACCCGTCGAGCTATTGTTATCCCGGAGTAATTCTTCAACCACAACCTTATTGACCTCACCAGGTCGGATTTATGCACTGGGTTACATGCGGAATGCGATTTGTTAGACATGGTTAGGTCTGTACAACATAGGTTGTATAACGTCACGGCAACTCGATTTCGGAAAAAAAAAATTGCAGTGCGTATATTTAGTGACCTGTTTGCAATGACGTGACCTTCAGAACATGCACCGTACATTGTTTCGCTGCTGGAGGCACGAACATCATTGTCGTCGTGAATATTCTTCTGCAGCGTCATCTCTAGTCATCAGTTCTCTCTGCGTGCACCAGTACCGATTCGTGCCACTGACATGTCAAATAGTCAGGAGACTTGCCTGTCGCAAAATGTTTCCGGCAGTTATGCTGCACTCACAATTCTGTGGTGTTATGGAAGAGAGGGTTAAGTCAAAAACATCAAATTTTAAGAGAGGTGGAAGAAAGTCAAGGATTATTTGAAGTATATGCCTTTTGATACTTTATATGGTTTGTAGTTTTGTGTTGCCTGTATAAAACATCAATAATTAATAATACAACGACTAATATTTGATCGTGAAAATAATATTAGACTTTCTTCCACCTATCTTAAAATTTGATGTTTTTGACTTAACCCTCTCTTCCATAACATCACAGAATATCTGTATCATCCGTCTGTCACCCGCCCGTCCGTAGACAAGCCGAGCGATTCACAATGATGCGCACCGCCGTCATTATAGTCTACTACTCGGATGCTGCAAACAACTGTTAAGGCTTATATTTTCGAGGAAATTTCTCTTGTAAGTGTTTACCAGTTTTACGATAATTTACGCTGAGAACTTATAAATGACTAGCTTTTACCCGCGGCTTCGCTCGCATTGAAGCCATTAAATAAGTATCAGAGATAATGACAATAGAAATGAATCAATGCAATATATTTCTCTGTAACAAAAATAAATAATTTTGAATTTTGAATTTTGACCGTCGATAATACAGTGCAACGGTATTACAGTACTCAGGGTTGGAACTTCATAACTGGAATGCTAGATGGCGTTAAAGTAGCTAGATTTTGAGATTTTTTTACAAACATTTTTTTTATCTTTCGTAAAAAATATATATTTTCAATAAAAAGTATCCTATGTTACTTCTAATACCTCCAAAAAATGTGTAAAAGTTTCATGATGATCGGTTAAAAAGTTTTCGCGTGAAAGCGTAACAAACAAACTTACATTCACATTTATAATATCAGTAGAGATTAAACATATTCTTATCGTTACTTAAATAATTTTCGATTTACCGCACATTTTTAATTACTTTTGTGTCTCAGGCAATTTCTGTTTCAGATATAAAACTTAAATCATGTTCATGGGTAAGTTAAAAAGACAATACTGAAGCGTCTAAACAAATAAACAAAATAAAAAAATTTAAATTAAAGTAAATGCCTTTTAGACCTTTTTTGAGGTTATAATTCCATCAGTCCGTCAGTCGAAAGTTAAAGCTTGGCAAGGTTTTAAAGGACGGATGAATTTTTCGGGCCAAATGATTGGCTGGATGTTACGTCATTGACGGACGGATGGGTGTCGGACATATGTAATGGATTATTTTGAGTCCAGCTTTAGTATTTGGATGGTAAGGTGATGCCTATCCTTCGAACGTTGGATCATTGCAGTCCACACCCGAATCTTCTGTTAAAGTAGGGATGGTACAATCAAATCCTTAAATCCTCAAACACAATTTAATCCTTACCATACGAAGGATTAGATATTCGAAGGAAAACATTCGAAAAAAAATATTAGAGGAAATAAAGGAAATAAAAAAGTTCAACACTGATAACCTCTGAAGTTTACTAGGTCGATTTTTTCATACCTTTCCTGTTACCGTTCCACAAGTTATTATAATTTTACATGTAATTATTAAAATAAAATTTCAATATGTATTGATTCTGTAAACTTAGTTTTAGAAATAAACATTTAAAAGGTTGAATGATTCAACACTATAGTTAACGTTTTTATTTCTTGTGCATTATTTTATTTTTGACCCTTGAGACCTATATTCGGATTCGAGGGATATATTCGAGGTACTCTTTGGGATTCAAATTCCGGATTCGGATTTAAGGAAACTGGGATTTTTCCCGTCACTAGTGTAATAAATATAACAATTTAAGCTCAGTGACTTTTGAATGATAAAACCGCTATAACTGCATCTTAGGAATGATACATACAGTGATTCTGAACGTTTTTGATGTTGTGCCACCTTAGAGAGTTGTAAATTTTTTCATCCTTCAATCCCAAAGTTTGTTTGAAACCACAGTTTGAGATTATTATTAGAAGGCTTAAAGTAATATTTACGGGATTTGAAACTGTACCTAAGAAGGTAGTTCTGATTTATTATTTATTTCCATCCCTATTTTTCCAACCTTTCGGCTTGAATTGATACTATCAAAATATTTTCGTAAATACTATTCTTAAGAGGTAGGTATAATAACATTGGAATCGTGCAATATTTTTCATATTTTTTCATATATATATATATTCATAGATTTTCATATATTCGAATAATCAGGGTGCTAATCACAATTTATAAATAGGTACAGACCTTAATCGCGAGAAAAAAATCTGAACGCTGACTAGACTGCAATACGGTATGCCTACGCCAGCAGTTTATACCTTGTGATTGGCTGCCGTCTGCGAGAGAAACCGTTGCCTTGTTTGACCGAGCCACTCTGCGCTGAATTACTGCGGTTAGTGTGCCTGACGGAAACTCACACAATCGCGAAACACAGACGATGCCACGGTGTTTTTTTTAAACCCTCAATAGTTAGTTCCGAGATCTTTTCGTGAAAAATACAACCACCAGTGGCAATTCAAATCATACTTGAGGAAGAGTGGCGCATTTGGCGTGCCTCCCTCATTGGTCATCGAATTGCCCGCCTCCTCACCCACGTTCATTTTCCCAACAAAACCCCGGACGAGCCATTGGTATAGACCAAAAAAATTCGCGGATTCATTAAAAGATAAACTAACAACCTAAAAAGTATGCCTAGGCATCCCTTCTGCGATTGGCCCACCTTTTATCTGGGGAACTGTGAACCAATGGTAAACGCCAAAGCAAGAAAGTGCCGCATTACGGACAACCTAGTAGAGACGTCTCACGAGTCAGCAGCCAATGAACAGGGGCATGCAGATTTCGCGAAAAGATTTCGAGACTAGATAAAAGTTAAAACACTGTATCATCGTCTGTGTTTCGTGATTGGGCGAGTTTCTCCCAGGTACATATCGATTGTAACAACACCAATCACAGCGATTCAGTGCGGAAGCAAATGCGTCCTGTGTGGCTCCCGTCAAACAAGGCAACGACTTCTGCCGCAGACGGCCGCCAATCACAAGGAAGAAACCACTCGGATTTTTTCGCGAAAAATGCCTGCCCCTACCAATGAACAGTTGTCGTTGTCTCGAGTATATAATGGACTTTGGAGTCCATCCTAGAGGTCAATGAACCCGCGAAATTTTTCCTGTCCCTAGCCATTGGTCAGCGCGCTCATGTCCGCAGAGAGGAAGAGGAGGGAGGGAGGGAGGGAGGGAGGGAGGGAGGTGCCGGCGACAATGCGCGCGAGCACCAGGTGTGTCTTCAGGAGCGTGCGGCCTCCTCGCCGCTCCCAGGTTGTGTCGGCGCCGCCGCCGCCGCCGCCACCGCCGCCGACTACGACGACTACGACGACTACGAGGACCAACCCCTCTCACGTCCTGTCACGTGACCCGAGCCGCGGTCACGTGGCGCGTTCCCACGGCCGTTGGGTTTCCCTCCTCCTCCTCCTGTCCCCCCCCTCCGTTCTGGGTCGTGGCGAAACAGGTAATAACAGTCCGGGCGACACCGGGCGAGGCGCGCCTGACCGTGTGTCGCGGGATCCCCCCGGAGAAAGAAAAAGGGATCGTTTAAACCGCTCCGCGCGTGCGCGACCTTGCGAAAGGGGGAAACTTCCGCCTTAGGCCGGGTTCACGTTTAAAAAAAAAAATTGGTTGTCTGTAAAGTCGGTTTACGGACGATAGCTTAACGTGACGTCATAACAAAACGTTGATGAAATGATTGCATACTTTTATGAATAAAATTGAATCAGTTTTATTGAATTATCACTATTTTGTATGGATACAAAGAAGGAGTGAAATAAAATCTACAATTTAATTGATAAATTTACTTTTATTTGCTCTCATTAATTCAAATATGTTTATTACTTTAACGAAGAGATTATTTTAACTATAACTTTTATACACGTGTGCTATTTAATTTCTTCCAATCTGTGTTATTCTGTTAATGATAGGACGATGATAGGAAAAGTAGGAAACGAATGGGAGTGTTTCAAGTTTAATGTGCCTCGAAAAAGTCAAATCGAAAGTTGTTCCAATCGAGTGGAAGAGAGATAGATGCGGCGCAAGCGTACAATGAGCGTAATAGGACATTTTTTCGTGCGTGCAGCCGGCGTTCATCGATTTATTAGACGTTGTCACGACAATAAACATAAGCGAGTGTATAGCAGGCCATGCCCATGACCTGTGCCAATTAGGTTCGCAATTGAAATCTCACTCAGATAGCAAAACAGGCTTTATTCAAGCTTGCCATGGCAGGTTATAAGCGTGAATCGAGGTTCATTCAAGTTAATTAGTTTACAACCGATAAGCTTGAATCAAGCTTGCCATGACTAGTGCGTTAGCAGATTCAAGCTTGCCATGGTAAGTATGTTAGATTGATTCAAGCTAACTAGTATTACACATGACAAGATTGAAGCAAATCTGCCATGGACAAGCTTGCAGAAATGTTGCCGTGGCAAGCCTGTAAGCTTGCGGCAATGGTCCACGGTTCAAAGTAGGCTTGAATCAAGCCAACACGGCAAGCTGTTTGTGCCTGAAGACGGGAGCAGATGCCAGTTCCCGAAACGTCGCAACTGTTTTGTCACAGGAAACCTTCTGTGTTCGTCGGTGTTGTCGGCGTTGTGTTGTCCATAATATAGTTTTATCTTATTCGTTGTGTTCGTTTATTTGTTGCGTTGTACATTTTTCTTGTCTGTTATAACTGTCTCGTCGTTGCTAGACCACTGTGTTTGTCTGTGCTGTCGTCATTGTGTTTTCCATAATACCTGTATAGTTTCATGTTGGTCCGATTTAACGATGTTCTCTATGGGTTTTTTTTTCAATTTTTATTTCTTAATTTTCATGCATGATTGTTTTTTCACACGATAAACAGTGCAACACTGCAATGGCATAAAAAAATCTGACTCTTATCTATAAGTAAAAATAGTATAAATATAATAACTCTAAATAAATGCCTGGTTACCTAAAGAAAGTAGTGGAAAGATTTTAACTAGGGACCGGAAAAATTCGCGGGTTCAATGACCTCTAGGATGAACTCCATAGTTCTACGTACACTCGGTCAAATGCCACCCACTCATTGACTCCTGTCTTGTGAGACGTTCCAGTGTAGCAGCCTGTGATTCGATAAAGCTTTGGTTGGGTGTTTCTCATTGGCCTAGAGTCACCCAGGTGAGTTGTGAACCCATAGCAGAGGAAGCACTGAGGTATAACGATTTGTATTTTAGCCTATCGCGAAATGAATTCGCGAATTTTTCCGGTCTCTAATTATAACCCTTGAAGGTTTTCAATCATTAATAGTTTTATTCCATTACGCCTGGTCACATAAAAGTGAAAATATGTATAAATATGAATATTTATATTTATAAACAAATCCACGACAAACTAGTGTTTAGATTAGAGGAAAGAGTCTCTGTGTCGGACGTAATGGCAGAGGCGAGAGTTGTGGGTTCGTTGGCACGGCATAGACCAAAAGTCGTTTAGTCGAAGTCATTTAAGCAAAAAGTCATGTCACTGACACTTATTTTTACCGTAAACCTAAAAATTTAACTCACTAGAAAAACTTATTGTATAAAGGGTCCTCCCAGGATTCATTTTCAGGAGGAGGAATCGACATTTCATTTCACAGGAAACGCACACTCGCAGAATGACATTCTCACGGTGTGAAACTTGCAGCAGAGCGAGATCCACACGCAGCCATGTATCGCAATCTGCAGTTTGACGAGGGTGGACTTGCACGTCACGATTGTAGACCACTAGCAGAGTACTGCAGGCTAGACCCCTGCTTGCCTGAAGCTTTGAATATATATACTGTATAGAAGTCGCGAGTGGATAGGATTTACTCTACGTTTTTCAGAAGCGTATGATGAGCAGCTTGGGAACTTCACCGCTGCAGTGCGCTGCCGTAACGCCCTGTATCGTCTTAGTTGTTATTTACACGTTAGAGGGCAGCACTGTCGCCCGCTGTCATTCCCCGCACCCCCATCGATCATTCTCTGCAGCTCAAGGTCGTTCTACGGGTGGGGGAAGGGGTTTTTGAAGAGTTCGACACTTGTCCGCTAGGGACCACCACAAGTCGATGCCCTAGAGATGGTGGCGATTGCGGCGGTGAATTAACCAACTACCTCAAACCGTATTAGAAATTTTAACCTGGGCTGGCGACTTCTATACAGTAAATATATTCAAAGCCTGGAGGGTGAGTACGAGCTTCGAGGTGTCGGCGTGGTGGACGGGTCAGGTGGGAAACAGCCCCGCTAGACGAGGGGAAGGTGGGGGTAGTGTTGTGCCACGCTCGCTCGGACCTGGTGGGCAGGTCCGCGCATACAAATGACCCCTGAAGCCGCGGGTGTAAGGCGAAGGGGTGTGGGGAGGGGGCAGACCAACAAAAGAGCGTCGGGGAAGACCCAGCGAGCCAAGACGAGGGTGGTCCCCGAGAACAAACACGAGAGGCGCGGAAGAGCGGCACAAAGAACAATATTTGCGTTTTAAACCATTTTTTTTTTAATTTTACTTTATTTAGGTCTGAAGTCCCGTCGGCACGGCGGCAAGGGTCATTAGGGACGACAAGGCAGTACACAGACTGGCAACTGGTTGAGCGAGTATGTCCCTTGTTGTCAAACCCGTGACCGACCGGAATTTGTCTAGTTTTTTTACGTGTAACATCTTAGCTCTGGGTGTAAAGGCATTTGGTGGGAGTAATTTCGCGAATGCGATGGAAGTTTGCAAGGAACGGAAATGCGTAACAATCGTGGTGTTCAAATGGTGCAAACAAAACAGTTCACAAGGCCAAAGGGAAACTTTATGCTATTAACACTTAAATGGATTTTTAACAAGATGTAAAATAAAATTCCTGCTCGAAAATCAGATCCAAAGCCACGGTTTGGTAATTTTTTTCAAGTCTTTTTTTTTATCGGAGCCGTTTCATTACATAGTGTAAAATGTAGGTCTCTCAATCAAATGATTCCTTTGTCGACGTAGCTGATCCGGCAACGAATCCTTGTGGCGGGTGCGAAAACTACGTATGATTTGCGTCAAGAAATGTAGGTGAAAACTAAATTTGCGTGTATTTAATACGCTCGGCATTATTATTAAGAATTTTGCGTTAAATTGCATGTCCGAGTTTCGTGTTATAACTATTAATGACCATTGACACGGAAAATTCGTGGATTCATTTGGCTTTAGGTTAAAATTCAACAGTCATATGTATGCTCGACCATTATTTTCTTTCCTATTGGCTGATTTATTACTATTTTACTATATTACTTTTTTGTAGTGGGTTGACCTGTCATTAGGGCCAATAATTGGTCGCGAAAAGATTTGGAGAAGAGCTGTTTGTTAAAACACTGTATCATCGCCTGCGTTGTGTGATTGGTCGATTTTCTTTCAGGCGCATGCCCACAGTCAGAACGAGTCAGATAAATTATGTGCGGAAGCAAACGCGTTCTAAGTGGCCTTTCCAAATAAGGCAGTGGCTTCTCTTGCAAATGGCCGCCAATCATAAAGCAGAAATTAATGTCGCAGAAACACCGTATTGCAGTCTAGTAAGCGAATAGATTGTTTCACGAAAAAAAAATCACTGTCTTTACCTATCATTAAAGCTGTCTTAATGTATATGTAGTTGTTTGTAGACTAACTGGTGACCAAAAAAATATGCTAATTTTCCGGGTTTATAGTCATGACTAAGCCATGATTTTGTTCCCTGTGTCTGTGCTCACATGAGTTAAAATAAAAAAAAATATGGTACTTTGTCGTGGTGAGAATTACTGCCGTGACCAGATATCCCCCAACCCCCCTTTTTTTCCAAAAAAAAAAAAAAAAAAGCACACAAAGCAGATCAACCTTCCTGCTTGGTTTAAAACCCGCATTATTTGACATAAAGGATTGGTCTGAGACGTAATTAGACACCTAGACCTGATCTCTCCCAAACAAGTCTACCTTGGTTTGAATCAGGTGGGAAAATCTCTCTGCCCAGAAGCAATATCCTACGAGTAGGTTATAAAAGCCCAATTCTGGATTGTCCGAGACGGGATTTGAACTTAGGTCCCATGGACTAAGCACTGTAATTTTTCTCGTAAATGGAACAGAAATATTCACGTACGAATTCAGCTATTAGAAAAATTGAACAATTACATAAAAACAACTGTATCAATACAAGATAGTTTTCGCATTAGTACTGGGTTCAGATTCTTACCCTCTGCATTTATGATTTGTGTTGTCCAGGTACCTCCAATAGTTAAAGTCGTTTGCAAGCGATTCCCTGAATAGCTTTCCGTTATTAACTGCACATATAAAAAACAAAATGCAACAAAATAATGGCCAATTGTTGTGTATTTTCCATGGTTAATAAAAGTAATGCTTAAATGAAACATCAACTGCAATTTAAAATTGGGAGCCAATTTTCTTAAGAAATTCTCAGTATTATTTCAAAACTTTTTACATTTATGTAAAAAATATAACCATAGCCATAAGTTGTACAAAGTTACAATATCTTTCTTGTGTTATTACAGACTGGCCTATTTCTTGGCAGCTGGTCTCCAAAGGAATATTTTGTAAAAAGTACAGAAATTTTTTCTACCACCTATTAATAAGTAAACATTCCGAAGAATACAACTTCGACTTGTGTCACTTTTCTTCGAGGGGGTAAAACAAAACGCCACTGGACGCTCCTCGCATCGCACTCGGGATTCTTAAAGGTGATGCTGCATTCCTGATTCTGAGAGTCGAGTCAGACGCGTTAGAACGCAATCAGGAGAAGATAAAAACGTCTCTCGGGAAGGAAATGAAAATAAAAAGATACTACGTGCGCATGCGTGTACTTATGTGGGCGCGCAAGGCTCGTGGGGATTGGTCCAAGCGCAATGTCGTAGGGCGTGGCGACTTCGGATTACGTCATCGGATGAATGCTCTCTCTCTCTCTCTCTCTCTCTCTCTGGATATCTCTCTCTTTCTGTCTGTGTGCTTAGGAGCACCGCGGGCTCATCCAATAAATGTAAACTACATTGCGAGGCGTGATAAGCAAATTACGGTAAAAACAATTTGTAGCAGCGACTGCTGACGCTAAATCTATTTGACGTAATAATCCCGATAGCCTGATCCGTTTAGATAGACAGTGTCAAGTTTGAACAAGTTGTGACTTGTCAGTCGGCTTCCAGAACCGGAAGAGAGAGGTCATGTTTACCGCACCACGCATCATTCGCGCATCATGGATAGAATCCCGGAAATTTCGCTGATTAGTCTGGCTTCAGGGTAGAGTTCAAAGTCATAGCTGTGCTCAACCCCATTGGTTGATATTTTTATCCTTGTTAATTAGCACTACCTTATTCACTTCTCTCCTAGCTGGGCATCGTTGGCTCACGGTCGTAAGGGGGCGTGTCCAAATAACAACGGTCCAATCATGAACACAGTGCGAGAGGGTGAAGGTTTACATTCTAACTTACGACCTAATGAATGCGCGAAATTTCTATATTCCTAATCATGGATATATAGAGACCGGAAAAATTCGCGGATTCATTTCGCGCTAGACTAGACTCCAAACTCGTTCACCTTCATTCTGAGTCAGTGCTTGGACCACCGTTTACCTGAAGGTCTCTAAGCCAGTGAAAAACCTTCAACAAAAGAAGTATCAAATCACAAGCATCCCAGGTAACGCGTGTCACGAGTCATTATCCAATGAGCAGGTGTATTTGTCCTAGTACATAGAGGATCGTGGAGTCTATCCTGGAGGTCATTGACACCGGGTATTTTTTCAGTCTCTATGGATTTAGAGCAACGTGGTGGCATTGAGTTTTGTTTGTGAAACGGAGGCCAGAAAAATAAGTCGTGCTGAAAGTAAAACGTGATGACGCCATACCCGACACTGAGTGGGACACGACGGAGCAGTTTAAGGTCTTCCAGAAATGTTTCCAATCATGGTGTCAACACTGGGATAAGTGCGCATAGCTAGCCGAGAAGAGTATTTTGAGGAATATTTGTTCAAATTACTTTTAAGTTTATTACTTTGTTCGTAATACCAATTTTATCCTTTTTTTAAAACACCTCTAACAGTAAATCTGGAAGCCCAAGGGATCAAATATCAGAGGAACTCGTGGTGTTCTGCAGGATTCACAAGGGGTCAGAGGTATCCGCGTCCCAAGGGTTTTGTGCTTAGTGATAACGAACACAAGTTCATCTGGGGAGCTGTATACTAACCTTAGTTTGAAAATAACTCGATTTTCACTTACGTCATGTTTCCTATGTAAAGAGAACAGAGCTGCTTACAGTACATATGTTTTCACAATTATTTTTCAGTGACTATAAATAGAGACCGGAAAAATTCGCGGTTTCGATGGCCTTCATGACAGACTGCACATTCCCCTGTACACTCGGGCAAATAACGCAAGTTCATTGGCTGCTGACTTTTAAGTCGTCTCAGTTGGTTTGTCTGTGATTCGTTCCTTCTTTGGTTGAGGGTTTATAATTGGTTGAGATGCGTCCAGATGAACAGTAAGCCAATTGCAAAATCATCTAAGAGGTATATGTATTTGAATTCTAGCGTACCGCCTAATGAATCCCCGAATTTTTCCGGTCTCTAACTATAAAGCGTAGAGCATAAACTATTTCAATGTACTATTTATTCCTGTGAATTGAATTAAAACTATTTACTAAGCTAATTTATCTGAAAAAAATTATGCGTTAAAAATATTGGACCTTTTGAGGATTTTTTTTATAGTTCCAAAAGGGGGGGTCTGTGTTACTCGCCTCCCACCCCCCAGAATAAGTCAATGTCCATGGTAATATTAGTTGCTGCAATTCTGAGAGCAAGCACAGCAGGAATCGTGACCCCACTACGCGGCGAATACAATTTCTGCTAATTTCATCTGACATAAAAAACAATTATTTACGTTCGCCATGAGTGTTTTGTCATAGTAAAATAAATCAATTAATCTGCTACTGTGGCACATAGTGTCAGCTCGATTGTAACAATCGATTAATACGTAGAGACTGGAAAAATTCGCGGTTTCAATTAGCTACCTCATAGGATAGACTCCACGATCCTCTATGTACTAGGACAAATTTCACCTGCTCATTGGATAATGACTCATGACACGCGTTGCCTGGGAAGCTTGTGATTTGATTCTTATTTTGTTGAAGGTTTTTCACTGGATTACAGACCTTCAGGTAAACGGTGGTCCAATCACTGACTCAGAATGAAGGTGAACGATTTTGGAGTCTAGCTTACCGCGAAATGAATCCACTAATTTTTCCGGGCTCTATAATACGCCATTGAAACTATGGGGCTCACTTCTTTTAATGGCCAACGCAATGCAGTGCCTGTGTTTTGAGGGGTTGCTGACCTGTATTTGTTTTTTCCCCGATACTGGCATGTGTGACAAAACGAATACAAATAATAGTTTGTTTTGCAATGTTACAAGAAATTTTTTCCGCTGCCGTTTAGCGAGACGGTAGTTAAAAAAATAAAACTTTCAATACTTGACACATGTTTGAAAGGTCGATTATTGTTTATTTTTTTGATTGTGAGGTACGGTTAAAGCATCAAAAGTCGGTATTTGTGTCGCACAAATGACAACACGAACAGTGAATGTTGGCATACGACAAAACCGAGAGGTATGCTGTCTCAGATATTCGTAAGCTCCGGTACTAACCTGTTCTCAGAGGGTGTTGGATGAACTATCACTAGGGACCGGAAAAATTCGCGGGTTCAATGATCTCTAGGATGAACTCCATAGTTCTGCGTACACTCGGTCAAATGCCACCCACTCATTGGCTTCTGTCTTGTGAGACGTTCCAACGTAGCAGCCTGTGATTCGATAAAGCTTTGGTTGGGTGTTTATCATTGGCCCAGAGTCACCCAGGTGAGTTGTGAACCAATAGCAGAGGCAGCACTGATGTATAACGATTTGTATTTTAGCCTATCGTGAAATGAATTCGCGAATTTTTCTGGTCTCTATCACCGGATTCGTGTCGCTGTATGTTTGTGTGTGTGTGTGTGGGGGGGGGGGGTTAGTCACAGTTGTGTGCAGGGAGGGGGAATGCTGGTCCATGCTCCGTGGCTCCGTGCTTAGGGCTTTCCAGCCTGAGCATAACTACCCACCGCGGTGACCAAGTAAATAGCTACACTGCGCAAAGTGATCATATGTATACGTCATGAAACACCCTGGTAAAAATGATGCCAAGTTGGCTCTAACAACTTATCTGTGCCTGTGTGTGTAATGGAATGGTAATGTTCCATTTCTAACATGTAGGGCTACATTTAAATCTTTTACTCGTTTACCTCCTTTGCATTTTTGGTCTGATAATAATTACGAAGACTAACGAGACTTTTACACTCAATATGTGGAATTGTATGTTGAAAATATCTGTGAAAGAACTATACAAGTGAAGTCGCGAGTAAAGCTTATACAATAGCCCTTAACTAAAAGTAATGACGAAAAGATAAAAAAATTCTACATGGCATGTAAGACCAGCCTTAATGTCAAAGATAATATGCACTTTTATAGGCATATATATACCAAAGTCTTTATTTAATTTTTAATATAGGTCAAGTATCTGCTTTTATAACTCCCGTTATAGTGTGTTGACGGATTTATTTTACGAGATTGCCAATTAAAACAGTTTTAAAAAAACGTGCTTGATTCATTTCAATTAAGATTATTTCATCGTTTAAAATTTCATTTATTTTAATTATAAGCATGCTTAAAATAATTAAATAAGTTTATCTTATTACAGATACCTACATTACTTTAGACTTTAAAACAATAATCTTTTTTTGAAATTTAAAGTATTCAAATTTCGTTTTGAAGGTATTTGTTGATTCTAAGTTACGCTAAATAAAACTGAAACAAAAATCCCAAATTTTCAAGCCTATCCTTTTTTCTCACAGGGATGCATATCTGAAATTTTAAAACTACAGATTTTGGAAATGTTAGTAATGGATCGAGTGCCAATTTTTACAAATCAAAATCTTGAATACTAATCCAATGATTACTTTGAATATTCCCCTCGAATCCGAATCTAGGTCTCCACGGTCCAAATTAAAATAATCATCAAGATGTGAAAAATATTACTTATCTATGTGGTTGAAACATTTAATCCTTCAAATGTCTAATCCATAAACCAAGTTTCCATAGTCAATATATATTGTAATTAATTATTAATATAATTACATGTTAAAAGTACAATATCTTGGGGAATGGTAACAGATTAGTATGAAAAAAATGGCCTAGTAAATTTCAGAAGTTATAAGTGTATAATTTTTTTTTTAAAAATACTTTATTTCCTCTAATTTCATTCTTAGAAATGTTTTCCTTGGATATTGAATCCTTCTAAAACAGGATTTGATGGAATTTGAGAATTTTAGGATTAGTAAATTTAGCAATATATGTAAACCAAATAAAATCAAACCCATCCCGACCTTGAACAGCAGATGTGAAATCCAAAATAAATTTTATAACTTCTGTTAAAATTTATGTTGCCTATACTGATTAAGTGGATCCATAAAGTTAATTGTTTAATTTTTTAATAATATTCACCAAGTTACAACATAGGAGGAGAACGCTGATGTTCATTCTTGATTTTTAACCCTTGGATCCAGTAGATATGGAAGTATGAATTTTTCTTCAAACAAAACTTACCTTTTTATACTTTTACAACATTATTTCCCTTTAAACCCCCCTCCCCCCCAACCCGGTTTTATTTCTCTTTAACATAATCTCGCGAAATTGCTTAAATTATTGTTCTTACAAAATAATTTACGTCATAAAACTCACCCCTTTTTCACATTCTTCAAAAAATTTATTTTAATAAAAAAATACAATACCGAACACAACATGCAAGGTTTTCTTTCTTACCTCTAGATCTAATTCATTCGGAAGTGTTAATTTTTCGTTTCAAAATCATAAATAACCTTTTTACAGCCTATAGGGGTTGCATTTCGCAAAATGATAAAGTTATGTTTGGAAGTTTTCGTATGTTTATTATTAAAATTTAAAACAATATCTATAAAATATTTACCCGTTAGATGTAGAATTTCTCAATATGGTAACATTGTGATTAGTGGTTTTAGTATTTTTATTTTTATAACCCATAACATTTTTTATTTAAGTTTCATTATCGTCAGAATAGGTAAAATTAATAATTTTCAAAACTTATTTACACCCTTTTAATCCCGAAATGGTAAAATTGTTTTTGTATATTTATTATTATTACTAAATATATTTTCTTATGATTGATTATATTTATCTATCTGCAAACAATATATATTTATTTTTCGCCTCTTCTGGGTTGAATTTCGCAAGATGGTAAATTTTTGGTTAGTTGGTTTGTTATGTTTACTAGTGCTATCCTGTATAGTTAATTATACGTATTTAGCATCGGAAATTTAATTGATTATCTTAAAAACACATTTTCCCCTTTTTCGCACTTAGGAGTGAAAATCATATTAACTCCATTTCTCACTTAAGGACGTTATTCTTAGATAATATATAGCATTGTGTTTAAGTTCACCAAAGTCCTTACTAACAGAAACACTTCATTAATATCCGTCAAGAAGTTTTTGAATGTTGCCTGAACAAACCGAAAAACAAAAACATAAACCAATGAACAAAAAATTCTTAAATTATATTTTTAGTTCTTAATAATGTATTTGTTGTTTGTAGTTGATTATTTTTTCAAAGTTGCTTCCTATGTGCATACATTTTACCTCTAACAGTTTTATTATTAGTGTAGATACTGTATATGTATAATTATTTTTTAGTGTAGTCTTTGTGAAAAAAACAAATGTGCTCTTTTAGTCATGGAGTTATTAAAACATATTTTAACAACTATTCAGCAGAAATTTATGTTGAAAATTTTTTAACCCAAATATATTATATAGTGATACTTTCCAAATTCTGACAGGGAGTGGGGGACACTGTCATTTTAAATTCAATTTTAAATATGCCAAATATTACAACCACCCACTTCTTAATTTTTTACCTCCATGCTCTTATATATGTATATATATATATATATATATATATATATATTTGTATATACATATATAATTGTATATAAATTAATATAAACAGTTTATTTCTAAAAAAAGTTATCGGGGCACTATATACATTAAATAAAGAAACACCTCAATCCCGTTTAATCACCCCTTAAAATAGAATGTGTGCTTTTTTTTTATGAAATTTAGCACACTTTGCGTTTAAATTAAGGGGGAAATAACTGATTTATAAACAAGGGGAATGTCGAAAAATCACCCTCATTCAGCTTTTCCCACCCTTTAAGCAGAAATTTGTATTTAAATGAAAATTTGCACACATGAAATAAAAAATACAAAATAAGAATAAATGTTGTGTTCAACGTTTGATATTAGGAAAAAATGTAAGATCACTGCCTACATGAGATTTTGAAAACGACCGCATCCTTCGTCCCTTAAATTATAATGTTGGTACATGTAAATAAAATAATGATAAATAATGTTAAAACAAAGGGAAATTGACTGTTTTATCTGATTTAAAAATAGCGACCCCCATCTTCCTATCCACAAGAGGTTTCAGAAACCACCTCGTCCTACTTTACCGTACCTTTAAAAAGGATTGTGGAATTTCTTTATGAAATTTTGCATACTTGGCGTTATTATCAAGAGGAAGGTAACTCACAATACCGGATTTTAAAAAATCTCCCATCCCCCTTGTCTACGTGAGATTTCAAAAAACCGCCCCTAATTCCTCTTACTACTCCTAAAGCAGTAGTATTATGGTAATTCTTGTTAAATTATGCAAACTCTAAGCTAAAGTTAAGAGAAATTAAACTGTCTACATTTAATTAAAACTCACTCCAATTAAATTATCTGCATAAAACTTCGAAAAATCACTTCCGTCTACCTTTCCAACCAATTGAAGTATAGCACTATTACAACTTGATAACATCTTGCACACTTGACGTTCAAACGAGCAGGAAAAATACTGTCTACATCATGATTTTCATTTTAAAAAATATTTTTTGAATGCATGAAATTTCTAAAAAAAAAAAAAATTACCACTTTTTTACCCCTTTATGGAGAATTTTTCAATCCTTGATAAATATTTTACACTTGATGTTAAAAATAAAAATAAAATACTCTTAAAACTCCCCCTTTTTCTAGTTACATGACGTTTAGTAATAACTACCAATATTCCACTTTACTACCCCTTAAAGCAGATTTTTGGCTCACCTTGGTGAAATATTGAACAGTTCACGTATAAACAAGGGGAATTTTATCGTCAACATCCAATTTAAGAAAAAGAAGTTCACTGAAAACATGAGATTACGAACAACTCCAATTTCCCTTTTCTACCACTAAAAGCAGTATTTTGGTCTTCCTAGATGAAATTTTGCACACTTAACGTTGAAAATGATAAGAACATTACTATCTACATGTAATTTTAACAAAAAGGTAATTGAATAATTGAGATTTTGAAACACTACTTTTCTCCCACTACCCCCTTCCTAAAAAACATCACACTTTTCTAACCCCTAATCAGAATTTGAGCAGCTCGTGTTGAAACTTGGGATACCAGATGTTTATATTATAAAGACAATTACTGTATACGTCCTATTTAAAAAAGATAAAAATCCCCTCTACCCTGTGTTTAGCCCGGGCAACGCCGGGAACTTAAGCTAGTAGTAAATATTTTTTTTTTGTTTTGTTCTATATTTTAGTAATTATTGTTTAATAAGTCCAGAAATTAAAATAATATATTTTTTATTTTAATAATTAAATATATAAAACATAATGTATAAACCTGTGGATATATTTCATATGTGAAAAAAACCAGTCTGGTCAAAAGTGCCTAAAACGAAAAAAATAATTATCAAAATTTTAATATTCTGAAGGAATACTGGGAAAGTCTGTAGGGCCAATTTTTTCCAAGAATTTTCCAAATGTCTGGGCATAAGGATACGTCACTACACGTCATAATAAAATCATTAATGTATTTGCCTCATTTTGGTGTTAAATTGATTGAAAAAATTTTATCGCAATGATGTGTTGAAACATTCTTGGGTGAGGGAAAAGGCGTTAATAGAGTTTAAAATATGGAAGTCATCAGGATGTTTTTACAATTGGCCGCACTCACATCAACATAAACACAACTACTTAGTGCCCGTCCATGCTATCATACATTTACATGTTCCGACGATAACTGGGACACGTTGCTTGCTGCGGTTGTGTCTTGTGGTGTGGTGACTTAAAAAATTGGTATGCATTCCTCAAATTTTACGTGCTAAATTTTGAGAATTGTGATACCTAAAGGAAAATGACCTTTAATCAACAAGTTAGGTTTAATTGAAAGGGTATTTCTTCACAGTAGTAAATAATAGCCGGTTCGGAAACTGGCTTCTGACGGGGGAGCAGGAGAGGCTGACCGCCATCTTGGATTGTGACGTCACGGCAGTAATCTTGATGTAAAATTTCCTCAAGAATGACTCAAAATTCCTAAAAATTTAATTTCCCCTTTTTCGAGGGAAAAATATCCAATTTTCCCGCAAATAATACGAAGGGGCCAAATTTCCATAGAGAGAAGCCAGATTTATATCGAGAGGGGGCAAGTTTCCATCGAGAGGGACAATTTTCCATGGAATCCCTATCTTGGATCACCTTGTCCTTTGACCTTGACCTTGACCTTGGACTTTTACCTTGATTTTAACCTCAGTGACCATCTTGGAATACGAGATCTTGTTGTCGAGGGCACCAATCCCCGAATGTTGCAATTATCTTTACGGCAGGTATCTTAATTCTAGTAACATTCGCACCATATTGGATATGATAAAAAAACTTTTTTTTTAGATTCTGACAAAACATCTTGTTGTTGTCCGCCATCTTAGATGATGTCACGACCAATCTATTGGTATTTTATGAACTACTGGAGTCATCCATCTTGGATTCCATCATCTTTGTTTTTGGTGTTTCTTCCTAGAGAGTGCCAGTATAGCTCTGTCTTATGCACGTATGGTCAATGTTCCTTTACGCACGTTTAATGAAAATAATTCATTATGATGCGATCCTATCAGTTGGATACGATCAGCAATATACGGTAGGCTCCAACTTCTCTAACTGTCTTTGGCTCCAACTGTCTTTAGCTCCAACAGCTCCAGCGAATATTGGATAAACTAGCCAATTGGAAATAAAATAAATAGTGTATTTTGATGGCTTTATTTACTATATTTGTTTGGGAACTCTATCAAAAAGTTTGATTTAGAAATAAATATTTGGCTTCATTTTGGTCAAATAAAATGTTCTCAAAGATTCTATTTTAAAAAAAGAACGCATGTAACTCAATACACGTGATAAAAGTGAAACTTCTCTGGCAATTCAAACTACGCGTGTTACTATTTCTTAAAAAATTATGATGTTTGTAAGACGCCAAATTATTGAAAGAAATGTGAAATTCATATCATGTAGCTCTATCTATGCGGGAAATGCAGCTAGGTACTGTCTCAACAGCGCTCTCTAAACTGCTGGTTGAACCTGGAAGAATGTGAGTACGCTATTCAAGTCACTCACAGCTAACTGTATAGGTAGGGACTGGAAAAATTCGCAGGTTCAATGACCTCTAGGATGAACTCCGTAGTTCTACGTACACTCGGTCAAATTCCACCCACTCATTGGCTGCTGTCTTGTGAGACGTTCCAGCGTAGCAGCCTGTGATTCGATAAAGCTTTGGATGGGTGTTTCTCATTGGCCCAGAGCCCAGAGTCACCCAGGTGAGTTGTGAACCAATAGCAGAGGCAGCACTGAGGTATAACGATTTGTAATTTAGCCTATCGCGAAATGAATTCGCGAATTGTTCCGGTCTCTATGTATAGGATACATATATATGTATAGGATATATATATATTCTAAGACAAGCGCATGCGCACTCTCTGTCTTATTCTTTCGTTTATCTATCTTTCTCGGTTCTAATTTTATTGGTGGGGGACGAATCATCGCACAAAGAGAACGAAAACGAGCCCAGCAACGTATATAGCATATGGCTATCTTTATATCTCTTTGGCTAAGTACATATTCTCCGTCCTTTTCGTGTCAGAAACGTTTCACAAATAGTTTCACAAAAAATTTCATTCAAATTCGGCCTTTGAAATTTTACTCTTATATCGCCCAAAGAAATTTCACTTCTAAGCCTGTAATCATTGATAACTATCGTATATGTGGTGCATATGCAATAGCAGAAACAATTATATATCTGGATGTTTGTTTCTGTCGCACGTTCTAAAAATTGCGTGTTCACAATAATGCTATATTTAATGTCACATTGATTCAGACCTGAAATATTCGCGGATACATTTTGCGATAGACTATAATCCAAATACGTTTGCCCTTTTTGCTGCTTCAGTGATTGGGCTGCAGATTATCTGAAGGACTCTGAGCAGATAAAAAACCTTCAAAAAATATGTATCGAATCACGTACATCCCAGTTAACAGGTATCACGAGTCAGTAGCCAATGAGCAGATGAAAATTACCCGTGTGTTTAGAGAATCACTGAGTCTATTGTGAGGTTTGGTCGCACAGAGACACCAAAAATAGGGCGTAACTACAATTACTTACCATTCATTAAAATATAATAATTATTTAAGTATTTTTAACCTGAAATGCAAAAATTAATTTTCAACTGCGACATGATTGTTTGCTATGATACGCAAGTTAATGCGGTCACTTACTTCCATTTTTTGGCATTAACGTAATTTAAACATTTTGTATACAGTTTTAATATGCAATAAGCCATATTATTAAATTTATAATTGTACTAACAATATTCGTCTTAAAATATGAGACAAGGTGTTAACCTGTAATAACTTGGGTTGGTTTGTTCCGATGTTGTGTTTCGTTATCATATTGTTAGTTTTATTAAATAGTCAATAATCAGAAATAGTTGCTAATTTGGATAGTAGTGTAGAGTTCGCCACATTTCATGTGTACCACACTATAGGAATATGTTTATATGTGTACCAGAACAGTAGCAGCGTATTATATATATACTGTGGTGCACCTATCAACGCCAACACATACGTACAGTTAGAAATTCATGCAAGTTGTGGCTTCGTACATACATAAAATTTTAAATAAATTAAATTAAAATGTTTATATTGCATTAATGTCAAAAAGTAAATATGGAGGTGACCACACTTAAGTTGCATAATATAGCAGTTCAAAGTTTATGTCAGCAGTTCAGGTTTAAAACATTAGGCCTATTATAATTAAATCAAAGAATAGTGATGGCCAATACGCCCTACTTCCACTCGTCTCTATGCGACCATACCGCACACTATCTTATAGCTAGGAGCAGGTAGTTTTCGCGAAAAGATCTGAACGCTGATTAAACTGCAATATGGCATGCACGCGCCAGCAGTTTCAATTCTTGTGATTAGCGGCTGACTTCAAGAAAAACCATGGCCTTATTTGACCGAGCCACTCAGGACGTATATGTAGGGACCGGAAAAATTCGCGGGTTCAATGACCTCTAGGATGAACTCCATAGTTCTACGTACACTCGGTCAAATGCCACCCACTCATTGGCTGCTGTCTTGTGAGACGTTCCAGCGTAGCAGCCTGTGATTCGATAAAGCTTTGTTGGGTGTTTCTTATTGGCCCAGAGTCACCCAGGTGAGTTGTGAACCAATGGCAGAGGCAGCACTGAGGTATAACGATTTGTATTTTAGCCTATCGCGAAATGAATTCACGAAATTTTTCGGTTTCTAACGATCGGTAGTGACTGGAAAAATTCGCGGTTTCAATGACCTCTAGGATAGACTCAACGATACTCTATGTACTACAACAAATTGCACCTGCTCATTGGATAATGACTCGTGACACGTGTAACTTGGGATGCTCGTGATTTGATTATTCTTTTGTTGAAGTTTTTTCACTGGCTTAGAGTCCTTCAGGTAAACGGTGGTCCAATCACTGACTCAGAATGAAGGTGAACGAGTTTGGAGTCTAGCCTACCGCGAAATGAATCCGCGAATTTTTCCGGTCTCTAACGACCGGGCGTTTGGCTCTCTCGTCTGTGAAAAGAAGGCTTCCCGTGGTTTACTAGTGTTGTTGCTCGGGGACTGCGGGCGTGTGACCGCGCCGCAGTGGATCCCAGGCTGCCACAGGAGACGCTAACAGCCGCGCAAACACGCGCGCTCAGAAGTGCCTGGGTCGCCGAGGGCCCATTAGACGCGACCGGGAGTTGACTCTGCTGAAGGCGAGAAACACGTCGACACACAAGCTGCGACGGAGATGATCGCGCCAGTTGGACAGGCGTGCCAACCAAGGCCAGGGAAAAAACATTTAAAAAAAAGGATGAAAAAAAAATGAAAACGTTGTTTCCGAGTCGTAAAATTTCGAATGACCACACACAGAAAGTTTTTACTCTCTCCTTCACCTTTTTTCCCCCCCGAAGTCGACGTTCCATTAACGGCGGGCTATTAGAAAATTAACATCTTTTACGGCCGGGCCGAAAATAAACACTGACCTTTCGGGAGGGCCAATTCCTTTTGGGAGGCGAGGCTAATATTCGAAATCCAGACACGTGTTACTTATGAAGGGTGTTTTTTTTTTCTGTAGAAAGGAGGGTATAGAGAGGACAGGTGACAAAGGTCTACTTAACAATTCACGCCTGTAATGTGTTTAACAAAAATGTATTAATTATATGTACCTACCTGCTTAAAAATATTTTCTTTGCCCTCCGATGCCATTTCTTTTTTCAAGTATTTTCATCACATTTTGTCTTTGTACATAATAACTACTTTATTAGTATTTTAGTAAATATATCACTTTACTTTAACTTTATTTTTATGGTTCACAGGTAAAATGTCGGTTCTCAAGAAATATTTTATCAAAATCCACAAAATTAAGCTTTTATTTATAACAATCTCGAAATCTTAAGCTAAACAAATTGTTGAGTGTTGTGTTTTTGTGTAAGAAAACATAAGCGTTTATCATTATACTAAGTTTATTGTTAAATACGGCAAAGTTTATTGGTTATAAACGTAATTAAGTCTTAAATAAAGTACCTAATGTATTAAACTTATTTTTGTAAAACTTGTTTCATTTTGAACGTACTAGAAATACAATATTATATTTCGAATATTTTTAATGGCATGAATATTTTTTCAAAATATTGATAAATTATAAGTTATGCCTTTTTTATCGATTAAAGATTACAATAACTCGGCTAACAGCGGCAAATATCAGGGAAGTGTTTATAATAATCATTACTTGCGTAGCATTGTACACCTCGTAAAAATTCGCCCGATACATTTATGGTAACGTATATTAGATATGTCATACTCATACATGTAAGGTTTCATTTACTACAAAATAATCCAAGTTTGCAATTTATATTACGCATACATTGTCAGTTTATTTCTACCGCGCGTTTATTATCTTTACCTCTATGTATGAAAAATTTCCATTCAATTTTTACCCTCTTTTCGACGTCCGAATGTGTTTAAATTTTGCATACATATAAAGATCCTCTGACAATACAATATTTCGATAACTTAAGATCTTAGTGTTAAGGGGAGTGGGTGGTCAGAGGGTAAAAAAAACTAATTTCGAGCTATGGATAATAACCAGGATTTTTGTGTATCCATGATATCGGTACATGGCGGGAATTTGTCCCGGGGTCTATTGTGCCCCTAGGGGGAGAAAGAATTAAAACACCAAATTTTGAAGATTTTAAAAATCAATGTTTCTTTAATTTGGAGTTTTTCCTATCCAAAAGGTCAGGGTTATGGTGGGAAATGTGCCAGGGGGAAAAGGGTAAGATCCCTAGATTTCAAAAATTTCAAAAATATATTCTTTTCGATTTAGAGTGTTTGCGAGGTCGGTTTATTGTGGAAAATGTGCCTGGGGTTGGTTGATGGCAATAGTACTATATCTGAAATTATCTGGCCATTCTTCGGCGTGATCAAGTGTATGATACAGACATTCCACCAGTCCGTGTTTATTTCGGCACAGATGGTGTGCATTTAATTAAGCCAATAGCCACACAGTTTCCAGCGAAATACAGTTATGGTACAGCTGAAAGACGAATGTTGCCATAATAATGAGTTGGGAATCTATCGAGCATAAAATGCAAGGCAAGGCTGCACTGTAGATTATGCAGTTGGGATCGCTTCTCTTTGCTGCTGGACAGACTTCTGTAGCTCTTATCATGTAAAGTCACTGGATGGTCTCCAATTAGAAGAACTTTATTGGTCTAAGATAACAAAATATTTCCGTGTAATGTTGACGCATTTGCTGAAATGACTAGATTACGTGAACATTAATGACTAATTTTAAGTTCATTGTAACAAAAATAAATACTTTAATCACTCATATTTAGTATTTTTAATTTGTTTCAATTACTCATTTTCAATATTTTTTTATTTTATTTTGGGACTAAGAAGAACATAAAAACTTATAGTTAAAAAAACAAAAAAAAAACGCTTTTATCGTTGAATAAACTAAAAATTAAAAATATATATATAGTTTTAATTTTAATTTTTTGTTCAACAACCAAATAATGCACCAAATCTCTGTATAACTAAAGGCGTGGTTGATCTCTTCTTTCATTTTCGAAATGACTATATCCTAAAATTAGTGCTATCAAATTTAAGACAAATGATATCAAGCACACCCTGGGCGTACCCCCTGGAATTACGAAGCCCATCGCTTGCAAAAGCGTGACTGAGAAACGTGTTCGATGTCAAAACTATGTTTTATGGAAAACTTTATGTATACGTATATTAAAGTTGTCTTCTTATTGCATGCATGTAGGCCAAAATATGGGCATGTACAGCATACGGGCACCGCATCCAGATATGAGGTGTCGGTTAACCCCACGTGCCTAATTCTCGGCTTCAACCCCCTCCCCCCTTTCCATTAAAATTTCCTCGGGCCCCACTTGCGAATCCTACAGATTTGCGACCCTGGGCACCCCATTACTAATTTTAAGTTAATTATTAATATTAAGTTTATATATTTACATTCGTAATGACCATATCCTAACATTTTCGAAATTACTACATCCTAAAATTAGTGATTAAATAATATATTAGAAATCATATTTTTATTACTAATGGAAAATTTATGTCCAATTAAATCAAGCACCCCATATTTCAGTTATACAGAGTTGTGGTGTTATATTTGGCTGTTCGACAAAAAAAAAATTAAATTAAAATTTTATTTTAATGAACTTTTTTTTAGTTCATTCAACGATAAAAGCTGTTTTTTAATATAATTTTATTAATGTACGAGATGTTATGAGTGAAATTTTTTTTAACGTTTTTGATCATTCGGGGATATATTTAAATTAAAAACAAATCACACTTCCCTCCTTTCAAGATTCTACATTCCCTGTTTCATAAGATTGAGATATAATCATACACTTAATAAAATTACACATTTCCGGGTTTTTGTTTATTATAAAAACAATTCCCAAGATATGAAACACACATCTTTATTTAAGTAATTTGCAGATTTAGCAATGTCAAGTCACTAATTCTCACCCTTCAAATTTTATCCACGGGGTTGAATTGAAAAAAAAAAATATTTTCCTTATTTTTCATGTAATTTAGGTATTTGAACTTAACGTCTACCGCTTTTGTGAATTCTGGGATACCCGTTAATCTAATAATTCAAAACTATTAACTTTTTTATTACTTCAGGAAAAAAGTCTCAATACAATAAAATAATAATATTTTTTTCAGTCATGTAAAATTTATATGTATAGTAAAAAAAATCACTTACCTTAGTGGATATGGATGTACAGGTTGTCTGATAACGTCAAACCGAGAAGGTTTATATGCCAGTAAATTACGGTTCTGAATCGAAAAACAAAAAATCCAAAAGTGTCCTAATGTTCGAGTTATAGGCATGTTTTCAAAAGTATTAAAATCATCACCATGCACGATATTATTAGATAATCTAATTATTAAGAATAATTGCACGCAAACTTAAATAACACTACTGTTGATAATAATTCAAAACAAAACTAAAAATTAATTGGAAGACTTATGCAGAAAAAAATTAATAATACGGTAGATTTCCCTAGTAATACTGTAAACAAAAATACTTTGGAAACTTAGCAAGTTATTTAAAAGATAAACAATTAATAAAATAACTTGTTAGTAACCAGAGTTTTTTTTAGGGTGGTAATAGACAAAGTTCCCCAATTAAAAATTGTTGCCACATTAGTTTAGCAAGGATTTTTTTACCCAAACTTTTAGTTTTATTTTGAATTGTTATCAATAGTAGTATTATTTATGATACAGTATGAAAACAATCAGAGTATCTACTTATTTGATGAAAGACGGAAATTTGAAAACTTTGTAAAATATGTCTATAACTTTAAAACTACGATACTTATTGAATTTTTTTTATAGAGCCATGGTTAGAGACCGGAAAAATTCGCGGTTTCGATGGCCTTCAGGATAGACTGCACATTCCTCTGTACACTCGGGCAAATAACGCAAGTTCATTGGCTGCTGACTTGTAAGTCGTCTCGGTTTGTCTGTGATTCGATCCTTCTTTGGTTGAGGATTTATAATTTGTTGAGATGCGTCCAGATGAACAGTAAGCCAATAGCAAAACCATCTAAGAGGTATATGTATTTGAATTCTAGCCTATCGCCTAATGAATCCGCGAATTTTTCCGGTCTCTAGCCATGGTTCATTTGCCTATCAACTGTTCTCGGCTTGACGTTGAATCATGGGACGTGCTGTATAGTAACCCTGTGTTAGCCTAAACACAAATGTAATAGTTAAAAATGGAATAGTTAATATTTTAAAGTGTGTTAATCATCCTCTTGTTTTTACCTCGCTTGGTTTTTGTTACCTTAAGATACAACTGAGTTAACCGTTTTATATTCCTAATAGGATGAATTTCAAAAAATGCTAAAAATAATGTTGTATTTTACTTTTCATTTATTATTCTTCCCTGTCACAGACTAGAAGCAGTTGATGATCAGTGAAGATTCGTACCCAATATTTTAATTCCGGTTATATTAGCGTTGGAGGAATATAAATATAATCCCAAACTTCATACATTTTTATTTACTATGCAGTCAAATTTGGAAAACTAGTTAAGACCATGCATACACAATTATGTATTAAATGCATGTTCGGTTAATCACATCACATTCCTCCTCAATCGCTTTCATGATATGGTATAATATATTCTTTAAAAATCTATCTTATTTCATCTTCAGTTCCTTAAGGTTCTTAAAATCAGATTCCTTATAGTTAAAGACATTATTTATTTTATTTTAAACCCAAATGTGTCTCCCTTCCTCATAATGAGTTATAAAATTTAAAAATATGAACCTTTAAACTACATTACACTATGTAATTTTTTTTCTTCAGTTTCATATCAACCGTTTTATTTACTTCATAGATATGGCATTTGTCGTAAAACAAGATCAATAATATCTCCTACCTCCCCATTCCTTAAGTGACGGAATTTATAAAAAATATCCATAAATATAAATTTAAAAAATATGGCCCATTATCTTATCTCTCATTTGATTTTCTTCAGAGATACGATTTTTTATTATTATAAAACGAAATTGTCCTAATTTTATACCCATAAGTGTAAATTTTTGATAATATTTAAATCTACATGCATGTTATTTGTGCTTAGAATATTATCTCACGTTATTGTAAATTCGAATAGATATGTGACTTATTTTTCATGTAAAAATACTTAAGAGCTGAATTTCGGAAGCGGTAAAAATGAGCTTGGCGGTTTTTGTTTGTTTACTTTTCATACTTAATATTTATGAGTCCGTTTAATTAACTTCTGACATAAGACATGTTTTATTGTAGACCTATACTTAGAGACCGGAAAAATTCGCGGATTCATTTCGCGGTAGGCTAGACTCCAAACTCGTTCACCTTCATTCTGAGTCAGTGATTAGACCACCGTTTACCTGAAGGTCTCTAAGCCAGTGAAAAACCTTCAAAAAAAAGAAGAATCAAATCACAGGCTTCCCAGGTAACGCGTGTCACGAGTCATTATCCAATGAGCAGGTGCAATTTGTCCTAGTACATAGAGGATCGTGGAGTCTATCATAGAGGTCATTGAATCCGCGAATTTTTCCAGTCTCTATGTATTTGAAAAGCCACATGGCAATGTAAGTGGAACGAACTGTGAACAGGTGTGTCTTCTTTAGCTTTTCTTACAAAAAAGTTTAATTAAAATTAGTTCAATAGTTATGGAGTAATTCCCGAGGAAATAGACCACAGACAAACAGATACTAGTTTTAAATATATATATATATAAGTTCTAAATATTAAAAATATAAGTTTCTTATAGTTTATTTTTATAAATCCGCGATAAGTGCAGGCTTTTTACCCTAAACAATATTATTTTACTAAATGTTTTGATACAGATTACATTTAGATACATATATAGACATTATATGTTAGGTATATTTTAGATTCTATATAGTTTAATATTATCTTAGATATATATCTGCAAAAGCCCATGTGAACAATAAATGTTGGAGTTTCATGCCAGTATAAATTTACTAATGTGTAATAACCAATCGTCAGTCGAACTACAGGCATTGTAGAGCACCTAGACTTTAATTGAAACCTATCTGAACTTAGGTAAAAGGTTTGCTGAACTTGCAAGCTACATATGAAGGTCTTCTTCAGAATGATACTGGATATCGCTTTCCCGATTAGTTTCCCCCTTTCGCGCCCAGTTTATAGCCAATTCCAGTGATTTTCGAACTTTTGTTTTCAACAAGGGTCAATATTGATTCCTTAGGTGAAGTTTTGCACGGCAAAACGTACCATACACATGATATTACCATAATTATTACGATGGCTGCTTTTTATGTCGTTATTTTGCATACTGTTAAAAGTAACATAAATATTTTATTTGAAATAAACTTCAGCTCTTTCAGCCTATATTTTAATAAATTTATAAATAATTTAACTAAAAATTTTCAGAACAAAATAATTTTAAAACATTGCAGTGTGAAATGATTATATTCTATCATTGAATTCACAACATATATGTTTTAAGAAGCCAGCACCATTTTACAAAACAAAATATATTTAATATTAATTTAACTTTCTTTTTCATAAATGGAACTAGCTTTTGTGATATTTATTGCAACAGTTAAAAAATGCATCCAAAAATCGATTAATTAAAAAGTTTTATTTTTTAATTAAAATTTTTTCTTCGATGCGGGTTTTTTTTTTACGTTAATACTGAAAATATATCGGAGATTAATAAAGATTAGGTACTTCTCAAACTCGTTTCTATAAAGAATTAGGAGAGAGCGCAAATGAAATTTATTTTTCCCTGTGGTTATATTGTTTGATGGATTAGCATTTTTCCTTCCTGATTGCCTTCTCCCGGGGGAACGTATAAGTTTGTATCCTTCCTTCGTCTTCAGGCGGAGCGGTGCGACGCCACGGGTAGTTTCTCACACTCTGCACACGCCGTCTTTCACTCGGCCAATCTCTGCTCACCTTTCTCTTCCCTCTGATTGCCGGCCCCGCCTCTTCCTTTCACTTAACTCCCGACATCTTTCATCCGCGACCTCGCGGTGACCACTCTCGACTCATTTACATTCCTGCGTGATTCCTCGTCGCGGGCAAGTACAGCAACACGTTGGAAGTTTGCGTTTTACACCCATGAACAGAGATACGGAAATTACGCGCATTCATTAATCGCTGGTTAGAATGCAAACTCTCCCACTGTGTTCGTGATTGGACTACAGTTATTTTTACACGCCCCTCTACGACCGTGAGCCAGTGATGCCCCAGCTAGGAGAGAAGTAAGCGAATCAGGTAGTGCCAATTAATAAGGATATAAATGTCCTCGCTAAGAAATCAACCAATGGGAAAGAAAACATGGGATGAGCACACCTGTGACTTTGAATTCTACCCTGAGGCCAGACGAATCCGCGAAATTTCCGGATCGCTACCAATGAAATTCCCCTTAACATGCTCATTTTCCGTTTTATTCCTCAAAAATCCAAAATTCTAAATTCCAAATGCCTCAAAAGTCTTTTGCTTTAAATAAAAATATATTCCTCATAGCGAGATAAATTCCCTACTGGCTAGCCACCCTAAGCTGCCAATGTCATATCTTGACCCTGACCATAAACTTTAAATTCTTTTATTTTTTTGACGTAGAAATTTAAAATTATTTAAAAAATAGTTTACTTAAAACGTTGAACTTTTCGTTACGCCAGTCATATTGGTTTCTAGAACGTTGCACTTTTCTTTACGGTCACCATATTGGATGTGTATGTCGTCATTATTGCACTGGGTTCGAACACGAAGAGGTCATTCGATTAAAAATGGCGATGAATTCTTCCTCCATGAAAGCCACCGGCATACTGCCCTTCCACCACCAATGTCAAGATAGATATTACATCAGCTAGTTTGACATAATGACGGCCATATTGTTTTCTTGTGCTGGACGGTGCTATTGCCATGTTGTTTTCGTCTGCTAATGACACTGCCGCCATATTAGTTTCATTTTTACCCGCTAGATTGCAGGAATAATTTATTGCCTAGGTGCCCGCCATTTTGAAATTTCGCGATAGGATATAATCCAAAAATATATAAATTGGTGCTTCTACGGCAGTTAGCGCACAGTTCGTCTCGAGGTCTCTGCGCCAGTCAGAAACCCTTCAACCAATAAACTGGCTACTCACAAGCTAACCAGTTGTTACGTTCTCACACTTAGGCAGCCAATGAGCATGTGATAATGGCGTAAGTGTAAAGAGGACTTTGGAGTCTATCCTGGAAGCCATTGAACCCGCGAATTTTTCCAGTTTCGAATTATAGAATTTTAAAAAAATTAAAATATTAAAATACGTTTCATTATTAGGTTTTTTTAAATTCAGTTTCATACCCTCCGTTTGATTTAGTTTAGAGATATGAAATAATTACATACATAAGTATATATGTATTGGTAGAGACAAGCTGGCTTCGCGAAAAAAAATCTGAACGCATGCTTGACTGCAACAAGGTATACCTGCACCAGCGGTTTCTTTCTTGTGATTGACGGCCGTCTGCGAGAGAAGTCGTTGCCTTGTTTGATCTAGCCACTCAGGACGCGTTTGCTTCCGCGTTGACTTACTGTGATTGGTAGAGACCGGAAAAATTCGCGGTTTCGATGGCCTTCATGATAGACTGCACATTCCCCTGTACACTCGGGCAAATAACGCAAGTTCATTGGCTGCTGACTTGTAAGTCGTCTCAGTTGGTTTGTCTGTGATTCGATCCTTCTTTGGTTGAGGGTTTATAATTGGTTTATATGCGTCCAGATGAACAGTAAGCCATTAGCAAAATCCTCTAAGAGGTATATGTACATTAATTCTAGCCTATCGCCTAATGAATCCGCAAATATTTCCGGTCTCTAGTGATTGGTGTTGTAACAATCGACATGTACTTGAAATAATCCCATCCAATCAAGAAACACAGACGATGCTACAGTGTTTTGACTTTCAGCTGGTCTAGGAATCTTTTTTCCCGCGAAATATGCATGCCCCTGTGTATTCGTCTGTCACGGTGTGTGTTGGTGGGGCGTGGTATAGACACCCGCGCGTGTGGGACGCTCAAGTATTCTGCGGCACTGCGCATGCGCTAAGCACGTGACGTGTCGATGGCGGCCGTGCCCTGTTGGTGCCTCGCGCGCCGCCGAAAGCCGTTAGCCCCCTTTCTGCGCGGCCGACGACGACATCCTGTTGGCTGTGCGTAGCATCAGCACGCGCTGTGCCTGCAGACACAGACAATTAGTGGACACATACCTCCCCCCTCTCTCTTACTCATACCGACCCAGGGATCCCGCGGATTCATTCCGTGTCTGGATAAAGTCCACAGTCATTTCCGCAGCTACCGGAAAATTCACGCATTCATTTCTTCATAGCATGTGAAGCTAATACATACAACTTCTTAGCTGCTTCCGCTATCGGTAAAGACTGGAAAAATTCGCGGTTTCAATGACCTCTAGGATAGACTCCACGATCCTCTATGTACTAGGACAGATTGCACCGGCTCATTGGATAATGACTCGTGACACGTGTAACTTGGGATGCTTGTGATTTGATTATTCTTTTGTTGAAGTTTTTTCACTGGCTTAGAGACCTTCAGGTAAACGGTGGTCAAATCACTGACTCAGAATGATGGTGAACGAGTTTGGAGTCCAGCCTACCGCGAAATGAATCCGCGAATTTTTCCGGTCTCTAGCTATCGGCACATAGTTAATAGGTAGGGTAATGCATACTTCGCGAAAAGATTCCGAGACTTGCTGAAATTTAAAACACTGTAGAATCGTCTCTGTTCCGTGATTGTGTGAGTTTCTTCCAAGCACATGAAGATTGTTACTACACCAATCACAATAATTATGTGCAGAAGCAAACAGGCAACGACTTCTCTCGCAGACGGCCGCCAATCACAAGGAAGAAACCGTTGGTGTGGGTATACTTTGTTGCAGTCTAATAATCGTTCAGATTTTTTTCGCGTTAAATGCCTGCCCCAATTAATAAGCAATACTTTTATCATCTCGCCTCAATAACACAAATACACCCCTTGCTGGGCGAGTCGATATAGATATTTTCTTACACCAGTTTTTATATCACACAGTCTTTTTTTTATCCATTTCTTCATAGGATGTCACGCAAATACGTACAACTTCTAATATGCTTCCGCTATCGGTACACAGTTAATAGGGAATACCCTTGGCCAATTAGTAGAGACCTGAAAAATTCGCGGATTCATTTCGCGGTAGGCTAGACTCCAAACTCGTTCACCTTCATTCTGAGTCAGTGATTGGACCGCCGTTTATTTGAAGGTCTCTAAGCCATTGAAAAACCTTCAACAAAAGAAGAATCAATTCACAAGCATCACAGGGAACGCGTGTCACGAGTCATTATCCAATGAGCAGGTGCAATTTGTCCTAGTACATAGAGGATCGTGGAGTCTATCCTAGAGGTCATTGAAAACGCGAATTTTTCCAGTCTCTACCAATTAGAAACCCTCAACCAAAGAAGTACCCAATAACAGGTTACCAAGGTTGCAAAAATCTCACTAAATGGCATCCAATTAACAAATGTCGACCACTGCGATGGACTCCCCAAACCCCTACGTACTCGGGCTAATGCCACCTTCTCATTGGATACTGACTTGTGAGACCTGCGGAATGGGATGCTTGTGAAAGCTGAAGGTTTATTATTGGCTCAGAATCCTTCACGTAAACTGTGAGCTAATCACAGGAACAATACGAAGGTGCATGTGTGGTGATTTCAGCTCCGCGAATTTTTCCGGTGCCTAACCTTTGTTGCTTAGTGCAGAACCTCTTCTTCTTCCACATGGGTTGAGATTCGACCACTCTGCTGCTGGTGGGCAATTGATTTGTTCACAGTAATCAAGGAGGTAGCAGAAACAATTGTGATACTACAGTCAAAGCAATACATCGGTCCAAATTTTAGTAGTTCCCCTTCCGTGCCATTTCCGGGTCTCAGTGAGCCAATTGCAGCAGCAGCAGCAGCAGCAGCAGCAGAAAAAAAGTTATATATGCTTAGATTATAGCGTGTCGTGAAATGTTTCCGCCAATTTTTTTCCGGTCTGTAGCGCATTTATCTTCTTTTCACCGCTATGTGATGTTACGGTCACCATTCAATTCTCCTAGTCGTCCTGTGCACGACGAGAAGACTGCGCGCCAGCTCAGAGGCGACACCGCGCTAGTAGCACCAGCTGATTCTGAATCAAAGCTTGCGGTCTGCTGAATTTACTCCACGCGCTCCCTAAACCCTTTGCAAGGCAGGCATGTTTTTTCCTGTGAAAAGGCCGAGTCCGACGGGAAATGGCGTGTCATAATATGGCAAAGGAAACTGATATGCCGTTTCGTCGGTGAAGAGCCATGTCGAGAGGCTGAGGCCAGCTGTAACAACCCCTAGCCCATTCAGCAACCAATAGCTTCCCTGTTGGCTATGCCCCTCCAAGAAACAGTAAGGGCGACTGTCCGGACCTCTCGCATCTCTGGGACTCCTGAGGACACCCAGAGAGCCCGTGGTCGGCCAAGGTCCTATCCAGCAGCTGTTCAGCAGCTGTCCAGCTGTCCGGGCCAGCGCCGAAGCAGCGAGCCTCGCACGGACACGCCCCTGGCCAGGCGGACACCTCAAGGAGGTCGCGATCGTGCGCGACGCGGGGTCAGTGTGATCACAGGAGGGGAGGAAATGAAGGGGGTGGGGAGAGGTGGTTGCATGAGGCATTCCGCGCACGGCTTGTCTCGGCCAGGGACGTGGCTCGCAAGCCGGAGAGAAGTCTTCGCCGACGACGACGACGACACTCCCTCGGCCGCAGAACGAACAACAGCTGCACGCTGCTAACAATTCTCATCTTATACCTAGGGACTGGAAAAATTCGCGGTTTAAATGACCTCTAGGATAGATTTAACAATCCTTTTCATACTTGGATAAACGCCACCTTATCATTGGCTACAGACTTATGAGACATATCAACGTGGATGCTTGCGATACTATACTTCTTTGGTTGAAGGTTTTCCATTGGCTCAGAATTCTTCAGATTAACTGTGTGCCTATCACAGAAGAGATATGAAGCTACGTTGTTTGGATTCCAGGATTACGCGATGTGAACCCGCGAAATTTTCCGGTCTCTACTTATACCAACAAAGAACACTGGTTACAAATTATAATGGATCTTCGTAAAAACAGGGGCGGGCTGAATTGTATCCCCTTGGAAAGTGTACATTTCATAATTTTGGTGGTGGTAGTGTAGCTGGGTAGAAACTGGACCGATTTCTTAAAATGTTTCGGTTTTAATGCAAATATGGACTGAAAAGGTATCCCCTCGGAAAAGGTACTTACCTTTAATGATTTTCTGTACAATGACACAGCAGAAAATAAACTGGAAAGGTACCCTTTCCGATTTCTTAAAATGCATATTATTATCTGCTTTAAAATCGTGAAATCGGAAAGGGTACCTTTACAGTTTCTACCCAGCTACAAAAAGCGCCACGAAAAGTATGAAAGGTGCCCTTTCCAAGGGGATACAATACTATCGTCTCGTAAAAACTATTGTTATTTTGGTAAACTTACGAGTGCAAAGTTAACATCATTTGGAAATCAACCCGCAAGAATCATATTGGTATACAAGTATATGCATGTTTTGTTTTCGCGAGAAAAAAACCGATAGATCATTAGACTGCAATAAACAGAGAGCGGGAATTTTAGCGGATTCTTGTTTGCGATAGGCTAGAATCCAAACATATGTAACTTTGTGCTGCTTCTGCGATTGGTTCATAGTTCGTCTGCAAGTCTCTGGGCATATAATAAACCCTCAAACAATAGATTGACGAATCACAGGCCACCCAGTTGATACGCTCTCACATGTGAGCAGTTAATGAGCATGTGATAGTTACGTAAATGTATACAGAACTGTGAAGTCTATCCTGGAGGTTACTGAACCCATGAATTTCCCAGTCCCTAGCTATAAGCAGGGGCATGCATCTTTCGCGAAAATATTTCGAGACTAGATGAAGTTTAAAACACCATAGCATCGTCTGTGTTTCGTGAATGGGTGAGTGTCTCCCAGGTATCATATCGGTTGTAACAACACCAGTCATAGTTAGAGACACGGAAATTTCGCTCATTCATTTAGTCGCAAGTTAGAATGCCAACCTTCAAACTCTCGCACAGTGTTCATGATTAGCCCGCAGTTACTTGGACACGCCCCTCTATGACCGTGAGCCAACGACTCCCAGCTAGGAGAGAAGTAAGCGAATCGGGCAGTACCGATTAACGAGGATAAACATGCTCTCGCTAAGAAATCAACCAATGGGAAAGCAAACATGGGTTGAACACGCCTACTACCTTAAATTCTACTCTGAAGCCAGACGAATCTGCGAAATTTCCGGGTCTCTAGTCATAGTGATTCAGTGCGGAAGCAAACGCGTCTTGAGTGGCTCCGGTCAAACAAGGCAACGACTTCACTCGCAGACGGCCACCAATCACAAGGAAGAAACCGCTGGTGCCGGTATACCTTGTTGCAGTCTAATATGCATCAGATCTATTCGCGAAAAATGCCTGCCCCTAACTATAAGGCATGCCTGCGCTAGCGATCGTCCGCTTATAATTGGCGGAGGTCTGGAAGTACAGTCATCGCCCTCTTCGGCCGGGCAATTCGGGAGCGTTTGCTCCTGCACTGGGTAGCTGTGATTGGTGCACTGAAAGTAGACGTCTGCCTGAAATAAACCAAGACAACCATGAAACACAGACAATGGTACAAAATTTTAAGGTAAGACTGGTATGGAAATCTTTTCGTGAAAAGTGCACGGTCATATATCAGAAAAACCTTCAAAAACTTTCTAAGAGACATACTAAAACACACCTTTTGTTCTAACACGTGTGCTTTTACCTTGTTTATACTGAAAAAACTGAATCAAGAATGTTATTTGCGTCGTAGTTTCTACGAACATCCAATCATCTGAAATAACGAATAATTCTTCATTTGTTTGATGTGTATGCTTCATTTTAGGGGCATGCATAATTTGCCAAAAGATTCCGAGACTAGCAGAAAGTTAAAACACTGAAGCATTGTCCTGAGTGACTCGGTCAAATAGGGCAGCAACTTCTCTGGCCGACAGCCGGCAATTACAACGAATATACCATAGGCGCGCGCATACTATAATTATAAGTAGGGGCCGGAAAAATATTCGCATTTTCAGTGACCTCTAGCTTAGACTCTACAGTCTGCGACATACTCATGCAAATGCCATCTGTTGATTGGCTGCCAACTGGTGAGATGTTTCAACATGGTAAGCTGTTATTGGATTCTTCTTTATTTGAGGGTTTCTAATTAACCAAGAATATTCCCAATAAATTTGTGTGCCAGTAGCGGCAGAAACTTATAAGTGTAACTGTTAGTATTATTTCCTATGACGGAATAAACCCGCTAATTCTTCAGGTTTATAATCATAAGTCATTATTAAGAAGAAAATTGAAAAAAAAGAGAATATTTATAGGTGTAAATTTTTGAAGCGCTTGCATAAAAAAAAACATGGCTACGTGTACTTGTGTACGCACGTTAGATGTTATTCTTACTTGGTGTAGTTAAAGGTAACTTAATTTTGCACGAAAATAATTAATAGAAATAAAATAACAAAAATTAGACGACTGATATAAGTATGAATGGTAAAGCCTAATTTAAAAAAAAAAGGAAAATTCAAACAAACACTCAGTAATCAATATTAATATAAACACGTATCAAAATAAATTATTTAATCTAGTAAAATAATGATTAATTTAATTAATAAAGAATATCTATCAATATGCTCAATTTTGATTTATTAATTCTATAATGTATGAAATATCAAAGTTATAGTTTATGTTTACTATGCATATAATTTATTCATAAGGGAACATGAACTGACTTATATAAATACAATAGAAAAAGTTTATAAAAAAAATTTTTACTTCTGAAATCACAATAATGAAATTATTTATTTTAATTATATGGACAAGCATTCAACATCACTGTCTAAAGTAATTTCAATTTTTATGTAACCTTTTTTTCTCATCCTGTAAAAATTTCGTTGCATGGGTAGAGCGCATAGTAAAATTAACTGTCTTTATATATATATATATATATATATATATATATATATATATATATATATAACGCTCCTCAAATAATATTGTGACATCGTCCGGAGCCTGTCAGATACACTCTTGTTTCTCCGCGAAGTAAATGCGCGCGTCCCAGTGGTTGCCTTATGAGCCCCTCTGCCCCCCCCCCTTGCCATCTCCTTGGCAAAGTAGCACTTTATTTGCACTGCGCGGAGTTGTTCGGAGACCCAGAGGGGGGAAGGGGAAGGGGAAGGTGGGCGGGGCTGAGGCGTGACGCAACGCACGACGGGTTGCGGCGAGGCTGTTTAGTTCCTCATTACGTCCGCCAATGAGAACTGCGCCGTGAGCGAGCAGCAGGTAATGAGCGGGACGACGACGCTTTGCGGCCAGAAGCGACTCGGTAACAAGAAGTTAACTCCGACAGCCGCGGGACTCTCGTTACAGAGGTCCCCCCCCCCCCCCCCCCCAAACCCGGGTACACACCCAGTGCGCAGAGATCCAGGAATAATAACAACAAGCCTTTGAAACTACTCAACATATCCAATGTGTGGGGTCCATTCACGTAAAACTTTTAAGAATTCGCTGAGGACAGAAAAGTAATTTTGACTTCGGATTAAGTTTTGAAACATGTATTTTTTATGAAGGTTCAAAATGGCTTTAATGCGTGTGTTTTCAGAGTAACATTTAGCTGAAGATCAACCGGTACAGATTCTTGAAGGCACTTCAGAGACTCGAACTTACACCTCACCTCCACTTCTATGTCACAAGATGTTACGCTCGAATATCACATTTGCTCCCATGCACGATGTGAAGACAGCACGCCTTTTCACATCACAACCTTGCGCTTAGAGGTCTGGAAATCTTTTCTGGAAAAGTGCACGAACATACATAAGAAAAAAACCTTCAAAAACTGACAGCGACTCATGCAAAAGCACACTTTTTTTTACTCTGCCAAGTGTGTGTTTACCTCGTTTATAAATGAAAATTGGTTGTCTGTAAAGTCGATTTACGGACGATAGTTTAACGTGACAACGTCATAACAAAACATTGATGAAATGATTGCATACTTTATGAATAAAATTGATTTATTTTTATTTTAATAATAAAAGAATAAATACTTGAAATTATACTAGTAATCAGATTTATAAAATGCAACAATAATTAACCTTTATTGCCGACATTGTTGTTGTAATAAGCAATGAAAACCACATTAACATTTCACTTCACTTTATAAACAGTCCTATGGAAGAGAGATAGATGCGGCGCAGGCGTACAATGAGCGTAACGGAACACAGCGTAACGGAACAATGAGCCTAACGGGACACAGTGTAACGAAACAATGTGCGTAACGGTACACTTTTTCGTGCATGCAGTCAGCGTTCATCAATTTATTAGACGTTGTCACGTCAAAAAACAGAATTAAGAGTGTTATATACACCGTATTTTCAACGAGTATCCAATTATCTGAAATAATTAAACTCTTCGATCGTTCTGATGTGGATTCTTCATTGTACGTAGGGGCATGCGTAATTCGCGAAAAGATTCCGCTAGAAGCACCAGCGAGCGTCCCGTTTATATTCCCGCCTCACTGACACACATTCACCTCTGACGAGGTGGGCCCCTTATACTCAGGGGTAGATGCTTTACAACCTTCCTTCTTTAAAAACAAAAGGTAACAGGCAAGTCACTCACGTAAGACGTCTCGTGTCGGGTGTGTTTGCGGTGTGTCTGATTTGCTCAGACGTTCTCCGTAAATGCGGTGGGACCTACCAAGCACTTAGTATCACTAGGCGACAATATGTAAAGCCTAGAGACATGCAAAATTCGCAGTTTCGATGGCCTTCAGGATAGACTGCACATACCCCTGTACACTCGGGCAAATAACGCAAGTTCATTGGCTGCCGACTTGTAAGTTGTGTCATCTGGTTTGTCTGTGATACGATCCTTCTTTGGTTGAGGGTTTATAACTGGTTGAGATTCGTCCAGATGAACAGTAAGTCAAAAGCAAAATCATCTAAGAGGTATATGTGTTTGAATTCTAGCCTATCACCGATTGAATCAGCGAATTTTGCCGGTCTCTTGTAATGCCAATTTATGCATATTTTAATTATCCTGATCACTTTATCATGGTTGTGCACACCTTATAGGTAGAGATCGGAAAAATTCGCATATTCATTTCGCGATAGGCTAAAATACAAATCGTTATACCTCAGTGCTGTCTCTGCTATTGGTTCATATCTCACCTGGGTGACTCTGGGCTAATGAGAAACACCCAACCAAAGCTTTATCGAATCACAGGCTGCTACACTGGAACGTCTCACAAGACAACAGCCAATGAGTGGGTGGCATTTGACCGAGTGTACGTAGAACTATGGAGTTCATCCTTGAGGTCATTGAACCCGCGAATTTTTCCGATCCCTACTTATAGGTATAGACCGGAAAAATTCGCGGATTCATTTCACTACAGCCTGAAATTCAAATAGTTATACCTCAGTGCTGCCTCTGCTATTGGCTCACAACTCACCTGGACGACTCTGGGCCAGTGTGAAACACTCACTCAACCGAAGCTGTATCGAATCACAGGCCGCTACATTGGGACACCTCCACAAGACAGCAGCCAATGAGAAGGTGACATTTGACCGAGTGTACGTACAACTATAAAGTTCATCCTAGAGGTCACTGAACCCGCGATTTTTTCCGGTCCCTACTTATAGGTAGGGGCTAGAAAAATTCGTGGTTTCAAAACCTCGAAGATAGATGGTCTATGCATTCGGAAATATTACACCTGTTCATTAGCTACAGACTCGTGACACATGTTAACTGCGGTATTTTAATTCGATACTTCTTTCGTTGAGGGTTGTTAATTGGCTCAGAGTCATTTAGACAAACTGTGGTCCAATTACCGAAGCAGTGAAACGTTAAACACGTTTGCACTCTACCCTTACGCGAAATTAAACCACGAATTCATTTCGTGATATCCTAACAATCAAATAATTATATCTTTGTGCTGCTTCTGTTGTTGGGTAGCTGTTAATCGGGAGGACTGTGGGCCAATTAAAGACACTCAATCAAAGAAGTATCGAATCACGAGTTACCCAGTTCAGATGCCTCACGAGTCAACAGCCAATGAACAGGTGACGTTTGCCAGAGTTTGCAGATGATCGTTGAATCCATCATGGAGGTCAGTGAACCCACTATTTTTTCCAATCCCTTCTTATATGATTGGATGTCAATAAGTCAATAACAACAAAAATTGACCGAATCATGCATGGATAAAAAAAATCTCGGGTTAAATAATCTCCAGGATTGACTCTCCAGTCCTCTGCACACTCACGAAAATATCACATGCTTATTGGCTACTCACATGGGAAAACGTATCACCTGGTTAACATGTGATTTGTTAATCTTCTAATTTAGGGTTTCTTATCGGCTCAGAGTTCTCCAACTGAACTGTGAGCAAATCGCAGAAGCAGCAAAAACTTGTATGTGTTTGAATTATAGCCTAAAGCGAAGTGAATCCACAATAATTGTTACAGTTTCTGATCATGTGCACCCTAGTGAGAAGTATAAAGATAGCTACAGTCAATGTACGTATGAAAACGACGTGACATAAACTTCCTGAATTCCCAGTACGACAATAAACCAGTGTGGAAAACGAAAATATCCAAACACGATGGTTTTGCAGATCCCTCATTAGTAGAGACCGGAAAAATTCGCGAATTCATTTCGCGATAGGCTAAAATACAAATAGTTATAACTCAGTGCTGCCTCTGCTTTTGGCTCACAACTCACCTGGATGACGCTGGGCCAATGAGAAATACCCAACCAAAGCGTTATCGAATCACAGGCTGCTACGTTGGGACGTCTAACAAGACAGCAGCCAATGAGCGGGTGACATTTGACCGAGTGTACGCAGAACTATGGAGTTCATTCTGGCGGTCATTGAACCCGCGAATGTTTCCGGTCCCTACTCATTAGTAGGGGCAGGCATTCTTCGCGAAAAGATCTGAATGCATATTAGACTGCAACAAGGTATAACCGCACCTGTAGTTTTTTTCCTTGTGATTGGCGTCCGTCTTGGAGAGAATTCGCTACCTTATTTTTAACGAACCACTCATGATGTGTTTGCTTCCGCACTAAATCACTGTGATTGGTGTTGAAACAATCTACATGTTCTTGAAATAATCTCACCCAATCATGAAATACAGACGATGCTACAGTGTTTTAAATTTAATATAGTCTCGAAATCGTTTCGCGAAATCTGTATGCCCCTATTCATTAGTATCCCTCTCAAACGCACGCTATTAATAAATTACACAGCTAGATTTATGTCTAGAGGTTTTGATGTTCATGCGATTGGACCTCATTTGTAAATCTATCGTCAAAAAATGTGTTGTCCAAAGTTGCTCACGCTGAGAAAAATTAACAAAGAAAGGTTAACAAAACCGGTATGTTATATATTTATAAGGTAGCACCAAGCAAACGTCAGTACCAAGACCAGAACAATGTGAACGTTAAACTGTAAACCATTATTACAGAAAAGAAAAATTCACATATTCATTTCGCGTTATGCTACAATTCAAATAGTTTTACCTTATTGATGTCTCTGCTATTGGCTGAAAACTTATCCGGAGGACTTGGCGCCAAATATAAATTATGAATTACGGGCTACGACATTGGGACGTCTCACGAGACCGCACCCAGTGAGTGGTTGACATCTGTCCGCTGTACTTTGGAGTCCATCCTGCAAGTCACGGAATACGCGAATTTTATCGGTCTCAAGCAATGTCTAGAGACCGAAAAAGATCGCGAATTCATTTCGTGATAGGCTAAAATACAAATAGTTATACCTCAGTGCGGCCTCTTCTATTGGCTTACAACTCACCTGGGTGACTCTGGGCCAATGAGAAACACCCATCCAAAGCTTTATCGAATCACAGACTGCAACCCTGGGACGTCTCACAAGACAGCAGCCAATGAGTGGGTGACATTTTACTGAGTGTATATATGTAGAATCATGGAGTTCATCCTGCAGGTCATTGAACCCGCGAAGTTTTCCAGTCCCTAGCAACGTGTTATCTTTCGGACAGCCGCGAGGTCTCGGAAAAAACCACGGGCGTGGGCATACCTTGTTGCAGTCTAATAAGTGATCTGATTATTTCACGAAGATTGCATGCCCCTTTGTTTTGGTTGTGGCTTGGGTCCTACTAACATTTAGTCCCTGCAAACATTTATTTTTCTTAGTTAGAGGAAAGGAACACTATCCTGAAGCTGTTATAAAGACTTCAGGAAATAAAAAAAAAATATCAGTCACATTGCCTTGAAGTACACACAAGCTATATAGCATTGTGTGGGTATTATTTGAGTAACAAAAAAATCATTTTGTGTCGGTTACCCTCCTCTGTCGTATTAAAACATGCTTCATCTGTGAACATCAACTTTTTCAACCTTTTTTTTTTCACACATCCATGTGACAGAGATAAAGTGGCAAATGACGTGTGAGTAGTATATAATAGTTACTCCAAGCCCAAGCTTCAGACTGTGGTGCTTGTGCCAGGGTTCAGTCTGTGGATTGTGACGTCACGACAGCCATATTGGATGACGACCTTTGAACTTTATAATCTGCATAAAATAATTCAAAATTTGCTAAAATCTGCTCAAAATTTGCCAAAATTTGCCAAAATTTCCTGTTTTTAGGAAAAAAATTCCGCCAATACCTATTTCTGAAAAATTTGAGATCGAAGCACTCATTATAGAGAGTTTTGCGTTCAATCTGGTGGAGGCTATGCCTATCGTCAGTGGTAATGAAAAGGTTAGATCTTAATGTTGTCAGTTGAAGCTCACTGGTCGGGATGTTGCCCGAAATGGTAGTGAGTCGGTAGTGTCATAATTTGAAAATGTAAAGTTCGTTCGGGTTTTCAACAACAGTAGAGACCCCTGCGTTAGTTTTAAAGTTATGAATTAAGAATTTTTCCGCGTATTTGAAAATGTGAGTAGAGAACTATCGTTTCATAGCTGTAAAAATAAATTCTGGTTTAAGATACTCTTAAGTTAACGCATTACAAAGGATTAGGTAAGAGTTTAATGAAACTCTCTCTCTTTTTTATGGTCATTTTAGTAGTTATTACGTGAGTCATAACTGAAAGATAATTGTGAATTTTAATTGTAATTTTAATCAATATCTGTAACGACTACCTGTTGCGAGATACTGGTTTCGAACCTAAGAAATTTGATAGTAAATGTAATTTGGTTTTGAATTTAGTTTTCAAATATTTTAAAGTATCGCCATTATTTATCTCTCTTTAGACATCCCGTACGGAATGACGGACCTATTCGTTTCGATCCTAGAATGAAAACTATTATATCTCGTTAAGTGGTATTGCAAGAATAAAACTCTTGTTAGCCTAAGTGTGTATGTCCTCTGAGTTACAGTTTACCCACCCCCCACCGCCCAATGAAGTTAAATAAAAGTCATTATACTTTTCGATTGATTGATTTCTGATTGATTTTATTTATTTTATTTATTATTTTTTTAATTTAAATTTTAACCACAATGACAATACCTAGAGATCCGGAAAATTCACGGGTTCATTTCGTGTTATGCTAAAATTCAAATAATTATACCTTAGTGCTGCTTCTGTCATTGGTTCACTGTTAATCTGGAGGACTGAGGGCCAATTAGAGACCCTCACTCATAGAAGTGTCGAATCACAGGCCACCCAGTCGAGACGACTCACAAGTCAGCAGCCAATGAACAGTTGGCATTTGCCCAAGTGTGTAGAGGATATTGGAGTCTATCCTGGAAGTCATTGAACCCGCGAATTTTCCGGGTCTCTAAATACCGTCAGATAGTATGAAATCACGTCCACCATCTTGTATTCTTCTTCTGGAGGCCGCCATCTTGGATACGACACATTGTTTTCACCTGTTAGAGGGCACAGCCGCCATATTAATTTAATTTTCACTCGCTAGAGTGCAGTAATTATTTATTTTCAGGGCACCCGCCATTTTGTGTCATCTTGGCCGCCATATTGAAATTCTGTATTTATAAATCTATACATTTGAAAAAAATTCCCAACTTCATCATAAAAATCATCAAATAATTTATTTTTTCGATCGATTACAGTGCCTAGTTCTATCCTTGCTCCATAAAAAAAGGTAATTTTAGGTAAAAAAAAATATTTATTCATTAAAATATTGCGAAAAATCGTAAAACACGTTTAAATAACTCATCTTTCAGCCTCCAGTAAGCCGATGATGAAATACTGGCCACCATCTTGAAAATTCGTAATATTTAACCTAGAACTTCGGGAAAAATTCCAAAAATCATCAAAAAAATACTCATTAAAATAATGATTGACTCGATCGATACCCGTCCATGGTTAGATTATAGGTCAGTGATAAGAGTAACCAAAGCTTAAATTAAATTGAAATTCTGTTTCCTATTACCTTTAGTAGAGTTTATTATTATTCTCTCTACGAAAAAATGACTATGCAAGATACCTGTCCGACGAAATAGTTGCTATGCCTACCATTGAAGTATAATTTTTTTCAATTCTTGGAATACCTTCAATCAGGTCTTATACAATGTTAAGTGTGTAGGCCAAGTGTCTTCGGACCATGGGGCCAGCCATATCCTAAGTACAGACTTAACGATGCTCATTCTAAATAGAAATCGCATTCGTCAAAAAGCACATTCGAAAAAAAAGGAAGCACACTTAAAGAAAAGGACAAACATTTGTACGAAAATGCAACTTCGTATGATACGATCTCATCGCAGGAATACGATCTCATCTGAGGTACGATCTCGCCACAGGGATACAATCTCATCAGAGCGATACGATCTCATCGGAGCGATACGATCTCATCGCAGGAATACGATCTCATCATAGGGGTACGATCTCGCCAGAGCGATACAATCTCATCAGAGCGATACGATCTCATCGCAGGAATACGATCTCATCATAGGGGTACGATCTCGCCACAGCGATACAATCTCATTAGAGCAATACGATCTCATCAGAGCGATACGATCTCATATTAAGGATACAATAGGATACGATCAGCGCATACGACTGGTAGGATACAATAGGATATTACGAGAACTCAAGTTTAGTTAAAAATCAGAATACAATAAATAAAAAAATTAAATATATTTTTTTTTATTTTTCAATACTATAAACTTGCAAGTAAACTAAGTGATTATTGTATGTAACCATATTCCATCAGTTTTTATTTTTAATATGGAGGCTACTTCATCGATGTGAGAGTAGTTTTCTCCACAGTCTCAGACGATCGACCATTGATGTTAGGATCTTCCTATGACTTGTAATCAAACTCTTCTGCTGCTGCTTCCACCTTCCATGCATGTTTATTATTTTTAATATCTTTGAAGTTTTAACACCAGCCTCAAAGTCACCATCATCATCATCACCCCAAAGACTATCATAAGCTTGATAATTATAGAGACTGGAAAAATTCGCGGTTTCAATGACCTCTAGGATAGACTCCACGATACTCTATGCACTAGGACAAATTTCACCTGCTCATTGGATAATGACTCGTGACACGCGTTACCTGGGATACTTGTGATTTGATTCTTCTTTTGTTGAAGGTTTTTCACTGGCTTAGAGTCCTTCAGGTAAACGGCGGTCCAATCACTGACTCAGAATGAAGGTGAACGAGTTTGGAGTCTAGCCTACAGCGAAATGAATCCGCGAATTTTTCCGGTCTCTAGTGATGATATATGCCAACTCCACACACATTTGGTTCAAACAGACATGTTCTCAGTAGACGAAAAAAGTATACCTCCATTGGTTTTGATGTGTGTTTTTTTTTTTTTTAATTTATCACTTTGTCCAAACTAAAAGCCATAGGTAATTGTTGCAACGTAAAATTTTTCGCAAAAGACTCTTTGCACAATTGTTTTTCTCATGACTTCTAGCAATGTTGATTTAAGTGAACGAAATTCCACAGTATCGACACATATATGCTGACGATGACACAACTGATTTTTAAACCACGCTGACTGTTCTTGATACGTCATCAAAATCTCAATCCATATTTCAATCAGTAAATGATACAACCAGGGTCGAACACATGTTTAAAAAATTCTCGCCATTATTATCGCTCTTATATGTATGCATTTAAATATTTCGTCAACGGGAGTTAATTTATCACATACAAAAAAATACGTGTTGCAAGTAGTCCCTATTCTTGCCAACAGATGACGCTACATGTTGTGTTGAGGTAAATATTATTCATTTGTATATTTGGGATGCGGGATCGTCTTTCTCGGTCGCACGAGAAGGAAGGTTTCTCTAGACATCAGGGAGAAGAAAATTCATCTCGCATGATAGTGTTTACCAGCTTTTTAAAGGCATAGTATTCGACTTATTAATTCATATTGTTTGTTTGAATTCCACTTTTATTAAAATATTGTAAGTGCTGATTATTAACAATAATTCAGCAATTTATACAAAACTCGGAATAAAATTGCATGTCTTATCAAGTAAAAAAAAGGTTTCATGGAGAGATTGATTTCTTAGAAATAAATAGAAGCGCTCGGAAAACACCAGTAGATGTCTCGCCAGGAATAACAAGGAGCACATGGGGAAAACAAAAACAAAATAAATATTGAAATGAATAATCAGGAGGACATGGAGAAAACTAACCCCTTTTATCTTAAATAATATTAGTGAATCACATAAAAAAATTAATTAAAGCAAGAAATAAATAAATACAAAATAATAAAAAAGATAAAAATGAAAAAAATAAATATGACTTATGCTTGTGATCGTTAATAAAAGACGTAAAGCTGAAACGATGAAGCAGTGGCATTACACCCCCGATGCAAACAAAATAAATTTTCATACAGGTCTACTGAATTAGCATCTAGGTTAGCGTTAGCTATAATTAGAGAATGGAAAAACTCGCGGCTTAAATGACCTCTAGGATAGACTCAATGATCCTCTATGTACTAGGACAAATTGCACCTGCTCATTGGATAATGACTCGTGACATGTATTACCTGGGATGCTTGTGATTTGATACTTCTTTTGTTGAAGGTTTTTCACTGGCTTAGAGGCCTTCAGGTAAACGGCGGTTCAATCACTGACTCAGAATGAAGGAGAACGAGTTTGGAGTCCAGCCTACCGCGAAATGAATCCGCGAATTTTTCCGGTCTCTAGCTATAATTAATTTTTTGTCTTTGGATTCTGCAAAAAGACTTCTCCTTTGCAGAATCAGCACCAAAATACCATGTTAAAAATTTGTTACCTTATAAACCTGAGAAAATATTTAAACATGATCCATGTTCCTTACCTGTGAACGTTAGGTATGTACCTATATTGCCTCAAGGTCAAACCTTGATGCTTCGCGAACAAACATCAAGATCAAATATTTGTTCAATCACTAAAAGAAAAATAATAGAGGAGTGTTCTCGCTAATCGTACCTACACAGTACAGAACCGTTGACATACGCCGCATTTTCGTGAGAAAAGGCTTGGAACAACAATGGACTTCTGCTTATCTTGGCTTTCTGAACTCACCGCCAAATATTGACCAGACAATTTCATAATTCCCATGTAATCCTAGTACCAACGACTAAGTTTATCAAATTTTTTTATCCCAGTCATTAAGATTGAGAAAAAAAACGTGATGTAAAAATTACGTTACAATGATATTAATTGCCCTGCCCTGGTTTTCACGCAGTTTGTGCTAAGCCCCCATTGTAAGCTCATTATAGGAATGCAGCGAAGCTGTTCTCTCGGTCATCACGCCACCGAACGTAAATTAAATTCATCGCCGGCGAAAATAAACGAAAGTCTTGACTGCAGGCGTGAACTTCGCTGTCGGACACCGGGTTTAAGTGCGAAAGATGATCACAGGTAACAGAAAGACCTTAATGAATCAGCCGACGGAACGGAAAGAAAAGTTTGTTTTTCTTTTTCACCCACCGGTTACTTTGCTCCTCCCTCCCCTGAAACCAAGCCCTCACGAGCCGAGATGGTTTATGGCCGACTTCGTTAAACGTCGCGCGGTTACACATTCAGAGTCATTAAATCTTGTTGGTTCCAGTGTACGCGATGACGCACGATGTCCGGGGCCCAGAATGGCCGTCTCGCTGCTGGGCAAGTTCATGACCTCGTAATTAGAAGGATAAAAATAATCTTGCCCGGAACACCCCCTTCCAGCCTCCCTTTCCCGCCCTCGCAACCTAAATGTCACCCACCCAAGCCTCGTTGTTCCTTCTTCTTTCTTACGATTTTATTTCTCTTCCCTCATTTTACCTCGCCCCCCCCCCCCTTTTATATATTTTTTTTCCTTCCACCTTCCTTTCACTAAAAATCCTATTCATTTATTTTCTTTCATGCGTGTCCTTTTCATGACCACATCCCGTCTTAATAAATTGTCTCATTGTCTCTTTTGTGCGCGCATCCTTAGCGGCCGCTGTAATCCAAATCAAAAGCAGCGGACTCGCAGGCCCATGAACAAAAGTCACCGTAACGAAGACGCATGGGCCCCGCGGGGCAAGAGCGGGCTAAGTCCCGCCGGGTGCCTTTGGTGGTTATGCAATCCGCAGTGCGCACACCGCATGCCGGTCAGCACGTATGCATAGAGACCGGAAAAAATCGTGAATTCATTTCGCGATAGGCTAAAATACAAATATTTATACCTCAGTGCTGCCTCTGCTATTGGTTCACAACTCACCTGGGTGACTCTGGGCCAACGAGAAACACCCAACCAAAGCTTTATCGAATCACAGGCTGCTACGCTGGAATGTCTCACAAGACAGCAGCCAATGAGTGGGTGACATTTGATCGAGTGTATGTAGAACTATGGAATTCATCCTGCCGGTCATTGAAACCGCGAATTTTTCCGGTCCCTACGTATATGCATATTCTTCTCATCAATGATTGGACCACAGAGCTCTCTGCGCGCCTCTGACGACATTGGACCACTTAAAAATAACTACAATAAGTAGTTTTCCACTCACGTGTAACCCACTGAAGACTAAGTAAAGGTGCCGGTGCCAAGAACGGCTAGGTGCAGGCATTTTTCGCGAAAAAAAATTATCAGAACGCTTCTTAGACTGCTACAAAGTATACCCACACAAGCGGTTTCTTCCATGTGATTGGCGGCCGTTTAGCGAGAGACGTCGTTGCCTTATTTTACCGAGCCAGTCAGGACGGAGTTTGCTTCTGTACTGAATTATTGTGATTGGAGTTGTAACTATCTACGTGTACCTGAAACTAACTCACCCAATCACGGAACAGCGACGATTCTACAGTGTGTTAACTTTCAGCAAGTCTCGGAATCTTTTCGCGAAATATGCATGGCCCTAAGAATGGCTATCTCGCTGCTGAGCAAGTTCATGACCTCGTAATTAGAAGGATAAAACCTTTTAGAGACCAAATAGCCTTTATAGATAGAGACCAATTACACGTAACTTTATATTTCTTCTGTGATTGGCCCACAGTTTATAAGAAGGATATTAAGCCAATGAAAAACATTCAGCTTAAGAGGTACCGAAACGCAAGATTCCCAGTTGACAGGTCTCACAAGTCAGTAGCCAATGAGCAGGTGGCATTTGCTCGAGTATGTAGGGGATTGTCGAGTCTATTCTAAAGGTCAATGAAACTGCAGGTTTTTTCACTCCCTACTTAACGAGGCTTGATTATATGCAGGCAAGTTGAGTCTATCCTGGGGTGAAATGAATCCATGAGATATTTGTAGCTTTAGTTCAAAATATTTTTGCACCTTTATTTTTCAAAAGAATGCTACTTGAACGCTCATCTATTTTGATGGATGTTTTTACAATGGCTAAGTTTTATTGGTGAATTGCGTATATTCATGACACAACCGGTTCGTTCTCATTGGCTCACTCAAAGGTGTAATGAGTTTCTTTCACCAGTAAGGAAATAAATGGTGAAAATTTCAACAATATTTTGTGAAAGCTAAAACACAATCAAATATTTCAGCTGCAGTCAATATCGTTGCGCAGTATATTTAACAACCAGACTGGATTCCAGTGGCCTAATCTTAATCGACAGATATTTTCCTTTCCATTTACTGCCGCAAGCGACATACGTACGTCATCCCAGTTCATTGACCCAAAATCTTCTAACAGAGACAGATTTATTATTATATTTCACTCACGCATTACTTTACAGTGTTTAAAGTTAAAATAAACGATGGGTGCTTCATAGTTCAAAAAAACTGGGTCTTCTTAGAGACCGTTTTGAACTCTGACTTCTGGATTCTGTGGTCTGTTGCTGCTAGGTAAACAAGAACGTGGGAATTTACATAAGCAGTTAATCCCTGGATTCTGATGACAGGAGCCTCCGTATTTTGATCCTGTGATACATGATGCTTGCTGATTTAATTCAGTACGATTAAAGATACTGGACATAACAAAAGCGTATGATATAACAATGAATGATAGTAAATTAAATACAAAATAAAACATTTTTATTCGTTAATCAGTTGAAACTTTACAAAAACATTTTTTGGAAACCAGTTGTCAACTTTTTTTTAACTTTATGGACATTTTTAAATTATACATTGGAATTTTTTTTGTGCAGAGATCAAAATACTGGTTAAGGACGACGAAACAATAAGTCAGGCAAAAATAATTGGTTCTAAATATTTTCTTGATTATTTTATACAATTATTATAAAATAAGTGGCACATTTATTGATGACAAAGGTTTCCCTTAAAACGTAAGTTTTGGTATTGTTTAATTTAAAATCTCAATTCACGGTCACTTTTTTTCTCCACCATGAAGGGCTCTTTGATTCAAGGGAGGTTTAGTCACCCCCCCCCTCCCCCCACCGTCCCCGAGTCTTAGTATTTTATCAACGCCTATGGGCCACCGTTTTGACTCGTGATTGGTCGAGTTTCTGTCTGGTACATGTATGATGTTGGACCACGAACACGCCAACTCAGTGCGGAAACAAAATGCGTTGTACAAAAAACACATTATGGAGTGTTTGCACAGTCTGAGTCTGAATTTGAAAGGCACAAACTACAGGCTGGAAATTCACCAAAACAAAATTAATTAAAAAAATTAATAAGACTTATGGTCTAAAGGGTTTCCGAAGGCTGGTATACGTTTTAGAAGCTGAAGCTGAACAACGGTTTTATACAACATCCGCGAATTTTTTCAGTGATTTCTTAAAATAACATGTCACATATTTATGTGGAAAATAAAGGTGTTACCTCAATACTTTTATTGAACCTCGTTTCGCTAAACATTATACATTGTAACCTTTTAAAAACTTTCTCTATTATTTACAGTAAAAATGCTGTTCAGCTCAATTATTCAAAGGCGTTGAAGCACTAAAGCACAAAACACTAGAGCCTTGTAGAAACACTAAACGACGTGTTGAGGTTTTCTAAATTTTTATTTTACTGATGTTGTTCGGTTGAAATTCAAACTCATCCGATATCAGCAGTGTGCTGACATAATATGTGTGGCTTTTTACGTTCTCTTCTGTTTAGGAAAACTATTGTGTTTGTTTCGTCTTTTCGTTTTTACGTGTTTTTGTCTCGTTTCAACTGTTGTACTGATATTTTTTTTTTGGTTCAATATTTTTGTGCTGTTATCATTTGTGGGGGTTTTTTCGTTTTGTTAGTCCATTTTTCTTTGTTTTTCTTTGTTTGTTGAGCATATTCATGTTATGGAATATTATGTGGTGTGCATATCCTATTGACAACAGCAATTGTTTGCTTAGTTTGAGTTTTTGTCTTTTGGGTTTTTTGTAGTTTTCTTCTACAGACATACATGGGCTTAGCAATGGCGTATGTCCAAAAGCTTACATCAAGTCATGCACTCCCATTACACAAATCTTTCAAAGATAGTACAAGTCCTTTACTTTATTTTAAATCTTTAAGCTAGAATTTGTATGATGTCCGAAATTTCAACAAACATATTACATAACATTAAGAAAATATGCAGTTATCCTTGTGGAACGAAAAAAAATCTATACTTGCAACAGCGATGCAAATTTGGTTATAACCTTCGCAAAGAAGCAGCCGTGAAAAGGTCTAATTGGTGGTGGCCCTACAGTGGTATTTTTGAATAAAGGATGTGACCGTGTCTGTTTGGTACCAGACGTTTGATGTTTATTTTCTGCATTTAAAAACATTTAAGGACACGAGAGAAACACTAAACTTACCTGTTTACATTTCAGATTGTGTGGTTTTCAAACAACCTATAAAGTAGAAACATGAAAATTATAGTGTTAATTATTTATTTACTGTCATAAATATTTTGATTTTTAAAGGGTATAATAAAACCAATATAGTTAATCCACTTCTTGATGTCTTATGCCACCTAGTAAAGAACTACGCATTATGTTAATTTTATATTTAATTCTGATTGCTTAACATGCAGGTTAGGCCCCACCTGGGCACATCTTGTTTACCTTGGAACTGTGTGCATAAACTTGGTGACCAGAGTTGAAGCTCGCATTGAGTGGTGTGTTTTCCCGGTGGGACCGGCCTCAAGGTCATTGTGTAAACATGCCCCGTGTGTAAATGTGCCCCGGTCTCCCCTAAAATATACGATAACCATATACACAGATGATTTGTCAGTCGGTTAATACGATTTTTTTTTACATACATCATTGCAGTTTCGCACTGATTGTCATTAAAAAAAAATATACATAAATAAGAAATAAAAAACAATTTTTTTTTTAAAAATTCACAGAGAACAAGACTTAATCGGCTGATGTGGAACGAATGGACCCAACGATGAAACTAAACAAGTATTATGGCCAACACAATGATGACAGCACAGACGAACACATTTAAACTTCAACTATCAGACCGCACAAAAATTTCCGTTGGAAGGAATTTAGTCGTGAAAAACTAACAGCACAGACGAACAAAGGGGGCTAACAGTGGGCTACGATTAAATTAAAATTCCCCATTGCTTGAATCGTTTTAAGAACGTTTTTATTCGGTTACCCCCACGTACAAATTGTACGATGCTACAGTTATTTTATGGCCTTATGAAATCAACAAATAGGTATATTGAAAAATGTAAAAATTAATGTAATTATCAATCATATAATATAGAATATACTCAATGTTTACCAGCCGGGTATTACCAATATAGCAACAGTGGACGCCATTTCCTCTGTGCTGCAACACAAGCGCGAGGCAGACAACAGTGCTTAACCACCCGGTGGTCAGCGCGAAACGCATGTCTAGTGGCACGTACTTTCAGCTAAAATATTTCTTGACCAGTTGAGTGTTAAAACACTGTAGCATTGTACAAAGTAGCTTGGCTTCTGGGTTGTAGCCGTGTCCTTGGAAAATAATTCACAAACGTTTCGGTCAACATTGCAGTTGCCATCATCAGGGAGCAGTTACCCACTGAGGTTCTTACCAGTTGTCAGCTTCACAGCCAACATCGGACAAATTGCCCCTGATTGGCAAAACAGCCCAGCCAACCAGAGGAAAGGAAGGCTCTTATTGGCCCACAGCAGCAGCAAATCAGGAAGCTCCTCCCCCTCAGGCGAGAGTATATAAAGGCAGGAAAACTGGTAAAAACCTCAGTGAGTAACTGTTCCCTGATGATGGCGACTGCAATGTCAACTGAAACGTCAGTGAATTATTTTCCAAGAGCACGGCTACAACCCAGAAGCCAAGCTACTTTGTACAATGCTATAGTTTTTTAACACTCAACTGGTCAAGAAATATTTTAGCTGAAAGTACGTACCACTAGACATGCGTTTCGCGCTCAGCACCAGGTGGTTAAGTACTGTTGTACGCCTCGCGCTTTTGTGCAGCACAGAGGAAATGGCGTCCACTGTTGCCATATTGGTACTACCCGGCTGGTAAACATTGAGTATATTCTATTCTATATTATTGATAATTACATCAATTTTTTAATTTTTCAATATATCTATTTGTTGATTTCCTAAGGCCATAAAATAGTGTCTTTTGACAATATTATTACAGTTCTATAACTTTCCGAAAGAAAAAATATAAATTCTAAAAATGATTTATTATTTTACAGAGAGAAATTACATGCAGTTGTCGGTTACTATTAATAACAATTGGAGGTTGTAAGGCGCCCGTTGAAAAATGATGAATACAAAAACACTTTAATTTTACATACACGAAATTTTTATTAGAAATATAATTTATTTTAATATTGTGCAAATGGAAATTATTTCTGATATATTTATGAAATGATGAAATAATATTTGACAAAAATTATATATAAAGCACATATGTGCTATTTACCTAAAATTTTAGCAACAAGAAATTAAGTGACGACAAAAAAGAATACAATTCAAAAACTCAAAAGTGCGTAACTACAAAAATGAAATCTACCAAGAACAAACTTTCGGGCATACAAAAACACACACATATTTATATAAAATACAAAAAACTAAAACTTTTTTAATTATAAATTTCAATGTAATAAGTACATTAAAAATAAAGACAAATATTTTCGAAAGGGCATCAGTACAAAATTCTAAATATCATCAAAACTGTCCCAGTGACGCAAACTTAGATTTACAATAAGGGAAAAAAATTTACAGTTTTTCGTTTAGAGCTAAATTTTCTGAGATCCTAAGCCTTTTTAGTCATTTAAGCATAGTTATTCGTAAGGTGTCTAAGGTACCCATTAATTTTAATGACTAAGGCGTGTTCCACTTATGTAGATGTATTTAAAATGCTACTTTATTTTTACACTTTTATTTTCTATTTTATACACGTCTCTATTGAATGGGCAAATATTTGTGTTTCATGATACGCTTGTCTCCAAGGTGAGTCAATGAGTCAATGATGAGCGTAACTATATAGACGGTTAATATAAAAAGTGTATAAAATTAATTATTTAATTTATAAAATAATCGAGATAAATTTTGATTAATAATGAAAATAAATCGATATTCGGAATTTTTATTCTAATTTACTGCTCTTCCTCATTGGTACGGCATTCCATGCTCCGAACAAAAAATAATAAAATCTAACTTTAATTCTGCATGCAAATGAATAATAGAAATAAAATAAAAAGGACTTGAGTGATATAAATACGCTTGGTAAAGTTTAAATTTATACAAATTTAAAAAAAAATTAACTTCTAAACAGTATTAAGTATTAATATAAATCCATGTAATGTATTATTAAATTTAGTTTAATAATCGCAGTAAATTTTAATTACTAACGTTAATCAATAAACACACTAATTTTAAATAAAAATTTAATAATGTATAATTTGTAATGCAAATAAATAATAGGTATTTACGGGAACATAATCTACTTATATAAATACACTTTTAAATGTACTTGAAAAATTCATAAACACAATTTCTATCACTAATATTAACAATAAATAAATGTACTTTTTAATTATATGGAAAGGTATTTAATATCATTCACTAAAATAGGTATATGACTGAAAAGATTTTTTTTTTATATTTTACTTATGTAGCCTTTTTTCATCTTATCAATTATTGGTTGCATGCTGCGCGCGCATCGTATAAATTCACTGTTTGTTATCTTTACATAACGTGCCTAAAGAAAAAATGCATAACCTTACTTATTTGTAATTTGTATGTAGCCTGTTTTCATATTGTAATTTTTTTTCATTCTGCGCGCGCATTATAAAAATTTACTCTCATCATTTTTCCATTACAAAAAAGTCATTAAATTTTAATTTAATGTTTAATTCGTTACGTAATTTTAGTTAGCTGTAAGGCGCCTAAGGCATCCATTCAGAATGATGAATATAACAAAAACTTCAATTTAATATACACGAAATATTTATTAAAAATTCCATTTATTTTAATATATTAAAAATGAAAATTATTAGGTATATATAAAATGATAAATGTATTTACAAAAATGTTTTTGATTAACAGCCTCTTGAAACACTAAATTGCGCATTAATTGTCTCTGGTGATTCAATAATCTTTCTTGCTGTTGATATATTCAATGTACACTTTCACTTGACTTTCAAATCTTAATCGTGATAAAGACACATACAGTTGGTCATGTGAAGATTTATTGAACATTAAAATATGTATTTCATATTTCATTGCATATAAAGGTGATATCAACAAAAAAGTAAAGACCATTCATCTACCGTATGATATTAACAAATTATTCAAACACATAACGACATAAAGGGAGATAATGGGCATACATATGGAAAGATAATGGTCATGTATATGGGAAGATAATGGTCAAACACATACTCATTCACACACAGAATTATACAATGCAACTAACACACATAATCATACATTTAGGTTACTTAACTCACCAATGATGAGCAGGAAAATGGCTTACCCTACACCAGGATGTAGTCAAAATATTATCTTTTCACCACGGACTCTGCAAAAATACTAGGAGGAACAGGTTAGCAAAGAGCAATGGAAATTATATCGTTACACGATCAAGTCAGTGATGAGCATAACTATATATAAGATAACCTCCCATTCATTATCTACTATGGTGAAATAATGACAAAAATGTATTAATATTAAACTATATAAAAAGTGTATGGCAAAAACGGTTGAAAACAAGATGGCATCTATCAGATTTTTTTTAAGTGAGCATTCGATATTTTTAAATGATGTTCTGGATAAAATACAACAATAAATATATTTCGAAAATTGTCATTCCAATTTTTGACGTGCCAACGTTTAATAAATCGATGAACGCCGGCTGCACGCACGAAAAAGTGACCCGCAACGCACATTGTCCCACTACGATGTGTCCCGTTACGCTCATTGTACACTTGCGCCGCATTTATTTCTCTTCCACTCGATTGGAACAACCATCGATTTGACTGTTTCGAGGCACATTAAACTTGAAACACTCCCATTCGTTTCCTACTTTTCCTATCATCGTCCTATCCTTAACAGAATAACACAGATTGGAATAAGTTAAATAGCAAACATGTATAAAAGTTATAGTTAAAATAATCTCTTCGTTAAAGTAATAAACATATTTGAATTAATGAGTGCAAATAAAAAAAAATTATCAATTTAATTGTAGATTTCATTTCACTCCTTAGTAGTCTATCCATACAAAATAGTGATTATTCAATAAAAATGATTCAATTTTATTCATAAAAGTATGTAATCATTTCATCAATGTTTTGTTATGACGTCACGTTAAACTGTCGTCCGTAAACCGACTTTACAGGCAACCATTTTTTTATACAAAACATTATTTTTCAGATAGATTAATAAATATTAGCATTATACTATAAAGTTGTGTCCAAAACTTGTGAATTCTTGGGGTGTGTGTGGCAACTAACACAAGGTCAGCGCTAATGACAGATATCGTTCATTGGAAAGAGAGAGTGGATACCTGTTTAAATACTCGCTGCAAAATAATGATGAGTAAGGGCATGCATATTTCTCGAAAAGATTCCGAGACTAGCTGAAAGTCAAAACACATGTATTTCTTGATTGGGTGAGATTATTTCAAGTACGTGTAGATTGTTAAAACACCAATAACAGTAATTCAGCACAGAATCAAACGCGTCCTGAGTAGGTCTGTCAAATAAGGCAACGACTTCTCTCGCAGACGGCTGCCAATCACAAGGAAGAAACCGCTGTTGCGGATATACCTTGTTGCAGTCTAACATGCGTTCAGAGTTTTTTTTCGCGAAAAATGCCTGCCTCTAATGATGAGACATGCCAGCCGTGCACTGTATTTTTTTTTTTTTGTAAATGGAACAGTAATATTCACGTAAAACTGAGGATATTTGTACATTTTCAAATTTGCTTCGAAACAAATATATTACTACAAAAACAGTATTCGCAGTAATACTGGGTTCGGATTATTACCCAGGTATCTATGCTATGTATTGTCCCTGTACAACCAATAGTTAAAAATATTTGTAAACCTTTTCCAGGTATTAGTGCGCACATTAATAAATAAAGTTCAGAGTGTATTTTTTAATATTTAAATTATATATATTCCTTGAATGATACTTGGATTCAAATACAAGATTGTGCACCAATTTTGGTAATGATGTAATGAATACTCAGTTTTATGTCGATAAACCTATTTTGTGTGGAAAAATAACCATAGCCGTGTGTTGTACAAAGTATACAATATGTTTCTCGTGGCAACTGTTTGTGAAAGTACGGAAAATGTTCTCCGTGCGGCCCGCGTCGTACAGACCAGCGCTGCGAGATAATAATTGTCCGTGGAGGTAAACACGCGTGGCCTGCGTCATCCGGTGTGATTAACGAGGAGTAGTAACCACCCGTGGACGGCGACCCACGCCTCAGGTCCTGGATGGTAGGCTACCCGCCTCGCCTGGCCTCGCGGCTGCACGGCGGTGTTGCCACATCCTGGCTTACGATCCACCTCCTCGAGTTTGCATTCGAAAAATGGCTTTTTTTTTACGTGATACTGATAGCGTCTTATAGACAGGGATTGGAAAAATTCGTGGTTTCGATGACCTCTAGGATAGACTCCACGATCCTCTATGTAGGTGGGAAAATCACACCAGCTCATTGGCTGCTGACTCGTGACACCTGCTAACTGGGATGCTTGTGATTCGATACTTCTTACGTTGAGGATAATTAATTGGCTCACATTCATTCAGGCAAACTGTGTTCCAATCACTGAAGCGGCAATAAGTTACACGCACTTGGATTCTAGCCTATCGCGAAATGATACCGCGATTTTTTCCTGTCTATCTGTACTTATAAATCGATGGAGGCCGGCTGCACGCACGAAAAAAAGCATGATTCATTGCCACGTTCCGCATGAGCCGAGCGTGCAAGAACCGGCCAACCACTGTGCGAGAAAATCTTCTTTAATATCAAACAGGTTAAGGTGGGCTTTTTAAAAGCAACAATTAATTTTTTTTTATTCATTTTTCCAATTTCGTCACTTCAAATTAACAATTTATTGACATTAAATTGATTTCAGTTTATTTCTATAACTAATGGTTCGTTATTATTTTTAAACAAATTATTTAAATTAAATTTGCAAAACCTGTAAATAATATTTGAAAATTTAAAAGCATGCAATTTTTCATCAATGTTTCCTAATGACGTTATCGTCCATAAACCGACTTTACAGACAACCCCCTTTTTCTCTAACATTTGAGAAAAAAAGGACATAAATTCCACCAACTAAATTATTGAAGCCAAACTTCATTTGGTAGCGATGAGAGTGAAATTCCAAGGCCGAAATATTAATGCAACTGTTTCGTAAAAACTTGTTGTGGAACATTTATGACGTGAAAAAGTACAGATAATGGGTAGGAACCGGAAAAGATCGTGGGTTCAATGACCTCTAGGATGAACTCCATAGTTCTACGTACACTCGGTCAAATGCCACCCACTCATTGGCTGCTGTCTTGTGAGACGTTCCAGCGTAGCAGCCTGTGATTCGATATAATTTTTGGTGGGTGCTTCTCATTGGCCCAGAGTCACCCAGGCGAGTTGTGAACCAATAGCAGAGGCAGCACTAAGGTATAACGATTTGTATTTTAGCCTATCGCGAAATGAATTCGCGTATTTTTCCGGTCTCTATAAATATGTTTGAATTACCTATAGCTAGAGACCTGCAATATTCGCGTATTCATTCGGTGATAGGCTAGAATCCAAACACATATACCTCTTAGATAATTTTGTTATTGGCTTACTGTTCATCTGGACGCATCACAACCAATTATAAACTCTCAATCAAAGAAGGATCGAATCACAGACAAACCAACTGAGACGACTTACAAGTCAGCAGCCAATGAACTTGCGTTATTTGCCCGAGTGTATAGGGGAATGTGCAGTCTATTTTGAAGGCCATTGAAATGGTAATTTTTCCGGTCTCTAGTCATGGCAAGTTGTGAGGGTGCAGCAGTACGGTGACCACATTCTCATTGGCTCCGTCAAGAGCGGGACGACACCTCTCACCGACCTCAGCCAATAACCACAGGAGAAAAGCTACAATATTTTGTGAAATACCTTGCACTAAATGTATTCGCGAAATACAGGTGTCCCTAGTTATAAACTCTCAACCAAAGAAGGATCGAATCACAGACAAACCAGCTGAGACAACTTTCAAATCGGCAGCTAATGAACTTGCGTTATTTGCCCGAGTGTACAAGGGTATGTGCAGTCTATCCTGAAGGCCATCGAAACTGCGAGTTTTGCAGGTCTCTAGTTATAGGCATATACATACGGCTTATCACTACCATTTTGCAACCGCGTACACGTTAGCAATACAACAATGCCGAATAATCTTTGTAAAGCAGTCCCATGCACTTGCTACGCCCAAGAAAGTCATATTTAAATGATTGACAAAAAATTAACCTCCAGGATGGACTCCACAGTCTTCTCTACACTTGCGCCAATATCAAATGCTTATTGGTAGAGACCGGAAAAATTCGCGAATTCATTTCGCGATAGTCTAAAATACAAATAGTTATACTTCAGTGCTGCCTCTGATATTGGCTCGCAACACACCTGGATGACTCTGGGTCAATTAGAAACACCAAACCAAAGCTTTATCGAATCACAGGCTGCTACGTTGGTACGTCTCACAAGCCAGCAGCCAATGAGTGGGTGACATTTGACCGAGTGTACGTATAACTATGGAGTTCATCCTACAGGGCATTGAACCCGCGAATTTTTCCGGTTCCTACTTATTGGCTGCTCACATGTGAGAACGTATCAACTGGGTAGCTTGTGATTCGTAAATCTATTGGTTGAGGGTTTCCGATTGGCCCAGAGACCTCCGGAATAACTGCGAGCCAATTGCAGGAGCAGCACAAAGATACAAATATTTGGATTCTAGTTGTTTTTTTTTTGTCTCTAGTTATTAGTGGTTGACTCGAAGCTCATCGCGAAAAGAATCCCAGAAATTTTTCCTGTCTATCAAATAATCCCATTGAAACACGAATTTTTTTTTTAGTATTTAAACATTAAAAACAAATATTTTAACGTAGTGGAAAATTTTGAAGCTAAATGGAAAATTACCTTGATTCTAATTTGACGGTTTGAAAACTGGCAACACTGTTGGGGATGGAAAAGAGGGTGGGAGGCAGAGACGAATCATAAATGGTAGAGGGGTTTAGGTGAGGAGTGTGGAGGGGGGGTTATAAAGGAATGGTGGATGGGGGGGAGGGGGAGACGTGGACCCGCAATTAAAACCAGCCGCACGGAACGGCCGTAATGATACCCGTTCGACGTACAAAATGATACAAGTAGGGTCCCCCTCCCCCGCAAGTTGTACAAGTCGCTGCGAAAAGCTTGCCGACCGAGACAATGTGTCTCCTGCCCCCCAAACCCCCCCCCCCCCCTTCCACACACACACACACACACACTCGGCAAGAAGGCCCGCGAACGGAAACAACACGGCAAGAATTACCAGGTAATGATGGTGCCCGTGCAAGAGGGGGGGAGGGGCATTAAACGGTCGAGCGAACAGGGGAAGAACATCTCTACGAACACTGTAAAAGTAATGATAATAATGGAACTTAAATTATCATGTAAGAAAATGCAGGTATTCGTATATTTGTTCATTTACATAAAAGACACCGTATCACTTAAAAAAAAAATGTTCGCTGCAATACCGGTGCTGGGATAATTTCCCGGGAATTTATGCTTTGTGTTGTCCCAGTACCTATACTAGTTAAAGTTATTTGTAAACATTTTTCCTGGATAGCTTCCAGTATTAACTATGCACATTGATAAGCACGAGAAAACAGAAAAAAACTCTAATTGTTCACTTTGATTGTTTTTTTTAAATTATGCTTTTATACTACGTCAAACAAAATTTAGTATAATGTGTATTTTTTTTTTCCAATACGCGACAAGAAATATCGAATGTTATTTCTAAAAACGTGTTTCATATATGCCAAAATAACCCCAGAAATGTGTTGTACTATTTACAGTATTTTTAACTTGAGTTATTGATTCAATCGAATTCTCTCCTTGGTTCGATACTTTGTAAAGGCTAAAACGATTTTTAAGTAATAAAAACATATTCAATAAAATATTCTGAAAATTCCTTAAATATGCTTAAATTCCTCATCTATTAGCCTTAAGTTAGCCGATGATGACATATGGACCGCCATCTTGTAATTCGTAATAATTAACCTGAATATTCGAAAATATTTTCAAATTAATTTAAAATATCGTTTATTAAAATAACGATTGATTAGAGCCATTCGTGTCCATGGTTTGATAACAGGCAGAGCAGAGTTAATTAAAAAGGAAAGTTAAATATTATTTAGTCTAAGGTCCGAAATTTTATAATTAAAAAAAATCAATATCACATGAAACAGCAGGAGGGAAGATAAAGGTGTTAGCACACGCAAAGTGACAATTACTCATAGAGCGAGGGTCGTGTGTTCGATACCTACCACAAGCATAGCAAATAACATATATTTTTTTCTTGCATTCGTGTAGGAAATTTGTATACAAATACGTGTGAAGTAAAGAGTAACCACGTATATTTTTTCCTTAATATCTAAATTCATCACGTTTACCGCGGGGTTCAAAAACAATTCTCAAGGTCGAGACAGAGGCTGCAAGCCTGGTTGCAGTCTGCCTGATGACGCGTGCAGAAAGTGTCTGACCGCCGCGTGGGGAGAGATTCGCGAGCTGGCAGAAACATCGGAGCGGCTGTCCAGCTGTCCAGCTGTCCAGCTGTCCGCTCGAGACACTCCCCGACCATCTCGCTGACTGTAAAAAACGCCGTTCTACCAGCGGCTTCCATGGAGAAAGGTTCGGTCACCTTTTATATTTTTTTTACCCTCACCGGGTTCGAACCGAGGACTCCAAGCTCCATGTCGTTAAAGTATGAATTTTTAAATATCCTTTTTTTAATTTTATTGATTACATTTTTTCATAAATTAAAAAAATTTCATTAAAATCGGATAATAAATAAAGATTTTCATGATGGCGGTCAAAACGGAAATTGCAACGGTAACGTCATATGCCATGATGACATATCTAATCCATGATGACGTCGGAGGCTTATCGGAGGCTGTAGATATGGATGCTTTTAAGCTTCTATATGGACAACGTGTTCTTTCTAAGGCAACAAGAATTTTGAGGTTTTTCGAAATCATAATTTTTGAGATATCAAATTTTTTGCGATTTTTTTGCGATTTTTTTTCTTCAAAAAATGGAAATTTTGGCGATTTTTGGCTAATTTTGGTGATATTTGGCTAAATTTTGACAAATTTGGCACATTTGAAGGTCAATTGTCAAGGTCAAGGTCATCCAAGATGGCCGCCATGACGTCACAATCCAAGATGGCTGTCGCCACCACAGGCACTACAGCCTGAAGCCTGGTGCCGGACATACCAATACATAAGGGCAGGCAAATTTCGTGAAATATCTGAACGCCTAATAGACTGCAAAAAGGCATACCCGCGCCAGCGGTTTCTTACTTGTGATTGGCGGCCGTCTTCGAGAGAAGTCGATGTCATATTTGACAGTACGCGTTTGCTTGCGCACTGAATCACTGTGATTGGTTATGAAACGATCGACATAAATCGGAAAGAATCTACCCAATCACGAAACAAAGATGATGCTACAGTGTTTCAACTTTCAACTGGTCTCGGAATCTTTTTGCAAAATATGCATGCACCTACCAATACATACTACTAGTAACACATTTATTCAGTCAGGCTCAGGCAGGTATCTTGTATTTAGACTTGCTTGGAGTGAGAATGATCAGCGTGGCTGTTTAAACGAATACGAGAAAACGTCTGCTAAAAATTTCATTTGTGTTCTCGGTTTGATTTTAACACCTGGGACTTCGGTATATTGAGCTCAAGCATCGTGTGTGTTATATACCAGAAGAAGGCTTGCTGTAGATTTGATGTTTATTATTTTTCTCAGTGATATATTTTTGTGGCACATGTTCTGGGTTCGACTATATGTTAAATCACAATACACTTTAAGTTTTTCCTGGCGCAAATGTAACATCCGTAGTCAAGTTTTCAACTCTCATTCCGTTAATACTGTTCGCAGTCTTTCACGGTCATTGTCTGAAGTAGCTTGGCTTCTGGGTTGTAGCTTTGTCCTTGGCGAAAAATTCACCGACGTTTCAGTCGAAATTGAAGTCACCATCATCAGGGAGCAGTTATCTACTTGGATTATATTAATATTTCATGTTTCGTTACGCCCGCCATCTTGGTTGAGTACTATGTCATCGCTACACTTTACGTTACGACCGCCATATTGGATCCTATTAATGTTACATGTTTAATTTTGGCCGCCACCTTGAAAATCCGTAATTTCAATGCTAGAAATTCCGAAAAAATTCGAAAAAATTATTTTAAAAATTGCCCTCTTCAAATATTTAGTTATTTCAACGATTTCGGTCCTCGGTTCGATTTCCGTTGAGGGTAAACCAGTAATTTATTAAAGTATTTAAAAAATTCTCAATAAAAAGTAATAAAAAGTTCTTACACCACACCCAAAATTTTGAATTATGCCATCACTGTATCAATTATCGTTACGGACGCCATTTTAAAAATCTTTGATTATTATCTGATTTTAATTTAAAAAGTTCAAAATTCACCAAAAAATTAACTTATTAGATTACTGATTGATTAGATGGATTCCCGTCCTTGGTTCGAAACCGGTAAGAGCAAATAATAAAAAAAAAACAGATCCTTCCTCCACAGAAGCTACCTAGACTGACCTCACACCACCAATACCAAGGTATATATCGTCAACTGGTATGACGTCATGAACGCCACCTTGTCTTCGTCCACTGGAGGCCGCCATCTTGTTTTCGTCTGCTATATTGTGCTAGCGCCATGTTATTGTAATTTTCTGTTCACCATACCATTGACCTTGACTGTTGGTATTGAACTTTGACCTTGACCTTGAAATTAGACCTTGATCTTTGACCTTGACCTTGAACTTTGGCCTTGACCTTGAACTTTGACCTAGACCTTGAAATTTGATCTTGACCTTGAAATTTGTCCTTGACCTTGAACCTTGTCCTTGATTTTGAAATTTTACCTTGACCTTGACGACCATCATAGATCCTATATTTTGTGTTTAGTACTCGCTACCAGGAACGATAGTTGTTTTCGTCTGCTGGAGGACTCCATCTTGTGAGTGTTCTTGTCTGATAGAGTACATTACCATCATACATGTTTAAGTTTTACCGCTAGAGTGCATTTATCATTTATTATTACTGTGACACCCGCCATCTTATCATTTAGGTGTTATCTTGGTAATTAATAATTATTTAGCTAGAAATTCGGGAAAAATTACAAAATTCATTAAATAAATTTATAATCAATAAACTGATTGATTCGATCGATTCCTGTCCTTGGTTAGATCCCTGGTCGAAGCAAAACATTTAATTTTATATAAAAACCAATAACTTCAATAAATCATGTTCAAAATCCTAAAAGAGGCTTAAATTCAATCATCATATAAGTTATTACGACTGCCATCTTGGATATTTGTATTTATTGACTTATAAATTCGGGAAAAATTCCAAAATTCACCAAAAAATATCTCATTAATTTACATATTGAATCGATTGATTCCTGTCGTCGGTTTGCTTCTTGACCAGTGACAAGTGTAACTAAATATTAAATAAATTTTATATTTTGGTTTCCATTACCTTTCATGGAGTTTATCAATCATTCACTATACGAAAAACAACTCAAGACAATATACGACAGTGTTCGACGATTTAAATACGTTAGTGATAAGCCTAACATGATAGTATAGTTTTTCAATACTTAGAATATCCTCTAAACCGTTCATGTACAAAGCCATACATACATATAGAACAAACGACTTCGGACCGCGAGACCGGGCCATAAACAATGTCAGACGTATAGACCAGTCATTTCCGAACCTCACAACCTTCTTCATCGACAGCTAATTATATTCAATTAAACCAACGTAACATATTTTTACGCTTTCAAGAGGACCAAGAAGCACCATCAACAAAAAGGAAGCACCGTCAACCAAAATATAGCACATTTGGAAGCACAATAAAAAGGGCAGCACACTTGGAAGCACAATCAAAATCGCAGCACAATTTGGAAGCACCATCAACAAAAAGGCAGCACATTTTGAAAGCACCATCAACAAAAAGGAAGCACCGTCAACAAAAAGATAGCACATTTGGAAGCACCATCAACAAAAAGGCAGCACATTTTGGAAGCACCATAAACAAATGGCAGCACATTTTGGAAGCACCATCAAAAAAAGGCAGCACATTTGGAAGCACAATCAAAAAGGCAGCACATTTCGGAAGCATAATCAAGAAGACAGCTTATTTTGGACGCACCGTCAATCAAAAGGGATCACATTCTACAAAAAGAAAGCTCATTTAACGAAAAGGAGGTACATTCTCACGTACATTCAACACGGTAGGATGTGATCGTCAATGTTAAGTTAGGATATAATGTCTCCATAAGTCTATGAATCCATCAGTTTTTAGTTCCATAAGTCATTGGCTTTAATAGTCAATGGCTCCATCAGTCATTGACACCAACAGTCTTTTGACTCTAAAAGTCATTGGCTCCAACTGCCTTTTGCTTCAACAGCTCCAATGATATTTGGCTAGAATGCTACGAATCTAAGAGACTATGAGGCTACAAGGATCCAGCTGGTTACGAGTTATACGTGGCTGCGAGACTGCTGAAAGACCGCGTGGCTACGAAGCCGAGCCGTGAACTCCTGCGAGAAGGGCCGCGGTCGCGCCGGTGCCGATGCTGGGATGGGCCGCGCTGACGCGGGAGTACCCGCTCCCCCGCACCGAGGCAGTACCTGGAGGTACCTCGGGGTCCAGCAGCGCTTGTCGTGACGGGGAGTCGTCGACCGCGGAAGGGACAGGAGTAATCGAGGAGTGATTGACTAAGCAGGCTGGTGGGTGGGGTTGTGCGACTGTGCCAGGGGGGAAGGGAGGTTGGGTAATGGGATTCACGCCGGCGTGAAAGTTCAGGACGGGCGAGGAATGAGAAGCGCCCCATTGTCCCTGTTGCCTCGCGAGCAGGGGGGGGGGAGTGGTTGTCTCCGATCACGATGACTCCAGAGGGCGCGGACTATCGACTGGTGACGCCTGGTGCGGCGTTGGTGCGAGAAGAGGCGACATACAGAGAGAGAGGGTGAGAGAGAGAAGGAATTAAAGGCGGATAAAAATGCGTCGCTGTCGAAATTGAGGTCGCGGAAGCTTGCGCAACGCAGAGTGGCGCAAAAAAAAAAAAAAAGCACCTCTTCACTTCTCCCTCGTCACTCTTCGCTCCTGCCATCCCCGGGATCCCGAGGCCAGAAGCGAAGATCCAGGTCACAGCGCGTGCTTCGCTAGAATGTTTCATGCGGGAAATTTCTGCAATGATCGGTGCAATCCGACCAAGGGCGCCCATATGAAAGTTTGTAAGGGGAGGGGGGCAGTTTTTGTAGGTTGGAGGGAGGCAAACCATCACAAATGACAAAAAAAATGGCCAAAAATGGTCTTAAAGGACTCAAAATTTGCCCAAAATGCTCAAGAACACCTACATTTTTTTATTTGCCTGAAAGCTAGGGGGAGAAACGGACCCACCCTGCCCATAGGCATGGGCGCCCTTGAATCCGACTGCAACTATGTTAAAACTGCTTCGCTTGTAGCAAAGTCTAGGCACAGAAAAACATTTTCTGTACTTTAACAAAAAGATTCCTGTGGAAACCAGTTTCCAATAAACAGTTTGTAATTACTACAAGATAGATATTTGATCTTTGTACAACTCATGGCTATGGTTAATTTTTTATTTAATGAAATGTGTATTTCGAGACGTTACTGAGTAAATCTTGGAAAACCTGGTGCATAATTTTACATTAATTAAAGTTTGATTTCTTGCAATTTTTTTGCAAAACATGGAAAATATAATCTAATAATAAAAAAATTGACTATAGTTTGTTGTATCATGCTTATTATGTGCACAGTTAATACTGGAAAACTATTCACGGAAAGGTTCACAAATAATTTAAACTATTGGAGATATTGGGCCAAAACAAAACATGTTTGTCTGGGTAAGAATCCGAACCAGGTATTACTGCGAATACTATTTAGGTGTGATAAGTACAATTGTTTTGATGTAAATGTACAAATTTACAAATATCTGTAATTTTAAATAAATATTTCCGTTCTGTTAAAAAAAATTGCAGTGTGGTTTTTTACTTACTTTTACTCTGAATTCCACTCTTTAAACACCGATATACAGTTACAATTTAACACTACTACCCGGGTAGATCACCATGGATAATATTAATTTAAAAAAATGCATTGGCATTAAACACCTAAGGTTTACTTTGATTGTCATACAAAAAATTAGTTATCTGTAAAGTTGGTTTACGGACGATAGTTTAACGTGACAACGTCATAACAAAACATTGATGAAATAATTGCATACTTTTATGAATAAAATTTAATCATTTTTATTGAATTATCGCTATTTTGTATGGATACAAAGAAGGAGTGAAATGAAATCTACAATTTAATTGATAATATACTTTTATTTGCTCTTATTAATTAAAATATGTTTATTACTTTAACGAAGAGATTATTTTAACTATAACTTTTATAGATGTTTGCTATTTAACTTCTTCCAATCTGTGTTATTCTGTTAAGGATAGGACGATAATAGGAAAAGTAGGAAACGAATGGGAGTGCTTCAAGTTTAATGTCCTTCGAAAAAGTCAAATCGATTTTTTTTCCAATCGAGTGGAAGAGAGATAGATGCGGCGCAAGCTTACAATGAGCGTAACGAGACACATAGTAACGGGACAATGTGCGTGCGTAACGGGACACTTTTTCGTGCGTGCAGCCGGCGTTCATCGATTTATTAGACGTTGTCACGTCAAAAAAATCGATATGATTACATGAACACACGGAAATCAGCCAATATCAGCCAGGTGTGTTCGTCTGTGTTGTATTATTTCAGAATAAATTTCTTCTGCGGAATCATCTGAGCGCTTTGGGAATGTAACGTTTGACATAAGAAGATATTGGCTTGTTCTTCCTGTACAAATAAATTCTCTTGACCAACTTCACAAGACGAAAAGTAGATGATTTCTATACCTAAACTTTACTATGAATCTATTCGCTTTACACAATAAAACTATCAAAGCTGACCACAATGAAAACCAGATTAAGTTTTCATTACATTTATTTTCTGTATTTTTATTTTTTTTTTTACGAAGACTCCTGAGAAGCAAACTTTGTGTCAACACCTACTCAAGCCGTGATCGAAGTAGCTTGAAACATAAAACTTACAAAACAGGAAGTGACATAGCGAAGGCTGATATAACCGGAAGTGAAGTATGCAAGTGTGCAAATAAACGCATCTGTGTATTTCTGCGTACTTCTGGTAAACGAACCTCTCCATTTTGATAAACGGATGAAAGTTTATTAGTGACATAACTCGCTGAAATAATTTTCACCTTACTATTTACAAGGATCAACATATTAAAGGAGAATGTATTTAAAAGTATAAACTATATGTATATATGTATATATGTATATTTGTATATATATATATATATATATATATATATATATATATATATTTCAACAGGTATTTAAGAAAATTTCAACAATTATATGCGTATATTTACCATTGTGTTTTACGAAACAAACATCATTTAGATATTTATATATTTTAATAGATTGGAATAAATTCTTGGGTTTTTTGTGAGTATAAATATTTACTTATATGAGCTAATTTGTTCTACTAGAATTTATTTATTGATTTCTAAAAATGTCAACAACCTGTTTAGCGAGCTATCACCATTTGTAAAGGCCAAAAATTATAAAGTCCGGCTTGCTCTATATCGTGTCTTATCTCTAGTTTGCTGTAAGCATTTTATGGGGCATTTATTTTCTCTTTTCAATGCACGATTTTTGACATTAGCACTGTCCTTGTTTCTGTGTTATCTGTTGCCAGACACACGCCATAGAAAAACAAGTTCACGCCACACTATAATGTAATAATTTGTTTAATGAATTAAATTATTTGTTTTGTAAAAGAAAAAATTTAAATGAAAAATGAGGAAATACATATTCTTGTTGTTATCCAACAAGAGCATCGTCTGAAAAATTTTAATTTTTACTCGAAAGTAGACGTAACTGAACGACGTAAACTTGGTTTCAACGGCTATGTCAACAAATATCTTAAAAGCATTAATTATTAATACAGTTTGCTAAGTTTGGGCATAGAAAATAATTTAACGGAATGCTAGCTTATCAATATGGGCCAATTGCTAAATATAATTTCTTATTTCAAATAACAATTGATGTTTAATAAATTCAATTATTTTCTTATTTCTGAATGACAACTGTAAAAATACCAAAAAAAAAGTTTATTTTAATAAACGATGGCACACAAAATAAGATTTTCAATTTTAACAAGCCGGGCAGCATTCTTGCAACAATGGGCGCCATTTACCGCCTACTACAAACTAAGGGTGAGACACGCTATAGAAAAACGCGAGGGCAAGTAAAGTCCTCAGTACTCCATGCACATAACAGCCTTGGATGCTATGTAGCAATCAGACCACCTGGGATTACCTATAGTTGCCTATGCTGTCTCACTCTTGAAAGTTTCTGACAAATGGCTAGGGTAATAGTTGATCAGTTGAACACCTTAAGCGAAAGAAAACAAAAGCCAGCCGAAAAAAAAAAAGAAGCATAGATCTCGGTGTGTGTAAGATGTGCTGCAAAGCAAAAAGATAAATAAATAAGGAAACTGATAAGAAAGAAAACAAGGAATAAGAGTTTCCCGCGCGCCGCAATGTACGCAAAAGGGATTAGGAGGACCCATACTTCAAAATGATCCCGTGCGGCACAAAAGGCAGCGGCAGTTAGAGAGGAGAGGTCAGAGTTGTTGCTACTACCTGGGCCAACTACATTGATCCTTGCGGCGTAGATCAGAACGCTGCGCTGGTCCCGATGATCCCCGCGAGAGATGTTGGTGGCGACACGAATACAAATTACTGGCCGTGTATCTCATGGGAAAGTATTTTATCCGCACTTGTTTATGATTTACCAAAAACTGACTTTTATTTACAAACAGAAACCTAAACACTAATTTCCATATTTCTACCTTGTTACTAACTTCCATACTACACTTCCATCACCTATTTAACACCCTTAGGGGATGAATTTTCAAAAACCATTTCTTAGTGCTCACCTACATTGTATAAGGAACTCCTATGGAAAGTTACATGCTTCTAGACACATTGATTTAAGCTGTGCATTGTTTGTCACTCAGTCAGTGGTAGAATTTTTGACGTGACAACGTCTAATAAATCGATGAACGCCGGCTGCACGCACGAAAAAGTGTCCCGTTACGCACATTGTTCCGTTACGCTGTGTCCCGTTACGCTAATTGTACGCTTGCGCCGCATCCATCTCTCTTCCACTCGGCTGTTCATAAAGTGAAGTGATAAGTTAATGTGGTTTTGTCATTGTTTATTACAACAACAATTTCTGCAATAAAGGTTAATTATTCTTGCATTTTAAAAATCTATTACTAGTAAAATTTCAAGTATTTATTATTTATTATGAAAATTAAAAACATTCAATTTTATTCATAAAGTATGCAATCATTTTATCAATGTTTTAGTATGACGTCACGTTAAACTATCGTCCGTAAACCGGCTTTAAAGACAACCAATTTTTTTTAAGTAGATAAAAAGGTACGAATATTCCAAATCCGCGTTATTATTTAGCAACGGACTATAATTCAAAATTGTTGTATATTCCAATTGTCTCTGTCGTTGTTTCGTGGGTTATTTGACCACCGGTACTTCAGGGAAGGAAGCCAACATTTAACTTGCAAAAATGCGTGACTCTTAAGAAATGTGCTAACAGGATACCGAGTGCGATGCGTCGGCAGTCAGTCAGCAAACTGCATCGGCCTGACGTTGCATAATAATGCAGCGTCCATCAAATTACCGGATAATAACGTGAGTTTTGCACGTATTCAGAGATCGGTTTTGATAGCCCACACTGCTTTAGTTCAAATGAAATATTTGGTGTAAATGTCACTAGCTATTTTAACACAACGTCGCTTAAGAAACAACACCAAATAAATGACTATTTTAAAATTAGTTTTTGGTTTCTACATGGAAATTTAAGCATTTAGCGTCTTCTCGCGAAGCGAATTCACGGAAAATCGAAAAGAATGCGCCACTATGGTATTTATTCTAACACAGTCCATCATTCTGTTCCAGCATGGCGCATAAATTAATTAGGCTCTCCTGAAAAATTTGCTTTTCATCACATAGGCGGTGTTGTTTCTTAAGCGACGAAACATTTTTTTTGTATCAATATGAAAATCGGGATGATAATGTTAACAAATGGCGAAGTCACATTGTTTAGCATTTGAATGACAGATGCTAGAATTGTTTTAATATCTTGAAAGCAACTCAACATAAATAATCCTAAAAATTCCATTTGAACATTGTTTAACAAACACGGTACCAACAAATCAGCCAGAAATCAGCATTAATTCATATAACCAGGAATATTATGCTATCCGAATGGAGTGTGGCTACCTTATTAGATCTTCAATTACTATCCTCAAAAATATTGCATGTACCGAATCACTAAATTCTTACATTTATAAAAATATATATAATTTATACATACAAAAAATTTAATAAAATTTGGAATAGTACAGGTAAGAAAATTAGCAAATGGGTCTTAATTAACCTATGCCAGGAAAAAAATATTTAGCTGGAGTGTCCTCTTCAAACTTTAAAATAGTTAAGTACTAAACACTTTTCTGAATAGCTAATTATTATAAATAGGAAATATTCGCTGTTTAACTTCGCCATAGGCTAGAATCAAAATGCCTTTAACTTCCTGCTGCTTCCGTGATTAATAGTATATCAAAGTATGTTCTGACGCTGGATCCAGGTACAGGAGCCCGAGGAGGGGGTCAATGAACGACCGCTCTGACATAACGACGGCCATCTTGGATGATGACACCACCCTTACACTTTTCGTTACGGTCGCCATCTTGGATTGTGATGTCACGGCGGCCCAGACCGGATCCGTGTTCCGTCTCCCTGCGATTATATAGTATCCGTAGGCCCTATGCTGTACCCACTTGATAAGATCGTATCCCTGTGACGTGATCGTAATCCTATGCCATATTCCTGCGACGAGGTCGTATCACTGCGTCGTATCCCTCCGATAAGATCGTATCCCTGTGACGTGATCGTAATCCTATGACATATTTTGTGATGAGGTCGTATCACTGCGTTGTATCCCTCCGATAAGATCGTATCCCTGTGACATGATCGTAATCCTATGCCATATTCCTGCGACGAGGTCGTATCACTGCGTCGTATCCCTCCGATAAGATCGTATCCCTGTGACGTGATCGTAATCCTATGCCATATTCCTGCGACGAGGTCGTATCACTGCGTCGTATCCCTCCGATAAGATCGTATCCCTGTGACGTGATCGTAATCCTATGCCATATTCCTGCGACGAGGTCGTATCACTGCGTCGTATCCATCCGATAAGATCGTATCCCCGTGCCGTAACCCGGCGACGAGATCGCATTCACTGCACCGTATCCCTTCGATGACATCGTATCCCTGTGACCAGATCTTATCCATGCGACGACATCGTATTCCTGTGCCGTATCCATTTGATGAGATCTTATCCCTGGTTGAATTTTCGTACAAATGTGTGCCCTTTTCGTTAAATTTGATTACTCTTTTTAATTGCTTCTTGTTTTTAATGTGCTTCCTTTTTGACAAATGTGCTTTCTTTTTAGAATATACTTACTTTTTTAATGTTTATCAAAAAAACTGTAATCAGGCCATAATTGATCTCGTGTTTCGAAGACGACTGTGCTAAACGTCTGACATTTAACATCACCTGTTTGAATTGTACGTTGAGTATGGTTGAAAAATGTCTCGTGGCTCGGAGACGATTGGTCTATATGCCTAGAGTTGTTCCAGTCCTGGTGGGAAGGCATTCTGTGCACCGAAAATTTATAGCCTACATCCGTGGTAGGCACATCGACCACATATTTATTTCGTCGCACAGGTATGATGTATAGAATCGTTTTACGTAGAAATAATAATTAATAAACTCCACGAAAAGTTATTGGAAACAGAATTTTATCTTATTTATATATATATATAATCTGAATCTCGGAAACGGCTCCAACGATTTTCATGAAATTTAGTATATAAGTGGTTTTGTGGGCGATAAATCGATTTAGCTAGGATTCATTTTCAAAAAATGTCGTTTTATCCGTGTTTTCAATTTTATATATATATATATATATATATATATATATAGAAATTCAGAAACAAAAAAAATACATAATTCATGGACAAATCACTCATTAAAATATTGATTGATCCAATCGATTTCTGTTCCTGATCAATACAAAAAAGATTATTTTAGGTAAAAATAATAATTATTCAATAAATTACAGCGAAAAATCCTAACAGAAGCTTAGGTTCCTAGTCTACCAGCCATCAGTAAGTCGATGATGACATATTGGCCAACATCTTGGAATTTTGTAATAAATAACCTAGAAATTCAAAACATTTTTTAAAAATAAAAATAAAAAAATTATCCGTTAATGTAAGTTTTTATTGGATGGATTTATGTCCTTGATTCTATTCTTGACCAGTGATAAGAGTAATATGAAGTTTATAATAAAAGTACCTGGATGACCGAGCTTCGCTCGGTAAGTTTTAATTTTTTGGTAAATTGTGTATTTTAGAAATTATATTTAATTCAAATTACATACTGATGAAATATGAATAATATTTTTTTTCAGCGGCCACACGTTGTGACGCACGCTCTCGTGAAGCATCTAAATCATAAGACCTTTCCGCTCGTATAATGTCAGTCAAGTTTTGCAAGCATTTAACTTTAGCAGCACGCGTGGGACGAGCGGAAACCTGATTATTTTCATGAAGGTTTTCTTGATATGAGTCTTCACTTTCTGAAAATGTATCATAGTTTGATCGATTTATCGCCCCCGAAAACCCCTGCATTCAAAATTTCATGAAACTCGTTGGAGCCGTTTCAAAGATTCAGATTATATATAAGCTATAAATATATATAGGTATATAGCTTATAAATATAATCTGAATCTTTGAAACAGCTCCAACGATTTTCATGAAATTTTGAATGCAGGGGTTTTCGGGGGCGATAAATCGATCAAACTATGATACATTTTCAGAAAGTGAAGACTCATATCAAGAAAACCTTCATGAAAATAATCAGGTTTCCGCTCGTCCCACGCGTGCTGCTAAAGTTAAATGCTTGCAAAACTTGACTGACATTATACGAGCGGAAAGGTCTTATGATTTAGATGCTTCACGAGAGCGTGCGTCACAACGTGTGGCCGCTGAAAAAAAATATTATTCATATTTCATCAGTATGTAATTTGAATTAAATATAATTTCTAAAATACACAATTTACCAAAAAATTAAAAATTACCGAGCGAAGCTCGGTCATCCAGGTACTTTTATTATAAACTTCATATTACTCTTATCACTGGTCAAGAATAGAATCAAGGACATAAATCCATCCAATAAAAACTTACATTAACAGATGATTTTTTTTTTATTTTTAAAAAATGTTTTGAATTTCTAGGTTATTTATTACAAAATTCCAAGATGTTGGCCAATATGTCATCATCGACTTACTGATGGCTGGTAGACTAGGAACCTAAGCTTCTGTTAGGATTTTTCGCTGTAATTTATTGAATAATTATTATTTTTACCTAAAATAATCTTTTTTGTATTGATCAGGAACAGAAATCGATTTGATCAATCAATATTTTATTGAGTGATTTTGTCCATGAATTATGTTTTGTTTTTGTTTCTGAAGTTCTATCCAAAAAATTACGAATTTTCCAAATTGACTGCAGTCTAGAGGGCAAAAATAACTAATTTGGTGACAACGCATTTTATCAGACGAAAACAATATGTCAGATCCAAGTTGGCGCCCTGTAGCAGGTGGCGGTTGTGTTGTCATACTGACATTAGTGGTTGGAAATTAATTTGTCGGTGGATTCCGTGGATGAAGGATCAATCGCCATTTTTATTCGAATAACCTTGTCGGTTTCGAACAGAAAACTCCATGGCGTAAGTGCGCTTTTTAAAATAAAATTGTTTTAAAATAATTATTTTTTATATTTTAAATTTCCCCACGATTTTATAGAATAAAAATGACGGATTTTCATTAAGTCGAGCGTAACGTATAGTGCATTGTTTTTAGAATCCAAGATGTCGGGTGTGACGTATGCAATTTTTATTTTTATTTTTACTTAAGATTTTTTTTTAATTTTGTAAACATAAATTGCATTTTATTTCTGGTTTTAATTGAACCTAGGACCGGGATGGATAAACTAAGTATTTGAAGTAGACAATTTTTTCCATATTTTTGTGGATTTTTTAAAAAAAAATTATTACAATTTAAATAGTTCCACGTTTTCGGTCAAGGTCAATGTCGTAACCTCAGCGGTTTAGGGCGGCTTGTTTTTAGGAGTCTTAAACCGCTTTTAGGAATATTGGGTCTGTCAAAAATATTAGTATTTTGAGGTTTTTCAAATTTTGAGTTTTTAATTTTTGAAAGAAAAAATGCGAAATTTTCCTTTAAAAATGGATTTTATCCCTCAAAACCGGGAATTTTTTATCTTTCTTATTTTTTAAATTTTGGAAGGTTTTTCCTTAAAAACTATGAATTTTTTCGAGTTTTGGTGATTTTTGCAAATATTTGGGAAATTTAGAGTAATTAATGGCAATTTTTGAAAAATTTTGAAGGAGATATTCAAGGTCAACCAAGATGGCCGCCGTGACGTCAGAGCCTGCTCATTGCTCCTTGCTCCTGGACCCTGGCGCAGAACACACTTGCCTCTACTACTGACATCAAATTATATTTAGTTATTTCACGTACTTCTAAATATTTCCGTAGCATAAATCATTTGGAAAATATTAATATTTTTGCTCCACGATGTTTTCAATTACATCTTAAAGACATTTGGACTACTAAATTAAAATTATGCCAAATCAAAAATGTATTTCAATAAAATTTCAATGCACTGAAAAAACCATAAATTAAAAAAATATATATATTATTTAAATACATGAATTTAAATTGACTGATTACATACAGCTGTTGTTTCATGACGAATAAATTAGTGGGAAAATACACATTTGCAAATAAAAATGGTTTTCTAAGTTTTAAGTTTGGGAAAGTTACTTCAAGTATTATAGTTGGCTTTCTAGTAAAGCGTGACTCCTTGTTAGTAAAAACTAATATCATAAAAACTGAATGTATAAACTTATGACGTCAAAACAATACGATCAAAGCAAGAACCAAAGCCAAGCGTGACTGTATCAGAACTAGCATTTAGGGAAAACGGGTAGAAAACCCGCACAATATCTCTCTGATTTAGTTTTCGTGGTTTCCCGAAATGGCTCTGCAAATGCTTGCAATTTTTTATACTAAGCCATAAACGATACATTACAAATTTCCTTTAAATTTGGATTGTTATGGTATGACTCTTACGACTTTGCTTCGAAGAGAATAAAATTAAAAATTCTTTAAATGAAAATCAGTCTGAACGTATATAAATAATAAAATTGCGTGAATGCTTTAAATTTTTTCCTTTGGTTTTACTTCTTTAGACAAGTTCTGAAAAATTATGTGATTTAATTTTCACGAAGTGCACGCAACAACAAACGAAACTTTCGCAGGATAAAAAAAAGTCTCCATACAAAAACAGGCTACATACAAATAAAAATTATATACATATGTGCTTTTAAAACTTATAAACACTTATTTATTGTGAATTTTAAGGATGTTAATTGTGTTTATAAACATCTTAAAATTTATTTTAAAGTGTATTTAAATAAGTAAAGTTATGTTCTCGTATACATAACTATGTTAAAATGCTTGTAAGCTTCCATTGTCGCTGTCAGAGAGGGTCTGTGGAATGGTTAGTAGTCTCTCGGCCGTTTTCATGGAAGCGTTTGTGAGGTTATGCCTTGGTGCGTATAATTTACTTGCATTATAAATTTTTATTATATTATTATATTAATATATTTTACTATATTATAATATTTTTATATTATTTAACAAATAATTAAAATTAATATTTGGAATAAACATTCAGTATATTTATTGATTTTCATTATTAATAAAAATCCATATCGATAGTAAAATTAAATTAAATATATTATTTCATGCAATTTTATATTAATATTAAATACTGAGTATTAATTTAAATATTTTAATTTGATTGAATTTACACTTTAATACCGCATTTATAATATCACTGCAGTGTCCCTTTAAGTCCCCTAATTATTTTATTTCTACTAATTATTTGCGTTCAAATTTAAAGTTAGTTTTTTATAACGCCAAGAAAGTAAAACTACTAATGCGCGTACGTACACGCACCCATTTTTTCATAATAAGCTGTAAACAATTCCATATAAAAATTTTCCTTTCATTATTTTTTTTTTTTCATTTTGCCTGTCTTTAACGACCTCGCTTCGAAGAGAACAAAATTATAAATGCATGAAATAAAAATAGAAGCAAGGTAATCATTCCGATATAGATAAACATTTATAAATAATATAATTACGTGTAAATTTATTTTTTTTTATTTGTAAAAATAATTATAGTTGTGTCCTTTGTTTATCTGCAGAATAATCTAATCATCCAGTGGATAAATTAAGTACGTTCATTTTGTAGCATTTTGATGTTTCCTGCTAGTCACATTAAGCTAAAAAAAAATTAAAAAAAAGCGCACCTTACTGTCTCTAAACGAACAACGTAAGGCAGCTGGGCGTGGTATAAACTGAAGGAAATATCAGGATACACCGTGGAGAAAAAAACGTGGTGAAATAATAAAAAAAAAAATGGCTTGGCGTCAGCAAGGAGTGGAGAAGGGAATAAGGTAAATAAATAAAAACAGCTATTTTTCTAAACTTGTTTAACTAACTTTATTTTTTCAAGCTTTAAATCCTCTAACTTCCCACAATTGGTCAACCCCAATTGCGTAATTAAGGAAGAAGTACTTTTCCTAAAGAATAGGAAAAATTGGATTGAATTATTTTCTCCACTGGATAATTCAATTGCAGCATTTAATTTTTTTATATAATATTTAATTAATTATTTATGTTAAGGTAATGTCTGATTAGTCAACTAGATACTATGACCTATCTGCGGACATTCAGAGTATGTCCCCTGCTGAACTCATGTAACCGAAACAGGTTTGTGCAATGATTCTGATAAATTACTAAAAAAAATAGTTTTTACAAAAATGAGTCACGCTATATTAGAAAACCAGCTAAGATATTTAAAATCCATCCCGTACATTTGACTTGCTAAGCTATTTTAAATTTGTAAATAAAAAAGTTTTTTTACAACTTATTTTATGGCGATAAAACTACAGCCAAATTTTATCGGTAAAATTATCCTGATGTCTCTAAGGTTTTCTTAAATATAATTTATGATTATTTCCGTGAACTGAAATTTTATAAATGCCTTTTTGATGGTGGTAATTTTTAAAATAGTGGTCTAAATATCATTTCAAGATGTATTGGAAAACAGCGTTAGCAAAAAAAATAAATTTTCATGATATACGCTACGAAAATTAATGTCGCAGATGTTTTGACTACTTTCAGAATGTTTTCCGAACAACCGTCGTGGTTGTGTGCATTTGGCCCGAGTATACGACGCACAGAAATATAATATTAGACTGTAATGTATTCATGCCGAATTTACGATTCATTTAAGAGATTCTTATCTGCGCGCTGGTCCTCGCGGCTCGCAGTATTTCACGCGCATAAACAAACTTTTAAGGCGCCCGTATTCCATTTGCTGTTCCGATGCATGGGCGCGGGCGTCGTCTTAAGCCGCAGTCTTTAAGTGTAAGATCAACTTCATAAGCGTCCGCGGCGTTATTCTTTCGAAACGGTTAATAGCGCCATATATTCCATCGGTTATCTCTCTCTGGCCTTCCTCCCTCCCTACGCCCGAACTCCTCTTAATGCCGAGATTTATTAAAAATGAAAAGGAAGACGGAGGGCTGGAAAGAGAGGGTGGGGGGAGCAGGGACTGGTTTTCTTGAGACTAAAGAGAACTGGACACACAGAAAGCTACCGAGTCCTCGCAAGGATCCGAACAAAAACCTGTTCCTTCTTTTTTTATTATTATTATTATTTTATCTTTGCTTCTTCTCTTGAATTCGAACCTTAAGAAAGATAGAGAAGAAAAGATTATATATATATATCGTCTGCATTTTCATTCCATTGTTTGGGAAGAAGCCCTCTTCTTAGTGTCACGGGCCAAGAAACATTGTGGTGCGTCGGAGGGGTGAGTTCATTCCGAAGCCATAAGGGTCATTTTGTGCTGTCTAGCGCTCATAGAATGGCCAAGGGCCCCTTGGAGTATGATATGTTATACGAAAACAATAGGTGGGGCAAATCCGAAACTATAGCTAGCCATTTCCTACAATCCGCCATAGTAATCTAGTTACTAAATAACAAAACTAGGAAAACACTGACGTCTATAGTAGATTTTATTTCAGATTTCCCACAATAACGTAAAAAAATACGATCTGAAATAATAAACTGGAATTGTTACGTTTGTTAGTCACTTGTCAACACGATACTCAGTTACATTTTCCTTGCATAACAGAGAATTTCTTGAGACGTTATTTTAAAACCACCGTGAGTGTGTGTTGTTTTTAATTCATTTTCCCCCAATCAATATTTGAAAGCTAGCATTCTATAACATTATCTATTTTGATTATTGACCATTTTGACGTTGGTTCAAGAGTGCTGGGTTCCAAATCAACGTATGGCATGGATATGAAAAATCATGATTTAATTGTAATGTAAGGTTGACTAAGCTTCTGAGAAACCAATTGTATAAAAATTAATTTTACATTTACTAATTTGTATTTAGTGCTCAAAAGCTAGTCTATTAAAACTAATACTGATAAATACTTGTTTGCAACTATCAACAAGAATATGTATTTCAAGATGATCGGTAATTACAACATAACGAGTTCGAGGCGACATCGTCATCAAAATAACAGCTACAATTACAGATGGTATTATATCACTAATATAATTTCTATCAACACGTTTCAAAACGTGTTGTTCCTGCTTTTTCGATTGGATTGGACAATTAGATACTTATGACACAGATTAGATGGTCGAATATTAATCACATTCACCTACTGTAAGCATGGGCGTAGCTAAACTAGTGTTAGAAAAGCTGACAAAACATTTAGTAACATGATACATTTTAAAAACTGAAAAAGGAGGGGGAAGACAGATGTATGTGTGGTCCAACAACCACCTGCCTAGCGAATTTCGTTGATGTGCCTCAGTAGTATATAATAGGGTATCCGGGAACATGGCCTCTGGCTGTGGTGCCATGGTGCCAACCACCATCTTGGATTGTGACGTCACGGCGGCCATCTTGGATAACCTTGACCTTTGCCTTGACCTTGACGGCTATATTGGTTCTCCATCTTGGATGACGTCATCGCCGCCATTTTGTTTTCCGCCATTTTTAAGTATGACGTCCCATTGCAATTTTCGTTACGGCCGCCATCTTGAAAATCTTTATTTATCATCCGATTTTAATAAAAAGAATTATAAAATTTATAAGAAAATTAAAAAATCAAATTTTAATTAAAAAATTAATAAAAAATATTTAAAAAATTAAATGCACACTTACACCATGGAGCTCGGAGTTCTCGGTTCGAACCCAACGAGGTCAAAAATTAAAAAAAATGACGTCAGGTCCTTCCTCCACGAAAGCTATCAGTAGACTGAACTCCCACCGCTTATGCCAAAGTAAATATATCGTCAAACTAGTATGACGTCATGTCCACAATGTTGAAATTCAATATTTATTATCCGATTTTAGTAAAAAAATTGAAAATTTATAAAAAAATTAATTAAATACAATTTAATAAAATATCACTTAAAAACCACCGTTGCACATATTGTTACAGTTGCCATATTGGATTATATAAATGTTGCATGTTTCATTACGCCCACCATCTTGGTTGAGTATGTTGTCATCGTTACACTTTTCGTTACGCCCACCATATTGGATTCTGTAAATGTTGCGTGTGTCGTTACAACCGCCATCTTTTAAAGTCCTCAATTTTAATGCTATAAATTCCGAAAAAAATCCAAAAATATTTTTAAAATTGCCTACGTTAAATGGTTAGTTACTTAAACTATTTCGGTCCTCGGTTCAATCCCCGGCGAGAGTTAACCAGTAATTTATTAATATATTTGAAAATTTCTCAATAAAAAGTTATAAAAACATCTTACACCACACCCGACATTTAGAATTATGTCACCACTGTAACAATTATCGTTACGGATGTCATCTTGAAAAATTTATTCTCTGATTTTAAAGAAAAAAACTTCAAAATTCATCAAAAAAACCTTATTAATATAATGATTAAATAGATCGATTCCCATCCTTGGTTCGAACCCGGTAAGAGCAAAAAATAAAATAAACAAAAGATCCTTCCTCCACAGAAGCCACCTGCAGACTAACCTCCCACCACCAATACCAATGTATATATCGTCAGCTGGTATGATGTCATGTCCGCCATATTGTCTTCGTCCGCTGGAGGCCACCATCCTGTTTTCGTCTGCTGGAGTGCGCTGATGCCATGTTAGTGTAATTTTTTTGTTCATCATACCTTTGACCTCGACTGTCGGCATAGAACTTTGACCTTGACCTTGAACTTTGGCCTTGAACTTTGACCTTGAAAATGCAGATTTGGTTCAATTAATGCATCGTATGTATCCGACAAAGTCGCAGTGACAAAGGGATTGTAATAAACGAGTGCTTACTACGTTCTTTGAATGATAATTGCAATATGTCATTGCTGTTTACACTGTATGTCATAAGAAACCTCAATAAAGACAAAAAAAATTATGAATTTGAAAACACCAAGAAAACAAGCCAAAATAAGCCGATGTTAAAAAAGTGAAAGGAGTTAGAAGAAAATGTTACATCAAAGTCGGACACAGTAAATATAGACAAAAATCGACATTAGACATCACATCGACACACAGATTAACCAAACGATTATACTACACAGATGATGTGAACAACACAAAGATGCACAGGTGAACCCAAATATGTGACAAAACAGACATTGTGGACACCACAATTACGACAGCGCAGACGAACAGAAAAAGGACTCCTAAGAAGATAGTTGCGACGTTTCGGGAACTGAGATCCGTTTCCGTCCTAAGTCACAAACAGACAGATCTAGGACACTGGAAAACTGCTTGTGTATACGTATTATTGTTGTCATCTGCTGAATTTGGCTTGTTTTCTTTGTGTTTGCAAATTCGCGTTTGTTGTTTGTCCGTTATTTATGTAGTTACACAGTGTAACCAACAACGGCGTGTGTAAAAAAAAAACTTAAATCAGTGCTTACTGAAGTAGCTTGGCTTCTGGGTTGTAGCCGTGTCCTTGGCGAATAATTCACCGACGTTTCGGTCGACATTGCAGTCGCCATCATCAGGTAGCTGTTAGCTGGTATTCGCCAAGGACACGGTTACAACCCAGAAGCCAAGCTACTTCAGACAATGGCCGCGAAAGCCTGCGAACATTATCAGTGCTTACTACTTGGCTACTCGCTGGCCCATGCAACGACCTTGTCCTGCTTAAGGTGGCCGCTTGGCTAGGTCTCCAAACGGCGTGCAGAGATCGAGGTGTTGAAGCGACATTTGCAAACCGCTCAAGATGTATTACAAGTGTCTGATTACGAATAGTATTTAAGAACTACTGCACTTCAATACAAGTTTCATATTTTTTTTTTTTCGCTTATAGCATGTATTTTGGAACTGTTTAAAAGGTTCAAACGGATGTTTTCCCGAACATAGTCAGGTACGAAATATTCAACACGTAGTTTTTAAGTGGTGTAGGGACGTGCAGGGATTCTTGTTTTTAATTATCCGTCATCCCGTCAGTTCTGTGCCCGGCGCATAGAGGCTACAAGCCGTGTGATGCGCGAACCAGCGTCGACCTTATCGACCTGCGCCCTCAGAGCTCGTGCACCCGACCATGCCCTCATCAGGGGTGTATGTGTGTTAGTGAGGCGGGATGATATGCGCGACGCTCGCTGGTGCTTCTAGCGCGGTGTCTCCTCTGGACTGGCGCGCAGTCTTCTCGTCGTCACAGGATAACTGTGGAATTTGAGCGGCGACCGTAATACTATATGGCCGAGAAATGAAGATAAAGGTGTGATCCAAGTCCCTTAAGTGCTTTGAAGAATTTTCACCGATTGTTTTACGCCTAAAAATTACTCTGAAAACATACGTTTCAGCCATTTTAACTCTTATAAAAATACAGTTTAAAAGCTTAATCCGAAATCAAAAAGTACTTTTCCGACCTCAGCGAACTCTTAAAATGCTTTTCGTAAGCATACCCCATTCGGATATCTTGAGTAGTTTTGAAATCGCGTTTGTTTTTTCCTGAAGCTCTGCACGCCGTGTGTGTGCCCGGGTGGGCGGGCCCCTTAACAAACTTTCTGTCCCTCCTTCTGCTTTCTATTCCTATTTCAGGGCCGCGCGCCCTCCTGTTCCTTTGCCCATCAACCCCCTCGCGAACGCTCCTTCTTAATTAAACCGATTCGTCATCATTACCGCGCCGAGCCATATTTTCTCGCAGAAGAAAAAGAAACGCAACTCGAACGTGTTTATTTCTGAGGAGAAGGTGACCTCGTCATGACTCGAGAACTCTGGTCACTCGCTGTCACGATTTCACGGGGCCGCACATCCTGACCAACAACTTACCGTACGCGAGTGATAAATGGTAATGAACAGCTTACAATAATACCAATAAAATTGGTTACCGCTTTAGGAGTGTATTATTTAACATTTATATATACACATATACATCTCTTTTTGTATCTCCACCAACCGCAGGACTAAGTTTTCGACTTGATTCGAAGTCAACATTCGTTTCCAAATTTGATTTGTCACATCTTAGCGCTCGGATTGACGTCAGATATTGTGAAATTTTCTATAGCGGGATATAGGCGTCATATTTAATTTCACTTTGCTAAAAATAACTTCCAGATCCGTCAACAAGAGATTTAAAATTGGTGAATGCTTGTGTTGCGCTTTTGCGTATTGAGAATTTACATACGTGTATACAAAAATACGTTTTTGACGTGACAACGTCTAATAAATCGATGAACGCCGGCTGCACGCACGAAAAAGTGTCCCGTTACGCACACTGTCCCGTTTCGCTGTGTCCCATTACGCTCATTTTATATTGCTCTTTGCTAACCTGAACCTCCTAGCATAGCTTAATTCTGTTTTCATTCATTTCAATATAACAATTTTATTGCTCTTTGCTAACCCGTTCCTCCTAGCATTGCTGCAGAGTCCGTGGCGCAAATATATTATTTTTGACTGCATCTTGGTGTTGGGTAAGCAATTTTCCTTCACATCATCCTTGAAACATTCCCATTCGTTGAGGCCGGGCCCCATCAGAGTCCCAACTCCCACTGCAAGCACAAAATCCCTGTTACTTCCCACAAGGTAAATACTTGCCCAGATGGGGCCTAACCTGCATATTAAAATTCAAAATCAAAGTGAACATCAAAACCTATGCTGAAAAATGTAAGGTGGCAAAAACATTGACCGAACACATCAAATCTATTTTCAAAGTTTATTGTTAATCTTAATATCTCACAAATAGTACAAAAATAGTTAGATCTCATAAATATATCACAAATGTTTTATAATTGACTAGAGATATCTCATAAATAATACAAGAATAGTTAGATCTCATAAATAACAAATATTTTATAATTTATACACAATAAATATTCCTGACTTTAATACTTTCTTTGGTTTTATCAAAAAACTCTAGGCTAGACGAGCCAACATATATTGCAAGTTACATTTAATTGCTTTAACCCAAAAATGAACAAACTATTACCCAACTTGCAAGGAAAAGGTCTTTGGAGAGCTAAAATCATTTAATTATTGAAAGCAATATGGCCGCCAAAAACAGCAAAATGCACAGGAGGTGCAACAAAATTTACCAAGTGCCAATCCACATTATGAACACCTAAAGCAACACTAAGCTTAAACAGGTGCATCATATTCGCACAAAACACAAGTCCAATGGTTACTACTCAAAATTATTTTCATCATTATCAAAAACTTTAAACTCTACTGGCCATATCATAAAACATAATTACAACACCCATACTTAGCTCTCCAAAACACCTTGCCTTCTGTCAATCTCTCTCTCTCTCTAATGCCTCATGATGATGTTGGTGATGGTCCTGCTGCTCCATGCCTAACTGATCAAAATCCCGGGCTTATATACCCATTTCTCACCCCCACTTCCCTCCTATTGCCCCTCTTATTTCTCGGGATTAATAGAGATAATTTTCGAATGTTCTAGAAAGATCTTCATACCAGTTCACATAATCGATAAACAACCAATTTCCGGGATTTATTCTTCTTCTTGCTAAATTCGGAGTTGGTAACACTGAATTCGATGTTGTGTAGGAATGAAGTCTCCACTTTGTCTATGGTATTTTGTTGAAAGTGCACTGTCTTCTGCCGCACACAGCCGTAGCTTATCTATGAGTCGTGACGTCACAAGAGGTCAGTTTATTCCCACATGTCAACATAGAAGGTAAGCGTCTTCATGTCCTTAAATGTTTTGGTGGTGGAAATATAATTTAACGTCTCGTGACCAGACACGGTCACATCGTTTCCTACTTTTCCTATCATCGTCCTATTCTTAACAGAATAACACAGATAGGAAGAAGTTAAATAGCAAACATGTATAAACGTTATAGTTAAAATAATCTGTTCGATAAAGTAATAAACATATTTGAATTAATGAGTGCAAATAAAAGTAAATTTATTAATTAAATTGTGGATTTCATTTCACTCCTTCTTTGTATCCATACAAAATAGTGATAATTCAATAAAAATGATTCAATTTTATTCATAAAAGTATGCAATCATTACATCAATGTTTTGTTATGACGTTGTCACAAACTATCGTCCGTAAACCAACTTTACAGACAACCAATTGTTTTTAATATTTTTCTGCTGGCGCTTATAGCGTTTCCGCGTTTCTTACGTATAGTTTACAAACAATTTGTTTGAGCAGGTATGTACAGAGTTAGCTGTTAGCTTGTTAGTTGGCCCTTGTGAAAACCAAACTTAACCACAATTAAAAAATTAAATATATGTCTGATCCTCGTTGTTGGATGCAAACATCTGTTGTCATTGCGTAGTATTAAACCTTCAGATATTTACTTTTAAAATGAAGTAGTTATTTTTATTAATGTTTTACGAAACTAACAGAGTGCACTAAATTTAGCAGGAAAATATATTTTGTGCAGAGCACATAGAATATGACCATTTTTATACAAGTAAATATACGTAAATAAGCCTCCGAAGAAGTAATGGCGTAGTGTCCTCCTATTGTAAAGGCACTGTGCAGAAATTGCGTTAGTATTTCTTACTACAATGACTCTTGCGAAAAATTCGTTATTTTCTTATAATCATGGAAAAACGTCAAATATTCCCAATTATTATTCCTAGAGTAGCATACAATCATTAAAAAAATATAATATACATATATTAAAAATAATGATATGCATTATTCTTAAATATTATTGACAGACAGCAGGTAAATTCAGTGTTACCTAATTATTTCTTAGAGTATTAAATTATTTTGGTTATTTAATAATTAAATATTTGTGAATTGGCCATTTGCCAAGAGTCAAAAATATTATTAGGAAAGTTTTTAATTTACGTATGTGGGAAGATCTTTGAACTATCTACAATGTAACAGCTTTTAAAGTCTAATTTGGGATCAGCACTCTAATTAGGATGTTTAATTGTTTGATAATTTTAGATTTAATGCGAGCTAATCAAAGTGATAGCCTACCTTTAAAATTTTAGTTAGGTTTTTGAATCGCAGTGACGTTACGTTACAGTCGTCTCTTTAAGCTGATGGTTGTCTGAGTTTGTGTGTATTTCGGTTTGAAGTTAAACATGTTTGTCAATTTGTGAACGTATTTAACTTGAATCAGTTTTCTTTAAGCTACTAACAAATACTTATTTGATTTATTGCATGCAAAATAATATTGGAGTTATAACTTGATATATGATTTTGGACATACGCCATTGCTAAGCACATGTATGTCTGTAGAAGAAGTAGTTTTCTTCTACAGACATGCATGTGCTTAGCAATGGCGTATGTCCAAAAGCTTACATAAAGTCATGCACTCCCATTGCACAAATCTTTCAAATATAATATTGGAGTTATACTTCTTTAGGCGCGTTATGAAAAAATTATGAGAGTGAATTTTTTACAATGCGCGCACCATTCAGTGAAATTTTAACAGGATGAAAAAATGCTACATAGCTACAAATAAAAATTATATATGTGCTTTTATATCATCAAACTTAGTGTTTAATATTGATAATGGTCCATTTTTTAAATTTTATTGTGAATAATAGTAATAGAAATACATATAAACTTTTTCAAGTGTAGTTATATAAGTGAGGCTTTGTTCCCGTATATACAATTTGTTTGCATTATAAATTATTACATTGTTATTTCATAATTAATAAAACAAAAATTCAACAAATTTATTTTTTGTCATTACTTATTATTTTTTTATATTGATTGTTTAACTAATCTAAATAATTTATTTTATACATGTGTGAAAATTGATATTGAATACTGAGTATTTATTTAAACTTTTAATTTCATTGAATTTATACTTTACAAACCGTATTAATTATCAATTCTGACATTTTATTATTTTATTTATATTAATTATTTACAAACAAAATTAAAGTTAGTTTTTTTAGTAAGCCAAGTAAGTATAACTTCTGCAGTTTATAAGTACACGCACCCACTGTTTGTTAATATCAAGCTTGATGGAAATAAACTAAAAGTTAGCTTTGAGTACTTCTCCACACATCGTATTGCCATTCTATGCGATTTTTCTAATGCACACTCGTGTTGAAGGCTATCAAGATAGGCTACGTATAATACATCATAACTTATTTATAACACATCTTGCTTCAGAGGTGGAATTGGGCTCCGGATAACATCACATTGGTTTCAACAGTTTTTATGCCATGAAACATTTGTTTATCGTCAAACTAAGGCAGAGATCACACATTAAGAGATTTACAAAGACCATAACATAGTATCAATCGACTGTATTATCACAGGTGCAGTCATTCTCCGAAATGAATCCATTATCCAAATTACTTGTAGCATACAGCACTCCCTTTTCACTTCAGACATTAAACTAAATTAATTGTTATGCTTTAACGAAGCCGAGTAATGGAAATCAAAAGGAAAATGTTTATCGTCTAAAAATCTATTAAAACCCAAAAGGCAAATATAATTTCCTAACCCTCCTCCTGAATGCTTACCTATAATCTGACTCGTGTAATCAAGTACGAATCGGTAGGTTGATTCATTATATTTTCAAAACTGCAAGGACTTGACACCGATGGCAACTTTATGACGTATTTCCAAGCATACGAAAGGAGAGATACAGAAAAAAAGGTTAGGCCTGGGAAAGCAGTGTTTTTTGGCATGTGTGCAGATGAAGTACGACTGTCTGTTGACAGCAGAGGAAAGAGAGAAAGAGAAGTGGGGGAAGGGGGGGGGGGTATTAGTTTTAAACCACGTCACAAGCCTTCCTCTATTTCGTGAGGTATTGTCATGGAACGGATTTAATTTCCATGCAGGGGGGAGAGGAGGGGTAAAACATTGCATGCGCACACAGGTCATAAAGCAAATGCCGCGTTGAGCTAAGAAATTTAAAGGCCCTGGCGGCAGCTGGTGAAATTTCCGTGCCGGATAGATATGGAGCGTGAGGAAGAGGGGGGAGGGTGGGTGGAACGAAAAAAAAAATATATATATCCCAGCATCCGAAGCGGCCGCAACGGGCACCGACCCCCGCGCGCAAGTCGAGACCTGCACCGGACACTCGGCGTGGCGCTGACCAATCACTGACCGGCATGGCCCGCCGCCCATTGGGTCCCGCGAGGCGGCAGGAAGCAACCCCCTCTCCCCCCTCCCCCCCGAGGGGTGTGACCGTGGACAGGGACGTGTGGACGCCAACTTAATTACGAGGACCGTCCGAAAGTTTCGGGGGAGGTCCCCGCGCGCGCGCGCATATTTCTCCCGCATGGTTCGCGGGCGGCGCGGTCGTTATAGTCATAAATTCCCGGCCTTAATTTCCTCCAGCCCTTCCGCCGCGCGAAATTGAATACCGTGTTGCCTGTCGCGCCGCCCGGCAAGAGTGGGCTATGTCTGCCGCGACTCGCTTCCGCCCTTTTGCAAACCAAATATCCTTTTTGTTATTTGTTGTATTCTCATTGGCTGTACCACGGGGGAGTTGGTCCAAGGTAACGCTGGCCAACTTCGCTCTGTTGGAGCCAGATATTCTTTTGAAATTAATCCGAAGGGCGGACGTAAGAGTAAAAATTAAATTTCGTTCAACAATTGGAAGGCCTGGTGAGAGAGGCTATGCCACAAATCTTGAAAATTGTAATTTTTTGATGTTTCCAGTCTTTTCCTGCCATCTTTAATCTGTCATATGAACTACAGCCATGTGGCATAGCTCCCGCTTTTTCTGCAGCAGATTTTATGAAGCCGGAGTAAGGAGGTAAGGAGTAAAAAAAAATATTTGATTTGAACAGAGTTTATGACATAACCAATTTGTAAATATTATAAGTTATTTCAAAATAACTTTAAATAATACTTCTGAATTTGGTGATTTCAAAAATATTACTGGGAAAACGTTCATAACATATTTTAAAACAAAATTTTATTTAAGAGTAAAGAATAATATTTTCACAAAATGTATTTGCAAATTACAGTTAATTGCTGAAATTCATAACGAATGTAGGTATTAATTATTTCATTAAATATCAAAAAAAAAAATTATTTTCTTGTGATACATATAAAAAGTTGAAATAACCTTAATTGGTGATTTTAAAAGATTCTAGTGATTGTAAATAAACTATTGAGAAATGAATTTTCGTGGTGAATTCTTTTAAAACTTATAAAATACAATATTTTAGTAAAAGAAATTAGAAAATGTTTTGATCATATATAAGTCTTTTAAAAGTTCATTTATACAGAAGAAAAATATATTTAAACGTTTTTGCTGCATATATATTTTTTGTTTGAATAATTAAGAAGCTATTATGAAAAAATAATTTAGGCCTTATTTAAGTGCTGGTGTTTGAAAACAAATATTAGTAACCCTTTAAAATCTCAAATATACAAGTTTAAATACTATTTGATATGAAATTGCATTGTAAACATTTGAAAATAAGCTAAATTTTTTGTCACATAGAAACCTAGGTACTGAGAACTATTGAATACCGATTGTTAGTTGGTACTGCACTGTGCAATTAAAAAAGTAAATATATCTAAATTACTGTGTTCCTTCAACTCACAAATATGTTTATATAATTTTGTTGCGCCGTGTCACAACGATAGTCATAGTTTACATTAAAATAACTCTTGCTGGGCTTTAAACTGTTTTTTAATTGTGTTAGATTGTTCAATTTTTTTGAACAGTGTAAAAAACTGGTCTTATATGTTTTAATACATCTACTCTTTCTAAGTTGCATGTGATTATGATATAAAATCAATCAATTGAGTTTACGTATTTGGTTTTTAACATGTCATTCATCATAGTGTTACGAGTGAGAAAAATGTGTCCGCAAGGATAGCCCAATTAATGTTATACAGCTTTATTTTCTACTAATATTTACATTACTAATTAAATCACCACACTTAATGTCTGTTGAAAAAGGACTAAGTATCTGTCCAGTCCACAGTTTGCACTCCTCACAGTGGTTCACCCTTCACCACGCACCTGTCCACACACACAGTCTCGCGCCACTCGGTCGCACTCTCGCACTTCACTCAACTCGCCTGTTGGAACTTCCGCGGGGGCCGGCGTCACCGCTTTTATGCCCGTTGGCCGTATTTTTTATGGAACTGATGGGAGTGGGTTGTGACGTGTCGCGTCATCCCGGGCCGACCCGACGCCCGAAGTATCCAGAACAGCGTCTGGTCCAAGTCACTACACGCGGCGGCCTCTGTGAGCCCGCGGGATTCCCAGGCCATTAAGGGATGGATGACTGCGCCGAGGAAGGAAGGGGCAGGGGCAGGGGGGTTGCATGGTTGGGCCTCTATAATGTCCAACGGTATGCGCGTGTGATGTCAACGCCCATGCGGGTTTCCCGGGCCAGAGTGGCGTCGCGACCTTGCCTCATAGCACGCTTTGTAACAATATATACAGCCTATGCTGTCAGTACCAGAAATTTATACAAATATATTTAATCATTCAATTTTTGGTTAAGGTATGTTTTGTTAATATGAAATTATGCTTAAGAATTCAAGGTTACAATCACAGCAATACAAAAAACTATTAAACGTTAAGTTTCCGGTTTACTGTTTGATAAGGGTGGACTGAAAATGATCCTTCCAACACACTGACGTATCTAAAATGACGTGAAATAGATTACCTAATAGAAAATCATATTTTGTATGTCAAAGTTACATTAAAAAAATATATATGCTAAAACTAGAAAAATATATTTAAGAAATTTTATTTTACAAAATAGTAAAAAAATTATTTTGTAACTAAGATCACTGGAAAAACATTTTAAACCTTTCGTGTATATTAAGAAAAATTTATATTTTCATTCAAAATACAACAAATTCAAGGCATTTGGAGTAAGTGCACATGATTTTGGGGAATTTTGAGTAAAAATAGGTATACATTTTAATACAAATTAAAAAGGTAGCTTGGCGTCTATAAGAATCGTTCTGATTTTAAAATACATTACCATTTACTTAAACTGTTTAGGCTACATAAAGTTTATTCGATAATTTTTCTCAATAAAAAATAGATTAAAATATGATTTAAAAAAATTATTGTAATAATTATTTTTCCAGATAGAGCCATTATTTTATATAAGTACGTCATGAAATATCAATTATGATGATTTATTTTCCATTGCCATTCATTCGAGTATATTATAATGTTCTTACTATTGTGGTTTCAATACAAGTATAATATGTTTAATTTAATTCAATTTTATGTGGTTTGTGTTCAATTGGATTTTATTTGTTATTATTTTATGTAAGAAAGCTCAGAGGGAGAAATGTATAAACGTTCACATCACGCACTCAGGACGCAATGGAACGAGTTAATTTTAAGGTAACGAAGAACTAAAAAAAAAGTGTCATTTACTTTCCAGTGAACCAAAAATTTCTCAATGAATAGTGGACAGAAATAAAGCAGTTCTAAGTGCAAGGTGTACGATTCCATCAAGCATGAACAAAAATTCCTCGTTCTAGAAAGGTTTGTTTGTGTTTTCTCGGCTACTAAATTTTGGGGGAGTATAGAGAAATTTTTCCGTGTTATTACGCCAAGGACTGGAGTCCAGAATGTTGCACTTCGACTTGGAAGAGAAGAGTTATTCGGCGTGCGTGCCCAATCGGCTACTGGAACTCCCTGCCTGGTTTTTGTGCTTTGGAAACCGCCAAATAGCTTTCCGCAGCGGAAACACCAACGTCTGACACACCGTAGAAATATTCAAGCATTATGTTGGAAGCTCCGTTGCCCTTTCGCAAGGCATAAATCGCTGCCACGACCACGTCTGTTTCATTTTTTGTCCTTTGTTGTAAGTACAGCTTTGAAGCCAGTTAATTAAACCTCACTAATTTTAATTTAATACAGTCCATGAAATATAAATATATTGGTTAGATACGGTAGCGAAATCTTGTTTATAAAATCCAAAGGCAACTCTGCATTCAGTCTGATGAACGAAAATAATTATAAATCTCATAATTATTAATTACACCAGGCTTTACAATGGTCTTTGTTGGAAAATATATATTTTTTAAATACTCTAATTATGGAAATTTATTGCTTTACTGCACATATGGTTAGCAAATTTAGTCCCCGGCACAATTACGTAATTATAATAATATGTACAAGGTTAAGATAATTACGCCGTCAATGGATAATTGTACTAATAACATGCATCATACCTGTGATTCGTCCAGAAGCGCAATAAAAATTTTATTTTCCACATAAGGTAATATATATTCACGAATATTTAACAGATGTCCGTGAAATGCTCCAAGAATTCAGTCTAATACTGATAGCAATTATGTACTTTGGGGATGGTAGAGGCTTAATAAAATAAACACATAACTAATTGCGATTTCATGTTTTTTTATTTATAAATAAACCTAAAAATTGGGTATTTGCATTGCTTTATTTGAAAGCCAGAAAGAAGAGGCCGTTACGGGGTTACATGGTAAAAACGATTCCTGAGCAAATAGCCACCCTACATAATTTGGCGTCACAAATCAAGGATACTGATGACCTCAAATTTCAATAATTCCCTATACTTAATTAAACTATTTACGTTTTTGACGTGACAACGTCTAATAAATCGATGAACGCCGGCTGCACACACGAAAAAGTGTTCCGTTACGCACATTGTCCCGTTTCGCTGTGTCCCGTTACGCTCATTTTATATTGCTCCTTGCTAACCTGAACCTCCTAGCATTGCGACCGCGTCCATGGCGTAATTCTGTTTTCATGCATTTCAATGTAACATTTTCATTGCTCTTTGCTAACCCTTTCCTCCTAGCATTGCTGCAGAGTCCGTGGCGCAAATATATTATTTTTGACTGCATCTTGGGGTTGGGTAAGCCATTTTCCTTCACATCATCCTTGAAACACTCCCATTCGTTTCCTACTTTTCCTATCATCATCCTATCCTTAACAGAATAACACAGATTGGAAGAAGTTAAATAGCAAAAATGTATAAAAGTTATAGTTAAAATAATCTCTTCGTTAAAGTAATAAACATATTTGAATAATGAGTGCAAATAAAAGTAAATTTATCAATTAAATTGTACATTTAATTTCATTTCTTCTTTGTATCCATACAAAATAGTGATAATTCAATAAAAATGATTAAATTTTATTCTTAAAAGTATTTAATCATTTCATCAATGTTTTGTTATGACGTTGTCAAGTTAAACTATCGTCCGTAAACCGACTTTACAGACAACCAATTTTTTTTATTTCAGTACTATGTAGCTACTTAGTCGTTAAGTAGTTAAATTAATATTATGAACAAAAAACTATGGAATTAAAACTTCTAGCCCAACTTTTTTTTGCTAGTAGTAATGGGCCCACCCGACAGATAGCTAACATGTTGCGCGAAACATGGTTTGGGTTTCCACAAACGATCAGTAGTTTGGACTTATCAGTTGGAACTTGACATTCGTAACTGCCGTGTGTGAGCAAGGACGGTGGAGTGATGGATCAGAACTGATGGACTGGCAAGCTGATAGTTTTCCATCAAATCGGACTGTGGACTGGAGAGCCCTCAGTCCAAACTGTCTTGTGTAGGTATAGAGTCACGCCAGTCCAAACGGCCGGTCCAAGCAATCAGTTCATCAGCTGAGTGCCGTGTTTGCTTGGCTATTTATTTATCCTTTTTTCTAACTAAAAGTACGACTGCAATTGCAACATACTAAAGATTGTTCCCTATTATACGATGAAAATACACATCCAAAAACAACAGCAACCACATGACTGATCGTGTGTGGGAAAGTCTTCAGTCCAAACTGTCTGTTCGGACTGTCCGATCCGAACTTAGTAACTTGATGTAAGCTTTTGGACATACGCCATTGCTAAGCAAGCAGTTTAGGTGGTTCACTTACTGATGACTGGGCAACATCTCCTACACTGATGCTTCTTCCTGCAGGAACATTTAGTTTCTTCCTTTTCTGCCCAGGTGCACCACCACCAATCACCTTGTTCCTATGAGCAGTAAGTGATGCCATGAAAGCTTCTCCATTGAAAGAAGAATTTGCCTCTTGCTTAGCAATGGCGTATGTCTAAAAGCTTACATCAAGTCATACACTCCCATTGCACAAATATTTCAAAGATAATACCGAACTTACTACCTTGACTTATCGTGTGTGCACAGAGACTTAAATTAAGTCCAGACTGTCAGTTCGGACTGAGCAGTCAGAACTGAGAGCTTGTCTGATCATGTGTGTGTGTGTGTGTGGGGGGGGGGGGGATCTTGGGCCCACTTTTATATCTCCGTCTTTGTTACAAGACTGAAAACTGCTTTTCGATTGCGGGGGCCACTCCGTCTACGTGCCTCTGGTGCTTCCCCCCCCCCCCTCCAATATTGATCGGCACGTGAGTAGAAGAAGGGGAGGGTCGGGAACTGGGGGGTACGTTTGGGGCCGTAAGGTGCACAGCTCATTACGAACCGCACGAATGCAGCGCCGCACAAAGGCTCGTAAAACGTGACGGAGCGCGGGTGCGGCGTAATGGGGCAGTTTGCAGACACGGCGAGCGGCCTCTCCCCCCCCCCCCCCCCTCGGTCCCTGGTCGACGGCGAGGGTCTATCTCTCTCACAAGCACACCACGTCATTGCATTGCATTCAGTCTACTAACTGTCCGAGACTGTTTCGATTCTTTTCGGTCAATATGGTTGTATTTCATTTCCATTTGGTTCGTTTTCAGATTATTTCGTTATAGTTTCGCATTGATATGTAGGTAATGTAACATTTCAATACATTTCAGTTCTTCTCTTTGATTTATTTTTGTTACAATATTCAAACATTTGTTTCCTTGAAATACGATTCAATTAAAATAGTTTTATTTCATAGGAATTTGTTTCTATTGATTCTGTTTGATGTAATTATACTCTAATTAATTTATTTCATTACATTTGGGTACATATCATTTCATTTGTATTGTATCAATTAATTTTGTTTGATAAATAAGGTTTCGATTCATTTAGGTTTATGTGGTTGTATTTCATTTCCATTTGTTTCGTTTCAGATTATTTCGTTACTTTCGCATTGATATGTAGGTAAGATAACATTTCAATACATTTAAGTTCTTCTCTTTGATTATTTTTTTACAATTCATCATTTGTTTCCTTGAAATACGATTCAATTAAAATAGTCTTATTTCATAGGAATTAGTTTCTATTGATTCTGTTTGATGTAATTATACTCTAATTCATTTATTCATTACATTTGGGTACAGATCATTTCATTTGTATTGCATCAATTCATTTTGTTTGATAAATAAGGTTTCGATTAATTAAGGTTTGTGTGGTTGTATTTCATTTCCGTTTGTTTCGTTTCAGATTATTTCGTTATTTTCACATTGATATGACGTAGGTAAGGTAACATTTCAATACATTTAAGTTCTTTTCTTAGATTTATTTTGTTTCAATTAAAAAAAATTGGTTTTCTTAAAATACTGTTAGTAGGACCAGTTTACTCTCGTTTTGAAAAAAAATATTAATCGTGGTAAAATTCAGACAGTTACTTGAATACTGCTGCAAACATGTTGAAGAGATTTATTTTTTTCACAAGCAAAAACATACAGTGGCGCTAATTATCTTAAAATAGTAGAACGAAAACACAACTTTCAAAATAACTTTAATTTTTATTGATAGAAACTCTTTTAAAAAAAAAATGAAAGCATATTAGATCATAATTTTCTGAACCAATACCTCGTTCGCAGTAATAGTGTATTCGGATTCTTTCCCGGGCATAACTTACGCTATGTGTTGTCACAGTATCTCCAAAAGTTTAAATGTATCTATAAACAGTACCCTGAATAGTTTTCTAGTATCAACTTCATACATAATAAGCCTGATACAAAAAAAAATCAAGTCAAATTGTTGAAAATTCGATTATCTTTTCCATGGTTTGAAACATTATCCTTGAATGAAACATTACTTGAAAATAAAATTATGCGCCAATTTTATTAAAATATATATTCAAGAGGAAAAAAGTATTTCATACTAGCTGCAATACCCGGCGTTGCCCGGGCTGAATACAGGGTGAAGGGGACCTTTTTCGAAATCAGATGTAGTTAGTAATTGTCTTCTTTATTTGAATGTCAAGTGTGAAAATTAATTTATATCACTTTCAGATCCCGACAGACGTTGATCTGCCAGTTTATAGTTATTTACCTGGTCTGTATGTAATTTAGACTTTATAAAGCAATATAGAAAAAAGCTGAAAAATAAGAGATTACTAATATTGAAAAGATTCCATTATCTAGCTAATGCTCGGCCTGCATTGCAATGCCTCATTCTGTTTTGTTTTGTAATATGTTTGAAGTAGTTCCACATATACAAATCATCTATCCATCTCTCTCTATATATATATTTATCTCTATCTACATCTATATAGATATATGTACCTCTCTATCTCTATTTATCTCTTTATATCTAAATATATACTTCCCACTATCTCTATATCTTCTATATATAAGTCTCTATATAGCTCTATACATATATAGGTATATATCTTTATCTAACCCATTTCATTCTCTATACCTCACTCTATCTCAACTTATCTGTCCGTCTCTATCTCACTCTATATATATCACTCTATCTCTGTCTCTCTTTTATATTTTATAAATTGTGTCATTCGTGCGCACTTATACAACAAAAACAGACGAAGTGCCGCTATATAAAATGAAATAAACACTTTTTTTGACACGATTCGTGCTCCAACTATTGAAAAATAGTTATACCGTCTTAGTAACCTTCATGGGCATGCGCATAGCAAATCACCAAAATTTCATCGCAATCGGATGAATGGTATAGGAACGCATACGGCACAAACAAACGAAAATTAAAGACATGTGAAACGCATCAAACGATGGTGGGATTAAAATTCAAGGCAACTCAATCTATTGACGAAGTTAAGAACAAAACTGTTATTAGCGCCTTTATTTTGCTAGCCGCTGCGAGCTCCACTAAGCGGACTGGTCTCACCAAGGAGAAAAATATTAATTTTCCATACCTTACTACGTGTATGATCGTGTGTCAGACATAGAGAAATGACACTCACTCACTATTTGTATATCTATGACCTATGATTTTTTCTGTTATAAAATGAAATTATCACTTTTTCACTCCCTTAGGGATGGAATTTCATATTAATATGTGGTCTATGTGTTAATCCAGGTTATAAGCTAGCTGTAGGCCAAATTTCATTCAAATCCATTCAGTAGTTTTTACGTGAAAGAATAAAACATCTATCCATCCATACTTACAAACTTTTGCGTTTATAATATTAAGTAGGATATGCAAAAATAAACAAAGTTACAAAATCTTTCGTGTAATATTAGAAACTATTGCTTGGCAAATTGGGTTTCAAAGGAATCTTTTGTAAAAGTATACATAATAATGTTTCCTGTGTAGCGGCGCTGAACCTTCAAGCGAACCGCACATGCCGAGTCGCCAGACGAGGTCGGATTGTTCGCACGCCTGGGACATCGTCCCCGGCAAATCACTACTCTCAAGGCTGGAGTCTGTGCTCCTTCCCCTTAATCGAAAGCAGACTCACCTCCCCCCACCCCCAGGCTATCACGCGCGACGTCTGAGAAACACGACTCCTCTAATGAGCCCGTTCCGTTCGTCAATCTGTCGCCTTGAGTCGACCTTAAAGCAGCCCGTGGGGGCAGTGACGTCAAAAAAAGGAGGAGAGGTGGGGGGGGGGTTGTGTGTTAATAAACGAGACTTAATGGGCTCTGATAGGCCCAGCCGGAGAAGGATCGTCGGTCCGTGGGACCGTGGACCAGTTGTCGCGCGACGCGCCGCGACAAGATCTTTCCCACCCGTTATCAACGTTTCCTCTGTGTGAATGCAAAGTAGGTATATGTTCGTTCGTTCGAAATCAATGTATGTACGATCAATAAATCTTCGAAAGTTCTTCACCCGATTGCTTTGAAATTTTGACACAGCTTTGCATTCGAATACACGCGTGTTTTTTATGCACCCATGTCACACCTGTGACAGATAGGTACAAAACATACATTTTTAATATTTTTATTGCTATAGAGTGACATATATCCTAGTGATAAGGAAATATATTTTCATATAGGTATATATAGGAGATATATATTGATATGGCGAGATTAAGAGAGATAATGAAAGGTAAATATATGTAGATAGAGATAAAGATATATATAGAGTTAGATGGTGAGATATAGAATTAGAGAGAGATAGAGAGATGCTTTGTATATGTCTACCTACTTCAAACAAATTACAACAAAAAAAATTGAGGCATTGCAACGCTACCGGGTATTATATAGTACTAAATAAAACTGTCAAGTGAACAGGGAACTGTTTGTTATAAAAAACTTTCAACTTTCAGGACAGTTCTGATAAATATAATCTCTCTTAAAGCAAAAATAAAAACGAAGAACTTAAAATTTTAACTGTTATGAATGTATATCCATATTGAAAAAATACTCTTTGTTATTCATTTGGCAAGAAATAAAAACCGTTTGAAACAAAAGTTGTTATTTGAACACGTAAACACCAGAAATTACTAAAAAATTGAGGACAACTAGATTATAAAAGTAAGCAATTAGAAAAAAAAAGTCCTAAAAAACTACAGTTTGTTACCATAAAATACAACAAACGTAAATTTACCAAGAAAGTATGTATTAAAATATCCTTTCTACGTTCTCAATATATTATTTTATGTCGAAATAAAAAAATAAAGAAATATAAGTGTGGTTAAATTAGCCTAATTTTTTAAATATAAAATATTAATAAAATAATTCATTGCTACTTAAATCTTCATTATAGAAATAGGACTAAAACTAAACACATATCATTATTATGCAAACAGTAATTACACATATAAATAAATATTTTTACTACATTAAAATAATTAATTATATTTTTCTAATGTAAATCCTAATGCAAGTGTGTATATTCATACACTTATGAATGTTGACGTTTTCCATATCCCGGAGTATACATCTCCATGTTAACCAAATAAATAAATAAATAATATTAGCGCAGTTGCTTTCGTCTGTCAGTGGGTACTCGTACGTTAAAGTGCAGAAACTTTCTTATCCATTTGCTCACAAGGCATACGATTGCTGACAATTTTAAGACGTATTTCGTAAGGTGTGACTGAAAATAATAAATTTCAAGCATTCTTCCCATGCACCAAAATAATATGCAGGATTGAAAATAAATTTACTAAATAATCATAGAATTTAATTTTAAAAAATGTATCTTAGTCACTCTAAACACTGCATATGTTGCTAGTCTAGAAAATTGTTAAGCCTCGCTGAGAAATGTAAATATTATTAGCACCTGTATCTAAGCTTTGACCTCTGTAATGTGTTAATGTACGAATATGAATTAATTATTCTTTAAATAAAAGATTAATTAAATAAATCATTCTATACACTAGAAACAGTTTTTGTTCATTTTACAAGGAACTTATTTGAATACTAAAATGCCAGAGTATTTTATGTTAGAGCTACAAAGTAAAACATTGTAATTTTTTTTTACATTTCCAAAGCAATACAAAGTAAGATGTGGAACAACACCATGTCTCCATTATTATCACAATTTTCGAGACTATGATACATTCTAATTCAAATAAACAATTAGATTTACTAATAAAACAATGTTGTTTTGAACATTTTAAGTTGTTATATTTCTATATTTACAAATAAATATTAGGGCAACAACTGTCCAAAGAATTAAATTTAAAAATTAAAATTTTTTTCATACCATACTCGAAAATGTTCCCATCACTGTTTTAAACGGAGCAAATGCACACATGATTACATTATAAATCTCAGACTTTATTATGAGATATTGTTTCCAACAAATGAAATAATTTGATACACCGTAAGTGCATTAAATTTGCCGAAAATATCGCGTGTTTAAAATTTTTTGGGGATAATCCATAAAGATATTAAAAAATATTAGGTATATAACTGTAGGCTTTACCTTTAAATTCAATTTTACTAACAAAATTAATTATATTCTAACAGATTTTCTATCAGATTAAACTATTAAACTGTCAAAATTCTAAAAAAAAAAAAAAAAATTTTTAATTTCAACATCAGAACTATAGTTAAATAAATTATTCTTGTAAAAAAAATTAATTGTGTTACAAAGCCACCAGTCAGAGTGAATTTTTACTTTTAAAATTCTGTGATAACTGTTAAGTGTTTTTTATAGAATATTTTACAGAATGTTAAGAATGTGATTTTGACAAACATGTGCACCTGATATGTTTCCCCCCCCCCCTCAAAATACACTATAAATGCATAACGTAAAATGTTTTACTTTAAAAAAATGCAAAGAGCTTCAAGGAAATAAAATTAAGCTTCAATTGAAGCCAATTACCATTAATTATTGAAATTGTTATTTTATTTTCAAAGCTGTGGTCGCCTGCGACTTCAGTGGTTGAGTGTGGGTAGATTACTTACCTACCCCCAAACGTGGTTTATTTTCAATTGACTGTGGAGTCGGACCCAGGGCAAATTTTTTTTTTTTGACGTGAGAACGTATAATTAATCGATGAACGCCGGCTGCACGCAAGAAAAAGTGTCCCGTTACGCACATTGTCCCGTTACGCTGTGTCCCGTTACGATCATTGTACGCTTGCGCCGCATCTATCTCTCTTCCACTCGATTGGAACAATCATCGATTTGACTTTTTCGAGGCACATTAAACTTGAAACACTCCCATTGTTTCCTACTTTTCCTATCATCATCCTATCCTTAACAGAATAACACAGATTGGAAGAAGTTAAATAGCAAACATGTATAAAAGTTATAAAAGTTTTAGTTAAAATAATCTGTTAGTTAAAGTAATAAACATATTTGAGTTAATGAGTGCAAATAAAAGTAAATTTATCAATTAAATTGTACATTTCATTTCACGCCTTCTTTGTATCCATACAAAATAGTGTTAATTCAATAAAAATGATTAAATTTTATTCACAAAAGTATGCAATCATTTCATCAATTTTTTTTATGACGTCACGTTAAACTATCGTCCGTAAACCGACTTTACAGAAAACCATTTTTTTTTCCGCAGGTGGGGAACGCGACCCCTTGGTTTTCTCGGGACACTCCCGCTTCATCCTGTTTTCGTATCCTGTTTCCGTCTTCCAGAACATCACTTCAACGCTTCATCCGTCTGTGAAATCCTCGGTTCATTCATTCACTCACTGTTCGTGTGGAAGAGCCTCGCTCTGCTGGTCAGCGAGGCTGCAGTCTTGTCATGGTGCGACTTTTGCGGGAATTTTGTTCCCAATGTTTCGTTTCACGGGCCGAAAACACAACGAGCCTTGCCGACACAAAAGTTTATACACGATGGGCCAAACGTCCTGTGAATGACTTTTATTTACCATTAGTTTCTATTGATTTTTCACAGATTTAAATACCAAGAATGGGAGATTGTTTGCACTTGTGTGTGGAATACAACTCGTGATGATCGCTGGAAACTAATGATAAATCAAAAAGGTTATGCACAATTATATCCCGTTCGTGACTTTTGGCCAACTCTGTATACTTATAACATTAAGTTTTTGAACATTATTTTGCAAAAATTACTTTCAGACTTATACATAAAATAGACAGAGAGAAAATCTCGGTCAACTTGGACCAAAAGAGAGTAGAAATAGGGGAGGTTTATTGAAAAACTACAAAATCACTCTAACTCCATTCATGTGAAAGAAAAATGGTTTCAATTTTAAGTTAATGTACCTCATTGCAGCGCTACCAGAAATGTTTGTTGGGATTTTTCTTTTGTTAACAACAACCCTCATTGCAATGTGCAAGTAATTTTTTTTATGATGAGATTACTGGAGTAATTAGGTGTGTTCTTTTAATGGCAGTGTTTACTATCAGGTAAGCCCAGAACCTATTTACAAGGGCCGGATCATTGTAAAATTAATGACCACGTTTAATCATATAATCACATGGAGAATATTGTAGACATTCTATGAAAAATGTGGATGCATTGAATATAAACCGTAAGAAACACTTTGACAGCATGCAATGAGCGAAAATGATTCCAGAATGTTATAAAATTCTCCAAAAGAAATACGAACGTCGTAATCCACCTGTGTATGTACAGTGGCAAACCCAGTTACGAAATTTGGGAGGGGTGGTTAACCTGAGAGTTTGAGAAAGAAAGTACGAAATTAAACAAAAAAATCCTTTAAAAGCAATTTTATTACATTTATGACAACTTGAAAAGAAATTTTAAAAAAATTTTAATCAGTATAGTAGCACTAAAAAAACCCGTATGTTTACACATCTTTATAAAAGAAAATTCTAACTACTTCAAAGATTAGATGTGGTCTGGAGTTTTTTTTTTATATCGCTCAGTTTTGGTTTTACCTTTAGGTGTTTTCTGTTGGGCACAAATGGTGGGAAGAGGCTGACACCATGGGCTGTTCTTCCCACCATAAGATCGCCACTGCGCGTGAAGGACGAGCCGAAAGGAACCCCCCCCCCCCCCCCCTCCCTAATCGCCTCGCAGCGTGCAGTGTTGGCAGAACTGCGGCGGTCATCTCGTGAACAGACGCGGGCCTAAAAATAGCACCGGCGGGCGGGCGGCCGTAGAAAGGGTTAAGAAAAAGGGGGGGGGGGAGATGAAAAGACGCTGGGAAAGTGAAGGAGGGGGTGGAGAGGTCTGTGTCTCGCAATGAGTCAGATGCCAAAGCTGGGGGAAAATCCAGGGCTGTATCAGAGCCGCGTTCAAATTGGCAGGTTTGTAGAAATTGTGTAAATTCGTAGCTCCGTGTAGCCACTAAAAGCAGTATAGTTACTTGAGACCAGGGCCGTCAAGGAGAATGATGGGTGGCGGGGGGGGGGGGGGAGTGGCCAATCACCCCACTGATGGCCACGTGTAGCATTTCCACACTCGGTTGGCCATTGGAGACGACTTCCTTCTAAAATGGTTTCCCATTCCTAATCTAATTGTTAGAGACCGGAAAAATTCGCGAATTCATTTCACGATAAGCTAAAATACAAATCGTTATACCTCAGTGCTGCCTCTGCTATTAGTTCACAACTCACATGGGTGACTCTGGGCCAATGAGAAACACCCAACCAAAGCTTTATCAAATCACAGGCTGCTACGCTGGAACGTCTCACAAGACAGCAGCCAATGAGTGGGTGGCATTTAACCGAGTTTACGTAGAACTATTGAGTTTATCCTAGAGGTCATTGAGACCGCGAATTTTTCCGGTCCCTACTAATTGCCAATGTTTCATGTGTTTGCAGAGTTACATATAACCCTGTGTTTCCAGTAAAATTGCAAGAAAACCTACAGCAGTATTAGAAAGATATTTAATGCATTAACACAGGCCGGATAATGGACTCTAAAAGTACCGCCCACTGCCGATAGATGGCTCTGAATGTTAAATACGACCCAGACAATTTCATTGAAATTTGTTGTGCGAGTCGATATCTAAACCAAGCGTGTAACTATATGTAACTTTACTGGACATGGTAGGTGTGATTAACAAGTGATGTAATATCCCCCGGGCCATGTACCGTATGGTTTTATATCATATATTCCCATGAGAAACTCAAAAAGGCAGCTAGTTTGACTTACGTCTGTGACTTTTGGCATTACAAGATATTGCCTGAATACGCAGATCTCACAAGCTAGAAGCCGACTAAACATGTTCCTTTGTTTCAGTTCCTGATTGATAACAGTTACTGAAACATATAAACATATTTGACCTTTGTATTTTTCTCAATTGAATGCTGTAGAATTTACAGCAATTTTTTTTTACCATTACACCATTTTCCTGTTTAGGAAAATTCCGGTGGTCTGCAGATAAATTAGGGCTGGGCTTCATCTGCAAAGTTGGATGTATTGTTTTTCCCAGATAGTGATTTAATTTTTTTTCTGTAATAGCATTATACAAATAAATCTGTCTGTAATCACAAATATGTGAAACCGGAAAAAGGTACACAAGTCAACTTTTGACTTGTACTTTTTTCAAATTAGTGATCGGTCTCACAAGCCTTTTTTTTTTTTGCGTAATTACTTAAATAAGAGTTATTTTACATTTTTATACTCGACACCTCCTTTGCATTTGTGGTTCTGTCCATCTGGAAAATATTGAATAACTTTTTTTTTTGAGTACGGAGAAACGCAATTTATGATTTTATAAAGGGCATATTATTATAAATTTATTTCGTTATATACACGTCAGTTAAACTGTTACATAAGGAACCACAAACTTTTATGCATCTTACAACAGAGTTTAGAGAAAATAAGCTAACTTTAACTAGATTTCAAATACATACTACTTATTGTAGCCGTTACTATGGCGCGACTTTCGGAAAAATGTTATATAGTTTTTAGTTTCATGGTCCATAGACTCAAAACCATTGTCAACTCAAAAGTATGTGTGTGTATGTATATAGGTGTGTGTGTGTGTGTGTGTGTGTGTGTAGGTGTGTGGAGACGATACCGGTCGCAATTTTTTAAAAATCACTTCCACACTGATACATAAAATCTAGTAGTGGGAAATCTCAGTCGAGTTATTTAATGGGAAATTTCCCCGAAATGGGTAGAAATGGGGAAGGTTTTATGAAAAACAGAAAAATTGCTGTAACTCCCATAGTATGAATAAATAATATAACATCCGTTTAGACGTATTATAGTTCGTAGGAGAAATACCAAAATCTTTTGTCTGAATAGGTTTTCGATACGACCAACCATAACTGCAAGGGGTTGAATAAACAATGGTTTGAAGACGCAAAATCATAACTCCCTTCGTAAGCACAACATCGAATTCGTAAAACTGTGTATTTATCTTATAATTTTTATCTTAAATTTTTGTCTAAAACAATTATTGATTAGACGAACCATTGCTGCAGGGGAATGAAAAAATTAGGAATAGAAATTTAAAAAAAATCTTAACTCCTTGAGAAGGTTCACTATCAAATACGATAAATTTTTTTTGTAAATCTTATAATTTTTATCTAAACTATTGTCTGAAACAATGTTTGATAAGACGAACCAATGTTGTAGGTGGTTGAAAAAATATAAAGGGGTTAGAATATTAAAAAAACCATACCTAGTTTACATACCTGCTAGGTTTTATTGTAAAACCTTAAATTATTATCTGCAAAAGTCATATATTTCTTAGTAGGTACACTATCAGATTCATTCGAATTGTTTGTAATTTCCTATAAATTTTATCATAAACTTTTGTCTGAAACAATTTTTGATAATACATACCATTACTGCAAGGGGTGGAAATAACAAGGGTAGAAAGTCAGAATGTCATTGATTTTTTGTGTATGTGTATATATATATATATATACACACTATCGAATCAATTATAATTTATTGTAAAGCGCCTAAACTTTATCTAAAACATTTGGCTGAAACCATATTGATTAAACGCACTATTGCCCAAAAACAGAGGCTGAAATTTAAAAAAAAAAATTAAAACTTTCTTAGTATCTAATTTGTCTTAATAAGACCTTAAACCTTTGACCAAAAAAATTTATACGACCACGTATTAGTGCAAGGGATGAAATATAGTGTTTGAAAATCCAAAATAATTGCTTAACTACCTTAGTAGGAATAATATGATACCCGTTAAGGCATTCAATGCTGGATGCATAAGTTACATACATTCAAAATATTTTCGCTGCATGGGATGTGAAAAAATATTAAATCGGTCTTTTTTATAATATTGGCAAACATATATATGTTATGTAGGCTACATTATATAATTTGCCAGGAGTTTATAGAAGTTTTCAAAATATTTTCATAAGAAATATGACTTCGAAATCTATCTAGCGCCATTTTATTTCTGCTTTTACTGTTGTTGTTGGAACTGGCTCGTCGTTGTTAGCCCACTGTGTTCGTCTGTTCTGTTATTATTTTTGAAGTTATACGTCTAATGCGACTTCCAACAAGGTTGCGTTAAACGTTTAACGCTCCTGGAGAAGGGGAATAGAAACAGACAGAGCGAGAGTGAATGCGTTTTGCTATTGTAAGGAACTAAGTAGAGAGTAAGAAAAAAAATGGCTGTCTGTAAAGTCGGTTTACGGACGATAGTTTAACGTGACAACGTCATAACAAAACATTGATGAAATGATTGATCCAGAAGAAAAGGAAATATGATATTCGGCCTGAGACTGAGCCGTAATAGGTTTTTGCAACCAAACCATTTAGGAATTTAAAATATTATATTATTTGAGGAATAATTTTTTTTTAATTTTAATATATTTTGTACGATAAAATCTACCTCTGCATACTTTTATGAATAAAATTGAACCATTTTTATTGAATTATCACTATTTTGTGTGGATACAAAGGAGTGAAATGAAATGTATAATTTAATTAATAAAATTACTTTTATTTGCATTCATTAATTCAAATATATTTATTACTTTTAAAATGTTGCGTCAGCCATATTAATTTTTACAAGTAAAAAAACATTTCGCAGCTGCCGAGATTCGAACCGACAACCGAAGTTAGCGATGCTGACCGCACGGCCACGAAGCCATACTTGAGAAGTAATAGTTTTAGATGTTATATACATATTTATAAAAATTTTGTTCACGGTAGAGGAATAATATTATTTCGTTTTTATAAGAAGATTTTATAACAAATACGCATCCCAAATACACCAACCTCTTTATAATGTGTTACAATATTTTTTAAATCATTGATCCCGGGTGTAATTTGAATTATTATGTGTAACTGTGTAATTCGCGGGTTCATTTCGTGTTATGCTAAAATTCAAATAATTATACCTTAGTGATACTTCTGTCATTGGTTCACTGTAAATCTGGAGGACTGAGGACCAATTAGAGACCCTCACTCATAGAAGTGTCGAATCACAGGCTACCCAATCGAGACGACTCACATGTCAGCAGCCAATGAACAGTTGGCATTGGCCCGAGTGTGTAGAGGATATTGGAGTCTATCCTAGAGGTCACTGAACCCGCGAATTTGCCTGTATGTACCGATCGTGCATCTTCGGTTTTTATTGTTCATTGTAACTCATGATAACTAATGGTCAATTAGGTTAGGTTAGCTACATTATAAATACTTTAAAACATTGTGGACGGTTGATTTGGTAAGGATAGCTACATTAAAGATACTGTGAAATCATGTAAACGGTTTCCTAGCCCTGGATAGCTACATATTAAAAAGTTATTTGCTAAGCAACCATAAAATGATTTTACAGTATTTTTAATGTAGCTATACTTACCTAATATAACCAACTATCCACAATGTTTTAAAGTATTTATAATGTAGCTAACCTATCCTAATCGACCGCAACATTTAATGCCACACCGGTTTATACAATGAGATAGAGCGGAAAAAAAAAGCGAGCATGAACTTCGGGAAACTTCGGGTGTGGCTCTCTCGTCTGTGAAAAGAAGGCTTCCCGTGAAAGGTAGGACGGCGCATTGAGTAGCGGAACGCCCTCTTGGCCACCCCTGCGAGTGGAATCGGGGCGTGACACCCCTGGCCGGCTGGAAGACACGCACAGGGCCGTACACGTGACACACTCGGGTCCGGCCTGAGCTGGACATCTTTGATGAAGGGCAGATCCGGGGAAGAAACGAAATTAACGAAGAAATTAAAGGGATAGATCCCAAGGCAGGATTTTTTTTCTCTCCCCAGACCGCTGTGACCGATGCTACCTCCGGCGCTGAACAGTAGCGTGCGGAGGCGTTATGTGTGTGTATGTATATGTATACGTATATTCTTTTTAATACTCGCATAAGTTATCTTGGCACTTGCGTTACTACAACTTTACTCAACAGTTTATTAAAAACAAGTTTTAAAAAATAAAAACAACAAACAAAAAGTAACACAATCCAAGCGGTATATTTTTTTTTAAAAAAGCAAGTACGTAATTCTTAAGTAAGCTAAAGTATAAACATGTACAGGAAGAAAACATATGTTTACGTTAGAAGATTCGGTGTTTATTCTCACCGAACTTTATACAACTTAACAAACTGTACATTTTTTTCCATTGTGCGTTCATAATTTTTTTTTGTCGGCATAGGCTCAATTCCCGGCAGTATCGAAAAAAGCAATTTTTGCCATGAGAGAAACGTGGCGGACGTTTCCGTGTGTCCATTAGGGTTTTCTCGGAGTACTCCCGCTTATTCCGTCAATGCTCCTTCTGTTATCATATCATCGCCCTTCGCCCAACCGCCACACTTCTTAAATACTGTAATATTCTATTTGGTTTTCTTCACAAGTATTCCTATTTTTGAACAGCCCACAGTGTAAAAATATTTCCCAAGGTTTCTCAGCTATTTTGGAAACTTACTGGCGAAAATGTTTACAATTGAAAAATTTAACAAACTATAACAAATTTCTGCTGTCTACTGTAGGCATAACTTAGATTTCTTTTTATCATTTAGAATATTATAATTCCTTTGGAATGTACTGTGTAGTTTAAACAAGGAAATATTTTGGCATGCGTTGGTGAAGCGACGCTGAGGTGCTGCATTTTTCGTTACGCGGCGACCGCCACTCCTTATGGACACAGTCCGCTGGAAACACTGTAACAAACCCACACAGGCTGTCTCCCATCCCAGCGGCACATTTCATGCACATGATGGTATTTAGTGTGTTAATGTTCACTTTATTTTTTTAATTGTATCGTTAAAGTGGATCACTCAAGTGTGAAGTTTCACACACGCACCCCCCCCCCCCCCCAGTCACCCCCTCATTTTCAAAATGTAGTACCTTACGTGTGATCCGGATGGTGCATAAGGTCCGTTTCTGGTGGGGGGGGGGGGGGGTGTTGAAGCCTAAAGGATAAGGGAAAATCACTGCACTTCAGGTACCAATATGGTGGCCGTATAAGAGATTAAAACGCTGGAGATTTATGCGTAGATGATGAAATTTAAATAACCCTTCATGTTGTTTAGAAACGAATTACTTCAGAACAAAAATTTTAGAAAATAAAATTGTGCGCGAAATTTACATAGGCTATAGCAAAAAAAAAAAACTTTAATATACAGTATGTCCATAAAAAGAATGTCCCATTCGTATAAATTTTAACAGTATAAACTGTAAGCGTTGTAGAGTATTGGTTCAAGGACACAATTAAAGAGTACATAACACAAACCGTTTTAGAAAAGCGCATGCGCGAGTACTGCTTTGTTGTTTTCTCGCATATCTTCAGCTCGAAAGAATGGCTCTTTCCCCAATTAGTAGAGGGTGAACCTGTAAACTTTATTTGGCAACAGGATGGAGCCCCTCCCCATTGGAATCTCTTTGTACGAGAGTGGTTGAACGTCCAAGTCCTTGAAGGTTGGATGGGTCTTAATGGTCGAGACGACAGAGCTCTTTTTCACTGACCTCCACGTTCACCTGACGTAACGACATGCGATTTTTTTTTTCCTTTGGGGCTTTATAAAGGATCACATCTACGTTCCGCCGCTACCGAAGGATTTGCCAAGAGTTGAGACACACAATTGAAGAGGCTATTGCTTCCATTACTCCGGACGTGTTAACCAAAGTATGGGAATAATTATGTTCGATATGTGTCGTATAACTAAAGGTGCACAAATAGAAAAATTTTAAAAATAAAACTTTTTTATTTTACCTTCAATTGTATGTATGATTTGTTGTAAATAGTCTAAATTAAACTGTTTTAATATATAATTGAAACTGCGATATTCTATAATGGACATTCGGTATATTTATGACGTCCAGCCATAATTATATATCACATATTTATCATAAAGGTTCATTTCAGACTTTACACATAAACATAAACCGGTAATATTTTGTCTCTCTTTCGAACAGCTTATTTACAGTCGTTAATTAAAACAGGCTAGAGCAGCTTATACAAATATAAACAAATGTCAACCCTATTTGTATGTGGGGGAAAAAAGACTTCACGTCTGACGGCTAATGATCCACCTGGATACTTTCCTAGTCTATGTTTTAATTTTTTTTTCTACCCATCGCCATATTTATGATAAGTAGCGAGACCATAAGCCCCTGTAATCTTGGGTTTTTGAATGACTACTATGCTCTCGTACACGTTAAACTAGGGAAAAAAAATGCCGCATTCATTAAAAATTTTGGTGAATGGGGTCGTCTTTCCAGCGTCTCACCAGACTGACCAAGGGCACGGATGACTGCCTAGCGCCGTTGTTCCTCAGCGAGGGGAATTCCACTGACCTTGGGCACTTAGCTGGAAGGGAGGGGGGACGAAAGAGAAACGGCAATAGACTAAGCGTGGCCTAGAAAGAATAAATTTAATTTCATGTATTATTATTTCTTATGAAAATGTCTTTGGATTTTTTATACCTTTGAACGACCACAAGGAATTATGGCTCCCACGTCTGTTGATTGCCGTGGAAAAGGAAAATAATTCTTGAAAGAATAACCTTTACAAAATTTTTAAAAAACATAACTGTTAGGTTGAAGTACACAAAAAGATTTAAGTGTTTTATCTTTATTATAAAAACTTTAGTGTGATTCACACTAATTCCACTGTGATTTATAATATATTTTTTTCAGAATTCACATGCAGCTTTTTAACAGAAGTTACGGTGAACAGTATGTCACTGAAATAAATAAATTGTTCATAATTTTAATTTATTACAATCGAAATACCGCATCGTTGTTCCGCATATTATAGAATACGAATACATGTATAAAGTATTCATATTCACGTATTCGTATTCACCTATCACGCCTATCGGTAAATAGGTGAATTTACTATCTTCACTTATATTTACAATGTTTTCTCGATCGCTATACCACAATTGTGGGTACTTCTGAGCATCCTAGAAGAATACTTATGGTTCATATTCTGACTTGATGTAGGCTTTTGGACATACGCCATTGCTTAGCACATGTATGTCTGCAGAAGAAAACTACAAAAACACAAATGACAAAAAACACAAATTAAGCAAAAATTGCTGTTGTCAGGATTAAACGCCACAAAATATTCCACAGCAGGAATATGGTCAAAAACAAGGAAAAAACAAAGAAAAATGGACTAACAGAAAACTGTTGTGTTTGTTTCGTCTTTTCGTTTGGTCGTGTTTTTGTCTCGTTTTGCCTGTTGTGCTGAATTTTTTGGGTTCAATATTTTTTGTGCTGTCATCATTTGTGGGGGTTTTTTCGTTTCTTTTTTTTTTTTTTAGAAAACTATTGTGTTTGTTTCGTCTTTTCGTTTTGCTGTGTTTTTTGTCTCGTTTCAACTGTTGTGTTGAATTTTTTTGGGTTCGGAATTTTTGTGCTGTCATCATTTGTGGTTTTTTTTTCGTTCTGTTGGTCCATTTTTCTTTGTTTTTTTCTTGTTTGTTGACCATATTCCTGCTGTGGAATATTTTGTGGCGTTAAATCCTGACAACAGCAATTTTTGCTTAGTTTGTGTTTTTTTGTAGTTTTCTTCTGCAGACATAGGCTACATGTGCTAAGCAATGGCCTATGTCCAAAAGCCTACATCAAGTCATGCACTCCCATTGCACAAATCTTTCAAAGGTTCATACTCTATCGGTCCACTCCCTCTCTCTAAAAATATCCTTTAAGAAATAAAAACAAATAAAATATTTTTAAAAACTATAATATTTCACAATCTTATCTCTTAGGAAAACTTTAATAACACGCATATGTAGCATAAAAATGTGTAGCATAAACAAAAGTATGTTCTACCATAGTTGAATTGAATCAGTGTCTTGAAAAATAAAAAATTACGAGTTAAAAAATTAAAAGCCTCATAATTTTAAAAGCAAAAGACAAACAATTTTACAGCTTTACTTAGACTATTCTTTTTCTTTATGTTGTACGAATTGAACACTAAAATAAAATTATATATATCTGTTATGCTGGTATGTTTAGAAATAACTACGTTCAAACTATTGAGGGTATTTAGTGCTATCTTCTTCTAATTGTAATAGTGTGTTATGACAATGTTTTGCTTATATAATAAAAGGGATTAGGCAAAAAGGTTTCTTATAAAATGATTTTTGTATCACACAATTTACTTCTAGATCCATTTTCTATAGACATGTAACACTGGTTTTCTTGAAGTACAATTGTAGTTGGCAGTTTTGTAGTAAATCATAGTAGTGTAGAATGTTCTAGGCCCTTAAATGTTTTAAAATTTAATACTGCAACAGTTACAGTCTTGGTATCTAGCCAACTTCTAAAGGCAGAATTATGGCAATTTAAAATACTTAAAAAATGACTCCAGCTTAACCAGGAGTAAGCGAATGAGTAAAAAGGGCGCTTCCACTTGGTGTGTACAACGAGTTGGTTAGGGGCATGCCTCCTGCCTGGATATTCCGTTCAGCGCGATGATAAACCTTCAGGAAGGGGAAGCCTACAACTCACGTAGTTTCGGTTCCCTACCACGTTCGTGCAACTTCGGATTTCTCTCAAAAATTGTAATTAAAAAAATCGAAGGGTTAGGTTAGGTTAGGTCAGTCACAACATGCTTGTTTTCATTGGAAACTTCTTATTTAGCGGCTGAAGTGGCGTTAATACCAAAACGCAAAACTTCGGAAATCTTCGGAAATTCTTGCAGGGAACCGAAACTGCGTGAGTTGTAGGCTTCCCTTCAGGAAGAGGATTCATACACGCATGAACACAGGCGCGACCACGAAGAAGGGGAAGCCTTCATTTCACAGACGAGAGAGCCACACCCGAAGTTCCCCGAAGGTTGCTTAGCAAATAACATAACTTTTTAATATGTAGCTATACAGGGCTAGAGAACCGTTTAAATGATTTCACAGTATCTTTAATGTAGCTATCCTAACTAAATCAAATGACCACAATGTTTTAAAGTATTTATAATGTAGCTAACCGAACCTAATTGACCATTAGTTATCATGAGTTGTCCAAAATAAATAAACCCCGAAGATGCATGATCGGGAGTTTGGCTCTCTCGTCTGTGAGAATAAGGCTTCCAACGAAGAAGCCTGTGCACGGCCGCCGAGGCGATGGCACACGGTGAGACGCTCCCGCTGGCTGGGTGCACCCTGCAGTTCCGCCACAAGTGCAATGTGCGTGCGTGTGCGCACACACACACAACCCCGAGGTCCTAGCGCCATGTTGTCTCTCAAGAGGAAAATGCTGCATGCACTGTTACTTCCTAAATTTAAGGAGGAAAAAAATGGTTCCCACATTTTGAAGTTTTGGCTGAAGAGAAAATGAATGCTTCAATTTAAGGTCCTTATGTATGAAACTCTATTGGATGTATCGATCCAAGATAGTGACAGCGTTCCAACGGAGACAAAACTTCCCGAATATGAATTTTTCGACTTTGGAGAGGACACTGAAAGTCACCGTGGCCTTCTTCTCAAAACAATCTCAAAATTCAAGCTGGGACGGTTATGGACCAGTGTTCCAACGACGCTCACACAGGCTGCTGGGTGCTCCAACGTTACCCGACAATACTGCAAGTATTCAGGGGTTTCCAAACACCATTGCCGTCAAGTGCTCAAGTAGGAAGGCTTTTCTGCTAAGCAACAATTATCTACATGCCAAAATCCACGAAAATTTGGAAAAACGCGTTGAATTGCAAACTAATACATTATTTAATTCATAAGTAAGACATGTACTATAGAGGAGTGAAAAAGAGATTGATTAATTATGTTTTTATAAAGTTCGTATAGAATACATTTTTAATGAAGTAATTTAAGACATGTATATTTTGGTATACTACTTAATCCAAGAATAGCTTTTATTCATCACCAATTAGTTTTATTATAATCAAACACCTTGGTTTAATAAAAAAAGTTTCTTCCAATTTTTTTATAACTTACTACAACTTTAAGTAAATTATATTTTTCCAAACCCTTTGAAATTTTGTTATTTGTATTTCCTTGTATGCTTGAAGCACTTGATACTATTTATTTCCAACAAAATAAGCATAACACAATGACATAATTTTGTTTTAAAGCGTTTTATTAACTCGCTTTCTTGTCTGTCGATTTGTCTGTTATGCAAAAGAATTTTAACTAACTTTTCTGTGAGCTTGAGACTTGAAAATATGAACATAGCTCAGAAATGGATGGCAATTTAATATTAACTCGCTTTCTTTTGAAGGGTTGAGAATAAAAAAATAAAAATAAAATTTCTCATTTAGTAAGGACACAATCGAAACCATTCAAATTGTTTGTGAATCTTATAATTTCAACCTCATACTTTTGTCTGAAACAAATGTGATAAGATAAACCATTATTGAAAGGGTTTATTAAACCTGGGGCTGGAATGAGAATTTAAATATAACTTCCCTACACGGTACACTATCGAATAGTCTTATTTTTGTTTAACTGTGTAAATATTGACAAAATCTATTGCTGAAATATTTTTTTTGTTTACCCAACCATTACTGCAAAGGGAAGAAATAACAAGTTTGAAAGTAAAAATTTAACTTTACTTTTTTTAATGGATATAAACTATCATATCCGTTATAATTTATTTTATGAATCCTAAACTTCATATAAAACTTTGGCTGAAACATTTTTTGATGAAACGAATTATTACCGTAAAAACATGGGATTAAATTTAAAAAAAATTCAAAACTTTCTTAGTATCAAATTCTATTCAATTAATTTTAAACCAGCTTAATATTATCTTAAATCTTGGGTCAAAGAAAAATATAATACGAGCGCGTTATTAGTACAAGAGATGAATAATTATGTTTGAAGATAAGAAAAATTAAATAATTACCTTAGTTGGCACATAATAAGAAATTCTTTCTTTACTATTCAATGCTGCGTTCTAAACTATTTAATGCTGTATTCATTGAGGAGTTAAAAAAAAAATCGTTATATTTTCGCTGAGTGGAAAATGAGACAAATTTAATTGATGATTTTGTAGTATTGAACATAAATATGCTATGTAGGACACTAAGTTCTTAAAATGTTCCATAAGTTTACAGAAGTTTCCCAAATATTTCCAGAGTAAAAAGGTGCTTCGAAGTATACCTGCGCCTATAGGCTGTGCCCGAATGGGACTTCCTTAGGGGCGTTGTTGGGAGTGGAATTTGAGATTACGGCGGCTCAAGCGCGCGCGCGAACGGAAGTACTTGCGAACGGAAGTTACAAAATGTACGGACATAAATCCCGAAAATTCGGCGGATCGGCATGATTTATCCGTATATATTGCTCTCGTGAACATTACAGCCTATGGGAGAGTGGTGGCATTTAATCTAAGATAATCATATTATTATAGCGCAGATAGTGCAGCGTTCATTACACTGTAGATACACAAGAAATTAATTGTTACATTTATTTAACGTCATTGTTAATAAATTTTTACTGATAGATCTTAAAAATTTAATCATACACATAAGGTTAAAGTTTGCTTTTAGGAATTAGTTACAGCCTGATTTAAGTCATTCAAGCAAAAACAAATAAACAATCATACCTAGTGCATAGTGTGTGTTTGAAAATGTTTCATGTTAGTATTTTAGTAATTCCATAGAAGTATACCCTCTAATGCGAGTGCAAAAGTAAATACTTTTCTTTTTGACGTGACAACGTCTAATAAATCGATTAACGCCGGCTGCACGCACGAAAAAGTGTCCCGTAACGTACATTGTTCCGTTACGCTGTGTCCCGTTACGCTCATTGTACGCTTGCGCCGAATCTATCTCTCTTCCACTCGATTGGAACAACCATAGATTTGACCTTTTTCGAGGCACATTAAACTTGAAACACTCCCATTCGTTTCCTACTTTTCCTATCATCGTCCTATCCTTAACAGAATAACACAGATTGGAAGAAGTTAAATATCAAACATGTATAAAAGTTATAGTTAAAATAATCTCTTCGTTAAAGTAATAAAAATATTTGAATTAATGAGTGCAAATAAAAGTAAATTTATCAATTAAATTGTAGATTTCATTTCACTCTTTCTTTGTATCCATACAAAATAGTGATAATTCAATAAAAATGATTCAATTTTATTCATAAAAGTATGCAATCATTTCATCGATGTTTTGTTATGACGTTGTTACGTTAAACTATCGTCCGTAAACCGACTTTACAGACATTTTTTTTTTTTTGATTGAAGCCAAGTTGTGGAAATAACGCGAACCCACAGAAGAGGAAGTAATTTTATTTCCAAGGTCACAACACGCCACGTGCAATCGTTTCCGTAAACGTAGCCGGAAAGTCTGTTCCTTCCCCCCCCCCCTTCCCCTCCGGCAGTTTTGCGGAGGAGCGGAGCGTCCATTAGTTTATTGTCGTTCGTCGCGTGTCTTCGCGGAGGGAATGGTACAGGAGGAGGTGGGAGAGGGGGTGAGTGGGGGAGGGGGCGGTCGGCCGGCGGGGCCAATTACCGCTAATTGATTAGGCTTGTCGGAGGTCACGTGGACGGCCCGAACCGCCGTCCGCGAAAGGAAAGGTTCCAGTTTCTGTCCTGCAGCCTGGCGACGGCCGACACGCGAGTTGGTATCCGGAAGGCCCGGCACGAAATTAACGGACTCCGCCGTGTTTACATCGTAAAAAAAAATTGGTTGTCTGTAAAGTCGGTTTACGGACGATAGTTTAACGTGATAACGTCATAACAAAGCATTGATGAAATGATTGCATAATTTTACGAATAAAATTGAATCATTTTTATTGAATTATCACTATTTTGTATGGATAGACTAGTAAGGAGTGAAATGAAATCTACAATTTAATTGATAAATTTACTTCTATTTGCACTAATTAATTAATATGTTTATTACTTAAACGAACAGATTATTTTAACTATAACTTTTATACATGTTTGCCATTTAACTTCTTCCAATCTGTGTTATTCTGCTAAGGATAGGACGATGATAGGAAAAGTAGGAAACGAATGGGAGTGTTTCAAGTTTAATGTGCCTCGAAAAAGTGAAATCGATGGTTGTTCCAATCGAGTGGAAGAGAGATAGATGCGGCGCAAGCGTACAATGAGCGTAACGGGACACAGCGTAACTGGACAATGTGTGAAACGGGACACTCCATTCATGCGTGCAGCCGGCGTTCATCGATTTATTAGACGTCACGTCAAAAAATGTTTTTCACTGAAAAAAGATGATTTGGAAGTTTGTAGCCAAAACTATTACGGTGGCCGCCTGGCTGGACCAGCCAATCAGCGTTCAGAGCTCTAGGTGTCGACGCGTCATTCACAAAGTTATTAAAGCTTTCTAAACATTTATTTTAGGTATCTTATCGCAAATAGCACTCAAATTGCGTTAAATTTCCTACGGTATCGTCTTTTCGTAGTTTTTTTTTATTTTTTTTTTTTACCTTTTTTGGAACAGAGGAAAAACGAAATAAAACCCTGGAGGAACTTCTATACACAGTTTTGTAAGTTGAATAAATTTTATTATTCAACCTTTAATACCTTTTTTTAAGTTATACGCTTGAATGTCTACAGACTATTATTTTTAATATGTAAAATTTCTGAATTGCAAGAAAGGTTATTTGTCAAAACATCAAAAATCTTTCATTTCATTCAACTTGGTTCGCAGAAAGAAATCAGTTTTTAATTTTTAATACGTGTAAGATACAATCGTCTTTGTATCAACGTATTTAACTCAAGTGATATTGGTAATAGAATGTAACTGTATAATTTAACAGACAGAAAACATTTAAGTGAAATGTGCAGACGAAGATTTTCACTTAAATTTGCTCATTGCCATTGCATCGCTCATAAGCAAAGAACTGAAAATTTTGCGGATTCATTTCGTGTTAGGCTAAAATTCGCCAACCTCTGTATGAGTACCACATACAGAAATGGGGCAGAATGCAATCTCTGATTTGACGGGTGAATTGTGGGGACAAAAACTACTCAAGATAAAAGAAAAAGGGTTTTATTGTTGAAAGGTACATATTAACCCTTTTTTTTGCTTAACTTTTAAAAGATAATATCGTCCAAGTGGTGGCCTTGGCGTTCGATGCACATATTGAGCCGTTCAATCAAGTTTTCACCCACTCTTGCCAGCAGAGCTTGTGGAATTCCTGTGATTATGTCCTCAATTGCCTCCTTCAGAGCTTCGCTTTGAAATGATTACTCGTTTCCTTAAGACATTCTTAGAGAACAAAATAATATAATAATTAATTCAAAACAAAAATAACTATTACATATCGGATACAGGGACGTAACTAGACATTTTTCTACCCGGGGCAACATCTCATCTTGGCGCCCTCCCCCCCCCTTCCCCCCCCCCCCCCATTTTAATTTTTCCCCAAACCAAAAAAGAAAATTTTACCGACAACACGTCATCATACCACTACATATGAATTCGACAATTCCAAATATGTTTTATTAATTAGATAACAAACAAATGTATTTATTTACAGCAATTTCATTTTTACTACAAGATAAAATACCCACTTATGTCTAAGCTACTTAATGGACATGTAATCTAAGAGTAGCATGTTTGATATATACTTTCACAATATTTACATAAATGCTGCAAATGAAATGAAAAGTTTATCATCAAATGACAGAACAATAGGTGTGGACTGAATCGACAAAAGGAACAGGATATTTGATTATGATAAATAGAGTTAATATTATGAATAAAAGATTTCACTCAAGTTGTTATCTTGAGAATCATAACTACACATTATACACAATATCTTAATCTACTGGCTAATTGTGATAAAAAAAATTAATTCACACACAGAAAGCTTGAACTAAAACTTAACTTTACGGGCTCTTTTGGCTGCAAATGTTTTTACAATGCCCTCAAAAGACAGCTTTGAAACTAACTTGTGCTCTATTGATATGATGCTCAGGTTGGTTAGTAGTTGCTGACCTGTTAAATTTCTAAGGTAATTTTTTATGATTTTTAGTTTGCTAAAACTCGTTTCATTAGAGGCGGTTGAGACTGGTATGTGAAAAAAATTCTCAATGCTGTCGTTATGTTGGGGTATGCGTCTTAGTAGATGTATATAGTTCATCCTGGGGCACCGGAGGACAGAGGGGGATCCGGGGATCCGATCCAGCTACCTTAAGGCTTCGCTTCATCAGCCATGTTGGATTACGTCACTTCCGCCGGCCATGCACGCACGAAAAAGTGTCCCGTTACGTTCATCAGCTATGTACGCACGAAAAAATGTCCCGTTACAAGCACAGGCGGAGGATCCAGGATCCGACTTTGAACATTGACCTTGACCTTTAACTATGACCTTGAACATTGACTTTGACCTTGAACATTGACCTTGACCTATACCTTGACCTTTAACTTTGACCTTGACCTTGAAATCTGACCTTTAACTTTGACCTTGACCTTGAAATTTGACCCTGACATTGAAATTCGACCCTGACCTTTAGCCTTGCAACCCTCGATGTTGCCAACCTGATGACGTCATCTAATCCGTATGCTAATCCATATGCTAACCTAACCTAACCTAACCTAATCCATATGCTAATCTATGCTAACCTAACCTAACCTAACCTAGCCTAACCTAACCTAATCCATATGCTAATCTATGCTAACCTAACCTAACCTAAACTAACCTAACCTAATCCATATGCTAATCTATGCTAACCTAACCTAACCTAATCCATATGCTAATCTATGCTAACCTAACCTAACCTAATCCATATGCTAATCTATGCTAACCTAACCTAACCTAATCCATATGCTAATCTATGCTAACCTAACCTAACCTAACCTAACCTAACCTAATCTATATGCTAATCTATGCTAACCTAACCTAACCTAACCTAACCTAACTTAATCCATATGCTAATCTATACTAACCTAACCTATCATAACCTAACCTAACCTAAACTAACCTAACCTAACCTAACCTAACCTCACCTAACCTAATCCATATGCAAGTCCATGCTAACCTTACCTAACATAACCTAACCTAATCCTATTACTGTTGCATGTTTCGTTATGGCAGCCATCTTGGAATCGTGTAATTATTTAGCTAGAAATTCGGGAAAAAATCCATAATTCATTAAATAAATCACTCATTAATTTACATATTGATTCAATCAGTTCCTGTCCTTGGTTCGATACTCGACCGATGCAATAATGTTTAATTTTATGTAAAAAATAATAATTACAATAAACCATGTTCAAAAATTCTTATGAGGCTTAAAATCCTCTACTACCATCATCCTATAAGCCATCATGTCCGCCATCTTGAAAATTCATAATTTCAATGCTAGAAATTTAGGAAAATGTTCAAAATTCATTAAATAAATTTTGTAACCAATAAAATGATTAATTAGATCGACTTAGGTTCTTGGTACGATTCTGGATGCTGAAGAAAAAATAAATATAACAATAATTTAACATAATAGGGACAGGTTCGTAAATAAAACATCGCAAATTCTTTTACAAAATAAATTTTATTACAAAATCTATATTTTACTACAGGATCACTTGCGAAAGCCCTGCATAGGCGTGAAATGACTAATTCTTAGCTCCAATCGGTTTATACTAGACAGAGACCAACCAGAACCTTTACAGACATAGTCCTCCTCTTCTTGACAGAGTTTCTGGATACCGTTTTTAACAGTTTGCTTCACATCGTCAGAACTGTAAATTACTGCAGCCGATGTCTTGAATGCACACTTCCTCACTTCGTCTTCGAATGGATACGGCTTTCCATATATACAGTCCAACCACAAGTTCTATTTTGATGGACCGTTTGTTGCTACATCATCAGTAAGCTGATTGATTATGTCCTCTCTGATATCATCAAGAAAATTACAAATGTCTTTTGACTCACCTAACGTATTTAGATAATAGTAATCTTTCAATTTTCCACGAAATGCAGACTGCGCCAAATAGAACCCATTATCATTCACTTGTAATGCACCGAACACAGTATTAGGTTTATTTTCATGTCCAGACGTTGTAGCAATCGGTTGCTGCACAATAATTTTCTTGCTTGTACGCTTACGAGTCTCCAATCTAAAGCGAGGAGTCGAAATTTCTACAGGTAGTTCTTCAGTAGACACACGAACTTTACCGTTGCATTTTTTCACATGCCGTCGCAAACTATCAATACGTGTACACCATTCATGACACTCATCACAGCGGAACTTTATGCGAGATGGATTCTTCTTGCATTTACTCCTCTCATGTCTTCGTGCTACATGAGAAAAAGTGAACGACATATCGCAGTAGCTGCAAGGATACCTTGCTGATGAAGACAAGCCTTTCAGACCCGATACAGATACTGACGTTGTCGCAGTTGCGCCATCTCCAGGCATACTCTTATGAACATCAATGCATCGTTGTTGAATAGAAACCTTTACTTTCTACCGAACAGCAGGACCTTTGCATGTCTTCATGTGCGTTTTCATATTATCTTTTCTGGCAAACTGCTTATGGCATTTCTCACAAACAATCATTTACGATAAAGGTTCTTGACACATTCTCTCTTTTCGTGTCGTCGAGCATTGCTGTTGTTTGTGAAAATCTTGTCACAGTAACAACACCTATGTCCGTTAGTTGTTGAATCACCAGCCATTGAAGTCTCCATCGAGGCTGAAACGAAGTTCATCATGTTTTCCTGTGAAGCCAGCACCACCAGCATTAAATTCTCTTCTGCTGGTGGTATCACATCTGTTGAAATCTCCTCCAATGTTGACGTCGTCGTTGCCAACGGGATCTGCACCTTCTCCATCGTAGCTGTCGTCAAGGTTCCCGTAGACGATTGTACAACCTCCGAGTTCGACGTTAAAGACGGTAAAGATGCCATCGAGGTCTCAAGAACAGCTAATTGACACGACTTATGCACCAGAAGAAACAAACTAGGTGATCCTTACACCGCCGACGTCAGTAACAAACTGAGCGTTCTGCTGTCTAGGACTCGCTTATATACATGCACCGTATGGAATAATACGCTAGTCAAATCAAGAACCATTTACAATAATACTAGAGTCAAATCTACAAATTAAAAAAGAGGATCATTAGATCGAAAAAAAAAATTCGATCTCTCCAATATACACCGGGCTCCAAGGGCTACAATTCACGTCATCAGATCAATCTACATTTTTCCCCTATGCTTCAATTGACCATAAGCTGCAAGTGCTCCAACAGATCCATCAGCTCCAACACGTAATGTACGCAATGTATGCACAATACATGCAATTTACATGCAATAAATGTAATGATCACACAGTACACACAGGAAACGGAACGTACACACAGTACACACAGGAAACAGAACGTACACACAGTACACACAGGAAACGAAACGTACACACAGGAAACGAAATGTACACACAGTACACACAGGAAACGGAACGTATACACACAGTACACACACAGGAAATGGAACGTTCACACAGTACACAAAGGAAACAAAACATACACACAGTACACACAGGAAACGGAACGTATACTCACAGTACACACAGGAAACGGAATGTACACACAGTACACACAGGAAACGGGACGTACACACAGTACACACAGGAAACGGAACATACACACAGTACACACACAGGAAACGGAACGTATACACACAGTACACCAGGAAACGGAACGTACACACAGTACACACAGGAAACGGAACGTACACACAGTACACACAGGAAACGGAACGTACACACAGTACACACAGGAAACGAAACGTACACACAGTACACACAGGAAACGAAATGTACACACAGTACACACAGGAAACGGAACGTATACACACAATACACACACAGGAAACGGAACGTACACACATTACACACAGGAAACGAAACATACACACAGTACACACAGGAAACGGAACGTATACACACAGTACACACAGGAAACGGAATGTACACACAGTACACACAGGAAACGGGACGTACACACAGTACACATAGGAAACGGAACGTACACACAGTACACACACAGGAAACGGAACGTATACACACAGTACACACAGGAAACGGAACGTACACACAGTACACACAGGAAACAGAACGTACACACAGGAAACGAAACGTACACACAGTACACACAGGAAAGGAAACTTATACACACAGTACACACAGGAAACGGAATGATCACACATACATTAGCGGAAACACACAGGCTTAGTTGGAAATCAAAATACAAGAAATAAAAACATTAAATTTTTACTTTCAATATTTAATTACTTCTCAACATAACACAAATACAAGTAAAAGAAGCCATTATTGTATGTAGCCAGCTTTCCTCAGTTCTTTGAGTATGAAGGATATTTCTTTGATGCACGAATAGTTTCCTGCACAAAGCGAGCCATGTAGAAGTCTTAGCCGGTCAACCAATATGTTTGGATCTTTCCATGATGTGTAATCAATCTCTTCTACCACCATCTTACTTGGTTGTTTATTATAAATACTGTTAATATCACAATCGTCCCAGTGATCATAATAAGCATTATCAGATTTATTTATTATAACACGACGTTTCCATCGTTTCGGTCTCAGGACATCGCCACATTCTTCGATCTTGTCAGCTCTAGGTGCTTCATCACAGTCTATGCCTTTGTCATCAGCCTCAGAGTCACTGTAACAATCACTGTAGAAGACATCCTCTTCACCCAGATTACCGTATGAATTCGCTGTCGATGATGTCGAAGTGTCTTCATCGTCTTCATGCTTCCTTTTTAGGAGTCCATCATTTTTACAAAGAATGGAGAATCTACTGAATATAGGTTTGAATGTATTCTCACTTTTCACGGTGTTGATACTTCCATTAGTTTCAGTCTTCCCGAAGCCATTAGCATCCTTCAATTTATGTTCTTCCTCACGATCGGGTGAGCTAATACCATCACGCTCAGGACAAGGAAAATTATTGTCATAATGCAGATCACTCTTTTTTAGTCTAGTGGATCCATCGGTGTCCTCTATGCCGTAAGTAGTCTTGACTTTACATGTTTTACCATGTCTTTTTAAGCTGTCAATTCGTGTTAACAACCTGCTACAACGATTACAGCTTAACATGTTGCGTAGTGGGTTTCTAGCACAATCATTCTTCTCATGACGTCTAGCATTCCTTCTCATGACAAAATCCTTGCCACATTATCTACAGCGGCTTCCTTCCGATTCAGCTATAGATAACAAACCTCGATCCATGGTAGCTTCTGTGACTAATGTTAGATACAAACTGTCAGTTTTCTCCAATTGGAACCATTTCTTAAATAGAGTTTTTGAAATATTTCATCAGCGAGAGTTAAGTTATCTAATGCAAAGCAAATTGATGCAAGTAATTCCGGCTGTCGTCAACAGATGGCGCCACGTGTTGCTTGCAGGTAAATAATATATATATTTCATTAATGTGGGATGCGGAACGCTCACTATCGATCGCAAAGGGAGGTTGGCTTCGATAGTATCCAAGGAGAAAAAAGTTCGTCCTTCCTGCTAGTGCTTCTCAGATTTCTCACGGTCCGCCATCTTGGATTGCGACGTCACGGCGGCCATCTTGGATGGGTGAGACCTTGACCTTTGACCGAAACCGCAGGAATGATCGCAAGCACACGGATTAACCATCAAAATATTGATAAGATTAATCAGGAGCACACGGATAAAACCATCATAATATTGGCAAGAATAATCAGGAGCACACGGAGAAAACCACCACAAGTTTTCTTTGATATCATAAAAATACAAAAAAAAAATTAATAAAAAATTAAAAATAAAAACGAAAAAAAAAATCAAACATTCTGGCTTGTACTAGAACTCTATATTTGCTCAACAATGAGAAGTTCACAAGCTAGCAGAATGATTGATTTTTTTTTTCGTTTTTATTTTTAATTTTTTATTAATTTTTTTTTTTGTATTTTTATGATATCAAAGAAAACTTGTGGTGGTTTTCTCCGTGTGCTCCTGATTATTCTTGCCAATATTATGATGGTTTTCTCCGTGTGCTCCTGATTAATCTTATCAATATTTTGATGGTTAATCCGTGTGCTTGCGATCTTTCCTGCGGTTTCGGTCAAAGGTCAAGGTCACACCCATCCAAGATGGCCGCCGTGAAGTCGCAATCCAAGATGGCGGACCGTGAGAAATCTGAGAAGCACTAGCAGGAAGGACGAACTTTTTTCTCCTTGGATACTATCGAAGCCAACCTCCCTTTGCGATCGATAGTGAGCGTTCCGCATCCCACATTAATGAAATAGATATTATTTACCTGCAAGCAACACGTGGCGACATCTGTTTACGACAGCCAGAACTACTTGCATCAATTTGCTTTGCATTAGATAACTTAACTCTCGCTGATGAAATATTTCAAAAACTCTATTTAAGAAATGGTTCCAATTGGAGAAAACTTACAGTTTGTATCTAACATTAGTCACAGAAGCTACCATGGATCGTGGTTTGTTATCTTCAGCTGAATCGGAAGGAAGCTGCTGTAGATACTGTGGCAAGGATTTTGCCATGAGGAGGAATGCTAGACGTCATGAGGAGAATGATTGTGCTAGAAACCCACTACGCAACATGTTAAGCTGTAATCGTTGTAGCAGGTTGTTAACACGAATTGACAGCTTAAAAAGACATGGTAGAACATGTAAAGTCAAGACTACTTACGGCATAGAGGATACCGATGGATCCACTAGACTAAAGAAGAGTGATCTGCATTACGACAATAATTTTCCTTGTCCTGAGCGTGATGGTATTAGCTCACCCGATCGTGAGGAAGAACATAAATTGAAGGATGCTAATGGCTTCGGGAAGACTGAAACTAATGGCAGTAACAACACCGTGAAAAGTGAGAATACATTCAAGCCTATATTCAGTAGATCCTCCATTCTTTGTAAAATGATGGACTCCTAAAAAGGAAGCATGAAGACGATGAAGACACTTCGACATCATCGATAGCGAAATCATACGGTAATCTGGGTGAAGAGGATGTCTTCTACAGTGATTGTTACAGTGACTCTGAGGCTGATGACAAAGGCATAGACTGTGATGAAGCACCTAAAGCTGACAAGATCGAAGAATGTGGCGATGTCCTGAGACCGAAACGATGGAAACGTCGTGTTTTAATAAATAAATCTGATAATGCTTATTATGATCACTGGGACGATTGTGATATTAACAGTATTTATAATAAACAACCAAGTAAGATGGTAGTAGAAGAGATTGGTTACACATCATGGAAAGATCCAAACATATTGGTTGACCGGCTAAGACTTCTACATGGCTCGCTTTGTGCAGGAAACTATTCGTGCATCAAAGAAATATCCTTCATACTCAAAGAACTGAGGAAAGCTGGCTACATACAATAATGGCTTCTTTTACTTGTATTTGTGTTATGTTGAGAAGTAATTAAATATTGAAAGTAAAAATTTAATGTTTTTATTTCTTGTATTTTGATTTCCAACTAAGCCTGTGTGTTTCCGCTAATGTATGTGTGATCATTCCGTTTCCTGTGTGTACTGTGTGTATAAGTTTCCTTTCCTGTGTGTACTGTGTGTACGTTTCGTTTCCTGTGTGTACGTTCTGTTTCCTGTGTGTAGTGTGTGTACGTTCCGTTTCCTGTGTGTACTGTGTGTATACGTTCCGTTTCCTGTGTGTGTACTGTGTGTACGTTCCGTTTCCTGTGTGTACTGTGTGTACGTCCCGTTTCCTGTGTGTACTGTGTGTACATTCCGTTTCCTGTGTGTACTGTGTGTATACGTTCCGTTTCCTGTGTGTACTGTGTGTATGTTTCGTTTCCTGTGTGTACTGTGTGGACGTTCCGTTTCCTGTGTGTGTACTGTGTGTATACGTTCCGTTTCCTGTGTGTACTGTGTGTACATTTCGTTTCCTGTGTGTACTGTGTGTACGTTTCGTTTCCTGTGTGTACTGTGTGTATGTTCCGTTTCCTGTGTGTACTGTGTGTACGTTCCGTTTCCTGTGTGTACTGTGTGTACGTTCCGTTTCCTGGTGTACTGTGTGTATACGTTCCGTTTCCTGTGTGTGTACTGTGTGTACGTTCCGTTTCCTGTGTGTACTGTGTGTATGTCCCGTTTCCTGTGTGTACTGTGTGTACATTCCGTTTCCTGTGTGTACTGTGTGTATACGTTCCGTTTCCTGTGTGTACTGTGTGTATGTTTCGTTTCCTGTGTGTACTGTGTGTACGTTCCGTTTCCTGTGTGTGTACTGTGTGTATACGTTCCGTTTCCTGTGTGTACTGTGTGTACATTTCGTTTCCTGTGTGTACTGCGTGTACATTTCGTTTCCTGTGTGTACTGTGTGTACGTTTCGTTTCCTGTGTGTACTGTGTGTACGTTCCGTTTCCTGTGTGTACTGTGTGTACGTTCCGTTTCCTGTGTGTACTGTGTGATCATTACATTTATTGCATGTAAATTGCATGTATTGTGCATACATTGCGTACATTACGTGTTGGAGCTGATGGATCTGTTGGAGCACTTGCAGCTTATGGTCAATTGAAGCATAGGGGCAAAATGTAGATTGATCTGATGACGTGAATTGTAGCCCTTGGAGCCTGGTGTATATTGGAGAGATCGAATTTTTTTTTTCGATCTAATGATCCTCTTTTTTAATTTGTAGATTTGACTCTAGTATTATTGTAAATGGTTCTTGATTTGACTAGCGTATTATTCCATACGGTGCATGTATATAAGCGAGTCCTAGACAGCAGGACGCTCAGTTTGTTACTGACGTCGGCGGTGTAAGGATCACCTAGTTTGTTTCTTCTGGTGCATAAGTCGTGTCAATTAGCGGTTTTTGAGACCTCGATGGCATCTTTACCGTCTTTAACGGCGAACTCGGAGGTTGTACCATCGTCTACGGGAACCTTGACGACAGCTACGATGGAGAAGTTGCAGATCCCGTTGGCAACGACGACGTCAACATTGGAGGAGATTTCAACAGATGTGATACCACCAGCAGAAGAGAATTTAATGCCGGTGGTACTGGCTTCACAGGAAAACATGACGAACTTCGTTTCAGCCTCGATGGAGACTTCAATGGCTGGTGATTCAACAACTAACGGACATCGGTGTTGTTACTGTGACAAGATTTTCACAAACAACAGCAATGCTCGACGACACGAAAAGAGAGAATGTGTCAAGAACCTTTATCGTAAAATGATTGTTTGTGAGAAATGCCATAAGCAGTTTGCCAGAAAAGATAATATGAAAACGCACATGAAGACATGCAAAGGTCCTGCTGTTCGGTAGAAAGTAAAGGTTTCTATTCAGCAACGATGCATTGATGTTCATAAGAGTATGCCTGGAGATGGCGCAACTGCGACAACGTCAGTATCTGTATCGGGTCTGAAAGGCTTGCCTTCATCAGCAAGGTATCCTTGCAGCTACTGCGATATGTCGTTCACTTTTTCTCATGTAGCACGAAGACATGAGAGGAGTAAATGCAAGAAGAATCCATCTCGCATAAAGTTCCGCTGTGATGAGTGTCATGAATGGTGTACACGTATTGATAGTTTGCGACGGCATGTGAAAAAATGCAACGGTAAAGTTCGTGTGTCTACTGAAGAACTACCTGTAGAAATTTCGACTCCTCGCTTTAGATTGGAGACTCGTAAGCGTACAAGCAAGAAAACCAATGTACAGCAACCGATTGCTACAACGTCTGGACATGAAAATAAACCTAATACTGTGCTCGGTGCATTACAAGTGAATGATAATGGGTTCTACTTGGCGCAGTCTGCATTTCGTGGAAAATTGAAAGATTACTATTATCTAAATACGTTAGGTGAGTCAAAAGACATTTGTAATTTTCTTGATGATATCAGAGAGGACATAATCAATCAGCTTACTGATGATGTAGCAACAAACGGTCCATCAAAATAGAACTTGTGGTTGGACTGTATATATGGAAAGCCGTATCCATTCGAAGACGAAGTGAGGAAGTGTGCATTCATGACATCGGCTGCAGTAATTTACAGTTCTGACGATGTGAAGCAAACTGTTAAAAACGGTATCCAGAAACTCTGTCAAGAAGAGGAGGACTATGTCTGTAAAGGTTCTGGTTGGTCTCTGTCTAGTATAAACCGATTGGAGCTAAGAATTAGTCATTTCACGCCTATGCAGGTCTTTCGCAAGTGATCCTGTAGTAAAATATAGATTTTGTAATAAAATTTATTTTGTAAAAGAATTTGCGATGTTTTATTTACGAACCTGTCACAATTATGTTAAATTGTTGTTATATTTATTTTTTCTTCAGCATCCAGAATCGTACCAAGAACCTAAGTCGATCTAATTAATCATTTTATTGGTTACAAAATTTATTTAATGAATTTTGAACTTTTTCCTGAATTTCTAGCATTGAAATTATGAATTTCCAAGATGGCGGACATGATGACTTATAGGATGATGGTAGTAGAGGATTTTAAGCCTCATAAGAATTTTTGAATATGGTTTATTGTAATTATTATTTTTTACATAAAATTAAACATTATTGCATCGGTCGAGTATCGAACCAAGGACAGGAACTGATCGAATCAATATGTAAATTAGTGAGTGATTTATTTAATGAATTATGGATTTTTTCCCGAATTTCTAGCTAAATAATTACACGATTCCAAGATGGCTGCCATAACGAAACATGCAACAGTAATAGGATTAGGTTAGGTTATGTTAGGTAAGGTTAGCATAGATTTGCATATGGATTAGGTTAGGTTAGGTTAGGTTAGGTTAGGTTAGGTTAGGTTAGGTTAGGTTAGTTTAGGTTAGGTTATGATAGGTTAGGTTAGTATAGATTAGCATATGGATTAGGTTAGGTTAGGTTAGGTTAGGTTAGGTTAGCATAGATTAGCATATGGATTAGGTTAGGTTAGGTTAGGTTAGGTTAGGTTAGCATAGATTAGCATATGGATTAGGTTAGGTTAGGTTAGAATAGATTAGCATATGGATTAGGTTAGGTAAGGTTAGGTTAGCTTAGATTAGCATATGGATTAGGTTAGGTTAGGTTAGCATAGATTAGCATATGGATTAGGTTAGTTTAGGTTAGGTTAGGTTAGCATAGATTAGCATATGGATTAGGTTAGGTTAGGCTAGGTTAGGTTAGCATAGATTAGCATATGGATTAGGTTAGGTTAGGTTAGGTTAGCATATGGATTAGCATACGGATTAGATGACGTCATCAGGTTGGCAACATCGAGGGTTGCAAGGCTAAAGGTCAGGGTCGAATTTCAATGTCAGGGTCTAATTTCAAGGTCAAGTACAAAGTTAAAGGTCAGATTTTAAGGTCAAGGTCAAAGTTAAAGGTCAAGGTCAATATTCAAGGTCAAAGTCAATGTTCAAGGTCAAAGTCAATGTTCAAGGTCATAGTTAAAGGTCAAAGTCAATGTTCAAGGACGGATCCTGGATCCTCCGCCTGTGCTTGAACCCCCCATTTCCAACCTCTGTAACGGGACATTTTTTCGTGCGTACATAGCTGATGAACGTAACGGGACACTTTTTCGTGCGTGCATGGCCGGCGGAAGTGACGTAATCCAACATGGCTGATGAAGCGAAGCCTTAAGGTAGCTGGATCGGATCCCCGGATCCCCCTCCGTCCTCCGGTGCCCCAGGATGAACTATATACATCTACTCGTCTTCAAGCACATTCTTATATATTAATGGCAGAAGATCTGCTGGTGAAGCGGTTTTCATATTAGGGCTTAATTCCAAGGCATGATACTTAAAACTTTCAAATTCTATCGCCAGCTCGTCCCTGTTTAAGTCTTCTTTATATGTGGTAGCTAAATCAAGTGCCTGTTTCTTAAATTCTTCTCCATTTAGTGTTTCAAACAGAGCTCCATTGAGGAAACCAAATAAACTATTCATGTTTTGAATAGCTTGAAACTTTTGTCTCAGTTCACACAGAATCCGATCTATTATTTGTATAATCAACAGTCTGAACTTTTTTTTCTTCTGAGAATTCATAGCTTTCATATTCACCCTTTTCATCAACCATACACTTTTTCTTTCTTCCCCTTGTTTGAAATGAGGATTTAGGTTAAGCCTTTCTGCTATTTCTTTCGCTTCTCTGATTGCGTTTGTGGAACTATTTAACCTTTCTGATCCTAATTCTGATATCAGACGGTTAATATGTTTTGCTGATATATCGATAGTGATGTCATCTCTTTGTAATAATTTGTTGACGATATCAATGTGGCTTAGTTCCCTATACCAAAAACAGGAAAAGACAATGAATTCAAACTTTCTGACATTTCTTAGAAAATAAGTTGCTTCTGTTTTTGTTTCAGCTGTTGTTATTAGGCTGGTCACGAGATCATTCAAAGCATCTATAATCTTTTATAGATGCTTATATATTACCGCTACAGCTTCTCTCTTAGTCGACCATCTGGTATTGCTTTGCAGTTTGAGAGATAAGAGAACATGTTGCACTAGAACCTACCATCTATTGGTGGAGGAAGCAAAAAAATTGTAGAGACAATTAAGTTAGCCAAAGTAGGACTCTGCCTCTGGTGATAAGCTAGCAGCATTCACCCCAACTAAATTAAGCGAATGTGCTGCACATTGCACAAAATATGCCAAACTATTTACTTCTTTGATTCGAGATTGAACTCCTTTTGACGTACCAGCCATGTTTGACCCATTATCATATGACTGCCCTCTGCAGTTCTTAATATCTATTCTATCATTTCTGAGTTTTTCTAAAATCTCTTCTGAAAGAGCCAATCCAGTTTTTTGTCTAACTATTATGAAATAAAGAAAACTTTCCACTATCTCAGGGCCATTTTCGGTGATCTTCACGTAACGAAGAACTTCAGACATTAGTTCAAAATGGCTTAGATCGGTTGTGCAGTCAAACATAATGGAAATTATTTAGAAGCTTTGATGTCATTAACTATATGTTCTCTTATTTTTCCAGCGATAATTTCTAAAAATTAATTTTGAATATAAGGAGAAAAGAAGCTGACCTGGCCCTTTTTATGGCGGAGAATGTGCTCTTTCAGTTGGGGATGATAAAGATACCAGCTCTATTGTGTTTAAAAACTTGCCAAATCTAGGGTCACCAAAGGGATTCATCGGAACCTCTTAATGGACTACCTTGTTCTGCTAAATGTATAATAACATCAATTATTATATACAAAACTCCTCTCCAGTGTGTTTCCTCCTGTGCTATTTGATCCTGCAGCTCTTTATCAATACCAGAGCATTTATTTAAGGATAATTCCAATGTTTTCCACGAGCAAAAACACTTTTTGTGGTTAAGTGAATTTTCATGCTCAGGAATCCTTTCACTCAACTTTTTCCATTGAGTGAAACCTTCCTCCTTGGCCAAAACAGATACTTTTTGTTCAGAGAACATGTAGGAAAAAAGTTTGCATGGTACACGAAACAAGGAATTTTTTTATTGACTGTATGTTAGCCATGTTCGGCGTACCTTTAGACCACCAGCCAATGTTTTGGTGAACCAGTCTTTGGTTAAATTCCTTCCATCTCTTGAGGTGTTACTTAGATCAGGCTCTACCTTCCCCTCGTTCAATAATCCTGATACTATAAAGCATTTTTCTGTATCCGAAAAGGCTGCAGGCCACTTCCCGGGGTCTCTGAAATCAAAATGAATAGCAGGCTCACCCTGGACGAGGTCCTTTGTCGGAATTGTAGAATCCGAAAAAAAATGCCTTTGATGTTCCAACAGTAGTCGTAAAATGCTGCTCAGATACAGTGCATGGTTGGAACTCATCTTCATTGATGACTTGTGTTACTGGAATTTGAAGTTCTTCTTGATGGCTTCTTGCCAGCTCACTCTCTGGTCCAGTTACACATACCTCTTGAATTGAATGTTCCTCAGGATCCTTACTACTACTGCTACCACCTACAAAACAAAACCAAAGTAATTAGACTTGTTTGATCAATGAGTAAGTCTAGATATGTGATTTCTGTGTAAGCTATTGCTGTACTGTTTTGAAATTCTTTTTTGAGCTTGTAAATCCTATACTCTTTTTCTGAAATTTTTTTATAAGACTTACCATTGCTGCAAAGGGTTTAAAATAGAGGGGTGAAATTTAAAAAAAGGATAAAATTCGTACCATAAACAATATTAAATTTATTACTTTTTATTGTAAAACCTAAAATATTATCTACAAGCTTCGTCTAAATTAATTTTTTTATTTGCCCAGCCATTACTGCAAGGGGCGGAAAATAACAGGGGTTGAAGACAAAAAAAAATCATTACTCCCTTAGTAGGCACACTATTAAATCGGTACAAATTGTTTGAAAATCATAATTTTTTATCTAAAATGTTTGTATTAAAATTGTTTTGATGATTCAAACCATTATTGCAAGGAGTTGAAAATACTTGGGGTTGGAGTAAGAAAATAAATAATATTTTTTAACCATGTACACTACAAATCCATTTCTATTTTTTTTTTTAATTTCTAAATATTGTCTAAAACTATTATTAAAATAATTTTTTATCTGACCAAGTATTACTGCAAGTAACATGGTTTGAAATTAAAAAAGAGGCATTATATTTATTAAATATACCTATATACTATCGAATCCGTATTAATTTATTTATAAATTTTTAACTTCATCGAAAACTTTGGCTGAAACAATTTTTGATGAAACGAATTACTACCGCATACACAGGTTTTGAAATTTTAAAAAATTCAAAACATCCTTAGTAAGTTGTTAGTATCAAATTTGTTCGAATTTATTTTAAAATGTCTTAATATTATCATAATCCTTGGTGCAAATAACATTTTAATAAGACCACGTTTTTAGTGCACGGAATGAAAAAAAAGTGTTAGAAGGTCAAACAAATTAAATAATTACTTACCTTAGCTGACACGGAGTCTTCAAAATACTTCCAGAGTAGCCTAAATATGTATTATTTCGAAATCTACATACGCCTGTAGGCTGTGCCGAAAGGGATTTTTTTTAAAATCTTTATTTCAAAGGTCGATTTGATCCAATTTCCATAAAAATATTTTTATATCCTGGCTACCGAACTGGTATATTAAGAATATTGCTAATCCATCCAGTATTTTTGAGTTTTTATAGTGAACCTTGCTCTCTCAAAATGCAGACTGCTAAATCATTGATTAAAAAAAATATATGATTAGAAAATATTTAACTTACCGCTTTTCCAAGGATGTTAATATTAAGTACCCAAAAACCTACAAAATAGTACAATAATTGTATACACATAAATATCAAGTTTAATCATACATAATTTTGCTTTACAAAGCGTTGAATTAAACATATATTACCGGCAAATCGGCAGATAGACATACATGCGCAGCAAAGTACTAATGTCCTTTGTTTGCGTACAGACTTAAAAAAATGTTGTTAAAAATTATGTATTAGATCTAACGGTGGCCCTATTTAAGTTCTAATGCAATACTTTTCTATTACAAAAAATAAAATAAGAAAGTAACATTAAAAAAAAGTGTTACCTTATATTTTTCAAGTAAGTTAATAACGTACCTTCTTCATTAACGTCTTTGACATTAAGCAAAGATGATAAAAAGGACGAAGACTGGCGAGCTTCTTTTTCTCGTTCTTTAGCTCTTCTTTTGAATTCTGCACCAGACAGGTTTTTTGACATGTTTTGAGATTAAACACGATTGTCAAACATAATTGAAAAGGTTTACGAAATTGTGTATTCACAAATAGCAAATGTGATGTAACTGAGCGAACAGAAATGCTCCACACATGAAAAGATACTACCGTCGAATGACCCTACTGGGTTGTGGTTGTGATCAACTGAAGCTATTTCAGACACCCGATGCCTGACCTGGCCTGGGCGGGGCGGTGGGGGTGAGAAATGTCGCGACTTTCCAAGGTCGGGTGGGGATTTCCCTCCATGGTTCCCACAGGGCCACGGCAGAGTTGCCAGACGTACAATCTAAAAGGTATTTGTACCTACCAAAATTCAGTGGTATGTACCTACCAGTTACCACCGTACCTTCGCAAGTTAGAATGTACGCGAATAATATCATTTTTATTAGCTTATATATTATATATCTTCCAATATGAATAGTTCCGTTAAACTGCCCTCGACTTTTTTTGTTCTAACACTACGATATTGAAGTAAATATATATAGTACAAATTACTCTGCAAGTTCAGCGCCCCTCAAAATGCAGCGCCCGGGGCACAAGCCCCGTCTGCCCCCCTCTAGTTTCGTCCCTGATCGGATATCATAATAACATAAATTGTGCATAAACCATAATATTTCATTACATCAAATAATTTTTTTCAATGCTGCAAAAAAATAAAATTTTGAACATAACTATTTATACATAACTTATTTTAGGTTTCAATTGAAGTTGTCAGTAAAATAGCTCTGCAAAAATATAAAATAAACTCTTTGATACTAAAAGAGGGAAGAATAGGAAGCATCACACAATTTTTTTTTCTTTGTGAGGGTAATGTGAATTTGAAAGGTATTTTAATTGGCGTAGCAAACGACGAACTTTGTAAACCGCAGCATTGAGGTAGCTCCATAGAAAATAAGTCACAGGAGGTCAAACCCGGTTAGCAGGGACGAAGGGAGGGGGTGGTGTCCATGGAATATCCCCTCGTAGAGAGATCAGGCGGCCGGGAAACATTTCTTGATAAACTTCGTATCGACAGTATTGGCCGTGGATCCGTCCTGTTGAAACCAGAAAACTTCTCTGTCATATGCCCTGTCATTTTCTTCCATTTTTTGGGCTTATAAAGTTCTCCAGCATCTCACAATAGCGCACTGACGTCACAGTCACGGTTGAACATCCCTCTTTAAAAAAAAGGGGGCCAAATTATGCCTATCGAGGACACAGCGCACAAAACTGTCACTCTCGGGCTGTGAAGTTGTCTTTGGTGCAGTTCACGAGGGTTTGCAGTGTACCGCTAAGGTGAAAATGCGCTTCGTCGCTTGTCCACACAATAGCGCCTGGGGTGCAGCTGTTAGGATTGCATTGCAAGCATCTCTTGCGTTTCACACAGCCTTGTGTAGGGGCGTAACTGTAGGTCTGTGGGTAAAATTCGCCTTATCGTTCTGGACGATTATTCCAAGGGCAGCAGCATGTTTCAGCGCAGAACGAGTTGGAGATTGTTCAATAGACGCCCTAACTGTCGCTATGTTTTCAGGAGTTCTCACACTTTTTAGGTCGCCTGGATAGTTTCATAGGAACTGCAGATCCCGTCGTACTTACATTACTGATCCATTTCCGAATGGTTTTAGGGTCAGGCGCACTGTCGTTACGATTGAAGTTTAACTGCCTGCGAAAGGCCTTCTGCTTTGCCACTACAGTTTCCCTGCTTTTAAAAAAAGGTCTTCACAACAAAGCCCCGTTGCTCACCTGTCCACCACATGGTGACTACTGAAAACGGCGCTGTTACCCCGACCTAACAATACCTGCCCCCCCCCCCCCCCCCATCAATTCTGGAGCACTTCCAGTTAATTCTTGGACTAGGGTCTGCATTATGCACCATTCTTAGAGACCGGAAAAATTCGCGGGTTCAATGACCTCCAGGATAGACTCCAATATCCTCTACACACTCTGGCAAATGCCAACTGTTCATTGGCTGCTGACTTGTGAGTCGTCTCGACTGGGTGGCCTGTGATTCGACACTTCTATGAGTGAGGGTCTCTAATTAGCCCTCAGTCCTACAGATTAACAGTGAACCAATGACAGAAGCAGCACTAAGGTATAATTATTTGAATTTTAACATAACACGAAATGAACCTGCGAATTTTTCGGGTCTCTACCCATTCTGTATGATCTCATATTACCTGATTTCTTACCGTAAAACTACCCCTTCTTTTGGATGAGTCAATGTGATTCGGCCACTCTACTGCTAGCTGGTAGTTGACTGGCCCGTAGTCGTAGAGGGGCGGGTCCAATCAATTGTGATTTCATCACCAAAGCAATACAGAGGTTTACACATGTGCTGTCTACCTGGCGAGCAAAAGAATCCGCAAGTTTTCTGGGTTTCTACTCATAAGGCAATCATATTATAATACTATACATATTGTTACGGTCATCACTGACTCACTGGGGAAGCCTTCTTTTCACAAACGAGAGAGCCACACTCGAAGTTAATGCTCTTTTTTTTGACGTGACAACGTCTAATAAATCGATGAACGCCGGCTGCACGCACGAAAAAGTGTCCCACTACGGATGTCCCACTACGGATGTCTCCTGTTTGCTCATTGTACGCATGCGTGGCATCTCTCTTCATGCTCATTGTACGCATGCGTGGCATTTCTCTTCCACTCGATTGGAACAACCATCGATTTGAGTTTTCAATCATATTTTCGTCGTTTGAATTATTAATATTATGTAATTTAACGATCGTCCACCCATTTTCAGCACAATCGGTACGGTTATTTAAAAGTAATGTTGAAAATTCAAATGAACCAACAATGGTGTTTTACAGTTACACATAATAATTCAAATTACACCCGGGATCTTTTGTACAATATTTTAAAAAATATTGTAACACATTATAAATAAGTTTGGTGTATTTGGGATGCGTATTTGTTATAAAATCGTGTTAATATTATTTCCCTACCGTGAACAAAATTTATATATATATATATATACCATCTAAAACTACTTTACTTTAGTATTGCCTCGTGGGCGTGTAGTTAGCGTACCTAACTCTTAAATTAAGGTTGTCGGTTCGAAACCCAGCAGCTGCGAAGTTTCTTTTTTGTACTTGTAAAAATAAATACGGCGCACGCAACATTTCAAAAGTAATAAATATATTTGAATTAATGAATGCAAATAAAAGTAAATTTATTAATTCAATTGTAAATTTCATTTCACTCTTTTGTAACCATACAAAATAGTGATTATTCAATAAAAATGATTCAATTTTATTCATAAAAGTATGCAGAGGTAGATTTTATCATGCAAAAGATAGAAAAAATTAAAAAAAAATTCTTCCTCAAAGAATATAATATTTTTAATGCCTAAATTATTTGGTTGCAAAAACCTATTACGGCTCAGTCTCAGGCCGAATATGATATTTCCTTTTCTTCTGGATCAATCATTTCATCAATGTTTTGTTATGACGTTGTCACGTTAAACTATCGTCCGTAAACCGACTTTACAGACAACAAATTTTTTATTTTTTTTTCGTTCTATCTCATTGTATAAACCGATGTGGCATTAAATTATGCGGTCGATTAGGATAGGTTAGCTACATTATAAATACTTTAAGACATTGTGGATGGTTGGTTCTATTAGGTAAGTATAGATACATTAAAAATACTGTTAAATCATTTTATGTTTGCTTAGCAAATAACTTTAATATGTACCTATCCAGCGCTAGGAAACCGTTTACTTGAATTCATAGTATCTTTAATGTAGCTATCCTAACCAAATCAACCGTCCATAATGTTTTAAAGTATTTATAATGTAGCTAACCTAACTTTTTACGATGAACCAAAAAAAAAAACCGAAATTGCACGATCGGGCGTTTGGCTCTCTCGTCTGTGAAAAGAAGGCTTCCCGACTCACTGACTGTTACGCCAAAGAGATATGTATACATTAGGGACAAGCGTATCATAAAGCACAAATATTAGCCTACTTCATAGAGATGTGTATAAAATATAAAATTTTAGTTTAACAATAGAGTAAATAATTAAATTTGTGGAGCACACCTTAATATTTAAAGTGTTTGTTACAATCATCTTTTTTCAATGAGCGCCTTAGGGACCTTACGAATAACTATGATTATAACTAATAAAAAGGCTTATATCTTAGAAAGTTTAGCTGTAAACAAAAAAAACCGTTCGAATATTATGCCCTTTTTGGATTTCTTAAGTTTGTGTCACTGGGAATATTTTAAATTTTGTACTTGTGCCCTTTCGAAAAATTTTGTTTTTATTTCTTTAAATATGATGCGTATATTTTTGAAGTTTATAATGGTTTCTTTTTAATGAAACCTTTGGTCTTTCATGTATATAATAAATGTTTGTATGCCCAACATGTTTTTGGTAGATCTACTTTTTTGTAGTTACGACCTTTTGAATTTTTATATTATATTCTTCTTTTGTGGTCAATTATTTTTTTTGCTAAAATTATATGTATATATATAAAAAATAATTTAATACACACAATCTGAAAAGAAACTGCATTTTTAGTAATTATTTCGAGTATATTAAAATAAAGTGTTTGTTATATTCATCATTTTTTGAACGGGCAACATGGGTGCCTTACAACCTCCAATATGTGCAGATTCCTTTGCGTAAGAGACCACCATATGCCTACAATGTGCCAACAGGACTGAAATAATTTAGCTGTGTAGATAAAACTATGCGAGTTTGTTTAGTAACGCTATCAAGTATCATTACCATTCAACAATCCTGAAAAATAAATCTCACAATTTTAACTACACGCTTTCTCCTCGTTTCCAGTTAGTCATGAACTACTTAATTTTATCCTCCAAAGGTTTTCATGGGAGAGTAATTTTTTCCCCGCGAAACTGGATGTTGCTTCATGTTCTCAAACGTCATGCTCGGAAAAAAAAAAAAATATCCTTGGAATTTCACTGAAATTGTTCGAAAATTCAATCGCCAGAAAGACAATTGTATTACCGCGTTCCAGAAATTGGGAAACATATTCAGTCACGACGAAAGCACTCATAAGAATACGATACCATGGCATTCCTGATGCCTGAAATATGTAGCAACCATTTAATAACTGGTAGGATAGAAATTATCTTGACATTCGGTTTGTTGAGAACGTATTCTAAGAAGTCCAGTAATTTTGGTGACCAAAGCGCCATGACCATATTGACGAGGATCGAAGGTTCATTCCCAAAACACCGATGGAGGCCCACAGTAAATATTTCCAAATAGAATGCTTCTGGAAAAATTAGTCATTTGACACGACAAAGCCGTTTAGGATACTATTCTAAAAAAAGTCTGCAATTAAAAATTGCTTCATTCTTTACGAATTTAATCTTCGGAATTTTTTTACTTTTGTTTTAATGCAAAAACTATAAAGTGCCAAAATGTCAGTTTTTTATCCAATCAGAAAGTGAGATAAAATGAGACAAATGAACGGCCTTGGGATGGTGGAAGAACTGGGGTGGGGGTTAATTCTAAACAACGTCATAGAGCGATGAAAATAGTATTAATAAATTTAGGACATGTGATAACCGGGGTTACAACGTAATTGTTTTTTTGAAAACGGAACAGAAATAGTCATGTTAAATTACAGATATTTGTACATTTGTACAAAAACAACAGTATCGCTACAAAATAGTGTTCGCAGTAACACTGGGTTCGGATTATTACCCGTGCATTTATGCTGTGTGTTGTCCCAGTACCTCCAATAGTTACAGTTATTGTTTGTAAACTGTTCCCTAAATAGCTTTTCAGTATCAACTGCACACATTCACAAGCATAATAAAACTAAATTAAGACAAATTTTTTAATATTCGTTTAAATTTTCAATGGTTTAAGAAAATTATGTTTCACTTAAACATAAATTAAGTCATAAAATTATGCGGCAGTTTTTGTTACGAAATAGTCAGTATTATCTTGAAATATGTATTTAAGATAAGCAAAACTAACCATAGCCATTTGTTTTCGAATGTAACAATTTATTTATTGTAGTATTATAACTATTTATTTCTTGAAAACTAGTTTCCCAGAGGAATTTTTTGTAATAGTACAAAATGTTTTTTTTTTTCTGTGTAGCCATGTTTCAGGGACACTAAAAATTTCTATATTTTCTTTGATACGGGAGGTGCGGTGGTCGAGTGGTTAAAAATCTCTCCTCCCACCAAGGTGATGCGGGTTCAATTCTTCCCGATTGAAACGGACCCTGATTTTCCGCAAGTGGGAAACGTGGCGGACGTCGTCGTGGCCTGTGGGTTTTCTCGGGGTTCTCCCGTTTCCCTCTGTCAATACATTCCATTGCTGCTCCACACTCCATCTCATCTCACGTCACGCATCCTCCAGGCTGGCCGGAACTGCAGGTCTGTTCCTCGGGCAGGGCAGCCGGCTGCTGAGAGTGTCAGCCTCGTTCTATCCATGCCGACCCTGCCGCAGGCGGGGAAACTACAGAAAGATTTTTTATATTACTAGGATGTCCTAAAACTGTTTCCGATATGTATTAACGTTTACGCGATGATTTTTTTTTTTTTACAATTTGGCCAATCTCGAACCTTTTAATTCCTTACGTTTTGATCAACCAAACTGATCCAATGATTTTTTGTCAAAGCTCTCCATTTTTTTCCGCTAAGCCCACTTATCCCCATTGTATGAATCATTAGAAAATCACAAAAAAAAGTTATATTATAAATTTATTTATTATCATGAGCAAAAACACGAAATACAGATGTCCTAAAAAAAGTACCAATTTCCATTGGTGTATTATAAAAGTTTAATTCAGACTATTTACAACAAATCATATGTAAAATTGAAGGTAAACTAACCTGGTTTTTCTCACAAATGTCCACTATGTGTAACTTTAGTTATGCGGCACACATAGGACCTAAAGTCAAATTCTTCCCACACTCTGGTTAACACATCCGGAGTTATGGAAGCGATAGCTTCTTCAGTTCCGTGTCTCAACGTTGGCAAATAATTAGGTAGCTGTGGAACGTAGTCACGATCTTTAATAAAGCCCCAAAGAAAAAAAATCGCATGGCATTATTACAGGCGAAAAAGAGCTACGTCATTTCGACCAATATGACTAATATAACGGTCAGGAACCTCGGCGTTCAACCACTCACGTAAAAAGAGATTCCAATGGGATGGGTCTCCATTCTGAAATTACAGATTCACTCTTAGAAAATTGCAGAACACAATAATCTTATCAAATTAGTGTATTGTCATCGGTCCTCGATAAATCTACAAAGTTTGAATAAAATCTCGCCGTTTAAAGTGGGTCAAAATCGCACCCAAAGGAGTCGGCTACAAACATACAAACAAACATACAGGTGAAGCTAATATAAAGCGTGTAAAAACGATTTACTCTCAGGAGTCGCGATTGCGCGTACGTGGCGCTGGAAACGAGAAAACAACAAAAGCAATGCCCACGCATGCGATTAAACTGTTTTGAGTTATTATTTAATTGTGGCCTTGAACGAAAACTCTAAAACTCTTACAGTTATAATTAAAATTTATAATTGGGGACATTTTTTTTCCACGGACATACTGTACATGGCGAATCGAAAGAGAGAAAAAAGAAAAGGGCGACGCGTAAAATCGACAGATGCGGCCAGCTGTCCGAGCGAAGACGACGACCACGGAGCGCTGCCAAGTCCCCAATTACTCGTCAAAGCTGTCCGGGGCGACAAAGGATGCACGAGAGGGGGGGCGGCAGGCGACAGAGTCGAGTCCTTCCTCTGTAAATGAAGCGGTGCGATCGAGAGGAAAGAGACGAGGGGGTGGGAGGTTGCCGCCTTTCCCCCGAAAGAAGTGACAAGGAATCGTGCGGAGGGGCAGAGGGTGAGGGGAAGTCCTTAAAACGTTGAAAGGATGAAAAGGGTGGTGGCGCGAGACAAAAGGCCGCCGAGGAACATGGAGTGGATGGAGGAGGGAAGAAAGTAAGGAAGAGGTGCCGTGTTTGTCTTGCCGGCGACCCTCCCTCCTTCTCTGATCAACAAGTCCACTACACCAGAGCTACGTGACCTGCAGTCAGGATCGCCGAAGGGAGAGGCGGAGGAGGTCCTGCGGACATGTCCTCGCAACTACCGCTTAATTGCCGGCCGCGTCGGGAGGACAACGGTCTGGTCCCCTCGGAGGTGTTGCTCCGCCCCGGCAGGAGGGCGAGCGATCTGCCCACGGAGTCAGGCCTGCTGCCACGCGGGTCAAGTCACTTTTTGACCCGATAACGTCTTACAAATAGAGACCAGAAAAATTCGCGGATTCATTTCGTTTTACGTTAGAATCCAAATATACGTACATTCACATTGCTTCTGTGATCGGCTCACAGCTAATCTGAAGGATTGTGAACCAATGGAAAACACTTCAACCAAAGAATTGTCGAATCACAAGCATCCAGTTGACAGGTCTCACAAGTCAGTAGCCAATGAGCAGGTGGCATTTGCCCGGGTATGTAGGAGATTGTGGGGTCCATCCTGGAGGTCATTGTATCCGCGAATTTTTCCAGTCACTACTTATAAGTCGATGAACGCCGGCTGCACGCGCGAAAAAGCACGACTCATTGTCACGTTCCGCCTGAGCCGAGCGTGCAAGAACCCGGCCAACCACCGTGCGAGAAAAATCTTCTATAATATCAAACAGGTTAAGGCGGGCTTTTTAAAAGCAGCAATATTAAAAATATTTGTATTTATTTGTCCAATTTCGTCATTTCATATTAACAATTTATTGACATTGATTTGATTTCAGATTATTTCTATAACTAATTGTTCATGATTATATTTACAAATTATTTAAATTAAATTTGCAAAAACTGTAAATAATATTTTAAAATTAAAAAGTATGCAATTTTTCATCAATGTTTTCTTATGACGTTATCACCTAAAATTATCGTCCGTAAACCTACTTAACCGACAACCCCCTTTTTTTTACCTCGCCATCGCCATACTGGTGCTTGACCATGTCTGACTAAGGTTAGTAAGTGTGAATTATAATCTCCGTCGTTTCAAACTGTATTTTCATTAAAAAAAAAAAAAATTATTTTCAAACTGTTTCCACGCTGCAAACACTACATTTTAATCAATGTTTTTGGAAGTATAACCAATATGGCGCAAAAATTAGCTGAAGGAAAAAATCGGCTTTATACACTTAGCATGTACTCATGCAGATATGGCCACCCCCTGGGTTTGCCAATATCTTGCCATTCCTAAAAGCATTCGACGTTAAATTACAACATTTTCCAGTGTTACCAGCGTTCTTTACCTTCGACATTTTATCGAAAAACTATTTGTAGTCCACCAGAAAATCCCAGGGATCATATCATTTCCACAACACACATAGGGCCTACACTGTTGAGCGGCTACCACTTAAGTAAGACGTCATATTTATTTTCGACACTCACCACCAAGTGGTGGACATGCATTCTGTGTGATGCCACTTTCTTTTTTTCCAGCTGGCGAGACACCATAAACATTGGGTGAAGTGTAATTTTTAGCATTGTGGAAACAGATTTAAAGGGAATGTATTTTATGGCGATGACAGTGTTTAACGAACTGAAATTCAAATCTATACTTATCAAACATTATCATGCGTGGTATATCACCAATTCTCACAACATTTTGGGTGTTGCAATGTGACAATCGTTTGACATAAATTGACTTCAACTATGTCGCAATATGCTTTTTCATGACAATTCCAAACTCCATGCTAATCACAGATATTAGGCACACACTAAAGATAAAACGAGTCCGGAAATTTAAAATAAACACTGGTGTTTCAGGGGTAGTCTGGTGGAGAAATAAACTGCGAAATGGTAGAGGAGTAAATAATGGAAGAAACATCTAAAAACAGTAAGAGGCTAGAACTATAATGAGCAACCATCAGGGGAATTTACATTTAAAAGTAGCATACAGTACAATAAAATGGGAAAGCAAAGAGTTCCTTGTCCTAACACTAACTGTTTCTCATCACGACCAGACTATTTGCAGCTTCCCACCAATCATCATGGTTATATTAAAGTTCAGTGGCTTGTTTGTTCAAGAGTGCAAAACTTTTAATGACTGGGGAATACAAGCAAGCAGAAGGCATGATTGCGCACTCCATCGGTTATAAGCCTTGGTCTGGTATCTTCAGTTAGCAGGAGTCTGCAGAGCGTGGCAGGAAGTTATGATTATGATATTCCCTTCAAGTGGAAAAATCGGTACCTCGGACGTTGAGATTGCTGTGCCTGGCAACAGTTCCCAAAACGAAAGATCAAAGCGGGGACCTCCCAAGAGCTACTGACTGAAATACGTCCTATCCGTGTTCTCTAACAGCTGAAATATATTCAAGGCATCTCATCGGATTGTTTCCAGGGCTGTTGGTTGGAATTTCAACCGGATCTCATCCTCATCCTTCAAGGCAGCCCCCGTAGTCGACAAAGGTGCGCCTCGATTATCAACTGTGATTCCGTCATGTTGAAAATTTGGAGCTGGGTAACCTGTGGTCATTTCTAATAAACTACCTTAAGTAAATGAAATGATGTGGTGAAGTTTATTCCTGGAATGACTTCCAATCGGAGCTTCTCGCCGAAATTGTAAAGCAAGTAGTCAGGCTGATGCACAAGAGGATAGTCGGAACGACGCTGCTACTCTGTTACGATGTACGGACTTTCCAACGAAGAATTTACCTGAAATAAACGATGAGAACATTGTAATTTCAAATATCTGATAGTAGGTAAATATAGTTCATATGAGGGCAGGGGAGGGGGGAGGGGGAGCCGGGGAGCCACGGCGGCCATCTCGGATTACGTCACTTCCGGCGGCCATCTTGGATTACGTCACTTCCGGCGGCCATCTTGGATTACGTCACTTCCGGCGGCCATATTGGATTACGTCACTTCCGGTGGCCATTTTGTTTTATCCGCCATTTTGTTTTCTAGAACATTCCGACATTTATAGATTCGTCCGCCATCTTGAAAATCTTTATTTATTATCCGATTTTAATGAAAAAAATTTAAAATTTATAAAAATTTAAATAATCAAAATTTTAAAATAAAATTTAAAAAATATATTATTTAGTAAAATTTTAATTAAAAAACTTACGCATCGAACACCCCACTCCTCTACATTACGAATACACCATCTAGCACCCTGCTGCTCTGTTACAATGACATCATCATCGAGCACCCCACTCATTCCTATTACAATTTTTCGTTACACCACATTCTTTAAAATAAATTTATTATCAAAATAAAAAATATAAACCATCGTTGTCTGCGGAGGCAGCCATCCTGGATTCCGCCATATTGATTTCATCCGATGATGTCATCACCATCCTAAAGCACCTTAGTGTATGTAAGGCCGACTTTCTATCCCGTACTAAAGTTGTTATGATCCTTATAGACCATAAAATCCTCAGTCATTTTGTTGTAACCATCATTTTTTCATAAAGTCTTATCATTTATAGGTTTTAACTAAAATATATGTTATTAATACTATCGTTGTGGATGCGATAGTTAAAGTAATGATAATTTTAAAAACATTTATTACTCCATCTTAGCTGACCAGAAATTTTTCAGAGTCCTAACTCACAAGTAATAATCTCTTCTCATGTTTGCGTACCCATGTTTTAAAAGCTGCACGGAAGCAGATATTTTAAATGTTTGGGTATATATCCATCTCCCTCCCCTAAAATTTTTAATGAAAGAAAAAAAAACAAGCAGCTTTAATCGTTCACGAGAATATTATGCTACAAACAAAAATACCGATTCACATTTGTACAGTATTAGATGATCCCCTATCTTCACGAGAGAGACCACATCCGACACATAACATTTTACGTTTCAACTTAATGTGTGATCGCTACAGTGTATATGATGCAGTTACAACACTCACCTCAGCCATTACCTACTGTCGCTACGAGCAAAGCCATTACCTACTGCCACTACGAGTTGCACTTCATATCAAATGAAAAAAGTATTTTTTTAAGTCGTGGCAAGAAGTCGAAGTAAATAAAATATCAAAATAATATTTAATACTATTTAATAAAAAAAACACACAATCCTTCGCACCATCTTCTCCCCCTTGTTAACAGAAGGCGTTACCGACCCTCTTCACAACACCCCGCTCCGCAGTACTTTCCATACTAGCATCAAATACTTTGCCCACACAACTATACAAGCACCACACAGCTCCAAAGTCCTCCACAGTCAGAGTGGAGGTGTTCACAGGTACATCTGCGATGTCTTCCCTGGACTCTTCGTCTTCATCCATCGCAAGAGCTTCTTCCCGTCCGCTAGCCTCCTGACAGCACGCATAGAACTCATCCTTAACAATCTTCTCATAGGTGGCCCGACACATCTTACTAGCTCTGTTGATAACTACGAATGATACATCCTAAGGCTGCAATTGTTCAACTGTCCCCACCCCTCTACCCTTTCTATTGCAGTCCTATTCGTGCGTGCCAAGCACACTCTTCACTGACGCACGGCCTTTGACGTCAGCAGACCTACCCCCTCCCCCTCACCCTGAACCATCCACACCCCAAATAGCTGCGTCATTTAGACCTGTCGCCACGCGTCCCCAGCCTCCTAATATCATTTTAAGCACCTTCGACGAACATCCCGACCTCTCGTAACTAGTGAAAAGTTTCAAACAGTACATAAATAAATACATTTTTTTATTTATTTTAGACTTGCATTTATTAATATAAAAATTTACAACATTTCAAAACATTAAAATTCATATGACATCAGTCGATTTTATTCAACTGATTTTCACATTTATCGAATCCTAGACACTTCACAAACAAGGGATCATCTTTCTAATACATCAATTTTTCTACTTAATAATCGCTTGGGTACTTTGTAGGCTGAATTTCTTCCCCATAGAATCCGCCACGTACCGCCGAACCTCGTAAATCTTCCAAGTAGTAACATCTCGGATGGTAATTACGTATTTTAACAACACGGAATATTTATATCGACCATTTATAAATACACACAAAATATTCAATTTTAGCTCTAAGTTTTATCACGCCTAGTTTATTTGCATCAAAATAAACAGTTTCCAGGAGTGAGTTATCTTTTACATTAACAGACACCATGCCAGTTTTTCTGTATTTTCTGTAACATATAAATCCACATATAACTCCCTTTTGCTGCGAACTCCCTTCACATGACTTCCTTTAGAGCAGGAATAAATCACTCATCCACCCATCCTTTATCTCGGTGATCATAGTTGAATTATTTATTTCGAACAAGGCTAGAAGACTTCTTGGCTACAAAGCTACAAGCTACAAGGTTCCAATCGGCTACGAGTCTACAATACTACCAGGCTACAAGACCACGAGGCTACAAGGATACATCAAACACATAGAAAAAAATCTGGGTATAAAAATACCAACTCAGCAAATTTAAAGCCTACTGTAGAGCAGAAATATCCCTGAAATATGTATTTTATGCTTCCTACAAGACCAAGGGGTTTTGAACCATTACATATTCAGCCCTGGCTACAGGCTTGACAACAGACATTCAATGAAACGGGCACACATTTGCATAAAACATTCAACTCAGTAGGATACGATATCCAGGATACATTAGCTAAAATACTAAAGGAAACGATAGGAACCAGCTCAAGCCGGCTACAATGCCTCCAACCACATTTGGTTCCAAATGATTTTAGTTACAATGTAGCACGTACCCGTCACAATTGACGGCAAGACGTTATTATGACTCTCCGTTTTGTTAGTCATTTATTACGAATTTTACATCTTTAAGTTAGAAGTTGTTCTACGAGAACCAAACCTTAGCTAGAAATTAGATTACAATAAATAAAACAAACTTTTTTATCCAAAGTATAATTTGGTTTTTCACTTTTATACACATGCAGACAAAACAAGTTATTGTTGTATGTAGCATACATTTCTTATTTCACGAAGTATAGAGCATATTTGTTTGGTATTGGGTAAATTTTCTTCATTTTTGCGAGGCAAGTAGAAGTCTTAACCTATCTACCAATAGGTTAGAATATTTCCATGTAGCATAATAAATATCTTCGGCTTCTAACATCTTACGTAAATTTTCATTACTAATACTTTTAAGACCTCTAAAGTTCCGTTTTTAATAACAGCCTCAAAGCCATTAAAATTGTAATCACCCCACTGACCATCATAAGCCTAATCTGAATAATTTAGTTTAATAAGTCTTTCCATCATTTTGGTCTCAACACTTTATCACAGTATTCGATCTTGTGAGCTTCAAGTTCTTAATCATAGTTAGTTCTTGTAAGCTTCAGGTGAATCATAGCAGTCTTCGACCTTTTCAGCTTAAGGCTGTTCTATAGTGCTCTCAATTTCATGGAGGCGACTAGAACTTGGTGTAATTTTTTTAATTCCCCATGAAAATGCTACTTTCTTCGTTAACTTTTAATTCCAAATAATTAACAAGACCTGGGATAGTACTATTAGAATCATCATGTTCACATTTCTCGTGATTATTATAGTCGTCTAATATTTTGCTACCATTCCACTTCCTTGCTTTTATAGACACACAATTCTTAACATTAACCAGACCTCAAGGAGGGAGAGAATCATGTTACAAACGAGTGTTTCACGGCTGTACTTAGCCTATTTAACGAATGAGTAATGGATATTTTTATTCAAGTACCACCTGATTAAAATGCGGAAATTTCTTATTTGGTGTCAGGAAATCACAATACAAACGGATATCTCTCAATATATTCCAAGACCAATACAAAAAATAAAACTCAATAAAAGATGTATGACTCAAGAAAATCTGGAAGCACATTCCATTAAATTAATTTATTAACTCAGAATCATTCCTCTAAAAGAATACAGACGTGTTTTTTACTAATGTGAACACACATTTTAAACACTAATACTCATATTTCAAACACAATTCATCATATTTCAAACACATCTCAGCATATGTCAAACAATTATCCACACAATTCACAAAAACCGCATATTTCAAGACCAAGAACAGAAGTTTGAAAGATGATCTTTTCTCTTCTAGAGCGACTCGTGATGTTACAATCATCTGGTTTTCGTCGATGCTATAGATGTTTATGCAGGCACGAGGATTCTGTTTCTCGAACAGAGGTATCTGGCGAAGTGGATTGGGAAACTCGTTGTTAGTGAAGTTGAACTTTCCCTCCAAGTCATTGTAGCACTGATTAACATGCTCAGATGCTCACCCGCATTTAACTTGACCAGAATTGCACACTTAAAACATATGTGCTCATCTAAGTATTTACAGATTGACCACCGCATATTTTTCTTTGATGCAGGTAGGTATTTCGATGTAGGAGCTAGCTCGAAGTGGATCAAGCTTGTTAATGTGTAGTTGTAGTCGCCATAAAAAGACCATCCGGACCCCTTTCATAATTAGTATTCTTCCTCTTTACATATCTTAAAGATGTATTCAGTAATGACATCCTCCACTTCACGAACTGCAAAGAGTGGAACATTCGTGGTTTTGAAGGCCCTCTTGTCTTCACACGTACCCATTGGCTTTTCACAATTGCACTCAAGCACGATGTAATACTTGAGTGGACCATCCTCTTCAATTTCTTCTAGAAGTTGGCTTATTAGTTTAACCTTGATAGAGTCCAAGTATGTACATGTGTCCTTGACAGAACTGGTATTATTTTCTACCACACAAGTCTTCAAGTTACCCCAGATTCCCACTTCTGCAATGATGAAGTCGTGGATGTTGACCAAAACCCGCCTCTGTCACCAGCAATGTTCGGCTGGTGCTTGGCTTAGGTATGACTACAGGCTTAAGCGCGGTCATTCTCTGCTTCTTAGTTGATAGTGGATCAGGACCCTTGCACACTTTGGTATGTGCTTTCAACTTACCAGCCCTGGCGAACACTTTAGCATAGTTCCCACACGAATACATTTTATGGCTAGGGGTGAGACCGCAAGCCGTCTTCTCATGATGTGTGACATGGCTGGAGTTTTCGAAGGTTTTGAAGCAGAAGCTACACCAGGTGACTGAAGTCGTAAGGGCAGCACCAGTACATGTTGTAAGATATTACCGCAATTTATCACTGCGAGCAACCATCTTTCCTCACAGATGACACTGCTTGAGGTCATGCTGCTGGTTGTCAGCACACTGACGTTAATAACGGTAGCAGTTATTAGCTGCCGTATAGGTAGCAGGGCAGAAACGTCATTTCTGTATGGTTGATGTCATCACAACAATCGGTAGTCTGTGCTCAATGCACGTAACACACGAAGGAAGCCCGACGTACGGAGAACTATAACAGAAGTCTTAAGAAAACAATGTAGCTACCCATTACATGAAAATGTTTGCATACATAACTTCAAACCTACAAACTACAGCTTCAACAAACCAATCCTTAAGTTAGCAATACCTTACCCCGAAAAAAATCTAAAAAATCACTAAAATGCTAAAGTACTGTAACTGACAAGTTACACAGAAGTAGTCAAAAAATATTCAAAGTCCTGGTAACTGGTAACTTTTACAAATTTTTAAGTACAGAGAAGCATTTAGCTGAAAAATATTCAAAGTCCACACAACCCCCTGTCCACACAAATGTTTAAGTACAGTGAAGCATTACCTGAAAATATTCAAAGCACTATTTAGTTACATTTTCAAACAAAATATTAAGTACACAGCAGCATTTAGCTCGAAAATATTCAAAGTCCACACAACTCCCTCTCCACACAAATGTTTAAGTACAGAGAAGCATTAAACTGAAAAATATTCAAAAGCCCGCACAGCCACCTTTTCACACAATAGTTTTAAGTACACAGAAGAAGCTAGCAGAAAAAAATTTTCATATCTAAAAAAGGAAATACACAGCCTCAAATCCACTCATTTACACGAAATCCAAAAAATTAACCCACAAACTACAACTAATCATACTACCCCTCAATATAACAAAGAAGCCCCTTGCTTGAAACCAACCAAACATAAAAATTGTTACAATTTTAGCACAAAACGTAGCTCATGTGCAGGTTTTCATAACTCGTGAGTTTCGGTAGGTATGTGATGTGTGCAGGGGTATGGGGTAAAAACATGTAGCAACCATGCAACAAGTACGATTAACCTCTATAGCTTGGACCAAGTACAACCACTTTTGGTTTTGTCAATTAGAGATGAGGTCGCGAGGTACTTTCACAATCATGACTCATCTCTCAAAAATGTCTGAGAGCCTGAGCTATCCACAACAGTCTCAAGCAATTCACAGCATCGTGGACCCATGAGTCCGTCAGCACACAACCATTATCTACACACACAGTTAAACTTCTACATGTCAATACTTGACATGGTAAATGTTATAGTTGTGAAAGGAAATAGTTAGAAAAATTGAAATCCAATACTTTTTTGGATTCAGAACATACACATACATGTGTGAAACTAAGCATGGGACTTGAGCGAAAACATTATTTGCTCACGAAACATTTTGTGTAAATAACTTCATACCTACAAACCCACATTAAATCCATAATTCATAGTGATAAATTATCAAACCAACCCACAACACCATCATATTAATCCGCACATTAGCATATTGCAGCTACCCCCACCACCCTTTGAATTCAATCTAACATAAAAATCACTCAAATACCACCAATGTAAAAATTACAAGTCGAAAAATTATGCATGAGTTCAAGTATGGAGGTGATCTCATCCATATCAGTATAGGCTCCTACACAAAAAGAAACAATTAAATGTATCACCCCGGCCACCAAATCATTTAGACCATCCCAAGACACATATAATATCTCTTATGCTGCCATTATTCTGAAAATCACAAGATTCTTTGTTTTTAACACCAGCTATATAGTCATTATCCTCATCATCTTCTCTGATATCATCGACAAAGCCATCATCATGATCAACATACTCATCCAGATTATTATCATATTTCGTAATCCTAGGCGTCGAAGCTGCTTCTTTGTATTGAAACATTCTTTATAAGTGTCCATCAATTCTCCAAGTTCGAAGGCTCCAGAGAAATGGGCTGAAACATATTCTCACTATTCACAATAATGATACTTCCACCATCTTCGGTCTTCCTTAAACCTTCAACATCCTTAATTTCAAGTTCTTTGTCGAGATCAGAAGAGCTACGAACATTCATCCCAAGGAATAACATTCATCAGTGAGCATAACTTTACAAGTCTTACAATGTATTTTTAAGCTCTCTCTTAGAACAAAATACCTGTCACACCGATCAAAACTTAACATTTTATATAGTTGGTTTTTGACATCATTCCTTCTCAATGTAAAACCCCTGTCACAATAACAACACCAGTGACCTTTTCATGACGTTAATAGCACCGATCCAGAATCCATATTAGTTTATACGACAAATGTCAGAAGCAACCTGAAAGTTAAACGCAAACACTAAACTTAAATAGAACATTAAAATAAACTATCAGCCAGAGTTAATTTCGAATTTTAAATAATACATGGTTAAGTAGTTCCGCTTCTCACCAACATATTTTGCAACATGCCGATTTAAAGTTATTAATTATTTATTTCTAATGAAGTAAACCTTATATAAAGTACATAATATTAGTTAAGTAAACATAAATGTTACCCACATATGACTACACAAATGTAGTCAATTCGGCAGAAAATGTAACCAATTTTCTCCATCTGTCTACAAATGTAACCCTGTAGCCTATGTATTCAGATCTTCAACCCACTTCGTTTCAGAGTATGATGGGTGCATTCATACTGTTTATAAAGCTATGTTATTATGTAGCATGCTGGATGTATACTTGGTGTTCGCAAGAGAAGTAAGGATTCGATAGGTCTCAAGGGAAAGAAAATAAAATTTGTGTTGTCCTCGTAACGAGCTACCTTTTGCTTATATGTAACAAAATAGTGAATTTTAATCAAGTGTCATCGTTATTTTCATTTGTTTAAACTAACCGAAATTCTCAGCACATAACTAGTCACATGTAGAAACAATCTGACTATGGTGGATTATTACCACAGAATTCACTGAAAAATGCTATGAGAGAATCAATTTTATTTATAAATAAGGTCACATTCGCCAGTTCTAAGAGTGAACATTATGGAGGATGTATACTTGGTGTTCGCAAGAGAAGAAAGGATTCGATAGGTATCAAGAGAAAAATCATCAAATTCTTGTCAGGTAAAAAAGCATATAAGCACACGAGAAAAAAAATTCTGACCCAGTAAAGTTGAAGCAAAAGTAGAAATCCATCGAAATTTCACGTGTAAAAATAGGAGCACTCAGAGAAAACGATCAGGGAGAAGATGTCGTTTATAAACATCATATATTATCAATTTTTTTAAAAAGTTCAAATTTAATCCTGCTTAATTAAGCAAAGAGTTCTAGCACAAGTCTGTGCCAGAACTCTCATGTTGTTTAAGCAAAGAGTTCACAAGTTGACTTGTGCTAGAACTCTCATGTTGCTTAAGCAAAGAGTTCACAAGCAGACTTGTGCTAGAACTCTTTGCTTAAGCAGGATTAAATTTGAACTTTTTAAAAAAATTGATAATATATGATGTTTATAAACGACATCTTCTCCCTGATCGTTTTCTCTGAGTGCTCCTATTTTTACACGTGAAATTTCGATGGATTTCTACGTTTGCTTCAACTTTACTGGGTCAGAATTTTTTTTCTCGTGTGCTTATATGCTTTTTTACCTGACAAGAATTTGATGATTTTTCTCTTGATACCTATCGAATCCTTTCTTCTCTTGCGAACACCAAGTATACATCCTCCATAATGTTCACTCTTAGAACTGGCGAATGTGACCTTATTTATAAATAAAATTGATTCTCTCATAGCATTTTTCAGTGAATTCTGTGGTAATAATCCACCATAGTCAGATTGTTTCTACATGTGACTAGTTATGTGCTGAGAATTTCGGTTAGTTTAAACAAATGAAAATAACGATGACACTTGATTAAAATTCACTATTTTGTTACATATAAGCAAAAGGTAGCTCGTTACGAGGACAACACAAATTTTATTTTCTTTCCCTTGAGACCTATCGAATCCTTACTTCTCTTGCGAACACCAAGTATACATCCAGCATGCTACATAATAACATAGCTTTATAAACAGTATGAATGCACCCATCATACTCTAAAACGAAGTGGGTTGAAGATCTGAATACATAGGCTACAGGGTTACATTTGTAGACAGATGGAGAAAATTGGTTACATTTTCTGCCGAATTGACTACATTTGTGTAGTCATATGTGGGTAACATTTATGTTTACTTAACTAATATTATGTACTTTATATAAGGTTTACTTCATTAGAAATAAATAATTAATAACTTTAAATCGGCATGTTGCAAAATATGTTGGTGAGAAGCGGAACTACTTAACCATGTATTATTTAAAATTCGAAATTAACTCTGGCTGATAGTTTATTTTAATGTTCTATTTAAGTTTAGTGTTTGCGTTTAACTTTCAGGTTGCTTCTGACATTTGTCGTATAAACTAATATGGATTCTGGATCGGTGCTATTAATGTCATGAAAAGGTCACTGGTGTTGTTATTGTGACAGGGGTTTTACATTGAGAAGGAATGATGTCAAAAACCAACTATATAAAATGTTAAGTTTTGATCGGTGTGACAAATATTTTGTTCTAAGAGAGAGCTTAAAAATACATTGTAAGACTTGTAAAGTTATGCTCACTGATGAATGTTATTCCTTGGGATGAATGTTCGTAGCTCTTCTGATCTCGACAAAGAACTTGAAATTAAGGATGTTGAAGGTTTAAGGAAGACCGAAGATGGTGGAAGTATCATTATTGTGAATAGTGAGAATATGTTTCAGCCCATTTCTCTGGAGCCTTCGAACTTGGAGAATTGATGGACACTTATAAAGAATGTTTCAATACAAAGAAGCAGCTTCGACGCCTAGGATTACGAAATATGATAATAATCTGGATGAGTATGTTGATCATGATGATGGCTTTGTCGATGATATCAGAGAAGATGATGAGGATAATGACTATATAGCTGGTGTTAAAAACAAAGAATCTTGTGATTTTCAGAATAATGGCAGCATAAGAGATATTATATGTGTCTTGGGATGGTCTAAATGATTTGGTGGCCGGGGTGATACATTTAATTGTTTCTTTTTGTGTAGGAGCCTATACTGATATGGATGAGATCACCTCCATACTTGAACTCATGCATAATTTTTCGACTTGTAATTTTTACATTGGTGGTATTTGAGTGATTTTTATGTTAGATTGAATTCAAAGGGTGGTGGGGGTAGCTGCAATATGCTAATGTGCGGATTAATATGATGGTGTTGTGGGTTGGTTTGATAATTTATCACTATGAATTATGGATTTAATGTGGGTTTGTAGGTATGAAGTTATTTACACAAAATGTTTCGTGAGCAACTAATGTTTTCGCTCAAGTCCCATGCTTAGTTTCACACATGTATGTGTATGTTCTGAATCCAAAAAAGTATTGGATTTCAATTTTTCTAACTATTTCCTTTCACAACTATAACATTTACCATGTCAAGTATTGACATGTAGAAGTTTAACTGTGTGTGTAGATAATGGTTGTGTGCTGACGGACTCATGGGTCCACGATGCTGTGAATTGCTTGAGACTGTTGTGGATAGCTCAGGCTCTCAGACATTTTTGAGAGATGAGTCATGATTGTGAAAGTACCTCGCGACCTCATCTCTAATTGACAAAACCAAAAGTGGTTGTACTTGGTCCAAGCTATAGAGGTTAATCGTACTTGTTGCATGGTTGCTACATGTTTTTACCCCATACCCCTGCACACATCACATACCTACCGAAACTCACGAGTTATGAAAACCTGCACATGAGCTACGTTTTGTGCTAAAATTGTAACAATTTTTATGTTTGGTTGGTTTCAAGCAAGGGGCTTCTTTGTTATATTGAGGGGTAGTATGATTAGTTGTAGTTTGTGGGTTAATTTTTTGGATTTCGTGTAAATGAGTGGATTTGAGGCTGTGTATTTCCTTTTTTAGATATGAAAATTTTTTTCTGCTAGCTTCTTCTGTGTACTTAAAACTATTGTGTGAAAAGGTGGCTGTGCGGGCTTTTGAATATTTTTCAGTTTAATGCTTCTCTGTACTTAAACATTTGTGTGGAGAGGGAGTTGTGTGGACTTTGAATATTTTCGAGCTAAATGCTGCTGTGTACTTAATATTTTGTTTGAAAATGTAACTAAATAGGGCTTTGAATATTTTCAGGTAATGCTTCACTGTACTTAAACATTTGTGTGGACAGGGGGTTGTGTGGACTTTGAATATTTTTCAGCTAAATGCTTCTCTGTACTTAAAAATTTGTAAAAGTTACCAGTTACCAGGACTTTGAATATTTTTTGACTACTTCTGTGTAACTTGTCAGTTACAGTACTTTAGCATTTTAGTGATTTTTTAGATTTTTTTCGGGGTAAGGTATTGCTAACTTAAGGATTGGTTTGTTGAAGCTGTAGTTTGTAGGTTTGAAGTTATGTATGCAAACATTTTCATGTAATGGGTAGCTACATTGTTTTCTTAAGACTTCTGTTATAGTTCTCCGTACGTCGGGCTTCCTTCGTGTGTTACGTGCATTGAGCACAGACTACCGATTGTTGTGATGACATCAACCATACAGAAATGACGTTTCTGCCCTGCTACCTATACGGCAGCTAATAACTGCTACCGTTATTAACGTCAGTGTGCTGACAACCAGCAGCATGACCTCAAGCAGTGTCATCTGTGAGGAAAGATGGTTGCTCGCAGTGATAAATTGCGGTAATATCTTACAACATGTACTGGTGCTGCCCTTACGACTTCAGTCACCTGGTGTAGCTTCTGCTTCAAAACCTTCGAAAACTCCAGCCATGTCACACATCATGAGAAGACGGCTTGCGGTCTCACCCCTAGCCATAAAATGTATTCGTGTGGGAACTATGCTAAAGTGTTCGCCAGGGCTGGTAAGTTGAAAGCACATACCAAAGTGTGCAAGGGTCCTGATCCACTATCAACTAAGAAGCAGAGAATGACCGCGCTTAAGCCTGTAGTCATACCTAAGCCAAGCACCAGCCGAACATTGCTGGTGACAGAGGCGGGTTTTGGTCAACATCCACGACTTCATCATTGCAGAAGTGGGAATCTGGGGTAACTTGAAGACTTGTGTGGTAGAAAATAATACCAGTTCTGTCAAGGACACATGTACATACTTGGACTCTATCAAGGTTAAACTAATAAGCCAACTTCTAGAAGAAATTGAAGAGGATGGTCCACTCAAGTATTACATCGTGCTTGAGTGCAATTGTGAAAAGCCAATGGGTACGTGTGAAGACAAGAGGGCCTTCAAAACCACGAATGTTCCACTCTTTGCAGTTCGTGAAGTGGAGGATGTCATTACTGAATACATCTTTAAGATATGTAAAGAGGAAGAATACTAATTATGAAAGGGGTCCGGATGGTCTTTTTATGGCGACTACAACTACACATTAACAAGCTTGATCCACTTCGAGCTAGCTCCTACATCGAAATACCTACCTGCATCAAAGAAAAATATGCGGTGGTCAATCTGTAAATACTTAGATGAGCACATATGTTTTAAGTGTGCAATTCTGGTCAAGTTAAATGCGGGTGAGCATCTGAGCATGTTAATCAGTGCTACAATGACTTGGAGGGGAAGTTCAACTTCACTAACAACGAGTTTCCCAATCCACTTCGCCAGATACCTCTGTTCGAGAAACAGAATCCTCGTGCCTGCATAAACATCTATAGCATCGACGAAAACCAGATGATTGTAACATCACGAGTCGCTCTAGAAGAGAAAAGATCATCTTTCAAACTTCTGTTCTTGGTCTTGAAATATGCGGTTTTTGTGAATTGTGTGGATAATTGTTTGACATATGCTGAGATGTGTTTGAAATATGATGAATTGTGTTTGAAATATGAGTATTAGTGTTTAAAATGTGTGTTCACATTAGTAAAAAACACGTCTGTATTCTTTTAGAGGAATGATTCTGAGTTAATAAATTAATTTAATGGAATGTGCTTCCAGATTTTCTTGAGTCATACATCTTTTATTGAGTTTTATTTTTTGTATTGGTCTTGGAATATATTGAGAGATATCCGTTTGTATTGTGATTTCCTGACACCAAATAAGAAATTTCCGCATTTTAATCAGGTGGTACTTGAATAAAAATATCCATTACTCATTCGTTAAATAGGCTAAGTACAGCCGTGAAACACTCGTTTGTAACATGATTCTCTCCCTCCTTGAGGTCTGGTTAATGTTAAGAATTGTGTGTCTATAAAAGCAAGGAAGTGGAATGGTAGCAAAATATTAGACGACTATAATGATCACGAGAAATGTGAACATGATGATTCTAATAGTACTATCCCAGGTCTTGTTAATTATTTGGAATTAAAAGTTAACGAAGAAAGTAGCATTTTCATGGGGAATTAAAAAAATTACACCAAGTTCTAGTCGCCTCCATGAAATTGAGAGCACTATAGAACAGCCTAAAGCTGAAAAGGTCGAAGACTGCTATGATTCACCTGAAGCTTACAAGAACTAACTATGATTAAGAACTTGAAGCTCACAAGATCGAATACTGTGATAAAGTGTTGAGACCAAAATGATGGAAAGACTTATTAAACTAAATTATTCAGATTAGGCTTATGATGGTCAGTGGGGTGATTACAATTTTAATGGCTTTGAGGCTGTTATTAAAAACGGAACTTTAGAGGTCTTAAAAGTATTAGTAATGAAAATTTACGTAAGATGTTAGAAGCCGAAGATATTTATTATGCTACATGGAAATATTCTAACCTATTGGTAGATAGGTTAAGACTTCTACTTGCCTCGCAAAAATGAAGAAAATTTACCCAATACCAAACAAATATGCTCTATACTTCGTGAAATAAGAAATGTATGCTACATACAACAATAACTTGTTTTGTCTGCATGTGTATAAAAGTGAAAAACCAAATTATACTTTGGATAAAAAAGTTTGTTTTATTTATTGTAATCTAATTTCTAGCTAAGGTTTGGTTCTCGTAGAACAACTTCTAACTTAAAGATGTAAAATTCGTAATAAATGACTAACAAAACGGAGAGTCATAATAACGTCTTGCCGTCAATTGTGGCGGGTACGTGCTACATTGTAACTAAAATCATTTGGAACCAAATGTGGTTGGAGGCATTGTAGCCGGCTTGAGCTGGTTCCTATCGTTTCCTTTAGTATTTTAGCTAATGTATCCTGGATATCGTATCCTACTGAGTTGAATGTTTTATGCAAATGTGTGCCCGTTTCATTGAATGTCTGTTGTCAAGCCTGTAGCCAGGGCTGAATATGTAATGGTTCAAAACCCCTTGGTCTTGTAGGAAGCATAAAATACATATTTCAGGGATATTTCTGCTCTACAGTAGGCTTTAAATTTGCTGAGTTGGTATTTTTATACCCAGATTTTTTTCTATGTGTTTGATGTATCCTTGTAGCCTCGTGGTCTTGTAGCCTGGTAGTATTGTAGACTCGTAGCCGATTGGAACCTTGTAGCTTGTAGCTTTGTAGCCAAGAAGTCTTCTAGCCTTGTTCGAAATAAATAATTCAACTATGATCACCGAGATAAAGGATGGGTGGATGAGTGATTTATTCCTGCTCTAAAGGAAGTCATGTGAAGGGAGTTCGCAGCAAAAGGGAGTTATATGTGGATTTATATGTTACAGAAAATACAGAAAAACTGGCATGGTGTCTGTTAATGTAAAAGATAACTCACTCCTGGAAACTGTTTATTTTGATGCAAATAAACTAGGCGTGATAAAACTTAGAGCTAAAATTGAATATTTTGTGTGTATTTATAAATGGTCGATATAAATATTCCGTGTTGTTAAAATACGTAATTACCATCCGAGATGTTACTACTTGGAAGATTTACGAGGTTCGGCGGTACGTGGCGGATTCTATGGGGAAGAAATTCAGCCTACAAAGTACCCAAGCGATTATTAAGTAGAAAAATTGATGTATTAGAAAGATGATCCCTTGTTTGTGAAGTGTCTAGGATTCGATAAATGTGAAAATCAGTTGAATAAAATCGACTGATGTCATATGAATTTTAATGTTTTGAAATGTTGTAAATTTTTATATTAATAAATGCAAGTCTAAAATAAATAAAAAAATGTATTTATTTATGTACTGTTTGAAACTTTTCACTAGTTACGAGAGGTCGGGATGTTCGTCGAAGGTGCTTAAAATGATATTAGGAGGCTGGGGACGCGTGGCGACAGGTCTAAATGACGCAGCTATTTGGGGTGTGGATGGTTCAGGGTGAGGGGGAGGGGGTAGGTCTGCTGACGTCAAAGGCCGTGCGTCAGTGAAGAGTGTGCTTGGCACGCACGAATAGGACTGCAATAGAAAGGGTAGAGGGGTGGGGACAGTTGAACAATTGCAGCCTTAGGATGTATCATTCGTAGTTATCAACAGAGCTAGTAAGATGTGTCGGGCCACCTATGAGAAGATTGTTAAGGATGAGTTCTATGCGTGCTGTCAGGAGGCTAGCGGACGGGAAGAAGCTCTTGCGATGGATGAAGACGAAGAGTCCAGGGAAGACATCGCAGATGTACCTGTGAACACCTCCACTCTGACTGTGGAGGACTTTGGAGCTGTGTGGTGCTTGTATAGTTGTGTGGGCAAAGTATTTGATGCTAGTATGGAAAGTACTGCGGAGCGGGGTGTTGTGAAGAGGGTCGGTAACGCCTTCTGTTAACAAGGGGGAGAAGATGGTGCGAAGGATTGTGTGTTTTTTTTATTAAATAGTATTAAATATTATTTTGATATTTTATTTACTTCGACTTCTTGCCACGACTTAAAAAAATACTTTTTTCATTTGATATGAAGTGCAACTCGTAGTGGCAGTAGGTAATGGCTTTGCTCGTAGCGACAGTAGGTAATGGCTGAGGTGAGTGTTGTAACTGCATCATATACACTGTAGCGATCACACATTAAGTTGAAACGTAAAATGTTATGTGTCGGATGTGGTCTCTCTCGTGAAGATAGGGGATCATCTAATACTGTACAAATGTGAATCGGTATTTTTGTTTGTAGCATAATATTCTCGTGAACGATTAAAGCTGCTTGTTTTTTTTTCTTTCATTAAAAATTTTAGGGGAGGGAGATGGATATATACCCAAACATTTAAAATATCTGCTTCCGTGCAGCTTTTAAAACATGGGTACGCAAACATGAGAAGAGATTATTACTTGTGAGTTAGGACTCTGAAAAATTTCTGGTCAGCTAAGATGGAGTAATAAATGTTTTTAAAATTATCATTACTTTAACTATCGCATCCACAACGATAGTATTAATAACATATATTTTAGTTAAAACCTATAAATGATAAGACTTTATGAAAAAATGATGGTTACAACAAAATGACTGAGGATTTTATGGTCTATAAGGATCATAACAACTTTGGTACGGGATAGAAAGTCGGCCTTACATACACTAAGGTGCTTTAGGATGGTGATGACATCATCGGATGAAATCAATATGGCGGAATCCAGGATGGCTGCCTCCGCAGACAACGATGGTTTATATTTTTTATTTTGATAATAAATTTATTTTAAAGAATGTGGTGTAACGAAAAATTGTAATAGGAATGAGTGGGGTGCTCGATGATGATGTCATTGTAACAGAGGAGCAGGGTGCTAGATGGTGTATTCGTAATGTAGAGGAGTGGGGTGTTCGATGCGTAAGTTCTTTAATTAAAATTTTACTAAATAATATATTTTTTAAATTTTATTTTAAAATTTTGATTATTTAAATTTTTATAAATTTTAAATTTTTTTCATTAAAATCGGATAATAAATAAAGATTTTCAAGATGGCGGACGAATCTATAAATGTCGGAATGTTCTAGAAAACAAAATGGCGGATAAAACAAAATGGCCACCGGAAGTGACGTAATCCAATATGGCCGCCGGAAGTGACGTAATCCAAGATGGCCGCCGGAAGTGACGTAATCCAAGATGGCCACCGGAAGTGACGTAATCCGAGATGGCCGCCGTGGCTCCCCGGCTCCCCCTCCCCCCTCCCCTGCCCTCATATGAACTATATTTACCTACTTCTGATTCTTCGTAGAATATTATCCGGATTCGGACTCCCAAGTTATGAGTTTCGTTTTCAACAAGGTTAACAGACACATGAAAGAAATAGTGTTTTTGTTGTAGACTTTACATGTTTTTGGGGGTTTTGTTAATGTGCCGAGATTATTCCTGCAGATTTATTATCAAAGTAGGTGACCTCATAATCCGTAAATTTGAAAAGATAGCCGTCAATTTAAAAAGATACCCGGATAATTTGTAACCAGTGTAAATTTAAGCTGAAATTTTTTTAAATAGTGTGGTTAGCGCACGTGTGTCATGCGTCGGCAAAGCTCTTTAGTCACCTTTGAAGTCACTTATGCTATTGGCTGACGACTCATCTGTATGACTTTTGGCCAATAAGAAACACTAAAAAAATCTGTAACGAATCACGGGCAACTACGTTGAGACGTCTCACAAGACAGCGTCCAATGAGTGGGTGACGTCTGCTCGAGCAAATGTAGAACTTTTGAGTCCATCGTGAAAGTTACTGAACCCTGCTCATGACTCACCGGGTGGGTTTCGGGGGTGGAATCCACCCTCAAGACAAGAAAAGGGAAACCACGGCTAAGGCGGCGTCCACGAAGGACGAAGGAGCGAGACTTAATTAATCCCACACGAGGGCGCTCGCCACGCACCAAGGCATTGTTCTGGAAGGGCCGGCCGCAGGATCGATGCTGGAGGGAGGGTGGGAGGGAGGGGGCGGACAAGGGGCGGGGGTGGCGGGGAATTGTCGCCGGGGCGAAGAAGTGGCAATGCTTCAAGCCTCGCCAGACAGCGTCCCCGCCGCCCGCAGCAGCCGCGAGAAGAAATTAACTGCCGGCTGGATGCCCCTTCATAAAACAATGGGCCGAAGGAGAGCCGTATCTCAGCTCCTCCGGCGCATCTGGCCGCGGCACGCCCTGGAAAAAAAAATCCTTCTATTATTACGGGAAAATAATATTGCAAATCACTGAACTATCCTATGGTTCATTCAATAATATTAACAATTAATGCACCTCCAAAATATTACAAGTAATTAAAATATATCACCTAAACCTAGGTACAATCTGAAGTCTTCGGGATGTGTTGACCAGTAATAAAATAAAGCCATCCCCAATCGAATACCGTGAAATTTCACGATACGATTAATCGCTTGTTAAAATAAAAATACTCATGACTAGCCATGGTGCCACAGAATTCGGGCTTTGAATGTTCTTCAGTTTTGCAGAATTTTTTGCCAAAAGATTTACATAAATAAATGTTTCAAATAGTTGTTTTTTTTCAGCTTCTTTATAAGTCATAATATGTGTAATGTTTGGTGAAATCGTTCAAAATATTCCTCGTTATTCAAAATATAAATTTTACAACTTGTTTATTTAGTTTGTACCTAACATTATATTGACTGAGAGGTCATTAGAGGCGGTAGCTGTAAAGGACACAGGCGAAGGACTCCTATGGACCATTGCAAGGAATCGTCCCAGCTATCGCATGGAGTAATTAGGAAAACAATGGAAAAACAGAAATCTGGATGGCTGTAAAGGTGTTGAAACCCAAATCTTTTAGAATGCAAGTTCAGTATCTTAACACTGCACCACCTCTGTTTTTACCCTTTCTTTTCAATCATGTACTTCAGAGTGAAATGTACAAATGAAAATAATTTGTTTTCCCAGACCTTTCATAGTTTTCCTTCAGCACTCAAAAATTCCGACTTTTTATGCAGTGTGTGACCAAGCTGCCTATGACAGTGAGGTGGGATGATAAGAGCGACGCCTGCTGCTGCATCTAGCGCGGTGTCTCCTCTAAGCGCTAGGCTATGATCCGGTGCGCAGTGTTCTCGTCGTGCATAGGAAAACCATGAAATCTGAGCTGTAACAGTAACATTATACGGCAGAGAAATGAAGATAAAGGTGTAATGCAAGTCACTCTGAAAACACGCACCTTCTAAAAACACAGTTAAAGAACTTAACCCGGAATCAAAACTACTTACCGGCCCTCAGCGAATTTTTAAATACTTTTCGTTAATAGATACCACTCGGATATCCTGAGAAAATCGCGTGGTATCTTCTGAAACTCTGCACAGCGTGTGGGTGCCCAGGTTTCAGAAGAAACCTCGTGGCACCATTGAATATATATAATGTATAGAAGTCGCGAGCCCAGGTTAAATTTTCTGTCCGGTTTCTTAGAAGAATTGTTGTAGTTCCAAGCTCCGCCGCTGCGATCGCTTTCATCGCTGGGTATCGGCCGTATACGCCCCTGGCGGTATTTGGCAGAACTAGGTTAACCAGCCCAGTCGTGACATCATCCTTCACCCCCCCCCCCCCCCTCCGAAAATCCCAGACCAACGATTCAAATTACCCGGCAGGTCTTATCAGCATCGTTAGGCGACCTTGAAGAGGAGCTTCCCTTACCGTCGTTTGAGAATGATGAAATCCCAAAAGAAGCTAGCCACGGAAATCACTGAATGATGGGATTCTGTACCCGAGTGAAGTGAAAATTAGCTATTAAAACTTTGTATTGGGCCAATAGTCAGTGTTCCGTTCAAAATATGGTTTTATTTTAAAAGTAAAATACTTATTTAAACTATATTTCGCGTTTGTACAAATTTACTTTTAGATATTGGCAAAGAAAATCAACATACCTTAAACAACCTTCTCTTATTCAACCTTATCTATTAAGTTTACTATAGTAAAAGGGGTAGATATTTTTAAAAATAAAAATAAAAATGTAACCCACTAAATCAGTATTGGCAAGATATATATAAATTCAATATTAAAATACGCACATTAAAATTTTTTGTAATTAACTTTTTTCGGTAATAAAAATTCAGGATGATTTTGGTTTAATTGGTTTACGTATATTGCTATATTTTCTAAATCACATAGAAAAGGGAAAACAGTGCATCAGTGAAAATTCAAAAATTTAGTTTAAGTAATACTAGCCATACCAAAAGATCAATATGCGAGATAAGAAATTTGGTAACAGCTCTACATTTCAAATAAAAATGCATTGGTTTCATGAATACTGAAATGTATGCGTAATAAGGCAATTATGTTATTATACTAAGCATGACTATAACTAAAAAAATTACAGTAATTTAAAACGATGGCAGTCTTAACATACAATAAGTGCGCGAGTCTTAGTTTATTTTTTAATTGGCTTCTTCGTCAGATGGAAAAGAGTTAAGATTTAATCAAGGAAAAATATATTCTCAAAGTCACTAAACCGGGAGATAGAAAATAAGGTAGGTACTTAATTTTAAATAAAAGTTAAAATAGACTTACGCTAAACCAATTAAAAATAAGTCGTAAAAATATTTTTATTTATTAAATATGTTCTATACTTGACAGTTCTTTGTGTATAATTCTTCAAAAATCTTTGAAATTTAATACATATTTTCTTAAAATGGTAGAATATCAGCAAAACCCGGAAATTACGTGAGCAAAGCCACGGGTTATTAGATACACTTTTATTATAAAATAAAAACAATTATGCATTTGTAGTTCACGAATGTGATATTTTGTTTATTGCTTCACAACATTCATTTGCCAGTCTCAAATTTCATCGTACCACTTGTCAGAAATGTCACCAAAAATGAGAGATAGTTTTTTTTTTGACGAATTTCAATTACGAGGAAACCTTTCGCAAGACTTTTTTCTTCGCAGTAGTCACTGGAACACCATTAATTTAAATCCACTAAGATAATAAAATTGTATGTATAATGATTTGTTTTTGTATATTTATATAACTTCCCAACCAATTTTTAATGATTTTCATGTGAATAAAATCTTGTAAAGCAATTTAATTAACTGTGTCATAATACTTCTGATTAGATGGAAATACAAACTTTTCATCAGTAATATACGATGATAAAAATATTTATTATTGCAAAATAATATTCACTGTTCAAATGCAAATTTAAATAGATTATTCATACATGTTTCCTGCTAATTAATGGTTTAAAATAATAATTTTTTAGTATAAAATCATTTTTCTCTTGTGTTAAAATGGGTTGCTAAAATGAGGAATTATAAATATGTCACTTACTAAGTCCGTGCACAGATTTACACAAAACAGCAATGTAAATAATCGTTTTTGGTAGTTTCTAATTTTGTGCCCTGGATAACATGAATTTGGTTTAATTCATACCAAAGTGAATTTTTCGAACAACTTATATTGATGTCATAAATAAATATTTATTTTATATTAAAAATCCACAAACAGTTTTTAAAATATAATATTTATCACGCCAGATGGAATAATAAACAAAAAATAGCTCATATATGTTGTCTGTGTTTAAAGAATTGTATTATATTTCCTGGAAATAATATTTACCTTTCGGTTATTAAAAGAAAATATATTTGTATTCAAAATACTTGCGCATCGTTTTTACGAGCATAAAGGCTGGGATACATTCGCAATAGCACGCAAACAGCACACAGATAGCACACACGCACAGAGCTTGATGCTACATTCACGCACAACACAACACAAAATAATACCGGAAGCATTCAAAAAAGTTTTTTAAATGTAAAACTCCCGTTCACAATTTTGGTCACTGAAGTTGGCATACGTGATGTTTGTTTAGATTCGTGTGTTGTTATTGTGGTACGGTTTTCGTTAAACCCAGAAATATTTTAAATATTTCAAAGTTTACGTACAAAACACAATGAGCATTCAAAAATATATATCACTGTTTATTTAAAATCCGGCTTCTTTAACACATTCAGACACAGACTTCCAAGCATTTAATTTAGCTTCTTCATTTTTGTATCCTGCGGATCCCCTGTCATACACAATATTTTTACTTTCTATTACAGCTATCAAAAAGCTATCAAATGTGCCTTCCATTTTTATGTTATCGCGTGTTTGAAAACAATAACAAACCACTCAAGTCAACAGCACCAATACTTTCGTGACAATTGTTCTTTTATAAGCCCACTCGAGTAGTACTTAAACTGTTTGCTGATTAGCTACCACCATGGTCGCGCACAGAAAATAACCTAAAAGTTAAGTTAATGAACTTTCTGTGCGCCGATCCTGTGCTATTTTTCTGTGCGCGTGCTATTTGCCAATGTGGCAGCTCATATCTAATAGTGTATGTTGAACTTCTGTGCGTCTGTGCTGTTTGCTTGCTATTGCGAATGTAGCCCGGGCTTAACTTGTGTATCTAACCTCAAAACAAGGAATATAAAGAGTGGGAACTCAATGCTATAACAAACACTCTTATTTTCTTTGGAGATCCGGGAAATGTGCGTTATTTATAAGAAACTTAACATAGTAAATCGTTAACTTTTCAGATCTATGTTGGCAAAATTGATTTTTTTTGTGGTCATTCGCTACTGGGAATATTCACCATATAACGTTTAAGATTACTTATTTTGAATTACGAAACAACCAAAACATTATGTAGAAATGCTTCATCTTATGTTAAAAAAATTATAAACTGCATAGCCACAAAGTATGACATCATACCATTAGTTTCAGTTACTAATAACAACACGTGCACGCGTTTGAACAGTCATCGCAGCCATAGTTGTTTCATAGCTACCAAAATCATTCAACGTTGTCAAGAATTATTCCAAATTATGTTTTGCCATTTTACTCAATGCGCCACTCCGTTAACACAACATTTTATAAATTCTGAACTACGAATGTCAGTGGGAATGTACACTATACTGTACATTCCAATCTGATACGCTTTAAGAAATTTCTGTAGTTTTCTTATTATTAAAACTTAATTTTTGATGTTGGCATCTTTTAACCACACTTTTTTTTTTTTTCGGTGGCCGTACTCCTCCAATTCAGTTCCGCCCGCCGGTATCTAAGCGCTCAGATTTCAACAAAAGGCACCGCCTCTCGATAGAGTGAAACAGAGAATAACGCGCACGACCTTGAAAAAAGCGACGCTACAGCGCTCTGGCGTGGAAGCTGGTAACTACGAGTACCCTCTTGTGGAAAGAAGAGCTGTCTAGCGGCGGAGCTAACAACTACCTCAGTTTTGGATCCGAAAATTGGAATAATAAATCCTATCCCCTCGCGACTTCTATAAGTTATATATATTCAATGGTGGCACTGAGAACTGCGCAGGATATCCGAGTGGTGTCTGGTTACGAGAAGCATTCAAGAACACGCTGATTGCGGTTGGGTGGTTCTGTTTCCGTATATTACGTTGTCAAACTATTGTTACGAACGTAAGCAGAGCTGCAGCGCGCAGGTGTAAGCTGGCTGACATCATGTGGCCACCGTTAAGTGAGACCTGCCGCGCGCGTCTGTAGATTACAAGGGTTACCGCTTTCCCCCCTCCTTCCACCCGCTCCTCGCGCGGCGCCGATAACCTGACACTTGACACCTGACAGCTGGGGAGTTCCGCGAGCCACGTGGCAGCTGCCGACGCGTGTCTAGAGATTTCTCGCGTCGGGTCGGCGCGGAATAACGCGACTGGCCCCAGCCGCACTCGTGAATTCTAGAAGTGGCGCCAGTGATATATAAGCCGAGGACGCCGGCCTTCGATTGGAGTTTAGCTGGGAGCTGGGAGTTTTCCCGCGGCGGAGTTTCCGGGGCGATAGTGCAGCGGGTGCCGCAAAGCTGCGAAGTCCTTGGGCAAAGGTTCCATGGCAGGGAGTGAGTCAGTTAAGTGGAATCAGGAGTTTTCCCGCGGCGGAGTTTCCGGGCGATAGAGCGGCGAAGTCCCTGGACGAAGGTTCCAGGGCGGAGAGTTCAGTTCCGGGCGATAGTGTCGCTGGCGCGGCTGAGTTCCGAGTGAAGTTCCGAGCGAAGCGTCGAGTGGATCCTCAACGAAGGGAAGTGCGATGGCGGCGGCGGAGTGCGGCGACGGGGTCCTGTGACGGAGGTCCGCGAGGGGTGCTGCGGCGAGAGTTGCGCCAGAGGTGCGGCCCAGCGAGGTGTGCGGTGTGTAAAAACGAGTGACTTGGGAAGCAACTATTTAAAGTGAAATTGATTATTTGACATTTTTAGATTATTTGTTAGTGAAGTAAATAGTGGCAATAAATTAAACTGTGTGGTCTTTAATTGGGCTATCCTTTACGAACCCGATCGCAACACTATGTTTCCAAATGAGTGAAAAGGGTAAAAACGCTTGTTTTCAGAACAATTTCTATACTTGAAACGCCCGGTACAGATTTCTGAATGCACGCAAGGGCCATTGCACCTTTATTTTCATTTCTCCGCCGTATAATGTTATGGTTACCGCTCAAATTTCATAGTTTTTCCATGCAAGAGAAGACTGTGCGCCAGTCCAGAGGAGACACCGCGCTAGAAGCACCAGCTAGCGTCGCGCTTATCATCCCGCCTCGCAAACACTGAGAGGCCTACTATCCTGGCTAAGCGGGTCCCTAAGATAAGTAGTTTAGTTAATAATTATGTTTCTATAAATTTAAGTTTATGCTCACGATTCTAAATGAATTCATAAAATAAGCATGGGTGATAGTTTGAATAAAGTTCTATAAAATTTATAAGTGTTTATTTTATGGTTTAAAAAACCTTACGGCCAATTTGTACTTCTATCCTAGCATGATAAAACGATCGTTATCTTGTAGTTTAAAGTTTTGATTTAAATGTTTATCTATGGCCTTCTAAGAAACCTCTAATTTTAAATTATCAGTCAATAAAGAAAAATTTGGTTTGTCGAAAATAGTAAAAAAAAAACCTGACATTTCACTGGTTTACGCGAAAAAGAATTTCAAATTAATATATAATGTTATATTAAAATTAAAGAGATTTGTAGCAAAGACTACATACCAACGGTAATTGAAACTGTATACTACACAACATTATGCTTTCCATTTAGGCTACAATTAAAATGTAAATAGGATTTTTTAGGTTCCCAAAAATAATAATTAGGGCTCATTGAAGTGCTAGAAACATTTATATTGTATCAACTATATTATTAATTAATTAAAATCGCCGGCAAAATACAAAACCATGGATACAAAATAATTATGGAAACTATCCTTTTAAACTATGTACAGGTTAGGACCAAACCTCTTTAAAATGGTGATCATAAGAATGTGAATTTCTTTCAATCAACATTTGTGGCCTAGTTAGTACATAATAACTAGTTCGCCCACGAGAAATAATCCGTTGTTTCCTTCTAGCTAAGCGCTGTATCCCATCTGTAAAAAAAATGATAACAAACAAGAAAAATTGCTTGGAAAGTTGTTACACTTCCCACACAGTAGAAATGTTTGTCTTGCACATGCCTGCATCACAGTAGGAACGTTACAGTGGACATTTAGGTCATCGTCAGATTTCTGAAATGTAGCTCAAACATGACACGCTGTCATTGCGATAATTTTTAATTAAAAATTCACGACATAAATACCGCAAAAACGGATTACTCCACGATTGCCGGGATACCGTTCGTGTTGGTTTATTGCATTTTCAGAAATTTTTGTTTCATTGAAATTTGTAGTACGTTTATTAAACTAAATAGGCCTATGCATTGCGTATTACTTATTGGTGATCAATTTTGCGGCAGATATATTCTATTTTTACAAAGTGAACTTATATTTTTGCACGAATGATTACATCATGACCACTAAGTAGTAGAGTATCCAAGATTCTTTTTTTTTTTAAATATTCCTTTATTTTATTCTGGAATCATCCAACATGACATTCAAGACCTAGCCTTAAGGCTGTATGGTAGGTTATCGCCTTTTTACGCCATAAATGTTTTAATCCAGAACAATCTGTACGGATGATTGTTTTTTTTTTTTTTTTTTGCGGCAAATTTAGTCTCCGGGACATACGCTACATACTATTGCTATTTGTTAAGGGGACCTGCTAGTCAGGTGTGTGTGTGTGAGAGAGAGTGTGTTTTAGTGAGGCGGGATGGTAAGGACGACACTCGCTGGTGCTTGTAGCGCGGTATCGCCTCTATGCTCAAGGCTGTGGACTGGCGACCCAATCTTCTCGCCGTGCATAGGCCAACTATGATGAGATATGAACGGCGGAGAAATGAAGATAAAGTGTCATGTAAGTCGTCAGTACCGGATGTTTCATGCCTAAATATTATTACGAAAACACACATTTTAGCCACTTTCACTCTTCTAAAAATACAGCTTAACAGCTCAGCGTATTCTTAAATGATTTTCCTAAGCATATCCCACTTTAATAACTTAAACAGTTTTCAATTTTCTTTTTGAAGCTCTGTTGACCGTATGTGCGACCGTGTAGGCGCATGGCTTCTAACAGTCAGGCAATGCTCCGTGGTAGCTCACTAAAAAATCATTTTCCATGTTCGAAATATTTCCTAGTAAATATAAAAAAAATTTAAAAAAAATAATCCAACATGGTGTGGAGCCGAGCCTTTGTGGTGGGCGGTGGCTCCTCTGAACCGTCGCTTAGGGCGAGAGTCGCCTGCCTCGTCCCCGCGTGTTACCTCGCCACTCCAAGACATGTTGACTTGGCGCTGGATAAACGGAACAGGATCGCGTTCTCCAGACGTCGTTCCTCACACTCGACCGCAAACAAAGAAGGAGGAGGTGGAGCTGGAGGGGAGAAAAAACCAGCGGGTCCAGGCGGAGAGACTAGCCAGCGTCACCGGTGTTGCCACATCTACTCGGGTCGGGGACGCACCACAACGCCGAAATGCCAAATTGACCACAACACCAACAGCTAGAAAACTGCTGTGTACCACAACGCCGAATTACCACAACGCCGAAAAATGTCATTGCAGGACTGCCACAAAGGTTAGGTTAGGTTAGACTAGGTTAGACTAGGTTAGGTTAGACTAGGTTAGGTTAGGCTAGGTTAGGTTAGGTTAGGTAAGGTTAGGTTTTATTGTGGTATTTCGGCGTTAAGGTACATTTATGAAACACACAAAAATTCATTCAGTTGTTATTTCGGCGTTGTGGTACACAGCAGTTTTCTAGCTGTCGGCGTTGTGGTCAATTTTGACATTCGGCGTTATGGTATTTCGGCGTTGTGGTAACGACCCCTCAGGTCTGATTTATTCTAATGGAGAAGGAAAGGGGGAAAAAGGTAGGGGGAGAGAAAAATTTAATACTTATATAATTTTAAAGTTTGGGTTTGATCTTATACCCTTGCCGGAGTTATCACGGGCAGTAGTTATTTTTTCCTGCAATTTTTTGACGTGATAACGTCTTACAAATCGATGAACGCCGGCTGCACGCACAAAAAAAGCATGACTCATTGCCACGTTCCGCCTGAGCCGAGCGTGCAAGAACCGGCCAACCACCGTGCGAGAAAATCTTCTATAATGTCAAACAGGTTAAGGCGGGATTTTTTAACTAATTGTTCGTAATTATATTTAAACAAAATATTTAAATTAAATTTGCAAAAACTGTAAATAATATTTGAAAATTAAAAAGTACGCAATTTTTCGTCAGTGTTTTCTTATGACGTTATCACGTAAAATTATCGTCCGTAAACCGACTTACAGACATCTCCATAGAATAAAACGAAGGATTTAAACGGGATTCAACCTCTTTCATCAAGAAAAATTTACCCACGGAAAGGGCGAACATATGTTAGATGTCCAAGGGAGGGGGAAAAAAAGGGGGGGGGGGGGCAGCGGACTAACGTTCTTCATTCCCGTTTCACAGCGAGTCCACGCAGTGAGAGGCGTTTTAATTCCCGAGGGGGGGGGGGGGGGGTTATCCCTCTCCTACACCCGGGATTTAAGCCATTGGTCCATGGAGCCATAAAACAATAAACAAAAACAACAGTAAAAAAATTAAATAATAGTTTGTGACGATCAGTTAAAAAAAATTCTAAACACATTTAAGGAGAATGTTAAGCACGGGTAATCATACATAAAACCATAGATCTGTTTTTTTTACATTCTTTAAATAATTCATGCAATGGGGAATTTCGGTTTAAAACAATTTTTTTAGACAATACTCATTGGAGTTTTGCACTGTTTGTCATAGAAAAAAAAAATTCTAGAATCAAACATATGGACGCAAAGATGAAACTAAACAGGTATTATGAAAAACGACCAACACAGTAGGTTTCCTATGAAAAAACAGTTGAAACGTTATTTTGCATTCTTGAATTTTTTTTCCATTCCAAACAGTGCAAAACTGCAATTACGTATTACCAAATAATAATAATAATAATTAAATATATGTTTTATGTTTTTTTTTTCCCGCGCTACGGAAGGGGAAACAGTTGTTACTCCATACTGGGAAATGACACTACATTGTCCTACGGGAATTTCTCTCTCAGACCTTGAGTGCAGGGCCGTCGAGATATACAAAGAGCCCTAAGGCAAATGATTATATCGAGCCCGTTCCTCTCATTATTTAGTATTCAATTTTTCGGACCCCACAATCACAATTTATATATATATATACATATATATATATATATATATATATATATATACTACACGTTACAGGGAACATAACTGTAAATGTGACCTGAGCGTATTGCATAACTTGTCGGTTTTTAATGAATCATATTAGCAAAAGACTTGTCATTGATACATGTTCTCGGGGTGAAAACATTAATAAAATAAAATTCTGAAACTCATCCGGGCCCCGGGGGATATTCCCCCCACCTCTCGACGACCCCGCGCGTGTGTTACGCCCTTGTTGCGCGGCCTGTGTTGGGGAGTTGGGGTCCGGCCGTCAGGGCGTGTCGAGAAGTCAAACAGGGCATGAAAGGGGGGGGAGGGTGGGGGGAAGAATTTCTACGTCATCGCCCCCGGTACTTATAGCCCAATACCTCGTGGAGGCAGTGGCATTCCTTTTCTGCCTCTTCTGTTTTCGTGGCGCGCGCGCTGGCTGTCACATGGATGAGGCAGGAGGGGGGGGGGGAGGTGAGGAGAGGGGGCAAAGACATACACACACTTCGACCCCACCCATAGACTCATATCTCTGACGAACACTGAGATTTATTTATTTAGTTCCGTGGATCCCGCGTGGAGTTGAACTTGTCAATATTTACACACTGCACATATAAACATACATACAGGCTGTCCTATAACTCGAAGTCAAGCCGAAAACGGTTTAAAGATAGGGGCAGGCATTTTTCGCGAAAAGATCCGAGTGCCTATTAGACTGCAACAAGGTATACCCGCGCCTGTGGTTTCTTCCTTGTGATTGGCGGCCGTCTGCGAGAGTTGTCGTTGCCTTATTTGACCGAGCCACTCAGGACGCGTTTGCTTCCGCACTGAATCACTGTGATTGGTGTTTTACAATCGATATGTACCTGGGAGAAACTCGCCCAATCACGAAACATAGACGATGATACAGTGTTTTAACTTTCATCTAGTCTCGAAATCTTTTCGCGAAATCTGCTTGCCCCTATTTATAGACTAATTAACAACGTTTCTGAATTAAAAATTTCAAAAATGTTGAAGTTTTAGAGTTAAAGGAGTTTGTTTCAAAAGTTTTTAAATCCTCACCCTGCACCAAATTATTAGACGCTGTGACTACAAATTTTGGATACGGTATCATAAATAACACTACTATTGATAACAATTTAAAATAAAATCAGAAATGATAAAAATTATCTGTACAACTTATGCGGGGAATATTTTTAATCGTTAAGATGACTATTCACACTTTAAAAAAATACTTTCCTAACTTAGCCAGTTATTATCTTTATTTTCAAATAACTTGCTTAGTTAACAGTATAAATTTGTTTTTAATTATGACTAGTAAAATTTACCCGATATTTTTCCCGCATAGGTCTCACAAATTGTTTTACCCTAAAAGTATTATGTAAGATTTTAATTTAAATTGTTATCAATAGTAAGATTATTTACGATTGCGTAGCAAAAAGTTTTAAGTTCAGTAAATTAATAATTTGGTGGCGTTTGGGGATTAAAAAATGTTTTGAAAATGTCTATAACTTGGAAAAAAAAACAGTTTTTACACGCTTTATATTAGCTTCACCTGTATGTATGTATGTTTGTTTGTTTGTTTGTATGTATGTTTGTAACCGACTCCTTTGGGTGCGATTTTGACCCACTTAAACGACCAGATTTCATTCAAACTTTGTAGATTTATCGAGGACTAGTGTACGTACAGACCGCGAAGCCAGGCTCCGAGCTGGCTGGCGGCCCCGCACGGCCACTGACGTCATGCGCCATCCAATGACGTAAGCCATGCCACGCGTGCCTGCACCAGCCTTTGGGAATTCCGCGGGCCATCGCGCGAGCTGCCGATGCGCTTCTCGACGCTTCGGACGTCGGGTCGGCGCGGGATGACGCGACTGGCCCCAGCCACGCTCGTCACTTCTAGAAGGGCGCCAGGGTCTATATAAGCCTGGACGCTGGTCTCCGTGACAGTTGCTCGGCGAAGGGAAGTGCGACGGCAGCGACGGAGTACGACGAGAGTTCGGCGACGGAGGTCCACGAGGAGTGCTGCGGAAAGAGTTGCGCCAGAGGTGCGGCCCAGCGAGGTGTGCGGTAAGGACTTGAGATACTGAGGGCGAGTCATTTATTAATAGGCATTTTAAGTAAGATTATTTATTAGTGTTGTAAATATTAGCACTCAATATAACTGTGCAATAAAAAAATGGGTGCGTGTACTTATGTACGCGCGTGAGATGTTATACTTCTTTGGCATCATTAAAAAATAGTGTTTAATTGCATGCAAATAATTAATTAGAATAAAATAATAAAATGGCTGTAAAAAGATAGTCAACACAGTCAATAAATTTAAGTTTTAATTTAAAAAATTAAAACAATAAAATTTAGAGAATAATTAATTTATAACATAATTGGTGCTAAATATTATAAGATTCTTAAATTTAAAAATGTATTATTCATTATTTAATATTTTAAATAGAATAAATAAGTTTATTAATAAATTCAAAAATTTAATTGAAGTTTATTCATTTTTTAAATATTTATTATTTTCTTAATTTAATATTCACGTTTCATTTTAATCAAAAAGTTTTCATTAAATTTGATATTTTATTTTTATAAATATTTATTATTTTTCAATTTAATAATCAATATTAAAAATTAATATTTTAATTTGATATTCGATTTTAATTTTTATCACAATTTTTTATTAAAAGTTGTTATTAAATTTATTTATTTTGCAAATATTAAATAACCAATAATAAATATTCAACATTAATAATTTAAAAATATTTAGTATTAATTATATTAAATAATAATATTTAATTTATATCAATAAATAATACATACAGATAGTTAACCTCAATTATATTGGAGCACTTGAACAAGTATATAAGAATTATTTTTTTTCTAATGTTTACGAGTAGTAAATAATATTAATAAAAATATTCAATTTAAATCACTACTGAATATAATTTATTAGCACATATATAATTCGCATTTGAATGAAACTAAAACACGTATTGTGAATGTAGAAACTAGAAACATGTGGATAAATATTATAAATATGAAAACAGTGAACAGAGGCGACGAGCGTGCCAACATGCGCGACTAATAGAGGTTCTATTTCTATTTTGTTGGTAGCTTTTTTCCGAGACTTAATGAGCGGTTTAGCAGGCAGCTTCAACCTGTTAATTTTGTGTTATAGTGATTCGAGCGCATCTTAAAATTTCACTCTCATCATTTTTTCATAACGCGCCCACAGAAGTATAACTTCGAAAAAAGTAAAAAAAAAAAATACCTACCGCCGAGTTTTGTACCACGGCCCTTCAGCATATTGACCGCGCAGTATAAAAATTGCTCTGACAGAAGGTTACGAGGAGAATGTGCATTATATTTGATGTAATACCAAAATAATGTGGTTTTTTTAAACCTTGGAATTTACTCTTTACTATGACTATTTTAGTTTACCAAAATAAATACCATGGTAATTTCACTATCATAAAGTTTCATTTGGCACACCAATACGTTTGGTATGTCCCCTAATGTGGGTTTATGTTCATACACGTGGGTCCGCCATCTTCCTGTGAAAATATCGTCACATGGTGCGCGCGCAGCTTCAACCTGTTAATTTCATGTTACAGTGATGCGCGCGCATCTTAAAATTTCACTCTCATCATTTTTTTTTCATAACGCGCCTAAAGAAGTATAACTTCAAAAATAATAATTGGGCTATCCCTATACGAACCCAGTTCCTCCCACTCAACGATTATTAAAAAATCGTAACACTATGTGTAGTCAGTCTCACTCATCGTAACAACAACCAACCTGTTAATAAATACCTCAGATGTTATTTTGCTGATACATAGCGGCATGCAGATTTCGAGACTCGATGAAAGTTAAAACACTGTAGCACAGTCTGTGTTTCGTGATTGGGTGAGTTTCTCCCATGTACACGTCGATTTTAACAACATCAATCACAGTGATTCAGTGCGGAAGTAAACGCGTCCTGAGTGGCTCGGTCAAACAAGGCAACGAATTCTCTCACAGACGGCCGCCAATCACAAGGAAGAAACCACAGGTGCGGGTATACCTGTTGCAGTCTAATAAGTGTTAAGATCTTTTCGCGAAAAGTGCCTGCCCCTACTGATACATAATTGACTCGTCCACTTCGGAAGGGGTTGATTGGCCACCTGCCCTTCTGAGGATAAACGCCCTTGTTTCCGGGCGCTCGACCCGGCTGGGGATCGAACAAGACCAGCATCACCGCGGTTCTCGAGAACAACAGACGAGCGGTGTTCCCTGGAGCGTCCATCGGCGACTGCGCGCCAAGAGAAGGCACGATCAGTCCAGCTCCCCCAGTTCGGACTGGGCTGAAGCCTTCCCCCAAACACGATCAGACTTGTGTTTATTGCTGCTGTTTGGATGTGTCGTCCTATCGGAGAACGTGGAAGAATCTTTGGGTGTTGCAATTGCAGCTGTCAGTAGGCTTCAACAGCAGGGAGAGAGAGATCGTGTTTATGGTGTATGTCGCGCATCATGGATATAGATCGGAAATTTAGCGGGTCAATCTGGCCTCCCCATTGCTTCCCCATTGGTTGATTTCTTAGAATATTTTTAGCCTTGTTTGTTGGCACCATATGATTCGTTTAGTAGAAAAAAAATATAGCAAAGCAACTGAATGATAAAGAGTATAAATAAACATGTCTGCAACGACATCCAGCTGAAGGACTATGGACTGGCGAGACACACGGCAGTTCGGACTGAGTGCTCTCGAGCCCACAGTCAGATCTGATGGGAAGGATATATCAGCTCGTCAGGCCATCAGTTCTGACTGATCAGTCCACCGTCCTCACTCACACACGGCAGACCCGACTGTTCAGTTCCGACTGATGAGACCGAGCTGACAGTTCGTGATGATCGTGTGTGGGGGACCTTCAGGTTCCGGGCCTCGTGCTACTGAAGCAGGGAGGCGCTGACTCGTTGTTATTCGACATAAATGAGCTGAAAGCCCGGCTCTTTTCCAGAACCTCATCTCTCATCTCTATCTCTCTATCTCTTTCTTCCTTACCGCAGCTGCGAGACGATAATTACATACTGCGGGAGTGGCTAGCAACAGGGAAATCATGGAAAGTCGGAGGATGTTTTTTTTAGCAACAGGGAAAATTCCAGGAAGTTCTTAGATAGTCAATTTTTTAATGATGAAGTTGCTGAAAAATTAGTCTCTAGTGTATTTGGTTACATCCTGTACGTGTGCTTTATTGGCCCGCCCCGCACGACAGATCCACCAATGGGAGTGGGCTAACTCCTCGTCGACGTCGCTAGAGACGTGTGAACGGAGAGTTGAAGAAATGGGTTGAGTGGGCGGAAACGGTAGAACCCCGACAAAAAAGTATTAAACCGGCGCGCAGTAACGACCGCCACGTTTCCTCCTCTCGCGAAACAAAAATCCTGGTATGTGCCGCTCCACTATCGCTATCTTAGAAGGCGAGTGATCTGTCCACAAATTTGGCGAATTTTTTAACTACCATCGAGATAACCTATTAGTGACATTTTGACAGTTTTTTGACGTGATAACGTATTATCAATCTATGAAAGCCAACTGCACGCACGAAAAAGCATCATTCATTGTCACGTTCCGCCTGAGCCGAGCGTGCAAGCGAGAGCGCGGAACAAGCGATAGAGAGGCACGATCAGCCTAAGCGTTCGGCTTGTGACGCATCTATCTCTCTTCCACTCCATCGGCCGATGCGTCCGAGTAGAAGAGAGACAGCGGCAGCACACAACCTTCACGTGAACTGTTTTGTCAACTGTTTATGAAGTGAAGTGAAAAGTTAATGTGGTTTCCATTTTTTATTACAACAATTGCGGCAAAAAAAAGTAATTAATTCTCGCAATTTAAGAATTTTATTAGCGATATAATCTCATATATATGTTCTTTGATTATTTAAAAAAAAAAGTATCATCGGTCGGCAAGTGCAGTAATAAGTAATAGGTTATGTTACAATTTTGACAAAAAAATTACAATCTTTCGTTAATGTTCTCTTATGACGTTATCACGTACAATTATCGTCCGTAAACCGACTTTACAGACAACCCCCCTGTTTTTGTGACCAATTTTGACAGTTAGAAATTCACACCCACGCCTTACCCGAGAGCCGGAGGGCGTCCGACCGCTACGGAGGACGCCACAACTCAACCACGACCCATTATTTTATGTACGAGTTTTAAGCAATGGAAAGACAATAAGACGACTGACTCACTTCGTAAATTTAAGCAGAAACATTTTCACAGCAGGGAAAAATCATAAGCTATGTTTTTTTTATAGCAGTCGATGTGTAACCAGGCCGCTATTTGTCTCTGCCTGCCCGTTCCGAGAAAACTCGTTTCCACTGAGCTACAGATACAGAGCCCATCTCGCAAGACCTTTGAACGGGATTAAGAAATAAGTAATCGAAGGTGACCAATGGTAACATATTTTAACCAGGATTATTATTTTTTTTTTGGAATGATTATTTTGGAAGACCGTGGAATACATAAATCTGAAAGTTGCAATCCCGATTAGGGTGTAGTCATCTTGACTTCATCCGCCCCTAGGATGTCGACTCAATCACCAAACGTTCTCGCCATTTCCGAATCCAGTGTTGCCACTCCAACCTGACAAAAAAAATCCCGGCGTCGAGTTTAGAAGCGCGAGTGGGCGCGCTTCTTTCAAGAAACCAACATTAAAAAAAATAAAAAATAAAAAATCACGCCCGAACCCATCTCCGTGCGACACAGCTTCGGCATTCTTCTCCAGCCGTTGGTTGTCCGGCGAGGCGACATCATTTATAAACTGCCGGGTCTTGTACGTCGTGACTGCATTAAAAATTAGACGTGGCATTAAAACCCACATTCCATCTCTCTCCTCCCGTAACCCCCGCCTACCCTCCCTCCCCTCTTCCCCATAAACCACTCCGTTACAAGCCTCGCCTCTCGCTCGTTTTCTTTCATTAAGGAGAGAGCTCCATTACCAACTAGAAAAGCTACAGCGAGGGATTCCCCCTCCTCCCCCCTCCCAATCCCGCATTGCACAGTTGTCATTACAGACAACGCTTTTGCGGTGCCATCATGGGCGTCGACAGCGGGAAGAAAGGTGATGAGGGGGGGGGGGGGGGGGTGTTTACCCAACGCCCAATGTAGTGAAGGGTCTTAAGGGGAACCTGTCTTCGGTAACATTTAATGAAAGGCAGTACTTAACTGCAATTCGGTTAAGTTTCACATATTTACAGTAACGAGCCTACGGTAACCTTAACAATTCACTCAAGTGTTTTGTTTCCCAACAGGCGGATACACACGCACAAACAGGTTTTCACATTAATGTCTTTCTTTGCGTAAGTCGATTTGCAATTAATTATAAGCAACTTCTTGTTGGCACCAAAATCAGCCAATTTCACAGTGTGTTGCTAACGGCGATTTAATAAATAATTCAAACAAACCGGTCTTCATATTAAGCTCGTTGTAAACGTCACTTGTTTTATTTTTGTTTAAATATGCAGAAAGATAGGTAATAAAAATGCGTGGTCTCCCGCGGCCAATGTCATACGGTTGAGAATGTTGAAGAAACAAGCCTCGGCGTTTCGGGTCAACACTGCGGTCTCCATCTTCAGTGTACAGTAAGCGAAGAACACGTGCCTGAAAGCTTGGCAATAGTTCTGCTCATTACTGAACAAGGACAGCACATGTTAGGTACTCCAGGATAGTATTTTCTGCATTGACAGCTTCGAAAATTTCACGCGTTTTAAAATAAATATCTGTAGATTAAAAGATAAAGCCTACAAAAAATGAAGAAAAACCGTCGGAATAGATTACAATATACGCCTTCACTGAAAGTAAAGGCGAGAAAATAAGTGTGATCCCGAGCCTTAAAAACTCAACAGCATAGCATTCAAAAATTTAGACGGGGCATGGCACTTCAAGAGTATAATGTCAATTGCCTATTTCATCTTGGCATAATGAAAACACTATCACAAGAGCGACAGAGAAAAAAAAATCACAGTTTACACAATGAGAATATTGTGGTGTATTTCGCAAAAGACTCTCTCGAACATGACTTATAAATAAGGCTTTAAATAGACGAAGAGGGAACGATACTAAAATAACAACTGAAGCACAACCTTAAACAAATTTTTGTTTTAACCCAAACCGACTATACCTACAGTTGCCTACGCGTCTTGCTAAAGAAGCTAACAAACTGTCACCACAAAAAGAATTTCCCCTGTGTTTCTCTTTAACATTAGCTTTGTTTCAGCCTTACAACAGAATACAGTCAATTAAAACTCTGCTCCATAAAAGGACATACGACGGCTATTTTACAAAGTCATGTTTACATTACGAAAGAGGTAAAAAAAACTAATACAGCCAGTCTACAACACAGAAGGTAATTAAGTAAAACGCACGATTGAAAACTCATTACAATTACGAGCTCCAAGCAGAGACCACGAGTAATGCAACAGCGAACAATGGTTGCTAAGATACCTACAACATTTTACGCAAGCTATTACCCGAAAACACAATAATAATTATTGTTAATTATTAACCACAAAGATAACTGTCCGGTACTAAAAGAGACGGTCATCCAACAATAGTTCAGTAACAAGGTCAGATAAGAAAAGATCGACAAATAATTTGAACGTCGGTACAATCTACAGAAAGTCCCAGAACTCAATTCCAAGGCTAAAACAGTTGCTAGGCTAATTAATTACGGGTTCTGAAAAGAAAAAAAAAAGAACTAGTTTCGTAGTTTTTTTTCAAAATTTTTTTAATGTCCATACTGCCTGCACCTAATTATTAGATACTGTAACTACAAATTTTTGTTACGCAATTTTGAATAACCTTACTATTGGTAAAATCAAAATAAATTATAAATAGGGTATACTTTATATGAGAGACGGCCAGTGTACCATTTTGAAATATTTCTTAAACGAGCCATATTTTGCTATGCTAAATTAGCATAGCAAATTTTTCTACAGTATGATTTGTCAATTAAGGTGCAAATATCCCCCTTCCCAATAAAAATATGAAATGTTTGATTTGATTGTAAATTGTAATCAATAGTATGGTTATTCATGATTATTCATGATTGCACTACAAAAATTTGTACGCGCGGTATTTAATAATTTGGTGCAGGGTGGAATTTTATAACTTATAAAAAATGCCTTTATCAAAAACTAAGACAGTTTTTAATTTTTTTTAATAACATTAACTGGCCTCTCAACTTTTTTCAGCTTGACTGAATTCTGGGACATCCTGTATAACTGCAATGCGGCTCGACGCTCGACCACGAAAGCCAACACAGTTTTTATTAGACAACTGCAGCGAAAGCCTTGCAATCTAATTAAAACAATTCAAAGTTCAACTGCAAACCACTGCTTTCTTTTTGCGAGTGTTTACGAGGCACAGTCTCAGAACCATTGTCTGTAATTACTTCGTGTATTGAATTACGTATCTCTAGGCGAATGAAAATAAATTGCTGGCAATTACAGGTATTTTTTCCTTGTTAAGAGCATAGCCCTGAGCCAAGAGTTGCGCAATGCTATATTACACACACAGTATCACGCGACGTTCTTCACATTTATGCGGCCCGTACTGCAGACTGAGCCATCTACACCGCTAGAAACTTTCCCCTTAATTTACGAACTCTGGATACAAATTATTCAGCGATCTTCGTATTCTACGACTGTCTTTGAAAATTTACTAGTATTAAGTCGTATTACTTTAAAAATGATTCCCCAAGAATAATCTTAGTACCTACCTATATTTACACAAAACACTAGAAAAAATATCTACAGTAAAAAATAAATGGGTGCGTGTACTTTGGTACGAGCGTGAGAAGTTATACTTCTTTGGCATCATTAAAAAATAGTTTTTAATTGCATGCAAATAATTCTCCATGGTAGCGTTAAACGTTCAACGCAACCTTGTTGGAAGTCGCATTAGAAGTATAACTTCAAAAAACAAAACACATTTCTCTCTACGAAGTGTGTGTTTGCCTTGTTTACAACGAAACATAAATTATAACTTGGGAGTAATAATTTAACGTAGTTGGTTCGAGGATCGAACTATCTCAAATTACGAAAAAATCGTTTAGTTAGATTTTTTCGTTGAAAAGTCGGTAAATTTACTGAAATTTTTATAGGTAACATCGAAAGAAATATAATGACCTTTTTGAATTCAAATAACAAAAAAAAAAAAAAAATACAAATACCTGCACGCTCAAGAAAAAACGTTTTCAGCAAAACGGGCGAATGATAAGCAGAACTTCATAAGAACCCACACGATTTTTAAACTGTTCAAGATATCCGAGTGTTGTCTGCTTACGAAATGCATTTAATAATGTGTTGAGGTCGGAATGGTAGTATTGTTTTCGTATTCGTTTTAAAATTGTATTTTTTGTTTTGGAGACGGAAAATGACCAAACACCTGTTTTCGTTTTTTCCCAGATACTTACGGTAGAGATTCTCGATAGCACCTGTTTCTCCGCCGTATAATGTTACGGTCACCACTCAAATCCCATAGCCGCCCCATGCACGACGAGAAGACTGAGCGATGGCTTAGAGGCGATACCGTGCTGGAAGCACCTGCGAACGTCGCACTTATCAGTCCGCAACACAACATACTTCTCGCTAGGCGGTAATTGGTATCTTCTGCTTCCTCGTCATTACGCATATCCGTGTCATTTGACAACCGACCTACTAATACATTTGGTGTTTAATTAGGTTACGAATAAATAAATAAATAAAGCACGTTACGAAAATACACGCATTCCCACGATTTTGGAGTTATAAATGTCGCTAATGTCACCAAAACAACCTTTAATTTTGGTGACGATCATCTAAACGATCCCTCTAACATACAACAAGCAGCCCCCCCCCCCCCCCCCCCATTTTTCCTAATGATCAATCCCAGAGTTATTGGGAAAGTCATTGTAAACAAAATACAATATACAATGACAAAAAATAAAACACGCTTAAATATATATATAGGGGAAGGAAGCCTATATTGGACAGTTTTGACAATTTGTTTCTGTAATTCAGTTACCTGAATCGCAAAAAAAAAAATATTTAACAAACCAATATCTTCTACAATTAATGGGCTTACTCCTGATATACAAAACATACATAATATACAAGCTATAAAAAAATTAAAGGTTTTTCTGCACTGTTGCAAATGGTCCAAATTAGGAAATCGGTTTCTTAAATTGGACTTTAGGTTTCATTAATTGGACCAGGTGTTCTAAAATTGACCTATTGTTTAACATCTTCAGTAAACATATTATTAAAATTTGGTTTCGCCTTTCATGATATTACATATAAGCAACTAAAGAAAGTCTCCTTTTAACTTGAAATTATTAATGTAATTAAGACTTCTGATTGCTACAAGCCTCAATTTCATTTGCATCATTGTCTTGAGAGTCTAGTTCACAAGGTGTTCTTATGTTTGATAGTGATTGTTCCGGTTCTTTATTTTTAGTCAAAGGCATATCGTTGACAATAGGCCTACATAGACCTACAGCTTCTGAAGCAGTGAAGTGATGGTCTTGAAATATGTGCCATTTACAGGCTAAACACCTGTTGCACGATAAGCACTTTGGGCAGTAGCTGCACGTCCATATGCTGCATTCAACAAACCAGCAATCTGAAACATTGAGATGGTGTGACCAACATGTTGCCGAAACCATGTTTCTTGAGCCTCAGTAAAATATGTCTCCAGTGGTTTAAAAAATTCCACATCCAATGGTTGAAGTCTATGTGTGGTATGCCCTGGCAGTTGCAACAAAATTATTGCATTTTCTCTACAGAAATCAAGCACTGCAAGATTTTTACTGTGAGTTGTGTGACCGTCAAGCAAATGCAATACTGATTGTTGTCATCAGATTTCACAGATCCATGAAAGTGTTTCAACCATAGTACAAACAGTTCCGAATTTATGTAACCTGTATCAGATATCTCAATTTGGCTTCCTGCTGGCGCTCCAATGGCGAGTTCTTGAGGTTTTCTCTTCCTCTTGAATATCAGCATTGGTGGGACATAGTGCCCTGCTGCATTGACACAACACACCATTGTTGTGTTTATTCCTCGCTCTCCGCTTGCTATTGCACCTACTTGATGCTTTCCTTTGCGAGCTAAGACCTTATGAGGCTTCTTTTGCACAGTCGTGAATTCCGACTCATCTACATTGTAGATGCGGCTAGCTGTAATATTCTTCTCATCCACAGTCTTCTCTAAGAGTCCAAAGAAATGATTAACATTTTCTTTGTTGAAATCTTTGGCTCTGGCTATGGAGGTAGCCTTCGGTTGACGTAAGGTCAAATAGAGATTACGACGCCTGAAAGCATAAAACCATTTCTTTCCTGCCATTTGTGTTTTTGAATTGAAAGAGTGTGGAACAGAGTGCTTCTTTGCTATGTCAAAAGCTAATCGTCTGATATCCTTTATGGTTAACCAGAACATCTCTTCAAATTTGAGAATGTACGAGGCTAGTTCATCCTCCATATCCTTTGAGAATGTTGCTCGCCTCCCAAATAACTTCACCTCATTTGCGTAGACATTTTTACTGTCAGCATGATGCTTGATTGTCACCTTTGGTACTCCATACACAAGAGCACATTCATTCAGTCCATAGTCTCCATTCTTGTAAGCTGCAATAGCTAACTGCAATTCTACTTCTGTCCAATCGCCGTATCGCCCTCGCTTAGCCATAAAAACTCCCTGCAAACAAAGGAACCACAAAATGTAGGCTAACTTGAGTGCAAGAACAGCAGACCTGTAGCCAAAGGTATATTTTGGGCGTCCAACAGCTCCCCCCTTAAAATATTTTATGAAAATAATGATTAAGTAAACTATCAAAAATCGTTCTTAAAAATACTACAATTTTTACAACTGTATATTAAATATTTGACTCAAAAATCGGCTAAATTTCCCAAATTTAATGTTTGAACCCAAAATGCCCCAGGGGAATGGACCCCCCCCCCCCCTTTTTTTTTTTCAAACAAAATCCTGGTTGCGGCCCAGAGAACAGACTGCAGTTATTGGCAAAAAAATTTTTATCATACATTTCCTAAGTTGGACCAGTCCAATTTTGGAAACCTCAAATGGTCCAACATCGGCAACATCACACATTTTGTTTTTTATACACGTGAGACGTGACATAAATGAGTAACCATTATTATTATTAACCATCCTGATGAATGTGTAGCCTACATAATGTAGTTTTCAATAACATTATGTTTATTTTGTTTGCTTACCAAGTGGTTTTGTAAATCACTATGAACTGTCGCACAACATTTACACCAGCTTCAACAAGAACACATGAAACCACACTGCCCGCGGACCAGTTGCGCCAGACACTCGACCTTCGGCACGGTCACGCGTGGAGGGGGTAGCTACACTGCGCACTGGCCACACAGACAGTTGTGTTACCAGTGGAGCGGAAAATTCCATGGTCCAACTTAGGCGGCGGTCCAAATTCGGCTACCTTCCCCTATATTTCTTCGAACCTTCTACTATCTGAAAACCTCACTGGTTCGGAAGTGCATGTATGCAGCTGATAGGCATATATATACAGAGTGTATCAAAATTCATGTTACAACGCTTGAGGGTACAAAGCTCTTATTATTTGCAACCATTTTTGCCAGTAAACATGATGCCGCAAACGCGTAGTTAAGCCCCTGTAGCCCCAGAAAGAGTCAGCGTAGGCAACCCATTGGGCTTTGTGCGAGACAGACGATGCTGTGGTGAATTACGTGTTTACAACGCCGGACAGCGCTCGAGAGGACTGTACGATGTCGAATGCTGACCCCCGCCCCTTTTTACTTCCGTTGGTGGCGCCCTCACCTCTTTTCTTCCATTCGTGCCGTGCGCAGCGTGACATCGCATTGTCGCAGTGTGTTTTGATATCACTGGTGGTCTGTCGTTGACTGTTCTGTCGTACAAGCAAACACGTGGTGTCATTTATTTCGCTGTGGTTCTGAAAAGGGCGACGATTTAGTGGAGTTCAATGGAGTACACATTTAGTGAGTACACGGACATGCTGCTTGTTTACGGGGAAGCTGGACAAAATGGACGAGCAGCCCGTCGTCTGTACGAAGAACGATATCCGGGTCGTAGGATTATAGCTCACACAATGTTTGCAAGACTTACTCAGCGAATGCGTGATACTGGTACATGTGCCGTCACAAGACCAAATGCTGGTGCTCCACGCAGGGTTCGTACTCCCAGTTTTGAATATGTACTTCAGAGATTTGAGGAGAGTCCGGATACAAGCACAAGGGCAGAAGGTTCCGATATGGACGCTGACAAAATGGCTGTTTGGCGAGTTCTTCATGAGCAACTCTCGTTCCCGTACCATCTCCAAAAAGTGCAACACATGGGTCCGGCGGACTATCCTCTTCGCATGACCTTTTCTCGTTGGTACATTCGAAGAGTATTAAGGAACCCCGAGTTAGCGGTTTTATTCAGCGATGAAGCCAAGTTCACTCAAGACGCTATTCTCAGTTCGCACAACAGTCATGTTTGGAATGATGTCAATCCGCATGCAATGTGTGTTACAGCTCGCCAGGAACGTTTTTTAGTTAATGTGTGGGCCGGTATTGTTGACGGCGTACTCATCGGGCCTTTTTTTCTTCAGCCACGACTTACTGGCGCCAGATACCTCCACTTCCTTCAGAACAAACTACCATGTCTTCTTGAAGAGTTTCCATTGCATATCCGACGTGTGATGTGGTACCAACATGACGGGGCACCACCTCATTTTTCCCTGCAAGTGCGAGAGTATTTAAACCAAACATTTCCAAACCGATGGATTGGACGAGCGGGCCCTGTCACATGGCCGCCAAGGTCACCGGACCTAACCCCGTTAGATTTCTTTCTGTGGGGTTACGTAAAAGGGCTTATCTACGCTACGCCAGTAGAAACGGTAGAAGAGCTTACACAGCGAATCATTGAAGCGTTCGAAATCATAAGGTCGACTCCACACATGCTTCAGCGTATCCGTGAAAATATTATTCGCCGTTGCCACCTCTGTGTCGCTCAAGGTGGGCATGTTTTTGAGCTGTTGCTTTAGGCTGTCACGTTGTTAAAACGTATGCAACAATTTCAATGTTGTGAAACAAAGCCCAAGCTGTGATTGATTTCAGAGTGAATTTAAAATCTGTGCCACGATTAAAAAGTTATTTCTCTACTCGAACGCCCGCACATCCACAACATAACACTCTACAACGGGTTGCCTACGCTGACTCTTTCTGGGGCTACAGGGGCTTAACTACGTGTTTGCGGCAACATGTTTATTGGCAAAAATGGTTGCAAATAATAAGAGCTTTCTACCCTCAAGCGTTGTAACATGAATTTTCATACATCCTGTATATATATATATATATATATATATATATATATATATATATATATATATATATATATATATATATATATATATATATATATATTTAATAACATGGAACCAACTTAGCAATTGCATGACTTTATTTTCATTGATATAACACATCTATTCCTTGACAACAAAAAAAGTCTGTAATTTGTTCTAAAATAGCTGACTATTTTGGAAAAAAACATTTCTCGTAAATGTCACGATAGCTTGCTTGTTAGTGAAAATTTGGTTGCAAAGTTAAGTTTACATCTGACATATGTAAACAGTTACTATTTTTTGTCTTGTACTAATGACAAGTTTATTTTATTCTTAAAAAATTTTATAATTTATCAACACAAAACATAAGTAATAAGTTAAGTAGTTTATTCTTTTCCTAGTTATGATTTTGTGATTTTAAACACTGAGATTAATAGGTATTTATGTCGGCTTTATAACAGCTCACTTTTACATACCCTGGCATATTATGCAAAGCGAAGCAAACAGAACTGTGTTTATATATAATAAAGTGAATGCAAATGCAAATGTAATTAATTTAATGTGAATATTTACATACAGCTTCATACATTTACTGTGTGTTGAGTTTTTTAGTTTCATAATCTTTAGTTATAATTAAGCTCAGAAAGAATCTATTTTATATGAAAAAATTGATAAATTAAGTTCTTTTCTCAAGGTTACAAATAATTGTTAATTGAAAAACACAAATTAACTATATATATGTAACAATGGCAAAAAATAAAAAAAAGGTATGTAATTTTACACACACAATATATGTGGCAGCCTTGTCTCCACCAACATTGTGTATTTTCACACAAAAAATTTTGATTTTTTTTTTTTTTTTAAACAGTATTATTTAACAAAAGTGTCCCAAAAGTGAAAAAAATCAACTGCTATGATTTGATAAATTTGTCATGGATGTTTGTGGTATGTAAACATTATATAACTGCAATGCATTTGTAATTCGAGCACTCATGTCAGTTTATTTCACGTAAAATATTTAGTAAATTAACTCAAACCATGAATGTGCAAAAACATTTTTTTAGTATTTTTTAGTTTTTGTAGCTTTTTTTTTAAAAATACTATGAATATTGTAAAGCTACCTTTACTCTTATCACTATTTGATGAATAAAGAAACATTTGTATTAAATTGTGTGAACTAGCAAAATACTGAACACTAAACCAATAGATTGGCAGTCTATAACTTATGATCTCATGGCCATCCATCATGCTTACTAATAAATTATTATTAACTAAACGAAATAGCAAAGTCATGTATTTAACTAGTAATATATAAACAGTCAGCAGATGTAAAATTGAGATTTTTAACATTTCTATTTGCAACTAATATTACAAATAGTAATACAAGTAGATAATTTACTCTTATGAATATTATGCACTTTCATAATAACAAAACTACACTGTAATACTAAAATTTGGACAAAAATTAATTGAATACTTATTGTAAGTGTATTTTCCATCTACAGTTAAATGTGCAATTTAATATAATAGTTATTGATAATTAAGATATACATTTGAGTAATACCTGCAGTACAATTTGGTTCTCTAGAAATTTTTGTATAAAATTACAAAATTTGTACTTGTTTCCAATACTTACATCAAAAAAGTTAATTTACATTTTTATATGAAATTTTAAAACTTTTTTACAGTGAAACTTATTAAGATTCCTTGCTATTTCCCAGATAATAATTTATAGGCAAATAGGATAAGAGTGGTAGATCCTATCTATTGCTTTGAAATTTTTTGTGTTTAATTATTTCTTGCCTAATTATTAAACAATATTTTATGATGTAAAATACAAACAGTGAAAGCAGCTGAATAATTAAGGTCAGGGGCACATCTCTGTATTATTCGCAACAGGGAAGCCCACAGTCATACATAAGGGGTCCCACACGGCCCGAGAATTTTGCAAGTGAGTTTTGATAGACACAAATCATCTCTGGATAGGGTGCTTGTTCGTTGTATACGGCCCATAATTTAGATTAAATGGATGAAATACTTTGAAATATACTGCAAGTTTTCCATAAAACATAGTTTTATGTTTATAAACCCTGATTCACAGTCAAGATTTTGCAAGCGCAAGTGAGGGGGCTTCTTAATTCGGAAGGGGGGGGGGACCCCTCTGGCCCCACCCGGAATACACGCCCATGAAAACTTACTATGTCACGTGTAAGACAGACTGATGAATAAAATACACAGATTGAAGAAACTGTTGTTTTACCAGGTTTATAACACCAATTATGTGCCTAGTCACTTCAACTTCCATGGTTGATTCTGAAAATGCATCAAGTCAGACAGCACTTCACTCAGGACTAAACGTAGCAAGGTTCCAGAGGAACCGAGTTTGAATCCTCTTTCGGTCCAGCCAGATTTCAGTTTTTCATGGTATCCCAAAACCACTCCAGGCAAATGCTCGGATAGTTAGCTGTGTTTATAATCGGAACATTTCTACTTAAAATTATAAGCATTTTCTTAGAAATGTATTTTCTTAGAAAATGTTTTAAAAATACACTGGAAAATATTATATTAGACTTTGTACAAAAAAATTTATAAATGTTAAAATTCATAACTAAAATTTTTCTGATCATGAATCTGCTGCTTTAAAAGTGAAATAACATTCTGTACTTAATAACTTGCACAAATACTGAATAATCTTCACACAGGTTCATAGCTTCAAACTGATTGTTATGGATACATTACTCAAGGTTCAAATTTCCCAGTCATAACATTTGAAATCTAAGTGAAACCTGGCTAGTCTCCATTTAGGCATAAACAAATTGATGCAAATTGTTTAAAATACATGATAAAGTAAAATATATTTAAGTACAATATGATAACCTTAAGTTTTTTGTTTAACTTAAACTTTTAATCCATAAATTAAGAGTTTCACTAAAATCAGGGTTGGAAAAAACAATTTTTTTTTTATAAAACCAAACAACCTGTATTTTTTAGTTTAAAACAGTTTTTTTGTTTAAAGCAGCCTTTTTTATTATATTAGTTATTTTGGTTCTCGGCATGTTCAATAGAAAGCCATACAACATCCCACTGTCTGTCACTCATGTTGAACCAGGAAAGTTATAACATCAAAGAACTAAAAACCGGCAAATCTGCACGTCTGACTGGGACTGAACCACAAAAAAAGTATTTTCCCAACAGGAGGAGGGTTCTTAATAGAAGGGGTATTTTTTCACAGAATAAGAAGTAAAGTGAATACAAGTCAATAAATACAATACAAGTAAAAAAAAAATCTACCTGTTTCAATACAGCATTAACAAGATTAGGACAGTAATAGTAGTGGTCGACACAACACTTACTCTCGAGAGTTGCTACCACCATAATCACTATCACAATACTTACATTTTTTAAAACCGTGTGAGTGTTAAGCTTCGGACACATTACGCTGGTTTACCATCGGCTGCTTGCTGGAGCTGTAAGCACGAACAGCAAGCAGCGGCTGGTAAGGGGTTCACACTACAGCTAGCAGCAGTGGCTGGTATTGATTCAGCGCTGAGCGTGCTGTGGAAAATGTCTTCTTTAGGAATAATATGAGTGTTTCACATGTGCCTTTTTTCAAAGGTCCCAGAAAAGATTTAACTCCGCAGAATCAAACATGTCCATCATCTTATTGAAAGCCTAGTCATCCTCCATTTTAATGGGCAAAGTGTCCCATGAAGACTCATACTTCCTATGCACATTAAAAAAAAAATATATATATATAGCCTAACTTATTCTCTGCAGTCGACTTAATCTTTATCTTCGCGAAATGAAATAATGTACCTTTAAGTACGCACAAAGAAACAAAAAAAAAAAAACATACTGCCGGCAGCACTGCAGGATGTCACTTGTGTGCCGCTGGACTTGCTGACGGGTTCGCTGCCGGTCACGTGACCATCTCGTGTGTGCTGGTTGGCTGCTGAGAGCTGAGCACGCGCTACTTGAAACAGCGCTGGCCAATCACTCTCCGACTGATGGCTGGTGTTAGCCGGCGGAAAGCAGAGGCTTGTAAACCAGTCTACTGTCTCGCGAAAAGTTTCTTGACGTCAAGATAAGCTTGATAAGAGAGAAATGTTAATTATTTACAATGATAAAAATTTAAAAAAATTAATAAGAATTATAAAAGTTAATTTTTTGCTGATTAAGATTTTTACAAAATGGTTCAATTAATTATAAAATAAATTTAATAAAATGTATCATCTATCACACTTACAGTGTACATAAAACAATTTTTTTTCTATCAGAAACCAATTCCATATTTTTTTATGTTCCCTGGGTATTTTTTATTTATTTTGTCTACATTTCAAACAGTTTATGCAACAGCATATATAATTGTCGTACATTTTCTGAAAAAGCACTATTTCTTTTTTTAATCATAGTTTACATGTAACTAACTATGTATGTATTATAGCTAAAACTAGCTTTAAGTCAAACAGATAACTGCTGTCACATACTTAAGAGATTTTTAAAATCTGAGGGCCAGGATTTTTTTTCTAGTTCATCACATTTATATATATATATATATATATATATATATATATATATATATATATATATATATATATATATATATAAATATAAAACAAACAGCAAGTCCTCGACTATAACAACCACTATCCCTACCACGTTCATGTGGTTGTGGTCTTGGGTTTCATACTGTCTTCTCTCCTCCCCCCCCACAAAAAAAAAACTATTACAAATGGCAAAATTAATGCAAACAGATTAAGACTTATTTTTTTTATACAAGCCCTCTTCTCTTTTCCTCACCTAACTGATTACCCACCACAGCACCAATCACTTTCATTTTGCATTATGGGGCCATCGGGAAGGGGGGGGGGACACACACACAGATGTTAAATAGTTATTTATAATTTTCCACAAATTTTTTTACACTAATCATTGTTTATTCTTTATTTATTACATATAAATTATTTCACAATATTATAATGTAAACAGTTTATATTTCACTTTATTTTTCTTTTGAAATTGTAAATCCTTACTAATCCTTACTAATATTATAAATGCGAAATTAACTCTGTCTGTCTGTCTGTCTGTTTGTTACCTTTTCCCGGCTGAACGGCTGAATGGATCGTAATGAAATTTGGCAAGGAGATAGATTATATCCTGGGGATGGACATAGGCTATATTTTGTCTAAAAAAATAAATTTTAAACGGGTTAAAAAAATATATCATAATTTTATGTAACGTGTGTCATAGATATACAAACTGTTAGTGTCATTCCTCTATGTCTGCCAAGCAATAGTTTTAAAGCCATTACGTTACGTTTTGCTATTGTAAGGAACTAAGTAGAGAGTAAGGAAAAAATAAATATCTTGACAGTTTGTAGTGTCGCCATATTTGTTTCAGTTTTCAATACAGTTTTTGTATATTACAATTTAAATTATTTTTTTTTTACAGTACCTACTTTTAACTTATTTGCAAAGAGTTTGGTTTAGTGTTTATAATTAATCTCCTGAGCGTCAAGAGTCTTAGGGCTACTGAGACCGAAGACCAGAAATATTATTTATCAATTATGTAATATATTGTTAAAAAATTTGAATTTTACTATTTCAGGTAGGACGATTTTTTTTTATTAATTAGAATAGTTACGTGTAATTGCCATCTTCCTTTATTTCATATTAAACATTATGTTTGGTTGAGTGTGAGATAATTTTATTTATGTATGTTTTAATTTCATTTATTTTCTTTTATATATATATGTATTCTTACCTACCTACTTCTATTAAATTTCAGGTGGATGTTAACATTGTCATTCCAGTTGAATAAATTATTTTGGCAAATAAGTTGTTATTTATACTTTTTGTTTTTCATTTTGGAGTATTTTTTTTTACTTAATTCAAAGATTTGTGGTGTGTACAGGGAGTTATATCTCTATTAATTTCTATACTCCTTTGGATAAGCGGAATATGGCCACCACAGTTTTACATATCAACAAATCCTACAAATGTTTTAAACATTATGACAAATAAAAAATAGTTTCACAAACATCCTTAGTTTTTTTTGGTGTGTATAGTTTGAAGTTTAATATTATGTATGTACGTAAATTCTTAAACATAGAGTTATTTATTAATTTATTTAGAAAATTATTCATTGGTTGGTAATAAGTTTTCCTTTATATCTCTTTCGATTTGGAGTGTTTCCGAGCCATTCGGGGTCCTCAACATCACCTTCCCCCCCCCCCCCCCCACCCAGGTGGTTAAAGCCCCAAAATTTCGAAAGTTTAAAATTTTTAAAAAATATTTCTCTTTCGATTTTAAGCGTTTTCGAGCCATTCTGGGTCCTAGAACCCCCCGCCCCCCTCTGGGAAAAAGCCCCAAAATTTCGATAATTTTCGGAATTTCAAATATCTATTCTTTCGAGATGGAGTGTTCCGAAACATTCGCGGTCCTGAACCTCCACCCCCTCCCCCCCCTCCATTTTTTAAAAGTGAAAGCCACAAAATTTTGAAAAATTGGAGGAAATTGTATTAAAATTAAGTCATTACGAACTAAAGTGTCCGGGGCATGGTGGAACTTTTACCCAAAGTCGACTTCGCACCCAATTTTGTGGGAGGGGGGAGGGGAAGTGCAAAACTCCAAATTAACAAAAAATTTCAAAAATTTCTTAAATTTAAGAATACTTTTTTACTATTTGGAGTGTTTCCGAGCCATTCGGGGTCCTCAAACTACCCTCCCCCCACAAGGAGTGAAAGACCCAATAATAAAAAAATTTCCCAAACTTTTGAAAACCTATTCTCTTTCGGTTTGGAGTGTTTACGAGCCATTCGGGGTCTTCAACGTCACCCCCCACCCCCCCTTTCTCAGGGGTCAAAGCCCCAAAATTTAGAAAATTTCAAAAATCATTCTCTTTCGATTTTTAGTGTTTCCCTGCCATTCAGGGTCCTCAAAACAACCCCTCCCCCTCTGGGGACAAAGCCCCAAAATCTCGAAAATTTCAGGATTTTCAAATATCATTTCTTTCGAGATGGAGTGTTCCGAACCATTCGAGGTCCTGAACCTCCACCCCCCTCCCTTTTCTCAAAAGTGAAAGCCACAAAATTTCGAAAAATTGGAGGAAATTGTATTAAAATTAAGTCATTACTAACTAAAGTGTCCGGGGGATGGCGGAACGTTTATCCAAAGACGTGTTCTCCAACAAATTTATGGTAAGGGGATTGGGGAATGCAAAACCCCAAAATTTGGAAAAATTTCTTAAATTTAAGAATACTTTTTTTACTATTTGGAGTGTTTCCGAGCCATTCAGGGTCCTCAAACTACCCTCCCTTCACAAGGAGTCAAAAACATAATAATTAAAAAAATTCCCAAAATTTCCAAAAACCTATTCTTTTTCGATTTGGAGTGTTTACGAGCCATTCGGGGTCCTCAACATTACCCCCCCCCCCCCCTCAGGGGTCAAAACCCCAAAATTTAAAAAATTTCAAATATCATTCTTTCGATTTTTATTGTTTCCCAGCCATTCAGGGTCCTCAAAATCACCCCTCCCCCTCTGGGGACAAAGCCCCAAAATTTCGACAATTTCAGGAATTTCAAATATCATTTCTTTCGAGATGGAGTGTTCCAAACCATTCGAGGTCCTGAACATCCACTTTTCGCAAAAGTGAAAGCCCCAAAATTTCGAAATATAAGAATATATATAATTGGATTTTGGTATGTATGACGTCGATAAACTCTTACACCGTTTGACCGATCGCCATGAAAGTTGGCACATCAAAGTGTTTTTATCATGAAGAAGGTTTTTATGCTATCCATTTTTTTTTTTGTAACTCACCGCTAGATGGCGCTGTAGCGCATCAACTTCTAAACCTTTCAACCGATCGCCCTGGGTAAACAGATAATCATAGGTCACAGATACACAAACAGTAATTATGTGTCATTTCTTAATGTCCAACACACTGGACATATCGCTATCCATTTTGCTGTAACTCGCGGTCACCTGGTGTTCATCCCGTGCAAAGCCGGGTACTGCAGCTAGTACTAGTATATGTAGGACTCTAATTCAAATCCCTTGGAGAGTTTACGTTACTCATAGCTAACAGTCAACAGTATTGATCTTATGGTAAGATATACCATTGGCACAATGTCTCCTTCAGTTGTTGATTGTATTTTAAGGTATAGGTTGGGGTGAACAATGATATATCGTAGGTAATAGTTGGAACAGTATCACCTCATCGATGGAGGATTTGATAAGTGGGAAGGAAGTGGAGTGAGAAACATCTCTTTTCTATTATATATATATATATATATATATATATATATATATATATATATATATATATATATATATATATATATATATATGAATTCATTTGAGTTTAAATTTAATCAAAGAAATTAAAATGTTTTTGTCACTACTAATACAACGTATACAAAACAGCATCAATCTGTCTGCTTGATGCAACAGCTCCGGGTTTTGCTGTTAGAACAATTTTACATACTAAGTCCTCAATGCCATTTTTTATCATTCTGAATTCTAAATTTTTTCCACTCTTTCTACACAAAAGTGCAAATGGTTCAAAAAATTTGATTTTATTCTCAGAGTAACGCGGGGAAAAAAAAAAAAAAAGATGAAATCAAGAGTGATGCACATAAGCTAAAGGAAAAAAAAAATTTTTTTTACATGTAATATAGAAATTCTAATAACTACATTTTCTTAAATAGTGTTCACAAACAGATGTTGCAGTTTTTTTCCTAGTGCATAATCATCTGAATATTTGCAACACCAACACTCCGCCTCCCCACCAGAAGCCACTATTTTAATAAGTTATAGGACATTGTTTACTTTACAACTTGGCACTGTAAAAAGAAGGCTAAAAATTCTAAAAATATCTTGAAATTCCAACATTTCTCCTGGGAAAAATCTGATTACAAGTTCTGAACAGAAAACGCTGCCTGCGAGCAATGGCAAATCAAGAAGCTGAAAACTGAAGTTTTTATTCAGAAAATGTGTTACCGTCCAGTGTTAGTTACGAACTGGGTGAGGGGTAGCAGCCCCTGTACATTAACCACATTCCTTGGAGTCACCCCTCCCAGCCTTAATACAATTTGCCGAGCTTCCGAAATAATTAAAAACCAAACTACAGTGGACTCTCCCTATAACGATATCCAAGGGACCAGCGATTTTCATCGTTATAGAGAAAGATTGTTATACAGAGAGAAACCTATTTTTAAATCTTGGATGGAGTAGTGTGCTGAAATAAAACACCATATTAAACAGTATAAATACAATATACAGTACTATATTTACATTGTCCACAAACACACATATGTACATATGTAGTAGTAAATTACATATGTATGTATATGAAATGATACAATGATACAGTGTATACAATCATTAGTACATATGTAGTACTCTGTATTTAGAATGTCAAAATACGTACATACATAACACAACAATACATACAGTTCATACAGTTTATTGGAAGAAGTCTTTTAGCGTCGTTTGCCTTTTTTTAGTTTTCCACAGCAATGACCTCACTTTATCTTCTAAACGACCGACATCTTCCGTAGCCACAGGATCATCTTGGTGAGTAAAGAATCTTCTCAGTACTTTAGCAGCCTCCAATGCCTCTTTTGGAGTTGGGACCGGTTCTGGTTCAGGCTCCTCCTCTGGATCAATGTTTTCCTGATCACTATCTTCATCAACACGAACAGAATTCAGGATGTCTTCGTCTGTAACACCCGCTGCTGTAGCCACTTGCCCATCGATGTTTTCAAAATCCAGAAGCTCCTCTTCTGAAAATGTTGTAGGAAGCTCCAGCTGCTGAACCCAAACGGCCAAAGGCAAGTCATCTTCATCATCTGCTGGCTCGGGATCTTTCAGCCATCCTGCATGCTTGAAGGAATGTCTTATGGTCTTATCCGTTACCTCTGCCCATGCCCTACTGACCATTTGTATGGCGTCTAGGATCGTAGGTTTGAAATTCCCATTAGACTCGACGAGTTCCATTAAAAGCCTGCGCCTATAATGACTTTTCAAACTTTTGATAACACTTTGGTCCATGGGCTGAAGGACACTTGTGGTGTTGGCAGGTAAGAAGCAGAGTTCTATGTTTTCGAGGTTTTCAATCATTGGATGTGCAGGGCAGTTGTCCACCAAAAGCAAGATTTTGTTCCCCTTCAACTCAGAATCCCATTTTCTCAACTCCTCTTCAAAAATTTGAGACGTCATCCAAGCACTTTTGTTTGACTTGTAGGTGACAGGCAGACGCTTGATGTTTTTTAAACAACGCGGGTTTCTAGATTTGCCAATCACCAAAAGTTTTCTCTTTACCGATCCTGTCATATTGGCCGCTACCAAAACTGTAATTCTTTCTTTTGACAACTTTCCTCCAATACACTTTTCTGATTTGAATTTTAAAGTTTTGTTTGGTGTCAACTTGTAAAATAGACCCGTCTCATCAGCATTAAAAATGTTTTCGGCTGAATAACGAGCCTTAAGATCAGGCCATACCTTTTCTAGCCAGCCATCTGTAGTGTTCCTATCGACGTCACGAGCCTCCCCGTTGATCTGTCCATAATTAATGTTGTGGCGCTGCTTCCACTTGCTCAGCCAACCTTCAGAAGCCTTAAAATCAGGAATGCCAAGCTCTGTTGCATAAAACTCAGCTTTAATTTTTATCAAAGGTCCAGAGAGCGGTATGTTATTTATGCGTTGCTGTTGAAAACACTGCAGAATAGCACGATCTAAGTCTTCATACTGAGGTTTTCGCATTTTCTTTTTATCCCCATGCACATCTGCGTCAAGCCACTTGCGCCTATCCTTCCAAATGGTAGCCACAGTCGATTGGGAAAGCCCCGTTCGCCGCACAACATCAGTTTGTTTTTCACCATTTTCAATTGCTTTAACTAATGACACTTTTTCATCCACGGTGAGCACTTTCCGCTTTCTTGGTAGCATAATGGTTAGAATAAAACTGATAAAACACTCATTAACTTACACGGTGCAGTAAGGTGTACAAAAACAGCTCCGATATGAACAGCCAGGCGTGACGTGGCTAACTGAGTAAACTGACTGAGCTGCTTGGCGCGCGCTCAACTTCCCCACCACTGAACTGCCACCCCCGTGCCGATTAGTGGACTCGACCACCCCCTCGCCCGCCACTGACCTCCCACCCCCGCGCCGACTAGTGGACTCGACCACCCCCTCGCCTAAACACTGGAAATAACCGGTTACGAGCATTGACCTTGAGTCCAACTGGCGATCGCTCGTCAAGTGGTACGACTGGAAATTTGGTTTTATCGTAATTTTTTACTGTATTTTGATTAGTGTTCTAAGTAAATACATCGTTATAGAGAGTGAACGATATCGTTATTTAGAGAGAAAAAATATGTTGTTCTTATGGTAGACCAAACGTTAATGTCAATATCAATCGTTATAGAGAAAGTATCGTTATAGGGAGAATCGCTATATGGAGAGTTCACTGTATTCCAACACTTAATCCATTCGTGAAGTTTAACATGTTAAAAGGTTCACTTTACACTTTAAGTACATTTTTGTTTACAATCACTGCTATACCTACCATAGATGAGAGTGTTTAAATAGGACTGTTTGCAAAATCAAAATGTAAGTAATCCAGAAAACCAGCAATACATGTTGCTGCTGGCTAAGGCTGTGTATTTCCGGTATCCAATTTCAACAAGTTTCAGAGTTACATGGCTGTTGGTACCTTTGCCTTAAAAAAAAATCTTCCATTCCTTGCCATTTTGGTGTGTTTTCAGATGCACGTAAGTAGTCCTACAATATTTTAGTTTGCCAACTTTTCCGCGATGGCAAAAATAATTAAGCTAATTCAAGCATTGAGTGTACCCATTAGTGCTTTTAACTTTAAATTTGTTTATTTAGCTTCGATAAGTCCACTGGTAAAACTTTCAAACACTAACAAGTGCTAGATTGATATTTCCTGATAACGTTTTCCTGCTTATAATGTTTGTTTTTTTCTTTATGCCCCCTTGAAAAACATTATAACAGGATTCTACTGTATTATATATATATTTAGTAAATAGTTTCTGAAAAAATTTTAAATGAGACACAGAAGAAATATTTTAATAATGTAACAGTAAAAGATCACAAATCTAATAGTAATAACAAAAGAGCAAAACATGGTAATTGAGAGCAAGCCTTACACCACAGGTAAAAAACATTGTCACACGCAACACTAGCCTGGGATGACACCACCAGAGAAACATTTTCCCTAATTTTAACATATTTATGTGGCAGTTAGAAAAAAGTTAATATTTTCAGATTGTCTGTGCATGTGCACAAGTCATTGGGTTCACAAGAGTGTTAATTTTCACATTTTTTCAAATGGGTTTTGGTCATAAATCTCGAGTGAGACTTTAAAAATATTCATTTGAGCATGAACTGACTATACTAGGGCAGCACACGCTTCAAGGCAACTAAGTGCTCATGTAACAAGCGAGTGACTGAACCTATTGCTCATATCCAAGGCCATTGGGAGGAAGGAGTTGAGTTTCGTGATTTTTTTAATGTTTAGTTTACTCTTAAAACACAAAAATTACAAATATATAGATAAAAGTAATGTGTGAAAATCTTAAAAGTTATGTGGTACACATAGATCACATTTACAGTTATGGCCATGGAAAAGTTTTATATATAAAATATTTTATATATATTAACTGTGGGAAAATTATTTGCCCCCAGGCATTTGGTTTCTCTCAATGGCCCTTCTCCTATCACCCCTCCTGAGGTTCGATTTCAGTAAGGGTACACACAGAATGTCACATGACACAAAAGAACATTATAACTGATAGTAGTTGACTTTTATGTATTTTAAAGTGAAGTATACAGATTTAGATGCAGCACGACACCACAAAACTGTCGCAATAACACTGAACGAATGCTCCAACTTCATCGCAAGCAGACTGCCTGATGGATGCAGTGTTCTGTGCAGGGGTGAGTATAAAAAATTATGAACAAAGGCATGCCATAGTGTGTTTAAGCTGACACATTATTATTTGTGAAGTATTATTCATTATTACTTGTGAAGTATTATTCATTATTACTTCACTATCACTTGTGAAGTATTTTAATTGATTTTTTCCTCAGTACGGAACTGGTTGCAGATTGATTAGTATATTTAGTACAGGATAGACCTATTTAATATAATTAATCTTTGAAGAGTATCAAGACAACAATTTGATTTCAAGAACGTGGGAAGAAATAACGTTAACAAAAATATGGTGTTAGGGTGTCACGAGAAGAATCTTACGGTATAACGTGTAGTGTCTTGTCTGATTCTGTATGTCCAGCCTAACTCATGAGCACCGAGATTATGCAGACTTTGCGGTTAGGAGCCCACTATTATCCTGCAGATTTTCACAAACTCAAGATTTCTACAAAATAAATCAGCTTTTGACTGTAAAACTATGTACCACAGCAGAAACCACTTTTTTATTGATTAGTTTTTTTTAAATAAATGTATGAACGAATTGTGGCATGTCTCATAAACACAAGGTCATTAGACGAGGCGCCAACCAATGTGAACGGAGCAACAACATGCATTGGTGAAGAAAATGGCAGCACCCCGAGAAAGTTGCACCATAAGCAATGGCGTTTAGTCCAATAAAATTCTTAAATCAAGAAATTATCAATGATGATCACAACAACCACCAAGCCCAATGTCTCGGTGGGGGACATAGAAGGATCCAGAGAAAACACCTTGACTCACTCAATGTCCCCCACGCCCGGGTTTGGCCTCGCTGGGAACTATAACCTCATCACCTCGGCAGGAGATGAGTGGCTGAGTGATCAGACTACTGACCCACCGCAGAACAATTCAGCCACCCTTCACGCTAATACTGTTTCCTCTTGTAACAGATATCGCGATAGAACTCAGGTGGTTTCAAGCAGACCTAATACACTGAATACCTGAATACTGTTTAATAATGCCATTATGACATAGTAATCTGGAGGTAGTTAAAATTTCTAGGACTAGCAAATTATGGAATGTCAATTTGTCTGACAAGATATTTAACTTTTTTTTTCTTTTAATTGAGACTTTTGCAAAGCTGGTACAGTAGGTAGAACAATGATGCCATCAGAGGGTAACAAAAGTGAGTATAAGTAATGAAGGTAAGAAGAAATTTTGCTCAATTGTACAGGATTTGAAAAGAATAGGGAGTGGTGAAGGTGGAGGGGGGGGGGGGGGGGGGGGAGTGTTGTAAAATATTTTTACAAGTTTTTCCATTTCCATGTTTGTAACGATTGTGAACATTGGTTATGTACTTCATTACTTAATTTAATTGTTAAAGTGGATTAATGAATGTTTTCAAGTATAACATTTTTACAATCGGTAACATACAGGTTTCCATCACATGTTTGTTACAAAAGTGAAACTCAATTGTATACTTGGTTTTGTTTTATTGTTAAAGTGAATTATTAAGTATTTCAAATTGAAATTACTTTACAGCCGGTAATACAGATGACAATAACAGCGCAGCCTACAGTGTTGAGCTGATGTAGAAATACAGTGAAAATACATTTGTTTGAGTCAACAGCTGTTATGTGTATGTTAACCAACTTTGTGGGAATAAAGCTGTAAAATACACCTAATAGGCATGCAAACTAAATTTGCACAGATCAGAGATAATGTGTAATTCATGAAAATTTCAGTTGGAACACAAATAAAATTTCAGTTGGAACACAAATAAAACATGGCTGCATGTTATTTGTTGCACATATATCCTTCGTACATATTCTATCTCTCAATTTGAACAACTTTGCTACATGCCATCAAATGAAAATATGTCTTCAAATTCAGGTGGTTAACCTACACAGTGGTTGGTCGACTTCAATAGAAATGGCTTTCAACTTCTAATGTTTCAGTATCATTTTTACGGCTTCTGTATTTTGAACGATACATTCCATAAACATGCAAATGTGATGACTGTGCATAGATGTATATTTGCTGTTTACATCACATTTCTTAAAACTTTACTTGCTAACTGGAGTATTTTATATTCAATCTATGATGTGATTAACACTTATATTTGATTCAAATAAATTATAGTAAAAAATATTTCAGAATTCCCATACTTTTACTCTAGCCAATTTCCCTTGGTTTTCCTTGTTTTTCCTGTCCAAACAAACATAATTTTCCTTGCCTCATTAATCAATATTGGAAGATAATATTAATTACACTAAAAATACACAAACTGTTTCAAACACATGTCAAAATGAACATAAATTTATTTTCCCAATAAACAGTTTGCACTATGCACTTTGCTATGTAACCAGAATAACAACTAGTCTACAATATAAAACTACTATATTCAATCAAACTTTGATTGATTATGAACAGGTGAATTACGATTAAGTCAATACAAATTTGTTTTATTGGTTGCTGTTCTTGCGTTTTAATTACTGATGGGTTTTCAACTACACTTAATACAGTTTGGTTTTAAGACATTAAAAAAACAACTGTATTCATAAATTAATAATCCACTTTGGGAATAAAAACTTCCCCCCGGCCAAAAAAAAAATTTTCCTTGTGTTTTCCGGGCTATGAAACCGCCTTTTCCCTGTTTCTAGATTTTTCATGTCTGTGGGAATCCCATATTCATGCAAAATCTTGACTAAGAAAGAAAAAAAATTACATAATGTACAAATTTAGCAATTATATATCTGGAGATATAAGTCCGTGACAGTGGCCACCGCAACAAAACATTGGTAGCATAGATGCTAGTACCTATGTAAATTATTGCAGTTTCCTCTATAAAAAAAGCTTGGTTAAATATATGCTATGATAACTGTTTTCTCATGGAATACGTACTACAGTCACAAAAGCAGCTTAGGTAAAGACCTTTTTTTAAAAGAATATGTCCTTCGCACTGAACAAACAAGTTTGAAATAAGTTTAGAACTTACAATCATTATTCATATCACACATTACACACAAAAGTATACAGCATAATAGGGGGACGCACCACAACGCCGAAATCCACTAACGCCGAAAAATGTCATAGCAGGACTGCCACAAAGGTTATGTTAGACTAGGTTAGGTTAGGTAAGGTTAGGTTTGATTGTGGTATTTCGGCATTAAGGTACATTTAAGAAACACACACAAATTCATTCAGTTGTTATTGCAGCGTTGTGGTACACAGCAGTTTTCTAGCTGTCGGTGTTGTGGTCAATTTTGACATACAGCGTAATGGTATTTCAGTGTTGTGGTAATTAGGCATTGTGGTACAGTCAGCGTTGTGGTACAGTCGGTGTTGTGGTCAATTTTGACATTCGGCGTTATGGTATTTCGGCATTGTGGAAACGACCCCATAATAGTCTACTTCTCATTACAGTCAGTCACTAATGATCTCGTAGTTGAAAAATGTTTAACTGTTTTTTTTTTTTTGCTGTATTAAGCCATAACATAAAAAATGAATTTTAATGTTTCAAAATCTTTCTAATAATCTTACACGGCTTACATATATTTCCTTATAGGCCTATGCCAGTCCATTTGTTTGGAGGTTGGAGTTAACGATGAGTGATAAATGAGGTTCTATTGCTCCTGAACTTAAACTGGAATAAAAAAATGTATAAATTATGAATTAAATTTAAGGTACAGGGCATTGATTTAGAAATTAAATATTTGGTCACTTCAGTATAATATATAATTCACTTACATAGTTATCATTAACTACCATGGTCAGTGTCACAAGGTTACATACTTGGTTGGCTGAAGTGGGAGAAATTTAAAAAGGAAATCAGAAAAAAAAAATAAACAAATTTAATGATAATGCTTCCTTTTGAATACAAAGATAACTGATGATTGTCAGAGTAACTACCAACAAAACACAAGTTTATTACTTTCTAAATATATTTTTGGGAGAAATGGTTGTGAATAACTTGTTTAAATAAAGTGGTAGCCAGTTAAATATATGTATATATATTAACTGTATATATATGTGTATATATATATATATATATATATATATATACACACACACACACACACACAAGTTTACTACAATGTGAGCTTTAGTCCTATTAATAACTAAAAGTGTGAGTTAAAATAATAATAAAAACAATTTATTGATTAATTCATAAAAGGACTATTTATTTTTTCTAAGGCTTAAAGTCCTCCCTTATTGCTTATTTTATCACGTAGAAGTTGTGCACTCAAGTTAAGTTCGCTGATGATTGCTTACATACACATATTACTGTTAAAACACAGTTACACTCATACCTAATGTGCTACATCAGCATTATAGACAAGGAGTGTTTCTTGACTTAGTCACTCTAGTATTAATTTTTTTCACTTAAGTAATTTAGGGTATTTCATGTAAATTACAGAGATGCTAATTTTTAATACAGGTAATTACAGTAAACTCCCTATTATCCGCGGGCGGATGATCCGCGGTGCGGATTATCCACGCATGCTACGAAAAAATACAGTACATATGTAAATCTGTATTTTATTACAAGTGAGCAAATTTGAACTCTATCTGACGAGTGTATTATGTGCAGTATACAGTAAAATGCCACAGGCGAGCTCAGTGCGAAGGTGCAAATGACTCACGAAGCGGCTTTGCAACACATCGTCGGACTGCTTCACTAGTTAGAGGAACAAGACGATGATGCGCAGTTGGCTGAAAAACTTATGTTGCGGAAATTCAATCAATAATTAAGTAAAGATGTTTCCAAAGTTTTTTTTTCAAAAAGTTGTAAATTTAAAGAGTTGTGCTCTTTTAATGTCTAATGAAGTGTCTGTGTACGTACAGTATGTACTATATCCTTGTACGAAGTAAGTACCGAGCACTTTTATGTTTACATCACTGAAATGTATTGTATGTTAATTATTCAGTAAAATACTAAAATTTTAGCATCATTTTGTAATTTTTTCTGTTAATTGTAACTTTTACGGTACATAAATTTTTTGAATTTTAAGTTGAAATTAATATTTCCTTTTTTGTTTCCCTTTTTCGGCTCTTTTGCGGATTATCCCCGATTTTCACTGTCTGCAGCGGCCCTGCCACTTAATTTTGCGGATAATTGGGAGTGTACTGTAGTCTGCAATATACTATTGAACACTATCAAAACTTTTTATTCCATTCAACAAAAAATATGCATTGAACACTATAATACACTAATTTTCTAGGAATAATAGAAAAACTACATGTTATAGCACAATTAGAAGTAATCAGCACACAACATAGGTACCTATTAAATGTGTGAGGCACCAGCAGATTTACTTTCCTTTTTTTTTTAAAAAAAAAAGCCAAACGAACGCGTAGTATATGGTCAACTATTTCTGAAGAAAATTCTTTGAAGCTACAAGAGCATACTGTTCTTGACCTGTTCAAAAATTTATAAAATTGTCAAAACTAATTTTAAAACTTAACAGCGTAACTATGAAGGAAAATTTGTTAATATAAGGACTGATTCCTAACTGTTGGCATGTCTATAATTATCTTCTTTTTTTTTAATTATACAAATAATAATGTTATGGACCACTAAAAATATATGTTTAGTTTGACACGAAAAAAATTCCTTCAAACATGACTTTTATATAATTGTTATTTTTCAACCTTGGGCGGGGATGAAAGGCAAACATCCAAAGGCCCACAATGGCAATTATTATTATTATTTTCCATGGAAGACTAGTTTTCTATAAAAAAAATAAGAGTTAATGATATGCAGATGAATTATTTTGTCATTAGCATTTAATTTAACGTGCTGGTCAAAATCGTTCCTTTTCCTTTGAGTTTTATCATGATTACAATTTCACAGGAATTTTATCATTAGCAATTTTTTTATTAAACTAACTAGCTCAAATACAATTTATCAAGGAAAAAATCAACATTTTGTAAGTTAAATCAGCAAACCCATAATTGTTATTTAAGTTCCAGGTATGGTTAAAATGTTACTTTAAAGAGTTTATTTTTCATTTTTTTTTTTTTTTTTAATTTTTCAGGTAAGGGTTCCTGAATCTCAATTTTTACTGAGGCTGTACCATGTTAAACACCCCCCACCCCCCCTTTTTTTTGTAAGAAAAAAAATCATTAAATAGGACTATAATAGTATATTCTTAACATAGGTTCCATGTTTTGTATTTTATTATTAAAATTGGGCGCAAATATTTCTAGTATTTTTAATTAAAGATTAGGTTAACAGATATTACAAAGAAAAAATTCTCCAGAGTGTAAGGTGGTACGAATTACTGATTAAGAGTTTGTAATTAGTCACAGGCCTTGTACGTAGTTGAGAATTTATAGCGACTCTGAGAAAAATGAGAGTTTTGTTTGTATTTTTATGTTAATTAAATTATCTGTCAGTATCAGAAAGTGTAACAATCAATCAAAACAAAATTGTCTGAAAATTCTGTGAAAGGTATGATTTTGGATTTTTATTTTTATTTTTTAAAAAAAAGAGGATGGGTTTTTTCAGAGTCTAGGTGATTGTATCTGGAGTGAAAGGTAGTAAAGTTACACTTTTAATACTGAAAAATGGTTAAAATATATTTAAAAAATTCTAACAAAATAAATGTTTTATTTTATTGGAAAACTCTGAAAATGAAGAGTAAAATTAATTAATCAATATAAAATTTAACAAGTCTGTTAAAATATACTGTTACAAGTGTTTTAGAATAGACATCTTGTAAATTTGTATTGAGACATGAATGTTCATAAGAGATCAATTTATTTGAATGTAGGAAAAATAACATATTCTGGAATATTGACTATTGTAGCTAATAAACTTGTAGCTGACACTTGTCATCCACTCGTAATTTTAAACCTACTTACCTCAAAAGGTTACAATTACAAGTTTATTAGCAATTTTCTTAGAAAAAACTGAGTTAATACAAAACATGCTGGAGAACTAAAATTAAAAAAATCAAAACTTATACTACAACTAAACCGTAATAACTGTTACCAGTACATAAATTATATAAGGTTATGTTACTAAACTTGGGAGACACATGTGTACCAAGCTCCACACTGTCACACAAACAAATAACTTTTACATGTTAGGGACAGTTCGAGACAATCCATGTGAAATGCCTGTTAATAACAACTTGTAATTACAAGTGCTTATTTCTTGCAAGACCCGGAAAGGTCACGGTGAAATGAGCTCCAGGCTTTTAGCTAGCGGTATCCTGCTGTATCCTAGCTAGCGGTATCCTGCTGCCTGCTGTATCCTAGCTAGCGGTATCCTGCTGCCTGCTGTATCCTAGCTAGCGGTATCCTGCTGCCTGCTGTATCCTAGCTAGCGGTATCCTGCTGCCTGCTGTATCCTAGCTAGCGGTATCCTGCTGCCTGCTGTATCCTAGCTAGCGGTATCCTGCTGCCTGCTGTATCCTAGCTAGCGGTATCCTGCTGCCTGCTGTATCCTAGCTAGCGGTATCCTGCTGCCTGCTGTATCCTAGCTAGCGGTATCCTGCTGCCTGCTGTATCCTAGCTAGCGGTATCCTGCTGCCTGCTGTATCCTAGCTAGCGGTATCCTGCTGCCTGCTGTATCCTAGCTAGCGGTATCCTGCTGCCTGCTGTATCCTAGCTAGCGGTATCCTGCTGCCTGCTGTATCCTAGCTAGCGGTATCCTGCTGCCTGCTGTATCCTAGCTAGCGGTATCCTGCTGCCTGCTGTATCCTAGCTAGCGGTATCCTGCTGCCTGCTGTATCCTAGCTAGCGGTATCCTGCTGCCTGCTGTATCCTAGCTAGCGGTATCCTGCTGCCTGCTGTATCCTAGCTAGCGGTATCCTGCTGTATCCTAGCTAGCGGTATCCTGCTGCCTGCTGTATCCTAGATCGCTTGCAGCCCAGTCGTAAGTCGCAATACTGACCTCCCAGAGAACCCGACTTTGAAAACTGGTCAAGTCATTTTGATTTTAGTTTCCCATGGTTTCCCGAAATCAAGCCCCAATCATCCCGTACTTGAGTTTTTCTGCATTTCCATCACTTATGACCTTACTGTACACAAGAAGTTAATACCGATAAAATATATACAAGATTAAATCACCTGGATTGATAAAATCTAACTTTAGAATTGATGACTATTGCTGGATATTTATCAAAATGACACATTTTATAAACTGATAAAATATTACACTGATTCTGCTTATCATACGAAGCCTAATATTTTGATTGGCAAGGTATATGTTGCTTAGTTACTAACAGAGGCTAAAACCAATGAGATTACTGTGGTCTCCGAATAAATCGGTCCTTATACAGATTGAACACTCAAATTTCCAATAAAATTTTACTGATTTTTCCATGGCCAAAATTTTAAATTTCCCCCACATATTTTTCAAAAAATTAATTTAGCTACTTTGCTGTGTCCTATTTGAAATACCGAAAATAAAGCCATAGTTACCTTAGAAATATGCATAATTATTTTTTTTCAGACATAACCTTAGGTACTAATGCCATTTTATAGAAAGTATGATTATACACTAAGTAAAACACAATATAAAAAAAATATTTCCTAGTCTGGGTGATGGCAAACTGGAACATGAAATTTTTTCCTGAAATGACTGCAACTGGGGAGTTTCTATGACTTTTCCAGGATTTAGAGTAATTTCCCTAACTTTCCACAATGTGGACACCCCGTATAAGTTTGAGTCATGCTGGCGCATTACAACTCTCCACATGAGTGCAATAAATTAAAAATTATGGACCCCAATTACTCCTGTAGCCTAAGAAAAGGTGGGACGTAATTAGACACACAAAAAAAAATTATATGTACATGGAGTCCACGTGCAACAGAAGTGAAACTTCTTGCATAATATATTACTAGCGACCAGGGGTGCAACAACTAAATTTCCAAAGGGGGGGCAATATACCTTTTTATAAAGAATCATTGATCCCCCTATTGAACGGGGGGGGGGGGGGGGGGGGGGGGGGGGGAAATTTGTATTTCAAGGTGGAAAATGGTGCTATTTAAGCAGTTTTATTATCTAAAAATTGAAAATTGATTAAACAGCCCTTTATTTGCCCCCCTTTGCCCCCACTTCCAGGTTTCAGAGGGGGCAAAATACACTTTCCCCTCCCCCTGTTGTTGCGCCCCTTCTAGCGACCCTACTATAGCTTTTAATCGTGAATGTTCAAAAATCTAAATAAATAAAAAAACAGGATTACCTGCTGGACTAATCTGAAGATTGCCTGAAAATTTCATCAAAATCGGTCCAGCCATTTCGGAGTCTATAGGGAACATATATACTGTACACAAATCAATATATGTGTGTTTGTGTGTGTGTGTGTGTGTATATATATATATATATATATATATATATATATATATATATATATATATATATATATAGAGAGAGAGAGAGAGAGAGAGAGAAAGAGAGAGAAATTAGGTACAGGAAACATAATTCTCTTTGGCTGAATTTGCTTATCAAAAAAATATATGCTAGTATACAAGCACAAAAGTATGCTTTTGTGCAAATATGCAAACATGCGAAAGTATGCAAGTATTCAAGGGAGCAAGTGTGCAAGTATGGTGCGTCATTTCTACTTCTCCCCTGCCATCCGCTCCTCTAATTGGTTCCCTCATCACGTACCTAACTATTCCCCTCATAGGATCATAATTTTTGTAACGCTAGAAAATTGTTTTACTTCCAAACACATGATTAGGTTTGTTAAGTCAGGTTTGCTGTGTAAAACATATGAAGGGCTATTTGGTCACTAATGATGATTTCTGACAAACTTTTCCTTATAAGTAATGAATTGCTGGGTGGCATAAAAGTTATTGTGACAATGTTTATAAATATTCATACTTTGGTGGTTGGTAGTGGAAGAGCGGGGACAGCTGGGGTAACTCGTTGCGAAGGGGAAGCCTGAAATTTTGAGGGAGAGCTGTATGATGATTGACTGCAAATAGAAATCGGCATACTTTCTGTGCACCGCACACTTACTGTTTTCCTGTATATATGTTATTTTCAAATGTTATCTGCGTGTACATTCAATTTTTGTACGTGTGTGCTGTACACACAGGCTATTGTAAATGTAGCCCAGATTTTAAAAATTATCTCGGTGATTCATCTTTTAGGATCTATATTAGCTGTGGTGCCCTATGATTTACTCACCCTGGGTTAGGTTTGGTTAGAAATATTAAAAAGTGTAATTTTCTTACGTCGCGGCTTTTCCGCGTTTAAATTATTAAATTCCACAAAAACACTTTTTTGAACACTAAAGATGTTCCTCTGTTTACCTTGAAAAAAGTGTTTCTAAATTCAAGCTGGATTTTAAAAAATACCCGTTTAGAGGTTACATTACAATAATTAACTGTGCATTTATGATGCTGCCACCATTTATTGTTTTCCCATGTGAGTCTGTGCATTTTTTTTACGAGAACTTTTAGACAATATAATTTTAACTCTGATAATCAAAGTATTGCAATTATAATGAAATTTTAATTTTTCTAATAAAAACATTAATTACCCCTAGTAAACAGCATTTCTTAATTCCTAATGGTTTCTGAGCAATTACTTTTTGTAGTTCACATTTGATAGCATTGAAGCAGCCGCTGCCATGGTACACGCAATGACAATTCCTTTCATACTTTAGGTTACGTGCTATCGCACATAACATGTCCGCATTTCGTGCCTCCATAATGGTAAAAAAACCTATAAAGGGTTGATGCTTGGGTTTAATAGGGACTTTTAAGTTACTATTTACATTACTTTGCAATACAATAGCCGAAACAAAAATATACACGTTCTTTTGTCGGAAACGCAATTAAAGCACATGGCGGTGGCCGCTTCACTGGATAGGCTAACAATTGTGAACTACAAACGGTAAATTCTCAACAAGCAGTAAGAATTAAGGAACGCCGGGATAAATAGAGGAATGTATTTAGTGCTTGAAAAAGATATTTTCCTAACTTTATTATTTTATTTACGGAAAAGCCGCAATGTAAAAATCATTAACTTAAAGAGGTAATTTGTTACTTTACAGACTGCTGCAAAATAATATCATAAAACTATTTTATTTACATAAATATCCTTAACTATGCCACAAAAAACAACATTCAATTAGTGTAATGTCACCTACCAAACATAAACTAACCAACCATCCAGACCATTTTACAGAATTTGGCAAATGCTTCACATAAACTCCAAAAAGTGTATTTATGTACCAGTTTTTTTACAGGTTCTTTACTGTTTCAATAAATTAGTTAGGATTTGTTAGCTACATGTTATATATGGCTTCATAATCACTATGTCAAAGGTTCAATACTTTCTGTAAAATGGTGTAAAAAATTGGTTAAGTTAGGTTAAGTACAGTCAGGATAGCTACATTTAAAATTCTGTAAATTAGTGTAAGTAATTGGTTAGGTAGTTAGTGACAGTAAAAATATTTAACTGCATTTTTCAGGATTGGTAGACACAGAAAACACAGTTTTTGGAGTTTCATTTTTTTTTGTATGAGTTCCGACTCTCATGACATTACCTAGCATTTTAAGTAACTATGCAGAGTAGCAATTTATCGGAAAAAATTCAAAATCTCTCGGTGAACAGTTGGTTAGGTTAGGTTAGGTCAGCTACTACCGTAAACTACTAATACAAATTACAAAAATGAAATAATGTGTGATGCGTATTATTAATGCAGTAGATCTAACCTAACTTAACTTTCCCTTATTTTTTTGCTTTATTTCCTTTAAACATCTTCTCTGCAGAATTATTTGAAGGATAATTATAAGTAAACATGTTCTCTTTTTATTTTATTTTATCGCGGATCAGCACCCTTAAAACCAATTGAAAACCTAAATGTTGTTATATCTAGCGTGTTTGAAATTAGAAGACAACTTACCTTTCGAATAAGTTTGATAGGCCTACCTAACGACAACAGAATGCCGCTAGGCCTACTACCGGTACCCTAGGAAAGGCGGAGTAATAATTCATGAGTGACTAGGTGAAGTAATTTTAATTAAGTATAACAACAGTCATTTCTATAAGCGAATAGAAATTTCTGAAGAAACGTTACATGTGCAGACAAAAATAGGTTTGTTTACATTGTGGAATCTTAGGAATTTATTTTAACATCCCGCCTCAAATACTTCACACTTACGAATAATTATAGCTGCAATCAAGTCTTAATTTATTCATAACTTACGTTTTCATATCACATATAAAAATAAACATACACATCAACATATCGATCACGGAAAAAAAAAAAAAACACAACACCAGCCATGATGGTTTTACCCGTGATCCTTTGCGGAAGGTGTGACATGCGCAGGCTGACCGCAATTAAACACGTGAATAATTAATCAGTTCCAATAAAAAAAATTCCCTTCTTCATTTGTGTACAATTTTTGTGCGGCGGGCTGCAGTGACGTCTCGAAGCAACAACACCTCCCCCAGGAGCTGACACGTGACGCGAGCTGACCGTCGGAGATCACGGGCGCGCGTCAGCTGTGCAGCTGACGGTTTCTGCCGAGGGAGGCGTGGGCAGTAGCAGTTGGGGAGGTAAGGCCGCCCCTAACACATGCATGCAGCCATCTTTATTATGCCGTGAGGTCGGCGGTGAGATCGCGCGAAAAAAAAAAAAAAGTAAATAAAAATTACTCCATTGTCAACTCGCGTAAAGGAGTCGGAGTTATTATTATTATTTTTTTAAATTGTGTGTGAGTGCGATAATATTTTATTACTGTGCACGTGAGGACTCCCTACACTCAAGGTATTTATACTCTCGTGTATTTATACGAACTTAAAAGTTTATTTAACAAAAAGATGACAAGAAATGTTTCACGCTAAATTTCATTATATTCCAGTGCAAAGAGAAAATTTTAATAATGGTACGCGTTATCATTAATTGATACCCGGAGTATTGTAAATGTGTTGACATCGTGCATAAACATTGATGTAGTAGGTACCCAGTAGATTTGAATATGGAATTGCCGCGCAATTTTAAAACCTTGGCAGTGTTGAGAGCGCTTGCCGCTGACATGTAATGTCAGGCAGCTTGAAGCCGTGTGTATTTTTGGAACGGTGGGAGCTTGCGAAGCGTGTGCAAGTGGATAATGTGGCAGGAGCAGGAGTCTATATTTGGATACTAAACGCGAGGGGGTTGGTTTGCTGGAAAATGTTACAGATTTAATTCTGTACAGACTGCGTTTGTAGTTCATCATTGTTGTTTGATGTTTCTTACTGTTATTTGTCGAGCTAGGTAATGCGCACATGTTTGTGGTACAGTACCACGTGTGTCACAGCTGTTCGTGGGCGGGGTAAATTGATTCTCTGTTGACGGATGCCGTTTTGAGAGTTCTGAGGTAAAACGTGTGGCGCATGATCTGCGTGACGACATTTCATCGTTGAATCGAAATTGTTGACTAGAAATTTTATTAAAACAATAACGCCAAAATAAATAAGTTGATTTACAGCGTAAGTAGCTGCGTTGAGTTCGTTGATTTTACTTACTACAAATAAAATTGTAAAGAAATCTTAGACGAATGCTTACCTGCGGTACAAGACGGTAAATATGAAACTTGTTTTCTCATACACATATAACTAATTTTTTTTGACACGAAACAGTTGGTTTTTTCATCAATATGTAATAATCTAATCATAACGTCATAATGAATCAAACATTGTGCATTCTAGATAGATTTATAGTTGTGTAATCCACTCCTAATCGGTTCCTATGGCCCTCATACAACTATCCAAACTAACAAAGTATTTGAAAAAAATAAAATGTATTTTTTGTTCTAATGCCTTCTAACTGAAATATTGGGTAAGTATACAGGTACGTTAAAACTTTGAGTGATAAAAAAAAGGTTGGGGGATTGCCAAACTCAAGTGACGGATAAACTAGATTTAACTACATTACTTCTCATAGCTAACATACCTACAAACCCTTCTCAATTGCAATTTATTTTGCACCACGCTGTACAATGTTGCGCCATTTAACCTCTTATGTACATAAAAATATTTTACTGGCTGCGTTTTATTAATATGTGTTTTAATTCCAGAACATAAATAATTTAGGACAGAAATTTTTACTAGCCAATTTAGAATTTTGTAAATTTTTAAGTGTATTGTATAGTAAGTGTCCGGTGGTTCCAAAACAACTATATACCTACTAACACGTACTGTCCATAACTAAAGAATTTCTTTGTGAACAATGTTGACAGTTTTTTTTTTTCTCATTTTTGAAACCAATTTTGAAAGATTAAATTGTTTACTGTGAGTCATCATTAAGAGATAGACATATGCTATCGCATTTTTAAGATCTACAATTCTACGTGCGTTTAATTGATGTATCACTAGTATCAGTCATGTTAGAGACCGGAAAAATTAGCGAATTAATTTCGCGATAGGCTAAAATACAAAACGTTATACCTCAGTGCTGCCTCTGCTATTGGTTCACAACTCACCTGGGTGACTCTGGGCCAATGAGAAACACCCAACCAAAGCTTTATCGAATCACAGGCTGCTACGCTGGAACGTCTCACAAGACAGAAGCCAATGAGTGGGTGGCATGTGACCGAGTGTACGTAGAACCATGGAGTTCATCCTAGAGGTCGTTGAACCCGCGAATTTTTCCGGTCCCTAGTCATGTATAAGTCATCGTAAGACACATAAGAGCCGTAAAAGCATCTTTTTATGACTTATTAGAAAACATCGATATTTCTCATGTTAAATTTAACATGAATGTATTCTGCACATAAACCTTCCAGTAGAAATGATCGTGGGAACCGCATCAAAATCCATTGTGTAGTTTAGAAGAAGTAAGCAAACAGACATACGTGGATAGCGACTTTATTTTATACTATTTATGAAGACATATAGGGACACACCTACACACGACTATGCTCTAAAGTCTAAAGTACTTCTCAAGGCTGGTGGGCTGGTATAAGTAGGCCTTTTGAAGTTTGTTGTTTAACTACTAGTTTAAATGTAAATGGTATGCACACATAAAGTACATGAGATGGAACGATAACCTTCTGGTTTATGTTAAATGCAGTCGTGGAATAGAATAATTTAGTTGAAATAATTGGCGGTAACAACGCATCACAAAATGCCACCCTCAATTTTTATCAACGAAATCATTTTACACAAAGACAGGTTTTTGCTGTGGTTGTAGAACTTAGTCCAATTAGTAAAATCACCCAGGTGCATAAGTGTTGCATTTTAAATACTTTCTCGATTTTGTTTTTGCAGTAACTCAGTTCTTCAGCTTCAAGTTCAGATAACTCAGTTCTTCAGCTTCAAGTTCAGAGGCGTATACTATGCCCTGGTAAAAACTGTAGACCATACGTTGATTACTCACCCTGCTTATCATACGTGTATATTTTGTCCTAGCTAAAATATTTAGGCACTTAACTTTACGTGTAGGAAAATTAAATATAAATAGCATATTACTTATTCAAAAAATCTCGAAGTTAAAGTGAGACAAGTCACGGGAAGCCTTCATTTCACAGACGAGAGAGCCACACCCGAAGTTCCCCGAAGTTCATGCTAGCTTTTTTTTTCGTTCTATTTCATTGTACATAAACTGGTGTGGCACTACATTTTGCGGTCGATTATGATAGGTTAGCTACATTATAAATACTTTAAAACGTTGTGGATGGTTGGTTATATTACGTAAGTATAGCTACATTAAAAATACGGTAAAATCATTTTATGGTTGCTTAAAAAAATAACTTTTTAATATGTAGCTATCTAGGGCTAGCAAACCGTTAACATAGTTTCACAGTATCTTTAATGTAGATATCCTAACCAAATCAACCGTTAACAATGTTTTAAAGTATTTATAATGTAGCTTACCTAACCTTTTACAATGAACAAAAAAAAAAACTCCCGAAGATGCACGATCGGGCGTTTGTCTCTCTCGTCTGTGAAAAGAAGGCTTCCCGACAAGTCACACCCCCCTCCCCCACTGGATTTATCATTACGGTTATGTGAGTATTAAGGAAGGCGTCATTGTGACCAAAAGTATATCCACGGAGTGGCCAGGGGTAAATTTTTACCCCTCCCCTCACCCCAACAAGTTTACAAAGTCTTATAATAAAAATAAAAAAAATTCTGAAAGATGTATTAATTTGTTGGTGGTGGTTTGCTTTTCGACACTTTGAAATAAAAAAGAGTTATGATATAGAGACACTGTGTCGTATGTGTAGGGACCGGAAAAATTCGCGGTTTCGATGGCATTCAGGATCCTGTACACTTGGGTAATTAACCCAAGTTCTTTGGCCGCCGACTTGCAAGTCGTCTCAGCTGGTTGGTCTGTGATTCGATCCTTCTTTGGTTGAGGGTTTATAATTGGTTGAGATTCGTCCAGATGAACAGTAAGCCAATAGGAAAATCATCTAAAAGGTATATGTGTTTGAATTCTAGCCTATCGCCGAATGAATCCGCGAATTTTTCCGGTCTCTGCGTATGTGAGAATTTATAGAACTATAACCTTAAAATATTCTTCATGTTATTATTGTTTACTATGGTATGGCACAATAATTAACCTTTACTCCCCCATGAAAGTGACTGTGTTCCGAAAAATCTTCTGTTAGGAGCTGGGTTCGCCCTTGCTGATGCCTGTCGGTCTCTCTCTCTCTCTCTCTCTCTCTCTCTCTCTCTCTCTCTCTCTCTCTCTCTCTCTCTCTCTCGAGGTTCTCGGCCCTCAGTCCGAACTGCCGGTCGTGAAAACAGCGTCTCGCCAGTCCAAACTGTCAGTCCAAAAACCTCAGTGCATCAGCTGAGTGTCGTGGTAGACATCTTTGTTTAAATACTCTTGGGTTGCTTGGCTATTTTTTTCTTCCTTTTTTTTATACAACCAAAGCTGCAACTGCAACATCCTAATTTTGTTCCATATTCTACGATGAAGATTGATCGTGTCTGCATAAAGCCTCAGTTCAGTCCAAATTGTCAGTTCGGACTGAGCAGTCCAAACGGGGAGCTGGACTGATCGTGTGTGGGGAACTTTAGAAACAAAATATGGGATACGGTAGTTATTGACCCCTCTAAATATTTTGTGGCGACAGAAAAATATTCGTTATAGTCTCATCTGAAACCACTTATCAGTTATGATAAAAAAAGTTATCTTTGTTATGAGTAGGAACCGGAAAAATTCGCGGGTTCAATGACCTCTAGGATGAACTCCATAGTTCTACGATGTGATTCGCTAAAGCTTCGGTTGGGTGTTTCTCATTGGCCCAGAGTCACCCAGGTGAGTTGTGAACCAATAGCAGAGGCAGCGCTGAGGTATAAAGATTTGTATTTTAGCCTATCACGAAATGAATTCGCGAATTTTTCCGGTCTCTACTAATGAGCCCTTTGTCGTTCATTATGCCAAAATATTTACACCTAATATGTGGTGGCGTCGGTACTGACAGAAAAAATTTTTTGTAATGGTCACAAAACAGTTTTTGTATTTTAGGTAGGGATACCACAGTTTTAAGTTGCATACACTATTTAATAATTGCGTGGTTACGTTTGCTATATTAATACTCAGTTTAAAAAAATTCAATAGCTCTAAATGAGATTAATCTTGAGCATACATACGGACAGTCAGGGGCGCAAATCTGTAAGATTCGCAAGGGTAGCTCCCCCCCCCCCCCCCCACCAAGTGTGGGGGGAGTGGAGGGGGGGGGGCATGGTGGCCTGAGAGTTCTGCACGTTGGGTACACCGACACTTCATCTCCGGATACGGTGCTTGTTGTGTCGTATACTGTCCATGTTTTGGCCTACATGCATGCAATAAGCAGACCGTTTAAAAAATATACAGAAAGTTATCCATAAGCAGATTTCGCGAAAAGATTTCAAGACTAAATGAAAGTAAAAACACTGTATCATCGTCTGTGTTTCGTGATTGGGCGAGTTTCTCCCAGGTACATATCGATTGTAACAACACCAATCGCAGTGATTCAGTGCGGAAGCAAACGCTTCCTGAGTGGCTCTGGTCAAATAAGGCAACGACTTCTCTCGCAGACGGCCGCCAATCACAAGGAAGAAACCACAGGCGCGGGTATACCTTGTTGCAGTCTAATAGGCACTCGGATCTTTTCACGAAAAATGCCTGCCCCTATCCATAAGTAGGGACCGGAAAAATTCGCGGATTCAATGACCTCTAGGATAGCCTCCATTATCCTCTGCACTTCTCAAGCAAACACGCGTGTTCATTGGTTACTAAATTGTGAGTCTGTTACGTTGTATGTTTTTGCCCGGCTAAGCACACATAGAAACGTAACAAAACAAAACAAACAATGTTCTTGAGGAATTTTTCATTACTATGGTTCTGCTTTATTTGGAAATAAAAGAGTTTGTTAAATTATCTTTGTTTATTTCTTAAAAAAAAATGTTTTTTCTCATTGTTACATGGCCTCAATACACAATTTTACAAAAGAATTTAGTTAGAAAAACTTCGTTACTTGCACAGTTTTTGTCTTTTCTTATACGAATTTTAACGATGTCTTTGAATTTTGATAGGATGAGGTCCAAATACATACCACAGCACCATACATCTTGCCGTTGATGGTCGAGGAGTCTTGTCACTCGCCAAAGAAGAAAAAAAAAACTTAGTAATGTCCCTTGGTTAATTACCTAACTCATGGTACCGTTGATCGCGGACCGAAATCACACGAAGTCGGGCCGATGCCGACGCCTAGGGCCTAAATTTCTATTTACATAGTCCGAAAAAAAAAATGAACTTAGGTTAAAGAATTACGGCGTGGCCCCAGCCCCTAGGCGTTAAATTGTCCCTTAGTAATTTTTCATTTGTCTCGCGACTTGCCGACGACGCGACCGAGTTCGGCGACGATCGAGCAACAAGTGACTTGGTCGACGAGATTACCTTCCCTTGTAAAGGTGAAAACAAGGGAGGCAACCCCGTGGGCCAACTGACCAATCAGCGTACATAATTCCAAAACATGACCATATAAGGAAATTCGTACGGGCACATCACTTGACGCCAGGGCTTGCTCTGATTGGCTGGCTAGTGGTAGCCTCCAGAGACCCTTCCAGACGGTCGCTACAGCTGTGCGTACAACGTGACGCGTAAATCCCAAACACGCATTTACAAAGTGAAAAATAACTTTCTGGCGCCAGAGTGTCGCGCCTGTCCGCTCTTCCTTCTGTACCTTCCAGACTATTCTCAAAATATTACACTAGCAATATCCAATAGAATATAAAATTACCCAAAAAATTCAAATACAATGTTAAGAATTTAGTAAACAAAGTTGAAATTCATATAAAAACTTTTGTTTAAAAATGATGTCCTGTAAAATTATAATCTATACTGCTTTAATTACTGACTTTAATTATCAAATGTCAACATTAATTATTATGAACTAGAGTTAACCCTCAAATTAATAATTAAGTATCTCAAGGAAATAAGTATTTTAAGGCTTTCCATGAAATTTAACCAAAGTAATTAATAACAATTCATAACAGCTCTGAACTATCCTTATCTACATATTAAATAATTACTATCTTTCATATCAAAGTGATTCTTAATATTCTTATGACACTAAAAAAATATATATATGTATATAACATACTCATTATGCAATGCTACAAGTCGTCTCCACTGGATAGCTTGTGATTCGACGCTTCTTTGGTCGATATTCTCTCACTGGCCCAGAGAGCTCCAGTTAAACCGCAAGCCAATAGCAGAACCAGCAGAATTATACACATGTTTGAATTTCAGCCTATCACGAAATGAATCCGCGAATTTTTCCGGTCTCTATCCATAAGACATAGTTTTGTCGTCAAACCCGTTTCACAGTCACGCTTTTGCAAGTGCAGCCAGCCCCCCCCCCCCCCCCCCCCCCCCGCCCCTTCACACAGTGAGGGGTATTCTTAATTCCCGGGGGGACACGAGTTCTCCTGCCTCCCTTTCCCCTTCCTTCTCATAGATGTACGCCCATACATACCGCCACATTCCACTTTGTGCAACGCTCCTCTGTTGTGTGTTTCGTGTGTATTTTTGATATGTAAAACCTCAGCTCCCGGTTTACGGCGTTTGGTGGGAGTAGTTTCGTGAATGCGACGGAAGTCAAGGAACGGAAAATGTGTAACAACCACGGTGCTGCCATCTGTGGCGGATGGCGCGAACCAAATTTCACAAATACAAATGAAAACGTTATAGCATCAACTGTTTAGTGAATTTTAACAGGATAAGAAGTTTTTTTTAAAATAAAATTCCTTGTAGAACATTAGCTCCACAGCCGGGGTTTAGTACGTTTTCAGGTTGAAAATGTTTTCTGCTAATCAAATGATTCAGTAATCGACGTAACTGCTTCAGCAGCGAATTCTAGTTGGCGGGCGCAGAAACTACGTGATATATTCGCGTCCAGAAATAATGTAGTTGAACATACAATTTGCGTAAGTTTTATCACGATCGGGCATTATTTTAAAGAGTTCTACGTCCGTGTTTTCGTATTATAAGTGAACTTGCTCGTTACCGAGGTTAGATGTACCACGTGCCTCTGGCGAGTGCTGAAGGACTCGCTCACGGGGACGCACCACAACGCCGAAATGCCAACTTGACCACAACGCCGACAGCTAGACAACTGCTGTGTACCACAACGCCGAATTACCACAGCGCCGAAATACATTAACGCCGAAAAATGTCATTGCAGGACTGCCACAAAGGTTAGGTTAGGTTAGGTTAGGTTAGGCTAGGCTAGGATAGGCTAGGTTAACTTAGGTTATATTACGCTAGGTTAGGTTAGATTAGGTTAGGTTTGATTGTGGTATTTCGGCGTTAAGGTACATTTAAGAAACACACACAAATTCATTCAGTTGTTATTTCGGCGTTGTGGTACACATCAGTTTTCTAGCTATCGGCGTTGTAGTCAATTTTGACATTCGGAGGTATGGTATTTCGGCGTTGTGGTAACGACCCCTCGCTCAAGTGTCTCTACCATAACCCCCCCCCCCCCCCCCTCCTCCGTTCCACTCTCGGACAGTTTTGTAATCTGCAGGAGTTAACGACGGCGGCGTTTGTTCTGCGCAGTCCAGCGCAGGAAGCATTTACACGTCTCGTTGCCCTCCCCCCCCCCCTAACCACGCAAGGCATGACGGGGGAACATAATGAGGCAGCCTTGCGCCAGGGACTTAACACCGCCGTCAACGCCGCGCGCCAGATAGCATCATGGGAACCCCGGCGCGTGACGTCACCGCCGGCAGCGGAGCTCGGAGAATTATTGTCCGGAACATCAGATAAAAAAAAAAATTTTTTTTTTTTACTTTGCAAAGTGAGGAGCACTTGTCTAATTGACTATGGACGGTGCTGTCCGCACTCTTGTGTCAGCTCTGTAAATTGTTTTAGTTTTTCTTTTTTCTGTTTCTCCTCCCTCTATCTCAGATTGCTTCTAGCTGTTTGTAAGCATTTCGCGCCTGCGTGCGCCTACACCGTTAGAAATAGCAGTTAATTTACCCTTTTTTAAAAAAAAAGTTGTACTTCTTCAGGCTGGTGACGATGCTCGCGCACCATGCAACGTAAATTTCACAGGATAAAAAAAAAGGCTACATACAAATAAAAATAATATAGTATGTCTTATAATTTACATACTTAAGTGATTTATATTGAATGCTGTTAATATAATTAAAAACATTTATTTACTGTTAACATTATTGTTAGAAATTGTGTTTATAAACTTTTTCAAGTTTATTTATATAAGTGTGGTTATATTCCCGTATGTAGGCCCATAATGTTTCTGCACTATAAAGTATTAGATTATTATTTAATAATGAATTAAAATGAACAAATTTAAACATACTTTCAGCATATTTCTTGCTTTTAATTATTAATTATAATTCATCTTGATTATTTTTATTCAATTTAATCATTAGTTTTCTACACGTGTTTATATTAATATTTATACTGAGTATTTATTTCATTTTTTAATGTGTTAGAATTTATACTTTGCTACTATTTATAATACAATTCCGGTTCTTTTATTATTTTATTTGTATTAATAATTTTCATACAAAATTATTTTTTGTATTACGCCAAGGAATTATAACTTCTAACGCGCGCCATTTATTTTCAAACAATGTATTCACATCTAAGACAGAGCTTTATTCGTAGTCCAGCTATCGTACAAAATATCAGAGATTGGCCTTGGAATATTTATGATTTTGTGGTCTCAGATACTGAGATTTAATGATATTAAACTTTAGGCGAAGGAAAAGTTTATCACGTGAATTAAATTATTTAAGTTTTACGTAAATATACGCTCAAAAATGAAATAAAATAATACAGTTCCGGAGGAGCTATCTCACTTGCCTTAGTTCCAGATAACTGTATCTTTGTGTAAACTAACCCTCTGTTCCTCCTTTCCACTTCTGTGTTCTTTTGTAAACACCATAAACATACCCGTTGACAACAGGAGAGTGATTTGACCTTACTTACACTTACGACATACGTGAAGTTTATGTTAATTACCCAAAATCATTCTGTGAGTTCAAAAAAAAATTACACTGTAAAAACACAACTCTTCTTGTTTAACTTTAATGATAAATCTAACATTAAATCAGCGATTTTATGATTATTTCTAGTAGAATTTTCTGTGATATGCGTGTATTTTATGTATCTACTTAATAAAATTCTTAACACTGACTGACATACTAACGCACTGCTTAAACCGGTGTGTCTCGAAGCATGAAATTTTGAATAGGAGGTGCTTAATAAAATCTATTTTAATAAATCTACGTAATAAAATTCTTAAAACTGACTCACATACTAACGCACAGCTTAAACCGGTGTGTCTCGAAGCATGAAACTTTCATAGGAGGTGCGTATACAACGTAGGTGAGCACTAAGAAACGATTTTTGGAAATTCATCCCTAAGGGAGTTAAATAGGGGATGAAAGTTTGGGAATTCCCATGGGACATGTGGATAGTGCACTAATACTTATTTAAGGTTACAATACTTGGCTTGTAACATACACGTTTATTTATAACAATAGTGCTGAATTCTTCACAAAGGATGTTTTTGCACTACTCTAATTAAAGTGCAAGATTGTCTTTACAGTTAATTTATTTGTCAACAAATATTTTGTTCGCAGCATCATAACTTTGCAGCAGCTCGCACAAATCATTACGTCTAGAATGTTGGAAATGGAAATATTTCTGCTTTTAATACTGATGGATTGACATTCCTTGCATTATTGACCTCATAAATACATGCATAATAGAAGCGTAAATAATTAATAAACATTTGCGTATGCATGTTTTTTTACTTTTTTTATTTAAATAATATATTTGAAATTTTACTTTAGTTATTTACACTTCAATTTTGTACATCTATGGATGTAGAGAATTTACTTTTGGAAGATTTCAGGTCAAAGAAGATTGTACAAATCTACTTTTATCATTTATTCAATTATCTATTGCTATTGTTTCTGCATTTTTTTCTGAATCGTCGTTTATTTTATTTTATTTTTCACGAGTGATCGGCAAAATTTGGAGAAAATAGCAATTGTTCGGTCGTGGCTCTTATCACTGGGAACTATAGGCTTCCGTTGTTGTAAGTTCTGGAATAAAACAAATAGTATTAAATGATGATTTGATAGTACAAGTTCTTTTAATAATTTAAAGTAAGTTTATTTGCTTATTGTTACCATTCAAATCATATCAGATGAGGCCACGATAGTTTATTTGTCATATCATTTGGCAGGGCGATTTTTCCCTAGTGGAAACATTGACGTAAAATTGTCGTGAACCGATGGATTTTTCCGTAATATTCCATCCTGCCCCCCCCCCCCCCCCCCTCCTTCTTAACGATTCATTCCATTCCGTCACTCCTCTGTTCTTATCATCGATCATCATTACCATTTACCTTGCTCTCTACGAGAAGTTAATTACCATTAATAATTCATTCATTCTTTGGATGCACAGAAACAAATATCTGTACTGTTACAAATGATTTCTTTAAAAACCAGTTGCCAAAAATAGTTCATAACACTACAAGAACGATATTGTAACTTTGAAAAACACATGGATATGGTTATTTTTTCATATATGAAATATGTTTTTCAGATTGATAATAGATACTAATTATTTCTTAAGAAAATTGGCACATAGTTTAAGGATAAAATTTTTAAACCACGGAAGAGATAATAATATATTAAAAATGTGGACATTATTTGGTTTTACTAGCTTATTAATGTGGAAAACTGTTCAGAGAATGGTTAAAAAATAACTTTAACTATTGGAGATACTGTAACAACAAATAGCATAAATTTCTGGGTAAGAATCGGAACCCAGTATTGCTGCGAGTACTATTTTGTAGTGATGTAGTTGTTTTCATGTAAATGTACAAATGTACAAATACATGTATTTTTCCATGAATAGTTGAGTACATTGTGAGTCTAAAATACACACTTCATTTCATTCCGTAACCAGGCATTGACCACTCATTCTCTAATTCACCAGACAGACACCGAAGACGAATGTCGATGGACAAGCGCTAGGCCGTGCATAACGTTGGAATCCACTTTTTTTTTTGGGCGTGATTTTTTTAACGGTTCTTAAGGTATTCCGGCACATGCAGGCAATAACGCTCGAAGGGAAAACACCCAAGTGGACGAGAGGAATTCTGAGATCCTTGTTCGAACCTGGCAGTCCACGAGTCCAACCGAATGGTACCCACGTCCCGTTGTAAATAAGCTCGCGGACGGTCGTAAAATATCATTAACATTCCTGGCGGTCAACCAGCAGTTACTTCGATGTCGCGGTCGGGGCTCGAGTCGATTTTCCGATAAAGACGTGGTGGAAAAACTTCCGAATGTCGGCATCGGACAGTCAACAGCGTGCTACATAAGCGAGACACAATCAAATGTCAACTCTGAAGGTCTTTAACGCAAAGTCTGTAAAACTGTATCCAATAAAAGAAGCCATTAAATTTTTTAAATTGTTTTTGCTTGAACTTTTTATTTATTTTAATGTTGGCTCATTAAGACTTTCACCTTGTTGTGGCGAGCTAAGAGTGCTTGGGAAAGGGGAGGGGGGGGGGGAGCGGTTGTGGTAGTTAGCAGCTGAACGCATGAAACAACCGTAAAATTAAAGCTTTAAAATCTCGCACTCGCATCCACATACTCCAAGGCAGTAGCAATTCGCTTTTTACTCATACCAGAGATGTTGCCGCCGATTACTTTAAGGACCCAGCCTACCTGAACACACGTATGGAGTGCAGAGCTTTAAAAAAATAATAATAACACGATTTAAAAACGGCTCTAAATTCAGAGTGGTCGTACCCACCTAACTGGACTCCAGAAGATGCTACTTCCCTGAGATCATACCCAGTGGGGGATCCAGGATTTTGGTTTGGGAGGGGCTTGACCCAGCTGAGGCTATGCTTTATCAAGGCAAACACTAAAACAATAGTGGACCCAGATGCTTTTGGGGGGGGGGGGGGCCCTTGAGCCCCTTAGCCCCCCCTCTGGATCCGCTACTGATCATACCCGAACCTTTCGTAAGGAACTTTTCACGAAGCAATGCGCGATGTGATGCATTCTTTAGTACACAGGAAGTTCCAAAGATGCTGCCAGAACATTATGTAATTATTATTTTTTTAACGATGAAAATAACCTTAACCTCAAATTTGTGATCTAGGGACTGCAAAAATTAGGGTATAAGGAACATCAAGCTTCAAGAAAAACGTAGTTTAGAAACAAATTCAAATATAAACATTAAAATAAACAAGTTTTTGGTTTTTTTTAGGCCATTTTTGAAACATCTTACACCGAGCGTCCTGAAGGCTGCTGTAAGAACAGAATGAGCTCGGGTATGAAGTTATTAATAGCGTAAAGAAGTAACTTATTTCATTATCTGAAAAGCAAGCTGGTGACAAAGAGTTAAAATTTTGTAAACTACTTTGGACACTGGACGCGGAGACACATTGTCACTTCTGCAGTGACGTCAGGGAGATTACGTTGACCAATAGACGCACTGCCGCCTTCGGACACTCTACAATCACTGGGTGGCCACGTCTGCGTGATTACATTGTGTGTGAAGCCGTTTATTTGTTTTACTTCAGCTAACTGTGGCGCCATATTGGTTAGGCGCCCAAAACTTTGGCCGAAATGTAGTGCTTGCGTAGGTAAAAGTTTTGAATTTATTTATGAGAGTAACTTTTTTTTTTAACTTCGGAGATTCTAACTTATATACTTGACTAACCATCATCAGACGTTATCAAGCAGCACTGCAGCAATATTTTGAGCGGAACAACATGGCGATGGTGAGTTAAAAAAAGTGACTTCAACTTAGTCACAGAAGACCGTCTCCTGGCAATTCCTAACTCCATGTCTGCAGTGACGCAGCAGTCCATGTGACGCGAGGACTCATCGTCTCTGCGTAAGGTCCAATCCCCCCTTTCTCTGTTTCATGTCTGCCTGAGCTATTTCTGGACGTCTGCGCCTCAGAAGCGAGAGCGACCCTTCAGTAGCGACGCTCTTCACGCTCGAAAATTGAAAACAGTGGGAACTTTTTTTTTTAAGATTTAGTCTTTGTCATGCAACTTATCTCAGATTTTTACAGTGATGTACCCATTCCCCAAGTGTCTTTTTTCAAAGCAACACGCGACGTTTTGTTTACAAACACTGAATATCTCCAATTTCTTGGCTTCTGGGTGTAGGCCGTGTCAGGTAATTGTCTTGCCACATTTCGGCAGTAATTGCAGCTGCCATCATCAGGTGGACTAATTCTGACTGGTGCCGGGGAAGCCTTCTTTTCACAGACGAGAGAGCCAAAACCCGAAGTTCCCCGAAGTTCATGCTTTTCTTCCGTATCTTTAATGTAGCTATCCTAACCAAATCAACCGTCCACAATTTTTTAAAGTATTTATAATATATCTAACCTAACCTAATTGACCATTAGTATCCTTTTATCAACACCGCCATATTTATTTACAATGAACAAAAAAAAACCGAAGATGCACAATCGGGCGTTTGGCTCTCTCGTCTGTGAAAAGAAGGCTTCCCCTGGTGCAGAGACAATCAGGAGCCAGCAAGCACGGCATTGGCCGATCAAGCCCAGCCAACATGAAAACAAGCCACGAAGAACCCTTCTATTTGATAACCACCTCAGCCAATCAGGAGCCAGCAAGCCTGTCATTGGCCGACTATCCCAGCCGACCAGAAAACAGCCATCCAGACACCAGGGTATAAAAGGACCTGCATCCTCTGCACCAGTCAGTCAGGCTTAGTCTACATAACGATGGCAGCTGCAATGACTGCCGAAACGTCGCAAGATAATTACCTGACACGGCCTACACCCAGAAGTTTTTTTTAAGGCTTCAATAAATATCAATATGAATATAAAATGCGCCAATCATCTTGAAAAACCATAGCAATGTGTTGTACAAAGACACAGTATTATGTTTCTTGTAGTATTAAAAACTATTTGTTGGCGATTGGTTTCCAAGGGAATCTTTTGTAAATGTCCAGAAAAAAAATTGTTTTCTGCGTGCCGCGGGGAGATGCTCGCAGCACCAGACGAGTCACGTGGCCGTCCGCAGAGTTCTTCGAGGTTGTTGCGACATCCGGCGCCCGCCCGCCTGTTGTTCGCGGCTCGTTCGAGGACCGCTCGGCGCGAAGTGGACGGGCCGCCAACGCGGACTCGCTCTTCCGCGCAACTCGTCTCTCTCTCTCTCTCTCTCTCTCTCTCTCTCTCTCTCTCTCTCTCTCTCGGTTTGACTCATCCATCTGCTCGCCTGTTGGACTGCCGCCAGCTCCAGACTTATCGAAGGCACCGGTTTACGTTACTGTGAAAGCCTTTAAGGGCGCCGCCTACCCGGACACACACACACACACACACACACACACACTCACGGTGCACAGAGCTTCAGGAAAAAACAACGCGTTTTGAAAACTGCTCGAGACATTCCATTGGGATCTGTTTAAAAAATGCATATAAGAATTCGCTGAGGGCGGAAAATTACAATAATTCGTCAATTAAGCATACACTACAATGGGCAGTGTCAGTGAAAAGAAAAAAAAAAGGCTTTTACTGCACGTGTCTAACTAATTCAGGGTGTATAGGTTTAGGAAAGTCATAGAAATGTAGGGGAAGTGGAAATTTTTCAGGGAAAGTCAGGGAATTCACTTGAAAACTTGGAGCTTTGCTTTTTAAATCATTTTTTGAGAAATTTGAATTATCTTACTTTGATTTCGCAATTAAATGAAATGTGAACTTCCTTGTTTACTTATGAAACTACGATTTAAATAGAAGAATAGCTTAATTTTTAATATGATGCCTTCATATAAAAACAGATTCCCTTTTGTTACACAGTATTATTTATGAAAATTTACGACAGTTAAACAAACACGTAATCAAATATAGTTGGTGGCACGAATTCTGAAGCTTGGTCCTGAGCAGCTAATGTGGTATTAATCATTTTACAAACATTTCCCTAAACGGATGTCAAATCTGTCCATGATCATTCAATCTCAATAATTTTAATATTTCCTTTAAAAGAAGTTAATAAAGATAAATAAGCATTAAGTTCAGTTACCAAAGTGCCAAGATTCAGAAGTCGTGCCCGATACTAAATAATACCTACCTTGTATACTATTTACTAATGATCAACTATAAAAACACAATACAGTGACTACAATATTTAAAAAAAAAATGGGTGGGGCTATGGGAGTGAATGTTCCTTGCCCTAGAATTATGATGTTCGTTGCTCTTTGATGGGGGGGGGGGGGGGGGGGGCGCCTTGAGCTATTTATGCTCCAGGGCGCTTCAAACCTTGCTACGCCACTGCATAGAGCTGTAGGTACACTGTGCACTATAAAAAATGTTTGCGTGAAGTCCACGTGCGACAGAAGTGAAATGTCTTGCTTATTATATAATTATGTATAGGAAACAAAATTCTCTTTGGCGCAGGTCGTAAATAAAAAAATAAAATCTCTTTCGGCACTGGCGGCAGGCGTAGGTAGAATTAGAAGTACCTATTTATTCTGGAAATATATTGGAAACTACTATAAACTCCAGGAACATTTTAAGAATTAAATGAACGTAGCATCCTACATGTTCTCCAAAATACTAAAAAAAATCTCGATTAAAATTTTCTCAAATTCCATGCAGCGAAAATATTTCGAATATTTTAACGTCTGTAAATGTATTGGAAACTTAAATAAACTCCAGGAACATTTTAAGAACTAAATGTACGTAGCATCCTACATGTTCCCCAATATACTAAAAAAATATCCATTGAAAATCCTATTCCATGCAGCGAAAATATTTTGAATGTTTGAACTCCATGCTTCCAGCATTGAATGTCTTAACGAATTTCGTATCATGCCTACTATCGTAGTTAAGCAATTATTTTTGACCTTCAAGCACTATTTATCATCCTTTGCACTAATAAGTGATCTTATAATTTTTTAATACAGGTTAATATAATATTAAGATGGTTATTAATAATTTCCAACGAATTTATTACTAAGGAAGTTTTAATTATTTTTAATTTCAACCCCTGTTTTTACGGCAATAGTTCGTTTAAACAAAAATTGTTTCAACCATAGGTTTTATATCAAGTTTAGTAGTTTTACAATAAATAATAACAGATTTGATACTATATCTATTAACAAATGTAATGACTTTTTTGACTTTATACCCTTATCCCCTCTTTTTTTTGGCAGTTATGGTTTGTTACATATAATTTACTTTAGACAAACATTTTCAACAATATTAAAAAAGTTAAACAAAATTAACATTGGCTAGATAGAGTGCATGGTAGGGAAGTTTTATTTATTTTCTTATTTTAACAGAGTTTTTTTTTCAATCCCTTGCAGTAATGGTTTTTATCATCAAAAATTGTAAGATTTACAATCTGAAAGAATTTGATGATGTGTCTACGAAAGGAGTTGTGATTTTTTTTTTTGTCCTTCAACCCTTGTTTATTCCACACCTTGCAGTAATGGTTGGTCGTATCAAAAATTTATTCAGACAAAATATTTTGGTATTTTTCCTACGAGTTATACGTTCAAACATATGTGATATTTTCCATATTATGAGAGCTACGCGATTTTTCTCTTTTTTCTTTCAAAAAAACATGCCCGATTTCTCCTCCTTTGGTCGGGTATTACCCATTAACGAACTTGACCGAGAATTTACACAATTTGATTTTATGTATTAGTTTAGAAAAGTTTGTGAACATTTGCGACAGTTATCGTGTCCATAAATTTTAAAGTTAATGGTTTTGGGTCTGTGGATCATGAAAAGATAAACTATTTAAAAAAAATTTCCTGAAGGTATATTTCTTTGAAATATACCTAAAAAAATTCTGCAAGTATGCGAACGCCAAACTGTGCTATTGGGCAAATATGCGAGTGTGAAAGTATGGAAGTGCGCAAGTATGCAATAATGCAAGCGTTCAAGTTTGCAAGTGTGCTGTGTCATTTCTTCCGCTCCCCTGCCGCATCCTCAAACACGTACCTAAGTAAAGTAAACTCCCTATTATCCGCGCATGCTACGAAAAAATACAGCACATATGTAAATCTGTATTCTATTACAAGTGAGCAAATTTGAACTCTACTGACGAGTGTAATGTGTGCAGTATACAGTAAAACACCACAGGCCTTCTCGGAACTCACGCAGTAGGCTGGCATGCGTTGATATTTTTGTCTCTGTCGCACTTTGTTTATAGTCTTATGGTTGAGCACTTTTATGTTACATTACTAAAATGTATTTTATGTTAATTATTCAGTTAAATACTAACATTTTAGCACCATTTAAAATTTTTTGCTGTTAATTGTAACTTTTACTGTTCATAAAGGTCTATATTTTAAAGTTGAAATTAATGTTTCCTTTTTTTTTTTTTTTTTTTCATTTTCGGCTCTTTTGCGGATTATCCGCGATTTTCACTATCCGCGGTGGCCCTGCCACTTAATTTCGCGGATAATCGGGAGTGTACTGTATTCCCCTTCATTCTCAGCAGAGAAGTTCCACTTAAAAAATTGTGCGGTTTTACAGAAAATGTTTCCCCGACGGGGGTGTTGTTGTCCGCTCTTGCACGAGTGCACACTTTGTTCGTGCGGGTGTACACCGGCCCCCTTGCAGCGAGCAGCCACGCGGGGGAAAAGAACAGAAAGCTGCACGCCCCAGCACGCAAAGGGCAACAGACTAGTCGACTGCGTGCGCGCCTCGGGAAAGATTGCCGGTGTGGAGGCAATGAAAAAGGGAGGGGGTGGAGGAGGGTTTTTTTTTTTATTTTTCTTCGAAGGGAAATAGGTCGGCGGTGCCGGCAGGATAATTAACGCGACAGGACAATTAGCTGTTGTTTCGCCGGCCGCATTAATTACGCCCTTGCCTCGCGTGGCGATAAGGCACTCGGCGGGGAGACCTTTATCGGCGCCGTTCCCATGCCACGTCGGCTGGCGAGAGGTCTGACCCTTCTGCCCCCCTCTCCACAACCACCCCCTCTGTAGGCGCGCCTGCGAGCAGATCGCGCGCGCGACCAGTAATTAGCGCGAAGCGATTTCAGGAGCCCCGCTCGCTCTGGCTGGTCTGATAGCAAGTGTTTGAAACGAACTTTGAAAGCGGGAAGGGAGTTGGGTTTGGCGGTATATCCCTGACATGGTGGGGGGGGGGGGGGGATGAGAGGCTTACCTCCCCCCCCCTCCTCCCGGGGGAATTAAAAAGACCCTCGCTGGGAGGATGACAAACGTAATATTGTTTTTATGTTTTTAGGAAAAATTGTTTTAATATTATAAAGTTTTCGGCTTTTTGCGTGCATGTAGGTTTGGCTGCTGATGCCGCAGTTCTCTTTCCCCCCCCCCCCCCCTTTTAGCCCTCGAACCATACAGTTGCAATCATTTGGAATAGAGGAAGGGGAAAAAAAAAGGAAAGTAAAAATGGAACATTCACATCTTTGTGTACCAATATAATTTTAGAAGTGAAACTTATTTAGGGTGTGATGCGAATAAAATTTCTGAGGACGAATTTTAATGCAACGTTTCCGTTGAAACATTGTTTTGAGACTTTCCTGACGCAAAAGGATAGAGATTAGGTACTTAGAGATATAAAGAGAGCATTATGCTATATATGTTGCTGGGCTCGTTTTCGTTATCCTCTTAGTTTGTTCGATGATGCTTCCCCCACCCAAAATAAAATGGAACCGAGAGAGATAGATGAACGAAAGTATAAGAAAGAGTCTGTGCGCATGCGCTCGTTTTATAAAATAGTTATATGTATCATATACAGTCAGCTTTAAATGCCTTGAATTTTATATTTGCTGCCAGTGCGCTCGCATTCCTCCTTGTTCAACCAGCAGCGTAGAGAGCACTTTTGAGACAGTCCCTGCATTTATTGGCATCGGTTTCTTACTGACGGTTGGTAAATGAGGAACTTAAGCCGCTTTGATGTATTTTTAGGTCATTTTATTGAATTTTGTTTTTACCTGAAATTATATTTTCTTATCGAACGAGGATCGTACCAAAGACGTAAATAAATCGAATTAATAATAATTTTAATAAGCTAATTTTTGGATAAATTTTGGTATATTTTCGTAAATTTGGTCAAAATTAAAGAATTTCATCTTACGGTTGGCGGCTTAGGGCGGCTTGCTTTTAGGACTCTTAATCTGCTATCACAATTTCTTTTATTTCAAAGTAAAATGTCTTTTGAAGCATTCCTTAATAGAATTTTTGAATTTTTGAGGAATAAAACGGGAAATTTTCCCTCAAAACCGGTATTTTTCCCTCGGAAAAGGAGAAATCTATATAAATTTTGAGTCATTTTGAGTAATTTTTGTGGAAATTTGAGGAATTTTGAGTCTACGATATCCGAATCCTTACGATTGGCAAGCCACCACCACCATAATCGTAGTCCCATAAGAAATACATTGCGCCTGAACATACTATATTATACTACTTAAAAAGCCTAAAACATTCAGTGGCGAGCGAATGCTGGATCTACGGCAGCTGAATGGCCTCATACTCGCGCTACTCGGTATCATGTCCGTGACACTCGGCCACAACCAACGTCCACGTGACTTTAACTAGACACTTGACATACATGCAGTGTGACTGAGGTACGCGTGCGTTACTTTAGCCACCACAGAACCATGCAGCATGCGATAAACTTGTGATTTATCTACTCTGTAACCATCGATACTACTCTGTGCAACCATTTTGTTAAAGATATTGTTAGTTAAATTGCATGTTTAAACGAAACTCTTGTAATGATTTTATCCCGACGTAACTACGGCGGATACCTAAACTGCGTCAATCTCTGGTGTTTAAAAAAAAAATTGTGCAACCTTTTTCTTAGGAACAGTGCTTGGCATTATACAGTGTGCGGCGACGCGATTTAATTTCATAAGAACGTGCTGTAAAGGTAAAAAAACGCGCCAATCAGCAAAAAAAAAAATAAAGAAATTACCTGCACAGGAACCATGCTTCGTAAACACGTAAACAAAACCGCGACCCCTCCACCCACCCACTCACTCCTGGTTCTCGCAGGAGACAGCGAGAGACGCACAGGAAACGAAGAGGTAATGACGGCGGCGATTATTATGCAAAACAAGCACTCGTTCGATGATCCTCCTCCCTTTTTCCCTGTCCCCTCCCTCCCTCCCTCCCTGGCTCCTACCTGGTGGGCTTGTTCCCAGCCGGAGACACGAGCTTTCTCGTGTGACACGAGTTTCGTTCCGCAGTCACATCACGCACGCGTGAACACCCGGTGGCACACGAACAGGCACGAAGCGGTCTCCGGGAGGCCGTGACGCTGTGGGTAGGGCCAGGATTACACGGCGAATTACGATGAAACCAAAACAAACCCACGAATTACGATGAAACCAAAACAAACCCGCGAATTACGATGAAACCAAAATAAACCCGCGAATTACGATCAACCCAAAATAAATCCGCGAATTACGATAAAAGCAAAATAAACCCGTGAATTACGATAAAACCGGAACAAACCCGCGAATTACGATGAAACCAAAACAAACCCGTGAATTACGATCAAACCAAAATAAATCCGTGAATTACGCTGAAACCAAAACAAACCCGCGAATTATGATAAAACCGAAATAAACCCGCGAATTACGATAAAACCAAAATAAACCCGCGAATTACGATAAAACCAAAATAAATCAGCGAATTAATATCAAAGCAAAATAAACCTGCGAATTACGATAAAACCGAAACAAACCCGCGAATTACGATGATACCAAAACAAACCCGCGAATTACGATGAAACCAAAATAAACCCGCGAATTACGATCAACCCAAAATAAATCCGCGAATTACGATAAAAGCAAAATAAACCCGCGAATTACGATAAAACCGGAACAAACCCGCGAATTACGATGAAACCAAAACAAACCCGTGAATTACGATCAAACCAAAATAAATCCGTGAATTACGCTGAAACCAAAACAAACCCGCGAATTATGATAAAACCGAAATAAACCCGCGAATTACGATAAAACCAAAATAAACCCGCGAATTACGATAAAACCAAAATAAATCAGCGAATTAATATCAAAGCAAAATAAACCTGCGAATTACGATAAAACCGAAACAAACCCGCGAATTACGATGAAACCAAAACAAACCCGCGAATTACGATGAAACCAAAATAAACCCGCGAATTACGATCAACCCAAAATAAATCCGCGAATTACGATAAAAGCAAAATAAACCCGCGAATTACGATAAAACCGGAACAAACCCGCGAATTACGATGAAACCAAAACAAACCCGTGAATTACGATCAAACCAAAATAAATCCGTGAATTACGCTGAAACCAAAACAAACCCGCGAATTATGATAAAACCGAAATAAACCCGCGAATTACGATAAAACCAAAATAAACCCGCGAATTACGATAAAACAAAATAAATCAGCGAATTAATATCAAAGCAAAATAAACCTGCGAATTACGATAAAACCGAAACAAACCCGCGAATTACGATGATACCAAAACAAACCCGCGAATTACGATGAAACCAAAATAAACCCGCGAATTACGATCAACCCAAAATAAATCCGCGAATTACGATAAAAGCAAAATAAACCCGCGAATTACGATAAAACCGGAACAAACCCGCGAATTACGATGAAACCAAAACAAACCCGTGAATTACGATCAAACCAAAATAAATCCGTGAATTACGATAAAACCAAAATAAACCCGCGAATTACGATAAAACCAAAATAAACCCGCGAATTACGATAAAACCAATATAAACCCGCGAATTACGATGAAACCAAAATAAACCCGCAAATTACGATAATACCAAAATAAACCCGGGAATTACGATAAAACCAGAATAAACCCGGGAATTACGATAAAACCACACTAAACCCGGGAATTACGATAAAACCAAAATAAACCCGCGAATAACGGTAAAAAACAAAATAAACCCGAGAAACTAGTCGATACACCATGTAACACCGAACTTCAAGTTAATAGGTATCTACACCACAAAGGACCAAAATCCCATTAAAACCATGTAACAAATCAACATTTGCAATCAAATCGTTTCTTTAATGAAAAACACCTTATCTGTAATGCTAATTTAGCATGATCTTTGTACCCAATTTAATAAAAAAAAGATTAGAAACAGTTTACTTTTTAAATCTCGCAACTGTTATTAGTTACTCATTTTTACATTATGACTGAAGAACTTTTTTTTTTCAAAAACATAAATACTTAAAAGATTTATTTTATTTGTTCCGAAAAGTTAGACAAATTATATTGAAAAAGTGTCAGTCAAAGTTACACTGTTTTGGAGAAATTAGGATCATGGGTCATTTAAGTATCAAATTAGTACAGTAATATGATGTATTTTTTTCATAAACAAGTTTCGCAAAAAAATTAAAACCGTAACATTAAAATCTCCTGTTTAAAAAACGAATTTAAATTGAAAGTAAGTTCATAAAATCTTTTCTCTAGCTATAAGTCATTTCACACGACCAAACATTTCAAGACACTAAATTCAAAAGCTTAGCGAATGATTATTAATTATAGGATTAAAATAATCATTAAATGTGTGTTTTAAAATAATATCACAAACTTCTTAAATGCTAAAATAATAAATAAATGTATTTATATTTAATAAACATCCATTTTAGCCAAAATTTATATTTATTTACTTTTTATTTTATTGTATTTTGTTAAAACTATTTTAATTAGCTTCTTTACCATTAGGTTGGCTATACTGATAATTATAAAGTAGCTAATCAATTTTAAGGATGGAATTATTGTGTATTTTACCAAATATGCCTTTAAGTCTATTTTTTAATGTTTGATAGTTTTTGGAACAAATTATACTGCCCCAAAAGTAATTTTGCTATTGAAAATGAAGAATGAAATATCGCATGAAGAAAACTTATAACATATCCGATACGGAAATATTTGAAGGAATCTGAGTAGGCAATCCGACCGAGTGTACGTAGAACTATGGAGTTCATCCTAGAGGTCATTGAACCCGCGAAAAATGCCTGCCCCTACTTATCCAGAGTCGGTTTGAAAGCAACGCGCCAATCACTTGGGCCTACCCCTCCCTGATCCTAATGATCTGCGGCCCTGCAACACCGCGCCGGAAGAACCAGCTAGCGTCGCACGTGTCGCCCCAGCCTCGCTGACACGAATGCACGTCGGTCGCCTGATGACTCCGCGAAATCACCGCGGCAGTAGCCAAACAGCCGGTGTTTCCTCGGAGCCGGAACCGGAAATGAGAGCGCGGCGACGCGCTCATTGTGCGCGATGGAAACCGGCTGGCGGTCGCACCAATCACCGCCCAGGGCGTCGACGAGCGTCCGGCGCTCGGGCGTCGCCAGATGAGCCTCCCAGTTCAACACAGTGTCCGAAATTTAAAGTAAAAAAAAAAAGCCAGTCATGGCGATTGTCAACAGAAGTTGAAAACTTAAAACTTTGTTTTTAAATCTGCAATATGTAGAGACCCGTAAATTTCGCGGATTCTTCTGGCCTCAGGATAGAATTCAAAGTTATAGGTGTGCTCGACCCATGTTTACTTTCCCATTGGTTGATTTCTTAGCGAGAACATTTTTATCCTTGTTATTTGGCACTACCTTATTCGCTTACTTCTCTCCTAGCTGGCCATGGTTGGCTCACGGTCGTAGACGGGCGTGTCCAAACAACTGCGTACGAGAGTGCATTCTAGATTGCGACTAAATGAATCCGCGAAATTTCCGGGTCTCTAGCAATATGACATCATTACTACGTCAAATGTACGTAAGAAAATAAATTCTGGTATTATATCAGTACGATATCAGCACTCCGGCATGATTCATAATCATGAGCACTTATTTGGCATCCAAGTGATACGGAGCTCACAGTGACATTGGAGGTCGCATCGCCTTAAGTTTCTGTGCATGACCGTGAGACGTGGAACACAATCAGACTAGTAAATTTTGTATGTCAAAAGTATTATATACCTTTCTACATCCTAAGCTTGATACCATCTGTTATGAATCAAACAAGTGAAATTTTAGTACATGTATTCAAAATAAATTCTTATTTCAATGATTCTTTTACAATTAATTGCATAATAGAACGTTTAACAAAGCTAAAATTAGTTCAAAACTTTTTAAGATTTGGTAATGATAGAAGAATTTCTTACGTGATTTTAATAAATTTACAGCCAAATGTTTTGCATACTTTTAATTTTTTTGGTTTCAAACACTTATTTTATGAAAAACATGCATTTTTTTTTCAAACTATATTTTGCATTGATTATTTCTGTACACTGTGATCTCAGTAATGAAATACCTATATTAAGCCCACAAAACCAACCCTTTATGTGTCAAGTCATTCAGCTTTCTTATGTTCTTGTCATTCATGCACGATGCTACCTTTCTTATCCTCTTAAGCTACCTTGTGTGATTGGCTTATCAAAGTAATAAGTAGAGACCGGAAAAATTCGTGTATTCAATGACCTCTAGGATAGCCTCCATTACACCTCTGCATTTCTCAAGCAAACACGCATGTACATTGGGTGCTAACTTGTGAGGCGTCTCCACTAGGTAGCTTGTGATTCGATACTTCTTCGTTCGATAGTCGCTCATTGGCCCAGAGAGCTTCAGTTAAACTGCGAGCAAATAGCAGAACCAGCAGAATTGTGCACATGTTTGAATTGCAGCCTATCACGAAATTAATCCGCGAATTGTTCCGGTCTCTAGTAATAAAGGGATCAAACAAAATGATTAGAGGATAATTACCAGATCTTTTCTGGGTTGTTTACGTCGATGGTTATGTTCCACGCTGAACAGCTACCCATCCACGGTGTTCCTACGGGATGTGCGGTGCTCTCTACACCGTGGGTCTAAGTGCATAGAGGACAACTGCATGATGGCTGTTATGGCCAGTCTGAGATGACACCCCTGCTTCCTGCTACTGTTTGCAAGACACGTTGCATTCCGCCCCCTGTTCTGACGGGCTGTCTATACACGCTGCTTGTAGCTCATACTGCTGCTGAAAAAAACACACTTTGCATGATTCCCTTATTATTTTGACCAGAGTATTAACTTCCTTACTTATATGTCGAGCATCTCTGACCAGACTGGAGATTAGAAACGTATTAATTTTTACAACACGCTCGCCTAACCCGTCGCCAGTGATGTTAGAACTATTTCTTGATAAGTTTTACTAATGTTTACATACGAATAATTTTGTTAAGTGGTAAATAAATTATTTGCATAACTCAACAATTATTACGTTTGTTTGGAAACATCTGAACTAACACGGAAGTATAATTATTTTTCCCGATCACTGGAAATAGCTGCTCACTCTTTCTGAATTCGATCTAAATAATTGCTCCAATGGTCTCGGTGAAAATTACCCCTAAGAAAGAAATGCGCGCGTTTATGGCATAATAGCGGACATAATTGTTAATGCTTACCATAATGACAGACATATGCATTTTACCGTGCAAGGTATACCTGTGTTACTGGAATGAAGTTCTTATCAACAGTTACAACAGGCTGTAGTGGAATGAATATTTTATGTCGTATGACTCTCTGAGCTAGTGGCATATGGGTAGAGACCGGAAAAATTCGCGGTTTCGATGGCCTTCAGGATAGACTGCACATTCCCCTGTACACTCGGGCAAATAACGCAAGTTAATTGGCTGCTGACTTGTAAGTCGTCTCACTTGGTTTGTCTGTGATTCGATCCTTCTTTGGTTGAGGGTTTATAATTGGTTGAGATGAGTCCAGATGAACAGTAAGCCAATAGAAAATCATCTAAGAGGTATATGTATTTGAATTCTAGCCTATCGCCTTATGAATCCGCGAATTTTTCCGGTCTCTACATATGGACAATTCATTCTATTAAAATGATATTACAATCCAAACAGTCTGTTAATATTTAATATAAATAAATTCATAAACAGTTTATACGATATAAACAAAAATATTTTTTTTTGGAAACACTGCTGATTCACCTCCAATCAGATTCCAAACAATTTTTTTTTCTTTATTCATTTGCGTAAATATATAAAGGTTTAAAAAATGTAAGGAGGAAAATTTTTATGTAAGCACTAAACTTACGAAGCGAACACATTAATTCTGTTTTTCTGACTTGTCTTCTTATATGTTTGAAATTTCGAAGAAACTTTTTTTTTTAATTTTTAAAATAACCGGACAGGAAACTTGGACTCACATTGATCAGTTGAGGCTTTTAAATGTAGATTTTATTTTGAATTATTGGGAGTGACAATCTTAGTTCCCACAAATTGTGAATTGTTTTATACCACAATGATTTCAATGAAATCAGTTCACAACTTCATGAAGTGTTGCGGTGGTTGTAAATTGTTTTACAACTAAACATCTTCTCGATGTTGACAATTTAGTGTCACAACATAAATAGTTTCTCTAAAGTTTGCAGTAAAATTTTTGTTCAACTCGAACTTCAAAAGCGTAAGCATTTTTGACCATAAGTTGTATAGCCTAAATATTTCCAACTTATTATTGTTTTTTGTGATGAACCTCCAGACAAATTATTTTTGTCGAATTTAGACCAGTGTTTTATAGAATGGATCTGTGTCAGCTTTTGCTTGGAATGATTTTGTGAATCATGGAGTACTGAAATAGTGCTGGTCGGACCGATATTGCAAGTCCATTGTCATACCGTTACTCGCTCCATTAAAATTTTTGTTGCTTGCCTTGTAAGTTTAAGAGCGAGTGCATCTTACTTATAGCAATGGGCTCTTGGGGCCCATTTCTACCTCTGGCCAATGCCTTTTTTTTATAATTAACTAGTTTTTAATCTGTCCCTCAAATATGCACCAGGAAATAAGATCGGGCGGACGTAAATATAATCTAAATTAATTAAATTTTTAGTAATGAATCAAGAAATTTATCTTGAAAATATTCAAGCGTAAATAAATGGCTGTGAGAGAGTAATAACTATGTTTGAGAGTTAGCAAAATCCACACTGAGCAAGCTGAAAACAAATCTCTGGTCACACTCTATGTATCGCCAAGGCGATAATGCAGTAGCACCAATGGTCAAGCTAAAAACATCGCTCATGTCTGTAGCTTCGTTTAAAATGGAAGTTAGTGGATGTAAACAAGAACGAAAAAGGTTTATCACAGAGTAATATGTGTGACTGTCAAGACTGACTGGAAACAGTGTTTTCAACAGTCTAACTTTATTTATCAGATACTTCATAAATATATTTTAATCCTACCATGAAAATATTCCTCAGATCCGTTTTAAAGTTAATATAAATAATTTGTATTGTGGTACTTCTACAAAACGCACAACCAATTAATAGTAATAAAATGAAACAAAAATATATTTTAGCTCCACTAGATTAGGATATTGTCTTAATTTATTGTGTGTTAGGACAAAATGGCCGATAGCTGGTTATACTTTTTCCTAAAATTCACTACATTTTTATGGAAATTAAAAAAAAAGAAACATTATCCCAACAAAAACAAGTATTATACTTGGAAATCAAATATGTATGTTATTATGGAGTTTTAAATAGTAGTTTAAGTAAGTGAATTATTGTCTGCTGTTTTGTTGACTGGATGAGCCATTTTAAACCTGCTTCTGAGTTGGCATCCCATAACTTGCGTCAAATCATCTCTCCACTAGTTCGCGAATGTTAAAGGATATTTTTTATGATTGAGGTACTTAAGAATTACCAGTAATAATAATTCCTGTCCTTTTTTCTTAATGTTAATTCTTAGGTAGCTTACTGAATCGTTAACTCGCCTTTTCGATCACTCTGTCAAGATTTTCCCTACCACCGCTGTGAGCTGAAGTTTACGTGGATTGCATTTGGATGTTGAGTCACTTTCTTACCTTGAAACAAGTTCCTGGACCTCAGTGTATCTCAGAAGTATGGCGGAATAACTATAGCATCTTTAAAATCCATTAGAAGATTGTTTCTATTTAAATTTTTTGACGTGACAACGTCTAATAAATCGATGAACGCCGGCTGCACGCACTAAAAAGTGTCCCGTTACGAACATTGTCCCGTTACGCTGTGTCCCGTTACGCTCATTGTACGCTTGCGTCGCATCTATCTCTCTTCCACTCGAGTGGAACAACCATCGATTTGACTTTTTCGAGGCACATTAAACTTGAAACACTCCCATTCGTTTCCTACTTTTCCTATCATCGTCCTATCCTTAACAGAATAACACAGATTGGAAGAAGTTAAACAGCAAACATGTATAAAAGTTATAGTTAAAATAATCTCTTCGTTAAAGTAATAAACATATTTGAATTAATGAGTGCAATTGTAGATTTCATTTCACTCCTTTGTATACATAGAAAACCGTGATAATTCAATAAAAATGATTCACTTTTATTCATAAAAGTATACAATCATTTCATCAATGTTTTGTTATGACGTTGTCATGTTAAACTATCGTCCGTTAACCTACTTGACAGACAACCAATTTTTTAAACAATAATTTAATGAAATGAAACAACATACCTTGTATCAGTATATTCACTAGTACATTGTATTGGCAGAGAACAGACTGTCCGTGTAAGTGCACAGACACAGATTAAGGCCCCCGCTTCTTTGGGCACACACACGGTGCGCAGAGCTTCAAGAAGTTCCACGCATGCTGAAAACTACTCAAGATATCTGAGTGAGGTCTGCTTACGAAACGGATTTAAGTATTCGCTGAGCACCTTTAAGTAGGTTTAATTCCGTATAATGTTTTAAAAGTGTATTTGAATAAGAGTTATAATGGGTAAAAGTCATGTTTTCGGAGTATTTTTTTAGACATAAAACAAACCGTACACAATCTTGAAACCACTTAAAGGGACTTGCATTACAGCTGTATCGTCATTTCTCCTGCATATGATGTTACGGTCACCGCTCAAATTTGATAGTGTCCCGAGGTACGACGAGAAGACTACTTGCCAATTCAGAGCCATGTGCTTAGAGGCGATACCGCGCTAGAAACACCAGCGAGAGTGGCGCTTATCATCACGCTTAACACTGATACACCTCTGACGTGGCGGGCCCCGTAAGTGTTTTAAATTTTTAGCGCTGATGTAACTTATGTTTACTTGAATATTTTAAGAGGCAGTTCCAGTTTATCAATATTGTGTGTTAAGATTAGCTTTACAGTTTATTAAAACTTTAAAAATTTAAACGTTGAATATTACCTTTGAATATATGTACTGTATAGAAGTCGCCAGCCCAGGTTAAAATTTCTAATACGGTTTTGAGGTAGTTGGTTAATTCACCGCGTCAATCGCCACCATCTCTAGGGCATCGACTTGTGGTGGTCCCTAGCGGACAAGTCTCGAACTCTTCAAACACCCCTTTCCCCTCCCGTGGAACGAACTTGAGCTGCAGTGAATGATAGGTGGGGGGTTGCGGGGAATGACAGCGGGCGACAGTGCTGAGCTCTAACGTGTAAATAACAACTAAGACGATACAGGGCGTTACGACAGCGCACTGCAGCGGTGAAGTTCTCAAGCTGCTCATCATACGCTTCTGAAAAACGTAGAGTAAATCCTATCCACTCGCGACTTCTATACAGTATATATATTCAAAGATATTACTTCTGATTTCTTTAGAACATTCCTTTACAAATATGTTTCGATTTTCTACGAATTTATATAAAATTTTTCTGTTTATACAATTTTAACCACAGAGTAAGTAAAGAGAGACAGATACTTCATTCCCATGTGGACGAAAGATCCTTATTGGATAGTCTTTTTTGGTGGTGGTGTTGTGGTGAAGGGGGGGGGGGGGGGGTGAGTATACGTCTCTGCATAGTTACGTAGAAACCTCAGTCAAAAAAGATTGAAAACAAACTGTCAAATAAAATGTAAAAAAGAAGCATTTTTAATATGCAAGAGTGCCTGTATCCCGCATACTAAAGACAATAACTAATATAATCTTTTCAAATGATTAGTGTCTTTCTTTTGCCAAAATACATTTAATATCTACATGTTCAAAACAATCGTTTTTACGGCCATTTAGGGCGACATTTTCGTTGTTTTTTTTCTCATATAGGCTAGTTATTTTGTCAATAGCCTCTCGATTCAGGAAAATTATTGTCTATAACTCGCACCCAACAACGTTTCCGGCCCATTTTCAATTTTAATTCAATTAGAATTGTCCAGTTATCCAGCATCATAAATCACGAAAGTATAAACTTACTTAAGAATCAAAACGAATAACAAGTGTAACATTGTGACCACCCTTTGTAATATATATATATATATATATATATATCCACTATAAAGGTCATAGTTTCGATACACTGAAAGGAAATAGCTATATAACCATATTTAAATATGCAAAACATAAGTAGATTTTTATGTAATCGTAAAACAATTTTATCTCGAATACAAAGCATGAATGTAAATCGTAAGGGTTGGTGCATTATTTCTAGATTTTGTAATAGCAGCAGAACTTACTTCAGATAAGAGCTTCGTAGACCCTATAGCGCATATCATCTTTAGATTGCAGTGTGCATTTAAATGGGCATTTACCCTCTCTTTTCAATTTACGATTTATACGATTTCTGCTATTATCGCTGTCCTTGTTTCGGTGTGATCTGTTGCGAGATGCATGCCATAGAGCACAAACGTTTCAGACACAACGTTTTAATCTATAATAATATAATAAAGCTGAAGACTTTGTTTGAACGCGCTAATCTCTGGAACTACCAGTCCGATTTGAATTTTTTTTTTTTTGCATTTAATATACCCATTTTCTAGGAAGGTTATATATATGCTATTTAACATCACGCTACGACCCTTAGGAGCCAAACAAAAAGAAAAAAGTTAGAAAGAACGCTAAGCGAAAACGACGTAATAGTGCGGGCGGGCGATGCTATGCAATGCGGTAGGAGGTGGGAAACAATACTGTAGTTCTATAGACATGTTAGTATAAATAATTTTCTTTAAAAAATAAAGCTGATATTGCTATCTTCAGATTTGTTTTTCAAATTTTGTTGACAGACTTTAATATTCTTCTGCCAAGAAAACAGTTCAAGTGAAATAAATTGTTGAATATTCATCTACAAAGAAAACAGTTCTCCAAGTGAAATATATAGTGGATTTTTAAAAATATTTTTGTTTCATTCAAAATGAAAATCTCAGCTTTCTCGGCAGTCTGCAACATCAAAGCATCTGAGACGTTTGCGAGAAAATTAAACTTTTGATGTGGTCAATTTAACTTCACTTACTGCTACTACAGCATGTCGGTAACGCGAACCCACAATATTTTACACATCCAAAAAGATTCCAACACGCACATGATACAGTCGAGCATATACATTGTATTAGTGTATATATGCGTATACATGTATAGGTACAGGCCGCTGCGCGTCGCCAGTCTGGCGCAACACGTCACTAGCATGTTGGTGACGCGAACCCATAAGTTTTGCACCTACCGAAAATCGCTCAACGCGGTTAAAAAGTTTTCACTTCAATAAAAAATTTAAAAAGAATTGATAAAATATAAGTCTTTATTCACATTTAATTCATACAAAAAAATTATTATAAATAAATAACCACCAAAAATTTCAGCAAAGCGGGTACTTGCAGCTAGTGTAATATAAGGTAACCCGGGGGAAGATGCCACATGTAAGGGGTTTTAAACTCACAAATTTCGAATTACACATGAAAAAAAAATTGGCATTAGGATACCATTTTCGTTGTACATTTGTGTATGTTAGAAATGGACGAAAAGTCTCGTAAAAAAATAAAAGGAAATAAAAATTAACCAAATGTTAAGGCCCGTATGAGTGGCGTGTTCCCCCAATAGTAAGGGTAAGATGCCACTTGATATGGGGGAACATGCCACCATCTGTAAACTAAACAGTGGTATTAAAAATATGATGAGTGTGTTAAGAAAAAATAGTTATATTGGTTTTTATAGTAAATATAACATACAGATTTACACAAAATAACACTTTGTTTACAAAACTCTGTTGAAGAACATCATGGCATACCTAACACGTATCACAATGTAAATTGTCTGAACTACAATCTTCATGAAACAATTTTCTAGATGCAACACATTGGATCCAGTCACACTTGGGACCTTTTTTAGCATATAAGTACCCATTACATACTGCACAAAAATCATCACTACCATTGATACCATCTAGTTCACTGTCACTCATACTATCTTGGCAAGTTTCGCCACTACACAAATTCGACGAGCTCACTTTCCTCTTTCTTTTTCTTTGGGGAGCACGTTTGATCGTTTTCTCTTTGGCTTGTTGTTTCATCTTGTTTTTCATCTTGATATCCTTTTTAAGTTGTGATTTTCGCATTACATGTCCATAAGTCTTGCTGGTGAATTCAGGACCACTGCTGTTTGCTTCTTACGACCAGTTGGCTTAGGCATAGTAAGAACAGGAACAGGCGATATTTCTTCGAAGGTATTCATGCTGCTATCTTTATTTGTCGAATGTATTGACACATCATTGGCCGAATCAGTTGCCTCGTTTTCAGGAGCATAGGAGTAAGAAGCAGTTATCGATGCAATAGGCATCGTGACATTTTCTGCAAGAGTAGAAGAATTTTCACTTGTAACAACTTTATCAGCATATGCTGCTGTATTTAGGTTGTTACCAGAAGCATTGTCTGATAGAGCGAAAGCGTGTGCAGGAATTTTTTGCGGGTTGTAAGGATAGATGCCACAAGCAGAAAATCCTGCACTACCATTGCCCATTGTTGCGGCTCGACTCAAGCTGAATTTAACAATGTTCCAAATTGGAGACGTGTCAGTTTCCTGCCGGGGTTGCTGTAAATCCAAGTGTTTACAGCTTGCTGCCAAAATGTCTTGAAAAACGACCGGTCTAAGGGTTGCAGATACTGGGTTGTGTGGCTTGGAAGGCAGATTAGTATTATGTCGTTGTCTGCAGCGAAGTCCAGTACATCAACATCTGAGCAGTGGGAACTATGACCATCCAAAACAAGCAAACACTTTCCTGCTTCCTTTCGAGGCAAAAAATGTGTTTTTAACCAGTCAAAAAATATCTCAGTATTTACGCAAGCAGACATTTCATTCATTTTGACGTGTGAGCCAGGTGGCAGGCCGTCTTCAAATTCAAGCTTCTTTCTTTTTCCTTTAAAAATGCTGTATGGGGGCAAGAAGAACCCTTCGGCATTGCAACAAGCAATTACGCTGATCGTCTCACCTTTCTCTCCAGATATAACATGAACATCTCTATTACCTTTGGTAGCTATCACTCGACCTGGATTATTGTTGATTTGAAGACCACACTCGCCATTTTGTAAATCTTCCTTGGGACACTGAGAAAGTCATTTTCTTCACAAACATGCAAAAGCACTTGAAAATAGTTGTCAACTTATTTACGGCACATTCCAAGTCCACGTGCGATGGAGATACCCTGTGCCTTCCTAAGTGTTGCTTCAGGTTGATGTTTCAAAAACAATTGTAGCCAGTCGTATCCAGCTAATTTCGTTTCAGTGTGGTCCTTTAGTTACATTTCCAGCATCAATTCGTCTTTTCAATGTTCTGTAGGGTATGTGATAAAACTGGGACGCATCCCATACTTTCATTTTCCCGTCTTTTACATCTTCAGAAGCAAGAAGTAAGTTTTCTTCCGACCAGGACGCAAGATCCGTTTTCCTCTCGTACCTGCGGGGAATAACCTGTTTGGGAAAAGGTGTAGAATTAACAGCTTTGCTAAAAAGTAGTTAATGCAAAGAAATAATATTGTTATCAACATGGCATTATAATAAATTATGGGGGAAGATGCCACTTGACGTGGCATTTTACCCCACGTATTGGGGTAACACGCCACTGACATTTTTTTTACTCCAATATTCTCAGCGGGAATCGCCACACTTCACTTCAAATGCGTTAAAGAGTGTTGAATCTTCGTATACCACTAGTTTTATGCATAAATATAAATTAAATTTCTTATGTCTTACGAAATGGTAATAAAATATTATAAGATGCGTACTCACCTTTCAATATCTTCGAATATTTAACCATAAAACGATGAAAAACGGTCCTACACGCCGTGACTCCTCGTAGCTTCTTGTACACGTTCAGCGCTGTCTCGCTACGCGGCTGGAGCTGCTATCTGTGTTTTTGTTCGGAAATACGTCCGCCTGAGGCATCTTCCCCCGACAGGCATCTTCCGGAAAAAATTGTATTGCATTAGGTAAAATTAGGAATGAGAATTGTGGAATTACATTTTCCTGGTGTATTTCATCAAGAGCATCATCTGATGATTTCCATATTTTGTTTCTAATGAAATGTCATTGATAGACGCCATCTTGGTTTTAACAGTTTTTTTGTTAACATCTTTTTTATATAATTTAATTTTAAGAAGTTTGGCTCTTTTCACCATTGCATATATTTTCGTGGAATGCCTTGTTATTAATAGTTGCTGACTGTTGTCAATAGTTTCTCCTGTGAAATAATAATAGGTGTTTAGCATTTAATTATTTTTTTCGGTCAGCATGATTACAACTGTAATTATGCTGTCAGTAGACACTATTTTTTAGTCTTAGGAGAAACAAGAAATAGTATAATTAAAAACTTATTATGATGAAACTTTGGTATAAAAATAAGACTTGTAATATTAACAAGTAGAGTAGTATAAGTGTTCGCCGTCTACTCTAAACTGCACGCAGAGCGAGAGGCAGTCTGTGTCTAGTTGTCTAGAGTTAGCCCCCTGATTTTAACAGAGTCGCCAGACGATCTTGATTACGTTGCGTCAGTTCAAAACCTGGTTCAATTTGAAACCGGTGACCAGGTGATGACGCATTGCTTTCCGCCGAAACGAGTTACGCTTTACTGTACGAAGTCTGGCGTGAAATGCGTTTTCAGGGTATTTTCCCAGGCACTTCATGCTAATCACTCCCAACTGTTTATCCGTTTCGAAACGTCCGAGCTCGTTATAATATTACGGGGTTGTTGTATGAAGGGGGGGAGGGAGGGAGAGGGGTAAATAATCACTCTGGGAGTTGTTCTTGAATATGCTCGCACAAAGGGCGAAAACGGGTTTCCGGAGTTCTTTTCGGAAAATGCCGTTCCGCGATGCGTAGCGTGAACGTGGGTAGGAAGGATGAAAGAATAAGATGGGGGACGCAAAAAGGAACCCGCGTGTCCACCAAAGGAAATAAGCGAGTTTTTGTAATTTTCGCCGGGGACTAAGGACAAAAGGCGCGAAGGTGCAAACAAAAGACGGAGCGGTTCCGGTTCTGGACGCGACGGCCGGTTTCGACGGGGTTGACCGTCCGCGAGAGAGGGACAGCAGTTTTCTCACGAGGCCCCGAGAGATAGGGAGGGGTTGGTCGGTGGGGGGAGGGGTGGCGGTAGATGCTAGCGGTCACCGAATGGATCTGCCCTTCATTTTAATGAACGTTGTCCTAGCGCCTTGCTTTAACCCCCTCCCCTACGTCGGCAACCGTGTCCGACGGGCTGAGGGACTTTTTGCCTGCCAGGCGAAGGGGGGGGGTGGGGGGGGGGGCAGCAGCAGAGGGAATGGACGCAGTGTCTCGGCCGTAAAGAACACCGGTTACAGAGGGGCGATCACAATGCCACTAAAAATAATGGGCGGAGAAACGAGTTTCATTTGTTTTCCGCCGCGCTCAAATACCCCCCCTCCCCCCTCTACCCTTCTCCTTTCTATCTACGATAACGTAACGAGAAACCTCTTTACCCCCTTTTCGTTTCCGCGGAGCAATGGTCCGGCTTGTACAGGCCATTGCCGAATTTAGTCGGATGGTTGGCAGCCACGCTTTAGTGTACAAATTTAAAAAAAAAGTTTTTGTTTTGGAGAAGAGGGGGGGGGGGGGGGTTGAAAAATAATAACAGAGCTGACGACGCAGCTAACCGAAGCAAAGTCCCATCGTGGCCAACTCGTACTTTTCTCCCCTCCCCCTTACCGACAATCCTTGCTTAGAGTTCATGTCACCGGTTCACCGTCGCACGGCTATTGGCACGTAGCACGTAGCACGCATGACTTAATGTAAGCTTTTGGACATACGCCATTGCTAATGCTTGGCAATGGCGTATGTCAAAAAGCTTACATCAAGCCCCGACATTTTCCCTCACTTCTCAAGATCTTTCACAAAACTTCACTGACAACAAAACTGTAAAATATTGCCCTGGGAAACAACCATTAATTTAACCAAAAGTTAAGCGCCATAGTCACAACATGCATACAATTCTCCCTTAGAACAGAGGAAAGAATTTTTGGTGACGGGTTGGGGGTGGGGGGGTGGGGGGGGGGGGGGAAATCGTACAAAAAAAATTTGCAATTGCAAAAGTTGTTATTTTTGATGTGCATCTTAGCTCTCCCTTTTTACGGCATTTGGTGGGAGTTATAATTCCGTGAATGCGACGAAAGTCAAGCAACGAAAATATGTAACCACTGACTGTCATCTCTGTTTAATAAATTTCGACAAGATGGCCAGTTTGTTTATAATAAAGGTAGTCGTTAAGTTTTCTTAAATTTTCTAAGTTTCTGCGCAATTTTCTTAATTTTTTTAATGTAAGAACCTTCTACAAAGTATTTGAAAACATTTAAAAATAAGATGAATGAAATCGGCAAAGCCGTTCTCAAGTTATAGAGCATGACCAGGATAAATAGGGGTTCATTTATTTATATATATATATCACATTTTTGGAACACGATAACTGCCGTAATTGTTTAACAATTCACTTCAAAACTGTTACATAAAATATAATCATGAAAAATCTCGGTCCAGTTCGTTGATGGGCAATATCCGACTACAGGGGCAAAAAAGGGTAAGGTTTCATGAAAAACAGAAAAGTCACTATAACTTCCGTAATATAATGAATATCACATCCGTTTGAACGTATTATAACTCGTAAAGGTAATGTCAAAATCATTTGTCCAAATACGTTTTTGATACGATCAATCATAACTGCAAGGAGTAGAAAAAACAAGGGTTAAAGGACAAAAATAAAAATCATAACTCCCTTAGTAAGCACACTATTGAATCATCCGTTCATTATTTGTAAATGTTATAATTTTTATTTAAAATATTTGTCTAAAACTGGTTTTGATAAAACGAACTATTGCAGAAACAGGATTTAAAAAAAACAGGGGTAGAATTTTAAAAAATTATAAATTCCGTACCATGTACACTATTAAATCCATTCTAATTTATTGTTAAACAATAAATTATGATCTACAACTTTCTTCTGTAATATTTTTAGACGACTAACTATTACTGCAAGGGGTGGAAAATAACGGGGGTTCAAGGACAAAATATTTAATAACTCCCTTAGTAATTACACCATTAAATCCGTTCGGATTGTTTATAAACCTCATAAATATTATCTAAAACGTTTGACTGAAACGTTTTTGATACAACTAACCATTGCTGCAAATGGTGGATAAGGAAGGGGTTAAAATACAAAAATTAATTCATAACCACCTTAGTAATCACACCATCTTGTCCGTTCTAATTGTTTGTAAATCTTATAATTTCTATATAAAACTTTTATCTTAAACAACTTTCGATCAAATGAGTCATTGCTGCAGAGGGTTAAAAAAAACAGGAGTGTAAATGAAAATAAATTCATAATTTCCTTACCGTGTACATTATCAAATTCGTTTGAATTTATTGCAATTAATTGCATTAAATAAATTATTCTTCACAACTTTCGTCTGAAACAATTTTTTATACGACCTTCCATTACTGCAAGGGGTGGAACAAACAAGAGTTAAATTACAAAAAAAAATCATAACTCCGTTAGTAGGCACACTTTCAAATCCGATTACATTGTTTGCAAATCCTACAAATATTATCTAAAACTTTCGTCTGAAACAATATCTTATACAACCAACAACTGCAAAGGGTAAGTAAAATGGGGTTAAAATACGAAAGTAAATTCATAACTTCCTCAGTAATTACACAATAAAAACATTTCAAACTGTTTGTAAATCTTATAATTTTTATCTTAAACTTTAATCTGAAACAATTTTTGATAATACAAACAATTATTGCAAGGGGTTAAAAAAATTCTACGGTTGTGATAATAAAATAAACAAAACTTCACTACCATGTAAGCAATCGAATTCATTCTTATTTTTGTTTAACTTTTTAAATACTGTCTAAAACATTTGTTGAAATATTTTTTTTATCCAACCAACCATTACTGCAAGGGGTGGAAATAACAAGGTTTGAAAGTCAGTACCGGACTTAAGATGTGGTTGGCCCGAGACCCATTTTGATGGTGGTGCAATATTAAATGCAAAACCACGAAATGAAACGAACACAAGTTTATTTACAAAAATTATTTACGCAGAGACGTTCAGTTTAAATTATTCTATTATTTCATTATAAAGTACAGTATGGCAGAACTAACAAATAAAACATAAATATGTTACTGATTACTGACGAATAATGTTACAATCATTGCAATCCTGACACTTTCTGTGATTTTCGTGCCACAAAATCGCTGATGATGTCATTAAGTCCAATCCACGCAGTATATCTGACTCGATGCTCATGATAGCCAAATTTATATGTCGTTCCTGCTTCATGGATGTCCTTGATCGGTTTTTAATTAATTTGAATTTTGAGGAGTGTTTGCCACTGCAGTTTGTTACCATCAATATATATATATATATATATATATATATATATATATGTAGGTTAGCAAGTGTGAACTATACTCTCCGTGGTCCTTTAAAATTGTTTCCACTGTGCAAACACTGCACTTCAGCCAATTTTTTGGACGTCTAACTAATTTGACGCAGACAATGAGCTGAAGAAAAAAATACGGCTTCACCCTATTGCCATGTAATAACCATGCCGACGTGAGGACCACGCTCTGGTTCAAACTTAAGGTGTCCGCCTCGTCAGGGGTGTATGTGTGTCAGTGAGGCGGGATGAAAGGCGCGACGCTCGTTGGTGCTTCTAGCGCGGTGTCTCCTCTGGACTGGCGCGCAGTCTTCTCTTCGTCACAGGTAAACTGTAAAATTTGAGCGTTGACCGTAACATTATATTGCGGAGAAATGAAGATAAAGGTGTAATGCAAGGCCCTTAAGTGCTTTCAAGAATCTGTACTGATTGTTTTACGCCTAAAAATTTCTCTGAAAACATGCGTTTTAGCAATTTTAACTATTTTAAAACTACAGTTTAAAAACTTAATCCGAAATCGAAAGTACTTTTCGACCCTCGACGAACTCTAAAATGCTCTTCGTAAGCGGACCCCACTCGGATATCTTGAGTATTTTATTTTAGAAATCGCGTTGTTTTTTCCTGAAGCTCAGAACACCGTGTGTGTGTCCAGGTAGGCGGGGGCCTTAACAATTACGGCGTGTACCGTCACAACGTCATCAATCGCAATCTCCACGAGCTTTTGATTTGCTTATAACGTGTCCTTGTATCGCAAAGCGTGTGATCGTAATCGTAATCGGCTCGCTGGTATTAGCTTCCAGCCTCTGAGTCCCCGGCCTGGGAAAAAATTGCGCGTTCATCGCCTCTCGTCGAAACATATTTTTTTTTTCTTCTTCCGGTCCGGTGAAACCTTTCCCGCCGTCACCTACCGGGCTATTAGCATTTACTTTTGTTCTCCAGTCGCCGAAAAGACCCCTCTTTTTTTTTCCAAATGGCAGCACTGCCTGTCCGTTCTGAACAGACGTGGTCAAACAAACCGGGAGGAGAAAAAAAATTGGTGAGCGTCGTAAACGGGTCGGAGGAAGAAAAATCATCAGCGTCTATTATTTGAATACCGGCGTCATCAAGGGACTGGTCCTACATCCCTCCCCCCTCTCCCTCCCCACCCTTGTCGGTGGCGGTCGGTAACGTGTGGAACTGTAATGGATATTGTGTAAAGTGGACATTCTTGTTTTTTATTCTTGCTCTCGGTAGCGGTGTTTGTCTTTGGGGCTCCCTTCGTCCGCGCTATGCAAATGAGAGACGGCGGGGTGACTTCGGTGCCCTCTGATTCGTGGAGAGCCCACGGCTGGTCGCTGGCCGCCGCGGCCGTTCTGGACTGTGAGGCACGCCGTTGAAAAAGAACAAAAAAATAATGTGTGCGGGTCTTTCAGCACTCGCCAGATAATCTAACCTTCGGTAACGGACATTTTCGTGTGTGCAAATACACTTATGATTAGGGACCGGAAAAATTCGCGAATACATTTCGCGATAGGCTAAAATACAAATCGTTTTACCTCAGTGCTGCCTCTGCTATTGGTTCACAACTCACCCTGGATGACTCTGGGCCAATGAGAAACAACCAACCAAAGCTTTATCGAATTACAGGCTCCTGCGCTGGAACGTCTCACAAGACAGCAGCCAATGAGTGGGTGGCATTTGACCGAGTGTACGTAGAACTATGGAGTTCATCCTAGAGGTCATTGAACCCGCGAAATTTTCCGGTCCCTATTATGATACAAAACTCGGACACAGTGTAGATTTCGTTAAAATAATGCCGAGCGTGATAGATGTATATTTATTGACGCGGATCACACGTAGTTTCCGCACTCGCCGCTGGAGTTCTCTGCCGGAGCAGCTGTACGTCGAAAATCGAATCATTTGATCAGCAGATCAATATTTGAAACGGTTCACAATAAAAGAGAAAAAAGACATGAAAATTTTTTCAACACAGGCTTTGTACCTGGTTTTCGACTAAGAATTGTATTAAAATACTGCCAATTTGTGAAAATGCACTAAAAAGGTTAGTACAATGAAGTTTCCATTTGTCTTTGTGAACTTTGGTTCGCGCGATCCGCCACAGATGGCAAAACCGTGGTTACACATATCCGTTTTCCATTAAACTTCCGTTCCTTTCACGAAATTACTCCAACCAAATGCCGTACACCGTTAGCTAAGATGTTGCACACATAAAAAGAAATACTCGGATGTGTGGCTGCCACGCGCACGCGTCTGAAGTGAAACTTCTTGCGTGAGGATTAGGAATTTTTTTTACCTTACTCTAAGATTTTAAAGTCACTTAATTATGCGTTGAAAATATAGCTTTATATAGCCTACGTATATCTGACCATGTCTTTAATGGAATCTAATAATGAATCAATGGGTGTATTGTAGCTAAAATATAATACATAATCTTATTGCAAATGTGTATACAAATTGTAAAGATATTCTAAATAAATGTCGGATTCGCTCTCAGAGTTTTCAGTTTAGGGAGGCAAAACTATGCAATGGTATGCGAATCCTGAAGAAAGTTTTACATTTGTCTTACTCTCTCCTCTGTTCGTTATTCTCCCAATTTTTTTTTAACCCCACGCCATTGAGCAGTATTCGTTACATATCTTATACATGATTACTTCTTCACCTACTTACTTTCGTTACCCCGTTACCCTGTGATTCAGATATTACTCTACCGGCTGTAAAAACATGTTTTACTTTAATAAAAAAAAAAGCCTTCTCGGTAATGACGAATTTTGTTTTCTGCGGCAATACTGGAAATTATGTTCGAAAATTAACAAATTTTCGAGTCAAAGTTGCTGCGAGCAGAAGTTTTGTTTTAATTTGCTTTCATTTTCAAAAATAGTGCAACAACTTTTGCAAAAGACTTCAGTTAGCTACTCCCTAATCAAAATAAAGGTGACCAAGCGAAGATTCTGACACTCTACCAGCTTAATTTCGTGGCCTAATAAACCAAACAAACAAATTTACATGTAACACTGGACTAGCTAATCATTTTATAACAATATTCGGCAGTCAAATCGATTGTTCTTGCATTACCTACCTGTCAAAAAAATGTGCCATCATGCCTTGAACTAAGTATTGCCTACTGTTGTAAGTTAATATTGTGTTACAAGCCAAACTATTGTAACAACTTAAAAAAATTCCAAAATAAATTAAATGTATAAAAACTTTTTTTTACAATCAGTATTTAAAATAAATATTTAATGCTATTTTTGTTTAAGGATAAAAGATTTATAATTACACGTGGCAGTAAGAGGAGGTAAGAAGGAATGGGCTTTGGAAAATTGGGAAATTTGAATATCATAAATCCAAATGAGAACTAGTACCTACACCTCTTCCTCGCCTAGATAACAAAATATTTTTGAAGTGTAACATCTTAGCTCTCGGTATACGGAATTTGCTAGGAGTAATTTCGTGAATGAAACGGAAGTTTCATGGAACGAAAATCTGTAGCCGCGGTGCTGTGGCGGATGGCAAAAACCTAAGTTGAAAAAGCCAAAGTGAAACTTAAAAGCTGCAACTATTTAATGAATTTCAACAAGACGGGCAGTATTTTAATAAAAATCTTTGTCTAAAATCAAGTCCAAAACCGGGGTTAAGTATTTTTTTTCTATCCTTTTTCGCTTTTATCAGAGCCGCTTCATTATTTAGTTTAAAATTACGCTCTGCAAAAAGAATGATTCAACAGCCACAGTAGCTGCCCCGGCAGCGAATTCTAATGGTTGGTTCGAAACTACCTGTGATTCGCGTCAAGTAATGTAGTTGAAACCACGATTTGAGTATATATTTATCACGCTGGGCATAATTTTAAAGATTTGTAGTCAACTTTCGTGTTAGAGATTCGTATTAGGCCTATAAGTGTATTAGCAACAAGACTTGCTCACTTTTTCCATCTGTGCTTCAGTCTCTTTAAATGTTGCTCGCTCTCTGTAACCATGAAAAACTGAAATCAGAATGATTGTACCGATAACTTTTAGCTTGGTTTTGCCGAATACGTTACAGAGAAGAATGAATGTATACAAACGAATTTTTTTTTGGCTAAACAGATAATATTTTTGACGTGATAACGTCTTATAAATCGATGAACGCCGGCTGCACGCACGAAAAAAGCATGACTTGTTGTCACGTTCCGCCTGAGCCGAGCATGCAAGAACCGGCCAACCACCGTGCGAGAAAATCTATAATATCAAACAGGTTAAGGCGGGCTTTTTAAAAGCAGTAATTTAAAAAATTTGATTGATTTTTCCAATTTCGTCATTATAAATTAACAATTTATTGACATTGATTTGATTTCAGTTTATTTCTATAACTAATTATTCGTGATTACATTTAAACAAATTATTTAAATTAAATTTGCAAAAACTGTAAATAATATTTGAAAATTACAAAGTATGCAATTTCTCATCAATGTTTTCTTAGGACGTTATCATGTAAAATTATCGTCCATAAACCTACTTCATAGACACAACCCCCCTCCCCTTTTTTTTAAAAAAATATTTTGTCATTGTTATGAATTTTTTAAATATTTCTGTGCCTCTGCGTTTTCTTCTTTGCTACGCGTCTGCCGAATTGCGATCTGAGTCAGGAGATCGAAGTTCGAAGTCTAGTCGACCAGACGCCACCACGGGGAGTCGGCAGACATTCAATGGAGTTATTTATACGGCTTGATAGCCCTGTTGCATGAAATAAAGGGAATAAGTATGGTCATCGTCAAAAAAAATGATAGCTCCGTACCTATTACTATCTTCACGAGTCCTCTTTATTTTCCTTACTTATTACGTTCCTTTTTGTTCTTTGGTTCGACTGTGCCTCATCCATATTGCAGGAATTCGCGTTACTGCCAGTATATTATTATGTGGCATGGCAGCAGACCGAAAATCGTTTGTAAGGAAGACAGCAGACAGAAGGTCGTTTCGCCAAAAGTCATTTGGCCGATAGTCGCTTGACCTACACTGATTTGATCGAAAGGCCGAAGATACCTATATCACATTTCGTTAGTAAAATGTGCTGAATTACACTAGGTGAAGACTACTGCTGAGTTTCTTTGGAATATTTTGCAGCAGCTGCTCGTAAACTTAAGTTTTCAATTCAAAATTACGGCAAATTTCCGAAAATTTTCGACGATGAGTACAGCTCAAATAACCGAATGTTTCTTCCTACGCATAAATTAAAAAAAAAAATTGGTATGTTTACAAAAGAGTCCGGAAACCAGTTGCCAAGAAATACTTTGTAATATCTACTACAAGATAGATATTGTAACATTGTACAACACATGGCTATATTTATTTTTGCATACTTAAAATAAGTTTCTCGAGGTTGCGGAAATTGGCGCATCTTATATATTATTTCTCTAGCCTGTTTTTTTTCTGTCGGTCCGCGAGATCTTCTTTGTTCCTTTATCAAATTCCATGATTACCCCTAATTTTAAAGCTTATCGTGCCGGCTCATGACGAAAATTAGACCCACGGTTTATAAAATGTACCGCTTCTCTTAAATTTTAGATTTAAAATCATTTATGAAGAGGTCCTTTAATGTATGCGTCGATTTTTCAATAGATATAGAATCGGATTATATAAATATCGAATCGGATATCCACTTGAAAAATCAGCGTGTACATATTTCTTTTTTAAATTGCACTTCCATCATGATAAACAGAACTTATGATAAAGAAATCCTAGAGGATCCTTCAACTTAACCAAAAAATTCCACCAAAAAACCACTTAACCAAAACTTCTGGCACGTCAGCCTTTTCTTATAAGTTAGTACTTTTGAAATTACTGTTAATATTTTGTGTCACAAACATACCCTACAAACTTAACCTCTTACGTTTACTTTTCATAGCATCAGTTAGTCACAATACTAAATACTTAAATAAATTCTTTGTTCACATTGCAGGATCATTAACATTGCGGAACTTTCAACTTTCATTTAATGTGAAACTAAAATTGAATTGCATTGTTTGTTACATATACAACTCTGTCTTCCAGATTCATTCAATAAATACATGTGCTTTGATCCACGGCCTGTATTTACCTTCATGGATTAATCATCACACCAAGGTAAAGATTGGAATGCCACACAAAAAGATTTTGTTCGCACTGCGGAATTCCGCACGGGTCGACTAGTAATTTTATATTTTGATTCATGTTTCATTCCAGCATAATATTTAGAGCCATGGGTAAGATAATCAAACTTTCAATAATTGGACTTTGTTTTGTTAAGTTATGCTTATTAACGTGAGAAGTTAATACTGGAAATCTTTCAAGGAACTGCTTACGAATAACATTTAACTATTATAGGTACTGGGACAACACAAAGCATAAATTGCGAGGCAAGAATCCCAACGCAGTATTACTGCGAACACTATTTTGTAGTAATTGTATTAATATTGTAGCAGTTCATGTTGACAGTAAATGTGTAAATATTTTTTTTCTGGATTTTTTGTTCTTAAACAGTTGTTTTCGCGTAAATGTATGTATTTACAAATATGTGTAATTCTACATGAATGTTTCTGTACCATTTTTAAATACTTGTACAGCGTAGTTCCATTTGACCGTGTCTTCTGGAAATCCATGTAAGATTACTTCCGATTTAATTGTTCTGTTTAGAACATGATATCTTGCACTTTGAAGGAAAAGAGTGTATATTTTTTTTTACAGTTTTTGACGTGACAACGTCTAATAAATCGATGAACGCCGGCTGCACACACGAAAAAGGATGACTCATTGTCCCGTTACGCACATTGTACGCTTGCGCCACATCTATCTCTCTTCCACTCCATTGGAACAACCAATGATTTGACTTTTTTGAGGCACATTAAACTTGAAACACTCCCATTCGTTTCCTACTTTTCCTATCATTGTCCTATCCTTAACAGAATAACACAGATTGGAAGATGTTAAATAGCAAACATGTATAAAAGTTATAGTTAAAATAATCTGTTCGTTAAAGTAATAAAAATATTTGAATTAATGAGTGCAAATAAAAGTAAATTTATCAATTAAATTGTAGTTTTAATTTCACTCATTCTTTGTATCCATACAAAATAGTGATAATTCAATAAAAATGATTTAATTTTATTCATAAAATTATGCAATCATTTCATCAATGTTTTGTGTTGACGTCACGTTAAACTATCGTCCGTAAACCGACTTTACAGACAACCAACTTTTTTTTAAAATGATGCTCTTATATTTTTTGTTGTGAGATTATTTCCGAAGAAAGTACGTAAATTCGTTACCCTGATATTGACGAATATTTTCTGCTTTAAGTATGATTGAGTACAACGTATTTCAGATGTGAAACATCTTGGCTCTCAGTATACGCTGCTTGGTGGGAGTAACTTAATGAATGGAGTGAAAGTCGCAATAAACGGAAATGTGTAACCGCGGTGCTGCCATCTGGCACGAACCAAAATTCATAAACTCAAATGGAAACTTTTTAGTATTAACTGTTTAGTGAATTTCAACAAGATGGGCAGTAATATAATCAAAATCCTTGTCGAAAAACTAGGTCCAAAACCTGGGTTTAGTTTTTTTTTTTTTCAAATCTTTTACTTTTTTATTGAATCCGCTTCATTATATAGTTTAAAATTTTGGTTTGCAAATGAAATGATTCAATAGTTAAGGTAATTCTAGTGGCAGGTGCAGAAACTACGATTGATTTTCGTCCAGAAATTTATTTGAAAACAATTTTTCGTATATTGATTACGCTCGGGATTATTTTTAATAATTCTACGTTTATTTTCGTCTCCAAATGTCCCTTTATAAGTGTATTTACAACGAGGGAACACATGGAATTGCTCGTTACAGAGGGTGAGTTGTTACACATCTTTGGCGAGTACTGAAAGACACGCTCATAATTTTATTTTTTAAAGAGAAATCAATTAGAAATATGACATAGCTTATTACATATATCTGGCTATGAAATATGCAAAAAAAAACATCTTGCGATGCCTATGCAGCAAAATAAATGCAGAATTAGCCCTTAAAACAAAAACTTAACTAATTAAAATGTGTTTAACCAGAATGGTGGACAAAGCCGAAAACTAACCTCCCCATTCCCCCCTCTACTCTATCAGCTATGCGTGTTCCCGCGGCATTTTCGTGGGAAATATTGTTTTTTGCGAATGTCAGCAGTGACGACCAGCCGTTTGCGTCCGTGCCAGTGAAAGAGAGAGAGAGTGAGAGAGAGAAAGTGAGAGAGGGAAAGAAAGAGTAAAAACGGACGCGGAGAAGAAGGTTGGACGGGCCGGATGGGGACGTTTCGTCCCACATCCGGTCACAATTACACACTCCCCCTCCCCCCCCCCCCTTCAGGACGCTACTGTCCACACCCCTCCCCGTCTGGACGCAGTCCGCCAGCAGGTGTGGACGCTGTCCGACGCAGTTGTCCGATCACAGTCCGTCCCTAAGCGCGCGGGAACCATGCGGACGCGAAGATAAGCAACCGTTTGGTAAAAAAAAAAAAAAAAATGTATTATTGCAGAGGAATGATTTCAGGACTTAAAGTTACTTTTGTCGTATGACAATTCTGCAATTTTATCAGTTTCACTCAGACCCACGAGATCCTTTGACCAGATCGTATAAGAAGTTACAAAAAGTTCAACAAATTGGAATCTTTTTTCCAAGAAAGGTTTTTTCTTCACCGGCTTGGAAATATTTCTTTCTTTGAATATTTTTTCTTGGGTTTTTTTTCCACAACACCTTAAAACTGAACCTTTGGTTTCAATTCTTTATAGAGGACAAATTTTCCTTTTCAAATGTAGTTACACTAGAAAATATGACAGGAAATATTCTCTGTGGCTTTAATAAAATCTGGATATCTGCAGTTATTCTTGGCCATCATATTGCAACAGTAATGGTTATATAAATCTGAACGTAACTGCCAGCTGTGAACAAAAAAATATTATCTTGACATTAATTTGCGTATTAGTTTTTTTTATTGTGGTTCTTAAGAAGAAAAACTTGAAAATGTTCATTTACTCTTGAGTAGCCGGGTACACGACTAGTATTAAGTAAGTATATGAGATTTACAAGAGAATATTTTCAACGCTTTTGTGTAATGGTGAAGATGGTCGTTTATTTTTTACTTTAAGCTACACATATTGATTTAGCTTACGAAAACTAATTAAAAAACAAAAATATCCCATGTGATGTGGAAAAGTGTAGCTTTATAACAGTGAAATAATTTATAAGATTATGCCAATATATTTCGTATTAATTTCTTTCAGAAAAACTTACAATCTCTTTATAAAATTATTTTAGATGGTTTGAAAAATGTTCTATACTATATATCTTGTTTCAACTTTTAAAAGTTTTCATGTCAGTACATTTATTTGCGTTATGTATTTACATATTTAGTTAAATTATTCATTCTTCACGAAAATAAGTGTAATTACTTAAATGTTGAACAATTCATTTTATTTGGTATGTGATACTAAGAAATTTTATTATTTCACTTAAGTATCAAACAAGTTACCTTAACTTGATAAGTTAACTAGGATATTTTATTATTTAACAGCTGTATGTAACGTTTTTTTTTAATTTAGCAAAATTTAAGTGTATAATTCTTATCTTTGTAAAATACAGACTTTTGTTTCTATTAGCATATTTATTTAAAAACGTTTTTGTGACAGTTGTTAATATTTCTATAGTATTCTGCAATAGGTTTCAAAGTCTTCCAATTCCTGGCTTCTTTCCACTTGTTCTTTTTCAGGTTAACCTTAATGTAGGGGTCCTCTTAAATGTGCAGTTTTAAAATTTCAGTAATCCAACAATGGAAGTACATTATATTTTTCCTGGGTATTCTATTTGCTAAAGGTTTTGTTGTTCCAAAATTAGTCAACCAGTTTATAACATTCGCAATTTGGTTTTTGCTACTGAAACTACATCTCCCTTCCTTGTTTCGGATAGTTTTATTAGTTTATTTGCTTGGGCACAAAATAGTTCTGTACTTTTACAAAAGATTCCTTTAGAAACCAGTTACCAAAATATACTTTTTAATAAAAGATTGGATACTGTTAATTTGTACAACACATGCCTATGGTTATTTTTGCAAATATGAAATACGTTTATTGACATAATACTGAGTATTTGTTACAAAAAATGGCGCATTATTTTATATTTTTATTGATGTTTCATTCAACCATACATTTTTTAAAAAATATGGGAAAATAATTGAATATTTAATTATTTAATTATTTTTTGATATTATGCTTATTATGTACACAGTTAATACTGGAAAGATTTTTAGAACGCTTTACAAGTAACTTTTGGAGGTACTGGGACAATACTGCGCATAAATGCACGAGTAAGAATCCGGACACAGTGTTACTGCAAGCAGTAGTATGTAGTGATGCAGTTGTCTGAATGTGAGTGTACAAATTTACAAATATATGTAATTTTGCATTCACATTTCTGTTCCATTTACAAAAAAAAAGTTTAATGTCCCTTCACGAGATCACGTGTCAGGCAGAAATCAAGCACTGCTTCTGCCACCAAATTTTTTTTTTTGTTGGTAAAGTGCGTTTCATTTCAACAGTGCGTTTCGTTTCAACATTGCGAACTCCGTGCAGTTTTACTCGATAGCAGGCTCCTGATAGCAGGCTTACAAGAAATTCGTAGACTTGCACCCGAACTGTGGCCTATTTTTGCGTGTCAGTTTCGTCACAAACACAAGACAATAGACTGCGTGACGGAACGGCCTATTAATTATAAAACTGCTATTGTATAGTTTACAAGCGCAAAAAATAATTGAAAACCTCCCATTTCGAGAAATCGTGTGCGTGCACATTCGAAACATTGGTCGTGAATTGTAGGTGTCACGTTTCACCGCGTTCGTGCGTTATACTTGGAAAATGTGGCTCTGCGCATCATGTTAGAGCAATGCTCGCATAAGCACTGCTTCAAGCTAGAACACTTCAGTTTTAGTGGTCTGCTTCAGCTTGCAGATCGATTGTAAGGAAGTTCGTTTGAAAAACAAAACTGCAGTAACTATTTCTTAACAGTTCAGCTACCTTACCCTGTAATTATTTTTGTAAATGGAACATAAATATTCATATGAAATTGCAGATATTTGAAAACAACTGTATCACCACAGAATATTGTTCGCAATAATACAGGGTTTAGATTCTTACCCGGTCATTTAACGTTTGTGTTGTCCCAGTATTTTCAATAGTAAAAGTTATTTGCTAATCGTTCCCTGAAATGCTTTTCAGTATTAACTGCGCACATTATTAAGTATAAAAAAAAATAAAATTTTATTTTGTATGTTTTCTAAACTAAAAGGTAAAAAAAAACCTATAAATTTAAGTAATTTGTTCAAAAGAGAAAAATTACCGTCAACTCGGTATAACGTAATTTTTTAATAAGCTTGAAATAAGAATGAAGTAATAAACAAAACAATTAATTTTGATGAAAAAATTACGTGGAGCTCTTCTTTCATTTTCATAGTGACTCTGTCGTAAATAATAGCCTACCCATTTGTGGTAGAAAATTTAAGGCATGTGATATGAAGCGTGCGTTGCTCTCTTCTTTCATTTTCTTAAAGACTATCCTAACGAATAGAAATAAGTGTTGGAAAATTTAAGACAACTGATAACAAGTAACCAACGCTTTTTTTTCATTAAAACTGATTGTTTTCTTTATTACTTGATTCATATTTTAAGCTTATAAAAATATACGTTTTACAGAGTTGTATTTCATTATTTCGCTTTTGAACAAAGTACTTAAATTTTAAAGTTTTTTTTTTTTACTTTTTGGTTAATACAATTATAAAGCGTGTTTTTTTTAGATTTTCTTCATACAATTTTATGTTTCATTTTTTACTTCATAATTAATTAATGTTTTTAATAATTCCTCGAAATACACCACGGGATCAATGTGTGTCATCAGAAGCATGGATATAACTATAAATTACAAAGAGCATGATACAATATTATTCTATGATAATAGTGCAAGTCAGTGTTGCAAAAATTTTTTGATATGTTTCTCCCAAAAGAGAATTTTTTTTTTGACAAAAAGAACATTTCGTTGAAAAGGGCCAGGACTTATCCCGCTTAGAAAAAGAAAAGGGGGGGGGGGGGGTGGTTACCCACCGACGTCCCACTTCGTAATACTTCTCGAAATGCATCTCGAAAATGCAGTCCCAAAAATTTCGGAGGAAATTGGTCCCCCCCCCCCCCTCCTTTATGACTCATCCGAGAGGTCCTGTGGTGCCTGAAGACCTCGGGAGCACGTCAGAATCAACGGACTTAAATTTTCCTGATTTTCGAATAATCGGGGGCAAGTTACCATCCCTTGAGGTCTATGGTGGTGTGGGGGAGTGTATTTGAACTCCCGAGAACATTTTACACCATGCTCCGGCCTCTTGTAGGCTATCTGAAACAATCAAAATCTAAAATTTGAAATTTTATAAATTTTTTTGGTTGATCTCTTGGTTGGGGGGGGGGGGGGGGGTGGGGGGGAGCGCGGCAGCCTACCCTCGGGAAAATTTGCCACCGTGCCCCGGCCTTATGGATACAAAAACGCATGGTTATTGCCCATAGCTCGAAAGTAGTGTTTTTTGCCCCTTTGACCCTCCCCCTTATCTCTTCAGGTTATAGTCATGAAATTATTGTATTTTTGTCAGGATTACATATACTAACGAAGTTTCAAATCGATATGACTATTATAAGTAGGTTATAATCGACTTAAAAGATATGATTACATATATACAAGTGAAACTAATTAAAGCGGAATTTAAATAAAGTTGAATTATTTAATATTGGATTATCTTACAATTGGTTTAAAAAAGTATGCTTAATGAGATATAAATAAAAATACTAATTTATTGGCCCATTTTTGTAATAAATACTCAATATTATTTCGATAAACGTTGTTCATATATACCACAATAATCATAGCCATGTGTTGTGCAATGTTACAATATTTTTCTTGCAGTTTTACAAACTATTTACTGGCATCTGAAAAAATTAATAGGCCCTAATAGTTTTGTAATATTACCGTTCCTTTTATTTACTTCATAAAAATAGTGTAAGAAAATCGAAAGAAAAATAATACCTTTCAGTTTGACATATAGTTTCTGTTTTTTGGGGCATTCCAGAAACATTTAGAACATTCTAGAAAGTGAGCTTTCTTTATGTGCTCAAATAGCTATGCCAAAAGGAACAATGGAACATTTTCGCATATTTCATGCCGGCGATATGTTTCAAATGTTTTCCATTCAAGCGTCCAGTATTTTCCTTAGATTATATAATATTCCTGATAAGAATAGCCAGGAGCGTGGCATTGTCCTGGCGCTGGTAAGTAGGTACTGCGTTGTGCCGCTAATGAGAACTCCCATGAATATAACACACCCTTTCAATTAGTATTCACCAAGTTAATTCGCCTCTAGCTATAAAAATTGCAATTGTCAAAAACACTTTTTATTCAAAAGTGCCATATAACATTTACAAACTTTACAATAACTTTTAATGGATATGATTCTTTTCCTATTAAAAAGTTTTTTGTTGTTGTCAATTCTTTATTCTTCCCACCCTTGCAGTAACGCTTACTCGTGTTTTAGACAAAAGTTTTAGAATGTTATCAAAAAGTTTACAATATTCATAAACTACTTTGATTCTGTTCCTAGTAAGAATGTTATACATTTTTTTGGTTCCTTAACCCCTATTTATCATACCTCTTGGGCTAATGTTTGGCTGTTATAAAATAAAAATCATGAACAAAAGTTTGCAGTTATACTTTTATTAAGCTTTCAATAACTTATTTGCATGCAAATATTTTTTGATACCAAGAGAGACAAAGTTTTTTCTTTGTCTGTAAACATCTTAGCTCTCGTTGATATGTGGCATTTGGTAGTAGTGATTTCGTGAATGGAACGGAAGTTGAATGAAGGAAAATGTGTAACCACGGTGCCGAAGTCTTCAAGATGGTGCACCCACGTGAAGCAATCTAAACCCGTATAATAGTCACGTTCATAAACATTAAGGGACATACGAAATATATTGGTGGGCTAAATGAAACTTTTTGAAAGTGAAACTACCATGAAATATATTTGTTAAACTAAAATAGTCATATTAAAAGTAATTACAAGTTTTAAAATCTGTAAGAAAACGGTAATGAAAATGATTTGAATACATATTAGGTATCATTTTAAAATCCCCATAGGCTCATTTTATCAGCGGCAGAGCGCGAGCGAATTTTTAACATGATTTGAAACCTTTTCACTGGAAAAATTTTTTTCCAATATTATAAAATACTAATATTATACAATAATGTTGAATCAGCTCAATAAGGTTAAGGTTTGTTAGCAGGAAGTATTTACTGACTGTTTTCAGTCGTTTCAGCAGAAACAGATACTTATACAAACATATACTTAGGGTCTTATATTAAGGTTTTAAAAAAAAATTTCAAATTAATATTTTAGTTATGCAATAGAAGTTTAACTTCTAATATGTGCGGAAACTTTAAAGTATTACTTGTTAAGTGATTTTTTTTAACAAGATTGGCAGTATTTTAATAAAATTCCTTTTCGAAAATTAGGTCTAAAGCCAGGGTTTACGATTTTTTAAAGTCTGTTTCGCTTATATTGGAGCCGTTCCTAATAGTTAAAATTTTCGTTTGCTTCCAGCTGCCATCTGTACGTGATAGATGAAAGTAACGTTTACTATTCAGGCAGCGAATTCTAGTTGCGGGCGCAGAAAGTATGTGATTTGCGTCTAGAAATTTTGTTGAGTACAGCAACAATCTTTTTTTTTTGGATTGGGTATAGTGCCACACTCTCGTTTCTTTTCCTGCTTGCGTGCTTTGGTAAGATGGCCAAAATTTGACAGAGTTGTTAGCAAAGAAAACAAATGTATTGAGGGGAAGGTACAGGAACCAAACGACGCTATCTTAGTTTCAATTTTTTTTTTTTTAGGTCATAAATATCTACTGTTGTTTGGTTTTCGATGTTTGGCTTTCTGTAAGCTTAGTGTATAATTAAGTGGAATTCCTTAAGTGAACACTGCTACAAATAGTTTCCCTTGTAAAGTGATTGGCGTGTAGTATTAAATTAATTTTCAGGAATAGCCAGAACTCTAATAATGCTGCCCATAGACACTACACTGTAAAAAAATTGTACTTTTTGCAAGGAAAATCCTTCTGAAACAGAGATTTCCATGATATCACTTGTAAATCTGCAGAACTGCAGAGCAGAGCTTTGTAAACTTGCAAACGGTACAAAGCTCGGCCTTGCATTTATACAAGTGATATTATTGGCAACTGAGTTTCCAAGGACTATCCGTGTTAAAGTACAAAATTTTCTTATAGTGTAGACTATATTCATAGTCTTAGAAAAAAACTTATAATGATTTATCTATGCATTACTGAATTTAAATTTTCAGTATGAAACGTAAAAAATAAATTGTTAGGCCTATAAAATAATAACCGTTAAAACAACATGGCGTCTCTCGGTCCCTATCTATCGCCCTGAAAGCGCAGTCTCACGTTGCCGGTTGATTTTGTTTTTTATTTTAACATCCGTAATTTAATGTAAGGGCTTTTTCTAAAATTTTAACACAATATCTCTCTTTTATCTGTTGTTCTGCCACAAATATTTTCAACAGATATTCAGATAGATTAAAATCTGTTGAAATACTGTACGTCCATAAAAGAATGTCTCAGGGAAAATTTTTAACCCTTTCAGTCCGCTCTTCCACTGAAGTGGACTATTTATATCCCAATGATACATGGAGTTTATCAAACCTTGAATGTGTCGGTTAAGGTGTACCTATATTCTAGTGGAAATCATACTTTATGGCTATGTAATAAAAAATATTATAATTTTACTAATTATTGAAAAAATTTATTATATTTATATCGTAAGATTATTTCCATACACTATATATATAGTTTTGGATCAAGGTCACAATCACAGAGTAACTGAAACCGTTTTAGATAAGCTCATGCGCGAAAACTAATTGTTTTATCGCTTGCAGCGCCACCTACGCAAAATGGCGACTCCCTGAGCTTAAAGCTTTTTGTGTTCTGCGATAGCTAAGAGTGAATCGGTAATTTCAGTTCAACGTGAGTTTCGTTTTAAGTCCATACCGGTTACATTTGCTGCGTGCTTTAAGGTCAGATGACTGTTGAATCGGTTGTTATGGTCGAGACGACATAGCTCTTTTTTGCTCCCTCCACGTTCTCCTGACATAACGCAATGCGATTTTTTTTTTCCTTCGTATCTTTATAAAATATTGTTTACGTTCCTTGCTTCCTCGTGCCACAACAGTAAATGCAAGCAGACAACAAAACCTGGATAACGCAGCAAACATACGAACACAGCGATGAAGATAACCAGATATTATGGACAACACAACCACAGTAGGTTTCCTATGACAAAACAGTTTCGACATTTGGGGAATTGGCATCTATTCCCGTCATCAGGCTTAGACTGTCTCGTCGTTGTAAACTCACTAAAGTTCCTCCACGGGAATTCTTGCACTCTCTGATATTGAAGTTCGAATGTGCTCGTTTGTGATGCCATCATTTTGTTGACCATAATACCTGTTTAGGTTCACCATGGGTTCATCTGTTTGACAACAGCTGATTCAGACTTGTTCTCGTGGGTTGATGTTTTCATTTTTTATCTCTTGATTTGCGTCGTTGTGTATTTTTTTCATTAACAAACAGTGCAAAAACTGGAATGGTGTATGTCCAAAAAAAATGTATTAAATCTAATCCGCATTGCATGCATCATTAAAAGATTTTTTTTTTAATCGTAAACATACTTTAAGTCTAGAGGTGTTCGCCCGCCCGCTACGGCCTGCGCTTGTTCAGGGCTCTCTGCCCCAGATTTTATTTTTGTGAGGGAATGGGCCGGGTGTTCTGGTTTTCCAGGAGAGATAGAGATAGATATTGTGTGTGTGTGAGAGAGAGAGAGAGAGAGAGACTCCTGATGTCTCCCGACGCGCGCCTCTGGGTCCGTCCCTCTTCCCCGCCCTCCTCAACAGTCATCACCAACCGCAGTCCAGCGTCGCTGGAGTAACTAAACCGCGATGTGCCGCGGGCAGAGGTCCAAAAATACCCCGGCGCACGTAAACACAAGTCACGCGTCGGTAAACATACCCAGATCCTCCCTCCCACCTCCTCTGCCACCACCCCTTCTGTCCACGCAGCTCCGAGGGTCCTCGGAACTGGAAGAAAAAGAAAAAAGGAATACCCGCGTCGTACGAGCGCGCATACCTGCTAGTAGTGCGCCGGGCATGGGCGACCGGTAAGAAACGCATGTGTTGTTACACGCGGCCGATGAAGGGTGGCATCGTTATTCCGCGCATGCGGCGTGTTCCCACGGCGTGATGCCCGCCCCTTTCCGAGAACACCAGCTTGCGTGCCCGTGTTGCTATGCCCCTCGCGCCGCGCCACGCGCTCACACACACACACTCACACACACTCACACACGTGTGAATAGCCGCGGGATGAACCTAGCATCGTTAGTTACAAACCAGAACCGGAATTGTCTTATTTCTAGGGACCGGAAAAATTCGCGTGTTCAGTGACCTCTAGGATGTACTCCATAGTTCTACGTAAACTCGGTCAAATGACACTCCACTCATTGGCTGCTGTCTTGTGAGACGTTCCAGAGTAGCAGCCTGTGATTCGATAAAGCTTTGGTTGGGTGTTTCTCATTGGCCCAGAGTCACCCAGGTGAGTTGTGAGCCAATAGCATAGGCAGCACTGAGGTATAACGATTTGTATTTTAGCCTATCGCGAAATGAATTCGCGAATTTTTCCGGTCTCTACTTATTTCGAAATATTTTTGAAGAGAAACTACTTCGGGTGCGATGGGAGTGAAATTTCAAGGCCGAACGTTGTGAAAACGTTTCTGACGCGAAAAGGACAAGAGAATATTATGTACTTGCTTCTAATCATTTGTGTAAAATTGCAATTTTGATATCTTAAGTTGTTGTAGGTACCAATAAATAACCGTTAATGATTTGTTAGGTTCGGTAACTTACATTAAAAATGCTATACCTGTATATTTGTGTAAACACTCGGTTAGGTTAGGTTAGCTACGTTAAAAATATTGTAAACAGCGTGTGAATATTTGCTTACGTACGTTTGACATTTTAGTTACGTTAAAGCTATAATATCAACATAAGTGAAAACATCGAGGAAATTAATTCAAAAATTTAAACGATATTTTGGCTATAAGTTTTTCATTTTGAGCCTTTAAATACTTTCGTTAAATCCTGTTAATACTGTCAGTTTCTTAGAAAAGTTTCTTCTTTCTTTCTCTCTTTACCGTTTTACACCTTACAATATACTTCGTCAAAGTCGAGGTTTTAATTTGCCAAAGAAGTTTCACTTCAATCATGTGTACTGAGTTATACGTGCTCTTTTTTTTCGACGTAGTGACCTACTAGAGCGATCGGCGTTTGTATGAATGTGACTTGTTCCGATGATAACTTTCGAATGATTGATTGAATTTCCATAAAGTTTGGTAGGTAGGCAGGCAGGCATGTCTAATTGCATTTTTATGTTCCGTCTGTAAACAAACACGATCGAGGGTTTTTGACGTGTAACAATCTTAGCTCTCGGTATATGGAATTTAGTAGAAGCAATTTCTTGAAATTGGAACGTAGGTCCATAAAAGGAAATGTGTACAAAGATGGCGGACCCACGTGTCGCAACATAAACCCGTATATAGTCACTTTCGTAAACATCAGCGTAAGCACCAAACTTTTGGTGTGCCAAATGAATTTTAACATAGCGAAACTACTCCGGAATATAGTTGGTAAACTAAAATACCCATGCAAAAATGTAATCACAAATTTTAAAATAAGTAAAAAAAAACTGCATTACAATGTTGACAATACATATTATCCTTTTAATTTCCCAGTATGCTTAGTAGCATAGCGGTAGAGCCCGCATTTGTTAACTTTAGTGGTCGTGGTTAAAATCTCGTCACTATAAAATAATTTAGTTTCTACTTTTTTAGTAACATTCTAATATACAAATTGTAACATTGAACCATCTTCATAAGGTTAAGGTTTGTTTGTAGGAATGCATTTTAACAAGATGGACAGCATGTTAATAAAATTCGTATTCGAAAGTCAGGTCCAAATCCGGGGTTTAGAATTTCTTAAAATCTTTTTCGCTTGTATCGGAACCGTTTCTAACAGTTTGAAGTTTTAGTCTGTTTCGTGCTGCTATCTGCGCGTGATGGTGGCAAGCAAAGTTTACGATTCAGGCAGCGAATTCTAGCGGCGGGGGTGGGAAGTAGGTGGGTGATTCGCGTCTAGAAATTTTAGTACTTGAAAAGCGAATATTTTATTGATCTGTGCATTTATCACGCTCGGAATTATTTAGAAGAGTCCTTGCGATAAATTTGGTTTCAGATTTTCCTTTTATATTTTTGTTTGCAACATGAACAACATGAGATCACATGAATTTGCTCGTTATCAAGTTTAGATGTTTTACACATAACTGGCGAGCACTGAAGACTCGCTCACATGTTTGATATAATTAATTAATACATATTTCTCTTTATCAAACGCAATGCTTTAATTTCCGGTTTGAATCATGACACATAAATATCACAATACGGCATGCATCAAAGTGAACAATAGAAAATAACAATAAATAAAATGTAACAGAATTAAAGCTAATATTTCTGTAAGAATGGATTGTTAGCGTAAACTTTGAAAATGTTTACATAATTATCATATGTCGTATTATTTTGTCAGCGATTGATTGCTTTGGACACATTATTTATTATGTTGGTACTATTTTTTTGACACTCTTATCTCGGTTTGTTTATTGTTTTATTTCTTAATGGCTACTTTAATGTATAAAGACCAATAGGAACGTACGTATATTTATAAGTTTTATTGTAATTGTTTTCTAATTTAATTTTAAATTTTATTTGGTGTGTTGGTAATGTTATTCTTTAAAACAATTCTGGGTTTGTTATTATAATAAGTGCGTAGGTACCATGGTTATTAGTCTACGGAGTGGATTTCTGTTCTGTTGTTGAAATCAAGTAGTGATTAGCAATTGGATAGCAAACAAAATCGTAGCTGTATAAAGGGTAATATGGTTTGTTTAAAAGCTTGCAAGGAACTTACTAGGAGGAATAGTAATTGTATCAACATTTAGTGAATATGGCTAAACAAACATAGTACCAACATATCTACAAAAAATTGGCGTTTAACTTAATTTTAACCAAACATTATTTCGTTATGCAGATAGGAAAGGGTGGTGGTGGAGGTTCTCATTTCGACTTAATGTATTAACATGGCAAAGATTGTACACACCAAGTCCATTACTTCTTGCCTTCATGGTAGGTACTAACTTCGGTCAGTACCCACCTACACCAAAAAAAAACGGACCATCTCGAGGTCTCAGTTTGGACTACGAACATTTTAGTTTTTGCAGGTCCAGGTGATTATAAACCAACGTAAGGGATTGGCTAGGTTCGGTGTAGGTACCACCTTAATACCGTAGAATAATTTGTATCATTTCCAGGAGGGGAATATTCCTAAGTTCCACAAGCTCGGATAATTTTCGTACATGTAACGAAGCATGTGTAATGTCAGATCCAAGATGGCGGATGTTATATCAGAACTAAAGATGGCCGAAGTGACGTCAGAATTCAAGATGGCGGACATAAACCAAGGTCGTGATGTTACCGTAACGAAAAGTGCAACACTTGTGAGTGGGGTGCTCGATTTCAAAAATGGAGGAATTCAATAGATATGGCTGCCGTGATGTCGTTCAAGATGGCCGCCGGGGTTGAGTTCATGGTCAAAGGCTTCGCCGTGTTTGGCCGGAGAACTGAATTGAAAAGGTGGTTGTTTGGGGGGGTGGGGGGGAGGGAGGTGCGTATATTCTGTACCAGTGTTTTTTCAACCTTCTTGAATAAGTGACCCCTTTACGAGTTAAAAAAATTCAGGCGACCCCCCCCCCCCCTCCCCCCAGGATCATATTTAATCTATGTCAGTGATTAAATAAAAATCGTATTTAATTTTCTTTCTGTTGAGGCTAAAATATTGATCAAAAAACCAACTGTGCTGGGCAAAGAAGTCGCGAGAGCTTTGCAATTAGTAACTTATCCGCTAGGGAGGCGAGAGGCGAGGGGCGAGAGGCAAGTGGCGAGTGGCGAGAGGCGAGAGGCAAGTGGCGAGTGGCGAGAGGCAAGTGGCGAGTGGCGAGAGGCGAGAGGCAAGTGGCGAGAGGCAAGTGGCGAGTGGCGAGAGGCGAGAGGCAAGTGGCGAGTGGCGAGAGGCGAGAGGCAAGTGGCAAGAGGCGAGAGGCAAGTGGCGAGTGGCGAGAGGCAAGTGGCGAGTGGCGAGTGGCGAGAGGCAAGTGGTGAGAGGCGAGAGGCGAAAGGCAAGTGGCGAGTGGCGAGAGGCGAGAGGCAAGTGGCGAGTGGCGAGAGGCAAGTGGTGAGAGGCGAAGGGCGAAAGGCAAGTGGCGAGTGGCGAGAGGCGAGAGGCAAGTGGCGAGTGGCGAGAGGCGAGAGGCAAGTGGCGAGTGGCGAGAGGCAAGTGGCGAGTGGCGAGAGGCGAGAGGAAAGTGGCGAGTGGCGAGTGCGAGAGGCAAGTGGCGAGAGTCGAGAGGCAAGTGGCGAGTGGCGAGAGGCGAGAGGCAAGTGGCGAGTGGCGAGAGGCGAGTGGCGAGTGGCGAGAGGCAAGTGGCGAGTGGCGAGAGGCAAGTGGCGAGAGGCGATTGGCGAGTGGCGAGTGGCGAGAGGCAAGTGGCGAGTGGCGAGAGTCGAGAGGCAAGTGGCGAGTGGCGAGAGGCGAGAGGCAAGTGGCGAGAGGCAAGTGGCGAGTGGCGAGAGGCGAGAGGCAAGTGGCGAGAGTCGAGAGGCAAGTGGCGAGTGGCGAGAGGCGAGAGGCAAGTGGCGAGTGGCGAGAGGCGAGAGGCAAGTGGCGAGAGGCAAGTGGCGAGTGGCGAGAGGCGAGAGGCAAGTGGCGAGAGTCGAGAGGCAAGTGGCGAGTGGCGAGAGGCGAGAGGCAAGTGGCGAGTGGCGAGAGGCGAGAGGCAAGTGGCGAGAGGCAAGTGGCGAGTGGCGAGAGGCGAGAGGCAAGTGGCGAGAGTCGAGAGGCAAGTGGCGAGAGGCGAGAGGCAAGTGGCGAGTGGCGAGAGGCGAGAGGCAAGTGGCGAGAGGCAAGTGGCGAGTGGCGAGAGGTGAGAGGCAAGTGGCGAGAGTCGAGAGGCAACTGGCGAGTGGCGAGAGGCGAGAGGCAAGTGGCGAGTGGCGAGAGGCAAGTGGCGAGAGGCAAGTGGCGAGAGGCGAGAGGCAAGTGGCGAGAGTCGAGAGGCAAGTGGCGAGTGGCGAGAGGCGAGAGGCAAGTGGCGAGTGGCGAGAGGCGAGAGGCAAGTGGTGAGAGGCAAGTGGCGAGTGGCGAGAGGCGAGAGGCAAGTGGCGAGAGGCGAGAGGCAAGTGGCGAGAGGCAAGTGGCGAGTGGCGAGAGGCGAGAGGCAAGTGGCGAGAGTCGAGAGGCAAGTGGCGAGTGGCGAGAGGCGAGAGGCAAGTGGCGAGTGGCGAGAGGCGAGAGGCAAGTGGCGATTGGCAAGTGGCGAGTGGCGAGAGGCGAGAGGCAAGTGGCGAGAGTCGAGAGGCAAGTGGCGAGTGGCGAGAGGCGAGAGGCGAGTGGCGAGAGGCGAGAGTTAAGTGGCGAGAGGCAAGTGGCGAGTGGCGAGAGGCGAGAGGCAAGTGGCGAGAGTCGAGAGGCAAGTGGCGAGTGGCGAGAGGCGAGAGGCAAGTGGCGAGTGGCGAGAGGCGAGAGGCAAGTGGCGAGAGGCAAGTGGCGAGTGGCGAGAGGCGAGAGGCAAGTGGCGAGAGTCGAGAGGCAAGTGGCGAGTGGCGAGAGGCGAGAGGCAAGTGGCGAGAGGCAAGTGGCGAGAGGCAAGTGGCGAGTGGCGAGAGGCGAGAGGCAAGTGGCGAGAGATGAGAGGCAAGTGGCGAGTGGCGAGAGGCGAGAGGCAAGTGGCGAGTGGCGAGAGACAAGTGGCGAGAGGCGAGAGGCAAGTGGCGAGTGGCGAGAGGCAAGTGGCGAGATGCGAGTGGCGAGTGGCGAGATGCGAGTGGCGAGTGGCGTGAGGAGAGGGGTGCCATGCGAGAGGCGCCAGGCGCCCCGCCCCGCCCGCTTTCTTTTGTTTTTGCCAGTTGTCTGAGTGCGTCGCAAGTGCGGACGTGATGATATTGTCTTTGCGCTTTGCTCCGCGCGAGCATAAAATGGATAAGTTTCTCAAAATATCGCAGCCGTCCACGTCTGGTACAAGTTGCAGTGACGAAAGTGAATCAAACCCGAAAAAAATTCGACATTACGAAGACAATTACTTGAATATGGGTTTACTGTCATGAATAACAAACCTGAATGTGTAATTGACGACGATGTATTATCACATGAAAGTATGAAACAATCAAAGTTTATGCATTACCTCTCAAACATTAATTCCAAAGAAGCTGAGCGTGTACTAGTTTTTATTTTTTTAACGTAAGCTGAAAACCCGTATCCAGCAGCAAAATACTACTATTAATCTATTTGGTGATTAAAATTAATATTTTTATTGCTCAATTATTTATTGATTTTTCTGATTTTTCGTCAGTTTTTAGGTATCCAGTGTCAACGAAAGTTGCATACCTAGTTGCTAAAACAGGGAAGCCGCATACATTTTCCGAAAATATTGTTTTGCCATCAGCCCTAGATATGGTTGAAATTATGATAGACAGGCAGGAGGCAAGCAAGCTAAAAAGAATATCATTTTCTGGCAATACTATTGAACGCAGAATATACGATATGGCCAGTGACATTCGAGAAATTAAAGAAGAGCCCACGTTTTGCTTTGCAGTTTGTCGAATGTAGGCCTACTGATGTTTCAGATTATACGCAGTTTGTGGTATTTGTGTGCTTTGAAGCAGATGAAAGTATCATAGAAGACATTTTATTTTTCAAAACACTTCCTACAAACACTACGCAGGTCAGTGTTTGTAAGACATGTTTTTATAAAGCACTCTCAACTACAATATTGATTGGACAAAATGTGTCGCATTTTGTAGCAATGGCTTTAAAGCTATGACTGAACGGAAAGTGAACTCGTTGCGAAATTAAAATCAATAATGCCAATATCTCATGGACACACTCCTTTCTTCATCGGCAAGCTCTGGAAGCCAAGGTTTTACCTTCTGATTTAAATGACGTGCGTAAAGGGGTGATCAAAATTCTGAACTCTATTAAAGGCAAAGCCTTGCAAACTCGACTGTTCAGAATCATTTGTGAAGACATGGGTTCGCTCTACCAAATTCTCCTGTATCATTCAGAGGTCAGGTGGCTATCCAAAGGAAAGGTATTGACAAGGGTTCTAGAACTGAAAGCTGAATGTTTTTATAAAATTAAATCTGAATATGCAAGTTATTTATGTGACCCTGTTTGGTTCCTAAAATTATCATTTCTTGCTGATCTTTTTAGCCACCTGAATATTTTAAACAAGAACCTCCAAGGGCGAGAAGAAATGATTTGAACAGTTAAGGATGAAATCAAAGGATTCCTCGCAAAACTTCGTTTGTGGTCAACGTCTTTGCCAAAATATGTATATATGAGTCTTTCCCTTGTGTTCAGAAGATTGTAGAAGGAACTGCAATGGACCAGTCGTTGGTACTAAGTTCTCACATTCCTTACATGATACAGAGCTTGTATAATTTGGAAGAGAAACTGTTAACTTACTTTCCAGAACTGGACTCTGAAGTTCACAATGGGCATAGATGGATTCTAAATCCTTTCTTAGATATTTCAATACAACTAGCTGGTCCAACCACGAAGATGAAAGAAAATTTTAGAGATAATAGCTGCTGACGGTATGCTTAAAATGGAATTTCATTCGCAAAATACTGACGTCTTCTGGATAAAAAAGAAACCAAGAATATTCAGAACTGGTAAATTTGACAAATTATTCAAAAATAATCAGGCTTAGCCTTCTCACTGAAATTGGACTTTTTTTTATTGTAAATTAGGACCTACAAACACTTACATTTTTTTTACCCTTGACCCCGCGTTAAATGTTTTGCGACCTCCCTGAGGGGACCCATAGGTTGAAAAACACTTTTCTATTCTAAAAACCAAGAAATAGACTGAAATGCACAAGACCGAAAATTAAACATTTATCTAGCTGAAAATATATTTTAACCTTGGGAAGAGGCACTAGAACGAAAGGCACTATACCGAAAGTAGCTTTATCAGAAATTTCGGTCGAATGACTTTCGGCCTAGCGCCTGCTACCCGAACGAATTAAATTATATTAACCATGAAGATATGTTCTTCCTTTTTTTTTCTGTCGGTTGGTTTCAAGTGTTGTTCTGGTGTGTGCTGCTTACCAGCGGCGGCAAGAGCGTGTGCAGAAGAAATCGGCGGAGTGGCAGGGGTCACCTTCGAGGCAGGGCAGGAAGACAGCGGACACCGAAGAAGGGAAAGAAGGAAAGGAGGAGGAGGAGGAAAAAACAACAAACAGGAGCGCGGGACTGGACGCCAAGGCGTCCTTGTTTAATTGCCGGGCGGTGACAGCCCGGGCCCATCAGCCCCTAATGAGAGACGGCGCTGTTGATTGCTGGTGAAGGGGGGTGAGGCCTGGTGGGAGGGGGGTCCCACCGCCAGGCCGCGATATTGCGTCCACGACGGCCCTGGGTCTTGGAGTGCGGCAGGGGGGAGGGATTAGGGCCCCCCCCCCCTCCTCACCCCGCCGCAACAACCCCCGTGTTCTCGTCTCAGGAGACGACCGCATCCCCTCCTGCTCGGAGCGCACCCTCTCTTCTCCGGGAAGTCTTTCCTTTCACCCCCTTTCCCCACCACAACCCCCTCCCGCTGACCGCAATTACTCGACGCGCTACACGCCAGTAATGAAGCGCTCGACGGAGGGGTGTGAGGGCGTCTCTCCCCCCTCCCCGCCGTCTCTCCCCCTCCCTGGAGACGTCCGGGTTCGACTCTCTCCCGAGCGAGGCCTCCACGTAGTGTTCACCAACAAACACTCTGTGATCGCGAAATATGGTGAATACTAAACTAATAAGCTTACTTGAAATTAAACTAATCTCCTTCAATATATCCTCCTGGGAATCATTTATGGGTGTAGACAAACAAGAATCTTTTGTTCAGCAAAAAATAAAAAAAAAATAAAACAACAACGAGAAAGCCAGTGATAAGTTTTTCTGATCTCCGTTTCTTAAACAAAACCTAGTGTTAACGCGATCCTGGGAATCCATGATTAGAGATATGGAATTTCAGTGCATTCATTAAGACGCAAGTTAGAATGTAGACATTAACACTCTCGCACAGTATTTATGATTGGACCGCAGTAATTTGGACACGCCCCTCTACGACCATGAGCCAACGATGCCCAGCTAGGAGAAAAGTAAGCGAATCAGGTAGTGGCCACAAACAAGGATTAAAATGTTCTCGCTAAGAAATTAACCAATGGGAAAGCAATCAGGGGTTGAGCACACCTTTGACTTTGAATTCTTCTCTGAAGCCAGACGAATCCGAGAGATTTCCGGGTCTTTATCCATGATGCCTGACAGACACGGGAAACACGACCTCTCTCTTCCGGCTCTGGAAGCCGACTGACAAGTCACAACTTGTTCAAACTTGACACTGACTATCTCAACGGATCAGGCTATCGGGCTTATTACGTGAAATAAATTTTGGGTTAGCAGTTGCTTCTACAAAAAATTTTTACAGTTTTGTTTGTCACACCTTGTGTGTATATATTTATATTTTTTCCATTACTTCATAATTAATAATTTTTTAACGCCTCCCTATCACCAATGTCATTAGAGACGTTAGTTGGTTTTCGGAGAGGAGAAGGAAGGGTTGTAATGGTGAGATGGAAGAAAACACTCATCGGTGTACCACAAAGTTCGCTACGTTTTTCAAACTTTGCGAAAGATTGGGGATCGACCTTCCACCGGTGATCTAAAACTTATCTCGTCACAGGTCGCGAGAAACTGAGATACTGTTCCCGTAAATTTAAAAAAATAAAAAAAAAAAAAGTTTTATTTTACTGCCACAGCCAAGTCTCGGCCACAGTCAGAGCATTTATTCTTCTTTTTTTTTCTTCCTATTCCGGTTATTTATGATGAAACATTTCAAAATGTGTACAATAGAAGTTTTAAGGGCATCGATAGGAAACGAATTAAGCTATATTGTATTGATTAGTCAGGTCAAATTAGTTTTAATCGTCTAATATTTAAAATATTGGTTTCTTAAAGCACCTATGTTTTTACAAAAGATATGGAGGTGTAGTATTGGACGAAAAATGGCTTATATTTTTTTCCATAAATTAAATTAAATATAATAATCTCAAATACGTCTGTTTTAAATCATGTCACACTATCAAAGTTTATTTTTGGTCTGAGCTATCTCAAACTTTCTTATTTTAATCTCATTTTGAAATTATATAACGCATTACAGTCAGTGCTGGATGGAATTTTTTAACATTTTTTTTTTTTTTTTGTTTTTTGATAATTATTTTCATAAATAAATTTAACTCACGATAATATTTTGTTACATAATAAAATCAAATTTTACGAGTTTTTTTCGCTGCATGGAAAATGAGAAAATATTTAATTGATCATTTTGTAATATTGGATAACAATTATATGTTATGTACATTTGAGTTTTTTTTAAAATGTTCTAGAAGGTTCCAGAAGTTTCCAAAATATTTCCATAATAAATAGGTACCTCTAAATCTACCTACTCCTCTACGCTGTGCCGAACGGGATTTTTTTTTACTATCCATATGACAAATATTACACACGCCAACTTCCTAACTTCTTACCTCCAATGAGTACATACCATAATCAAACATAGAGCGTATGTCAAGAAGCGATTTTTCCACCAAAACATAGGTTTCCTAAACTATTCTATTGAGTTTAGCCCATTTGATATAAATTGGTGTGCGTGCAATAAGGGCGACAATGACTCACGCATCCAACACTTCTTCGCCTCTACGCGCTAGGCACCGAACTGGCGCGCAGTCTTCGCGTCTGTTGCGCCTCTATGGAAGTTTCTGAGGTTAATCCTGCAATTTTAAACTGTTGTTTTATACTATGTAGTGACATGCATTGTTTATATTAATTAAAATGATTTCAAACTAAACAGCGATTCTCAGTACTCGCCAGTGATGTGTGACAGCTAACCTCAGTAACGAGTAAATTATTGTGGTCTCATGTTGCAAATAAACTTATAATACGATTTTTTGGACACGAAATTCAACGTAGAATACTCTCAAATAATGCCGAGCGTAATAAATATATGCAAATTATATTTTAAACTACATCTGTAGTACATCTGTAGTACATCTGTAGTACATCTTTAGTACATCTGTTGTGCGCGCCGCTGGAATTTGCTGCCGGAACAGCTACGTCTACTATTAAATCGTAACGTTGAACTTTATAATGAAACGTTTCTGATAAAAGCGAAAATGGCTTGAAAAAATACTAAATTGCGTCTTCGCACCTGGTTTTTGCCAAAAAATTTGATTAAATACTGTCAATCTTGATGAAATTTCATTAAGCAGTTAATAATACAACATTCATTTTTGTTGTGAGTTTGGGTTCGCGCTATCCGCCACTCATTGCAGCACCCTGGTTACACATTTCCGTTTCATGTGACTTCCGTTCCATTCACGAAATTAAAACCACCAAATGCCGTATTCACATTTAAAAAACCGATTGAAAGCAATGTGACTCAAATATACTATATAAATCTTGGGAAACATCACCTCGCGTAACTATCACTAATCACTGAGCTAATGACACGTGCTCTCACAAGCACGAGTTTTTTTTGCTGACGTATAGCTAGTAAACTCGCCCAGTGTAACTGGCGCTTTAGTATTTACGTCTTTATTGTGAAAGGCCGGCTCACTAGCATAAAGGCTAAATATTTACTGCATCGATCAATATTTTAAGTAGTTTATTTTAGTTACAAATTTCATTAAAGAACTAGTGAAGAAATTACCATAACCCGTCTTACGTAACTTGTCTGAAATCGGTAAATTCTACAGAAGTAGATATAGTAGTACCGATTTACAAACTGTCGCTTGCAAATTATTATATGATTATCGTTCAGGAACCTTGAAAACCATAAGAAGTTATTTAAAAACAGAACATCGGCGGCGGAAGAATACGTATACCATTGAGACTTATTTTGAGAACTTTCAAATTGGAGACATGTTATATCACACTTACTACAACTTATTTTAACAAATGGCTCAAACCCCTTTTTCTCCATTTGCTTCTACAACGATTATTTCTGTCGTGAAATAGGCAAGTCAAACGTTTTTAGTATTCTTTTGCCCCGAAATCCTGATATCCTGATATCGATATTCTATCTTCTATCTAGATCTATTATTAGCTCCTGAAGTAGGTACTGGCTTATTTTATTGCATGTATGATTCACATTTGGCGATTTTACTGGTTACCTGCCGACCGCAGCTGCATTTTGTATTGATTTATTTCCTGTGCTTTTTGAGCTTTGATTCTGCATTCCACCCCTAGCGTTCATATTTAACCGAGCCAATTTATCGTAAGGGCAAAACGTCAAACAAACATAATGCATTTGAATGTTATATATATATAATATCAACATTATCTACCAAAGCAGGGAATGACAAAAAATTGGCTCAACTAGCTATAAACTCCGAGATTCAAAGTTAAATAAAAGTATTTTATTATTTATTTTTATACCGTGAATTCGTAGCCACCACGCATACTAGAAGTGAAACTTCACATGATAAAAGTATTAGAATGTATGAGAATGTGTAGTCAGAATAGTTTCACTAGACCTCATTCGTTAGTTTCAACAAGGTCCCAATGCTATAGGTCCGGGTTCTATGGTAACTTGTATTATAATGTCCCATTTTCGAAATATTTCTTTGTGAAACACTAGAATACTGAAAAATAAAACTTCATTATGGCGGTTGTGGCCTTGAAAGTATTGACACGGTTGAAAACTTAAGACTGAACGGTTTGAATTTACGATGAATACCGCCATATTGTTACGTATGATTAGTTACACTAATGATCTCGTTAAATTAGTCAAGAGCTCTTGATCTAACGATTAGGAAAAAATTGATACTTATAATTCAAAATCAAGTGTTTCAATTCGCCTATGGCTAACAATAGCCTAACAGGCCAATTTGTTCGTGTGGAGTTAGTTAGGAGACATTTATGATTTTCATTTTATGTAATTTGCTCTTGAAATTTCCCATGAAGGAAATATTACTACCGGCCTGGATTTGACGATAACCAGTCGTAAGATTAGAATACCAAAGATACAAGGAATAAACATTCAAGCCAGCTAATTTGTCTTGTTCTTTGGTTACGACAGTACATCATGGGAGAATCGGAACAAAAGAAAATAAAGTCTCAGTTATTTTTGATCGTGTTTTCACCGCGTTTAAGTTAGGTCTTGTTTAGCTTATCGTGCTTGGTATCATAGCAGATCTTCAACTAACAATAAACCATTAAAAAAATACGGTGCAATTTCGATCTTCAAACGTAAAAACGACATTCAAATGGTGTGTTGAGAGTCAGTCAAACCAAAATGTAGAGTCACGCGTCTAAAGATTTTTTAAATTGTTCAGTGCATATAGACAGTATTGTGTGTTTTATAAAGTAACTTTAATACTGTTATGGATGTGGTGACGTAATATTTTTGCACAAGTAAAAAATGATAGTTGTATACGACTGATTAATTATTTTTATTATTCTAATGTTCTATACATATTATTACAAAACCAAACAAATTTGCGTATAATTATTAGTTAATGGGAGAAAAATATTTTTGATAAATATATACCTATAGGTAAATAATATATGAAGCCAAAGTTTCCGAAACAAAACCCTGTTAAAAACGAGTATGGTCCCAGCTAGCGATGTTATTTTTTTTTTTTTTTTTAAGTATTATTGGGAAATTTTCCTGTAATTTATTGGCAACGGTTCTGAAAAAAAAACGGCAAGTTTTCCAACGAGTTATACTTCCACGGAAACACACAGATACATTTTAAGAAAGTTTTTATAAAAAACAGAACCAAATTAAAATTGCATTTCGATTTTCTTTTCCACCTAATAGCACGTTTAAAATTTAAGAGTTGGTTTGGGCACATGCTACCCTCTACCAACTAAAAGGAACAAAAATTAATTATTTAAAAAGTACCTACTAATCTGCAGGAAATAAATTATTGTATAACGTCAGTAATGGAAAGAAAAAAAAATTTGAAAAAAAAAATACCTATTAGGTTGAATATTAACAGAATGTTTGCCTTCTCACATCTCTAGTTCCAGCATTGGATGATTTTTAGTTCACAGAATACTATTGATAAGTATCGCGGAAGTTATTTTGTGCGTTTCGCAATGGAACCGGCGACCTCGAACCTTACGGAACACTCTCGAGGGGTATATTTTGTCCAGCAGGTGGCCATGCACGTGCTACAACACGGACACTGCGTGCAGCCTTTTGCTGTCCGGCTTCTGGTCCTAGCTGTGTTAGCGACGCACCCGAGCCATTGGGCCAACAGCGATGTTCGCATTGCGGCAGCATTCGTCTGTTTGTCCACTGAAGTGGACCAACCCATGAACAGACACCGGAAAAATTCGCGGATTCATTAGGCGATAGGCTAGAATTCAAATACATATACCTCTTAGATGATTTTGCTATTGGCTTACTGTTCATCTGGACGCATCTCAACCAATTATAAACCCTCAACCAAAGAAGGATCGAATCACAGACAAACCAACTGAGACGACTTACAAGTCAGCAGCCAATGAACTTGCGCTATTTGCCCGAGTGTACAGGGGAATGTGCAGTCTATCCTGAAGCCCATCGAAACCGCGAATTTTTCCTGTCTCTAATCATACTTCATAGCTACGAAACAAATAAATTATATTGTAATTTTAATAATTAGTATAAAACAATTGTATACCAATAATATAATTATATCCTAAAAATAAAAAAATATAATTAGTCACAATAAAAAATTAAATTAGGTATATTTTAAGAATTAACAAAGAGTGACTGTAAGGTTTTAAGGACTGAATTTTATGGCAGTAGTATTTTACGGCGGAAATTATAGTACATACTTATAAATATACATAAGCTTACGTAAATTTCGCGATTCATTAAGTCGCAAGCTAGAATGCAAACCTTCACACTCTCGCACTGTGTTCAAGATTGGACCGCAGTTGTTTGGACACACCCCTCTACGACCGCGAGCCAACGATCCCCAGCTACTAGAGAAGCAAGCGAATTGTGCCAATCAATGAGGATAAAAATGCTCTTGCTAGTTAATCAACCGATAGGAAAGAAAACAGGGTTTCAGCACACCTACGGCTTTGAACTCTACCCCGAGGGCAGACGAATCTTTCGAAAAATCCGGATTTCTACTTATAATTAGAGGCCGGAAAAATTCGCGGATTCATTTCACGACAGCTTAAAATTCATATAGTTATACCTCAGTGCTGCCACTGCTATTGGCTCACAACTCACCTGGATGACTCTGGGCCAATGAGAAACACTTAACCGAAGCTGTATCGAATCACAGGCCGCTACATTGGAATACCTTCACAAGACAGCAGCCAATGAGAGGGTGACATTTGACTGAATGTACGTAGAACTATAGAGTTCTTCCTAGAGGTTATTGAAACCGCGAATTTTTCCTTTCCCTTCTTATAATGATCAAGATTCGTGCGTGGTCAGGCTACATTTCCGCAGTGTTCTTTGGGTGTGGCAATACGACTATGGTGAGGTTAAAAGTGACTTCAACAACGTCACAACTCGACAGCTCCACGAATTCTTCGATGGCAGGTCCGTGGCCACAAGCGACTGCAGCAGTCACATCGTGTGCCATCGCCGAGGGAGTTGATGGGCTGCCCCAAGGGGGAGAAGCTCTATCTGCCGAGGCTGAGACCTAGTTTATTGAAGTAGTTTTTGGCGCATCCGCTAGATGGTAGCTTCCATATTATATTACTAACAGAAGAGGTTATGCATACGCTATTATCAGGCAAACAAACCAGCGAAAATTAAATTCACTTTTATTTTTGTAGCCACAAATTTTGTGGTGTGTCATACCAAAATTTTTGCATCTTGTACTAATTTATATACTACCCGATGTTTTATGTAAAAAAACGTCATTATTTTTTTCCCGCACAGTTGAAATTCCGGTTAGTAAGTAATTAGTCGTCAATCAGTTAAATTAATGTTACAAACCAAAAACACCGGGTTTGAACTTCCGTCCGAGATTTATTTTGCTAATAGTCATGGGCCCGCCCAACACATGTCGCTCGAAACGTGGTTTCAGATTCTGCTGTAGAGCGTTGCACTTCTGTATCTCCCTCCGTGTTCTGTGCGCTGCCCTTCTCCAGTCCGTCCAAACCACGGGCACTCGAACATGCGTGGCTTGAACGTGAACCCGAAACGGTGCGGCCGATCCGCAAGCCACCGAACCCTTGCAGACGACCAGCCGAGTCGTTCTCATATCCTCCCCCCTCCTACTTTCTGTACCTCCACCGTCCTTGGCTACTTTCTTATTTCCCGCCGCCTCTCCTCTTCTGTATTAAATATATAATATAAGGAAACGAATCTAGGACGGGAGGCAAGAAACAAAAGAACGGCGGCGAAGACTGATGGTACCTTGCCCCGGTGTCTCTTCGCGCCAGGAATCGATATGATCCGAGGGGGAGGGTGGGAAAACGAAAGGGGGGAGGGGGGAGAGACCAGGAGAAAGAATGGCTGGGGGAGAATGGGGGGGTGGACACGGCCCAAAGAAATAAGGGAAAGAGAATGGGAAAGAAGATTGAAGTGCTTAGCTCCAAATGAATTCTATGCGCGCGGGGAGGTGGGTTTTGGCCCCTGGTGTTATTTTACACGGCGACCGGCGTGGAACCCACTGCAGCGGCTTACAGAAGTCGAAAACTTTCCAGACCCGAAAAAACCACGCACTGAGACCTGACGTCATGACGACAGTGTGCGCTGAGAATAACGTGGTTGTTACGACCCGACCTCTCTCCCCAAATTCTTTGAGACTGATTCAAATCATTTTTGGTGGACACACTCTATTGATGGTTCATGTTGTGTGTTGTATAGAAACCTCAAGAACATACAAAAAATATGAATGCACAAAAACACAGAAAACGAGGAAATATCATAGCACAAACAAACAGCGGGATGTCAACGATGAGATAGTTGCAACAAGACAAACAACAATCTTGACAACAAGAGCTCATCGGTGATACCAAACCAATGAGCTGAGTAGCACAACGACGTCACCACAGAAGAGCACAGTATTCTTCTTGAGACAAGACGGTTGCGACGTTTCGGGAAACTGACATCTGCTACCGTCATCAGGTTACAAACAGACCAAGATCTCTCCATGACATGAAGTATAAACCAGCAATGGCGTATGTGAAAAAAAAAATACTTTTTTTTAAATTTCGACCATTATGAATGTACACTCCTGTCCAACCTGGGACTCGAACCCAGAACTCGGTCACACCTAGAGCTTGCGTGTATGCAGCTGTGCCACGGAGGTCGACACCACTGAGCCATCGCAGGTCTGACTGGTTCGTAACCAATCCATAGGGGCATGTATACATTAGGCTGCAATAAAGCTTGCCTGCACTAGCGATTGTTCGCTTGTAATTGGTAGTCGTCTGCAGGAGTAGTCATTGCCGTATTTAGCCGAGCCATGCAGGACACGTTTTCTTCCGCGATGGCTGGCTGTGATTGATGTGCTGACAATAGACCTGTACCTGAAATAAACCCAGCCCACCACGAACCAGTGAATGCCACAAAGTCTTAATGCACACCTGGTCTGGAAATCTTTTCGGGAAAATTATATGGCCTTACTAATCCCAATTATTTCCAAATTTCTCTCGACGGCAGTTGAATATAAATTTAAAAACTGTGGTCGAAATTATAATCATGTATGAAAATTTCAGTTACATATGTGCAAAAGTGTTGCAATTTACTTCACTTGATTTTGAAAGCACATAAATGCCACATACACCTTGGCGTTTCATGACATAAGCACTGTCTATATTTGTACCTCAGAAGAATAAGAAACTATGTCCACTTTTTGGCGAAATGCACTTGTAACCGTTAACTTGACCACCACTTGTTGACGTTATTCAAATTGGCTTACAACTCTAAGATCTACGATATGTCAAAAATTTACATATTTTGGGTAGAAAATATTTGAGTATATGAGGCACTATTTAAAGTTCTTTAAACTGCTCTCTTGGTAAATGTGGTCTTTGTGACAGTGTGTTATACATTCTGGGTACAGATATATCAGTGCTGTAAGGTTGATTTAAGGGGATCGCACATTCCCGCAACGAACGTTGTCGGTCAGTAACTGTCGCTACGCGTCCCAATAACCCGGCATGACTGAAATTTCAGCACCGTGTCGGACACGAGTGGTTTGGAGTCCAGTGTAACCATGGGCGCTAAGGGTGACGCCGGCTCGCGCATCACTCGTATCTTCGTCTCTACGCGTCCGGCACAGAACTGGCGGCATGCAGTCTTCGCGTCGGTAACGCTTCTCTGTGGGACTTAAAGTGGCGACCCTATCATTTGAAGCTATAATACGAAAAAATAAACGCTTCTTAGATGTCCCCATACCACTTAACAATACTTTTTGTTCAGAATTTTACTTAGTTAAAATGCCCGTGCAAACATTGCCGTTCTCGTATCTCGGCGTCTGTAAGGGCTGTGCATTAAACCCTAATGCCATTCACTTATTCATACTCGTGTGAATCGACCCATTCCTGATCTGGCCCGAAAAAAGTGAGAAAGCGGATCTGTCACTCGGTGCTTACTTAACCGCTTGTCGTTCGTCTCGTCTGCTCCTGATTGGTCGGATCACCATCCTTTGTCTCTCTCTCTGTTGGCTACGGAAAGAGGGGGGGGGGGGGGGGGGGAGACAGTTGCCGGAGACGTCCCGCCAGTAACAAGAGCGCCTCACGTTGGCCGGCATGTGAGGAACCCTCCCCACTGAAGGACGTCTTTTGCGTGAGCTGTTTTCTTTGCCGTCCGCACGCCTTCGGCCCTACTATACTGGGAGTTCTTGGAACCCACGCGTTCGCTGCCCTGCGCGGGACACTGTTCTTATTTCAAACCATCTGGCTGCCGCCGGAGAACATCGTTGGTTGGTGGTTGTCTTTAAACAACCTGACAACTACACAAGCCAAGTAAATCAAAGTTTCGAGTAATTAAGTGGTGTTTATGTACGATGTTATGGTCATAAAAATGGACCAATAAACCTAATTTAAGAGGGATTTATGTTTTAAGATTACTTATACGTGCAGTATTCAATCAATCACAAATTAATTTTTTATCACTTAATAATTAAGTTTATTTTTTTGATAAAGTGCTTTAAAATATGCATATTTAAAGAAAAGAACTTTAAATTATTAAAGAAGGTTACATTCCAGGTATTTTGACCCCGGCTAAATTTAATAATTCACTTATATGTGTAACTATTTATGTTTATAACGTTCATACTTCATTAAACTCTTGCAATTGAATTAACTATATATATATATTATTTTTTTTTGCGTTTTGCTGGATCTCCTTAGATATCACGACCCATAATGGCTGCGTTCACATTATGTAGTACGACGAACCGTCAACAGGTAGTGCTAGCAGTAAAAGTATTCGCGTGTCATCCATCGCCCAGAAATGCGTCCTTTGCATTGTGGATACATTTGCTAAGATATGTAGGGATTATGAACATGGGCAGGGGGGGGGGGTTTATGTACCCCTCCGTTCAGGGATAGGCCTATATATATATATATATATATATATATATATATATATATATATATATATATATATATATAAAATAGCCAGTCATGGGGACTGTCAACAGAAGTGAAAATTTAGTCATAAATAACTTCAAAAAGGACTCGAGTATTGTTATTAAGATAATTATTTATGAAATAATTATTATTAATCAATTATAAACAATTAATAAAATAATTTAATGTGACTTAAATACAAAAAACATAATAGACGAAAAATTGTACCACTCGGTATCCGAACATACTATCTAACTCTCGCCAGTCTTATGCGCTATCCACAACGCTACGCAGCCAACTTACATCTCGGCATTTTACTAGTAGTTGTACATCACGCCTCTACAAATGACAATGCATTATGTCGAATATTTAAGAGAGACGGAATAAAAGGTTACGATCACATGTACAATTTCTATGTACGTAGTTTGAAAATAAATAATAGTTGGACTCTATCTTATTGGCTATAAAATATATCCTTTTTTTATTTTCTTGTTTTACTTTTTGGAAGATTATTGTAAACAATTGGTTTTAAATTAAGAAAATTGAAATTTTTGATTTCTATTTTATCGGGCGAGAGCTTCAGAAGATTTCATACAGCTCTCAGCTCTCTACACCTCGATTTCTATAAATATCAGTATGATGTCAGCATGATATCATTTATCCTTACATCATTTTATAGTCACAACAGATGTCAGTGGTATGTCAAAATTACGTAAAAATTCATTACCTATCTATTATTACCAGTGATGTCAGACCTAGGTCATGTGTTCACTGGGCAATGCACAGTATACACATATTAAACTTTTCACGTGGTCAGTTTAACTTAACTTACTGCTACTACAGCATGTCGGTGACGCAAACTCACAAGATTTTACCAAACCAAAAAGAGTTAAACACGCACATGATACAGTGTACTATAAACAATGTATTAGTGTATATATGTGTCTACACTGCGCGTCGCCAGTCTGGCGCAACACGTCACTAGCATGTTGGTGACGCGAAACCTTAAGCTTTGCACCTACCGAAAATCGCTCAACGCGCCTAAAGAAGTTTTCACTTCAAAAATCATGCTGAAACAGAATTATAAAATAAATTCAATTTAGCTTCATGAGGATACAAAAATATATATTTTTTTTAATATTATTGTAATTCCTAGTAGGGCAACATTAAAGTATTCCCTCGATATTACACACAGCCCTTATACACAGAAACACCAGAAATTGTTACCAAGTAAAGACTTCATGCCAGTTTTCAAATGTGTAAGTTTGTCTTTCATGCAAACTTGACATGTGTGTTTCGTGTATTTATTGACATTAATACATATGTGTTTATGACTTGTCTTAACGAAATAAAACTGTTGACTTAAGCACAAACAATTAAATAAAAAAAATGTAAAATTTCCAGTTTTCTTTTCTCAAGCAAAATCATGTGTTAACGTTGAAGTACTAAAGGTATAATATAGGTACCCTGAGATTTTAGTGTGACAAAAAATGTTCTTTTAAAATTCCAAAAATGCCATTTCAAAGAACACTTACTCATATAAAATTATATAAAGGTGAAACTGTATCCCTCCTTCACAGAATCCTGACTACGGTGTGCTACTGACGCATCCCTGGGTATTCTGGAACAGCCATAGGCTCATTGGTACTAGTTTTTAGAACTGTCAACTTTAATACAGGTTATATAACACAGACTACACCAAACGTTAAGAGGGTGCCTCCCATTTCAGCTCATGATTTTATATTTATATTAATCACTGATCAACTTTTAGACTTTTTCAATTGTTTAACTTTCACGAAATGAAAAATGTATACAGCGCATACTTTTTGCATAATTAGTTGCAAAAATTATATTTTTAACGTTTTTGGGTTTTACAAATAAGGAGAATTTAATTTATTGCAGAACTGAAACTTTTTAGGTTAAACTGCAATGCCATTGGCTACTTAATGATATGGTTTGTATTTCTATCAAAAAAAAACTCATTTCATCTTTCTTGGCTGTCAAAATCGTAACAAACTTGAGAATTTTGAAATGGCAGGTAAAATTAAATAATATTTTCTGAAAAAAAATTCAAACCATTTCTTGAAGTAGCCAGTGGCATTGCAATTAAACCTAAAAAGTTTCAGTTCTTAAATAAATTAAATTCTCCTTATTTGTACAACCCAAAAACGTTAAAAATGTAACTTTGGCAGCTAATTATACAATAAAGTATGTTCTGCATATATTTTTCATTTCTTGAAAGTTAAACAATTGTAAAAGTCTACAAGTTTATTTTTAATTACTGTAAATATAAAATCTTTACTTAAAATAGGAGGCACCCCCTTAATGTGCATCAACTAAGACACGTAGTTCTACATCTTTGAGGAGGAGGAGGGGTATAACTTGAAGGCGGAACCAACCGGTTACGGAGATGACGTCATAACTGTCCGCGAGCGTTCTCCAATGAACGGCCACCTGGCGACGCGGGGGAATTGCGTGACGTCAGGACCAACGGTTCAACCTCCTATTCATTTCCTCCGCGGTTGAAACTATGTGAGGAAAATTTTGGGGAAGTAGTTGCTGCGGAATGTTTCCTGAAGAAAAAAAAAGTGTGAATAAATCTGTCATACCTTCTTTGAATGATTCTTGCAATGGGTATATTGATTTAAAACCTTCTTTTTTTTGACAATGGCGTATTAACATAAATTAATCTTATACAATTTAACGTGTAACATTTTAGCTCTAGAGTAAGGGCATTTGTTGGGAGTAATTTCGAGAATGGAACGGAAGTCACGTTGAATGGAAATGTGTAGCCATGGTGCTTCCAAATGTGGCGTATTGAGTGAAGCAAAATTCACAAAGCCAAAGGGAAACTTGATATAACTAAGGGTTAAATGAATGTTAACAAGATGGGTAGTATTTTAATAAAAATTCCTTGTCGAAAACCAGGTCCAAAGCCGGCGTTAAGTATTTTTTTCAAGTCTTTTTCGCTTTTACAGGAACTCTGCAAATCGAAGGATGCAATAGTCGACGTAGCTGTTCCTAAGCGAATTCTAGCGACGGGTGCGCACACTACGTATAATTCGCATCCAGAAATTTAGTTTAAAACACAATTTGCGCATATTTATCACTCCCGGCATTATTTTAAGGAATTTCACGTCAAATCCTGTGTCCGAGTTACATTAGGTATTATAAGTTTATTTGCAAGACGAGAACACATTAATTTGATCGTTGCCGAGGTTAGATGTCAAACATCTCTAGCGAGTGCTGAAAGACTCGTTCACGTGTAATTTTTTCTTCTTAAGGTGTGTATATGGAATGAAGTGTTAAGTGACTGGTTTCTTTGTGCATGTTTCAGGTGCTGAGAGAGACCATGGCCAGGCTTTACGCCCTACGCCCAGCCACGGAGCGCAGCAGGCCGAGATGAGAAAGGTCAGCAGCCCTTCTTCCGTTTGACGTCCTGTGGCCTCCCGTCCTTTGAAACATGGGCGTATGTCCATGGGGGGGATGGTCACATGGGGTCCGGGTCACTCCTGGAATCAAGAATCGTGACCGTGAAACGTGTTTAATAAACGTAAACATTAAAACTATGTTTAATGTAAACTATCTGCATATAATTTAAAGTTTTCTGAGTATTGTATGCATACGGGCCAAAATATGGGCAGTTTACAACATTCAGGCGCTCGATCCAGAGACGACACGTATCACCCATCTCCAGCGTATCCTACAGATGTGCGGCCCTGGATTGAAGAATCGTGGTTTGGGTCTTTCCCGAATAATGAATCATTGATATCCTTACACTGTTTATTTGGAAAAACTCAGCAGTATTGCAAACTTTAAATCACTTGTCAATACATAACGTTATTTAAGGGACGTATAATTTTGTTGTAATATCTTATGTTAACTCCTGACGTAAAAACATGAACGTACTTATTATTAATAAAAATAATTTTCACTTGTGATTGTAAGTAATGCAGTTTGTGAAATAAATGTAAACAACAACAAATGACTTTGCAAGTTTTTTTTTTTTGTGAAAGGGGGTTGGGGAGAGAGAGAAATAGATAGAGAAGATGAGTAGGCACTTTCAGCTATAACTATCGAGCCGACAAATCCTGAAAATGTTAATGTATTTTATTCGGCAACATGGTCGAATATTTGCATAAAGTTGCGCTCTGGAACATAACTTTGGTGTCTGGTTGCAACAAGGTGTTGGTTGGTTTCACACAGGAGTATTTATATATCATAATCGATTGGTGATTACCATCGTCGCCGTCGTTTCCTTAAACGGTCAGCTCTTTTTTAACGAAAAAAAAAATTCCCGATTGAGTTATGAAATAATTACCTTTGTTGTCAGTGTTAATACTTAACAGAAAAATGTGTGCAGTATAACATTTTAATTACATTAGAATTAAGGAGGACAATAAACGAATAACACACATTACTAAAGCCATGCTACCCAATTGTTTTGCAATACGGACGGAAGGTGATAAGTAGCAGCAGTCAACAATAAACAATAAGTCACGGACCTATTTGTGTGCACGCGTGTGTGAAATTCGACGTGGTTCCAGTATATAACGACGATAGCAGGTTTGTATGCGCACATTCAATCTCTAACACATAAACTGCAGCTGAGATTTTTTGTTTGCCAAATGTTAAATGGACGCCGAAACCTATGTTTGAAAGGAAGTCATGTCTGTGCACTGCAAAAAATTTCAGTGAATTTATGCACATTTTAAAGAATTAATGAAAGACTTTTCCAGATAACTGGATTGTAGTTGAAGTATGCTGGATTCAGACTTTCTAGTTTAAAGAATTAATGAAAGGTTCTTCCAGATAACTGGATTTTAGTTGAAGTATGCTGGATTCAGACTTTCTAGTTATGTTCAGTGGTGAACAGGCGGTAGACGGAAGAAGAAAGGTTTTGTCTATATGCTTAAGAATGTTTTTAAAGGTTTGTTTAATATTCCACGATAATTCTAGTGAGTTATTACTGAAAGGAAGTAATCTTAGTTTCTTTAGATTAACGAAGCTAACCGTAAATTCACGAATAGCCCTTGATAAGTTGTAACCACTATTCTTCACGAAGAGCCCTGAATAAATATAACCAGTGTTCTTCACAGGAGCCCTGGATAACTTTTAACCAGTGTTATTCACAAATAGCTCTTGATAACTTGTAACCTGGGTTCTTCTCGAAGAGACCTTGATAACTTGAAACCAACGTTCTTTATAAATTTAAGGTGTAAATGTTTTAACAGTGTGTAATATGGGTCTCTGAGACAGCTGAAGATAATCTACCATTCGCCGAACTGATTAAATTTAGTTCCTGTGCCTTTGCAAATGAAAGGAAAGATAATTTGGCATTCTATCCTATTTCTTCTGTGTCTCCTACTTTCCCCTCCCCCTCCCCCTTTAATCTTCAGCTCTCAATTTTTGTGGCGCAGCGTTTCGTTACCTTAATGTATTTCTGTTTTTTTTTTTTGTGTGACGCAGGAACTGTTCATCTATTCGACTTTCGACGTCTTCGAGACATTTTAATCCATTGTAATACCTTCAGCAAATACCCGAGGGACTGCGAGGAGTAATAGTCCGTTAAATGTTGCGTTCGAATTGTCTGTGTATTCTGTGTATTGGAATAGTGTGTTTTGTTAAATGACCCAGAAAGCATCCATTTAGTAAATTCATGGCCTAAAGTAAAAGTAAAATTAAATTTTTGTTTTAAGTTAGATTAAAATCTCGTTATTTTAAATAATGTTGTCCTTTTATTTCTAAAACTGTAAAAATGGGCAGATAAAATAAAACTTTATAAAACAGTTTTCACAACAGTCCATGAATATCAAGTTTCTTCGTTGATTCATCAAATTGGCTTTTTTTTAATGGTCTCAATTTTCAGTATATGTTAAGTGTTAGGCTATACCAAATAAATTTTAATTTCTCATACAGATTATGCAGAACCAATATCATGGTAGTGGTGACGTATTGTAGTACAATCTGGTGTCACTTACTAAGCTTTTAAATAAGCTAATTTTTGTCTTTTATATATTCTGCTGTATCATACTGTATTTTATTATAACGACCTGTGGTCATATTTAGCCGACTACGAATAATTCTCTTTGGCTTGGAGCGTGAACTAAAGAATAAAATTTAGTGTCACAATTTTGATGTCACGTGGATTCGACGCAAGGTTTTGGTAAGCAAGGAGCGACATAAACGAAGTGATTGTCCCGCACTCAAGAGTAAACTGAGTTTAGGTGAGGGAGTTTGCTTACAAGTAGCGAATGGTCGAAATTACCAGGTGAAGGCATACTTTATGATACATTTCAAAATTGCCAAAATTTCATGGATGAGAAAATTTTTGGATTTTCCCAAATCTCATCAGTGATGTTGTATTGGAGCTTGATTATTTGATTATTTTAGAAGAAACCCTCTCCGTCTTGAATTGTGCCAAGTAAAGGTTTTTAAAATGACTTTGTAGTTATTACAGTGGAAAAAAAGCGAGGAATAAAAATAAAGGGAAGGCACTTAAATGACCAGCAAAAAAAAAAAAACATTTGCAGGAGGTAATAAGTGAATTTCAGGATGTGCTGACGACCAAATTAGGCAGGTGTGTTATTTTACCATGTAAGATCACGGTTAGCGATGAGAAACCTGTGTAATGTAGACCCTACCAGTGTTCGCCCCCAAAATTAAAGGCATTCAGGGACATTATAAGCGATCTAAAACAGAGAATAATTAAGCGCACGTTATCACCCTGTGCATCACCGGCCTTCCTGGTAAAAAAAGAAGGAGCCGGGTAAATACCATTCGGTGCTGGATTACCGCTTTTTAAATAAGAAGGTCAATGAAAACCCATTTGTAAACGAACATTCATGTTTTATTTCAATATCTCAGGAAAGGGAGATTTTTCACTTTATATGACCTGCATTCAGCTTTTCACTAGCGTGTCCTGGTCAGTGAGAGCAGAAAGTACAATGATTTTGTCACGCCATTCGGCCATTTTGAATGAAACAGGGTTCACTTTGACATGAACTTTGATGGACAATGTCTGTAAAAGATTCTCCACTCGCTCTTGGAAGAGAATGAATTTGACTTCGTAGTGTCATTCCTGAACGACATCTTGGTATTCTCTGAGGAGCATTTAGAACAGGATAGGAAAGTGTTGGAAAATTGTGTTTGGCAGTCTTCACCGTGAACCTTGATAAGGTGGTATGGGTAAGCAAATAAATTAAGTTCCTGGGATTTTTGGTGAAGGCTGACAAAGATCGTCCTTACTGTCAAATTCTCCCGGTCGAAGAATGTACAAAGAGTAATGCAGTTTATCGGAATGTTGCGGTACTTTGCTGAATTCATTCCGAATTATGCTGAAAGGTGCGGTCTTCTCAATCATCTGAAGAAGAAAGGCACAAAATGTAAGTGGGACAAGGAGCAGCAGGATGCCTTCCAAGACCTAAAAAATTTGATTTATCATCCTCCTGTTCTGCATCTTCCCAACTTTGAAGAGAGATTTACCCTGCAAGTCGATGCCATTAGTTTGGCCATTGGGGCAGTGTTATTACAGGGGGAGGAATGAAAAATGAAACCTGTTGCCTATGCAATTCGAGCCCTGAACCAGATCGAACAGAACAGGCATACAGCACATACGAGAATGAAGACCTGGCATGTATATTTGGCATGGAGCAGTTCATTAACTACTTAGAACACGCCGAATTTACACTCATGACCGATAACCAAGCCATTACCTGGCTGTTCTCTCACGCGAGAGAGCTGGGTTAATTGGGTCGACGGATTATGTGGTTGATGAGGTTGCGATTTACTGTATTGAATTGCGTGGCCGACAATCCGGGGGAGATTTTAGCCGCACAGCGAGTGGAGTGAGAGTGAGGGAGAGGAGGAAGTATGTGCCGCTATTCGTACGATTCTCGAGTAATTTACCGACATGGAGAGATCGCAACTGGAAGATGAGGAGAGAATGGTTCTTCGGAACAATGTTTTAATGGGTGGATGCCAAGACTTCGTAATCTTGAAGGAAATTCTTCACAAATTGAACCATAGGGGGAAAAGAGTGCGTGGGTGCCAAAAGCCATCAGAGATATGCTGCTTCGCTATATCCATGGCCCGTTGGCAGGCGCTCATATGGGAAGAACCAAGATGGAGGCGAAGATCAGGAAGCAATTCTTTTGGGAACTCATGAAAGAGGACATAAATAATTATTTAAGCAAATGTAAAGAAAGCAAACTTAGTAAACAACCATCAACAACCAAGGAATACGAAAGTAGGACTGTATTCGGTATAAATCCCCCAGAGTATTTGGGAAAGTCTTTATTGATATTTTCGGGCCCCTACCCCGAAGCAGTCAAGGGCTAATTGTATATTGAGTTTGGTTTATGTATTTTCCTGTTTTGTGATCTAACTACCACTGCGAGACACGGAAGCCATCTCGATTAGCGCGAAACTATGTAATGAAATTTCGAAAGTGTTTGGAAGCCCATAATTGGTCATTTCTAACAGGATACATATTTCATGTCCACAACCATGAAGAATATGTGCTTTCTGTGGGGAATTAAACAAGTACACACCATATCCTACTATCCCTGCCCAAATCTGCAAGTGAATTGCATTTACATCCGCAAGGTCGAGCATGCGACGCATGCAGGATTTCTCTTGATTTGTGTGCGCGTCCATCTCCCTGTTGACGATGGTTCCTGAGAACTGAAAATTGCTACAGTTTGCTGGAATGCGCCCTCTGGCGCTTCACTGGTTCAGTTCCGAGCATACATTGTTTCATCAACCTCTAAAATATGTGTCGTGTGTGATGAAACTATCATAATCACTTTTTAACGATAGGTTTTTTTTCCAGAAAAGTAAAAACATACAAGTCCAGCCAAGACGCCCTAGCAAATTGTATTCCCATACACCAGGGCAGTGCTAAATCTTTCTGAAAGCATTTCGTTGGGCTTATTATTTCTGGACATTAAAACCACTTCGATTAGGTATAGTGTGATATTTTACCATTTTCAGGCTGCAGCTTCTAATGTGGTCTTCATTTGGCAGCATTGTAGCAAGTATTGTTATGTCAGAAAATCTTAAAACTGGAAAGTATTATGATCATCAAGGGGGTGACCTTCATTCTGTTATAATGTCTCACCACTACGACATTTCACTCACCAGCATTTGAAAACTTTGTACATTATAAAAACCAGATAACGACTGTTAGGTCTCGTAAGAATTGTGGACTTAAACCCACCTGCAGAATATTTTCATGTTCCTGAAAATCAGAACTAACAAACAATTGCATGTGTCCACAACTATTTTCATAGTTACCTTTGTTCTTATTTGGGGGGTGAGGGGACTAACTATGTATCAGATTAGTTTTTGCAGTTTTTTTAATTATTAAAGTTAATTTCTTTATACAAATTATTTACTGAATATTTGTAAAATTGCGATTTTGTTAGTAATATTTTCGTGGTTTTCGTGATGTTCTTCAAGTGGAAAGAAGGGTATGAAACCGGTTAAACGTGTAAAAATAATTATTCTACTCTCTAACATGTGGGAAAATGCGTAAAATGGCGAAGAAATACTTTAATTGCCCTTCATTTAGATCTCATCCTGAAAAGGTAACAAAAAGTGCTTCAGCTGCAATTTGTTCTATGGTTTTCACAGTGATCTAGTTGCACTGATAAAAAATGAGCACACAAATATCTACAAATAATTTCTGTATTAAATTTCCACTGCATCAATTAATGAAATTTCAATAGCAGTTTTTAGTAAAATGATTAGTATCTCACTTAAGTTCTCTGTGTTATAGTTGTGAGGGCAGTAAGTCTTTATGTTACCTGCAACCAAACTTAATGGTTGTATCTGTATCAACAGTCTTTGGACTGTATTCCAAGACACAAAAATAAGGGTTTAGGTGTTGAATATGCTACACTTGTACCCTAACCATATTCCTAGTTCACGATAGGATACGGCCAGTCCCTTATTTTTAGGAAACGAATTTTTGGTGTTCTATCCGTTGCCTATCTGTTGCCCAAATTCAGTGCACCCGCAGAGCTCACTTTTTCGTCGATTTTGTGCAAATGGCGGACTCGCGTCTAGTGCCATTAACTAGTGTATAGTCATTTTTGTGATCATCGCGTGACGTACCAAGCGCATTGGAGTGCCAAATCAAACTTTACGGTAGCGAAACTATCCTGTAATACATTTTGTACACTTTAATGGTCATAAAAAAAATAATCGCAACTTAAAAAGTACTACTTGAGAAAATTAGAAATGCGCTTATATTTTTTATGCGATGGTGCTTCTATCTTTAGTATTTTTGGTGTAACACTTGTGTTGATGGTTGCGAAACGTCCGCTAGAATGCGTTGAAACCAGTTTCCAGCCTCGCGCAGGGCACCGTTTATTGAAACGGTGGCCGATTTGTTTCCTTACTGGGATTCGATTGGGACACGTTCTGGAATACGGCCCGCGATTTAGGTTACGGTGGTATACCCAAAAAAAACTGTTTATTCGCTACCTTAACCTAACGTCTTGAAATACCGTTCTTGAGGTTTCGTTGACAAATCAATTTTTGCTCTTTTAGCCGTGCTAAAACATGTCTGTTCTACTTCAGCCTCGCCATTTTTGCCGTAGCTCGTTCCAACGTCAACAGCTGTGCCTGTGGTGGTCGCTGGTTTATGTGTCCCGCGGAGAATTGGCGTTTTCTCTCCCGCTTAAGGCCGCAGATCTGGTATTTCACTTTTAAATGAACCACGGGCGTGTGCGGACGGACTAACAAGCGGTCTTGTTCGCCTGCGAGGGTTTATTACCCCGTTGTGGTCGGCGGGGGAGGGTGCCCATGTGTGTGTGTGTGTTTGTGTGTGGGGGTGTGCGCGTGGTCGCTGACTTCTCTCGAGTCGTTTACCCTGGCTCCAATCATTTCGAAGAAAGCTTTAATCCTGGACGTGAGGTAATAGCGGACTCCAGCCTCCCTCCCCACACACCCCCTCACCCTTTCGTCACGTTAGTAAGCCCCGCCGGTTGTTCTCGTTACCGTAATGACATTCTGGCCTGGCCTCTTCCCTTCGTCCCACCCTTCTCCAATCCTTCCCGACTCGTCACGCCGTCCCGCAATCCGCCAATCAGACGGAGTGCCCGTGATGACGTGAGCAGGGCGATCTGGGGGACTTCATCTCGCCGGACCGTGTCCCCGCGCGTCGTAATAACGCCGACATAATTAACACGTCCTCTTCTCTCCCGCTCTCTCTCTCTCTCTCTCTCTCTCTCTCTCTCTCTCTCCCCCCCCCCCCCCCCTAGCGCCAGGCACGAGCCTCGACCTGCTCGGGCGTCTCAGGAAAGGCGCGGATGGGCGGTGAGATCCATCGCGGAATCACTGGGGACACGAGTGACGCGTCGTCTCACGGCTAATGCCCGCTCTTCGGCTATCTTCGGGAATCAGCTTTCCTCGGGATTCACGATCTCCGCGCGTAAATCGCGCGCCCTCTCTCCCCAGCATCTCGCATAGCAAAGATTTTCTTTTTTGACGTGACAACGTCTGATAAATCGATGAACGCCGGCTGCACGCACGAAAAAGTGTCCCGTTACGCACATTTGTTCCGTTACGCTGTGTCCCGTTACGCTTATTGTACGCTTGCGCCGCATCTATCTCTCTTCAACTCGACTGTTTATAAAGTGAAGTGAAAAGTTAATGTGATTTTCATTGCTTATTACATTAACAATTTCGGTAATAACGGTTAATTATTCTTGCATTTTGAAAATCTGATTACTAGTATAATTTCAAGTATTTATTCTTTTATTATTAATTTTATTCATAAAGTATGCAATCATTTCATAAATGTTTTGTTATCACGTCACGTTAAACTATCGTCCGTAAACCGACTTTACAGACAACCAATTTTTTTTTGTGTAGTCTAACATCTCAGGTCTCGGCATACGACATTTGGTGGGAATAATTTCGCGAATGGATCGGAATTGTGTATTCACGGTGCTGCCATCTGCCGCGAACGAAAGTTAAAAAAAAGTTAAACTTTACAGTATTAACTCTTTAATGAATTTTAATAAGATGGGCAGTATTTAAATAAAATTGCTTCTCAAAAATCATATCGAAAGCCGGGGTTTAATATCTTTTTTCTAGTTCTGTTTTCAGCTTTTTTTTTTTAGTCTTTTCATTATATAGATTTTAATCTATATAATCGCTCTGCAAATCGAATGATATTATAGTCATAGCAACAAGCGGTGGGTGCGGAAACTACGTGTGTGGAAATTTAGTTAAAAACACAATTTGCGTATGTTTATCACGCTCGGCATTATTTTGAAGAATTCAGCATTAAATATCGTGTCCAAATTTCGAATTATAAGTTTATTTGCAACACGAAAACACGTGCATTTTTCTCGTTCCCGAGGTTAGTTGTTACACTTTTCTGGAAAGTATTGAAAGATTAACTTACAAATTTGTTTCTTGCCTACACCCGAATTTTCGTTACCTAAATAAATTGGCTTAACTTGGGTCTTCGTTAATCGTGACGGCTGAGACTTCATGCTACGTGACTAGGATTTTTGGTCTCGAACCTGACAACTCGCATGACTCCATAATGAGCACCACCTCATATGATAAGTGGGTAGGAGCCAAGTGTAGGTAATCCCAGAGGTCTCATTGCCTTTTAAGCCCATGGGCAAGACCATACGTTATTTTACACTTTAAAACACTAAACTGTTAATAATACTGACAATAAATGAAATCTGACTTGAAAACTTTTTAAACCACTCAGGTTTCGAAATTTTTAAAACAATTGTAGCAGTTTCACATTGAAACTCCACTGATTTCCAGTAGATTTGTCAGATTCATGTTTCGAGTGTAGGCTTTTTTTAATGACAGCATTTTCTATGATTGCATTGCAAAATTTGACTTAAAGTCATCTTAATAGAAAGTAGGCCACTCCTTGAGTTCTTGCACTCCAAAATTTAACTAGTTCAAATTGCTCTGAAACTGCTTTATTCTAACCAGTGAATTTATCAAGTTGATTTCAGGTAGTTAAGTGCACTGGTTTGAAAGTAATTATCACTGATTCACTTGTGATTTTCTTTCACTTATTTGTCAGCGAATAGTGGTACTTTAAACAAATATTATTAGTGAAGTCTCTGATTTACCAGTCAGTAAAACCTTGTTAGCAGAATTATCAAATACTTACAGTGTACTGATTTGAATGTGTGGCTTTACCTACCACACACTGTTGTTTGACCCAGGCCTCAAGAAACATTCAGACTGGCCTGTGTTTGTCTACGTGTTGTTTTGTATATGTTTGAAACATTGGAACTATGTCCGTTCGGGGCATTTTGGGTGTCCTGGTCTCATTGGCGCATTCGGGTGAAGGAGAGATGCAAGTTGGGGGGCTTCCCCTTCCCCCTCCCTACATTTGGAAGTGAAAAATAAATAAAACAGAAAAATATATAGAAGCAACAAATTTTTGAATAGTACATTATATGTGTGTTTTTTTCCAACCATTCGAAAGAAATTTTTCACAAAAGCTGCAGCAAAATCAATTGTAACTAAGACTTACAATCTATCGTTAATTTTTTGATATGTTATGTTGGTTTTTTTGTGGTCTTATTTATTATCATATGACAACATGGGCCTTTCCCCTCAAACGATAGGTTGATTTCCGAAAAATGCAATCCCCCAATGTCTTTTCTGTTTCGAGCTGGATATGCATTTGCCTGGTCTGCTCAAGAAGAAAAAAAAACTTAGCTACGTGGCTCTATGATATCTAATCTAAGACCGGGTGGTTTCAGCGTATTCTAAAACAAAAATTTTGCTTGATGCTACTTCCATAGAACAGTTTATCCAATGAAACGAGACACTTATAAAAGTAACTTCTTCAGTGTAGTAATTCAGCGTCTACATTGTGTTCCTAATATTTCTTCAACGTAAATTATCGGTTGATGATCCAATAAATGGATAAACAGTCAATAACATTATTTATGTACCAGTTTCCTGAGAGTATATATTTAAATGCCGTGGTGATACTTTTGAACTTTGGTCCAAAATAAAACTATTAAGGAACTTCCAATGCCAAAGTTTCTGAAATAATCGTAGTGGACAGTTTTCAACGTAATTAATTTGAATTATTTTTAAATAGTCTACTATTGTAAAAATTATATGTCTATCTAAAATCATGTGCATGTAAATGCTTTGTGTTTTACCACCAAATGAGATTTTTTTCTTCAGTGTTTCTGCTGAGTTTATTGCTCCTATTCGACGAGCAACAGAGGAACTCTGATTGGCCAGTATAAAGTAATTGAGGCTTTGGAGTTCCTGCTGTGCATGCCTTTACGACCAGCGATCAAACATCGAAGCACATCGACGGTAATGCTTTAATTTTAAGAGCGAGTTCGTAATCACCGCTGACCAGGAAAATCCCATTCCATTGTAAGGTGATAGAAGCTATATCCTATTACTCAACTGTCATAACAATGGTTTCTATGCAATGTGCAATTTTTATTTGATAATAATTAGAAGACATATTTTAAAAACCCTTAAAAAATTCTTTAAGCATGACTTAAAATTCTTATAACGCATAAATATGGTTGGTGTAGGAAAATTTAATCTAGAAGTTTTACTTACAACATCAACACTGTAAAGCTATCATTTTCGTCTCAGCCTATAGGCGCAGGCAGATTTGAACTTAATAATTTATTTAAGTATATTATGGAAATTTCTGGAACACTATAGAATATACTATAATATTCTGGATACTATTTTGTGCATATCTTTAAAATGCGTAAAATATCGATCAAAATTTTTTGGATATTCCATACAGCCAATATGTTTATATTGTTTCTATGCAATGCATTCTGCAGTTTTATCAAAAACTTTTTGAACAAAGGGTGTATTTTCTACTCATAGAATGTTTAATTAATTTAAACTGATAAAATGTTTTTTTTTATTACGAAGTTTTAATGAATTGTTTTTTTTTTTCTTTCTTCCTCGTTTAAACCCTTTGGTCCGATTATAACCATTAATTAACTTGTCCGAGATATTCAATCGCTAAATTTTTTGTAAGATTCTGAATTGTGTCCATACGTAATACAGTGTCAGAAAAAGAATATCCCAGTTTCAATGGTATATTATTACAGATTAATTTAGACTATTTACATACATCAAATTGAAGATTAACTAGTTTTTTTTTTTACACATGTCCAATATGTTCACCTTTAGTTACAAGGCGCACATCCAACCTGAAGTCTAATTCTTCCCACACTATGGTTAACAAGTCCGGAGTAATGGAAGCAACAGCCTATTTAATTCTGTGTCTCAACTCTGGCAAATAATTATGTGGCAGAGGAAGGTAGACACGATCTTTTATAAAGCCCCAAAAAAAAATATATCTCATGAAAAGAAGATTGGAAGATGAGAAGAGTAGGGCTGGGCAAAAAGGTTTTTTTACCATGAATTGTTTGGGTGCTGGGACCTGTGGTCTACATTAGGTTTGTATCCCCATATGTATCTGGTATAACCAGGGCCGCATGCGCCCTCGTACGAGTGACTGAGCTTTCTTCACCCACCCGGCTGCCAGACAGCTCCTGAAACGTATGTATACTAAAGTTTAAACTAACTTGATTTAGATTTCCTTGGATTGGTTGACGTATAAATTGTAGTTAAATCGAGAGCTGGTTCGTTGGGCCACACTCCAGGAAGGACAGAGCGGTATGTCGTCTTTCGCCAGCAAGGCAGTCGGCATGTAGCGGAATTAGGGACCGGAAAAATTCGCGGGTTCAATTACCTGCTGGATGAACTCCATAGTTCTACGTACACTTGGTCAGATGTCACCCACTCATTGGCTGCTGTCTTGTGAGATGTCCCAACTAAGCAGCCTGTGATTCGATAAAGCTTTGGTTGGGTGTTTCTCATTGGCTCAGAGTGATCCAGGTGAGTTGTGAGCCAATAGCAGAGGCAGCACTGAGGTATAACCATTTGTATTTTATCCTATCGCGAAATGAATTCGCGAATTTTTCCGGTCTCTAAGCGGAATTATCAAAGCTGTCGTCGAAGTTTTTAAGAGCTCCTGCGCCGGACCATGAAGGCCACCATAAGCAGATGGTACAAAGCACTGATAGGCACGTGCTTTCATGTCTTCCTTCGGAATGCAAGTTCAGCGTGCTTCGATTGGCACGGTCTCCCTCTCTCTCTCTCTCTCTCTCTCTCTCTCTCTGATGCCTGTGAGCCCATCCTCGTCAGATCGTTAAAAACTGTTATTGGTTTCTCGTCTCACGGAATGTGTAAACTCCGAGCTCAAAATAACTTAGCGGTCGGGTTCGAAGTTGAGAACGCATCCGAGTCGTTCTTTTCTGGTTTTCCCGCTTCTGCGTTTTTGGGCCAGTATACGTATACGTTCTTTTTTTTTTTAAATTGTGATGTCGACATTGAAAGCGTTTTTTTTTTGTTTAATCTGTTAAGCAAGTAATTCCCTTGATTGTGTTTCATCCATTTTTGTGTTTTTTTACTATGATTCAACTTGAATAAATATTTTTAACCTATGTTGATAGTTATAAATAAATTATATCTTCAAGAATTGCTACTTATTTGTTTTAAGAACCTAAAATGCCAATGTACATATATATTTTTATACAAGTATGAATTGAGAGCATGAAATCACGTGTTAAACAATTTAAAATTATCCGTTTGTATGTAGTTTTTTAAGTTATCACTTATATAATGAATAAATACAAATTTTGGTATTCCTTCAACCTTGAAAATCTCAGGTTTGTAAGCTTTTTGGAAAACCAAATTTTCATTTATTTACGAATATTATCCTGGAAATAAATAGTGTTACAGAAAGTCCACATACCAACGTTTTACCACGCTGTGTAATTTAAACTTAAATTTTTCTGTAAAACATTTTATAAACAGTTTCTAAAAGTTATATAGATATTTTTTAAATCGTGAGAAAAAACACCAATTGATACAACATAATTTAGGTTTCTGCCTTCTTAAGGCTATTCAAAGTAACGTAAATACACTTTCCTTGTTTAGGCTGGGCTTTAGCCGCTATGATTTTCCCGTTATTTTTATATTTTTGCTTGTTCCAAACTTTTATAAAGAAAAGTTTTGAAAATGGTACCATACAAATTAACATGTAGTAAAATTACAGATGTATAAATACAGAAAATAAATCTTTGGTGAGGGGTAGTGACGCAATGAGTAATGCAAGCGTTTTAATAACAAAACTTTCCATCCGTTTCCAAGTAGTGGTTAACCTTTTTCTATTTGAACCCATTTGATATATTTTTTTGAACAAAAAATAGCCCAAGCCATAGAGGGGTTTGTAATTACGCATGGTAACTCGAAACATGTTTAATATAGGGACAATCTTTGCAATAAAACATAAAATTTGATGCTTGTCAGCTGCAAACGTCCGAAGGAATTATTTGAAAAATTTTTTGTGGACATACGTTAATGCTGGGTTTACACTGTATATCGTAGAGAAATCTCAAGAACGCCTGCAAAATATGAATACATAAACACACAGAAAACGAGCAAAAATCAGCCGATGACAAATTTTAAACTTATAGACAGACCAGAAAATTCCTTGGAAGGAATCGGAAAATCATCACAGCTCAGATGAACGCAGTGAGCTGACAAGGACGACACATTTGCAACAAGAATAGTAAATACAGACAAAAAAATGACCTTGGACAACACAGCATTAAACAGACGATGAAACTAGATGGATGATCTGAACAACGGAAAGATAACACAACGACGCACAAGCGACCCCAGCATCGCTGTGTTAGCGTTGTGTTGTCCTTGTGATCATCGTTGTGTTCGTCTGTTTGCCGCTGTTTTATCCAAGGTGGTTGTTGTTCCGTATTTGAATCGCTTATTTATGAAAGGATATAAGTCAACTTTTTTGAAGAAATGAGTCACATACAGGATGCAAATCTGTGGGTGTTTACGCATCGTTTAGTTACTAAAAGGCACTAGTATGATGCAATGAAGTGGGTTTACCGACCGCCAGAAAATCTAATTTAGTTATGAAAAGGAATTAGTCAGTGGACTTATGTCCTTTTATAACCATATGGTTGCAGCTGGTTACAAAGAAGTTATTATTTACCTTTTGTACATGTTTTCAAAACAATGTGTAGGCTTACATTACTGTTGTTTAAAGTGGAATGATGCTTTATTACATAACTTTTGTAGTGTTGTGTAAAAAGGTTATGACTGTGATGTTATGCATTATTATATCAGCAAAAATGCTTTAAAGTGTTCAATACCATGGTGTAAATGTTTTCCAAACTATATGTAGGTAAAATTACGTCTTTGTTTTTCGATTGGAATGTTTTATTACATAACTTTTGTTGAGCTGCAAGGTTAAGTTATAAGAAGGCTTAAGTCTGTGATATATAACAATTTTTTTCTCGCAGTAAATGAAATACTTGCAAGGCATGCACTTGTCAATGTATTAACATATAGGTACAGAATAATGGAAAATATTAATTTTGATGTATGAGACGTATAACAGATATGATATAGTTTTTTGCATATTACCACAACTTTTAGTAAATTGACTTATGCCCTTTCATAACCAAGCGATTCATTTGATGTTCTTGTTGCAACTGTATCGTCATTGTCAGCCCACTCTGTTCTTCTGAGCTGCAATATTTTCTGACTAATTCCTTCCACTGAATTCTCTATGCTATTTGTCTAACAATTAAAGTCAGCTAATTTTGGCTGGTTTTCTGGGTGTTTGTGTGTTTATATTTTTTTTTGTCCGTTCTTGACGCTTCTCTATGACATACAGTGTAAAATATCAATGGTGTATGTATACAATGTTTTAAATCAGTCTTCCCCATTACAAGATCATTCAAAGAACGTATTCGTAGGAGTTGCCCTAAAACAATAATAATTGAATGCAAACTTAATAACCCAATGCTGTAGAAGAACCTGAAGTACGGCTGAGATTTGTTTACATTCTTATTCGATTTAATGTGTGTAAACGTACAACTGGCCAAACGTTTGATGTTATTCGATAGCACTGATGACATCCGGAATACACTGCAATGCACTGTAATTTGTGTTAGAAATGTCAAAGAAATTTTTTACACTATTTTATTAAAATATTTTGTTGTTAATCTGCGAACAAAACAATGTATACATTTTACGGACGTTTCTGTTGGTTAATCAAAATTAATGCTTAGTGGTAGTTATTGTTTAGTATGTGCGCAATTAATATTGTTACTAACGCGAGAGTCCAGACCGCAATGCCAGGCTCCGAGCTGGCTGGCGGCCCCGCACGACCACTGACGTCATGCGCCATCCACTGACGTAAGCCATGCCACGCGTGCCTGCGCGGATTACAAGGGTCCTCACTACCCTCCTCCTGCTCCTCCTCCTCCGTCGGACAGCCTGGGGGAATACCGCGGGTCATCGCGCGAGCTGCCGATGCCCTTCTCGACGCTTCGGGCGTCGGGTCGGCGCGGGATGACGCGACTGGCCCCAGCCGCGCTCGTCACTTCTAGAAGGGCGCCAGGGTCTATATAAGCCTGGACGCCGACCTTCGCGGTGAGTGGCTCGGCGAAGGGAAGTGCGACGGCGGCGACGGAGTGCGACGAGAGTTCGGCGACGGAGGTCCACGAGGAGTGCTGCGGCGAGGGGTGCGGCCCAGCGAGGTGTGCGGTGTGTAAGGACTTGAGATACTGAGTGCGGGTCATTGATCAGTAGGCATTGTAAGTAACATTATTTATTAGTGTTGTAAATATTAGCAGTCAATAAACTGTGCAATAAAAATATAATATTTCGGCTATCCCTATTCGAACCCAGTTCTTCCCACGACGAATATTAAAATCGTAACAATATGGTGGAAAAACTATTCATGGAAATGTTTGCAAATAACTTTAGCTACTGGAGGTACTGGGACAGCACAAAGCATAAATGCGCGGGTAAGAATCCGAAACCAAGGATTACTGCGGACACTATTTTTGCAGTGATACAGTTGCTGTGATGTAAGTGTACGAATGCATTGCAGTTTTGGTTCGGGGCTGGAAAGTAGAGCGGGCGGCCGGTGATCGCGTTTGGATTGGCCCATCGCCGGCCGAAAGCTACTTTTGGCCTGCGAAGGGGGGAGGTGGGGGGGAAGGAGTTGTATCGCAGAAGCGCAGGAGTTTAAACACCCGTTGGGCCCCAAATGGCCTCTTCGCCCCCTCTCCTCTCCTCGGCAGCTTTATCCCGGCCGGTGGCAAGGACTGACATCCACGCCGTATCACTTTCCCGACAGCTGCTTCAAGAAACATTGAGACTGTTTGACAGGTGAATATTGTGACGGCAATCAAACGAAATCAAGCGCAGATTAAAGTGGCACCCGACAAGTTCACCATGGTTGAATAATAATTCCGATAGTTTGAAAAGGGTGTTCAGCTGTCAAAAGTGTGGATTTTCCATGCATTACCTGTCAAAAAGAGCGACACGTAATATTTAACAGATAACCGTATGTATTTCGTGACAATAAAAAAAACTAGTCTCAATTTTGACATAATATGGGAAATATCGCATAAGTTTGAAGTAGTAGGGGAAGGTCGGGTAATACCGGACAGCGGGTGATACCGGACAGTACCAGTTTCCAGAGGTGCGCGCTAGGGGCAGCACCAGTCGGTCGTTTGTCTCGTAGGTCTCTGTGAAGGACACGCAGTGTCGCCATTATGAGTTCGTGCGTTGTCTGCTTGTTGAGTAGTGCTACGTTTTATTGATTTTAGGCCAAGATCTTCTGCACGAAGATAACTTTGCCGGGTTGTTACAACATAACAAGTAAGATATTTATAAGTTTAAGTATAGTAACTTGTGTACTAACCATTTATATATTACCATACAGTGTAACATCTGTGTGCGACAAATACTAAATATTTTATGACGTAATTTCGATGGCATGTCCGTCGGGTAATATCGGACAACCTGCTGGAGGGTTATATCGGACGGTTGCGGGTGGTATCGGACACAATGGTAGAGTAATTTCCCGTCTATTCTGATTCAAGTATTCTTTCTATTTGCAGAAAATGGAGAAAAGAAGGGGAAGGTGGAAAGAAGAAGATATGAAATTAGCAGTAGAGCATGTTATAAATAAAGAAATGAGCATTAGAGAAGCAAGTGAACAATTTTCTGTTCCGAAGAGTACACTAGGTGATCGACTCATTAAACTTGGTTCGGGAAATGAGGCAATTATGAAACCACACATGGGTACTTTCAGTAATACATTCAGTGATGCACACGAGGAGCAGTTATACAACCATGTTAAAGCTTTAGATAGACAACTCATGCCATTAACTCGAGATGAATTTCTTAAATTATCTTTTGACTTGGCAGAACACCTAAATATTGATCATCGCTTCAATAAGCAAAAAGAGAGGGCTGGGAAAGACTTCTATTATGAGTTCATGAAGAGGCACCCCGATTTGAGCCTAAGGTCTGCAGAATCCACAAGTTTGCAGCGAGCTGCAGGGTTTAATAAAGAACAAGTTGATCGGTTTTATGAAAAGCTGACTGAATTAATGGACAAATATTCATTTAGTCCATCGCGGATCTTTAATGCAGATGAAACTGGGGTATCCTGTGTTCACAACAATCAACTGAAAGTCATGACAATAAAGGGAAAGAAACAAGTGGGGAAATTAACATCAGGCGAAAGAGGAAGAAATGTAACTGTTCTCTTATGCATCAATGCTTCTGGAGACATGTTTGTTCCCCCACTCTTTGTTTTCCCCAGAGTTCGCATCGATAAGGATCTCACTAAAGATGCTCCTGTTGGAAGTGTGTTTGACGGACAACAAAGTGGTTGGATAACCAAAGATGGATTCCTAAAATGGTTCAAATTATTTGTTGAACGAGTTGTTCCAAGTGAAAAGAACCCTACACTGTTAATTGTTGATGGTCATTCAAGTCACAAGGACTTAGAAGTGATTCTGTTTGCTCGTTCCCACCACGTCCATATCCTGAGTTTACCACCTCATACAACTCACAAAATGCAACCACTGGACAGAGTAGTTATGAAGCCATTTAAGAATGCTTTCAATGAAGCATGTTCTTTGTGGATGCGAAAATATCCAAAGCTGAAAATTGCTCTCAAGGACATAGCTGGACTGGTTAACTATGCATTAGCAAAAGTCTGCAGAATGGAACTCGCTCAATCAGCATTCATGTGCACTGGAATTTACCCACTCAACCGTAGCATATTCACAGACTTGGATTTCCATACTAGTTTGAATGACTTACCAATCACTGTTCAAGAAGAATCTCCACCGTGTGTTCGAAGACAGAGTTCACCAGAGCCTTCAACTTCAGATCAAGCAGTAGGTCTAACAACACAGCAAATGTCAACTCCATCATGCTCCAGAATGGAAGGTTCTGAAAGCACTGTACTGCACACTTCAGCCTTCAATGTAGTAGAACAAATTTCTCCACTTCCTAGCAGTGCAGTTGCCAAGTTGGCCTCACGAAAACGACGGGGAGACAGAAGTGAAGTTCTAACATCTAGCCCATACAAAAATGAGCTTGAAGCAAAAAGATGCAAGTTGAATGTGAATCAAAAGTCGCAAACCACTAAGAAACTAAAAGGGAAACATCTCAGAAAAACATCAATGCATAGAACACTCCAACCAAAAGTTCCATGTGCAACAAACGAAGAGACTACTGACTGTATCATTTGCGGTGAAAATTTCAGTGAGGATTGGATACAATGTACCATATGTAAAGGATGGGCACATGAAAACTGTGCTGACCTTGAAGGGGATGCTGTATTTTATAAGTGTGATGTTTGTAAGAAAACCTAAATGTTATTTACAGGCGGTATTTTGTAAAAATCTGAAGGGGAAATGACTGTCCGATATAACCCTCCAGTTTACTGAAACTTCCAAATACCACTGTTTGTTCAAATGTAAAATACTAATATTTCTAAATGTTTTGGCCCATTTTCTTTATTAGGCATTATAAATAATTAAAGTACAATTCCAGAGACATATGTACATTTCATTTTTTGCAGTAAGTTATATTTTTATTAAAAGAAAACCTAAGGTGTCCGGTACTGCCCGACCTTCCCCTAAGTATATAATGGCAGAGTCTGGCGCAATGTTATTCTTATGGGTCTACGATTTTGTGGTGGATTCTTGTGGCGGCTTCTCGATCGTAAGGATTCGGTCAAGTTCGGGCGTGTTCGCCTCTCGATGACTATGATCAGGATTTTGGCGGCCATTTTACATGGCTCCACATCCGAATTGATAACTAAATAAATTGAGGTTTCCAAGATGGCGGAAAAATAAAGGCGTTTTAAGATAACAAAAAAATTAGGCAGTCATGGAGACTTTCGACAGAACTGAAAACTTCAAACTTTTTTTTTAAATGTGTAATATGATATCATTTCTACAATACAATTCTTCATACGACGAACCATAACTTCAAGACGTGGAAAAAAACAAGGGTTGGAAAACAAAAATTTCGTAACTCCCTTAGTAAGGACACAATCTAATCAGTTCTAGTTGTTTGTATATCTTATAATTTTTGTCTTAAAACTGATGTCTGAAACAATTTTTTATTTCCGTTATATATACACTATCAAATTCGTTCTAATTTATTGTAAAATCTTTAAGTATTGTCTACAATTTTTGTCTAAAATAATTTTTTCTACGGCCTACAATGACTGTAATGGGTGTAATAAACAGGATTAGAATGACAAAAAAAGTAATACTCCCTTATTAGGCACATTATCAAATCCGATCAAACTGTTTGTAAATCTTATAATTTTTATCTTAATATGTTGTCTTCAACAATTTTTGATAGAACAAACCATTATTGCAAGGGGTTGAAAAACCTGGGGTTGGATTAAGAAAATAAATAAAACTTCCCTACCATGTACACTACAGAATCCATTCTTTTTCTTGTTTAACTTTCTAAATATTGACTAAATCTATAGTTAAAATAAATTTTTTATCCAACCAACCATTACTACAAGGGATGAAAATAAGGTTTGAAAGTAAAAAAAATTACTCTTTTTAATAGATTTAGGTATAATGAAATCCTTTATAATTTATTGTATAAATCCTAAACTTAATCTTTAATTTTTGGCTGAAACAATTTTACATTAAACGAATTATTACCGTAAAAACATGAGTTGAAATTTAAAAAAATTCTAAATATCTTATTAATACATTTTGTTGTAATTTATTTTAAACCATCTTAATATTATCTTAAACCTTGTTGCTAAGCAAATTTTATACTATCACTTTATTAGTGCAAGGGATGAAAAATAGTCTTTGAAGGTAAAACAAAATTAAATAACTACTTTATTTGGCATATAATATGGAACTCGTTCTAAGTTATTCAATGGGGGATACATTGAGTTAAGAAAAGTCAATTTTTTTGCTGCATGGAAAATTAGAGCATATTTAATCAATCATTTTGTAATATTGGAGAACATAAATATGTTATGTACATAAAGTTATTATAATGTTCCAGAAGTTTACAGAAGTGTCCAAAATATTTCCAGAAGTAATAGGTACTTCGAAATTCACCTACGCCTGTAGGCTGTGCCGAAAGGGATTTTTTTTTAACTTAAAGAACTTGCCAAATATCGTTCTTAACTTATAGATAATGACATGGATCTTGGAATGTGTGCTAAGCCAGTTCGTGAATTAATTTTACTTTATTGGGAACTAACTTCATGTTGCTTACTAAGCATTCAGATACTTAAGATTTTTGTACATCGCAGCTGTATTCTTGAATTCACGCTAAAAAAAGTTCAATGTAAATATATATATATATATATATATATATATATATATATATATATTTTTTAAAGGACGTATATTATCTTAAAGCGTAGAAACATCTGAATGGAGAATTGCGTTTCACGAAGTAGAGTGCCACAGGGTCTTGTATAAATGCCGGAATCTCAACAAGGCTATCCGGCAACACTGTTGAGCACACCCTGTATACTGCGGTAGTCCAGAACCGTCGGGCCGCAGATAAAACCGCCCGTGTGACGGCGAAAAATGGGCCAGGCAAGGTCCGTTAGGGAAGGGGTGAAGGGGAGGGGGGGAGGTAGAGACGAAAAAGAGAGGATAAAATTGTTGCGATTTGACTCCGAGATGCCGCAAGGGGGTACATTTCTCATAGTTCCCCCCCCCCCTCCCCACCCCAACCCTCGGTCTTAATGGAATTTTTGCCTAATGATTTATTTATGTCGTGTGGCAGGACGGAGCTCTCCGAAGGGGTCTTGAGTGAGGTTCAATTCCCCCCCCCTCCCCCCTCTCCCTGGTGAAGGGGGTTGTTTCGAGGGCAAGGAGAGGTTGCTTGCAAGTTCTTTTCCCAACTGCCACTCACCCATCCGAAAAATCTTCCGGAGGCCACAGTTTCCATTATTTTAAACCACACGCTATCTTACCTCGCCACACATATCCACGCGTTTCAGCTCTGCAATGCACCTTCACAGAGAAAATTTAAAAAAAAAAAAAAAAAAAAAGTCAGTCATGGGGACTGTCGACAGAAGTGAAAACTTTAAATTTTGTTTTTAAATGTGTACTTTGAAATCATTTCTACGTCAAATGTACGCAAGAAAATGATTTGGGTATTATATCAGTATCAGCATGTCGGTGACGCGAACCCATAAATGTTGCCCCTACCAATAATAACTTTAAAACTGGAAGAAATGAAGTTTTTTCATTTAAAGAATAAAAAATTTTTAACTTAAATCTACAAATAATCAACATTATCTCTAATAAATCAATAACCTGACATTTGAAAATTCGCATCATAAATAAATAAACAAAAGAAAAAAACTTTAAATCAACTTAATTACCTACTAAAGTAAAGTCGGTTCACGGACGATAGTTTAACGTGACAACGTCATAACAAAACAGTGATGAAATGATGGCATACTTTTATGAATAAAATTGAATCATTTTTATTTTAATAATAAAAGAATAAATACTTGAAACTATACTAGTAATCAGATTTTTAAAATGCAAGAATAATTAACCTTTATTGCCGAAATTTTTCTTGTAATAAGCAATGAAAACCACATTAACTTTTCACTTCACTTTATAAACAGTCGATGAAACAGTTCACGTGTAGATGACTTGTAATTAATTTAAAAAACTGGCGTTTAGCTATAAAGTTTAAATATAATTATGAACAAGTTTTTATATAAATAACCTGTAATCAAATATCTATCATCAATTATATGAATCACCATAATTTTTTAGTCAATTATAGCATAACCTATTCTTACTGCACTCGCCGACAGCGTAACGGAACACAGCGTAACGGAAAAATGAGCTTAACGGGACACAGCGTAACGTAACAATGAGCGTAACGGAACAATGTGCGTAACGAGACACTTTTTCGTGCGTGCAGCCGGCGTTCATCGATTTGTTAGACGTCAGATAAAAAAAATATCCAATACTCGCAATATGTAACACACAATAACGTTAAAATTTCCTTGGAAAATAGAAATAAAATTAAAAACTTGTATCTTTAAAAATAGAATAAATTAAGTTTTATCCTTGAAATATAAAAAATTAACACCTCACCTGACCCTATCCTAACCTTCCTATAAAAGTTTTCATTTCAAAAATTCACAATATATATATATATATATATATATATATATAGAGAGAGAGAGAGAGAGAGAGAGAGAGAGAGAGAGAGAGAGAGAACAGTGGCCAAGAAACAGTTCGTCATACTACAAGACACGAGAAATATTTTGTAACTTGTACATCAGATGGCTATGGTTATTTTTGCATGTAAGAAATACTTTTATCGAGATCACACTTGAGTATTTATTGCGAAAATTGGCGCATAGTTTTATATTTCCATTCATGTTTCATTCTAGTAAAAAATTTTCACCATGAAAACGATAGTCACATATTCAATAATTGGACTATGCTTATTAGTCCGCATTTAATACTGCAAAGCTATTCATAGAAAGGTTCACAAATAACTTTAACTATTGGAGGTCCCATTGTAATGCAACGTTTTCGTGAAACATTTTTGACGTGACAATGTCTAATAAATCGATGAACGCTGGCTGCACGCACGAAAAAGTGTCCTGTTACGCACATTGTTCCGTTACGCTGTGTCCCGTTACGCTCATTGTACGCTTGCGCCGCATCTATCTCTCTTCCACTCGATTGTTTATAAAGTGAAGTGAAAAGTATTGTGGTTTCATTGCTTATTACAACAACAATTTCGGCAATAAAGGTTAATTATTCTTGGATTTTAAAAATCTGATTACTAGTATAATTTCAAGTATGTATTCTTTTATTATTAAAATAAAAATTATTCAATTTTATTCATAAAATATTCAATCATTTCATCAATGTTTTGTTATGACGTTGTCACGTTAAACTATGGTCCATAAACCGACTTTACAGACAACCATTTTTTTTCCTAACCTAACTAAAACTAAGTGTATTTTGTTTGGGAGGGTCTGGGTTAGGGAAGACTCTAGGTGCGTCCCAGGCCGAAGCCTTTACGCCTATTCATGCTGGGTTTAAGCTATGCAGACAAGGGAGCATGCATCGTGTGCTTGTTCGGGGATTCGCCAGCCATGGCTGCGATTGGCGCCATGACTAACTCCCCTTCTTAATTCTAGACTATAATTCGATAAATTGGGCCCAGGTAAAACCTCCATAGACAGGGGGAAAACCCTGGGCACTATCATGCGGGATGCGAAATTCCATTCATTAATTACGAGCAGGTTGGTTACAGGAACAGAAGGATGGTTCAGCAAGAAGAGTTGGTCAGAGTAGAAAGAGTCTACCATGCGGGGGTTGGGCGCTTGGACTGTTGTGTCCGCTTGTGTGGTTTAGTGCCACTGGTTTTTTGGGGGCGACTTAGTCGTTTCCCCCCAGATGCCAACCAGCTGAAACTTAAGACTAAGTTGTATTCTAAATCTAAGTGACATGTTTTGTAGCGCATGTGTGGGCATTAAATGTTTTAATTATGTTAAGTATCCGCGAGCTGAGACATGGGCCTTACTCCGGAGAAACTATAGCTTCAGGTCGCCTGTCGCCTGTCAATGGCTGTCGGCACTTAGAGAAATTAGTTCGTCCGTCATTGCTTAACCCATTATCACAGCATCTACGCATCCAGAGCTACGAATAATTAATTTAAACAGTGTATCCGCGAGTTGGCGCGTCAGGAATCACTCAGGAAGAGGACACAGCACTTGTTGCCTGTCGCCAGTAAGGGCAGTCGGACGGTCAGCGAAACTATCCAATTCCCTCATCGCGAGCCCTTTAGCCCCAACTTCTACGCTTTATTTTCTACGAGGTTGTGTGCGTGTAGTATTAACTGTAGTTGTGTGTAAGAGCTGCCAGCATACTTGTGTGAAGTGCACTAGGAGAACTGTGTAGTTTAAAAACACGCCTGCCCTCGCTATGTTAAAGTATAGGGCAGAATTTTCTCGCCAGTCCGCAACCGTTAGGTCGGGGTCTGGCTTTTTCGGTAGGCGCGCTGTGATTGGCCGCAGGGTCCGGCCAATGACAGGTAACTACGGTGGTCGGTACGCGAGCACCATTTTCGGTCGCTTAAACTTAACTTTTTCATCTGGGTCATATTTTCCAAGGGATGAAACAAGTGGGTTTTGGTTTGTTGCACATTTATCATAAAATTTTTGTGTAGTTCGGATGTAGAAATCGTGTAATGTCTCCATGTCCGTTTCCCTATGGAGAGCCTCTGCTGGGCTGTATCTGGGGGCGTCTGTGGCGATACGAATTCATCTGTTTTGTATTCGCTGCAGTTTTAGTAAATGTGTTTTGGCTGCTGTGGCCCACACGGGGGCTGCATATGTAATTATGGGTCTGGTGAGGCCAGTATACAGGGCCAGGCCATTGTACACAGTGCCCCCCAGGCGCCTACTCGTTATTGGGTAGAGTGAGCTCATTCGTCCATATGCTTGGCCGCGCTTGGCTTCTATATGGTTTCGCCATAGTAGTTTGCGGTCCTTGTGCGGTATATTTTCGCCAAATAAGGTAAGCTGTGGCCTATTGTTTGGTTGCGGCAGATTTTTGCGTGTAAATATTACTACCTCAGACTTGGTGGTGTTAATTTTAGTGCGCCATTTTGTGCACCACTGTTGCATTGTATCTAGCGCGGTTTGCAGTCTAGTCGTAGCTAGGCGTAGATTATGTTATCTGCTATACAGAACCGTGTCGTCTGCATAGCAGCCTAGTTTCACGAGGCGGTGTTCTGGCTTAGGTATGTCGCTTACATACACATTAAATAAGACAGGGCCTAAAATGCTGCCTTGTGGTACACCAGCATTTATGTGCTTAAGTGTATATTTAGTGCCTTCCGCGGTGACTCTAACCAATTTTTGTCAAACGATTTCTGACGCTAGTAGGTTGCGGACGGTGCAGAGAAGCGGGCTCCACGTGGCTTAGTGCGGCTCAGGTTGAACCCCGCCATGCTGCAGGGATAGGGACCCGCCTGCGCCTGACTTGCTGGCGTCTAGTAAGGTAGTGTCTGGGCAGAGGGCAACACAACAGGGTTTGAACTTATAGTTGTTTACCGCACCAAGGGGCCATCTTCGCAAGTAAATTATGTTCTTTCAAATACGTATTATTTTAATTACTTGTGTAAATCAGTATTGTTAAACACTGTTATATGAGTGTTGTTTTATCTGTGGAACTATTTTTTGTTTGTTTTTATAATGCTTTTCACGTTTAAGTTTGACAGGGTAATTATTTGTCACGAATCATTATTTGATTATCTAAATCACACGCCTTATAATAATTATGATTCCACGATCGTGTAAATATATTAAGTCCAACTAAGAATACGCTAGTTAAAAAAAGTTTAAACAAATCCCGTGCGTAGAATATTACTGGTTTTCATTTTCACTTTGTGGCAATATGGTTACAATGTAAAGAATTACCGTGATGTAGTTCCGTGTCGTTTAGTGTTCGCAAGCGGCGGTAATATTCATTCAACGGCATAACATTACCAATGCCTATGAATTCATTGCAGTATGACTATGCAGCCTGTTGATAATATCTGTTTCACTATAACTCAATGATAAGGTGATATTTATAGAACTACAAAATTAAATTAAAAACTAATGTATTATTTTCAATCCTAGCTTAAATATTTATTTTAAAAAATTATTTGTGGTGAATTTCAACTGTGATTAATGTTTGTTAATTAATCTATATGAATTGATCAATAATTATAAATATCCTGAGTAATTATTTTGAAGTGAATAGTAATTTTATTTTTTATTTTTGTATGGAAAATAATCATTTTTCTCTCATTCTCTCTCTCTCTCTCTCTCTCTCTCTCTTACTCTCTCTCTTTCTCTCTCTCTCTGCCGTTTTACCCCTTACGATATAAGTAGAGACCGGAAGAATTCGCGAATTCATTTCACGATAGGCTAAAATACAAATCGTTAGCCTATACCCCAGTGCTGCCTCTGCTATTGGCTCACAACTCACCTGGGTGACTCTGGGCCAATGAGAAACACCCAACCAAAGCTTTATCGAATCACAGGCTGCTACGCTGGAACGTCTGACAAGACAGCAGCCAATGAGTGGGTGGCATTTGACCAAGTGTACGTAGAACTATGGTGTTCATCCTAGAGGTCATTGAACCTGAGAATTTTTCCGGTCCTTAGATATAAGTACTCACGAGTCGAAGTTTGAATTACCACAGAAGTTTCACTTCTATCACATGTACTGAGTTACACGCGTGCTCTTTTTTTTTATTGAAGAAGTGTCCAGAAGTGCGTCCCTGCAAAGCTACTGTTGCGAACATTAACGCAAAAGTTTTTCACACACACACACACACATATATATACATATATATATATACATACATATATATATATATAGTATCCGGGTGGATTACCGCTTTTTCAATATCAGCGAACGTCAATATAGTTTTGTCGGAGAAATAAAAAAATTATAAGATGCTCTATGAAAAAAATATACTATCCATATATAAACGTAACTGTTAAAAAAACTCTTATATCACGTTGCTTTGAGGTCAACAAACGCTCTGCTCCAGCCGACCCGAATACATCCGAACGCGAGATACTCGATCGGTGCCGGACTACAGAAAGTACTGAACCGAGGGATGCCGGATTTAGGAATTGTCAATATGTATATCTATATACATAAAAATCTAAATATTCGTTCAAAATCTTATATCTCCGAAAGTTCTTCTCCGATTGCTTTTAAATGTTGACAAAACGTTGCATTCTAATACGCACGTGTTTTAATACACCTATGTCACACCTGTAACAGGTAAAAAGTTTGATAAAAAAATAGATATGTAAAAATATATATAAATGAATGTTTGCGTGTTCGTATTCTGTTTTGTAAAGATAAATATATTGTTAGGAATATATAGACATAAAGAGATATAGAGAAAGGTATTAGGTGGTATAGAGGGATAAAGAGGGATATAAAGAGAAGTATAGAGAGATGTAGAGAATAGAAAGATATGCTTTGTATGTGTGTATCTACTTCAAACAAATTACAAAAAAAACAAAACTGAAAGAGATATTGTGTGTGTGTGTATATATATATATATATATATATATATATACTATCCCCTTATCATTAATGTGACATATACATACATACATACATACATACATACATACATACATACACACCCTCGTCAAACGAATTCATAACAACGCCACTGAAATGTGGCTTGGCCCAGGCTGCGCTTTTTTGTGCTTAGGTGGTTCTATCCACAGTGTCGTGTCAAACGTGTTTGTGAACAACATCATGTGTTGCTTTGCCGGTGACGTCTGAGAAAAAGGGCACTACTTTCGAGAACTGTCGAATTTTGAGACTAGTCGCGTGACACAGAATTTACCATCGCATTTTTGGCCCCGGCATGGGGGGCAATGGCTTGTGGTCTGAGCAGGCTACGCAGTAAAAATAACACGTGAGCTAGTATTTCAGTACTCGCCAAAGATGTGTAACATTTAACCTCAGTAACGAGCAAAATTCAAGTGTCCTCATGTTGAAAACCCACTTATAACAAGAAACTCGGACACGAAATTTAATGTAGTATCATTAAAAACAATTTCGAAAGTGCTGTATATGTACGCATATTGAGTATTCAACCACATTTCTGGTCGCGAATCACACGTAGTTTCCTCACCCGCCGCTAGAATTCGCTGCCGGAGCATCTACGTCGACTATCGAATCCTTCGATTTGCACGGTGCTGTCATCTGTGGCTGTAGGCATGAACCAAAGTTCACAAATACGAAGGTAAACTTCGAAGAATTAACTGTTTAGTGAATTATCACAAGTTGGGCAGCATTCAAATAAAATTCCTTGTCGAAAATCAGATCCAATGTCCGAGGTGTATTTTTTAAACTCTTTTGAAGTGATCACGTCTTATAAATCGATGAACGCCGGCTGCACGCACGAAAAAGCATGACTCATTATCACGTTCCGCCTGAGCCGAGTGTGCTAGAACCGGCCAACCACCGTGCGAGAAAATCTTCTTTAATATCAAACAGGTTTTAGCGGGCTTTTTAACTAATTGTTCGTGATTATATTTAAACAAATTATTTAAATAAAATTTGCAAAAACTGTAAATAATATTTGGAGATGAAAAAGTATGCAATTTTTCATCAATGTTTTCTTATGACGTTATCACGTAAAATTATCGTCCGTAAACCGACTTTACGGACAACCCCCTTTGTTGTTGTTGTTTTTATCGTGGTCGTTCCATTATATAGTTTAAAATCTCATTCTGCAAATCTAACGATTAGATAGACGACGTAGCTGCTATGGCTGCGAATTCTAGCGGCGGGTGCAGGAACTATTTGTGATTTCGCGTCAAAAATGTAGTTGAAAACACAATTATTTTCGCATGTATTGATCACGCTCAGCGTTATTTTAAAGAATGCTACGTTAAATGACACCGCATGTTACACATCACTGGCAAGTACTTACAGAATCTCTCACGTGTATATTTACTGTGTAGGGACAGACTTCCCTCCTTGTTGCGAAGTGTCTCTGGGTTCCAGGTCCCCGGACAGTAAATCTGCTCCGCCTACTTCCCCCCACTCCCTACTACCTGCCCATCCTTTCCGCCGAGGGCTGCGCCCTTCCAGGTGAGTTACCGGCGCGTGACATGCATCAGCTAGACGCCGCCGCCGCCAACTGACAAACGCACGTCAAAGAGCTGACGATCGCCGCAGGCGAAGCTGGGCGTGGGGACGTCCGTGTAACTAGGAGGGCGTACCATACACATACTGCTTACAATAATTTCTCCCCCTGAATTCACCTTCATGCTACCATAATTTTGGCATGTTATCATACCATAATTATGGTGCGCGTACCATGATTGTGTTATCATAACATAATTATGGTGTGCGTGCCGTGATTATCGGGCGTTCCATAGGAACGAGCTCTAATACATAAAAGCGCGTGGGCACTAAGGGCGACACTGGCTCGTTCATTAAACGCCTCTTCGCCTCTACACGCTGGATACCGAACTGGGATGCAGTTCTTCTAGTCGATATAGGTATATTTATATAAGGGATGACAATGGCGGGCCCCCTTAACACGGCGAATGTTGCACACACCTACTGTCTAACGTCTAACGTCCGAACCCCGCGAGTAGTTTCGACACCCACCCGGAATTCAAAACCTGTTTTCCCGCGAGGGATTGTTTCGTCGCCGTTCTCGATCGCCGGTTGAAAGCGCGCGCGGTCATTCCCGCCTCTCGAACGAGAGAAAATAAATAAATAAGCGAGCGCGGCGGACAATGCGGTATTAATCAGCGCCTCCGAGCAGAGAACCGCGCCTGTCCTCGAGGTCCGAGCTCTCTCATTGTCGTGCCGTTTTTAATAGCGGGTCCCCCGCGCGCCCCGCGCTCCGTAAACAGCGAGATGAATGGCCATAATTGTCGGCTAATGCTGTCGCGCGCTGCGTCCCGAATGGTTAAAACATTTTAACCACAGGTCTGCTCGGAGATATCGAGCCCCGATCTGGTCTGCCCATTAATTAACTACTTCGGCCTGCAACAAAGAAATATATATAGGTATATACACTCTTGGTGGGGCCGTCCGTGTGACACTTATTTAGAAGGGGGAAAAAAAGAAGGTCCCTCTTTCTCCACCTCCCCCTCCCCCCCCCCCCCTCCGCTCTCTGGTGTTCATGGCGCAACCAATGAATAATTCCTACACAAAGAACTAGTAGGAAGTGAGTGAGGTTCCATATAAAAAAAATCCACGTCGAGCACAAAAGAATGCGACACACAATCCGTAAAGTTCTCATTGGTAAGTTTTTTTTCCCCCTTTTGCTACCGATGCTATCGAACGCATGGCTTATCTCTACCTGGGACGGTAATCGGAAGGAAAAGCAGTAACGTCTTCTCCTCGGCTTTATTGCCATCGGACCGTTTTTTTGCCCTTAAAAAAATATATCCAGGGAATGTCTCCCTGGAATGTTTTTACTCCTATTTTATCACCGTGTTCCTGATATTTTATTGCGGTCGACCCTAGTATTCGAAGGGGAAGTGTAATTAATTCCTTGGGAACCAACTAAGATCAACACTGTTGAAATTTACTGAAGGAACTTCGGAAGATTACTTTTTCTTATTTTTCTGGCTCGAAAGTTGGGAGCCTGCAACAGCAGCGCAACGTTGTCATTCTCTCTGTTCCCGGGTGGGAAATAGCTGAAAGGATGCCCAGAGTGTGTTTAACTAAACATGCACCGTGAAAACCTTTTGTTTTTCCAATATTAAAAAAATAATGTATTTTTCTGACCTATATCTGTTATGGGCAATTAACCATAAGAATACAGTACGTCCATAGAAGAATGCCCCTGTTATAAATGTTAATAGTACCAATCGTAAGCGTTGTAGAGTTTTGGTTCAAGGACACAATCAAAGAGTAACTGAAACAGTTTTAGATAAGCGCAATGCACGAGTACTGCTTTGTTGTTTTCTCGCTTGCAGCGTCACCTACGCAAAATGCTAACTCCTGAGCGTAAAGCGTTTTGTGTTCTGCAATTTGCTAAGAGTGAATCTGTGCGTTTCGTTTAACGTTTAATTGTAAGAAAAATTTGTAAGGAAAAGGAGGTTAGTTTACTTTTGATTTGATGTATGATTTTTTGTAAATAACCTAAATTAAACTGTTATAATATGCCATTGAAACCAGCAGCGACATTATTTTACGGACTCACTATTCCATATATTTGGAATTAATAATTTTTTAAACAGTTTTGTATGAGTATTGTTTTAGCTGTGTAACTAAATATTTATTGCTGGTATGATACTTTTCACGCTTTAGTTTGACATTGGTAATTATTTGTCATGAGTTATTAATTGATCAACTAAATCACACACCGTATTATAGTTATGAGCCCACGAGCGTGTAAATATTTCGAGTCCAACAGAGAATATGCAAGTTAAAAGAAATTCAAACAAATATCGTGCGTGGAATATTTTTAATTTACATCATCTGAAACAAGTTTATTTATTATGGTCTCGTGGCCGTGAGGTTAGAATGGTTGACTTCAAATTCAAAGATGGTCAGTTCCAATTCCGGCAGCAGCGAATTTTTTTTTTTTGTACTTGTAAAAATAAATACGGCGCACGCAACATTTCAAAGTAATAAATATATTTGAATTAATTAATGCAAACAAAAGTAAATTTATTTATTAAATTGTAGATTTCATTTCACTCCTTTGTATCCATACAAAATAGTGATAATTCAATAAAAATGATTCAATTTTATTCATAAAAGTATGCAGAGGTAGATTTTATCATACAAAAGATAGAAAAATTAAAAAAAAAAATCTTCCTCAAAGAATATAATATTTTTAATGCCTAAATGGTTTGGTTGCAAAAACCTATTACGGCTCAGTCTCAGGCCGAATATTATATTTCCTTTTCTTCTGGATCAATAATTTCATCAATGTTAAGTTATGACGTGGTTACGTTAAACTATCGTCCGTAAACCGACTTTACAGACAACCAATTTTTTTTACCATACATATCAATAGGAGTGAAACGCTGCTTTATGAAAATGTCATTACTTTCAGTTGTTTATTAAAACGTCAATTTCATTAGCAGATCCATACGGTTAATTTACATATAATTATGTGGAGTGTAGCCCTGTTTTGGTGTAACATTTACAAATTTAGTTTCCGGTGTAAGCTTTTAATGGTTACTATGCCCATACACATTTGGCAAGTACATCCAGCATTGGTTAATTTAATCAAGTTTCTGAAATTACCTTAATGGAATGTAATTACGTACATTGAAGATGATTTAATTTATTTTGCTCTTTCTTACACAAAATACTCTCGGCACTTAGTTTTCGTATACTGCGAACTAGATATCAAGTATTATTTTACCGGACAGATGAAATATTTTTTTATGTTAAATTGTTTCTACCAGACAAAAGACGAGTATATACCGTGTCACCGGCTGGCCTCTACGTTCAAGGCCAGGGCTGACGACCGTGCACACGCACGCCAGAGAGGGCCAAATATAATTTTATATCAAAAACATAAAAACCTGTTCTGTCAATAAACCAGCGGTGCGTGCTGAAGGCAAAAGAAAATTAGCAGAGAAAAAATTAATAGAGTAGAAACGGAAACATACTGTCTTATTTATTGTGCAAAATAGTTATAATATGGATCATGGCTCATTCCAGCCAAATAACCAACTACCAAAAGCTGATATTGTAGATACAAATAAAAATTATCTAAAAATAAATACATATAGAAAAGCTAGCCTATATAAATATATAGATTGCTTTAAAGTTCGTAAATAGGTAAAGGGGTCCCCATAAAATATTAAATAAAAATCAATCGTTCGAGTGCTGTCAATCAGTTCTCACTTCACAAGTCCGAAAGGGCGTAAACGTCTCCAACAAGGTAAGTTCCAAAGAGTAGTTCCTAAAAAAAATTATTAAAAGTTCTGTGCACAAAAATCACTTCAGGAAATCTTTTAAATATTAGCTTTAGTGTTGCACAACGTTTTTATACTCACACTATGCGTGGGACTACATACACAAAATCAATTAGCTTGCAGGAAAATCCATTCATTGACTATTTTGATGAATATCAAAATGAGGAAGTGTCTATTCGGTTCTGTACTATCATTCAAAAAGTACTAAAAATTCTTCGGCCTCTAGGCCCCAAATAATAAGACGGGGAGGATACTCCTTACTCTGAGATATTCGGCGAGGGGGGGCCCCGTCGCCATCGTCAAGGCCCGTGATGGTGGCTGGTGTTTGTAGAAGTTCAGGCTCCATGTTGACCCGTCGGCACTCTCGCGCGATTGTCAGCTGTTTCCATTCGGCCGGTCGGACCACATCGTTGCCCAGTCCGGAAACACCCGAGCCAGCACCGACAGCACTCGCACGTAAAAGAACGGATAAAAAAAAAACCATCCTAAAATATTTATACAATTATTAATCCTTAACATAATAAACTAATCCAAATGAAGTAGTAATAAATAAATAAATCAAAGGAAAATAATTACCAACTTAAGTAGTATGTTTTGGTTCCTCCTGGCGCAGGCGCTCGCAGAAGAAGCTAGAGGAGCTGGCCTCCATTTTGGATTATGACTTCACGTCGGCCATCTTAGATGACTGTGATCTTGACCTTTGACCTTGACCCCGGTGGCCATTTTGTATCCGCCATTTTGGATGGCGTCATTTTGTTTTATCGAACATTCTGGCATTTTATTTTCCGCCATTTTGAATTATGATGTCACCGTTGCAATTTCCGTAAAGGGCGCCATTTTAGATTATGATGTCAAAGTTGCAATTTCCGTTACGGCCACCATCTTTAAAATCTTTATTTATTATCCGATTTTACTGGAAAAAAATTTTATAATTTATAATAAGTTCAAATAATAAAATTTTAATAAAAAATATTTAAAAAAACATACTTTTACGACATGGAGCTAGAAGTCCTCGGTTCGAACCCGGTGAGGGCAAAAAAATGGCGACCGCTCCTTCCCTCGTGGTGGCTGCTAAGAGACTAACCCCCCAGCACTTATGTCAAGATATATATCGTCATCTAGTATGATGTCATGTTCGCCATCTTTAAAATCCGTAATTTTTATGTTAGAAAATTGGGAAAATTTTTAAAAATCATTAAAAAAATTAATTAATCGAATTGAATAATAAAAATTTAATAAAATATTACTTAAAAACCACTGTTGCACTAATAGTTTCGGTCGCCATCATGTATTATATAAATTTTGAATGTTTCGTTATGCCCACCATCTTGGCTGAGTACGATTCATCGTTACACTTTAGTTACGACCGCCATATTGGATCCTATTAATGTTCCATGTTTCGTTACGGCAGCCATCTTGAAAATCCGTAATTTTAATGCTAGTAATTACGAAAAAATTCCAAAAAATATTTAAAAAATTGCCTACTTTAAATGTTTTAGTTACTTAATTGTTTTCGGTCCTCAGTTCAATTTCCGGCGAGAGTAAACCAGTAATTTATTAATATATTAAAAAAATTCTAAACAAAAAGTAATAAAACATCTTACACCACACCCAACATTTTGAATTATGTCACCACTTGTATCAATTACTATTGTTAAAGGTGCCATCTTGAAAATCTTTATTTATTATCCGATTTTAATTTAAAAAGTTCATAATTAGCCAAAAATTTAACTTATTAGAATACTGATCGATTCCTGTCCTTGGTTCGAAACCAGTAATAGCAAAAAATAAAAATCTAGAGATCCTTCCTCCACAGAAGCCACCTACAGACTGACCTACCACCACCAATAACAAGGTATATATCGTCAGCTGGTACGTCATGTCCGACACCTTGTCTTCGTCTGCTTGGAAGTCACCATCTTGTCTACCAGAATGTGCTGGCATCATGTTAGTATAATTTTCTGTTCACCATACCTTTGACCTCGACTGGTGGCATTGAACTTTGACAGAGACCTTGAACTTTGACCTTGACCTTGAAATTTGACCGTGACCTGGAAATTTGACCTTGAACTTGAAATTCTACCTTGACCTTAAAAATCGACATTGACCTTAAAATTTGACCTTGAACTTGAAATTTGACCTTGGCCTTGAAATTTTACTTTGACCTTGACGACCATCATGAATCCGACATTTTATGTTCAGTACATGCTACCAGGAGCTACCACATGCTACAGGACATTGCCACCATCTTGTTTTCGTCTGCTGGAGGACACCATCCTGTGTGTTCTTGTGTTATAGACTACATTACCATCATGCTAGTTTTATTCTAACCTGCTAGAGTGCAGTAATCATTTATTATTACTGAGGTGCCCGCCATCGTGAAATTAATAATCTGTGGGCTCTCAATTGACAAACAAATCAATCATGGTTGCCATAATAAAATTGGTTTATAAGTGTACACTGTAATTTTTTTTGTGAATGAAACAGATATATTCATGTAAAGTTACAGATATCTGTAAATTTCTACATTAACATGGAAAAAAAACTGTATCACTACAACATAGTGTTCGCAGCAATACTGGGTTCAGATCCTTAACCGGACATTGATGCTTTGTGTTGTCCCAGTACCTCCACTAGTTAAAGTTATTTTTAAACCGTTACCTGAATTGCTTTCCAGTATTAACTGCGCACATAATAAGCACGACACAACAAAATCAAATCATTATCTTTTCCATGGTTTAAAGAAATTATGCTTGAATGAAACATCAATTAAAATATAAAATTATGTGCCAATTTTCTCGTCAGAAACACTCAGTATTATCTTTAAAAACGAATTTCATGTATCCAAAAATAACCATACTTATGTGTTGTAAAAAGTCCACTTTCTTGTAGTAGGCTATTACCAACTATTTTTTGGGAACTGGTTTCCAAAGAAATCTTTTGTAAAAGTACAGAAAATGTTTTTCCGTGTAAGTTTGCTAGAGACGGTAGCACACAGCAACCAAAATATAATAATTAATTTTTTGGGAGTGGGGTTAATAAAGTCTTTATGTGATAGCGGAAGCAATCGGTACACAAAATCTTTTTACTGCCTATTAGTTATAGTGCGTAGTCGCTAATATTTCTGAGGGTAAACCAGGATTCTATTTGTTTCATCGATTGTTCGTGGCATTTTCGTGCCCCTTGAGGCACCGGCACACCCAGCGGACTTAATTGCTTCATTAATCAGTTATACTGTCTTGGCGTGTCCAATTTCGCTGTGGCATTTGGGATTAATGACCTTGCGCTCCACAGGCATTCGAAGGATACTTTGAAATAAAAGAAACCTTCTATGAGTTTGTTTTTCTTTGATTTTTTTTCCTAATCTTATCTCCGAATTAAAGAAAGCTCTGGCTTGTATTTTTTGTCTATTTAAGTAGGTTTCTTATTTTATTAATGTCTGCGCTCTTTGATTACCTTTGTAAGTACACTATTCTTGGAATTGGAAACAAGACCTAGTAAAAAAAAAGAAAATTAAAAAAGAAACATTTTGTCACGTGGGTGGTTATGTTGACGTCTGGGTAATGACGCTTATTTGTAATTTGTTCTTGACACATTTCACAAATTTTGTGATTAAATGTTGGAAAATAATTACTGAACTAAAATTTGTATTTTCGATACTTTAAACAAACTTAAGCCTTGTTCAGGAATTCAAGTTAAGTTTGTGCGGCTACGATTTTTGTAAATTTTAAATCAATTATTTTATTATTTATTAGCTATTGTACCTGGCTACGCACAGACCGAAATAAAGATTTTTACATGCAGTATTAGAATTTTAAGGCCAAATACAACCGAGGCGATGTTTAGTGTCTTTATCGCTCGAGTTTTGTTTGAGCTTCGCGGAAGGTTAGATTTTCGCTTGTTAGTTAGATTTCAAAATAAATAAATACACTAACAAAAAACAATAAGTTATATATACATGAAATCCTGTATACGCTAATTGAACAAACAATCCGCAAATAAAAATAAAAATAACCGTAATTTTTCCACTGATAAGTAATATAATTTTGTGTTACTTGTTCGGTATGCCAAATTAAATTAAAACACTCTCAGCATTTAGGCTTCGTTTTGTTTAAATCCCACAGGAACTACACTTAGATACTCAATACAAAAAAGGGAGTATGTACTTAGGCACACACGTTATAAATTATACTTCTGCTCTAAAATATTTACCTGAAACATTTTAAAACACATATTTTAACACAAGTATCTGTTTGTATATTTTTTCTGCTTAAAAGACTGAACTAATTCTGTAAATACTTACTACAACCAACCTTACTTTTATTGATCTGAATCAACATTTAAGGTCTCACTGTAAAAATTTCATCACGAAATTCTTTCATTTTCATGACTAAACAATTTGTTTTGTCTCTACAGTATTATGAACGCTGTGCTATCTCTCCATTTCAATGTCAACTAATGGTTGTCAAAATTGTAATACCAGGATTATAACGTATCATTTAAGATACCATTATTTATTTTTATGTCTATAAATTATACAATAATAAAACTGTTTTATTTTAGTATCTATGAGCTTTGTAAATTTTCAATGTTCACGAAATCAATATATACGGATGAATCGCGAGGGTCTGCCTTTTTTCTCTTTCTTTTCAGCTTTCTTAAATTTCCAGAAATTAGCTGCACCGTGTTTTCACATTTTCATTCCAATCGACTTCCATACAATTAAAATTTAATCATACCAAATGCGGTATCCAAGAGCTAAATTGTTATACATCAAAAATCCGTTCAGAAATTACTTCTGTTTTTTTCCCACAGGAAATTCACATTTATCACAAATAAAAAGTACCTTGTGACGTATTCCAAGACATATAGTTACTGTATACAATGTTTCATGGAAATCCGTTCAGCCGATGAGAAGCTTAGTGGTAACAAACATCCACAAACTTTCGCATTTGTAATATTAGTCGAAAGTAGGATTTTATTTGAACTAAATGTTCCATGGACAGCGAGGTCATTAGAAACGGTAACACGTGACATAGAACAGGGCTATTAGGACAAGCGTCGAATATTCCCTACACTGTAAACTTTTTTTTTTTGTGAATGGAACATAAATAGCTATGTAAAATTAAATGTATTTGCACATTTGTACATTTACATGAAAACAATTTCATCACTACAAAATAGAATTTGCAGTAATACTGCGTTCGGATTCTTACCCGGGCGTTTATGCGTTGTGTTGTCCCAGTGGGAGCGCGTCGTTTGGCCTAAAATATTTGGCCTAAAACTGTTTCAGAACATTCACTTGGCCTAAACTTTTTTTTACCTAAAGTCATTAGGCCTAAAATTATTTGGCCTTAAGACGTTTGGCCTAAACATATTTGGCCCAAAACCATTTGACATAAATTTGTTTGGCCTAAAGTCATTTGACCTAAAATAATTTTACCTAAATTCGTTTGGCATAAAGTTATTTGGCCTAAAGTCATTTGACCTAATGTTGTTTGTCATAAAGTCACTTGGCCTAAAATAATTTTGTGACACTTATTTGACCTAAAATTATTTGGCCTAAACGTATTTTGGACCTAAAGTAATTTGACCTTAAATTAGTTCCTCTAAAGTTGTTTGGCAAAAATAATTTAGCATGAAGGTATTTGGCCTAAAACTGTTTTTATAAAAAATAACTCTGATCTTTTAACAGTTACTTCTAGCAAATAGTAGAATGTTTTAGTTACTTCCAGCTATGCTATATGTTGAGCTGTAGCGTTTATAGTTACAACTCTTTATTTAGACATACAAAAATTTCTAAAATGCACACAGAATTGCAGTTTACAAGATTTGTATAGCTGTAAATTGCAAATTTGCTCACTAATATAAAACTTGTTTTGCGTTTGTAAAAAAAAAACAATGTAAGTGATAGCATATTGGTAGAGATGATGGAAAATAGTATTTATAAATCAGACTCATAGCATTATGTTTTGAATTAAAGAATATATGGTAACTACTATAATTTATTATACCAAACAATAAATTAAACAAAAAGCAATTTATTTAACAAACAGTTGAGTCAGTTTTTGGAATGCCATTTTTTTTAAGAAATTCTTTGTTATTTTTAAGTACTATCCTACACTGTGTTTATATAGATTATTATTGTTTTGGTTACAAGTAAACTCAAATTAATGTGAAATTACTAATGCGTAAATAAAATACATTTCCAATAAATCTAAAAGAAATTATTTTCGAGATGCTTTGGGTTATATTATAGCTGGTAATGTTTGCAGTTAATTATTGTAGCTACTGTCATTTAAATGAGACATTAATTACGCTTATCTGTTGTCTTTTTTTCTTCCAATTATCGCTGTTACAGTGTGTGCACAACAGAACATTTGGATTACCGACATAAAGTAACAAGATATATTTTCTGTGCCCTACAGTTGATAATGGCAACATGCATTTTAACAACCGCTACTGATGAAACCTATGTGTCGCTTAGAAGTAGCGCCAGTTTGTTCTCCATGTCACAACTGGTTCCCATTTACGTGTTAAATAATTTGTCGAGTTAAGCTAATAGTGGATGCACACAGTATGACGAAAAATTGAAATACACAAAAAAATACTGGACGAGTGAAAGTTTTTTTTTACAAGTTGGTGCATCTCACTTGGAAAAAAGTTGGCTACAATTACTGATTTTGTATTGGAAAATATTTTGGGGGTGCGGCGTTTGTCCTAAAATCGTTTGTCCTAAAGCGTTTATCCTAATTTCGTTTGTCCTAAAAATTAGGACAAACGACTTTAGGACAAACGACGTTAGGACAAACGACTTTAGGACAAACGACTTTAGGACAAACGAATTTTAGGACAAACGACGGAACAGCTTCAAAATATTTTTACTCTGAGTTTTAGGACAAACGACTTTAGGACAAACGACATTAGGACAAACGACTTTAGGACAAACGACTTTAGGACAAACGACTTTTAGGACAAACGACGGTTCCAGTATCGATAAATCCTTACTCTGAGTTTTAGGACAAACGACTTTAGGACAAACGACATTAGGACAAACGACTTTAGGACAAACGACATTAGGATAAACGACTTTAGGACAAACGACATTAGGACAAACGACTTTAGGACAAACGACATTAGGACAAACGACTTTAGGACAAACGACTTTAGGACAAACGACTTTTAGGACAAATGATTTTAGGACAAACGACATTATGAAAAACCAAGTTAGGACAAATGACTTTAGGACAAAAAACTTTGAGTCAAACTATTTTATTTAAAAACCACAGAGCATGTGAGAACTTACAGTAAAAGAAAACGTTTGAAAAAATAATGTTATATACTGGGGAAATACTTTACATTCTATGTAAAAAAAAATTCAGCGTTTACGATCGTTACAATTTTTAGACATCTAGGAATAAAGACTACGGTTTCAACGACCTAAATCTTTTTTTTTTTTTTGCCATCTTGGATCCGCCATATTTAAATAGAGCGCCCCACTCATTATGATGAAATTTTCTTCATGACCGCCATATTGAATTTTTCTGTTCCACTGGAGGCCGCCATCTTGGATGCCGTCGACTTTGTTTCTGTTCTTTGTTCCTAGATAGCGCCAGCATCGCTCTTGATTTTTTTTGTTCTTCTGGAGGCCGCCATCTTGGATACCGTTGACTTAGTTTCTGCTGTTTGTTCCTAGAGAGCGCCAGCCTAGCTCTTTATTTTTATTTTTTTTTTGTTCTTCTGGAGGTCACCATCTTGGATACCAAGGACTTTATTTCTGCTGTTTGTTCATAGAGAGCGCCAGCGTCGCTCTGATTCATCACATAAGGTCGATGTTCCATTACTTACCATAGCTATTATGGTCCTTATCGACATATAAAATTTAAATTTTTTAACAAAATACATTGGAAGCGCTGTGATTCGAATCATTGCAGCTCTGATCTCTAGGTTGAAAAACATACGCCTTTAACCGCACGGCCATCGAGACATTTACCAAACTGAGAATAAAATAAAGTATATATAAAAATAACATGCATATTCGGACTTGTAATTTTTTTGATTTAAAGTAATAATAACACCACCTGTATTAAGACGTAACTGTAACAATTATCGTTACGGTCACAATCTTGAATATCCGTAATTGTTTTGTTAGAAAGACGGGAAAAAATTTAAAAATCATTAAAAAATTAATCAATCGAATTAAATAATAAAAATCTTAAAAAACACCGTTGCAATTTTCGTTACGGTCGCCATCTTGAAAATTCATAATTTTAATGCTAGAGATTCGAAAAAAAAAATTACTTATTAGAATACTGATTATTTAGTTCGATTCCTGTCCTTGCTTCGAAACTATTAGAGCAAAAAAAAAAACAGATCCTTCCTCCACAAAGCCACCTACAGACTGATCTCCGCCACCAATAGCAAGGTATATATATCGTCATCTGGTATGACGACATGTCCGCCATCTTGTCTTCATCCGCTGGAGACCACCATCTTGTTTTCGTCTGCTAGAGTGTGCTGATACCATGTTAGTATAATATTCTGTTCACCATAACTTTGTCCTCAACTGTTGGCATTGAACTTTGACTTTGACCTTGAAATTTGACCTTGACAGTGACATTTTACTTTGACCTTGAAATATGATTTTACCTTGACGACCATCATGGATCCGCCATTTCTCGTTCAGTACATGCTACCAGGAGCTACCACCTGCTAGAGGTCATTGCCACCATCTTGTTTTCGTCTGCTGGAGGACACCATCTTGTGCGTGTACTCGTCTTATAGAGTACATTACCACCATACTTGTCTAAGTTTTACCCGCTAGAGTGCAGTAATCATTTATTATTACTGAATTGCCTGCCATCTTGAAATTTGGGCGCCATCTTGGAATCGTGTAATTATTTAGCTAGAAATTCTGGTTAAAATTACAAAATTCATCAAAAAATTCACTCATTAAAGTAATGATTGATTATATCAATTCCTGTTCTTGGTTCGATCCTTGGATGATGCAAAAAAATAATTTTATGGAAAAATTATAATTATAATAAATTATTATCAAAGTACTAAAAGAGACTTAAAATCATCTATTACCATCATCCTTTAAACCATTACGACCGCCATTTTAGATATTTGGATTTATTGACTTATTAGTTCGGGAAAAATTCCAAAATTCACCGAAAAAATCACACATTATTTTACATATTGAATCGAAACTTTCTTCGATCTATGAACGAAGCTGAAAATAAATTTAATTTAAATACCAGAAAAATGCCAGCTTCGAGAAATAAAACACCGCAAGTTCTTTTACAAACATAATTTTTATTACATTATTTCTATCCTACTAAAGGATTACTTGCGAAACCAGCAATCTTATAAACATTAAGCCCTGCATAGACGTGAAACGACAAATTCTTAGCTCCAACAGCTCCAACTGCTCCAAATGCTCTAACAGCTCCAACAGCTCCAGAGGCTCCAAATGCTCCAAATGCTCCAACAGCTTCAAATGCTACAAAGGCTCCAAATGCACCAAATGCTCCAAATGCTCCAACAGCTCCAAATGCTCCACATGCTCCAAATGCTCCAAATGCTCCAAATTCTCCAAATGCTCCAAATGCTACAAATGCTCCAACTGCTCCAACAGTTCCAAATGCTCCAACTGATTTCAAGTACATTTTTTTATCGAACTTGACATGATTACATGCATGACTTTATTAATATAGATTTTGGATGTCAGTGGTGACTTTTTTACACCTTTTAGTTATAAATTTATTTAGATATGAGATTTCGAGAAATGATAAAGTACATTTTTAAAAAATCTTAATTTTTCTTCATGTACACATGCAATTAATGGAAACCATTATTTTATGTAGCCAGCTTCCCTCAGTTCTTTAAGTATGAAGGATATTTCTTTGATGCTCAAATAGTTACCTGCACAAAGCGAACCATGTAGAAGTCTTAGCCTGTCAACCAATATGTTAGGATCTTCCCATGAGGTATAATCAATCCCTCTGCTACGTTCATCTTCCTTGTATGTTTATAATAAAAATGATTATCCCTGGTGTCTTCTGTTTCAACACCAACCACAAGGTCACTTTCGTCATCGACCAGTGATTATCACAAGCTTGATTAGGATAATTTATTTGGTGCCGGAAATTAGGCATTTCATCACCTTTTTTTTCTATAATTTTAATATTTTTTTTGGAAATCTTATTTTTTTTAAATTTATCTGGTTGTTAAGGGGGTGATTTACTCTTTGTTAGGCCGGTGTACGCCACGTGTTTAAACTTTGTGCCAGTGGACCGAAGACCCTTTTCCCAGGGGGCCTATCTGATATTTTGCTGTCAAATGTGGACGTGGGCAGCCCAGTTGAAATTTCTCTCGCCTGCAGTCACGTCCCGAGTTTGTAATTTTATTTCTCTTCATGACAAAAATTGCATAGAGTGGCTTCTGGGCTGCAAGCTGCTACTTCTTAGAGGCCTGCTGAGAATAGCAAGTCTCGTCACGAATGAGTCTCCAGTGGACCTGTGTTCCCACCTTAGTGGCTATTTCTGTCCTCCCTTCCTCTCACTCCACCTCACATTTGTTCTGAGAAATCAAGTCGGGAGCAGTGACCTGACGTGAACTGAGCCAAAACGATGGGTTAATTCAAGGATTTCTCCCTGGTCTTACAGAGACGTCCACGACATCTAGCGGCAGAAAAAGTAATCGCGTGCCTGGTAGCCAGCGTGTATAGCACACCCTCTTGACACCTGGTGGCTAGTCAGCACACCGCCTCAATTAGTTCCACTTTACGCCGCTAGAAAGCAGCACCGCAGCGCCATAAGGCACTATGTTTCTTCTCGCGGCCAATAGAAGTCGATTGTTTGTTGCCTTCTGTACGTGCCAGTATAGAGTGCGTATGTCTGTGTTCTTGTCACGTCCGCCTCGGACTCCTTCGCATGTTTTCGGCCATGAGCCAAACCTTCCCTTCTTTTTTCCTAGGGCCGACCACCCGATTTAATTAGTAGCTTTGACCGTCATCGCCAGGACTCAGTAATCTGACCTCGGCTTCTGACCACATCTTCTCAGCGTCCTCTGCGCTAAGAGGCTTTTCGCGGGAACGGCGATTTTCGGTTGTATAAAAGATGTAGTCAGTTGCTTAAGGGATGTGATCCCATTTGTACAGTAGCAAGGCAGATGTAGTTTTTAGAAAAAGTCATGTGTAGTTAAATTTTTTATTTTTTTTATTCTTTAAAAATTTGTTTTCCTAACGCACATCCGCGATTTCTCGGTGCGCGTCATCCTGATGTCAGCGCGAGACACCTCGGAGGCCCTGTTTCCACACCCTGTTTGGTGAGTAATCTGTTTTTTCCCCCTCCCCATATTCCCATTTGTTGGCCTTTCGCACCGAATGTGTATGACTGTCTGGAAGCAGGTCTAATTCGTTTTGAATTTGACTTGTGTTTCAGACAGGGTCCAAGTTTCTGGGGAGAGAAATTGCTCCCCGCATGATCTTCGGGGCTTCCAGCTGATTTCCCCCTTTAGAAGAGTTTTCCTCTCGGTCCGACGTCATCCTGGGAAGACCCGGGTGATATGAGCTATATATATTTTCCGCTTGCATGGAAGGAACTAAATTCATTAAAAAGATACCAGCGAGCAGTGCTTTAAATCCTCAAGAACATGTAAAATCAAGAAAACTAATATATATGTAATCGTTGGGAGAATCAAATTTTGGTGCTATACTTGAAATTTTGTTAATGTAATAATTTGTTTGTTAAGGTGTAATATGTATTGTTTTAAATAATGTAGGGGCTCCCCCTTAACTTTGTTAATTACCAAGATCTTTATTATCATGTCGAAATAATGCTAATACAAAACCTCTTAATGATAAACCAGGAAAACCTATAGACCAAATTATTTATATAGTGTATTTTTTTATCATATACCTTCTTCTACATAACGATCCACGAACTCCCAAGTAACTAGAGTGCAGGGAGTGTAAATTTGGTCTTGTTCACCGCCTCGTGTCCCCTCTGGTAATTAACTTTAATTTTCTTAATATTTTGCCCAGCAGTTTCCAAGGTGTTTTTAATTAATTTAAAATAATATATTTTTCGGGCACGAGGGGCGTTACAATTTTATTACGTCATTTCCATCGTTTTGATCTCAAGCCACCATCATAGTCTTCGCTCTTGCATGATTTAGGTGCTTCAGCACAGTACTCATTCATGTCAGCCTTAGATTTGTCAGCACAGTCATCGATCATGTCAGCCTCAGATGTGTCACCACAATCTTCAATAATGTCAGCTTCAGATGTTTCATCACAGTCTACGGTCTTGTCAGCTGTGGTTCTCCATATTTCACATTTTCATGGAGACGACTAAATATTGATGTAAATATATTTTCATTTCTAATGAGGTTTCTACTTTCTTCGTTTTTTTTATTTTGAAATTATTGTCTTGATATATATCAGTGTTTTTAGCATTAGCTTTTTTACATTCTTCATAATCATTATTGTCGTCTAATATTCTGCCTTCGTTCCTCTTCCGCGATGTTGGAGCCAGGCGCGGCTCCAGAGGGGGGCTCAGGGGGCGATAGCCCCCCCCCCCCCCCTCCGAGACATTATTTTTGTTTAAGAGTGTTTACTTTTATTCCCTTTCATTATAACTTTCTCAATATATTAAAACAAACCAATCTAGTAGTTGGTCTTGGAAATTTGAATTACCCTAGTAAATATAGGGTACCACTTCACTGTCAGCGTGTAGGCTAGCAAGCCTAGTAGGTAGCAGGTAGCAGGAAGTCTCAACCCACGCGGTCGCAGAGGGCACAAAGAGCCCCTGAAATGTGACAGAAAGCTGAAAATGCAGTGGAATTTTGGTCTGGAGTGGGAAGGCATTTACTACAATGGGGGGGGGGGGGTGTCCATAAATGGCCTGAAGCTGACAGTTTTATTGCACCCGCACGGGAAGGGCCAAACCTTCGTGAAGGGGAAGTAGGGGCACTCGCTACAGTGGCACACTTTGTTCAGTTGTTGCCAGAACTTCTCAGTACTCAGTATTGTCCAAGCTGTGCCTTGCTGTGCTGCGGACCGTGACAAACTATCTAGTTTTTTTACAGAACTGGTGTGCTTGTGGTCGATCAAGAACTAACAACAATGAATTTCTCTCACTTAATCATTTGATATTTTCTACGAAATGGTGAGTACTTATTTATATATCTGCTATAAAACATTGCTGTGTTAAATTTCAGGACTATGTTTGGTGGCATCTTGTAAATGTTAAAAATCAAATATTGCCAGCAACAGCATTTGGCTTCAGTGTTAAGAGTTCAAGGATTTTGAGTGTGATCAAATGACATGCCTCTTACCCTAAATATTTAAATTTGGTTGCCACAAGGTTAAACACGTATTTTCTCAAGTTTGAAAGGTTCACATTGCCGTAAGCCAACGAGTTTTCTCGAGTTACTCCTATTTTATCACTTCTCCATCAAATCGTACTTGGTTGCCGTAATCGTTAAAGTTCACACTTATGTGGTGATGGTCATGGGATCGATTCCAACCCCCGAAATGTGTCAATTTATGAGTAAAATTTTGGCAGCCAAGTCGTGAAGACTCTCTGCATAGCTGTGCGACGTAAGTCTCTTCATTCTCATCGCTTCACACCTCATTCTTGCTTCGTGTTTTGACAATTTGACAAGTACTTTTAAATTGACTCTCATAAGACAACTTTGTCCTTTACTGCGAAGTAACGCTATACAGTTTTAAGTATTATAATCCAAAGTCAACATGAGGTGGTTAGTGTATTTTATTGTAAGCGAATTAAAATTATTTTATTATTATTATTCGCACCATGGTAACGGCTACAAGAGGTAGTCTGTCTTCGAAATCTACCTAAAATCGTGTTATCTATTAAAGTTTGCTGTTATATTTTCGTAGAATTCACTGTTTCAAACGGAAACTCTTTTTCCAGTTTGTAATACCGTTGAAAACAAAATTTATATTTGCAATTATTATGAGGTGAATATAAAGCGCAAAACAAGGTCATAAATAATAAATAAAAATATAGGTTTAAAAAAGAGTTTTTGAAACACTGAATGATTTTTTTGCTTTTTTCCCCCCACATATTAAATTCAAATTTTGCTAAATATATTCTATAAAGACTGAGAATTGTTTGAGATAAGCTCAGAAGCTGCCTTTTTTCCTTCTTTTTACATGCAAGTCTGACGAAAATGTACAACCAAAACAAGCAAGACGACAAAGATAATTTCGAGAAAATAATTTAATGGCATGATATGGATTTTAAATATTTGGTAAAAAAAATTAAAAACTCAAATAATCAAATGTAAGACGATTCACAGTTTCCTGACATTTGTGTCATTTGTATGTATGCTGAGGGACTCACAAATATTTTCCTAATTTAAGATAAGTTTTCCCACCGTGGTGTGAAAATGTTGCTTTAATATCTGACTTGATAAATTTTGGAAAAGGAAAAATTCTATTTATTAGTAGCTACCAAATTACTTGAATTGTAAAGCTTTTCTTTAGTGAAATATATAATCAATAAAATATTAGATGAAAGTAACAATTTAGACTACTTTTATTGTGTGTGGTTATAAAGCCGGCACATACGAGAAGATCAGGAAAGAGATTGTGTTTTTTGCCATTTTAATTTCTCAAGCATTAATAACTGTGGTCTACTTAATGTAAATAAGTCCTAGTTTTAGTAGCTGTAATTTATCGTAATTTTTTTCAAAGCCAAACCTAAATGACCAATGATTACCAGGTCTTTAGAACTATAAATAGTGATAAGAAAATAATAACGTCCAAACTGTATCGACCATGAAAGTCGTCTTTCAAATTTTATTATAAATGAATTGTTTTATTCCTCTTGAAACTGGAAGGATCGTGACATTAATTAGCCCCTTCCCTCTCTGAGCAATTGCATTTTTATATATTTGAAAATTATATTTTCCGACTCAGACATTTGTTATTTATTGCTCTTAAAAATTGGTCATACTTATATCCATCATCACTTTTAGGAAAACACTATTGTTATTTCTTTTCTTAAGAATTAATTATATAATTTACTTATAAAAGGTAGCAAATATTTAATGACAGATCGTAAATTAAACCACAAAAATGAAGTAGGTGGATACCCCTTAATAAACCAAAATAACTGATTACATCGTTTGTTTATAAATACTTTTAGTGACAGTCCGGCCAACTGCCGAGTTGCGACTGTGGCGCGAAGACTGTCTGCTCGAGAACATTTTAACGCACAGCACGAACATCAACTTACAGAATAAATCGAATCGTCAAAGGCATTATGTTATGCATGGTCGGGCACAAGGCACAAACGTAAAACTTAGCGCCGCTCTTAGAGTAGTAACAATAGGACCCCTTGGACGATAAAACACGTGAAAATAGCCAGATTGTCACCCCTCAAAGCTCCCCTTAGAGAAAAATAAGAGTAATATATTAATTAAGAAACTACAAAAATTGGTGTATCTATTTCGAGTTCACAACTGCCATAAAACCTCAATTTTAGAAAATTTATATATTTTTTGAAAACTTATATAGCGTGTTCGGTTTATGCAGGGCACAAATTTAATGTACGTTAGGGTATGCCAAAACAAGCAGTTTTTGTTAAGTAACGTAGTAGGTTTAAACATTCGGCTTTGGGCGAAGAGCGCAGTTTTGACTGTTAGTGAATACGGTGTTGCGCTTACATATTCGGGTAACAGTAATAACATGGCGAACTTTCATTCACAGAGGTGGCTGATAATGCTAATGGGCTAGAGGTATGTAGAGGCGAAAAAAAAATATTGCAGCGCATTTACAAAGAGCGTTTTCACAAAAGAAGTATTCCAAATAGGAATACGGCTTCATTAGCGACTGTCCACACCACGAAGAGTGACCGCTGATTGCTAGTACACATGTCTAACTAACTCTAAACGTCTGCACTCCGCTTGTCGTGTGCTTCCCGCAGAGCGTGTGACGTCACTGCGCTGCGTCTGCGCTCCCTCTCAGCCAATGATGTAGATGTAGTGCCCATATTCGTATGAAAATCAAGTTTGCATTCTACTATTCGCGCTTAAAAAATTGTAAAGTTGCATTTCCTTTTTTATTCTTCTTTGAAAATTTACTTGTATTTCCATTCCCTGCTACCCATTAAATTTCTGTCCCGCAATAATTAGCAAATGTTCTGTATTTAACATGTTTTAACTTTCTTTTGAAAGCATAAAATATTTAAATTAATTTATACATTTTTTTCACAGGCAAAAGTACCAAAAAGGCCTAAGCTTGGCTCATTGGGCTTTACCAAAAATATTGAGTCATATTTTTCAAGAGCCTCATCTTCAACGAGTCAACAACCACAAGAATTATCAACACAAGCAGCAGCTAATTCAGGAAGTGAGCAAAGAGATGCCATGGATGCTCAAGAGCAACAAGGAGCCATTGCACGATTCAATGGGTCTTCAGTGGATTGTGCTGAAGCTGTTGACTGCAATGTAGGTGCGAGTGAATCAGGTTCAGTAAATTATAATTCAGTTAATCATCCTTCCCACCAAAATGATGTAGGGCTACACATAGGGGTAGGAACCCTTATAAGTGACTACACAAAATGCCAGTTGCTGGAAAATCATTGGACTCCACCTTGCGACTACTCATTTCCTTTTTCTGTTAAAAAAGAGAAATGTAGAGAATATAAGAGGTATTTGTCCAAAAAACATATTGATATGTTTCATTGGGTGGTTTTCTCACATGCAAAGAAAGGGCTATTTTGTGTGTACTGTTCTCTCTTCTCTGCCCATGCTGCTGGTCACAATAACGGTATGAAACTAGGGAAGTTGGTGACGGAGCCACTTACCAAATTTTCAAAGCTGACTGGAAAAGATGGTGATTTGGAAGTTCATGATAAAACTGAATATCATAACCAGAATGTCATTGCGGGTAAACGATTCCTACAATCCTACCATAATCCTGAGTTTGAAGTCATTAACCTGATTAATTCTCAACGTCTTCAACAAGTAAATGAAAATCGAGCTAGATTGCGACCTATTATTGAAACCATAATCTTTTGTGGTCGCCAGAATATACCCCTACGAGGGCACAGAGATGATGGTGTCCTACTGGATGATTGTACACCAGCAAACAATGAGGGTAATTTCAGGGAATTATTAAGATTCAAAGTAGCATCAGGTGACAAAGAGTTGGAGAACCATCTCTCTTGTGCATCATCTAGAGCAACTTACATTGGGAAAAATACTCAGAATGAGCTGATAGAATGTTGTGGTGATGAAATTCAATCAATTATTTTAGGCAGAATAAAAAAAGCTGGGTTCTATGCAATTATATTTGATGAAACTACAGATGTAGCACACATTGAGCAACTAAGTCTTAGTGTCAGGTATTTTTATGAAATGACTATCATTGAAGACTTTATAATGTTTATTGGTGCCTATAAAGCAATAGATGGAAATTGTCAACACATAGGAGAAAACAAAGAAATTGGTTCTGATTGTGAAAGTGAGGTTATACTTGAACCACGTCTAACAGGCAAATCTATAGGAAAACTTGTCGTACAGATGCTATCAGATAGCGATCTAGATCCACTTCTTTGTGTTGGTATTTCTACAGACAGTTGCAGTGTAATGGTTTCTGAAAGTTCAGGTGCAGTTACAGAAATAATGGGAGTTACGAAAAATGCCACCAGATGTTCGTGTCAAAACCATTGTCTAAACAACTCAATTTCCCAATCATCCAAAGTGTCATCAATTCGCAATACTGTTTCCATAATAAAAACATGCATTTCTTTCTTCAACCAATCTGCCAAAAGACACAAGGTTTTAAGGAAATTTTCGTCCTCAAATATTGCCAGCTTATGTGAGACCAGGTGGGTTGAAAGACACACTTCGTTACTCCAGTTTCGCGAGCATTTACCTAGTATTGTGAAGGCACTCTCTGCTATAACATCATGGCAAGACTCGAAATCGGCCTCAAAAGCATTAACTCTACTTAATTCCTTACTAACCAGTGAATTTATCCTAGCAATGCTCTCTCTCCTGGATGTTTTGAAGATTACACTTCCATTGAGTACCCTCCTTCAAGCAGAATCACTTGATATGCACGAAGCTTCAAATGCTGTTAGGGATACTTTATCTGTTCTCAAGACTAGGAGAGAAAACAGTGACAATACTTTTCATGTAGTGTTTTCTGAAGCAAAAACCTTGGCTTCAAAACTCGATGTAGAAATAAGAAAACCTCGGACAACTGCAAAACAGATACATAGAGAGAACTATGATACTGATGATGCAGAATGTTACTACAGAGCCATTTATAATTCCATGTTGGATTTTATACTCATCGATATGAAGTCCCGTTTTTCAGAAGACTGTTTGAAATCATTTGACATTCGTTTGCTGGTACCACATATTCTTCTCAATAGAAGTAAAGATGTTGATTTCAGAGAGCGACTAAAAGCTATTGCTTCTCGTTTTTCTTTTATTCAGGATAATCAAGAAAGTGTTTTGTTTGCGAAGCTTGAAGGTGAAGTCTGTGTATGGGAGGCCAAGTGGTTTCGTGAGCTTAAGGCATCAGACGAAGTAGAAGTACCGAAAACTGCAATGGAAGCTATTTTGAAGTGTGAAGAGGAAATGTTTCCTACAATATTTAAGCTACTAAAAATTTTAGTGACATTACCAATTAGTGTAGCTACTGCAGAAAGGTCGTTCTCAACACTTCGAAGGTCAAAAACATGGCTGAGATCAAGAATTCTAGAAGAAAGACTTAATGGACTATGCCTTCTTCATATACACAGAGACATTTCGATAAATATTGATAATATTATTGAAAGATTTGCCAAGAAAGGTAAAAGAAGATTAGATTTTGTCGTCTAATGTAAATGAATTACTTATTCAGTTTCCTTGTTGTTTCAATGTTATCACATAGGTAGATATTTGTAAATATTTATTTGTTTGTGTCCTTTTTATATTCTTTATTTTAGAGTATGTCATATCACCAACATTTACATTCATGTGCCCTGTGTTACATTTACTTGTTTGAAAATGTGTATAAAAGTATGTTAAGTTCAATATTTGAGACTATAAATTTGTAAATATTTAATGGCCAACTGGTGGTATGTTAAAAATAATTTTTTACAACTTCATTTGTATTGCTACGATAGCCCCCACCGAAAAGCCTTCCTGGAGCCGCCCCTGGTTGGAGCACAGTCTTCGTTATCTTTATTCATCTTAGTTATACAGTTCTTGCAATGTCTATCCAAGTAATATCTTCAACCAAAGGATTTATGACACTGACTGTAATTATATGGTTTTTGACAAGGACCCAAATTAAACTCCTTCTCTCATGTCGTTTAGCATTCTTTCTCAAGGTAAACATCTTGCTGCAGTATCTACAGTGATGTCGTTTTGATACAGCTACAGGCAACGAATCAGGGTACATGTTAGATTCTGCGACTAATGGCAGATGCAAACTAAGAGTTTTAAATTAAAACCATTACTTAAATAGAATTTTTAAAATATTTCGTCATCTAGAGTTAAATTATCTCATGCAAAAGTACTGGTTGTAAATAGTTATGCTTTTCAACAACAGATGATGCCACGTGTTGCTGCAGGTAAATAATATTTATTTCTTTTATGCGGGTTGCGGATGTTCACTAACGATCGCAAAAGAAGGATGGCTTTGCTAGACTCCAAGGAGAAGGAAGTTTGTTCATCCAGTTAGTGTTTCTCAGATTTCTCAGGGCATATTATTATTTGACTGAATAATGATTTTTTTAAATTCGAACTGATAAAAATATTGCATGTGGTGATTTAGTAGCAGAAATTCACTAATTAAATTTAACCTTGAATATAATGACTTGTCTCATTAAAAGTAAAACTCCTTCATGGAGAGATCGGTTTCTCAGAAATAACCAGAAGCACTTGGAGAAACCATAGGAATGATCGCAAGCACACGGAAAAAAACCATCAAAATATTGACAAGAATAATTAGGAGCACATGGAGAAAACCATCATAATATTGACATGGATAATCGGGAGCACACGGAGAAAACCACCACACATTTTCTTTGATAAATTACAAAAAAAAATTAAACAAAAATTACAAAATATAAAAAAACTGATTCTGCTAGCTTATGAAATTCTCATTATTGAGAAAAGATAGAGTTCTAGTCCAAGCCAGAATCAGTTTTTGTATATTTTGTAATTTTTGTTTAATTTTATTAATTTTTTTTTGTAATTTATGAAAGAAAATGTGTGGTGGTTTTCTCTGTGTGCTCCCGATTATCGTTGTCACTATTTTGATGGTGTTCTCCGTGTGCTCCTAATTATTCTTGTCAATATTGTGATGGTTTTTTCCGTGTGCTTGCGATCATTCCTGTGGTTTCTCAAAGGGATTCTGGTTATTTATGAGAAACCAATCTCTCCATGAAGGAGTTTTACTTTTAATGAGACATGTCATTATATTCAAGGTTAAATTTAATAAGTGAATTTCTGCAACTAAATCACCACTTGCAATATTTTTATCAGGTGGAATTTAAAAAAAAATCATTATTCAGTCAAATAATAATATGCCCTGAGAAATCTGAGAAACACTAACTGGATGAACAAACTTCCTTCTCCTTTGAGTCTAGCAAAGCCATCCTTCTTGTACCCCTTTCTCGGGGTACCGTTTTACAAGGAAATTAAAAGGAAGTTTATATTATAGTTTTCCTTTAGTATAGTTTATTTGAGTATTGGTGTTATCCGTACGGCGGTATTTTTGAAATATTGGTAACGTTTTTCAGCGCTAGTGTCGCCCGGGAGCACCTGGTAACAGTTAGTGAGAATATCATTAATTAATTGTGTTTATTAGTTATATTTATAATGAAGTTATATATTTGTATAAAACTATTTTAATTATTAATGCGACATAGCAAAGTTGGACAAGTGGTGATCGGGGTAAAATGAAACAAATCACGAGCACAGCGCGCATGCGCGCGAGGGAGGCAGACTTTTTCCCCTCCCTTCTTTGAAGGAAGGGAGGGGAGGCAGGCGATCAGCTGTTCTGGACGACGGGCCGGTGTGTGAGGTGGTCCGCGGAAGAGGCCTCGCAAAAAATGACTTTTGCGAGTGTGGGGCCGGCTTGGGCAGCAGAATAACTCGTTGGTATCTGTGTGGAAGAGTAGCTGTAAAGCTCGTCAAGAAGATAGTCGCGGTACTATCGCGGCGGAACGAGGCTCCTTCCGGCTAGTATAGCCGTCAGCACCGACTGGCCTGAGGACCAGTGGGGTTTAGCGAGGATTCGCTAATCCAACGGAGACGACGAGCCGATACGTGAGTGACTTCCCTTGTGATTCCCCTTGTGCAACGGGGTTATGCTGCAAGAGATTGGTGGCAGAAATAATTACGTCAAGCCTGAGAGTGTTATTTTACGTCGGAGGTCTGTTTCTCCCCAGCCACATTTAACAACTTTATGATATGGACACGTGAAGTAAATAATTGAAACTTATGATGAAATTCAAATGGTAGAGACTCGCGTTGAACGTTTTAAGGGTACCCATCCCCCGAACAATTGAGCACGTCGCGTAACAAGGAAGGTGTTAACTAGCTCGAACTTGGTTTATCAGAGATTTTAAATCACTATAAGGTGTCTATTGTAACTGATGTTAAGTTTAGGGGATTTTTATATTTCCTTATCATGTGCTGGGTATGAATATATATATATATAGTATATAGCATCGGGCCCGATTTAGTTAATATGTACCAGCGAATGCTTATATTCTTTTAATGCTTGTAATAGTTTGATTTCAGAGGTTCAGATTAATAAATAATGTTTTGTCGTACTTGCCGCAAAAGTTGTGCTTTCTCAAGCAAATTCCTTTCTTTCGCTGTTTAATTTAAGCCCTGTTTTTTTTATACCCGTGTTGATTGCCGAGAGGTTTGGTGAACTGTGTGCCGTAACCTATTTTTCTGATATGTCGGATGGCGATACACTATACCAGGTAATTCCCGGCACTTGTTCGCGGTTTGCGACTCTCCCTTGGGGCTTACGGGGGCGTCATTCTTTTGCGATCGTTAGTGAACATCCGCATCCCGCATAAAAGAAATAAATATTATTTACCTGCAGCAACATGTGGCATAATCTGTTGTTGAAAAGAATAACTACTTACAACCAGTACTTTTGCATGAGATAATTTAACTCTCGCTGACGAAATATTTAAAAAATTCTATTTAAGTAATGGTTTTAATTTAAAACTCTTAGTTTGCATCTGCCATTAGTCGCAGAATCTAACATGTATCCTGGTTCGTTGCCTGTAGCTGTATCAAAACTACATCGCTGTAGATACTGCAGCAAGGTGTTTACCTTGAGAAAGAATGCTAAACGACATGAGAGAAGGAGTTTAATTTGGGTCCTTGTCAAAAACCATATAATTGCAGTCAGTGTCATAAATCCTTTGGTTGAAGATATTACTTGGATATACATTGCAAGAACTGTATAACTAAGATGAATAAAGATAACGAAGACTGTGTTTCAACATCGTGGAAGAGGAACAAAGGCAGAATATTAAACGACAATAATGATTATGAAGAATGTATAAAAGCTAATGCTAAAAACACTGATATATATCAAGACAATAATTTTAAAAAAAAATAAAAAAAACGAAGAAAGTAGAAACCTCATTAGAAATGAAAATATATTTACATCAATATTTACTCGTCTCCATGAAAATGTGAAATATGGAGAACCACAGCTGACAAGACCGTAGACTGTGATGAAACATCTGAAGCTGACATTATTGAAAATTGTGGTGACACATCTGAGGCTGACATGATCGATGACTGTGCTGACAAATCTAAGGCTGACATGAATGAGTACTGTGCTGAAGCACCTAAATCATGCAAGAGCGAAAACTATGATGGTGGCTTAAGACCAAAACGATGGAAACGACGTAATAAAATTAATTTCCTGATCAAGCTTGTGATGCTGACATAATTGAGTACTGTGCTGAAGCACCTAAAGCGGTCAAGAGCGAAGACAGTGATGGTGGCTTGAGATCAAAACGATGGAAATGACGTAATAAAATTGTAACGCCCCTCGTGCCCAAAAAATATATTATTTTCAATTAATTAAAAACACCTTGGAAACTGCTGGGCAAAATATTAAGAAAATTAAAGTTAATTACCAGAGGGGACACGAGGCGGTGAACACGACAAAATTTACACTCCCTGCACTCTAGTAACTTGGGAGTTCGTGGATCGTTATGTAGAAGAAGGTATATGATAAATAAATACACTATATAAATAATTTGGTCTATAGGTTTTCCTGGTTTATCATTAAGAGGTTTTGTATTAGCATTATTTCGACATGATAATAAAGATCTTGGTAATTAACAAAGTTAAGGGGGAGCCCCTACATTATTTAAAACAATACATATTACACCTTAACAAACAAATTATTACATTAACAAAATTTCAAGTATAGCACCAAAATTTGATTCTCCCAACGATTACATATATATTAGTTTTCTTGATTTTACATGTTCTTGAGGATTTAAAGCACTGCTCGCTGGTATCTTTTTAATGAATTTAGTTCCTTCCATGCAAGCGGAAAATATATATAGCTCATATCACCCGGGTCTTCCCAGGATGACGTCGGACCGAGAGGAAAACTCTTCTAAAGGGGGAAATCAGCTGGAGGTCCCGAAGATCATGCGGGGAGCAATTTCTCTCCCCAGAAACTTGGACCCTGTCTGAAACACAAGTCAAATTCAAAACGAATTAGACCTGCTTCCAGACAGTCATACACAGTCGGCGCGAAATGCCAACAAACGGGAATATGGGGAGGGGGAAAAAACAGATTACTCACCAAACAGGGTGTGGAAACAGGGCCTCCGAGGTGTCTCGCGCCGACATCAGGATGACGTGCACCATGAAATCGCGGATGTGCGTTAGGAAAACTAATTTTTAAAGAATAAAAAAAAATAAAAATTTTAACTACACATGACTTTTTCTAAAAACTACATCTGCCTTGCTACTGTACAAATGGGATCACATCCCTTAAGCAACTGACTACATCTTTTATGCAACCGAAAATCGCCGTTCCCACGAAAAGCCTCTTAGCGCAGAGGACGCTGAGAAGATGTGGTCAGCAGCCGAGGTCAGAGTACTGAGTCCTGGCGATGACGGTCATGGCTACTAATTAAATCGGGTGGTCGGCCCTAGGAAAAAAGAGGGGGAAGGTTCGGCTCATGGCCGAAAACATGCGAAGGAGTCCGAGGCGGTCGTGACAAGAACACAGACATGCGCACTCTCTACCGGCAAGTACAGAAGGCAACAAACAATCGACTTCTACTGGCCGCGAGAAGAAACATAGTGCCTTATGGCGCTGCGGTGCTGCTTTCTAGCGGCGTAAAGTGGATCTAATTGAGGCGGTGAGCTGACTTGCCACCAGGTATCACGAGAGTGTGCTCTACATGCTGGCGACCAGGCCCGCGGTTACTTTTTCTGCCGCTAGATGTGGACGTCTCTGTAAGACCAGGGAGAAAGACCTTGAATTAGCCCATCGTCTTGGCTAAGTTCACGTCAGGTCTCTGCTCCCGACTTGATTTCTCAGAACAAATGTGAGGTGACGTGAGAGGAAGGGGGGACAGAAATAGCCACTAAGGTGGGAACACAGGTCCACTGGAGACCCATTCGTGACGAGACTTGCTATTCTCAGCAGGCCTCTAAGAAGTAGCAGCTTGCAGCCCAGAAGCCACTCTATGCAATTTTGGTCATGAAGAGAAATAAAATTACAAACTCGGGATGTGACTGCAGGCGAGAGAAATTTCAACTGGGCTGCCCACGTCCACATTTGACAGCAAAAATCAGATAGGCCCCCTGGGAAAAGGGTCTTCGGTCCACTGGCACAAAGTTTAAACACGTGGCGTACAGCGGCTATTAAAGAGTAAATCACCCCCTTAACAACCATATAAATTAAAAAAAAATAAGATTTTCAGAAAAAAATGTAAAATTTTAGTAAAATTAAAAAAGGTGACGTAATGCCTACTTTCCAGCACAAAATAAATTATCCTAATCAAGCTTGTGATAATCACTGGTTCGATGACGAAAGTGACCTTGTGGTTGGTGTTGAAACAGAAGACACCAGGGATAATCATTTTTATTATAAACATACAAGGAAGATGAACGTAGCAGAGGGATTGATTATACCTCATGGGAAGATCCTAACATATTGGTTGACAGGCTAAGACTTCTACATGGTTCGCTTTGTGCAGGAAACTATTGGAGCATCAAAGAAATATACTTCATACTTAAAGAACTGAGGGAAGCTAGCTACATAAAATAATGGTTTCTATTAATTGCATGTGTATAAACTTGAAGAAAACTAAGACTTTTTAAAAATATACTTTATCATTTCTCGAAATCTCATTTCTAAATAAATTTATAACTAAAAGGTGTAAAAAAGTCACCACTGACATCCAAAATGTATACTAATAAAGTAATGCATGTAATCATGTCAAGTTCGATAAAAAAAAGTAATTGAAATCAGTTGGAGCATTCTAGCTGTTGGAGCATTTGAAGCATTTGGAGCTGTTGGAGCATTTGGAGCCTTTGGAGCATTTGGAGATGATGAAGCTGTTGGAGCATTTGGAGCTGTTGGAGCATTTCGAGCATATGGAGCATTTTGAGCTGTTGGAGCATTTGGAGCTGTTGGAGCATTTGGAGCATTTGGTGCATTTGGAGCCTTTGTAACATTTGGAGCTGTTGGAGCATTTGGAGCATTTGGAGCTGTTGGAGCAGTTGGAGCTTTAGAGCATTTGGAGGAGTTGGAGCTGTTGGAGCTAAGAATTAGTTTTTTTCGCGTCTATGCAGGGCTTAATGTTTATAAGATTGCTGGCTTTCGCAAGTGATCCTTTAGTAGGATAGAAATTATGTAATAAATATTATGTTTGTAAAAGTACTTGCGGTGTTTTATTTCTCGAACCTGACAATTTTCTGGTATTTAAATTAAATTTATTTTCAGCTTCGTTCATAGATCAAAGAAAGTTTCGATTCAATATGTAAAATAATGTGTGATTTTTTCGGTGAATTTTGGAATTTTTCCCGAACTAATAAGTCAATAAATCCAAATATCTAAAATGGCGGTCGTAATGGTTTAAAGGATGATGGTAATAGATGATTTTAAGTCTCTTTTATGACTTTGATAATAATTTATTATAATTATTATTTTTTCCATAAAATTATTTTTTTAATCATCCAAGGATCGAACCAAGAACAGGAATTAATATAATCACTCATTACTTTAATAAGTGAATTTTTTGTTGAATTTTGGAATTTTTTTCAGAATTTATAGCTAAATAATTACACGATTCCAAGATGGCACCCAAATATCAAGATGGCAGGCACTTCAGTAATAATAAATGATTACTGCACTCTAGCGGGTAAAACTTATACAAGTATGATGGTAATGTACTCTATAAGACGAGTACACACACAAGATGGTGTCCTCCAGCAGACGAAAACAAGATGGTGGCAATGACCTCTAGCAGGTGGTAGCTCCTGGTAGCATGTACTGAACGCAAAATGGTGTTTCCATGATGGTCGTTAAGGTAAAATCAAATTTCAAGGTTCAAGGTCAAATTTCAAGGTCAAGGTCAAATTTCAAGGGCAAGGTTAATTATCAATGCCAACAGTTGAGGACAAAGTTATGGTGAACATAATTTTATACTAACATGGTATCAGCACACTTTAGCAGACGATAACAAGATGGTTTTCTCTAGCGGATGAAGACAAGATGGCAGACATGTCGTCATACTAGCTGACGATATATATATACCTTGCTATTGGTGGCGGAGATCAATCTGTAGGTGGTTTCTGTGGAGGAAGGATCTGTTTTTTTTTTTTTGCTCTAATAGTTTCGAATCAAGGACAGGAATCGAACTAATTAATCAGTATTCTAATAAGTAATTTTTTTTCTCGAATCTCCAGCATTAAAATTATGTATTTTCAAGATGGCGACCGTAACGAAAATTGCAACGGTGTTTTTTAAGATTTTTATTATTTAATTCGATTGATTAATTTTTTAATGATTTTTAATATTTTTCCCGTTTTTCTAACAAAACCATTACGGATATTCAATATTGTGACCGTAACGATAATTGTTACAGTTACGTCTTAATACAGGTGGTGCTATTATTACTTCAAATCAAAAAAATTACAAGTCCGAAAGTGCATGTTATTTTTATATATACCTTATTTTATTCTCAGTTTGGTAAATGTCTCGATGGCCGTGCGGTTAAAGGCGTATGTTGTTCAACCTAGAGATCAGAGCTGCAATGGTTCGAATCACAGCGCTTCCAATGTATTTTGTTAAAAAATTTAAATTTAATATGTCGATAAGGACCATAATAGCTATGGTAGGTAATGGAACATCGACCTTATGTGATGAATCAGAGCGATGCTGGCGCTCTCTATGAACAAACAGCAGAAATAAAGTCCTTGGTATCCAAGATGGTGACCTCCAGAAGAACAAAAAAAAAAATAAAGAGCTAGGCTGGCGCTCTCTAGGAACAAACAGCAGAAACAAAGTCAACGGTATCCAAGATGGCGGCCTACAGAAGAACAAAAAAAATCAAGAGAGTTGCTGGTGCTATCTAGGAACAAAGAACAGAAACAAAGTCGACGGCATCCAAGATGGCGGCCTCCAGTGGAACAGAAAAATTCAATATGGCGGTCATGAAGAAAATTTCATCATAATGAGTGGAGCGCTCTATTTAAATATGGCGGATCCAAGATGGCAAAAAAAAAGATTTAGGTCGTTGAAACCGTAGTCTTTATTCCTAGATGTCTAAAAATTGTAATGATCGTAAACGCTGAATTTTTTTTACATAGAATGTAAAGTATTTCCCCAGTATATAACATTATTTTTTCAAACGTTTTCTTTTACTGTAAGTTCTCACATGCTCTGTGGTTTTTAAATAAAATAGTTTGACTCAAAGTTTTTTGTCCTAAAGTCATTTGTCCTAACTTGGTTTTTCATAATGTCGTTTGTCCTAAAATCATTTGTCCTAAAAGTCGTTTGTCCTAAAGTCGTTTGTCCTAAAGTCGTTTGTCCTAATGTCGTTTGTCCTAAAGTCGTTTATCCTAATGTCGTTTGTCCTAAAGTCGTTTGTCTTAATGTCGTTTGTCCTAAAGTCGTTTGTCCTAAAACTCAGAGTAAGGATTTATCGATACTGGAACCGTCGTTTGTCCTAAAAGTCGTTTGTCCTAAAGTCGTTTGTCCTAAAGTCGTTTGTCCTAATGTCGTTTGTCCTAAAGTCGTTTGTCCTAAAACTCAGAGTAAAAATATTTTGAAGCTGTTCCGTCGTTTGTCCTAAAATTCGTTTGTCCTAAAGTCGTTTGTCCTAAAGTCGTTTGTCCTAACGTCGTTTGTCCTAAAGTCGTTTGTCCTAATTTTTAGGACAAACGAAATTAGGATAAACGCTTTAGGACAAACGATTTTAGGACAAACGACGTGTACCCAATATTTTCGATATATACAAAAAATTTTTGCATCAAGTCATTTATGTGTGGCAATCAAATTTTTCTGCTTTTAAGCCTGATTGGAGCATTTTATAGCTAATTAGCAGAACCCGGTAGATATGGTTCTGCCAGTGTAAGATAGAAGTTGATGCGCTGCACCGCCATCTAGTTGATACGCTACTAAACTTGACAGGATCACCCGCTGGACCGAACCCGAGATCGTCAGATGGTAGACCAAAGATAGTTTCGGTGTTGTTTATTGATGTTATGTTTACAGTTGGTTTTATGTATTCAGTTAGGTACTGGATACTGATACTGATACTGTTAGTTCTTTATTAGGGAAATTTACCTATCACCTAAGTAAAATATAGTTAAACAAGTCTTAATGTTATTTATTAATTTATTCTGGTTCACTCAACTCGAACCACACAATTGTGATAAGGACAGTATGACAAGACACTCACATAAAACATGTGGTGCACTTTATTGGACTTTTCCAGGAACGGGGTATTTATTAAACGAATTAACCAGAAAATAAAATAATCATTCACTAATTTCGCTTATTAAAATAACCGCCAGAGAAGCAATATGTATATAACAAGCAAACAAAAAACTTGCGAACTGAAAAGTTCATCATTGTTTTATCCGCTAAACTTATTTTAAGTTTTGTAGCCATGTTGAATGTTCGAAGAGTGTGGTAGATGGATAGAGATAGAGAGAGCTAAACGTTCAAGCACTTCCTTTTGCCGGAAATAAAGTTACTTTCTACCAAATGACCAAAAATTGTTCGGCCTAAAATAATTTGACCTAAAATAATTTTCGGAAACTTATTTGACCTAAAATTATTTGGCCTAAAGACGTTTGGCCTAAAAATATTTGACCTAAAGCTATTTAACATAAATTTGTTTGGCCTAAAGTCATTTGACCTAAAATTATTTCGCCTAAAGTCGTTTGGCATAAAGATATTTGACCTAAAGTCATTTGACTTAATATTGTTTGGCATAAAGTCACATGGCCTAAAAATATTTAGCCTAATTTTAGGCTAAATTATTTTAGGCCTACTGGCGGGTACCCGTCCCAGTACCTCCAATAGCAGGGACGTTGGAACGTTTTCATGAGTGGGGGGGCGAAAAGATGTATCACACTTACCTCAGTCATACAGCGGAGGGTCCGGGGGCCCTCCCCCGGAAAAATTTGGAATTTTAGATGCAAAATTGTGCTATTTAATGAGTTTGCGAACCAAAATATTAAATATACCATTCCAAGAATTTGATGACGTAGTATGTATTAAATACTACTCTGACAGTAGGTGTAGTACAATTTAAATAAAATACCATCTAGGAATTTGCAATCATTTTACAGTATATTGACAATCATAAATTTGAATGTGATCACCAATGCAACGTTTGTAACTACTGGTTGAGAAAAATACTACTAGGACCAAACATTTATTCTGGGAAAAGAAGGGGGGCGAAATGCTACTCTCGGGCCCCCCCCCCCATGCATAACAGCACGGGGGCGACTCGCTCCTGCTGCCCCCCCCCCCCCCCCTGTTCCGACGTCCCTGTCCAATAGTTAAAGTTATTTGTAAACTGATCGCTTAAAAGCTTTTTTTTAGTATTAACTGCACACAATAAGCATAATAAAACAAAATAAAGTCCAATTATATTAATATTCTATCTTTTTCATGGTTTAAAAAACATGCGTGAATGAAAATCAATTAAAATATAAAATTATGTGTCAATTTTCGTAAGAAAACTCAGTATTATCTCGAAAAACGTATTAATACATGCAAAAATAATCATAGCTATTTGTTGAACAAAGTTACAATATCTTTCTTGTAGTATTAAAAACTACTTCTTGGCAACTTGTTTCCAAGGGAATTTTTTTTAAAACTAAAGCATTTTTTTTTTTTCAGTTTACAGTGAGAAACTATCCCAAAATGCCTGGAATCATTTCGGGGAAATCATGGAAAACGAAATAAGAATGCGCAGAACGTAATTCGAACATGAATCATCTGGTAGACTGTGACACCTCTCTCCGTAGACTTTTTTATGTACTGGTCGCTAGTTTTCATTGCTTTCTCACATATAATTGATATAAAAATAATAAATATTATTATTTATTTGTTATCATTGAAATTCACTATCTCAAAAAATTTTGTGTGAACTTATTACTCGTACTGATAGCTTCGGTAACGATAGTTTTGTTTTATAACTTAGAAGTGATTCTGATTTTTTTGTACAAAGTTATGATGATAACACATGAGCCTTTAAGCATATTTCAAAGAAAGACTGCCTATTTCAGTTATTACGATGGTTTGACAGTAGTATGTATTGGCCGCTACTGGCACAGGAGTAGGAGTGATGAGCAAGTGTCCCTTCGACAACTAGAATTCTGACGACACGGCGGTCATCCTGGATGATAACATCACTGTTTTACTTTTCGTTACGGTCTCCATATTAAATTCTTACGTCACGGCGGCCATCTCGAATGATGAAGACATTGTAGCACTATTTGTTACGACCACCTTATTGTATTCTGACATCACGACAGCAATCTTATATAACGTTTTCCTTGAATTTGACCTTGAACTTGGGCCTTGACCTTTGACCTTGGAATAAATCTTGTCCTTGACCTTTGACCTTCGACATTATATTCAACCATCAGGTCATCGAGCTCTCCAATCCCTGAATGTTCCTATTTTATTTACGGCCGCCATCTTGAATTGTAATAACATGTGCGCCTTCTTGAATCTGATCCACATACACTTTTATTTCGATTCTGACTCAATCAAAGTCGAAGTTGAAGGTCAAGGTCTAGGTTAGAGGTCAAGGTCAAAGTTCAAGGTCAATGTCAAGGTCAAACATAAGGTCAAATGTAAAGTTTATTTAAATTTGTTTTCGTTATGTCCAAATTCAATATAGTGGTCGTAACGAAAAATGCAACGATGATGTCATCTGCCCGGCATGACGTCATAATTCAAAATGGCGGAGGGACACTTGCTTCTCTCTACTACTCCTGTGCCAGTTGACAATACATACTACTTACAACTTCAGTAAATTCCTTCCTACATTTTTCGTTTCATGTTTCCTAGATCCCGAAACTCAAAACTGTTTATACCTATGTAACTACTTCCCATTTCTGGACACGACAACTACCGTAATCTTGCACTAATTACTTCCACACTGATACATAAAATATGGACGTGGTGAATCTCGGTAGAGTTCGTTAATAAGCAAAATCTGATGAGAAGTGTAGAAATGGGAAGTTTTTTTTTAAACACACATAAGTCACTACAACTCCTTTAATATAAAAATTATTTATCAGTTTTAATTTGTTGGTACTCATAACAGTAAAACCAAAAAGGTTTTGCTGAAACAATTTTTTATGCCACTAGCCATTACGGAAAGGGGTGGAAAATAACAGCATTAAAGTACAAAAATGTTTATAACTTCCTCAGAAGGCATAGTATGAAAATCCGTTTAGAATTTTTTTTAAACTTCTTAGATGTTATACAAAACCTTTGCGTGAATCTTAATTTGATACACCTAACCCTTACTGTAAGGGATGACCAAAATATGGCCGCAGAGAAAAAAAATCAATTCTCCTTTAATGGAGACCACATAAGCCCTTTCAAAACTTTAATGATTCCTTTAAATAGTAACGAAATCCGTACATTCCTACAATTTTCCAGAAGAAATATAATCTTCAAAAACATCCTGTGCCTATATTCCGATCTGTAAGGGATTGTTTTAAATGTTGGTGTTCAATTAGATAAGTGATTATTTTGTTCACTTTATACCGAAGATGTCTGAAACGCGTGATACGAATCCTTCATACTGTAGAATGTTTATAATCGTCATCACAATGGAAGTTTTTTGCCCTTTGATTATTGATATAAACGTATGAGTTTTTTTTAATCGCAAGATAACTTAAAATGTATATTTTTGTCAAAGTGAGAGACTTTCACATCCGCCTAGTTTAATATTAATTACAACGATTTCCCGAGAAAAACAGTCCCGTACCAACTGTTCCTTTCTGTATCGGGAATTTACAATTATGAATAACTTTCTATAATTATTGTATTAAATGAATTTTTTTTTCTTTTAAATTTGTGACCAAAAAATTAAAATTTTGAAATGCAGCTATAGGATCATAGTTTTTATGCAGTTTGTGACTTGATTCATTGGAGTAAAACTGGATCATCGAGATATAATATTGTGTATCTACTTTCTCGAAAACTGCTCTAAAAATTTCGTTAAAATTTACAGAACAGCTGTTTTAAGGGGAGAATAAATCGATACCTAGTTCTCTACTCTCAGTAAAGCTACATACAAACTAATCCTTACTAGTGAATAACAAATTCAAGTTTCGTCACCTCTGAAGTCTATATTTGAATAAAATTTTTTTTCGATCAGTATGTTGATATATAACTATTCACATCCCAGTTTTTCTTGTTAAACAAAGTTGATATTTTGAAATTTGTTATTTTGCGATTTGTGGTGTCCATATTTGATGAGTTAAGTCTACTTAAATTCTGGTTATTTTCGTATTTGTCGACATTCTTCGGGCTTTAATGAGTTCTTAGTAATAGTTCAACAGCCGGCTTCTCTCTCCAAGTTTACCCGCTCGATCGGACAAGAACAGTGCTTCCCGAAGGACCTGTTTGTTTCCTGAAGAAGTGTGATGGAAAAGGAAGAGTGGCTTGGTGTGAAGGAGAGGGGGGAAGGAAAGTGTTTGCGGGTAAAGCAGGTGTGGTGTGGGCGTTGTTGGTGGTGGGAAAGGGGAGGGGGGTGGAAAGGAAAAAAAAGAAATTGGGGGGAGGGGTTAAATTAGTTGCTGGCGCGAGGTCCAATTACCCAGACGCGGACCACGCTGTCCGCTCTCTTTATTGGGCGCTAATTGCTTCCACTGCCCCTCCTCTTCTTTCTTAAAACCCAACGCTCTCCCTCCTTGTTTGCCCTGGAGTTCTGCCCACCACCTTCGGTTTGGTCTCGTTCCCGGGGGGCGTCGTTTCAGGCGGGGTAACATTCGAGATTCCATTTGGCATGTGCATGCTGGGAACCTGCAATTCTGGTTGTTTTCTGGCACCGGTATGCGCTCCGCTCATTTCACACTTGTACACGCAGTGTGTGTTGTCCAGAGAGAGAACTACGACCACTTTGTCATAGCGAATGTACCAATAGGAAATCTTATAGACTTGTAAGAAGCTTGTAAAGGAAACGGCTACCAAAATGGAAGAGTTTGATGAATGGTATTCTCAAGAAAGGCAACGCGAAAACTATGAAGACGGAGAGTATCTTTGAAATATGGCAACAACAACACGGATAGAAAGGAGGAATAGACAATTGAACAGGGATGAAAAAAGAATTATGAGGGCAGGATTATATCAATATTCGGACAAAACCTTACAGTTAAGAAGACGAGAAAGAAGAAAGACCACCATTTTTAAGATAGCAAATGGGAAAAGGACCGGAAGTATCAGTGCAAAGAAACGCTGTGTAAGTCTGCTAAGTCAATTAAGTCCAGCGGGTAGGTTTACCAACGTTTGCACCAACATAGGCCTACGCATGTGATTTTTTTGAATTTTTTTAATGCCGTGAGATTATTTAAAACAACATAATGCACTTGTATTAAACCATTAACCTTTTACTGTTCTATTTAAACTTGGGGACATAAAGTGACCCAAAATTTTATTACCTCCATTAAAACAATAAAAATTATAAAAATGTGTTATCAAGTTATCATGGTTCAAAACATTCCCGACAGCCATAGTTTTCAATTATTTAGATTTTACTGATTTTTTTTAATAATGCACGGACTGTCGTACAAAACTATGTAATTTTGTGAGAGTTACATTAAAAAATTACCCGTTCAGTGATGAAATAGAAACTTTTCTTCTATATCGAATGCGCGTGTGGTCTATGGTCATATTAAGGGGGTTTAGGCCCCGCCATCTTGAATTTTTCCCTCTTTTTGTTATAATTTTAATTTTGAACAATTTATCCAAATTTTAGACATGTCAAGGCATACATCATATTACCCAGCCTTCTATGCCTTGTTGCAAACACGTATTTACTAACAGCTTCTAGTCTGTAAGGGCTGCGAGGAAATGACTTAAATCTTCTCGCGGACGACTACAACCATCACGATAATCATACCAGTTCACAAAAGTTGACTTTAACAAGTAGCTTAAGCAAAGTCCTATGCCATGTCAAACCAAAGATAATCTTGCTTTGAAGCTTTATTGCAAGCAGTATCAAAATGTTTTGAAATTGCAAAAACGAAAGGCCTAATCCCCCTACAGTCTACGGAATGAATACGCGAAATTCTTTTGCTTAGGTTTAAGCTATGCCTAAATTGTAGTGCCTTTGTAGCCTTTTTTCAATTTTTTTTCTGAAACTGTTGTGTAGCATTATCGTCGCCATTCTAAGATCCCACATTCCTGTGGTTCCTCGTCTAAGAAAGTTTTTTTTTTATTTCTTATTTTCTTTCGATTCATGGCACGATCGCTCCCGAAATCATTAATACGCGGGCGCAATAATCGCTTTGTGGCGTCCATTGTCTGGTCGAACAGGTGGCGAGGCGCGAGGTGAAGACGTAAAAAAAAAACCTGTGGGGGGAGTGGCGGGCTGTGAACAGTGAGTGTTGCCAACATAATCAATCACTTTCCCCCCCCCACATCTTTTGTTGGGGCCGGCTACCAGGTAATTCCGGTAGCCTCGTTCGTAATTTGTGATTAGGCACGCCCCTTTGTCTGCCTGCTTTTTTATTTTATTTTATTTTTTTAATGTTCGTCGTCGTCTTTTGTTGTTTTTGTCTTAACGTCCCCGCGGGAAGAAAAGGCGGCAGAGAGCCGACGTCTCACCACCTTCATTTGTTTTGCTTTGTAAAACGGTCCGGAGGTTGATCACCGACGAATACAGAGGGAACTGTTCCTTTTAAGGTGGGTTCGTTTGCGTTTTATTTGAAACGACACTTCTTTCATTTTTTATTGTAACGACGTATCGCGACAAATTAGATTTTTTTCCTAGAAGTTATATCTCCTTTTTGTTGGTAGGTACTGCACATTTCTTCGGACAGCCTGACTGTTGAAGGTACAGTAGAGAACATAAAATAAAGAACTGCATTTAATCTGTGCTTGATTAAACTATTAAGTTTTTTTTTTTAGAAATTATGTTAGCGACACCATTGAATAAATTTTGATGATTGCATCATCATGAAATACGAGAGCTCTTTATAATGTTGTAACAGCTGACAGCTGATTTCTACTATGCCTACAATTATTATGTAGCTTACTCGGTTGTGGCTTGTCTGTCGGGATCCTTCGGTCATGTTTTGGGGTGTCCGACGGCACGATGCCCATGATCGGCATCTAGCCTTAGGCTGAGGTCATATTCGACTCCAAATTAGCTGCACACAAGATAATAGTCATTTAAACGCTTCCCCCCACCCCTTAGTCGACCATCTGACGAGAAAAATCAATGCACAGTCCTCTGTAGAGCTGGACCGGATTTTAACCTTGCGCCACTATCGCTCGGTTGGATCGCTCAATCAGCGAGGATTCCTGGTAAGGAGCAGTCCGCCAATAGGGGTGGACATTTCGGTGAGGAACTATGCAGGCGCTATCCGTCGTATTCGTGCGCTGCCAGTCAAGTCTCATTTACAAGTTTTGTGCAACAATATCGCTAAGTACCATTAGGGTTTCACCTTGCGTGGCAAGTAGCTATCCCTCCCCCCCCCCCCCCCCCAAACCACTTGGGGCTTACACAACAGTTGGACTGTACAGAGGCCCCTGTCACACGAATCACATTCACCTATATTCTACCACCATGCTTTTGAAATTCCCCCTCAGCACAGCGCGGTTTCGAGTCCCGAATGCAACCCCGCCAAATTATTCAACTGGCACACCTCAGGGTCATACGGAGAAAAAGTTTGTTTTGAATGAAACAAATATTTGTTTATATATGGTGAACCAAATATTTACTTCCTGTAACATAATATTTTGTTGGCCAAACCAAATTTTGTGAGTAACAAAATTGATTCATTACACCTAACAAAATATACAGTTAAACTGACCAAACCATTTTTCTGGATCAAAAAAATCTTTCCAACAACAAAATATTTGTTTGAATCAACAAAATAAATGTATTTCCTCATATACAAACAAATATTTTGCTGTGGCAAACAAACCTTTCTCTCGGTGCACAAAACGTTAAGTTATTTGTATCACCATTAAAAAACTAACAGCTGTTTCCACAACCTGTGGCGACGGGCGGTTATCCCTGGCCTGGAACTCTTCGCGGGTCAGGGGGTCGGGGGGTCATCGAGGGGAGACCTCGCCTCCACCTGCCCTCTTCTCAGCCGTCAATCTGACCACCCGGAGCGTCCCCTGTGTCCAGAACTGTGGCGGGTGCTGTACTAGCTTACTGACTAACAGACCGTACAAGACCGCAAGTGCATGAAGAATCTCCCCGCTGAGGTTCTCTTCCCGGCCCGGGTCTCGCACTGACAGCCCCCCCCCCCCCTTCATCACGCGGTGGGTGCGGCGATACAGCTCCGGCACTAGCCTGGACAGCTGCTAGAGGTCGGCTGCACTTGGGCCAGATCACAGGGTCTCAGGTTTGTCTGAGGAGTCCCAGAGATGTTGCAGACTCTGCAGTGCGCCTCGTCATTTTCGTAGGACGAGGATTCCTTCGAGTCAGCCACAATATTAGCTGAATTGTTACAGGGAAGCGGGTGGTAATTTTTGCTGGGATGGGTTGCCTGAGACTCTCATTGTAGCTCCTCTTCAAACACCTCCAAGTTGTGCTTAAAGGGCATATCCATTTCCGTATGGCTCTGGGGAGCTCGTGTTGGTGGGTGATCCAGTCCTCATGGAAGTAAATGCCTTCAAACTTGTCACATTAAACCACTTGTGAACCACAAGCCTAGACGACTGTCAGCGCACTAATACGACGTCTATGGCCCCACTCTTGCCCACGAGTCTACAGACTTCCTTACCTCCACGTCCGTCCCTACCGGATGCTGGTCCTGAGGAACCTTGCTGATTGGGCGAGCCAACCCCAGCGATGATGGCACAACGGCGAAACGCTGGACTTACGTTACAGAGAACTGTGGGGTTCGATCCGGGTCCATCCATCTCGAATACGGTTTTTTTTTCCCCGTGGATTCCCTAAATCACTCCAAAAAAAACCTTCGTGAGCACTCAGTCTCGTATGATTCTTGGTGGCCGTGATCGCTAAGGCGTAGGTCTCGCGAGGCGAGGGTTCGAACCCCACAAACCCCTGGCATGACTCATTTTTTTGAGCACCCAGTCTGTACCGAACGCGGCTACAAAGGGGTGGTACAGGCTCCTCCCAATCCCGGAATTTATTTAATTATTTTATTTTGGTTAGCAAGGGGAAGGGGGGGGGGGGCTCTACCCTACACAAAGGACCCCGCGCGGCCTCCTCTTGAACCGACATCTTAAATGATCTTGACGTGGACCACGGTGGCCATCTTAGACCTTGAACCTTGCTGCCATCTTGGATATGTGAAGTCTATGTTGCACTTTTCGATACTACCGCCATCTTGGATTTGTGAGTCGACGTTGCCCTTAGTTCCTGCCACAATTTTTGATGTGCGACATAACGATTGCCATCTTAGTTTACCTTGAAATTTTATCTCGATTCCCGGCCGACATCTTGACAGACCTTCCCGAATTTGACTTTTCAAAGTTCACTTTTCTGAACTTTCAAAAAATCCGTCAAGTAGTTTTCGATTGATGCTTGAACAAACAGGCAGACACACAGAAAGACAAACAGACAACAAACAGAAAAAAAAATTAAAAAAAAATATTTTTGAGTTTTCAATAATGTAAATAACTATTTCAGATAATTTTCCCGCTATTTCATCCAATTTACAGACTTTTTTGCCTCTTACAGTTTTATTATTAGTATAGACTAGCTAATGAGCCCGTCCTTCGCTACGGCAGTCCATAGGCAGAACTCTCTCGCACTTGTCATTATGCATTACCCTGCTGATGCTTACGTCACTGCCGCGCCTCGAATGAAAAGAAACAAGAAAACTGAATCGAATTGGGAAAATAAATTACTGAAAAGTAAATCGTTAGAACTTAGGTAACTGGAAGAGAAATGAACGTAAAATGCCATCTTGAATTCAACAGATTTTAAGGCACCTTCAAATTCTGGTTTATTTAACCAACAATACCATGTTAGTTGGATGGCAAAGATGAATACATAAAGGTGTGGATTGAGATCCGAAGGTAAATAAAGCATCAACAATGCATAAGCCGTCGCCAGGCAACGAAGAAAGCATCATCAACAATGTAATGGCCGTTGCCATGGAGATAATTGGGAAAATGTGGTCAAAAATAGCAATCAAAAATATGAACTAGTTGAATTGCTACAAAAAAAAAAAAGGAGAATAGACATGCAAAATTTCAAGATTGTGTGGTTTTTGGCTTCGGCGCTAAAGACAGATCTACATCAATCTCCAGCATCGAGTGACTCGCTACTGGGCGTTGCTATTTTGGTTACGTGCTGATGAATCATCGTCTCCAAGACTTCGCCGCTGGTTGAACTGACCATCCGTACGATGAAGGGTGCCACGGGACTGATCCCTTGCTGTGAAAGTTCTCCTGCTAAGGCTTCCTCTAGCGGCCCTGGATCAAACTTGGAGATGGACTCGTGGTGGCAGTGGTGGCTCCTAAGCTTGGAGTACTCTCTGAGGGGTCCCCGCCCTGTTGACGAGTGGAAGTGGTGAGCTACTTAAGGCCATATTTCACAGAATTTTTTATTCTTCTATGTAAAAGAGTTGTGCATGGACACTTTAAAATTGTAGGTTTTTTTTTGTTTAGGACTCATAATTTTCAAAATATTTCACTTCAAAGTTGATAATTCAGTGTTTTTGTGTACCAATTTTTTTTATTATCTATCAATTTTTTTCCCTAAATATTTTATATGATCTGTACAAAATGCCGAACAAAATAACTTATTATGAAAGCGATAAATCAATTGCCAAATGTTTTCTGTAATCATTAGTGTTGCTTAAATTAAACATTATTATTCTGATGAGAAACCACAGGCAGTATAGGAGGAAACCTCGGCTGGATCTCGAGCAACTGGGTGACACAAGTGGTCCCAGGGATGCGGCAGGAGTGGACTCGGGCCTCCAGTGGGGGCAGGCACCGTCGGCGACCTGATAGCAGCTGGTTGGCATGGGTCTCCTCAACCTCCCGACGTAGCTGTTCAGTTGTCGGAACAATGCCGCGAGTGTAAATGGCGCTATCTGATTCCCGGTTCTCAGAAACCCATGCCCAATATTTGGTCCTCCGAATTCGGACATGTAAAGGATCCATCCATCTCCTCTTCGGGAATGCCCCAACGGTTTAAGGAACCGAAGGCTGGTAGGTATTAAGTGATGTGACTAGAGGCAGGCATTTTTCACGAAAATATCTGAACGCCTATTAGACTGCAACAAGGTATACCCGCACCTGTGGTTTCTTGTGATTGGCGGCCGTCTGCAAGAGAAATCGTTGCCTTATTTGACCGAGCCACTCAGGACGCGTTTACTTCCACACTGAATCGCTGGGATTGGTGTTGTTACAGTCGATTTGTACCTCGGAGAAATTCCACCGAGTCACGAAACACAGACTGTGCTACAGTGTTTTAACTTTTATCCAGTCTCGAAATCTTTTCGCGAAATCTGCATTCCCCTAGATATGACCCTCCATACGGCCTAGACGTGGTCCATTCGTTGGGCCGTGAATTTTTCGCGAAAATATTTCGAGACTAGCTGCGTGTTAAAACACTGTAGCATCGTTTTTGTTTCTCAATTGGTTGAAGTTTATTTCAGTTGCGTGTCTACTGTCGACACAAGAGAATCACAGCCATTCCGGTGCGAAAGCCAACACGTCATGACTGGCCCGGTCAAATGGGGCAATGAATGGCTTCTTTTGCATTCATCCGCCAATTACTAGGGACCGGAACAATTCGCGGTTTCAATTACCTCTCGGATGAACACCATAGTTCTACGTGCAGGTCAAATGCCACCCACTCATTGGCTGCTGTCTTGTGAAACGTTCCAGCGTAGCAGCCTGTGATTCGATACAGCTTTGGTTGGGTGTTTCTCATTGGCTCAGAGTCATCCAGGTGAGTTTTCAGCCAATAGCAGAGGCAGCACTGAGGTATAACTATTTGTATTTTAGCCTATCGCGAAAAGAACTCGCGAATTTTTCCGGTCTCTAGTTCTAATTTATAATTTTGAATTATAAACGTGTGTTTTCCACGCGCGATCCTGTGACGGTCTGCGTGAAAGCTGCATCGGTGCAGATGTGGTTTCTCCGGCGTGTCAGGGCGTCTAGCGGTCTCTGCCCGGGTCCTTAGGCGGAGGTGCGGCGGTGTTGCCCGAGAATGACAGCCGGATAATGACGGCCCGCGGGCGCAGCTGACCGCGCCCTCTGTCATTGTTCACGTCACGAGAACGCGAGCGTGGGAAACCGAAGCGCGCAGAGGAAGGGATCCGTGGTGTATTTAGAAGGCGTTGACCTCATTCAAGCTCCTGTGGTCCGGAGAATGCCCTCCCCACCCCCACACCTCCTCTCGCCAAGGTTTCCAGCATGCGCTTGCAAAATCGTTGACTGCGAAACGGGGGTTGGTAAACGTGAACATCAAAACTATGTTTTTGTGGAAAATGTTTTGTACATTTTTTTAAAAAGTTTTCTGCAAATTGTATGCATATATAGGCTTAAATATGGGCAGTATATACAACATACAAGCACCCTGGCCACAGATAACTTTTGTCGATGAAAATCCGCTCGCAAAATTGTCTCTCTCTCTAACCCCCCCCCCCCCCCCCCCCCCCCCTCTTTGTCTTTTTCCAACCGAATCCTACAGATTTGCATTTCTTGTCTCAGCTCTTCGTGATAATCGCTGTTTTCCAAACACAGTGGCAGAAGAATACGTGGTACACTCTAATAAAAAAAATTGATGCGTGAAGTCCAGGCACGACAGAAGTGAAACTTCTTGCTTATTAGTAGAGACCGGGAAAATTCGCGGATTCATTTCGTGATAGGCTGAAACTCAAAATTGTGAACATTTCGGCTGGTTCTGCCATTGGCTCGCAGTTTAACTGGATCTCTCTGGGCCAATGAGAGACTTTCGACCAAAGAACCGTCGAATCACGAGCTACCCAGTGGAGACGCCACACAATTTAGTACCCAATGAACACGCGTGTTGACTTGAGAAATGCAGAGGATAATAGAGGCTATCCTAGATGTAATTGAATCCGCGAATTTTTCCTGTCCCTACTTATTAGGTATGGATAAAGATGAATTATTAGTATTTTTTATTAAACCAGAGATAATAATTGAAAATATTAAGGATGCGGGTATGATTTCAAATAAAAAAAGTAATGGCCTTTTTCGCTTCCTGTACACTCGCATCTGTTCACTGGCACTTTTTCGGCGCCTCTTTTGGCGATTTATTCCCTCGTTGCTTTTGATAACTGTACCACTTATCTGTTTTCTGCTTTTTTATTATTTTTTTGCGTGATGTTAAATCACAATATCCAGCTTAATAACATGAAAGAACAAAAAAAAAACACTTCAATCGAACATAAATTACACTTATAAAGTGTATCTCACAAGTCTATAAGTCCTTTTGACATTTAAAATCACACAAGGTTCACATTCCAAAAATAAATTATACTTATAAAGCTAACCTCTTTAGTCTATATTTCTTTTTTTTTTACATCTTCAATTACACTATTCACATAAAAATGAATGATTCTTTTAAAGTTTATTGCACAAATCAATAACTCTTTTCCAAACTACTAATATATATATATATATATATATATATATATATATATATGGTAGCGTCAATCGTTAACCGTTACGAAAACTGAGGAGTATACAAACACAAGCAGCGTTACGAGAATTCTGTAGCATCACTGCTGCGTCATGTCTCCCTCTCCCATCCAGCAGTTACAACTAGCATATAGCACATAGCATATAGCTACGTAACTATCCCTTCCCCCTTGGCGTCTTCCCATTCGACCGCTAGCGCATGGTTGGAGTGGCGTCGCCGCTGACGCACTCTCCTCTACCGGTTCCCCCACCACATACCTCACTATTCCCCTCATGCGATTGGAATTTTCGTAACGCTCGAAAATTTTTGACCCTTTAGCAAAGAAGTTTCACTTCAAAAAATGTTGTAAAATGTACAAGTAATTTATTTGTACTTTTACCATCCCTTGTAAAAAATGTACAACAGCGTGTCTCGTAATACTATTTGCTTGTGAAATTACCAGAGCAATGCTTGTAACGCCAAAAAATTAACTCTTGTTTAAAGGCATAGTTAACCGGAAGTCACAACAGGTCGCAGCAGTAGCACCTCGTGCCAAACTACAAACGTGACATACCTGATTCGCACTGAACTAGTACTATAGCTTCCTAGAGGCTTATGAATAGCATGCTTGGAAAACATATTTTTGTTATTGTTATCCTTAGTTTTTAACTGATCGTTTAGCCCAGCGGCCAGGTTGCTGCTTCTCAGTCTAAACATGTGAAATAGCTTCCTTAGGTTCGTAAAAAAAACCACTGCGATAATGAATTTTCATGAATATCTTAAAAATATTAAATACATCTACAAAACTATGGTGGCCGATAGCAGACGACCAAAATCCAAGATGGCCGCCGACATCCTCTTTTTTTTTTAATTTGGTACAAAGTTCTGTTTTGTAGAGTTACAGGTGATATCGTTGGCAACTGAGTTTCCAAGGATTTTCCTTGTAAATGTAAAAAAAAAATCAGTTTAGACATTTTTTTCTCCTTTTTAAGATTTGTCAAAGCTGACACAATTTGCATGAGACAAGATTATACACTACCGACGTTTGGGAGGCAAATGATTTGGAAGTGGGTTGAGCTGTCAAACGTATTTGTACGGTAAGGAAAATCATGGTTGGTGAAAGATTCTTGTATTTCCCAAGTTTTTTTTTTAATTGTTATCATAACGCATTACCGGTTTCCGATTAGTAAGGCCGTGTCCTTTACCGACGCAGTCTTAACCAAAGGATCCTCTAAATTCACGGTTGCATTTAGTGAGAAACTGAATGAGAGGATAACTGAATTCTAGCGATCATAACACAACTCGGTGTATTAACAAAAAAAACTTTTTTTTCTGTCTTTATTTCTTTGCGTTCACAACATTTTTACATTCTATTTTCGGTTTTTGACGTGATCACGTCTAATAAATCGATGAACGCCGGCTGCATGCACGAAAAAGTGTCCCGTTACGCACATTGTCCCGTTACTATGTGTCCCGTTTCGCTCATTGTACGCTTGCGCCGCATCTATCTCTCTTCCACTCGATTGGAACAACCATCGATTTGACTTTTTCGAGGAACAAACTTTGAAACACTCCCATTCGTTTCCTACTTTTCCTATCATCTTCCTATCCTCAACAGAATAACACAGATTGGAAGAAGTTAAATAGCAAACATGTATAAAAGTTATAGTTAAAATAATCTCTTCGTTAAAGTAATAAACATATTTGAATTAATGAGTGCAAATAAAAGTGAATTTATCAATTAAATTGTAGATTTAATTCCACTCTTTCTTTGTATAGCTACATACAAAATAGTGATAATTCAAAAATGATTTAATTTTATTCATAAAAGTATGCAATCATTTCATCAATGTTTTGTTATGACGTTGTCACGTTAAACTATCGTCCGTAAACCGACTTTACAGACAACCATTTTTTTTAAAAAAACCAAACACCCGGTGGCGTAGCCAGGATCGCCAACATAGCGAATATAGCGAACATAGCGAACACAGCATGGTGCGACCAGTCACAACTGACATTCTGCTGGCTATAATTTACTCGCGTAGCGAATATTGCTAACATAGCGAGCATAGCGCACTATGTGACCGAGCTTTACCCCGACCACCACGATAACACGGTCGAAGCAAGACAAATATTTCGGGGCTTTTTACTTTCTGTTGATGATATACAGCGCCATTAAAAATCTTAAAACTTACACAAATATAACTCCTATGGAAAAATGTTTTCAAAATAAATTTTATATTTATAATGAGCAAAGAAAAATCTTGCAGTACTTAAATTTGTGGTACCAGCATGAGGACTGCGAATAAAAATATCAGTGTTTAAAACATAATTATATTGTCTTTTAAACATTAATGATACATCCCGTTTGTAAATACTGTGTGAACAATGTGACTAAGTACATTTCAAACTAAATATTATTTATAAAAATTTGATCGTAAAAAATGTGAACAGAGTTTAAGAAGAATACAGTTGGAAAAAATTTCTCGGAAAATCATTTAATTTATCGGCTGTTATAAGTGAGATAAAATGTAGAATAGCAATGCACTTCTGTCGGGCTTTTGGGGAGCTTTTTCATCGGGCTGACGTCATAGTGGCCTTTCTTCTTATTGGCTTTATTGTGTGATGTGGCTGTCGTAACGTGTTCGTCAGTGTATTGTGATTCAATTAAAAAATATATACATTTTAATTATTTTAGTTTAGGTTCTATTTTGAGCCACGTTAAGTGATCGATTGGACCGAGGTTTTGCTCTGCATTGCTGCAGGAATCTTCAGGTTTAAGAAATACATGAAACACACGTGTCACGTTTGCATAAAATACATAATACGTACAGCAACATATGTGCAAGCCGGTATTAAACAAAGATTAATTGGAATCACACAACTATAATAGGGCAGTAAATAGGATTGCAATAATCCTTTCAAAAAACATTTCCTCCGCACCCTTATGTAACTAAGTGGCCATACTTTTTTTATTATGTCTCTGCCTGTTCCTTGTCGGGGTAGTTATTATATACTACTTACTGGGAGGCTTCATCCCTTTTTAAAATGGCGGGGCTGGGAGGAGTCTTTGCCGAAAATTACTAGCGGTTTTCCGAAAACCGGACAAAGTACGATGGGTTGGCCGTGTCCGTTGTTCAGACGTTGGTGCTATCTTGCACTTCGACAAAGGATCAACCTTAGAAGCTAAGTTATTTTACTAGAAAATGTCCGGCATGTGTTGCTATGCCTCTTTCAATATTTTTTGTAATTTATTTGGAGTAGGTACACATATACAAAACATCTCTCTCTATATATCTCCCTATCTCTTTATATAAATCTCACTATATTTCTCTATATATGTAAACATTTCTATAGACCTCTCTATCTCTCTAATTATATTTCTCCATATCACTCTGTCTCTCTTTTAAGCTCTCTATGTATTTGTGTTCATATCTATAGTATATCTCAATCCATATCTCTATCTACATCTCTCTAAATCTCTTTATATATCCCTAGTGTATATATATATATATATATATATATATATATATACTAGCTGCAGTACCCGGCTTTGCCCGGGCTGAACACCGGGTGATATATTGTCCGCGAGTTACAGCAAAATTGATAGCGATATGTCCAGTGTGGTGGACATTAAGAAATGACACATAATTACGGTTTGTGTATCTGTGACCTATGGTTTTCTGTTTACCCATGGCGATCAGTTGAAAGGTTTAGAAGTTGATGCGCTACAGCGCCATCTAGCGGCGAGTTAAAAAAATGGTTAGCATAAAAACCTTCTCCATGATAAAAACACTTCGATGTGCCAACTTTCATGGCGATTGGTCAAACGGTGTAAGAGTTTATCGACGTCATACATGCCAACATCCAATTATTATATATATTCTTATATTTCGAAATTTTGGGGGTTTCACTTTTGCGGAAAGTGGATGTTCAGGACCTCGAATGGTTTGGAACACTCCATCTCGAAAGAATATATAGCTATTTGAAATTCCTGAAATTGTCGAAATTTTGGGGCTTTGTTCCCAGAGGGGGGCGGGTGGTTCGAGGACCCTGAATGGCTCGAAAACACTTAAAATCGAAAGAGATAGATTTTTAAAAATTTTTAAACTTTCGAAATTTTGGGGCTTTAACCACCTGGGAGGGGGGGGGGGGTGATGTTGAGGACCCCGAATGGCTCGGAAACACTCCAAATCGAAAGAAATATAAAGGAATATAAGAATGTAGGCATTTACTGTACTCTTATCTACCATAATAACAATATTAACAAATAGAAAGCTTATTACCTACCTATGAATAATTATCTAAATAAATTAATAAATAACTGCATGTTTAAGAATTTACGTACATACATCATATTAAACTTCAAACTATACACACCAAACAAAAACTAAGGATGTTTTTTAAACTATTTTTATTTGTCATAATGTTTAAAACATTTGTAGGATTTGTTTATATTTAAAACTGTGGTGGCCATATTCCTCTTATCCAAAGGAGTATAGAAATTAATAGAGATATCACTCCCTGTACACACCACAAAACTTTGAATTAAGTAAAAAAATAACATAGTCCAAAATGAAACAAAAAGTATAAATAACAACTAATTTGACAAAAAAATTTATACAACTGGAATGACAATGTTAACATCCGCCTGAAAATTAGAAGTAGGTAGGTAAGAATATATATAAGAAATTAAATGAAATTAAAACATACATAAATAAAATTATCTCACAGTCAACCAAACATAATATTTAATATGAAATAAAGGAAGATGGCAATTACACGTAACTATTCTAATTAATAAAAAAAAATAAACTTTCCTGAAATAGTAAAATTCAAATTTTTCAAAAATATATTAAATAATTGATAAATATTTCTGGCTTTCCGTCTCGGCAGCCCTAAGACTCTTGACGCTCAGCAGATAAATTATAAACACTAAACCAAACTCCTTGCAAATAAGTAGGTTCTGTAAAAAAAATTACAATATTGACAAATAGAAAATATTAGTAGGCCCTACCAACCTATGAATAAATTTTGAATAAATTTATAAGTTTAAGAATTTATGTACCTACATAATATTAAACTTGAAACTATCCACACAATAAAAACCTAAGAATGTTAGTGAAACTAATTTTTTTTATTTGTCTTAATACTTAAAATACGTATGTTTCCAAAACGAATCAAAGTATAAATAATGACCAATTTGACAAAAAAAAATTGTACAACTCGAATGACATTGAAAACATACACTTGAAATTTAAAAGAATTATGAGTGCCTTAGGTAGGGAGAAAATATATAAGAAGAAATTAAATTTAAAAAATATGTGCGTGTACTTAGGTACGCGCATGAGAAGTTATACTTATTTGGCATCATTAAAAAATAGTTTTTAATTGCATGCAAAAAAGTTGCGTGGAGTCCCTCCACGTGGAAGAAGTGAAACTTCGTAATGTGGAAATGAAAAAAGGAAGGGGTAGAAATTAATATTTAGTGAAATCATATTGTATCAAATAAAAAATAAATAAAGGAAATAAATTTGTAACGGTTCATAGATTGATCTTCAGAGAGAGAGAGAGAGAGAGACCTATTGAATGTCTATAAAACTAACTTTTTTATGAGAGCAGATTTTCATGAAATAAATCATGAAATCATTCAACGATAAAAGCTGTTTATTTAATCAAGCGGACGGGTTCGCCCCAAGGAGATAATTGATGCGGCGAGACCTCGTGGACATAGATAAATGACACACACTCACTATTTTTGTGTCTATGAAACATGATTTTTTTCTGCAATTTAAATTGTAATATACGAAAACGGTATTGAAAATTGAAACAAATATGGCGACACTACAAACTGTCAAGATCTTTATTTTTTTCTTACTCTCTACTAAGTTCCTTACAATAGCAAAATGTAACGTAATGGCTTGAAAGCTATTGCTCGGCAGACATAGAGGAATGACACTAACAGTTTGTATATCTATGACACACATTACATAAAATTAAGATATATTTTTTTTAACCCGTTTAAAATTTTTTTTTTAGACAAAATATAGCCTATGTCCATCCCCAGGATATAATCTATCTCCTTGCCAAATTTCATTACGATCCGTCCAGCCGTTCAGCCGGGAAAAGGTAACAAACAGACACACAGACAGACAGACAGACAGACAGAGTTACTTTCGCATTTATAATATTAGTAAGGGGATATATCCTCTCTATACCTCTCTCAATCTCTATCTCTCTTTGCGCATATCTTTCTATCTATGTATTTATCTTTACAAAACAGAAGACGAACACACAAACATTCATTTATATATTTTTTACTTATCTATATTTTTATCTATCTTTTTACCTATCACAGGTGTGACATAGGTACATAAAAACACGTGCGCGTTCAAATGAAATTTTGTAAAAATTTCAAAGCAATCGGTGAATAACTTTCGGATATTTAAGATTTTGAACGAGCGGACATGCGCCTTTTTTTTTATTTCTATAGATTGTCTCCGAAAGCCTGGAATCTACTTGAACTGTCGAGACTGTACCTGGGGCGCCAGTGGGCACGCGGCAACGACTGTACTTTCTGCCCGCCGTGGCACTTCGGGGGGAGTGAGCAGGTGAGGCGGGGATAATTTTCATTTTGTCTCACTCCTTGTTTTCTTGCACAGTCACGAATTAATAACGATAAAAAAGTGCGGGAGGCGAGGAAAGGACGGCGGACTAGGGTCATCCCGGACAACGACAGTTCGGAGCCAGGTCTTCAGACGTACCACTGTCATAGTACCCGTATCACTGTTCAGTACCATGATGATACGCTTGCACAGAAAAATTATTTTTCTGCACTTTTACGGAAAATTCCTTTGTAAACCAGTCTCCAGGAAATACATAGTTTGTAATACTACAAGAAATATATTGTAAATTTGTACAACTTATACATGACTATGGTTATTTTTGCATGCATAAAATAAGTTGGTAGAGCTAATACTGATTATAACTTAAAGAAAATTGCTGCGTAATTTTATCTTTTGATCGAAGTATCGTTCAAGCCTAATTTTTTTTTTTTTAATCCGTCGAAAAGATAATCGAATATTCAACAATTTTGCTTTATTTTGTTTTACCTTTGGGACAACACATGGCCATGGTTATTTCTGCATATACAATGTACGTTTTTCGAGATAATACCGAGTATTTCTTACGGAAATTGGCGCATGATTTTATAGTTTAACTGATTATTGAAGCACAATTTTTTTTCGAAACGTTAAAAATATAATTGAATTCTAAAAAATTTGAATTTATATTGTTCTATCATTTATTTTTTACGCAGTTAATACTGGAAAGGTATTCAGGAAAAGGTTTAGAAATAACTTGATATTTGTAGGTACTGGGACAACAGAAATAATAAATGCCCGGGGAAGTTTCCAAACCCAGTGTTACTGCGAACACTATTTCGTGTATTACTGTAGGCTACGTATTATGTCTTTCACAGAAACTTGACACGTGTGTTTCATGTATTTAATAACATTAATATATGTATATGTATTTATGACATGTTTTTACAAAATCAACAAGCAATGAACTTTAGAAAACAGTATTAAAAATAACTGAATAAATAAAAAACATAAATTGCTTCAGTTTTCATTTCTCAAGAAAGAAACATTATGCTTGAAAACGATGGAAATCTAAAAGTCTACTATTCCCTGATATTTTAACGTGACGATCAATATTAAATTAAATTTCAAACATAAGTACAACTTACTCATAAATTTTATATGATTATATCTGACCTCTTCCTTCACACAATCCTGGCTATGATTCTGCCTGGCGGCAAGATTCAAGGTGTGTTGCCAGTGTCAGCTATCTTGGATGACGTCATGGATACCATCTAGGATAACCTTGACGCCGATCCCGATATTAGATTCATCCATCTTGGAGTCTAAAAAAAATTGCAATAACCGCCATCGGGAGTTACGCCATTTTGAATTCCAAAAAGCTAATGTGCTTATACGCTGACATCTTAAAGACATCTTGAAATTTTTAAAAATTTATATAAAATTACAATTTAAATAAAAATATATATATTAAATAACGAATTCACTTACGTCATGGGCTTTGAATAATCTACTTCTTTTGAACCAAGCAAGTATAAAAATTATATATATTTTTTTTAAATTACTTCACGAACTTTAGCTGTTTACAGTTCGATCTTCGATGGATACAATTAATTTTAAGTAAGTTGGGGACATGTATGTTATGATTTGTGTAATCAAATATACGGCATGAATATTGCATAAATTGTATCTTCCCCGGCTTTTATACCTCGTTACGGCGTGTTTACTAACGGGTTAAGGAATGGAGCCTCTGTGATAAAATAAGTTTTTCACCCTGGCTACCACAAAATATTTGCTCCAAGTCACGAATATTAAATTAGACAAGTTCATTGACTTCGACAAGGCACTGTGGTGTGTCAATCCGTAAATTAAATACTTAATCTAAAATAAATTATAAGATGAGGTATAATTCCACTCGCCCACAGCTATGAGAAGATATTCGCCCAGTGATATGAATCATTTAGCGGGCTGTGATTTATCGAAGATATACTGAGACTAGCGGGTAAACTCCAGGTAATCTTAACATTTTTAAACTACTTTTGACAACCATTCTTTTAACTAATCATATGCTGTTTCCGAATATTAATTATGTTTTCTTAACCCATGTGGTAAATTTCGCGGGTTCAATGACCTGCAGGATGAACTTAGTTCTACATACACTCGGTCAAATGTCACCCACTCACTGGCTGCTGTCTTGTGAGACCTCCCAGCGTAGCAGCCTGTGATTCGATAAAGCTTTAGTTGGGTGTTTCTCATTGGACCAGAGTCACCCAGGTGAGTTGTGAACCAATAGCAGAGGCATCACTGAGGTATAACTATTTGTATTTTAGCCTATCGTGAAATGAATTCGCGAATTTTTCCGGTCTCTTCCCATGAAGTAGAACAATTCAAACCCCGTGATGTTCATTCTACAAGATTTACTATTATTTTGCGTCAGTGACAAATCACGTGTTTGCCTGAGTACACGCTATATGGATCGCACGCAGAGGTACGACATGTCCCCCTCTTCTTTTTTGTGTCTGAAATAGTTTGCACACAAATTGTACATACTGCTGCTATTCTCCAACAGTCCAGCTGTAAACGTAATTTTGACTAATCATACGTACGTTGCCCCCCGGCAATCTGCTCGATCTCCCGTGCGCAACGCCGGGACGCACGCCGACGCCGTCTCGCTAATTTGGAATTCCGCGAAAGAACGCAAATTTTCCATGCACCAGAAAGCAGGAATTATTTTGTCCCGTGCGTCGCGGCCCGTTAACCAGGCCACAGAAGCATGCAGGGGGACAAAAAAAATTAAGTATTGTTTCATTTCACCTGAAGTGCACGAGCAGGTACGTATGCGAGGCTTTCCCATTCCCTACATACTAACATGGCTCTCTTTATAACTGTCTTCCTCTCTCTCTCTCTCTCTCTCTCTCTCAGGCACACGGACGAGACATGAACCATCCTGAGCCCACTTTAGACGTCCCAGCCAACAACTGAAAGAGACGACATCCCACGAGTGTTTCTTCAGCTCGTTACCGTTAAGGCCGTTGTTTTACAACAGTAAGGTTCCTCATCAACCACCCTGTTTGAAATTTTTTTTTTTCCCTTTTTCATGTGTAACGTCGTAGCTCCCGCAATACGGCATTTGATGGGAGTATAATTCCATGGGCGTGACGGAAGTAAAGTAACGGAAAAGTGTAACAACCACGGCGCTGACATCTGTTGCAGATGGTGCGAACACAAGTTCACAAAGGGAAACTTTATAGTATTAACTTTTTAGTGAATTTTAACAAAATGGGCAGTATTTCAATAATAATTCCTTGTAGAAAATTAGGTACAAAGCCTGGGTTAGGTTTTTTTTCCCAAGTCTTTTACGCTTTTATCGCAGCCGTTTCAATATACCTACTTATGGTTTAAAATTTCGGTCTGCAAATCAAATGATTTGTTAGTCGACGTAGCTGCTCCGTCAGCGAATTCTAGCAGTGGGTGCAGAAACTAACTGTGATTCGTGTCCATAAATGTAGTTGAAAACACAATTTGCGTATATTTATCAGGCTTGGCATCGTTTTAAAGAATTCCACGTTAAACTTTGTGTCTGAGTTTTGTATTATAATTGTATTTGAAACATGACAACACATGAATTTGCTCTTTATCGATGTTAGATATAAAACAGTATACTGAAAGACTCGCTGAAGGTTTTTTTTTGTTCATTTCAGATTCATGTGAAATCTCGTTTCATAGATAATACAGATCAATGAAATCTAAGTGTATGTCTGCGCATTTCAATTTATTATTATTTTAAAAAATTTCCTATAAGCAAATTACATGCATAAACTAAATTTTACGCGTAAAAAACCTTTAATGTTTCTGGCTGTGCGAAATGATTTAACTCAAACACTTCTGTTGCTATTGACTTGTAATTGACATAAGTTTTAGTTAAAAAATCCATAACTTATTAAGTTTTAATTTGATTGTGATGTCTTAAGCAGGCCAAAAAATATAACGTTAATTATAGACCAAATTCTAATAGCAATTATCATTTATTATATTTTGGTTGTTAAGTTTTAAGAAAAAAATTAATTACAATTGACTTATTTATTAATAAATAAATCTAATTTATTAAGTAATTATCAAATTACGATGGAGTTGTATGTTGATAAATCCAATGACGTAACGTAAATAGCTGTTTTAATTTTTTTGCCATAATTGTACCTTGCAATACCATAAGACATTCTTTAAATAACTGTATCTAAATTGCTGAATTTCCCTTCCTGAAATATGTTTCTTCGTATCTGTTTCCTCGAAAATGTAATCTTTCAAATGCGTAGTATTTACATTTGTATTTTAAAATTTATATGGCTCCTCTCTACTTAAAAAATTAGTATGTACCTACACAGTGCCTTTAATTGCACGTTTTAAATATTGTGTGGTTATTTTTATCATGTCACTTTTTAGCAATTCAGTAATTCTTCAGTGGTTGTCGGACTCCAGATAACTCTTATGTTCCTCTCTTAACCCTCTTTGCCTGCCTCTTGTCTATGGGCGACGAGCTGGTGGTTTTTTCAAGCTGACAGCTGGAGCTGAGTTCCGCAAACCCACATATTTATTCAATTCAGTACACGTCTACTCGGGTTCACATAGAGTGGACGAGCTTCAGAAGGAAACGCGTGATTTGAAAACTGATCAAGATATCCATGTGGTGTCTGTTCACGAAAAAATAAATTTAAAAACGAGCTGAGGGCGGGTGGGCTTTACGGTTTCCGTATTACGTAAACTGTATTTTTAGGAAAGAGAAAATTACTAAAACGCTAGTCTTCAGAATTATTTGTAGACATGAAACGCCCGGTAAAGATTCTTGAACGCACTCAATCGCTATCATCACTTCTCCGTTTTATAATGTCATGGTGACCGCTCAAACATCACAGTTATCATGTGCACGACGAGAAGACTGCGCGCCAGCTCAGAGGCGATACCGCGCTAGAAGCACCAGCTAGTGTCACACTTATCATCCAGCCTCACTAACACAAATACACCCCTTGCCAGGAAGACCTCTTAAATCACTTAAACACCTTTATTACTATAAGCTCGCTGCCAACTGAGACCTCACAATGTTCCCTTATTTGTGATATTTAGCTAATTGCTCGTTTCCTTCAGTTCTCTTTGAGAAATGCAATATAAAGCTATCTTTGGACACTATTCTCTTTTGGATTACAAGCCAGAAATCGAAGTAATGTGTTTGGTTTTGAAAGATTCGTGTGTATTTATTAAATAAATTGAAACTTTCTGGAATGGTTTTTGCTCATAAACAAACCTAAAATGCCATTGGACATACCTTGCCTACCTAACAAACTTTGTGAGAATGCGATCAACGGTTCGAAAGGTATCACCAGACAAAGTCGAATACAAACATACATACAATCGCCGATCGGTCTAGTTGTTGGGGACACCTTGCTTCGCTCGGTCGATACACAGACGTAAAGGGCGGTAATTTATCACCCGACTCTCCGCGGGCACTTGGTTTGATGCCCGTGTCTGGTTGCTGGACCTCGAGCACAGAACAAGGCGGGAGATATACAGAATGTCCATAAAAGAATGTCCCATTTATAAATTTTTATACTATCAACTTTAAGCGTTGTACAGCCAACCGTCTGGTCAGCTGAGCGAGGTACGGGGCTGAGGCGGTGACTATGCTGGGTTGCTGGCCCCAGCCGCTGGTCATTGCCGAAGCTCTAATACCCTCCCGATCAACAACAGGGAGCGATCCCTAACAGTTCTGTTTTAAATTATGCTTTGGAATGTAAAAAAACAAACGAACTGGACATACTCCCACCCTACACTGATAGGGCGCGTATGTGGGAGGGAAACTTGAGAATGCCGGCCGTTGGTCGGAATAATCTGTAGCGTTGTAGTGGGTTGGTTCAAGGTCACAATTAAAGTAACTCCTATCAGTTTTAGGTAAGGGCATGCGCGAATACTACTTTGTTGTTTTCTCGCTTGCAGCGCGAAAAAAATGGCTCTTTCCCCAATTAGCTGAGGGTGAAACTGTAAACTTTATTTGGCAACAGAATGGACCCCCCCATTCCTTCCCCTTTGGAATCTCATTGTACGAGAGTGGTTGAACGTCCTAATCCCTGACCGTTGGATTGGTCGTGATGGTCGAGACGACAGAGCTCTTTTTCGCTGGCCTCCACGTTCACCTGACATAACGCCATGCGAATTTTTCTTCTGGAGCTTTATAAAAGATCGTGTCTACGTTCCGCCGCTACCTAATGATTTGCCAGAGTTGAGACGCAGAATTCAATAGGCTATTGCTTCCATTACTCCGGGCTTGTTAACCAAATTGTGGGATGAATTGGGCTCTAGGTTTGATATGTGCCATATAAAAAATGTGCAAAAAGTGAACATTTGTAAAAAAAATATAAGTTTACCTTTAAATTGATGTATGATTTGTTGTAGATAGTCTAAATTAAACTTTTATAATATACAATTGAAAATAGTTCATTCTTTTATGGACATCCTGTAGAAGAGCTACTCTACATTGGAAACTGAAACAATGTTTTGCGCGGTGTGTGACGCTATCTGTCGGGTGGGCCTATAACTACTAGCAAAAACAACTCGGACAGAAGGTTCAAATCCAAAGTTTTAGGTTTATAACGTTAATTAAACTACTTGACAACTAATTACTTAGTAAAAAAAAATTTAAACCTTGTTAAAAAAATTAATGCTTTTTGTAATAAAAAATGTTATTTATAAAAAGGAAGGAGATGCAAAATTTCTCATACTCATGCCACATCACAAAATATGTGGCTATCAAAATAAAGTGAATTAATTTTCACAGGTTTGTTTGCTTATGCATTACTTCTCACAATCAACTAAAAACACACTTTCATTTTTGTATGAACTAAAAAGTAAAAAAAATAATCTTTTAATTGAAATCATTTCTTCAACAGCAACAACTTTGTAAAAGTTTTTTTTAATTCGGTCCCTTGATTTCGAGGTCTCTTCAAAAATATACATATCTATGAGGCACTTTGTAGAAAAAAAAAACAAAAACATTGTTCACATGGCCACTACGGGCGATACAGTCACAAGAATATTTATGTATGAAGTCGTAACTCCTCCAACGCTCGGCTACTGGTTGGCTGCTGGGGGCGGCTTCTGGCAGCTGATGCTCGCTTCACGGGGGTCGGGCGGTGGTGATGGTCCCGCAGCGCCACGGTCCAAGTAGAGGTCACCGTCGCGCGCCGGGCCCACCGGCCGCTAGGATGTCCTTGTTGCGGTCGTCAAGCTGGTGGTTTGTCGTGGGGGTGCTCTGTCGTGGGGGTGCTCTGTCGTGGGAGTTGTCTGTCGTGCAGGTGGTCTGTCGTGGGGTGTGCTCTGTCGTGGGGGTGCTCTGTCGTGCAGGTGGTCTGTCGTGGGGGTGCTCTGTCATGGGGGTGGTCTGTCGTGGGGGTGGTCTGTCGTGGGGGTAGTCTGTCGTGGGGGTGCTCTGTAGTGGGGGTGCTCTGTCGTGGGGGTTGTCTGTCGTGCAGTTGGTCTGTCGTGGGGGTGCTCTGTCGTGGGGGTAGTCTGTCGTGGGGGTTGTTTGTCGTGCAGGTGCTCTGTCGTGGGGGTAGTCTGTCGTGGGGGTTGTTTGTCGTGCAGGTGGTCTGTCGTGGGGTGTGCTCTGTCGTGGGGGTGCTCTGTCGTGGGGGTGGTCTGTCGTGGGGGTGGTCTGTCGTGGGGGTGGTCTGTCGTGTGGGTAGTCTGTCGTGGGGGTGCTCTGTCGTGGGGGTGGTCTGTCGTGCAGGTGGTCTGCCGTGGGGGTGGTCTGCCGTGGGGGTGCTCTGTCGTGGGGGTGGGTTGTCTTGGGGGTGCTCTGTCGTGGGGGTAGTCTGTCGTGGGGGTTGTCTGTCGTGCAGGTGGTCTGTCGTGGGGGTGGTCTGTCGTGGGGGTGCTCTGTCGTGGGGGTGGTCTGTCGTGGGGGTGGTCTGTCGTGGGGGTGCTCTGTCGTGGGGGTAGTCTGTCGTGGGGGTGCTCTGTCGTGGGGGTTGTCTGTCGTGGGGGTGCTCTGTCGTGGGGGTAGTCTGTCGTAGGGGTTGTCTGTCGTGCAGGTGGTCTGTAGTGGGGGTGGTCTGTCGTGGGGGTGGTCTGTCGTGGAGGTGCTCTGTCGTGGGGGTGGTCTGTCGTGGGGGTGGTCTGTCGTGGAGGTGCTCTGTCGTGGGGGTTGTCTGTCGTGCAGGTGGTCTGTCGTGGGGGTGGTCTGTCGTGGGGGTGGTCTGTCGTGGGGGTGGTCTGTCGTGGGGGTGGTCTTTCGAAGGGTGGTCTGTCGTGGGGGTGCTCTGTCGTGGGTGTGGTCTGTCGTGGGGGTGGTCTGTCGTGGGGGTGCTCTGTCATGGGTGTGCTCTGTCGTGGAGGTGCTCTGTCGTGGGGGTAGTCTGTCGTGGGGGTTGTCTGTCGTGCAGGTGGTCTGTCGTGGGGGTGGTCTGTCGTGGGGGTGCTCTGTCGTGGGGGTGCTCTGTCGTGGGGGTTGTCTGTCGTGCAGGTGGTCTGTCGTGGGGTGTGCTCTGTCGTGGGGGTGCTCTGTCGTGCAGGTGGTCTGTCGTGGGGGTGGTCTGTTGTGGGGGTGCTCTGTCGTGGGTGTGGTCTGTCGTGGGGGTGGTCTGTCGTGGGGGTGGTCTGTCGTGGGGGTGCTCTGTCGTGGTGTGCTCTGTCGTGGGGGTAGTCTGTCGTAGGGGTTATCTGTCGTGCAGGTGGTCTGTCGTGGGTGTGGTCTGTCGTGGGTGTGGTCTGTCGTGGGGGTGGTCTGTCGTGGAGGTGCTCTGTCGTGGGGGTAGTCTGTCGTGGGGGTTGTCTGTCGTGCAGGTGGTCTGTCGTGGGGGTGGTCTGTCGTGGGGGTGGTCTGTCGTGGGGGTGCTCTGTCGTGGAGGTGCTCTGTCGTGGGGGTAGTCTGTCGTGGGGGTGGTCTGTCGTGCAGGTGGTCTGTCGTGGGGGTGGTCTGTCGTGGGGGTGGTCTGTCGTGGGGGTGCTCTGTCGTGGAGGTGCTCTGTCGTGGGGGTAGTCTGTCGTGGGGGTTGTCTGTCGTGCAGGTGGTCTGTCGTGGGGGTGGTCTGTCGTGGGTGTGGTCTGTCGTGGGGGTGCTCTGTCGTGGAGGTGCTCTGTCGTGGGGGTAGTCTGTCGTGGGGGTTGTCTGTCGTGCAGGTGGTCTGTCGTGGGGGTGGTCTGTCGTGGGGGTGGTCTGTCGTGGAGGTGCTCTGTCGTGGGGGTAGTATGTCGTGCAGGTGGTCTGTCGTGGGGGTGGTCTGTCGTGGGGGTGCTCTGTCGTGGGTGTGCTCTGTCGTGCAGGTGGTCTGTCGTGCAGGTGGTCTGTCGTGGGTGTGGTCTGTCGTGGGGGTGGTCTGTCGTGGGGGTGGTGGCTCCGCGAGCTGTTCTTCTGCTGGGTGATCACGTGTCGGTGATCCTACAGTGTGGCTCGTGGATCTGGGACAGGCCAGTCCTGTGCAGGAGTGTTTGTCTTGGAGTTGCGCGGGGTGATGATCCTAGTAGCAGTCAGGTGCCCGAGCATGTATGAACGTGTGATTGGGCGGAGGTCGAAGCGTGATGAATGGTCCCAACCTGGCCATGCATAGTGCATTTTTAAATAAGCTTAAAATAAGAACCAAGCAATAAAACAAAACTAATAATTTTAATGGGAAAAAATCGTGTGGGTACTTCATAACAGTTGTCTTCAATTTGCTATCACTAATGTGCATTCTTTAGGATGGTCATGATGAAAATTAAATATTAGAGCGATGCTCTCTTGTTATCAGTTATCTTAAATTTTCTATCACTAATGGCTTTTCTTTACAATAGTTATTATGAAAATGGATGAAGACAGCAACGTAGCTATGTTAAAAAACGTATTGTGAAAGTTACTGTCCGGCGATTGGGCCCTCCACTACTCAAAGAAACCAGGTGTCTGTCTCCCGGGACCTCGAAGGTGCGAGTCCGCTGCGATGACCGTCGCAGGTGTCCGAGGAGCAGGTAACCGACGTGAAGGCGGGGGATGGTTTTATTTTCGCGCGCACGAACCTGTCAGTTCGGCCCGAAGGCGCGAGCAGGCCCCGCTTTGTGACCGGTCATTGTGTGCTCGTTAGTCATCCCGACTACACTCCGTGCATCTCCCAGTCGCGCTCTTCTCCCGTGCTGTCATGCCCTCGGGTCTCCGGGACAGATGTTCAGTTCTTGTGCTACCGTTATTTCACTCTGTATTTTTTTCTTTTCGGAAATGTAACTTAAATTAATCATGAAAAATTACAGATATTCGAACATTTTTTACGTTGACACGAAAACAACAACTGTATCGCTACAAAAAAAATATGTTCGTAGTAATACTGGGTTTCTATTCTTTCATGCACGTGTTAACTGTTGGTACACGAAGCACAGCCATTCAGTGCGGAAGCAAACGCGTCCCGAATGGCCTGGTAAACTAAGGGACATTGCTGCTCTCGCAGACGGTCACCATCACAAGGGAGATACCACGGACGCGGGCGTACCTTATCACAGTCTGAAAGGTATTCAGGATTTTTTCGCGAAAAAGACGTGGACCTAATTTACCGTGTAGTGCTATACCGTACACGGGTTTACAAAACAATGGCGGTTTTCTTGTGTAACACAGTCCATCGCTTGAGTGAATAACCCTACTAGCGATGCTAGAGAGCGTAAGCTTAGACTGACTTTACAGGACGGTTGAATCGTTTATACCATACCAGGTTATTTATTTAAATAATGGCTTTATTAATAATTATTGCCATAGTTTAAATTCAAAACTTTATTCAACTTCAAAAAACTCTATTTAAAAATCGTAATTTGAGGTTTTATGCTATAAGTAGCTTGGCTTCTGGGTTGTAGCCGCGTCCAAGGCGACATATATCACCGATGTTTCGGTCGACATTGCAGTCGCCATGATAAGCGTAGAGTTACCTACAGAGATTATTCAAGTTCTTCTGCCTTTAATACTCTCGCCTGAGAGGAGTGTCGATTGGCTACAGCTGTGGGCCAATCACAGCCTTCCTTTCGTCTAGTTGGCCTGTTTGTTTGGCCAATCGGAGCTGGGCTTCTTCTAACCTGATGATGGCGACTGCAATTTCGACCGAAACGTCAGTGATATATTCGCCATGGATGCGGCTATAACTCAGAAGCCAAGCTACTTCAGATAATGGCCGTGAAAGCTTGCGATCTTTATGTTGAGCTATACAATTAGTTTTAACGATATTTTTGTGACGTAGGTAGCTACCTCATATTTAGAGGCCCGGAATTTTTTTTTGTCACCTGTAAGTCTGCAAAAATATATATCTCGGTATTGATTTTATTATTTGTTTACACTTGTTCCGCCACACCTTCTGCGAGTGTGGACCAGTCAACTACCAGCAGCACTGAAAAGACAATCACCTCGACCTATCAGAAGAAGGGGGAAGCCCTACAGTAAGAAATCAGCCAATAGGAAAGCATATGTTGGTAGAGTGTTCATAAGACTGTGAATTTTAGAATTTCGGGACGTGTACTCATATTGGTTTGTGTATGGTTTGCCGCGGAAATAAACTGTATATTAAGGGAGCCGCGTGTCTAAAAGGTTTGCGAACACCTGGGCATAAGTTTATCTGAGGGACTCTGAGCCAGTGGAAAACCCTCAACACTGGAAGTGTCGGCTTACAGGCACCGTAGTTAACAGACTTCACAAGTCAGTAGCCAATGAGCAGGTGGCATTTGCCCGAGTACGAAGAGAATCGTGGAGTCTATTCTGGAGATCCTCGAAACAGTAAATTTTTCAAGCCCGTACTTATGAATAAACGAAGAAACGAAAGTCTTAAGAGAATCTTATATTTATGGATGTCATTCTTAAACAAAATATTTGAAAAAGTCTTTAAATGAAAAAAAAATCCTTTAATTTATATTAATTGTGTAGGTTATTTTGCCCCGCTGTCTATTCTGCAACTATGTAGAGTAATAATATAGACATTTTCTGGCTTTTTTTCTTTTAACAATATTATTTGCCTTCAATAAATTTTGACGTGTATCCTGTCGCTACTATAGATGTTGCCGAAATTGATTATTCTTTTTTTTATGCTTCGTAATATAATCCTTATTGTGTAGTCAATGACACTCGTTATAATCCGTGTATGAAAGGAATTGTGATATATATATATATATATATATATATATATATATATTTATAGGCCTATTTTTCTTTCTATTATCCTTACACCCTAATATTAATGTAAAATAAGTCGTCACGTTTTATGCATATCGCCAGTGAAAGTGAATCTCGAATTGAAACTACTCATTTCAAAGGATTTTTTTTTTACCTTTGAATATACCTATATTAAGTTTATGTATCTAATCTTAACTTGTCAAGATTTTTCGTTTCTATATATAGTTTACTATTACAATGAAAATCTAATATATTTCTAAACATATGTAAATGGCAATAGAAACGGAATTGAAACTCTAAATTATACAGGAGCAAAATTTTTGATAAATATATCTCCTTAATTAGAATATAAAGTTCACTTTTATCATTTAACAGTTTTTTTTAATAATAAGAAATTTATTGCATGTAATTTTATGTTGAGTACAGATGTATAATTCATGTTTATTATTTGAGGAAAATATTGTGGGTGAGATATTGTAGGTTTTCCCTCACCGGTTACAACGCAGTGATTAAATTTCTAGGAAACGCATTTGCAGCAATAAATAAGACACGAGGGGATCGGAACGATGCGGTTGGAAGTGGGCAGCTAAGCGAAACAATCACAATAGACTGTCGGTACTGTCGTTTCCCTTCTTCACCCCTCCCTCCTGCCCACGACAACACACCTCTGACACCTGACGTCATTTCCTGTGATATCGCCCGCCCCCCGCCGCTCATTAGTAGCGCCGCTAATTGCGTTTTAATAGCGGCGCCCCCCCCCCCCCCCCAGTCGTGACGTGGCCACGAAGGCGGCCCGTGAAGGCGCGGGGGGAAGCGTCGAAGCCGCGGCGACAGCTGAGCAGCCGCGGAGAGCGTAATGACCCACGGCGGCCGCCATTGGTCGGATCGGCCGTAACCACCGGGCTGGCCTCGCTAATGACCAATGAGGGGTCGTCACTTCCGCCGGCCGAGGAGGCGAAGCACCGGAGCGCTCCTCGTGGTTCCGTTACGCCGTGTGCGCACTTGCCAAATACGTCTTGATTTCATAACGCGCGAGTACGTCTTCAAAATTGCTTCCATAGCGGGAGGTAATTAAAAAAAAATTGGTTGTCTGTAAAGTCGGTTTACGGACGATAGTTTAACGTGACATCATAACAAAACATTGATGAAATGATTGCATACTTTATGAATAAAATTGAATCATTTTTATTTTAATAATAAAAGAATAAATACTTGAAATTATACTAGTAATCAGATTTTTAAAATGCAAGAATAATTAATCTTTATTGCCAAAATTGTTGTTGTAATAAGCAATGAAAACCACATTAACTTTTCACTTCACTTTATAAACAGTCGAGTGGAAGAGAAATAGAAGCAGCGCAAGCGTACAATGAGCGTAACGGGACACAGCGTAACGGAACAATGTGCGTAACGGGACACTTTTTCGTGCGTGCAGCCGGCGTTCATCGATTTATTAGACGTTGTCACGTCAAAAAAGAAGTGTGCTAGTATTTCAGTGCTCTCCAGTGATGAGTGACATCTGCCTGGGTAACGAATGAATTCATGTGTTCTCATGTTGCAAAAGAAAGGAATTTTTTTTCTGAGCTGAATCGCAAATGCAACATTTGATGTGAAGATGAGTCGCTCTTGTCCTTTCATGCGTCTGTGTGGCTATCGATGTGTTTGTGACGCTACCTCTAGATATATATGTAACGATAAATTGTTGCTTAGCTAGTAAACTACTTTCATCACTATTTCATGTTTGTCTATGAATAAGTATAATAACGCTTAAGCTGGACGTGTTCGAATTGAAATTTGTCTGAAATACTGTTGGAAATATGAGTAAATTCTAACTGCAAGAAAATATTTTTTTGTTAATACACAGAAAAAAAATTCTTTTGTGTAATTTTCTTCAAGATTTCTTTGGAAGACAGTTGCCAAGAAATAGTATGTAACACTACAAGAAACATATCGTAACATTGTACAAAACATGGCTATGGTAATTCTTGAATATATGAAATACGTTTTTCGAGATAATACTGAGTCTTTCTAACTAAAATATCTTCAACTTTATTAATTGCATTTTTTTCCCGTTGTCTATCCCGAAACTATGTATAATAATATAAGCATTTTTTCACTTTTTTCTTTCATCACTATTATTTGCCGCCAAGGATTTTTTTATTAAGACGTCGCATTTTTATGCATACTGTCAGTGATTAGAGAGTCTGGAATTTAAACTGCTCATTTAAAATTATTTTTTTCTTTCATTTTCGTGTAGTGACCAAATATGGGGAAAGTATTAAAAATCACTTTTATACACGTGTACATAAATTCTTTCCGATCACTTAACATAATTTTTTAACAATGGAAAAAATAATCGAATGTTCAACAATTTTACTTATTGATATGCGCAGTATATAATGGAAAGGAATTTAGGAACGGTTTACAGATAATTAGTTTAAATTATGGAGGTACTGAGACAACACGCAACATAAATTGCCGGGTATGAATCCTAACCCAATATTAGATCTACTGCAAACACTATTTTGTAGTAATAAGTACAATTGTTTCCATGTTAATATAAAAAAGTACAAATATCTATAATTTTACATGAATATTTCTGTTCCATTTACAAAATTAATATTACAATGTACACTTAGTTCTTTTAGCGTAGAAAGAGTTCAGGAATCCTTTCACAGTTAGTCTCTCGCTGAATGTAGCCTTGAAGTTAAATGAACTTGATTAAGGCTTTATTCGGGAAAAGCAATGGAGTTAAGAATTGTCAGGAAATGGCATACTGTGACGTAGGTTAAGTCGCTCCATACCTAACCATCGCCATACTACAACATTCAAAACATTGCTGTAATCATAATTGGCCACGTGAATTGGTACTTAAAAATCAAAAATTATAATTTCCGTCGTTAAACACAGGTACTTCCATTAAATTCTGTCACTTTTAATTGTCCCAAACAAAGATAGAGCGAGCAGGTATAAGTGTTTCAATTTTTGCCGATCACGAAATGAATCCAGAAATTTCTTCGGTGTCTGCCTGTTTTATGTTATGCAATTCAACCCATTTGCGCTAAATTATATTCTCTTCCTTGCTAAAAAAATATTTATACTCACTCAAATAGGTCTACTTAATAAAACCTTAGCCCTAAGGGGTATTATACCCCGCCATTTTAAATTTTTCCATATTTTTTCTATAATAATTATTTTTAACTATTTATCCTATTATTCTGGCATGGCACGGTACAAATAGTATCTCTCAAACCCTCTATATCTTTCTGCAACCACGTGTTTACTAACAGATTCTTGTCTGAAAGTGCCGCAAGGAAATAACTTATTTCACGCTGGTGAGTACAAATATCATAATAATAAGACCAGTTCACATGTGTTGACTTCAATAAGTAACCAAAGCTAAGCACTATGTCATTTCTACTCAAAAAATTTAGCACGGGAAATTTATGGCAAGCGGTATCAAAATATTTCAAATTGGAAGACGGCAGGGCCCAATCATCCTTAATCCTTTTACCCCTTACTGAAAATACTACGTGTTAGACGATAAAAATATGTCCCAGTTTCAAAGGTGTATTATAACAGTTTATTTAAACTAAATCACAAATCATGCATTAAGTTGAAGGTGAACGAACCTTGTTTTATCTTACAAATGTTCAATATGTGCACCTTTAGTTACACGGCACACATCCAACCTTAATTACAATTCTTCGCACACAGTTGGGTTGACACGTCCGTAGAAATAGAAGCAAAAACCTCTTCAATTCTGCGTCTCAACTCTGACAAATCATTAGGTAGCGGCGGAACGTAGACACGATCGTTTATAAAGACCCAAAGGAAATAAATCGCATGGCGTTATGTCATGTGAACGTGGAGGCCAGCGAAAAAAGAGCTATGTCGTCTCGACCGTTTCGACCAATACAACGGTCAGGGGCTCCATCCTGTTGCCAAATATAGTTTACAGGTTCAACCTCTATTAATTGGGGAAAGAGCCATTCTTTCGCGCTGCAAGCGAGAAAACAATAAAACTGTTTGAGTTACTCTTTAATTGTGACCTAGAACAAAAACTTTTAACTGATGAAGAAATGTCTTTAGTATTTAAGTAAGTTTTATATATTGTTATAACTTTGTACCTGTACTTTACTTAAATACCTACTATTTTTTATTTAATTATATTTTCATTTATTCATTTAACAATGTTATAATTTATACGTTTTATGTTTATACATAATATTGAATTTTAATAAATTGCTCTTTTTAACTTTCATCTTTATATAACTAATCTAAAGTGTCTTAGGTTATATTTTATATATTTATTTCTCAGTTATAAATTTACAAATGTTAGAATCGTCAAAATACCGCATGTAATTTGAAGTGACTAGATGCACTCACATACAAGCTTGCTTTCGTGAGTGCTAAATTTCCTGGTTAATTAAGTGAATATTGTTAACAAAGTGTTAAAAAATGGGAAATAAATTATTATTATTATTATTATTATTAAAACTTTACAACGCTTACAGTTGATACTATTAAAATCTATAATTGGGACATTCTTTTATGGACATACTGTACTGCCATATTATCTAATGGTAAATATTTAAGCTTATAGGTTTAAGTTAATTTTGCGCAATAGTTGAAAAATGAGAGAATTATCAGAAGTTTAAGCCATACGATTTACATAAGCTAGTGCGTGTTATGTGTCGTTGGCTGCAGCGACGGCGATATTTCGGTACGCGGCCCACGGGTTGGTCACCGCTGTCCACAGAGCGGACAAGTCCGGGCTTTTGTCATGGAAATCTGCCTAATGACGCGGGCTTCCAAGGAAGAGTGTGGGAGGAACAAGCGAGCAAGGCACGAGAAGAGACGGGGCAAAGAAACCACCCCTTACATTCCTTCCATGTGTATCTCAGACCCCAAACCCCGAGGTGGTGTGTGAAGACACTCATTGTTAAACAATGTTTACATTATATTTACGAATAACCCTGGTTTGTGTTATCCAGGGTTAGTTCACTTACACCTATTTCTTCATAAATGTTCGTGTACTGAGCTTACTTTCTTTAGACATGCTTTTTTTTTTCAAAGTCTACTGAAAAATATTCATCCATGTGCGTTTTTACTCTGTTTAGATTTTTTTAAATGAAACAGAAATATAAATTGTAAATTTTGTATGTTTAAATGAAAACAACTGTATCACTACAAAACAGTGTACGCGGCAACACTGTGTTTGGATTCTTTCCCGGGCATTTTGTGTTTTGTGTTGCCCCAGCACCACCAATAGTTAACAGTTATTTGTACAACAAACCCTGAATAGCTTTCCAGTAATAACTGCGCACATAAATAAGGATAATGCCCGAAAAAATGAAGTCATGCTGTTAAATATTCTACAAAACGTAAGTACTTCACATTTGCAAAAAAAAAAATAACCACAGCCATGTGTTGTACAAAGTTACAATAACTGTGTTGTGAAAGTACAGAAAATGTTTTCCTGTGTACAGTAGAACACAGGATTAGAAATAAATACCTGGAACTACAATTTTTTTTTTCTGTTTATTTGAAGTCCTTGTTCTGAAAGTAATTAAATTTATTTACTGCAATTCTAACAGTGCGTGTATGGGAAAGGGGATTGCGAAGTAGTGGTTATGGAGAGTGGGAGGGGGGGAGGAAATTGGTCGCACACGTGAGAAACAGGCTATGTCCGAGCGGCAGACGGCCGTTATGGCCAAGAACAATGGCGGGCAGCGGCCTCCGGAAGGTTTCTGACCAGTGGGTTGATGGTTGGGGGTTGGAGGGGGCAGAAGAGACACTTCTGGGGCGGCCATTCAAGGGCGCAGGGCTCGGCCAGCGGTCATTAGGACGCAGCTTTTCACCGAGGTCCGCGGCGCGATGGTGCCGCCCCACCCCTCGTGTCTTTCTCTGGTACTCGGGGGGGGGGGGGGGGGGCTTTTGTGCCCCTCCGGGTCGGACCCCACCTGGCCTCTACGGCCACAGAAGAACCACCACCGCCGCTTGTCTCCTGGAACCTACGCGCCCGTAATTCGAATAATGAGCGGGCTTACCTACTCGTTTCCTGAGGCTTAGAAGGCTCTAAGGTATTAAGAAGGGAAGTGGAGGGCATTCATTCCCTTTTGCATCGCCGCGTTGCCCTGTTTTCGCGCGCCACCCTTCAACAAAAGATTCCTTTGGGATACAGTTGCCAAAATTACCACAAGAAATATATTGTAACTTTGAACAACACATTGCTATGGTTATTTCTGCAGCAATGTGGAATGCGTTTTTTTTTCTCGAGATAATACTGAGTATTTCTTACGAAAATCGGTCCAAAATTTTATTTTAAAATGGTGGTTTTATTAAGTCATAATTTTTGAACCGTGACAAAGATAATAGAACATGCAGTAACTGGATTTGGTTTGGTTTCATTATGCTTATTTTTGTAAATATTGAAGGTACTGGGACAACACAACACATAAATTGCTGGTTAAGAATCCGAACCCAGTATTACTGCGAACAATATTTTGTAGTGATACATTTGTTTTCATGTGAATGCACATATTTAAAAATATCTGTAATTTTACTCGAATATTTTTGTTCCATTTATGAAACATGTAGCCCGCAGTTTGGTAGTGTGCCCTTGGGCGAATCCTTTCCCCTATGTGTGATCACAGGCGTCGTATGTAGCCCAATAAGTTTTCTCGGAATCGCACTGAAGAAGGGTTTGTTTTGTTTGCCTCAACAATATATAGGTTTTTAAATGGCCAAATAAAGTATTATTTTGTTGATTTGAACAAATATTTTGTTCTATGAAAAATTTAGTTGGGCCGACAAAACATTTTTGTGTACTTAACGATGTAGGTATTTACTTTGTTAGGGAGTACATAATCAGTGTTGCTGACCATGAAATTTGCTATGGCCAAACAAATCCTTCATACAAAAAGGTTTAATTTGTTTCGTCATAAGTAGAGACCGGAAAAATTCGCAGATTCATTAGGCGATAGGCTAGAATTCAAATACATATACCTCTTAGATAATTTTGCTATTGGCTTACTGTTCATCTGGACGCATCTCAACTAATTATAAACCCTCAACCAAAGAAGGATCGAATCACAGACAAACCAACTGAGACGACTTACAAGTCAACAGCCAATGAACTTGCGTTACTTGCCCGAGTGTACATGGGAATGTGCAGTCTATCCTGATGGCCATCGAAACCGCGAATTTTTCCGGTCTCTAGTCATAAGCTATATATATATGTATATATATGTATATATATGTATATATATATGTATATATGTATGTATATATATATATATAGAGAGGTGTGTGTATGTTTGTGTGTCTCCAACAAACCTTTTTCGTTGTGCGTTCCGTTTGCCAAATGCTCACATTCCGTTGATGCCCCAAGTGAAGTCCCGTACATCGCGACGCAAGGTTTCATACAGGCTCCTGATGAGCTGATAACAAGTACCTAGCTACGGAGGTTATAAGGAAACTAGGAAAGCTGGCCTAATGTTATTCTTGTGGCACTACGGCTTGTTGGCTTGCAAATCGTGATTAATCGGTCATGTTCGGATGTGTTCACCTCTCGTGGCCTATGATCAGTTTTTCGGCGGCCATTTTAGATGAAGCCACGTCCGTTATCTCGGAATCCGCTGTTTTGGAAATCCGTAATTAATTAAGCTAGAAAGTCAGAAAAAATCCACATTTCATCAAAGAAATTACTTAATAATTTACTGATTGATTAAATTGATTTCTGTCCTTGGTTCGAGACTTGCTCAATGCAAAAAAAAAAACGTTTTATTTTAGGCAAAAAAATAATTATTTAATAAATTATAACTGTTACGTGTGTGTGTGCGACGAGTATTGCCGCCTGGAGGCAGGCCACCCGCCAACTTGTAACATCGCCGCGGTAGGCCTGTTGCCACTTGCAGAAGTAGTTTGCCTGCGTCGACCCTGACTTCATCGCCACGTGACCGAGTGGCGACTACAGTATGGGACATTCTAGAAAGATGTGTTCGTCACGAGGCTGGCTGGTGTACACGGAGGACCCCAGCAGGCCGAGAAGCAGCAGCAGAGGAAACGACCTTTTGTCGAAGCTGCCTTCACATTGTGCCGGAAATTAGGCATTTCGTCACCTTTTTAAAAATTTTCTATAATTTTAAATTTTTTTGGGATTTCTTATTTTTTAATTTATCTAGTTGTTAAGGGGGTGATTTACTTTTTGTTAGGCCGGTGTACGCCACGTACTTAAACTTTGTGCCAGTGGACCGAAGCCCCTTCCCAGGGAGCCAATCTGATATTTTGCTAACTAATGTGGACATGGTCAGCCCGGTTGAAATTTCTCTCGCCTGCAGTCAAGTCCCGAGTTTGTAATATTATTTCTCTTCATGACCAAATTCGCATAGAGCAGCTTCTGGCCTGCGAGCTGCTTCTTCCTAGAGGGCTGCTGAGAATAGCAAGTCTCGTCACGAAGCAGTCTCCAGTGGACCGACGTTCTCAAGCTAGTGGCGTTTTCTGTCCCCCCCTTCCTCTCTCTCCACCTCACATTAGTTCTGAGAAATCAAGCTAGGAGCAGTGACCTGACGGGACGATGGCCTAATTCAAGGACCTTCTCCCTGGTCCGACAGAGACGTCCCCGACATCTAGCAGAGGAAAAAGTAACCGCGGGCCTGGTCGCCAGCGTGCAGAGCTCACCCTCATGACACCTGGTGGCAAGTCAGCTCACCGCCTAAGTTAGTTCCTCTTTACGCCGCTAGAGAGCAGCGCCGCGGTGCCATATGGCACTAGGCTTTCTTCTCGCGGCCTGTAGAAGTCGATTGTTTGTTGCCTTCTGTTCTGGCCGGTAGAGAGCGCGCATGTCGTGTTCTTGTCACGCCCGCCTCGGACAACTCCGCATGTTTTCGGCCATGAGCCGAACCTTCCCCCTCTTTTTTCCTAGGCTGACCGCCCGATTTAATTAGGAGCTGTGTCCGCCATAGTGGGGACTCAGTACTCTGACCTCGGCTGCTGACCACGTCTTCTCGGCGCCCTCTGCGCTAAGAGGCTTTTCGCGGGAACGGCGATTTTCGGTTGCATAAAAGATTTAGTCAGTTGCTTAAGGGATGTGATCCCATTTGTACAGTAGCCAGGCAGATTTAGTTTTTAGGAAAAAGTCAGGCGTAGTTAAATGTTTTTATTTGTATTTAATTCTTTAAATCTGGTTTCCTTCGCGCATCCGCGAATTCTCGGTACGCGCCATGCTGATGTCGGCGCGAGACACCTCGCGAGCCCTGTTTGCACACCCTGTTTGGTGAGTAATCCGTTTTATTTTTCCCAAATTCCTGTTTGTTAGCCTTTCGCGCCGACTGTGTATGACTGTCTGGACGCAGTTCTAATTCGTTTTGAATTTGGCTTGTGTTTCAGACAGGGTCAAAGTTTCCGGGGAGGGAAATTGCTCCCCGCATGATCTTCGGGACCTGCTGCTGATTTCCCCCTTTAGAAGAGTTTTCCTCTCGGTCCGACGTCATCCTGGGAAGACCCGGGTGATATGAGCTATATATATATATATATATTCCACTTGCATCGAATCAACTAAATTCATTAACAAGATACCAGCGAGCAGGGCTTTAAGAACGTAATCCTCAGGGACATGTAAAATCAAGGAAACTCATATATATGTAATAGGTGGGAGAATCAAATTTTGGTGCTATACTTGAAATGTTGTTAATGTTATCATTTGTTTGTTAAGGTGTAATGTGTATTGTTTTAAATAATGTTGGGGCGCTCCCTTAACTTTGTTAATTACTAAGATTTTTATTATCATGTCGAAATAATGATAAAACAAAACTTCTTAAAAATAAACCAGGAAAACCTATAGACCAAGCTATTTATATAGCGTTTTTATTTATAATATACCTTCTTCTACATAACGATCCACGAACTCCCAAGATACTAGTGTGCAGGGAGTGTAAATTTTGTCTTGTTCACCGCCTTGTGTCCCCTCTGGTAATTAACTTTAAATTTTCTTAATATTTTGCCCAGCTGTTTCCAAGGTGTTTTTAATTAATTTAAAATAATATAATTTTTGGGCACGAGGGGCGTTACAACATCGCACCGACTGCCGCCCGATCGCTGCCATGCTACATCACAGCGCTGGACTGCAAGCGCGGCTCCAGAGGAAAGGCACAGGGGGCGATAGCCCCCTCCGAGCCCAAGTTTTACTTCTTATTTTTTTGTTGGGAATATTAATGTTAACTTAAATACTTTCGTTAATGTGCTAAACTCTTTTTTCAATCAAAATTTGTACGAAAATACTAAATGTCAGTATTTGAGACCGTATATTTTGTGAATATCCCAAGGGCAATGTCAGGCATCCTGCTGTGTGTGAGAGCCCTGACCGAGAGGTCTTCCTGGAGCCGCCATTGCCCGACGGAGGAGCGTCGGGGACTCAGCTGGACCTAGCCATTGCCATCTGGAAAGACACCAATCTTTATTTTACAACAAGGACTCGGTCCATCTCTTCCGAGGACGAGTGCAGAACCTGGAACGAGTAGAAGAGGTAACGAGTAACGCGAATGTGAAGTTGCACGAGTTGCGTCTACAATGCACATGTGCAGCGCGACTAGACTTCGGGAACTCGGTAGCAAGTAAGCCAAGCAAGCAGTGACGGAGTGTGAATGAACAGTATTGCAAGTGTGTTGCTACAGGACTCTGTTGGAAACGTGTAACGTTTCATTAAGTGGAATTCGACATTTAAACATAAGGCAGTTGTGTGAATAAGGTAGGCGGGCATTTGGTGCGGGCAGCTTAAATATTTTAAGTATTCTCTTGACCACAAGATTTACATAGGCCGAGTGACAAGAAAATAAAAAGTCGCTAAGCAAAGAGTGGTGTTCGTGGCTATACGGAACGAGGTAATTCCCATGGATTAGTTGGAGACTGTGTAGCTGCAGTTCTACTCGCCGAGCGAGTCGGCAGCCGAGGCGCAGCAGGAATGTCTGCAGTGGCGAGCGGGGTCAAGGCAGCGAGGCAGCGCGGAGCGAGTGCAGGCAGCGAGTGTCCACTCGCTGTGCGCAGATCCACGACAGTGACGCCGTGATAGAAGGCGAGTGACTTTTAATTTAAACGTTTTACTGCGAGCGGGTATAAGCAAGGACAGTTATACCAAGGAAAATATACATATAAACAGTTTATCTTTTTTTTTAGGAATCATGTTGTAATATTTTGAGATCGCAGTTTTGCAGACATTTTAATTTTAAATAATTTTCTCAGGTCGTGATAAATAATATGTAAACTCTAATTTTGTAATTTTTATATAATAAAGTAATTTTGTGAGAATTTTTAATATCGTTTGCGCTGTTACTAAAGTGTTTTCTGTGTATTAATTTATAACAGCCGATGTATTTAGTAAAGTTCAATCTTTATTAAAGTTCAGGTGAACTGTAACGTAAAATAAGTATTGCACAACCTTAATTACGTTTTCAGAGAGTATCTTGCAAAAGTAATACTTATTTAAAGGAAACGCCTTATAAATAATTTGTGTGAAATCTTATATCTGCAGGTGTGTAATTACGTATTATTTTGTGTTCGCAGAAAATTAGACGTTCATGAGTGCAACTGTACTACGAGATCAAGTGTACAAAACAGAGAACATGTTAAATGAGTACGTTTGTCTCAGTTTTAATTTGAAAATTAAACTATATTTACGCATAGCACTTCTCTCGCTCTTTATTAAAAACTACCGTCTAGTGTCGTACCTCTCGGGGTACAACAATGGGAAAGATAATAAAATAAAGTGAAAAAACCTAAAATAGAAATAAAGTCATCTGCCAGCCTCCAATTGAATCAATTTTTTTTCCTGTCCTTGGTTCGATCATTGGTAAAAGCAAAGATGGTTATTTTAAGTAAAGAAATATTTAATAAAACACAGTGAAAAATTCTAAAAGCAGCATAAATTCCTATTTACCAACCTCCAGTTAGCTGCCGATGCCAGTTTGGCCGCCATCTTGGTAATTAGTTATTTTTAACCTAGAAATTCTAAAAATAAAAAAAAATCTTAAAAATCCTCAAATGCTTATTCCGCGCGGCTTGGCGTGTTACGATAGACCAAAGGGGTCGACCCCTGGGTAAGATCTAAGAGGAGAGGCGGGTGGGGTTTGAAGGGGGGTTAGTGCTCACTTTCACCGGCTGCTGCAGTAATTCAGCGAGCGAGCGAAGTAATGTCCTGCTTCAGTTCTACCACGGGCACTAATTCACCCTTCGCCACCCGGGTCACACTCCATCAGAAACCAGGTCTTGGCAGTCTCACAATCTGTCCCGCCGGTGACAACATTACACATTACACATTACACAATCTGTGCCCCGGAGGTGTAAGACACTCTGTCACAAATCCATATTTTTTCATGAAATCAATTCAGAGAATTTTAAAGAGTTCCTCATTTATTTACTGAACTATTTCCTACCAAAAATATGTGAATGTTTTGACATATCGTAGATCTTGTTTCGTATGCAACTAGAAAGAACGCCAGACTGTTGTCAAGTTTATTGTTGAATGTGTAGTTTGCCTAAAAGTGAACATAGTGTATTCTGCCGCCGAGATATATATATATATATATATATATATATATATATATATATATATATATACACGAGTGAGGAAAAACAGGTCCAAAAAGATAGCCAAATGGTTATCCAATAATACACTACTTTTTAAATTAAACAATTTAAATGTCGATACACAAATTAGTCACACATTCGCAAGTCCACTTTTTTACTGTTTCCCACTGGAGCTCTGGTCGACAGTGGCTCTCTCTCTGCTGTTCGTTTCTTACGCCACACCCTCTGTCTCGACACACTTGCCTCGCACTGCACAAGCAAGGATTGCAGCACCGTCCCGGGTGCTCCGATCTTCCCACGCGAAGCCCATTGCTCGTCGTCCGCTATCGCTCGCCAAAAGGGGCACTGCCGGAGAATTCTCCGGTGTCACCACCGGCCTCTTGTCAGCAACCGTCGGAGGTCGGCGTCATATTATGCACCTGCGAAGTTCCGCCCTGGAAAGGAAGTCTCGTGGCCCTCATATGTGTCGCGTCATTAAGGGCCCCCGCCTACCCGTACACACACACGTTGCGCAGAGCTTCAAAAAAACGCGCTTTGAAAACTACTCAAGATATTCGAGTAGGGTCTGTTTACGAAAAGCATTTAAGAATTCGCTGAGGTCCGATAACTAGTTTGTTTTCCGGATGAAGTTTTTAATTTGTATTTTTATTAGAGTTAAAATGGCTGAAAGGCGAGTTTTCAGAGTAATTATTAGGCATAAAACAACCTTTACAGATTCTTGAAAACACTTCAGGTACTGGCATTTACACCTTTATAATCATTTCGCCGCCATCAAATGTTACGGTAACCGCTCAGATTTCATAGTTGTTCTATGCCCGACGAAAACACTGCGCGCCAATTCAGAGACTTGCGCTTAGAGGCGATACCGCGCTAGAAATAACAGCGAGCGTCGCGCTTATCTACCGACCTCACTAACACAGATAAACCCCTGACAAGGTGGGTCCTTTTAAAGGTGGCCTCACGCCCGAAGTGGCGAGAACATTGTCGTCACAGTTAAGCCACTTCACGCCGATAGCGCTATGGGCACGTGCCGAATACTCGAAGGAGACTGAGAGGCACCGCTAATAATCGGATTACCATGGAGGTAGGGCTTCCCTTGGACCCCCTCCCCCTCCCCGCTGGCCGGTGCTTCCGGGCTGACTGGCCTGGCTTGTTTCCAGAGCCTTACAACACAGGCCTCCCTGGTCTATAGCATCGTCGTAACAATATTAAATGTACCCGTGCTTTATAAAGTATATGCACTACCGGTGTTCAAAAGTAAACAATGTCCGTTCATTACTAAAACGTTATTCATGAACAAGGCTCCGGGCATCAAAACTTTCACTTATTGTTACGACTACTTAACATGTAGTTAGGAAAGCATTTCTTTATGATTTTAGTTTTAAAATATATCACTTAAATATTTTTTTGTATTAAAACATTGTCTTTTTCCGTCTGGAAAAATTTAATTTTATAAGAGTAAAATTTTTTGAACTATGTCCGTTGGTTTTTGGGTGTGCATTCGGCGTTGCATCCATTTCAAGAATCATTCAAAGAACGTATTTCGAAACTAGCTGGTAAAAATTTAATTATTTTTTCCATTTACATCTGAAAAACTGATCACTGTAAATTTTATGATACATTTATATTGTCATATATAAAGCTATCGCTTTATGTAGCCTGTTTTTATTCTTTCAGAGTTTTAAAATTCGGTTAAACTCATTATTAATTCTGCAAATGCGATGACGGATAGCAATATCTCACTTCCCATTTGAAAAACATGCTATTATATTCTTAAAATCTATTAAATAATTTGACAGTGCACTCGTTGATGCTTTAGGAGAAAGGCTATTGGCAAAGATCGTATCGATTTTTGAGGAGGGGGTAATTTGACTCGATATTTATCACTGAAAATGCGAAATCTACTAATTTTTATAATCATATTACTTTACGAAACTCCACATAAATTCTGGTACTTTTTTTCTGTGCCGTACGTCCATGCTAAGGCACTTCGTCTCAGTGACTTCACAGCTTTCAGCTGCACTCGGGAGGACTGACTCCAGGCCGCTGTATGCAACAACTTGACGCCTCAGAAACGCAAGTGGCCGTAAAAAAGGAGATAATTGTATTAACAAGACCGCCTGGTCAAGGGTGTATCTGTGTCAGTAAGGCGGGATGGTACGGGCGATGTTCGCTGGTGCTTCTAGCGCGGTGTCGCCTCTAAGCGCAAGGCTGTATCTAGACTGGCGTGCTATGGAAACCGTAACATTATATGGTGCATGAATGAAGATAAAGGTGTAATTTAAGTCACTTGAGTGCTTTAAAGAATCTGAACCAATAGTTTCGTGTCTAAAAATTATTCTGAAAACACCCGTTTTAGCCATTTCAACTGTCATAAAAATACAGTTTAAAAAATACCGAAAAAATAATGGTTGTCTGAAAATTCGGTTTACGGACTATAGTTTAACGGGACGTCATAACAAAACATTGATGAAATGATTGCGTACTTTATGAATAAAATTGAATCATTTTTATTTTAATAATAAAAGAATAAATACTTGAAATTATACTAGTAGTCAGATTTTTAAAATGTAAGAATAATTAACCTTTATTGCTGAAATTGTTGTTGTGATAAGGAATGAAAACCACATTAACTTTTCACTTCACTTTATAAACAGTCGACGAAACAGTTCACATGTAGATGACTTGTAATTAATTTTAAAAACTGGAGTTTAGCTAAAAAGTTGAAATATAATTATGAACAAGTTTTCATATAAATAAACTGTAATCAAATATATATCATGAATTATATGAATCACCATGATTTTTTAGTCAACTGTAACATAACCTATTATTTCTGCACTCGCCGAAAGCGTAACGGAACAATGAGCGTAACGGGACACAGCGTAACGGAACAATGTGCGTAACGGGACACTTTTTCGTGCGTGCAGCCGGCGTTCATCAATTTATTAGACGTTGTCACGTCAAAAACTAAATACGAAATCAGAACTACTCACCCGTCCTCATCACATTCCGTAAGCAGACGCCACTTGGATGCCTTGAGCAGTTTTCAAATGGTGTGGTTTCTCGTGAAGTTCTGCGCACCGGGTTTTGTAATATGTACGCCGCGCCCAGTAATATAAAGTCGCCTTATGTTATGAATTTCTTTCTATCCCTTATAATAAAAATTTTGCCTTCGTTATGGCAGCTATCACACACACGAAGTCCATATGATATTGTCTGTTGACATTATGATTAAAATTTTAGTCGTTCCCAAAATGAATTCATAACTTAATTTTAATGAATTCACAAGTTAAACTATTTGTAGCAAGCTAGTCACTTTTAACTTTCGATATTCCATTAAATTATATACCATGCTTCAGCGAAGCAAAATGTCTAACTAAATGACAGAAAATTATTATGGCATAAAAAACTTTTATTAACCAAAATGCACTGTATTTTTTTTTGTAAGAAGAAATGAAACAAGCTTGTAAATTACAGATATTAGTAAATTTTTACATTACAACAAAACAACTGTATCGTTACAAAAAAAAATCCCAGTAGCCTAATACTGCGTTTGAATTCTTGCCGGGAAATTAATGCTCTGTGTTGTACCAGTACCTACCTACATTAGTTGTAGTTATTTGTAAAACCGTTCCCTCAATAGGTTCCCAGTTTAATTGCGCACATAATAAACATAATGCAAAAATAATAAAGTCAAATTGTTGAATATAACCATAGCCATGCGTTGTACAAAGTTACAATATCTTTATTGTAGTAGGTATTAAAAACTATTTTTTGGCAACTTGTTTCCAAAGACATTTTTCTGTATAAAAACGCTTTTCGAAATTGCGACGGTTGTTTTCCTTGATGTGCGTTGTAAGTAAACACATTCGTTTACTTTCTTACCTGCATACTTAACATCAATTTCGTCAAGAGGGAGGGAAATGTTTTTTGCCGGGGGGGGGGGGGGGACTTCTGGCTTGGGGGAGGGGGAGGGTCGAGTTTAGTTTAGAGATTTTTTTTATGATTGGGTGTACCGGTGTACCCTGATAGGAAGAAAATTTCAAGTATTTTGTTAATAGAATTCATAGTAAACTTTACAAGCATAATGCAAAACGCACAGATCACGTTTAAAGTAATGGCTAGAGACCTGAAAAATTCACGGGCTCATTTCGTGTTATGGTAAAATTCAAATAATAATATCTTAGTGGTGCTTCTGTCATTGGTTCACTGTTAAACTGGAGGACTGAGGGCCAATTAGAGACCCTCACTCATACAAGTGTCGAATCACAGGCCACCCAGTCGAGACGACTCACAAGTCAGCAGCCAATGAACAGTTGGCATTTTCCCGAGTGTGTAAAGGATAATGGAGTCTATCCTGGAGGTCATTGAACCGGGTAATTTTTCCGGTCTCTAGTAATGGCCACTGTAACGTTCACAAACTTGTTTTTTAACTGCGGGGTTTGGAACGTTGTACATTAGACAATACGGAGTTGGCGTGGTTTGGACAGCCGTCGTGGTGTCACCACAGAATGTCACTCAACTCAATGTCCAGCTGAGAACTGTTGATAGCCCATTTAATCACGGTTCTGAACTGAAAAACCAAAATCACAAGAGTGTGCTAGTTCTCTATTAACAGACATTTTTTCAAAAGTTTTAAATCCCCATGCACCAATGTAATATAGCCTAAACTGTGCGTGTATTTTCACTACGCAATCATTAATAGCTCTACTATTGATAACAATTCAAAATAAAATCAAACATGCTATACTTTTGGGGGAAAACATTCTTTAGGAGACTTACGTACCAAAAAAAAAAAAAATTAATCTACTAAATTGTTTGCTAACTTAGCCAATAATTAAAAAAGGATGGCTTATTAAATCAAATAACTTGCTATGTTAGTAAAGTAATTGTTTTACAATGTTAAAAGTTAAAAATGTTCCCGATTTAATGTGGTTGCAGCATATGTGGTGGAAAAAAAAGTTCCCAAAAAATTAAAGCATGTTTTATTTTATTTTGAATTTTCATAAGTAGTATGGTTTTATATGATTGCGTATCAAAAAAATTTTTTTTGCTCACGTTATCTAATAATTTGGTCCAGTGTGGGAACTTATGAAAAAAAAAATTTAACTTAACAACTATGGGACTTTAAGAATTATTATAATTTGTTGTGTTTCGGAGCCGTGATTAAGTGATAGTTTGACGGTGAGTTGTGGGACAGTCTGCGTGGCGGGTTGCGGCGCCCCAGGCAGCGGAATGCGCTCGAACAGGTAGTCTCTGTGGGGAGGGGGGTGGGTGGGAGGGGGACAGGCGTCGCAACGCCCAGGGATCCGAGCAACAGCAACAGCCGCTACACAAGGGGAGAGGGAGGGGGGCAACAGCTTCGTGCGCGAGCTTCTGCGGGAGAGAGGGAGGCTGCAGGCGCTCTGTGTGTGGGTGGAGCTTAAATATTATTGGTACGCCGTCTCCGGTGTGGAGGCCCCGCCCACTCCACTCTCTCTCTCTCTCCAGCTACTCCTTGCCTCCTCCTCCCCTGTCTCTCTCTGGCCGCGGCTCCGTCTCTGTCTGCGTATGCAAATGGGACCAATAGTCGCGAAGCCACCCCACCTCCCTCCTTTTTGGCACATCCCCCCTCCTCCCTTCCAACCGCTCAAGTGTTTTAACCCCTTCATCCCTTCTCTCGCCCCGTCGTGTTTAAATGCCCCCCCCCCCCCCCCCTGCAACAACCGGCCGTGTTGACACTTGGGCGCTGCTGTATCCCTCCGCGAGGGAGCGTTGCCGTGCGTAACCTCTTGTTAATCATCGCTTCACCCCCTTGACACGCCCGTGGGCGCCGAAATGTGACCCTGTTTTGGCGCTGTTCGAGACGACGGCGTTTGCCGTTCGCCACTCAGCCGAGCGGATTTGTGTTCACGCGGATGATCAAACAATTGCCTGGAAGACGTTGACGGGGAAGATACCGAGGTGGAACTGTGGCGAAGAAGAAGGAGCGATGAAGAGGGGAGAGAGGAGAAGAGAATATTATTCGACCAGTTTTTCTTCTTTCCTTCCCCCCCCCCCCCCCAATCATTAATTCCTTTTTTTTTTTTGTCACGCACGAGGCGTGCGAGGGAAGAAGATTGAAAGTGGTTCTCTCGTCCGTTGCAGCCTTGGAACAATGCACGTGGTACTGGTTTTCGAACGTTTTGAAGCCGCGACTCGCCATTGGCTGACCAGCTCTTCAAGGGGGCCTTCTCCCTTCCCCTCCAAACTCCTTGTCCCCCCCTTACTTCTGTTATTCCCTTACACTTCCCCCCTCCCTCACGGTACCTCATTGTCGGCCGGCGAGACAGTGCTGTGATATAATGAAGGCTTGAATCCTAGGGTTTCAGAAGCACAAAGCAGCCATCTCACCATTTCAGCTGCCAAAAAGTTTGTTTTCTTTTAAAGGAATATACGTTGTTTCCCATTAGTAACAATGTTTTCTTTACTAAAGTAGCTTCTACCAAATAATCCTTTAATTTCAAGTCTGCACTCAGTGATAAATTAGCCTTGTGGGGATAACCATATTCTTTTCAACGCTAACACAACCTCGTGTCAGAACAAAAAAAAAACATCTTTGGCAGTCGTGTGTTTTCGGTTTTTGCAAATTTTTGACGCTCCAATTTCAGCCAAATCTCAATTTTCGATCGTTTTAAGTTATCATTTAACTGTGTAATATACTGTTCAAACGGCGAAGACAGCATTAGTCTAGCAAAGCAACAAATTGTCGTTACATTTTTACCAGAAGAGACCACAAATCCTGTAAAGGACGAAAGGCTGCATCGGCGATTCTGAAAGGATCGTTTCAATCTTCCGGAACGTCTATATAAATGGCTGACATCTTTAAAGATGCACCAGTAAAGATTCCTTTAGGCTAAAAGGTCCATTAAAGAGGTATTCGGAAATTAACATAATTTTATATATAATTTTATATCTAATGAGAAAAGCAGTTTTACGAATTTGATTATGTCAAGCTGCGTAACCCGTCTAAGGATGAAATATAACCGTCTATCACATATCAGAACAGATATACGTCTTTAAGAACGCGCATGTAACTTCTTTACACAACGACACGATGCTACGTTCTTTTTTTCGGGTGAGCTCAGTAATATCTACTGTTACAGAATAACGTAGTATGTTTTTTCTATAGACCTTAAAATCAGTGTTTTAAAATGCCGTTTTACATCATTTTCTTTGCTTTACTGGAATTTGTTTTTGTATGTTTTAATATAATTTAAAAAATATCATACTGAAAGTAAAAATATTTCTTATAAGCTTTCATGCTTTTAACAAATGGGGAAAAAGTCTCTTATCACAAAATGTGTGCAGTCAGTCAAGTCCGCTAAAGAGCATTTGTAATATTTATAAATAATTGGCTATCTAAATACCACTATGAGTATTTATAAATGTCTTTAAGAAAGAAAACAAATCTTATCTTTTAACTTTGAGCCCATGCTCAATTCAAAATTTTAGCTCTGGACGGTTAGTATAGTTTAGTCGTATCTACAGATTTTTAAACTTCTCGATCCAAGCTAGTTTCGTTCATTCAATGATTCCATTCAGTTAAAAAATAGAAATACATTGTTTCTTACAAAATGGTCCACCATCCTTCCATGAATTGTAATTTGATTATCTTATTATGTTACATTTTAATATAATTTTGCGCCGAAACTTTTTATGTTTTGACAGATATAAATTAAATAACATTAATGTAGCCTACATGTTGTATTTTAGTTTTAGTAATTTTGTTTATGGTAAATTCAATTTCTTCCAGAATAACAACAAACGTGGAAAAATGAGTAATCCTAATGTTTATGGTGATATTGTATGTATGCTGCAATACGCCCCGCAACACTATAGAAGGGAAAACAATTGAATAACTACTCCAAATATGGACCCAACCCACATATAGAATAGCATTGTTTAAAAAAACAAAAGAAAAATCTTTCTACAGTTTTCTCTTCTCACTGGAATGCCAACTTTTCAAATTATCATGCAGGAAGTTGGGCTTTGTAAATTAGTTGCATTACTATTCAACTATAAACAAATTTTTATATTTTTGTTGTTTGGATCTCCATTCTCGGTAATAATATTCAATAAGCCCTTGATTGAAAAAAAATAGGCTGAAAATCACTGGTGTGAAATGTTCTGTGTGCGGATTATACAGTTCCTGATAAACGTATTACAGAGCTGTAGTATTGTCCTTGCTCTGTTATTTTTATTTTTGCTTAGTGTAGCCGGTACAGCAGACATGCTGAAAAAAATGAACAGTATTTTCTAGCTTCTTACTCGTTGCGACAGTTGCCACATAGCTTGCATCCCACGTCTCGCGGTTACATAATCATGAAAGTAACCTTTCGGCCTCTGTGGAATTCTAGCGACTTGGTGATGGCCAATGAAACACTTTAAACTTAGCCAAACTTCAGGGCCACAATTAGGTAATCAAAAATGTTCGCAGGCTTTCACGGCCATTGTCTGAAGTAGCTTGGCTTTTGGGTTGTAGCCATGTCCTTGGCGAATAATTCACCGACGTTTCGGTCGACGTTGCAGTCGCCATCATCAGGGATCAGTCACCTACATGGCCACGGCTACAACCCAGAAGCCAAGCTACTTCAGGTAATCAACAATCTAACACCAATCTAACATCCTCCAGGGGATCATATAAACATGTTAACCAAAATAAATATAATGTTCAAACAAAGAGACGGAAGCTAAGACAAACGTCAGTTGTTTAGAAATACATTTGCAATACGAAAAACCAACCTGAAAATACCTGAACAACTAAATTCCATTTAATGATTAACAAATACAATTTAATTTTTCTACCGGAAACAGAAAAAAGATCTCCTTAGTGACTTTCGAAAACTTTTAGTTCACACTCTTCCCTCCCGAAGCTCTCTAGGAAACTTAATTTAATCTCAATCAAGTTGCGATGAGCTTTTTCTTGGGCTCACTTTCGCAACTACAGTAAATTCAAGCTTTTCAGTTTTGTTGTAATTGCAAAATAACCTAAGATTTCGTTATTAATCGTTTGTCTATTGTATTTTATTCCCATCAGTAAACGTTTATTGAAGAACGAAGTGTAATTGGTTGTGAACTGAGTTGATAATTACGAACCATACATAAATATTAGACGAAATTTTAGCCTAGATACATAAAATTAAATTTCATGCCAAAATTTCGACAAATGTATAAACAGTGAGTTTTATAATTAAATGGAAATTTTACTACGTTAAAATTTCTCTGTACAAAAATAATAGTGTATATCACTTTGAGTCGGGTGGCAACGGTTTTCCTAGCAGATAATTGTGTCCTTATGAATGAACAGACATTTACTTGTCTCTTGCTTTTTTTTTTTCCTTTTTTCAACACCCACAATTTAAAATTGCAAATCTGATTTAAAGATATCAAAGTAGGTTGAAAAGGTTCTAAAGAACGTTACTGGAGATACCTGGGCTATCGATTTATTGAGGACTGCTCATCACTAAAACCATCTAGAAATAATTTATACTACACGAGCATATTATTACTATCTGTCTTTCCCCATCCGCGAATTTATGGTTGTGTTTTATTGGTTTTACCTAAGCGCCACACTTGATACATCACTAGAGACCTGCAAAATTCGCGGATTCATTTGGTGATAGGCTAGAATTCAAACACACATACCTCTTAGATGATTTTGTTATTGGCTTACTGTTCATCTTGGCGAATCTCAACTAATTATAAACCCTCAAGCAAAGAAGGATCGAATCACAGACAAACCAGTTGAGACGACTTACAAGTCAAAAACCAATTAACTTTCGTTATTTTCCCAGTGTACAGGATAATGTGCAGTCTATCCTGAAGGCCATCGAAACCGCGAATTTTGCAGGTCTCTATACATCACTTTTCGCGAAAAGATTTCGTGACTAGCTGTGAGTTATGACACTGTAGAACCGCCTGTGTTTCCTGATTGGGTGAGTTTATTTCAGGTGCATGTCCACTGTCGGCTCACCAATCGCTAGAGACCGGAAAAATTCGCGGATTCATTTTACGACATCTTATAATCCATATAGTTATACCTCAGTTCTGCCTCTGCTATTGGTTCACAACTCACCTGGATGACTCTGGGCCAGTGAGAAACACTCAACCGAAGCTGTATCGAATCACAGTTCACTACATTGGGAAACCTTTACAAGACAGCAGCCAATGAGAGGGTGACATTTGACCGAGTGTACGTAGAACTATAGAGTTCATCCTAGAGGTCATTGAACCCGTGAATTATTCCTGTCCCTACCAATCGCAGTAATTCAGCGCAGAAGCAAACGCATCCTGAGTGTCTCGGTCAAATAAGGCAGAGGCTTCTCTCGCAGACGGCAGCCAATCACAAGGAAGAAACAGCTGGCGTGGGCATACCTTATTGCTAGGGACCGGAAAAATTCGCGGGTTCAATGACCTCTAGGATGAACACCATAGTTCTACGCACACTCGGTCAAATGCCACCCACTGGCTGCGGTCTTGTGAGACGTTCCAGCGTAGCAGCCTGTGATTCGATAAAGCTTTGGTTGGGTGTTTCTCATCGGCCCAGAGTCACCCAGGTGAGTTGTGAGCCAATAGCAGAGGCAGCACTGAGGTATAACGATTTGTATTTTAGCCTATCGCGAAATGAATTCGCGAATTTTTCAGGTCTCTACTTATTGCAGTCTAGTGAGCGTTCAGATATTTTCGCGAAAAATGCCTCCCACCCTATGTATGCCGCCATGACTAAGTTGTCCAATTATCGTGCGACCCTGTGCGAACTAGGCCCTATCTTTTTGTATTTTTCAATTTCATTTTGCTTTAAATAAAATTATCTATCAAAATTCCGGCCATTAAAGGTCATTAATAATCTCTTTCTACTTATTACACGTAGTTTTAGCTTGCTAAGTCTGAGATTGCCGAAAGAAAAGCAGATATTTCATGGGGTCGGCTACACCTTTCATAATAATTACACCACTCCACGAATGTTGACGTCAGTGTTGGCCCAAAGCTCTGATTGTTGTGCCGTGTTGAGCCATAAAATACAATGCGCAAGCTGTAGGTATTTCATATTTTGACGTAATGTATGTGCATTTATATACTTATATAAAAACAATTTGTCTATAAATTTCCCGCCATGAAGAGTTTTTGCATTTTTATCCCATAATTTTGTTTAAAACATCTCCGTTGGATGTTCCACCACTACAATAGCATTGTATTTTTTTGTAGAATTTTACTGCCATGTATAGGCTATACACATTTATTGATATATATATGCTACATATCTGCTGTTTGTGAAAAGCCGGGCTAATATAAATCATTGATTCTTAGCGTGACTAATTAATTTAATCGTTTTGACTCACTAGAAGTTCATATTCTGGCTTCGCACAGCTGAGCAACATATACAAAATAACTTTTATAATTGAATTTATATTTTTTTCTTCGTGAAAACCTGCAATTTGTAATAAAATAATTAACATTGTAATAAAATAATTAATATTGCGGATGGTGCCTGCCCTTTAAGTTTTCTAGTGGAAACAGTCTCGCCTGTTGGGAGCACTACGGTTCCCTGGATTCGGAAGAGATTCTGTAAATCGGAACAGTCAACGAAAGATTTTGTGATATTTTCCATGTAAGATTGACGGGAGATTTCTTTGCAAAATTTAATAACGTTGCACATCTTGGATCTATTTAAGCAAGTTAAATGAATGAAGAAAAAAAAAATATACCGGAGTCAATCACAATCATAACGCACGAACTTTAACACAATTCACTTTTCTGCAATACAATTTAGGCAGCGTTTCTTAATCTGTGCTTTTCGGATCCCTTGAGCAGTTATAAAAATGAAAAAAAAAAAAAAAGAGAATCAATAATGACAAACTTTTATGTAATATAGTAATATTTTCTCAACTTTTAATAAGTGTTCCCTTTATTAATACATACTTCAGTAGCTTATACGTATCGTGTTTAATATTCATGCCTCATAGAACAGAAACAGGTAGAACTAACAAACGTTTATTGAAACTCCGCGAGATACATTGGCTTCAAGAAAGGCTCCGTCCCTGAAAAAATTGGGGATACGCAGAATTAGGGTATAAACTATTCAAACTTGCACCAAAATCGAAAGAAATTAAAGTAAAATAGCAGTATGTATTAAATCATTGCACCTCTCATAATTTATCATTAAAGCAATCTATTTAAAAGTATGTACATATTCTATCTTGTAGAAGATGTTATGAAGCAGTAATTCATACCGTCATTACATGAATTCTCGTTGGAAGTTTAATAACATAGAATTTCTCGGGGACGTTTGAAATACGACGTGGCGAGCCTTTTTAATGGCTTATTCTTACCACAGGGTATTCTTTACTTGGAATTAAAAAAAAAATAGTTTCTCGCAGATTTTCCTCATTACACAGTTAATGTGCATCCTTTGGATTATTCCAAAGTTAGTATACAGGAAAATATGTTCTAGTGTGAACAAGCCTACCAAGATGGGGGTTTACTGCGATGTTATTCACAGCGGTTCAACAAATTCTCTTCTGTCTTACGTTCTGACAAAGAGTGCACCACACATCAAAGTCGCCTTTTTACAGTAATGTTACCAGGAACCAACTACAAAAACATCTTCACGGAGTACTGCGGATAAATGGTTACATCCAAATTACAGCCATATATTTGGGATTATTAATTTCTATATTTATTCCAAATCTAAAAATTTAGATGTAGGCGTGTATATATATATATATATATATATATATATATATATATATATATATATATAGATATATATAAATTTTATCAGAAATGGCAGTTCGCTGCTAATGGCATAACAGCGTCCATATTATGGCCTACTCTCTTTTGGTTTCAAATACTGAACAGCCTGCGTGTGAACAGTATGAATTCTTATTATTGATTCTCACACACTCACAAACTCATTCATTCTGTATTTCCTGAGTTAAGTGTCTGTGAATTTAGAGAGCCAATTTTTTTAATTAGAGTTTTTTTTAATATCATGGTATACCGTTGATGTCCAGTTGCCTGTACGAGGGTGTTCCAGAGGCGAGATGTAGTGACAGTTACGTCCTACATGCAATCTTCTGTTTGTGGAGAGTAGGGAAACTAATTATGACTATAGCTATTTTTTCTTCCTAATCGTGGGAACGCTATATGAGTCATTTTCTGAAATTCCAAAGCTGGGAATATGAACTCGGCCTACAATGGTATCTACTCATACGGTGTGCAAAGATTTAGATGGACTGCTCAGCATATTCGAGTAGTGTCTGTTCATCTGAAATATTTTAAATCTGTTGAGGTTTGGATTTGTAATTTTTTTTTCCAGTTTTTGCCTTTCCTGATAATACAATTTTTTTATACGGGTTTTCCTTCCATTATCAAATATACAATTAACCCTATTTTATCGTCAAAGAAAGTGAAGTTAAAGAAAACTTTGCTGTGTCCATCACGTTTGCATTTTTTAAATCCCAAACAATGCGTTCCAACACTGAAACGTTTCTGATGCAAAAAGGACACAGAATAAATATGTACTCTGCTCGTTTTCGTTCTCCTCTTGGTTCAATGAATCGCCCCCCCCCCCCCCCCTTCCCATTCTCCAAAAAAAAAAAAATTAGAAACGCGAAAGAGATAGGTGTACGAGAAATAATATGACAGAGTGTATGCGCATGCGCTTGTTTCATAAAATAGATACCGGTATCCCATAAAGTGAGCTGTGAATGCCTTGAATTGTATATTTGCTACCAGCGCGCTCGCGTTCCTCCTTATTCAACCAGCAGCGTAGAGAGCGCTGTTGAGACAGTCCCTGCATTTCCCGCATAGATAGCGTTACCTGTTGTGAATTTCATATTTCGTTCAAAGATTTGACGTATTCAAAATGGCTGAATTGTTTGAAGAAACAGTAACATGCACCGTTTTTCTTTATGTTGTGAATATGTATTCATAAATAATCATTATTGAGTCATAAATAATTATTTAGAAAATTTTCTTCTGTGTATCTGTCTATCCGTCTGTCGTTCTAACCCTTACGATGTACTTATGAGTCGATATTTGAACTGCTATAGACATTTCTCTGCTATCACGTTTACTGAGATACACGTGCTCTTCCCCCCCCCCCCCCCTATCTTTAGTTAGGCCTATGGGCAATGGCTGGACGCCAATCACTAAAATTCTCAGTGAAGTCTAGGGGATGGGGAAGATTATTTTCATCGGAATCTACACCAGCATTCGGCTAAAGACGGGGTGGAAAACAACCTCCCATTGAGAGCATTTGCACACTTAGAAATTACTGTCAATTCGCGAACTTTTCAACGAAAATTACTTCAAGTAAACGAAGTCGTCTTTGTTATTTCAGATAACTTGATCTTCGTAAAACAAAACTACGTCTTATTTCCACGTCCGAGTTTGGTTTTTGACGTAAACACACGTAGAATAAATAAAGTGTCTTGGTAGGAGTCGTAACAAGTTATCGAATGTTTTCACAGTGCACCAATATTATTCTTGTTGATTCGTGTATAACATGATAATTCACGGAGAATAACGATAAAGTTATGAAAATCCCTGTACATTTTGCAACCAACGCTCTTCGTAATAAAGGTAAAATTTTGAACAGTGTGGGATCGAACCCGCGACCTTCTAAATTAGATCCGAATACGCTACGAATACGCTACGTTATTAAACGCCTTCTCGATCAACAAATAGACTGGCCCAAAACTCGCTTGAAAGTTTTACTTTCACTGTCGTATTAACGAATTGTTCATGCTCAAACCTAATCCTAAGTGTTATCATTGAACATATCTTAGAAAATTTAAGCAAAAAATTCCTATTAAGGCTCTTTTGCGGCAAAAATAAATAAAATGAGAAAAGTGAAAACTTTCGATAATGATTTCGGGTAAAATTTCTTAAAGAATTTTTTTATATGCGAAATAATAACAAATGTGTAAATTCACAGACGTATACAGCACATTTTTGTTAAACTGGAACCCATAATTTTAAAAATAGCTCAGATACATTTTTTGTTGATAAAGTAATGTCTTGCGATTTTAAATACAAAGCCAACATTTTGCCGATGGCCTATTTTTTTTCTTCAGATTGCCCCATAGCTCTTCATGAGTTACGCGTATTTTAGTGTTTGAACGCCTTCGGTTCTAAAGATTTGGATGAATTTCGTAATCAGTTTCCAGAAGGCGGCTGAATCATTGAATCACTCCTGTGCGCTATTGTAATTAAACGCACATGTGTCGCTTTAGCGCCGAGGGACTCGCGGTCATAAAAACACATACATATGTGCGACGGTGTGTGTTTGTAGGGTTGGAAAAAAAGAGGAGGGGATAGAACATAAGCGCATATTCTCCTCGCACACATGCACGTAAGTGTGACAATAAAGGGTTGGTGAGAGAGAGAGAGAGAGAGGGTGATATAAAAGGGATCGGGGAGGGGGCGGGTGGGGGGTTGTTACGTGCATTTAACAAGAGTCGAATGGAGGGGGAAGGCTAGGATGCACTGGCCGGTCGACTCCCCTCCTTTCGTCCACCGGTCACACCCCTCCTTCCCAGCTCGCCTTCTCCGTCTGACGCGCTGATTTGCCGTCGTAATTAATTCCGATGTCTCGGTCTCTCTCGCTGCGGGGCAGAGCGCGCGCCGCCGGCCACCGCGGCACCTCTTCCCCCTCCCTCCCCCCACCAGTCGTGACGCACCCCTCCGCCCCTTCCCCCCCACCACACCCCCCCCCCCTCCGCCGGGCAGCTCGCCGCTGGCCGCTTCCACTAATTTAGTGTGGCGAGCTCAGCGCGCGCGTTCACACGCGTACTCCGCGCAGCGCAGCCGATACAAGCCCGCGTGGCTCCGCAGGTAGCCTGCCTGCCCCGCCCCCTCGCGGCCAGAGCACGTGTGCGCGAGCCGCCGTCAAACGGGGGAGCCACCTGCTGCGAGCGCCTCCCAGAAGTAGCGAGCACGTGTTTGTGTTTTGTTCGCGGTGCGTCCTGCGCGTCGCCCGAGTGTGCGGGGAGAACTCTGTCCGTCATCATCCGACTCGGGGTTTGTTGTGCGTGCGAACTATTTCCCCGTGTGTTGTATGTAGGGCATTTCCTCTCCGCTCTCTCATACCCCGACCTGTTTTTTTTTCATTCCTCCCCCTTTTTTTTTTTCTTCTTCCTTCCTCGGCGATAAGATTTCTTTCTCACGTGATCCACGACCGTGGACATAATTTCTCTGCGGTCCATTAGAGTAATTTTCCCCGGAGAACTTTTATATCTTTTGTTTTCTTCCTTTTTTTTTTCTTTTGCGACCCATCTGATTCTCCAGACAATCATTTGTTGGTTTTTTTTATCAGATAGGTGACGATGTGTGGTTTTAGAACTACGATGACGTTCGACGCAGTAGCTGGACGGTAGCCCTTCGAGCGGACCATTCCTCGGGGGCGGCTTGGTGAAGTGAAGTGGACGTGACGGAAGCACAGGGAAGGAAAACAATATTGTGCCGTGGTTGTGTTGTGCTGCGGGTGGTATACCTGGCTGCCCCGACGGAACGGCGAGGATTCTACATCACGTCAAGACCACGAGGCAGTCGGAACAACGTGAGTACTTCGTGGATGCGTTATTCCCCCAGTTCCCCGCACATGCCACCGTGTGTGGTCACTGCTGATCGTGTTCACTAGTCATACGTCTTACACGTTTGTTGAAACACCCGTCAACCTGTGAAATCACTTAGCCAGAAGTGAAACGTGCTGTGAATTAAGCCACTCGGCTCGGTGTGACAGAAATGTTACCTCACTTCTACATCCTGCTAAATATAATTTAATTAATATTTCTGTGAATTTAACGAATAAAAAAAACATGCCAGTACATTAGTTGTAACGTGCAAACACAAGGAAGTTAGTACTTATGCACAATTGAAAAAGTCAAATTTTATATATATTTTTTTTAATTTTTGTTTATTTTTTTTTTCATTTCATTACGGATGTGACACTGTTTCTTACTGGTGTGACTTGGTACACTTTTATGTTGTACATAACTGAACTATTAAAATTTGTTTGGCACGAAGTATAAATAATAAATATTCGTCGAGCTAATTTATTATATGATGCCTGAAATCAATTTGCGTGTTAAACCCTCGATTCTTAAAACCTGTCTAGGTTTTTTTTTAATCATGGTAACTTTGCCTTCAGTAGGATGATTAGCAGTTCAATATTATTCCACAGTTTTTTTTATTTTTTACTGACTAGACTTCACCACGATTTCCAGTCCAGGGTCTACACGGTTGTTAAAATTAGTAGACCGTAAAACATTTGTATGCAACCTCGTAATTTTGTTTTCAGTACTTAGTGTAAATAATTTTGTAGTTTAAAGTTACATTCAAAAATAATTTATGTGTAGGCCTAATTAACGCAGTAGCCTACTTGCATTAATTTTGCATTAACCTTTAGTAGTCTTCTGTACTAAATGAATCTATGTTTATGTATCTCTTGTGCGCGATTTTCACACACCACCGAATTAATTTGTCTAATTACACCAAAACGTAAATTTTTAATAGATAAATATTTGCCGGTAAATTAGTTGTAGCCCGCATTTACGTATGCACGCTTATAATTTTGTTGAAGATACTTAATTCAAAATTATTTTCTCTTTGCGCAATGCGTGCACTTTCAAATGGTGGCTGTTCTAATGAATTTACCGCACTAGAAAGTATACGATTGTGAAATTTGAAAATTACTCCTGTACATCTCACTGAAGTGGACACTGAAGTGGCTGTTTTGCAAGTGTTATATGACAATAACGTCTTCTGAGATATTTTAAGTTTCATTAATTACAGTTAAAAACATCCATGTTACTCAATTATCCGTTAGGCCTACGTTTAAATTAACTTTAAAAACAAGTAGTTAAGACATTTTGATGGTAATTCTAAGTTTTGCAGAGAGCACGTATATACTTAAACACAAATAAATGCAGATTGCGTTTTCATCTAGCAATATTCTGGTAATAAAAAATAATTCTATGAGTCTATTGTGTAAAAGTGTGTCACTTAAAAAAACTTTATTGTTTTACATTCCGTGTTAGTGATAATCAGCTCAAATGATACTTTCAAAACAATGTAGTCTATTATAATGTTTCGGACGCATCCATGCACTTTTTTATGGTAAATACTAGCCCTGTAATTAAGGAAAATTTATTTTGTTAACTTACGCTTTTGTACAGGATTTCATCTAAAACTGTTAGTGATTTTTCAAATAACATAAGTAAAAAATATATATTCCCAGATCTCTACAGCATGTATACATTCCAATAATTTCAAGTCAGAAAATTTTCCAAAATTATTAGATCGTAGACAATTAGTAGAAAGTTACCGTCTCTCACCGCACTATTTATATTTACAATGTGTTGTAAAAAACATTTAAATTCATGTGGGGGTAAGTAACAATAAATTATATTTTTTAACTTTTATTTTACCAAGATATTGTTTAAAATTACTTTAGATTATTTCTAGTCGGATTCATTTTTGCAGATATAGAGGTATGATAAAAAAAAGCTCAATGACTGTTGTATTTTTTTTTTTACTTTCATTGAAAATATTGTACACTATTTTTTCCTATAAAATTTATTGTAACCATTGGAAGAGAGACGGGTTGTGTATTAGTACCTACATAAACCTAAATGAATCCATTTAAAGACCTTTTTTATTTTGTGTGTGGGTCTTAAACTTTCTAGTAACAATGGACTATTTTCATTGTCGAAATGTAAGAATTCGCACCGTTAGAGGATGTGCCAATAACTTCAAAAACATTATAAATATTTGAATCTGTGTAATTTTCCTGAGTGAGTTAGGCGTAAATATTAGAGTGTATTGAGTTAAAATGGTTTAATTTTAATCTAGTTAGCTAACAGAATGATTAATATTGTATTCTGCTCTGTGCGTCACAACTTGTTTTCATAAGTAAATTTTCTAAACGCCACAATTTGTTCACGAAGTTTCACGAGACTCGGTTGGAGCTACTGGCAAGTCATTTTAAATTCAGAACTCTGGGCATCTTCTTTACTCACGTCACTCACACACTTCACACTACAATCCTCAGTTTCCAGTACAGCCAAAGCCAGACCTCATTCCAGTATCCTAGTTAGTACTCGTCTATTGCTTTGTTGAAGCAAATATTTTTGACGAACTTCTGTACAGAATTAAACAGGATAATTTGACGTCGTTCACAGAGAACTTTACGACTGACGAAGTAGGTAGGACGAGAAGCATTCAAAGGCTAGATAACGCTGATGTTTTTGAAAATATGCTGTTATCCGACAAAAATTGTAGGCCAAACTTATTATTCTTCAATCGGATGATTTTAATCCGTTTCGTTTAGTACTACTATTGAATGAGTTTACTAATAGTATTGTTAGTATTATTACTAGTACCTACATATTAAGATATTCTTATGGGTAATCGTAATAAAAATTATTGTAGGTATACAGTTCATGTACATTTTCACAGCCACCGCTTTATATAGTCTGTGTTATGTAACTTGTCACACAAGTAGTACTAATGGTCTTCATTTCATTTCTGCCACCGTTGTTCTGTGAACAACTTTGTGTAATAGTGTGTGTTGGTTTACAAACAAACATCACGAGTGCTGCTTTTCAAGTGACAGTTGGCAAATATGGTACCACCGGTACTACTATTGAGAAGTGGCATATTTGAGACACGTTACATGATGCATACTACACCATGGATTCAGTACTAATATCGTTACCAATCGTTGTTCCTTATTGCGCTTGTACATCGGGCCGTTAAATTTCCGAAACTTTTTCTCGGGAGCGTAATGTCTCATACAGGGACCGAGTGTCGCGGAAAAGTTCCATTATCTACATTCTACGTCTACGATACACGGGAACGTAACAAACAGCTGCTAATGAGATTGAACTTCTCGGCTAAATATAAATTAATTTAACTAAAAAAAAATTGAGACCCGAGTTCAAAACACGGTCAGGATTTTGAAAACAAAAAATAGCCAGTCATGGGGACTGTCAACAGAAGTGAAAACTTGAAACTTTGTTTTTAAATGTGTAATATGACATCATTTCTACGTCAAATGTACGTAAGAATATGATATTGGTATTATATCAGTACGATGTCAGTATGATATATTTTTTCCCTACATCATTTTTTAGTCACAACAGATGTCAGTGGTATGTAAAAATTACGTAAAAATTCATTACCTAGCTATGAATTACCAGTGATGTCAGACCTAGGTCATGTATTCACGTGGTCAAATTACCTTCACTTACTGCTACTACAGCATGTCGGTGATGCGAACTCACAAGATTTTACCCATCCAAAAAAGAGTCCAACACGTACATGATACAGTCGAGTATGTACAATGTATTAGTGTATATATACGTATACATGTACACAGGCCGCTGCAATTAGCCATTCTGGCGCAACACGTCGCTAGCATGTCGGTGACGCGAACCCATAAGTTTTGCCCCTACCAAAAATCGTTCAACGCGGCTAAAGAAGTTTTCGCTTCAATTAACCAAAAAGTAATCATGTTACACTAGATATTATTGCACTTGGAACAATATTTCGCGCTGCTACCGCGGCCAAATGCTCGGGCCCTATCGGTCGCACGGAGTTAAATAAACGGAAGCTCTAATCCGTTCGGAACCGAGTTCGCATGCGTGCCACATATGTTCCGTGATATCCGTCTCCATCTGCATTTCTTTTCCCCTTCTCTTCTGTTTCGGAAAACTATTGTGTTTGTTTCGTCTTTTCGTTTTGTCGTGTTTTTGTCTCGTTCAACTGTTGTGCTGATTTTTTTTTTGGGTTAAATATTTTTGTGCTGTCATCATTTGTGGGGGTTTTTACGTTCTCTTAGTCCATTTTTCTTTGTTTTTCATTGTTTGTTGACCATATTCCTGTTATGAAATATTATGTGGTGTTTTTATCCTGTTGACAACAGCAAATGTTTGCTTAATTTGTAGGGACCGGAAAAATTCGCGGGTTCAATGACTTGCAGGATGAACTCCATAGTTCTACATACACTCGGTCAAATGTCACCCACTCATTGGCTGCTGTATTGTGAGACGTCCCAGCGTAGAAGCCTGTGATTCGATAAAGCTTTGGTTGGATGTTTCTCGTTGGCCCAGCGTCATCCAGGTGAGTTGTGAGCCAATAGCAGAGGCAGCACTGAGGTATAACTATTTTTATTTTAGCCTATCGCGAAATGAAATCGCGAATTTTTCCGGTCTCTACTAATATGTGTTTTTGTCTTTTGGATTATTTGTAGTTTTCTTCTACAGACATACATGTGCTTAGCAATGGCGTGTGTCCAAAAGCTTACAGTAAGTCCGTCTGCATTGTCCCGTGAAATCGCGGAAGGGTTCAAACGTCAGCGTATGCTCGGGGTGGCTAAGTCTTCTCCCTCGCTTGTCGGCTTGTCACGTGGCTGGCAGCGACGCATTGTCGAGGTGCTTGTTCGTGACTGCCCGACCTCAGTCCACGTTTGACTGCGTACACGCTTGCTGGTTTGCCCCGGATGTCGTAGGAAGAGCGCCAAGAACATACAGAAAGGGGACCCGAGGGAGGAGCTATTTTAAAGGGATAAAAAAGCCATTAGCTGTTTTTGTAATCAGGAAAATAATGCTAAATAATAAGTGATTGTTAAGCTATATCCACAGCTTTATTTAGATTTTCAACCTCATAATTAGTCGCATGTCTAATGATAGGTGTGGGATCTGACTGGCAACCATAGCATATGGTCGAGAAACAAAGATAAAGGTGTAACGCAAGTGCGTTGAGTGCTTTCAAGAATCTGTACCGGGTGTTGCATTGAGTGCTTTCAAGAATCTGTACCGGGCGTTGCATTGAGTGCTTTCAAGAATCTGTACCGGGCGTTGCATTGAGTGCTTTCAGGAATCTGTACCGGGCGTTGCAATGAGTGCTTTCAAGAATCTTTACCGGGCGTTGCATTGAGTGCTTTCAAGAATATGTACCGGGCGTTGCATTGAGTGCTTTCAAGAATCTGTACCGGGCGTTGCAATGAGTGCTTTCAAGAATCTGTACCGGGCGTTGCATTGAGTGCTTTCAAGAATATGTACCGGGCGTTGCATTGAGTGCTTTCATGAATCTGTACCGGGCGTTGCATTGAGTGCTTTCAAGAATCTGTACCGGGCGTTTCATGTCTAAATCGTTTTCTGAAAACACGCCTTTTAGCCATTTTAACCCTTCTAAAAATGCAGTTAAAAAAAACTGCTAATTATTCGTCCTCGGTGTATTCTCAAATGCTTTTCGTAAATAGACACCACTCTGATGTCCTGAGCAGTTTTCAAATCACGTGGTTTCTTCTGGAGCTCTGCACACCGTGTGCTTGTCCAGGCAGGCGTGAGCTTTGTGTCTCGGTGTTTGTGGTTTTGCAAGTAATAAAAAGAGAAACGATTTCGTCGCCGGCCTGCCCTCTCGAACTGGATGCGAAAAAAAAAAAGCGTGCTTCTGCGCATGCGCGGAAAGAACCTCCCCGAGGCGGAAGTCTGACGGGGGTGACTTTTGCGCCAGCTGATTGCTCTCCCAGCTGACGTCGGGGGGGGGGGGGGGGTTGTTGCTATGTCTGTCCGCCGCCCCCTGCATGTTTCCCTCCCCCGTGCCCACCCTTGCAGACGGCTACAACAACGCTCCCCTCTTCGCCTCGACAGGGGGGAAGAGAAGCCATTCGCGTGTCGACTTCGGGGGTGCGTTGGCATTGATTTTTTTTTCGTCTCTCCCACCCACCCCGCCTCTTTTTTTTTCCCCACGCATCTCGACGTGCGCTACCCTGTTGACCCACATACCGCCAGGCCTCGTCTTTCCGTCCCTGGGGAGGAGGCCGCATGCCCCGACCCCCGCTCCCCCTTCGCGCATCACCTCACCCCATGTGTGTCTGGACAGCTCCGACCCTGCACAGGTAGAGACCTGAACAATTCGCGGGTTAATTTCGTGCTATGCTAAAATTCAAATAATTAGCTATACCTTATTGCGGCTTCTGTCATTGGTTCACTGTTAATCTGGAGGACTGAGGGCCAATTAGAGACCCTCACTCATAGAAGTGTCGAATCACAGGCCACCCAGTCGAGACGACTCACAAGTCAGCAGCCAATGAACAGTTGGCATTTGCCCGAGTGTGTAGAGGATATTGGAGTCTATCCTGGAGGTCATTAAACCCACGAATTTTTCCGGTCTCTATGTTTGCATTGCCTGTAAACATCCATTATCACCTAGGCTTACAGTGACCTAAAGCCGAGATACCCTAAGATACTTCAAAAAAACAAATTGCAAAAAAAAAAATAACTATCAGTAGGCGCTAAGAATGCAATAATAAAAAATTTAAATAAATAAAATATTCCTTATGTTATTGTATGGGCTATATAAATATCTTTTTTAATAGTAACGATTGCTAGCAAATGCCACATGAAAATGTAAAAAAAAAACAGCCATGGGGAAATAGAAAGATATGAACTTATATGTAATAAACTTTTTATTCATTTAAAATCTGCCTTAACAGAAATGAGGAAATTAAAAATAATACATAATCTTTAAATTTCAACGTTGCTTGGATTTTGATGGACACGGTAAAGTTGCCGCGGTTCGTGTGGCGTTATAGACGCATCACCTCTTGGCTACGAAGGCCACGCTATTGAGTGTTCCCGTGACGTTTTGGAAGTGCAACCGAGTGGAAAGTAGAGCTGAAGCGAAGCTCTCAACATTTTTACATGAACAACTCATAGTTAGAGACCGGAAAAATTCGTGGGTTCAATGACCTCCAGGATAGACTCCAATTTCCTCTACACACTCGGGTAAATGCCAACTGTTCATTGGCTGCTGACTTGTGAGTCGTCTCGACTGGGTGGCCTGTGATTCGACACTTCTATGAGTGAGGGTCTCTAATTGGCCCTCAGTCCTCCAGATTAACAGTGAACCAATGGCAGAAGCAGCACTAAGGTATAATTATTTGAATTTTAGCATAACACGAAATGAACCCGCGAATTTTTCAGGTCCCTACTCATAATATTTACTTTTTCACGTGGCTTCTAAAAAATTATTCTTATTAATTTTTATTCACTAAAAAAAATTAACCTCTTGTGGACGCCACAAAATGGATTCATATTTGTCATCGTTCACCATATCAAATATTTAGTATTGATGGCCTCAAATATTGGCGCTGTCAAGTGGTTCGTTAGTGACTGCAAGATTTTATCGTCACTTTATAATAAGTGGTTTCTTTGCGGCTATAAAATTAGTTTTAAGTCACGACAAAATAGGTATTTTGGTGAGATCTGCGCTGACGAAAATATGTTCGTGAAGTTTTAATTAATTTTATATGCACGTGATGGCATGGGTGGTTTCTCACGCTGAAGATGATGGATTTAAAGTTTGACCGAAACGCCTTTCTATTCCGTTAGTTCGATGCTGCCAATTGACAAGTTATATATATATATATATATATATATATATATATATAAAGCTTTGCAAGAGCCAACGAACTTTATGAAACTTGGATGACTCATTCCCTCCTCGCGGCTACTTATTTTATTTTTTATTTATTTGCAGAAAATGTTATGTTCCAAGCAGATATTTAGCGGTTGCGAAAGCGTCCCGCGCGAAGGTCCGTAGTCGCAACCGCAAGCCGTTCCGCTCGGCGGTCGCGCTGTGATTGGTTGGCGAATGCGTTCGGCCGCCGTGTTTCCCAACACGCGTGGGTCGCATATCTCGCTGTCACCGGGTCGTTACCACAACGCCGAACGTAACAATAACGCCGAATACCATAACGCCGAATGCCAAATTGACCGCAACGCCGACAGCTAGAAAACTGCTGTGTACCACAACGCCGAAATACAGTAACGCCGAAAAAATGTTGCTGCTTTTGAAGGGAGCAAAATAAAAAACAACTGAATGAATTTGTGTGCTAACCTTATCTAACCTAACCTTTGTGGCAGTCCTGCAATAACATTTTTCGGCGTTAATGTATTTCGGCGTTGTGGTAATTCGGCGTTGTGGTACACAGCAGTTTTCTGGCTGTCGGCGTTGTAGTCAATTTGGCATTCGGCGTTATGGTTTTCGGCGTTATTGTACGTTCGGCGTTGTGGTGCGTCTCCGCTGTCTCCTGACGGCAGCCGCGTGGTTTCCAGCTGTGTTTGGCAATATAGTTGGACTGAAAATAGTTTCTTATTTTCTCCAGCAAATAATTTTGGACAGATAACCCTCAAATGCGTATTAAATCATGTCACACTGTCAAAGTTTATTTTTGATCTGAGCTACCTGAAACTTTTCAATTTGAATCTCATTTTTAAATCAAATAATGCATAACAAGGCTGGGTGGAAAATTTTGAACTTATTATGCTGTTTCTGTATTTTGACATATTTTTTTTATAACGCATCAAATTAAACAACAATTATATATGTTACATAATAAGATAAATGTTCATTGTTTTTTTTAACTTATAGAAATATAATTTCCTGTTTACGCATAAAATTATTTCGCGTACAACATGCTTATTAACATTTTAGTTTTTTCACTTTTATATATCTCTAATCACCTATGCGGTCTTACCAATTTTAAAGATTCGTTGTAACGGAAATTGATGTCTTTTCCGTTATTGATTGGGTGATTGTATCCAACATCCAACATATTTTAGAACCCGTCATATATGAAAAATACACACCACTCTTTTTGAAACACATTATTTTTTTTAACAATGCCCATTAAGATCTAAATTTTCACAAACAAATAGCTAATATATCGAGTAATTCTGTACGATAAATACGTAAATGTAATGTGTTTTTCGTTACCCATTTAACGCCTGAAAAAAGTTGGTTTAAACTCTACAAATAGTCAACGAAACATGTAGCAAGTAAATTCCCTGTCCTAGCTTTTTCTTAAGGAAAATTTAGGTCGTGGTTTATTGAAGTCCTTTTCTTTATTTCCCACCAACAATGTGTTGGTTTTTGTGACTGAATCCGTAACGAAAATTTACCGATGTCAGTATCTAAAGGAACGTTCAGCGTTGGTTTCCCGAGAGTCCAATATGGCGCGCTTTGTAGATCGCTTCACAGAAGTTTTATTCTTATCATGGACATGAGCGCTTCGTGGCCTGGCCTTGTGTACGGCTTCATGTTATCTCGGCAGATCGGTCGGCGAGACACAGCACTGGAAGTTATAATGGAACAGAAATATTCATGTAAAATTACAGATATTTGTAAAATCTGCATTTACATGAATACAACTACATCACCACAAACTAGTGTTCACAGTAACACTGGGTTCAGATTCTGACCCGGGAAGTTATGCTTTGTGTTGTCCCAATACCTCCAATAGTTTTATATAGGGCTACCGTTCCTTGAATATATCTTCCCAGTATTAACTGCGCACATAATAAGCATGGTACAACATAATAAAGTTAAATTGTTGAATATTCGATTATATTTTTATTAGTTGAAAAATAATAATGCTTGAGTGAATCATCTATTAAAATATAAAAATTTTTGCAAATTTTTTTTAAAGAAATACTCAGTATTATCTTGAAATAACATATTTTATGTATGCAAAAAAAATTAGTTATCTGTAAAGTCGGTTTACGGACGATAGTTTAACGTGACAACTTCATAACAAAACATTTATGAAATGATAGCATACTTTTATGAATAAAATTGAATCATTTTTATTGAATTATCACTATTTTGTATGGATACAAAGAAGGAGTGAAATGAAATCTACAATTTAATTAATAAATTTATTTTTATTGGCACTCATTAATTCAAATATGTTTATTACTTTAACGAACAGATTATTTTAACTATAACGTTTATACATGTTTGCTATTTAACTTCTTCCAATCTGTGTTATTCTGTTAAGGATAGGACGATGATAGGAAAAGTAGGAAACGAATGGGAGTGTTTCAAGTTTAATGTGCCTCGAAAAAGTCAAATCGATGGTTGTTCCGATCGAGTGTAAGAGAGATATATGCGGCGCAAGCGTACAATGAGCGTAACGGGACAAAGCGTAACGGGACAAAGCGTAACGGGACAATGAGCTTAACGGGACAACGTGTCATCCTTTTTCGTGCGTGCAACCGGTTTATTAGATTTATTAGACGTTGTCACGTCAATAACCACAGCCATGTGTTGTACAAAGTTACAATATCTTTCTTGTAGTGTTACAAACTATTTCTTGGCAACTGGCTTCGAAAGGAATCTTTTGTAAAAACCCAGAAAATCGTTTTCCCGTGTGAGGTTCGCCATCAGACACGAGCAAGAATCCCGCGCAATCGCAGATGTCGCTGGTGATGTAGCCACGTGGTTGCGTAAACAACTCGCGCGTTGCTGTGGCGCCTTCTCAATCTTATCAGGAAATTATAGTGACGGAAGGTTTCGCCAACCAGTTGTCACTGGCTGGTAAACCAGTGGTTATTTATTGACTACATATGTGCTCATGTGGTAAGTACCCTTTTAAGTTTCTGTTTCTACTTATAAGTCCGTGTTTTCGCTCATGATTTTAAATAATTTGATTTAATAACTATGGGTTGTTTTTAAAGATTTTTTTTATCAGTGCATTAAGCCTTATTTTAATATTTTTGTTGCACTAATAAAAAATGTGTTGGCTATTTATGTTTAAATCGTAGCATCAACATAGACCATGCAGTCGTGTGGTGTAATTTGAATTAAACTTTGTTACGTAGGCCTACAAATTTCTTTGAATCAACAATTAAAATTTGATTTTCAAATGACCTAAAAACCTGAAATTCAGGGTTAAAAAAAAAAAACTTAATCATGAACAATATCCTAATAATACGAATTTCTACGGCAAAGGCTTTACACAATTATTTACCCATCGATTTCATGTTTTGAGTTGACACTTGGATTGAAATATAAATAATAATTGGACTATAAAGTTCTCAAAACCATTAAATGACACTTTTAAGTGTTAAAACGCTTGATGATAAATTAACTATAAAAGAGTAGACAGTTGTTACTGATTTTATTTCAATCACCGGCGAATATCTATTATCGTAGATATAAAATAATTTGAGAAACAATTTACTTAAAGAAAAAAATAAGTGAAAAAAGAAAAATAATTGCGAACACTGGTTACTCTCAATTATATTTTATCACTGAAATAAACTTTGATGTTCTACTGATTATAATGAAGTCGTTTCAACAAACGTATTGTCAAACACTACTTGATAGGAGCCATTTCAACTATTCTTCATTCTGAGTTAGACATATGTACTCATTTTTTAGTTTGACTTTCTTAAAAATTGCCATTGGACAGCGGATGATAATCGTGACACTTCTAAATGTCATAGAATAAATAAATTTTGAAATTATTCATTTCTTCGAGCCAATACGCTGTTATACATATATATTTATAAATAACCTACAATATTGCTATTGTGTTTTATCTTTTGAACTTTGTGTACTCTTTTTTGCCACCAGTTTTTATCGTGCTCTTAGACTAATTTTTTTTTTCATTTCTACTGGCCTCATAATCTAGCTTTGTTAGGTGCGAAATAATTCAGCGTATATCGCCGTAAAAACTCTTAAGTAAAAACATTTTAGATAGCAATTGCGTATTGAAGAACCGTAACTGTTAGAACTGAAATGATCCTGATTCTATTATTACGAGAAACACAGCATGATGTTAGTAAATGAATGTAATTTTTAGATTAAGATGTAAAAAAATATTTCTTGTAGCGTTTACTGGAAATATAAAAAGTAGTTTAAATTTAGTAATATTACTATCCAAATGAATAGATTTGACCAAAAATTCATTACTATAAATGATTTGGGTAGATGAAACTTCACAATTTTAAATTCTAGCATTTATTACAAATTTAATCTAGTTATAGCTTCTGCTTAGCAATTAGCACCAATTATTTTCGTAACAGGTATTCAGTATTTTATTTTAAATCTTGTGTTTTATGATTTTTGAATAATAATTGTAACGTTCATTGGGTTGAATAGTTAGTGACATATTAAATATTCCCTATCTGATATTGTAGCAATTGATTGATAAAGATTGTGTACTGAAAGTTTTTTTTTATGCTCAGGCCTTGAATTATAGAATTTCCAAAAATTTGAAAACTGTTACTCAAAATATTTATCTTACTATAATATTGGACTAAAAAATCTGACCTTTTATCCAGTAAACAAGTTTTGTCCATTTTTCACTGGCCATTTGGTAACATATCCCCGCCAGAAATGATGCTATTAAAACTAAATTAATTGGTTGGATTACTGCATAATTACTTGCATAATGAGCACTAAAATCACCTTCACAGAAACGCGTTGGTTGTGTTTCCGTTCACCTTTTAGAAAGCTACCATTTGTATCTTGGTATCTTATTTATGGCACATCGCAAGCTCAGTCTTTGGCAGGATTACCTCACCAACATTTTTCAGAAATTCAGTCTGCAGTTGTATCAAATGCATCTATATTTATAACGATATTATGTTTGTTAGGTTGAGAAAACGACTCTTACTTGAATAGATGTGAAACTAATTAATGACCCTAATTTTTATAGTGTAGGGACTTCGTTAAAGGCACTAACTTTAATAGTTTTGATCCTTCTTTGTGAAATAAAATAGATAATCGGTTCCAAGTCGAGAAACTTGCGGATCATACATTCACCCCTACATCTTATTTTTTTGTGGGGGAAAGTTTTTTTTTTGGGGGGGGGGGGTTGTCGTTGTTTGGAGAGGGGGTTAACTTGTACGTAGGCCTTCACGTGCCATCTGTGTGCGAGTGAGTGAACTACTTGCAGAGGGCTGGGTGGCGCTGGAAACCAGTTGCATTCCTCGATGCTGAGCTTGTCCTGCAACTCAGCTGCGCTTGTCCCGATTGGACGGTTCGCCATGTTGTTGTTTGTGATTCGGTGGACTCCAGTTCGGTTGCAGTCATCATTCACTAGTCCAGCACTAATGAAAATCACTCTTATGTGCTGTTAATATGATACATTTTAAATATAAATCTGAATAATTGCAGTTGAATTTTCATTCTAACTTATTTTTAAAAATCTCTCGAATTCTCCAAACACAAATTTACTTATTATGTATGCTTTCATCACAAATCTGTAAAAATTAAAATTAGCGTATAGATATTTATTGAAACAACATAGGTGTCGCCACTTGCTATTAATTTTGTTTGCTGCATCTAATAAATTACTTAACAATAATGTGGAGTTCGTTATTTTTTAGGCTATTCAGCAATTTTTATAATTTTCATTACATAAAAAAAGTAACGAATTTGCTAGTTGAAATTGTGACGTTATTTTCCTATGCAAACTGATGGAAGTTTTAAGCACACATAACTTCTTATTTTTTACAGACGAACCAAAAAAAATTATACAAAAAATCGTTTGTCTTTGAGTCAATATCTGCCATAGTTGTCATACCAGTCCTATAAATGGCAGAATATTTGTGCGTTATTAACCGTGGTAATAAATAACATTGTATTTTTTATGTGTAACATCATAGCTCTCGCTATAAGGCATTTTTCGGGAGCGATTTCGTGAATGAAACGAAATGTCGCATGGAACAAAATTGCCAAAAAAAAAAAAAAAGCCAACGACAAATTCACGGGATTTACGTGGCTAGATAACTAACACACATATATTTCTTTTTTTATATTAGCGGTGAGCTGAAATATTGAAATTTTATCAGTGGTCGAGACGGTGGAGGATCCGGGTTCAATTTCCGGAGATTAAAAAATTTAAAATTTCTTTCCTCGATATTTGTAAACGTGGCGGGCTTTACTGGAGACGGCAGGTTTTCTGCGGGCTTCCGAAGCATCACGTTAGCTGTCTGAACAACGCTCATCGCCTGCAACGATATATCAGTTGATTAATTGATTCAATTAGCGTAATGCGATCGCACGGCAGGCCGACATCTGCCGGCGCGGACGTGCGAAGCGCTCGTGTCAGCGGCGGGCAGTGACTTGCTGCCTCCCAAGGCCGCGACGTGCGGGTTGCCGGCTCTCCAGGGGCGCTGCTCGGGCTGCACCCGTGCTTCGCGGGTCGCGGCACCCCCAGGGGCAGCTCGCGGCGACTGGTTTTTGGCTTGTTTCAGCTGAAGAGTAGTACAGACGGCATATGCCAAAAAAAAAATACAAAACGTTAGTACACCAGATATACACAGTTTACAATATAACAATTTACACGCTGTGATGCCAGACTTTCTTTTTTCTCTCTTGTCTCTTCTCACAGTGCATGAAATTAACAAACACAAAACGACACCATGGCACACACAACAACAATACACGATAAAAATACATAAAGATCATCGGCCGTTGACTCGAGTCTTCGCAAGGAATAACCTTGAGGGAGTGGTATCCTGAACTACATGCTGTCCATAAGAGAATGTCACAGTTTCAATCGTATATTACAGCAGTTTTATTCAAATTTTACAACAAATAGTACATCAAATTTAAGGTAGACTAACTTTTATTTTCTTAAAAATGTTCAATGTTTGCACCTCTAGAATAATTCTTCCCACACTTTGGTTAACAAGTCCAACTCTGGTAAATCATAAGGTAGCATGAAGCCCAAAAGGAAAAATAAATCGCATTGTGGTTATGTAAGGTGAACGTGGAGGCCAGCGAAAAAGAACTCTGTCGTCTCGACCATTACGACCAATCCTACAGTCATCTGGTTTTAAAGCTTTTAGGAATTGTAACCGGCACGTTGAACTGAAATTACAGATTCAATCTTAGCTAATTGCAGAACACAAAACGCTTTTCCGCTCTCAGGAGTCGCCATTTTGTGTAGGTGGCGCTGCGAGCGAGAAAACAACAAAGCAGTACTCGCGCATTCGCTTATCTAAAACTGTTCAGTCACTCGTTAATTATGACCTTGAACCAACACACTACTACGCTTACAGTTGATACTATTACAATTTTTAACTGGGACATTCTGTTTTATTGCTTTTATTTTCCGTGTTTTAACCCATCGTTTTTAAATAATTTCATAATATAAAATATTAAAATATAAATAAAATATTTCCTGCATAACAAGTAACCTTTGAACGGTTTTTACATACTTAAAATCAAATTTTTAGGTCAACAATTATGTCAAGAATCAAAGAATATGGTTTACTGTTTTGGATTTTTCGAATAATACCTTCGTCTTAAAACTGTTTATTTTTAATACATCATTCATTATATCTCGCCTAAATTATCATTGATTATTGAACGACAGGACTATACTAGAAATATAATTTTATGACTAATGAACATTTAACTCGAAACCATATGGGCTATCCTCCATGGTGGTTTAATACACTGATAGTAATAACTGTAATATTTACGGATATTTCAATGATGAATGCGCACCTTCATCGTATGCTAAATGGTTGTTTTTATAAACCACGCCATATTCCAACTTTAAAGTCCGATGTTCCGTTACACAAAAAAAGGAATATTTTTCTGTACTTTTAAAAAGGGTTCCTTTGTAAACTTTTTTGTAATACTACAAGAAAAACTTTTGGAGGTACTGGGACAACATAAAGCATAAATGCCCGGGTAAGAATCCGAACTCAGTATGAATGCAAACTCTATTTAGTAGTGATAAAGTTGTCTTCATGTAATTGATCAAATTTACGAATATCTTTAGTTTTACATTAATATTTCTGTTTCATTTACAAAAAAAAAAAAAAAAATACAGCGCAAAAGTTTTTTTTTTTTTCATTTACATCTATTATTCTTTGTGATCTGCTTTGAACTTGGATTTAAGACATCCGTAGCCCGTCACGTATTACACTTTCAGAAAAAATTGGCTGTTTCCAAACGCCACTTATTTAAGTTGCATGTTTACGAATAGAATTTAAAAGCCATTCTGAATAATGTTTGTGGCGCAATCTGTCCTTGGAACCCTTAAATGAGAACACTGTCGCCATGCACCGTTACGATATTACTTCGCACGGCGTTGCACTTAGGTCTTATGTGACGTGTCGGGACCTCCAACAAAATAACCGTCTCCGAAACTCGGGATTAGCAACTCGGTGCTCAAAATTGAGTCATACTGGGGTGCGTGGAATTAACCAATGACGTCTTTGCATTACCGAGACAAGCTAGCGATCACGTCTACCAAAGACACAAGCAATCAATTTTTGTAATTTTTTTTTCTAAATTTCTAATATGTATTGAAATATTGTTGAATATAAAATTCTAGTGATTTGTTGCAACATTAGTTTTTTTTCTTTTTTGTACAGTATCTACATGTTTCTGTATACTGTCAATTATTTTTACCCTTGAATATATAATAAGAAAATCTGGTTACTAATGATCCAGCGATCTTCGTCAACTGACACATATCTTTGAAAATAAGCGGTTGTTGATTTACATTAAACATCTTATCTTAATAATTATTAAAAGGAATCTTTGAAAACTTTTAAAATCTCTGGTAGATTCACGCCTATTATTTCCAAGTGTGGCTTTACCTTGTGTATAATGGTAAATGGAACTCGGAAGTCGGAACCAAGAAACACCCTTCGTTTATCAGAAAACATTCATCGTTGGAAATTCCGTACATTGTATGTAATTCCTAGCATTGTAGAAACTGCCGAGTAAGCCAGTGTTGCTCTGGGCAGAATGTGACCCCTCTCTCGAGTCTTGTAGTTATTAGTGTCACTCCGCCGATGCACAAAACAGACAGATTCCGTCTCACTACAAGTTAGTGTCATAGCCTCCAAGTATTTGCAGAGATGGAGTCGGTGTCCGTTCTGAAGTTGAAGTCAACGGGTTAGCAGTTGGATAGAAAATCAAATCGTAGATGTACGAATATCAATATGTTCTAACTTTTTTTTAAAACATGAAAGAAACTTACTAGGAAGAAACTTAATGAAGTGAGTAATGTTAAAAAAAACATAAGAAAACTCCTGGGGAGGAGGGTGTCTCTTTTTGACTTCAATTATTAACGTAGGAAAAATTGCACACAAAAACGCCCTTACATCGTACGTCCGTGGACTAGACGATATTTTCGTTGACGGTCACAGCTTGCGTGCAGAATATTTTTGAAAAATTTCTGTTTTGTTTTTCATGTGCTGTCCCCTTAGTCTTTCCCTCCTTTCTCTTCACTGTGTTAGGTTGCTCCTGGTAGAGCGTAGTTGCTTTATATTCAGCGATGGCACAAATTTGTATGGCATTCTTCGAATGATAATAATAAAAAAATGCCTCACCGTATCGGACAGTGGAAGAGTTTTGTGTGTGTGTGTGTGTGTGTGTTGGTACCGACTCTTTTGGTTTGTAAATAAACGGTTCACTGTTTATTTTCCATACAACAAACAGACGTGATCGACAACGGAAAAAAAAATTCGGCGAGTTTATTCTTCTGTCTATCGGTTTCTAGTTTATAACAGGGACGCAAGCTTTTAAAAATGAGGGGGGGGGGGGAGGTAGGGTTGGCAACACTGAGTAAGTCTGCATGAGTACGACACACCAATTTCGATTTCCCCCTCCCCTCTCCGTCCACGCTATCGCTAGGCAGACAACTTTGCCGAAGCGCGGAGGAAAAAGGACGCATATTCATTGTCTGGTCCCTGTCAACCCTCCTGGCCTTTTCCTTACCACCCGCTTGTGCTCCATATGGTTCTCTAATCCTCCTTACCACCAACTTGTGCCCCATATGGTGATCTACTCCTTACCACCCGCTTTTGTTTCATATGGTTCTCTAATCCTCCTTACCACCAACTTGTGCCCCATATGGTGATCTACTCCTTACCACCCGCTTTTGTTTCATATGGTTCTCTAATCCTCCTTACCACCAACTTGTGCCCCATATGGTGATATACTCCTTACCACCCGCTTGTGCTTCATATGGTTCTCTAATCCTCCTTACCACCAACTTGTGCCCCATATGGTGATCTACTCCTTACCACCCGCTTGTGCTTCATATGGTTCTCTAGTCCTCCTTACCACCAAATTGTGCCCCATATGGTGATCTACTCCTTACCACCCGCTTCTGCTTCATATGGTTCTCTCATCCTCCTTACCACCAAATTGTGCCCCATATGGTGATCTACTCCTTACCACCCGCTTGTGCTTCATATGGTTCTCTAATCCTCCTTACCACCAACTTGTGCCCCATATGGTGATCTACTCCTTACCACCCGCTTTTGTTTCATATGGTTCTCTAATCCTCCTTACCACCAACTTGTGCCCCATATGGTGATCTACTCCTTACCACCCGCTTTTGTTTCATATGGTTCTCTAATCCTCCTTACCACCAACTTGTGCCCCATATGGTGATATACTCCTTACCACCCGCTTGTGCTTCATATGGTTCTCTAATCCTCCTTACCACCAACTTGTGCCCCATATGGTGATCTACTCCTTACCACCCGCTTGTGCTTCATATGGTTCTCTAGTCCTCCTTACCACCAAATTGTGCCCCATATGGTGATCTACTCCTTACCACCCGCTTCTGCTTCATATGGTTCTCTAATCCTCCTTACCACCAAATTGTGCCCCATATGGTGATCTACTCCTTACCACCCGCTTGTGCTTCATATGGTTCTCTAATCCTCCTTACCACCAACTTGTGCCCCATATGGTGATCTACTCCTTACCACCCGCTTGTGCTTCATATGGTTCTCTAATCCTCCTTACCACCAACTTGTGCCCCATATGGTGATCTACTCCTTACCACCCGCTTGTGCTTCATATGGTTCTCTAATCCTCCTTACCACCAAATTGTGCCCCATATGGTGATCTACTCCTTACCACCCGCTTGTGCTTCATATGGTTCTCTAATCCTCCTTACCACCAACTTGTGCCCCATATGGTGATCTACTCCTTACCACCCGCTTTTGTTTCATATGGTTCTCTAATCCTCCTTACCACCAACTTGTGCCCCATATGGTGATCTACTCCTTACCACCCGCTTTTGTTTCATATGGTTCTCTAATCCTCCTTACCACCAACTTGTGCCCCATATGGTGATATACTCCTTACCACCCGCTTGTGCTTCATATGGTTCTCTAATCCTCCTTACCACCAACTTGTGCCCCATATGGTGATCTACTCCTTACCACCCGCTTGTGCTTCATATGGTTCTCTAGTCCTCCTTACCACCAAATTGTGCCCCATATGGTGATCTACTCCTTACCACCCGCTTCTGCTTCATATGGTTCTCTAATCCTCCTTACCACCAAATTGTGCCCCATATGGTGATCTACTCCTTACCACCCGCTTGTGCTTCATATGGTTCTCTAATCCTCCTTACCACCAACTTGTGCCCCATATGGTGATCTACTCCTTACCACCCGCTTTTGTTTCATATGGTTCTCTAATCCTCCTTACCACCAACTTGTGCCCCATATGGTGATCTACTCCTTACCACCCGCTTTTGTTTCATATGGTTCTCTAATCCTCCTTACCACCAACTTGTGCCCCATATGGTGATATACTCCTTACCACCCGCTTGTGCTTCATATGGTTCTCTAATCCTCCTTACCACCAACTTGTGCCCCATATGGTGATCTACTCCTTACCACCCGCTTGTGCTTCATATGGTTCTCTAGTCCTCCTTACCACCAAATTGTGCCCCATATGGTGATCTACTCCTTACCACCCGCTTCTGCTTCATATGGTTCTCTAATCCTCCTTACCACCAAATTGTGCCCCATATGGTGATCTACTCCTTACCACCCGCTTGTGCTTCATATGGTTCTCTAATCCTCCTTACCACCAACTTGTGCCCCATATGGTGATCTACTCCTTACCACCCGCTTGTGCTTCATATGGTTCTCTAATCCTCCTTACCACCAACTTGTGCCCCATATGGTGATCTACTCCTTACCACCCGCTTGTGCTTCATATGGTTCTCTAATCCTCCTTACCACCAAATTGTGACCCATATGGTGATCTACTCCTTACCACCCGCTTGTGCTTCATATGGTTCTCTAATCCTCCTTACCACCAAATTGTGCCCCATATGGTGATCTACTCCTTACCACCCGCTTGTGCTTCATATGGTTCTCTAATCCTCCTTACCACCAACTTGTGCCCCATATGGTGATTTTTTCCTTACCACCCGCTTGTGCTTCATATGGTTCTCTAATCCTCCTTACCACAAAATTGTGCCCCATATGGTGTTCCACTCCTAACTACCCGCTTGTGCTCCATATGTTGATTTACTTGTCCTTACCACGATTCCCCAGTGAGAAACATGCACAGAAAAAAAAATATTTACTGTACTTTTACAAAAGATTCCATTGTTAACCAGCTGCAGAGAAATTTAATGTAATTTGTTACAAAACATGGCTATGGTTATTTCTGCATATATGGAATACGTTTTTAGAGATAATACTGAGCATTTCGTAGGAAAATTGGCGCATAATTTTATATATTAACTAATGTTTAATTGAAACGTAAATTTTTAAACCACGAAATAAAACTTTATAATCAATAACATCGGTTTATTTTGTTTTATAATGCTTATTTATGTGAGCAGTTAAAACCGGAAAGCTATTCAGGGAATGGTTAACTATTGTAGGTCCTGAGACAAAACAAAGCATCAATTCCCGGGTTAAGAACACGAACCCGGTGTTACTGCGAACACTTTTTCATTTAAATTTACAAATAACTAAAATTTTAAGTGAATAATTTTTTTTAATTTACAAAAAAAAATTGGTTGTCTGTAAAGTCGGTTTACGGACGATAGTTTAACGTGACAACGTCATAAAAAAACATTGATGAATTGATTGCATACTTTTATGAATAAAATTGAATAATTTTTATTGAATTATCACTATTTTGTATGGATACAAAGAAGGACTGAAATGTAATCTACAATTTAATTGATAAATCTAATTTTATTTTTACTCGTTAATTCAAATATGTTTATTACTTTAATGAAGAGATTATTTTAACTATAACTTTTATACGTGTTTGCTATTTAACTTCTTCAAATCTGTGTTATTCTATTAAGGATAGGACGATGATAGGAAAAGTAGGAAACGAATGGGAGTGTTTCAAGTTTAATTTCCCTCGAAAAAGTCTAATCGATGGTTGTTCCAATCGAGTGGAAGAGAGATAGATGCGGTGCCAGCGTACAATGAGCGTAACGGGACACGGCGTAACGGGACAATGTGCGTAACAGGACACTTTTTCCGTGCGTGCAGCCGGCGTTCATCGATTTATTAGACGTTGTCACGTCAAAAAAATTATGCTGAGGAAAAGAGAAAAGCAGGGAAACTTCAGCAGAACACGCGATCCGTGAGCCATTTTTGGTCAGACAATGCCTGGGCAGTGGTCCGCCAAAAAAAAAAAAGCAAAAAAATAATATACTGCTAACTTAATTTAGTGCAAAATAAATTTTATAAATCGTATTTTCATTTTATAAGATTTGAGAGTCCTTATTTAACTGATTTGTTTGAACTAATTTTCTGTTACAAACCAAAAATAACACTAACTCAAAAGAAACGAAGAGGAATTTTTTTTATATACTTTTTAAAACATGCATGAATTGGCAAGTGAAATTTGTAATCTTGTAATTGTGCCTGATTGTTTCGAATTTTTACAACCTTGTTATAAATCATATGTTATAACAGTTATGTGAACGCCGGGATGAATTGTGGGAATGGTTGTTGGTAGAGAAGAAGAGTTCCGTAAGGCCCGTTCGGAAAAGACCCGGAAGCCGAGACGGATCACGTAAACGGTGATGGAACACACGGAATTGGGAGTGTCTTGTAATGTCCCGCACGCAGGCGCGCTCCCGCGCAGATTAGCTCGGCGGTGCCCAGCTCTTCCCTTTTCCGTTATCATGTGCAACCAACCTACCGAAGCCAATCATAAGACCGCGATGGTAGCCATATTTGTTTACTTTTTAAATAAGTTAAAATATGTTTCAACTTTTAGAATAGTGTTATATCATTGCTTTATGGGTTAATTTCTGTTATATACCTAACAATGTCAATCCTGAAAGTTTTATGTTCTCGTGTCTCCAAATTTTTGACGTGACAACGTCTAATAAATCGACGAACGCCGGCTGCACGCAGAAAAAGTGTCCCGATACGCACATTGTCCCGTTAAGTTGTGTCCCATTACGCTCATTGTACGTTTGCGCCGCATCTATCTCTCTTCCACTCGATTGGCCTATGCGTCCGAGGAGAAGAAAGACAACGGCAGCACACAACTTACATCTACACGTGAACTGTTTCGTCGACTGGTTATAAAGTGAAGTGAAAAGTTAATGTGGTTTTCATTGATTTTTACAACAACAATTTCGGCAATAAAGGTTAATTACTCTTGCATTTTAAAAATATGATTACTAGTAGATATAATTTCAAGTAATATTTATTATTTTATTATTACAAAAATAGCATCTCTAGCGAGTGCAGTAATAATAGGTTATGTTACAATTGACTATACAAAATAGTGATAATTCAATAAAAATGATTCAATTTTTTTCATAAAAGTATGCAATCATTTCATCAATGTTTTTTATGACGTCACGTTAAACTATCGTCCGTAAACCGACTTTACAGACAACCAATTTTTTTTCAATTAAATTATTTTTTCGTGATCGTGTAGTCTAATATCATTGGTTGCCATTTACTATCGTTTCCGTGCACCGCAGAATCGAATTCTAACCTAGCCGTTGTTTTACCAGTATGAGAGTGTCGAGGCTACTTATTGTTTGTTCCCATCGATCATACCATTTTTCTATAAGCACGCGTAGTTGGGGATTTAAGGTTCGGTCTTACACGCTATTTTGGTTATTTCCTATTCTTTTGATTACTGTTATTTGAGGACTTTTCCACTGCACTATATATTTCGTCTCAAATTTTCTCAACATAACGGTGCTCAGAATTATGATACCTAAATTTCGAGCTTTACAACAGCTTTCGTAATTATATGATTAGAAAGTTTGTGACACAACAACAAATGTAATTAAGGGTGATATGAAGTATCCAACTCGGCTGTTGAGGACCGAGCCTTGAGAAAGCAACTGAACTACGGAAGACTGTCGCTCTTGGCTTGACGACCGAGGGTAGGGGCCCCTTCGCCGCGCACCCCCTACCCCCTCCAAGGCGCCGTCGCCCCAGTACGCAATCGCAACTCATTACGCGGCCGCCTTGAAAACCTCCCTTCTCCACCCCCCACCCCCCCCCCCCCCCCTCCGGCATTAATTAGGAAAGTTACACTCCCCTTCGCTCCTTCCTTCCTTTTTTCCCTCCCCGCGGGTATACCCTGCCGCGCCCACCTTACTACCAACCCTCCCCGCCGGAACAACCCCTTTTTCTTTTCCCTCCCGACTCTTCGTCCCTCGTCTTGTCTTGGGGCGTCGCGCCCCCTCCACCCCCGGGCGCCCGCCCCTCCGGCGCCGGTGGAACGCCCATGCAAATAGCGGCGGGGCGCGCAACTAAGTCAGAGCGAAGGGTGCGCCCGACGGGGAAGCAGGTCTCCGCTGCGTCTTCGCGGCCGAGCAGCACTCAGCACCTCCGGGGTCGCCTCCCCCTCCTACAACCCACCCCCCTCCTCGCGCCGACCAATCACGTCGCTCTTCTCCGCCGGCGCACCTCGCACCATACCTCGCACACGGACTTCCTCGTCCGGACAAACTAATCAAGATATTTTTTGATCCGATATCAGACCAGAACAACAAAAGTTTTTTTTTTTTTTTTTAAGAATTCAAGTGTGACGACATCAAAGAAAAAATTTTTTTCTACTACTACAACTATACATACGCGCATCAGCAACAAGAGTTCCTGGAAAAAAGAAGAAGAAAATTTTATCATTTTTTTAAAAGATCTGTCGTAGAATTTCGTGTCGTGGTATACTCGTACGTTTTAATGTCAATGTGTGTGTGTTTTTTTGTAAACGTGTGACACTTTGTACGATGTTCCTACTGCACTAGCACTCTCTGGTGACTGTTAACTTATATTGCAAGGACCCCGTGTTTTTTCCCCGCGGTTCAGTCCTAACGAAGACGCCATCTTCTGAATGAAGGAGAGACTCTGACTTCGAGAAGAAATCTCGCACGCCATCCCAGCTGAAACGAAAGTTCCGTAAAAACCATAACAAAAGTTCCTATTCAACACATGAAGAATATAACAGTAACGGTGTTCCTGCAATAGCTGTGATTTTTTTTTTAAATTTTCTGACTCAAACAAGCATCCGAACCTCGGAAGGAAAGAAAGAGAAGGCTACTCGCTACTCGCTCACTTCTTCAACTTCTTCAACTTCTTCGTGGGCTGCGCCGAAGACGTCCGAGGTAGCCCTTCATGGCGGAAAGGGATGGATGTGAACGCCATGACTCGAGGTAAACCACTCTCTGATCACTTTGTAGTTGTCAGCCTGTTTTTTTAGACGGTACTGTCTTGCCTGCCTGTGTCATGTAACTTTTCTCAAATTTGACAGTTATCCATATAAGTCTACGTATCTTGTTGCTTCGTCGACAGTTTTCGCAGACATCTTCACGTGTTTGTCAGTTTTCCGTGCACCGACATGCGATGCTTTGCGAGTGAGAATTGGGAACTGGGTACCACGGGTACTACTTTTTTTGAACCGTCAAATGAGTGCCAAGTTGAATGACACAGACTCTACCTTTGCGCTGTTCTCCATACTTTTATTATTCAAACGCGCAATATTCGTTAAGACCAATTTTTGTAGTTTCGATATTGTTTTAAGACGTAATGATTTGAGATGCTCGTATAATATAATACGATAGATATTATTTCAAACTTACAGTTTTTTTCCCTACGAATTAGCTTCAGAAAACTTCAACACCTTCAAATGAACTGAAATTAGAAATACGACAGTTAACGTTAAGCCAATTAGTAAATTAATTTCCATTGCAGACGAAGTAAAACGGGGTGTTATTTTTTGTATTAATATTCAAGAGAGTTCTATTCGAAGAATGATTTAATCATACTCCGACAACCCACTATTTCTCTCTGTAACATTTCTGACTTATTGAGTCAGGCCCTGCTAATGAATTGGTTTGTCGATTCACTTTTTTTTATTATTTATCAGTTGGTTAAATAAAGAAGATATTGAATCCAAACCAATATGTTTTGTTTATTTAGTAAATTTATTTCTTGTCAGAGACTAGGCAATGTCGATACTGCACAAGCAGAGCATAATTACGCGTGCTTTGGTACAGGAAATAAAAATTAGATTTTTTTTTGTCCGATGCGCGCTTAAGTTGGGTGTTTTATACTTCGTGGTTTTGAGCCTCCTGCCGCAAACTCCACGGATTTGCGCTCTTTCTCTCGGGTGCCAGTTCACGCACAACTTTACCGTGTCAGTATTTTAAAATATTTATCCGGGATGTTTCTACGTGCGTCCCCCCCCTCCTCCCCCACACGCTGAATTTGTTTTCGTACATGGCTGGAAAATTAGCACCTCTGTGCAGAATTTTTTTTTCCCCCGGCTTGAATTGCAAATTGGATTCTTGTCCCTTTGCCGTCCCTACACTGCGTGAGTTCCCCGCGGTAACTGAATTAAGACTCGCATACGCGCCCGGAATGGCGTGATATTTTTTTTGTTTGGTTTCCATATTGCCTGAGCACTGTCGTTCACAAAAAAAAAATAACAAGGGTATGTGCTGGGGGCGTACCGTTATGTGGTCGACTCCCCGCGCAGTCGAGTACCTTCATCAGCGAAAGCTTTGTGCTTCGGTGGTTTTTTTTCCCCCCCGTTCATTTAAGAACGTCGTTCACCTGCGTCCAATAAGGGATGCTTCCTTTAAGCATCGAACGCTCACGTCGTCTCTAATTACAATCAGGTTTGGCTACATCGTTGCGAAACATAAATTAACAGGGCAGCCTTCTACACGTGTTTGCGTACTAAACTTAAATTTTACGTAAATAATTAATTTACGTAAAAAATAATCATCACCTCCGGTTTTCTTGCAGAACAGTATGTGGCATACTTAAAAATAGGGTTGACAGTTGCAAAATTGTCATAGAAAATCTAATAGCTCTTAAAATGATACACAAATTTAAATTTTAAAAATATCAGCGTTTACCAACTTATATTTTGCTCTATTTGCACCTTAATTTGAAAATGGTGTACTTATGTGATTTTTATAATTAAAAAAAGTTTTTTTTTAATTCTACGTGAGATATTAAAACAATATATATTTGCCACGTAGCATAAGATTTGGCGTCCACAATAAAACACTTCACTCAGATGTGCACAAATAAATTGTCTCCGATTACTTTGGGTGCAAGTGATACGAACGAAAATCATTCGGTGTAACTTGGGTGTCCATTGTCTGGACTTAAGCGAATTAATTTTTCCAGCTTAATGTCTGTGATTGCTGATGATGTCAGATAACTGGTGGTAGTGGTACCGGAAATCTCAGTTGACGTTGGTACCTGCTCGTAAACTAGTTGAGGGTTTTACGCATAAGCGATTAACGCTGTAATCGATGTAGCAACCGATTTTTTATACGAGTTTGGTTTGACATATTTCTGCAACTTCATTCAGGCATCAAGTTGAACGTTTCTGAATGATATGTTGATGAATATTTGGCTGGCATAACATCGGGTAGAACACTTAACTTAATATATCACAGAAAGAACACACACAATGCCCGTTAGTAAAAATGAATCAGTGTTTTTTACTTATGTAGTCACATTCGCTGTGATTCTCATATAAAACACGGTTTTCTGATGAAAATTTATTTGTTTTATGGTGATGATACTGGAATGTTTTTAAATTTTCCCGTATGACTGCTTCAGTCTATCGGAGTTTCATTTAGTCTACTTAGTAAATTCTGCTGTTGTGGTAATGAGTTATTTTTTAATGTTACGTAATTACGTAATTTTATTAGAATTTTTATTTTATACAGGGTTTTTCACTTAGTCGTCTTTAAGTTTGAACTATTTTATGATGAAATCTTAAGTTGCTTTTTTTTATGCCGTAAGGATTATCTAGCTATCAATGTTATACTCTTTATATGGACGCCAAAAATTTGGTTTTTGATCTGGTAATATACTGTTCAATAGTTAGTAGTTATGCTGTTAATTTCTTGCAAATTATGTTCGCCTTTCTAAAAATAACTTCATTTTTTAAATAAATGATTACATACGGACAAATATTCCAACCAGACAGCCATCATCAACGTCAGACTTTCCGTTGATTAACACCATTTAGCCTCGTGAAGTTAAATATTATTTTTAAATTAAAGGCTTAGCAAATGAGGAACCTAATTATCTTACATTCCCTTAAGCTTTTCTGAGCATAATATTTTCATGGAACCCCCCCACACCCCCTCAACTATTTTGGTTTTAAATTTTATTAACTTTTAACCTCTCTCACCACCGTGTTCATATTGCGTAGCTTTGAGTTAGAAAGAGCATTTCGTATTCTCATATGTTGTATTCACGTTAAAACTCTTTAAGGTGTGGAAAATGCATTAGCCAAAGTACATGCAATTTAAAAAAAATTTACACAATATGTTATTTAATCTGTTGAATGGCTTTTTTTTGCCACGATTTGCATCGGTCAGGTTAAGTGTGACGGAAGCATCACTTTCGCGAATCTGAACATAAAAAAATTTATCCAGGATACTTTGGGTGCAAGTAGCCTGATTGGAACTAGGGTGTTCAGTGTCTGGACGTATGCTAGGTATTTTTCCAGCCCAATGGCTGAGAGTGCTGGTTAATTTAACATAAAAAAGCAAATATAGATATGAAAATTTGAATCGTCTTAATTTTATTCTGATATTAGTATAAATCTAAGTCATCAATGATTTCTCAGGTCAGATAAAATAACGCTTGAATAAACCTACAATTACTTTTTAACTAATATACTTTTTTAATGTATGGATAATTTCCTTCTTCGTAACGTAAACTGTTATTTATTTTGGTTTGAAACCGATATATTTATATAGTAGCCAAGTTTGCTTAGGTTCTAAATACCCAAAAAACATTTTCTTCCAGTACAAGTATATCTGGTGTTCTATTATTACGTTGTCGTTTATTTCTGCCCGTGGTATGATCTAGAAGCGTATTTTTTTAAAATTAATAATTCGTAACCTTGAAACGCTATCTCATTAGTAGAGACTGGAAAAATTCGCGGTTTCAATGACCTCCAGGATAGACTCCACGATCCTCTATGCACTAGGACAAATTGCACCTGCTCATTGGATAATGACTCGTGACACGTGTCACCGGGATGCTTGTGATTTGATACTTCTTTTGTTGAAGGTTTTTCACTGGCTTAGATTCCTACAGGTAAACGGTGGTCCAATCACTGACTCAGAATGAAGGTGAACGAGTTTGGAGTCTAGCCTACCGCGAAATGAATCCGCGAAATTTTCCGGTCACTACTCATTAGTTGCCATTTGCTAAGCTCCCGTGCATTGTGGATGCGGCAGACGCGGTAGTGAAGATAGTGCAGTGTCTTCGTCAACGGTATCGAACACAAACGACAAACGATGAACAACGGGAGTTAACTAGCATGTTCGACGCATCGGTGTGGTGCAGTTACTGTGGAAAGTATTAAAAAACAATCGGGACACCAACATAATTCAAAATCGACACTATTAAATCTGCACGGGGTCCATTTACGTTGCAAGCAAAAAAAAAACCTGTTTGTAAATTCAACTGCGGAACCTTTATATGCTAACACGTGAACGATGATTGGAATTGTGCATTTAACGCCAACGCAGGCAAGTACTCAGCTTCTATTGGTAGAGACCTGAAAAATTCGCGGGTTCATTTCGTGTTATGCTAAAATTCAAATAATTATACCTTAGTGCTGCTTCTGTCATTGGTTCACTGTTAATCTGGAGGACTGAGGACGAATTAGAGACCCTCACTCATAGTAGTGTCGAATCACAGACCACCCAGTCGAGACGACTCACAAGTCAGCAGCCAATGAACAGTTGGCGTTTGCCCGAGTGTGTAGAGGATATTGGAGTCTATCCTGGAGGTCATTCAACCCGCAAATTTTTCCGTTCTCTATCTATTGGTCATTGCCGAGCTGATCCGTACTGGTCCGTCACCACAACAGCACACAGGAAGATCACAAGCCACCGCTACTCGAGTAGTACACACACACTCGCACTACAGAACAAAGCACAAGGCACAGGGATCAGAAACAACAACCAAACACGAACCAGGAGGTGAGGGGCGGCAACACGCGGGCCTGGGACTCTCAGCGAGGAGCACCTGGTTCGAGGCCACAGACAGGCACAGACAGGCACAGACGGCCACAGACAGGCACAGACGGGCACAGACAGGCACAGACAGGCACTCGGACCGGGCGGTCCGCCACGGGCAATGATGACAGTGTCAGTTCCGCGCCGCACATGTCGCTGACTGTGCTGTCAGCATTAGCAATTGTTAAGAGCAGGCAATTTTCGCGAAAAAATCTGAACGTTTATTAGACTGCAACAAGGTATACCTGCACCTGTGGTTCCTTCCGTCTGCGAGAGAAGTCGTTGCCTTATTTGACAGAGTTACTCAGGACGCGTGTACTTCCACACTGAATCACTGTGATTGGTGTTGTTACAATCGATATGTACCTGGGAGAAACTCACCCAATCACGAAACACAGACGATGATAAAGTGTTTTAACTTTCATCTAGTCTCGAAATATTTTCGCGAAATCTGCATTCCCCTAGCAATTGGTAGAGACCGGAAAAATTCGTGAATTCATTTCGCGATAGGCTAAAATACAAATAGTTATACCTCAGTGCCTGCCTCTGCTATTGGCTCGCAACTCATCCTGGATGACTCTTGGGCCAATTAAGAAACACCAAACCAAAGCTCTATCGAATCACAGGCTGCTACGTTGGAACGTCTCACAAGACAGGAGTCAATGAGTGGGTGGCATTTGACCGAGTGTACGTAGAACTATGGAGATCATCCTACAGGGCATTGAACCCCCTAGCAACTGGTCCGTCTCGGCGTGTGCTGGTCTGCTGCGGTTGGCCACCGCGCGCTGAGACAGTCACGTGACGCGGGCCACGCCAGCCGCGACGACCATCGATTTTTTTTCCTTAACCTAAATTAAAACTAAGTGTGTTGGGGAGGGTGACTAAGTGCGTCTCAGGCCGAAGCCCATACGCTCTATTATTAGCCATGCAGGAGGGGTAGCATGCATTGTGTGCTAGGAGGGGGGATTGGCCAGCCATGGCTGCGATTGGCGCCACGACTATCTCCCCTCACTGACTATACTAGACTATAAACTAGATAAGTTGGGCCCAGGTAAAACCTGCATGGACGCAGGGAAAACCCTGGGCTCTGACATCTGGGAAGCAAAAGATTCATGCATTAATATCCAGAAAACGGAAGGATGGATCTGGAAGAAGAGTTGGACAGGGTAGACGACCATCGACCCGCCGCGCGAACAGCCTTGCTGCGCGACCGTGCGGGGGGCCGACCCAGCCGAGCCCCGCACTTGGGGGAGAGTCACGCGCATCACGCACATGTTCGCTCGTTCCAAGTCTCAAGTCCCCGGATTGCACAAGTTGCATTTGACCACGAGCGTGTTTCTATACGCCTATGTCACGCCTGCTACAGGTAAAAATATAGGTGAAACTATACATAGATAAATGAACGTGTGTGTGATTAAGATATAGATTAGACTTAAAGAGATATAGATGGAAACATAGAGAGATGAATTGAGATAGTGGTATGTGAAGATATGGATAGAGTTATATAAAGATATCGAGAGATTTATAGAGGGATAAATATATAGAGACAATAATGTATGTATATGTGCCTACTTCGAATAAATTACAAAAACAAAATGTGAGAGGCGTAGCAACGCAAGCCGGGCATTTGCCTAAAGAGTGAGTGGAGAAGAGAGGTGGGGGTATATAATTAGTCGCCATGGCTGCAAATAATCAGAATTGTCGGCCCAGGGTTCACAAGTCATCAATGAAAGGCTTTCAGTGTTTAACATCTTAGCTCTCGGTATACGGCATTTGGTGGTAGAAACTTCGTGAATGGAACGGAAATGTGTAATTACGGTGCTGCCGTCCGCGGCGGATGGCGTTAACTAAAGTCCACAAAGACAAAGGAAAACTTTATAGTAGGTATCAACTGTTTGATTAATCATATCAAGATGGCTAGTATTTTAGTAAAGCTACTTGTAAAAAATCAGTTCCAAAGCCGCTGTTATAAATTTTTTTTTCGCTTTTATCGGAGCTGTTCATTATATAGTTTAAAATTCCGGTCTACTTGTCGATTCTATAGTTGACGTAGCTGTTCCGGCAGCTAAATCTAGCGGCGGGTGCGGAAACTACGTGTGATTCGCGTCCAGAAATGTAGTTTTAAACACAATTTTTGTATATTTAAAATGATTGGCATAATTTTAAAGAATTGTACGTTAAATTTCGTGTCCGAGTTTCGTATTATAAGTGTATTTGCAACATGGGGATACATGAACTTGCTAGTTACCGAGTTTAGCTGATACACGCATCTGGCTAGTGTGGAAAAACTTACTCATATATTTATTTGCAAGGAAATAGGAACCCTGGAATACCTCACCCCCTCCCCCTGTCCCGATCCAAGTTACCTTCATTGAGTATGTACGACCATATCCGTAGCATATATTTTGGAATGAAATTATATATATATATATATATATATACATATATATATATATAATGTCTTGTCGGCAGGTGGTAATTAGATATGTTAACACACTACCCACAACAGAGTTGTCGAGTAAAGGGATAGGCGTTTGCTCGAAGTGTATTTCAGGGAAGTCGCGAGAAACCCAGACCGGGTATTCCAACCCGCGTCCTCTGGACTGCGAGGACAGTGCCTTACCACTCTGCCACACCGCCTTACCACTGCGCCACATTGCCTTACCACTGCGCCACATTGCCTTACCACTGAGCCACACCGCCTTACCACTGTGCCACATTGCCTTACCACTGCGCCACATTGCCTTACCACTGAGCCACATTGCCTTACCACTGAGCCACACCGCCTTACCACTGCGCCACATTGCCTTACCACTGCGCCACATTGCCTTACCACTGAGCCACATTGCCTTACCACTGAGCCACACCGCACTCTCGTTTTTAACTTTTTTTGGTTTGAACGTCCTCATGATGAGAACTACTTAGAGACTAGGGAATTAAATTAACCTTTTTTAAGGTTATACCAAATTCTTACGTGACCTCAAGTCATTTTTATAATATGCTTGATTAAAATTAATTTTATTCTATAGTAGATTAAGTATACATATTTTTAGTGAATTTACTCGATTGGTTTTAATTTTTAGTTAGTTAATTTAATTATTTTTGTAGGTATATAAAAAAATTTAAAATTGTTTCTGACAGCTTGTTATCCACACGTATGCGACATGTGATTTTTATATATTATGAATACCACGTTACTTCATAAATGCAAATGCCCATCGTGAATGTTAAATTTTGGTGATTTAGCTGTCTCTTTTAAGGCACCATAGGGCGATAGTATAGAGTTCACATCAAATATCCCATCGCATTTGGAGAGTCTGGCTGTGTTTCCGTCCTGCTTGCAACTAATGGACTTAAATGATTACTTGTAATTTTTTTTTTCAATTTAAATTTTCATTTTTTTCATCAAAATTTATTTTATTTTAAAAACCTGATGTTTTAGAGTTGTTAAAATTCTGTACACGTCGAGGGAAAATAAGTGATTCGGTACTTCACGTGGGAAACTTAGAGCTATCCACCATGGAGTGACATCATGGAGTTCCTCGTCAAGCTACAAAATGTGACATGTAAGCCTTTTTGCAAGCTGTGGATGAAATTAAGGAAATGCAAGATGTCACCGCCTACTTCCCTTAGGCAGAGATACTATTGTTTGATGGCGTACAGAGACAGAGGAGTTGTTCCGAGGGTTTTTGAGCAAGGTTAAACATTAAATCAAATGCATTGGAGACTGACACCGAACAACTGTTTACAAACAACAATTGCATCCTAGCGGCAAGAGACGTGACTACAATATTATTTTAAACATAAATTTTTAAAATATATATTAAGTTATCTTGTGTCAGCATGATTAATTTTCAAAGAATTAAAAAAATAATAAAGGTCTTTCCCTCATATCTCAGTGTAATTATTTTCTTGAAGAAAAAATTATTTTAATGTCTTAATGTTAGTACCACGTAAATTAAACGGATACATTGTTCACACTGGGTAAACCGCCCATCATCTATCGGACTGATGTCACAACAACGTCTGGTTTTCACACAAATACTTTGGAGTTTTCCGGTATTAGTATTCAGTGTATTTGATTATATGTTTGCAATTTGCGCACGTAAAGTTATAATTGTTGCTTGGCCTTACTCCGATGTTAGGTTAGCGAATTTCGATTATTTTTTGTGGCAAACATTCATACGTATATTTATATATAAGAATTCAATATCATGTTTTGTTACAAGTGTTATCACTTGATTAATTATTATTATTATTAATTACGGGCTGGTCACTTTAGATAGTAAATTTTCTGAAAACACCAGTTTTAGCCATTTTAACTATTCTAAAATTACAGTTTAAAAACTTAATCCAAAATCAAAAGTACTTTTCGGCCCTCAGGGAACTCTTAAATGCTTTACGTATACAGATCCCACTTTGATATCTTTGAGTAGTGTTGAAAGCGCGTTGTTAATTCCTGAAGCTCTGCGCACGGTATGTGTGCCCTGGTAGGTGGAGCTTTTAAGTAATTCGAATGAGAAGACGAAATGAAAAACATGGAATCCCGAAGACTTACCTGGGTGGGTGCGCTGGCAAATCAAATTCAAATTCAAAAGTTTTTATTAACACATACTTTACACTTTACAGTTTTGGTATATACAACAAGACACTCCAGCACTCAGTGTTCTTTTGCCTAAATATAATTTCAAATTTATTTACAGTGTCTATTTGAATAGTTGGGAAATAACATGATTTTAATAAAAGGATAATTTTAAAAAACCTTTTGCTTTGTTTTTTTGGAGTCTTTTTTGGACTCAATGTCTTCGGTACGATGCTGTACCTAAATAACAATTTACACAATTATATTTACACATTCGTAGAAAATGAAAACCACAAAGTGTTGACTTGATACAAACATTATGCACATTTGGTAGTCGGCGGGGGTCGATGTTTTCGGTGCACGCAGTAGCGGCTGCAGTGTCGCCGAGCCACGGGCCAGCCAAGTAAGTGTTTCCCCACGGCCCGGCCGCCCCTACAAAAACTGGACTATCAGTGTCTCCTGGCGGGGGGGCAGGGTGGCTGTGAAGGGGTTCCACGCCGACGAAGGGGTCAGTCACGGGGATGGGATCTGTGTGTAGAGGGGGGGGGGGGGGGGAGGTTTTTCTGGCGATCTGGTCCGTCCCCGTTCCCTCCCTTCTTGCTTCCTTTCCAACCCCCAACCCCCCTGCCAGAAGGGTGCCACCCCTTCGCTCTCGAGCTATCGGCATGTGGTTTCTGGCGGCCGCCAGCCTCCTCATCCCTGGACTTACTGCCAAGCTGACTTCACTGCCTAGCGGTGACACGACACTTGTCAGTTCCTCACGTGTTTCAACTAAACTGCTTATATTTTAAAAACTAATCATCTCAAAGATATTATTATATTATTAGTGTAAAATTATTATTTTCACATGTAGAATTATAAAAAAAAATATTTATTTCATACTCATAATGCATCATGTCTGCTAGCAAATACCAATGACTCACATACTCCATGCATCATTGAGATATATATTGTCCACTATAGTGTACGATTAGACTAAAAAGGGTTAAATAGCAACAATATTATAAAATTAAAAATATATATTTACATGTTGCCTATTTTTCGGACAGTTAGCGGTCTTTTTTTTTTTACATTGCAAGATTTTAGAATTGACCGTTTAAAAGACTTTACTGCTAGCTAGTGAGAGGTACATAACGTAAGTATATTTGTATATAAAGTACTTTTCCTGAAGAATATATTCTTAAAAATCCAAATTCTTAAACAAAATTATTTTTAGTTTACAATATTGCTTTTATGGATGAAATTTACCAGGGTTTTTTTCTAGTGCAAAAGGAAAGATTTTTGACTGATTTTCTTTTTGTATTAAAATGGTTCTTAGTTTTTCTACGTCCAGAATAAAAGTTTACTATACAAACATGAAAACGTTTCTGTGTTGCATAATTTTTTGTATTAAAATTGTTCCTAGTTTTCTACGGCCAGAATAAAAGTTTACTATACAAAAATAAAAACGTTTCTGTGTTGCATAATTTTTTTTCTCGGAAATATTGTCGTGTACTTTCCTAGAAAAAATGACGGTAATTGTCTATTTAACATTAAAAAAAGTATGAAATTAATGAAACCATACATCTGAAAATAAGCAAATTAACATTGCTGTCTTGGAAATAGTATATATTTACATACTTCAAAGACAAGAAATATGTTAAAATAATGTAGTGCAAATGTTTGGTGGAAGCAAATTTTTGTAATTATTTCTTGAATTTTATAATCTTTTATTCAAAATAAAGTAATTTTATTTGTGGATTCTCTTGCTTATAGGATCACGTTGCTTAATGGTAAGCTCACCTACCAAGTGCCTTTGGTTTTTAACTGAAAAGCTAACATGTGTTCAAAGAGTCAGATATTATATACTTATATATATTGATGTATCGATTTATTCACTGGATTTTCCTATATCCATTGATTTCAATCGTAAGGTGAGTGCGTGAATTCGCTTCGGCATTAAGCGGAAGGGTATAATGTTAGTAGAACGTATATTAGTGGATAATACCACATAGAGATCAGTGGCCTGTGTGCAGCTGTGATGTGAATGTACACATTAACACTATGTGATAATTTTATACAATATGCACAGCTGGCATTAAGCAGAAGAAGTTTATCTTTACTGTCTGTCCTTCTATATTGATCCCACCGGGTTTATGTGAACCCGACTTGAAGGTGAGTAAAGGAAGAAGAGGAAATGAAAGTGAGAGAGGGAAAAAATATTGAACATATTGAGGGAAAATATTGTAAAATAAGTAATCTTTCAACAGTTTTTTTTTAAGTTTTGCTTTAAAAAAACCGGTACTAAAGCGAAATTGTTTCGAATTACTTTTTTTTTTTTTTTTTGGCTGCCCATCTAAGAGGTCACCTTGAAGCTAAAAATCAAATTTTAAAGATGTTTTAAAAGGTTGGCAATGTTTAGCATCCGTGAGGTTATAGTTGTGCAGGTGTACGCGGTATTTGGTGGAGAGAGCTGCACACAATAAAGAGGGGACTTCCCCCAAGTCTGCCCTTCTCTATTATTATTATTATTATTTTACGAATACCGCGGCGCCAGCTTGTTCGTTGGCTTTCTCTCTCCCCCCTCTCCTTTCCCCAGTCTTACCTTTCTCCCCTCCGCCGTCGTTAATTACGAGGCGTCGTCGCCGGGACAGACGCCTTCAAAAGAGCCGTGGGTTGGGGTCTGGTCTGGTCTCCCTGGCGCAGGGAACGGTCTAGGAGGGAAAGCCTTAGAGAGTCCGAGGCTAAGTGAAAAATAAACATGCTGCGGGACTCGGTGAACCCCTGCGATTCCTCCCTTGAACCTCCCCCCTCCCTCCAACCATCCTCCCCCTCTTTAGCCGCCACCTCTCTTCCCCTCTCCCCGCAAACACCGCCGGAATTCATTACGGCGGAGAAAATCAATAGCCTCGAGGCAAAAAGAATACAAGACGTCGGAAAGGGGGTGAGGCGGATTATTACCGGCGTGTGTGTGCGTGTGTGTGTGAGGGGGTGGGGAAAAAAAGAGGGGTGGTTTGGTGCGGCAGTCTGTAACGCCATTTTTTTTTTGCTCTGCTCCATTACGAGCACAGTTGGCTGGGCTCATAAGGTCTACCGTGTGAAATATATCTGGAAAAATTCTCGAACATGTAATATAAAGCATTACTATGTTTAAGATACGTCGCTTATGGTTTGCACTGTGTCTCCTAGGGAAAACCCGAAGAACGTACAAAGAGAGATGAATACACAAAACATAAAGGAAACAAGCAAAAATCAGCGGAGGTTGAATGTGAAGACAGCACAGAGAATTCCGTGGAAGGATTTAGTCAAAACAACGTCACAGCAGAGACTAACACAGCGAGCGTACAACGGTGAGACAGTTAACAGTAAATACAGACAAACCACAACACTAATTTCATCGCTGGGTCCCTAAGTGCGTCTCTGTATTGTCGGGGTGTTGTCCAGATTTTGTGTTCATCATCGTTGGATAACTTTTTCTGTCGCTGTGTCGTCCAGAGTGGTGGTTTGTCCGTTCTTTGCGTTTCCTCTACGACATACAGTGCAAACCAGCAAAGGCGTATGTCCAAAATATAATAACTTAAATAACTACCCCAACGCAAGAATCAAAGATTGTAGAAGTCATTACTGTAACCTTCACAATTGTGTGGGGAATTTCGTCGTACATATGAGGTACATTTCCAGGGAGCGTGCATTTTTTGTTTGGTTTTTGTCTGTCATCGATAGAACTGATTATGTCTATACCAGCGATGTACACTGTAGCATCGTCTGTGTTCGGTGATAGGATGAGTTTATTTCGTGATAGGTTGAGTTTATTTCAGGCACATGCTAACTGTCGGTGCACCAATCATCACGGCAATATTTTACTTCAGTAAACGCGTCTCTTACTTAATATTTTTATATTGCAAAGGGCTTTTGAATTAAAAACATTTCATCACTAACCTGCTGACGAGTCTTCTTTTTTCACATTTTTGTTTTTACTTTTACTTATGCCTGATTGTCATATATCTTACGTTGTTATTAGACTATATCCGAGGCAAGCAATAAATATTTCTAGTAGCTCTGCCACATTTTTATTTCAAATTGAAACAAAAATGCTTGAGTAAATCATGTTGAGGAAAAAAAAGCATTTTTATTTATTGTTTTGCATACCATATATCTTCATAAATTTACATTATCTCTAATTATTTGAAGAAATCTTGTTTACTGTATGTGAAAAACCTTGCAGTTTTATTTCGTGGATTATCTGCAGCTTCTAATGGAGTTAAGGTACGGTTTGTCGAATAAAAAGTGAAGACTCAACACAAATTTGGAAACATATAAATTCTAGACATAATCTTTAGTGTTTTGATTAACTTTTATGAAATATTTGTCTTGAAATAAAAGTGAATGTTTACCTATGCAGTCATTGAAATATAATTGAGATAATATGATTTGCTTTTTAAGCATTATCGATTGATATATATTTTGTAACCTGTTTAGACTAATAAAGTATATTGAATCTCTAAGAGCTACCTTTTGCCAGAACTTGTTATACTTAAAAAGTAAAAAAAAAAAATTAATTAATTTTTTTCGTTCAGATTGAGTTACAATAATTGAATTGCATGTAAGTGAATTACCAATTAAAAAAATCCAAATAAAAATATTTAACATATGTTTGATTGTGGAATATATAATTTGTATTGAAGTGCAGGAGTCGACATAACTCAACATAATGTTCAAATTTTGCTGACGTATAAGGTCAATTTAATGTTCTCTATGTAAGCATGTTTTCTTGAACTTGAACACATTTATTTCATGTGGCAAGTGGAGAGAGGAAACTTTCATACCTGTATATTGACACTGGGAGAACGGCTTCATCGTGATTTAACCCCCCCCCCCCCCCCCTTCTTCTTCTTACTGCCACGATAACGGATTATTTCGTGTTAACAACATTTACAGCCCGTAATTCATCTCAGAACTAGACCTGATACAATCCACCCGGAATGTATTCTGACCTGTATTATATACGTAACAGCTGTAAACAGGACTTCGGTGGAATCGATTGCAATTTAGATTAGAATCAAGTTCTTTTTTTTTTTTTTTTTTTTTTTCGCTCTAGGAAGTTGCTGCTTCTGTGTTTGCTCGTCCATAGAGTACCTTTATACAACTGACCGTCGGAGCTGGGAAATTATTCCCGCGCTTTATGGAAGTGTCGTAATATTTTACAGTTGCGTGCCTGCTCTTTCAGCCCTTGCATTGCGTGAAGCCTGCCTCTGAGGGGGTAAAAAAAAAATAATTTGCACCTAACATTTTTATAACCGGTAGTAGTACGAGGGGTTCATCAATACTTAAAGAAGGGGAAGAAATGAGTCACGGGGGAAAAAAATACAACCAACCACCCCTGCGCACTCTTCCTGTTTCGCCCCCACCCACCCCTTCCCCCCCCTCTCCTTCGCCCTTGTTGCGTATTTAGCCTGGCGTAAGCCAATAACGTACGCAGACTTTGGTCGAGTGAGTGTGTGTGCTATCAAAAAAGTTTTGATGGGAATCTGTCGATACGCTGGCTGACTGAACCTGACCTTTTCCGTTCCTTGCCGAAGGGTTGCACCGACGTGTCTAAAAATCCAGACCCAGAGATCGTCGTCAAGACTGAGCTACTGATGCATTTGGGATGTTGGTTTGGTTTTTGAATTATACCTGTGAGTCAGGAAAGAACTTTGCAACGTGATACACGATTAAAATTTTTATTGCCATAGCGCCCCCCCCCCCCCCCCTTCTTCAACTCCAAAATATCTTGCTCACCAGTGTGAGCTTCTTTTTAAATGTGTATGATTTTTTGTTGTCTTGTATTCTTATGTACATTGTGGACGGTGTAGTTGCTGTCAGGAAAGATATGAGGAAGCACAGATCCAACTAAATGTGTGTGTGTGTGTTTTTTTTTTTTTTTTTGTAATTTTATTTCGAGGTAAAATTTTGTTGTACATCGAGGTCATTACAGACGATAACACACAAAGCATAACACATGTTCTACAGACAGGAACCGTCCCACCATTAAGGCCCCCGCCCACCCGGGCACACACACGGTGCGCAGAGCTTCAGGAAAAACAACGCGATGTCAAAAATACTCAAGATATCCGAGTGGGGTCTGCTTACGAAAAACATTTAAGAGTTCGCTGGGGGCCGAAAGGTGCTTTTGATTTTGGATAAAGTTTTTAAACTGTATTTTTAGAGTTAAAATGGCTAAAACGCATGTTTTCAGAGTAATTTTTAGGCGTAAAAAACATTACAGATTCTTGAAAGCACTTAAGGGACTTGCTTTACAACTTTATCATAATTTATAGGCCATATAATGTTACTGTCACCGCTCAAATTTCGCAGTTATCCTGTGACGACGAGAAGACTGCGCGCTAGTCCAGGGGAGACACCGCGCTAGAAGCACCAGCGAGCGTCGCGCTTATCATCCCGCCTCACTGACACACGTGTACACACACCCCTGACGAGGCGGGCCACTTAAGGGGCTTGCTGGTTCAGTTGATGATTTTATTTTAACAAACATTTGCGCGACATTTTATAGAAATTTTTTCAAAACTTGGTAAATATCTCTTTAAAATATTTGTGACAGAACACACAGTGCGATGGAGGTATAGTGTTAAACTAAAAGAAATGGGAATCTCGAGAAAAAGAAACTATAAATTACCACTATGTAGGCCTTCGCCTACACACACACGGAGCGCAGAGCTTCAGGAAAAACAGTGCGATTTGAAAACTGCTCCAGACATCCAAGTGGCGTCTGCTCACGAAAATAAGTTAAGAATACTCTTGAGGGCGGGGGTGTAGGCCTACTTCTTTTCCCGTATTTCTGTTTCAGACTGTATTTTTAGAAGAGTGAAAGGGGTTAAAACGCGTGTTTTCGCGATAATTGTTAGGCAAGAAATACCCGGTGTAGATTCTTGAAAGCACTCCAGGGACTTTAATATCACGTCTATTTTGATTTCTCTGCCATGTAATGTCATGGTTACTGCTCGAAATCACAGTTGCCCTTAGCACGACGTGATGGCAGCTCGCCAGTTCTAAGTCTTGCGCTTAGAGGCGACATCGCACTAGAAGCACCCTCACTAGGCGGGCCTTTTAAGGGGAATCCGATTGATCTACATGAAATGTAGCGATCAAGGGGAAGACCTGGAGCAAACCTACCTTGGAACTTACTCTTTTTTTTAACGTTAGTGCTTCAGATGAGATTGAAACACAAGAGCCTTAAAACTGAACCCCGACAATCGTGTCATCGTGTTGGCAAGTGTTAACACCTATTTATATTAACTACTTTGCACTATTTGTTGGTAAATTTTTACATTATACTTATTTAATCATCACTGGAAAAAAATCTTGTCAACGAACATATTTCAATCACTGAGTAATTTTAACAACTGCAAAAATTTCAACTTAATTGTAGGCTGTAAATATTATTCCATATTCCCCGACATGTAAGTGCAAGTGTTTCATATTGCGACGCCTTTTAGACCGAGAGTGAAAACTTAGCATGTATTCAAAAGGGTTATTAATAGTGGCACTGTGAAAAAAAGGTATTATTTTACACACATCATGTGTGTGGCAGCAGTGTCTCTACTAGTGTTAGCGTATTTTTATTTACAATATTCGTGTTTTTTTTAAACTGGTAAGTTTTTCGTAGCTGTTGATGTATTTTTAGTCTGTGGAATGTCAAATTTACATATGCAACACATGTGTAAATTTACCACTAATGCAAGTTAATTTTATGTACAGTATTAAATAAATTTAATAATATTAATTGAATTAATCAAAATTAAATTTGTGCTAAGGTTTAAAGTAATATTAGTTGTTTTTTTTTTATTCACGAGGTGTGCTGTAAAGCAGTATTATGTTTTATTTATATTTAATTATTCGTCTGGTGGAATATCAAACCCACGATATCTTTAATGTCAGTTTAACATCTTGACTTTTCGACCATCGTGCACGCTGATTAATTAAGAAGTTAATGGAAATAGCACTAGCATAACCATGTGTTCAACTTAACACATAAAAACAGTAAGAATATATAAATTTAATAAGATTTTGTAAATATGGATGTGTATTTTCGCAAATATTTGTAGTTTTGTAAATTACATTCTGGAGTTTTGTTTAGTAAGTATTGCATTGACATGTACATGAAAAACTACAGCGGAGGTGTAAAAAATATGAAATTAATAAATTTGGTTTACATTGTTTGTGCATTTTCACATATACATACACATATGTAACCCAACATGTTAGGTATCAAAATTTACGGTGTACATTCGTACAATTTAACTGTGGCCTGCAGTGCAATTAATTTTCCAGAATAGAAAATGGCACAATTAGAACCAGAAATTTTTGATGTGTTATATCTTAAGGTGGTGCCTCCCATTTCAGGTAAAGATTTTATATTTTTTCAGTAATTACAGATAAACTTGTAGACTTTTTCAATTGTTTATCTTTCACGAAATTAAACATATATAAAGCTCATACTTTTTGCATAATTAGCTGCCAAAGTTACATTTTTAACGTTTGTGGGTTTCACAAATAAGGAGAATATAATTTATTGCAGAACTGAAACTTTTTAGGTTTAACTACAATGCCACTGGCTACTTCAAGAAATGGTTTGAATTTCTTTCAGAAAATATTAATTAATTTTATCTGGCATATCAAAATTCTCAAATCTGTTGCGATTTTGACAGCCAAGAAAGATGAAATGAGTTTGTGTGATAGAAATTCAAACCATATCACGAAGTAGCCAGTGGCATTGCAGTCAAACCTAAAAAATTCAGTTCTGCAATAAATTAAATTCTCCTTGTTTGTACAACCCAAAAATGTTAAAAATGTAACTTTGGCAACTAATTATGCAAAAGGTATTCGCTGTTTATATTTTTCATTTCGTAAAAGTTAAACAATTATTCAAAAAGTCTAAAAGTTGATCAGTGATTAATATAAATATAAAATCATGACCTGAAATGGGAGGCACCCCCTTAACTCTCGGTATACAGCATTTGGTGGGAGTTTTTTCGTGTATGCGACGGAAGTGTGTAACAGGAATTCGGAGAGCGACAGTGCTGCTTTCTATGGCGGATAGCGTGAACCAAAGTTTACAATTATTACAGTATTAACTTTTTAGTGAATTTTAACAAGATGGACAGTCTTTCGATAAAAATCCTTGTCGAAAATCTGGTTCAAAGAGTATTTTTTCAAGCCCTTTTAACTTTTATTGCACCTGTTTCACAATACTTATAAATTTCCGTCTGCTAATCGAATGATTCGATAGTCGACATAGCCGCTTCTACGATTCCGGCAGCGGATGCTAGTTGCGGATGCGGAAAGCATTTGTGATTCGCGTCCAGAAATGTAGTTAAAATTATATTTTTGTATATTTATCAATTTCGTGTCAGATTATCGAGTTTTGTATTATAAGTGTATTTGCAACATGAGAATACATGAATTTGCTCGTTACCGAGGTTAGACGGTACAAATCACTGGAGAGTACTGAAAGATTCGCGCACGTGTTATTTTCTCTCTCAAAATAACGCGATCAAAAACAATGCTAAACTATGTACACGCATAATTTTATGCAGTGAACTGAAGAATGCGGGCGTGACCCCACGATGAAAAGAAAGATTAAAAGTTGTTTCTGTTCTAAGTTCCACAGTGTTTTTGACGTGACAACGTCTAATAAATGGATGAACGCAGGCTGCACGCACGAAAAAGTGTCCCGTTACGCACATTGTTCCGTTACACTATGTTCCGTTACGCTGTCGGCGAGTGCAGTAATAATAGTTATGTTACAATTGACTAAAAAATTATGGTGATTCATATAATTTATAATAGATATTTGATTATAGTTTATTTATATGAAAACTTGTTCATAATTATATTTAAACTTTGTAGCTAAACGCCAGATTTTAAAATTAATTACAAGTCATCTACACGTGAACTTTTTCGTCGACTGTTTATAAAGTGTAGTAAAACGTTAATGTGGTTTTCATTGCTTATTACAACAATTTCGGCAATAAAGGTTAATTATTCTTGCATTTTAAAAATCTGATTACTAGTATAATTTCAAGTATTTATTCTTTTATTATTAAAAAAAATGATTCAATTTTATTCATAAAAGTATGCAATCATTTCATCAATGTTTTGTTATGACGGTGTCACGTTAAACTATCGTCCGTAAACCGACTTTACAGACAACCAATTTTTTTTTTCCTGGGTGTTGTATTGGGCGTTGTCACGTACTTTTCATCTTCGTGTGGAAGAAAGCCGCACAATCGCTCGCGACTGTCCTTTCGGGCAGCCTTGGGCGACTCTTCCCTGGGTCAGCACGACGCGTCCTCACCTTTCATCGACGAGGGTTTACACTTCATGGCCGTGCCTCTCGTTTGCGCGCGTCGCCTGTTATTTCAACTTCGATTAACCATCACGGTTGTCTACCTTCTCGCGAAGATTAAGCTGATTTTTCTAACCGGAAAACATTAATGATTAGAGACCTGAAAAATCCGTGGGTTCATTTCGTGTAATGCTAAAATTCAAATAATTATACCTTAGTGCTGCTTCTGTCATTTGTGCACTGTTAATCTGGAGGACTGAGGGCCAATTAGAGACCCTCACTCATAGAAGTGTCGAATCACAGACCACCCAGTCGAGACGACTCACAAGTCAGCAGCCAATGAACAGTTGACATTTTCCCGAGTGTGTAGAGGATATTGGAGTCCATCCTGGAGGTCATTGAACACGCGAATTTTTCCGGTCTCTATTAATGATTGTATGGTTAACGGGACATATTTATGCAGAAAAAGGCGACAACATTAAAGCTAATTTGCTGTGGTTGACAACATTTGACTACCGTAGAAGAATTCTCAGTACCTATAGGGTAACATAAATCCACCAGACTGACGTCGAAAGTACTTTTTTATTCTATTCCTGCGCAAACAGTAATTAAAAATCCCAAGCACTTTTTTAAACGTGAGTCATATAGGTAAATGTATAGCTACAGTGTCTTTCTTCCAGCATCCGGACAGCACCCTTAACCGACAAATCATATCCGGATAGGGTTCTTTTATATTTTATATTGCAAATATTTTTGTATATATACATGCAGTAAGCATAAATCTAAAAAAATATAGGTACAGAACCTTTTCCACAGAAAATATTTTTTTTGAGATCAAACCCGTTACAGCCACGCTTTTTCAAGTGCACTGTCAGTTAGGGGCTTATTAATTCCAGGGGCCCCGCCCCTCTTCTCCCCGGCATCTACGTCCATGCTTAAGATATTATGGACTATGGTAAATCGCATAACGAATTGTCCTTCAGAGTTTGAAGTGCGCCTCAAAATGATCCCAATGGGTGCCTGTTTACGTCGCGCAGTTTTGCGACAACACAGAGAAGGGTGAAGGTTTTTTTTTCCACTGTCGGTGTGGGTGCACGCTCGGGGTGCGGAAAGAGTCCTCTTTGTGTGGAAGGGAAGGGCCGGTGTGTGTAATTACGTGTGGGAAGTGCTGGAGACACTGTGGGGGAGGGGTGCGAGGAAGAAGGGGGGTTGGAGGGGGCAAATCGATAGGACGTGGTCGGCAAATCAAGCCGTGCACTTTGTTCCCGGCTTGTGGCGTTGGCTTCTGGAGGACCTGCGAGCCTCGTCGTGTGTCGACAAGGTCGGCTTTCGCTTGGTTTCACACAGAATAGCAGCACTTACAGAAAACGTTAAATTTTTTTCACGTGACAACGTCTAATAAATTGATGAACGCCGGCTGCACGCATGAAAAAGTGTCCCGTTACGCACATTGTTCCGTTACGCTGTGTCCCGTTGCGAACATTGTTCCGTTACGCTGTGTCCCGTTACGCTCATTGTACGCTTGCGCCGCATCTATCTCTCTTCCACTCGACTGTTCATAAAGTGAAGTGAAAAGTTAATGTGGTTTTCATTGCTTTTTACAACAATAATTTCGGCCATAAAAATTTATTATTCTTCCATTTTAAAAATCTGATTACTAGTATAATTTCAAGTTTTTTTTCTTTTATAATTCAAATAAAAATGATTCAATTTTATTCATTAAGTATGCAATCATTTCATCAATGTTTTGTTATGACGTCACGTTAAACTATCGTCCGTAAACCGACTTTACAGACAACCAATTTTTTTTTTTAATTACACGAGAGTAAAGTGGCTTGGCTTCTGGGTTGTAGCCGCGTCCTTGGCGAGTAATTCACCGACGTTTCGGTCGACATTGCAGTCGCCATCATCAGGGAGCAGTTACCTACTGCAGTAGGAATTATTCGCCAAGGACGCGGCTACAACCCAGAAGCCAAGCTACTTCAGACAATAGCCGTGAAAGCCTGCGGACGTTACACGAGAGGAAATTAGTAATGGTCTCTCACTGCAAATAACATTTAAATTTACCGGGTTGGCGAAGTGAAAATCCGTGCACTCTCATTATAACATGTTCCACGCAATATACATTTTTTTTTTAGTTTGTAATTTGTATGTTCCATCATCACCTCAGAGAAAAATACCGGTTGGTTTTACCCTATTTTTTTCAAAAACATTATACTTAATTTTATTCAGTGGAATAATTTGTGTCGAATTACAGCTCAGTACCTCATGAACACTTGTTCGTATGTGTAGACTTGAACAAATATCTTCGTTATACATTTTATCTCTCTTATTTTTCCGTGGTTCTCGTCATGCAAATGCTGCAATAATTCGTGACCAAAGATTATTGCCGTTTCCTTCGTGTTTTTATTGGCTGAATTGTAGCCCCGGCCATAGGTGAGATTATTCTGCTGAGATTTGTAATTGCCTTCCACAGAATGCAACTGAATGGACATCACATCACCCAATCCTGAGCCCAGGAAAGAAAACACCTTACCTGGCTAGGTATCGAACCAAGGTCTTTTTGTTTTATCATTGAATATAAATAATGTTTATATTCGATGGTTTTATTTATGACGCTGTCACTATTATGATCTCACTGTCAACAAGACGCTTAACAATAATCAAACTAAGTAAATTAACCACGTAGGTATTAGTCGATGGAGTAGGTTTCTGTTCTTCAGTTGAAGTCAATTGGTTAGCAACTGGATAGCAAAACAAATCGTGGCTATATACGCAGAGAAAAATGTTTGTTTTTGAATCAAACTAATATTTCTTTATATGTGGCGAAACAAACTTGGTAAGTAACAAAATTGATTTGTTACACCTAACCAAATATAAGTACGGTTGAGTTGACAAAATCATTTTGGTTGGGTCAACAGAATCTTTCCTACAACAAAAATATTTGTTTTGAATTAACGAAATATATTTATTTCCCCATATACAAACAAATATTTTGTTGAGGCAAACAAACCTTTCTCTCAGTGATATAAAGGCTAATTGGGTAGAGGTTTATTCCGTAACTTCAGGAGATTATATATTTTTAAATTTTACAGAAATGGTGTTTGTCTAATGGTAATGTTGAATAGGTAGATACCGGAAAAATTCGCGGGTTCAATTACCACCAGGATAGACTCCAATATCCTCTACACACTCGGGCAAATGCCAACTGTTCATTGGCTGCTGGCTTGTGAGTCGTCTCGACTGGGTGGCCTGTGATTCGACATTTCTATGAGTGAGGGTCTCTAATTGGCCCTCAGTCCTCCAGATTAACAGTGAACCAATGACAGAAGCAGCACTAAGGTATAATTATTTGAATTTTTAGCATAACACGAAATGAACCCGCGAATTTTTCATGTCTCTATGTATAGGTAGGGACCGGAAAAATTCGTGCATTCAATGACCTCTAGGATAGCCTCCATTATCCTCTGCATTTCTCAAGTAAACACGCGTGTTCATTGAGTACTAAATTGTGAGGCGTCTCCACTGGGTAGCTTGTGATTCGACACTTCTTTGGTCGATACTCTCATTAGCCCAGAGAGCTCCAGTTAAACTGCGATCCAATAGCATAACCAGCAGAATTGTACACATGTCTTAATTCCAGCCTATCACGAAATGAATCCGCGAATTTTTCAGGTCTCTATGTATGGGAAATGTTAAAAATCAACATGGCGTGCTGGCAGTTCCCACCTCCCAGCCTCCATTGATCCGGCTAGAAGGACCAGGAAGGTTCCTCAGGATGCGGGTCACACCTTCAATTTGCCTAACGGACGCACTCGGAGGGGGTGGTCGCCGGCCATCTTGCCGAGTAAAGCCCACTTACCGCAGCGAGATGCGGCCCTCTCAGGAAGTAACGGTTCTGCTAACGGCCAGCGCCTCGCGGCCCTTGTCTCGTTTATGGCTTTATTACCCACCAGGAGCAATCCTCATTGGGACCTGTCCCAGCGCTCATCGGCCAAAACTATAACCTGAGGGATTTGCTTTTAGTTCTGATATAGACATGCGTGTTCGTATATCTCGGCTTTTGGGGGCGTTTCTTAGAGCCCCTCACACCCCTTCTAAGAATTAGAAAGACACTCAATGTCTGGAGCGTTATAAGTTTGTTTAATGTAAGTTTTTTTTGTAAGGAAATATATTTTTCTTTGTAAAGGAAAATTGTATCTAGGTAAGGAAACAGTTGAAATCAATTTTCACTATAAAAAAATCTATATAAATAAAAGCTTAAATGTTCGCTCGTTCGAAATCTGAAATCTCCGCTAGGTCTCCACCGATCGCTCTGAAATTTTTTTGACACCGCGTTGCATTCGATACGCGCGTGTTTTTATATACCTATGACCCACGTATGATAGGTAACAAAAAGATTTTTAATATTATCTTTGGTATAGTGACATGTATAGAGTTATAGGAAATTATATATAGGTATATAGAGGAGAGATAGAGAAATTGAGAGAGATATAGAGGTATATATGTAGATAGAGATATACATAGTGAGATATAGAGATAGACATAGAGAGATAGATAGTGAGATACTATGTGTATGTGTACCTACTTCAAACAAAACAAAACAAAAATTGAATCATTTCAACGTATGCCGAGCATTAGCTTGTTGTAGGTACATGAAAAAATATATATAATGCGTCTGTCGTTATTGTCACTGATTAATAATTGCAAATATTTATGCTGCTCTGCTCTCTTTTTCTAGTCAATTTAACGTTTGTGAAAATTTAGTTTTTTTCTTTTTAAAGGAAGTATAAAACATGCAAGTACCGTATCCAGAGATGACTTGTGTCTGTTAGCCCCAACCTACGCTGCAGTAGACTTTGTTCGGGAACGATACAAAAATACGTATTAGACTTTCACACAATGTAATTTATTTGAAAGGATTTGGCCCCAGCCCCAACAAAAGTGTAATTCGTCCTTTACAACATCATTTTCACGGTGCAGAAAAAGAGGGCTGTATTCTGACATCAGCGACTCGGTAATTCTATCATCGCGAGGAGACTCCATAGGACTTGTGATATTGTGTGCGCCAACTATTTTACATCAGAATGTGCCCTGATCTGCATTCGAGACTACATTAGTCATATGCAAATCTTGAAACTGAAAGTGTTTCTGTGCGCCTGTGTAACCTAGTAAAGCATGTCGCCTGGGAGTGAAGCGACTCTGTAACAGCATCGCGAAGCGCATTGTCGTCGTCGGGGCGTGCTGAGGGAAGCCTTCTTTTCACAGACGAGAGAGCCAGCCGCCTGATCGTGCATCCTCGAGGTTTTTTTTTGTCATTGTAAATAAATATGGCGGTGTTGATAAACGGAATGACCATAAACAATGCAACGGTATTTATTTGTACGCCGCCATATTTTTCGTTTTCCGTGTGTCCATGAATGTTTACTTTGGACAACTCATGATAACTAATGGTCAATTAGGTTAGGTTAGCTACATTATAAATACTTTAAAACATTGTGGACGGTTGATTTGGTTAGGATAGCTACATTAAAGACACTGTGAAATCATGTAAACAGTTTCCTAGCGCTGGATAGCTACATATTAAAAACTTATTTGCTAAGCAACCATAAAATGATTTTACAGTATTTTTAATGTAGCTATACTTACCTAATGTAACCAACCATCCACAATGTTTTCAAGTATTTATAATGTAGCTAACCTATCCTAATCGACCGCAAAATTTAATGTCACACCGGTTTATAAAATGAGATAGAAGGGCGTATGACGTATGAGTGAGCTACATCCCAAATAAATACACCTGTTGTGGCACGGATTAAAAAAAGCGAGCATGAACTTCGGGTAACTTCGGGTGTGGCTCTCTCGTCTGTGAAATGAAGGCTTCCCGGTGCTCTGACGTCCGCTGTCGTGTCGGTTCTCGATAACGCACGACCGCAACAGCGCTAGACGCACCAACAACTTGCGCAATAGTTCCGTCGGAACGGTTTACGATCCTTCTCCCCGGTAGCTCATGTTCGGGACCAAAATATTACCACCTCGTCCAATTGGAAACATCCATGTGCATATATACGTAGGGCCAGAAAAATTCGCGTATTCAATGATCTCTAGGATAGCCTCCATTATCCTCTGCATTTCTCAAGTAAACACGTGTGTTCATTGGGTACTAAATTGTGAGGCGTCTCCACTGGGTAGCTTGTAATTCGACGCTTCTTTGGTCGATAGTCTCTCATTGGCCCAGAGAGCTCCAGTTAAACTGCGAGCCAATAGCATAACCAGTAGAATTGTACACATGTTTTAATTTCAGCCTATCACGAAATGAATCCGCGAAATTTTCCGATCTCTATATAAAGGCTACGTATTTATAAAAGTCAAAATTGGTGTTTGGGGGCATTGTCTTTTTTGAGGAAACTCATCCCTAAAGAGTTTGGGGATTGAGGCCCTCACTAGATGGAAGTATGCCCGAAATTGTCTTGCTTCTGCTAATGACGTACTTCAACTGCGTTTTATGTACCTTCAATGTAGAAAAACGTATTTAAAAAATAAAATAATTTTTAAATACTTTTACCAGCTCTTGTAAAAGTACAACAGTGCTTCATGTAATATTATTTGCTTGTAATATTACAAGATCAATGCTTGTAACGCCACAAACTAAATTATTGCATATACATTTAGTTCCCGACAGTCACAACAGGTCGCAGCAGTAGCATCTCGTGCTAAACTGAGATTAGATGGAGCATAAGGTCCGATTCGTAGCGAGTTGGTAGAAGTCAAAAGGGGGGGGGGGATTTTAGTGTATTACACGTATCAATATGGCGGCCGTTTGTTTGCAAATGTTTCAGCTGTACCTGTATTGGTGGTTAAATTGGAGAAAAATTTAAACAATGACCAGATTCGTTTTGGACTTTTAATATATATCTAAATTTTATCCCAATAGCTTAACTACATTCGTTAATAAAAGAAGATAGAAAAGCTGATACAAATATCAACAAAGTCCGCTATATTGTCATGTTAAAATCAGAAAAAAGAGGAAAAAATGTCTTTACGTCTGACGATTCATGCTCCATCTGTATCATTTCCTAATCTCTAGTGCTAAAGAACAAATGATTTTCCCACGACACTTATGCTATAGCTTTCCATAGGCTTACAGCATGTTTTGAAACCATACATTTCTAATTTTACATTTCTTCTAAATTAATTGTTTAGCCTAGAGGCTGAGTGTGCCTCTCAACCTTAACATTTGAAACAGCTTACTTCAGTTCAAATACTACTTATTTAAAAATATTTCTAAAAAAAAATTGTCAAACACATCTATAACAATATGACTGCTGACAGCAGACGACGCCAGAATAACATCAAAATACAAGGGATATCGTTTGCAAGATGGCAACTGAGTTTCCAAGGATTTTCCTTGTAAAAATATTTTTAAAAAATTGTGACTGAGTCTTTTAGTAATCGCCAGAGATGTGTAATATCTAACCTCGGTAACGAGAAAATTCATGTGTTCTCGTGTTACAAATACACTTCTATTACGAAACTCGGACACGTAATTTAACGTAGAAATATTTTAATAATGCGAGCGTGAAAAATATACGCAAATTGTGTTTTCAACTAAATTTCTGGACGCAAATCCACACGAAGTTTCCGCACCCACCGCTAGAAATCACTGCCGGAGCAGCTACGTCTACTATTGAATCATTTGATTAGCAGACCTAAATTTTAAACTATACATCTAAACGGCTCCGATAAAAGCTAAAGAGATTTGAAAAAAAAATACTATTTCCCGGCTTTGGCCATTATTTTACAAAAAATGAATATTATTAAAATACTGCCCTTCAATTCATTAAAAATTTAATACTGTGAAGTTTTCCTTTGGCTTTGTGAACTTCGGTTTGCGCCACCCGCCACAGATGGCATCGCCGGTGAAGTTACCGCCACCAATGACAGCTATAAGATGTCGCAGTGTTTAGAGTAGACCAGCAGTTCCGGAACGGTGGGTCGCGATTCGATCCTAAAACTATCAGAAACCATCGAATAAACCATCAGAAAAGATAAGAAGAATCGAAACAAATTGAATTGTGTGCAAACACATAGTACCTATTGTTAAATAAATAACTGTTTTGCTACAAAGTGCTTATATTTTGTCAACCATTTTCAAATCAGAAACACAAATTGTTTATCAATAATCAATCGGTATCTTTAAAAAAAAGCTTATATGTATATATATGCAATATTGATGGTAAATTATATATATATACATTAGGAAGGGATACGATAAAAATTAGAGTTTTTTACTCCACCATGGACCGATAGACCGTGGAGGTATTCCTATAAGGCCGGTATTCCACTGTAAAATATTTTATAACACATATTTTATAATATATATTCTTCATTTTTTAATTAAATATTTGAAGATTGATTATTATATAGACCGTGGAGGTATTCCTATAAGGCCGGTATTCCACTGTAAAATATTTTATAACACATATTTTATAAAATATATTTTTCATATTTTAATAAAATATTTGAAGAGTGATTATTTTATAAAAGTTTTAGGCTTTAAGTACACAATGTAAAATATATGTCAAAGAATAATCCCGTTTATCAGAATTTCATAACATTTCATTGTAGTGTAAAGAGCATTAAGTGTTCATTAAACAGTTACACTTTTTAACCACATTTAATTGAATTTTTTTACGTCTAGGATAGTACAACCAGGTTTAACTGTGTTTATAACATCTTGCTTAGTATTTCTATTTTTTTAGTCTTCGTACTTTGCATTGTGCAGCATTTCACGAAACATCTGCATTAAGAAATAAACTTTATCGTTGTGTCCACACTCCAAGTCTACTTATTTTTGGGCTGTGTGGCCATTTAGAAAATTCGCAACCGTGACACGATCTTAACAGTTAACTGAATAACTGCTTTTATAAAATGTAATGCCTACCCATTACTTTTTATAAAATAAATTTTATAATTGTAATAATTTACGAAAAAGATGGCCTATTACACTATCAAAGAATCTTGGTCAAAGACGTTTTATAAAATATGTTTTATAAAATACTTTACTGTGGAATACCGGCCTAAGGAAAGGTGGGTCGCCAGCTGGGAACAACTGGAGCAGACCATCACAACGGGCAGGTCTGAGACAACCCCTCCCACACTCGGCAGCGACGCGCTATGCAGATGAACCGCCGAGGCCGCGGCATGAAGGATTGAGACGGATCGCTGTCCAACCCGACGTTATGCCCCCGTTCGGAAAATGGCCTCCGCTCCCCTCCTTTTCAAAGTCGTGAAAACTTGAAACGCTGCGGGGACATGGGTTCCCCCCCTTTTTCCAACAAGTTCCTTTCTCCCCCTCACACACACACCCCTTCGATCGCCCACGCTTTTGTTTGCGTTTGTGTGTGTGTGTGTTTTTTTTTCTTGATTGATTCGACTCGGGAGTCGCGGCGGGGCTCGCCTTCCGCCCAGGTCGGGTCTCGCTGCAGTCGAGCCATCCATCATCTCCGGGCGATGGCCGGCCGGCTAAAGGGACGTAAACAGCTGACCTTGGGGGCGTCTTCCTCCCCATGCTTCATCTCGCATGCATCATCAGGCCCGAGGCCGTCCGTCGGAAGTCGCCATGTTGTTCCGCTCCTCTCTCCCCGGGAAGCCTTCTTTTCACAGACGAGAGAGACACACCCGAAGTTCCCCGAAGTTCATGCTCGCTTCCCGTATCTGCAATGTAGCTGTCCTAACCAAATCAACCAATGAGAGACTTTCGACCGAAGAAGCATCGAATCACAAGCTACCTAGTGGAGACGCCTCGCAAGTTAGCACCCGATGTACATGCTTGTTTGCTTGAGAAATGCAGAGGTGTAATGGAGGCTATCCTAGAGGTCATTGAATCAGCGAATTTTTCCGGTCTCTACCCATTACATTTAGGCAAGTTGATCTAGAATGGAAATGCCCTTTCCCCACAAGTTGACGAGTGTTGATCTGCGCAAATGCAGGGACTTGCAGAGACCTCTGCGCTGGTTGCCGTAAGTCGTTCCGACTGCCCTGGTATTCTCGTCCCATCGGCTCTAATTTATTGCGGTCAAAAATAGCAGTTTGTTTCGCCACCCCCCCCCCCCCCCCCTATGTCCGTCCCAGATTAAACGAGCCCTCAAGACCATCGCGGTCTGAAAGGAAGCCGCGGCGTTTTGAAAGGGGGGGAAATAAAAAGAAAATGGACGAGGAAGCGTGCTTTTTAATTACGCGGCGGTCTATAAATTTCCGCGGAATTTGCATATCTGCTGGGAGGGATTTTTTTTTCGCCAGCCTTGGGTATCCAATACCATACTAATTAGAACGGAATTTTAACAGGCAAAGAAGGTTTCGGAAGGGCAGGCGAGATGGGGCGGGACAAAAAAAAAAAAGAAATATCGTGCCTCTTAAAACCGCCTTTCTTTGACGCGCAATAAAAAGCTAAAATTACTCACAAGTGCACACTAATCTGCTGGGTTTTATCTGCGGACAGGAAATTGGTACATCGCCAAGTCAGAAGGTCGGCAGTCGGTGCTTATTTTTAAAAGTTCGTTAGTTTTTATGCTAATGAAGGCGCATAAAGTAATCGGACGAATGGCCCCTGCAGTCGTGAGTTTTTACGGGCCGTCCCTGGTTTCTGTTACCAGCTGGAGAGGGGGGGTTGGTGGCGGGGGGGGGATACACGCCGTCCCGCCCGCCAGCAGTAAACGCCACAGACGCCACCTATAGTCGGGCCCGGCGCAAGACACAGACACGCGTCATAAATTAAGAGCGTGTTTTATGGCAGCCGAGGCTGTATCGTCAGCGTCTGCCTCCAAGTCTCCGGTATCGCCCGCCTTCCCCCCCCCCCCCTCACCCCCACGGTTGTGGCGGGTGGAGGGGGGAAACGTCTGACCCCCTGCGGGGTGACTTCTTTTAGCCGGTAGCGGTCCTGGGTTCATCAACATCACCGGCGACAACTATTACCCTCGCGGACACGAGTTGTGGTCAGCTGGAGTGTCTCTGGTGTAGCTTATACGATGACCACCGGGACAGTCTCGCCGAGGGAAGAGCCATGACACGTTGGACACCAGTTATCGTCCGTGTCACGTACCTTGTCACAAATTGGACTGTCGTCAAAATAAATAAAACAAGTGCCATTGGTCGACGAATCCTTCTACCACTGTCATAGTTCGCAAAAAAAAAAAACATCATGTGTTGCTTTGCAAGTAACAGTTGGAAAATGGGTACCATATGTTACTAAAGAAGAAGTAGCTTGGCTTCTGGGGTTGTAGCCGCGTCCTTGGCGAAAAATTCACCGACGTTTTGGTCGACATTACAGTCGCCATCAGGGAGCAGTTACCTACAACCCAGAAGCCAAGCTACTTCAGACAATGGCCGTGAAAGCCTGCGATCATTGTTACTAAAGAAGACTGATAAATTTGAGACAAGTTAATGACACGGGCCAACTAATTGCTACGTCAACCATTCACCCCATAAATAGTAAGACGTTGTTCGCAAACATTACCATTATAACACACGGGACTAATAATAAATTAAACTTGGGGATCCCTTATCTCGTATAATTGATTATGGAAACAGAACCATATTTAGTTTTACGGTGTATATGCGACTGCCCGCATGATGTCTGCGTCTGATTTCTTCAGCCGGAAAGGGAATGACGTAGTTGTTATACACTGCACTCGCTTTCTCGAGGGGGGGGGGGGGGTTATAATCCTGTTCTGGTATTATCTTTGAAAGATTTGTGCAATGGGAGTGCATGACTGGATGTAAGCTTTTGGACATACGCCATTGCTAAGCACTTTTTCTGTAGAAGAAAACTAAAAAAATACCCAAAAGACAAAAAACTTTTGGGAATTTTTTAGTTTTCTTCTACAGAAAAAGTGCTTAGCAATGGCGTATGTCCAAAAGCTTACATGAAAGCCTGTTCTGGTACCCACGTGGAAAGGATACCACGCCTCGCCTACCCAACTGAGCTTATCCTCTAGTCACCTCAGTATCCACGTAGCAATGCGTGATTGCCGCCTCTTACTTTCGCTGGTTATTCAACGAGCTTTTTTTATCTCCTCTTTCCCATGTCCTCGTTGACCATGCGTCACGCCCACGTGGTGAGGCTGTCCAGTTCGAACCCAGCCACCCGACATGAACCACATGAACTGCACCCGTTTGTTTCGTGCCCCTTTATAAATATTTAGAGACCGGAAAAATTCGCGGATTCATTACAAGATAAGCTAACAACCTAAAAAGTATGCCTAGGTATCGCTTCTGCGATTGGCCCACCTTTTATCTGCGGAACTGTGAGCCAATGGGCAACCCCAAACCACGAAAGTGCCGAATTACGGACAACCTAGTTGAGACGTCTCACGAGTCAGCAACCAATGAACAGTTGTCATTGTCCCGAGTATGTAAAGGACTTTGGAGTCCATCCTAGAGGTCAATGAACCCGCGAATTTTTCCTGTCCCTATAAATATTGATTATCTGCGTGCATAGATATATATTTAAAAAAAACAGTGTGACGTAAAATTCCTCAGCCAACTTTTCCATCCTGTCCGCCTCCAATTACGAAATAAACGTATGTTTTTGTTTGTGTTGGTTTTTGTTCGGGTTGAACCCGAAGTGGCGAGGGGGGAAAAAAAGGCTCGGCGCGTGCCAGTGATATTTTTCGGCCGTCGCGGCTATTCAGATATTCAAATGAACTATCCCACTATCTCCCCCCACCCCCCTTCCGATCAAAGTGCGTTCCGCATCTCACGCTACACCCGTAGGTGCGCGAATCTGAATATTGTAAATGGTGGTGGGGGGAGACAACCCTTCGTGCCTCGGTTCGCACCCCAAGCGGGGCGGCGAAAGCCCAGACAGGGGGTTGTAAGGGGTGCGAGGAGGAAGGGAGCGGGGTTCTTCCGCATGCAGATCGCCTGAGCCCCGTGCCCGAGTTCGCGTGGCTAATGAAAGCAAATTCCTCGCGAGGCCGTTTTATTTCCCCGACAATGGACGGCTCGCTCGGGGTTTCGACGTCACGGCGATAGGTGTCCTCGGGGTGGTGAATTTTTTATGCGTAGGGGTTCATATGCAGATATTTTTTTCCCCTTGCCATTCTCTCTCGGCGAGCGAGCCGTGAGGTATGTAAATACGAGGCGGAAGGGGTGGGTTTCCTATGCAGATGCGCGCGCGTGGGGCGGCGTCATTGAGACGTATCCCGTCATTGTGCCTCCCCTACTCCCTTTCCGCCCGTATTCTCCATGATCTGCATGCCAGGTCTTCCCCCTGGTTGGAGGGTAAGGGTGTATCCTCGCCTGGGAAATGAAGGGCGCGTGCGCGGAACGTGAAATATCTGTTGGGTCCGCGGGCAGTGTGAAGGGAAGCGCGCGCCGCCTTCTCGTATGTTAAGGGTGTGTTGTGTTCGGCGATCATTTAATTCGCGTGGCTGTTCTGGGGCTTGGCTCCCCGGAAGAGGGTTAGGGGTGGAAGGATTCCCCTTGGCTCGCGGGGCTTGCTCTGCCACACCCCTGCATTTGTACTCGCCGACAAACAGTATTTTTTGATTTTTTTTTTTCCCCTCGTAGGCTACAATATTTATATGTAAAAATATTTGAAACGAGCAATTTTTTACACTCATTGTTTTTCACGCTGTTTGCTCGGAATAATCATTTTTCTTACGGTATGACTAGCCTACACTTAAACGTACATAAAATAATATTTTTTTTTGTATTTTTGCAATAAATTCCTTTGGTACCAAGTTGCCGAGAAATATTCATGTAAAAGTACATGTTTGTAAGCGTTTTTACATTTGCTATTAAACAAGTGTATCACTACGAAATAGCGTTCGTAATAATACTGGGTTCGTATTCTTACCAGGACATTATTTTATTATTTGTGTGGTCCCAGTTCCTCCGTAAGTTTAAGTTGTTTGTAAGTAGCGTACTTCCCTGAATAGCTTCCCAGTATCAACAGCGAACATAATAAACACGATACAACACGTTAAAGTCAAATTGTTGAATATAAGATGTCTTTTTCGTGGTTTAAAAAACGCTCGAATGAAACTTCAATTAAAATATAAAATAATGCGCCAAGTATCGTAAGAAATACTCAGTATTATCTGGAAATAAATATTTCATATACACAAAAATAACCATAGCAATGTGTTGTACAACGTTAAAATATGTTTCTTGTAGTCTTACAAACGAATTATTGGCAGCTGGTTTCCTAAGGAAACTGTTGTAAAAGTACACATTTGTTTTTTTTTTTTTTTCTGTGCAGAAGTTTGTTTAGTAGATTGAAATGAAATTGCTAGGAAGAACTGAATAAATGCTAGCTGGGAGTGAGTTTTTAAACAAAGATGTTAAAAACACATCACCAAGAAAAACAGCGTTAAACATTGTTAAAACCCGATGGGAAAAGGGTTGGGGCGGTGATTGTTCACATTTCGATTTTAATTGTAAGTTTAACTGTTAACTTCCAGCAGTGCGCCAATTCCCGTATGCTTTCGGCGACGAACTGCTGATAGTTATAGGTAGGGACACCTGTATAACGCGATTTCATTTCATGTCAAGGTATTTCACGAAACACTGTAGCTTTTTCTAAGAGTCATGGCAAATTGTGAGGGTGTAGCAGTGCGGTGACCACATTCTCATTGGCCCCGTCAAGAGCGGGACGACACCTCTCACCGACCTCAGCCAATAACCACAGGAGAAACTCTACAGTATTTTGTGAAATACCTTGACACGAAATGTATTCGCGAAATACAGGTGTCCCTAGTTATGGGGCATGCATTTTTCGCGAAAAGATCGTCTGTTTTTCCTTATGAGTTGAAGATTATTTCAGGTGCATGTCTACCGTCAGCACATCATAGAGACCTGCGAAATTCGCGGTTTCGATGGCCTTCAGGATAGACTGCACATTCTCCTGTACATTGGGCAAATAACAGAAGTTCATTGGTTGTCGTCTCAGCTGGTTTTTCTGTGATTCGATCCTTCTTTGCTTGAAGGATTATAATTGGTTGAGATTCGCCAAGATGAACAGTAAGCCAATAGCAAAATCATCTAAGAGGTATGTGTGTTTGAATTCTAGCCTATCACCGAATGAATCCGCGAATTTTTCAGGTCTCTACGACATCAATCACAACATCCAGTGCGGAAGCAAACGGCCCGGCGGAATAGGAACAACGGCTTCTCTTGTGAACGGCCGTCCATAAGAAGGAAGGAATCGCTGGCGTGGGTACACCTTATTGCAGTCTAATAGGCGTTCAGAATTTTTGAAGTGATAACGTCTTATAAATCGTTGAACGCGGGCTGCACGCACGAAAAAGCATGAGCTCATTGTCACGTTCCGCCTGAGCCGAGCGTGCAAGAACCGGCCAACCACCGTGCGAAGAAAATATTCTATAATATCGAACAGGTTAAGGCGGGTATATCAAAAGCATCAATTTAAAAAATTTGATTTATTTGTCCAATTTCGTCATTTCAAATTAACAATTTATTGACATTGATTTGATTTCAGTTTATTTCTATAACTAATTGTTCATGATTATATTTTAACAAATTATTTAAATTAAATTTGCAAATACTGTAGATAATATTTGAAAATTAAAAAAGTATGCTAAATTTTCATCAATGTTTTCTTATGACGTTATCACGTAAAATTATCGTCCGTAAACCGACTTTACAGACAACTCACTTTTTTTACTTGAAAAATGGCTGCGCCTTCTTATGTTTGCTAATCCACCTTCGGTGTCCGTGGGGAGATATGTGCCTAGTCGGACAGCCGTCTCCAGGACTTCCCCCTCTGTGCACAAGCGATGAAACGAATATCGACTTTCAGCCATTCCCGAAGGACGTTGTCGATATTCGCGAATACAAATGTGAATATTTTGAAAGGAGTGGATTACTTATAGCTAACACTAAATATAAAAATTGTGTTGGCATGAAAGTTAAAGACAAAAATAAAACTTTTGTTTACTCGAATTAATATATTTATAGTTATAAAAATAAGTTGATTATTAAAACACTAAAATTAAAAGTTATGCGAAGGTGAAGACTGAGAACCGTTTAATAGAAGAATATGTTTTTGTATGTTGAAATTATGTATAGTAGAACCTTGATTAACATGATGATTGGGGATGGAAGGTTAGCACGAATAAGCGAAAATCACGGATAATTGAATTCAAATGTGTTTAGGTTATACAATACAGTAAAATAGAGTGTAAATGAGTCGAGTCCACGAAGGGCAGAAAGTGATTCAAGGAAGAAAGGGCAGTTGTTCCGTACTTATAATACAACTTAACACTGACTATTATGTCTTCTCACGGGCAATTCTAGTCCGTTCGTTTCTACTTTTAATACGTATATTTTAGTTTTACCCCTTTCTTGTCCCCTCCCTGATTAATTACACTTCGCGGGCTTGCTTTCCCCTCTCCCCCCCCCCCCCCAAAAAAATGTTTTTAATTTTAAGAACTCAGTCAACTGAATGCCCGGTTGATCGGGTCACGGATAATCGAGGTTCTACTTTTTTTCTGATGAATAGTCTATTATTTATAATACTAAGTCCACACCTTCATTACCTATTACTAGAGACCGGAAAAATTCGCGGATTCATTTCGCGGTAGGCTAGACCTCAAACTCGTTCACCTTCATTCTGAGTCAGTGATTGGACCACAGTTTACCTGAAGGTATCTAAGCGAGTGAAAAACCTTCAACAAAAGAAGAATCAAATCACAAGCATCCCAGGTAACTCGTGTCACGAGTCATTATCCAATGAGTAGGTGCAATTTGTCTTAGTGCATAGAGGATCGTGGAGTCTATCATGGAGGTCATTGAAACCGCGAATTTTTTCAGTCTCTACCTATTACTAGAGACCTGTAAAATTAGCGATTTCAAATCCCTAAAGGATAGACTCTATGATCCTCTATGCACTCGTGCAAATTTCATCTGCTGATTGGTTGCCGGCTAGTAAAACCTGTTGACTGGAATGATCGTGATTCGCTAATTCTTCTGTTAGAGATTTTTCATTGGCCCAGATTCCTTCAGATAAACTGTGGCCCAATCACTGAAGCAAAATAATGTCAAAAGTATTTGGACTCTATCCTACCGCGAAATGAATCCGCGAATTTTACAGGTCTCTACCTATTACTTAATATTAAAGTAAAGGCTGATATATTAAATAATTGCAAGGTTACCATACTGGAAAAATACTTAAGGTATATATTTTTTAAACTAAGAAAATAAAAATTCTAAGAAATATTATTTTTGTCTTAAGTCATATTATTTTCATATTTTAAAAAAATTTAATTTTTTTTAAATATAATATTTGCATGAATTTTTTGCGAGTGCGAATATATTCGTGACATCACAACTGTGTGTGTTCACATCCCGCTATCTCCGGGGCGGACGGGAGGTGATGGATAGATACGTGTTCGCTTCTGAAACTCCCTCTTTCCTTTTTTGTTTCTTTTTCCCTGCAACCGCGGCACGGCGCGTCGCAATTTTTCAAACGGCCCGCCGCGGCAGCTGCGTGAGCCAATCCCGTGTCCTCACGTGCGGAGCCCCCTCCCCCCCCCCCCCCTTAACATGGGCACATCTTCGCGCCTCGTAGCCGAGCGGTCGTTCAGCGCCATTGTGTTGCAAATTTTTTTTCTGTTATTAATTCGTCCGCCGACGGTCCATTCTCGAACCCCCTGCCACCCCTCTTCTTCCTCCCGACGTGAACAGAAACGACGCGAATTATAATAATCAACGTGCCGTGAAGCGGCGCTCGCTTTATTTTATCTCTCGCCATTTCGATTGCGGTACCATGTCGGAAAAATCTTCAACAGGAACGAGAGAAAGAAGAAAAAAACAAAAGAAATTGAATTATGGAGACATGTGACGCAGTGGTGACAAATCGGAAACGAAACGCACGCGACCTGGGTTCCGAAACCGGTCCGGTTTATCTGATTTCAGTGTTCTCCACGGTTTACCGATATTAAAGCATTGGGACGGACCTTAACTTAACTGTAGGCCGTGCACAGTCGCTTCTCCAGCCTCGAACTGTGTCGACGAGTGTATCCGGCCTCGCAAACCTCTCTGCATAGAAAAATAAACTTTCCGTTCTTTTACAAAACATTCCTTTGGAAACCACTTGCCAATAAATAGCTTTTATATTACAAGAAATATATTGTGACTTCGTACAACAGGTTATTTTTCCATATATAAAACACTTTTTACGAAAATCAGCCCATAAATTTATATTTTAATTAATTTAGTTTTAAGCATAATATTTTAGAACCATTGACTAGATAATCTAATATTTAACAATTTGACTTTATTTTGTTTTTTAATAGTTATTAATGTGCGCGGTTAATACAAGAAAGCTATTCAGGGAATGGTTTTCAAATAATTTGAACTAATGTAGTTACTGGAACAACACAAAAATCATAAATTCCCGGGTAAGAACACGAACCCATATTACTGCGAACACTATTTTGTTAGTGATACAATTGTTTTCAAGTAAATGTAAAAGTGTGCAAGTATCTGAAATTTAACATGAATATTTCTGTTCCATTTAAAAAAAAAAATACAATGCGGGGCTGAGGTTTCTCATGGTCGTTTAGTTTGCTTGCTGCTTCCGTGTACCGTGGGCGCTATTCCCAGAGGGCTTGACCCCCCCCCCCCCCCCCCCTTGAGTTAAAAAGCCCCTCACTCTAGGGGCCTGCGTGTGCTTGCAAAATAGCAATTGCGAAACAAGTATGATGAACGTAATTCCACCACCTCTCTCTCTCTCTCTCTCTCTCTCTCTCTCTCTCTCTCTCTCTCTCTCTCTCTCTCTCTCTCTCTCCCTCCCTCCCTCCCTAACCACTTTTCCTTTGATAGTTCTGTAGATATTTGGCCCTGCCATGAAGTATAAAATCTTATTAAAATTGTTTGTAGATTTAATCGATGGATGGAATGATAAAAACATATAATATCTGTGCATGATGTGTGCACATTCAAAAATACCTAAGAAAGGTTAAATTACTTATCGTTTTAGATATCATTAAATGTGCAACTAATAATAGTTTTACAATCGCAGACAGATCGTTCATAGTGTTCCTTACAATACGAACGACGTGCATTTATTAAAAAAAATTGCATCAAAACACTTTGCTAATTTGTAAAATATTACTGCCTTTATAATCCTGCATTATTTGTTGATGAAATAAATAGAACTTTTTTAAAATACGTTAATTTACATAACGTAACATTATTGGTAATCGCTGTTTTGAATGATCTCTTTAGAAAAATGTTCGTCTTCGAATAACGATTACAACCACCGGAACTATATTTTCAACGTCCCTGCACATTTTACAAATAGTAAACCTCATGTCCATGTGTATCCAGTCTGAGTGGCATGCGTTTCGTTTGTACACAGTCTGGAAAAAAAATGCATTCGATGTGAAATTGGTGGAATGTCGAAACGAATACGGAGAAGGCGCAGAATAAGTAGAACGCAAATTCTGCTCGTTATGCATCACGGCATAAATGATTGTAAACCACAGAGTTTCTGCTCGACATATTTCGGGTTGGTTTTGACCTAGAATCGAAATAACGTTGTCAAAATGGGGACGCACCACAACGCCGAAATACCACAACGCCGAAATGCCAAATTGACCACAACGCCGACAGAAAACTGCTGTATACCACAACGCCAAATTACCTCAACGCCAAATTACCACAACGCCGAAATACACTAACGCCGAAAAATGTCATTGTAGGACTGCCACAAACGTTAGGTTAGGTTAGACTAGGTTAGGTTAGGCTAGGTTAGGTTAGGCTAGGCTAGGATAGACTAGGTTAGGTTAGACTGGGTTAGGTTGGACTAGGTTAGGTTAGGCTAGGTAAGGTTAGGTTTAATTGTGGTATTTCGGCGTTAAGGTACATTTAAGAAACACACACAAATTCATTCAGTTGTTATTTCGGCGTTGTGGTACACAGCAGTTTTCTAGCTGTCGGCGTTGTGGTAAATTTTGACATTCGGCGTTATGGTATTTCGGCGTTGTGGTAACGACCCGTCAAAATTTGGACACTTTGTGTTCCATTCGGGAGTAGGTAAATTGTTGATATCGAGACCTGTCTAAAAAAAGATTCTAAATAAGAATTTAAAATGCGCTCGTGAAATTGTTCACGCCTTACATAAGATAGTGAGTAACTTTTGGTTGTCAATGTTGCAAGTAGGCCTTTAGCTGTCCGAAGAAAAACTATATGCGTTTTGTCTTTTGAAGGTTCACAATGTCTAGTTCTAGATGATATTGTTTACTCAGTTATAGTTTTACTGAGTGTAGGAGACGATTATCCTTATAATGGTGACTGAGGTGCCGTGAACTTTTAACTTTTTACGTGGTTCAGCAGGACAAGACAATTGCCACGAAATATTGCGATCCTTATAGTTTTACCTGTAGTCAAAAGTTTCTTAAACTCTTTTTTGAATGACTTCGTATAGCTAAGGGCTGGGAAAAAAACGCGGGTTCAATGACCTCCAGGATCCTCTACACACGCGAGCAAATCTCACTTTTTCATTGGCTGATGACTAGGAGGCGTCTCAACTGGCAAACGTGTGATTCGATACTTCTTTGACTAAAGGTAGGGGCAGGCATGTTTCGCGAAAAAAAAATCTGCACCCCTATTAGACTGCAACAAGTTATATCCGCACCAGCGGTTTCTTCCTTATGATGGACGGCCGTCTAGAGAGAGAAGTCGTCGACTTATTTGACCGGAGCCACTTAGGACGCGTTTTCTTCCGCACTGAATCACTGTGATTGGTGCGCTGACAGTGTGCATGTGCCTGAAAGAAACTCACCAATTGCGAAACACAGACGATGCTACAGTGTTTTAAGTTTTAGCTAGTCTCGGAATCTTTTCGCGAAATATGCATGCCCCTAAGGGACTCAATTTTGTCTAGAATGCTCAGATTAACAGTGAGTGAGCCAATACCAGAAGCAGCACTATGGTATAACTATTTGAATTTTAGCTAATCACGAAAATAAAACCGCGAATTTTTCCTGTCACTTAAGCATAGCCCGTATGTTTTTATCTCGGTTAGTAATGATCAATCTTGGATGTCTTTGTTAAGGGGCCCGCCTCGTCAGGGGTGTATGTGTGTTTGTGAGGCGGGATGATAAGTGCGACGCTCGCTGGTATTTATAGCGCGGTATCGCCTCTAAGCGCAGGGCTCTGAATTGACGCGTAGTCTTCTCGTCGTCACAGGATAACTGTGAAATTTCAGCGGTGACCGCAACATTATAAGGCCGATAAATGAAGATAAAGTTGTAATGCAAGTCCCTTAAGTGCTTTTAATAATCTGTACTGGTTGTTTTACGCCTAAAATTTACTCTGAAAACATGCGTTTTAGCCATTTTAACTCTTCTAGAAATACAGTTTAAAAACATGATCCAAAATTAAAAGTACTTTTCGGACCTCAGCGAACTCTTAAATGCTTTTCGTGAACATACCCCACTCGGATACCTTGAGTAGTTTTGAAATTGCGTGGTTTTTCCTGAAGCTCTGCGCACCGTCTGTGTGACCAGGTAGGCGGAGCCCTTAAGTGATTTAGGTTAGCACATTCCGCAAATACCGCTAGATGTTAAGAGTGGGAGGGGTCAAGGCATCTGAACATACAGTTCACGGTGCGTGGGTTGTCGTCCCGCTATGGTGGAAAGGTTAAGTTACTTAATGCGGCTTTCTAATGAATTACCCGCCTGCCGGGAGGCGGTCAAACAACCGCAAACCAGGTTATGCTGACTGTGGACATGGGCCTGTTTTGCGTGTTTCATTTCCATGTTTCCTACGGATTTCTGTTAACCACCACACTGTAAATGATTTTTTTTTATTTTCAAACGGAACAGAAATATTCATGCATAATTTCAAGATACATGATAAATTCGCGGATTCATTTCGCGATAGGCTAGCATCAAAACATCTATACCTTCGTACCGCTTCTGCGATTGGCCCACATTTTATCCAGGAAACTGTGAGCCAATGGGAAACACTAAACCAAGAAAGTGCCGAATTACGGAAAGCCTAGTTGAGACGTCTCACGCGTCAGTAGCTAATGAACAGGTGTCATTTTCGCGAGTATTTAAAGGACTGTGGAGTCTATCCTAGAGGTCAATGAATCCGCAAATTTTGCAGGTCTCTAATAATTACAGATATTTTTAATTTTGTATATTTACATGAAAACAAACGTTCACTACAAAATAAGTGTTCGCAGTAATACTGGGTTCGGATTCTTACCCGGACATTAATTAATGCTTAGTGTTGTACCAGTACCTCCAATACTATGTAAGTTATTTGCAAACCGTCACGTAAATAGCTTTCAAATATTAACTGCACACATTACTGAGCATGATACAACACAATAAAGTCAAATTGTTGACAATTACATTATATTTTCTATGGCCTATAAACAATATGGCTTGAATAAAACATCAATTAAAAAATTAAATTATTCGACAGTTTTCGTAAGAAATACTCAGTATTATCTCGAAAAAACGTAGCTATAACATGTATGCAAAAATACCCATAGCGATGTGTTGAACAAGTTAAAATATCTTTATTGTAGTGTTACAAACAATTTTTTTGCAACTGGTTTCCAAAGGAAAGTACAGAATTTTTTTACGTGACAACGTCTAATAAATCGATGAACACCGGCTGCACGCACGAAAAAGTGTCCCGTTACGCACATTGTTCCGTTACGCTGTGTCCCGTTACGCTCATTGTACGCTTGCGCCGCATCTATCTCTCTTCCACTCGATTGGAACAACCATCGATTTGACTTTTTCAAAGCACATTAAACTTGAAACACTCCCATTCGTTTCCTACTTTTCCTATCATCGTCCTATCCTTAACAGAATAACACAGATTGGAAGAAGTTAAATAGCAAACATGTATAAAAGTTATATTACAATAATCTCTTCGTTAAAGTAATAAACATATTTGAATTAATGTGCACAAATAAAAGTAAATTTATCAATTAAATTGTAGATTTCATTTCACTCCTTCTTTTATCCATACAAAATAGTGATAATTCAATAAAAATGATTTAATTTTACTCATGAAAGTATGCAATCATTTCATCAATGTTTTGTTATGACGTCACGTTAAACTATCGTCTGTATACCGACTTTGCAGACAACCAATTTTTTTTTCTCTCTCTCTCTGTGATGGTTCTGTTCTACTTAGTTTCGGTACATTTGCACAGACCACAGCGTCGCTTTCGAAATGAAATGGACCTGCCAACTTTCCTGTTGGGATGTCACGGATGAAGTGAGGTAAAAGTATAATATTCTGCGCGGGGAAACTTCATGCGGTGCGATCTCCGAAATGACGAGTGTGTGCTCTCCGACGCAGTGCCCGGAATTAAGTCTCGTTCGTGCTTCGTACCGTTGCGATTTGAAGCAACGTTTGTCCCGTAACAGGTCGTTGTTCTTTTCTTTGTGTGTGTGTGTGTGTGCTTTTGTGGAACGTCCCCTATGATTTCCAGTTTGTTGGTTTTTTAGCTTGAATATGCTGCTTCTCTTGAATAATGATGACTTGCATGCGAAGAGTTTACGAAGCCTTTATGATGACTACGTTCGACGTCAGAGTCGTCGACTGGCTGGAGAGCTTGAAGCGTGTCGTTTTATTTTCGGCTCGGTTTCACATGGCCACGAACAACCCGGTCAGAGCGGAACCCTGAGTGCTTCAGGGGATCGTCTCAGCACTCAGGCCTACCACCGCCGTTCCGTTGGGCAGTTGCGACAGCTTTGACACTATCGGCCAGGTGGTCCACGCACAGGTCACAAGTTTCCAGGTTATCACTTTTACAAAAAAATTACATTTATTGCAAATTTAATTCACTTAATGTCTAGAGACCGGATAAACTCGCGGATTCCTTTCGAGACAGGCTGGAATCCAAACTCGTTTAGCTTAATGCTTCGTCAGTGGTTGGACCGCAATTTACCTGAATGACTCTGAGCCAATGGCAAACACTCAACAAAAGAAGTATCGAATCATAAGGATCGCAGTAAACAGGTGTCCCGAGTCGGTAGCCAATGACCGGGTGATAGTTGCCCGAGTATGCTAACATACCATGTACATGGATCCTTTTATGAATATTCGAAGTTAAACCTGCAAAAGAGTACTCAAATTTAACGACAATTTGCTCACTTTTACGAAAACTTTTGTTTTGTGACGTTGACGCATTCCAAGACACGAACGATACATACCACACTATCTAGCGGAGAAAGCTGAAACTACCAGACCAAAATGCAGCTCCAAAAAACCGCTGGTATTTTCGTTACAAACGTCATAAAAAAAGTCACGAAATTACCTGTGTCACGAAATTACCTTACTTTACCCTACATAGAGGATCGTGGAGTCTATCGTAGTGGTCATTGAAACCGCGAATTTTTCCAGTCCCTATAAATAGAAACCGGAAAAATTCGCGGATTCATTTCGCGGTAGGCTAGACTCCAAACTCGTTCACCTTCATTCTGAGACAGTGATTGGACCACCGTTTACCTGAAGGACTCTAAGTCAGTGAAAAACCTTCAACAAAAGAATAATTAAATCACAAGCATCCCCGGTAACACGTGTCACGAGTCATTATCCAATGAGCAGGTGCAATTTGTCATAGTGCATAGAGGATCGTGGAGTCTATCCTAAAGGTCATTGAAACCGCGAATTTTTCCAGTCTCTACCTATAAATGTCGAAGAACAGTTCTACTAGAAATAATAAATCGTGTTTAGTTATTAATTCATTATAAGATAATTATTAATTCGTGGTCCAGCTGACATAGTCCTCGCAAAAACATCGTCCGGTTCCGTTTTTCCCGCCATTTCTACATGCAGAGAAAAAACTTAGAAGAAAAGTGAGTGCGTTTGCTATGGAATAAATAGGTTTTTGAGGTATTGGTCGGCATGCACTCTGAGTTTGAAACCTTACCATAATTTCTTGTTGTTCAGTAAAATGTCCACTGTAAAACTGTGTAACTACTCCATTCTCAGCCAAAATGAAACACTTTTAGACATTTTTCGGAAAAACTTCACTGATACGCAGTAGTTTTCCATAGTTTAATATTTAGTTAAATAATTCTTGTGAGCCATTCCAGGAGTTTATCGAATTTGAGTCTTGAATTCGAATCCCAGAAAGTACCTATAATATACTCCTTAAACCGTATCTAGTTGTCAATAACGTACAATAAATACTATAGCTTTGAAACATTCTACCTTTTAAATGGTTATTTCACACACGAGGTTTGCATATTCAATACAAATTGTAATTTTATTTGTTTTTAACTAAAATGTTAAAAATGCAACATATTGGAGAATGGTTACAGAATACGTATGAAGAAAAAAATAGACCTAGTGAAGTTCAAAGCTTATCAATGTTGAAATTTTTAATTTACTTTATTTCGTTTAGTATTTTTCCTAGAATATTTTTCCTCAAATACTGATTCCTTCAAATACCAATGATTTGATGGTATTTGAGGATTTTAATGGCACATCCTAAGTTTAAAGTAATATGGTAATAACCATTCCGTGTCGTGACTATATTTTTAAGAAAAACTAATGAGAGTGAATTTATACGATGCGCGCGCACCATGAAATGGAAATTTCACAGGATGAAAATTAAGGCTACATACAAATCAAAATAATAATAATAATATAATATTTCCCATTTTTTTTAAACTTTGTTAACAATACTCACCTAATTAACCAGGAAATTTAACACTCACGAAAATTATATATATATATATATATATATTTAAAACTTCTAACTCATGTACATAAAGAAGTACATGAATCAATTTTTTTTTAAATTTTCACAAAAAATTATCTATAGTTACTTATCTAAATAGTAATATTTTTTTAATGAAGAACTAATTAACTCAGCAAAATTTTTAATTCAATATAATTTCAATTTCCTGCGTCCACATGGCAAACAAGTAAAACCAGTTGCCAAGTTCCGCCACAATGAGACCCGTCCTCTCGGTGCGGGGACAAGTTGCGTGGCACGGACTAAAGACGGGTGCGTGGTCTCTGGCGGCCGCCCCTGGAGACAACTTGCGCGGCACGAGCTATAGACGGGCGCGCGGTCTCTGGCAGCCGCCCCTGGAGACAAGTTGCGCGGCACGGACTATAGACGGGCGCGCGGTCTCTGGCGGCCGGCCCTGGAGACAAGTTGCGCGGCACGGGCTATAGACGGGCGCGCGGTCTCTGGCGGCCGCCCCTGGAGACAAGTTGCGCGGCACGGGCTATAGACGGGCGCGCGGTCTCTGGCGGCCGCCCCTGGAGACAAGTTGCGCGGCACGGGCTATAGACGGGCGCGCGGTCTCTGGCGGCCGCCCCTGGAGACAAGTTGCGCGGCACGGGCTATAGACGGGCGCGCGGTCTCTGGCGGCCGCCCCTGGAGACAAGTGGCACGGGCTATAGACGGGCGCGCGGTCTCTGGCGGCCGCCCCTGGAGACAAGTTGCGCGGCACGGGCTATAGACGGGCGCGCGGTCTCTGGCGGCCGCCCCTGGAGACAAGTTGCGCGGCACGGGCTATAGACGGGCGCGCGGTCTCTGGCGGCCGGCCCTGGAGACAAGTTGCGCGGCACGGGCTATAGACGGGCGCGCGGTCTCTGGCGGCCGGCCCTGGAGACAAGTTGCGTGGCACGGGCTATAGACGGGCGCGCGGTCTCTGGCGGCCGCCCCTGGAGACAAGTTGCGCGGCACGGGCTATAGACGGGCGCGCGGTCTCTGGCGGCCGCCCCTGGAGACAAGTTGCGCGGCACGGGCTATAGACGGGCGCGCGGTCTCTGGCGGCCGCCCCTGGAGACAAGTTGCGCGGCACGGACTATAGACGGGCGCGCGGTCTCTGGCGGCCGCCCCTGGAGACAAGTTGCGCGGCACGGGCTATAGACGGGCGCGCGGTCTCTGGCGGCCGCCCCTGGAGACAAGTGGCACGGGCTATAGACGGGCGCGCGGTCTCTGGCGGCCGCCCCTGGAGACAAGTTGCGCGGCACGGGCTATAGACGGGCGCGCGGTCTCTGGCGGCCGCCCCTGGAGACAAGTGGCACGGGCTATAGACGGGCGCGCGGTCTCTGGCGGCCGCCCCTGGAGACAAGTTGCGCGGCACGGGCTATAGACGGGCGCGCGGTCTCTGGCGGCCGCCCCTGGAGACAAGTTGCGCGGCACGGGCTATAGACGGGCGCGCGGTCTCTGGCGGCCGGCCCTGGAGACAAGTTGCGCGGCACGGGCTATAGACGGGCGCGCGGTCTCTGGCGGCCGCCCCTGGAGACAAGTTGCGCGGCACGGGCTATAGACGGGCGCGCGGTCTCTGGCGGCCGCCCCTGGAGACAAGTTGCGCGGCACGGGCTATAGACGGGCGCGCGGTCTCTGGCGGCCGCCCCTGGAGACAAGTTGCGCGGCACGGGCTATAGACGGGCGCGCGGTCTCTGGCGGCCGCCCCTGGAGACAAGTTGCGCGGCACGGGCTATAGACGGGCGCGCGGTCTCTGGCGGCCGCAGGTTGCGTCGCGGAAGTCCGGTCCTGCGGTCGAGGGCCGCGGTCACGTGACCACGCGTGCCCGAGTGTTGGGGGGAGGGGGGGGGGGCACTTCGCACCTCGCGTGCCGCGGTTTGCCGAATTAAATAGAAAAAAAACACGCTCTTAGTGCATCCCGTCCCTCCTGCTAGTAGGTACACAGTGTAAGTACGAGTTCGACCGTAAAACCAACAATTTCAGAAATTTATTTAGGACTTTACATTTGATATTTTGAACCATGTAGTTAGAAGATCCTACCAGAGGATAATTATTTAAAATTATTTTATAAATTATGTATCGTGGTTTAATGCAAATCTGACTGTCAAATATTAAGCTGATACTGTACTTTTGGGAAATTTAATGTCATCTGTTTTTTTTTTTTTTTTTAGATTTTTGTTTATGTAACTTCTAAATTGCCCTATTGTAAATAACCACACACACACACACCTCTCACTATTTTTTTTTTTAAATTTATGGTGCAACTTACTCTCTGTTGTTGTTCTGGTTGGAGTTATCAGATTATTTTTTTTTGCTAAAGAGCTTCCCAAGACTAAAATAAGCCTTTGAATTTTGAGCTGAACACCTTTTTAGTCAGAAATAATAGAAAATTAAAGACATTCAATTTGAACATATTTCTATAATTCCGCAAAACTTGTCGCTGATGAAAAATGATCCACCTTTAATTAATATGGGTAGCTTGTCGACATAAATACAACGTATTATAATAGATAAAAGTATATCGCCCAATTATTTCAGTATAATTTTATTTTAAGAATGCTGCAGAATTCCAAGTGTGGTTGCAAAGCGACATTAACAAACAGCTCTAGATTACTTAAAGCGACCTGATGGCGAATAACATTGAAGACCACTGCCAGCTTAATTTCATGGCTTTGACAACGAACATATCTGAAACGTTTCTCTCAGTCCCTGCCGTTTTACCCCTTACTGAGTTACACGCGCTCTTTTGTTTTCTTGTAACCGTGAATTGTATGTCCATCCAACTGTTTAACGTTTGCAACATACGTTCCCCCGTACCATTGTGCATCGGGCCTCGGCGCTCTCGCGGAAATGTTCGCACGTGTCAGCCGCGCGACTTTCCCCCGCTGAGAAGGGGGGGGGGGGACGCCCTGCGAAACTCCTCGCGATGACACATTGCGCACGCAGAAAACCGTCCGTCCGAGGAAACTCGTCGTCGGCGAAAGTGACGTGGCGTGTTTCCCGGGCCGATGGCGCCGGCAACAATGTCGCAAGCGGGGAAGAAAGTCGCCAGTCTTGCGCGGTCGGGGGTGCGGGTTCGCCCAGGTGTCCTCGGACAACTCTCAGGCCCCGGACACGGACTGCCGCTCACCAATAAATATTCTCTTCTTTCACGGGAACCAGTTGCCAAGAAATACAGAGACCTGAAAAATTCGCGGATTCATTTCGTGATATGCTACAATTCAAATGATTATACCTTAGCGCTGCTTCTACCACTGGTTCACTGTTAATCTTGAGTAATGAGGGCCAATTAGAGACCCTCACTCATAGATGTGTCGTATCACAGATGGAGACCGGAAAAATTCGCGGGTTCAATGACCTCCAGGTTAGACTCCAATATCCTCTACCCACTCGGGCAAATGCCAACTGTTCATTGGCTGCTGACTTGTGAGTCGTCTCGACTGAGTGGTCTGTGATTCGACACTTCTATGAGTGAGGGTCTCTAATTGGCCCTCAGTCCTCCAGATTAACAGTGAACCAATGACAGAAGCAGCACTAAGGTATAATTATTTGAATTTTAGCAAAACACGAAATGAACCCGGGAATTTTTCAGGTCTCTAGGGTATACTATTGGTTCACAACTCATCTTGAGGACCGTGGGCCAGTGAATAACACTTAGTCAAAGCTGTATTGAATCACAGGCTGCTACGTTGGGACGTCTCACAGACAGCAGCCAATGAGTGGGTGGCATCTGTCCAACATATAGATAGGGACCGGAAAAATTCGCGGATTCAATGACCTCTAGGATAGCCTCCATTATCCTCTGTACATCTCAAGTAAACACGCGTGTTCATTGGGTACTAAATTGTGAGGCGTCTCTACTGAGTAGCTTGTGATTCGACGCTTCTTTGGTCGATAGTCTCTCATTGGCCCAGAGAGCTCCAGTTAAACTGCGAGCCAATAGCAGAACCAGCAGAATTGTACACATGTTTGAATTTCAGCCTATCACGAAATGAATCCGCGAATTTTTCCAGTCTCTACATATAGAACATTGATCCCGCGTAATTTTTCGGTCTGTAGTGAAGACTCCTGGGACTCTTCTTAGGAACATGGTTTGATATCCTGTAAATCATTCGGGTAAAGATACCCGTAAACGATATGGTGATGATAGAGTTTTGCAGCCTAGCCTGTATTTTTTTAATGCAACAGAAATATTCACGTAAAATTACTCATAATTTTAAAAAAATACATTCCTTCATGAAAGTAACTGTATCACTTCAAAATAGTTTTTTGCAGTAATACTGGGTACGGATTCTTTCCTGGTCATTTATGCTTTGTGTTGACCCAGTACATCCATTAGTTAAAGTTGCTTGTAAACCGTTCCCAGAATAACTGTCCAGTTTTAATGGCACTCATAATAAGTATGCTACAACAAAATAAAGACAAGTGACTGAATATGCTTCAATGAAACATATATTAAAATATTTTTAATCATGCGCTAATTCTCGTAAGAAATACTCAGTATTATCTCCAGTATAATAACCGTAGCCATGTGTTGTACAAAGTTTCAATATATTTATTGTTGTGTTACAAACTATTTCCAAAGGAATACTTAAGTGTGTTGTAAGAACCACATCAAATTTGAAGACTATGAATCAGCCATAAAGCAGCATCGCCTGATACATGTAAATGCAAATTCAGTAAAGTTTTAGAGGTTTGAACTTGTTTACGCAGTGTATAGCCCGTCCCACTCTTAGATTGCAGTACACGGCTTATGGCGCGCGCTGTTGCCAAATCTCTAACACATTACGAATTTCAGGAGATGCGTGTCTATGTAATTTGGATCGAACAAGAAGCATTTTAAGATATCATATCGTAATTTATAATATTTTATACTATTACACATATAAATTTGTAATAATGCCACTTTTACGTAAATTTCAAATAAAAACTATCTATTGTAGACGAAAATTTCTTATAGTTTTCTTTTCTGTTCTAAAAATCCCATATATACCTATATATATATATATAATTATATATATATATCACATTTTCATGGGCCCGATAAATGCCGTATTTTTGGACAAGTCATGTCCAAAATTATAAATAAAATACGGTAATGTAAATTCTCGGTCGAGTAAGTTATGGGAAAAATCCGAACAATTGGTTCGAAATGGGGAAGATTTTTTGAAAAACAGAAAAATCGCAACAACTCCCATAATATGAATAATATCGAATCCGTTTTAACGTATGATAACTCGGATTACCTAATGCCGAAAAATGTTTTCTAAATACATTTTTGATACGACCAGCCATAACTGCATGGGTTCGAAAAAAAATTTCACCGGACAAAAAAACGTAACTGCCTTAGTAAACACCTTATCAAATCTGTTTAAATTGTTTGTAATAATATCATAATTATTTTCCAAAACTTTGTCTAAAACAATGTTTGATAAGATGCTTGGTGTTGAGGATAGAAAAATAATTCAAAATTTTGTACCATGATCGCTATTGAATTCCTTCGTATTTATTTCATACATTTTACATATTATGTTCAAGAATCGATTATAACATTTTTTGTTGACTAAGGAAGCCATGTATTTGAAATTGCTTGTAGGACAGAACCCCACTTATCTAAACACACGACCCTGTTTCCTCTTACGACGGCAGTGCGCGCTCTTGTACTGATAAGACACATCTTTAACAGCTATTTCCACGGAAACTGTAGAAGCAATTGAGATGGGGCTGCTTTTAAAAACTAATTCAATTCATTGTGAACTTTTTTCTCGCTTTCGTTCCCCATCTATCTTTAACAGAAAAAAGGTTTTCCGCTGGTCAACTTTTTGATGTGTCAGGTTGTGAGAAAATGTATTTCAATATATTAAAAAAATTATTTAAGTAAAACCTGTACAGTTTTTGTCTTAACATTTGTTCGGTGGCGTCCTAAGGCATTAATTTACTAATAAAAAAAATCTGAATGAAATACACAAATAGGTTTTCTTTTTTTGATGTGAATCATATCGGAATACTTCAAAACAGTTCGCAGCGAATAAGTTATGTTTTTTAATTTTTTCGGGCACTTAAAATATTGTTAAGTATTCAAAATAAGCATTGCCTGATGGGTATTTTGATTCTATACAATATGAAAAAAAGCTTGGTCCAAAAATTAAAATTTTAAATTTCGTTTGATATTTGGCAACAACGCACGAAGAAACAAGGACAGTGCTAACGGCAATCGGCGTGTGTTAGAGAGAGAGAGAGAATGCGCCCATTTACTTCCACACTGCAATCTAAGAGTGGGATGCTCTATAGTAACATACTTGCTCTTCGATGCCAAGATGACAAGCGCATTATTTGCCAGGATGGAATTCATAACCTTCTTTATGGATTCATAGAGTAGAATCATCTTCCTATGTTGTAAATATGATAGTTAGAGATACGGAAATTTCGCGCATTCATTTAGTCGCAAGTTAGAATACAAACCTTCACACTCCCGCACTATGTTCATGATTGGACAGCAGATATTTGGACACGCCCTTCTACGACCGTGAGCCAACGATGTCCAGCTAGGGGAGAAGTAAGCGAATCAGCTAGTGCCAATTAACAAGGGTAAAACTGTTCTCACTAAGAAATCAACCAATGGATAAGCAAACATCGGTTAAACACACCTATGACTTTGAATTCTACCCTGAGGCCAGACGAATCCGCGAAATTTCCGGGTCTCTAATGATAGTTCATATATCGTGTAAATATTTTTTTATCATATTTTTAATATATTTTATTTTAATGTTGGGTTTAATACACTTAATTGGATACTTTTTTTGTGAATATACCAGCTGCATATTTTGTATATTTTATGAATTATAATCTTTTTGTGAAAGTACGATAATTTTTTTTTTGTGCAGCCTGCCGGGGCATCGTCTGAGTGTGTCGCCCATGTGCCACGGCGCGAGTGTCCCATCGGTCGGCGCTTGTGCAAACGCGACCCGGCATTGAAGTGGGTTAAAGGGGTGTGTTTGGGGGAGGGGGGAGTGGGGACATAAATCCTCCTCTCTTGCGACGTAGGTGCACCGGCCGGGCTGACATATCCTTACCGGGCGTCCGTTCTCCCTGCCCTCCCCCCCCCCCCCCACCCTCCGCCAACCTTGGTGGTGAACAGCCTGTATTTATCTGTCTGCGTGTGATTAGTTTCGCCCTCCGTGTATGTTTGTTGCATGTTCACGTGGTGAGATCGGATTCTATTGCGCTCGGAACATATGAAACTGTTCAAGCGATATTAAATCAGTTAAATTCCATTGTAGGAAAAAAAAACACCTGAAACTACTCCAGAAACATTAAAAATGGAGTACTTTTCAAAGTTTTCCAGTGAAATGCCACTAATTTTCAATATTTTCAACACATAGGTTATCCATAAACTTTCCTTATAGTGTAATAAATTATATATATATTTATATTTAAGAAACACGTGGAAGAAGCAAAAGAACCGGTAATGAGAAATAGTGGTTCGAGCCGAGTCATAAAGTAGTCCTTGGCACCTCGATTTGACTGAGCCTAAGATTGGAATTGGCGTGAAGTTAAAAATTCCTTAAATCCTATGCAAGATCTTAAATGCAGTTCTAACTTTCCAAAATTAAGTTAATTACTTTGCATACTTTATTTTAATCAAGTTCTTCGCTTGACTACAGCCTAAAAATTGTTTAATTTCTTGGTTTAAGCATAAAATTTTGTATTCATATAAAAATACGATGTGCTCTTGATTATTTTATTACTTTTAACGTGTGATTTTTTTCTTTCAAAACCTATTTTTAACTGTCCCCTTTAGGTAACAGGTTTTATAGATGGTCGAATCAATTTAACAGGATTTTTTTTTGTCGACGTATAGTTAAGTTATCTACTTGGTGACGTAGAAGCGGACTGTAATAATTTCGGAAAGGAATGTTGTCACTCGTGGAAGTGTACAAAACTAGCTGCAGCATCTCTCCAAATCATAGCTGCGACCACTTCATTTAAGAGCGAGAGAGAACTAGAGAGAGAGAGAGAGAGAGAGAGAGATCTTGTCGAGCCGTGTCTCTTCGGGGCGGATAAACAAACAGGTTTCTTCTCAGCTAGACTTGTTCCACGATGTTCGTCGTCCTTATCTGCGCCCCATAATGGAACATATAAAACGCCGTATCCCTCTTTCCCGTCAACTTACACCTACATTTCAACGAATAATCCTACGTTCTTTGAAACATTCTTACAATGGATAAGAATGATTTCAGACAACTTAATTGTCATACGCAATTGCTAGTTCATAACTGGATGCCATAGAAAAACCTCAAGAATGGAAACCAAAAATGATTACATAAACACATGTAGAACAATTCAGTAGACAGCACAGATAATCCCGTGGAAGGATTATAGTCAAATAAAAAATTAATAATAATTAAAGAACGGTCTTTTCGTGTCTGGTGAAGGTAGCAGATGTCAGTTACCGAAATTTCCACATGTTTGTTATATGAAAGCATACTGTGTTCTTCTATAAATTAGTCATTGTGTTGTCCAGAATATCTGTTTAGGGTGTTGTTTGTATTAGTTGTTCTTTTGCCAATTGTATCGTTTGTGTTAGTCTTTACTGTAATATTGTTACTTTCATACACTGAAGTTCTTCCACGGAAGTCTCTGTGCTGTCAGCCTTTTAACATTTGACACCAGCTAATTCTGGCCTGTACACCGCGTGTTTGTGTAGGCCTTTGTCATGTTTGTTGTCTGTTCTAAAAGATTTTTGTCTGTTACATTTAATGTGAACCAGTAAATCTTATGTCTCGGAAATTGTTTTAAATGAAGAGGAATACTATAACAGACCACACAATCTTTATAATTTAAATGCACATTGTCGAAAATGTTCAAATAAACATTCTTTTAACACATAACTGAATTTATATTCACATTCGTCGCGTATTTTTTTCCCCTATATGATAGGTAATTTTATCATTACCTATCATTTGCGAAGGTTCTGCAATGGTACCTATAGTAATTTTTCACTACGGTAAATGTATTTTTTTCTGTTTGTTTCTAGGAAATATTATCTCTAATGTTTTACAGCGTAGTATTAGTACTAAGTTAACACGAAGTGTGATGGGTTTCTTGCATTGTTTGGTTTAAATTCGTTCTCTGGTACTCGATGGCTCAGAAGGAGGTTGAGGTGTAAGTTTATGTGACTAGTTTTAGGAACCTGTGAAAAACTAATGTTCAAATACTGAATAAAGGGTATTTTCATTTTAATTTACTGTACTTTACCGGTTGATTACAAAAAAAAAGATTTAGTTAATGTACTTTATTTTGTGTACTGCAATTTTTTGTCCAAAAAAAGTTCAGTGTTGATGGATCTTCCGTAATACATTATATTTCCGCTCACACCCAATGTCGGGTCGGAAGACTATTAAGTTTGATTACCTTTAGTTTTAAAAAAAACGAGCTCGTGTAACTCAGTACATGTGATAAAAGTGAAACTTCTTAGGCAATTCAAACCTTAGTAAGTACATCGTAAGGGGTAAAACGGCAGCGAGAGAAATAGAGAGAAAGAAGATCATTTTTCTAAATACACGTGAATCATCACAATTATTAGACACTCATTTCAAAATATATACTTAGGATATCAATAATTATTGATCAATCAATAATGAATAACTAATAAATATTACTCACTGTTTCAATAAGAACACAAGATAAAGATTTTCAAGACCCTACTATACCACGAAAACAAGTCTAACTACAATTTACACCCATTTTAAAAAGTAACTCAACTTCGATAAATTTTATTCTTAACCACATTTTAATATTACTTCGTATTACTCAGCAAAACTATTTACACAATTTAATTCCTAGATAACACAGCGTGGGAATTTTGGCTTTCATTTATTTTTTAAGTATTTAAGAATCCGAACTTTTTGTAATTATAATTAATTGGTTTTAAATGGAAATTTAATAAGTAAACATGAATTAACAAAATTATTACTCTCTTCAAAATAACAGGTCAGGATATCAATAATTGTTGATCAATCAGTATTGATTAATTAACAACAAATATTTCTAACTGTTGAAGTACTCAAAACCATAAAGAAGAATTTTTAGTAAATATCAAAGCAATAATTGATTAAAATAAATTAGTTTTTAATTTTATTTTATATTATGTATAGATTAGATGTGATCGAGCATTTTTATAGACTGATTTTGTAGTTCTGAAAATATCACCTTATCATTAGAGACCGGAAAAATTCGCGAATTCATTTCGCGATAGGCTAAAATACAAATCGTTATACCTCAGTGCTGCCTCTACTATTGGTTCACAACTCACCTGGGTGACTCTGGGCCAATGAGAAACACCCAACCAAACCTTTATCGAATCACAGGCTGCTACGCTGGAACGTCTCACAAGACAGCAGCCAATGAGTGGGTGGCATTTGACCGAGTGTACGTAGAACTATGGAGTTCATCCTAGAGGTGATTGAACCCGCGAATTTTTCCGGTCCCTAGTTATAGTACAACAGATTTTGCCAATAGGCTACATAGACATACTGCAATATATTCATAGGTAGGGGCAGGCATTTTCCGCGAAATAATCTGAACGCCCATTAGACTGCAACACATTATGCCCGTGCCAGCTGTTGCTTCCTCGTGATTGGCAGCCGTCTGCGAGAGAAGCCACTGCCTTATTCCACCGAGCCATTCAGGACATGTTTGTTTCCGAACTTAATGGTTGTGATTGGTGTGCTGACAGTAGACATTGTACATGAAAGAAACTCACCCAATAAAGAAACATAGACTATGCTACAGTGTTTTGCCTCTCAGCAGTCTTGAAATCTTTTCGCGAAAACAACATGCCCCTATTCATAGGCATTGATAATGTTCATCCGTCTAATGAATGAACGATGAGTAACGTATCCGACACTTCGCGACGCGAAAACTAAACGGCACGGACTTTCATCACACTAATTCTTTACATTATAATCATATTGCCACAAAGTGAAAATAAAAACAATTAATATTCTACGCATGGGATTTGTTTAAAATATTTTTAACCAGCTTATTTTTAGTTTGACTCAACATATTTACACGCTCGTTGGCTCATAATTATAATACGACGTGTGATATGGTTAGTAAAATAATAATGATGATACGTGATAAATAATTACCGTGTCAAACTGAAACGTGAAAATCATTATACCAGCAAAAATATTTAGTTACACAGATAGAACCATGCTCATATAATACTGTTTAACAAAACTTATTTACACAAATAATTGAAACAATACGTACTTGAAAGAACGCCATTTTCTTGCGAAGTTGGCCCCTTGGTGCGGTGAACAACTATAAGTTCAAACCCCGTTGTGTTGCCCTCTGCCCAGACACTCCCTTACTAGACGCCAGCAAGTCAGGCGCAGGCGGGTCCCTATCCCTGCAGCATGGCGGGGTTCAACCTGAGCCGCACTAAGCCACGTGGAGCCCGCTTCTCTGCACCGTCCGCAACATACTAGCGACAGCAATCGTTTGACAACAGAAAACGTTGCATTAAAATTCGGCCTTGAAATTTTACTCCCATCGCGCCAAAAAAAGAAAACAAATAAAAATAAACGGTGAAAAAATTAAGTTCATCTTTTGCATAAAGTGTTAAACATAATACCTTCAATTACAATTCGTCTTATTTTTATCTGCGATCTCCCGGACACGACTTCGTGTTATTCACATTTTTTTTTTTTTTTTTAATGATGAATCTTGGAGCGAACGACCAGAACACAACTTCAAAAGCTCTGACGGATAACGGGCGTGGAAATAAAGTTTCCGAAAAGGTTTGAACAAAAAAAAAAAAAGCAAAAAGCAAACAATCGGGCGCGTGGGTCGTGATCTGAGCTTTATAGTTGGCTGGTGATTAGCATGCTGTCGGTGGAAAGGGGGGGGGATAGTGACAGCTCGTTTGCACCTATTTCTTTGTCTCTCTCTCTCTCTCTGTCTGTCTGTCTGTCTACGAACATAACACACACGATCATCTGGAGGACGTGAAGGGAAGCGAGAGAGATAACTGCTGTGACGTCCAGCGGCGAGCCGGATTGGAGCTGTTAAATTAAGGTTAATAACGTGACCCCTCGCTTGCGTGTCCGCTCGGGGCCGATGCGTCCCCCCCCCCCCCCAACACCCCCCTCCCGGGGACCAGTTCGCCGTGACCGGCCGTCTGCGCGCGCTAACGATGACCCACAGACTGGTTCCGCTCTCTGCCGGCGTGGCGCTGCGGGCCAGCTGTCCACATTTGTTAACTTCGCACAGTCGCGTGTTAGTGGCCGCAGTCATACTTGGATCGGGTCCACACGCAACGATTTACCTGCGCAGGTCACATCGTCGTAGACAAGACGTAGCGTGCAGACAGGAAAACTGCGCGGAGACGGAACACGGAGAAGGAAAACTGTGGCCAAGAACATTTATGTGTGTCCGCGCAGTTTAGTCGACCTGCACAGACTTGTCGTAGCATGTGGACACTTCCTCCGTCTTCTCCGTACACGGGGCTCAGTTCTCCCTCGGTATTTGCGCCGGAACAGTGTAATCTGTTCAACGATGACCGATTTGCGGCAGTGTTCACGTGAATTTCTAACAGAGTTCATTGGTCTGTACAAGTCCTTTCCGTGTTTGTGGCGGGTCAAATCAAAAGAATATAGCGATAGGGACAAAAAAGTCAAGCGTATGAAGCACTTGTGCAAAAATACAAAGAGGTTGACATCGCGGCTAACAGAGATAAAATCACAAAAAAAAAAAAAAATTCTTTGAAGTCGGTATACCGGAAAGAATTGGCCAAAGTAAGGAATTCTCGCAACTGATATGATAAAACTTGGCTGCATACTGTGTTGTGTGGACACGGCTAAACTGCAACCGTTTGTTTGCACAGTCAAAACTGTATACAAACCCTTGCGTGTGGACTGGCCTTTAGGCTCTGTGTTTTCCCAGTACCTCTAATAGTTAAAATCATTTGTAAATCGTTCCCTGGGTAGCTTTACATTATTAACTCCGCACACTAATAAGAACAATAAAATTAAAATAAAAGTAGCAATTGAATATTCCGTTATCTTCTCAGTGGTTTAAAAAAAAATTACACACAAATTTTCGTAAAAAAAGGGGGGTTGTTTTCAAAGTCGGTTTATGGACGATAATTTTACGTGATAACGTCATAAGAAAACATTGATGGAAAATTGCAATCTTTTAATTTTCAAATATTATTTACAGTTTTTGCAAATTTAATTTAAATAATTTGTTTGAATATAATCACGAACAATTAGTTGAAAAGCCCGCCTTAACCTGTTTGATATTATAGAAGATTTTCTCGCACAATGGTTGGCCGGTTCTTGCACGCTCGGCTTTGTGGAACGTGACAATTTTTCGTGCGTGCAGCCGGCGTTCATCGATTTATAAGACGTTATCACGTCAAAAAATATATTTCCGTTTTTAAGTGCGTCTCCCAATGGCTATCAAATAATAATATGGTGTTACGGTATATGTATTTGAGACTATCCTGGTGCAAAACATTTTCGCGATAAATCACCATTAGGAGCTTATACTTTTTCGCCAAAAATATTTTCAGACCAGCTGAGTGTTAAAACACGGGAACAGTGTTTCGTGGTTGGCTAGGTCTACTGCCAGCACACCAATCATAAGTCATCTAGGGCGGAAGCAAAACGCGTCCTGAATGGCCCAGCCAACAGGGCAACGTCTTCTCTTGCAGACGACCGCCAATCACAAGCAAACAATCGCTACTACAGTCACAACATTATTGCAATTCTAATGAGCAATCAATAAAGACCGGAAAAATTTGCGGATTCAATGACCTCTAGGATAGCCTCCATTACACCTCTGCATTTCTCAAGCAAACACGCATGTACATTGGGTGCTAACTTGTGAGGCGTCTCCACTAGGTAGCTTGTGATTCGATGCTTCTTCTGTCGATAGTCTCTCATTGGCCCAGAGAGCTTCAGTTAAACTGCGAGCCAATAGCAGAACCAGCAAATTGTGCACATGTTTGAATTTCAGCCTATCACGAAATTAATCCGCCAATTTTTCCGGTCTCTAGCAATCAAGACATATTTTTCGTGAAAAATACATGCCTTTAATCATCATCACTTCTAATTAGGACACAAATATTCATCATGGCACAATTTAAACAACGAGAAATCACTGGTCGAAGTACACAGCCATTGTGGAATCCTGCAACCGTATTGGAAAACAAAGCGATGATGAGGTAGGAAAGCGTGGCTGTTAAATGAATGAAGAGGGTTTTTTTTTTTGCGCCCATAAAGGCGCCCCTTAACTACATTCTGTTGAAAGACAAGGCTTAACAACGAGCAAAGTTTAATTGTTGGGAGTGTTGGTGCGTGCGCTAGTAGGAGGAAATGGGGTGATGAAGGGTAGGGAAGGCAAAAAGTAATTTCAGGATTTCTCTTCCGACAAGAAACAACCATCTGCCTAAAAAAAAAAAAAAAAAAAGCTACGTAGCAGGGGAAAAAAACTGCTGGGCTCTCAATGACTTCAAACTGTAGCAACAAATTAGTGTGAAGAAAATAAAAATAAAAATGTGTAAAAGTTTTAAATGGGTTGTATAGGGATTAAGTGCTCAGTGATTCTTTATAAATTAATGGAACTAGCTGTGGCAAAGTCAATGAGCAGTGAATAAATTTCTGTGTCTACGGAAACGTTTTTCGGTCGAGTTGCGTATACGTAAATTGAAATAAGTTCGTATGTACCCAATTGTTGGAGCCACGGAATTTTCGCACATTCATTTAGTCGCAAGCTAGAATGCAAACCTCCAGACTGTCGCACTGTGTTCATGATTGGACCGCAGTTATCTGGACACACCCATCTACGACCGTGAGCCAACGATGTCCAGCTAAAAGAGAAGTAAGCGAATCAGGTAGTGCCAAATAACAAGGATAAAAATGTTCTCGCTAAGAAATCAACCAATGGGAAAGTAAACATGGGTCGAGCACACCTATAACTTTGAAGAGGAATCCGCGAAATTTCCGGGACTCTACCAATTGTCAAGTTTTTATAACTACACGCGTACCTATGCTTGGTAAAGCATCAAATATCTGTATTGGAACAGAACTTATGAAATATACGTAGGGGCTTGCATATTTCGCGAACTTCGAATATTGGAATCAAGATGGTGATCATGACGTCATAAAAGTCGTAGTCAACAGTAGACATATTGTTGACGAGGGGACAAGAGTTGTGGGAGGTCGGGAGGGGCATAACTACAGGATGTCCATAAAAGAATTCCCCAGTTATAAATTTTTATAGTATCATCTTTAAGCCTTGTAGAGTGTTAGTTCAAGGTCACAATTAAAGAGTAACACAAATAGTTTTTAATAAGCGCATGCGTAAGTGCTGCTTTATCGCTTGCAGCGCCACCTACACAAAATTACGACTTCTGAGCGCCAAGCGATTTGTGTTCAGCTATTTGCTAAGAGTGAATCTACAATTTCAGCCCTCCCCATTGGAATCTTTTTGTACGAGAGTTGTTTAAAGGGGTGCCTCCCATTTCAGGTAATGATTTTATATTTATCCTAATCACTGATCAACTTTTAGACTATTTCAATTTTTTAACTTCCACGAAATGAAAAATATATACAGCTCATACTTTTTGCATAATTAGCTGCCAAAGTTACATTTTTAACGTTTTTGGGTTGCAAAACCAAGGAGAATTTAATTTATTGCAGAACTGAAACTTTTTAGGTTTAACTGCAATGCCACTGGCTACTTCATGATATGGTTTGAATTTCTATCACAAAAACTCATTTCATGTTTCTTGGCTGTCAAAATCGTAACAAATTTGAGAATTTTGAACAGCCAGGTAAAATTTACTACTATTTTCTTAAATAAATTCAAACCATTTCTTGAAGTAGCCAGTGGCACTGCAGTTAAACCTAAAAAGTTTCAGTTCTGCAATAAATTATATTCTCCTTATTTGTACAACCCACAGACGTTAAAAATGTAACTTTGGCAGCTAATTATGCAAAAAGTATGAGCTGTATATATATTTCTTAATTTCGTGAAAGTTAAACAATTGAAAAAGTCTACAAGTTTTTCTGTAATTACTGTAAATATAAAATCTTGGCTTGAAATGGGAGCCACCCCCTTAACGTCGATGTCCCTGACCGTTGGATTGGTTGTAATGGTAGAGGCGACAGAGATCTTTTTCTCTGACCTACACGTTCTCCTGTCATAACGCCATGCGTCTTTTTTTCCTTTGGGGCTTTGTAATAGATCGTGTCTACGTTCCGCCGCTACCTAATTATTTTTTCCGAGTAGAGACGCAAAACTGAAGAGACTATTGCTTCCATTACTCCGGACTTGTTAACCAAAGAGTGGAAGAATTTGACTTTAGGTTGGGTGTGTGCCGTATGACTAAAGGTGCACATATTAAACATTTGTGAGATAAACTAGGTTAGTTTACGTTCTTTATGAATGATTTTTTTTTGTAAATATTCTAAATGAAAGTTTCATAATATGACATTTAAACTGGACCTTTTGGTATAATTCTAGCAGAGTATCCCCGGAGTGTACAATGATTCTTTTTTTTTCCTGTTCCACATGCTGCGTACCATAATTTATCACTTGCCCACGGGTAGTTGACGGTAAGTTGTACCATAACGCCGGTAGAACGTACCATAATTGTCGTGCGCGCGGTGGGAAATGTCGTAGCAGTTCGCTGCCCGCACATACACACACGTGCGCCGGTGATCTCTGCAAGTGTTGGCCGCGCGGCCACCAATCACTGTCCCCCACGCACTCGTCCGCACGCATTATCGTAGCGCGTGGCGTGCGTGGGCCGCGTGAATTATCGTGCGATTGTTTGCGGGCGCGCCTGCGGTATGCAGGCTGGGGAGAACAGTAGGTAAGTCATCATGCGCGCCAACACGTCCCGGAACATTACCGCACGCTATGTTTAACGTGACAGCTCAGGCTAATTAGATTCGTTTTAAAATAATTTATCTGTCGGATAACCTAGCGGGGAACCGTATTCACCCTACGAATAATTACATTATTAATTATTATTTAAATTTTACTGGCAAGACAGACATTTTACAGCTTCAAAATCATCTCCAGTTTATTCGAAATATAAAATTTTAAGTAGTATCTTTAAAAAGAATTGTGTTTAATTTTTTCTTAACCATGTTATCTTCTTGGACTAATGATTAAGTTATTTTAAGGGTTCTGTTTAACTCATTGACTCGGGTTAGTTTGTTCGACTATGATTAACAATTTTTGTAATTTTTTTTTTTAGTCGAACGATCACTAAACATCTGAGTAATTAGGTTGCATTGTCGGTACCATTTATTTTTATCCAATGGCTCGAAAGTAGTCTTTATGTTACCTTGTTTGTCGTTCCGTATCTTCGAGTGGTTTTTAATGGAAAAAAGAATACATTTATGTTTATATAAATGTATGTTTTCACCGTTTAAGTTCAAAGAAACACAACCGCAAGATTTCTTTTCCGGGTTCCTATAGATCCCTACTCTGTACGTCAGGACAATTTTTTACGAAACGATACTGTTACACGGAAAACTCAAAACACCATATTTTCTGTAGGACTTAAACGATTGGGCTGTCCTTCCACGCAAATGGTTAGAGGTACGTAAATTTTGCGGATTCATTTGCTTACAAGTTAGAATGCAAACCTTCACACTCTCGCACTGTGTTCATTGGACCGCAGTTATTTGAACACGCCCCTCTACCACCTTGAGCCAACGATGCCCAGCTAGGAGAGAAGTAAGCGAATCACGTAGTGCCTATTAATGAGAATAAATATTTTTTCACTTAGAAATCATCCAATGAAGTAGCATACACAAGGCTTTGAATTAGCGAAAATTCTAGTTATCTACCAATGACTAGAGACCTGAAAAATGCGCGGATTCATTTCGTGATATGCTACAATTCAAATGATTACACCTTATTGCTGCTTCTACCGCTGGTTCACTGTTAATCTGGAGGAATGAGGGCCAATTAGAGACCCTCACTCATAGAAGTGTCGAATCACAGATACTCAGTCGAGACGACTCACAAGTCAGCAGCCAATGAACAGGTGGCCTTTGCCCGAGTGTGTAGAGGATTGTGTAGTCTATCCTGGAGGTCATTGAACCCGCGAATTATTCCGGTCTCTGCCAATGACGAATAAAAGATAAAATTAAAAATTGAAATATGCGCAAGCTTTTAGAAACTCAACCACGTCAGCAGGCAGTGCCGACTTGTATGCGCTTTAGTGTGTAGAGCACTGTAGTGTGGTTACAACCTCTGAAGTTTTTCAGTCATGGGTATCCTGACTGCGGGATATTTTTTTGTTGCAAATGGAACAGAAATATTCATGTATAATTATAGATACTCGTATAACTACAATGTATTGTCAGCAGTTGTAGTGGGGTCGGATTCTTAACCGGGAATGTATGCTTTGTATTGTCCCAGAACATGCAATAGTTAAAATTACCTGTAAAGCATTCCCTGGATATCTTTCGAGTATTAATTGCATACATTAATAACTATAATGCCTTAAAATAAAGTCCTATTATTGACTGATCCATTATCTTTTCTAGTGTTTGAAAAAAAATGCTAGAATGAAACATCAATTAAAATATAAAATTATGCGCCAATTTTCGTAAAACCTTTTCGAAAAACTTATTTTATTTTTGCAAAAATTACCATAGACATGTGTGGTACAAAGTTTCAATAGATTCCCAATATTATTACAAATTATTTCTTAGCAATTGGTTTCCAAGGAATTCTTTTGCGAAAGTAAAGGAATCTTTTTCTCCTGTGTGGAACCAGTAATGAACTCCACATGCACTTGTGCGCAAATGATGCGGAGTCTATTGTCGGCTGGCTGTTGCCGCAATTTTATTTTCCGACCGGTTGACATGTATTGGATCGTTTGAATTGTGAAATCATCTTGTCCTTCGGGAAGTGTATAAACTACATAGGGGCTAATAAGAACGCAGTTAAAGTGAATAATTTTATGCATTCCTGACTTTCTTCAAAAAGTAAAGCTAATTTTGCTGTCTGTTGAACCGTTAGACTGTGAATTCTTCTACAGAAAAAGTATTTAGCTATTTCATGCTATGATTCCATTATGTTTCTGAGGTGGAAAAGTCCCATGCAAATAGGTTTTTTTTTTGTTAATTTCTTTACACTTAAAAAAATTATATCTCTTCATGACAGTATTTTGGGACGGGTGTACACAAACTAAAATTTTATAACTCTTCAAGGTTTTTTATACTGTTATAGAGTAATTTTTATTTACAGGTTACAGCATATAACCGCTGGTAGACGGAACAGTTACACTAGGCAACGACTTTTGAATCCAACATGGGACCAGCGCTATGAGAAGTGCAGTTTGAACTGTCAGAAAATACAAATATGCGTCTGTACTTTTAGGCTGTTGGTATTTAATTTTTTTATCTGTGTTGTAGTCGTATTCCGTCTCTCTCGGTAAGCTTCCGTCCCGACGAAAAACTGTTTGCCGTGTGAAGTGTGCCAGCGACGGGCTGTAGGAAGGTCGGCGTGTATTGGCAACCCCTTGGTGAGGGGAGGGAGGCAAAAATATTATATACGCCCGTGATATTGTTTATTTAGCTTTAACGAGTCCGTGACGTCAATCCGGCCCGTAATTCTCACTTAACTTCAATCGCAGCCCGCAGTCGCTATCTTCTCCTTCTGACCTTAGCCCGCCTTCTTCTCGCCCCTGGCCGATCAAGTCCCGTGACTTTTACACTCCCCCTCCTGCCCAGTCTTCATCCTTCTCGTGCAAGGATGTTGTACACGTGGCCAACTTCGCAAACATTTCCATTAACAGCTCGTTCGCCTTACCGGCCTTGAGCTGAAACTCGTGCGTCTTCAGGCTACTTTGCTTCCCCCCCCCCCCCCCCCCTCTTTTTTCTGGTTTTTATTTTGTTTGTGCTATGTGGCATTTTGTTTACTGAGCTGGCATCGCTAGTTGAAGGGCTTCGTCCCGAACCCCTGACTCCAGCGAGTTTTACACGAACCGGGGAGTTTTCCAAAGAAGCGCTGGATTACAATCTTCGATCAAATTCAAATTCAAAAAGTTTTTTTATCATGTATTTTTCATACATTAGCCCTTTTACATTATACACTTGACATGCCAGCAATCTGTGCTCTTTTGCCAGAAACGTGCTAAACTCAAAGGTTTAAACCATAGATGGGCCAAATCCCAATTTTATCGAACTCGAATCCGAATCTAGGTCTCAAGGGTCCAAAATGATATAATGTACAAAAAACGAAAGTATTAACTATTGTGTTGAAAAATTTAACACGTAGTAACGGGATAGGTACGAACAAAAATCGACCTAGTATACTTCAAAATTATTCAGTGTTGAATATTTTTAACTAACTTTATTTCATCTTTTATTTTTCTTCGAATATTTTTCCTCGAACATCGAATCCTTCGAATACTAAAGATTTGATGTTATTTCAGGATTTGATTAGCACATCCCTAGCATTTGTCTTTGTTCTCGGTTCTTAAGGTTTTTAAATGAGAGCCGGTGTTAACCAGCAAGAGCGCATGTCCAGTTAAAAAAAAAAAAAAAAAAGAATTAAATAGCACAGGCCTAGCAGAACAAGGCCATTCAGGCCAATCCGTTCGCGCCGTTTCGTCCTTTTTTCCGCTTTGCCGGGACAGGGGTTCCTCTCTGTCCTGCTTCTCTATCTCCGTCTCTGTCTCTCTCTCGGCCACGGCTCGCCGCGTTATTAATGAGGCTCGCGGGCGCTAATTACAGAGCGCCTTGATTGTCCGCCACGCCCCTCGCAGGCCCGAGAGTGCCGCGGATATCTCCCTCTCTCTCAGGGACACGCGAGTCACGTGACCACGGCACCACGTGCGTCTGCCTGGACTCGGACGGCGGTCGTCTTCGGTGTCGGGACAGTTCCGGTCACAGACAATTACGGACACAGACAATTCCGGACACAGACAATTCGGGACACAGACAAATCCTGACACAGACAATTCCTGACACAGACAATTCGGGACACAGACAATTCCTGACAGACAATTCGGGACACAGGCAATTCCTGACACAGACAATTCGGGACACAGACAATTCCTGACACAGACAATTCCGGTCACAGACAATTCCGGTCACAGACAATTCCTGACACAGACAATTCCGGACACAGACAATTCCGGACACAGACAATTCCGGACACAGACAATTCCGGACACAGACAATTCCGGTCACAGACAATTCCTGACACAGACAATTCCGGACACAGACAATTCCGGTCACAGACAATTCCGGACACAGACAATTCCGGTCACAGACAATTCCTGACGCAGACAATTCCGGACACAGACAATTCCGGACACAGACAATTCCGGTCACAGACAATTCCTGACACAGACAATTCCGGACACAGACAATTCCGGACACAGACAATTCCGGACACAGACAATTCGGGACACAGACAATTCCTGACACAGACAATTCGGGACACAGGCAATTCCTGACACAGACAATTCCGGACACAGACAATTCCGGTCACAGACAATTCCGGACACAGACAATTCCGGACTCAGACAATTCCTGACACAGACAATTCCGGACACAGACAATTCCGGACACAGACAATTCCGGACACAGACAATTCCGGACACAGACAATTCCGGACACAGACAATTCCGGACACAGACAATTCCGGACACAGACAATTCCGGACACAGACAATTCCGGACACAGACAATTCCGGACACAGACAATTCCTGACACAGACAATTCCGGACACAGACAATTCCGGAAACAGACAATTCCGGACACAGACAATTCGGGACACAGACAATTCCTGACACAGACAATTCGGGACACAGGCAATTCCTGACACAGACAATTCCGGACACAGACAATTCCGGACACAGACAATTCCGGACACAGACAATTCCGGACTCAGACAATTCGGGACACAGACAATTCCTGACACAGACAATTCCGGACACAGACAATTCCGGACACAGACAATTCCGAACACAGACAATTCGGGACACAGACAATTCCGGACACAGACAATTCGTGACACAGACAGTTCCGGTCACAGACAGTTCCGGTCACAGACAATTCTGGACGCAGACAATTCCGGACACAGACAATTCCGGACAGCGACAATTCCGGACCCAGACAACTCCAGACACAGACAATTCCGGACACAGACAATTTCGGACAGCGATAGACATTTCCGGCAAACGGAACACACAAACATACGTCCAGTGACAATTCCGGACAGCTAAATCATCATCTCACCGAACATCACGAAATAAATAAATTGAGGGGGTGGGGGGAAGCTTTGACTTCTCTCACTTTTAAGTCAAACCTACTTTGGCGTGTTTAAAAGCAATTTTTTTATTTGTCTTTCGTTTTTTTTGTTGTTTTTTTTCTTCATAATATTTAAAATCAACGTTTATTCAATTTTTTATGTCCTTGGTTTTTGTTTTTTATTTCTAATATTTAAAATCAACGTGAATACGCGTTATCAGTGTTTAAAATTTAATCTAAATTTTGTACATAGGCTATGTATGGTTCCGAGATTTTACTTCAAGTCTGTCTCCAGTGTTTTCGTACTTTTCTTGGCTCATCCGAATTTTTTCGTCGATATTTTTGAACAACTTTCTTCTTTTTTCCCCTTCTAAATTAAGCTTCATTCACATGTACATAATGTTGGCGTTTTCCGCTTCACGCGGGCACTTCCTGGCGACACTTCTGGAAACTTACAGAATAGTGTTCGCAGTCACACGGTCCCAGTACCTCCAATAGTTAGTTATTTGCAAACCCTTCCCTGAGTATCTTTCCAGTATTAACTGCGCATGATGAAACAAAATGGCCCAATAACCAAATACTCGATTATCTTTTTCGTGGTTTAAAAAATTATGCTTGAATGAAACATCGATTAAGATATACAATTATGCGCCAATTTGCGTAATAAATACTCAGTACTATCTCGAAAAAAGTATTTCATGTGTGCAAAAATTACCATGGCCATGTATTGTACAAACTTACAATATATTCCTTATAGTATTGGATACCATTTACTGGCATCTGGTGTACAAAGGAATCTTTTGTAAAATTGACGATTTTTTTTTCTTCTGACAAGGGAGGGGATGGTTGTCGCACAACGCAAAGGCAATCTGCGTCAAATGGCAAATACGTGTCAGGGTAATTGACACTGCAAAATGCCACTGAATGTGTCAACTGTTGTTTGGGGAGGGAATTGAAGTCAAGCATAGAGGTTCGGCTGGTGTAGGATGGGAAAAAAAATATTTGCAATAAAAAATTTAATAATTAATTTATGAAACACTTTTGGTATGCCTACGTTCCACCTACTTTCGACAGTTAATCGAGGCTGTTTCTGCAGCAAAAGAAAAAAATATATAATAAACTATGTGGGTTGTTTGTTAAATTGTTACAATATTTTAATGAGACAAAACTGTTTTAAATAAAGAAAATCTTAAAGGTGTACGCTGTTGTCGTTAAGTAACCATCCCTTCTTAGCAGTCTTAAATCTGTTATAAGCTGTTCGTGAGGTAATGGATGTCGCATATTTTAGTTTCTCGCAAATAAAAAAAAATTGTTGGGATAAGTTTTTTCGTTGGCCATGATCAAAAAGTATAGCTCCGTCGAAGATATGGTAGTTTGGTAGGCTAAGACTGGAAACAGCACGAGTGGCTAGTGTTTTGTCACTTATGCTTCGTTCGCTCAAAGTGTCTTGAATGTTGGGGTTGACGGATACTTAGTACTTGGTCCATAGCGAGTCATATCACTGTAAATTAAGAAGGTTCAGTAAACTGTCAAGGATTATAACAACAAGTGTTGAAAATAATATCTCATTATTGATTATCTACTCTAAGACTTTTATTTTATTTTATTGTGTTAACATCTTCACTTTTATGCCGCAAGCCTTGTCAGGAAGTGGGAAGGAGGTCTTACAAGCCAAACCAAATGTAACCGTGCAGTTATAAACAGTACTTTTTTCGTGAAAAGATTTCCAGACCAGCTGTGTTAAAAACCTTTATTGCATTGTCTGTGTTTCCTGGTTGGCCGGGTTCATTTCAGGTAAACGTCTGCTGTGAGCACATCAATCATAGCCATTTAGTGCGGAAGCAAACGCTGTCAATTACAAGGAAATAATTGATGTAGTCTGTCTCAACGCTAGGATTGCAGTACAGAGTAAGTGGCGACCACTGTTGCCAGACTAGTATTACCCGGGTTGTTGACATTACTTTTATATCATTAATAGTTGTAATAAATTTTAATATTTTTTTTTATTTTGCTGTTGAATTTTTTAAAGATTATAAATTAGTGTCTATTGTCAGTTGTAGTCATTCTGACAAAAATATACTTCAATACTAAACACCAATTATAATTTAAAAGAAACTATTTGTAGCAGTCCACCACTATTTATAACAGCAATTCGATAGAATTATGTGATATACTCAAAAGAAAAAAAATTAGAATATAATATTAAAAGTTTTACTGAAAAAAAAGTTGAAAACAAGATATCTTCTTCCAAGTACCACTCCTTGGAAATACATAATACTATTAGGCGATTCTCTTGATTAAATACAAAAATGAAAATATATTCTCAAACTACTCATTCAAGTTTTACTTCACAAAACACCATTTTTTTTCAGATACGTACCTAAAAATTGTCATTACGTTACAAAGTTATGTCTGAAACATTTTTATCTTTGGTGGAGAGTGGCAACATGATCACCCAAACAAGGACAGCGCTAGTGACGGAAATCTTGCATTGGAAAGAGAGAGCTAGTGAATGCCTATTTAAATGCACACTGCAATCTAAGGACGAGATTCTCTGTAGCACGGATATACCTTATTGTAGTCTAATGACCGATGATCTATCAAATTATTTCGTGAAAAATACCTGCCCCTAGGCTTTTCTTCAAATGTTGCACTTTGGGAGGTCGGCGCTTGAGGATTTTTATGTCACCATCAGTTTTTGTAAGTATGTTTCAAGGAGTGCATATTCGTTAGTTGTTGTGGTCGTGTATAGTAATACTTGTTTCCCAACTGTCAAGGGAGCAGAACATGACTGGTTTTTGCGCGCACATGTCGCCCTGGTTTTGGTAAACTAACTGTGACGCTGTGACGCAGGCAGAGTCCAGTGTGAATTATCACAGCGGCCGAATTGGGGGCAGGGCAGGGAAGGCAATTGGGCGCAACATATTAGCCACGTGATTGGCACGTGTCGAGGCGTGTGACGTACGGTTCAGTGGCGTCAATCATTCGGCCGGTCACCAATTCTGTCTTCAACCCTCCCCTCTTCACCTTACTCTTCACCATCTCCTGGTATGTGTTTCGTCATTCAGCATAGCTACTTTTGCGCACGAGTTCCGAGTTAACGTTGGGACAGTTCATCTGGGGACAGGCTGGTTTATGAAGCTGATTCGGGTCCATGTATTTTCCCTTTGCGAAATGCATTTCGTCGCTGCTCATTTATTATGATTAGAGACTGGAAAAATTCGCGGATTCATTTCACGACAGCCTGAAATTCAAATAGCTATACCTCAGTGCTGCCTCTGTTATTGGCTCACAACTCACCTGGACGACTCTGGGCCAGTGAGAAACACTCAACCGAAGCTGTATCGAATCACAGGCCGCTACGTTGAGACACCTCCACAATACAGCAGCCAATGAGAGGGTGACATTTGACGGAGTGTACGTACAACTATAAAGTTCATCCTAGAGGTCACTGAACCCGCGAATTTTTCTGGTCCCTAATTATGATTCAACTGCCCTCCTTTAGAGGACGTATCCGAATCCAAGTTCACAGTTACGTACTAGAGCAGTTCGACGCGGATAAAGTTTAGCCTCTACAAACGATACAAGCCAACCGAATCGGCTGTTTATTTTTTTTTTTAATTTCCAGTAAACAAATTTATTTCCAACAAAATTGTTTTGCTAATATTAGTCATTTTGTTCACTTCATAACCGGCACTCAAATTATCAGTAACTTACTTTAAGATTCAACCTTTGTTTCGTAATTTACGATTAGTATTGTTACAAATGGAGACGACACACATGCTTAAGTTATATTATAGAAACAACTGAAGCTAAAATTTTGGTAGGTTAACCTAGTTCTGCGATATTTCATTCCAACACATAAAAGTTCTCAGTTATAGTTTTGAGTTGTGATTTTCTAAGTTATGATCGTTCTAACCCATGCACTGAGAGAAAGGTTTGTTTGCCTCAACAAAATATTTGTTTACATATGGCGAAATAAATATATTTTGTTAATTCAAACTAATATTTTGTAGTAGGAAAGATTCTGTTGACCCAACAAAATGATATTGTCAACTCAAATGTATATTTTGTCAGGTGTTACAAATTATTTTTGTTACTTACCGAGTTTGGTTAAACTAACAACATTATTTTGTTCCACCAAGTAAATATTTGTTTCTCCATATATAAACAAATATTTTTTTTTGATTCAAACAAACATTTTTATCTGTGTGGCAGATACATATAGGGTATGGGCCTATTTGGTGTTTCCTGAAGGATTCTCACTAATGACTTTTCTAAGCTGTGTTTGGATCCACACCCGCTGCAGACGGAGCGCGAGGAGTGATCGTTAGGAGTGTGCGGGCCAATCACGCGCAGTTTGTGACGTAACGGATCAGCGGGGAGGGGGTGGGGGGAGGGGCGACACGTCGCCGTTGCGGCGGTCACGTGTGTCATTACCGCCGCCGTAATTACACCCCTGGCGCGGAAACACCGCGGGCTCGGCCGCGCTGCCTCTTCTCCGAGTGGCTTTTACCAACTGTCAGGAGCTCACTGGTCGCCTTCCTGCTTCCCCCCTCTCTCCCCTATCACCCCTCCCCCTTCCCGGACGCTTTCATTATCATTAATGTTTCGGTCATTAGCGCGGCAGACGAGAATCCAGTCAGCTCGCACCATTATTCTTTCCCTCTACCGCGTCTGCTGCTGCCAGGAGAAATGCACCGCTTCAACTGTAGCTACTTTGTTTTTATTTTGTAGACGAAACTGGGAGTGATGATGTAAAATTACAGATTATTTTATATTTGTACATTTACATGAGAAAAAAAAACTGTATCGCAAATAAAAATTTTATGTTGGCAAGAATACGGGGTTCGAATTCTTTGCCCGGACATAAATTTTGTGTGGTTGTAAACCGTTCCAGTATTAACTAAGTAAATTAATAAGGGTGATAAAACAAAATGAAGTACAGTTTTTGAATATTGGATTGTCTTTTCCGTGGTTTCAAAAAATTATGTTCGTATAAAAAAATGAAATTAAAAATTATACTCCAATTTTCGTAAGCGTAACAAGAAATAATGTGAATTCTCTTCAAAAACGTATTTAATGTGTGCAAATATAACCATAGCCATGTGTTGTACAAGTTACAATATATTTCTTGTAGTATTACAAACTAGTTCCTTGGCAACTGGTTTCCAAAGAAATCTTTGGTATAAAGTACAAAAATAAACTTGTTGTCTGTGTTCGAACTTCCAGAACCGCCTGTCAATAAGGCTGTGAATTGTTTGCCATTGTCGTTGACGTCACGTCTGGGTTGCCAGCCAGGTTTCCGAAAAGACGCATTGCCTTGTTACGTTAATAGTCCCCCGATGAAGTGCTGAAGTGTCCCTTGAAGCGCTGACAAAAGCTGAAATAGGTCAAACTGGAATGCTGACAGAAATTAGCGACTTTTATATATACCTACTTCAATTCGAAGTCTCGATCATTATTCATTTCACGCTTTCAAATATTTCGTCGTCAATTTACGTAGAGTACTGTTTGAAAATTATTAATAGTCCGGTAAAAATAGACATAAAAATAGTGATCAAATAACAAAAATCCCGACAGAGCTGAATTTTGGTAGAGACCTTGGGTACACCAGTAAAAATAAAGTGCCAAAAGTTCCTACAGGTCCCAAGTGTGCTAAAAAAAAAAAATGTATTCAAGGTGAAAGGTCAAAATTTTCTGTTATTTGGATGTTTCTCAAAAACGGTAAGTTTTATCAAAAATACAGCCCAGACAAAAATTGTAGATTATAATATTATATACAAAAAATATTTTTTAATACTTTTTTCCCTAAGAATCACCATTTCTAAGATATCGCCATTCTAAAAGTTGAAGGATCTTAGTTATTTCTTGGATACCTTCATTAAATTACGGGCATTGTGTTAACTTTATTCGAACCTGAACTCGTTATGATTTGTTTAGACTACTTTAAAAAAAAACAGTAAAAAGTTGTTAAGTTGACAAAAAAATTACTTTTCTACCTTCCGTGTGCGTGAGAGCAGAACCGAGATCTCGGAAGCAGTAACACGGCATAGTTCCTATGAAGATCCAGTTATCTAGAACTACGAATACGTCTTTATTTATTTTTGGTACTTTTTGTTTGAAGAAAAGTATGTAAATTAGCTGTAATTCCAAACAGTGCAATGAAGTGATTGTAGTGAAAGATTTATTTATTGGGGTGTTGCTGACTGGTGTTATTAGTGAACTCGCTCATAATCTTAGACTAAGATTGACGGATTCAGTGCAAAATCAGGGCAAGTAAATTATTGCGAATGAGTGTAATTCCACTCGAAAACTTTACAGAAACTGCTCCATTATAAATCCGTTTGGAGCATTTTGATGATTTTTTAAGTGGAATTGAATTATGGTAGAAAATAGCAGTTTTGAGTTGACTAGTTATATAGTTTTAACAGATTCTACACTGAAGTATAAAAAAATTCAACCATTTAAAAATGTATAGTGATCCTGGGGCTAGCTCACTCGGTGATTGGAGGAAATAGTTTCAGTTCTCGTTGGGAGCAATAAGTTGAATAAGTAAATTAGTTTAATCCAAATCACGGGGGCGCAATTGAATAGGCAGAATAGGGCCACTAATACATTTGTGCGGTTGTGAAACACCAACATCAAAAATTATTTTTTTAAATACAAGTCAAACATAGAAATCCCTTTAACATAATGACTTAAATATAAAAGAATATAACCGATATTATTAGTTAAAATTTATGAAATCGTAACCTTGAAATGCAGTCTCATTGGTTGTCATTTGTGACGTTTCCTTGCATCATGGAAGCAGCAGACGTGAAGATACGTCTTCGTTTACGTGATCCGTCTCCGTTTCCGAGCCGTTATCTATGGAACGGGCCTAGACTGTCCGTCGTCTTCAGTAATACGGCGTATGATCAAAAAATATAAAGGGAATAATCTTATTACGAACAAAGTAATAATCTTACGTAAACTTTCAGCTAACATCTTTCAAACCTCTTTCGTTGGCTAGCGATGTGCTTAAATCCCAAGGTTGATTCCATTATTGGAAGAATTTCTGTAAGTGCCTTCAGCTGCTCCTTCGCGGCCCTCTCAGTGTTGGGAATGAATGATGTAGAAATGTTTTCATTTTAGCACGGTCAATTTTTTTGTCCCCGTTTCGCAAACAAAACTTAATGCCAGCGCGTTCCTCTAAATTCATGGTTAGTTATACAGAAATTTCGCGCATTAAGTCGCACGTAGAATACAAACCTTCACACTCTCATGCTGTGTTCATGATTGGACTGCAGTTATTTGGACATGTCCCTCTACGACCGTGAGCCAACGATGCCCTGCTAGGAGAGAAGTGAGAGAAATCAGGTAGTGTCAATTGACAAGGACAAAAATGTTCTCGCTAAGAAATCGACCAATTGGTAGAGACGTGAAAAATTCGCGGGTTCATTTCGTGTTATGCTGAAATTCAAATAATTATACCTTAGTGCTGCTTCTGCCATTGGTTCACTGTTAATCTGGAGGACTGAGGGCCAATTAGAGACCCTCACTCATAGAAGTGTCGAATCACAGGCCACCCAGTCGAGACGACTCACAAGTCAGCAGCCAATGAACAGTTGGCATTTGCCCGAGTGTGTAGAGGATATTGGAGTCTATCCTGGAGGTCATTGAACCCGCGAATTTTTCCGGTCCCTACCAATTGGAAAGCAAAACATAATGCTGAGCACACCTATTACTTTGAATTCTACCCTGAGGCCAGACGAATCCGCGAAATCTCTGGGTTGAGTCCATCCTGGCGCGAAGTGAATCCGCGAAGCAAGTCACGTGGCGCGGACGCGCGTTGTATTCGCCACTTCGCGTCGCGTCGCGTCGCTTCGAGGAGAACCGCTTCGTCGCGCGCGTCGCGGAACCGTCCCCGTCGCCGCGCGGGTCACGGGGTCGCGTTGCACGACTCCGGTTTCCGACCCGGCAACCGGTTCCTCGCGGATCTATTCGCGGCGCGGCCGAGCGGTGTCACCGGTTTGGTTTTTACCGGGGTGTGCGTCGTTGGTTCTAACAGCGTTTCTTCTACTCTCTGAATTATACGTGTAATTTTACTACGAAATTCTTTGGAAACCAGTTACCAAAATATATATATATTTTTTTAATATACGGCCCTACATTTTTTTTTTTTAAATTTGTTAACTACATATCTATGAAATACTACTAGCAAGAGGTTTATCCGGGGGAAAATACTTTTTTTAGTCTCTGAAAATCTGATATTTTGTAAGTCCCGTGAAAGTGAATTAGTAAACTTCTAGTGTTTCACCTGTAGCACAAAAAAATCTAATAGTTAAAATATAATTTTCTCTGTAAACGTATAATTAATAATGATAAACGACTTCGGCTCGTGGTAATTTATGTGATCCTAAGTTATTGAGAAAGTGACTTGAAAATAAACGACATTAGGCCAGACACCTTTTGTCCTAGTTCAGTATTAAAGTCTGAAATAAAGGCTTTTTTTATATATTTTTTTAAAAATAAACGATGTATACTTAAACGACCTGCCACCTATCATATTTCTGTCCGTCGATTCTAATCCCAGTCGTTAGGATGTTCAAATCTTACGCCTGGTCGCTGTGCTCGATAAATTTGAAATGTTTCCGTGTAATCTTCTTTACGCGATGACCCGAGAACTTATATTTTTTTACCCATGTTTAAACCTCCGTGCGTAAGTTAGAGTGACTCTATATATATATATTTATATATTTATTTATTTAACATAACATTGACTTTAAGGTCATGAGAGAAGTAATGCAATGTTCCGAGAGTACCCCGAAAATAATTGGTTGTCTGTCAAGTCGGTTTACGGACGATAGTTTAACTTGACAACGTCATAACAAAACATTGATGAAACGATTGCATACTTTTATGAATAAAATTGAATCATTGTTATTGAATTATCACTATTTTGTATGGATACAAAGAAGGAGTGAAATGAAATATACAATTTAATTGAAAAATTTACTTTTATTTGCACTCATTAATTCAAATATGTTTATTACTTTAACGACGAGATTATTTTAACTATAACTGTTATACATGTTTGCTATTTAACTTCTTCTAATCTGTGTTATTCTTTTAAGGATAGGACGATGATAGGAAAAGTAGGTAACGAATGGGAGTGTTTGAAGTTTAATGTGCCTCGAAAAAGTCAAATCGATGGTTGTTCCAATCGAGTGGAAGAGAGATAGATGCGGCGCAAGCGTACAATGAGCGTAACGGGACACAGCGTAACGGGACAATGTGCGTAACGGGTCATTTTTTCGTGCGTGCAGCCGGCGTTCATCGATTTATTAGACATTGTCATGTCACGTCAAAAAAATATTTTTGTCCAGCACCTGCATGCAGCAAAACATCATTCAAGATCATCCTCGTCGATAATTGAACCCCGGACTCCCTTGTGTCTGAGCGGGGATGGGAGAGTTCGAACTCTTGTAATGGACCGCGCTTAGCGTCACATGCGCGCATCGAGAATTCATTGTCTTATTCGCATGAATCTATCTTTGGCTTACAATCTGCCAACATTATACTGTCTGATTAGGCTGATGTAAACGAAACTGCTTTTGTTAAAATTTATTTTTATTTGTTGAGTTAGTCATTTGATTCTTATCATAAGTGCCATATATTTTTCAGGAAAAAAAAATATTTGGGCGCTCATTAGACCACAACAATGTTTACCTGAACCAGCGGTGAAGTCTGCAAGAGAAGCAGTTGCCTTGTTTGACCGAGCCACTCAATGCTTGTCCTGTCACAATGAATGGTTTTGATTCGTACACCAACAGTTAACATGTAACTGAAAGAAACTCGATTAGTCACGAAACACGGGGTCTTAACTCTCAGCTTTTCCAGGAATCTTTTCCCGTAAAATACATCCCCTTACTTACCATATTTATGGTAGATGCACATGCATAAAATTTTTCGTGTGTATTTTTATATGTGAGGATGTGTTCCTATAGGCCTATGTATAATTTATTTTCATTATAAATTATAAATAATTTCATTTTTATTTATTTAATTAATAAATTCAAACAAACATTCTATGTATTTTTTATTTACATTTTTGATTAATATAAATTGCTATTTTTTACAAAATTAAGTTTTACACGTGTAAATATTAATTTAGAATACTGAGTATTTATTTAAATGTTCAACTTTATTGAATTATTACCTTACCAACCGTAATTATAATATTTCCACAGTCATTTGATTATTTTATTTCTATTAATTACTTGCATGCAAACTTAAAGTTAATTTTTTATCACGCCAAGAAAGAATGGCGGACGTCTGACCGAAGGCTCGAGGTTCTCTCTCTCTCTCTCTCTCTCTCTCTCTCTCTCTCTCTCTCTCTATCTATCTATCTCACTGGTCAGCACCCGGGCACCGCCAGCCACAGCGGAGACCTGTTGAGTGTCGCCTCCCCGCCGCGTCGACTGTACATCCGCTGCAACAAGTGTTTATCCATCCGCTCAGCTCCGGTTGTAAACACACACCACATTTCTTGAACGTGTCTGATCGCTAGAGACCTGAAAAATTCGCGGATTCATTTCGTGATATGCTACAATTCAAATGATTATACCTTATTGCTGCTTCTACCACTGGTTCACTGTTAATCTGGAGGACTGAGGGCCAATTAGAGACCCTCACTCATAGAATTGTCGAATCACAGATACTCAGTCGAGACGACTCACAAGTCAGCAGCCAATGAACAGGTGGCATTTGCCCGAGTGTGTAGATGATTGTGTAGTCTATCCTGAAGGTCATTGAACCCGCGGATTTTTTCCGGTCTCTACTGATCGCGAATAGCATTTGAGAGTCAATGAGTGAAAGTTTTTGGTTCCATGAAGTAGCTCAGCTTCTGGGTTGTTGTAGCCGTGTCCTTGGCAAATAATTCGCCGACGTTTCGGTCGACATTGCAGTCGCCATCATCAGGGAGCAGTTACCTACTGAGAAGCCAGGCTACTTCAGACAATGGCCGCGAAAGCCTGCGATTATTATTTCGTTCCGTGGTATCATCTTTAACCTTTATTTTACTGGTCAGTGGAAAAGGCTTAAACGAGTGTTTTTTCACGGACGTTTAAATTCGTTGTCTGTAAAGTCGGTTTACGGACGATAGTTTAACGTGACAACGTCATAACAAAACATTGATGAAATGATTGCATACTTTTATGAATAAAAATGAATCATTTTTATTGAATTATCACTATTTTGTATGGATACAAAGAAGGAGTGAAATGAAATCTACAATTTAATTGAAAAATTTACTTTTATTTGCACTCATTAATTTATTACTTTAACGACGAGATTATTTTATCTATAACTGTTATACATGTTTGCTATTTAACTTCTTCTAATCTGTGTTATTCTTTTAAGGATAGGACGATGATAGGAAAAGTAGGTAACGAATGGGAGTGTTTGAAGTTTAATGTGCCTCAAAAAAGTCAAATCGATGGTTGTTCCAATCGATTGGAAGAGAGATAGATGCGGCGCAAGCGTACAATGAGCGTAACGTGACACAGTGTAACGGGACAATGTGCTTAACGGGACATTTTGCGTGCGTGCAGCCGGCGTTCATCGATTTATTAGACGTTGTCACGTCAAAATCTCATATATTATTCGGTTTGTGCCTGATGACGGGAAAAGATGCCAGTTCCCGAAACTTCGAGACTGTTTTGTCACAGGAAACATACTACTGTGTTCGTCGGTGTTGTCCAATAACATTAAATGATTTTTTGTTCATACTAAATATTTTACCAAAATATAATACTGATACCATTAACTTGAAAACATTAGACCAGTTGATGAGCAAAACATATTTCGTTGAAGTAAATCCAAGCAAGAAAGTAACCATAAAAAAAGGGAGGGGGGGGGGGGAATCCGTCGGATCCACTCATTCCCTTCCAGGGTTTAAAAGGAAAAATAATAAACAAACGAGGACAAAATAAGAAAATTATTTCAGCTTCAAAACATTTTTCCTTCTTATTATACCCGACATGCCTCATACACAGAAGCAGCAGGAATCGTGTTTCCAAGTAAACTACTTTTAATGTCGTGTTGCACGCGCGTTAATGCAAGTGTGTCTCTCATACAAACTTTACTTATGCGCTGTATGTATTTAATATAATTGATATACATGTATTAAGACTTGTTTTAACTAGAACATCAAACAATTTACTTCAAAACAAATTATCAAAATCAATTAAATTGAAAACCAAGATTAAGCTTCCCGTATTTTTTCTTTTACCAATCGGAATCATTACATAAATATCTGTGTGTAAAGGTTAAAATTTGTAAAGTCTACTTATATTCCCTAAATTTTTCATGTGACAATCAACTTATTTTAAAAATCAACTCTAAAGAAACTTTACTCATTAAAAAAATATATATATTTTATGGTTAAAGTGGAACCACGCCTTCACAATATCCTGGCTACGGCCCTGTTCGAAGTAACATGTCAACATGGACAACACTGAATACATCTATATTGTTACGAACGCGAGAGTCCAGACCGCGATGCCAGGTTCGGAGCTGGCTGGCGGCCCCGCACGACCACTGACGTCATGCGCCGTCCACTGACGTAAGGCATGCCACGCGCGCCTGGTCGGATTACAAGGGTCGTCGCTACCCCCCTCCCCCCTCCGCACCCCGCGCGTTTTCCTGCCTCGGCGCCGTTATCTGTCAAAGAACGGCCTTGGGAATTTCGCGGGCCGTCGCGCGGAGTGGCGAGAATGGACGCCGACCTTCTGGACTGTTCAGGCGTCTGGTCGGCCCGGGATGACGCGACTCGTGACAGCCGCTCTCGTCGGTTCGAGAAGGCCTTGAGCAGTGACGCTGGCCTCCGTGGGAGTTCCGGGCGGATTACCAGCGAAGAGAAGTGCTACATCGACGAAGAAGGTGAGATAATCCAACCTTAACCCCCCCCCCCCCCTTTTCCTCCACCAACCGAGAGTGGCACGACGCGAAGTTTGACTGGATCGTGAGAGTGCGGCGACTGAGTGGTGCGATACTGTGTGTGTAGACGGGTGCGAGGTATGGGGCGAACCACTATTGAGCCTTGCTCCAGTGAGGAGTGGGAACTGCGGAACTTGATTAGAGCAATTAATAAAAATCTATTTGGAAAACTTAATCGGGCTATCCCTTACAAACCCTGTTTCTCCTCACATAGGCCGTAACAATGTGAATCCACTGTTTGAACTGAAGTTTTAACCATTTGTCAGTCAGTTTCACTGTTTAGCATTTAGATTTGTAGAACAGAAACGGTATTTCCTTGTCCTTGTCATAGAAGCTGCCTCGCCAAACCAAGCCAATCGAGAGAGCAACGTGGCGACGCTAATACAGAGTTTTGAAGTCTATGAAACCCTCAGCCTGGGTACCGCTATCGTCCCAACACAAGAAAGGGTACCTCGTTTCAGGTGCCTGGAATTTCGTGCACTTATTGACAAGCACCCTCGTGGCATGTGAGGTATGGAATGACCTACCCGGGGGGATGAAAAAATATCATACGTGTCTAGTCCTTCCAACTGCAGAACCAGGTTGATTAAAGGCAATGTTGAAGTTATGTTTTGTTTATTTGTGTGTAACTTCTTAGTTCTCGGTATACGGCATTTCGTGGGAATAATTTCGTAAATGCGACGCAAGTCAAGGAACGGAAATGTGTAACAACCACTGTGCTGCCATCTATAGAGACCGGAAAAATTCGCGGATTAATTTCGCGGTAGGCTAGACTCCAAACTCGTTCACCTTCATTCTGAGTCAGTGATTAGACCACTGTTTACCTGAAGGTCTCTAAGCCAGTGAAAAACCTTCAACAAAAGAAGAATAAATCACAATCATCCCAGGTAACGCGTATCACGAGTCATTATCCAATAAGCAGGTGCAATTTGTCCTAGTACATAGAGGATCGTGGAGTCTATCCTAGAGGTAATTGAAACCGCGAATTTTTCCAGTCTCTAGCCGTCTATGGCGAAAGACGCGAACCAAAGTTCATAAAGACCTCGGGAAACTTTATAGTAATAACATTTTAGTGAATTTTTAAAAACTGGGTAGTATTTTAATATAAATTCCTTGTAGATAATCTATTTTAGTCAGGGTTTAGTATTTTTTCAAGTTTCTTCGCTTTTGTCGGAGTTGTTTAAAATTTTGTTATTCAAATATAATTATTTTAAAGTCTACGTAGCTGCTCTGGCAGCTAATCCAAGTGGCGGATGCGGAAACTACACGTGATTCGCGTCTAAAAATGTAGTTGAAAGCACAATTTGCGTATATTTAGCATATCACGCTCGGCATTACTTTTAATAATTCTAGTTACATTTCGAGTACGAAATTATAATTGTATTTGCAACATGAGAACACATGAATTAGGTTAGATGTTACACATCACAGGCGAATCTAAAAAAAAATCGCCCAAATTTTTAAAAAGTTATGATCGTATCGTTTAAGTATGTTACCTAGTATGACTTTATATTTTATTATTTATTTTGATTAATGGGAAATATTTATTCTAGCTCCAGTTGCTAGAGACCGTAAAAAATTCGCGGAATTTTTTCCGCGATACTTTATAGTTTCAACACATACCTATAACACTGTGCTGCTTCTGCAATTGGCTCGCAGTTCGTCAGGAAGTCTCTGGGCCAATCAGAAACATTCAACCAAAATATTAACGAATTACAAGCTACCCATCTTACCCATCTGATGCCTTCTCGCATTTGAGCAGGCAATGACCGTGTGTTAGTAGCGTGAGTGTGCTGAGGATTATGTAGTCTATCCTAGAGGTAATTTTAGTTGGAACTTTTTCCAGTCTGTACAAATTGTAAAATATCCAAACGCTGAATTCAGCAGTAAATAAATAAAACTATTAAGCATTTGGGAGAGTTGCACAAAATGAGACCGTCTCTGGCAACTGTTTTCTGCAGTAAGGGCATGCAGTATGTTTTAAATATGTATGACTCGGTCTGTTTCATAATCTACATGATTCTTGCTATGAGGAAAGTGAGTACTCGCCTTTCATTGTCCGCGCTGGATAAGAAGACAAAAAGACAAATGAATAATTTTTTTCCCCTGCATCATTTCTGTTTGTGTCTAATGACGGGAACAGATGTCATTTCCCAAAACTTCGCAACTGTTTGTCTTAGGTAACTTATTGTGTTCGGCTCTGTTTTTTTCCTTGTTACAAGTATCTCATCGTTTTCATACCACTCTTCGTCTGTTCCGTGATTTTTTTTTCTGACTGACTCCTTGCACATAATTCTCTGTGTTGTCTATGTGTTTAACTTTGATATCAGCTGATTTTGGCTTGTTTTCTGTGCTTTTGTGTATTCATATTTCTTGTTCGTACTTGTGTTGTTTTTTTTGTGTCATTCAATGAATTCCAGCAATGGTGTATGTTCATAAAAAATGTTTAAATTAGACCTAAATACTGTTAAGCAGGCCTTCGGATGCACCCTCTGCTACGCCACGTGGTGAATTCCGAAGTTCCCCGTCTACCTTGGCACTTATACGGTGCGATTTGAAAACTGCTCAAAATCTTAGAGTGATGTCAGTTTACGAAAAGCATTTAGAAATTCCCTAAGGGCAGTTATCGTGAATGGCACTGTACTTTTAGAAAAGTGAAAACTAAAACACATGTTTTCAAAACAATTTCTAGGCAAAGAAAATCCCGGTGCAGATTCTTAAAAGCCCTGAAGGGACTTGAATTACACCTTTATCTTAATTTTTTTCATATAATATTATGGTTGCCGCTGAGAAGACTGCGTGCCAGTCCACAGTCTTGCGCTTAGAGGCGACATCGCTCTAGAAGCACCAGCGGTCGTCGCACTTATCATTCCGCCTCACTGACACAAAAACAGTATGTCTTTAAAATAATGTCCCAGTTATAAAACAATAGTATGAACTGTAAGCGTTGTAGGGTTTTGGTTCAAGGTCACAATTAAAGAGTTACTCAAACAGTTTTAGATAAGCGCAATGCACGAGTACTGGATTGTTGTTTTCTCGCTTGCAGCGTCACCTACGCAAAATGGTGAATCCTGAGTACAAAGCTTTTTGTGTTCTGCAATTTTTCGAAGAGTAAATCTGTAATTTTGAACATCGGAAGTCCCTGGCCGTTGGATTGGTCGTAACGATCGAGACAACACAGCTCTTTAACGCTGGCCTCCACGTTCACCTGGCATAACTCCATGCGATTTCTTTTTACTTTGGGGCTTTATAAATGATCGTCTCTATGTTCCGCCGCTACCTATTGACTTGCCAGAGTTGAGATGCAGAACTGAAGAGACTATTGATTCCATTACTCCGGACGTGCGGGGAAGGATAGGACTTTAGGTTGGATGTGTGCCGTATAGCTAGAGACGGGAAAAATTCGCGGATTCATTTCGCGGTAGGCTAGACTCCAAACTCGTTCACCATCATTCTGAGTCAGTGATCGGACCACCGTTTACCTGAAGGACTCTAAGCGAGTGAAAAACCTTCAACAAAAGAAGTATCAAATCACAAGCATCACAAGTGTCACGTTTCACGAGTCATTATCCAATGAGTAGGTGCAATTTGTCCTAGTACATAGAGGATCGTTGAGTCTATCCTAGAGGTCATTGAAACCGCGAATTTTTCCAGTCTCTACGTATAGCTAAAGATGCACATATTGGGCATTTGTAAGAAAAGTTACGTGTATGATTTGTTGTAAATAGTCTAAATTAATCTGCTATAATATACCATTGAATCTGGGACATTCGTTTATGGACATGCTGTATATACATGATTGTAATTGGGTCGTACAAGGAGGTGAGGCGTGCCGTTTTTTTTTTCTTCCCCCGGAACAGTCTTTCTCTTGGCGACTGGTGAGCACGCACCGATCAAAACTTGTTGCGGCTAGCGAGGAGCGAGTGTTAGAGGGTATTTTTTTTTTCACCCACACCCTCCGGCTATTGATCACGTTCACACTGTCGCGCGGGGGCAGCGCAGTCCGCGGGAACAGCTTCTAGCCTCGCCCAACTATTTCGGTTGGTACCGCCGCGCGCTGGTGGTGACTCCACGGTCCGCCCGCCGGAAATACGCCCGCGGGGGAGGGGGGCGGTGCCCCTCTTTGTTTCTCTTTGCGCTCGTTTCAGCGAGCGTTTACAGTATCTTCCGCGCCGCGCGGCGAGTTGGCAACACTGCTTCTCCCAGCCGGAGGCGAACTACTCGTCAGAGAAGTGCTCGCTGGGAATTTTTTTTTTTTTTTTAGTCATTGAAGGGGCAAAAACCCTCTAAGTCAAAATTGCTAAGCTTTTAGATAGTTGAACAAACCATTACCGTTACTAAATCAGCCTCTTTATCGAGAATATCTAGCTATAATTTGCTTTAAATGGTAATAATCCACAAGAGAAGAAACCGTTTGCTGGAATCCACATGATAAATTTGGCTAGTTTTTTATAGTAATTTTTTTTATTTGTTAAACGGTGAGTCTTTTCAATAAATGTCATTCTCTCGTGGCTTATTTTAAAAACATACACTTTTTTCGGACAAGAACATTATTAGTTGCGTATTAAATATACGTTATAAAACAAAACAAAATCTTCAATATTGGAGATCGTTTGTAGCCATTAGAAATCCATCGCAATGTGCGGTACCAACATTATGTGATCTCATTGGTTGCTCCAGCTCAAAGCCAAGTTTCTGTCGAGATCTTCTGGTTTTACTTCTTTAGGAAGCGATCTCTGACTATAGCCAACTGCAAGTTTAACTTTGCCCTTTTTTATTTTAGTAAATAGGTATTGGATAAAATTCAATGGATATTATTTTAGTTTATATTATTGGATTTCAACACAAAACGTTGTGAAATGTCAAATATACTTTTTATGACTGTACTTATATCGTTATAATTAATATTTACTAAAATAAAATTATCTAGTACATCTGAGTACTGGAAAAATGGGTGATTTCAATTATCTTCAGGATAGACTGTACACCATTGCGTATTGAGGGTACTGCCCCTGATCATTAGCTGCTGACCGTCTGAGAACTTTCATAGGCTCAGCGCAACCAATGAAGCGAGACTCCGCTTCTATCGATCTTTCGTGCACATTTCTAGAAACGAGGCACCATTGCGCCAGTGTTTTCCTCTCTTCCAACTCGGGTCGTCTGCCTCGTGGAAGCGACAGAATCTTCCCTTCTCCCTCCCTCCCTCCCTCCCTACCTTCCTTCTTTTTACACCGCCTCAGACGACGTTAAGTAAAGCACATAAAACCCATTTAGATAAGAAGTTCCCTCCATACGTCTCGCTAACTGCCCGATGTGTTCGGCCCGGGTAGTACACCCTCGTGCCGATATGCGGCGGTGTTGGGAGAAAGAGGACTCTTCTAAGACAGAGAAGAAAAAAAGGATGGAAAGACGCGTGTGTTGTAGGGTTGGATGAGCGATGGTGACGATGTGCACTGGAGGGGGGGGGGGGTTAAGGGAAAGGCAACATTCCTCCACTTCCCCCTCCCCCAGTGTGCTTTCAAGCCTGCAAACGTTAATTGAAAAAGCTGATAATGAGTTAATTGGTCGCCGTAATTCATGCCGGCGCGCTTGTGAAGCTAACAGCCAGGGAAGGTACAGGTACATTGTGGCATTATGGCGTTAACGCAAAACAAGTATCGGCACTGAAGGCTTCGTGATTCTCAGATGTTGTTGCATATTCTTGTAGTTGCCCCTGTTGAGGTTGTAAGTGAACACCGTGTATGCACAATGTTGGTAGCAATGATTATTCTGGCAGTTTCCTTCTCCGTACAATAGATGAGCAGCGTGATCGTCTGAAATGAGAACTTTTCTCAAATTTGACATTTCAGAAAAGAAGAATCAATAGTCAGTGTAACATTCTGACACTGTTGTTGTATTAGAAGTGTTTAACAAGTTTACAAAGATTGGAGACATGGAAGATGGCTATACATAAAAAAAGTAAACGAAATATAAGGATGGAATAAATGTAAAGAAGAATAAAATACAAATGAAGAGGATGAATAGACTACTTGTTAGAGTACAACATCCTGTCCGATGAAAATTAATTTTATTTGTGATGATACGGCTTTAGACATGATTACGAAACATTTCAATTTTATTTTAACTTAGATGTCATGAGAGGGAAGTATGAACGAGATTTTCTGAAATTCGATGTAAAAAGTATGATCGAATATCAGGAAATGTATACAGTGAGATAGCAGGGATAAGAAGAAAGCCCCATATAGAAAACCAGCCTTCAAGGAAGAATAAGGCCGAAAGAGACATGTATATTATTGAAGATTAGGACACAGCACACCAATATAACCTAGCAGGAATTAGATCAGTTGGTGGTGTGTCAGTATGTCACATTAATAATATGAAATAATCGGTTTAGAGCGTTGTTAACAACACATAATGCACAAAAAAAATTTATGTATTTGATAAAATATATATTAAATACGTTTTTAGAGATAATAGTAGACATTTCTTGCAAAAATTGGCACATTTTATATTTCAATTGATGTTTCATTAAAGCATATTTTTTAATCATGGAAAAGATAATAAAATATTCAACTATTGGACTTGATTTTGTTCTATAATGCTTATTAATGTGCGCAGTTAATATTGGAAAGCTATTCAGGGAACGGTCCACAAATTACTTTAACTATTGGAGGTACTGGGACAACACAAAGCACAAATGACCGGGTAAATATCCGAATCCAGTATTACCGTGAACATTGTTTTGTAGTGAAACAGTTGTTTTCATGTAAATGTACAAATTTATAAATATCTGTAACTCTACATAGATATTTTTGTTCTAATTACAAAAAAAATATTACAGTGTTATCTCTAGTTGAATCACGGCCGTTATATAACTAAAGAAACTAAACATTTTGCAATTTTGTTCAGCGACTGGTAGCATTACAAAATATTAGCACATTATTTGCACTTTTGCAATCTGACTGAAGATGATTTCAACACTGCCTTGAAAATTTAAAGCCAGTAGCAAAATAGCGGGATAAAAATGAACTTATCGGATGCTTCTGCCCCGCATGGTGAACACCAATGATTGTTTTGGTACTAACTGTTGTATGTAAATCAACTGCCACTTTCAAATTGCAGTACGTTTTGATCACTGTTATGCTTCTGCCAAGTAATTTAGTTGAGACACTTCTGGTGTCTCATGTTATTATGTTTAATGTTTAATTATGTTTAATGTTAATATTAACGTAATTTTTTTAGTTAATGCTTGCATATTTATTTTTATTTACGTCTTCAAAAGTCTCAGTTAAAATTAATCAAAGACTTTGGTTTTCCGTGCGGCCATTTACCTCTGTTGAATGGACTTGTCCACGTATGATAGAGGGGGGAATTAGCGGAGGGAGGTGGATGACGTCACGGGAGTGTGACGTATGCGGGGGAGAGACTGTTTGGACTGTGGGTAAAACTTTAATTTGTTATTGGTGGAAGAAGTTGGTTTGGGACGGTGTGCAAGCTTTGGTGTGGACTCCCCTCCCCCCCCCCCTTCGTTTTTGAAGAACAGACTTGGACTTATGCGAAGGCAAGGCCTTGGTGTTGTAGGTAACGTGATCGTTACGGCCGGGCGTCACGTAAGGATTGTAATTTTTATGTCTAAAATGCCACTTGTCAGTATTACGTGTATTATTATTTATCCTTTTTTTATGTGTCAGAATAAATTTAAATATTTGCTTACGAAGTAACTTGTATGAACCCTGCAATAATCTACTTAACACATAATCAAGTGTTTAATTTTAGTTTTGCGTCCCTACCGTGTGTACGCGACTAGCCATGGTGAAGTCAGTCAGCTGGGTTCAAACAGAATGATTGTAACTGGGTGTGCTGGTAGGGACGGGCGTGGGCTGCTCGGCCCGGCACGGGGTAGCAGGCTACAAAGTAATAGCAGGAATGCAGTAACGCAAAACTGTAGGATTCGCAAGGGGGTCTCCGCCGAAATTCACATGGAAAAGGGGGTGAACGGACACAAGTCATGTCTGAATGGGTTGCTTTTTTTTATGTTGTTTACTTCCCATATTTTGATCCATATGCATGCAACATGCAGAAAAATTTATTTGTGGAAATTTTTTCCATAAAATAGGTATAGTTTTGACAGTATTATATTACATTTATCAACCTATCTTCACAGTCAGGATTTTGGAAATGCGAGCGGCCCCGACAGACAGGGAATTCTTATTTTTAAAGGGCCTGTGTCCCTCCCCCCTACCCTCTCCCTGGGATCTACGCCGGACGCAGGGGAGCTAAGACCGACCCGTTTAATCGATGACCAACTGTTCCAGTGTCCGACTTTTCGCTTTTTTTCTATGGCGAGCTGTCCGAATCTGAAGGGTTCAGGGGTCTTCCCCGATTTCGGGTTTGAAGTAAATTTCTTATCCCTTCTCCGCCAGTCGATTATGTTCGTGCATTATAAGCTCTGTAGCATCGTGTGTGCTTCGTGATGGGTAGAGACCGGAAAAATTCCCGAATTCATTTCGCGATAGGCTAAAATACAAATCGTTATACCTCAGTGCTGCCTCTGCCATTGGCACACAACTCACCTGGGTGACTCTGGGCCAACGAGAAACAACCAACCAAAGCTTTATCGAATCACAGGCTGCTACGCTGGGACGTCTCACAAGACAGCAGCCAATGAGTGGGTGGCATTTGACCGAGTGTATGTAGAACTATGGAGTTCATCCTGCAGGTCATTGAACCCGCGAATTTTTCCTGTCCCTAGTTATAAGTGTTTATTAGAGGTTATATATTACATTGTAATTAAATATGTAATATAGCACGACAATAAACCATAGTACCCTCACTATACCATTTTTTTTTTCATTTTTGAAAAAGTGAGGATAATAATTATTTATATTAAAATTTTAATTTATAAGACATCTATATATTTTTAATATACATATTAACTAAAATTCTTTTATATTAAACAATATAATAAATAGTTTTTATTAAAAGAGGAAAGACCGTTTTTATGTTATTTTATCTATTATAATAAGATTTGATTAAAATGTAATAAGATTAGAGTATTGTGTTTTATTAAATACGTTATTATTAATTATATATTAATTTAATATAAAGATTTAAATAATATATAATATATTTATATAATTATCTATAATTATAATATATTATTATATAAATGAGTTTCTGCTCGCCAGATGCGTGTTCAATACCTAGTAACTGGAAAATTTCGCGGTTCAATGATCTCTGGTGTAGACTGCACAATCCTCTATATTCTCGGGCAAATGCCACCTGCTCATTGTCTACTGACGTGTGAGACCTGTCAACTGGGATGCTTGCGATTCGATACTTCTTTGGTTAAAGGTTTTCCATTGTCTCAAAGTCCTTCAGATAATCTATGAGCCAATCACAGAAATAATATGAAGGTAAACCTTTTTGGATTTTAGGATAACTCAAAATAAATCCGCGTATTTTTCCGGTCTCTACCAATACCATCTCTTCTTTTCAAGTCAGTTTAGGGAGCTGACTGCAAGTTGGGTGGGTGACGAGAATAGACGCCCACTACCCATTTCTTCCCGGGTTCCTTCTCATGTACAGTTAGAAACCCGAAAATCCCGCGGGTTATTTTGGTCACCAGTTGGACCGAAAACATTGCTTAGCATGGTTTTTTATGATAATTTCAGTTGTTCTGCCGCTTTCCTTTATGTCTGTGGACCAGTCAGCCAAGAGCTGGCATTGGCGAGTCCAAATAACATCGACCCACTCAAGATAAAGAGAGGGTTCTACATCATAAATCAGCCAGAAGGGAAGTATACAGTATACACAGGACAGTAAATTTTACCCTGAGACCAAGTGAATCCACGAAATTTTCTGGCCTCACCTTGAACTTCTTGTTAGCAGGATGTAAAACAAAACAAAAAAAACTATAGTTTACATTTAAAGTTGGTCATATCTGTGAAAATCTCGGCTGGTTTCTAAAAGCCTAGGTTTTTTTACATACTAATGGAGCTCATTAATATTCCACGCGACATGTGAACATCGTAATTGTCTTGTTTTTAAACGTATCCCAGAGGGGGAATAGAGACAGACAGACAGAGAGAGAGAGAGAGAGAGAGAGAGAGAGAGAGAGTGGTTACAAGAAAATGTAGACGACACGGCCTTCCCCGCACTCGAGGCGACAGCAGAATGTTTGACGGAGCACTTGCAGAAAGCGAAGACTGTCTCGCCGGGGGCAGATGTTGGCAACACTGGTCGTCGCTTTTACCAGCGCGACGTAAGGCGATAGCCAGATAAAAAATAAAAAAAATATATATCCGTGTTGGTCATGCCCAATTCAGTAACGAGTAACAAGAAAATAAACTTTAACTGGTGAGAATAATTGGGGGGGATCAGACAAAATTTATAAGGGGATCAAACACACATGATTAGGATATCGAACAAAAATAATAAGATCAGACAATGTGTGTTTTCAGCAGCAGCCATTTTTCGCAGTCATTTTTCGCGAAAAAAAAAACTGAATACCTATTAGACTGCAACAATGAATATCCGCATCAGGTGTTTCTTCCTTGTGATTGGCGGTCGTCTGCGAGAGAAGTCGTTGCCTTATTTGACCGAGCCACTAAGGACGCGTTTACTTCCGAACTGAATCACTGTGATTGGTGTTCTAACAGCAGACATGCACCTGAAAAAAACTCACCCAATCACTAAACACAGACAATGCTACAGTGTTTTAACTTTCAGCTAGTCTCGGAATCTTTTCGCGAAATATGCATGCCCCTAATGATGCGTCACCAACAGTTCGCCTGACGCATGACGTTTGAAGTTGGACTCGTTTAACTTGACCGCAGCTCCCGCTTGGCGCAAGGCCATCGTGCTGGAGTGACAGCAACTTCAAGCAATGAACGCGGCATCGCGTTTTTGTGAGCGCGCTTTGTCCACCCGAAGGACAGAGAAAAATAAATTATTACCTGCATGCCAGTTTTTGGTCAGATCCCAACTTTCTCGAACCCTTAATTTCAATTGGAATCCCCTCGAATATAACCCTCGAATCTGAATCTAGTTCTCAAGGGTCAAAAATTAAAAATATGAACTATGGTGATGAAACATTCAAACATTTAAATTTTTGTTTCACAAACTGTTTCCAGAATCAATACGTATTGTAATCATATTAATATGTTTCGTGTTAAAAGCACGATAGCTTGTGTAGTGTTAACCAGATAGGTATGAAGGAAAAAATTTGACCTAGTCAACTTCAGAGGTTATTAGTGTGGAATAATTTAATTTAATTTATTTCCTGTAATATTTTTCATGGAATCTTTTTTCCTCAAATATCGATTTGATTGGCCCATCCGTACTATACATAACAATATTGTTGACCATTATAGATATACCACAAATGTGACAAATTTAAGGGAAATGTTTTTAAATCCAAACTAAACTTAATTCGGGAAAAAAGTCATCACCGTGCTAGATATCACATATTAATTTACTAAACAAAACCTTTAAAATTAAACGAACAACAGCAGCTATAATTTGAATGCACCATTCCAACCATAATTCGGTAAACCTAATCACGACACACGTGCAAATGACGTGGCAATGGACAACCACTTTGAATCGTGACGTCGACCGCGCTCGCGTATTTTATCTTGCTGACGTCACTGCCGTCTTTCTACTTGTGATTCCCAGCGTCTCTTTTATTCCGACGCTTTTTTTAATTTTCGTGTTGCGGAATAGAAGGGTTCGAAGAAGGTAGTGCCACAGCCGGATTTATTTTTCACGGTAAATTCCTGGAAATCTTTTCTGGAACCTGATGTTTACCTTGCAACCCCCACACCTCCCTCGCCAACCCCTGACACTGTAGGTTTGGAATGTCGCCTGTTTTCTCAGAAGGTAAAAAAAAAGGGGGGGAGGGGGTGTGATGGAGGGTTAGGACAGAGAAAAACTTATTTGTACACCGAGGCGGGCCCGTTTTTCCGAAGCCCGCATTTAAAAATCGGGGTGTGTGTGTTGGTGAAGGGGGGGGGGGGTAGGGGGACAATTTACGCGTCGGGCCGCGCGGGACGAGAAGCGACCAAGCGACAGGCGAGGCGCCGCGACCCTCGCGGATGTAAACTGTTTACGTTGGCCCTGGCGCGGGTCGATCCGCGGTCCGGGAACTGCCTCTCCCGCAGTTCTCGGCGCTGGCCGCCCGCCAAGCCCGGCTCCAATAATAGCGCGCCTCGTAGCGGGCCCACACCAGGGGGAACACTCGGGCCTTGAGGGGGTGCCGTGATTACTAGGGGCATGCATATGCCGCGAAAATATTTCCAGACTAGATGAAAGCTAAAACACTATAGCATCGTCTGTTTTTTTTCGATTGGGTGAGTTTCTTCCAGGTACAAATCGATTGTAACGACACCAATAACAGTGATTCAGCGTGGAAGTAAACGCGTCCTGAGTGGCTCGGTAAAATAAGGCAACGACTTGTCTCGCAGACGGCCGCCAATCACAAGGAAGAAACCACGGGTTCAGATATACCTTGTTGAAGTCTAATAAGTGTTCAGATCTTTTCGCGAAAAATGCCTGCCCCTAGTAATTAGAAATAAAGTAGCTTGGCTTCTGGGTTGTAGCCGTGTCCTCGGCAAATAATTCACCTACGTTTGGGTCGACATTGCATTCGCCATCATCAGGGAGCAAGTTACCTCCCTGATGATGGTGACTGCAATGTCGACCAAAACGTCGGTGAATTAATCGCCAAGGACACGGCTACAACCCACAAGCCAAGCTACTTCAGAAAATGGCCGTGAAAGCCTGCGAACATTGTTGATTACAGATAAAACTTGTAGATTTTTCTACTGTTTAACTTTCACGAAATGAAAAAATATATACAGTAATACAGTGCATACATTTTTTGCAAAATTGGCTGCCAAAGTTACATTTTTAACGTTTTTGGGTTGTGCAAATAAGGAGAATTTAATTTATTGCAGAACTGAAACTTTTTAGATTTAACTGAAATGCCTCTGGATACTTCAAGAAATGGTTTGGATTTCTTTCAGAAAATGTTAATTAATTTTTTCTGGCATTTAAAAAATTCTCAAATTTGTTACGATCTTGAAAGCCAAGAAACATGAAATGAGTTAAAATCATGACATAAAATGGGAGACACCCTCTTAATTGATCACGCAGTCAGGACGAAACTTTTGTATGCTTTGCAAGGCAAGTTTTTTTTTTAATGGAACAGAAAATATTCATGTGAATTACACGTTTTTGGAAATTTTACATTTAAATGATAACAACCACATCACTACAAAATATTGTTCGCAGTAGTACTGGGCTCGGATTCTTACCCGGGCATTTGTGCTTTGTGTTGTTCCAGTACCTCCAAAAGTTAAAGTTATTTGTAAACCGTTCCCTTAATAGCTTTCCAGTATTAACTGCAGACATTAGTAAGCGTAGTACAACAAAATATTAAATTATGCTCCAATTTTCGTAAGAAATAATCATATATTATCTCGAAAAAACGTATTGTACAAAGTTACATAATTTTGCTTGTAGAATCGCAACCTATTTCTAGAAAACTGGTTTCCAAAAGAATTGTTTTAAATGTCCAGAATTTGTTTTTGTGTGTGGTGGTTTTCGATGAATATACTCATCGCTGGTTTATTGGCTTTTAAAATTGACAATATAAAGCCAGGGTGTAATTAAAATGGTTTAATTTTTTTTTTGGAGATTCTATATTTATATTTTTTTTACAAAGAAGGGACGATGAACTGGGGGAAGATTAGGTATCTAAATACGACCTCTTGGTTACAATAACTTTTAGGTTGCAACCATTTTATGTCGTTTGATTATAAAAATTAAGCTTCCCTTAAAGCGTATTATAGGTACCTATAATTTATTGGAGTACCTGAATGTAATACTCCCTGGCCGCTACAAATATTTGTTCTGTAAATTTAATACGACACCCCTCAATTATATTTATTCTTTGAAATGACAGAAATTGTATCTAATAATAGATACTATGTTATAGTTTTCAAAAATCTCATAATATGAGTACGAAGGCTAGTTTCCAGTTGGCATCAAAACTGTTGAAAAAAGTTTGGTTGTTTTCTATTTTTTTTATTTCTTTCCCTTTGCAGGTGATCAGGATCCATTCTAAAACCACCCCACTGCTTCCAGGCGTATATTATACCCGATATTAAAAAAATAAAGTGTATGGGAAGCCATATCTGGCTGCATTAATCCGCATGTGACATGTATTGCTATTTCCTTAAAAAAAAATTTCTGTTAGGTTTGCAACGTGTTATGTTTTACCCATGATTTAATTTACCCATAACTTAATTTAGAATCTAATTAAAATGAATTTGTAGGTTGTATTTTGTAATGTTTTAAAACGCATTTGCAGTTAACTAACAACTGTAGCTAAATTGTAGAGCAGTATCACTTGAAGTTCGCTGTCTACAAAGACGTCAAATAAAAAAATATAAACATTGCCATAGGTACTCATTTTTTTAGCTTTGCTTTGAATGTAGATGGCGTGGGTTACGCGGACAATAACAAGCACTGGACCCTTCTTCACTATGAAATCAAGGAGGTAGTACGTGTTCAATTATTTTTGGTTCTGTTATTGCGTGTTTTTACCAATGATTTTTAAATAATTCATATTTTATTGTTTTTAAAAACAATGTACAAAACATTAAATATTAGAAAATAATACTTTTGGATGCTACCCCATTTAAGGCGCGGCTCTTGAATCCATCTGTAATTATTGAACATCAACCGCCATCGCAGCCTGCCGTCTGAAAGACTGGGAACTCAAACGTTGTTTATCTGTACCCTCATACAGTCGCCAACCACACTGCCATGTATGGATATACAAACAAGTGACGTGATCGAAAGTGCGTGACCATAGACTGTATTGAAAATACCAGTTGTCAACAGTATTTTTAAGTTCGAACGGAGGCATTCGATAACTATCAGTCTCGTATAGTAGAGTGTTAGTAAAATTCAACGCCTCAGAACTTGTTTATGCTGGATGCTCGATACAATTTCAGAACGTTGAAAGTCTTTTTTTTATCTTAAAAGCTGCTCTTCTTTACTTTATGGACTGAATATATTCCTTCAATTTCTTAAGTTATTGTAGAACCGATCAAGTGGTAAAACATTTAGGTCAAAAATAAATCCACATTGGCAAACGACAATATTTAATTTTTTTTAATTCATACACTTAATTATGTCATAAACATTTAAGTTATTATTTGATCATAAATGAATTTACAAACGCACTACTAGCCATAGTAACGGTATTCATAGTGTCGATTTTAATCATTAATTGGGTCCACTTCAGGCTTTTTGAGTTGCCACCCGCTGCTTGAACGCTAGATGATTCTACCTCAATGCGCTCCACGGACAGGCGCGCTTGAAACATAAACATTTGCGGAGGGGGGGGGGAAGAATGTGCGCGCGCCCCCGCTCGTGACGTCGCGAGCGCGAGAACGAATTCCCCTTTTATTCCCTCCCCCCTCCTCTTCACTTTCACTCTTTGAACTAGGTGTTGCCAACTTGGCGGTTTTCCCGCCGTTCAAGCTAGGACAAAGGGAAGGGGAAAAAAACTAACAAGATCAGGTTTTTTTTCAGTTTGCATACGGTGGCATCTCTGGATCTACGACACACGGTGTTTGCTTATTCGTGGGTTTCAAACTCCACCCGCAGAGCGGATATGGTAGTGCAGTTAATTGCAAATATATGAGGGCGTTTCATTGGGTGGGTTTATATATTATGTGTGTGTGCTCCTCTTCTTTCCCACCGACACTAAAATAACGAAAGAACTATTACAAAGTGTATAAAAAAGATATTCCCTTACAGGTCATGTTTGATTGTTTTTAATTATAATATTTTTTTTTACAAATTGGTAATTAATGCGTATTCCGTGCACATCTTTATCCCTTGATCCTGATGGCACGATGCTGTGTATATTGATCCCGTGGTAGATGATACTTGGTGTTTTAATGTATTACGTCGAAAGATCCTTGACATAACAAAAATCTACAAAATAAATTTTATCAGTTCTTGTAGAATTGTTTCATTTGTATATTTTTTAACAATGATAAATTTTGTTATATCATTAGTTTTTTGTTGTGTCCGGGATATTTCGACGTACTAAATTAAAATAACAAACATCATGAATGACAGGATCAATGTTTACAGGATAATGCCATCAGGATCAAGGGATGACCTAGGACCCGTGATACGGAACATTTATCTCGTTGGGCAATGACTGGCCAGCAGTTTTAATTGCATATTAGTAACTAATGTTACTATTCATTTTCAATATGTCACATAAAACTCAACGAACAAGGAAAATAAAAATGAGGTCACTGGGTGACCCTGATGAGAGCGTGACGGCGAGCTCTTATTAATTCATACATACATTCATTCATATATTCAGTCATACATTCATTCATACATGGATGCAGATTCCCCTCCTTTCTAATAAAAAAACACCCTTGTTTTGTGGACAAGCTTGTGCTTGCAGTATTTTAACCATGGAAAGAGATTGATAAGGTATTTATGTCACAAAAACTTTATCGTAATAAAGACTATTTGAACATTATATAAGTTTTCGGCCCATTGCGATTCGCAGGAAATATTTTTTGATAGAGACCGGAAAAATTCGCGGATTCATTAGGCGATAGGCTAGAATTCAAATACATATACCTCTTAGATGATTTTACTATTGATTTACTGTTCATCTGGACGCATCTCAACCAATTATAAACCCTTAAACAAAGAAGGATCGAATCACAGCCAAACCAACTGAGACGACTTTCAAGTCAGCAGCCAATGAACTTGCGTTATTTGCCCGAGTGTACAGGGGAATGTGCAGTCTATCTTGAAGGCCATCGAAACCGCGAATTTTTCTGGTCTCTATTTATTGATCATCTCTTTGTAGTCAAAGAGTAACAATTATTACGAACATATAAGCTGCTCGGCTGTCTTTACTCAGTACATAAACATAACGTGCATTAAAAAATATAACCCTATCCGGAAATTACAGGTTTTCCGCCCTGGTTTTCATTTATAGACAGAGGTAACGACAATCGGCTGTGATCTCTACAAAAAAAAAACAGAGATCGCTTGTGAAACTTAGCGGCTTCACACCCCAGGAATAAAAACAGGTTTGGAGCCGCGCGGGGACGTAGCAAGAGGCAGTGTTGTGACGTCACGCCGCAATCGCGTGTCAGGACCCGGGCCCCTCGTGTGGACGCGACCTCTACGCCGCGAGTGAGTCACGGTCGCGTCCAGGGTGCGGCCTTCCTTAGCTCGTACCGTTCCCCAAGATGACCTTCATGAAATAGTACGGCCTTCCTTAGCTCGTACCGTTCCCCGAGATGACCTTCATGAAATAGTGCGGCCTTCCTTAGCTCGTACCGTTCCCCAAGATGACCTTCATGAAATAGTGCGGCCTTCCTTAGCTCGTACCGTTCCCCAAGATGACCTTCATGAAATAGTGCGGCCTTCCTTAGCTCGTACCGTTCCCCAAGATGACCTTCATGAAATAGTGCGGCCTTCCTTAGCTCGTACCGTTCCCCACGCTGACCTTCATGAAATAGTGCGGCCTTCCTTAGCTTGTACCGTTCCCCACGCTGACTTTTAGGAAATAGTGTGGCCTTCCTTAGCTTGTACCGTTCCCCACGCTGACTTTCAGGAAATAGTGTGGCCTTCCTTAGCTTGTACCGTTCCCCACGCTGACTTTCAGGAAATAGTGTGGCCTTCCTTAGCTTGTACCGTTCCCCACGCTGACTTTCAGGAAATAGTGTGGCCTTCCTTAGCTGGTACCCTTCCCCCTCGCTGACTTTCATGAAATAGTGAAGCCTTCCTCAGCCTATACCTTTCCCCGCGCTGACCTTCAGGAAATAGAGCTGCCTTCCTTAGCTGATACCTTTCCCCACTCTGACTTTCAGGAAATACTGCAGCCTTCCTTAGCTTGTACCTTTCCCCACTTTGACTTTCAGGAAATAGTGCTGCCTTCCTTAACTGGTAGCTTTCTCCTGCGTTAACGTACCGAAGTAACTGTTTGGCCTTCCTTAACTGGTACTTCCCCTCCCCTCCTTCATCACTGGTCAACAGGATCTACGGTGCAGTCTTCCTTAACTGGTTCCTCCCCCGCCCCCTGACTAGCCGGAAATACAGTGCGACCGTCCTTAACTGGTACTTTCTACTGCGCCGTACTTGTCGGACCTACGGTACGGCCCTTCTTAAATGGTACCTGTACTCTGCGTCAACCGGCTGGAGCTATTTTGCGGCCTTCATTAACTGGTACCTAACCTCGCATCGTCCAGCCGCAAGCCAAATGAGGTTTGATTTAAGCCTCAAATAGCTCCATAAAAACATATAAAACTATGGTTATTAAAGCAATTCATTGAATTTTGATAATATTTGATATACTCTTATTAGAACCTTTTTTTGTCATTTTATCATAATAAGCATTCTTTTGAATAGTTTCTGAAAATAGGATAATACTAATATCAATTATATTATTATATTTATAATTTTTTGTATGTATTAATGTATTTTCGACGACGAGGTTATTACGGAAAGAAAAACTACAACGAAACAGTCCAGTTTTGATTGAGAGTCAGTACTTTGGTCGTACCAACTGAAATCATTATGGTTTGATTGGCATTCAAATTCGGGATCTCTGTATTGCGAGGTAAGCTTTCTTCAACTAATCCACCTCAAACCTTGATATTTTATATTTAAGTTAGTAATATGTTGAAATACTGGTGTGTGAATACCCACACGACGTCTCCAATAGTCGAAGTTAAAAGAAAGCAGTTGTGTCACGAGGGTATCTCCGTGGTATTCTTTGCTCGCGGGTCGTACATCGCACAATGGTGTTCGTAACGAACCTTGCAGGCGTTGTCTCAGGGAAGTACGTTCGTCGGAGGGAGTGGAGGAGGGGATCGCAGCCTGGACTTGTCCGGTTGTTGCCCCGAGGGTTTGGGCCAGCGGCCCGTGAAGAATGCAGCATCCAGTGTTGTCCCCTCCGCTTATCCGCGGTATCGCCAGGTGGTCGGCTCTCTTTAGCATCTCCTCCCCCTCCACGGTCCCACCCCTGTCCCTTCACCTCCCCCCCTCCAGAGATCTCTCCCTCCCCTCCCCTCCCCGAGAGCTGGTCCAGACAGCGCGTGCTGCGTCCCGACCCCAGATGAACATCAGGAAACAACGGCGAAAGTCTTGGGGCCGATAGGAACACCTTGAAGGGCCCCGCCTAGTCAGGGGTGTGTCTGCTAGTGGCTCTTTGGCTTTTGGCTCAGACTTGTTGAGTAATCAGGCAACACCGCCGCAGGGTGAGCTGCAACTGTACTGTCATCACAGCCATTGCGGGCCTCGAGGTCTGAGTGCAAGATCCGGGCATCGAACCGCGTTCCCCGTGTAGAGTTCCAGGCCGCGGATTGCTGCCCAACTACCTCTAGTCATGAAAATAGACATTAGGTTTTAATGGTGATGTAGATAACGGATGTTTGGTGACCCTGAGGTGTTTGCTTGTGAGGCGGAATCTAGTTGGTGCTTCTAGCGCGGTGTTGCCTCTGAACTCTCGTCATATAACTTTGAAATTTGAGGCATGTCTGTTGAAACTGCTACTTCTGCACCATGTAAAATAATTTTTTTCATGTGTGTGTGTGTGTTTTCCTAGCCAAGGTTTTTGTACGCCTACAATTTTTGGGATTTATTATTTTATTTTTTTACGCTCCTTTATGAGTATTGTGGTAACCATAATACAGAGTGTCCATAAAATAATTATGTATTATAACAGTTGTGTTTAGACTGTTTACAATAAATCATATATCAAAATAAATATTCAACATGTGCACCTTTAGTTATACGGCACACTACCAAACCTAAAGTCAAATTCTTCCCACACTTTTTTTTTTAATAGTTCCTGAGAAATTGAAGCAATAGCCTCTTCAGTTTCGTGTCTCAACTCTGGCGAATCATCAGGTAGCAACGGAACGTAGACACAATCTTTTATAAAGCCCAAAAAACAAAAATTGCATGTGATTATTTCGGGTGAACATGGAGGCTAGCGAAAAATAGCTCTGTCGTCTCGAACAATACAACCAATCCACGATCGGGGACTTCGACAGTTAAACTTAACAAAATGCTCGTAGAACTGAAATTGCAGATTCACTCATAGCAAATTGCTGAACACAAAACGCTTTACGCTCAGTCGTCGCCATTTTGTGTAGGTGGCGCTGCAGGCGAGAAAACAACAAAGCATTACTCGCGCATGCACTTTTCTAAAACGGTTTCAGTTACTCTTTAGTTGTGACCTTGAACAAATCTCTTATACACTTATAGTTGATACTATTAAAATTTATAACTTGGACATTCCTTTATGGGCATACAGTGTTATATTGAGGTGTAATGCAATGCCCTTAAGTGATCTAAAATATCTGTCCCGGGTGTTTCATGCCTAGAAATTATTCTGATGGCACGTATTTTAGTCATTCTCGCTCTTCTAAAAATACGGTTTAAATATTGTTACGATTTAATAATATTGGGGGGGGGGGGGAACTGCTGGGTTCGTAAGGGATAGCCCAATTAAGTTTTATTACAGTTTTATTGATCACTATTATTAACATCACTAATAAATTATCTGTCTTTAAAATGCCTAGTGACCAATTACTCACACTTAGAAATGTTTACTCTCGAGTCACTCAGTGCCTGTCAGGTTCCACAGTCCGCACTCCTCGCTGGGCCGCACTCCCCGCGGAACTCTGTCGCCAAACTCCGTTGCCAAACTCACCGCGGAACTCCGTCACGGAACTCTAAAGTCAAACTCCGTCGCCGAACCCCTGCCGCACTCATGGCACTCACCGGGCCTCGCCGTCGCGAGACTGTCGCCCCGAAAACTGTCGCGGAGGCTGGCGTCGCTGCTTAATTAGTCTGTGGCGCCCTTCTAGAACTGACGAGAGCAGCTGCGACGAGTCGCGTCATCCCGCGCCAACCCGTCGCCCGAACAGTCCAGAATATCGTCGCTCGCTCACGCCACTCCGCGCGTCGGCCTGCGGAATTCCCCAGGCCACTCAGCGATAGATAACGGCGCCGAGGCAGGTCGATGCGGGGTGAGTGGATGGGAAGGGGGGGATAGCGACGACCCTTGTCATCCGGCCAGGCACGTGTGGCATGACTTACGCCAATGGACGGCGCGTGATGTCATTGGCCGTGCGGCGCCGCCAGCCAGATCCGAACCTGGCGCGCGTCGCGTACCTGTCTTCGCTCGTAACAATATGTAAACATCCATTCTCAAAGTATTCTTGAATTATTTTCGTAAACAGAGCCCACTCGGATATGTTAAGCAATTATTAAATCGTCTTTTTTTTCCTGAAGATCTTTATTCCATATGTGTGCCCAGGTAGGCGGAGCCCTTAACATCTCACACATTCGTGACTTTAATCATATCTTCAAGGCTCAATATTGATAACTTTTTTCTTTTGTCTTTGCATTATTTAAGGACTATTTTAATTTGTGTCCTGCCACAAAAATTTCCCATTGATATTCACTTGGTACAAACGTGTATGAGCCCCTTTGCTGGGGATCGGAAAACTTTCACGGGTTCAAATTCGTCCAATGGAAGTCTGCAGAACTCTCTACCTACATGGGCAAATGCGACCCGCTCATTGGCTACTGACATTTGAACAATGTGTACTGGGATGCTTGTGATTCGGTACTTCTTTTTTGTCAAAGATCTTTCATTTCAGATGCCCAGTACTTTGTTGTCCAGAGTATTTTTTTTTTAAGTATCAACGTTGTGTTCGCCTGTTTGACTCTGTGTTATTCAAGGTCGGTGTTTTATTGTATGTATTAACTTTTCCTGTGGCAACTGTCTCGTCTTGTCAGCCCAACTTGTTCGTTTGCACTGGGGTTTTTTTTTTACCCCACAGAATTCTTTGGCCTTGAAATACCTTGACATCGGCTGCTGTTATCTTCAATTGAGTGACTGTGTGTGTGTGTGTGTGTTTGTGTTCACCCCTTTGTCCATTCTTAAGGTTGCCCTAAGACATACAGTGTAACCCAAACTGGGGGGAAAGTCCAAAAATGTTTTAAATTAAAAAAAAAATTGGTTTTCTGTAAAGTCTGTTTACGGACGATAGTTTAACGTGACAACGTCATAACAAAACATTGATGAAATGATTGCATACTTTTATGAATAAAATTGAATAAGTTTTATTGAATTATCACTATTTTGTATGGATACAAAGAAGGAGTGAAATGAAATCTACAATTTAATTGATAAATTTACTTTTATTTGCACTTATTAATTAAAATACGTTTATTACTTTAACGAAGACATTATTTAAGCTATAACATTTATACATGTTTGCTATTTAACTTCTCCCAATCTGTGCTATTCTGTTAAGGATATGACGATGATAGGAAAAGTAGGAAACGAATGGTAGTGTTTCAAGTTTAATGTGCCTCGAAAAAGTCAAATCGATGGTTGTTCCAATCGAGTGGAAGATAGATATATGAGGCGCAAGCGTACAATGAGCGTAACGGGACAATGTGCGTACCGGGGACACTTTTTCGTGCGTGCAGCCGGCGTTCATCGATTTATTATACGTTGTCACGTCAAAAAAGGTGTTAGAGTTGTGCGGGTGAACTGCGGACCAGCACGAAGGTAAACAGCCCATGTGGAGAGGTGCGCGGGGTCGGCAGAAGGAAGTCGTACGGCGCAGCTCCTGCTGCCTCCCCTCCCACCGTCGCGCGTCGTCACACCACCCTGGCCCAGAAGAATGCCTTGTTTGGTCGATGATTAATTATGGCGCCGCCCAGCTCTTCGGCGTGTTGTTTGTCGGAGCGATGTGGATGGGGGTGGGGGGAGTGGGGTCACAATGGGAGGGCCCGCCCGAGACACGACGTCAAGAAGGGCAAGGGGGAAGGGGCAGAAAAAAAAGGAAAGGGGTTATATATATATATTTTTTTAATTAGTGTCCTGCCGAAAGCAGCGACTTTTTCCTCGAGGACGAAATCGATCGTCGCCCGCGCCGCGATATTTCTCTCTCTCTCTCTCTCTCTCTCTCTCTTTACTTCAAAAGGTAGCTCGGGGTTTATTTTCGACGAATACCTGGGCCCGTTTGTTGTAAGCAGCGGAAAGACAAGGTCCCCCCCCCCCTCCACCTTATCCACGTACCACCACCTTCGCACACCGAACGGGATTCTTTTCATCGACGCAGTTGAAAAGCAGCTCTGCGTTTTATGACACGCCTTTTTTTTTTCTTTTTAGCCGACACCTTCCTTAGTATTCATCTTCGTTATTTCCCGCGGCGCTGCAGTATCTGTGGTTCCTTCTGGGGGGAAAAGAGGGGGGGAGGAGGCGAGAACAATAATTATTATTGAATACAAACACCCGTCTCCGTTGGGATTTCTGATTGCCTTTCGCCCTGTGACCTTGACCTTGACCTCCCGGTCTTCCGTTGTTCGGTGCCAGGTTCTCGTTGGCACGTGTGTCACCTTCCCGCCTTTTATTTCCTTCTTGTGTTCTCATCCTCTTTCTCTAATTTTCGTTTCATTTCGACGACGAGGCGTGGCGTTTTCCGCCTTCAGTTTGTTCCCGCCTCTTTGTAACGACAGTTTTGTTTTCTTAGCTCAAACTAGAACTGTGGTTTTACCCTGGTAACGTCTGTGCCATTTAACTTGTCTCGCATGTGGCTTTTCTCAAAAAATGTATGTAATTGTCAGGTTTAAGTTTTTTTTAATGATGTACAACGAATAACCCCTAAGTTGCGGAACTCCTAAAACCGCTGACGTATTTGCGTAAACTGAAAAAGCATGGGAAGCAAGGGAAAATAGTCAGGGAGTTTTGAATTTTTGGAATTTTCATGGGATAATGAGGGAAACGTATGTTAGGTCATGGAATTTAAAAGAAGTGATTAGACGATGTCTTGTACTGGTTCGCTAACCCATATCCTGTATCGTGTACAGGATGTTTGGATCCAGTTTTATTTGTTGCAATGTTGATGTGAAAAATTTTTTTTTAGCATAGTTGTATTTTTTTGTCATGTAAAGGTGAATACCTATTATAATGCAGTTGAGCTTCATGTAATAAATGTAACTTTGTGCATATTCTATAGGTTTTTTGTTACTGTGCAAAGAGTTTTGTCACGACTTCGAAGAATCCGTTAGTATTGACTATAACAAAGTATAAGGGCGTATGCAGGATTTCATTTCAGGGGAATGGGGGAATAGAACCAATTTTCCAGCCCTTTTTTTTCATATTCTTTCCTTGTGTTGATAGGAATAATAGATTTTTGTACAATTTTTTTTAAGGATTTCCATCTTGCCCTTGGCAATGTTAGAAAGAAGTGAAAAATGTAAAAAATAAATAAGTTTCAAGAAAAAATTACATGTTTTGGTAAGCGAAATTGAAATACCTGGTAAAGTCGGTAAAGTCGTTTTGTGGGTTCTGGCGCACGCTTCGATAAGGAGCGGCCGTGAACACGTCACTGCTTGATCGAACCAATCACGCGAGGGTTTCAGTGTTATCAGCCAGTAATCTGGTGACAAGCTGCGGCACTGAGCTATGACTGCGCCCGTAATGACTCTGCAATCAAGGGAACACAGTGGATGGGAAAAGAGAAGAACTGTTCCCGCTCCACAGGATGTCCAGTAATTTAGCAGTAATTACACATCAACTTCCCCCCCCCCCTTCGCCCGGTCGGAGGTGTCGCGGCAAACAAAAAAAAAACGAACAAGCGACCGCGCATCCTGTTGTCGGCCCAGGAAGTGACGTCAGCGTGTGCTCGTGTGCTCCGGGGTTTTGACTGATCGTGTAATTCGGCGAGCAGTTGCCTCCAGCCTCGCTCTCGCGGGCGGCAGATAACCTCTACACTTCGTTCGTCCGCGCCCGTGAAACTTGGGACGAATTCCGAACGACATTTATGACCAAGAAGTCCTGATGTCTGCTGAAGGCTTGGACTTAAACGCCATGTTTCCGTCATTACTTTTTTTTTGAGGAATATTTTCTAAACTTCTATCTAGATGTCTCTCTTGCATTTGTTGTACTGTCACAAATATGTGTGTATATTATCATGCGCGTAAAAAAGCCGAGCAAATTATGATAATTATTAGAGACCGGAAAAATTCTCGAATTCATTTCGCGATAGGCTAAAAGGCTAAAACACAAATCGTTATACCTCAGTGCTGCTTCTGCTATTGGTTCACAACTCACCTGGGTGACTCTGGGCCAATGAGAAACACCCAACCAAAACTTTATCCAATCACAGGCTGCTACGCTGGAACGTCTCACAAGACAGCAGCCAGTGGGTGGCATTTGACCGAGTGTACGTAGAACTATGGAGGTCATCCTAGAGGTCATTGAACCCGCGAATTTTTCCGGTCCCTAATAATTATAAACACTTTGCCCGCCAGTTTACACACCCGTGATATTACACTAGGTGAATAAACGTTGAAAATATTTGTAAAACCAACGTCTTCTTGGTTTGGTCGAGTTCACGTCCTCGGAAATGACGGGGTGTACAGGACGTTTCGGCATGCCTTATTGCAGCCATATTCAAGACCTTCGTGTCTCGAGGACGTGGTCCCAAACCTGGAATCCAAGTGAAGGGTGTTTTCTGGCGGTGTTGCGATCTGCGAACCGCGCGATTGTGCATGCATGTTCTCTTGGAATAAAACAGTCGGTTGAATTACCTCTGTTGACGGTAGCATGTCAAGGGCCGGATTTAGGGGAGGGCAACCGGTGCGAAAGCCCCGGGGCCTCCACAAACGGAGAGCCTCCACAATAGAGACTTCGGAAAAAAAATCTTTCAAATTCCGACAAGTAAACACTAGTAAACATATTTTCCTTTGATCTTCTTTTTTCGCTGTTTTACCTTTACCTACAGTACTTTGCACATACATGATTATATTATTGTTAAATATTAACAGAAATATTCATTAACACATAAATTTAATTTCATATAATTCTAGTCTCCGATTATATTTATGATTATATTTATGCATGTTGTTTTTTTAAATACTAAGAGAATCTACTTGATTTCACAATAAATTATTTATTGGTAAACTCGACTGAAAAAAAATTGTTCATATTATTTGTAAAATAATTTGTGGCCAGGGGGCCTCCGCTCCTCTGTTGCCCCGAGGCCTCCAGACCTCTAAATCCGGCCCTGGGTATGTCCGACATGTTTGTTCAGCTCGTGAGCGAGCCAGACTCGTGCGCCCACACGAACATACTCCGAGTTTCGCTCGAAGATTTCAGTGCTCGAAACTCGTCTAACAGCGCCAGGTGTTACCACAAGCTGGCTAGGGGGTGGTAGGGGCAGCCTGGTGTTACGGCTGAAAGCCCAAAGCCCTCTGGAACCCTGCCTGCCTGCTTGATTGGGGGGGGGGGGGGGGGGGGGAGAATCGCTCGCTCACTGGAACCGAGTGCGGCACAGACGCTGGTAATTAAAAGTAAATTAATTGTAATTCCCTTAATTATTTTAGTTTCCGGTAACGTGAAACGCTCGCCTTCTTTGTTTTCCTTCGACTTACTTCCTTCCCTCCTGTCCACAATTAGCGATATAATTACTTTTTTTTTCTTCTGGTAATTTGTGACGCCTGAGTAATTTCTTGGCAGTCCTTTCTGACGTGCCTACTGCGGCTGCAAAAAAAAAATATTAGTTTCTTTTTTTATTAATTGCACAGTTCAAGTGTTTATTAGAATTCTTGGAACACTCTACGTAAATCAACGGAAACCTGGTCCCTAATGGTTGGAAAACGAGTATGATATTCGCATATTTCAATTTAAAAAGTAACGAGTTTTTTTTATCCGTCGACGTTTCGCGTATTGATTCCACGCCAAGCTAGACTCAACTTCCTATGCAGCCATTAATGAAGCCTTTATAGTGCGGGTTAAACGTGATTGGGGTAAACCTCTTCTCCTTGTTTGCAATTGGCTAAAGGTCGTCAATGGCGTGTCAAGAGAACAGCAGTCCAGTCATCAAAGAGAAGCGAGTGAATAAGTTATCCCGAGTCAATCATCAAAACCTTCTTGCCTCTAGTCTTGGATATTGTTTTATTAGTGCAGCGGAAAACTGTTGTTTTTTTTTTGGGCCGAAGGTTCGATTTTCTGAAGACTATTTTATTTTATTGGCGTGTGAAATTATTATAACGCCACTGGGCATATTGGACTTGGATTAGTAGGCTACCGTTATGGCATATTTCTATAGGTGCTCGTTTAGTCAATTTTATGACTTTTCGTCGCTCCGCAGTGCATTTGCCCTTTACTGATGTGAAATGATGTTGGAGGGGGGGGGGGGGGTTATTCACCTCTCCCCCTCCAGAAATCATATATATATATATATATATATATATATTTCCACAAATAGAAGGAAAGAATATGAAAGCAAAAAGCGGGCAAAGTGGTTCTTTGCCCCCTACCCTTCTTACAGATCAACCACAGTTTTTATTTTTAAAAAAAAATACAAATTTTATAATTAAATACAGTGGATTTGTTTCCAAACAGTGATGCAATAAAAATGTTCTTTCAGATGATGAAAACATTTTTGACCTAATATTTCACTATATAACATTCAAATCGACTTAACCTTTTTTTGCATACAAATGAGCAGTCGTACAAAATCTGGTTCTCCAACAATCACATTTTGTTCTAAGCTGACCATCAGACCAAATAGGTCAATGTTAAGTATATATTTTGGAATGTAATCTAGTTCGTCGCGTAAATCATTCTCTATGTGACTGATTTTTATCGGAGCTGACCGCTGCTTACTTACGCCCGTGATTAAAAACGCGGCTATTTAGACTATCGCGTCGCACTATGAACATGTTTGTGGTGTAGGTACAAATTAACGGGTTTGTTATTAACTACCCTTCCCTATATATATTTTTTCCTCATGCGTTACTTTCTTGAAAGCATTCGTTTTATGAAGCGAATCGCGTTTTGCTGTGGCGTCCAATGCTTTACAAAAAAAAAATACATCGAAGGTTTTCATCTCTGTGAAAATCACGGGGCGTGCGTTCGCCAATGACGGACTCAGGGATCGACGGGAGTCAATATTGTCTTTCGCTCCACAACACGGGTCGGAATCAACCAACCAATTATTTTGTGCTCCGAGGGTTTTTTTCGGGGGGAAAAATTTCGAAAGAGAAGCGCGCACATGTATGCCTCGCCGAAAAGAGATTGCTTTTAGCGGAATTCCTATCCCCATCCCCTCCTTCTCTTCTCCCGCCAATTCCTCTTTCTCTCCCTCTCTCTCATTCTCTCTCTCTCCCGTGTTTGGGAATTTTCTGCCGGCATAAAAGAGTCGTATGCAAACAGCACGGGGTGGAAAGGCAGGTTCGTCCGTCGCGTTTTCTATGGCCACAAAGTCTGCTCGGAAGCCATCGGCCAGAGAGAGAGGTTATTTCGGACGTCTGTGTTTAGAACATTTAGCCAGCTGCGGAGTCGCGGCGCGACGCGTCAAATTACCTCGCGGCCCGCGATATCGACGTCCGTCACTTGCGATCTGTAGTCGAGCTCTCGATTGTAAGTTCATACGCGTCTGTGTTCAGCTGCCGTATTTAAAATTTCGTTCGTGGTTTTTACGCCACGTTTGTAAAAATCTCGGAATTTTATCCTGATGCGAGATCTTAAATGAGTTTAAAACAGTTATACTTTTATATATATATATATATATATATATATATATATATATATATATATATATACATATATATACATACATATATACACACACACAGACATATAGGTATATACACTGCATTAAGGCAAAACTTTGTTGACGAATATGCAAAAACCGAAACAAATATGGCAATACACTGAAGTTGTGTAAATATCTTAAATGCTATAGTATGAAGGGAAAAAAAAAACAATTTTTATGTCATAAAATAACACATTAATTTAAAATGTATGAAGTACAAAAAAAGGAATAAATAATCTATAAAAGCTACTTAAATGTTATATATCTGATCAGATAAACTATCCAGCCACGGATTGACAGATATTTTTTATTTTACTTTTAAATTCCATCAAGTCTTAGTTTATCAGGATTAATAAGAATTTTTTTTAAAGGAAAAATTCTAAATGTGTTTGTGAAATTGTTTTTTTAAGTAAAGAAACAGGTAATTGGTTTACTGGGTGCCGAGTAAAAAAAAAAGTGATAAAATTATCTGAAAAAAAGAGGTTATTTTTGCGATCGAGCTAGGAGACGTGTTAAGGAAATGGTTTTTCTTCGCTGTTATTCTTTGCCCAAAGAGATCCGTTCGCCGTGGGGCTGACACTTCCGCTTTTAAGTGCGACCCCACCGTCACTTCCGGACTACGCCACGAGGAAAACGTGGCGGACGTTGCTGGTAGACGCTGGCCTCCAATTATTAAACCTCGTCCATGTGGGCTAAGATAACAAGCAAAATTAAATCCTTAAACAAGCAGACTTACCGTCTATTACGATAATAAAAATAATTTTGTAACAAAAATACCTATTATACATGCCCTATATTTAGGGACACCTGTATTTCGCGAATACATTTCGAGTCAAGATATTTCACAAAATACTGTAGCTTTTCTCCTGTGGTTATTGGCTGAGGTCGGTGAGAGGTGTCGTCCCGCTCTTGACGGGACCAATGAGAATGTGGTCACCGTACTGCTGCACCCTCACAATTTGCCATGACTCTTAGAAAAAATTACAGTATTTTGGGAAATACCTTGACATGAAATGAAGTCGCGAAATACAGGTGTCCCTACCTTTATTGTTAACAAGACATTAGAAATATATATAAAAATTAACTTTTCACGTCATTTCATAACAAAGAAACTTTATTATGTTTCAAACATGTATGGCGTTTGAATGAAACACGGTGACGCGAACGCTTTATCGTCAATAGTTCAGCTGGAGCGGTGTTCAATACGCCATGTTCGTCAGCTGTGCGCTTTCTTAAATTTAAGAAGAAAAAACATTTTAATACCACAATTCTACCATCTGGGGAGGAACAGTACAGTGAATGAAATCAATAAAAGTAATATGTGTAGGGACCGGATAAATTCACTGGTTCAATGACCTCTAGGATGATCTCCATAGTTCTACGTACACTCGGTCAAATGCCACCCACTCATTGGCTGCTGTCTTGTGAGACTTTCCAGCGTAGCAGCCTGTGATTGGATAAAGTTTTGGTTGGGTGTTTCTCATTGGCCCAGAGTCACCCAGTTGAGTTGTGAACCAATAGCAGAGGCAGCACTGAGGTATAACGATTTTTATTTTAGCTTATCGCGAAATTAATTCACGAATTTTTACGGTCTCTAAGCATTGGTGACGTCTTGTGACATTTGCGCTTCATGAAACGAGCGTGATTTTTTCTTGGCGTTGGCTCCGTGTGTTGCGTTGTTTTCGACGCGGGTCCCTTGCGTGATTTATAAACCGAGGTCTAAAATCACCGTCTCTTCTTCGCCGAAGGGGCAGTTCACGATTTCTTATTAATTTTTTTTTATCTATTACCGTTAACCATCGGGTCGCGGGTTAGACTTCGTGACTCACGCCGGCGGTGCGCACGACGTCGTCGCTTGTCGCTTGTCGCTTGTCGCTCGTCGCCGCGGACGGCCCAGTGATCCGGGGAGCGCCGGCAGTTAGAGAGACCGCAATCAGCGCCACCCCCACGCCTGCCTCCTTCCACGTTAATTTGCCCCCGCCCTCTACCCCCCTCTCCCCGGACCCCCGGACCCCCGGACGTTGCATCCGAAATGAGGCAGTCCGTCTTCTTCCGCCCCCGCGCGCTGTTATACTTCCTCCTTCGCCCGCCTTAATTACTTAAACCCCCGGCGTCGTTACCTTCCGAGTCGAACGGCCGGTTGCAACGCAGACCCGCCTCGCCGAAGCACGGAGTCAGGAACTGTCTGGAGACGCAGTAGGAGGCGCCGTTCGACCTCGACACTGCCGTATTTTTTTTTTTTTTTTTTTTTCCCGCACTTAACAGGGAAACCTAAGATGTACATCAAGCTCTGTCCCTGCCCGAATATTCACCATCGGCCAACCTTGGGATTTGTTTTATTTTTGCGCAGGAAAAAATGAATTCAAATATTAAAATTGGTCGGTTAGTTAGGTTGGTATAGCTACATTAAAATAAACAGAGAAATATAAATATATATATAAATAAACCCCAGGTTGGCCTAAGGTGAATATTCGGGCGTGTTCGGGCAGGGACAGCACTTGATGTTCATCTTAGGCTTCCCCACTTAACATAGTTGAAATCACGGTCTTAGTTTAATTGGGGAAGGGGGGCGGTTGGGTGGGGATTGATTTAAATAGCCCATCTCCCAGGGGTTACGCTTGCTGTGAAATGGGAATGATAAACGTTTATCCCGCCCATGGCTGAAATGGTGCTTGAAAACATCAAGTGATGGTTGCAGGGGCGCAAATATGTAGGTTTCGCGGGGAATTTAAGAGGGGGGGGGGAAGGTTGTCCTGAGAGTTCTGCACATGGAGTAAACCGACACTTCATCTCCGGATACGGTGCTTGTGTGTTATACACTGCCCGTAATTTGCCCTACACGCATTCAATGAGCAGAAAATTTTAAAATGTTTTCCGTTAGACATAGTTTTGTCATCACACAGTCACGCTTTTGAAAGTGCAAAAGCGCCCCACCCCCCACCCCCCTGAAGGGCTACTTAATTCCAGGGACCCGAGCTGCCCCGCTCATCCGGATCTACGCCCATGATGGTTAGTAAATTTGAATTAGAAAATAAGTTCGTTAAAAATAGCCACATCTATGAAAAAAATAAGAAATTTAAAACTTTTTATAATGCAAACAATACGCTTCAGCCAATGTTTTGAGCGTCTACCCAATATGCCGCAACAATGAACTGAAGGAAAATAAAACGGCTTCACAAAGTCACCAAGTTAATTGTGAAGAAGTGGCCGCTCCCTGTCTTAAAGCGCGGGGGCGATTAGGTCGACACCAGCTCGCGCATCACTCGCCTTTTCGCCTCTAGGCCCCGGGCAAAGAACTGAACTGGCGTGCAGTATGCGCGTCGGTAACGCAACTCTGTGGGACTTCAATGTTGTACTTTCCTTTACTGCAAACAATACTAAGTGTAGAATTTCTTATACCAGGATAACAACCTCCAAAAATATGCGCTCTAAAAAAACGAAATTTATGAAACCAAACTTGTATAGACACGTGCAATGGTTTTTAAATGCTATTCGCAATCACACACTTCCAAGAAATGTTGAGCTGTCTGTAAACGGCGCGCTGACTCCGGAAGAACTGCCGGCGTTGACGGTACAATCTGGAGGCCACCTTAAATTCAATTCAATAATGGCATATAATAAAATCCTTGTCTTTTAACCGTAGTTACAACGTCAATTGAATAAATCGACAGAGGTGTTGGCGGCAATTCATCGGCTGGGACTCCACGCGGGTCCGTGGATCGATGCCCGGGTTTGGTACGAGGCCCGCACACTGTCAAAATATTTTCCACCTTCAATTTACGAATATCTACCTGGTGTTTCATGCCTAAACATTATTCTGAGAACAGGCGTATTATCCCTTTTCACTCTTCTAAAAATACATTTAAAAAAAACAGAACTTTGATCCGCACTCGGCGTATTCCTAAATGCTTCCTCGTAAGCAGACACCACTCGGGCATATTGGGCAGTTTTGAGGTCGCGTGTTACTTCTATGAAGCTCTATACACGGGTGTGCCCTGGTAGGTTCCGTCTCATAAGCCCGGTTGGTTGTGGCATTATTTTTTTTTAAGTGAAACTTCTTTTGATGAGGGGGTTACAGTTTTTGAGCGTTACGAGTAGGGACACCTGTATTTCGCGATTTCATTTCATGTCAAGGTATTTCACAAAACACTGTAGCTTTTACTAAGGGTCATGGCAAATTTTGAGGGTGCAGCAGTACGGTGACCACATTCTCATTGGCCCCGTCAAGAGTGGGACGACACCTCTCACCAACCTCAGCCAATAACCACAGGAGAAAAGCTACAGTATTTTGTGAAATACCTTGACACGAAATGTATTCGCGAAATACAGGTTTCTCTAGTTACGAGTATTCCGATCAGGTGATCACATGATTCGGAATACATAGTTACGAACGTGCTGGGGGAACTGGTAGAGGAGGAAACGGCAGGAGAGAGGATGTTAAATGACGCAGCATTAGTGCATGCTTGCACACTTGCATACTTGCACACTTGCAAGATGCACGCTTGCAACGCTTTAATTTTTCCACACTCGCATACTTGCACGCTTACATATTTTCATGCTTGCATACTTGCACTGCTTCCACTTCTTGCACTGTTTGCACTTATTGCACCTCTTGCACTGTTTGCACTTCTTGCACTGCTTGCACACTTGCAAAATTTAGCGCCTGCATACCAGTATAATATTTTTTTATCTGTGACCGCAGCTCAAGAGAATTATGTTTCCTATACATATTAATATAATAAGCAAGAGGTCGTGCGTTGACCTCATGTACACATTGCCTGTTAATCCCGTTATTTGAGTATTACACATTTCCGAACTGTCACTTGCACAGCAACACATGATTGTAAACGAAAGCCGACAAACACTTGAGGTTGCTGTTCTAAAGCACTGTTTGGCAGATGAAGTGGTAGTCAGGACGCGGTGACTAGTTAACTGCCCAATCTGAGACAAGTTACACAACAGAGATATGAGACCTGCCAAGGTTCGGGCGTCGAACAGTCGACGTTTGTACCTCCAGATGGGGGACGTACCACAACGCCGAAATACCACGACGTCGAAATACACTAACGCCGAAAAATGTCATTGCAGGACTGCCACAAAAGTTAAGTTAGGTTAGACTAGGTTAGGTTAGGCTAGGTTAGGCTAGGCTAGGATAGGCTAGGTTAAGTTAGGTAATGTTACATTACGCTAGGTTAGGTTAGGTTAGGTAAGGTTAAGTTTGATTGTGGTATTTCGGCGTTAAGGTACATTTAAGAAACACACACAAATTCATTCAGTTGTTATTTCGGCGTTGTGGTACACAGCAGTTTTCTAGCTGTCGGCGTTGTGGTCAATTTTGACATTCGGTGTTATGGTATTTCGGCGTTGTGGTAACGACCCCTCCTGACTCCAGATGATTGCAACGTCTCTGCCATCGCAGTGTGATAGCTTGTCCATCCAGCCACTCACTAATAGGGATGTTTCACTGGAGGGTTTCGTTGGTAAGGAGGCAAGAAAGTAAAGACTAGTCTCAAAACTGTTTCGCTCACAAGCCGGTTTATCCGCAACAAACGATCAAGCCTGTTTTGTTTTTAATGCATCGTTAAAATTGCACCGTATTTTTTTTCACGGGGCTTCGCCGTAAAACAGTTATTTTTACGGCGCCATTTAATGGACTACGTCAAAGACGTAAGTGACTGCATCTTTAACATTTGCACGTCTGTAAAATGTATTACATCTGTGCGTAAGGTGTGCAGTAAGTAACCCTGAATATTCATGCCAGCCCTGAGGGTTTTATGACAACCCATTAGAGTTCAAAAGATTCTTCATGATCAGATGTTATTTTTGTTTTGTCTTGTCTAAGAAGGTAATTTTCCGCGCTTAACTTGTTCTGAAAACATGCAAGAATTTCAGTACTAAAAGTCACCGGTTGGGAAGTTGTGCACAGTGGATATCATCGATTTGAGTCATGGCGGGTGTGTGGACTTCCGACTGTGGGTATGTGGACTTGGCAGGTGCCGAATCACTGAAAATGGCGGATTATCCGATGGTGTTGCCCGTGATAGCTAAACGCAAAGTTGGATAGCGAATGCAGAGTGTCCATAAGAGAGTGTCCCAGGTATGTTATATTAAAACAGTTTAATTTAGACCATTTTGCAACAAATCATACATCAAATTGAAGATACACGAACATAGTGTTCTTACAAATTTTAAACATGTGCACCTTCAGTTAAACGGCACACATCTAACCTCAAGTCCAATTCTTCTTCCACTTTGGTTAACAAGTCCGGAGAAATGGAAACAATTGCCTCTTCAATTCTGTGTCCCAATACTGGCAAATCATTAGGTAGTGGCAGAACGTAAACACAATCTTTTAAAAAGCGCGAAAGGAAAAAAAAGGATGGTATTATTTCAGATGACCATGGAGGCAGGCGAAAAAGAGCTCTTTCGTCTCGACCATTACGACCAATCCAACGGTCAGAGGCTCCATCCTGTTGTCAAATAAAGTGTACAGTTTCACCCTCAACTAATTACGCTCAGGAGTCGCCATTTTATGTAGGTGGCGTTGCATGCAAGATAACAACAAAGCATTAGTCGCGCATGCGCTTATCTAACACGGTTTGATTTACTCTCTTTTAATTGTGACGTTGTACCAAACTCTACAAAGTCCACAGGTGATATTATTAAAATGTACAACTGGCATATTCTTTTGTGGACATACTGCGCATGTGTGAGAGGGGTGTTTAGTAGCTCATGTTGTTGAGCATGGATGTTTATTTTACACTTCGCGGCTCGTTTGTACACCTCCTAGCGATCCCGGAACACGCAGAACGCTTCCGAATACAACGTGTGTGCTTACAGTAAAGGCGTTTTTCACCGTAGCTAAAAACTAAGGTTTTTATCTTAAGTTACCTTGGTTGACTCAAGTCCGTACATTCCTCGCTGGTGCAGGACCATCGGGTATTCCGGACCGTTGACTGCCGGATTATCAGAAGCCTGCACAGAACAAAAATTTTCCATACTATAGATTCCTTTGCAAACCAGTTGCCGAGAAATACTCTGTAATACTTCAAGAAAGTTATTTGAACTTTGTACAACAAATGCCTGTGGTTATTATTGCATGTTTCGTATAGGTTTATATTTTAGTTTTTGTTTCATTCAAGCATGATATTTTTCCAATCATAGAAAAGAAAAAATTGATTTCATTTTGTTGTATAATGCTTATTATGTGCGCAGTTATTGCTTATTACGTGTGCTATTCAGCGAATAGTTAACAAATAAATGTAATTATTGGAGTTATTAGGACAACACAAAGCATAAATTTCTGGCTAAGAATCCGATCCCAGTATTACTGTGATCACTGTTTGTAGTGATACAAATTTACAAATGTTTGTAATTTCATATGAATGCTCGTGTTCCATTTACAAAAAAATTTTTTACAATGTACTGCACTGGGATGTAACCCACCACTCGTTAGCGCGACCATTATGATGATGGTCGCCCACGAAGCTAATCAAGCGGGATGTATGTTTTGTGGTATTATTTACACACATGCAACATCTACCAATTCTTTCTTACAAAATGTTTAAGTTATACTTTTTAAAAGGTAAAATTTTTGAAAATAGTGTTTGAACATTAAAAAAATATAATTTTTTTTACCAAATTAAACTTAAAATGACGAACTTCTTCCACAATAAGAAATTGTTTTGCATAAAAAATTAATACGGGGAGTGACGACTCTTTTTTTTATTTATGTTTCGAACTTTTTAAGGAATATTAGTGTCGGTGTTTAACCTTATACCCGGAGGTTGGCAGGGCACGACATACGTGCAGGTGGGTTTCGAACACACAATCCCAAGGTCAGGAACATTGACTTAGATACAACATTGTGGCCCAATGTCTTTTTGGTTGCATTCAAAAAATCCTTACTCCTTTTTTTTGCGGCCTTCCATTTAAACAAAAAAAATTCAATTAAAACAATCGTATTGGTCCCACTGACTAAATGGTTTTTAACTTGTACGATTGGGTTGCTATAAGGCGATAACTACGTATCACAAAAATTAATGTTAACTTTTATTGCTGGTAATTGCGCGTTCTCGAGGTAGGTTACTTTATAGCGGATTCCGTGGGATGATGAGTCGACCGAGAAGTTCGGGACTTGTGACTACTATACCGACAGAGCGAATGTTAGTAACATTAGCAGTGCCCGAATTGCACATAACTTTGAATTTTTGTATTTGGAACTTTCGGGCATAAATTATTTATTTTAAAGTTACTTTTACACGACTAAACAAGGTCTTAGTTGATTCACATTTTATTTATGGTCGTTCATTTTGCGTATGCATAGCATATTATTTACATGAAAATGTGTTCATGCAAGTCGGCTAAACTAAATTATTTTTTTTTTACTCAGCTTTGTAGCCCTGATAATCTGAACATTTCCTATTCGACTTCAAACGGAAATGTTTATTAAAAAAAATCCCTCAAATTGCAGCTTACACTTGCTGTAACTGATAGCATACTAAGGCAAATTTGTCATATTTTTGACTATTTTTTCTGAGTTAAACTCACCGAGAATGCCAATGTGCTAAGATCAATTGCAACACACAACATGCTATTTAAATTTGATCGTTTGTTGTAAGTAAAAGGATTTAAAAAAAAAATAAAGAGATATCGTTGCCTTTGAATCAGTATAGTTTTTTTCTTCTCAATTTTTTTTTCTTCCCCGTCCTTTCCAAAATTCACGTCCTTTCCCAATTCCCGCTGCTCCCTGTGGAAATCTACAAAAGCAAACATCACACTGTCCCTGATATAATTTCCACTTTTATCGATCACAGTAATTTTTTTTCCCCTCACCCGCGCCTTTCTCTTTCTCGCTCTCTGTGCGTCCTTCATCACCCCTGTCATGAGAGAGGGGGGAGAGGGCAGAGCAGATAAGGGTCGTGTGTGCGAGGGAGGGGGGAACAGGAGCGCGCGCATATCATCAGCATCTCCCCGTCCCAGCGCGCGTCCGAGAAGGCGGGCGGCAGTAGCGGGTTGCCATGGCGACCGGCAAGCAGGGAGGGGTGAAGCCTGGGTCGACCTCCTTGAGACGGGGCCCTGAGTGGACCTGCCCTCCAGGTGTGGCCGGGAGAGCATTTTCATACGCGGGTAGAAGTCTTGTAGACGTGTTCGACACTTCCCGGAGGTGTGGTGCGACGAACCAGGGAAGCCTTCTTTTCACAGACGCTCAGAAAACAGAGCCAAACCTCCGATCGTGCATCTTCGGTTTTTTTTTGTTCATTGCAAATAAATATGGCGGTGTTGATAAAAGAAAAGACCATAAACAAGGCAACGGTATTTATTTGTAATTGTTTTTAGAGGAAAATAACTAATTGAGTAATTTAAGAAACGTACTTCGTGGATTTGTATATTTTTCATACTGTATAAAATCTAGGAAGTATTTGTCTTCCAAAAATATTCTCGGGACGCCCAAGATTCCGTGAATGTTTGTTTTTGGACAACTCATGATAACTAATGGTCAATTAGGTTAGGTTAGCTACATTATAAATACTTTAAAACATTGTGGACGGTTGATTTGGTTAGGATAGGTACATTAAAGATACTGTGAAATCATGTAAACGGTTTCCTATCCCTGGATAGCTACATATTAAAAAGTTATTTGCTAAGCAACCTTCGGGGAACTTCGGGTGTGGCTCTCTCGTCTGTGAAATGAAGGCTTCCCTCCTTATTTCCGCGTGCTGTGTTTCCAGATGTACGCCATAGAGCACTCGCCTCCCTCCAAGATGACCAGGGCTCGACTCCCGGGGTAAAACCTAAATTCCTTGCGAGTACTTCCCCCACTCCTCCACCATGAATTCATTTTTTTTTTCAACGCACTTCTGGCATCTTGTCACCTTTTGTCGTCTTTAATATCGACGATTTGTTAAGGGGTTTTTATCATAAATTATTTTATTGCTATGATTATTGTAAGCAAGTTGTAAGAATCATTCAAAGGATTCAAACCTTTTTGTTTTTAGTTCATGTTGGAAGCAAATAAACTAATAAATCACCCTTTAATTTATTATAATGATAATTTTTAACCAGTATTCTTTGTAAATTAAGTTTAAAAGATGTTTTATGTGTAACAGCTCTCGATACTCTGCATTTGGTAAGAATAATTTTGTGAATGCGACGGAAGTCACATAGAACGGAAATGTGTAAACATTGTGCTTGCCTTCTGTGGCGGATGGCGTGAACCAAAGTTCACAAAGCCAAAGGGAAACTTTTATTATTACCTGTTGAATGAATTTTAACAAGATAGGCAGTATTTTAATAAAACTAATTGTCGAAAAAAATGTCCAAAGCCAGCATTTAAAGTCTTTTCGCTTGTACCAGAGCCTTTTAATTGTAAAGTTTAAAATATCGCTCTGTAAATCGAATGATTAGATAGTCGACGTACCTGCTCCGGCAGCGAATTCTAGCCGCGGGCGCGGAAACTACGCGTGATCCTCGTCAAGAAATGTAGTTGGAAACACATGTTGGCGTATTTTATCACGCTCTGCATTATTTTAAAGAATTCTACGTTAATTTTTGTCTGAGTTTCGTATTATAAGTGTAGGCTTTTTGCAACACTGAGAACACATGAGTCTGCTCGTTACCGAGGTTAGATGTTACACATCTCTGGCGAGTATGAAAGACTCGCTCGCATGTCTTTTTTGATGTGAAAACTTCTTCAGCCACGTTGAGCGATTTTTTGGTAGGGGGCAAAACTTATGGGTTCGCGTCACCGACATGCTAGTGACGTGTTGCGCCAGACTGGCGACGCGCACTGGCCTGTGTACATGTATACACATATTAACACAAATGCATTGTATATACTCGACTGTATCGTGTGCGTGTTGGACCCTTTTTTTTTGGATGGGTAAAATCTTGTGAGTTTGCATCACCGACATGCTGTAGTAGCAGTAAGTGAAGTTAATTTGACCACGTGAATACATGACCCAGGTCTGACATCACTGGTAAGTCTTAGCTATGTAATGAATTTTTACGTAATATTTACATCTCACTGACATCTGTTGTGACTAAAACAAATGATGTAAGGATAAATGATATCATGCTGACATCTTACTGATATAATACCAAAATTCATTTTCTTACGTACATTTGAGGTAGAAATGATGTCATATTGCTAGAGACCGGAAAAATTCGCGAATTCATTTCGCGATAGTCTAAAATACAAATCGTTATACCTCAGTGCTGTCTCTGCTATTGGTTCATAACTCACCTGGGTGACTCTGGGCCAATGAGAAACACCCAACCAAAGCTTTATCGAATCACAGGCTGCTACGCTGGAACGTCTCACAAGACAGCAGCCAATGAGTGGGTGGCATTTGACCGAGTGTACGTAGAACTATGGAGTTCATCCTACAGGTCTTTGAACCCGCGAATTTTTCAGGTCTCCACATATTGCACATTTAAAAACAAAAGTTTGAAGTTTTCACTTCCGTCGACAGTCCCCTGGACTGGTGGCAGTGGAGGAGCGCCGCTGGCCAGGAGGTTCCGCGAGCGACGCCGTGGAGCGAGATCTCGGGGGTCGACGGGCGGAGATTCGTCGACGACGGGTCGTCTGGCGCGGCTCCAGGATCACCCCCTCCCCTTCCTCCCGCCCGCGCTTATAAATACCGCGCCCGAGGGCTGACTAATTGGCGCTTCTTCATTAAGGGGAGCCAACGACGCCCTCCCCTCCCCTCCCTTCCCCCCCTCCCCCCCAACGAGCCACGATTGTCATTAAGCCTGCGCGTCCACCGCCAACTGAACACTCGAAGCCTTGGCGCGGTGTATTTTCGACCTCCGCGCCGTCGGCAACCAGACAAAGTAGTATATTTGCGATATTCTTTTAATGTCCGAAACAGCAATAACACGAAGTTAATTTAATAATGACTCCAGATCATATAATTAACACAGCTTTAAACAATGCAAGTGTTGATCGACAAATGAAAAACAAAATAAGCTAAATAAACATAACCAAACGATAAAATTGATATCAAACCCAATTATCTTAATGTCCTTAAATAACCTGTTATTATAACAATTAATAAAATTATGACTGTTGTTTATCATGTGTAAATATTATATGTTCCATAGTATAAACTTCGCCCTACGTGTAAAAAATTGATTAGGAAAATATTCATGCTCCATTGGCGTGAATTGATCGTATTAATCAGTGTACGTCCCGAAAAGTATGTCTAATTGTATTAAATGTAATTTCAATATATGGGACTAATCTCCGATAGAATTTTTTTTTCTCCTTTATCCTAGATACGATAAAACACCACATTCCTAGAAACTGGACTTACTACTTTTTTTTCTCTCGATAAAACCACTGAGTTTTCCACATCAAATTGTTTTTTGACATTTCATCCGATTTGATTTTCTTTTGAAATTATAAAATTCTCTGTTTTTAAAATTCAGTTCTTCTAAAAAGGTCTAGGCTGTGACGCGCGCTGTAAGTGAAAGTTCAGACGCCAATAATTCACTTGTGCTATAAAATCATATATTTAATAATTAATTTGATCAATAAAACTCAACAGTTGTGTGCACAATGAATGTTTACACTCCAGGTTCACAGTTTCAATAAACATGGTGACTAAAAATCTCCAGAGTTTTACAGTTGTCTGACTCTACTCTCTTTTACCTCTCCAGCATCGAGTGCCCCAATCCCAAACATTGCACATTGATGAGTCATCGGCTGCAAAATGATAAACTCCTTTTTTTTTATCAATGTATATTATTATTGTTAAAAGTGTCTTATGTATAACCAAACCGCTGGTGTCCTCTTTGACTGCTACCAAGTTCGGAGATTTTTTATATTTCGGGCGGTTTGCCTATGATTCCGTCTCACATCTCCTTCCTGTTTGTAACCGAATCCGGTTCGTTCAAGTGCCTATAATTATAGAACAAGTATAGTGATATAGAAGTGCGGCTCTTACAGTGAAAACTGAAACAATGTTTTGCGTGACAATAAACTCGTGTTGGAGGTTCAAATACTATGTTTCAGCTTTATAATGTTAATTTACTACTGGACGACTAATAACATAGCAAATCTGATCTGAAATGTGCGAAAAATACCTCATGTTGATTTTTAATAAAAAAAGAATTTTCTTGATGGATGAGTATGAAATGCAAAATTTTTGGTAAAGTGAATTAATTTTCGTTGTTTTATTATCACTGATTATAGATTATGCATTACTTCTCACAATCAATGAATTTATGTTAGTAGTATATGATGAAAGCTACTATCTAGCGGATGAGCTCAAAACTACCTCAAGAAACTGTATCTCTTTTTCAGCCATCAGAATTACTCCCCCAAGCCTATAATAGAATATTACTAATTCTCAAATACACACACAGAGAGAGAAAAGGTGTAAGTGTGCGCGCAGGCTATGAAAAATATGTAAGTCACATTCTAGTAATATATAGGTATATAGTAATAAGATAAAAATTTATGTATTATATTTTTGTATTCTGTAGCATACAGGTGAACAAATCAGAAGGTTAGATATTCATCATGCATCCTGAAAACCCTGGAATCCATAGGCCAATTAACGCATGGATATGCGTTTACCAACACAGGATTGTTTTCACACACGTCTGAAACCGTGCCCTGAATTAGCCGCACGGGAAAACCTTGCGAGCAACTCTGCGATGAACAGAAAAGAACAGAAGAGCGGAGGAGAAAGAATGGATAGAAGAGCGGAGGAGAAAGTGGAAGGCAGACACACGCCGATGAGCAAAGGCAACGCTGAGTCGGTGATAAACTGGGAGACGCGGATTGAATTAATCACGGGAAACCCATCCTAGAGGTTAAAAAAAGAAACTTTCTTGCCTTCAACAAAATTTATTTTTTAATCCATTGGACAGTTTCTTCAAAGGTTTCACTATACAAGCATTGCAATTCTGTATTCTGTATATTTTTTTTTTCAGATACATGCTCTATTGTTCTTTGAATGGTTCGTGCAATGGAGGAGATTGATTTAAGGTATTTGTTTGTACACACGCAATTGCTGGTTGCACTGATGTAAGAAACCTGAATAGCGGGCGTATGGAAACGCATAGAAAAAATGCAAATCAGCCGATGTGAAATATTATAAAAATAGACAGCACAGAAAATTCCGTGGAAGGATATAGTAAAAATAAAAAAAATACAGCACAGATGGATACAGAGGGCTCAAAATGAAATGACAGTTGCAACAAGAACCTTTAACAAAGACGAAAATAAGACCTCGGACAACACTGTGACAAAAGACGAACCCAACTATTGAAAAAAATGTGGACTATGCAGCAATAACACAGAGACGCATATGTGGCAAAACAAATATTCTGGACACAACCATGCCACCACAGAATAACATAGAAGGCTTTCAAAGGCCAAACATTTAGCGACGAGAATTTTTTTTCTTAACTTTTCATTTTGGTAAATTTTCGCTTATTTTCTGTGTGTATGCATATTTATCTTTTTTGCCCATTATTGGGGTTTCTTATGATACAAAGTGTTAGTAAGAAATGGCGTATGCATTAAAAAATCTCAATTTATATGCTACTTATTATAAGGCAAATATTAATAATAACAATTTTCAGAATAATTGTGTCGCAGTCACTTTTTACAAGTTTATTTTTCTGAGATTTCACAGCTAGGTTACACATACAAAAATTATTTTATAATATTGTTTTAAACATATTTTATTCATTGAGCAAAACAAAAAAAAAATCCAAATGTTGACTCGTGCCGTAAGTGACTTGAGTACGTATACCAGAGTTTGAGTCTTGACTGGGGCGAAAATAATTCGCGAAACAATAATTGCACACTCTAAAATTTATTTTTGGTAAATTAAATGGAAGGTAGTAGCAAATAAAAATGTATGGGAAACTAACTAAATAATGGTATCCCTCATGCATGTATTTAGAATAATGCCAAATGCATGGGAATTTTACTATATTTATATATTAAATTTTTAGAGGGAATGGTAGTACAGCTGTTAGGCCTTCTTGAAAACACCCTCTTTTTATAATAAAGCATTTAACGGATATTCTAATCGCCATTTTGGCAATAGAAACGTGCGGTTGTTGCGCCACAACATTGTTCTCCTCTGGACTTCTCCAGTATCTGTGATGAATTGTTTAGGTGGAGAATTTTCATGAGTTATGTTTAGGAACATTATTCCAATACATATTTAAATACGTTCATCACTGATTCATCGACTGACCCTATAACACTGTATGAATTCCGTTTTCATGCGCTTAGAGTCGAACATTTTCATTGCTTTTTGCTAACCTGTTCCTCCTAGCATTGCTGCCGAGTTCGTGGTGGAAAAAAATAATAGTGCGTGGAGTCCCTTCGTGCGGAAGAAGTGAAACTTCGTAATGTCGAAATGAAAATAGGAAGGGGTAGAAATTGATTTTTAGTGAAATCATATTGTATCAAATCAAACTAAAAAAAAATAAAGTAAATAAATTTATAACGATTCATAGATTGATTTTCAGAGAGAGAGAGAGAGACCTATTGAATGTCTATAAAACTAACTTTTTTATGATAGCAGATTTTCATTAAATAAATCATGAAATCATTCAACGATAAAAGATGTTTATTTAATTAAGCGGACGGGTTCGCCCCAAGGAGAAAATTGACGCGGCGAGACCTCGTGGACATAGAGAAATGACACACACTCACTATTTATGTGTCTATGAAACATGATTTTTTTCTGCAATTTAAATTGTAATATACAAAAAGGGTATTGAAAATTGAAACAAATATGGCGACACTACAAACTGTCAGGATCTTTATTTTTTTCTTACTCTCTTCTTAGTTCCTTACAATAGCATTCACTCTCGCTATCTCGCTTTCTATTCCCCCTCCCCAGGAGCGTTAAACGTTTAACGCAACCTTGTTGGAAGTCGCATTAGAAGTTTCACTTCAAAAAGTTTTCCATGGGGGCATGGCGTCATAATTTGGCGAGGCCGATAGTTTCAGAATTTTCCAGTGTTAAAGTAGCGAGCCGTGCCTTAGCCACGTTTTGGCCGGTATGTATCTGTTTAATATAACTCAAGCTGTTCGCCTCCACTTGCAAATATGAATCTACCAACCTCTGCTGTGTCAATTTCCCAGCTCTAATGACAGGATTAAATTTATCGCGGATAAATTTTAAGGCACTTTTGAACTGTAGCGTGCTAATGTTGTTTGTTGCGAACTCTATTCAACGGAGCACCTGCACACGAATCGCACTGCGTATACGGTTTCTCTCCTGGTGAATCTAATCCACGGCAAGGAAGATTATTGAACGACCAGAGACAATTAACAAGCAAAAAAATTTTACAAGGGGGTTTTCATTGTAAATATTTTTTTTGTTAAATTTTTTTTTATGTTATAAATCAGAAAAAAATTTCATTCGCACAATATAAAAATAAATTTAATTTTTAATAACAATTTCGTTGAGCGCCTTACAACTAACTAGTCTAATAAAATTGTTACAGCGTAGCTTAACCAATCATCTTGTGTATCTATATGTTCTTCGAGTCCACTTGGACACCGCGAGTGAATCTGCGAAAATCCTCGCATGTCCAGTAATTATGAAGAATGGTTTGTGAGGCTGGACTGGACGCCTCCCCCCCTCCCCATTTTCCTTTCGCTTTCAGCGCCCGTTCCCCCCTCCCTTGCGTCTCTCGCGCTGGCGTGATGGATGCTGTGCTCCTGTGTCGCCCTGGCCGGCACGAAGCGGCATCATCCCCCCCCCCCCCCAAGCCCTGCGTCTGTGCGCCAGCAGTCTTGGCACGCGGTCAAGTGGCGGGTAAACACGCGGCTTTTACCACCCCTGCCTCACGCCTCGCCCAGGGGTGACCAGTGGTTTCCCCGCTGGTTCGCTTTTCCCCGGTCCCGAGTTACGGTGAACTGTGATCAAACCGATATAACACCGAGATGCAATTTAATACATCATCAAGTACTACGGAACTAAGCAAAATTTAACCAAACCCTAATTCAAACCATAAATAAGTAGACTTTTAAATGTTGCAATTTAATAAATAGTGTGAATATAAAATTAGAAATAAAACTGCAGTTAAATTAATTGAGTTTTCTTTTACGGGCCCGTTTTCTCACTCGTAAAACTATTTTATAAAAAAATTGTTAAATGTAATATTTTAATTTAGTCCTTATATTGTTTTAATGGTTATTCTTATTAATTATTTTTATTTTCATCCTTTTTTTACCTTATAATATTGAATAATCGAAAAAAATGTAATATCTATTTAATTAAGTCTGTCCTTGGTATTAGTTTCAAAAATGATATTTGTCCCTAAAAAAAATTGACGTTGGCGTTCGCTGATCTAGAACAGCAAAGAAGCAGTCGTTTATCTGCGAGGTGCTTTCTTCGTCGGCTGGCCCATGCTTGAACTGAGGTTACTCTTGTGTGCGATGCGAACGGCGACATTCAGGGTGAGGGGAGGGCCTGACGCCCGGACAAGAGCAGGCCTGCTCTGTGGTTGGGTGCCGCGGGCTCATTAGTATGAGCGGCGGCCGTCTCTCTCCGGACAGGCGGGCGCGCCCGTTCGGCGGGTTTTAATTAGCGCCGAGGCCCCGGGTGGCTGATCGATGATTTGTTGGGCGTGTTAATGAGGATTAATCTCCCGAGGATGGGTCATCGTGAGGGGGGTGGGGGAGGGGTCACTACTACCTCTTTCCTTGCCCTTCCTTGTCATGTCAGTTAAGCCTGTAATCTTAGGTCTAACACTGCAAGTTGTTGACGGGTGTTCTTTTTTTTTAAGTGGCACTTCTTTACAGCAATGGCGGCTTCAGGATGACTTTTTCGGGAGGGGTTATCGGACAAAGAAAGGTCGTAGTTGCAAAAAAATTAAAGTGGTCAGATATTGGCCTTGGAATATTATTTACAAATTACAAGTTTCAAATACAGAACCTTAGTAGCTCCATGCAACTTTTGATGAGATAAGAGTTTAACATATGAAATTAAATATTTAAGTAAACATAAATATACACTAATCAATAAAATTGGTCTCGGGAGGGGCTATCGCCCCCACCGCCCCCCCCCCCCCTTCTGGAGCCTGCTTGCTTTACAGCCTGGATGACGATTATGATGTCATCAGAACGTAACGAAAGTGTTACGCTCGGAAGACGACTGAAAGTTTTTAACGATCAGGAATGTGGCGAACGGTGGCATGGCTGCATATTTGCGCACTCGCATACTTGGGCATTATCATACTTGGTACTCGCATACTTGTTCACATTTTCATTCCAATTTTTTTTGGTGAAGTTTCACTTCTAACGCTGTGGAGGACACGCAACCGTAGTTTTTTGTTCATTATAGTATTAACTGAAGAATTGTTAGCTATGGAGATTATCTACGATAATACAGACACGTGCAATTGATGAGAATATACCAATTGTGAAATCATATATGGGTTTGTAGTTACTTTTTTAAATTCTAGAACATCATTTTGACGACTGAGCAAAAATATATGTAAATCTTTTTATTTGGTAATCATTACTGAAAGAACAATTAGAAACAATTAATTTTTTTTTCGCTTAAGAAAACACTTTATCCAGCCAAATTTGACTACATAGTTTCTATGTCCTTACCTATGTTTAGGAAGTAATTTAAGTCTATTCATTCTTATTTTAATTTTATACTTCAAAAATCTACTTAATTTTTTTTTAGCAATATTTCACTTGAACCATAAAACTCAGCAATAAAATATTCAATGAAGGTTCATACTGGATTATCAAAATTGTAACAAACATGGCGACGAACGTCCTGGAAAACAGTCTTACAGTTGTCTGACTTTCTACATAATTAGTTATTTCCCCTACTCCTTCCTCTCTCCGTCATCCAGTGCCCCACTCCCGAGAGCTGCACTTGATACGCCCCGGTGTGTCATAGCCTCGTCTTAACCAGTGAGTTAGTCTTCCAGCACTCGTCAGAGATGTGCAACATCTAGCCTCGGTAACGAGAAAATTCATGTGTTCTCGTGTTGAAAATGCACTTAAAATAAGAAACTCAGACACGAAATTCAACGTAGAATTCTTTCAACTAATGCCGAGCGTGATAAATACACATACACGAATGTGTATTCAACTACACTTCTTGACGAGAATCACATTTAGTTTCCGCACCCGCCGCTAGAATTCGCTGCCAGAGCAGCTACGTTGAGTATCGAATAATTCGATTTGTAGAGCGAAGTTTTAAACTATATAATGAAACGGCACCGATAAAAGAGAATTTTTTTTGAAAAAAATATTAAACTCCGGCCTTGAACCGGATTTTCGACAAGGAATTTTATTTAAATACAGCACATCTTGTTCAAATCCATTGAACAGTTAATAATTTAAAGTTTCCCTTTGGCTTTCTTAACTTTGTTTCGCGCCATTTGCCACAGATGGCAGCATCGTGCATTCACGAAATTACTCCCACCAAAAAAATTATACCTAGAGACCGGAAAAATTCGCGGGTTCAATGACCTCCAGGATAGACTCCAATATCCTCTACACACTCGGGAAAATGCCAACTATTCACTGGCTGCTGACTTGTGAGTCGTCTCGACTGGGTGGCCTGTGATTCGACACTTCTATGAGTGAGGGTCTTTAATTGGTCGTCAGTCCTCCAGATTAACAGTGAACCAATGACAAGAAGCAGCACTAAGGTATAATTTTTTGAATTTTAGCATAACACGAAATGAATTCGCGAATTTTTCAGGTCTCTAATTTATAGAGACCGGAAAAATTCGCGTATTAATTTCGTGATAGGCTGAAATTCAAACAGGTGTATACAATTTTGCTGGTTCTGCTATTGGTTCGCAGTTTAACTGGAGCTCTCTGGACCAATGAGAGACTATCGACCAATTTTTGCGTCGAATCACAAGCTAACCAGTGGAAACGCCTCACAATTTAGTACCCAATGAACACGCGTGTTTACTTGAGAAATGCAGAGGATAATGGAGGATATCCTACAGGTCATTGAATCCGCGAATTTTTTCCAGTCCCTACTAATTTATACCGAGAGCTAATATGTGGGACATCAAAAGTTGGATTCAAGTGAGGTAGGTATGTTGTGATTGTGTTGAAACCTCTCGCGGTTGTAATGTGGTAGCGAGCGGTCAAGTCGGGCGGCCTCCGGGGTGAAGAGGGGAGCTGGCTGGTCCAAGAGCTGAGAACCACCCAGGGCTATCAGTGTCAGATCAATGGCCTTTTTTTTTTCTTCTCTCTCTCGGGTTGTCCGTTGTCGACGGGTTACAGGGATCGATATATCGGACTTGCGGTGTGTTCACTTGTTGAGCGTCCGTCCCTCCAGTGGGTGGTTGCGTGAGTTGTGAGGGGGGGTGGTGGTTAGGGGGTTGGGGGTCAACACACACCCTCCCCAATTCCTTCCCCACTCTCACGCACTGTTGAGGGGACCCTCTGGATCCCTCAACTTTGACCCTTGGCCACTCTTGGGTTGTTCACACGGGGAGACGGGGTGGACGCACAACAGGGCACATTGAGCCAGTTTTTTGTTTTACAGTCGCTCAGTCAAACCTTGAAAATATATATAATAAACTGAAACAGTTACTGTGTGGTTTGCATAGTACTATTTTGACACAAGGGATTTTAGTTTCTACTTGAAGAAACGCTCGCATTGTTGTTGATTTTAAATATAAGAAATATAATATAATTAAAAATTTTTTACCACATGTTACGCGTCTTGAATCTTTGCAAACACAAATAAATAAATTATAACGTGGGTGGCGTGCTCACTCCAAGTAATATGATTCAGAGGGTCTCAGTATTTGTGGAATTTGTCTGAATTTGATATTTATGACACCTAGGGTCTGGAATCATTCGTGGTTTCAATGACCTCTGGGATAGACTCCACAGTCCCTTACATACCTGGGAAAATGCCACATTCTCATCGGATACTGACTCGTGAGATCTGTGAGCTGGGATGCTTTGCGGTCGGATACTTCTTTCCATTGGCTCAGAATAAATTGTGGGCCAAAAACAGAAGCAATATGAAAGTACATGTGTTTTGATTCTAGCATACCTAACGCGAAACGAAATCCGCGAATTTTTCCACAAGGACAGGACACCAAACAGAAATGCCATGCTTTTATTCGATCTGGCATCTGTATTTGAGTGCGCCGTTCATGCCAGCTACGTTTTGATACTGTTTTATTCTTATTTTGTCGATCGTCGATGCGGTACTTTGAAAGGCTAAATCGTGAATATGAGCAAAAGGGCGTGATACCCAATTTGCTGGTCGAGAGAATTGCCTCTGACCCCGCAGGCCATTTCAATCAAGTTTCCAGGCAAAACACGTATCTGGAAATGTCATGGCTGTTTTCGTCTAAAACGCTTCGTTTGTCTTCGCCTTCACTTTCTTCTTTGAAATGAAAGGCCAACCTGAAGCCAAGTGTTATCGGGTAGCAGTCAGTAGCCCGAAAGTAATTTGATCGAAATGTCGAAGAAACAACTGTCGGTAAAATCATTGTTGGTCAAATGACTGTTCCATTATATATAGCTTCATTCAATATAGCTTTCGGTCTGGTGCCTGCCAGTAAACTGAGTTCAGACTTTTTCCAGAAAAATAAATATCCGTGTGTTCTGTTAAATGACTTTTGGCCAAAATTACTGTTAATCGGCCAGTTAAATTTTTTTAGTGTAATGATGTCACCCTGTATTTATCTACAACCTGCGTAGAGTTACACAGAAAAATATTTTATGTACTTTTACAGAATATTCCTTTGGTAACCAGTTGTCAAAATATAGTGTGTAATACTACAAGAAACATATTGTACTTGGTACAATTTGATAATTTTTGTGTCTTATGAAAATTGGCGTATAATTTTATATTTTAATCGGTATTTTACTAAAGGATTAATTTTTTCCATAGAAAAGATAATCGAAAATTTAATAATTAAAATAATTTTTACTAACCTTATTAATGTGCGCAGTTAATACTGGAAAGCTATTCAGGGAATGGTTTAAAAATTGCGTGTATCTTTTGGAGGTACTGGGACAACACAAAGCATGAATGCCCGGGTAAGAATCCGAACCCAGTATTACTGCGAACACTAATTTGTAGTGATACTGTTGTTTTCATGTACATGTACAAATGTACATATATCTGTTATTTTACATGAGTATTTTGGTTCCATTTACAAAAAAAAATAAAATACAGTGCACTAGGATAAATATAAAAAAATCCATGTAACTTTTTGACATTATTCACTTAATTTTGTTGTTTTTTTGTGCAGATTTTGCGAAAGTGAATATCTCCTTTTTTTTATAACAAAGTAATGATTTCTTAAGCGTTAGGCCTAAGTGTCACTAATGTATTTTTGCCTTTCAACTACTTCCCATCATTATTCCGCCTGTGATACCGTGAAATAACGCGAAATTTGCTTGCATATCGAATTGTTTTTTGTAAGTGTCGTGGGTATTGCGCCAACTTTTATCAGCCGTCGTTTTAAAATTATTGTTTGTGGGAAGATAAACAGTTATTATTCGGCTGATCGTGTGGAATACTGCAATCAATGCAAAAAAAATAGTTGGTTGTAACGAGCACTCTTCAAGGAAGAAAAAAGCCGGTTGAAGGACAACGGAACAGTTACGTAACAGGCGTGTAAAGGCAATAACATGAACAGAATAATCCGTATGCACGACATTCCTAACCGTAGTTTGTAACAGGAATAGTAATTTGCTGTCTTGTTTGTTTGTTTGTTGTTTCTTTCATAACATTGTTGTTGACGAGACTTAAAAGATAAATTAACAAATACTTTATCGGCTTAGCGAAAAACGAGTACTGTGATATTTTGTCTGCAGGAGGTCCCACTTTGTTGTCAGGGAATAGGAGTTTCTTCTCTTCCTGAGAGCGCCCCAGGCAAGCACGAGAAATTCTGCGAAGAGTGCGTCCTGTCATTACCCATGCTGACGGCTGTCGCGGGTGGAAAAGGTGGAAAGGTGGGGGGGGGGGGGGGGGGGGTCGCATGCGTGCGGAACCCAGCGCGAAATTGTCGTGACACACTAAACAAACAAACCTTGACGAGGCTGTAGGATGAAGGAAAAGGGGAAGGGGGAGGGGGGGTAGTGGAATTGTTTGTGATTCCTAGCGCTTCGCGTCACCGCATGTTGGCTAATTTCTGTGAAAAAACTTCGCAACCCGAGGCACCGCGAACCCGCCAATTTCCCGCCCGCGCATGCTTCTCGTTGTCGTGTCTTCTCCCTCTCTCTCTGTCTTCCTCTTCCCCTTCCGCCACGTCCTCCCTCCAAGGCTTCCGTGACGTAATCTTGTTACGTCGCTAATTGTGCCCCGCGGGCCAGCGACTATCCGGCGTCGAGCATTTCCACTGTCCTCCTCGTCCCTGGACGCGAAAACGCAGCCAAACGCAAGGAAGCAACGGGTCGTTTTATCATAACAGCACAATCCCTGCAAGACTTCACCAACGCTACGACTTGAATATCTTTAACTGGAGAAACATGGATTCCTTAAAATATTTTTTAAAAAAGGGAGTTGTCTGTAAAGTCTGTTTACGGACGATAATTTTACGTGATTAACGTCATAAGGAAACATTGATGAAAAATTGCATACTTTTTTTTTAAATTTTCAAATGTTATTTACATTTTTTTGCAAATTTAATTTAAATAATTTGTTTAAATCACGAACAATTAGTTAAAAAGCCCGCCTTGACCTGTTTGATATTGTAGAAGATTTTCTCGCACGGTGGTTGGCCGGTTCTTACACTCTCTGCTCAGGCGGAACGTAATTTTTCGTGCGTGCAGCCGGCGTTCATCGTTTTATAAGACGTTATCACGTCAAAAAAATTTCACGTGTTATTTACTTTTACTATGCAAACATTATAGTAAATGAAATAATAGCATTCTGTCTGCGTAACATATGAATGTTTCAAAAGTTTTAGGGAACACTTCATTTCAAATATAAAAAGCGAAAACGTAAGCCTTTTGATGCAAGAAGTTGAAAATGGGTGAGGCTTGCGTTGCGTTTTTTGCGTCTTGCTTAATCTGGTCATGCTAACATTTTGCGTGTTTCGTTTCCTTGCGTTCTTGCGTCTCCCATCGAAGTGGTTTGGGTTTAATTCCCGAGGGTCGTCAAACCAGGCATTTTATTTTTTTCTGCACGCTAAGTGGGAAATGTGGCGGATGTTGCCGGTGGCCGGTAGGGGGTTTTCTTGAGCGCACTCTATTTCACCCCCCCCCCCCCCCCCTTCCACACACACACACACACACACACACACACACACGCAAGCAGCAGTTCGTTCCGTGGACGCTCAAGTTTCACATCACATTTCATCGTCTCCAGTGACTCCGATGGCAACGTGAGATCTAAGTGCTGAAGGAGTATTTAAAATTGAACAAATAGCGGTAACATACACAGAAAGAAATTTTTTTTTCTGTCATTTCACACAAGATTTCTTCGGAAACCAGTTGCCAAGAAATAGTTTGTAAAAATACATGATATATATTGTAACTTTGTAGAACACATTGCTATGTTATTTTTTTATTTATGAAGTACGGTTTCTTTTTTAGATAATACGGAGTATTTCGAACGTTAATTGGCGCAATATTTATAGTTAAAATTTTATTTCATTCAAGCATAATTTCTTTAAATGTAAAATTAAGTATAAATTTGAGTAATTAGACATTTAGTTGGTTTTAGTGTGATTATAAATGAGGGCAGTTAATACTGAAAATGTATTCAGGGAACGGTTAAAATATAACTTTACCTATTGTAGGTACTGATGCAACACATGCCCGTGTAAGAATCCGAACCCAATATTGATGCGAACACTTTTCTTTTTGGAGTTTTACAGTTGTTTTTCTATGTAAATGTAGAAATTTACAAACATCTGTTATTTGCAAAAAAAATAATAATTACGGTGTAGATAATGGATTGTGTGCACAAGATTCGCCCACCGTGTTTTCGAAACGACTGATTCACAAACTACGCATAGCACGGTCGTGCGCACAGGAGATAGGTCGTCACAGACGCATGGCGAAACAGCCAATCAGATAATAGCAGTGAGTCATTTTGGCGGGACTTCGGATCTGTTTATATTTATCTTCATAAATTGTGGCAAGAAATTTTTGAGATATTACATTGCTCATGACAGTTATCTGCGAAACGTAACTAGTAATAAATGGACGTAATGACATATCTAATACAAAATTATCCATAATACATAATAACCAAAATTAATTTACATACTGAATAACTGTTTTCATGGGCAGCAAGTCAGCTCTCGCGGAAGAATAACCAGATAGTTTAAATATTTATTTACGACTATTACCATTAGCCTATGAAGATTTCTAATACAACACTTAATTTCATTGGCTATAATTAAGTTATAATAATACATTTGTAAATCGATTTCTAATAGGTTATGAGCATAGCCTCACTTTTTTTATATAAAATTCTGAACTCAGCTTAATTCAGCACTACAGCAGCGTCACACTTATTGGGCTAGTGAAATACGTAATGGCATTATATTGTGAATCAGCTCTTATTTCGCCACTGCATTTTAAAATCCTGTTGTCAATTTTGCCTTGCTCTTTTTTTTTTTTAGTTTGTGTAATACGACAGAGACAAATGTCTGTGGTTAGATTGCTATACCTATCAAAATTTTACCCATAGTGATTATCACAAATAAATATAAATATTAATGTCCTGTAATCTCCTTTATAGAAACATGACCAAGACTTAATTCATACTGACATTATCTAGGCCCTACACACTGAGAAGTTACAATTATTTTTAATAAATATAATTTGTATTTTATTTCACGAAGGTTAAAGTATTTCCTAGGTTAAAGTTTTTTCCTAAACTTTAATTTATGTGAACAGTAATGCATCTGCATACGTATAGTGCGTGGTTATTGACGTGTTTGTTCTCAAAATATACAGGAGTGTGTATTGAAGGGTGTTTCTCTGGCGTAACTTCTGGTGTGATTTTAATTGAATTTAAATATAACTGTCAGTTGTCCCTGGAGCCTGTATGTGTATATGTATATGTTTTTCGAAGTGGTTGTTTACGCCTTCTCGGCCTCTGAGCTCGCCCCGGGACCGCAGTGTCCCACGGGTCCCGCCTCGCGCACAAAGGGCGCGGCTTGCTGGACGGGCACACATCCATCTGTCTTTGTTGCGTCCGAAATGAAAAAGTCCGCGACTTTACTCCCCCCCCCCCCCCCCCCCCCGTGCCATGAACCCCACGATCACCCGTGGAAATGATCGCCACGCCGCTTTTGCCCCCGTCCCCTTTCCCCATACAGAACCATGCGTCCTTTCAGGCCGTCGGATGCTGTTTGCCGGCTCCACTACTTAAAGAATTTTTCCGGCTGGAGTTTTTGGGGAAGGAATTGGAAGAGATGCCACCCTCTCCCCCCCCCCCTGTCCAACATTTCCCCCTCAATCACTCTTGCTTACACAAACTCGCTCACTTACCCCTCCGGAGAGTAGCAGAACAAAAATCTTTTCTGTTGCTAATTTTTTTTTCTGTAGTTGGTAGACGGGGGCACCCCCGACTCATCATTATTATTTCTTTTCTTCCACCTCCAGTCACCCCTTGGTCCCCTTCGCCACCAGCGACCGTGTTTCTCCGGCCGTTGTTTGCCAGGTGTGTTGAATGTGTGCCCTTGGAGAGGGGGTGGGTTATGTGGGTGTGGAGAGATGGAGGGTGGGAGGAGGGGTTGCAGGAGGATGGATGCCCCGGTATTGTTGTCGGCATAGCCCCATCCCCCCTTCAGGTAAATACCTTCTTGTGACCAAGGCCTGCGTCCGCGTCTTTTATTTCTCCCCCCGGAGATGGTCCCAGGAGACCGCCACACCTGGGTGTAGCTACTCCTGCGTGCCTTGTCTCCCCCTCTCTCAGGTTCCCGCTCAGCTCGACTGTTCGCGAGATCCGGGGTGGCCGCCTCGGCTTCGAATCTCCGGAGGAGGCGATTGATAAAAAAAAATATGTCAGCTAGTTCTCCGTTTTCGCCAGAAATGAGTGATAGATAATTAATCTCGGCAACGAGCAAATTCTTGTGTTCTCATGTTGAAAAAACAATTATAACATGTTAACTCGGACACGAAATTTAATGTAAAATACTTTAAAATATTGCCGAGCGTGGTAAATATACAAAAATTGTGTTTTCAACTACGTTTCCGCCGCTGGAACTCGCTGCCGGAGCAGCTACGTCAGCTACCGAATCATTCCATTTGCAGACCGAAATTTTAAACTTTACGATAAAGCGGTTCCGACAAAACCGAAACAAAAAAATAATTAAAATAATAATTCCCGGCCTTGGACCTGATTTTCAACAAGGTATTTTATGAAAATACTGCCCATATTGTTAAAACGCATTAGACATTTAGTACTATAAAGTTTCCTTTGGCTTTGTCAGATTAAGTTCCTGCCATCCGCCACAGATGGCAGTATACTGAGAGCTAAGATGCATATTAATAACAGACCCATTAAAATGCTTTATTAAACAGTTGTTCGTGTGTTAATGAAATAAATACCTAAATGTTAAAAATTCTTTATCAAATATATGAAGTAATAATATGTTGTATCTCTACTGGTTTTTTTTTTTTTTAGTTCCAATCCGAATTGCATGGCAGACGTCTTTGTCATGTTACTTGCCAAAATCTGCCAGTTATCGAAAGAAGTAACAATGATCTACGTATTCTTTTACTGATGTTCTGCCGTCAGTATTTATTTTCCAAACAGCTTTATGTGGTTGCCAGCGTTTGCAAAGAAACATCGAGTAATGCTTTGTCAGTGATATTTGGAAAATCGTCACCACGTTTTTGTCATCTTTTGAGACATGTATGATCAAAAAAATACGGGGAATAAATTTATTCCGAAAAAAGGTAATAACGTTCCATCAAATTTTAATTATTTTCTTTCGAAACACTCTTCTTGGCTAGGGATGCGCACTTATCCCAGTGTTGATTTCATTATTGGAAACATTTCTGGAAGGCCGTCAGCGGCTCCGTCGTGGTCCTGTCGATGTCGGGAATTGTGAAGAAACATTTCCTTTTAGTACGACCAATTTTTCTGGTCTCCATTTCACGAACAAAACTTAATGCTAACACTTCGTTCGAAATCCATGATTTTAAATACCGATTTTTCGCGCATTCGTTAAGTCGCAAGTTAGAATGCAAACCTTTACACTCTCGCACTTTGTTCATGATTGGACCGCAGTTATTTGGACACGCCCCTCCACGACCGTGAGCCAGCGATGCCCAGCTAGGAGAGAAGTGGGCGAATCAGGTAATGCCGATTAACAACGGATAAAAGTGTTCTCGCTAAGAAATCAACCAATGGTAAAGAATACATATGTTGAGCACACCTATGACTTTGAATTCTAGTCTGAGACCAGAAGAATCTCCATCAGTGGTGCGCGACAGACACGGTAAACACGACCTCACTCTTCCGGCTCTGGAAGCCGACTGACAAGTCACAACTTGTTCAAACTGCGCAATCACTGTCTCAGCTTATCAGGTTATCGGGCTTACTACTTGAAAAATATGTAGGGTCTGGATTTCCTGCTATAAAAATTTGACTACAGTAATTTTTTATTACACCTCGTAAATGATATAGATTTTAGTGTCCTCTCCTGGAGTTCTAAGCAGGAATGTCTTTGAAGTACTTAAATGCTCGGAAAATACAGCTTTTTGGAAACTCCAGTTGGTAGCACAGTTGCTAGGTGTTGCCCTAGAATTCCAGGCTGGGTTTGTGTTTCCGATGGCTCTGAAAAAAAAAAACCTCCAGAAAAATTCTGTAATGATGCCGCGGTTAATTCATGGATTCGCCTTCACTCCAGACTTGAGTGAACTTACCTATAATTAAATAACTTTAGATTGCTCAGTAGTCGAAAACAAGGTAACCTCCTTTGGTGGGCTACTCGAGGTTCGGTCACCAATTCTCCCTCGTGTTTCTAACCGGCTGAGGATCACCAAGGGTGTGTTAAGAGCACTGTATTCCATTCGACAGCGTGAAGCAGATGTGCATTTGCTTCAAGTATACTTTTATACCTACTTAATCGAGCGAAATAACCTTCTAGCAATATCTATTTACCGGAAATATTCGTGGATTTATTTCGCGTTATGCTAGAATCCAAAAACATGTACCTTCATATTGCTACAGTGATCGGCTCACAGTTTATCTGAAGGATTCTTAGCCAATGAAAAACCTTCAACCAAAGAAGTATCGAATCGCAAGCATCCTTGTCGACAGGTCTCACAAGTCGGTATCAAATGAGCAGGTGGCATTTGCCCGAGTATGTAGGAGATTGAGGAGTCCTTTCCAGAGGTCTTTGAAACCGCGAATTTTTCCAGTCCCTACCTATAACATAGATGAAGATGTGCAAAACTTGTGGTTTGTGCTCTCTCTCTCCCTCTCTCTCTCTCTCTCTATTTCGCTATCTCTCGGCTAGTGGTAGCTGATGAAGAGCGCGCACCAGTCGCCGTCTTACCTCTTTCTGCGTTTTTTTTTCTTCAAGTTCCGACGTTTTTAAGGCCGCTGTCATCTTACTTGCATGTTGAGTCGTATTCCTCTGCCAGGGGCGGTGGGCTCGGTGGATCCTGGGGGGGGGGGGGGGTTAGAGCGAACTAGAGTTTGGAAATGGAATGATGCAGCGGGCTGTGCCCAGAGAGAAGAGGGAGGGAAGACGGGGGGCCCGGGGGGGGGGAAGGGGGGTGGCAGCCAAGGAGCAAAGAGAGGGGAATGGGGGACGAGAAAAATGAAGAAATGTAAGGGCTGCAGGTTCGATAAACTCCGAGTAAAAATGCGCCATCGCTAAACTTTATTTTTTTCTCCCCGCTGACGGTTACTTCGAGGTCGGAGAGCGCGGTTCTTGCCCTTCTGCACGACGATTATTGCCTCGACAGTCTTGTTCATGGGTGCAAGCATTACAGTTCTCCATGAAGTAATCAGATTAACCATTTATTGCAGTTTATACTGCCTCGCGATAGATAATTTACCTTGCACACATTCGGTGGGCTAGCTTCAGAACCAACGCGAATTAAAAAAAAAATTAATAAGATATCCGCTGAGGTTAGAATGGCAGTACTTTTTCCGTGTTTTCGTTTTTTGGCTGGATTTTTAGAAGCTTGGACAGGATACATTTTAGACATGAAATACCCAGTACAGAGTCTTGAAAACACACAAGGGACTTACTCGCATTACACATTTTTATCTTTATTTCTCCGCTATATATAGAGACCGGAAAAATTCGCGAATTCATTTTGCGATAGGCTAAAATACAAATCGTTATAGCTCAGTGCTGCCTCTGCTATTGGTTCACAACTCACCTGGGTGACTCTGGGCCAATGAGAAACACCCAACCAAAGCTTTATCGAATCACAGGCTGCTACGCTGGAACGTCTCACAAGACAGCAGCCAATGAGTGGGTGGCATTTGACCGAGTGTACGTAGAACTATGGAGTTCATCCTAGAGATCATTGAACCCGCGAATTTTTCCGGTCCCTAGCTATATAAGGTTTTGGCTACCACTCAGATACTCATTTCCCTAAGCACGAAGAGAGGACTGCGCGCCAGTTCAGAGACTTGCGCTTAGAGGCGATACCGCGCTAGAAGCACCAGCAAGCGTCGCACTTGTCGTTCCGCATCGCTAGGGACCGGAAAAATTCACGTGTTCAATTAACTCCAGTATAGACTACACAGCCTGCTACATACCCGGGAAAATGCCATCTGTTAATTGGTTGCCAGCTGGTGAGATGTTTCAACATGGTAACTTGTTATTGGATACTTCATTAGATGAGGTTTTTTTAATTGGACAAGAGAATTTCCTATAAACTGTGTGCATTATATTTATATACTACAACGAAATGAATCTGCGAATTTGACGCATCACTTATTCAAATACGCCCTTTACTATGTAGACTCCTTAATGCTACGTCTTACACGCCATGTTTCCTGAAAGTTTACCACGATAGCAATCCTGCATTTTGCTTTGTATCGAATTTTCTTTAAATACTTATTACTTTCCCTAACTGATTCATGAAATGGGGGATTCCGATTTAATACAATTTCGTATGTCCAAGAAAATGTATTAAATCACTAAATATTACTTAAAAACGGTAAAACGTCACTAGTTGGTAACTGCTCCCTGATGATGGTGACTGCAGCGTCGACTGAAACGTCGGTGATATCTTTTCATTCAACGCGGCTACAACCCAGAAGCCAAGGAACTTTAGACAATGACCGCAAAAGCCTACGATCTTTGTTGGTAAAAAGTAACGTTATTTTCAAACGAATAAACATTTGCCTAACATTTTATAGCTCGAAAATAACGTGTAGTAAATATGTGGTGAAAAAAACAATTTGTGACCAATGAACAAATGCAAAGCAGCTATCGGAATATATTTACAGGAATAGCCGTGAAATAATTTTAATCACAAGAAAATTGAATAACTAATTAAACGTGTGTGACCAAACCTTAAAATGGGTTATCATGAAGGCCCGCCTGTATTTTGCGAAAAGTTCCGTGTCAAAATGTCTCTCAAAACACTGTAACGTTTTCGTGCTATTGCGTTTGGTAATGTTTAACACGACGCAGCTATTTACAGGAAACAGTGGATTAACTCAGTACAGGAACCACGTTCTTATTAGCCCAAATATGCTGAAAAACACCTCATCCAACCGCATCCAGTAATAGAACAAATTGTGCAGAAAACTAGCACAGTATGTCCAGTTCTAACGAAACTTAATTTTTTTCCCGAGAAAAAGCTCATGTTGTGGCTGGTTATCACAAATGGCGAGATCGAAGTCACGCATGGACGTAGGTATTTATCCACCGACCAGAATGTCGAGCTAATTACGATAACCATTGATCCCGAATATTGTATTTTTTAGCCTCGCTTGAGAAATTGCAAGAATGTATTGCCTTGAAAACATGTGATTAATGTATTCTGTGGCAATTGTACACTTTATGATTATCTTTCTATGTACAATTTTTCAACGGAAATGTTTAAAACAAAGATGTGCTAGGCTATGTGATGAATAGGAAAACTGCTTAAAACGTTTTATTTTAATCATAGGTCTTAATTGTAATTTTTTTTTCATACAATTCTATTACCTTTTTTAAAATAATTTTTTGGCCCTGCGTTATCCAAGAAACATATTTTTATGCAATTCACGCCAGACCGCGGAGGTTCTTCATGAATGAATCAGCCAATAGTGAAGCTAATAAATAGAGACCGGAAAATGTGCGGGTTAATTTTCGCGATTGGCTAGAATTGAAGAAAAAAAACTGATACCAGTGTGCTGCGTCTGATATTGCCTTAAAATTTATGCGGAGTTCTGTGGACCGATCAGAAATACTCACCCAGAGAAGGGTCGAATCAGAGCCTAAACAGTGAAGAGGTCTCACAAGTCACCAACCAATGGTCGTGTGACATTTTCTAGAATGTGGAGTCTATCCTGGAGGTCATTATTTTTTCAGTTTCTAAAAATTAAGGATACAGTAAGTAGTACATAGGTCTGAGAATTTTAGCCTGACACCAAAAAAGAAAATGTGTCCGTGAAATTTCCGGGCTTCTTAGATTAAGTGTTCACCCAATCACTTACACCCCACCAAAGGGTTGTTATCGACCACTGATCATTCTAAAAAGGCAAATAGAGTCCAGCGTGGAGATAAGTGAATCCACGAAGTAGCCGTGGTTGTAGTTACATCAGCAGTCGACGGGCGATGGATGAATGTATACGGTACACCCATGTTAATGACTAGAGACTGGATAGATCCATGGTTTCACTAACCTATAGGATGGACTTCACAATCCCCTACATATTCGGGGAAATGCCACCTGCTCATTGACTACTGACTTGTGAGACATGTCAAATGGGGGTTGCTTGCGATTCGATACTTCTTTTGTTAGAGGTTTTTCATTGGAGTCCTTCAGATAAAACTGTGAGGAAACCACAGAAGGAATCGTGAAATGAATCCGTTAAGTTTTTCGGCCTCTAATAAGGACTTATTCATGGACAATTCACGACTAAGTGAAGGAGTTTGTCAATCGAGCACTCATGCGGGATGGGTCTGAATTTTACTGTAAAACTTCAGCTGCGGGTCCATCACGACCAAATAAATGGAAAACACCCATAAGACTCATGGTCTGAAGTGATTCGCAAGTGCTTTTGGTGTCCGGAATGAACAACATGTTCATTGTAAATACCTATTAAAGTTTCTGGATTAAGTTTAATTCAAGAAAATTTAAAACCACATCGTAACACGTGGCTTTAGTAAAATTGTAACACTGAAACAATTGGGTGTAATAACTTTATTTTTCACATATCATTGTGATATGTTACTTACTACCTCCTATTATTTCAGTGAAATCATTTTATGACAGCGTCAAAAATTAGTTGTTATTGAACATCAGTGAATGAAACATAATCTATAAGAATTTAGTATTCCATTAAAAAAATAATAATAATTTTGTCTGTAATTTACAATTAATTTGGGTGTAGGTCCAACTTCAAAGCGATGTTAATGTTTTCAACCGATTTCGTCGTGGTGTATCTGCAGCTGTTCACAAATGAGCTCGAACTAGTTCTCGTCTGCGCGCGAGCGGCGCTTGGTCCACTGTTGCCCGCTGGCGCGTCTTGGGGAAAGGGGGGGGGGGGGTGGTTGGAGCGAGGGCTGAAGCAAGCCTGCTGCGGGGGTGAGTCTCCCACACTCGGATTGTTGGAGGAGGTAGGGTAGTTTCTTCCTGGGGGGGGGGAGGAGGCAGAGATATAGGGAACTCCTGGAGGTTTAACGGGGGGTTGCGGGCGAAGAGACGAAGGAAAACTAATGAAAGAGAGACATAGGTAAAGAAACTTAGTGGATGTATTTCCATAAGAATGGAACGTTCGGGTGGAAACTTCTTTTCTCGTGAGGGTTGGTTGTTGGGTTGTGGAGGAGGGGAAGGGAGGGCTTCTTGGCCGCGCGCGGGGGTTTGAATGGAGCGGCCGGTGCGAAAAGATGCGGCCATGATGAGTGAGGGGGGGCGGACTGGACACAGCCGCTCCAGCCACCAGCCAACTCGCCGCCGATTCCACGCGAGTCCTGCACCGATACGCGTCCTCCTTTTACAAGAAAACTGCACAAAACGCACTTTCCACCACTCGTTTATGAAGAAACTAGCTGATGCACGGCATGCGTTTTAACGCATCAATCAATTTTTTTGTATTTAATTTGAAGTGGGTACACATATACAAATCATATATATCTCTACTTATATATATATATATCATTTTATCTGTCTATATATATATATATACCTCCCTCTATATCTCTATCTCTCTCCTCTATATATCTAGATATCCCTACATTTTTTCTATATCCCTCTATATATTTCTATACATGTTACTCTGTAGCAATGAAAATATTAAAAATTTATGTTTCTCCTATCTATATTTTTATCCATCTTTTTCCCTGTCACAGGTGTGACATAAAAACACGCGCGTATTCGAATGCAACACTGTGTCAAAATTTCAAACCAATGGGTGAAGAACTTTAGTAGATTTACGATTTTTAACGGACGAACGAACATTTACATTTTTATTTATATAGATGAAACATTGTTAATCCTTACAGTTATTTTTTTTTCATTAATTCTTTGCAATAATGCAACTTACGTTCTAGATACACCGCGTGTATTTTGAAACTGGGAATTTGTTGACCTCGCCTACCGCCAACCCAAGTCCAGAAGTAACTTATATAAACTTGAACGATGCACGAATTTTATTTTTTAATAAGAAGGTAAAATTACGTCACACGTTTGTGTCAAAAATTCCTATAATTTAATAATTCATCATTAATTTAAAAATGGTTATCAAACCCATGAAAATTCACAGATTTTTATGTTAAAGAAAAAGGCACGCATTGCGGAGGAAATCGTTGCTGTGAAACGGAGATTATAAACGTGATAATAACGCCAAAACTGTATGTCCCAAGGGAAAAAAGGGTTTGAGTATCATAAAGTTTTCCTCTAATTTCATGCATTTAGACGTTAACTTCTTAGTGAGATGACATGCGTCGGTTACTCTTCACGTGCCAAAACCCTTGTGCCCAAATTCCATGGCCTCCCCTTTTTCTTTCTTTCAGCTTGTGAATTCTACAGATTTATGCCCTTGCATACAACACCTGTCATGAAAAGTCTCTCCTTATTTTGAACTCCGTGTGTGTCCAGCATAAGTATTTATTATTATTGTATATGGTGGCTATGGCATGAAGTCATTAATTGCATAGTCAAAGAATCGAGACATTAAATTCCTTCGACACCATGGCCACTGTTACAACGTTTAAAACGCCAGTTACGTTCAGCGAGTTAGCCAAAGACTCGTCTGCGAATTCGCAGTGGTTCTAGAAATTCATTCAATTAAACATAAACCAGACGCCCAGTTGTTCAATCTTAAATTTTTTTCTATTATTTGCGGTAAAAAAAATGATTTTTTTCAGCTCCAACTCATCAAGACATGTTCCAGCCTTGGGAAGGCCTTTACACCATAAGTCGTAATATGTTTTCAATTTATTTTGTTGTGATGATCCACTAGCTGAGGTTTGTTGGTCGAATTCAGACTCACCCTGTGCGTATATATGTTTATGTATAAATATATATACACACATACACGTGTGTGTGTCTAATATACACATTGACGTAGATCCCACGGAGTGGCTAGGGAACCCCCCCTTCCCCCCTTATAATTAGAAGTCTCTGACTGAGGTGGCGCTACCTGCACTTGCAAAAACGTGACTGTGAAACAACAGATAGATGACAAAACTATGTATTATAGAAAATTTTTATGTACATATTAGTTTTTTTTTTTTGCTAATTATATAGGCCAGAAGGTAGGTAGTATGCAACTAACAAGCGCCGTATCCATATATGACTTGTGTCGGTTAACCCACTGACCCCCACCCCCCCCCCCCCTCGCGGCCCCAACAGATTTCCACCCGTGAAAATACATATATGCATATCGCTGGAGGCTGAAAGGGATCTGGGGTGATGAAGAGGTTGGCATTGGGTAAAGGATAAGGGATGTGTATTGTGAATATTGTGATCCAGCCCGTCATCTCGCCCCCGCGGACTCCGTCAACTTCCTCTCTCTCTCTCTCTCTCTCTCTCTCTCTCTCTCTCTCTCTCTCTCTCTCTCTCTCTCCGTCTAGGGGGGTGTTTTCTTTACCCGAGCAACGACCCTTAACACACATCTTCCCCCCCCCCCCCCCCCAAAAACCCCTGCGCCGCCACTGCGTACGTCCAGACACCGAGATGCAACCCTCTTACTTCCCTTGTCCTCGCCAAACAGAATTAAATGAGCTTTCTACTCACACCGCCCTTTGAATAGGTTCGGCTTCATCCTCCGTATTAACCTGTTTTAACGTGACAACGTCTAATATATCGATGAACGCCGGCTGCACGCAAGAAGACCTGTCCCGTTACGCACATTGTCCCGTTAAGCTGTGTCCCGTTATGCTCATTGTACGCTTGCGCCCTATCTATCTCTTTTCCACTCTATTGGAACAACCATCGATTTCACTTTTTCGAGGCACATTAAACTTGAAACACTCCGAATCGTTTCCTACTTTTCCTATCATCGTCCTATGCTTAACAGAATAAAACAGATTGGATGAAGTTAAATAGCATACTGTTTAAAAGTTATAGCTAAAAAAATCTCTTCGTTAAATTAATAAACATATTTGAATTAATGAGTGCAAATAAAAGTAAATTTCTCAATTAAATTGTATATTTCATTTCACTCCTTCTTTGTATCTATACAAAGTAGTGATAATTCAATAAAAAATATTCAATTTTATTTATAAAAGTATGCAATCATTTCATCAATGTTTTGTTTTGACGTTGTCACGTTAAACTATCGTCCGTAAACCGACTTTACAGACAATCATATATATATATATATATATATATATATATATATATATATACATACATACATACATATTTCGTTTTTCGCTCATCGCAGGTTTTTGTAGAGAAAGTTATCAAAAATTATATTGAAGAAGTAATCTCAAGTGTGTCACCCAGCCGAGTGAACCCAAACCGGGTCATTCTCCGCGTGATCGCGTCACAGTTAGTTACAGAAACTCTACTTAACAAAAATCTTAACACTGACTGACAACGCACAGTCCGAACAGGTGGACCTCAAGATTTGAAATTTTTATGAATGATTCCTTGAGTACCCAAGGGGTGCGCTGAGGAGGAATTTGTTGAAATTCCAATATTAAAAGGGGGGGGGGGGGGGGGGAGATGGGAAGGTAAAATTTTTATGAAGTGAAATACCACTCACTGACTCACTTATCGCGAATTCTCAGGAACTATAAGAACTACACACTTGAAATCTGGCACGTGTGTACATTTTTCTACGTAAACATCCGATAGGATTTTACGAAAATTTCTTGTTTAGCGAGTATGAGTCATACAGACTAGACCTGGTGTGTGACGTGCTGGCAACACCGTGAACTAAGCTGGTAGAATTATAAATATCTGTTTGACTTTTTACAAACGTCAGATTACATGCAGTATATATCTGGCGATAACATTATATACAGGAAACTAATTCAATATTTACATAATGGTACATCTGTTAAAATTGTCCAGGATAAAAAATGTATTGCATGAAAAAGAGGTAACACATATTGCGGGGTAAAACGGAGCTTAAGAAGGGGAAAGTCAGGTGGTTCCGTAAATTATTTTGCTTTCAGAATTGCTTGTTTTTGCTTATAATTTGCATTTAATCCATTATGTAACTACGGTTCATTGTTAATAAATGCTGTTTATGTAATTTTAACGAATCTTCAGTGTAATTATCGGATAGCGTACTCAATGTCTCGAAGTTTTAAGGGTGATTAGGCCTCACCATATTGTTTTTTTTTTCCTTTCAAATATCAAGCATAGTCTTGCAGAACATCCTCCGAATTATATTTAATGGCACAGACCCTAGTTTTTCGCATTGTTTGCTGTCAGAATTCGTAATCTAGTTGTGATGTTTTTTTTTCGTTGTCTTTGTTAAATTACCAGTTATTGTTTTCTGGTGGTTCCTGACTGTAAATTGTTATAATTTGACAACACCCATCATGTGTTGTTATTGCATTTCCGTGCTGGTATTGTTTATCTAGTGTTCTCTAGGTATGTAGCACTATACAGGTTGTCCCAGATCTCAAAGTCCAGCCGAGATCAGGTTAAAGGTCAATTAATTACGGTGCTGAAACTAAAACATAAAAATATGTCGGAGTTTTTTAGTAATATGCATTCTTTCAAAAGTTTTAAAATGCAAAACCTCCACCAACATTTTAAATACAGTGCTAACTTGTGAGGATAGAATTCTTTTCACTAATTATGCATCAGAAATTCTTGATAGGGTAACTTTGACTTCTCATACTGTAAAAAATTACTTTTCTGAGAAAGTTATTTTCGCAATGAGCCAACTATTAAAATAACTGCTAATTTAGCATCGTAATTTTTTTAAAATAATAAATTGTTGTAGTTACACAAATAATTTTTTTATGTATGAATCGGTAAAGCAGGTTTTTTCATCCATACTTATAGTATGCTTCATTTTATTTTTAATTGTCATAAATAGTTCGGTTATTCGTGATTGCGTAAAACATATTTGTAGTCACAGTATCTAGTAGGGATTTTTAAAAGTTTGAAACTATACTACGACACATATTTTAAAGTTTGATTTTTTATTAAAAACTGTAATTAATTGGCCTATCACCTGTTTTCGGCTTGACGGCGCCAGATATAAGCCACATATTATCTGTTGTTTGGAGAAAGACAGTAAAGTGTCAATAAGTAAAGTTTTTGACCTGACTAGTTGCTAAACCCAGGATTATTTTGCGGATTCATTGGATAGCAAAGTATACTTGCACACGTGTACCTGATTCAGAATGGTGATTGGACAACAGTTCTCTTGGCATGCCCTTGAAGACCCAGAGCCAGTTAGAAACAACGAGAAGAAATGGCTACTCAGTTACGCGTGATCAAAAAATGAGACATTCTTGTCGACTGATGAGAATAAAAAAAAAAGTCGATTATAAAATAATAAGCAAATTGAGTTAAGCCTGGAGTGAAATGAATATCCGGAACAACCGTTGTTCTGTTAATAACCGACAGGCTGTTATCAGGTATTTAATCCTGGGAAAAAATTCAATGTATGTCCTTTTATATCAGAAATTTGGATAGATGATATAAATCATAAGTAGGCCTATAGCAAAAAATTTAAAAAATAAAAATTCTGGCTGGTCGTGTTTAATTTTCTTGTGTACTTACTGTAACTTTTTTTTTTGTAAATGAAACAAAAATTTCATGTAAAATTACAGATATTTTAAAACTTGTACATTTAGATTAAAACAACTGTATCACTACAAATTAGTGTTGCACTACTGGATTCAGATTCTTAGCCGGGCAATAAAGCTTTGGTGTTGTTCGAGTACCTCTAATAGTTAAAGTTATTTGTAAACTGTTCTTGAATAACTTTCCAGTATTAACTGCGCACATAATAATCATTATAAAAAAATCAATCCAATTATTGATTAATCGGTTGCTTAAATAAAACACCTATTAAAATATAAAATAATGCGCCAATTTTTATAGAAAAATACTCATTATCATATCGGAAAACATAAATAACCGTACCCTGTATTACACAAAGTTACATTATCTTTCTTGCTGGTTTAAAACCTGTTTCATGACAGCTGGTTTCCAAAGGAATCTTTTGTAATAAATTCAGTTTTTTTAATTCTGTATACGGTTCTAATGGCTCTCGGGCCGTTTAGGGTGGCGATCGAAAGCTAATTTTTGCGAACGCAGCAGTCCCCCTCCTTCCCTCTCTTACTTCCACCCCATGTCCCCTCTGCGCATCAGCTTGCGTCTCCCTCGAGGCGTTGACAAGGGGTCACAGTTTACGACTGGCCCCGTCGCTACCCTCCGTCGTGGCGACGGCCATGCGCAATTGGCTCACTCCTTCCTTCCTTCCCCTCCTCACTCCTCCTCTTTTGTTCCTGCTGCTGCGTCGACGGGGTGCGAAGAGAACCAACTCCTCCCCCCCCTCCAATGAACCAACCCCTCCGTGCGACAACATAGTGCCTCAAGTCCTCCGTACGTCACATAACTTCTGGCGCCTCCCAACGACTTTCCATTCTCTCTCGGGTTTTTTGGGCGGCGCAAGGACCGAGCGCGCTCCTCTGCGGCCTGCACTTTCCCGCCCGTGTTATTCATTACTTCCCTGCCGGCACTCGACTCGCGACGACATGTTTATCTCCCGCCTCGTCATCCGCCTCACCGCCTCGCCATACAGCAACATCCTGTGCCATCGTTGTTACCATAACAACGACTCGTTCCTCGTCAAATGTATCGGAATTCGAAACGTCGCAGCTGTTGGTTTTCTTTAAGTGGATTCAGAAACCCCTGTGTGCTGTCCGTGGTGATTTTCTGTGGACAGGGGAAGGAGAGACCCCCCTCCCCCCTCTCTCTAACTTTTTTTCTTCGTAGATTCTGTTGTTTGAAGGTAACCCCCGCCTACTGGCTGCCTCAAAGCCCAGAAGCTCAAATGGGGCGTGACACGCTAGTTGCAGGGGGAATGGGGGGGGGGGGGGCATATATTTTGGAATGGCAGCTTATTCTTCGTGAAGTTCGGCCGAGCCCATTTTTCGTTTTCGTGAGATATCTTTAGAAAAAAAAATGAAATAAAGCACTCTAGGAGATACGAAGTTATGGCGTTGGTGTGTGCATTCTTTGCAATGTTAATAATTTAAGTCAAAATGAGTACGACCCCTCACTATCCTCTCCCCCCCCCCCCCCCAATCATCAATTTGTTGGATGGCGTTTTTACGATTCATCACTAGAGGGTTACGTTTTAAGCTACGTAACAAACTGTACGCAACTAAGATTTGTTTTGCCAACGAAATGCTAACCAGAGTGACTGAAACTTTAGAACAGACTCCTTTTCCTTCAATACTCCGTGGTGTGGAGTCGACATGTTTTTATCAGCAAGTGTGTCGGTATATTATACAACACAACACACACTAGACCTTAGAAAACTTATTCATAAAAAAAATTCCTATATTCAATATTTATGCTAATTGGGACTTCCGAGAATTTTGGTTCTTGGGAGGTATAAATTTATAAATGTCTGCTTTTTTATTTTTTATTTGAATAACAAAGCTGACCTGCCATAATCTTTATTTAAAAAACTTACAGGCAAAAAGGTAACTCATTGAGTGGTATAAAGTGCGACGTTTACTCGTGTTTCTAGCGTTTTATCGCTTCTAAGCGAAAGGCTCTGAACTGGCGCGCAATCTTCTGGTCGTGCACAGGATAACTGTGCGATTTGAGCGGTAGCTATAACATTAGGTATCTATATGGTTGAGAAATGAAGCTAAAGACAAGGCCTTTGAGCACTTTCAAGATTCTGTACCGGGTGTTTTATGCCTAAAGAGATCATTCTGAAAATACGCGTTTTTTAAACCATTTTCACTCACCTAATCGTATTATTTAGAAATATTCGTAGACAGACACTTCTCTGATATCTTGAGCGTGGATTTTTTTTTTTTTTTTTTTTTTACTCTGCATAATGTATGTATGTGTGCCAGGGTGGACACGGCTAACAAATTCTACCCAACGAGAAATTTACTTTGAAAAATACAAATTTCTTTTTTTTATATCCTCTTTAATATCTCCAATCATCGAGATAGTAGAGCTCAGCGAACCCGTGATTAGAGCGATAGAAGGGTGGGGGATGGAAACGATTTTAAACTCGCGTGTTTTACGTTCCGTCGCACGTTTCCCGATGGCATCCGGCCGGCAGCGAAGTGGGGGGTCCATCACGTGGTATCGCGCCTCAGTCGCGACGCGACAATACACGGCGGAGGCGCAGTACGCAGTACCTACCCCCAACCCCCTCTCTCGCGCTGTACATGTCGCCTACCGCACCGGGCCCCTGCCATTTGTCGCTAGCGGTTTCTTTGTTCGTTTTTTTTTTGTGAGTACTGGAATCGTGTTCAGCTGGCATCAAATTTTTTTAAATACGTGCTACTTTTATCGTACTCGTACTATTTTCACGGTGCTGGTACCACAATTACGGTACTTGCCTATACCAATATTGTGGTACTTTTATGTTCTATGTATTGATTATCATGGTGTTCAGATGTACCGTAACCTGAATTAAAATGAAATAAATGGTACAGCTAACCCTCTTTTTGTATAAAAAAAACACGTGATATTACCTTTGTAGGTTAGAGAATAGTGTTTTTAACACTAGACAAAAAGTAGTGTTCGCAGTGTTACTGGGAGCAGATTCTTTGCCGTGCATTTATGCTTTGTTTTGTTCCAGTACTTCTAATAGTTAAAGTTATTTGTTTACCGTTTCCTGAATAGCTTTCCAGTATTAACTGTGCACATTAACAAGCATAATGAAACAAAATAAAGTCCAATTATAGAATATAGAATTATCTTTTCCGTTGTTAAAAATTATGCTTCAATGAAACACCAATTAAAATATATAGTTATGCGCCAATTTTCGTAAAAAAAAAAAATACTCAGCATTATCTCGAAAAACGTATTTCATATTATGCTATAATAACCATAGCCATGTGTTGTACAATTATACAGTATCGTTCATGTAGAATTAAACAATATTGTTGGCAACTGGTTTACAAAGGAATCTTTGGTAAGAGTACAGAAAAAAAAAAGTTTTCTGTGTAAATAGAAACCTTCAATATTCGTGTTACTATTTCGTGAAAGTCAATATTTTGCAAATTTTGTTATACTTGTTCACCCCTGTTATTTAAATGACGTGTTATTTGATACACCCAACGGGCCTAGAAAACAATGAAAAGCACAACCCGGAGATTGGTTTTATTCTGACAGTAACCTTTTAACACGTGATATTGTTTAGGTTTAGGCACTTTTTTTTCCAAGATATTTAGGATGCCACCAGAAAATAACTGGAATTTTTCAGGTCACTACATATTGTGGATTTCTGTGGTGTGATTGTTGATTAGCGTATTTATTTTATGAAGGAGTGGTTTGCTATAAATACTGGAAAAAAAAAATCCTTTGTATTCGTGTCAAGTTCATTTTAATAAAGTGTGCTGACTTCTTCATTTTTATGCCCTTTTCTTCCTTTGTCGGCGCGCCGAATTCGCTTTGGTAACCGGGCGGTAAATTGGAGCAGCTGAAAGAAGCTATTGGGAGACTTGAACCTTACAGAGGCCACGCTTGTGAAGGAGAATTTAATAAAACACGGACGTCGCGCGCTCATTGTCTCACGAGAAGGGAAAGTGTGGGACGCGAAGGGAAATGAAAATATATATATTTCCTTTGCGAGGCGCGCTGTTTGGCTCGCGGGTAGGTACTTGTTTTTTGAATTCGGCACTTTCGCAAGCGGTTAATATACTTTCTTTTGTCGTGCGCGTGGGAGTGAGTGGTTGCGACTCCAACTTCTGGCGAGTGAGAAGGACTGTCGTGGGATCGGAACGCGAACGACAGATACGTACCAATGTTGTTCGGCGCTCGCTCGTTCTCAAGCACGAAGACGGGCTTATGTCACCAGCAGAGTTACCGTCCCTTTTGGCCGCGGGGTCGCGGGTTCGATTACAACTTCCCGCCACGACTCTTAATTCCCGAGTAACATCCTAGCTCACGGGACACGGCATTTATTAGGAGTAAGTTCGTGAATGGAACGGAAGTCGCATGGAACGGAAATGTGTAACCGCGGTGCTGCCATCTGTGCCGTGTGGCTCTAACCGTAGTTCAGAAAGACACAGGGAAACTCGATAGTATCAACACTTCAATGAATTTTTAACAAAATAGTACGCAGTATTTTAATAAAAATCCTTGTAGAAAATCAAGTCAAAGCCGGTTTTTTTTTTTAAGTCATTTCGTTCTTAGTTCTTAGCAATGGCGTATGTCCAAAAACTTACATCAAGTCATGCACTCACATTGCACAAATCTTTCAAAGATAATAAGTAATTTACAACCGCTATAAATTCAGAATGTACTGCATAATGAAACATATGATTTTTTTTCCCTGTCAAGACTTGTTTATTATCCAGATACATCTTGAAGCTAAAATATTTTATCCCAATAACATCATCGTGTGGTTTCCAATTTATTAAAATTAATTTTTGCTAATAAATATGCAGCTACAACCCAGTAGCCAAGCTACTTCCGATAGCGTCCGCTAAAACCTGCGACTTTTATTAATAAACACTGAAATTATAAATAGTTTAATAACTGCTCCTATTTAAACCGTACCAAATATTTTGTGGTGAGAATAAAATAAATTTTAGTATAAAAACTTATGTAATAGTGACAAAAAAAAATTCTGTCACTTACAAGCCACAACATGAAAGCAAATATTATTTTAATAATGTTCGCAGGCTTTCACGGCCATTGTCTGAAGTAGCTTGGCTTCTGGATTGTAGCCGTGTCCTTGGCGAATAATTCACCGACGTTTCGGTCGACATTGCAGTCGCCATCATCAGGGAGAAGTTACCTACTGTGAAGTGCTCCCTGATGATGGCGACAGCAATGTCGACCGAAACGTCGGTAAATTATTTTCCAAGCACGCGGCTACAACCCAGAAGCCAAGCCACTTCAAATATGATGTTTTTGTCATCACAAAGTGTTTTTGATATATTCTACACAGACAAAAGTAATTTTTAGTGGTCTAAAAAGGTTTCTAAAGTGTAGAATTAGCTAATTTTATTGAAATTATTTGAAAAAGAAATAAAGCTCGCGTGAACAGTTTCTCTCGGGGAGTGTGAACACCGCTTCGCCCAGCCGGACGGATCTCTGCTTGTTGCGTTCCGGGCCCGCTGTATTTCCGCCGGCCACCGAACAACATATCGACCACAGTCCAACCCCCCACCCCCTCTCTCTGCGCGGTGGCCTTATACGACTGCCTCCGACCTTCTAAGTGCGGTCGCGTCGTTACTCCCTAGCCGGGGGGGGGGGGGGGGGGGGCAGGCGGAAGGGTTGCTGCCGCGCAGACGACGCGGAGGTACACTGTAAAAAAATTATCACCTTAAATTTGCAACGAACACTTGCTAAAACTAACCCAGGTATCTCTGTTCATTCACGAGAACAAGAACAACTTCCTCTTAGGACCCCGCCTACCCGGGCGTGCATACGGTGTGCATAGCTCCAGGAAAAAAAAAAAAAAAACAGGCGATTTTGAAAACTGCCCGGGATATGAGAGTTGTGACTGGTTACGAAAAAAAAATAATTTAAGAATACTATTAGGGCAAATGAGTGGTTCCATTCCCGTATTTAGTTTTTTAACTGTGTTCTTAGAATACTTTTTTTTTAGATATTAAACACCTGGTACAAATTATTAACAGCAATCAGAGGAATTGCTTCACACCTTTATCATCATGTCTCCGCCATATAATGTTTAGGTCACCGCTCATGTGCACGACGATAAGACTGCACGCCAGTCCAGAGGCGACACCGCGCTAGAAGCACCAGCGAGAGTCATGCTTATCATCCCGCCTCGCTAACACAGATAAACCCCAGACTTGAACAACATCTTACGAAAAAAATTTTTAGAGTAATGATGAAAACCTTCTAAAACCAGCAAAATACACCATTTTTATTTCATCGTGCACGATTACCCCGTTTACAACGGGACAATGAACAAAGGGAAGTTAAGTGCTGGCGTATATTTTACGAATAATCGGTTATGTGCAACTAGAAAGAACTTCTTCGTTTATTTGAGATGCATTTTTCGTACAAACTTTCGTGAATTACCGCCATTTCTAACAGTGTAGAAACCCGGTGTGCCTTCTCTGTGGCCAACAACACATCGACGGACCCTCAGAAGCTGTGATCGCTAACCCTGATAGAGTTTTAAGCTTACAGCAAGCCTTCGCCCACAATCCTAAGAAGCTTACTATATAGACTTGGTCATGTAACTTGTCTCAAAATTTGACAGTTTTTTTTTTTTTTTAAATTAGCAACACATACGGGCCTCCAGATCATAGTGGTTTGAGTCTAAAAGTTTGCAGCTTTGAAAGAGCTAAATATATATAACTTATGAAGCTTTCAAGTAATCAATTGGTGTTGGTGTGGCGAACCCACATACGCAAAATTCTTCATTCACACCACAATATTCCGGACTCCGCCGCGTGATGTTTTTTTTACGAGCGCTGAAAGTCACGTGACATTGTTTATGAACACTTAATGTCAGAACCAACAGCGTTTCGTTTGAAAATTTTAATTTTAAATTTACCAACTTAGAACAATGGTTAAAAAATTATCCAGGGATCTTCTTAAAGCACTAAAATTACTTTGATTTGAACATGATTTCACGAGAATGATGCGGCAAAACCTTGAAAAACCTTCGTATTTATTTCTTTCACATGCGTTTTTCCCCCCTTCAACAAACCACAACTAGGAAATGAGAATCACAACGTAGTTTCTAAAAATATCAGTTATCTGGAATACTACGAAGAACTCTTTCTTTATTTTATTTGAATTCTTCGTTTGGCGAAACTCCGTAAATTTACTGTCATTTCTAACAGCGTGTCAGAAGGATACATAGACCATTGGTACTTCTGAGAACAGTCACATGTGAGGCGCAGACTACGGACCACAGCGTCGTGTGTGTTTGTTGGCGTCGCGCGCGGAAGTTACGCCTCTATGCGTGTGCCTCCTTGTGACGTCTGTAGAGCCGCGCGGTCGCACCAGTCGGGCTTCCCTCTCGTCGACAATGCGTCCTTCTGGCGTCGCGTCGGTTCGGCGAACGACGCACGAACACATGGTTCCCAGCAACCGCAACTCTGCACTCGCCCACGGGCTGTCCATTAACACAGCAGCGACAATAGTCTCGGCGGGAGGTGCCGTACAACTGCTCCCGGAGCGAGTTGAACTGTCGTCAACTCTGTGTACGTGTAGTTCTGCTGCCGTGCTGAAGCAAGTTCGGTCGCCGCTGCTTTGTGAACCGATGGCCATGGACCCCGGCAGTGTTTGGCGAATTATTTCAGCGTCTGGCTAAAATTCATAAAGCCTTGTATTTTGACCATACATTCTGCTGATTTCTCAGCGAGAAGTTTTTGGTCCTTGTTATTCGGCACTGCCTGGTTGTCTTACTTCTCCCATAGCTGGGCATCGTTGGCTCGCGGTCCTGGAGGGGCGTGTCTAAATAACTGCGGTCCAATCATGAACACAGTGCGAGAGTGTGAAGTTTGAATTATAATTTGCGACTAAATGAATCCACCAAATTTTCGTACCTCTGCCCAGGTGCACAAATCTGCAGGGCTGGCAAGGAGCCCGCAGTGAGGTTAACGGACCAGTCATCTCTGGATACGGTGCTTGCATGTTGTATACCGCCAATATTTTGGCTTATATGCTTGCAGTAAGCAGATTACTTTAAAATATACAGAGAGTTTTCCATAAGACATGGTTTTGACATCAACCCCGTTCCACCCCATTTATACAGTCCAGCTTTTGCGTTCCGTTGCACAGTGTTCAATGCTGTGAAGGTTATATACACGTAGCACCGGTAGTTCAGTAAGAATGAAGCGTTGATCGTGTACATGTGTGAGGGGAGACGGGAGTGCTCAGAGGAAACACACGCCGGCCTAAGCGGCCCGCCTACTCATTGGTGTATCTGTGTTAGTTTTGCTGGAATGATAAGCGCGACGCTCGCTGGTGCTCCTTGCGCGGTATCGCCTCTAAGCGCAAGGCACTGAATTGGCACACGATCTTCTCGTCGTGCACAGGACAACTGTGAGATTTTAGCGGTGACCGTAACATTATATGGCGGAAAAATAAAGATAAAGGTTTAATGCAAGTCCCTCGAATGCCTTCAAGAATCTGTACCGGCAGTTTTACGCCTAAAAATTATTACGAAAACACACCTAAAAATCATTTTAAAGACTTAACCGTGAAACAAAACTACTTATCGGCCCTCAGAGAATTCTTAAATGCTTTTCGTGAACAGGCACCACTCGGATGTCTGGAGCAGTTTTCAAATCGCGTTGTTTTTTCCTGAAGTTCTGCGCGCCGTGTGTGTGTCCGGAGAGGCGGGGACCTTAGGGCAATGAGCACCACGTTAAGGGCTCCGCCTACCCGGGCACACACACGGTGTGCAGAGCTTCAGGATAAACAACGCGATTTCAAAACTACTCAAGATATCGGGGTGGGGTCTGCTTACGAAAAGCATGTAAGAGTTCGCTGAGGGCCGAAAAGTGCTTTTGATTTTGGATGAAGTTTTAAACTGTAATTTAAGGAGAGTTAAAATGGCTTAAACGCATGTTTTCAGAGTAATTTTTAGGCGTAAAACAACCAGTACAGGTTCTTGAAAACACTTAAGGGACATGCATTACACCTTTATCTTCATTTCTCGGCCATATTACGTTACGGTCACCGCTCAAATTTTACAGTTATCATTTGACGACGAGGAGAATGCGCGTCAGTTCAGAGCCTTGCGCTTAGGGGCTATACCGCGCTAGAAATACCAGCGAGCGTCGCGCTTATCATCCCGCCTCACTAACACACATACATCCCTGACGAGGCGGGCCCCTCAACAACCTGCGAGACACCCGGGTCCGAGCCTGCCGAGGGTTCAAACCCGCAGTGGACTCAGCGCGGCGCGCATGACCTTCGTTCAGGTGCGCGGCGCTGAGTCGGAAGAGAGCCGGAGGAAGACGCCGTGACTCGTGCGGACGGAAGAGAACGCGTCGCGACGGCGGGGGTGCGAGAGAAGACGCCCGCCTGCAGGTCGGCGGCTATGCAAGCCCGCGCGACGCCCGGGCGCTGCTGATAGCGTGACGTCGCTGCCTCAGGCGCCTCCCTCTGTTATCAGTTCGCTCGAAGCAGCTACCTGAACACGTGTCACGAGCGAGGAATGTCGCGCAGAACCTCTCATGATGCCCCACTGAGACCAGGTGATAACCTACGAGATGCCCATAATCAGTCATACAGTCTGAATAGTGTCAAAGAAAATTTCAACAATCCAGTCCTGTAACTGATTTCTATGATAATAACAAAAACCAAACATGGAAACCATCTGAATACAAACCTTTATTATAAACCTTGGTTTATAACATGGTACCTCCAACTCAACCTAATTGTTGTCTGTGTATGGAGTCCAGTCTCTACATGCGTCCCTCGATGGGGTTGTTACCACGAGTCCTGGGGCTTCCCAAACAATGGCCGACATTATGTGGTTATCTTTGTTAAACAACAATGCTAGATTTGGCTCTCAAGTGTGCTCTGGAGCGGCGGAGTCAAGTAGGAATGAAACCCGCTGGGGCATGGTATAGTCAAAAGAACCCTAAGTGTCCAGTGAGGAGCCCTGGCTCTTTCCAGACAGTGGCCGACCATGGCTGGCAGAACTCTGGCAGGCAACGCTAATGGGACAGGCTCTCTAATGTGATCTAGAGTGGTTCAGTCAATCTGGGATGAAAACACTCTGGGGCACAGTATAGTCACAGCAGATCCCCGGGTGACCAGCGAGTGGTCATTGCTCTTTCCAAACCGACCATGGCAAGCACAACTCTGTTGGGCAATGCTAATGGGATAGGCTCTCTAATATGCTCTGGATCGTTTCAATTATTTTCGGACGGAATAAACTCTGGTGCATAGTATAGTCACAATGTCCCCGGGTGACCAGCGAGTGGCCCTTGGTCTTCCCAATCAGTGGCCGATCATGGTTGGCACAACCCTGGTGGGCAATGCTAATGGGACAGGCTCTCTAATGTGCTGTAGAGAGGTGCAGTCAAGATCAGATGACAACATTCTGGAGACTAATATAGTTACAAGATCTCTGGGTGACCAGCGAATGGACCTGTCTTTTCCCAAACAGAGGTCGACCATGGCATGCAGATCTCTGTTGGGAAATATTAATGGGACAGGTTCTCTAAGGTGTCTTAGAGCGGTGCAGTCAAATTAAGATGAAAGCACACTTGGGCATTGTATATTCACAAGATTCCTAGGTGACCACCAGAGGCTCTGGCTTTTCCCAAACATTGGCCGACAGTGGCTGGCATATCTGTGTTGGAAATATTAATGGGACAGGTTTTCTAAGGTGTTCTAGAGCGGTGGTTTCAAGCTGGGATGAAGAAAGTGCTATGGCCGATGGTTTTAATTGACATTGAGGGTCCTGTCTTTGCAGTCTCTTGCCCAAGCAGTAGCTAGAGGTTTTCGGGCCATCGATAGGGCTGTGGTTTGGTCGACAGAAAAAAAGAGTTATTTATTATAGAGAATGTCCATAGAGATGGGTTTTGACTTCGGCCCATCCAGGAGGTACTTATGTAGTCTGCTCATTAAATTGCTGTTTTAATGTTTAGTGGGTTCTAAGCCATGCACTTTGATTGAATTTTGCCTTGCCGCAACCTGTAAGCAAAGCGTGCTTGGTTTTTTAAAGTCAATTATGCAAAAAAACATGCATTTTATTTTTCTCTCACAGGCAGATGAGTTTGCGTTTCGGCTTGCATTTCCACATTCTATTTTAGAAGTTAAGTGTTCTGAAGCAGACGTTATGTTATACAAGGCTACTATTTACTTTAAATCACACACATAACATTTTCACACAATTAACAATCGCTTAGTGAAATCAAGTGGTGTTTTAAAATTAATTAAATATAAATTCCACACGTTTTTCAATAAAAAAAAAATACAATTTTTTTTAGGCAAGGGAATTTTTTTTTAAGCTGTTTTACAGTTTTAGGTTTGGTTATTTAGTTAAAACTCCCTGTTTTATAAATAAACTATCGCAGTTTTGTTTAGCGCTAGTTTTGTGTTGCGTCCAGAGCGCCTCCGTTTCTTGCAGAAATCATGAACCCAGCGTAATTATTTCTATCGCATTTTTAGAAACATTTACATACATTATTTGTTCAACGTTAGCTCATTAGCTGTTCTATTAGCGAACCGTAAGGGGTCTCTGAAGGACAGTCCGGAGACTATTCTCGTGAATAAGGGCGGGGTTATTGTCTGGACGCGAGTGTTACTGTGACGTACGTCACCATCTGGCGCCCGCGGACCTGGGCGGACCTGGGCGGACAAGGCGCCTTGTTCACGCGGAGACAAGTCGGCGTTGAAGGGCAATCAGCGTGCACGTTTAATGGCCTCGTTAGGTTGTTAGTGTAACGAGAGCACATTAGGCGCACAATGAAGGGGGTTCCCTCGTTCCTAATTCACACTATTATATTATGCTCGTTAATGAGCGTTGACATTCTTCAGGAATAGCTGAGCCGCCAGCGATATCTCAGGATTGTTATTTTCGTCCTGCAGTTAGAAAAAAAAGACAGCTCTATTTCGGACCTCATCCGGATCAAAAATATATTTGTTTCAAAACACTTTTATTCCCAGTGAAATCAGTCTTTTCTAAGGGAACGAGATAAAAAAATTATATTTTAATGTTGTTCATAATACAAACTAAATCCTAGAACAATAATAATTCTTACATTAGCTTTGATTTCTAGTTTCATAGAAAAATTATTTTTACGGTAGATAAGTTAAAGATTGTTTGGACTTTGAAAACAGCTGTACAGGAACTTCAGAACGATATTTAGATCGTTGTAATCCCGCTTTGAACAGTTCAAATGACTGCCAGCCAGATCACTGCCGTGTGCATTAATACCTACTATTGGCACGGTTAGTTTCTGTGGCTCTAAAACGCGTGGATAGAAGCTCATGGAGTCTCTTAGGCCGGGTTTATAAACCACGCAAGGAACGCAACGACGTTAGGGACGCAAGAACGCAAGAAAATCACGGTCGCATGACCTCATCAACCCTACAATTTCTTGTCCGGTGTTTCTGCGCGCCAGTCCACAGCCTTGCGATTAGAGGCGATACCGTGCTAGAAGCTTCAGCGAGCGTCGCACTTATCATCCCGCCTCACCGACACATTTGAGACTAGGCGGGTCCCCTCAAGAGGGTGTAATGGGGCGGGTTTCGGGGGGCCCTGCCCTCCGCAGACAGCTCGACGCCCGCCCTGCCCCGTGTTATTGATGGTGCTCTTTGAGGCGGGGAGGTGCATGCTGACAGGAGCACCTTTATGACGTCAGAGCGCGCGTGACGTAGCGCCGTGCCATCAATTACGGGAAATGTGCCGCGCGCCGCTTGTCCAGTGTCGCCAATCTTCCTTATTAAAAAACATACCAATTTCCCCGTGAAACGTCCCTTTTTTAGTTCTGAAGTATTCCACCGCACGTAAAACGTTATTAGAATCCCTACTAATATTATTAATGCGAAAGTCTGTTTGTCCTTTCAAATCGACATATTTGGCATACATATAAATTGTGGGCCGGAGAATGGCATAGTTGCATATAATTATGAAATTCCATCGCTAAGGGATTGAAAAAGGGGTAAATAACGTTTTTATAACTAAAATCATAGGAGGTGGCTCATAGACGCACAAACAGTGAGTTTGTGTCATTTCTCTAGTCCGCCACACGGGCGTATAGCAAGGTCTGGCAACTTCCTATCCTTCTCCTTGGCGAAACCCATCCGCTTAGTTAAGCTAACGGCTTCTAGTAAACTAATGGCGCTAATAACATTTAAGTTAGTTAAGGAGTTTTGTCAATAGATGGCGTTGCCTTAATTTGTAATGTGCTATCGTTTGGTGAGTCCGTCACGTCTTGCCTAGGTGTTACCTGCTTTACCGTAAAATGAAGCTGAAGATTGGCGTTCCGGTTTTGCTGATGCGTAGCCTTGATGCACCGAGATTATGTAATCAATGGGACTTTGATATCAAAATTTCCCGTTTTTCAAGTGTATGTCTTACAGGCTTGAAACTCGGTAGTGCTGTTTCCTTATACTACGATGTGTTTAGCCCTGGCACCGCCGAGTACTGCAGCTAGTTGTTGACGTGACAACGTCTAATAAATCGATGAACTCCGGCTGCACGCACGAAAAAGTGTCCCGTAACGCACATTGTCCCGTTATGCTGTGTCCCGTTACGCTCATTGTACGCTTGCGCCGCATCTATCTCTCTTCCGCTCGATTGGAACAACCATATATTTGACTTTTTCGAGGCACATTAAACTTGAAACACTCCCATTCATTTCCTACTTTTCCTATCATCGTCCTATCCTTTACAGAATAACACAGATTGGAAGAAGTTAAATAGCAAACATGTATAAAAGTTATAGTTTAAGTAATCTCTTCGTTAAAGTAATAATCATATTTGAATTAATGAGTGCAAATAAAAGTAAATTTATCAATTAAATTGTAGATTTCATTTCACTCTTTCTTTGTATCCATACAAAATAGTGATAATTCAATAAAAATGATTCAATTTTATTCATAAAAATATGCAATCATTTTATCAATGTTTTTTATGACGTTGTCACGTTAAACTATCGTCCGTTAACCTACTTTACAGACAACAAATTTTTTTAATAAATTAATCTGTGTAGTGAGTGGCCGCAGCTGTGAGACACTGGACACTCGTTCCAGAGGAGCCGGTTTTGAATACCCGGTCCGACCATACTGAACACGATGTTTTTGTGGTTTTCCGAAAAATCTATCTAGGGAAATTTTGGTATGGTTTCGTGTAACATGCCATGGCTGAATCCTTCTCCAAACATCACTGGTTTTTAACAGGTGTCTGTCGACAATAGATTGAACGCAATTTTAAAAAAAAACTTTTAACGCTCGCTCGATACTTTGAGTCTGGGGGTGTTTTTTTTCTCGGTGTGCTTCCATCCCACCTCCCCCCTCCCACTATCCGTCCGACCTCTCCCCCTCCCTAGCCATGTATTCCGCTCATGATTCATAATAATCTCATGACATTTAATCGCCTCTGAATACCTTGATGTCTGATTGCACTGTATGATATAATAAACTTCAATAACGGACAAAAAATGATAAGTATGCAAACACACAGAAAACCAGCCAAAATCAGGCGATGTCAAAAAATTTAAAACATAAAAGACAGCACAGACAATCCGGTGGAAGGTATTAGTCAAAAAATGTTTACAGCACAGACTGATACTGTGGGCTGACCAGGACGAGACAGTAGCAACAAGAACAGTAAACAAGGACATATAATGACCTTGCGGACAACACAATGACAAATAGAAGAACCCAGTGACGGTACCAAAAATATAAATTTGACAACACAACGACAACATGGAGACGCACAAGCGAACCTTCAGCAAAAAGGTTTGCCGGCCGAATTCAGACTCATTCCGTATTTAGTGAATACTCGGTTTTTATTCTGGGCTAACTACTCTGAAAAAAGAAATCCTCTCGTATACATTGTTAGTGAATTATTACTGGTGTCCATCCCGAAATTGTTTTTTTATTTTATTAACCTGGGTTGTATTTGATTCTGTACATTTTGTGTGGACCATTTGAAAAGTTATTTCATTTTTAAAAAAGGCTACATACTCGTCTTGACAGCAGCTGTCAACAACAACCGGCATTCGCTACGAGAGGTTCAGAACCAATCTCGTATTTTGTGGTGCAAATTTTGCTTTGCCAACTAATTTGTAATATTCTGTGCGTGCAACAGTACTCATTTTTCGTATTCAATCTAAGTAACAAACACTCTTTGAGGTTTGTGAAGCAATATTTATTTGCGCAGTTGTAAAATATGTTTGTATATTCGTGTTTACATGATCTACTTATTTTGTGTTAATGTTTTACTTCGCTTCCTATTAATGGGTAAATTTTTTTGTTTGTTTCAGGAGGTGAGCGGTTAATGGTTGATTCTGTAGTGTTCTGCCTTGTGGTAAGTTAGGAATTTGGTTAAATTTTGTGTCTGTTTGGTTTTATACTGTACGTTTTACTTTAGGCGACCTGTTTTCGTGTTAAATTTTCTGATATTTTCTTTGTAGACTTTAATAAGAATGATGCAGTGTGCGTTATGAAACATTATTTAAGTGTGCACTGTTATCAGCAGAGTAAGAAATAAAATTAAGCTTACGGACTGTACAATAATATATCCACTTCTATAATACTACGAAGGGTTAGTTCTTCGTGCGAATAAAATAGATGTCGAAATTTTACAAAAAAAAAAATTGTGACGAGGCATATCTCCCTTTTAAACTCAAACAGCAGTCCATTTTCACACCATTGATGTCAGCAGCAGTAATTTTCCTATTATTTGCTTAAAGGGTTAAGGTTTTAATTCTGACAGAAACGATTCTATAATATTTCTTAGGTTCCTAGTTCTACTAAAGTTTTGGTCAGATAACACTAAATTTATTCGTTTATACGTGCCTAACACAGCTTTATTTTTTAATTTATTTCGAAGAATTATAAAGTGCGGCAAAGTTCGCTGACATCACTTTGTCTCGTATATTTCTTGACAGTTTCCTATATTTTCCCTATTAAAATGTTAGCTTCAAGCATTAGGTAAGCCTTTTTTTAGACAACTACGTTTTGTTTTGCTTACCGTAGTGACTTGGCATTCCGAACAGGCGCCCGCTTCGTACACCGATACCTCCATTGTGAACGTGACGTTTGGTGTCATCGCGTTGTCCGACCGTCACGGACGGACGGACGCCCTCTTTCATCCGAGCGTCATTTGTTTCTGTCGGCGACCCGTCGCATCCGCCGACCGCGAGGAAGTGTGGGAAGCCTTCTTTTCACAGACTAGAGAGCCAAAACCCGAAGTTCCCCGAAGTTCACGCTTTTTTTTCCGTATCTTTAATGTAGCTATCCTAACCAAATCAACAGTCCACAATGTTTTAAAGTATTTATAATGTAGTTAACCTAACCTTATTGACCATTAGTATCCATTTGTCAACACCGCCATATTTATTTACAATGAACAAAAAAAATAACCGAAGATGCACGATCGGGAGTTTGGCTTCTCGTCGGTGAAAAGAAGGCTTCCCAGGAAGTGTCTTCGGGGCGGCGGAAACCCACCGCAAGTTAAGGCGGTTCCTCCCATTTCAGGTCATGATTTTATATTTATATTAATCACTGATCAACTTTTAGACTTTTTCAATTGTTTAACTTTCACGAAATGAAAAATATATATAGCACAGACTTTTTGCATAATTAGCTGCCAAAGTCACATTTCTAACGTTTTTGGGTTGTACAAATATGGAGAATTTAATTTATTGAAGGAACTGAAACTTTTTAGGTTTAACTGAAATGCCACTGGCTACTTCATGATATGGTTTACATTTCTACCACAAAAACTTTTTCATGTTTCTTGGCTGTCAAAATCGTAACAAATTTGAGAATATTGAAATGCCAGGTAAAATTAATTAATATTTTCTGAAAGAAATTCAGACCAATTCTTGAAGCATTTAAAATTTCGAAATTTTTTTCAAGTTACTGATACATTCATTGTTTTAACCTAACCAAGGTATAAGTTTATTGCATCACTATAAATTATAATACAAAACATTCATCAGTAAATCCCGAAATAACTAATATTTCCACATGTTTGTAGATGTGTATCGCATGAGAATAACCATTCCAGGTGCCGAATACATCAGAATTTCGGACGTTTATTTAATCTTAATAATAATTTGCATTTTTGTAGTAGGTTTTTTACTAAATTATCTTTCAAATAATAGTTTTAAAAAATTGTCATTAACTGCATCAAAACAATAACCATTCTTTTTTCGGAGTAATGAAACAAGTTAAAACCATTACAAGAAACGTTTGAATATAATTATCCCTTTTTGGCAAGAAAATGCTATAGGCCTACGATTTATGTATTCAATGTTTACTCAATTAATGTCATTTAAAAAAAAAATAATGTGCAAATGCGAAGCGCATGAACCTTAATATGGGAAAATATTTTATGGGGGAAATCCAGACTTGAATATTCTGTGTAGACGATTTCGCATTTCAAGTAAAGTGCAGCAAATTTCGACCATGATGTTTGAATACGAGACACTGGGAGACCACATGGGTGAAGGCCGAAGTATAGGTACGTGTGATCTTTGGTGCTATTATTTAAAAAACCGTGAAATTCGAGACACGTTGCATGACACAGATTGAAACTAGGGTGAGTGGGGCCCCCACACCTTGCAGCCTCTGCCTCTGGCGACCTTGGCCGGACGCCAAGGCACGCGGGGGCAGCGGTGCAGTCTCGGAGAGGGGTGGGGGGATGTGAATGCCGGCCAGTGGGGCGGCCCCCAGCCCGGAGTGCGGAAGTGCGCGCCCCTATTGTTCCCTCCCCCTCGCCAGCCGGACAAAACAGTCCGGCGATACAGCGCGGCAGTCGTTACTGCCTGCTCTTCCCCTCCCTCTGCCCCTCCCTTGATGCCTTCCCCCCTGGAGACCTTTGTTTTCGCGTTGCGCCACTCCGAACCTCCTAACGGCATTTGGATGTGTATCGCTCCGCGCGGCTTCACTGGCCTCGCCTCGCTGTTAACGTGTGGCGAAAATGACTTCTTTTTTTTTATGACGATTGTGAAGTGGGATCCAGCATCCGGTGTTTCCGATCATGCGCTCCGGCGATTTGTGACGTCAGAGCGTGTGCCCAGTGTCACTCTATTCGTTGGCCTTAACAATTCTCGACATCCAGGGGAAATTACCACGCGCTCATTGCCTGGTAACTGGTACACCTATAATTCTATAATCCCGTTATTGGTGGATTATGACGTGACAACGTCCAATAAATCGATGAACGCCGGCTGCACGCACGAAAAAGTGTCCCGTTATGCTGTGTCCCGTAACGCTCATTGTACGCTTGCGCCGCATCTATCTCTCATCCACTCGATTGGAACATCCATCGATTTGACTTTTTCGAGGCACATTAAACTTCAAACACTCCCATTCGTTTCCTACTTTTCCTATCATCGTCCTATCCTTAACAGAATAACACAGATTGGAAGAAGTTAAATAGCAAACATGTATAAAAGTTATGGTTAAAAATAATCTCTTCGTTAAAGCAATAAACATATTTTAATTAATGAGTGCAAATAAAAGTAAATTCATAAATTAAATTGTATATTTCATTTCACTCCTTCTTTGTATCCATACAAAATAGTGATAATTCAATAAAAATGATTCAATTTTATTCATAAAAGTATGCAATCATTTCATCAATGTTTTGTTATGACATTGTCACGTTAAACTATCGTCTGTAAACCGACTTTATAGACAACCAATTTTTTAATTGGCTCTGAGTCTCTCAGACGAACAGTGGTCTTATCGAACATGTTTTGAATTTAACCTGTCGTGAAAGTAATCCAAACTTTTTTGGTTTCTTTCACCTCCAGGTTGCCTTTCAACTCTCTAAGCTCACGTATAGAGAGTGGACCATTGGACATATTGCACATTTCAGGAGACCGCTAAATGAATAATTAGATGGCGTCTTAATACAAACGAGTAGCATATAATTGTTCCTCCTGGCCTTGCGTCCTGGTCGTTGTGCTGGTGTCTTGGAGAGTGACGTTGCGCCCGCCATCTTGACAGACATTTGACGTTTACCTTAACCTTGGTCATCATCTTGAATGATCTTGACCCTATGTCGGCCTTACAGGCTATGGCATTTTGTTTTCTAGAACCTTTTGCCATTATTCGTAACAATATTTTCTCTTTTTTGTGTTTGGCACCTCGTCATCAACTTCTTACTTCACTGTGATGGGTGGTTCTTCCTTCTTTTTAATTTTGTCTAGGCGACTAGTGTTTGGTTTAAATGTCTTAATTTTCCTTTCACGTGAAAGTCCGTCTCTTCTAGCGACTAGATATTTTATATGTACTCACTTTATAGCATGAAGGTTACTGGCTAATTCCGACCCTGTACTGGTTAAAAATAGTTTTTAATGCCTTCTTTTTAACGCTTCTGCGTTTATTGATTTCTTCAATACACGAATCAAACACATTTTGGCTGTGTTTAGCAATATATGTTTTTGTTGCTAAGTGAGATAATGAAGCATTCAAACTATCTTGGAAGGTCCTTAAATCGTCATGTCATTGTGCATTCCGGTCGCCACATTCAGGGTAACACTTACATGCTCAGGTTATTGGAAATTCTCCTGCGTTTAAAGAACCTCAGAAGGTAAGTGCTTCCCTGAAGATAGTGGCTGTAAACTGGGGGTAAGATCGGTGAATTTTTTCGCCTTCGATTCGGATTGAACCAACTTTAAACAGTAGCCGCGAAAACCGGTGATCCTTATAATCCCAACATTTGCCCGAATTCATTTCGTAGATATGCCATTGGAAACCGAATTACTAAAGGTCTGTTCGGAAGTCGAATTTGGGTGCTTTGGAATTCTAGTCCAGTGTCTAAACCACAACGCCTCCTTACTCCATCGCTTGCCATGTTTAACATGAATCTTATTCAGCATGATTAGGAGCAGGTGTGAATTTTCACAAAAGGGTGTGTTGCATTGCAATTTATTCGAATTCAACACATGTTAACAACATTTACATCTTGTGATTGGACGATGTTTGTTTAGTCACACGACGACGTGTTCGCCAACGAATCATTCCTTTCCAAAGTCATGTTTGCTGAGCCGTGCTTAGTCCTTCCAAATAATGCCAAGACCTCTCCCGCAGACTGAAAAATAAACAATTTTTTTTTGCCACAACATATGCTTAATTATTCCATTTTTAAGTTCTTTTATGTGTAACACCTTAGCTTTAGAACCAGGTTCTTAGTGGGAATAATTTAGTCAATGGAACGCAAGTCGCAGGTAACGGAAATGTGTTGCCACTGTGCTGCCATCTGTGTCGGATGGCGCGATCCAAAGTTATCAAAAACAAAAGGAAACGTTAAAGTATAAACGTTTTAGTGATTTTTTTTACAAAATGGGCAGTATTGTGATAAAAAGTTTTTAGAAAATCAGGTCCAAAACAGGGGTTTAGTTTTTCTTGAAGCATTTTTCTCTTTTATCGAATTAGTCGAAGTTTCTGCTCCGGCAGCGAATTCTAGCTGTGGGTACAGAATCTACGCGTGATTCAGTCCAGAAATATTGTTGAAAACACAATTTGCGTACATCTTTATCACACTTAGCATTATTTTAAGAATTCTACATTGAATTTCTTGTCCGCGTTTCGTATTATGAGTGTAGGTATTTGAAACACGATATCACATAATTTGCTGGTTAGTTAAGTTAGATGTAACGCATCATTGGTGAGTACAAATACATTCACTTTTTTTGTTTTTTTGTTTTAATGCAGTTCTTGATATTTCACCGTACAAACACTACATGTTACTTCTTATTTTTTTTTTTTGTTTAGCATCACATTCTGTTTGTGATTCAGGCAAATATTTGAAGTAATTTTTTTCAGACTAATTACGTTCTGGTTACTTACAGTAATTTATATATATATATATATATATGTATATTTGTGTTTGTGTATCCTCAGCTAGAGCTAAGTAATGCATACGACTTAAACTTGGTTGGTTTAATAATGTTCGCAGTCTTTCACGGCCATTGTCTAAAGTAGCTTGGCTTCTGGGTTGTAGCCGCGCCCTTGGATACTCATGAGTAGATAACTGCTCCCTGATTGATGATGGTGACTGCAATGTCGACCGAAACATCATCGGTGAATTATTCGCCAAGGACACGGCTACAACCCAGAAGCCAAGCTACTTCCGTGGTTGGTTTTAATTTTTTGAAATATTTCTTTATAAAAATCTGTAATCAGAAAAAGCGAATAAGCCGAAAATGGCGGGTGTAATCCAGCCTAAATGACGATGCCAGCGGTCTCGTGTAGTCTCCGGATTGAACAGACGGGAAGCCACGCTGTCACACTCGCTAATGCGTCGAGAAGTACTAGGAATGCCGCGGGAAAATTATACGAGGGGTTGGGGAGGATATAAGGGGGTGGGGGAAGACAGAAACGCTGTAAAACTGTCGGTGAAAGGGCGAATCGACAACTCCTCCCCCTTCTTCTCTTCGCCATAGCGACCTCGCCCTTTGCCACCATGTCCTTAACTCGTCTCTAGGGAGGGGATGAAATATACGTTAATTATTTTTGAGATTGTCAGCAATGTATGGGAAAGGTAAATGAATAACACCCAGTATAATTTTTCCGTTGAAAAATAATAAAACTAAACTCTTTAAAACAACTTGAGCCAACATGGAACTTAAATTCTGGTTTTGCTAATAATTTATCTTAAGGAAATTGGATGTTATTTCCTAATAAATTATTTTATTAATTATTCTTACAAGGAATTTGACGTTGAATTCATTGTGTGAGGCGGTATATATATATATGTAACAAAAGCTTGACAGCTCAATTGGAATCGAAAGCGTATTGATTAGCAGTTTGTGTTATATGCTAAAGACCAATTCAATTCTTCTTTTGTCCCGTTAATGTCAAGGTATTTGCAGAGAAAATTATGAAAAACGCACGTCTGGGGCCCAGCGGGGGGCAGAGCCCTGGGACATTGCCCGGTTTGCCCGCCTCTGAAGCCGCCCCGTTAGAAAATTTCAGTTACGGTTTTGTGTTGACGTGGATGGTTTTCCGCTGATCCAATCCATCATACCTACGGACCAGGAAAAAAAATCTCGTATTTATTTCAGCGTTGTGCTAGAATCCAAACACACGTAGCTTCATTTTTTGCTTAGGTTTGAAACCGAAATACCGAAACCCATCTGCCCTCAGCGTATTTTTAAATGATTTTCGTAAACAGAAACCACTCTGATACCTTGAGCAGTTTTCAAATATCTTGGTTTCTTGTGAAGCTCTGCGCGTGTTCGATTAGTTTCTGCTTCCTTGCGAAATTATGGCCATTCAGCTGTCCAACTTAAAACAATTTGAAATAATGTATACATTTAATTATTTACTATTCCCCTACCCCCTTCCTACTCCCGCAGGACTTAGTAAGCACCTCACTGTGATTCAGTTATGATTAATGCAATACTAATGCCAAAATCGTTTAAGAAACTTTTTATGAAAATTATGAAGTCCTCCGCCCAGTGAGGTGATTTGTGTCGTAAACCTCCATCCGTAAAACCCTTGAGCCGTGAAACATGATGAATAGGTATAACAAACACTTTAATTTAATATACACGTAAATTTTATTAGAAATTAAATTTATTTTAATTTTCTGCAAATGGATATTATTTGTGATATATATGAAAAATAAAAAATATTAGACAAAATGTTATTTAAAAAATATACTAAGCTATTTACTGATAGAAATCAAGTGACCCAAAAAGAAGAATATACCTAATGCTCTAATTTTAAAAAGGCGTTACTGCATAAAAAAGCAAATCTCAAATAAAAACATTTCGGGCGTAAAAACATACCTATATGATATACATAAAAGAAAAAATTCCAATTATTTAAATAAAATTATAAGCTTTAGAGATATAAGCATATTAAAAAAATTAAAAAAAAAACAAAGATTTTTGAAATGGCGTAAGAAATAAATTCCAAATTTTATCAAAATATTCCCAGTGACGCACACTTAGATTCCCAAAATGGGGAAAAACTATCACTGTTTTTCGTTTAGAACAAAACTTTCTGATATGTAAGCTTTATAAGTAGACTAACTATAAGCATAGTTATTCGTAAGGTGCTTTAGGCGCATATTGGAACATGATGACTATAACAAAATAATTTACTTCAATAACTAAGGCCTGTTCCACTTATGTAGCTGTATTTCAATTGTTTCACTTCCATTTTCTATTGTATACACATCTCTATGGTGTAGGCTGAAATGTGTACTTCATGATACGCTTGTCTCTAAGGTACACATATATCTTCAGCGTTACAGAGTCAGTGAGGAGCGTAACTATATACTGGATAAGCAACGAACTTAATTTTGCTGACCAAACTTAATCTGAAACACACCGGAGCAGTTTAGAGTTACTGTCAGCGCTGTAATGTCTGTGATTCGGGGTAGTATAATCGATGTAGCTTTGCCCCCCCCCCCCCCCCTCCCCACTTTTCTTTACTTGTTGAAATCGTACTTATACTCTCTACTATATATAGAGTTATTAAAATCGTATTAATGTGCGATTCCTTAAGGAGAGCTGGACAGTTTCGAGTTAGCATCTTTGCGGTGGATATTGCAGATAAGTGAGACATTAATGACCTGCTCTGCTGTTACTGGCTAACAGCGGTCATTATGGCCCATTAACTTACAAAAGCTCTATGCCTGGTGTGTTTGCGTGGTTCGACGCCCAAACAAAGACGATGATTGCGTCGTAATGGCGACGAAACCCCACTAACTGCCACAATAATTATAGACAAACTTACATCAAAATTGCTTGATTCAGTGCCCGGTGACGATATTTCTTAATGTAGTACTTGAGTATCGAGCGTATATAGAAACTTATAACAATGGCACTTCAGTTAATTAAACGCACCTATTTATTTTAAGTAAGTTCACGTGTTACATCTAAGTATTTAAAAAAAGCATATTCGCTCAAAACGATATATACATTTTCTAACTTTAAGTTATGTATACAGCATGAAATAAACTAGTTTATAAAGAACTAAAGGAAAAATGAATAAACACTGTAGTTTGAAGGTGTAACTTCAGTATTTCACGGGTGTGAAAGTTATATAATCCTTAAAACTCTAATGATACTATTTTAAAACCATGAACTTTTTTCCTTATACTGCAATTCTTTCAGACGATATAACTTCAATTGTGTAAGTAAGCTCCAAGGAGCACAGTACTGCTCGCTGGTTGTCAAATATATAACTTCATGTTTGTAAGCTCAAAGGAGTACAATGCTGCTCACTAGCTGTCGACGATATAACTTCAAGTTTGTAAGCTCAAAGGAGTACAATGCTGTACGCTAGCTGTCGACGATATAACTTCAAGTTTGTAAGTAAGCTCAAAGGAACGCAGTGCTGCCTCTGGCTTTCGACGATATAACTTCAAGTTAGTAAGAGTAGCTCCAAGGAGCACAGTGCTGCTCGCTAGCTGTCGACGATATAACATCAAGTTTGTATGTAAGCTCCAAGAAGCACAATGCTGCTCGCTGGCTGTCGACGATATAACTTCAAAATGATAAGTAAGCTCCAAGGAGCACAGTGTTGCTCGCTGGGCTGTCGACGAATATTGAGAACTCCAAAACCAGCCGCGTTTGCTGGTTCACGTCCCTGCATAAGACTCATTGTAACTGTTTCAGCCCCGTCGTCTTCTCCATGTTTGTAACTCTTTCAGGGTCATAAAGAGCTCGGTATTCCAATCATCAACGCGAAGCAGATGTACATGCGCTTCAAGTCTACTTTGCCACACAGTGAATCCCGAGATAATCGTAGATTTACCAGTTACTACGGTTCCATACATTTTCCGGCATGTTTGACCACCATTGAAACTTTTTCCCTGGTAAACCACGACCACAGGTTTGTGGCAAAACATTCACAGAGGTGGCAAACAATGGAATTTTCCAGCCAGCGTTCTCTGGAATACAGGTTGTCACCTAACGCTGGTTTTTTCACGAAGAGTGTAAAAAAAAAATCGGGGGAGGGGATTGTTAAAGGTTGTAAATGTAGGTGCGGGGGCTTAGCAACCTGCGCAGAGAATTGATTCGCGTGGAGGATGGGACATTGGTAGTGCTTCTCTTCTCCGTCTACGTTTTCCTCAGTGTTTACCCCTCTTTTTTTCCCCTTTACTGTTCAACCGTCTGGTCACTACCAACCCGGGACATTGCTGCTGAAATATGCCGCAAGCGTGTTTGTTTCCGCAGGACATCACACTGCCCGCTGCCCTATCCACACCACCACCACAACCCCCCCCCCCCCCCCTCACTTTTTCCCCCATCCCCTTTTTCCCTCCTTCCCCCATCCCCTCTATTTTTCCACCGTCTGTGTCCTCTCCGGAGCCCAATCAATACGACAGCACCCACGCCGGCGACATCTCCACACACTCACACATTCACACATTCACACACGCGTGTTTTTTTTTAATTTTTTTTTTCCGCTCCGTCTCGCTCCGCGACGGACCTCATTAACAGTCTCGCTCGCCTTTATCGACCGGGCCCGCTGATTGCGATTCCTCCCTCCCCCCCCCCCCCCCCACCCGTCCTCCACCCACCCAACAGACCCCTTTTTCCAACTATTTGAGGGGCGGGAGCTGGTGTGCTCTCCGCGCATGTCCTGCTGAGAAGCAGACGTCGTGCATCATCCCTCCCCTCTCCACCCTTTCCACATCACCCAACAACCCTAGCACCTCTCACAGCACCACCTGACGGCCCGGTCTCTGGCCAGTGGCGACTGGTGATCTGTGGGGGTCACGTCGACTCGACTCGAATTTGGTTCATTTTTTGATGTGTAACATCTCAGCTCTCGGTATACCATGTGAATACATTGCTGTCATCTGTGGTGGATGGCGCGAACCAAAGTTCTCAAAAAAAAAAAAAAAAGAAAACGTTAAAGTACTAACCCTTTTTTTGTAGTGAATTTTAACAAAATGGACAAAATTTAATAAAATTCCTTGTCAAAAATCAGGTCCAAAACTAGGGTTCACAAAGCCAAAGGGAAACTGTATGGAATTAACTGTTTATTGAATTTTAATAAAATGGGCAGTAGGCCTATTTCAATAAATTTCCTTGACGAAAATCAGGACCAATGCCGGGATTTAGTATTTTTTTCAAGTCTATTTTGATTATATCGCAGACCGTATCTTTATAGTTTAAAAATTTGGTTTGCTTATGAAATGATTCAATAGTAGCTGCTCCGGCAGTGAATTCTGGCGGCGGGTACGGAAACTACGTGTGATTCGCGTCCATAAATGTAGTTGAAAACACAGTTTTGCTTATATTTATCACGCTCGGCATTATTTTTTAAGAATTCTGCTTTGAATTTCGTGTTCCAATTTCGTATTATAAGTGTATTTGATATATGAGAACTCATTAATATTTGCTTAACATCAAGGTTAGATGTTACACATCTCTGACGAACACTGAAAGACTCGTTTGAAATTTTTTTTCTTTGAAAAGTTTCTATGGTTGCTCATTTATATAATAATGTCACATGCAAAGCAACGACTTTTTTTTTACTGTCACCGCAAATTGTTCACAAACACACAAAAGGATATGTTATAGACTATTCGCTATTCACTCTGGTGTCCCCGGTTGCTTTCCACATGAAGCTATACATAACCAAATGAATTAACTGAGTTCGTTATATAGTCATTTTTTTGTGAGAGAAAAAAAAAATTATTTTCTCTAATTTTGTAGATATGGTACTTATTTTTTCCCCTTGTTATCTTTGAACTATCGTTCAGTATTTTTACGACAGCTACTTAATAGTAAAATATATATGACGTGTAAGTTTACACCCTACTTCGCGCATGATTATCAGTTAAATTAAAATTTAAAACTTGGAATCAAAACCGTAAAATTTTAAGTCTTAGTTTTCTAAACAAAGACAAGTCAAAAACTAATATAGTCAAAGCATTGAATTTTTTTTTCATAGCGTTTTAAAATCGATCGTATTTTCGTTACACTTTACTTTTCAAACTATCACCCTGATTTATTTGACGTATTCACGTAAATAAATAAATATACATACATAATTTGAAGCAAACTTATATATTTATATTCATTACTCTTTCATGATCAAGCATTCTTTACGTCATGAAGTTTGAAATTTTCTGAAAATTAAATGATAGCTTATAGCTTACAGTTACTTTTATACATTTTAACAACTATGAACTCTGTCATGCTTTCCGGGGGGTGGGGTGGGGGGGGGGGGGGGGGGGTAACATTTACACCGCTGCACTTTCTACATCCCCTTCACCTTCTTTCGGTAGAGAAGTGAGGAGAGGCATACCTTCAGCTGGGTTTGTAAACTACGCAAGAATTAACACAGATGCAACAGCGCACATGCAACTAACTCAAATAAATAACAGTCGTTTTTAAAGCACACAAGTCTCAAGACGTCACCCTTCTATAACTTAAAATTGTAAAACAATTAAAAAAATATCCCTGGCTTTTTTTCATAATTAATAGTTATCATGAAAACAAAACAATTCTTTAATAATTCGATTTAAAAGTGTTACGTTCTTTCTCAGTATGGAAGTTTAACAAGCGTAAACATGTTATGGATAGTAAAAAGAATATTGTGGGCTTCTGTGCATATAAATTCTGCGTCTAAACGTTTTCCGAAAACTTTTTTTTTTTAAATATAACTGCCGAAAACGCTAGACAAAACGCAAGCCTGTTTGAAAGATGAACAATACTTGCGTTGCGTTATTGCGTCTTACTGCAATTTTTTTGTAAATGGAACAGAAATATTAATGTAAAATTACAGATATTTGCAAATTTTTACATCTACTTGAAAACAACTGTACAACTAAGAAATAGCGTTTGTATTAATACTGGGTTCGGATTCTTACCCGGGCATTTATGCTTTGTGTTGTCTCAGTACCTCCGATGTTAAAGTTATTTGTAAACTGTTTCTTGAATACCTTTCCATTTTTTACTGCGCACATTAATAAGCATGATACAAAAAAATAAAGTCTAATTGTTGAGTATTCGATTATCTTTCCTATGTTGTAAAAATATTATCCTTGAATGAAACATCAAATAAAGTATAAAATTAACCGCCAGTTGTAAGATATAGGCGCTGAGTATTATCTCGAAAAACGTATTTCATATATGCAAAAATAACAACCGTCAGGTGCATGTGTACTTACCATGGTAGTAAATAATTTGAACCACAGCCAGTACATGTTATTGATTGTATAAATATATTTTTATATCCCTTTTAGGTATTTTGTCTACGTACTGGGCTGCAATATGTTTATAATAGTTTTGTAAATGTCAAATCGTAAATCTATGACAAACACTTTTGTTATTGACAGCGTATGCTCAGTAGGTTGAACCTTGGCCGGCACAAGTTGATTAAGGGTGCTAGCTTTGATATTCTTATCAGATTGTTAATTTTTTGTATGTTTTGTTATAGCCGACCTGTAACGAGTATTCAACCCCACCACTCAGGGGTACAGCTGTATAACGATCGATGTCAGTTCGAGAATGAGATGAGATATTCGTTTGTGATATTATACCTGTTAATAAATTGTTGTATTTACGAATTCTACTGGGCACCTAATTTTCCGACACACTCGCATCCGTTCTTTCCTGCCTTGTTAGGGTTTCCTATTCCTTTAGTGATACCCGTGACAAAGTTACAATATATTTCTTGTAGTATCACAAACTATTTTGTGAAAGCTGGTTTTCAAAGGGATCTTCGTAATCGTACAGCGGAGTTTTTGTCGTTATCTTTCCTGCGGATTGGACGAGGTCATAATGTTCACCTGCTGCCTCTGACCGCTGCCCCGTGAGAGGAAGAGGGCGAGGGGAGGAGGTGTTGGGGGGGGGAGGTTTGCTACCCCCTCTCTTCGTCCACCCTTACAGAACCACCCCTCGACACCCTCTCGCATTATATATTATATAACACGCCTGTGACTGGCGAAGGAGCTCGGCGATATCGATCGCTATTGAGAATGAAGAGACACACACACACACACACATGCTAGCGAGGCGCCATCTTAAGATTGCTGTAGAGCCCCCGAGGGCGGGGTAGAGCCTAGCTGTGGGGAGGGGGGAAGAGAATGCTTGGGTGAAGCCTTTTTTCCCCCGTCTTCTACCTCTCCCCCTCCTTTTTTTTTTTTTTTTTTTAGCTCGTATCCGGGCGACATTTAAAATGCTCCAACTCTCTCCTTTCCCTATGTTCGACGGGGGTCTAAGACGCTTGGAAAAGAAAAAAAAATGCGTCGGGTGTGACATTCGTGAAATTTTTTTTTATCCATTGTCTACCGCGCATTCGTGATGTTGAACTGCACATGCAGACACACGAAATTGCTTCTACATTTGATTCCCAGCCAGGCGGTAGAAGGTGGTGGTGATACTGCACTAAATTTTTTTGCTTTCTTATTATGTACCCCCACTGAATGATTTGCAGTGAAAAAAAGAGGTTTCTTGTGGCATCAACAAAAACAATAAAAATGCTTATGTCGAATAAGTAGAGACCGGAAAATTTCGCATATTCATTTGGCAGGTGAGATTAAAAACATGTTTACCATGACTTTGCTTCTTTGAATGGACCACAGTTTATCTGGATGTCTCTGAACCAATGGGAAAACCTTCAACAAACGAAGTATCGAATCACAAGCATCGCAGTCAATACGTCTCGCAATGCAATGAGCAATGATTTGTTAAGTGAGTACAGAAGAGGATTGTGAAGCACATCATCGAAGTCACTGAAACGCGAGTTTTCCCAGACCCTACTATTAAGACACTAGTAAACATAAAAAAAAACACCTTTTCAATCACATAATATTTGGTGGGATACATTTTTGTTTGTTTGTGAGGAATGTAATGTTCAGTTTGAAGTGAAACGGCCCCTCTTTCTCCCAATCCGCCCAACGATTTAATAAATACTTAGAACCTAAAGTAGAGAAACTAATAACCTATGTTTTATAATAGTATCAAATAGGTGTTGGTTGACTGGCATTTCAGTGCAGTAGTTTGTGCGCTCGCTGGTAAAGATTACGTAAAAAAAACTGTCAGCGCTCTGAAATATCTTCAGCTGTAGCTTGAAAATAAATTTGCATTTTTTTTTAATTAATGGCTCCGTCTACCCGGGTATACACGTGTGTGCAGAGCTTTAGAAAAAAAACCACATGATTTGAAAACGGCTCGAGATATCCGAGAGTTGTCTGTTTACGAAAAGCATTTAAGAGTACGCTGAGGGTGAATGAGTAGTTAGTTCCGTTTTTGTGTATCGTTTTAAAATTGTGTTTTAAAGAGTGTAAAAATGCGCGTGTTTTCAGAATAGGTTTTGGCGTGAAACACCCGGTACAGCTTCTTGAAAGAACTCGAGAGACAATCATTCATTGCACTTCTTTATTCATTTCTCTGATCAAACCGCGTAGTTACCGTACGTTGACTTCAGAGGCGATACCGCGCTGGAAGCATCAGTGAGAGTCGCACTTATCGTCCCGTTCCTGAGTAGGCGGGCGCCTTACGAGTGTAGTTTCGTTACGTTTTTGATCCGTGAGGTGTGCCGTGCCGGTATTTCGGGCGACCTTCTGTGACCTGTTTGGTTCCTTTATCCTTAAGACTGTGTCTTCTCTAGGTGCGCGGAGAAAGAGACGCCATTATACAGTTCCAAACAGCGATCGAACCCAAGAACGAGTGGGTGGAAGAGAATTGTGTTGGGGATGTGATGGTAGATAAAGGTTGAGGGGGGTGGTGGGATGGTAGAAAACTCTGGAAAAAAGGAAGGGGAAAAAAAAGATTGCTTCGTGCGAGCGGGGCGGGGATGGTTTGGTAAAAAAGAAAGAAGAGGGGGAGAGCGGAGAATTGAAAGAATGCGCATGAGCCATCAGCGGAGGGAAATCGATACAAATAATGATTTGCTGGAGTGGCGAATATCTAAGTGAGGCGGGAGTGACGTCACACCCGGGCTACCACAGGAGGTTCCTCAAAGCACTGCAGGGGTGCTACCGGTTACCGGGGTCGGGAAGGTGGGAGGTGGAACTGATATTTGGCCAGCGGTTGGTATGTTCCCAGCTCTGTGAGAGAAAAGAGTTGTCGGCGTTACTCATTAAAACGTTCCATTCGCGAGGGGGGAAAAAAATCTGTAAGGGTCAATAGGACTTATACACAGAAAAATATTATCTGTACTTTTACAAAATATTCCGTTGGAAACCAGTTGCCAATAAATATTTAGTAATAATACAATAAACATATCGTAATTTTGTGCATCACAATGACTGTGGTTATTTTTGCATATATTAAATACGTTTTTTGAGATAATACTGAGTATTTCGAACGAAAATTAGCGCATGATATTATATTTTGATGTTTCATTCAAGCACAGTTGTTATAAACCATCAAGCTTTATTATGTGCGTAGTTGATACTGGAAAGTTATTAAAAGAATGCTTTATAAATAACTTTTAACTATTGGAGGTTCTGGGGCAACACAAAGCATAAATTCCCAGGTAAAAATCCGAGAAAAGAATTACTAGTTCAGTCAAATTAGACATGCAAGGTTGCATCAAATCAGGTATTTTTATTTTTTTGCTATGTTATTTATGGTGCAAAGGGAATCCTAAATTCAAGTTCTCGACCTCGGCAGACGACCACGTCATTATCATAAATTAAAAAAATACCTTGAAATTTTTGACCTTTTTTTCTAGGTTTTGTCGATTTTAACCCAGAAGAACTGGTTTTTGGGCAACGATGGTTAAATTCACTTTTGAAGAAGCGCGCTTATTTGTAACAATACAGTTACTATTTTACAAATATATCTGACTAGCTGCAATACCCGGCGTTGCCCGGGCTGAACACAGGGTGTAGTTAGTAATTGTCTTCTTAATTTGAATGTCAAGTGTGAAAATTAATTTAGATCACTTTCAGATCCCGACAGGCGTTGTTCTGCCAGTTTATAGTTATTTACCTGGTCTGTATGTAATTTAGACTTTATAAAGCAATATAGAAAAAAGCTGAAAAATAAGAGATTACTAATATTGAAAAGATTCCATTATCTAGCTAATGCTCGGCCTGCATTGCCATGCCTCATTCAGTTTTGTTTTGTAATATGTTTGAAGTAGTTCCACATATAAAAATTATCTATCCATCTCTCTGTATATATTTATCTCTATCTACATCTATATACATCTATGTATCTCTATCTCTATTTATCTCTTTATATCTACATATATACTTCCCACTATATCTAGGTATATCTTCTATATATCAGTCTCTATATCTCTATACATCTCTATACATTTATCTAACCCATTTCATTCTCTATACCTCACTCTATCTCAACTTATCTCTCCGTCTCTATCTCACTCTATCTCTGTCTCTCTTTTATATTTAAATAAATTGTCTCATGCGTGCGCACTGATACAACAAAATCAGACGAAGTGCAGCTATATAAAATGAAATAAACACATTTTTTTGACACGATTCGTGCTCCAACTATTGAAAAATAGTTATACCATCTATGTAACCTTCATGGGCATGCGCATAACAAATCACCAAAATTTAATCGCAATCGGATGAATGGTATAGGAACGCATACGGCACAAACAAACAAAAATTAAAGACATGAAAAACGCATCAAACGATGGTGCGTTTAAAATTCAAGGCAACTCAATCTATTGACGAAGTTAAGAACAAAACAGTTATTTATTAGCACCTTTATTTTGCTAGCCGCTGCGAGCTCCACTAAGCGGGCTGGTCTCACCAAGGAGAAGGATATGAATTTGCCAGACCTTACTATGTGTATGATCGTGTGTCAGACATAGAGAAATGACACTCACTCACTATTTGTGTGTCTATGACCTATGATTTTTTCTGTTATAAGATGAAATTATCACTTTTTCACTCCCTTGGGGATGGAATTTCTTATTAATATGGGGTCTATGTGTTAATCCAGGTTATCATCTAGCTGTAGGCCAAATTTCATTCAAATCTATTGAGTAGTTTTTACGTGAAAGAGTAACAAACATCCATCCATACTTACAAACTTTCGCGTTTATAATATTAATAGGATTTTACGTTACTGTTTCTGTTCCATTTGCAAGACAATGTCAGAGTGTAGTTGCCTGAAACTACGTAGGACTTTTTTTTGGTTTGGTTCTCTTTATTTGGGATTTATTTATCGTGTAAAATTCCGAGCATTCGCTGTATCTTCTAACGGCGAGGTCGACGGGCGTCAAAACCACACGCGCGCGTGACTCAAGACACGCGTGCGCGCCGTTGGGCGTAAACAGTTGCGGTCTGCGCTATTTCAAGTACCATTCGCGACGACGACCATGAAGTTGGGGGGGGGGGGGGGGATCGACTCTAAATTTGTCCAGCTTTCTCTGCCTGCCGCCCGCGGTAAACATATTTCTCCTCCTCCCCCTTTTTCTCCTCCCCTCCCGCGGCCAAGTTCCGCGTGTGATGTTTCGACACGCTTTCTTCACTTCGCATCGCGGCGTCGTGCACTGAAAAGCCACGTTCTTCATGACGGAGTAAAAAAATAAATGTAACGTAAATATGTTACCGAAAATTCGCAATTTTTATTGCTAGTAATTTTTTTTCTTTGATAGGTATATTTGGTTTGTCGGGGCACTAATAATTCGTTTGAGGTTCCAGTAGCTTCGCTTGCATCACACACCTTTCTATATAGTATATAAAGTGGCAGTAAATACTACTTAATTGTTGCGAGCTTGCTTGGTACTGCATGTAAACTATATAGAGGTGAGAGTAAAGGAACTATTTTTTTTGCGATAATTTTATTTATTTATTTTACAGAACCAATGAAATCTAGATTTTAATATTAACAACAGCAAAAAAAACGAAACTGCATGAGCACATGGAGGTAGATCAAGAGTCGGATCAAGCCCACATGCGCTTGCAAAATTGAACTGAGGAAACAGAAACACTAAACACTAAGTTTTATAGAAACATGTTTTTAATTAACAATAAATATTACTCACTGTTGAAATACTCACACCATAAATAAGAAAACTTCGCTTGTTTCTGTTTCTTCAAACAATTACAACACGCCAATTGTAACACGCCAAATCTCTGAACGAAACATGAAATGCATAACAGGTAGCGCTATATCTATGCGGGGAAATGCAGGGACTGTTTCAACAACGCTCTCTACGATGCTGGTTGAACGAAGAGGAACGCGAGCAAATAAATATAAAATTCGAGGCATTCACAGCTGACTGCACAGGATACGTATTTCTATTTTCCGAAAAACAAGAGCATGCTCACGCACTATGTCTTATTCTTTCGTTCATTTATCTCTCTCGGTCATCGCACATAGACGAAAACGGAAACGAGCCCAGAAACGTATATAGCACAGTGTTCTATTTATATCTCTTTGTGACCAAGTACCTTTTATTATCTGTCCTTTTCGCGTCAGAAAACATTTCACGAAATTTTTTCGTGTGAACGTTTCACCTTTGAATATATATAATGTATAGAAGTCGCGAGTGGATAGGATTTAATCTACGTTTTTCAGAAGCGTATGATGAGCAGCTTGGGAACTTCACCGCTGCAGTGCGCTGCCGTAACGCCCTGTATTGTCTTAGTTGTTATTTACACGTTAGAGCGCAGCGCTGTCGCCTGCTGTCATTCCCCGCACCCCTCATCCATCATTCACTGCAGCTCAACGTCGTTCAACAGGAGGGGGAAGGGGTGTTAGAAGAGTTCGACACTTGTCCGCTAGGGACCACCACAAGTCGATGCCCTAGAGATGGTGGCGATTGCGGCGGTGAATTAACCAACTACCTCAAAACCGTATTATAAATTTTAACCTGGGCTGGCGACTTCTATACAGTATAGGTATATATATTCAAAGGTTTCACTGAGATTTCAGGTTTTTGAAATTTTTACCCTCATCGAGCCCAAGGAAGTTTCACTTAAAAGAAAGAAGAATAAGAGTAGCCTGGCCGGGGGTCGGTGAGAGTGCGTGAGAGCTCGCCGTTTGTCCGGTGACGACGGCCGAGGTGCGAGCTTGAAGCACTGCTGCCGCGGCCTCGAGACCGCCCGTCGTGAAGACACGCTGCCCCTCCTCCGCGCGTGCGTGCGTCCCGTTTTGATTCCTCCACTTGCACGTGGCCTGGTGTTCCTAGCTCGACCAGCGACCCAGCTTCAATAAAACAACAATTAAAACACAAATTTCGTTTGTCTGTAAAGTCGGTTTACGGACGATAGTTTAACGTGACAACGTCATAACAAAACATTGATGAAATGATTGCATACTTTTATGAATAAAATTGAATCAGTTTTATTGAATTATCACTATTTTGTATGGATACAAAGAAGGAGTGAAATGAAATCTACAATTTAATTGATAAATTTAGATTTATTTGCACTCATTAATTCAAATAATTTTTTTACTTTAACGAAGAGATTATTTTAATTATAACTTTTATACATGTTTGCTAATTAACTTCTTCCAATCTGTGTTCTTCTGTTAAGGATAGGACGATGATAGGAAAGTAGGAAACGAATGGGAGTGTTTCAAGTTTAATGTGCCTCGAAAAAGTCAAATCAATGGTTGTTCCAATCGAGTGGAAGAGAGATAGATGCGGAGCAAGCGTACAGTGAGCGTAACGGGACACGGCGTAACGGGACAATGTGCGTAACGGGACACTTTTTCGTGCATGCAGCCGGCGTTCATCGATTAATTATACGTCACGCCAAAAAAAAATTAATATACGCTAATGTTCGTAACATATACGCGGTGTTAATCCAATACAGTTTTTTTTGGACATACGCCATAACAAATTTGCATTGTTTTGTCATCGAAAAAAAATTCAAGAACGCAAATTAATATTTAAAAAAAATGAAAACATAAACCCACAGAGACAAGCCGAAATCACCTGATGACATAAACCCACAGAGGCAAGCCGAAATCACCTGATGACAAACAGTTGAACCCAACGATAAACCTAAACAGGTTTTTGTTTTATTTTAGACAACACAACACAGACGAACACATTCAAACTTAAATATCAGATAACACCGCAATTCCTTTGGAAGGAATTAAGTCATGAAAAAATTAATAACAGCGTAGTCGAACACAGTGGGCTAACAATGACGAGACATTTTCAACAATAACAGTGTATGCAGGCGGACAACAAAACCCGGAACACTCAGCAAAGTTACGAACAAAACGATGAAGATAAACAACATGTATTATGGACAACGCAACGGAAACAACACAGACGAACACAGTAGGTTTCGTTTGTGCTGTCTGAAATTTAAGTTTGAAAGTGTTATCTGTTTAAGATCAGCTGATTTAGTCTTGTTCTCTGTGGTTTTTTTTTTTTTTCATTTTTAATTCTTGTGTTGCGTTCTTGTATTCTTCCCATTACAAATAGTTAAAAACTGCAATGTCGTATGTCCAACAAATTGTATTAATCAAAATTTCCCCATTGCACGAACCATTTAAAGAACGTTTACACAGTATTATCTCGAAAAATCTTATTTGATAATTAAAAATAACCACAGCTTTGTGTTGTACATATGTACAATATATTTATTGTAGCATTATTAACTATTTTTTTGGCAACTGAATTTTGAATGAATCTTTTGTAAAAGTACAGAAAAAAAAAATGTTTTTCTTGCGTGGATACTGCGTGAAGCCTTTCATTTTCCAGCTGATGGTGCGTGCCATGCTTGCGAGACACCCAGTATTTGCATCGCGGTAACAGTTTCAAATGACTGCATTTGGTGGAGGTGAGTGTGTTTAACGATGGAAATATCTGATTCGTACTTGTTGACCATCATCAGCACCACACAAGGTGTCGCGAACTGGTGATGGTGTGGTAGGAAGTGGTTTCAACAACACACGTCAGGGTATCTCCGGACTATTTCCAACTCAGTGGTTTCAAGCCAAGCTGTTTCAGCCACTCGGGTAATAAGCTGCGAAGTTCGTTCATGTAGTCTTTGACATGTTTATAATTGAAGTCAAAAATGAAAACAACTCGTCACCTTCTTTTTCATTGATAGGAAAACAATATTTTTTTTTCGATTGTAATGATTTTTATGGCCGATTTCTTGCTGACGTGGTGTTAACATCTTTGAGAGTTCCTTTCAAGCTATAGAGGGAGAATATGCCACAACATCCTTCAATTTCAAATATTTTGATACTGCTTGGAATAAAGCTGTCAGACTGGATATTTTGGTTTGACTTAGCTTTGGCACCTTGGTGAAGTCAACACTTGAGAAATTGTGTGACTATAATGACTATTGTAGTCATCCGCGTGAAAAAAATGAGTTATTTCCTTGCATTTCTTACAGAGTGGAGACTGTTAGAAAATGTAAAAAAAAAATTGGAATTACAGCAAATAATTTTTTTTTAAAAATCCAAGATGGAGGGAACAGTTTGGCTACATGTTCAATTTTTGAACCAGAGGGAATTCAATTCTAAAGCAGATACCCAGTCCATAGTTCAAACGGATTTTCAATCGATTTTTTAATAATCGATCTTAAGCAGCTGAAAATCGGGTTTTTAATCGATCCGAGCAGTTGGAAAATGTAGGCCTATAGTGTTCCTCAGACACGAGCGCAGCGAAATTTTGCGTCTGTACTCCGTTGCTGTCAGTGTTTTTTCTTCGTGGATCTTGGATCTTGTGACGGCTACATCTTCCCTCCCGGGATTCCCTCGGAACGTGAGGGGTGGGGGGAGGGTGTTGGCTTCTCCAACCCTCGCCTGCCGACTCGTGCATGCGGCTGTCTCATTAAAAGTTGCCAAGTGGCGACCGAAGAAAAGCCGAGGAAAGAAAAGGTCGTCATGGCAACACACGCCCCTCCCCCCTCCCGGGAACTAACTCCCTGTGCCTCGCTCGGGCTTGGAGCAGCGATCGCTTCACGGCCCCACCGGGCTTAACACATGGTTCCCGCCCTGTTTTGAGAATTCCCACCTTGATTTTGACGAAGAACGCCGGTGACTAAATTATCCAGGGATCTTCGTTAGTGAAATAACGGGTGATGGTTTCACGTGCATTCAACATGAATCCACAACAATAACCTCGTTACACCACAAAAACATTGAAAAAACTTGTCAAGTCAACAGCAAGAACATCCTTCTTCCTTGCAATTGACTGTTTGCCCTCTTTTTTACCTCGTTTTTATTAGCTTCACCTGTATGTTTGAATGGACTATGTAATTTTTACCCACTTTTTGACGACCGAATGTGTTTTTAATTTTGCGTACATATAAAGAACCTCTGACAATACAATATTTTAATAACCTAAAACCTGGTGGGGGTCAGAGGGTAAAAAAAAACACTAATTTAGAGATATGGGTAATAACCATGTTTTTTGTGTAACGATGAGGTTGAGACATGGAGGTAATTTTCCCCGGGGTTCACTGTGGCATTGAGGCAGGGGTTAAGAACAGAAAATTTCTTAAATTTTAAAAATCAATGCGTTTTCGATTTGAAATGTTTCCGATTCAAAAGGTCCGGTTTTGGTGGGAAATGTGCTCGGGGGTTCGACTTTCTTTCCCTCCGATGGGGGAGAGGTTAATAATTCCAAATTTAGAAAATTTTAAATACGTATTATTTTATGATTTGGAGTGTTTCCGATCCAATAGATAGGGTTTTAATGGAATATTTGCTGAGGAGGGGTGGAACCCCAGAATCCTCAACTCTCCCGTAACCCGCCTTAGAGGCTGATTTTAAGAAAAACCCCGTGCTCTGTTTATGTGTATGTCATATAAATAACACCCCTCCGAGTTTCAAGCCTGTAGGCATAGGTATACTTGTATGACGGTCAAGAAATTTATTTTACCTAGAACTCACAGATTTAGATCACTCTTACTTTAAATTAGTTTTTTTCAAAACCATAAACGTATTTTTTTTAAATTTAATTTCATAATAATTTTTAACTGGCAAGCTAAAACCATCGTCTTAATTTTTATTAATTGATATATTTTGTGGTAGTGCTGTACTGCTAATGTGCTGTGGTAATAGTGTACGAAATGGGTATTGGCGATTGTAATAAACATGGTGATATTTAAATAATGTTCGGCTGTTGTCGCAGAAGCAACTCTTTAAAAGGAAACAAACACCTCAGTTGTAAATGTGTTGCGCCAGAATGCAGCCTGAGGCTTCAACCGGAGACGCCACTGACATAACTCCTGGAGAGCTCTCGGCAGCCGCGGGACGCGAAGGCACGTCGTGGATGGTCTCAGTTCGCGGACGGCGGGGGGGAGGCGTGGTGTGTTGCCACCGACGAGGAATCTAGAGCCGGCTCCCGCGAGCTGGCCTTCAATGGCGCATTCCCCGCGCGGGTATCCTGCAGAGGCGGCCCGGCGCTGTGGTCGCGTGAGACGGGCCCATGAGGGCCTGGGCGCGCGCTGACGGGACTGCTGCCGGGGGCCTGGGCCCTGGCTGGTCCGAGACAAGCAGCTCGCAGTCCTCGCCTAACGTGTTCTCGTGTCGCAAAAAACACCTTACAACAAAGTCCCGAAAAGTCCTGAAGTTGGTTATCCAGGTATTTGTAGACACCCTGATTGGAGACTGTAGAACAGGGATAGTAGGCCATCTCTGTATTTTACCATGATAGACAGTAGTAATCATTGGCCGGTCCGACGCCAGGCTTCTAGGCTGTGGATTGAGGATGGGGGTCAATGACCGACCTCTCTGACGTCACGGCGGCCATTTTCAACTAAATTTTTTAGAAATATTGAGTCAATTTGAGTCTGTTTTGAGTCGCACATTAATAAGCATAATAAAGCAAAATAAAGTAAATTTATTGAATATGCGATTATCATTACCATGATTTAAAAAAAGCTAGAATGAAACATCAATAAATGTAAAATTAGGCGCCAATTTTCGTAATAAGGGCTCAGTGTTAGCTCGATAAACGTATTTGATATCTGCAAAAATATCCATGTATTGTACCAAGTTACAATATTATTCGTATAGTATTACAAACTATTTCTTGGCCACTGTTTTCAAACGAAATCTTTTCTAAAAGTACAGGCAATTTTTTTTCCGTGCATGGAATTCAGTGCCAATATATTTACTAGACTTTATTAGCTACGAACAGTTGCGTCAATTTTTTTTTTACCGCAATTATATTTAACAGTTAATATCTCGTGAGAATATTTGAGACCAAACACAAAATGAAAGTCAGCTATCGTGATGTGTTTCACGTAACTTCTCTCAAATTCTACTGCTTTCAATAGTAGTACCAGTGGTACCCATTTCGCAACTGTCACTTTGCAAAGCAGCTCATGTAATTGTTTGCGATCACTGTCAACCACATCAAGATGTTAAGAAGCCCTGGTTAAAGAGCAACGGTGGCAGAAGGATACTTAGATCATTTATGCTACTTTTGAGACAAGTCACATGAAACTAGAGGTGGGTTGGGACAGCAATTTTCGGTATCAGACCCAACCTGATACTGATACAGTAATGTACCTAGGTACAAGTCTCTGATACTTCTGTATCAGACTGTCCCAGGAGGCAACAAAGCTCCGCGTACGCATACCGTGCGACCGGAAGGAGAATCTGATACATTATTTATCACGCCCGGTAATTCTCTACCTCTGTTACTCTCATGCCCGCCTGATACAGCCAGTATCAATCAGTACAACATTCTCTGCAGTTCGTCCTGGCCGTGTATCACCATGTTGCGGGCTGTCATGCTTTGTAGTTAGTATCTTTATAGTGAAATAAGGAATGGATAAGTGCACGAAAAAGACTTCATTTGTGTGGAATTTTTTTACGGAAAATAATGAGTTTGCTAATTGTAATTTGTGTAAACAAAAACTGAGTAATAAATCATCGACTATCTGTTTTTTATTTTTTATTTTTGATAAAATCGTGCATTTTTAATGTATGAAAACACTAGTTACTAATTATTTTCGAAAAAAGAAAGTCCATATGTTGATTACATCTGTTATTAGTGTCAACTGAGAATTTATTTGCATTTTCATAGCTGTTAGGTGCACAAATATAAATATTATATCTTGTATTAATGTACTTTTTAATATTAAATTTTCATTAGTTTTATTATTGAACGAGACGGTGCACGCACTGCGCACTGAGCGTACTTTGAAGTAGGAGAATAAACAAAACGACTTGTAACCAGGGCTGCCACTCTGATATTCATGAAAAACCTAGATAACCTACAAAAAAACCCAGACACATGGGTAAAAAACCCAGATGCGTCTAAAATGCTATCGTTGAAAATGTTTGCGTACTAATTCAAAAATATAAACATAACTGGTTTTAATATAAAACAATTAATTACCTTACAAGACTGAAAACGGTTAAATACAACCAATACAAGAAAATTACACTGCAGCAAAATGGCTGTATAAGTAATTCTTGGACCAGTACATATCATAAAAAAACCTACAAATATATACATGACAAAACAAACACCATCACTGCATCCTTTAAACCGGTAATTGTTTTTATAAAACTGCATCATGTACGTTAGTCTTTATTCAGAGTCTGATTCTACAAGATTGGTTTGAAGGTTAATTGTTGCATTGGTTTTGTGTTCTGCAAGCCTCTTTGAAGAATGTGTCTAATTTAATATTCGACTTAGCTTCTTGAAAACTAGTTTTGTGTTTATATGTATTTTTGTGTGTGAAACACATAGACTTGTTTGCATTTATCAAACAGATATTGCAACAGATACAGTAGCTACTACCTTTATTATTGTTTTAGGTATAAAAATATTTAAAATTATAAAAAACCTAGAATTGTTGGAATTCATTATTTAAAAACCCAGAAACCCAAACACCATTGGAAAAACCCAGATCTGGGTGGAAAAACCCATGAGTGGCCCTGCTTGTAACAATATCGCTTTGCGCCTCTCCTTCAAGGCTTCAACGCCTTCCCCTGCGCTTCCTCCCCTACATTCTTTCCCTTCTTTATCACTTATTCGTCGTTCCTGCTCCCTCCCCTTTCACAAGCTCCGCCCAAGTGACCGTCATCTGCGATCGGGTACTGTTTTCATTGGCCGTGGTGTTGTTCCAGCTGAATTCTGAACTGATACTAAAGTCTCTGATACTTTTCAAGTGTACTCGTTTGCCGTTCCTGATACAGGCGCGTATCAGTGCCAAAGTATCAGGTTGATACTTTTCGACCCACCTCTACATGAAACTCACTAAGTACAGGATGTTCACAAAATATAGTCCCTTTTTCAATGATATATTATAATAGTTAAATTTAGACTATTTAAAAAAAATCATCCATCAAACTGAAGGTAAACTAATTTTTTTTTACAAATTTTCAATTTGTGCACCTTTAGTTGTATGACACATCTAACCTCAAGTCAAATTTTCCCCACAATTTTGTAACCACGTCAGTAGCCTCTTCAGTTCTGTGTCTCGACTCGGACAAATCATTAGGTAGCGGCGTAATGTAGACACGATCTTTTAAAACCCTCTAAAGGAAAAACAAAATCGCATGGCGTTATGTCAGTTGTGCGTGGAGGCCAGCGACCAATACGACCAATCCAACGGCCAGGGACATCACTCTTAACGAATTGCAGAACACCAAACGCTTTACGCTCTGGAGTCGCCATTTTGCGTGGATGGCGCTGCAAGCGAGAAAACAACAAAGCAGCATCCGCGCATGCGCTTATCTAAAACTGTTGGAGTTACTCTCTAATTGTGACCTTGAACCAAAACTCTACAACGAATATATAGCTGGGACATTCTTTAATGGGCATGCTGTGTGAATAAAAAATACAAAAATTGAATAACCACCTCACGTTATGTGTGACGTAGCATAACCATCATGATTGAATTTAATATTTCGTATTATGGAGGTGCCACAGAAATTGTCAGTTGGTCAAAACGAAAGATTCCACCTTTCTTGAAGTTGAAGTCGCGGCCCGATTAAGAGGGCGAGAAGGCGAAAAACTCTACAGTGGTTTTTTTTTTTATCTGTTCGTATGTGCGCGGGGGGAGGGGGGTGGACTATTTTTTTTTTTGTTTCCTTGTTCAGTTCCAACGACACCCCGGTTCCCACCTTTCACCGACTCCCCTTTCTTTCCGTAACCGTCCTGTTCGCCAGCTCCAACACTAACCGGTGTCTTTCCTTCTGCCGCCCGACACAAACACTCACTCACACTCACACACACACACACACACGTACATACGGAACAGCAACACCCTCCCCTCCCCACTTTTCTTTTCTCGGTGACCCAGGGATTCTTATCGGACAATTTGCTTGCTTGTCCAAGCTCCTGCCGTTTCCCCTTCTCCTCTTGGACCCTAAAGACTCCCCCCCCCCCCCCCCGGCCGAAAAAATAAACAAGCAAACATCGGGGGCGCCCAAGGCTCGCAACAAAAGAACCAACTGTTTGAACAGCCTGTTAATTGGAGGGCCGATTTCTGATAAACTGGTGGGAAGTCCTTGCTCTGGTCTCTTCTTTCTTTCTTTCTTTCCTCCCCCCCCCCCCTTTTTTTGTCGTTTGCTTCGTGTGGGCCTTTTGTGCTCTCCTTCACGCTGAGCCCCGAGGAAAACTGCCCGTCCACATCACTTCTTCGCCAGTGCTTCTTCTTTATCCCCCCAGTCTTCACCATCGGATCCACCTCCGGAATGCCTGTTAAGGCGGGGGGGGGGGGGAAGGGGACATGCTTCACTTGGCGCTAATTCGGGTCCGCGGGGCATCTGCCCCCGGTCGTCACGCTGCTCGGGAGACACCTGAAGCACGGGGGAAACAAAAGAAAGCCGGGCAACAACAACAATAACCGCCCGGACTTTCTTCTGTCCGCCGCGGCGGGCGCGGCGTCCGTGCAGAACGGCTGAGTCTTGAGGTTCACACAGCCCCGGACAGCAGTCCCCGGACGATTTACCCGAGTTGGGAGGTTCGCTGCTGCGAGCTTCACGAACGATTCTTCCGGTACTCGCCAGACATGTGTGACATCTGACCTCGGGAAACTAGCGAGTTCACGTGTTCACATGTTGCAAATACACTTATAATGTAGGCTACCAAAATCGGACACGAAATAAAATATGGAATTCTTTGAAATTATGGCGAGCGTGGTTAAATATACGCAAATTGTGTTTCAACTAAATTTTCTGGTCGCGAATCACACGTAGTTTCCGCATTCGCCGCTAGAATTCGCTGCCTGAGCAGCTACTTCCACTATTGAATCATTTGATTAGCATACCGAAATTTTAAAATGTATAATAAAAATGCTCTGATACTATAAAGTTTCCCTTTGGCTTTGTGAACTTTGGTTAGCGCCGTCCGCCACTTATTGCAGCCACGTCTTTACACATTTCCGTTTCATTTCCATCGCATCGACGGCGTTACTCCTACAAAATACTACTGTAGACGTTTAACTAAGATGTTACACATAAAACAATAACATTTTGATAAAGTTAAGACATTATTTTGAACATAGAAGAGTATATTTTAATGTCTCTACGTTCACCTGGAGTAGCAGTAGTATCAGAAGAAACAGTAGTACAGGGAGCTGCGGAAAACCAATCACCAGGAAAAAAAAGAACAAAATTTAATTTTTGTAAGAAATCTGTTCAGGCATCACACCCAACCTAACCTACGTCTTGCTTTACAGAAGAAGGAAAAAAAAAAACTGGAGTTGCTAGAACGCCCATCTATTTGGCCGTCTGACTGGGGATTAGTGAATAGAAGATTTTTTTCTCCCCGTAAATAAAATAAAAACCCTTCGCGCATACTTGAGGTTCGTTTCATTCCTATTTCAGCGGCCGAACAGTCTTCACTGAAACAAAACAGTTCGTGGCCTCTACGAAACAATAAAAAAAAGTTTATTCTTAAGAAATATTTTGTTTTAAAACTAAGTTTTATTTTTCAAGTGTCCACAAAGTGGCTTGTTTAGTCTGTCTCATGTACCTTGTGTGGAATTTGAATTTTATTAAAAGTAGTACAAGCTCTGTGTACCCATTTTCCAACTGTCACTTGCGAAGTGCCACATATTTACTTACGGACACTGATAACCTCAAATAGTTGTTTACAAACACTGTTGCCATAACAACGGCGGCAGAAGGAGACGTACCTAGACCATCGGTGCCAGTTTTGATACAAAGTACTCGACACAGACTAAAGTGACAGTATGTGTTGGTTAGATAACTCACAAATGGTTCCGTTGTGACTACAGTACTATTCTGTTGTCACAAAGTGCTGGATGGTTTGGTCAATATTCACAACTTTACTTTGTGACGCACATAAAAAAATATTACTGTGAAGGCATGCACCAGAAAAATTTAAATCGCGGGCTTAGTCTTTTGATTTAACCTGACGTGAATTCCCTCTTTGCGAAAACGAGCATTCATGTTGAAATGAGCAGCTTTTGATGCGATGTGTGATTTTCCCATCTGAGAGATTTTTTTTGTCCAGGGCTGAGTTTTGGGTTGTCTTTACCACTTGTTGTTGTGGAAGACAACATTAAAAAACAAACTAGACTCACCGCGCCTAGAGATTATCACTGGACTTCGTCGGAAACTGCCAGTCTGCTGACTGCGTAACAGAGTTGGGAATAATGAATACTAATGCAAGTATTTGCAACCCTCACATTAAATTTTCTTTGTAAATGGAACAGTAATATCCAATTAAACTTACAGCAATTAATAAATTTATACATTCACACAATAACAACTGTATCATTCCCTAAAAAGTGTTCGCAGTATTTCTCGGTTCGGATTTTTACCCGTACATTTATTCTATGTGGTGTCCCGGTACCTCCAATAGTTAGGTATGTGGAAACCATTACCTGATTTGCTTTATAGTATTAACTGTGCTCATTAATAAACATAATAAAACAAAATAAATTCAAATTATCGCATTTTCTATTATCTTTTCCACGGTTTCAAAAAAAAATGCTCGAATGAAACATGAATTGATACATAAAATTATGCGCCAATTTTCGTAAGAAATACTGAGTATTACCTCGAGAAACGCATTTCATATGTGCAAAAATAACAATAGCCACATTTTGTACAAAGTTAAAATATTTTCTTGTAGTATTACAAACTATTTCTTGGCAACTGATTTCTAAAGGAATCTTTTGCAAAAGTAAACAATTTTTTGACGTGACAACGTCTAATAAATCGATGAACGCCGGCTGCACGCACGAAAAAGTGTCCCACTACGGATGTCCCACTACGGATGTGTTCTGTTTGCTCATTGTACGCATGCGTGGCATCTCTCTTCATGCTCATTGTAGGCATGCGTGGCATCTCTCTTCCACTCGATTGGAACAACCATCGATTTGACTTTTCAATCATATTTTCGTCGTTTGAATTATTAATATTATGTAATTTAACGATCGTCCACCGATTTTCAGCACAATCGGTACGGTTATTTAAAAGTAATGTTGAAAATTCAATACGTTTTAAACCAACAATGGTGTTTTACAGTTACACATAATAATTCAAATTACACCCGGGATCTTTTGCACAATGTTTTAAAAAATATTATAACACATTATAAATATGTTTGGTGTATTTGGGATGCGTATTTGTTATAAAATCGTGTTCATATTATACCCCTACTGTGAACAAAGTTTATATATATATATATATATATATATATATATATATATAACATTTGAAACTGCATAACTGTAGTATGGCCTCGTGGTCGTGTGGTTAGCATCGTAACCTAAAGATTTGTCGGTTCGAAACCCGGCAGGTGCGAAATTTTTTTTGTACTTGTAAATATAAATATGGCGCACGCAACATTCCAAAAGTAATAAATATATTTGAATTAATGAATGCAAATAAAAGTAAATTTATTAATTCAATTGCACATTTCATTTCACTCCTTTGTATACATACAAAATAGTGATAATACAATAAAAATGATTCAATTTTATTCATAAATGTATGTAAAGGTAGATTTTATCATGCAAAAGATTGAAAAATTAAAAAAAAATTCCTCAAAGGATATAATATTTTTAATGCCTAAATGGTTTGGTTGCAAAAACCTATTACGGCTCAGTCTCAGGCCGAATATGATATTTTCTTTTCTTCTGGATCAATCATTTCATCAATGTTTTGTTATGACGTCACGTTAAACTATCGTTCGTAAACCGACTTTACAGACAACCAATTTTTTTTCTGTACTGTCTTGCGGAAGATGCGATTCCATGATCCTAGAGTCTTATGCTGACCGCCCTATGAAGGACGGCACCTCCCTTCTTGCTTAAAAAGAAAAAAAAATTAAGCGAGTCTTTTAGCACTCCAATAAATGTGTAACATCTAACCTCATTAACGAACAAATTCCATGTGTTTTCATGCTGAAAACACACTTATTATACGAAAATCTGGCATGGAATTTAACTTAGAATTTGTTAGAAATAATGCCGAGCGTGAAAAAATACACGCAAACCGTGTTTTAAACTGTATTTGAAGACGCTAATCACACGTAGTTCCCACCTCCGCCGCTAGAATTCGCTGCCGGAGCAGCTACGTCGACTATTGAATCATTTGCTAAGCAGACTGCAATTTTAAACCGTACCTATAATGAAACGGCTTCGATTCAAGCGAAAAAAAAAGCCATAAAAAATACTTAATCCCGTATTTGTACCCGATTTTCGACAAGGAGTTAATATTAAAATACTGGTGGTCGGTACACAATTCTGTTTCTTGACTTCCGTCGCGGTCACGTTGTTACTCCTACCAGATGTAGACCGAGAGCTATGATCAGAAAAGCGTGAAGGAAGACGTCGAAGAGTTTCCCTCCGACTTGACCGCATCCCCCCCCCCCCCCCTGCATGATCGCCCCACTCGCCCGTCGATAACTCGGTTGTCGTCGCTGGCCGCGAGGTGGCAGGGTGGTCGCCCGCTCCCTCACGCACACACGCGCGCACGCACGAGCTCACGTAACTCCTAATAATTGCCACGTGGTTCATCTCCGACCTCGGCCAGGGAAGGAGTTCTCCTCCCCCCCCCCCTTACCCCCCTTGTCCACCCGCCGTCATCCCTTCTGGACGTCGGGTCAGCTCCATGGCAACTCCGCTGATTAAGACGTCGGAAGGGATGGAATGTCTCTTGGTCGGAAAAGAGAGGAAACGGAGGGGGTTGGGAGGAAACGGAATACGTTCGGAGCAAATTAATTTCTTTCAATTAGGACGCGTGTCCTTCGGTCCTGTCCCGCCAGGGTGTCTTCGCTCCACCCCCCCCCCCCCCCCCCCACCTTATTCTCTCCCCTCCTCTACCTTTTCTCACCCACCTCCCGTCGTCAGCCAACGAGAAAGCGTTAGCTTCTCCGCCTTAATGACTTTGCTTGCTCATCTTCTCGCACGACCATGAAGCTTCTTATCTTCCTTTTCTTCTGTGTCCCCCTCCCACCTCCCCCCGGGGGGCACCTCTTCTCATCCGAGCTGCAATTCCAGCGAAGATACAAAATTAAAAAAAAAAAGTTCGTCGGGAACGAACGCTTCCCGGGGCGTCGAGTGACTTATTAATCCGGGAATCCAAGACGTCCTCTCTTTTTTTTTTTTTAATCCCTTGTAGGCAAATTTTCTTGTCCCCTAGCGGGAGGCAGGAGAGACGTAATAATAAAAATTTCGCGAAGGATTTGATTTCCCCCCCTCCCCCCACAACTCCCTTGCCTACTATCAGGTAACTTCACGATTCGTGCTGACGGCCTTTTTTTTTTTTTCTTTTCTGAGTCGCGCTTGCCTGTAGCACGTTTTTTGTGTGTGTGGAAGGGGTGTACTTCGTGACTTAGAAACAACTGCTTAGAAACACACAAGACATAATTTTCTAAGTTATAACACTTCTAATATGTGTGTTTCTAAGTTTTGATAGTTTGGAGTTACGATTCACTTAGTTATGAAGTTTCCAAGTTGTGTAATTCGGCTTTGTATTTTTCTAAGTAAATTGTTTCTAAGTTATGACTGCTCTGAGTTGTGTGTTTCTAAGTTATGTGTGTATCCCACGCTTTTGGTTATTCGCATAGGTTGCCTTCTCCTCAAAGGAATTTGGAGTCACACCCGTCCAGAGAGGTTGGGGAGTGTGACAATGAATCGTATGATTTAATCCAGTATATGGGACACCTATGTCCCAACAGTCATCAAAAATTCTTCAAATACTACAACATAACTGAGTAACACATACATCCACACATCCAAATGTTTACATTACACGTAGTAGGATTTTTTAATCAAAAATGTCAACTATATTACTTAGCACTCGATTACTTTCGGATACTAGAGTAACTACACTCCAATAAAAGAAGTATATATCTTCAAATTATTGCGGTGATTCAAAATTTGACTTTCAAAAATTTCTGTTTGGGGTAGGATTGTACGCGATTTACTAAGGAGAGCCCACTGTTTAAAAGTTAGTTTTAAAAATGGTTTATAAATAAGTTTAAGTTTGCAGAACTCAGAAACTGTTCTCTGGTTTTTATTAAATAATCAGTATCATAGACATCGCACCAACTGTTAGTGCATGGACATGAAAAGGAACTCAAAATATTTTGGCGGAATCAGTGACCTCTTGGACAGAGTCCACACACAGTCCTCAACATACTCGGGTCTTGTGAAATTTATTGGGAAGGTGGTTTGTGAAATTATTCTGCTTCGATAATGTAGTGTTGATGCTCGGTATTTATATAGAAAAAAATTATATATGTTATAATAAATAACACAATGTTATTTATTTTATATATCTTATTTAGTGGTTTTAAGAATTAACCTTTGTATGAGGTCCTTGTACAAAGTTTTAGGTTTCGGAAACTGTTCATAAATCAATTACAATTTGGTTTGGCCAAAACCTTCAAAACCTTAGTTTTTCAAGGATAAATAGAAAACTAGACTTTCTGGGGTGTTTCCTTACCTGCCTGTGAGTAACCACAAAATTTTTTATTTAGTTGAAAGAACTGATTAAAATGATTTAAATTTGAATCATAATGTGTTAAAACTTATACTCTTTATTCGATGGATTTCTACTTATGTCCCTGTAATTAGATTTCACTGTTTGATGAGTTGGTTCCAATAATGTACAGTCAGGTGTACTCGTTGATCTCAGTCAGAGCGGTAAGAAAAAAAAAACACTACGGTGATGGAGTTTTGGTTGGAGAAGGTTGGAATATGCGTAGTTCAGAGAGTTTCGAGATTTTATTTTGATATCTGAGTAAACCATGCTAGTAGGACGAATAATATAAACAAATATAATTCATTGGAATCTTACAGGTTATATAATACGGGCATATCACGTTTACAGTTAGTTACGTACTACTGTTAACATTTTCGTTATTATAAACGCTGTCGACATTTGCCGACAAACGGCATGGATACCAGTGAAAAAACGCGGGCTACAAGGTTCAGCAGAAAGTACCTGAGTTGAGTCACCAGCGTTGCCATGTCTCGATGCTCCGAACTTATTTTAACCAGGGATTTTGATCTTTTTATTCACTGTCCCCGCTGGTATACAGTTTGATCACACACGTGTGCTGCATTCTTTATTGCTAAAAAAAACTTTCAAAGCAGATGCCGAATGTTGATATTTGGTGTTTTTAAAGTTTTACGGTAGTTTTATGTGCAGGATAATTACCCAAAAATCTGAAATGAAATACGCAGATCTGTTACCAAAAAACGAAAATACGATAGCTAGACGTATGAAAATTTCACGTTATTAATTGTAGAGAGACTGGTCTGCATACCATTACACCCTTGGACAACGCCCTCATTGGACAAAGGTAGGTTTTACACGCCCACAAGGACAGAGACCAATAACAACATCACAGAGTTCCAATTACCCAATTACATGCAATCCGGCCGAATGCTAAAATGTGTCAGCAGCCAACGGACAATAGAAACCGTCTTATTTGTGTAAAATATCGTGGAGTTTATTCTTTAGCTAGAAAATAATTCATCGGGTCTCTAATAACGGCCTCCAATAAACAATATCAACACATTAATCTCTTTAAAAATATTAAACCAAAAACTTCTAGGGCGGTATTCCAAGACGTTCGGGCAAGGTAGCGAATAAGCACTGCCTTGTTGGTATACGACCTTAACCTGACTCGCGGGCCGTATTCCAGAACGTGTCCAAACAGAATTTCAGTGAGGAAAAAAATCGGCAAACCGTTTTGATAAATGGTGAGGCTATTATCTGGTTTCACTGCATTCTAGCGGACGTTTTGCTACGATCAATACTATTGTTACTGAAAAAATACTGGAGATAGCAGCACAATCGCATACAAATAGTACCGCATTTATAATTGTCTCAAGTACTTTTAAAGTTGCGAAAATGTCTTGTTATGACCATTAAAGTGTATAAAATGTATTCAAAGATAGTTTTCGATATCATAGAGTTTCATTTGGCACACCAACACATTTGGTAGTACTCCGATGATCATAAAAATAACTGTATATACGAGTTAATGGCGCCAGACGCGGGTTCGCCATCTGGACGAAATCAACGAGAAAGTGAGCTCTGCGCATGCGCGGAATTCGGGAAACAGATCGGCAACGGACACCAAAATATGTTCCTTAAAAACAAGTGACTGACCGTGTCCTATCGTGCACTAGGAATACGGTTAGGGTACAGGTGTAGCGTATTCAACACCTAAACCCCATATTTTTAGTGTTTTCGAATACCGGTCCTAATGTTTGGTTAAAGCTTTAATGAATGTGCATATTTGATAACAGTTACCAGAAGATAACTGCATCTTAACGCCCATCTATAAATATAACGTAAACTACCTGAACACAGAGGGTCCATAAAAATGACCGAGTTTCAATGGTATATTACAACAGGTTAATTTAGCCTATTTACAGCAATTCATACATCAAATCGAAGGTAAATTAACTTAGTTTTCTTTCAGATGTGAACCTTTAGTTCAACGGCGCACATACAACCGCACTTGAGTTAACAACTCCGGAGCAATGGAAGCAATAGCCTCTTCGATTCTGACTTTATGTAAACTTTTGGACATACGCTATTGCTAAGCACATGTATGTCTGTAGAAGAAAACTACAAAAAACTCAAATTAAAAAAACACAAGTTAAGCAAAAAATTGCTGTTGTCAGGATATAAACACCACATAATATTCCATAACAGGAATATCGTCAACAAACAAAGAAAAACAAAGAAAAATGGACTAACAGAACGAAAAAAAAAAAACACAAATGATGACAGCTCAAAAATATTGAACCCAAAAAAAAAATTCAGCACACCAGTTGAAACGAGATAAAAACGCGACAAAAACGAAAAGACGAAACAAACACAATAGTTTGGATTATATGTCTGAACTCTGGCGAATCATTAGGTAGCGACGGAACGTACAAAGCCCCAAAAAAGTCAAATAATCGCATGGCGTTGTGTGAGGTGAACGCGGAGGCCGTCGCGACCATCACGCTGTGTCCCACGAGAATGACGTCGGGCGCCGCGTGAGGCGTGGGCTGCCCAGTGGCCGCCGCTCGCCGTGGGAACACCCTGGAGGTCGGCCTCATCGGCATGCGGGAGACCGCCGTCTCGACGCCCCGGGCTGTGGTGTCCCCGCGGAGGGGGGGGGGGGGGTGTAGTCCGTGTCAATTGGGAGTGAAGGCCGGCATGGTCACTTACTGGCCGCTGGTTAACAAGAGTTCAACATTCACGAGAAGGTGCCGGCGGTGAGGGGGGGGGGGGATAGAAGAGAGTGAATGATTCCTTGTCGAAGAGTTTTCGCAAGTCAAAGAGGTAGCAAGGAGGGGCCGAGAGATAGGGTCAAGTCCCTCGTGCGCTGACATCTGTTCGTGGCGCTAGCGGGTGTCTGAGTGGCTGCGGTGTGTGCGGGGGTCAAGAGTTCGTGACAAGACGTCGATGACCACTTATCCCCTTTCCCCCATCCCGGCAGATTTCTTTCTTTTCTCGGGGAACTGTGTCGACAGCGGTCGTTGCCATGCAGCACGAGTCTTTTAAATGCTCTGAGAGAAAAAAAATATGGGTTTTACGACTTGGAACACCTAATTACGGCACACACAACGCATGACAGGCCTGTATCTGTGTTAGTGAGGCGGGATGGTAAGTGCGACACTTTCTGGTGCTTCTAGCGCGGTGTCGCCTCTGGACTGGCGCGCAGTCTTCTCGTCGTGCACAGGACAGCTGTGAGATCAGAGCGGTAACTATATCTTTTTGTGGCGGAAAAATGTCGATAAAGGTGCAATGCAAGTCCTGTAAGTGCTGTCAAGAATCTGTACTGGTTGTTTAATGCCTAAATAATATTCTGAAAACACGCGTTTTATCAATCTTCACTTTCTAAAAATAGAGTTTAAAAAGTAAATACAGAAACAGTATCACCACTCATCTGCCGTCAGCGAATTCTTATATTATTAAATGCTATTCGTAAACAGACACCGCTCGGATATCTTGAGCAATTATTAAATCGCCTGTGTTTTGTTTCTGAAGCTCTGCACACTGAATGTGGGTCCATGTAGACGGATGCCTTAATATAGGGAATAATATAGCATATCGGATGTTGTAGGTATTAGTCCCTGCGGCACATGTATCTGCTTAAACTATGTTTTGGATCAATCTGTAGCTTGTAAATCATCTAAGACTACAGACATTTCATTGTGTCCTACCTTTTGCTTTTTTATTCACATTTAAGCTGTAGTGGTGATTGCTCCATACCAGAAGTATTTGCAATCTTGCTGATTTCATCAGTGTTGGAATGAACTGAATTGCCAGGTACTTCACTGACTGGGCTATATAAAGCTTATTGCGTTTTTTTTTTTTTTTTTTTTTTTTGTTCGTTGATTTTTCAACCAGCAGAACCCCGCTGAAGGTGAAGAACCCCGTTTCAAGGTGAAGAACCGTAACCTGATTGAAATGGCTTATTCAAAATTAGTGTGTGGGGACTGAGAGGTATGTCTGGAGATAGCAAGAACGCTGTGGGTAATGGTAATGGGAACGATGAACTTTGCCGGCCACTTGCATACCATGACTTGTTACAATGAAGAGCTTTTTTACCATTGAGGGCACAAGGAATTAATGTATGCTCGAATGGTGTAGCCACAATTCAGCATTGTCAAGCGAAATAAGAGAACACACACATTATTTTTATAACGGTGATAGCTATAATACAGTCATTGCCCGGATCAATCTGACAGCGGTAGATAAGTAGGCCTCTAGCTTTTGTCAATACGCGCAAGATTAAACAAATATATTTAGTTTACTTTTTTCATTAACAGTTTTCTTAGATTGCAATGTTGGTAAAGGGCAGAAATAGGGTCAAAATTATTTTTCAATAATCGTGGGATTTTCTCATAATTGAATCAGCACGATGCAGAATGAAATATAATTATAATTTTCATGTAGGCTTACTTCATGAAACTTATTTTTTTACTGTGCCATTTCTGTTTAACATTGTTTATCACTTTGGCTAGTGAAACCTTAAAGAGGGGGAGAAGAAAATGATCCTAAGTGACGTAAAAGGGATAGGATTGTCACAGCAGACAAAGAATGTTGACTTCGTAAACCCTTATTAAGCTAATCGTTCATTAAAATAAGGAAATCACAGTTTTCTATTGAAATCAGCTTGTGTCATATGTCCTAGCTATAGTCTTCGTTTACTACAATTTTTCTTGGCACCTAGTTCTCACCAAAAATAAAATTCAGCTGAGAAATTATACGGACTTATCATTGCAGTATTGGGAGATCTGTTTTACACTAAACTGTAATTTTTTTTTTTTTTTTTTGTAAATTGAACAGAACTATTCACGTAAAATTACAGATACCTATGTGTACACCTGTTCAGTTACATGAAAACCACAGTATCACTACAAAATAGTATTCGCAGTAATTCTGGGTTCGGTTTCTTACCTGGAAATTTATCCAGTACCTCCAATAGCTAAAGTTATTTGCCGACTGTTCCCTATTTGTATACCGTTCACAGAATAGCTTTCCAGTATTAACTGCGCACTTAATAAGCATAATAAAATAAAATAAAGTAGAATTGTTTAATATTCGATTAAATTTTCCATGGTGTAAAATATGTTTGAATGAAACATCAAATAAAATATAAAATTATGCGCCAATTATCGTAAAATATAATCACTATCATCTCGAAAAATGTATTTCATGTGTGGAAAATATAACCATAGCAATGTTTTGTAACGATTTCCAATATATTTCCTGTAGTGTAACGTACTATTTCTTGGCAACTGGTTTACAAAGGAATATGTTGTAAAAATTCAGAATTTTTTTTTCTGGGTAGCTGACTTGTCATCAATAAGCAATGCCCAATAAGGATAAAATTTTAAAACCTTGAAAGCTATGATTTTTGCATTGGTGACTTTTAGCTTATTTCTTAGGGATTTGTTATTGGGAATTTATAATCCTTTTTTGGCGACCAGCTTTGAAATGCTTATCGTTGCTATGACGACCACCGTAGTAATTGTATTCCGGGGAAATTGTAAATCGTATATCGTATCTCGACTCAGTCACGGCGATGTGAAATTATATGTCTGTCAGCGCGTTTGCGAGGCTTAGCGCGGTTGTCTGTGGCCCACGCCATTTGGCTTCGCGCTTTTTTTTTTCTTTTTTATCCACGGACGTTTCCCTCTTTTCCGCTTCGCTTTTCCCAGTTGCCAGGGGTGTCCATCGAACTGGCGCAGAAGGAAGGTTTGCCGAACAATCGCTGCAGCCCACGCCTAGACAGAAGCTCACTTCTCATTGGCAGGGTGTAGTCATACACGCGTTACTGTAGCTCGTGCCAACTTCAAGCAGCTGAAAACTATGTTAGACGATAGACTGAGAGGCATTAAATCTAGTGAAACCGTGAATACAACCCCTCAGACGGGCAGATTTCAAATAACTTTTGATAGTGAAATGGAAAAAAAAAAAAAAAAAAGTATTTATTTATATGCAAGATCAGGACGGACACAACAGATTCACGCCTCTAAGCAGGAGAGAATTAAGAGAATTTATGAAATTAGCATTCGATTTAGCTCAGCATCTAAAGTTGCCTCACTAGTTTAAAACCTTATAGAAATCTACTCGTGGAGAAAAGAAAAGACTTAAGACAAAAGGATTGTATCAGAGAAGAGAAGGTCTGAAATAAATGAAAAGAGAGGTGGAAAAATCAAGAAAATAAGAAAGTTCAGGGCCACTGGAGAAATGTAAAGAAAGAAAGAAGAGAAAATCAATATAAAACATATAAAGAAACCAGGATAAAAGCCTACAGAATACAAAACAGAGTGTATCATTTGTTGTGAATCATTTGAAGGAGACTGAGTGCAGTGAGTCGAATGTAAAGTTTGGTCACATGTTGTATGTATATCTCAAGAAGACATGTTATATATTAATGTGACCTTTGCAGAAAGTGAATTTATTCTGAAACTAGTGTTATGAAATTATCCCATGTTACGATGTTTTCCTTATGAAAAATAATATTATAATTACTGTACAATCTTCGTTCGAGTAATATTAAAATCAAATTATTGTTTTTTCTTAGTTTCTTGGATTAAAATGTTATTATATTCAAAATATTAGTCGTTAAGACCTTAAAACTTCTAAAATAATGGCTGGTCGGTACTGGACAACAATATTTTGCATTCAACAAAATAAAGCCTTTTTATATTTGGAAATAAAAAAAAGATTTCTAATAAATTCAAGAAACACACACACACACACATATATATATATATATATGTGTGTGTGTGTGTGTGTGCGTGTGCGTGTGTGTGTGTTACTAAAGATATAGTTAAGGTAACAGATTAATGTTTTTTTTTAATGCTATATTTAAATACATTACCTTAATTACCGTACAAAAGCTCAAGGTGGTCGGTACTGTGAGAATCTCCCCCACATGGGCGCTGCGTGTTGCCGCTTGTCAAGCTGATGGGTCTCTCAGGTTTGCTGGACACCCTATACATTGTTTGCACTGTCAACTCTATACTTCATGGAAGTGACTGCACAGAAAAAAAAAATGTCTGTACTTTTAAAAAATATTCCTTTGGAAACCTGTTGCCAAAAAAAATAGTTTAAAATACTACATGAAATATATTCTAACAATGTTACTGTACTAGATAAACGTCCTAGCTATTCATGACCGGGGCAGAATTCAGAACCAATAATTAAGTATACAGCTACTTGTATAATCTGTCACATTATTGGAGAAAAAAAAATTATGAGGAGCTGAGTCATGTAACATGATCATCCCTGATTAGATATCAGAGAAATGGTCGAAAGGATATGTTAAGTGTGTAAATTCCGTCTGCTCCTGAAACATAAGACCTTTGCCATATTGCCAACATAGTGATTCAGTCTTCTCACTCAGATATGGGTCATTGCGTTGACACGATCCTCGTCGTTGTGGTAGACGTGTAATTTTTAACACGTGTGTGAGGAAAGTATGAAGTAATTTTAATCGAAACATTCGCCCACCACTCTCCTTCTATCACGTTATCACATCCTTTGTGAGAATGCTTGATGTTAATTCTTGTATGCAGATTCTCACCCATCAGACCATTGGACTGTCGCATCCTTTAAAAGTATGCTAATGCTAATTCTTGTATGGTGAATGTATTGTGCCGGTATGTAAAGATAAAATTTTCCAATGTGGTGAAAACATATAATTTTTACCTTTAAGTATTATCTAACTGTGAATAAGAGAGCTAGCTTACGTATAAGTTAAATTACTTAATTTTATGATCCTGCAAAAGATACTTTTTAATATTTTTTTATGTACTCGCATACCCCATGGCGTAACTTAAAGCTTCAAATGTAATTCTAAAAAAAAATGTATTTTACGGTTGCCAAGAGACTTATCCTATTTATGTTCAATTTTTTTTAAGGAAGTTCGTTGCTAGTTCTACATATAAATACGCTATTTACAAATAATTTACTCTTTCTTCGGTTACTATTGAATAATAATAATGAAAGTACTCATAAGTTTTGAAGATTTGAGGTAGAATGTGCATTTAGTTTACGAAAATTAAGAATATCGTAATGATACACGAATGAACGCAATGGCTCCGAACGTGATAAACCCAGAACGCAATTGCCGTCTGGCAGGACGTTAGTTCCTTTTTGAGCTTCCTTCCAAGCGTGTAAATTGCTCGTGTCCTGATGTTCATCGCATGCATGTTATCAACTATCTCTCTCTCTCTCTCTCTCTCTCTCAAACACCCCCTCCCCCCCCCTCCCGGGGCGTGTAGCGCTGGGGTTTGCCCGCGCTGCCCCTACAACACCAGGCGCACGCAACCGGCAGTACACTATTCGCACACAACTCCAGCACTGTAGAGTGAATACAGGATTTGTACGCCAATCACGATAGCGCGGCGGCGGCGGCGGCGGCGCGAACGTTTCCAACCAATCACGTTCGACACATCCGTAACGTCATCGCGACAAAAAATTGCGGACGCGACAGACTTCCCGATTAGAAACATGTTCTATTTCCATGGTGTGTCAGAATTTGGTTTTCTAAAGTTGGATAAACTGGCGCATCAGAAATTATGTCTGTTATTTTTCTTGTGTTTTTAAGGTTTTGTTTACTTAATTAGTCTGTGAAATCTCAGAATTGTGTTTACGCAAAATTTTTAAATTAAAAAAAAATTCTCTCAAACATATGGATTTAAAAAAAAACACCGCAAGCATCGATGGCCGTAGTATGGTGCGTAGCTAACTGCAAGGAACCATGTTATTTAAAATAGTTAAGTTTTGGTTGTCGCGCTTGTTCACCATAACACGATATTTTGCTGTCGCATGGCCATATTCGCATCGCGCCGTCGCGTCGCGCTATTGTGATTTCAGCACGACTCGTCAGGAATGATATCTTCTCCGCTATTTTTTATTTTTTATACATACTTCATAACTTAATTTTACTATCAAGTGTTCATTTAAACATGGTCTCATACAGGCACAAAGAATTTCTTTTAACGTTTCTTATAAAATGTATTTAACTGTGGTTAGTTTTCTTGTATCTGTAACCATAATTCAATATTATAATTAATAACTTTCCTGTTCTTTTATATCTCACGGGAAGCAAAGCGGATACCACTTAATATGTACCATTACCAGAACATTCGTTTGGTTTGTCTTGATAATCTTTGATTTTTAATATTTTAGCATTAAAGTAAGTTACGAAACATAAAACAAAATTATCCAGCATCACTGGGTCATTTACATTATGGATTTTAGTGTCAAAAGTTTTGCAATGATTTCAAGTATGAATTATTTGTCCAAATTTTTGACGTAATGGAAAATAAATCGTTTCATTTACCAACAAATACCAGTCTGTAACCGCCCAAAAAACTGATTATTTCAGCAAGAAATTATTTCTGTCAAAATAATATCAGTCTACGAATATTGACTTAAGCAAGTGCACAAAACTTTTCAGCTTTAGAATGTAATACGGAAGTACTTCGTACTGTGGGTAAATTTTTGGAAAATAAATTACTCGGTGCTATCATAAAACCTAATTAGACATTTATTTCGCCTCACTTGCATGGTTATGTGGCGTTCGTTATTTCAAGCAGTAGAGGAAATGAATTAAAATTTCTGAATTCAATTTTGTGAACGGATGCACTAGCGTTTATAAAAAAAAAATTATCTGCAAGTATAAATAACTTCTAGCAATTCGCTGTAGTAAAAAAAAAAGATTAAAAAACGTTTTTATCCTTATAAAATATGTTATAACCTTCGGTAAATTCATATGTGAACAATCTCAAAAACCATAAAACATTTCAATCGCCAAAGATTACTCACACACACACACACACACACACTTTGGTACCTTCAATGGTAATGTTTTACTGGCAGTACACCTGTTTTATGGAAAGCAATCTACAGTCTTAAACACAGAATCTACAGAATCAATTGATGGAAGGAACTCAGTTATTTTTATTTACATTTTTAAACAAGCATTGAAGTCCACTACAAAATCAAAATTAAGAAATTCAGTAAACTGGAATATTTCTTGCTGTCACAGACCATGTCCATCTATTCGTCAGCCTGCAACGTGATAGTTTTAATAGTTTGAGCTTCACCGCGGTCACGCGTGTTAGTTTTCAAACCGCTGCAACTAAGCCTTCCCGCAATAACATTAAATTTTCTCTGAACTTCCAGTTCCTTGGATACAACTCAAACAAAATGATTGGACAATATGCTAGTAAGTTACTGCTGTAGTGCTTTCTATAGTTTATAGATAGGGGCAGGCATTTTTCGCGAAAAGATCTGAACACTTATTAGACTGCAACAATGTATATCTGAACCCGCGGTTTCTTCCTTGTGATTGGCGGCCGTCTGCGAGAGAAGTCGTTGCCTTATTTTACCGAGCCACTCAGAACGCGTTTATTTCCACACTGAATCACTGTGATTGGTGTTGTTACAATCGATATGCACCTGGGAGAAACTCACCCAATCACGAAACACAGACGATGCTATAATGTTTTAATTTTCATCTATTCTCGAAATCTTTTCGCGAAATCTGCATGCCCCTATTTATAGACTGCGTGTGTTCGTGGTAGCCAACACAGAAAGGGTTCGTATCGCGATTATTGCCATTTAGAATTCGGTTAGGTACGGCTTCTGGAACACCCGGTGGATCCTTACCATAGGTCATAGTCCCTGACATCTCTAATCTGTTAAATCTGTTAGTGTCGTCGTTTTTCCGTCGAGGAAAAGGCAGATGTCAGTTAATAAAACACAGCAGTGAATGCGTTTCGCCCGGGGGGTTTGAAAGCGTGTTCGGCACTTCTCGCGGGTGTTTTTGGCCACCCCTTCGATCTCCATCCCCCCCGCGAAGACACAAGAAGTCGGCGCCCACCATGCCTCATCCCTTCCCGATCCCACCCTTATAGAAACCCCCCTTCCCTTCTCACTCTTTCCTTCTCCTGCCCGCCGGATTAATCGGCCCGTGTTTAGCCGAGCATCAATTAAGGAAATGGATCCGCTCCGTCTTTTACCCTGCAACCCCCTGCTCTCTCCGGAACACCCCAGCTTCTGCCCCGTTCCGCGGAAACCCACCCCCAGTTGTCCCTCCCCCCTAGCCACTGCCCCTCGAGTTGTCCATTCTTCATCCCCCGCGCGGCTGTCCGAGGCGCGCCCAGCGTGCGAGTGGTGACTGGTTGGAGTCGGCTCTTCCAGGAGCGACCACCTCCCCCCTCCCCACGTCGCAGCACGGGCCCACAACTGAATAAAGTAACGTCTTAGCGATGACTCGGCGGGGGCGACTTCGTGATTGCGACGGAAGTCGAGGAACGTAAACGTGTTATAACAACCGCGGTGCTGCCATCTGTGTCGGATGGCGCTAACCAAAGTTAACAAAAACAAATGGATAATTCATAATAATGTTCGCAGGCTTTCACGGCCATTGTCTGAAGTAGCTTGGCTTCTGGGTTGTAGTCGTGTCCTTGGAAAATAGTTCACCGACGTTTCGGTCGACATTGCAGTCGCCATCATCACGGAGCAGTTACCTACTGCTCCCTGATGATGGCGACTGCAATGTCGACCAAAGCGTCGGTGAACTATTTGCCAAGGACACGGCTACAACCCAGAAGCCAAGCTTCTTTGGATAATTCACAGTAAAAATTTTAAATGAATTTTACCAAGATGGGCAGTATTTCAATGAAATTCCTTGTCGAAATTCAGGTCCAAAGTCGGGGTTTAGTAATTTATTTTTTCAAGTCTCTTTCGCTGGTTTTTTTTTTGGAGCCGTTTCATTAAATTGTTTACAATTTTTCTTTGCAAACAGAATGATTCGATATTCGACGTAGTGATTAGCGACCAGGGGCGCAACAACTAAATATCCAAAAGGGGGGGGGGGGGGCAATATACCTTTTTATAAAGAATCATCGATCCCCCCTATAGAAGCGGGGGATCCGGGGGACCTCCCCCGGGAAAAATTGTATTTCAAGGTGGAAAATGGTGCTATTTAAGCAGTTTTATTACCTAAAAATTGATTACACAGCACTTTCTTTGCCCCCGTTTGCCCCCACTTCAAGGTTTCAGAGGGGGGGCAAAATACCCTTGCCCCCCCCCCCCCTGTTGTTGCGCCACTGTTCGTGACCATTGAACACGATTTGCTTACATTTATTACGCTCGGCATTATTTTTAAGTATTTCTACGTTAAATGTCGTGTCCGAGTTTCGTGGTATAAGTAAGTGTATTTGCAACATGAGAACACGTGAATTTGCTGGTTACGTAGGTTAGGTGTTTTACATCACTGGTGAGAACTAAAAGACTCGCTCACATTTTGTTTTATTTATATGGTAAAATAAAAAGGCTTAGTAAACAAAGGTCTCCATCTTGGTTTCAACCGTTTTTGTGCCGTAACATGTTTTTATCGTTTACTTATGGAAATTTGGCTTCTTAATGAGAATATCACACATTAAGTTATGTACCAAAGCCCTTATGTTGTGTTTGTTAACATTATTTTTAATAATACACATATTTTTATTATTTTCAAAAACTTATTGTATACAAAAGTCAGTAACTTTTCAGAGGAAGCTATTTGTAACAGTCAATTACTTTTAACTTCAGATATTCCATTAAATTATGAACTGTGTTTTAACTATGCCAAATTTTGAACATTAAACAATAGAAAATTATTATGGTAAAAATATGTTGAAACCAAGATGGCGCCTTTTTTTCCTATCCCTGCTTCTTAACTAAATTTATTAGAGTTACGCTTAATTACAGTGTACTTTTATTTTGTTCAGTAAATAAATCGTTTTTTTTTGTTAGGTTACGTACTTGCTGGTACTTTCTTCCTTTGTGAAATGAGATCGTATCACCTGCTTGACCGCAGGAGAGAAGCAACCAATCAACGAGATGGAACACGGTGGTAGGTTCTGAACAAACGGGAACATTCACTTTCGGAAGCGAATAACGAATTCGGTCTTGAAATGCCCATCTTCCTTCGCGCACCCTTGTCGCCGGTCTTTTTCTTTGTGGTTGTGCTTTTGACACTAACTGTCACGCCAGCTTTTGCCACGGTCTGTAACCCTTCTACAACGCCATTATCATAACAAATTTCTACCCCTTCTCCGGGCCAACCTTCCCGATTCCACACATCAGCAAGTCTTGCATTTCTTATGAACAGATGAATAGTTTACTCCTGGGAGAAGGGTTAAAGGGAGGCTAGTGTTTACTCTACAGCCCCTTTCGTCGTATTAAGTCATGCGTGTTCCAATTCTCCTTGCCTGCGGGGATGCCACTAATGCCCATGTAATGTTTGCTTGGATACAGAGTTTTCCGGATCTAGGCATATACCCACTGTGTTGGGTTTTGTCGTGTGCTTTAATTACGATACGGTAGCTACACAAAAAAATGCCAGATAAGTTAAAACTCGTGTAATCCTTATAATTTTATTTTTATTAACTATCACTAGTTGCTTTCTTGAAACAACAAAAAAAAAGGGGGGAGGGGAGGTAAGCGTTAAAAATAAGGTGTTGCTACGACTTTATTAGCTAGGATAATTTATGCAAATGATGTCAGTATCTGCGATGGTTTTGCAAAATACAAGAGGAATGTTCACGTTTTACTTTTGTTACTTGATTAAGGTCATACAGATTATTAATATTTATTTTTTTCAATTCGTCCTAGAAGATAACCAACGGCCAATACGTTACATCGCTGCCACCGAAGCCTAGTTGTGTACTTTGTGTCACGTAACTTATCTCAATTTTCACAATTTCACAGATCACAAAAGTAGTACCTACCATTGGTCTACGTATCCTCTGCAAATTTTTGTTTTGTAATCAGTGTATCTAAACCACTTCATGTAGTATTTTTAGTGCTCGGCAACGACCATTAAGTGATGCTTTAAATAAGAACTTATTTTGAGATGTCTAAAATCAAATATTCTTCACATAGGATGGCACAATTTTTTTTATACAATAAGCGCCAGTCTCTATTTTGTTTATAAATAATAAAGATTTTTTTTTTGTTTTCTTTTTACAGTAACGAAATTTGTAGGATAACATACACTGGCCACATACTCCGCTGCCAGTCAGCCACTAGAGACTAGAGAAGAAAAGGAAAACAGACACTACTTTGATACGACACGCAAAGCCCACGGCCGAAGCGTGGGTGACACTTGCTTGTAATTGGACGCAACTCGCCTTGCGAAGACGTGCGCGGGGACCATCAATCCGAGCGATGATTGACAGCAGCCTCGCGACGCGCGGCCGTCTCCGCCAGGAATTTTAATATCCGCGTGCTTCTAGCGCGGGGTTTGGGGAGGAGGGAGGGTGTGTGGGGTGGAGGGGAGGAGTGGGGGTTTAATCATGCCCGCGAGGGCGCCGGGACGCCATCCCCGGGAGCAGCGAGGCGTCGCGCGAGCCTTCCGCGCGCGTCCGGCGAGGAGTCACTCCGCGCCGCCGCGGTGTTCGCGGTGACGCGGCCACGCTGCTGCTGGGAAGCCTGAGATGTACATCAAGTTCTGTCCCTGCCCGAACACGCCCGAATATTCACCTTCGGCCAACCTCGGGATTATTTATACATATTTATATTTCTCTGTTTATTTTAATGTAGCTATACTAACCTAACTAACCGTCCATAGTGTTTCAAAGTGTTTTAATGTCGCTAACATAACCGACCACTTGTAATATTTGAATTCACTTTTTCCTGCGCAAAAATAAAACAAATCCCGAGGTTGGCCGGAGGTGCATATTCGGGCGTGTTCGGGCAGGGACAGAACTTGATGGACATCTCAGGCTTCTCGACGTGGAATGACGGTTGTGATGGACGCAGTTCCCAGCTCACCGACATATCGGCTGCAGGCGGGAGCAGGATCGATCCAACTACAGCTTAACTTTCCTGCTCGAACTCATGCAGTAGGTCAATTACTATGGTCACTTCACTGTGTAAACGTATTTATACTATGGAGTTTTTTTGACGTGACAACGTCTAATAAATCTATGAACGCCGGCTGCACGCACGAAAAAGTGTCCCGTTACGCACATTGTCCCGTTACGCTGTGTCCCGTTACGCTGTGTCCCGTTACGCTGTGTCCCGTTACGCTCATTGTACGCTTGCGCCGCATCCATCTCTCTTCCACTCGATTGGAACAACCATAGATTTGACTTTTTCGAGGCACATTCAACTTGAAACACTTCCATTCGTTTCCTACTTTTCCTATCATCGTCCTATCCTTAACAGAATAACACAGATTGGAAAAAGTTAAATAGCAAACATGTATAAAAGTTATAGTTAAAATAATCTCTTCGTTAAAGTAATAAACATATTTGAATTAATGAGTGCAAATAAAAGTAAATTTATCAATTAAATTGTAGATTTAATTTCACTCCTTCTTTGTATCCATACAAAATAGTGATAATTCAAAAAAATGATTCAATTGTATTCATAAAAGTATGCAATCATTTCATCAATGTTTTGTTATGACATTGTCACGTTAAACTATCGCCCGTAAACCGACTTTACAGACAACCAATTTTTTGTTTGAGAATATCAGCGCTGTTTACTAAGCCTAGCGTGCATTTTAATTTTGTGTGTGTGATTAAATGTATCTTTTTCACTCTCCAGCTGTTCGCTTCCTGTGTTTCTACCCCAGGTTAAGTCATAACACTGATTATCTTCTGTGCGCTCGTATTTATTAAGCGTATATTACAAAAATATCTGTAAATATCAATTAAAACGAAATCCTAACCGCTTTTATTTCTGTGTTATAAGGATAAATACATGTCAGTTACAGGAGAAACTGTTTATTACTTTTTCTCTCTTTGAAAAATGGGAATGTAAGTCTGTGTCGCCTAACTTGTTTCATATAAAATAAAAGCAATTTTTACTTGCAAAGTATCACTTGTTTGTTTAGGGACACTGACAGCCACATTGAAGTTATTTGTAGACAACATCAACAGAACCAACAGTGGCGGAAGGATACATGAACCATTGCTGGATTCCTTCGTAAATTTAGGGACTCTAATTTCACTTAATTTTAACACGAAGCTAAAAGAATATTATTGGTATATTAACAAAATATTAAGAAAAAAATCTTTCTTAAGTCTACATTAAAAACACTTTTTTTATTTGGTCAATGTGAGGGTTTATATTTGTTTAAACGAAACACGCAGCTTTGAAGTCGTAATACGGCGTAGTTTGTGCGAAGATTCTGTTATGTAATATTTAGTTAAATGGTTCGTTGAAAAGTCCGTAATTTAACTGTGATTTCCAACGGAGTGCAAGTGGAGACAAGTTACCTGGCACGGACTGTAACGCGCGCGGCGCTACAGGCTCTTCCCCTTGTCTTTGTTTCAACTACGCCGTCAGCCCTCTCTCGAGGAATTAAATTTTAATCTCTGCCCGCTCGCACAACCCCGTCCGCCAACTCCGCTTTTAGAATTCATTAACATAGCTTTCCCTCTCCTCCTCCGCTGCTTCTTAATGCGTTTGTCGCGGGTCTTTCTCCCCGCTTAATTGTCGTAATTACGACCTCGTGTCTTCGCGGGCGTACCCCCCCCCCCCTCCCCTCCTCTACAACTTCCTCGTTCCCTTCTTCAGAGAGGGGAGGGAAGGGTTGATGCGCCAATTTGCTCATGTAAATGAAATTAGCGGCGATGATGTTTCTGGCGAAGAGGCCGCTAGAAAATTAACCTTTTGACTCGTCGAGTCTTGCGTCGGGGCGGTTAATCGACGCGTGCATTGTGCTTGGGAAGGGTTGCTTCTCTTCCCCGCGGCAGGGGGATAGAAGGAGGGGGGGACACTTCGCACCGTCTTTTGTTACCCAGCGTCCGGGGGTTTCGACGGTGGAAGTGGAGGCTGTCTTCAGGCGCTGATGTCCCCGGAACTAACGGGAGTGTTTTCTGACCATCGACCCCGAACGCGATTCCAACTGTCAAATATTTAAAATACCTTTGTCTGTCTTCAGAAATCGCTTAAGTTATTTCGGATGTTTCAAATTATTCTCCTTATTTTCACCAAACCAAGAAAATTTAATAAATAAAATCTGGTTGATCATAATGAAACATTTTACTGACGATTTTTTTAGTTAATTCGAAAAAAAACTTAATTTTAGAAAAAAATGATGTTTTTAATTTTTTTAGATGAATGTCTCTAAAATCTATAAGAATGTAATTGTTTTATTACCTGTTATAAGACATTGATTATAGGTACGCTATTTTAGATTTTACTTTTAGAATTAAAGTAAAACAAATTACTGACTAACAATGTTTTTTTTTGTAAAAGTTCCTTTTATTATTTTTAAAGTAAAAAAAAATTACAATGCAATCAAATTTAGTGTGTGTATCAAATGGAAATTTAAATGAAAAACTCATGAAGTGCTCAATGATGGAAACTACTTGAATTGGTTTTGCTTTACCAATAGTTGTAAGTAAACTGAATAAAACCCATACCCGCATTTGTAGTTTTGTTTTGAAACATATGGCCTAATATTCTATGGTTTTGTGTTCATAATATTATTTTTGTTCCGATGATTGAAAATCTTGCACAAAGTTAGGTCTTTTTCTCATTAAAAATACCTTGTCTATCTGACATATCTATATTAAAAATAATAATTGTTCAAAGTCTTCTAATTTTCACTTTATTTAAGAAACACACATCTGTCTACATATCCACTATTGTGGTCAATCAATTACATGAAAAATACCATGGTATTTTGCACTCGAGATGGGGTTATGGAACACTCTAGCGTGAGATATGGACAGCTGTCATGTTGTACTCACACCCCCTCCCCACCCCTCAACACAACCATCTAATCAAGATGTGTCAGACTATAGAGGAATGATCCTGCATACAGTTTTTTCGTTTATAATTATCAAACTTTATTAAGAGTGCTTGTTAACCCACCAATTTAATCACATAAAAATTAAGGAATTTTTTTAATTTTGAAAAGGATATTTACTGAGATTTTTCTTCCTGTTTTCTTATAAAAGAAACAATCTACCAGTTGTATTTAAAATAAAAACCTGGATAATATTCCATTTGTATGAATTCAATATTTTCGTCTTCTAAATTGTCTTAATTATTTGTCAAGAATCTTCAGTGTGTGTTTCTAAACATTTCAAAAGTATTTCATGGTAAAAATATTGAATAATTTATTACCACATCTGAAATAATGTTGCCATAATGCTTAAAATAGCAATGACAATTCACTTTATAAAATCAGTTGCCATAATTACTTACATTTCAAAAGTTATCACACCGTGAAAGCAAAAGGTCCGAGCTCCACAGTCGCAAAAACAAAGATGCACAGTGATTTTTTTTTGTTAATGGAACAGAAATATTCATGTAAAATTGTAGATATTTGTAAATTTGTATTTTAACATGAAAACAACTGTATCACTACAAAATAGTGTACACAATAACACTTGGTTCCGATTCTTACCGGGGTATTTATGTTTTTGTGTTTTCTGAGTACCTCCAATAGTTAAAATTAATTGTAAACCGTTCTCTTAATAGCTTTCAGTATTAACTATGCATGATACAACAAAATAGTCCAATTGTTGAGTATTCGATTATCTTTGTTATGTTTAAAAAATAAAGCTTGAATGAAACATCAAATAAAACGTATAATTATGCGCCAACTTTCGTATGTACACACAGTGTTCTTTAGAAAAAAAGTATTTCATGTATACACAAATAACCATAGCCATCAGTTGTACGAAGTAACAATATCATTCCTGTGGTATAACGAACTATTTCCGGGCAACTGGTTTCTAAAGGAATCTTTTGTAAATGTACAGAATTTTTTTTTCTGTGTGCGGTTAGTGTAAGCGAGCCGGTGGAAGTAAACAAACTGCCTACGTGCATCGTTTGTGTTTCTGAGAGGATATTCGGATGGGTCCTGAAAGTTTATGTTAGCTAGAAATAGCAACAAAAAATATTTTAATATTAACAAGTCTGTTGGGTTCATCAGCTGTTTTAGTCTATATATGACGTTTAAATTTGCGTTTTGGCTCCGAAAATGTTTATAACTACCGAGCTGGAACAAATGTTGTACATTTGACTTTCAAATCACTAAGAAAATTACGGTCTACATTTAATTTAGAAAATAGAGGTATCTTAATGAGATTTAAAAAAAAAAAAACACTCTATAACCCGTTCCACCCTTTACTGCTGAATTTTAGTATTACGTGATGAATCTTGCACTGTTGACTTAAAAAATTAGAAAATCATCGTCTATTTCTTATTTCAAAAAATCTTCATTCCGTATCTAAATGGAAATAAAAAAAAAGCATGTGTCCCTTTCCTGTCCTTTAAAACAAAATTTTAGTTACACTTGATGAAATTTAGTATACTTGACATACAATATAAAAGGAAAATTAAATTTAAAAAAATAACTATCCCCATTCACTTAAATGAAGCCTTTTTACTATGCGTGAAGCGCAGACAAAGCCGGTACTTTAGCTAGATATGTGTTTGTTTTTAAAAATTATTAAATTTTATAAAGATCCTGATTTTAATTGTCTTGTTTTTTTTTTCCGCTGAATTTTGTGAACGTTTAACCTGTTAGAAATGTTTCACAGTTGCTTGAACTACGCGCGATATAACTGGAAGGAAGCAAAACATTTAATTGCCGGAGATTCTTGGAAATAAGAGCGAGTTTTATCCACCCCACTTCCCTTTTTCCTTTTCTTCCCACCGTTCTCAACGAGTGAATAGAAGAAGGCTTTCATTGAGTGGCGAGAGAGGTAGCCTCAGATCGGCCGAGACTTGTCTTTCAAAGTCAAATTTCCTCTCTGCTCGAACAGATTTTCTTGTGGCGCAACGAGGCGACAAAGAGACCCAACCCCTTTGCCACCCCCAGCCCTCATTCCCCCTCTCCCAGCCGGCGGACTTGACTTTGAGACAATGAGAAGTTTGGGAACAAGCGATCTCGCGAGAAGAGAGCGACTTCCTCTTCCAATCTTTAGACTTGAAAGAATTTGTGACGCAATTAAGTGGCCCCGGATACGGTGGTGAGAGAAAATGAAGGAGGCGGGTGGATGGGGTGGTGGTGTGGAGCTTTCAATGAGAGGCAGAAGGGGAGAGGCGCGGTCTATTAAGAGATTTAACAAAGTGCGGAGCAAGGATCGTCGCGGTCATGAAGTCCTTAATTAATTAGACGTGTTAATTGCAGCCCGCCCCCTTACACCTTGCCAACCCCCTTGCTCCTTGTCTTCTGCCGGCTTAGAGGCGGCCAGACTTCTTGTTTGAATAAAAGAGCAGGCAAGGCCTGGATCATATAAAAAGGGTTGATTATATTCCGCGCCCCCTGGGTGGGAGGACTCCTGCCAAGGGGGGGGGGGGGGGAGGGAAAAAAGACCATCCACCTCTGCTTTTAAACACTGCTACAGAGGGGCGTCAGGCAAAGAAGAGGGAAAAGATGCTATATATATATTTTTTTTTTTGCTTCTCACCCCTTTTACTCGGTGTGAAGGGGGGAAGAGGGGGTGATTATCGTTATTCAGATGTCTACGTTGATGATACGCGGAACAATTAAAAACACGACGGGAATTTTTGCCAACTCTTTTCCCTTCCTCTTCGACGCCCCCTGCCCACTCCCCCCCCCCCCCCCCATCATAACTCTCCAAGAACAAACGGGAGGGATGGAAAAGCATACGGACCAAGGGTATTATGAGAGCGATAAAAAAATTAATTGCAGTTTTCGTAACTGCGTTGCGTCCGTGTTTTTTTTTAATGAAGTTGTCTTTTGCCGCAGAAATTAAGGCGAGGGATTTTGTAGATGAGTTGGTCGTTATTTCTCAGCTTCCTTGCGGGAAATATAATTATTTAAAAGGGAAATTTTTCTTCCCTCTCCGGGAACCTTAAAGGGCGCGTTTTAAATGCTATGGCTAAAAAAAGGTGTTATTTAATTAGTGAATAAATTCTGTTTTTTCACGTGAATTCAACACTGAAAAAAAATTTTCTTTCTTCTCCCAGCAGAAATTATATTTTTCAAATGTAGCTCAAGATTTACGCAAACCTTGTTTAAGGGACATTACTTTTAAGTTATTATGGAAGCTAACAAATCGTTCGTAACACGATGTTAACCTACTCACAGATTGTTGCCCAAATTTGCATGAGTTCTTTCAATGCAAGACAGTAAGAAGTGCCAGTGACACTAGAACATCCATGTAAAATTTACAGACTTATGAAATGTTTACATGGTTAATTTTATGAACGTGAATGTTGGTAAAAGTTCACCTCAAGATATCATAAATTATTTGTTGCTGTAGGAACTTTTCTAGCTGTAAAATTAAGTCTAATCAAGAGAGCGAGTAACTATCATTTAGCTTCCAGGCAGAATGCTTTAGCTTAAGCAAATGCAACAATAAATCTTTATTTCTGTGCTGGATTTCCTGTCATCATGCAAAGAGTAAATTTATTTTCAATATCTTTCTTGCAGTATTACAAACTATTTCTTGGCAGCAAGATTCCAAAGAAATCTTTTGTCAATGCACAAAAACAATTTGCTGTGTGAAGTCGCAAGGTCATATTACGAAGCATTTTTTATGATTGTACGTTATCTTATCAACAAGGAAGCGCGGTTGAAACCTCGTAACTTTGCTCGCATTTTCCCGTCTTTTAGAAAGATCATACCCCGCCTAATATTTTTTTTTCAATTTTTTTATCCCGTTATCTGTCGTAAAATTAGTACGACAGGACATGAATTATATGTTACCAAGATGTCTCAGACTTTAATAGTATTATGTTAATGAACAGATTCGAGCATGTCACGTGACTGGCGCCAGTCTGGCGTAATGGTTACACTAGTTCGGCATGGACACAATTCTGTAAGATCCGATGGTTTTTGGTGAAGGGGGTGCGGTATCTGTGGGCTAAGGCTTTCGCACGTGTGTTTGACCGATACAAGTCATCTCTGGCTAGACTGCTTGCATGTTGTACAATACTTCTCTTATTTTGAAGAAACAAATAGCTCAACTATCACAAACTTGAAGTTTACTATAGTTAATGGGAGCAGATAGGCGCAGTCTTCGTAATTATTACTAATCAGTGACTTTGAAAAGAGTAGTGCATAAAATATTTTCATTGCACAATTTATCCCTTGGATTGAAATTGGAAATATTTGCAAAAATATGTATGATTTTCATTTAATGACAAATCTATTTTAAAAGTGAAAAAATTATATAACTCTCAGTCCGTTTAGATTTCAGGGGCCTCCCAATCCTGCTTCCCTCAACTATGATATTCGCACATTTCTAAGCCGCGAATGTTTACTTCAACAAAGTTCCTGTGGCTTGTCGACGCAGACAATATTAAATACTTCGCATGCACCGAGAACAGTGCCCAGTTTTATCAACAACTCACAATGGCCGGGGACGTAATGCATGTGGGGTCGGCGCCGGGTGCGAACCAAGGACCCTGAGGCAGACCGGCCGGGAGGCGAGGTCCCAGCCCTCTTGTACCTGGAGGGATCTGGCTTCAGGAGGACGGAGCTCTCCGCGGCCTGGAGACACTGGTGCTGGCGCCCTTACAGGGAACAGCTCTCTCCCTCTCTCTTTCTCTTTCTCTAGCTTTCACTCTCTCTTTCCCTCTATCCTTCTCTCTCAATTTCTCTATTTATCTCTCTTCTATCCCTCTTATATGTCTCTCTTTCTATATATTTTACTACTTCTGTCTTTTCACTCTCCTCTATCTTATCTAGATCCTCTCTTTTCTATTCCCTCCTTTCTTACTCCTCTCTTTTCTCTCTCCTCTCTTTTCTATCTCTTTTCTATCTCCTCTCTACTTTATCTCTCCTCTCTCTTTCTCTCCCTCGTAGACGCCACGGCTCTTCAGAAGTTTGTCCACCTTCCTCATTCACATCAACTGCAAATATCTTTCTACCAAATGCAAACAGTGGCAAACACGCACTGGCTACACTGTAGTTAAATATTCATAAAATATGCATCTGCAAAATTGTATTTATTTTACATTTTTTATTTGTAATTTTATCACAACTTCTATATTTTATATTTCTAGTAAACCAAATTATGTTACAGGGTTCGACAAAAACACGCGAATGTAGCTATTATCTTTCACCACGGAGTAACTACAACAGCTGCGAAAATTTTACATGGCTATTCCTGTTATCATTTTACACTTCGACAGTATTTTAGCACTGGCACAAGCTCAAAAAAGGAATACATATTAGAGGTAAAAAAAAATAGGAACACATACATCGGTGAAAGATTATTATTTTTTACTTACTTTCTCCCAGAGATTTGAACTCATATTCCAAATCTCATTCGTCTTATTTTACCCCAGTAGACTAAAATATAATCTATTTGCGTTTTTTAAATACAGGCTATAAAATTACTAAACTTTACACCTAACAGTCCTGGGTCGAGCTCATAATCGTAATTTCAGCTACTCAACCTTGTCTCAAAACAGCCAAACCTTTATGTCAATTGCTGGAATGACAATAACGTGATAGAGCAATGCAAAGATTGCGTTGTGACAGCATAATAACGTGTTATTATGAACATAACGGTTTCTACCTGTGCGAGAACCAAAAATAAACGATTGTATATCAAATATTTATTACTGTTACACACGCACCAAACATACGTACCTAATTTGTTTGATTAAAATACAAACATACGTACTTAATTGGTTTGATTAAAATGCAACATTCAATTTTAAAAATCCATGTATATAAACGCATTTCAGAGATTTCACAGATAATTTTAGTAAACAAAACCTTAAATATAGGCTATAAGAAAATTAATAGTATTACCAACACACCAGTTTAACCATCTTTTGAGATCGAAATTCTGACGCGCATTTCAGCAACGCCCCGCCCACAACGCGATGGAAATAGAAAATATTTCTACTCGGGAATTCTGTCGCGTCCGCCGTTAATGTCGCGCTGACGTCATAGATGTGTTGAACGTGATTGGTTGAACATCACGTTTCCGCTGCTGTGATCGCAGCACGCCAATGGAACTGCTGGTTAGACGAGAGAAGGGGCCAAATTAAGCTATAACAAGAATACACTTTTTGATAGGCCTGTATTTTTTTGGGAGGAGGGATCATTGGGAAACGGTATGGAATTCTCCTAATAACCCCACTCCAAGCCCACATAAAAGCTGCTTGTTCAATGTACCTCCCCCAGAAATATTTTCAAAATATGGTGCTTTAGATAGGCGATTTTTGACTATCTGATGACCTTCAAGTGCTTTTTTTTTCTTTTTCTTTTTTTTCAAAACGTGAATTTTTTGAAATAAAACATGACACGAATGGTAGATCATTACACTATGACCGACAGCTTATAACTGTATCGTAATACGTGTTCCAAGAGAAGGCTATTTAGTAAATAATTGTTCATATTCAGTGGTCATATTGAGCCATATTTTTTTTTTTTTATCTGGTTAGTGAGTTTCTTTAGAGGAGGGCGTGGCCAATCTCTGCTCCTCCCTGACTACTCCCTTGGTTATGGTCAGGGCCAGCTCCAGAAACACATCTCTGCAAGTGCTGTCGTACGAAGAGATGATGCAGGATTGCAAAACACTACATTAATCAATCAGAGCTTGGCTTTGGAATACTTACAAAATCGTGGTCTCAAAATCTGAACCTTAATATTTTCTCTCAACTGTTGATGAATGTAAAGTTTAACACCGACATTTAAAAGGATGGGAGGGTTAACAACGCGCATGAATGACGATAATATATATAAAAAAAAATAGAATCTGAAATACTTAACCGAATTCAATGGGGTGTGTTGTATCGGCTAGGTATTTTCATTAAGGAGATATGATTACATAGAATCACTCAAAACAAAGTAAAGTTAAATAAAAATCGCAAACGACCTTTCGTAAAATAATGGCTGAAACAAACAAAAAAAAAAAAAAACAAATATGAAAAATATAGCCTGTAAAATTATTAAAATCGTACAAAAAACCTTAATCATAACGAATTAGTAATTTATTAAAATGTTAGCAAAAATTCACTTATTTAATCATTCTGTTATGCAACTGTAAAATAAAATCACTCAAATATATTTCGTTCTAGGAATTGGCGGTTAAAATAATTTTACCGCCAGATTTGTTTCATATTCGTCCTTTTTTTTTAGCTTCGTTATTATTTTATAGAATACATTTTTTCAAAGTTTTAATAAAATATACACTTTATTGGCTATTTCTGTGAATTCAGATATACGTAATGAAAATATCCACCCGACAAAACAAACCCCATCGAATCTTGTAAAGTCGTTCAGATTCTATTATTTTTTATATGCTGTCGTCCTTCTTTCACAAAGCGAACTTTCCTATATGCTTAAGTATTTCAGAAAACATAAATATACCCTCTAAAATAAATAACAAATGCGAGCGAGACTTTCAGTACTCGCCAGAGATGTGTAACATATAACCTCTATAACAAGCAAATTCATGTGTTCACATGTTGCAAATAAGAGCATAATACCAAACTTGGACACGAAATTCAACGTAGAATTCTTTTAAAATAATGCCGAGCATAATATAAATACGCAAAAAGAACGCGAATCACACGTAGTTTCCGCACCCGCCGCCAGAATTATCTGCAGGAGCAGCTACGTCGACTGTTCAATCATTTGATTAGCAACCGAAATTTTATACTTTCTAATTAAACTGGTCCGATAATAGCGGGAAAAAAAGACTTGAAAAAATGCTAAAAACCACGGTTTTTGGACAAGGAATTTTATTTAAATAATGTATATCTTGTTAAAATTAGCTAAACAGTTAGTATTAAAGTTTATCTTTGGCTTTGCGGGCTTTGGTTTACGTCATCCACCACAGATGGCAGGACGGTGGTTGTTACGCATTTCCGTTCGTTTCACGAAGGCACTCCTGCCAGCTGCCGTATGCCGAGGACTAGGATGTTCGGGCTCGGGTTGTGGTGTTTCCATGCGGGGAAGCCTTCTTTTCACAGACGAGAGAGCCAAACACCCGATCGTGCATCTTCTTCTTTTTTTGTTCATTGTAACTCATGATAACTAATGGTCAATTAGGTTAGGTTAGCTACATTATAAATACTTTAAAACATTGTGGACGGTTGATTTGGTTGGGATAGCTACATTGAAGATACTGTGAAATCATGTAAACGGCTTCCTAGCCCTGGATAGCTTACATATTAAAAAGTAATTTGCTAAGCAACCATAAAATGATTTCACAGTATTTTTAATGTAGCTATACTTACCTAATACAACCAACCATCCACAATGTTTTAAAGTATTTATAATGTAGCTAACCTATCCTAATCGACCGCAAAATTTAATGCCACACCGGTTTATACAATGAGATAGATCAGGAAAAAGAAAGCGACCATGAACTTCGGGTAACTTCGGGTGTGGCTCTCTCGCCTGTGAAATGAAGGCTTCCCCCCCATGCGGGGCCGGCCAACATGGCGACTATGACTATAGTTTTGCAGCACACGGCCCCTCTCGGCATTAGCATGTGGCGCTGGGCCTCCCTCGCGCCGCCAGCAAAGATGTCTGTCGCTTCTCGACGACCCCGGCTCCCGGATCAATTCTTCAACCCCCCCTATTCCCCTCCGGGAACGTTCCCAGCAGAAACCTCGTTTCCCATTCGTTTGTATTCTCTTCGTTTCCTTCTGTGTCCGCGCTCGTCTTTTTTTTTTTTTTTTTTCCTCCTCTCTTCGCCTCTTTTTCCCTCCTCGACCGTCACCTGTCCCCCTGTCCCATTACTCGCGTACAAGAGGAGACCAAACGAAGATTTCCGAAGGTGCCCGATGTCGGAGGGCGACATTGTAGATGGGAAAAACGGGGTGGGCGTATTGATTTTTAATCCTAGTTAGCAATTCTTGGGGAAGAGAGGGGGGGTGGGGTGGGGTTGTTGAAGAGAAGGTGGGGGTGGGAAGGGAAAAGAGAGACGGCGGGGCGTGAGATGAGAAAAATAACAAACACGGCTTGGCAAGACTGCGGACTGGCGGTCGGGAGAGGCGAGGCTTCCAGGTTCTGTCGGTCGTGAAGTTTCCGCGGGACCGACGCCGTGTCAAGCCAAGGGAAACTTCAAGCAGAGGAATCGTCCACGTCTCACGACGACGCCATAGACTTCGTCCTACTTCGTGCACTCCTGGCACATGGGGATCCTGTGAGATACCGGTGACCTTCGAAGGCAGCCGAGACCAGATGTGCCTCTTCACTGTCTTAACAGCTGTGAAACTCCTAGCCCAATCAAATGTCTAAATTACAAGCTAACACCTAGCTTTTTTTTAATTCTTCAAAAATGCTTCATGCGCGTATTACGCTTAAATCTATATAAATATAAAAAAGTAGATTTTTTCGTTCTTTCAAAATCTTAAATCTCCGGATTCGATACAATTAGTAGTAGGTTAAAATCGACTTTCAAGGTTTGATTACATATTTTCAAGTGAAGCTAATGTAAGTGTGTTAAAAAAAATATTTCGCCTCGTTCGTAATTCTTTATAGAACCTAAAAATGCAAATATCTTTGACGTCATGTTTTCTTCAACACAACCTAATCTTTCATTTCTTTCAAGCTGCTGTCGTGTTATAATGAGATGAAATATGTATACAAGTGTTTAAGTCTAATCATAAGATTTAAACACAATTTTTGTTTTATAAAAATCGATCCAGTAGTTTTGTCATGATGCTCGTACAAACAGACCAACAGACAGATACAGTTTTATAATAGTATCGATTTCACACATATTATGACAAGTAAAAAGTATAAAAATGTATATAGGTAAAACATTTATTTTTAATTTTTTTCATAGCAATAGCGTGACATATATAGAGACATAGGGAGATATAGATATAATGAAATATATAAAGAGACATAAATAGAGGTAGACGGGTAGATATATATGTAGATAGAAGTATAGAGATATACACAGAGAGAGAATTGGAATGATATAGGTGCAATAATGCGTTGTATGTGTACCTACTTTAAAATAATTAAAAAAAAAAACAGTTTAAGGCATTGAAACGAATGCTGGGCATCAGCTAGTTGGCAAATAAGATTTCTCTGATTAAAACTTTAACACATCTTCTAAGCTCGTTTTAACCAAGCGCCATAATTCACCATACACTAAAAACGTTTTTCCCGAGTGTGACTGAATTGGTGGTACTGTTTCGGCCTTGTGTGTTTTTTAATCAGGTATCAAGAAAGGGTACTTTGATCCCAATGAGCGTTTGTGTTGGACCACGGCCTCAAGTAGCGCCTTGACAAGACAGTACCGTTAAGATGGCAATGAAATCTGACAGCCTGGGCAAAGCGCGCCAAGTGAAGAGCTCCTTCGGATAGCCGCTTTGCTGAATAATGCTACATCACATTAACCTTTACAATGGTGCCCATTTTCCGAACAATAGCTTATCAATAAGCAGGCGGCTGATAACACAGGAGCCTTTAATTTTGTTGCTGTTAATGCATGGAAGTTTTGTGAAGCTTCTCAACCTGTATGCCTCACAAGTAAATAATAAATAGTCGCAATATAATAATTGCCATTTAGACTCACACAGATAAAACACGGAGAAATATTATACGCCCGTGCAGTTATTTAAAATAGGTAATATTAAATCATAGACATTGTATATTGTAGCTTTTTTTCTTTTAGAAACTAAGTCTAAGTATTATAATACTCTAAGTAATCTAAAATAAAGGTCTCTGAACGGAATGGTGTTTGTTGGGGATTTTCAGTTGAAAAAAAGAGCTTAGTAGTAGTGATCCAACTAAGGAATATATGAATCAATACTGACTGATGGTTAGGTTTGGCATTGTTATTGATACACTATCATAGAGACATAATTTGCACGTGCTGTGTAGAATTTAAATGAGTCACCAGCAGTGGAAAGTCTCGTATCTATCATTGCTACTTATCCATCACGATGATTTGAATTGTAATATAACGTAGCTTTTCTTCTCAAATGTGTCGCTTCGGAACCTTTCGAAGTCGGGCATTTGGAACAGTGGTTTTGGTAGCAACTTTAGTAAACAGAAATTACGCTGACTGTCTTCAAATTAAGTAATATATAAACTATTAAAAAATTCACCTTTAATTTACGAAGAACGGATACAAAAAATTCAGGGATCTTCGAAAATTTACGGCTATCTTTGTTAGTTTTCGGACACTGAGTTTACTTACTTTGAACATGAATCCAAAAGAATAGTCTTTGTTTATTAACAAAATATCCACAGTTTGGTTAAGTCTACGACAAGAACAATTTTATTTTGTCATATGTAAGTTTACCTTTGATAAGAACGAAACATACAACTTGGAAGTCGAAATACGGCGTAGTTTCTACGAAGATTCAATTGTTTGAAATTACGCACACCTCTTCGTTTATTTGAGTTAAGTCCGTAAATGTACTGCAATGTGTAATAGTGTACGTATACAGCTATCTGTTACAAAGATTTTGGAATTGAGCTAATTAAAGTTATGTCTTACAAGATAATCCACCCGAGAGCTTAAATCGAAAGTTACGTTGAAAAAAGAGAGGGGAAACCTTTTTTTTTTCATTTCATATTGATTATGCTCTAATTTTCGTAAGGTATACTGAATTTTATTTGGAATGACGTATTTCAAAAATGAACCATATCCATGTGTTCTACAAAGTTACAATAGCTTTCTTGTAGTATTACAAACTATATCTTGGCAAATAGTTTCAAAGGAATCTTTTGTAAAATTACAGAAGATTGTTTTCTGTGTGGTGTCTTTGGTCTGTGTCCTGCCGCTGTTGTTCTGTCAAAAGCGATTGTAAAAAACTTTATATGTTGCTTCTTGAAGTGATTTTTTTGGGAAACGGGTACCCACTGGTAATACAAAGAAAATGTGAAACGTTAAAAAATAGTTTTTCAAAACTAGTTACCAAATCTTTTTAGTTAAATTACAAGAAAAGTCTGTAAATTCTACTGCATATTTATAGAGAAATACATTTATGTATAAAGAGGCTACATTTATACATAGGTGTTTGTATGGTATCAGTAACCTTTTATCACTGAACTATATCAGTGGAACATGTTATTCGAAATAACTGTTTAGCCCATCCCTAGTTCGTAATAGCTGCAGGCAGTGTTTTGAAATGTGGCAGTAGTTTGCAACGTCACAAGATGACCTCTCCCACGAGGAAAATGCACGCTCCCTCTTGGGAATTTCTTATTATTTTCAAATGTTGAATTTCCCCAAATGTTCAATGAAAAATCAATCGTTGTGTTTGCCCTAAGAATATATTAAACAACATTTACATTTGTTCGGTACATACAAATTAGGGAAATTGTAATTACAAGCATATTTACACCTGGGTTTGGCTGGTTTAGTTTTGTTTTCAAGTTTATTTTAACTTTTTTTTAGCAGTTACATTAAATAGTTTAAAATTTTCTGTCTGCAGATCGTCGACGTAGCTGCTCCGGCAGCGAATTCTAGCGGCGGGTTCGGAAAAATACCTGTAATTCGCTTCAAGAAATGTAGTTAAAAACATTCTTTGGCTTTATTTTTAAAGAATTCTACGTAAAATTTCGTGTCTTGCGTTTTTCATTTGTAAGTTTATTTGCAATACATGAAAACACGTAATTTTTTTCTCGTTACCGAAGAGTTAGATGTTTAACACATCTCTGGCGAGTACTGACAGACTCCCTCAAGTGTCTTTTTTTTTATTTACTGACAAAATTTAGAAAATGTTACGTTAAAAAGACCTTATTGACATTCCGCAGCACGTGCGAGAGAGAGGAAAGAGAGAGAGAGAGAGGATTGCGTTACCAAACATTCGAAAAATGACGTGGTGCGTTGTTTTTTTTTTTCATCAGACCTGCCCACGGGTGGGAACCACACGTAAATTATAAACACGCGACTTAGAACAGGCATAACGTAGAAGATTCTATCTGGTGTGTTTCTAAGTTGTGTGTTTCTAAGTAATGTACTTCTAAGTTGTGTATTTCTAAGTTGTGTGTTTCTAAGTTATGTGTTTCTAAGTTGTGTGCTTCTAAGTTTCTAAGTTGTGACAGCAAACACCACCCCCCTCGCGCGCTTGCCTGGTCTCGTCGACGGCCTGGCGTCGGGGACCCTCCTCCCCCCCCTAATTCAGTCGGTCAGCGAACGAGGTCGGAGGATTGCAACACCAGCGCGGAAGGAATAGTCATGCGTTCATTACCGCGGTTAGCACGGAATGAAGCTGCTTTTTTTTTTTTTTTTTCCTTTCTCCAGCTGATGGTCTGAGCATAGTTTGCAAGACACTCAGACAAAAGTATACACTTATTTTTATTGTGAATTGAACAAAATTTAATAAAAAAAACTGTATCGCTACAAAAAAAAGTGTTCGCAGTAATACAGGGTTCCGATCATTATTACCCGGTTGTCCCGGTACCTCAGAAAGTTAAAGATATAATTATGTAAACACGTTCCGTGAATAGCTTTCCGGTATTTACTGCGCTTATTTATAAGCATAATAAAACAAAATAAAGTACAATTATTTTATGTTCGATTATCGTTTTCATCGTTCAAAAACATCACACTTGGATGAAAACTTAATTAAAATATGAGCCAATTTTTGTATCATATGTGTTGTACAAAGTTATAATATTTTTATTGTAGTGTTAGAAACTATTTCTTGGCAACCGGTTTCCAAAGGAATCTTTGTAAGTGTACAGAAAAATATTATCTTTTTCTGTGTACTTAAGAGTACGGTTGCTCTGAAACACTATTTGGTCTTATCAAATATTTTCATTCCGTGCATCACGTTCATCTTATAATTAATAATTTGGGACCAAGAGTATAGATGATCCCTAATTTAACGTGTCGAAATTAAAATAATTAAATAGGGTCGCACGTGTACGCACAGAGGCTTAAATGATTGGAGTAGGCTCCGAACCACATGCGTTAGATTAAGTCCCATGAATTCAATTAATTTCCGCGTCTTGGATTCGAACCCACAGTCGTTGCACACACATAACACATACGTGACGCATTGACCATCCTAGAGATAAACTGCTCTTCCTTAAATTAATTCAGAGTTTGAATTTTCATCCTTATTTCCACAAATATCAAGGTTTTTGGTTCCATTAACATGAAAATATTGCCCTTTTTTTATTAATCTAAATTATAACTCACTATAAGTCGCGTCAAAACATATGCAATAATTTTTGCGTTATGCTCGGACACACTTTCAATCAAACAAAATTAACAAAAATTGACGTTGGTACGAATATTTATCATTTAAGTAGTCCATAGAAATAAAAAAAAATACAGACTAATGTATTAAAGGATTTTATTATTTGTATTATTTTCAAACCTATCGAGAAATAAATCGCTTAATTCTGCCTTAGTCACACTAACAATTTACGTTAAATCATGAGGTAGGTATGTGTAACTCACGTCTATTTTGTATGCGAATATTTGTGAATTGGTGTGTTTCAAAATATTATCATTCATGAAAGCGCAGTGCAGTGAGTTTAAGTTATGATTAGGTGATTTTGTTATAATTTGAACCAATTAAGCTTAAAGAATAGAAAACTATGGTGTTACCATTATTTATTTGTTTTGATGCTCTACATTAGTATTTAACATAACCATATATTTTACTCATTTTTAGTTAGTATTTTTATTTCAAAACAGAAGAAATCCTTTTAAAAAAATTTGCGTGTTTTTACCAACATTGATATAACCTATTTTAATTGTGGGGTTTTAATTTATATCTGCTTCTTATATAGTTTAAATTTAGAATTTGACTTTTTACTGTTTTCTTATTATTGTTAGACTATGAATATGGATCATATAAATAATTTTTACTTGTTGAAATACATTTTTCTTGTTAATTTCTGTACAGAATCATTTATTGACTGCATGTGGTTTTGTAACAAATTGATAGGTATATATTTTTTTCTTAAATATATAATCTCTTCAATTCATTAGGTGTGTATTATATGCATTTCATCAACGTAAGAGGGGAAATTAATTATTTTAATTTACACTTGGCCAAACAAAATATTCTTCTTTAGATGAATTTTTTGTTCACTTCGTCCTTTAGCTACGATTTCGGTGCGGGGCGACATTGTTTTCCGTAATAACTTGATTTCCACTTATCTTTGGTTTGCAACCATTCGCCGCACAGATAATCGTGCTGATATTAATGGGTAGATTAGAAAAAAAAAGTTCGTCTGAACAACGTCCTTCGGACGGTAGTTTTCCTAGTTATTGTGTGTTTGCTTATGATTAACAATTTATTAGTGTATAAATTGTTTTTAAATTAAATATGTTCCTATTTATTGATTTTAAGAATTTTCAATGTCAATTTATATTTCAATCCTTGCATGAATTAACAGCGTGTAATCGTATGGCATACAATAAATTTTGAACTAACAATTTTTATGTAGCTTTGTCGTTAAACTCTTTAGTTGTAGGAATTTTTTAATCTTAGTTTTCGAAAACAAAATTGTAAACTCAAAGGTTCGTAAAAAAAAAGGCAAAGGCTACATGCAAACAGTTAATTAAAAACATTTTACAACCTGAATTCAGGCCTTAATTTGGTGTGAATATTGAAATATAACTACATTTTTAAAGTTGTTATTGCTATTTAAAGATGCACTTACTGAATCGATAAAAAATTTACTAAGGCGAACACTTTAAGAATTATTTTAACACTTGAAATTAAAACGGGCTAAACCATTAAGGAAACCACCGACTTAAAGCAGCGAGCGAATAAATGCGCTGCAGGCGTGTAAGCGGCGGCTGACTTCGCAAGATGTCGACGTGGCGATCGGGGAGAACAGACGCCGACGCCTGACGTCACAGAGGAGGGGAGGGGTGGGGGAGAGACGCCTGTTCGCCCGTGGCGTCCTCCCCACCCTCTGGCGGCCGACGGCAGAGAAAAATGCGGCTAGTGCGGGCACCCGCCGCCAGAGTGCAGTCGCTGCCACGGACCTCCAGGCCGTGGGGCGCTTCGCGTGCGGAACTGGGCGATACGAACGCGTCCTCAACACTCTTACCCGTTAGAAATTAGAAATATCTACATTACTGACACTTCAAATGTAACGTCATAAAATGTGATAGATATGTGAAACTAACGGGTATATTTTGTCTGCTCGTTCTACCTATTCTATTCTACCCAAAAGTAAATAATATTTTGAATTTTTTTTATTTTTAAGTTCATATTTTGTTTGTAAAATTATAAGAAACTTGTTTTTTTAAAATCTTGTTTACATGAGCATGCGTAATTTTAGAAACCTTAAAAAATTATACAAATTAATCTCATGGTGAAATGTCAGTGAATTTTATTGGACGGTATTTATTTTACAGCCAGCATGCAAAAAAAAATGACCATTCTATGAAAAACGTCCCTCGTTCCGCTTTTTAACTTTTACGTTATTCTGAAAAGTGGAAAGTATCGCCAACGCTTGATAAATCATCTTCTTAATGAAATGAAATAAGTAAATTTTATATTAGTTTTACTGCTGAGCTGCACACGACACGCTACTGAAGCCTGTTCTTTCAAAACATCTACTTATAAAAGCTTGAGAAATTATTATGTGTCATGACACCACCCTCAGCTGTTCCATCTGAACCTCAAACGTTATTGTTGCCAACCTAGAGAAATCCGTGTCCACGGCGTATAAGCAGTTGGGTAATTTGCATTTTTAGTGTTTAGAATTTTGCAAGTATTAGAATGGAACTATTTGATTGTCAGTTGTTTGCATTAGGCACTGCTGCTCAGAAAGTGAACACTTTAAAAATATAAGCAAAAATCATAAATTTGAAAACATAATAAAAAACATTTTTAACCTAGCATTTAAGAGAGTGAAAAAAACTATGTAACTTTCAGCTGCAGAGTGTTGGTAAACAAAATAAATAATCAATATTTTTTACATTTAGACCGATATTACTAAAATTAAAATTTAGTGTCCGTTAAAAAAAATTAAAGGTTAATATTGTCAACAGTTACAGTTAAAAAAAATTGATTAAAAAAAATATATAACTACAAATTAGTTTACAAATTGTAATATTTAACGTGGTGGTTAGGGAAATTAATACAAATCAAAATTAAATTGTAGACACCTTTTTTTTTATTAATGTAAACTCAGTAAAACCTAGTTAACGAAAAATACCATTAAACCAAAAATTTTCCAAAACATTCTTTTAACTTTTTTATTAATAAAGTCCTACATTTTATAATGAATAAACAGCTAATCATACTTATAGTTACGTTTATTCGTGCATTAAGCTCTTGTACAAGAAAAACAGAACTTCATTAGTTTGCCAACTTCAAAGATGATCGAGGAAATATATAGCCTACATAAAATAAACGGTTACGTATTTTGTAACTGAAATCGGTTCACTGACATTTTAAGCACAACAAATGCTACGAGGAAGACAGTCCAACCAACTTTCAGTTTTACCTAGTGACTGAACATGTTTGAACACGCTACCTCCCACAACACTTATCTGTCGAGATAATGCCTCGTGCAATACGTACAGAGTTGGCACATTCACTTTTTAAAGAATTTAATATTAAATAAATGTAGAAGTATCAATGCTTCAGTTACATTTTTAGGAATGGCCGGATAAAAAAAATAACATCAGACAGGTGATAATTATTTTTCAAATTCATTTTACTGCATAATTGACTCTAAATGTAAGTATATATATATTTTAATTCGCAATTTGTCGAAAAGTAAAATCTCTTCCTTTGGCAGGTTACAGTGATTGAAAATCTCTTCATCTCCTTGACTCAGGGTGGATAAGGGCGTGTCATGAGCACTGTAGTCCAGTCATCAAAGTTGAGCAAACATATTTGTTCCTTAACACTCACAGTTTTAACTGCACGACATAATAATATGCATAATAAAATCAAGTAAAGTCAAATTATTGAAAGTTCTATTTTTTTCTTGGTTTATTACAAACTATTTCTTGCCAACTGGTTTCTAAAGGAATCTTTTGTAAAAGTACAGAAAAAAAAGCATTTTCTGCGTAATCGACGAAAATGCCGAGAACAGCCTATAGTTATTCTCTGGCCACCAACGTCTCTGGTATTTAGTGAAGATGAACTGATGAACTAATATCGCCGTCTGTAAACGCCGCAAGTCTCGTGGTAGTGAACCTGCCGTGAGGGAGTCACCAATGACGGTGATCTCTTGAGCGTAAACTTCACAGTCCTTCGCCCACCCATTCATAGGGCGCTGTCTTGTGGGACGTCCCAGCGTAGCGGCCTGTGATTCGAGGGTTTATCGTTGGTCTAGGGCAGAGGTCGGCAGACCGCGGCTCTTCTCACAGGAGTTCACGGCTCTGCAACTCACTGCGCTCCCACAGCTCAAAGAAAAGGGGGGGGGGGGGGTCTGTAATGTCGGTTTACAAACGATAATTTTACGTGATAACGTCATAACAAAACAGTGATGAAAAATTTCATACTTTTTAATTTTCACATATTATTTACAGTTTTTTGCAAATTTTAATTTAAATAATTTGTTTGTTTTAAATATAATCACGAACAATTAGTTAAAAAGCCCGCCTTAACATGTTTGATGTTATAGAAGATTTTTCTCGCACGGTGGTTGGCCGGATCTTGCACGCTCGGCTCAGGCGGAACGTGACAATTTTTCGTGCTTGCAGCCCGGCGTTCATCGATTTAGACGTTATCACGTCAAAAAAAAGGCCTAACAGAACCAAGCGACACAATCACAAGGCGTGTCCCCAACCTGCACTCACACCTGCCTCCACCCCCACTCGTCCGGCTGTGTTTTTATTGTGATGATTAATTAATTACAATAATTTAGGTTTTCTTGTTTTATCAGAAGAGCACGACTAATGACTACCTTTTTTTACATTTACGTTTTTATTTCTTAAGTAGCATTTATATTTAAGACTTTATGTTAAATTTGTGAATAAAAATTTTGATTAATTTTTCGATTTTTTTTTTTATCGTTTTAATTTCATGTAAATACAAGAGAAAAAAACATGTTGCGGCTTCTCTAAAAAATTTTGAGAATCTGGTTACCTACTTAATATTTGGCTCAACTCACTGGACAAGTCTGGCCTAGAGTCGTACACACGAGTTGTGAGCCAATAGCAGAGGCAGCACTAAGAATTAAACATTTGAATTTTAACCTGGTGCAAATGAATCCGCGGAATTTTCTACTCTCTACACATCAACGAATGGTCGCAAGCAGAGGAAATCATTAGTGGTAGTCGCGCTCGCATGCAGTACAATAACTGCATAACACACGCTGGCCTTGAAACCGTGGGAACATTTCCATGATGGAAAGTTTCAACTCTAATCTTTCAAAGTACTCCTCTTGAATTTGCGGAATTTCTTAAGCTCATTCCAGTAATTTTAAGTAAGCTCGTTTATTTTTTTCTCTATGAATTTTCACTTATTTTGTTCATACGTTATCTTAGAGTTCACTGGTAATCAAAATCTCAGTAAGAATTAACACGGACTGGGAAAATTCGCGGATTTATTTCGCAATAGGCTGAGATTACAACGTGTTTACATTCTTGTTATACGAGTAAGATGACCACATTTTATTTGAAGAACTATGGGTTAATTAAATCCCTCAACAACGTAATTTTCTGATCACAGGCCCCCCCAGTTTCACGAGAAAGCAGTCCGAGAATGTAGAGAACTTTCCTAGAGTTCCTATAATGTATTGAACCAGTCCTTAAAATTTGATATTTTGTTCACTGAAGGGCCAAACTACGCTTTTGCAGGTTTCATGGTTGCTTACCAATGTCTCTTTTTACTAATGGAAGTTTAGTTTTATTTTCCTTAAGAGGATTCAAACTGAATCCATGATGAAACTGGAGTCGATAATTTATAAAAATGTTGACTGCACGCTTTCACAGCCGTTGTCTGTACGAAACTCTCTTTTCGTTCTACATTGCAGCAGGCATCTTCAAGCTGGGAATCAACTGAGAGCTTAGCGCTGGGAGGTGGGGTGGCTGTTATGTCTTGCCAGGGGTCTTCCAGTGGCCGTCTTTCGTAATTGGCGTCACAAAAAAAAAAGCACAAACATGATATTTATCTGCTGTCTATTTACCTGCAAAACTAAAGTCTTTGACTGCGTGTTACGAATATTTAAAAACTATATATGATTAAAGTAATTATTGTACAACTTTTATTTTGTTACTTAAATTTTTAACTTAAAACTCATTGCTATAAAAACTATGTCGGTAAGGTTTACTAACTTACTGGCTCTGACCGGCAAAAGAAGCTTATGTGGCTCTTGAACGTCCCAATGAGAACGCAGCTGTTGCAACACAGGATCGGTGATTCATCCGAGTATAACCACGTCCCATCAAAAAAATATTTCTTCAGACCAAGATAGTACGAAATAGTTACTGTGGTTTGTTAACTGTCTTCATCCTAAACATTTTTTCTATAATTCATCATCTCAAGTAATGCTATTTCTTTAAGAGGCCCAGCTATTCATGGTATTTGGTAAATCGGAAGATAAGGTCGACGCTCGTTGGTGGTTTTAGCGCGGTATCGCCTCTAAACACAAAGGAGAAATGACAATAAAGATGTATTGCAAGTCCCTTGAGTGCTTTCAAGAATCTGTAGTCGTTTTTTTTTTTCAATCTGAAATCAGTAGTTTAAACATTTTCACTCTTTTTAAAATACATTTTAAAAACGAAAAGCAGAAAAAGAACAAATCATCTGGGCTCAAGCGTATTCTTAAATGATTTTCGTAAACAAACACCTCTAGGATATCATGGGTTGTGTTCAAATCGCGTGCGTTTTTTCTGTAGATCTGCACACCGTGTGTGTCCCAGTAATGGGGCCTTAACAACACAAATTTGAAAGCTTTACTTTCCCATGAAAATAACACAGCTAGCGTTTTTTTTTGTTCCTAACCTAACTTAAAGCCAAGCGTATTTGGGATGGTCCGGTTTAGGGGATGGACATAAGTGCGTCTCAGGCCGAATCCTACACGCCCGGTCGGGGACGCACCACAACGCCGAAATACCACAACGCCGAACGTACAAAAACGCCGAAAACCATAACGCCGAATGCCAAATTGACTACAACGCTGACAGCTAGAAAACTGCAGTGTACCACTACGCCCAATTACCACAACGACGAAATACATTAACGCCGAAAAATGTCATTGCAGGACTGCCACAAAGGTTAGGTTAGGTTAGGTTAGGTTAGGTTAGGCTAGGCTAGGTTAGGTTAGATTAGGTACACAAATTCATTCAGTTGTTTTTCATTTTGCTCCCTTGGCCCCCCTTCCCCGCAACAACATTTTTCGGCGTTACTGTATTTCGGCGTTTTGGTACACAGCAGTTTTCTAGCTGTCGGCGTTGCGGTCAATTTGGCATTCGGCGTTATGGTATTTGGCGTTATTGTACGTTCGGCGTTGTGGTAACGACCCCGCCTGGTCATGCTGGGATCAGCCAAGCAGGGAGAGGGTCGCATGCATCGTGTGCTAGGAGGGGATTGGCCAGTCGTGGCAGCGATTGATGCCGTAACTAACTCCCCTCACTCTTACGTATAGATAACTAGTTACTTTGGATTCAGGTAAAACCTGCATAGACACAGGGAAACCCCTGGGCACTTTCATGCGGGGTTCAAATTTACATGCATTAAGTGTAGGAGAATACAGGAGACAGAGGATGGCCTGGATGAAGAGTTGGACAGAGTAGAAAAGTGTCTACCATGCGGGGGGGGGGGGGGGGGGGTTGGGCGGCACTTGGACTTGTGGAACACAGCCAGCCAATGGGAACCTGTCATATATACGTAGGCATATATGACACTGTTGCACCCAACAGTCGTGTCAACTAACTTGTTGGGAGCCGTGGCTGGTTTGGGGGGGGGGGGGGGAGGGAGAAGTTTTGAGGGATGGGATAGTGATTGGGTTGGGGGGGGGGGGGGCGACAAAAACCGTTTCCAAGGGGCGGAGCCGCGCCGACATTAGAGTCCAGTTACGATGCAAGTAAAGCGGCGGCCCCGGAAGTGGAGGCTATTTGACTGGAAGAAGCTTTTCCCTCTTCATTAAGGTGTCGCTCCTAAGTGGAGAGTACCTTCGCTTCTACAAATTCTTATTTTCGCTCCTAATTTTAAACTAATTTATAACATAATGGTTGTTATATTGTTCATAAAATTTTAAATAACTATACAATTGATTGATGGTTTTGTGAAAAAAAAGCCAAATTATATATTTAGTCCTACCATGAATGTAAATCATGTAAGCGTATGCCACCGTTTAAAAAAAACATTTGTATGTGTCGTTTGTCGTAAAAAAATATTTTTAGTTTATCATTCATAAATGTGTAAAGATTTTAAATTCCAAAACGCAAAAAAAAAAAAAAAAACTGTGTTGTAGGATTTTTTTTTTTGGGGGGGGGGGGGATATTTATATTTGAGTACTTAAGTATATCGTAAAATGTTTTGGTGTGATTAGCGGTCAGATCATTTCACGAAAAATATATGTGCAGTCCCTCGTGGCTTCGTTGGGAGTAGGAAGAACCGGGAGGTCGCTGTGGTGTGTGGCGGCTGCCACGTGTCGCCCCGGCCACGTGGTTCGGCCACCTGGGGAGGGTGGTGGCCGGTCGGAAGGGCAGAGGGTGGGCGGCGGAGTGCTCGTAACATGGTCCCGTGACCCCCATCCGCCCCAGCCACGCCCCCATTGATCTGCCCGGGGGTTTCGGGAGGGAAGAGTGAGCGGTCAGCCCCATTCAACCGCGGCCGGCGTCCGTAGAATGGGGTAGGCGCAGGCCGCCGCAACCTCCGTCTTTCCCCCGCGTGACTCGTCATGTCACACGCTGGAAAAAAAAAAAAAAAAAAAAAAAACAGTCATGAAGACTGTCAACAGAAGCGAAAATTAAAACATTTTTTTTTAAATGTGTAATATGTAGAGGCATGCATATTTCGCGAAAAGATTCCGAGACCAGCTGAAATTCAAAACACTGTAACATCGTCTGTGTTCCGTGATTGGGTGAGTTTCTTTAAGGTGCATGTTGATTGTCACAACACCAATCACATTAAGTCAGTGCGGAATCAAACGCGTCCTGAGTGGCTCGGTAAAACAAGGCGACGACTTCTCTCGCAGACGGCCGCCAATCACAAGGGGGAAACCGCTGGTACGGGTTACCTTGTTGCAGTCTAATAGGCGTTCAGAATTTTTCACGTAAAATGCCTGCCCCTATTAATATGACATCATTTCTACGTCAAATGAACGTAAGAAAATGATTTTGGTATTATATCAGTACGATGTCAGCATGATATAATTTATCCTTACGTCATTTTTTTAGTCACAACAGATATCAGTAGTATGTCAAAATTACGTAACAATTCATTACCTAGCTATGACTTACCAGTGATGTGAGACCTAGGTCATGTATTCACGTGGTCAAATTAACTTCACTTACTGCTACTACAGCATGTCGGTGATGCGAACTCACAAGATTTTACTCATACAAAAAAAGAGTTCAACACGTACATGATACAGTCGAATATATACAATGTATTAGTATTAGTGTATATATGCGTATACATGTACACAGGCCGCTGCGATTCGCCAGTCTGGCGCAACACGTCACTGGCATGTCGGTGACGCGAACCCATAAGTTTTGCCCCTACCAAAAATCGCTCAACGCGGCTAAAGAAGATTTCACTTCAAAAACGGGGAAAAATTTCGAGAGTTTATACTCCGTGAAACATCTTAGCTGAGGGGGCTAAAATTTTTAAACGTTACGAAAATTCCTATCGCATGAGGGGAATAGTTAGTTAGCTACGTGGTGGGGGAACCGGAAGAGGAGAGTGCGTCAGCGGCGACGCCACTCAAACCATGCGCTAGCGGTCGAATGTATTTATTCATTTATTTATTTGTCGTCTTTTTTGTTGGCGAAGTTAAGGCGATACGCCTTTTTCTTACATTTAACCTCATTAAACATTTACATTTCTCTGGTTAAATTTGCATAGTATAAAATAAAATAATAAAGGATAGCAAAATAATACTTGATGTAAAACAAACTTGAATGTAAACTGAATGTACAAAAAATAAAAGATGAACAGAAAACATTTTTGCATTTAACTCGAGATTCGCATAAAAACCGGCTGAAATGTAATTAAAGGTTAAGAGTTATCTGTTGCCAATATAATATAGTATAACATTAATACCATTATCGAATGGGAAGACGGCAAAGGGGAAGGGATAGGGACCTAGCTATATGCTATAGGCCTACACTAGTTGTAACCGCTGGAAGGGGAGACGGCAGGGGAGAAGTAGCAATGACGCAGCAACTCTCGTACGAAATTATCGTAACACTGTTTGTGTTTGTCTACTCCTCAGTTTTAGTAACGACTAACGATTGACGCCACCATATTAATTTTATTTTATTTAAAGTAAGTAACTACATTTTTTTTTATTCTTGGGGAAAATAATTACTGAATTGTGCTTATAACTTTATAAGTAGGCCTATCATTAATTTTTATTTAAATAGTGGGATTGAAAATGCGAAAAAGACGTAAATAGTTAAGAGGTTAGCTTTATAAGTGTAATTTATTTTGGTATGTGAACACTGTGTGATTTGAAATGTCTGATCTCTTAGACTTGTGAGATATACGTTATAGGTGTAATTTATGTTCGTTTGCACTGTTTTTTTGTACTTTCATTTTATTCAGCTGATATAAAAAAATTGCCTGAGAATAATAAAAAGGCAGAAGCAGATAAGAGGTATTATCAAAAGCAAATGTGGAATAAGCCACCAAAACAGGCGCCGTAAAGTGCCAGTGAACGGATGTGAAGTACAGAGCGTAGAAAAAAGCATTATTTAATTTGATATCAAGCCCACATCCTTACTATTTTCTATTATTATCTCGTGTTCAATAAAAATTACTTATAAAAATTGGTTGTATGTAAAGTCGGTTTATGGACGATATTTTAACGTGACGTCATAACAAAACATTGATGAAATAATTGCATACTTTTATGAATAAAATTGAATCAAATTTATTGTACTATCACTATTTTGTATGAATACAAAGAAGGAGTGAAATGAAATCTACAATTTAATTGATACATTTTTTTTATTTGCTCTCATTAATTCAAATATGTTTATTACTTTAACGAAGAGATTATTTTAACTATAACTTTTATACATGTTTGCTATTTAACTTCTTCCAATCTGTGTTATTCTGTTAAGGATAGGACGATGATAGGAAAAGTAGGAAACGAATGGGAGTGTTTCAGGTTTAATGTGCCTTGAAAAAGTCAAACCGATGGTTTTTCCAATCTAGTGGAAGAGAGATAGATGCGGCGCAAGCGTACATTGAGCGTAATGGGACACAGCATAACGGGACAATGTGCGTAACGGGACACATTTTCGTGCGTGCAGCCGGCGTTCATCGATTTATTAGACGTCACGTCAAAAAATCTCTATCTCTACCTAATAAGCAACAAGTTTCACTTCTGTCGCGCGTGGACTTCACGCATACCTACATTTATAATGTTTTGTAAACGGAACAAAAATATTCATGTAAAATTACATATCCATGAAAATACTATATCACTACAAAATATTGTTAGCAGTAATACATTTTACAAAGTTTCCTAATAGATATATATTTAAAAAATCGGACAAAAATTCATAACTTAGTTGAAATTTTTCTTCATTTGTAGCGTTGTGTTTTTACGATTTTTTTTAATTGTCCCCGTTAGAAAATGCAAACAAATTTCCTTCAGTGGTGCTTATGTTGAAAATTTTCATAAAAATCTGCAATGGAAAAAAATCCTCCTTGTGAATAAATTCTTCTTCTAATAGAATTCTTTTGATAAGATAGGTTTCTAACTTGACAATGCTGGGCAGCCATAATTATGGAGCGCACTGTACCACCCCTGCCTCTGTTTCCCAGAAATATTGCTTTCAAAGTGCCCCCACTCCCTCACCCAGACGTGAGACTTTGACCTTGATTACCACGTGATTCTGCCATGCATTAGTCGACGGACTGCTTTCCTTGAGCTTTGTTCTCCGAACAGCTAGGCCTAACAACATAATTTTCTGCGAAGTTATGGAAGAAATACTCTTTCAAACTAAATACGTCAGAAACTTGCACACGTGCACTTTAGAACCAGTCTCATTACATATCCGTTATAAATTACCGGGATATAATCATACTTTTCGTTTAACACACACAGCACAAAAACATTTTCTGTACCTTTACAAAAGATTTCTTTCGAAACTAGTTGCTAAGAAATAGTTTGTAATGCTACCAGAAAGGTATTGTAACTTTGTACAACACCTGGCTATGGTTATTTTTCAAATATGAAATACGTTTTTCATGACAATAATGAGTACTTCCTACGGAAATGTGGTGCATAATTTTATATTTTAAGTGATGTTTCATTCAAAAACATTTTTTTAATCCATGGAAAAGATAATTAAATATTCAATAACTTGAGTTAATTTTATTTTATTATGCTTATTGATGTGCGCAGTTAATACTGGAGACATATTCAAGGAACGGCTTACAAATAGCTTTAACTATTGGAGGTACTGGGACAACACACATCATAAATTCCCGGGTAAGAATCCGAACTCAGATTTACTGTATCACTAGAAAATAGTGATACAGCAATACTGGATTTATTTTCACGTAAATCTACAAACTTACAAAAAAATATAATGTAGATGAAAAAAAAAATATTTCAATAAATGAATTTTTTTTTTTTAATTTTACAGTCCAAAGTTTACTTTACATTTTAATTTTCCTTACAAATGTCGCGCAGTGGTAGAATTTGAACATGCCATCAACAAATAGGACGCTATTTATTTATTTAACTAAGTATTTAATGTCTTTGTAGGTGCAAAGTTAAAGCGACAAACCTTGTTTTACATTTAACCTCATTTGCAAATGAACTTAACTTTTGTATTAGCTATTTCAAAGATAGATTTAATGATTCTATAAGCATTTTCTGGGGGAAAAAATATATTTAATTACTTGTTAAATGTTTAAAAACAGGTTTCAAACATTGGAAAATACAACCTAAGACTAATTTATATGTAAAGTACCCTAAATCACATGTAGGCATACATTTGTGCCAATTCAATTAAAGGTAACAAATTACACGTAGAAAATCAGAGAATTAGAAGTAAATTTTATTTCATTTGCCTGTCACACAGATTCGTGGAGCCGAGAATTGTTCAGGTTATTGAGGTGTTCCAAAATGCTGTTGAGGATGCTGCTTATCTCATTATCCCAGTATCGATTGTTAAAGCCTTGAGGGTAGTTATTGGGGGGGGGGGGGGGGAGAGTTCAGGGGGCCCGGGGCCCTTGGAATTAAGAAGCCTCTCTCTGAAGGGGTCCGCTTGTGAAACGGGGGTCGATAATCTTAAACGTCAAAACAATATTTATGAAAAACTTTCCGTGTAAATTTTACAGTTTTCTGCTTGTTGCATGCTTGTTAGGCCAGACTATGGGCAGTATAAAACATACAAGCACCTTTTTCAGACATGGTTTGTGTTTGTTGAAAACCACGCGCATAAACTCTCGGGCCACGCCAACCCCCCCCCCCCCCCCCTTTTTTTTTTTCCCCCCTTCTAGTGAAACCTACAGATTTGCGCCCCTGGTTGAAGCCATGGAAACATCATATCATATCATATCAAGTTCAAAAGAGTTGTTCACAGTGAAAGTTTTCACTTCTAGTAACAGTTTTATTGTAAAGTTTGGCTTCTGAGTGTAAACAAATCAAATAAAATGATGTCTGTAATGTTTCGGAATCCAGTTTCGCTTGTATCAAATTTTCATCACTGGCCATATTCATCGTGATACAAATTTAAAGAAGAATCAACACATTTCGTCATCATTGCTCTGTCATTGATATAATTTATTTTCCTCCCACCGCAACGTAGTATCACACTTGGTTTACGAACTCCGATTTCTTCGTCGAGTGGCGAATATCACACGGTTTTTTTTTGTCGCAAAGCTTTACGATGGTACGAACCAAGCCCGCGGCCAAGACCGAAGGTAAAGCCTGCAACATGTGTAACACTTAAACTTGAATGATCTATGACGGTTCTCTAAAGTAGTACCTATTGTCTGAGTTGTGTATCCTTCACCCGCCGCCGATTCATCATATTGCCATCCGGGGCAGTAAGCGTGGGCGAGGCCAGAAACCGAAGTTTCTATAACTCGCTAAGAGCATAGTAAATCAGGTGCACCCCACACTGGTAAAGAATCATTTGAATCGACGGCGGGGGTGCGTGTCCTGTTGGATAGGTTTGGCACACGGGCCTGTGTGTGCGCTGGTAGATTGTGTAATGCTATAAAAGTTACGTGTACCTAATTCGGCGGGGGAGAGAAGCTCCCCACCAGTTAGATCGGCTAACTGGCGTGATGTAGTGTCGTGTTGGTGTGCATTAGAGGCTTGTCGGTGTGCTGTAATTTCAAGTGACCCAGTTAAACTCGGGTGTGGCGTTGTAATCCTTCCGCATGTGACGTTACTTCGATGAAGGTGTTTGCAAACAACTTCGTGCGTCTGCCAGTGTTCGCAACGAAGATCGCGCGTAGCTTTGCGAGTGACATTGGGCAACTGGGCGACCACTGGCGCTGCAGATTCGAGACAAAGCTACTCGACACGGACTGTATCTCGACGCCGGACAGGCGGGACCGCGAGCCCGCTAGACCACAAGGGCCGTTGACTCGGCGCCTCTGGCGGTAGAGGGGGGAGAGGTTTTAGCGCCAAAAATCCTCTTCGATGCAGTTCCCTACCCCGCCACCCCCCCTCCCAATCGGGTTGGACGGGCCGTAAAATTGTTGCTCTTGTCCGAGCCAGTGCTAATGGCGGTCGTCGTAAATCCTTCACCTCGCGAACCCCGACGATAGATAGTGCGACCCTGCTACGGTCAGCCCCAGCTTTTCTTAATTGCCCTGCTGTTACTACCTACCCACCTCTCTTCATCCACGTTCCCCCTGCAATCGTCCATCCTGCTAAAAACAACCTCGGCGTTGCCGTGTAACGGTGCCTGTCTGACCGCCCCCCCCCCCCCCCCTCCCTGGGGCCAGGAGAACAACTCTCTTTGTTACAACTTGCTTCCCAGAAAGAGACAATTCGCTGCCGGCGCACGGGGTCGGGCGGGGCAGGAGAAATTTTTGCAACTGAACTCGCAGCCTGATTGCGTTCTGGAACTCTTCAAAGGCTGGGTTCACACACGAGCCATGCACACGACCTGTGCGAAGTAGGTTCACGATATGAATATTACTGTTTTTTTTAGGCCAATGAAATTTCGCGAGGCATCCGACATCTGTTGGCAGTGTCAGTAAGTTACTGTAATAACTACCAAATTGTAATTCCGTGACACATGACCAGCAATTTGTGGGCACAGTTTTTCAACATATAAATAATTTTTAGTTAACCATTATAATCACGGCAATTTTTTTATGTATAATTTTTGCTAGTGACTTATAATTAATATCATTAATTATTTTTTCAAGCAATAATTACACCTGGGCGTTGTAATATCTCGACGATTTCTTGCCGCAATATAATTATAAACAGTTCCCTAAACCCGCCAATTTGGTTTATTACTCTACTCTCATTGGTTGTTGCGCCATGCGGCAGTAACAGAAATGAGATATATATTCACTTCCCTTATATGCACACGAAAGTTCTATGCGTTATTGTGAGTCAGTGAGTTCAAAACATGGGTCAAATCTTGTGCCCACGGCCAGCTGTTAGTGTTAATGTTTTTCAATTGTGCACCCAGATTTATGCGAACCGAGTTTTCACATTTTCCTCGGTTGGCTGGAAAGTTTTTTTTTAAATTAATTTAACTTTTGAACTGGAAACCTTTTTTTTTTTAATTATATTGTTTATGCCAGGTCTTCAATTGGTCACAGTTGTTTCTACTCGTAATCTCTAAACTCTGGTTTTCAAAATAAATTGGAAAATATAATTTTAAAAATATATGAGTCATCCTTAAACGAAAAAGTCTTCCTACAGTTTATTTAAAATTCCAAAATTCTTTATTACATGCTAGGGGTAGTATAACTAATTTTAGCTCAACGTTCAAAAAAATCTTCAGTAGCCTAACTCTTACTGATTTGATAAAACAATTATTAAGAATGAAATATAGTTTCATTAAAAATTTAGTTCGAAATACGTGCCAAACACGCACAGTTAAAGAAGCAAAAGAAATTAGCCTACTTGAATTCTTTCTTTAATATTACAAATATTTAGCAACATTTTCGAGCACGGCTGCTGTGTTAATTTTATTGTTTTTTGCTGGGCGTACGTCAACTACGAGCACTTGCCGAAGTCAACGTTTGTGGACTAGGTAGTGGTGTGATTGTTCGCTTGATATTAAGTTCGTCCCCGTGGGGAGGCTCAGGCTTGTTGCTCAATCAGGCAACACCGCCGCAGGGTGAGCTGCAACTGTACTGTCATCACAGCCATCGCGGGCCTCGAGGTCTGAGTGCAAGATCCGGGCATCGAACCGCGGGCCCGCGTAGAGTTCCAGGCCGCGGATTGCCGCCAAACTACCTCTAGTGTTGAAAATAGATACTAGGTTCTGATGGTGATGTAGATAACGGATGTTTGGTGACCCTGAGGTGTTGTGAGTGGGGTGGTTTGGAGGGGTTGCAGTCAGGACTCGAACCCGCGCTGTGCTGAGGGCGTATTTCAGGAGCACGGTGGGAGAATGTGTGTTAGTGTGATTTGGGTTCGTGGGTTTGAATCCCAGGGGAGAAAGTTTCAGCGGCCTGCATGCCCTGCTCCCTCTATTTCGGGTGTGTAGGTTGTTAGCTGGCTGTGGTTTCTATTCGTATTGGGTGAATGAACAGTTGGATAAGTTATAGGATGGTGTATGTTGGTGGTGACTGTGATTTTTGTGGAACTTGTTCTCAACGAGTGGTGGACCTGAGTGAGATGTTGTATGAGTACTACACTCTCCTCGGGGCGACAGTCCGGCCCCAGACGGTCCCCAGAGAGCTCTCTTCCTTCGGAGGCCGCCACGGGAGATACCGGTTATAAGTACCACACTGTAACAAGATTTTACTTCCTATCATTTTAAACTTTGGGTAAGATGTCAGGGATTTATTAAACTCCATTGCAAACCAAATTATATCTGGTGAGTATAAATTGTTATGCGGTAATTTCCTATATCATTAAAAAAATATAGATACATATTTAATTATGCTTGCATTGAAAAGCGGGATGGACAAACGTAATTTTTACCAGCTTGTTTATAGGGGGGGGAAAAAGGATCATTTTTCACAAAGTACTGACATTAAGTAAGGATAGGCCTGTTTTAACATCAGTTCGAACATTGGAGACCAGCGCACGAAAACTACGCAAGGACGTCACGTGAGGCCAATACGGGCGGAAAACAAGGCTTCGCCGACGTGAATTATTTGAATCCTTTAACTTGCGCGCGCTGTTGGGGTTTGATTTCGCCGTTCCGCCTCTTCCCTCCCCTCCCCCCCCCTCCACACCCCTCGCCCTGGATCGCGGAAAACCCGAAGTCAAAATTCTTCCATTATTCAAACGGAGGAACCCGCCCCTAAATTCTGCTCTCGGGCAGTTGGTTAGATCGTCCACGCTGTTTTCCCTTCTTGCATGCGTGTGCTTCTCGTGCTGGCGACATGTTGGGAACCCTTCCCCCTCCCCCCCTTTTTTTTCTCTTTCCAACTCCCACTCCACACACATACACACAATTCTGACTTTTCTCCTCAACCCCCAACCAATTCTTCAGCAGCCATCTAAATTTTTCAGCGCTTCCGTCTTCAATTAGGGTCCGCCCTAAACCGGGAACTTCCCTAGCTCCGGACGAATGGAAGAGAGAGAGAGAGAGAGAGAGAGAGAGAGAGGAGAAGTGAAAGAAGAGAAGCATGTGTTCTCCTGGACTTATTGATTGTTTGCATGGCAAATTGTCGGCGATTCGACCCCTGGTAGGAAGACTTTTTTTTTTGCTTCCACTTAATGTATGCGTTATTGAGAGGAAATTGACTGTCGAAAAAGCCCACTACCGTTAGCTACTAAAAGGACCAGTTCCTCATTTCCGCACCTGCATTGTCAGAGATGCAGCGCATTAAAAGACTTCCTGACAAACAAAAGCACGTAAAAAAAACGTAGTTCGATATAGTTGGCGTACGTAATAATTACGCAAGCGCGGCTCTAAATTGAGAATTTGAAGGGGGGGGGGGGGGGTTGTTTGTGGGCGACTGTCCTTCCCAAGCCTGAATTTTACCTTTTTTTAATCTTGGAAGGTATATTTACTTTTTCTAAAATATTAAATTCATGTGTTAAAACTTTTCTTTCGACAAATGCCTGCCTTTGTAAACCAGTTGCCACGACATAGTTTTTTAATTTAAGAAAGTTACTATAAATTTGAACAACACATGGCTATGGTTATTTTTGCATATTTTAAATACGTTTTTTTTTAGATAATACTGAGTACTTCTTACAAAAAATGGAGCATAATTTTGTATTTTAATTTATGTTTCATTTAAGCATATTAAATAATTAGACTTAATTTTGTTTTATTATGCTTATTAAAGTGCGCAGTTAATGCTGGAAAGCTATTCATGGAACGGTTTACAAATAACTTTTAACTATTAGAGGTACTGGGACAACAAGAACTAGAGTAAGAATTCGAACCCAGTATTATCGAGAACACAATTTGTAGTGAGACAGTTGTTTTCATCGTTATCGTTGTTGCCATTGTTATCTGAGGACACAAACAAAATTGTAAATATCCCAAGGCCAGTGGCTGACTCATTTAATGCCATGTTTTGCAACTGCGCCCCATCTGGGTACGCTAGCCCCTCCCGAAATGTCTTAGTATTCCGAGCCCTGTTTCCTGTTGTGAACACTCACAAGGATGGACTTGACAAATATTTGAACATTCTGCTGATATTACAATACGCTTCTGAGTTCACGTTCAAAAAATGTAAACTCACAAGTTGCCAGAAGACCAAAGGAAGATATCTATACATATGAACATCCCTGGATAACTTGTAACTAATGTTCTACACGAACTTACAGTGGAAATTTTCGTATGACTATTTCGCGTGGTCCAGGTTTTATAGAATTAAATCCCTTGAATGGTAAATTATATCGCTGAAACTTCGTAACTGTAGTCATCTAGTTGTTAGAGATATGAGTTTCGGACAAGTAGGCTAGGTACTAAATTTTTTTTAATGCGATTTTTTGGTCTACATTTTAAACTGCTTAAGTACTTTTGCGGTTGTCTCTCATGTCCCTGAAATGCATTAAACAGTTTTATTGAAATTTTTAATACTATCTATTATTTTTATGGACATATATATTGTAAACTAAAACATTGTACTTTTTAAATAATGAATTTCAAGTGTCAAGAAGCAGTTTTCAAACAATTTTCAAGTCGGATGATCAAACAAAACTGAAGTAATGTAAAGTTTTGTGAAATGATGAGACGATAGGAGTTTGAAAATAGCCTACAGATTAATTGTGTTTGGTGTTTATACTAATGATAATACACACAGCACTCATTAAAATAACATATTTCACAAATATTTCTACATCGGAATAAAAGTCCTTGTAGCAAGCATGCCAGTCACCTTAACCTTATAGTTTGTTTCTTCTTCTTGCCAAGATTCAGCATGTGAAAAAAGTGGTAAAAACTACTATCGAATTCTATTTTTAGTATTTTAAAGCAATAAAAATAAGTAAAAATAAAATATTTAATGTCAAAATATCAGTATTATTAAGTGGTCTGTACATTTTTATTTATTTTTCCAAAATTCTATTCAGCACGCCCTCGATTTTTTTTCCAAACCTATCTTAAACTAAGTTTATTGGGTTGTTAGATTTCGGGCTGGAGAAATCTCAGGCCAAAGCTTATAAGCCTAATAATGCAAGGTTTCAACCATGCATGAAGGGCGGCATGCATCGTAGGTTTTTTCGGAGATGGGGCAGCAGTGGAGCGATTGTTTACATGACTACACTGTTATTTGTTTTGTAAATGGTACAGAAATATTAATGTAAAATAACAGATATGTATTTGTAAATTGGTATACTTTAGATGAAAAGAACTGTATCACTGCAAAATAGTATTCGCATTAATACTGGTTTCATATTCTATCCCGGGCATTTATGCTTAATTTTTCATCCCAAGATCTCCAGTAGTTAAAGTTATTTGTAAACCGTTGCCTGAATGGTTTTCCAGTATTAACTGCACACATTAATAAACATACAAAACAAAAAAATCCCAATCATTCAGTATTTGACGAACACATGGGTTTATATTTTTATTTTTTATTTATGAATTTTTAACGCTACACTTCGCCACCAATAAAGACGGTAGTAAGTAAACAATAGTAACGCGAAATTTTGCTGTCTCATGAAGCCGTCTAGTTAACAATGATACCAGCATCAGGAGAAGAAAGAGCTGCTACTCTAGACAGCGGTACCCAGCGCAAGCTGAGAAACCTGGCAACATTGCCAGAGTGACGTCACACGCGCACTCCGGTCCGTTGATGAAAGAAAAAGGGGGGGGGGGGTAATAGCAGCCCCCCCTTCCCCTAAAACATGAATAATTTTCCAATTTTCTCAAAATTCCTCATCATAGTTTACGAAACTTACTAAAGTATTATTTTACTGCAGTACTATAGGTAATAGGTAGGGACAGGAAAAATTCGCGGGTTCAATGACCTCTAGGATGAACTCCATAGTTCTACGTACACTCAGTCAAATGCCACCCACTCATTGGCTGCTGTCTTGTGAGACGTTCCAGCGTAGCAGCCTGTTATTCGATAAAGCTTTGGTTGGGTGTTTCTCATTGGCCCAGAGTCCCCCAGGTGAGTTGTGAACCAATAGCAGAGGCAGCACTGAGGTATAACGACTTGTATTATACCCTATCGTGAAATGAAATCGCGAATTTTTCCTGTCTCTATTAATATGACGTTTCTGAACCACAAATAAAGCGTACTAAATGTTTTTTTTTTTTCAATTGTCAATGTACTAAAATCGTATTGCAAAATTTAATTTGGCGCTCGCTTGACCGCCATTCTGGATCCGCCCTTGACGGTGGGGTGGTGGGTGGTTGGTGAGGGGTGGGTGGCACCTTGTCCAGAAGGGGGTGGCAGTTTGGTAACATTTTACTGCGGGACACCAGCAGGGCCGACCTTTTCCTCCCCCTACCCCTCCTTTCCTTCGCCGGTACAGTCGCTGCCCGTCGCAGCGGAGCACGCCGAGTGGAGGGTCTGCCCATCTCCCATGTAGCTACTTTGTGCATTCGCTTGAGACAACTGTATCACCGCAGAAAAACTGTTCGCAGTAGCCCTGGTTTGGATTCTCACCATGCATTCATGCCCTGTATCGTCCCAGACCAGTAAATACCAGAATAGCTTCCCGGTATTAACTGCGTACATTAATAAGCATAATTCCATTATCTTTTCTATGGTTTAAAAATTATGCTTGAATGAAGAAGAAAAAATTATCAGATAAAATATAAAATTTTGAGCCAATTTTCGTAAGAAATAGATACTCAGTTTTATATCGAAAAACGTATTTCATATACTTATGCAAAACTAAACATAGTCATGTGTTGTACAAATATACAATATCTTACTTTATAATTTCAAACTATTCCTTGGCAACTGGTTTTACAAATAAATATTTTGTATAATTTTCGCAGGCTTTCACGGCCGTTGTCTGAAGTAGCTTGGCTTCTGGGTTCTGGCCGTGTCCTTGGCGAATAATTCGCCGACGTTTTGGTCGACATTGCAGTCGCCATCATCAGGGAGCAGTAGGTAACTGCTCCCTGATGATGGCGACTTCAATGTCGACCGAAACGTCGGTGAATTATTCGCCAAGGAAACGGCTACAACCCAGAAGCCAAGTTACTTCAAATATTTTGTATATTTGCAGAAAATGTTATGTTAACATCTTAGCTCTCGCTATACGGCATTCAGCAGGAGTAACCTCGTGAATGGAACGTATATGAGTAACCAAGGTGCTGCCATCTGTGGCGGGTGGCGCGAACCAAAACTAACAAAGCCAATGGGAAACTAAATAGTGTTACCGTTTAGCTTGGAATCACGGCAGTCTCGTTGTGTAATCCTTTAAGGGGAATACGCCTCGCCATATTGCAATTACAAATATTTCGATACCACTTGCAATAAAGCTCAAAGCCTATTTTTAGAAGTTATACTTCTTTAGGCGCGTTATAAAAAATTATGAGAATGAATTTTTACGAATAGCGCAGCATGCTACAAAAATTGACCGGATGAAAAGCAAAGGTACATACAAATAAAAGCAAATAAGGTAGGTATGTATGTGTATTTGAATAATTTTTTTAGTGATTTATATTTAATTCTGACCCATATAAAAAAAACATTTATTTATTGTGAATATTATTGATATAAAATGTGTTTATAAACTTTTTAAAAAGTATTTTCAAGTAATTTTATTTAAGTGCGGTTATGTTCCAGTATGTATAATTTATTTTCATTATAAATCATTAATCATATTATTTCATTAATAATTAAAATTAAAAATTAGAATAAATCTTCAGCATATTTATTGGTTTACATTATCAATTAAACGTCATCTCGTTTATAGTACTAAATTAAATTATTGACTTTATACACGTGTTCATATTAATTTCGAATACTGAGAATTTAATAAAAAGTAATACTCTAGGCCTTTTTATTATTTTATTGATATTATTATTTTTTGCTTGCAAAATTAAAGTTAGGTTTTTTTTATCACGCCATGTAACTTCTCGCGTGCGAACATAAGTTCACACACCCACATTTTTTTTTCATTGACATGGCATAGATCTTAGCCTTGGCTACTTGTTGAAGTCGACACTTGTGAACTGGTGTTATTATCATGATAGTTGTAGTCGCCTGCGTGAAATAATGAGTTATTTCCTTGCGGCGTTTACAGACTAGAGCCTGCTAGTAAACATATGGTCGCAACAAGGTAAATAGGGAGATATGATTATGCCTTGACAAGACAAAATTGAGGAAAAAAGTTCATAATTATAATTATAGCAAAAAGAGGGAAATATCTAAGACGGCGGGGCTTAGTTCCCTTTAAGCTATTTTTTTTACTCTAAACTATAATTATAAATTATTAATTGTGAATTTTTTTATAAAGGACGAATTTTCTTTGTTTATAGGCTAATGGAAGGAAATAGATTACAAACAAGTAACCTAATTAAAATGTATTTATGTACAATATGTACATATAATATGTATATATTAGGCTATTGGGTACTGTGCAGCTGTGGGTTGTAATACAGACAGTAATACGACGCAGTTACGAAGCAGTTCTCAAATACTGCTACTTGGCTGTCCACTTCAGTTATCTTGTCACCCACTTCTGCGACAGCAGTAAGCTGCTTATCTCTACAACCTCTCTAACAAGACTGAACTCTAACACGAGCCATCATTAGTTCAGTTAAGTGCGTGGAAATATTTATCTTGATGTCTACAATGTTTAGTCGTGTTTACGTGTGTGTACTTTCGAGTGTTTCCGAAATGAAGATTTGCTGTTGGCAGAATTTTGACCAAATGGTTAAGTTATTAATTAATTGACTTAATGGCGAAGTTAAGGATTTTAGCCTTCCCTTACACTTAACCACAACTACACAATCCTCATACTTTATAAAATTATAATACTAAACTAATAGCTTAGGAACTAAAATCCAGACCTTTGCACTACTAAAGAACATTAACAAACAAAAGGTAATCTATGTATATAAAATAGGATTTTGGTATGTATGAGGTCGATAAACTCCTGCACCGTTTGACCGATCGCCATGAAAGTTGGCACATCGAAGTGTTTTTCATATAGAAGGTTTTTATACCATCCATTTTTTTTTGTAACTTGCCGCTAGATGGCGATGCAGCGCATCAACTTATAAACCGTTCAACCGATCGCCATGGGTAAGTAGAAGATCATATGTCATAGACATACGAACAGCAATTGTATGTCATTTCTCTATGTCCACCACACTGTCATATAGGTTATCCATTTTGCTTTAACTCGCGGACAATATTATATCACCCTGTATTCAGCCCGGGCAACGCCGGGTACTGCAGCTATGAAAATTTGTATAGGTATTGTGATTTTTACTGTCCTTAATCCTTAATAGCTACAAATAGTGGCTGTGGCTGTGATTAGTATTTGGTGAGCGAGTTTAAAGCGGAATACCTTTTCTAACGCTCTATAGATTCCATATTACATACAGACCATCCATTTTAGATAGACAGAAGTAAATTAATGAACCATGGCAGGACAATGTCGGCCGGGAGTTGAACTTTAAAAATTTTAAGAACTTAAAACAGGAATATAGCAGTTATACAAGTGGTTACAAACATTACACATACACATAAGCGGAAGTGGTTGTGGCATCACTGGTGACATTGAACAATTCATTTCGCAACCTCGCGTTTAAACTTGACTTAGGCCTACTTAAGTCTTGTATTGTGGTCGATTGGAGAACAAAAAGCTCCTGAAATAACTGTGCACGAAATGGATTCAGACCAAGATTAGCTAGTTTAGCTTAGATCGTATTATGGTAGGTATTCGAGCTATGGGAATTATTTAAAAAAACGGAAGATGTTCCCTTTTTTGTCAACTCTCAAGAAGTTCTGTTGTATTCACCCTTCGCTAAACATTTTTACATATTTTTTTCTCTCATATAGGTACCTACTATTTTGATAATCAATTTACTCATATAACTACATTAGTAATTTATAACTAAAATGAACATAACAAGTCTTATATACCTTTATTAGATGTTTTGGTATTGGATGGACCTTGCCTTTCGGCACAATTCTGAGTAATAGAAAATAAAATTAAAATTTATTCCATGGTATTGTTTTTAAAGTAATTATTTTAAGCCTCGTTTAATTAATAAAATTAAATAGCAAAACTAAATTTGTAGGTATAATGAATTGGAGATGTTTGAAACAGAGTAAAAAAAAGTTGTTTTTAAGAAGATTGATTTTTGTAAGCTAAAATTTCTTGCCATTAAGTAGCTGCTACCTTCAGAAAATTTTTTTTATCATTCTTAGTAATTGAACGAGTTCACGTTAGTAAATATGGTGTAAAATGGTATTTAGTAATATATATTTAAAACAGGAACAATGTTTTGAATGAAATGAATATCAGGTTCTACGTGTCGGCGTCGGCGTCTCGACCGCGATGTCGTCTTCGCTCCCGCGGTACGATGCTGCGATAGGACCGGGGCGGCTGCGCGGCGTTGGAAAATGTCACCGAATTATGCAGAGAAATAAAAAAAACTCCTCCTCGCCGCTTGATTGCTCGAGGAGATGGGGTGGGCACTCCCCCCTCCCCCTCCTTTATCATAATCATCATCGCGCTCATGGGGTCTCTCCTCTCCTCCTCTGTCTCCCCTCCCACACTGCCTCTCCCACAATCACGCAGGCCTGCCACCTCTCCCGGTAGCGGCGCGCGTATTTAGCTCGGCGTGAAGACGACCGCTGGAGAAGGAAGGAGAGCCCATCAGGTCGAAGAGGGGGAAGAAGACGGATGGAGGGGTAAGAAAAAAATAAAAGGAGGAAGAGATCGGTAAGAAGGAAAAAAAGGGTAGGTTGGAGGGGGGATGTCGTGGAGGGGAGGGGAAAGATGGAGTGACAGAGAAGGAGACACCTTCTTGAAGAACGCCTCCCACCTCTTGGCATAAGCAACCACTTTCCCCTCCACGTGCTGCGCGCCGGGTACCCCCCCCCCCCCTTCTCCTTTTTCTTCCCCCTCCTTCTCGCAATCTGCTCGCCCCCTCCCGCGATTGATTATAAAGTGTATGCAGGCCCGCAGTAAGCGGCCAGCAGCCGCCGAGGCAAGTTCGTGCCGCGCGTCGACGCGAGAGAAAGAGGGACAGGGAGTTATCATTTCAGTTTATTGTTTTTCTTTCAAGTAATACTCCGGAGGTGTCACGAGTGCGGCAGACGTGTGGAAACTTGAATGAAGATCCTCCGAGTCCACGTTCCCTCCCCGGCGGCAGTGCGGGAAGAACAAGAACGAGAGGAAGAAGAATAGGTTCGGCGGGAAGAGAAGAAGACGTTTTTTGTTGCGTGTGGATGCGTTGGACGCCGAGCCGAACGCACGCAGCGGCCGGGACAGGCGGCAGACTCGACCAGCGGCGACCGGCACACCGTCGGAGGCGATGCAATCAGGTACCGACGACGACGAAGCTTCTCGATTCTTGTTCTCGTTAACGCCGACGCCCGCGGGTCACTTGTCGTGACGGTGCAACACGCTGCGACCCCCTCTCCTCCCCCCACCACCTTTTTCAACCGAGTCCCCCGCACGACTTTACTTAACCCCCTCCTCCTTTTTTTATATTCCTTCCCAGCGCGGGAAAACGTGTTTTCAAGCAATCCTGACTGCACCACGTGTGTGTGTGTTTTTTGTTCCTGTGTTTTTGAGATAGTAGGGGGAATGTGGTAGTTGTAGACACTTGTGCGGAAAAATATTGTATATTTTATTTTTGCCCTTGCCGTGTCATTGGAGCGCCCCCGTCTCTACGTTCTGTTTTCGATGAAATTAAAAAGGAAACAGTTGTCACAGCCACCAAGACGCAGGGAATAACGACATGCGACACCAGCAGTTCCTAATGTAGTTTCCGTTATGTTCCAAGCCGGTGGAGTGGTCTTGCGGTAGGTAAGTTTTAGCGTGTGTGTCAAGATACCCCCGTCTATTGGCCGCTTTTTTTTTTTAGGCCGATCGGTACCGAGTTGCTAAACTTAACATTCACATCCGTACTTTCAGCCGCGCACATACAGAAAAGTTCATACAAGCATACGATCAGTCGTTTTCCTGCCCTAAATAACTTAGATTCTTGCGCCAGCCCATTAACGTAGTACCCGACAGCAACGTTAAGATAATTATAGTTCTTGTTTCCTATCGTACGATTCTAAATTTAGTATTTTAGAGGTACATATTTCCTGACGTGTTGAAATTGTGTATGCGATAACGTACTGATTGCTATAATAACTACTTGTACCGAGTCATAAACTGCAAATGTTAAAGCGTGCCACAGATATTTTTTCGTGCAACTTATACTATTTCCCCAACTATAATTTTTCCTTTTCTCTAGAAAATTAGTACTAGAGCTCTAGGTGTAACAGATATTGCTTAACGTTATTTGTTAGCACACTAAAATAAGAAAAATTATGTTTACTTCGCGAGGGAGGATTTTTTTTTTAAATTTGATATGTTCCCCTTATCTTGTACTTTTTAATGCGAAATTTTAGTGATTCGTTTTTAGAAAGCCGTGTCAGCCCACGAGTAATACTGCAAATGTCGTTTTACAACGTTCGTCGTGTTAACTGTGGTTATTTTTTTTTTTTCGTACCGTAACCATAACCTATAAACAGTTATCTGTTTATTTATTTTTTCATCTCGCTCGTTGATAAATGTATCAGTGCCAGAAAACTTCTTACAGGTTTACAAATTCTTTGACGAGCAATTATTTGTTATAGCGATTACATTGTCAGGTAGGGACCTAAGCTGACAGTATGACTTAAGTGGTCAGGTTATAAAAGGAGTGAAGAAAAAGATGGTATGATACCGTGTCTGAATTGGCGTGTATCTTATTTAATTATTTAATACATAAACAAATTTAGGCGCGGCGAGCAAAATAACTACTATAAATTGTCTTTAGCTGCTATACTTAGCTAAAATAATTGTTTCGATTAGGCCCTATTTCAGTGAAAACTATTACTGATGTAAATATTTGTTTTTAGTATGAACTTAGTTGGTTTTAAGGCATTTGAGTAATCCTTTTGGGAGTGTTCTGAGTACGGAAAAAGTGCAGTGAATAATGAATTCTACCTAAAGCCTAGCACACAAACAGTACATAAGTCGAAGCTGAATTCGGACATAAAACAGCGATTCGTATCATTCCAACAAATGTTTCCCTCGTTTAATTCTGTCGAAATTTTCAGTTTCTAATGTTCGAATTTCATCAGCTATTTTATAAAATAAGCCGTTGATTACCTTAAGCCAATCGTTTAATTTTATGTTTTGTTTTTAAAGATTAGAAGTAATACACTACAAAGTAATTTCTCGCAAATAATACATATTCGCATTGGTTGTACTCTTTATCTTTCAAATGCACAAATTAAAACAATCGTCAGTTATTCTATGCCGCTGGCTCAGTGTACGCTGACAGGCCGGAAACAGAAATGAAATGGGTGATCAGCTCAAACAAAAGTAGAAGTTCTTAAAAACTTCACCGTGTGCCGTGCGAGTAACTATGTTCCTATGTGGCATCTGCTATTTGTTCATGTGCATTCAACCTTCGTGCGTGTGTGCAGTGCGAGTGGTTGCGAATGTAGCCAAGCCTTAAGCTGGCTTCGCAACTAGAAGACATACGGGCGTACAGCAGACCACTGTGCACACTACTGTGTAGCTACACTATTGTGCACATGACCTGTCTGAAATAGGCTCACAACTCATATCTTACTGTTAATTTCAGCCAGTGAAATTCTGCGTTGTGTCAGAGATCTGTTGGTAGTGTTAGTTGATAACTATACTAACTACTAAATGATTATCCCCTTATCTGACCAGTGAACTCAGTTTATCAACATATAAATAATTTGGGCCCTGTAACGTTTTTAGTTTACGATTATTCCCACGAAATTTTTTTTTTAATATTTACCTTAATTGTTAGTTATAGCAATAATCCGTTTTTAAAGCAGGAATTACACGCACCTAAACATTGGAATATAACAACAATTTACTGCCACAATATTACTAATAATTTTAAATAGTTCTCTAGTCCCGCCAAAATTGCATCTGTCTCAACTGTTGCTTCATGCGTCCGTTTACGGAAATAAGATGTATTATTTTCCCTCCCATGCTCACGACCGTTATGTGCGTGGTTGTGGATCAGTCAGTTGGTTCGAAAATTTGGCGGTCAAAACTTTTGCACACGACCTGCTGTTAACTGTTATTTTTGAAGTGAAAACTTCTTTAGCCGCGTTGAGCGATTTTTGGTAGGGGAAAAACTTATGGATTCGCGTCACCGAAATGCTAGCGACGTGTTGCGCCAGACTGGCGAATCGCAGCGGCCTGTGTACATGTAAACGCATATATACACTAATACATTGTATATACTCGACTGTATCATGTGCGTGTTGGATTTTTTTTTGGATGAGTAAAATCTTGTGAGTTCGCATCACCGACATGCTGTAGTAGCAGTAAGTGAAGTTGATTTGACCACGTGAATACATGACCTAGGTCTGACATCACTGGTAAGTCATAGCTAGGTAATGCATTTTTACGTAATTTTTAGATACCACTGACATATGTTGTGACTAAAAAATGATGTAAGGATAAATGATGCTGACATCGTACTGATATAATACCAAAATCTTTTTCTTACGTACATTTGACGTAGAAATGATGTCATATTACACATTTAAAAACAAAGTTTTAAGTTTTTACTTCTGTTCACAGTCCCCATGACTGGCTATTTTTTTTCTATTGGTCTCGACTGAGAATTGACCAATCGGAACAGGTCTCTCGGTTGGTGTTCGTACAAGCGCCTGTGTTGGGCGCGCATTGTCGCGTCGCTGCCCGGGGAAATATGATTCACGCCGCCATCTGCGCCCTTCTCTGCGGCTGTGATTCATCTAATGAACACGCGCCACTCACCATTACGGGATTAATTAAGGCTCTTGCGCGCTCTCTTCGCCATTTCAGGGGATTGCCACCCCTCCTCGAGTAAGTGTTCCTCCGACCGTGGAATTTCCTCTCGGCTTCGATGAAAAACTTTTTTGGCAAGTTTAATCGTTGTTTTGCAAGCCTGTTGCTTGGGAAATTTTTTTATAAAAATCTAAGGTTTCCTAGGCAGCGTTCCCAGCATCAGGAAAAACCGGGAATTTTTAATTTCTCGGAAATAAAGATCAGGAATTAAGTGCGTGAAAAAATGTGTCACGTCAGGTAATTAAAAAAAAAAAATGAAAGCTATTCGTGAATCGCTAAATGTGATGTACATTTTTTTCTGGATTTAGTCACAGATTTAATGCAGGTGTGATATTTTTTTTACGGTGACTTTATTTTATTTTTGTGTACGCGAGGCAAGATTACATCTGTGATGTGTCATGAAATTGAAGAATCAGTAAGAACTTTGTGACAGTGAAAAAAATATGCAAGACTGAGAGAATTCAGGGAATCCTACAACACCTTACTTGCTTTGTCGTTATAAAACATTTAAAAATACTATTGTAGTTGAATAGTTTTTTGTACATTGATAGGCAAATTATATACCATAGAAACCTTGTTTATTTTCAGAAACACATGTAATTCAAAATGGTTAGTGTGTGGTTGCTTAATTTCTTGCAGAGAGTGTACAAGTAAATTGTTCGCGCAAGAGTATGATCTGCCTTAACGAAAATTAAATTGAAATTAATTTCTGGCAGGTTTTTTTGATGCGCCTATACTGATAATTTATTTCGTTGCTAATAATTAGTATAATTTTATGTGCAGTTAAATTCGTTCAAAAATACTTAGATAATTGGCGTGTCTATATTCGATGCAAGTTGGCAAAATTACTTAGAAGTAATTCCTGTATGTAAGTTATCTACCTTACCAATTTTGGTATTTAACACCGTCATCAGTGAAAAATAAATTTGCATGTTGTACTTCAGAGCTGGTTCTCATGTAGGTTTAGGCAATTTCAAAACTTGTTAGCTTTACATTGATTAAAATTTTTTTTTCAACTTTAAATTTTCTTCGTATTGTGTACAGTAAGGTTTTCATGGTAGAAACGTTTTTCGCACTATAACGAACACATTTTTTTTTGCATTCTGGTTGCCGAACTTATTCTGTAACACTTCCATTAGAAAAGTGTAAATTGAAATTTCTTCAAACTTTCTTAGCTTATGCTTATGTTACAGTAAGTAAGTACTGCAGACTTAATAATTAGTGATTTGCGTGTTTCACAAAAATGAATTGGAAACTAGTGTTACATAAATTATTTCAAATAACTACTGTAAACACACGATATCACTTTTACACTGCGTATTGTTTTCAAAAATTCTTTTTTTAATGGGTTTAATATTATGTGTGCGGCCTCACGAAACCATGCAATTTTTCGAAATATCTTCACGTAAACATTTAGGCCTACTACAATAATTTTTACTTTAGTTACCAATATAAAACTAAATGAGATGCCAGTAACAAACAAAATAAAATTAATGAGATGCCAGTAACACATTTATTTAAATATAAATATTGTACTTTTGACTAAGAACTAAGGCGTAACCCAGATAAACCCGCTTTAAGTTACATGTCACCCACTTGTCTGCGTAGGCCTACCTGTGTATACCAGACATGGTCTGACTGGCATTTCACGTAGGCCTTACGGAGTGGTGGAGAGCAAAATTCTCTACTTTCCCAACAATTTTACGCCAAGTGCTTTCCGATAACGTAAATGGACTAAAAGACGGTTCGATTTCGTCATACTCGGATTTGTTTACGTGACAAACAAAAAAAAAATCGCGAGGCCATTAATTACTCCTTGCGAAGGAGGGTGAGGGAGAAAAAGATACGCGGTCTTATCATGGCTCTCGGGAGTTCTTCAGACACTGTCGCTGATTGCATTTTAATATAAATATTTCATTTGCATGTTTGGTTTCACACGTTGAAAGTTTACAAACTTGAACATTTTAACTGCTTAACGTACACAGTTGTTTCAAGAAATATTTTGTACAAAATTGATGTACTTAAAGTATGCACTTTATCATTATTGTAATATTAAAATTTTAATATCCAGGCCTAGGCTGATAAAATTATTTATAAATCATAAAATACATATTTAAAAAAAAAAAAAACATTTTTCTTTGAAAGTTTGTTGCAACCATTTGCGAAATCATTTCGTCTTTGGTATCCATCTTTGTTCGTCTGCGTTGTCTTCGTTGTTCTAGTTTTTGTGCATATTTTTCAAATTTTTGTTATGGTGACAGTCGTGTCTGTTTTCGTTGTGTTGCCAAGAGCTGGTTTGTACATCTCAGTATTTTTTTTTCCTTTGTCTGCCATGCATTTTACTACTTGCTCTATTTTTTTATTCATGTTGGTTTGCTCGTTCTGATTTATTTACTTATTTATTTGTTAGTTCATATTTTCTGCGACATGCTCATTTTCTTAGACTGTGTAAGACCGTAATTTAAATATTTGCCTTTATTTATGATCAAATTTAAATTAACTTTTTCGCCGTCTCCGACATTTACCCACGAGGTATAGCTACAACAATATCGTAGGATGTATGTTTTGTTATCAGTCCGAAATACGGCTTGGTCTTAAAAAAAGAGTTGTAATCAGTCCGTGTTGATTCACGTCCAAGTGGCACAGAGATAGGACAATGCCTCCCGATAGCTCAAAGAACACTAGGAACCAATAAGGCGTACTAAGTTAGGAGTTGAAGGTTAGTATGGCTATTTCCTTTCTTCCCCCATAGTCCACACTGTCAGTGATGTGTTAAGACATTAACCAGAAATTGTGTGTACTACAACATTAAACCTGTCTTCAGCGTCGACAATTCTTCGTACTATTTAGGTTCTGATGAATTTTTTATTTTTTTTTACAAAACTTAGTTATTTTTAGACGAACCACAGATGTTCTGTGATGCGACAGTTGCTTTGCAATTGGTCAATTTAAGAGATACACAAGCTTTATTTCACCAGTTGTAAATTAAAATTGTAATGTGTTCTTACTTTAAATCACCATTGCTAATGTTGCGAAGTAAAATTTTAAGTTCTGAAATGTAGGCTCATTTAAAGAGGTAAGTAAGGTATTCATGTAAATTAAATTATATATAAGCAGTCGAACAATGTGAGTGTCGTATCAAATATGATCTGTTGTTGAGGCTTCATGAGTTGGTTGTACATTGGTCAGCAGCGAGACGTCTCGCTCAGCGCGGGAGGGATGGGGAAGAAAAAGGCGTGTCGTGTAAACCGGGGTCCGCTGCCGACGGCTGCGGGGGCAGACGCGCGGAGCTTGGCGGCATGTCGAGGCCCCGACCGCCGCGAGAGCGGAAGTCTCTCCCTGCCGGCGACCGGGGAACAGGCGCGGGCTCGGCACACACGGTCCAGTTGTCTCATCGCATCGTGATGTGTCTTGCTGGCGGTGGAACAGAACTGTCTCTCTCTGGATCACTCTCATCGAACAGGAACAAACAAACAGTTAAAAAATGTTGCGCTGTAAAAACACTTTATCAAAAAAAAAAAAACGGAAACAATTTCAAACATTTTTTTTCAACTCAAATTAATCTAAAATTAAAACAAACATATAGTGATTATTGCTAAAACAAAATTCTTTGATGATTTGTGTGGACAATAATACTTCTCTTTATATCAATAATACTATTTTTTTAAGAAATTTTTGCACCAATTTAATGTAAATTTTACTGTAAATATACATGTCACAAAAATATTACAGTAGCTCATATTCAAACTACTTTTTGTGGCCAAAAAAATTATAGGTCGTACATCTTTGCAAAGCACTTGTATATCTTAAAAAAATAAATTATAGATTTTAAACTACTGTGATTTTTAGGGTATTTTTTTTGAGGCAAGCAAATGATCTGCTATGGCAAATCCAATGTAAATGTTTTACCGAATAAGTATCGTTACGAACTTTTAAAAAAAAATTATGGTTTTTTCAGTGGTTGTTAATAGTCATGCAAACACTTATTTACGTTATTTAAAGAATTTAAGCTTAGCAGTTAACCTCTGCAAGTAGTAATTAGAGACAAATCGTAGCGTGTTATCAGAAAAATGAAAGCTCTAGCTCATTGGTTTGTTGCTACTGATAACAGCTCATTCATAAAACCAGCACTGAAGTCAACGCGAAAAAAAACTTTTCGGAATGATTTCGCCTGTCACGTAACTTCCATTGCATTATTTTAAGTATTGTGCAGATGAATACAGTAGTGTGTTAAGTACCTACTCGCAATTACGAAACGAAATGATTTAACACGTGACTCTTTTGCAATTCACTGGTTCACGCCACAATCTCTGACGTGACGTAAAAGTGCAAACGACGAAAGTTTGAATTGTCATTCGGGTACTTCGTTATCGTTACATGATAGGTAGTTCACCTTACATTCTTTTGGTGTTTTTTGTTCGTATTTGCCTAAATAATTCCTTTTTTTCTAACTCCTTGACCTCATTGCAATTTCTGAACTCTAGTTGTAACTTTTTTTTGTAACGGTTTTAATTTTTTTTTCTTTGGAAGTAACATGCGTAGATAGCTTGAATGTTATTAACTATGATTTTTAAAAATATTCCAGTGTAATACTAAATGCAGTGTGAAATTTTCGGTAGTATGTTTAGGTGTTCATAGGTTATCATTGAGAGTTTACAGTACTGTAAACATAGTCACATTGGACAATATTATGGTCGAACTGAAATAAAGTTGCTATACTCGAGGCCTAACTCAAGTAGCACAAGATTTATTTTAAACATATTGTACAAACAAAGTTAAAGATATGAGATATTTTCTGATTACAGGTTTGGCAAATTCAGGCTTATGCAGAAATGTTATTTACAAATATACTTACTTGCAAACACTAATGTAAAGACACTAATATAACATATTATTACTAATGTTACATACGTTACATCTTGTTTCACTACGGGTAGCTAATTGACTGGAAATAATATTTATTTTGCAGTGACATAATTTCGTACGTTAAAAACATTTTCTGTATTGGCGAAATAAATATTTAGCATTGACTTCAAAGCTCGGTTACATGGTTACTGAAGAAACAATTTCACAGTGAAAAACAAATAAATTTAATAATGTTACAAAATAAATTTTGTGAGGCCCATACCAACAAAACGTTTTTTGAATAATAATTTATCCCTACAAATCTTACAAGGATCATATAAAATGATGTACGTCTATCTATTAGCTATGTCCACTTTTATAGTAAAAATTGGAAATTACCTTACTGGGTACAAGGTGTGATCTGGTATTACTCTCTTGCGAAATGATACAATGCATTGCTATGTTTTTTTTATTTCTGATAAAACAATATTTTTACTGCAATTTGAATAGTTTTCTCGGAAAGCATAATTTTTCAAGAGAACGTATTAATTTGATATTGCTAAGCGTTAAATAAGTTTAAATGCTTTTATCTGCTGGTTTTGGGATCCAGGATCCAACAAAATATGATTTTCATGCTTTCTTAAATTTAAATTATGTTATTTAAAGTTACATTACGTGAATACCTCGCAGATAAAATTTTCCTGATAAAACAAGCGATTCTATAACCTATATTTTAATTCTCAGGAACCCTTGTTTTAATTGTAAATAAAACAAAAGAAATAACATCTTTATCGGGGTGAAATTCAGAGAAGTGTTTGTCTGTACGCTGCATCTAGTCGTTACGAATATAATTAGGAACCAAATTCGTGGGTTCATTGATCCCTAGGATGGACTCTGCAGTCCTTTACTTGGGAAAGTTATATCTGTTCATTGGTTGCTGACTTGTGAGACGTATCAACTAGTTTGTCCGTAATTCGTTGCTTTCTCGGTTTAGAGTTTCCTATTGGCTCACAGTTCTCCAGATAAAATTTGGAACAATCGCCGAAGCGGTACGAAGTTGTTAGTTGTTTAGATGTTAGCCTATCGCGAATTGAATCCGCGAATTTAACCGGTCTTTAAATATAATTATTTGTAAACCAACCTATTTTAATGGGAAAGAATTGCTGTGGCATACTATTGGTCTATACCAGGTGGTTTGCTGCAGACCTACTGCAGTCCAGCCTTTGCTCTACGAGGCGTGTAAACATACATAGGCTGTACACAGACGTGTTCTTTCTACGCATTTTGGTTGTAAGTAAACCCTTATTTCCGGTGTACGAGTCTGTCAACGACGTATTTTCAACTCTCAGCGATCAATTAAGATAATGAGGCGACTTCCTGTAATGGAATTTTGTGGTGATAAGATATCGTCTCCTGAACCAAGGTCCTGCGATCTGATGGATGTTTCAACCGTTTTGCTACCATGACTCAGCTAGTATCATTAAGTTTTGTTAATTTTTTTTTTCCATTTAAATATCAAGTTTCATTTTAATATTATCTAAAGGCATCCACTATTGTAAATTTTTGTATTTCATACCTCAGTTTAGAATTAACATTCATTATTATTTTTTTAGATTGTATGATTGCTGTTTACAACTATTTCTATTTCCTTTTTTGAAAATATAAATTTTTAGTTCTACTTGCTATAAAATTTTACTAGTCTTAACATTATTTCCAAGAACTTTTTTTAAATATTTTTTCTGCAGAATTATAATCTGCTTATGTTCAAAATCCGTTTTAAAAAACAAAACGGTCAAAGTTTTACTGTTATTAGCATTCGGGTTACCTATATATCTGATGCGATTGCCTGCTTTCTAGAATAATTGGCTTCCAGACAACAGTTCCGTGATAAAACAAATCCATCTTTCGTTTCTTTCTCTGCTATCCAAATCGATCTACAGCGTGAAATGATTAATATCCTAAGAGAACGCGCGGATGAACTCGACGAGCCTGGAGCCGCTGTTCAGAAACCTCTGTTCACAAGCCGGTGTTCTGAAGCCGATGTTCTGAAGCCGCTGTTCAGAAGCCGGTGTTCAGAAGCCGGTGTTCAGAAGCTTGTGTTCAGAAGCCGGTGTTCTGAAGCTTGTGTTCAGAAGCCGGTGTTCTGAAGCCTGTGTTCAGAAGCCTGTGTTCAGAAGCCGGTGTTCAGAAGCCGGTATTCAGAAGCCGGTGTTCTGAAGCCGGTGTTCAGAACTCTCAGCGAGTGGATCTGTTCCACCAACTCTCCCGCCACAGAACCAGTGCTGCCAACTGCCAGGCACTGCATTTATGCACACAATAAAACACAAGTTAAGCCAAGTTCAATAAAGTTGACGCCAAATACCACGATCTACAACCTGTGCAGAAAGTCCATGTTTTCTACTTCCTTCGCCGATTTTCAAAAGTGGAGGTGTCGACTTCGCAATATTTTTAATGTGTTTAATTGGTAAATTATGTCATTTGATCAAATGACAATTTATGTTGATCAACTCTAATCTAACGAATGACGTAACGAAAACTCTCGTTTTCAAAATTGTGAATTGTGTAACTTAAAATGAGATATGTTTGCAAAGTTCAAGAATTTATAATCTGGTTAAGCAGTTTACAAAATGTTTACCTATACATTATATGAGCTATATAAGCTACATTTATCGTACCTACTAAACGCTGATACACACTTAATTTCACATGTCATTAAGTTTCTCTGGTTCCGTTAAAAAATATAATGCACTGACTTATAAGTCAGTAATAGTTACGGAAAAATCCATTTTATTCGGCAGCAGTGCAGAATCAACGATGCACTATGTTCAGAGACACCGTGTTACCGGCAGCCTTACTTTATGTCTACAGTATTAAGCATTTACGTTTGCTCATGTGAATAAAGGTCGCCTCGAAGGAATGACATCCTTTTGCCTTTAATCATCCTATCTACTATTAAAAAAACGAGCAATGCTTACAAATTAAATGTATTTATCGGTCCTGGTATTCTCAAAAATGGTTTACATTATGTCGTTTACAATTACAAAATTAGCTGTTGTTGGGTAGGAGAAATCGATATATGTAGGTTTTATTTTTGACGTTTTCCAAACGTAACAGTAAGCAAATATTTCATCTTAAATATATAAATATTACGGAAGGTGCCGAATTTATATAGCCCACATTAATTCAACATTCATAATTTTTATTTCTTCTTCCGAGCCAAACTCAAGTATTCGGATATTTTCTCATTAATTCAGGCGAAATTATATTAGGTGAAGGAAAAATGTCTCATCAGACAGTAATCAAAAGTAGTAAACGCCGGTAGTGTGTGTATTATTGCATTTGTTATTGTTAGAAATATTTTCAAAATATATTTAAGTCTACTTAGTGTGAACTAATTGCTGTAAAAAGTCACCCAAGTGGTAATTATGAACAACTAGTAGGTAATATTTACAACATGAACTATTAGTATTGACGAGAAAAACAAACAAATAATGGACATGGTGTGTATGACCACACCTTAAGAACCACCAAAGTCGAGACAAGTTAAGCGGGAATCACATCAGTCCGTCGCGTTTGTCCGTCCGTCATCCGTTATTCCCTCAGCCGTCGATTAAATTACAACACTCAGCTCGTCGGTCATTTCAACGCTGCCAACTCTTGAGAGGATTCGATTTTTGAGAAAATTAATTTTGTCCTACTTAATTTAGTTGGATAATGTAAACTATACATTTGTTAACTTATTTACTAACTCAATTTTTTTTATCACTCTGGCATTTATTAAAACATTTCCAGGATTACAATGAGTAACACTGTGCCTGGGACGATTAAAAAAAAAAAAAAAAAAAAACTTATAAATGTTCAAACGTAAGTTTAAAAAATAGTAATTGAAGCAGGTAAGCAATAAAACCAGCTTCAAAACCGTCTAATCGAGTAAGAATAGACAACACGCGAAAAACTAGCTAAAATTTGGAGGTTGTAATTTCATCCGCCCGTCCGTCGATAGTTTGAAGTTACCAAACCTTCTGACGGTCGGATTTTGAAAATTTTTTTTGGCGTTATTATTGCGTCACGTGATTGACGGAAAGACGGAGCAGGCCTTACGCGGCACAGACGTAAGCGACCTTACGTCGGGCTACACGGAGCAGGCAAGGAAAGGCGACGACAGCGGGCAGAAGTGCCGTCCCAGGCGAAGCGAACTCGGGTCTTGCCGTGTGTTTATCGCCAGAACCACAGAAGCTCCGAGATTTAGGTTTCAGCATAGTGGCTCTTCATCCTAGTCTGCATATTTTTGTTAAGCTTTAAATAAATATATTTTTTTTGCCAAATTGCTGTGAAAAAATTACTTATGAATTCAGATCTAAGTGTTCTTGAATTGTAAATTTGTTGTAAAATTTCACTATGTCACGTATATTTTACAATGGGTGTTGGTAGATGGTTTCTAAAGTGAAAAAAAAAGTTATAAATATTTTGCAGAGCATTCATTTAATATCGTGTTCCTGCGATATAACTTGTTAAAAAATCACGGTTGAGTATTGCTTTGACTTGCAAATTGAAAATAGCTGAGGTTATAAAACATTAAGTTTTATTATGTGTACAATATAAAAAAGTAAGTATACATGTGTATGTTTCGACTAGGCTAACGTGTTGAGCATTTGAAAATATTTCGAGTGCTAGAGCATCATGGAACTTGTAATATAATTTAACTTAATACTGGAAATAAGTATATTCCTACTATAAATAACATTTTAAATAGTTTTAATAATAGGAAGCTCAATGATTGATATAATTTAATAACTGATTTTTCCAAAATTTTATTTACAGGCCTGATACATGTAAAAGCGTTATTTATGATAGCGTTTGTTTTGTGTGACTTGTTGCCTGGTTTCCATTACATTTAAAATCAAGTTTCTGTTTTTTATGTTCAACTGGTGATTGCTGTTTTTAAATATGAAACTTCACATTCATGCATGAAAAATAAATCCATATCTAGTGGTATCATGCTTTCCAAACGCTTAGTCCTCGTATATGACATATATTTTATTTGCAATCTGTTTACAAATTAAAGCTGAAGTCTTTCTCTAGAATTTGACAAAGAAACAACATTTATTATTTTTCTGCGTAGACTACTACCCTCCCTTCTTTGATATTAGCTTATCTATTTCACTGTTAAATGTAGAAGGTAAGAAAGGCTGCGACAGCACATATAAAATCAACACCGTGACTTAAGATTTTTTAATATGAGTTAAGTGTTCATATCTATGCTGAGTTTACGATTGCGAGTCAGCATGTAACTTGCCATTCAGGCCTACTTCGTATGGCGTAATGCTGTGTTAGCGTCACGACTCACATTGCATAGTTATAGCTACTGATGCTCAAGTATATGATAATTTTGCAACCAATTTTGGTAATAACATAATATTATAGCTGAAATCATCTTCTTGGCAATTTTTTGCTGTTTGTAAATGTTTAAGTTTCTGTGATTTATACTACGCAAAAGAAGTAGGTTTAATCTATGTAATTAAATATGCATATTTGATTTTGCGAATCTAAGAACTTGAGAATTATTGGAATCGTTGGAACTATAGTAGTTTGATATTTAATTTTACTTTCAAATTAAAGTAACTTCAGTACCCGGCGTTGCCCGGGCTGAACACAGGGTGATATATTGTCCGCGAGTTAAAGCGAAATGGCTAGTGCTATATGACAGTGTGGTGGACATAGATAAATCACACACAATTTATGTTTGCATGCCTATGACCTAAGATTTTCTGTTTACCCATGGCGATCGGTTGAATGGCTTAGAAGTTGATGCGCTGCAGCGCCATCTAGTTACAACAGTTACAAAAAAGTGGACAGCATAAAAACCTTCTCCATGAAAAAAAACCTTCGATGTGCCAACTTTCATGGTGATCGGTCAAATGGTGTCGGAGTTTTATCAATATCATACATAGGTACATACCAACAACCTATTTTACATATATAAATGATTATTTTTTGTTTCCTGTACACCTGTCGGGCTAGACAGTTGCAAACCTTCATGGTCGTTTAAATCAAGGTATCTGTGTTACTTATTATCTTTCCCTGTTGTAAACCTGTCCCATTAGACCGATAATCTGTTGAGTTGGATAAATACTTTCAGGCCAGGCTATATTTTATACACTCATTTCCCCCCCCCCATGAGAAAATAGGCTTAATTAAATTACATTTTTGTTTGTTGTGACCATGGCAGTGAATTGCGTTGTGTCTGTGGCAGTGTAAATATAGGATAAATTTACATAGTTTTTTGCTATTAAAATGCTGATTTTTTTTTTTTGCTGCGAGAGATTTTAAAATTTTATACAAACACAACAAATGTGAACAAATAGTAAAAAAAATAAAAATATTCTTTCCATCAAAGCATACTTCACAGTTCTATGCTTACGCATTAATTTCAATTATTTTCGGTTACATAAAATTTCACTAAGGGATAAGTTCTAAATTCTGTACACACGTACGGACTTAATCATAGTAAGAATGTACTATTATATACATTTTTAATTAATTAAATCTATGTTAGTATTGGATAAAACCTCGTAAAAAATTTCCTAATGGAAAATGTATTTGGAATGTTTTCACACCCGCACCTGTACGGAGAATTGAGGGGAAAAGTTCAGGGCTACCGGTGTGTGGGTAAGCTCAAATAAGTAACTAGTAGGGGGAATGCCCTCGGTGTCCGGCGACAGACAGAGCGCTGCTTCCCGGCCGCGCCACGGTATTCCCAGTCGTGTCTCGCGGGACCAGAACCCAGAACTGGTTCCTCCAAGATGGCGCCGGTCTCCCGGGCGCAAGACGCGACGCGACAGCTTTACACCGCGTCACCGTCACGCTATACGAAATTATTAGAGACCTGCAAAATTCGCGGATTCAATCGGTGATAGGCTAGAAATCAAACACATATACCTCTTAGATAATTTTGCTATTGGCTTACTGTTCATCTGGACGAATCTCAACCAGTTATAAACCCTCAACCAAAGAAGGATCGAATCACAGTCAAACAAGCTCAGACGACTTACAAGTCGGCAGCCAATGAACTTGCATTAATTTGCCCGAGTGTACAGGGGAATGTGCAGTCCATCCTGAAGGCCATCGAAACCGCCAATTTTGCAGGTCTCTAGAAATGATGTTCGCAGGCTATTCACGGCCATTGTCTTCAGTAGCTTGGCTTCTGGGTTGTAGCCGTGTCCTTGGCGAATTATTCACTGACGTTTCGGTCGACATTGCAGTCGCCATCATCAGGGAGCAGTTACCTACTGGGTAGTGCTCCCTGATGATGGTGACTGCAATGTCGACCGAAACGTTGGTGAATAATTCGCCAAGGACACGGCTACAACCCAGAAGCCAAGCTACTTCAGATTACATATAGCCTATGATATATGTCTTTCCTGAACTAAACATAACAATCGATCTGCATCCAGCTTCACAATGAGTATAGGGTCCGGAAAAAGTCCGCGGATTGATTTCGCTGTAGGCTAACATCCAAACAAGTATACCTCCGTACCGCTTCTGCAATTGGCCCACTTTTTTATTTGGGGGAACTGTGAGCCAATGGGACACCCTAAACCAAGAAAGTGTCGAATTAAGGACAACACTATGTTAAAGTGCTTTATCTTTTGTTTCAAAACTGAATATCTGAATAGCCGCGAAGGTATTTCGAAAAAAAATTAAGGGATTCGTGAGGACGCGCACATAACATTGATCCCAATAAAAAGCCCGCCGGGACAATTTTCCCCTCTGTAACCTAACTTATTGTAAATGTTGGGAGATGTCGGGGTAAGGAAAGACTCAAAGGCTGGGTTCCCAAGTTTTAAAAAAAAACCATGAGCGAGTGCATAGCAGGCCATGCGCCCGACCAGCCATCCACGCCGACCCTGCCTGAAGGCCGACGCCCTAAGCGGGCCGCGTCCTGCTGGAATGGGGTCAGCGTGACCCTCCCGATGCGTCGGTAGGGCGCTCGCACACACACACACACACACACACACACACACACAGTAGAAGTATCTGTGTAGGGATTTCTCTCCTTTTTGTTTGTTAACCCAGCCCTCTTAGCCGTTAGGCCCTACCGGCCTGGGGCCCCCACGGGCGTGGATACGGAATACGCCGTATACGCGAAACAGGAGATGTTGTAGAGATCCAGCTATGTCCAGAGACTGAGGCTACCCATCCCAGCATAGTCACCGCCTCAGCCCCGTACCACGCTCAGCTGACCAGACAGTTGGCTGTGTCCTGAGCCCTTAGACTTTATCAGCACTGCTGGCGCCTTCCCCGATCTCCCACATCACACTCGGACCCCTCAAAACACCCAGTGAACCCGTGGTCCGATGGAAGCCTATCCAACCTCTGTTAGCTGTCCAGGCTAGTATACACACAAACACACACACACACACACACACACACGGCATCGCGCCACTGACTTGAAGGCCAACACGTCTTTACAAGTTTTTTAACATCCACGCAATTTTGATTTTTATGTTTCGTCATTATTTATTTTGAAGGTTTTTTTTTCCGAATCGTAACTCGATAGCTCCCTTGCATTTGTGTACCTGCCACAAATATTTTCAATAGCTATTCACTTACTGTAATATTATGTGTGTAAAATGTCGTGCAAGTGACCATAATTAGCTATATATTTTTATATCAGAAAATATGGTACTGTTTATATAACAATAGAAATTTTATAATTTAACTTTTATATTTAACTTTTGTATATGTTAGTTTTTTAAATTGTTTTATTCAAGGAAGCCTTTTATTAATCACGATGTAAGTAACGTTATTTACGAGCTTCAAAATATCTCAGATTATAATAATTATGGACACTTGTCACTAATACTCTTGGGGTAAAAATTCGTTACATTTGTTCATAGTGTTGTTTAATTATAGTTTTTCAAGAAGGCTAGGTAAAATTAAATGTTTTCTAAAAAAAAATAAGCTATATAAAATAGTGCCAGTAAAATTGACTTTAAGCCTAAATAGTTCTAGTTTTATATTCCATGTCATTTTCCTTATTCATACTGAACGAAAACGTTAAAAAAATGCAACTTTGACCGCTAATTATGCAAAAAAGTATGCGATATAATTAATTTGATATTTTTGTGAAATTTCAGCTACTCAAATAGTCAGGTAAGTTTAACAGTGTGGAGCGTAAATATAAAAATAAATGACCAGGAAAGGGACATACCCCCTTAAGAGATTGTTTCTGTTCCCTCCCTCTCCAAAGTGCTGTGATTGTTCTAGCCGCGAGAGAACAGAAGCTCGAGCTTGTAAACGGCGAGATAGCGTCTCTCTCCCCCCCCTCCCCCTTCCTTCCAGACACTCCACCAAGTACCCCCAGCCGCGACCTGCGTGTGTGATAAAGGCAGGTGCGTGGTGACCCCCCCCCCCCCATATCTCCCCCCTTGAAGCTTTTCTTCCCCCCGTGGGGCTTAATTAACGCGGGAAGGGGGGGATGACTCACGAAAGACTCAGCCCCCAGTACCTTTGACACTTCGGGGAAGTGACCCCTCGGTTTCGCCGTCCACGAAATAAAGTAAAATAAAGATCGAGGGACTGAAGGCGAGATCGATATCTCCATGGAGTTAGAAATCGTCACACTGACGGGTTGAGGTCACTTCCTTTTTTTTTTTTCTTTTTTTCTTTTTACTTCGCCATTACCAAGTTGTCACGCCCAAGACATTTCGGAAGGGCCTACGTTACCGTTGTTGATGGTAAGTAGGAATAAATAAGAATCTCCATCGTTAGAAACACAGTCACTTCCATGAAATAAAATAAAGTCATTTGAACCTGTTTCCACGATGAAGAACACTGCACTTTCTGCCAATGTTTCGGGCGTCTAGCCAAAATGGCGCTGGCCAGTTTCTCCTCGGTATTTCGTTCTAAAAAAAAATGGTTTTACGTGTTATACATTGATACATTTACTAAGTGCGTTCATGAATTACCTACATTGTGCACTAAGAAAATCAGTCGAAAAAAAAGTGGCAAAAAAAAAAAACTTACTGTAGTTCTAGCAGTAGCTCCAGAAATCACACCGAAAGTCTCGGAATATTTTTTTTATCGCGTTTGAGAGATACAACGGGAGTCCTGCTTGACCTTGGACCTGCCAGATATGTACACAAGGTCGACAATCAAGCTCGCACTTGACGCATTTAAGACTTTCGTGACTGGCGTGCGTAGAAACTTTAGCTCTTTACACGGTGACCCTCGTATGAATTATTTTCAAACAAAATAATACATATATATCAATCATTAGGTGAATAATTTAACTTAAGAAGGGAATTATTTAATATTTATGTAAGGTGTAATTACTGTCGTAACTTATGTACTTATTCTATGCCATCATATATAATTTTTTTACTGTTTTAATTATTGATTTATTTCTGAAACAATGTTATACTTTATCTTGTATTTAAATTAATTGCTATTTTTAAACCTTTTTTAATTGCTAATGTAATTTTCCTTGTTATTTTTATTTATTTGCCAATTATTACAATTTTTTAAAATGTTTTAGTCAAAATACCGCACGTAGATTAAAGTGACGACAAGCACTCACAAACAAGCTTTGTTTTCTGAGTGATGAATTAAATTTTAATTAAGTGAATTGTATTCAAGTATAAAAAACACGAACGAAATAAATTTATTAAATTATTTAAGATATAGCTCCTGAAATATTGCGTGCCGATTTCATCTACGTCACAAAATTCTGACAAGTTCAGGAATGCCATTTGGATGCAGTGATTATTTTTTATTGGTGTGTAATCGGTTTATTTACGATTCTGCTTCTGTACAGAGAATTTTAGTTTAGCGAGTAAACTTTAAGGAGGTTTCATCTTAAATTGTTTCACTTCCACAACTCCCTGCTTTTGCCCATTATTTTGAATAAGTTCATAAAATATCTATGTTTTTCTTTCCAGAACTCTAAAATACTCAGATTTGTAGTATTGTGGGAAACAAATATTTTTACTGATATATGAATGATATGCAGAAGTGATACGTATTGAACCAATGTTACACACAAACGACTAAATTAAAACTGTATAAAACACGATTATATGCTCTTAGATCATGCTAGGTTGACAGACAAATTGACTTTTACCTTTATAAAAACCATTAAAATAGTTATTTTATGTATACAGAAAAAATACACGCTTTGAACTGCTCAATTATCACAGTGACTTCTGTTTACGACAGCATTTAAGTATAGCTATACCCTAAAGGCGGAGGAGTAGTTCTGTTTCCTTATTTCGTTTTTAGAATGTTTTTTTTTTTCAGGAGAGTGAAAAGAGCTAAAAATTCATATTTCCAGAGTAAGTTCTCAGACCGACATGAAACACCCGGTACAGATTCTTGATGTTCATGTCAGTTCAGAGACGTGTGCTTAGAGATGATACCGTGCTAGAAACACCTGGCGTGCCTCGTACTTATCGTTAGGGATCGGAAAAATTCGCGGGTACAATGACGTATAGGATGAACTCCATAGTTCTACGTACACTCGGTCAAATGCCACCCACTCATTGGCTGCTGTCTTGAGAGATGTTCCAGCGTAGCAACCTGTGATTCGATAAAACTTTGATTGGGTGTTTCTCATTGGCCCAGAGTCACCCAGGTGAGTTGTGAACCAATAGCAGAGGCAGCACTGAGGCATAACGATTTGTATTTTAGCCTATCGCGAAATGAATTCGCGAATTTTTCCGGTCTCTACTTATCGTACATCCTGACTAACGCAAACACACCCTTAACTAGGCGAACCCGTCAACGGGAGACCCGTGTAAACACAAATCTCCGCGCGGGGCTTTGAACCCAGAACCACGCAAACCTGCTCGTCCGCGGAGATCGCCTCATGGGTCAGTCACGATTGTCACAACTTTTTTATTTATTATTTTCTTTCCCCGCGAGGAGATTTTTTCTGTTTAATGCAGTCGAGCCGCGCGCGGAAAGAAAAAATATATATATCGTCGCTCGGATAGGGACCACCTCTTGACCGTAACCCTGGACGGTCGGGGCGCTGGGACGTGGTCGATCCGAAGCACGAGGTTGTGTTGTTTTGTTTTGTGTGTGTTGTGTGTTTTTTTTTGTGGGCGGGTTGTAGTTGGCGGCGAGAGGAGGTTCCTCCCGTCCTCCCCCCGTAGCGATAAGCCCCCTCCCCCCGTCCTTTTCCCGTCGGCGGCGCCGAGCGACGGGAGAGTCGGTGCAGACAGCGCGGCGCTTGGACGTCTTCTCTGGCGGCGAGGTTCCCTCCTCCCTCGCCTCCTTCCGCTTTCCCCTTCCCCTCAATCTAGCCACACCGTGCATCTGTGAACTTGAAAACAACTGTACCACCACAACAAATAGTGTTCGCTAAGGTAATTTGTAAACCCCTCACTCAAAGGCTTTTTCCATTATTGATTGCGCACACTAATGAGCACAATAAAACATAATAAATACCAATTATTTAATGTTCGTTTATATATCCATGGTTTAAAAAAAATTCATGAATAAATCATAAAATATGCTTAATTCTTTACAAATACACAGTATTATCTCGGAAAACGTATTTAATGTATTCAAAAAAATAACCATATAAATATGTTGTGCAGACTTACAAGATATATATATATATATATATATATATATATATATATAGTAGTATTACTAACTATTACTTGGCAACTAGTTTCCAAAGGTATCTATTTTAAATGTTTCGATTTTTTTTTTGCCTAGAAAACTAAGACCAATAAATTTTCAGTCGTAAGTTTTAGATGATACTAGTTGATGCACCCGTGCTTCGCTGCAGTATACATTACAAGCAGAACTTTCTCGTGGGTACGCCACTGCTGTGTCTCTAATTTTGGAAAAAAAAAAAAAAAAAAAACCTATTTTTGAATAAACATATGAAAACAAAAATTTTAATTAACTAAGTAATGGGAAGATATAATCGAAATTCTTCATCTTGGATTCAACTGTTTTTAACAGCATTTTAAAATATATTTATTTAACGAATGCCGCCTCTATATAATGCCAAAGATAATTTCAGAAAGACTGGATTAAGATCCAAAAGTGAATAAAGCATCAATCGTGTTTTTTTTTCCCCATTGTGTTTTATTCTCGTCATTCGCTTTCCCAAACCAAAGGTTTTAATTATGTGGGTTTTGTGGTAAAGTTTAATTATAACATTTAATTTTTTGGTTTACTTTCTGAAAGTGTCTTTTAAAAACGCGCACTATTGTTACTTTCAAGTTTCATACGTGACCTAAATAACTTTATCTGAGCTTATAAATGGTTCAAAGATTCTCTGCTAGCTTAAATGAGAGCTCGATTTCTTGGCGTACTGTTTAACATAGACTACAATACTTTTCGCAGTGTCATATTCCACTGTTACTTATAAATTCGCCTGGTTAGCTTCCAGTAATTCGAATTTTGTTTATGAAACACTAATTTTGGTACATAAGTGAAGATATTTACTATATTAAATAGTTTTAAAAAAATTCTATACAAAAGCCTGTTCAAACAATATTTCATCGTTAAGAAGATCGCGAAAATCATTTGTAATTGAAAATTTAAATACCAATTTTGTTTTTTTACGTAAACTTGAATAAGGGTGAGTACTGGACGGAGATTGTATTTTTCACTTGTAATCGATTGCAGATCGTTCCGTTTTCCTTACGGAGCTCAGCCCGTTCAAATATGCGAGGAGAAAACTACGCATACAAACACACGTTCTGCCATGCTATGAGGGCCCTTCCAGTATCTCGTGCCGTCTACTTCTAGCTAGCCGTTTCCGAACCTAGTCTATGCCCAGGTTTTTTAATATTTTTTTTTGTAATCACACACCGACTGGGTGAGAAAAAAGTGGAAATAAAACGCTCCGAATGTTAACGGGGACTGTTCTGTTTCTCCTGTTCCATTTTTTAACAAACGCGTCGACAGCGTCTACAAATGAAAGATTGAACGCGCGCGGGTATTCGTACCACTCTTTGGGCCAAGCAGGCAGACCGCTGACAAAATCAGACAAAAGTTTCCACAACGGTTACATAAGGAATTTTTAAGCGCTCGTGACTTGGAAAAGGACTTTGGAAAAGAGTGAGCCAGGTGATTTTTTATTAAAAATTTATTTGTATATAGTCAATGTACATAAATTTATTTTCCTCCCTACCTCTTTCACGTCAGGAAATGTTGGATTCATGAGTGACTTCATGCCACCCGCGCTTCGAAGAGGCCGAAAAACCTTTTCTCCTTCACCTTAACGAAGGACACCGGTTTCAAGCTTATGGGGGTATGTCCCCGTTACAGATCTTTATTTTATATTTATGTTCACACGGAAAGTTCAGGGAATTAATAGCATTAGAAAAATGCCAGAAATGTCAGTGATTTTTTTTTAATAGTGAGGTTACTGAAAAATTAAAGTAATAGCAGAGATTTGTTTTGATGTGTACCGGTTCCACGTTCACTTCCTATCGTCCCTCTTCACAAACCTTATCCAAGTGTTAAAAATAAGCTTTATCTTATTATTTTTCAGTCATAAGTATTTCAGCCCTTTGACCACCCTCATTGACTACGATGCCATCCACATAAGTATGATAAAATAATTTATAGTTCCCTGTACAGACCTGCCAACTCTCACGATTTTGGTGTGAGGCTCACGATTTTAAGGTCCATCTCACGCCCTCACGCCAAAATAGTGTTTCCTCACGATTTTTTGGGGCCCCAAGATTTTGTTTGTAAAAGTTACAAAACAAGTTTTACGAAAGCTTACAGTAACGAGTTTCCATCAATACTCGAGTCACGTAAAGGAAGCAATTTTGCGTTTTGTAGCGTGTGCCGTGCTGATTTTTCTATCTCACATAATGGAAGAGGAGACATTGTGAAACATGTCGCTACAAAAAAACACAACTAACACGTGAAGTGTATTGCTTCCAATAAAAAAATTAATTTTGCTGTGAACAGTGATAATAGTGTTACACGAGCAGAATGTTATTTTACATCTTTTTTAGTTGCGGCCCTGCATGATCACTACACGACAGCTCTAAATTATGTTCAACTAAATTAAATCTGCAACCTATAATTTGTTGAAATAAATTTTGAAGCAGAGACCATGTAACATATGCACAGGTATGTCACTTAAATTTAAAGATTCTCATTTGTAGTTTTTTATATCTAACCTATATTTATGGGCCTGGAAATTTTTATCGAGGACCTCATGATTTTTTAAATTTGAATGTTGGCAGGTCTGCCTGTAACAATAGCAAAGTGTAGTATACCCATCGAATCGCGATTTTGAATTTGAATATTTGGTAATTACATTGGCTACTAATACCAGGAGTCAGGGAACGTATCGCAGGTTTGCTAGCCATCTTGGCCTTCTGTTTCCGACGGCAAAATCCATTGCGGCAAGGCTTCGTCGTCGATGTTTTAACCCGTGTGGGAATTACAATTGTCCGTTGCCTCCGCCAGTCCGTCAAAATGCTTGTTAACTTAATAGTTTTGACGGTTGGACGGATATAATTATATTCACCCAAAGGGTTTTGCGTGTCAATTTTTATTATATTAAAAGTTTTTTTTAAGTTTTGTTTAATTATTTTTTTTAATTTGAACATATTTTAAAGGTTGTGTTTTAAAACATAAATCGTCTGATTGACAGAAGATTAATTAATTACGCAACGTGACTCTGGAAATGTTTAAATGAATGCCGGAGTAAAAAAAAATACGTTTAATGAGTTATACGTGCATTTATCTTTGAAAGATTTGTGCAATGGGAGTGCATGACTTGATGTAAGCTTTTGGACATACGCCATTGCTAAGCACTTCTTCTGTAGAAGAAAAAAAAAAAACACTAATTAAGCAAAAAATTGCTGTTGTCAACAGGATATAAACACCACATAATATTCCATAACATATTATGTTATGGAATATTATGTTGTGTTTTAATCCTGTTGACAACAGCAATTTTTTGCTTAATTTTTGTTTTTTTCTTTTGGGTATTTTTTTAGTTTTCTTCTACAGAAAAATGCTTATCAATGGCGTATGTCCTAAAGCTTACATCAAGTTATACGTGCATAGCTTACATCTTTGTCGAACTGATAGCAAATACTGTAGAGGGAGAATACAGGACAGCTCGCTCGTTTTCGCGAGAAACCGACGGTGCAGCGCTCTCGCGGCTCGGCGTGATGACTACCCCTAGCTGCCGCGACCACGGCCGCGCCATACGAAAACCTCTGAAACTAAACTCGCTGAAGTACAAAGAGTAACTGTCAGAATTGAAAGGAATTATTATTAATTTTTAAAAAAAAAAATTCTATTGCCCTATAGAACGTAAAAATTTTCCCCAAGTCAAAATATTTCTCTTAGAAAAACATACTATCGTGAGTATTATTTCTTGCAGGAATGTCAAATTAAAAATTATTAGATTGATTGAGAAACCCACTGAAATCGAAATGTGTGACGAATGCTTCAAAAATGTTTTTAACAAATATTTTAATGTCATAATCAATTGTTTTATAAAATGTGTAAACGATGAATGTGGGAGAACCAGGAGTAAAGAAAACAAAAAAGCAAAAAAGTCATGCACATGTAAATTGTATGATCGGGGAAAATAAACTTCTTGCTACCTATTTAGGCACAGCTGGATAAAATTTTACAAGCATATTCGTCTCTTGTATATTATTTGCCTTTTTCATTTACAATGGAAGTAAATCTTGTAAAACTTGTTCTAGCTCTGGTACCATTGTAATAATGCATTTATTTAAATATTATTTTAAAGTAACGGGGTATTAATACATATTTATGGTAGCTTAAGATGGTGCAATTGTAAGTTATAAGATTCTATTGTTTATTTACATTGTGTCAAACACTATGTACTTCTACATATTTATGTCATACTGAAATTATGTATTTTTGAATCTCCCTTTAATTTTCAATATTATTTAAATGTCCATGTTATTTAATTTCATATAACGTGCTCAAATCTCTGTTAACTGTACATATAATTATTATATTCGTATTATACACTATATGAACAACTGTACTCTTATATTGCACATATTCATAAAAAAAACTTTTAACCAATAGGCTGTTGAACGATAGCAAATCAATAGTATTTAGTGGCTAAAAAATTTGGATAATTTAATTAATTCATTAGATAATTCCCTAAATGAACGATGATTAGCAATAGAATGCTTTGAACATTTTTACTTCAATTTTCCTTGAAAATATGCTGTTCATTGTTAACTATTTTTTAAATCGAAAGCAACTGACTTTTCAGCAAATAAATTTACATCTGCATGGCCGCAAAGAATACGAGGGTCAACACAATTTTTTTCAAAATAATCTGTTGATTAGTCTAGGTGCAATGACGAGTTGAATTTAATACATTTTAGGCTTGGAATGCATGGCCGTGGGTGCTGTTATCACGCCGAGCCGCTAGGTAGCAGCGCTGACGCTCTTCGCCCGCGCGGCTGTGCTATTAGTATAGAGCTGTCCTGTATTCTCCCTCTACAGTATTTGCTGATAGGTACACGTAACAAGATAAGTTTTCACCGCAGTTGGCACTGTGTTTGTGGATGAATGTTACGTTGGACGAGCGGAGTGTTGTAAATCGCTGGGCAGCTGACGGACGGACGCGACGGGCTATTTGTACTCAAAGCTTTGCACGCTGATTTGTGCACGCACACACACACACACACACACACACGCACGCGCACACACACACACACACACACACACACACACACGGGAGGAGTGAAAATCTGTAGAGCATTATGGTAAAGTCAGGAAAGTTTCTTGAAATCCTGGAAAGGTTATGGAACTCAACCCAGTGATAGTTTTTTTTTTTTGGAAAGGGGTGTGATGTTCCAGTCTGCAATCATCTTTGATCTAAAATGTGAAAAAAGGTTTTTTTTTTCTTTCATATGTTTAAGTGCATAGTCATAAGTACTATAAAATTGCACGTATAAGGTTTTGTTTCGAGTATAGAAAGTATGGCTGGATGGCGAAATTATATTTATTTAATTTTGAAAATATCCAAATAATAAATTTGTAATTTTGGTCATGGAAAATCATGGAACTATTATTACATATTTGTGAGGAAGCCCTTGCAAGATTCGCATGAAGGCCCGTACAGTCAACTAGTCAACTAGTCATCTCCTGACGGTTCTTGTTGTTGCTGTACTTACGTTATTTTAAAAATAACTCAAGTTATCGTGTAATTTATTTTTTCTAGGTAAAAAGAGCAGATTGGTATCTGTTTTAGCAGCTTTTTATCTGTGACTCTCAAGAGTGGAGCATGAAATATTTCTCCCTCCCTACATTCCTCCACGGTGCTGGTATTTGCCAGGTGATCTTCGTCACAGAGGTAGGAGTCGTCTTTAGACTTCGGGGTTCGGGGTTCTTGCCTCGTATCATTGAAAACAAACATTGTCAGGGTTCGTGCGCCTCCTTCATATCCTAAAAATGTCCTTAATTTGTTCCAAATTGAATAAACACCCCCTAAAGTCCTTACATTTCACTAATAATTCTTAAACACTCCTTAATAAAGACTTGATAGCATGCAAGTAATGGATAAATTCAGGTATTTAATGTTCTTCTGTTGCCAACTTGGCAGAAAACAGCATTTTGCGCACGCGCCATTCAATTGGCGAATTTAAATCCACGGGATTGGATTTTATGTATACAAATATTTAAAATTATTTTTTTGTATTTTTTCATCTTACATACATACTGAAAACTTGTGTTTTTACTGTCTAACTTTTAACTTATTAAGAAAATGTAAATATGATGAAATTTTAATTTTAGGGCTTCAAATTTCTACTGCATGCTTAGCTTAAGTTAGATATGTGTTCCAGAGATAAATATGGAAAAAACGGCGTATATGTATGAATTGAACTAACCAAGGAAATTGTAATTTGTGCATTATCTATTTAACATTTTTATTTTATTGAGTGGTTTTATAATATGCAAATAGTTTTCTACCTTTTATAGTGGTGAAGGCGATGAATTAAATGGGTCCTTGAAAAGTCCTAAATTTTTTATTGCATGAGAGGGTACAAAATGTGGTTATTGTTGGTGACATGTTTGGTTCAATCTGCCTTCAGATCAGACTTCTGATGTGGGTATGAACTGACCATAATTTTTATATTCTCCAAAAGTATAATTTGCTTCATATATAAGGGGAATTCTCAAATAAAAAATAATTATAATAGTAAATTTAGTTAAATACTTCAAAGTTGAAGTGTATAAATTTTGCATGTCAAATCTCAGAAGCTTTTAAACTCACTTCAAATTCATTGCATATGCAGTTATAAAAATAATAATAAACTAATATTACTCGTACCTGTATCCCCCCGGAAGTTTAATCATTTACTACCAAATTTTATGCGCTGAGGTATCACTAAGAAATTTAAACCTTTTATAATTTTTAAACATAAGTTATCTAAGAGTATTTTTTTTGTAGTTGAAGCGTTCAAAAACGAATGATTTGCTATACAGTTTCTATCTGGAGGCAATTATGTTTCGAAGTTATGTGGAAAGCGCAGGACATCAAATATTCAAATTAGTCATTTATTTCATCCATCGTACGTATTCGGAAGGAGTTACTTCTTTGAATTGTAAAATAAGTTACGACAATCATCAAAGTGTAACAGTTTGCCAACAGTTTTAAGTACGGTTTGTACATAAAATTGATTTCCCGCCACAATCGTAGCAGCGTTAATAAATTTAGAATTTATAAGTCGGTTTTTTTCTTAGTTTGCATCAATTTTTTTAAAAAGAAATGGGATTACTACCAAAACGTGTATTCTTATTAAGATGTTATTTTTAACTTTGAATTTATTTCAAAATATATGAATTTTTAAATGATATGATTTATAACTGTAAGTGAAATCCTGTTGTTTGGGCTTAGGTATCATGACTTTAGGTATTTAATACTTACCCATCTTAAAAAATCCATTCCATGAAGGAAGCCCATGTTTTATAATGTCACGCAAATGAGGCAGTAATATTAAATTTTCTATAAAAATATGTTTCAATCATTTGCCTTTTTTTTTACTGCAGTGGTAAACTCTTTAATTAGCTTAATTTGTGGCAAGAGTACGTTGCGTAGACTTTAGCTAGGGACTGTAAATATTCCCGGTTTCAATGACCTTTAGGACAGACTTCACGATTCCTTACATACTCAGGCAGATATGCCACCTGCTCATTGGCTTCTGATTTGTGAGACGTGTCAACTGGGATGCTTCAAATTCTTTGAATGAAATTTTTTTCATTTGCTCAGTGTCCTTCAGTCAACCACAGAAGCAGTATAAATAGAGACCGGAAAAATTCGCGAATTCATTTCGCGATAGACTAAAATACAAATAGTTATACCTCAGTGCTGCCTCTGCTATTGGCTCACAACTCACCTGGATGACGCTGGGCCAATGAGAAACGCCCGACCAAAGATTTATCGAATCACAGGCTGCTACGCTGGGACGTCTCACAAGACAGCAGCCAATGAGTGCGTAACATTTGACCGAGTGTACGTAGAACTATGGAGTTCATCCGGCAGGTCATTGAACCCGCGAATTTTTCCGGTCCCTAAGTATAAAGGTTCAAGTGTTTGGATTCTAGAATCCGCGAATTTTTCCAATCTTCCCTCACTAATGTTCTAGCTGAAAAAAAAAGCATCGAGACAGAGAAGTTTTATATTTTAACGCATTCTTAACTGAAGAAAATCCTTATCGAGAGTTTCGAAGTGTTCGTATTAGCTGCAGTGCACTACACACTTCGCGACATCATTGCCAAGTATCTCTGTTCAACCACAGTCCCTCTGGGGAATGGGCGAATACTGTTGGTGGTACTGGCCGCTGTGTCAGGGAGGGGTTGCGATGAGGGGGAAAGGGGAGTTCCCGAACTGTAAAAGCTTTACAAATTCCCCATCACGGTTGTCCATCACGCCGCCTGTTTACCTGGGTCCCTGTCCTTTATGTGTGTTCTCGGGAAACTCAGCTGCCAGCCTCTCTCCTCTCCACCGTCAGGGGTGTACAACGTCGCCGGCTGCAGGGCCAGCGGGTGTTGAAGGAACACTCGTGGAGGCATTCCGAGTGTTCCACGCGCTGGCGAGACACATGCGCCGCATTTGACGAATAGGCTGGACTCATCGCGTCCTGCCGTCCGCAACCATCCATGCATTCATTCAGGTCAAATAACAAACACAGCGCACATACTACTTACTGTATTAAATACTTATTTCACGAGGCTTAATAATTACTATTTATTATAAACAAGACAACGCATAAGTAGATACCCGGAAAATTCGCGGGTTCAATGACATTCAGGATAGACTCCAATATCCTCTACACACTCGGGCAAATGCCAACTGTTCATTGGCTGCTGACTTGTGAGTCGTCTCGACTGGGTGGCCTGTGATTCGACACTTCTATGAGTGAGGGTCTCTAATTGGCCCTCAGTCCTCCAGATTAACAGTGAAACAATGACAGAAGCAGCACTAAGGTATAATTATTTGAATTTTAGCATAACATGAAATTAACCCGCGAATTTTCCGGGTATCTAACGCATAAGCAATCTATAAGAAAGTGGCGAGGTGAATATTTCATTGATTCTGCGGCTGTAGGCTGAAACTTTCAGCTCTTATACCTCTATAGTTATATATTTTAAAAAATAACTTTTTTATGAGAAAGTACGCATCGGAAGTACGCAAGTTAAGTTTATGTCGATAGGTTACGGTGATAACCGTCACAACGTCATATAAAGTCGTGGAGTTTCATGGGTAATGTTGTGATCGTAGTGGCGTAGCTTCTTCCTGCGGCAATTTCTGCAACCTTCGTGGTTTGCCGTGTCGTGCATGAGTATTCGTTACCCGTCCGTCGTGTTGTGTCGTGCATGAATGTTCGTTACCCGTCCGTCGTGTTGTGTCGTGCATGAGTGTTCGTTACCCGTCCGTCGTGTTGTATCGTGCATGAGTGTTCGTTACCCGTCCATCGTGTCGTGTTGTGTCGTACATGAGTGTTCGTTACCCGTCCATCGTGTCGTGTTGTGTCGTACATGAGTGTTCGTTAACCGTCCGTCGTGCGTGTCGTGTTGTGTCGTGCATGAGTGTTCGTTACCCGTCTGTCGTGTTGAGTAGGAACCACAACAGCGCGACGGGATGCCCACGACACGATTCAAATTGTTTTCCTAACCAATCACTTGGGATAAATCTGTGATGCAGGTGCGATACTCTCCTAATAGAAAGATTTCATTTTCGAATAATAGTTAGTCTGTTGTATTGGCAGAGTCTGGAAAAATTTGTGGGTTCAATGACCTCCAGGATAGACTCCGCAGTCCTCTACACACTCAAGCAAATATCATATGCTCATTGTCTGCTCACATGAGAAAACTTATGAACTGGGTAGTTTTTTATTCGCCATTCTATTGTTTGAGGGTTTCTGATTGGCCCAGAAACTTCCAGATGAACTGCGAGCTAATTGCAGGAGGAGCACAGAGTTATATGTTTTTGGATTATAGCCTATCGCGAAATGAGTCCACTAATTATTCCGGCCCTTGTGTATTGCTAATAATACTATTACTATTCGTATATATTTGTTTTTTTTATTTATTGTAAAAATCTTGTAATGTGTTTGCGCACAGTATTTTTTCTTCGAATTAATGTTAAATTTTAATTAATTGTTTTTCTGAATCTTTTCAATAAAAAACCCTGAAAACAATTAGTTCTTTCGTATACTGATGAGTATTTAACAGCAATAATCGTTTGTTTTTGCTTGTGGCGCGGGTGAAAAACGAGTGTTTACCATAACGCGATATTTGTAGTCACACCTCGTCCTTCGCGCTGTTGTGATTGTAGCACTACCCGTTTTTTACCGAGTGATTCTTTCTCCTCCTGCGGCGAGATTACTGCGCAGTGCAAACACGCTAAGCGCCGTGAAATAGTTTTTTTTATCGAATTCCATGAATTTACTTTCTACAAGTTTAACAAATTTTCAAAAGAAACACATTATTTATGCACTGCAAATTTTGTTTTGTAAATGGAACAAAAATATTCATTTAAAATTTTAGCTATTTAAAAAATTGTTCATTTACATGAAAACAACTGAATCATTACAAAATAGTGTTCGCAGTAATGGGATTAGATTCTTAGCTGGGCATTTATTCTTGTGTTCTCACAGTACCGCCAATAGTTAAAGTTAAACCTATGCCAACGGTTCCCTGAATAGCTTTACAAAATTATCTGCGCACGTTAATGAACATAATAAAACAAATTAAGTGAAATAATCGAATTTTTTTATTATCTTTTCCATGCACAAAATAAAATATGCTTGAAAGAAACATCAATTAAAATACGATATTTTGCACCAGTTTCGTAAGTTATACTTAGTACTATCTCAAAAAAGAACGTATTTAATATATGCAAAATAACCATAGTCATATGTTGTACAAATTTAGAATATTGTTTTAGTACCAACTATTACAGGCAATTACTTGGTAACTGGTTTCCAAAGGAACTTTTAAAAGTACAGAAAAAGTTTTTCTGTGTAGTGCATATCCTTTGAAAATATTTGGCGTCGTCTCATTGGCTGTTGTTGGCCAATCGGAGTTACAATCTGTTGCTTCCACCGGTTTTAATGTCAGACATGTGTGATGTATACACGTATATTTTAAAGGTTTAATATTGTAAGTATCGGTAAAATTTACTTCGTTGTTTCAAATGTTTTCTGTATACAACATTTAACTAGTGTTTATGAAATCGGGCTGCAAAAAAAATATAGGTTTGGTAATAGTTTAAGTAATCGGTCCTCTGATCACGTTCAATTGTCTATTGATGCATTCCTACCCTGTGCTGATCATTCTGCCAAACAGAGCACATCGTAGGCTATTTTTGATGTATTCTGCTTTATTTTCTCTATGTTTAGTTAATGCCCTACCGTTCAGAGCCATTTCGTAATAACTTAATCAAACGCAATCCAAATATCGGTTATTAGTTAATGTGACTATGTGTAATATCAATTTTTTTTTAGTTCAAAATGAATTTTTCCAAATTTTTGGTTGTCATTGAACGCAGAGGATATATTCAGTTATTATCGTAACCTTCATTACTTTGGCAAGCCTAGGTTAGCACTTATTGGGACGATGAATATTTCCGAACTACCGCTGTTTTCAAAACCCGGGGAAGAATTTTTGTGTGAATTCCTGTGTGTGTTTCGTTAGCACTATGGTAAGTTACATGGTTGGGTAATCATCATATCTTATCCTACAGCTGATCGGCGAAGCAACTTTTGATGAAAAATTGGGGGGGGGGGGGGGGTAATTATTCCCACCCTCTTCCTGTACACTCACTTACCCATTTATTCTGTGGACCGACTAGGAATCGAATATAACATTTTAAATACGGATATTGACAACAATAAAAAGAAATGGACCAGAAAATCTTACATACATCGTAAAATTAAATTTTTGCTATGGGTAGAGACCGGAAAAATTCGCGGATTCATTTCGTGATAGGCTGAAATTAGAACATGTGTATAATTCTGCTGGTTCTGCTATTGGCTCGCGGTTTAAATGGATCTCTCTGGGCCAATGAGAGACTATCGACCAAAGTAGCGTCGAATCACAAGCTACCCAGTGGAGACGACTCACAATTTAGTAACCAATGAACACGCGCGTTTACTTGAGAAGTGCAGAGGATAATGGAGGCTATCCTAAAGATTAAATCCGCTAATTTTTCCGGTCCCTACGGATAATGGACACACCCCTGAACAGCAAAGTTACTCAACTGGCAGCAGTAAAATAAAGTTCCCCCCTCCTCTACCAGCGTAAGTAAATTTCGATAGTGGTTTTAATATTGTGGGAATAAAGTTAATAATCGTTCCCAAGTTCGTCGGAGCTCGCTTTGCAGCGTTTACGGGCCACTTAGCGCTAATGTTTACGAGTGGCGAGTCCCAGTTACGATTGTCCCATAATGATGAGCAGTAAAAGCATTTCTCGTGCGCAGAACGTTCGGTCGGCTCTGAAATGTTTCTCGGATACGCTTTAAGGCTCAGACTTGTTGCTTAGTCAGGCAACACCGCCGCAGGGTGAGCTGCAACTGTACTGTCATCACAGCCATTGCGGGCCTCGAGGTCCGAGTGCAAGATCCGGGCATCGAACCGCGTACCCTGCGTAGAGTTCCAGGGCCACGGATTGCCGCCCACCACCTCTGGTTGTGAAAATAGATACTAGGTTTTTAACGGTGGTGTAGATAACGGATGTTTGGTGACCCTGGGGTGTTGTGAGTGGGGTGGTTTGGCCGGGGTTGCAGTCAGGACTCGAACCCGTGACTGTGCTGAGGGCGATTTCAGGAGCTCGGTGGGAGAATGTGTGTTAGTGTGATTTGGGTTCGTGGGTTCGAATCCCAGTGGAGATAGTTTCAGCGGGCTGCATGCCCTGCGCCCTCTATTTCGGGTGTGTAGGTTGTTAGCTGGCTGTGGTTTCTATTCGTATTGGGTGAATGAACAGTTGGATAAGTTATAGGATGATGTAGTTTGATGGTGACTCGCTTTAAGGAGTGTTGCGTTGTCGAAAGCTGTGCAAGACACGGGCCCTACGGGCTCCCAAACACAGGGCGGACATACTTGTCTTTTTTTTTTGCTTTACTGTGATGTAACGTCCCGCTGACAGTGAGGTCATTAAGACGCTTATCGCACAGCACGGACCGTGTCAGTTGCACATGGTCATAAACACCTGGAAATTACATGGATTCATTCGGTTTCAGGCCTAAATTCACTGTCGTGTATGTACTTGAACTTCATTTTTGCTTCCAAACACTCTTAAAAATTTCCAACCTTCAACTTAACGATGAACGCTGATTACGAATTATCGAGGGACCTTCGTGAATTTACGGTTTTCTACGTACGAACACTGAGTTTACTTAGTTTGGACATGAGCCCAAAATAATATTCTAACAATATTAATAAAACTGTGAATAAAACTAATTATGCCTACAAAATGAACACTTTTATTTTGTTCACAGGTGTGTTTAACTTTGGTTAGAACGAAACATGCAACTCGGAAATTCGAAATACGGTGTTAGTTATTTTGAGTTAATTTAGTTACATTTTTCGTTGAGATGTTTGGAAATTCATGTACTGTAATTTCTAACCGTGTATTGGTCAATTTCTTACTCTAGAACCACCCCTTCTTTTCAGCTGGTGGATGTGATTCGGCCTCTACTGCTGGGTGGTTACCAAGAAATAGTTTGTAACACGTTAAGAAATTTATTATAACTTAGTACAACACTTGGCTATGGTTATCTGTGCATGGAAAACATTTTTTAAAGAAAATCCTGAGTTCTTCGTAAGAAAATTCGCGCATAATTATATACTTTAATTGAGTGCCATTGAAGCTTAATATTTTAAACCATGTGGAAAAATAATCAAATATTCAATAATAGCTTTTATTTTTGCTATCGTGCTTATTTATGTGCGCAGTTAATACTGAGAAGCTATTCAGGGAACTTTAACTTTATAGACAACTTTAACAGGTACTAGGACAACACACAACTAAAATTCCCGGGTAATAATTCGAACCCAGTGTTACTGTGAACACTGTTTTGTTGATACAGTTGTTTTCATGAAAATGTATAAAATTATATCCTGCATAGCCAAAAGGATAAAAAATAACTTCATATTAAATGCCAATAAATTAAGGGGGTTTACCGTGTTGGAAATGTTTTCTTTTTCAGGGTACCAGTCAAAAAAGTAAGGTAAAAACTGACCTACAGTATGATGCTAAGACGCGAAAAGACTTCGTATGTATGATACTAAACCAAACAGTTTTGTCAGTAGAACTGAAATAATCATGTTATATTAATATATTTGTAAATTTTACATTTGCATGACATAAACTGTATTTATTCAAAGATAATCTCAGTAATACTGGGTTCAAATTCTTGCACTAGAATTTATGCTTTGAATTGTCTCAGTACTAACATTTGTTAAATTTATTTTAAAACTCAGTACAAATGCGTACATTAATAAGCATAGTAAAGTAAAATAAAACCAATAGAAAATATTCGATTAATATTTCCATGGTTAAAAACTGTTGATATGCTTGTATAACATGTCAATAAAAATGGAAAACTATGCGCCGATTTTCATAAGTGACAAGAAATATTTAGTAGATATTGTTTCCAAAATCGTATTTCATACATGAAAATATAACGATAGCAGTATGTTTTACAAACTTACAGTAATTTTCTTTAGTATTACAAAATATTACATGGCATTTTATTTCCAAATGATTTTTTTCTTGAAGTGCAATCAATTTTTTTTTTCTGTGTGACGGTAAAGATGTTTTCCATGAATGTACGGTAGGTAGCCTATATCATAATGTAGTCACTTATTCTGAAGAAAATAAATGTATAGATAACTAACCATTTTTGTATGGAAATTTCTTCATACGACGTAGCCTACGTGTGTGAATCCACGGCATATGTGGCAAGAAAATGTGAAAGTGAATGTCGGGTTTTACGCCGTTCTTTAAAGCATGGATCCTGAAGACGACGTGGGCCATCAAGATCACAACGTACCCCGAACCAATTTTTCTGTCGACTCGGGGCTCATATACTGTATGTCCATAAAGGACTTTCCCAGTTATAAAATTTAATAGTGTCAACTCTAAGCGTTGTATAGTTTTTGTTCAAGGCCACAATTAAATTTCTTACTCAACTAGTTTTAGATAAGCGCATGCGCGAATACTGCTTTGTTGTTTCCTCGCTTGCAGCGCGAAAGAATGTCTATCTATTCCCCCAATTAGGAAAAGAGCGAACCTGTTAAATTTTTTTTTTTGGCAACAGGACGGAGTCTCTGACCGTTGTATTGGTCTTAATGGTCGAGACGACGGAGCTCTTTTCCGCTGGCCTCCGCGTTCACCTGACGTAACGCCATGCGATTTGTTTTTCCTTTGGGGCTTCATAAAATATCGTGTCTGCGATACGCCGCTACCTCATGATCTGCCAAAGTTGAGACATAAAATTGAAGAGGCTATTGCTTTCATTACTACGGACGTGTTAACGTAATTGTTTGTACAATTGGAAGTGAGCCGTATAACTAAAGGTGCACACCTATTGAACATTTGAAAGAAAAAAAATTACGTTAGTTCTCCTTTAATTTGATGTATGAATTGTTTTTAGATGGTCTTAATAAAACTGTTGTCATATACGATTGAAACTGGGACATTATAAAAAATAAACTTTAAAACGTGAAGTTGTATCAAAAAACTTATAGACCTGTTTAGTATTGGTTGTGTAGCGACTTCACTTCTTCACTTGTTACTTCTTGTTAGCTTGGCCTTGGAAAGGGGGGGGGGGGGGCGGTTCTACCCGTTTATCCATGGTTGTAGATAGAAAAAATGAAAGGAAATGTGAAGCTTTATGGCGCGGAGAGCTTATGCCCTCGCTACATGCACAACATGAGCGCGCGACGCGCCAGGACCACTCACGAGGAAGAGACGAACCTTCCCAGTTGGCAGATGACAGTGATTGTGGCGTGTCGCTGACGAGGCTCCGGGAGAGGATGGCAGAGACTGCGGGGGGTGGAGGGGGGGACAGGAGCACTCGGAGGAAACCTCCACCTGCATCAAGGCGCGCCAACACGTCGCTGAAAGGTTCGCCGCGCCGAAGAGAGAACAACAACCACCTCGGCGCTGATAGCAGGAAGAATGCGGGCAGGAACGCACGCAGGGGCCGGGGTTTATTGACTCTTCAGGTCAGGGGCGTGGGGGAGGGTGAAAGGAGAGGAGAAGAGGAGTGGGCAAGTCAGCCAGGAGATGGACCCTGACTCCGACCTGATGGTTTGTCGATACTGCCTCCCTTCCGGAGGGATGGGGCCGGCGCGGGAGTCGCAACAGGAGGTCAAGGTCAAGGGTTTTTTTTCTCGCACCCGAACTTGAAAGCGTAAATGCCGTATTACTAGAGACCGGAAAAATTCGCGAATTCATTTCGCGATAGGCTAAAATACAAATAGTTATACCTCAGTGCTGCCTCTGTTATTGCTCCACAACTCACCTGGGTGACTCTGAGCCAATGAGAAACACCCAACCAAAGCTTTATCGAATCACAGGCTGCTACGCTGGGACAACTCACAAGACAGCAACCAATGAGCGGCTGACATTTGACCGGTGTACGTATAACTATGGATTTCACCCTGCAGGTCATTGAACCAGCGAATATTTCCTGTCCCTACGTATTACACTTTTTTTTAGTTAAAAAGTGTTTTTATTTTTTGCAAATGTACAAATCTACAAATATTTGTTACTTTACATCAATATTTCTGTTACATTTATAAAAAAATAAATACAGTGTAGGTTTTGATTGTGATGTAAATAAAGGAGTTTGGGGACTTCAAAGTTTTTTTTTTTTTTTTTTAATTGAATGGGGATGAGTCGGGGAGACTTAATGTTCTACCAACCGGCGGGGGAACATCTGATGAAACTCGACTCGGGCAATGGAAAACGCTAGGCAGGGAAAGTTTACGAAAAGTCAAGGAAGTTGGAAATAGTCTGGGAAAGCCTCTGTCTGTGTGTGTCTATATATATCACTTTTTTTTTGGACACGATAATTGCCGCATTTTTTCACAAATCACTTCCAAATTTATACATAAAATATAAACACTGAAAATCTTGGTCTATTTCGCTAATGTGCAACATCCGACCAAAGGGGTAGAAATTGGGAAGTTATTTTCGAAAAAAAAAATCCTTAAACTTCTATGGTATGGTGAATATCATATACGTTTGAACGTATTATAACCCTATGAGTATAATCAAAAACTTTTGTCTAAAATAATTTTTAATACGACCAACCATAACTACAATGGTTTGGAGGACAAAATAATTATAACTATTTGTAGGCACACAATTGGATTCGTTCAAAGTGTTTTTTTTTAAATATTATAGTTTTTATCTAAAGCTTTATTCTAAAACAATTTGGTTTTTTGAGCCGTTGCTGCAGGGGGTTGTGAAATAAACAGGGTAGAATGAATAATAATAATTTTCGTACCATGTACACAATTAAATTCCTTATAATGTATTGTAAAACCATTAATTACTATCTAAAACTTTTGTCTGAAACAATTTTTTATGAAACTTTCTATAACCGCAAAAACAGGAATTTAAATTTTAAAAAATAAAATATTTCTTAATATCAAACTCTTTGGAATTTATTTTAAACCATTTTATTATTATATTAAACCTTGGTTCAAAGAAAAAAAAATTATACGACCACGTTATTAGGGCAAGGGATAAAAAATAGTGTTTGAAGGTCAAAAAAATTAAATAACTATCTTAGTTGGCATATAATATGAAATTCGTTCTAAGTTATTTAATGGTAAATACCGTGAGTGAAATATTTTCGTAATTTTTTCGCGGCATCGAAGATGAGCAAATATTTAATCGGTCCGTTTTTTTTTATATTGGAGAACATAAATATGTTATGTACATTAAGTTCTTAAAATGTTCCAGAAGTTTATAGAAATTTCCAACATATTTCCAGAAGAAATAGGTTCTTCGAAATCTACCTACGCCTGTAGGCTGTGCCGAAATAATTTTTTTTTTATATATAATAGATACTAGGCCAGCTCAGGGAATGGAGGACGCTGATTTTGTTTTTTAATAATGGTTGAGGAAATACAAAATTTCGGTTATGAAAAAGTCAGGGAAATTTTATTTGCTGATTGCGTGTGCACCCATCGAGGAGAGAATTCCCATGCCGGGTTCGTAGCTTGTGGTTCGGGTACCGCGTTTGTGTATGTGTGTTTTAAACTCGGGAGGTTTTACCGCGAGAGACCGGGGTTGTTTTTGTGTTTACACACAGCCTGGTTGCTTCCCCCCCCCCACCATCTTTACCCTTGGGATCCTCTCTCCACGTCCTCCGCTACCAGATGTTTGTTAGCGCTGCGTCTGGGCGCTTCGCCGCGTGTTTATCCTGTCATACTCATAGTTACGTTCGTCGGGCCTGTGAGGGGGGCGGAAGTGGGTGGAAAACATCTGCGGAGGGTTGGGGGGGGGGGGGGAGAGAAGAGACAAGGCCTGAGGCACCTCTGCCATGACTTGGAAATTTCGTCACCTAGCCGCGGTAATTGTGTAGCTCGTAGAACACTATACAATCAAGGGGCCAGCTATTTTTTTTTTGTTTGCTTGTTTTTCTCCCTCCCCTCATTACGTAAATGATGGCACAATTCTCGTTGAGCGTTGCAAGATGGCGTTTTCTGATGTCTGGCAACTTGAAATCGTACATATATTTCGACGGGGAAAAGCAATCATGAAAATCCGGTATACACTCTAAAAAAAAATTTGTACTTTTACAAGGGAATTTCTTGGAAACCCTGTTGCCAAGGATATTTCTTGCAAAACTACAAGGCAGAGCCTTGCAAAATCGCACATCGTACAAAGCTCTGCCTTGTAGTTTTACAAGAAATATCATTGGCAGCAGGGTTTCCAAGGATTTTTCTTGTAAAATATACAAAAATTTCTTTCAGTGTAGTTTTGGGAAAATAAATCGGCCCTGCCTACGTACTTCAAGTGATTCTTGAAATGGGGAGGATTGATTTGAAATAATTTTCATGGACATACGACATTAACTGGCTTACTCTGGTTGTCTCTGGGAAAAAAATACCTCAAGAATGGACACCAGAGATGAATATACAAACTCATTAGAACATGTCAATATCAGATGATTTAAAAATGTAACAGTTAATTCCGGGGACAGAATTTACTCAGAAAAAAAAATAACAGCATAAACGAAGAAAATTACGAGACAGTTGCTTCAAGAACAGCAGTAAATAGAGAGAAAGAAAAAAAAACCTGGTCAACACGAGGACGCAAGGACGAACCCAACGATGACATTAAAAAGATAATCTCTACAACACGACTGATATTAGCTTGTTTTCCGTTAATATTAGTTTTTCATTCTTGAGGGTTTTTTTTTTTTTAATGGGGACTGGCAGTAGCGTTATGTCCATCAAAATAATTTAGAATAACCACCTGTGCGTTTGTTTGGAGTTAGGGTAATTAGGCCTTGCCATTCGCAATTTTATAATATTTACATACTGCTTGCGATAAAGCTTCGGTGCTAAAGGTTTTTAGTCGACATGGAATAGGACTTGGCTTTGGCTACATTGGAGACAACACTAGTGACTTCGTTTAGTGAGTTGAATAACGTTTTAAAGTGATATCGGCATATATATATATATATATATATATATATATATATATATATAGTACCTTTAATATGGTTTGATTAATCATCTTTTACACTGGTAAACAAGCTAAGTATGTTTACCATAACTGTCGAGCCTATTTATTTTTCGTCTCTGTTGATAAATTTACGCTGCTGCACGTACTTGTTGAGCATGGCCAACCAACAAATAAAAACCTCAAGTAGTTATAACATAACGCAGCCTGGCGCAAGTACAAGATGCAGCCTACCGGTTTGACAGCTCCCCGCGAAATGCTGTAGGATGTCAAGAGTAAGAGCGACGATTAAATTATGTGTGTTATACGTAAATATACGTGCCCCAGGGGAAATATCCGTCACGGTTTAACTTTAACAAAGGGATGCAAATAGCAAGAAATTCTTACGCTGGTGGAAATTTCATGGTCCAGTCTTATTTTTATGCAAGTGAGTCTGAATCCCACCTGAGAGTAAGAAACATAAAAAATTGTGCATGTGTTTCATTAGTGTATTAACACCAAACAGTTTGGCCACGACATCGAAGAATCTGCAAGTGCATTTGTGACTGAATCCGTACGAAATAAAACTCTTTGTGTAGCAGGCAGTGTTCCGATAGATCGTTACGTAGGTATTAATTTTCAACGGTATTTCCAACCCAATTTTCGGTGCGTTGGTGAAGCAAGTTGTTGGTCGCCGTGCGACGCGCACCCAGTTTGCGAGGCAGCCGGTACCGTAGCGATGCGCTCCATTGTCATCTCCCCCGCCTGCCCCCTCCCAAAGGAGCCAACCCCCACCCCAGCCGCTCGCAGCTGGAGCGAAGCGTACCGTAACACGACCTCACCTCGTGTGCTCCCGCCGCGAGCCTTAACCTACAGCCCCTGCCATCTAGCGATCGACACGGGAACTACCTCTCGACCGTGTTTGCTTTTTTTTCTTCTCCTTCCCCTCCCCTAGTGTGTTACCCCTCTCACTCTTTCCCCTTGTCCGTGATAAGTTCGGTCAGCTACAGGGGGTGTTCGGCCAAGTGTCGGCCAGTTTTTTTTTACCTTCTCCCTCTCCCTTCTACCCCCTTTCAACCAGCGCACTCCCTACCATTTCTCTGCCCCCCCTTCCACCCTTTGAAACCACTTTCTCGTTGTTGACAAATAATGTGCGTGCCAGACTTTTTTTTGTATGTTTCAAGGTCACTGGTTTTGAGCACGTTACGTGCGCGATAGTTTTCTGTTAACTGTATCAAATTCAGTGTGTTTTGTGACCGTGTCCGTTTTCGACAAGCTCTTGTTAAGGAAGCAATGATTTAGTATACAATATATATATATTATGTGTGTGTGTATTTTTAAATTTCAAATAGTTATTTCTCCTGTTAACTAAAATACCATGCAAAATGTTCGAGTGCTTTTAGCCCCTTTTTTTAAATTTATGTATTCGACTAGAGATGATTGTTAGATTCAGGAAACGTATTTCTGGAATAACTGTCCGTAATTTACAGAAAAGTTTGCCGCAAAACCTGAAAATTTTCCAATGAATAACAGTTTTACAGAAACAGGCAAATTAATTGCATCAGCTTTTTTTTTTTACAAATAGAACTAAACTAGAATATTTATTTTATATTTGCGGGAAAAAAATGTTGCCATATCCACAATAGTATTCCGATTATTTGAATAAGAGAACTCGTAGTGTTTTTATCACTCGCCATAGCTGCTGTCCATTTAGTCCAAATGCTTAATGTTATTTCAGTTTGAAATGTTTTTTTGCGCAATTTTCCCTCGCTAAAGAATAAAGCATTTGTTTTTCACAAAATGTTTCGATTTGTTTCTGCCTAATTTTTTTTTGTAAAACTGGCTTTGATACAAGACGAACAGCATTTGAGAGATTACTAGCACTAATTATGTCAAGAGATTCTATACTAGTTTGCAGATTTATGCTTCCCTAATTTGAATAAAAGCTACATGTTATCATACAAGATAATTATTTGTATCGGAAACCGACTTCATCAGCATTTGCTGTTCATGTTTTCTGTCATTAAAATATTTTCTTTAAATAGTTACAAATCCCAACTATTTCTGCAGCAATATAATGTATTTTATTTACCTTTTACAATTTAAATATATTATCTTGTTATATATAAATTAATATGGCCTATATATTTAACTCGTTATGATAAGGTAGTGGATTCGTCTTTCCTGTCCCAGTTTCCCCCTTCCCCACAAGTTAAAATACAGGACTGTATAATAATGGTCCCATAGGTTTGAAGGTACTCTACACAAATTTTAATGTTATGTTATAATTAGGACCTTACCTAAACAATAACATGCATGCGGCGGATATGTACCTAAAAAAATCCTGTAAAGTACCTCGTTTTAAAAGTTAAACGATGAATCATTACTAGAGACCGGAACAATTCGTTAATTCATTTCGCAATAGGCTACAATACAAATCGTTATACCTCAGTGCTGCCTCTGCTATTGGCTCACGACTCACCTGGATGACTCTGGGCCAATGAGAAAAACCCAACCAAAGCTTTATCGAATCACAGGCTGCTACGCTGGAACGTCTCACAAGACAGCAGCCAATAAGTTGGTGGCATTTGACTGAGTGTACGTAGAACTATGGAGTTCATCCTACAGGTCATTGAACCCGCGAATTTTTCCGGTCCCTAATCATTACAAAATGAAGTAATATTCTGAAGAGAGCCAAATGACCTTGAGGATCAGTCTCACACGCCACGTAGTTTGTTTCATTTTCTAGTCATTACTATTATTTAGTCAACTAAATTTAATAATTTTGTGTTTCACCAGAAAATTTCTCATCAGCTTAATAGCGTCAAGGAGTAGCGAAAGTTTTAGTAACTATGCACTGTAAATTTATTTCGCACATGAAACAGAAATATTCTTGTAATTTTACAGATATTTGTACATTTGTACATTTACATAAAAACAACTGTATCACTACAAAATAGTGTTCGCAGTAATACTGGGTTCGGATTATTACACGGCCGTTTATGCTTTGTGTTGTCTCAGTAGTACCTCCAATAGTTAAAGTTATTTGTAAACCTTTCCTTCAATAGCTTTCCAGTATTAACTGCGCACATAAAACATAAAATATTTTAATTGTCGATTCTTTTTTATGTGTTTAAAAAAAATTATGCTTGAATGAAACATCAATTAAAATATAAAATTATGTGCAATATTTTTTAACAAATACTCAGTATTATCTAAAAAAACGAATTTAATATATGCAAAAATAACCATAGCCATGGGTTGTGTACAAACGTTAAAATATCTTGCATGTAGTATTACAAACTATTTGTTGGCAACTGGTTTCCAAATACATCTTTTGTAAAAGTACGGGAACTTTTTTCAGTGTTGTAACTTTCGTGACAGTTTACAGCTTGCATATAAGGTCTATTCGTCATAAAAAATTTGCGAGCAAACGTCAGGTAATACAAAAGAGCTGTCGATTTGAATATACAGAAATGACATTAAAACAGCATTAAAAATTGACGCATTGAAGAGGGCGCGTGAGCAGAGAATGTTCGCCTGAACGAAAATCGCAGAATAGTTGTAATGCAGCGTTGTTCTCGGATGCGAAGCCACGCTCTCGTAGCCACGCACTGCAGACGGATGGAGACCGAGGGGGACGCACCACAACGCCGAAATGCCAAATTGACTACAACGCCGACAGCTAGAAAACTGCTGTGTACCACAACGCCGAATTACCACAACGCCGAAAAATGTCACTGCAGGACTGCCACAAAGGTTAGGTTAGGTTAGACTAGGTTAGGTTAGACTAGGTTAGGTTAGACTATGTTAGGTTAGACTAGGTTAGGTTAGACTAGGTTAGGTTAGACTAGGTTAGGTTAGACTAGGTTAGGTTATATTACGCTAGGTTAGGTTAGGTTAGGTAAGGTAAGGTTAGGTTTTATTGTGGTGTTTCGGCGTTAAGGTACATTTAAGAAACAGACACAAATTCATTCAGTTGTTATTTCGGCGTTGTGGTACACAGCAGTTTTCTAGCTGTCGGCGTTGTGGTCAGTTTTGATATTCCACGTGACGGTATTTCGGCGTTGTGGTAACGACCCGAGACCGAGCTTTGGTGTCACACACAACTAATTATCCTGACGGATCTCCGCGTGATGACGCACGCAGAAGTCACTCCGGTCACGTCACTCGGGAGTCACGCACTTGGAAAACAGCGGTCCGTTTGTACACCACAGCGCACAGGAGACAAGTCATTCCTGGCAACCAACAGCACATGTTACACTTTAACGCGTGGCATGTTACAAGTGCCAGCACAATTTTTTTTATTTCCTTGTTGTAGCCATCTTCAAGTTGGAACACTTTTACAAAAGATAACCCTTTTAAACCAGTTGCCAAAAATGTAATGCTACCAGAAGAATAGATATTGTTACATTGTACAGCACATGGATGAGGTTATTTTCGCATGTATGAAATTTTTTTTTTCTTCGAGATAATACTGAGTATTGCTTGCGATAATTGGCGCGGAATTTTATATAGAATTCATGTTTCATTCTAACATAATTTTTGTTTAAACCATGGAAAAGATAACTAAAGTTTCACTAATTGGATTTTACTTTGTTTTATTGTGTCGATTAATGTGCGCAGTTATTACTGGAAAGCTATTCAGGGAACGGTATACAAATAATTATTGGAGGTACTGGTACAATACAAAGCATAAATGCTCGAGTAAGAATACCAACCCAGTATTGCTGAGATCACTATTTTTGGTGATACAGTTGTTTTCACGCAAATGTACAAATAGGCTATGTGTAATTTTACATTACTATTTTTGTTTCATTTGAAAAGAAATTTCACAGTGTAACCGCCCTTGAAGATGGCTTCAACAAAGCTTGCCGAAACTAATTCCCATGGACGGGGCCCCAACCCAGAATTAAAGAAACAGTTAGTTACTTGACACGAATGCCTAGAATATTCTAGATTTAAGTGACAGCATGTTAAGTGTGGTTTACATTCCTAAGTCACAAAATAATTGTGTGTTATTTAGTAATCCCTTGAACACTATTTTCAATACCAAAACAACGTTTGTTTTCTCTAAGTAAAAACCCAGTGTTATTTTTACTGTCTTTTATTTTTTTAAAAGAAATTCTAAATATACATAAAACATTTTTTTAAAAAAATTGCGTTAACTTCCAAATTTGCGCATTATTTTTCAGTTCTTTGGAAATAATATTTTAAAAAGCAATACCATACCATATTAGCCCATAGCTTTCTAAACGAAACCATGTTTAAAGCGGGTATGGTTACTCAATTTAATTTTGTTGGTAAGTTTCTCGCGAAAATCTGTACAGCCGAGGCGTCGTCTTGTACGTTTCATGCTTAAAGCTCAAAGTTCCACAGCACGACGTTTTCATGTGTAAACAAAGAAATTCAGGGCTGGATGACCGACCTAAGATATCCCTTAAGTATAATTCCCTCACATTCTCTTATAGCATTAAGAGCTGTAGGTGCATGCAAGGGGCAAACCGGATAAAAATGAGCAGACAAATTACAACTAAACAGTTATGTAATAAATTTAAAAGGAAGCAGTAGCCAATTTACAGTACTAAAAACATAATGAATGACCAAATGAAAGATTTTTATTTCGCGATAATATTATGCTTGCGAGATAAGATATTTAATAAAAAAAACTATGCTTAGTCACATTCCTTTGGCCGGTAGAACAAGTTTTTTCTACAGGGCCTAATAATTTCTAGACCAATCACGTACTTTCTTTACATCACAATGACGACATTCCAGTTGGTCAAACGTTGTGTGGTGAAGACCATCTTTCGTAGATATTACCCAATGAAAAAAAAAACACACACACAAATATAAAAGTTAATAGTTTAACCACTAGAAACGTTCCATGAAATTTTCCATTATCTCTGCCTTTGGCTGACTAGACAGGCTAGTACCGAACCTCCAGTAAGCTATCGTATATAGTCGGTGTACGCGAGATTATTAAATGAGAAAAATTTGTGGCTGTGACTCATTATTAATAATAGTTTAAAGAACACGTGTCATTAGATAGTTCTTTTGGCAAATCGTACGTACGCCAATGATGCCTATACGCACAAAATTTCACGTTGCTAATTTTTTTTTTACTTTAAATTAACGAAGCTCATTGGTAGAGATACGGAAATGGGAAATTTCGGGCATTAATTAAATCGCAAGCTATAATGCAAACCTGCACACTCTCGCACTGTGTTCATGATTGGACCGCAGTTATTAGGACACGCCCCTCTACGACCGTGAGCCAACGATGCCCAGCTAGGAGAGAAGTGAGCGAATCAGGTAGTGCCAATTAAAAAGGATAAAAACTTTCTTGCTAAGAAATCAACCAATGGGAAAGCAAACGTGGCTGAGCACATCTATGACTTTGAATTCTACCCTGAGACCAGACGAACCTGCGAAATTTCCAAGTCACCAATCATTTGGTTACAAATATTCCAAGAATCTGCTTTATTTTACGGGTTCAGTGTTCATTTATTATAATTGTAATTCACAGTAGTAATTTTGTAGTACATATTAACATAATTTTCAAAACATTGTGGAATCTACAGCAACAAAAAATTTCCCCTCTCCCGCACGCGCATATTTACCGTGTAGAGACCGGAAAAATTCGCGATTTCAATGACCTGTAGGATAGACTCCATGATACTCTATGCACGCGGGATAATTACTTTTGCTCATTGGCTACTGACTCGTGTCGCCTGTTTAACTGGGACGTTAATGATTCGATACTTTTTTGTTGAAAGTTTTTCATTGGCCGAGTCTCATTCAGATAAACTGTGGCCCAATCAATGATGCGGTAAAAAGGCAAACGTTTTTGGATTCTAGCCTATCACGAAATGAATCCGCGAATTTTTCCGGTCTCTATTAGCGTGTTTAAAACAGTTTTAGTTTCAATTTAATTTACGTCATTACTTGTTCTGTTGTAGAACTAAATTTTGATGCACAAGTCTTGAGTAAAAACCTCGCTCGGACGTCTGATTCTGGCTGTGTGTCCACGAAGATTCAGTTATCTGGGAACCTGAAGAACCTTCCGTGTATTTTACGGACATTATTAATTGTAAATTCCGTTGATTTACTGTAGGCACTTCGGAACAAACATGTATTCCATTTTCTTGACTCGCAACGTCCAAAAGTCTTTATTTCGTTTCAAACGCAGCCTGTTGTTAATCAACCACTGCCAGAAGCTTTTGCTAATGTCGTCATATATAGCTGTGGGAGATGAGATTTTTTTGCTCGATCACAAACGTTTTGGAAAGATCATTTCCGTGTAACATTCTATCTCCCAGAACGGCAAACCTTTTTTTCTCTCGCGCCCAAAGGATCATATTTTGGCAGCACAGTATTACTGTGGAAATTTTTCACCTAAAATTCGAGTCATCCTGTTGAAAATTTTGAAGGGATCTTCGTTAATTTTTGGTCGTATTCGTAAATTTACAAGTAGCGAATTAAAATAAAGTCGCCTTGGAGCATTAACTTCCAAGAAAATTGCCAAGTCTGCAATAAGAAAACTCTCTTCTTCCTCGCACTGATCAGAAACGAACACAGAACTGAGTAGTCTGAATATATCGTAGTTTGTACCACGGTCCATCTATCTGGTATTACGAGGCGCATTCTAAGTTGTAAAGCCCGAAATTTTACTTTAATTTTTAACGGAGTAGCATGTTGGAGTTTTACTTCATAATCACGAACATCCATCTTTTCCACGTGCCTTCGTTATGCTCTAGATTTATCAATGTCACGCGTGACGTGAAATATAATTTTTGGAAGAAGAAAAAAGAAACTGTTGCTGCAATCTAACAAGCGTTGTGTATAGAGTAAATTTATTGCTTAGCCAGTGTGATCATATCACGGCATGGTTTCTCATCCGTGAATTTTGACTTTGAGCCAACGGCTGTTATAAAAATAATATTAAATTAGTTTTCCATTATCCAAAAAATAAATTTGATCATTTAAGTAAAAAAAAATAGTTTGGATTTAATTTACGTTATTACGCAGTGTATTGTAGAACTAAACTTAAATACTGAGGCTTTGATGCACCAGTCTTGTATAAAACCCACTTGAAGTAAAATTAAACGATACAAACGTGAAACTAATTCGTCAAACAACTTTGATAGTGCTGGATTGTAGCCAGTGTCACATCGCATGCGTGCGGAGGTTCTGCGATGTAAATTAAAATAAAAATATTTAAAAACAGATCAAAATCATACAAATCCGACCGGGAAATCAGCAAAACTACTCCGTAGCAACCTGGAAATTCATAAGAATTTTTTAAATGGGTCGAAGGCGCTGATTCATTCGTAGCTTTGCATTAGCTACCATTGAATAGTAAATATAAAGCTGTCTAGACAACTGAAAAACAAGTAAATTCTGTCTGATGTTAAATTTTGCTTATGTAAACACATTTTTTTTCACAGTTTTATGTTTAGAATGTGTCAGCTTAAAGCTACATTACCAGACTTTTTCTAGCGAAGGAGTACGTATTTAACTGATTCAAATGACTTATGCATTTGAAAGTGCGTGTATGCAGAGAATCAGACATCCGAGTTCCGTAGCGCGCCGTATTCTAAGTGGCCAGTTTCTCCTCCTTGGAAAGAGGCGCGCAGAGCAGGGAGGGTGGGCGAAGCGAGATGACGGAGAGGTGTTTTCTCCCCATCCTCCTCTTCTTCTCCTCTTCTCCCTCTCCCAGCTTTCTCTCGCTCCCCTTCTCCCTTTCCTCGTTCGTCCCGAGCGCGCGCGCGATAGCTTCATAATTCACAGCGAGCAGCGGCGGACGGTAAGTTCGTTAGAGAGGCGCACGCAGCATCCCTGGACCACACCCACGCACACCCTCCCCTCCCCCACTTTCCCCCACTTCCCCTACTTCCCCTCCCTCGACGCCACCCGGGAAAACTCTTTTCCGCGGGCTTAATTGAATTCTTGAAGACCGTCTCTCGCAGCGCCGGCCGTCGCCCGGGGTAGGGGTGGGTTGGGGAGGGGTTAAGGGGGTGGCCTCCACTGGCCACTCGCGCGCAGGACTCGAGGGAGCTAGGGGTGGAACAAGGAAGCAAGACGCACGTATATGTGTGGCTGCCACGGCTGCGAATTCATAAAATGGCCGCGTCCAATCAAAAAAAAAATTGAATGGCTGAAGGGGGGAAAAACAAATTGAAGGGGGTTCGGGCGAAGTCCGGAGGAGAGGTGAAACCAGCTCTCCCCCACTTTTATTTCTTACCCCATCCTCCACAACCCTCCTACACATCTCTCTCTCTCTTTCTCTCTCCTTCTCGCTGCCGTACCGAGAGGCCAGGTGAAATTACATCAACGTCGAAAGCCCCTGAAAGAACAATCCCTCCCGTCTCTTGCGCTGCCATCGCCGCGCGGAGGAACGTAATAAAAGAATAAGCAGCAGAAAGTGAACGGAGAGAAGAAGATGATGGAGGGATATATAGAGGAGGGAGAGAGAGAAATTTTTTTTTTCCGTCCTCCCGAACTTCCTTGCCCGCGATATGAGATGGGAGCTCTAGTTTTATCATTGCAGTTGGATCCCCCCCGTTGTGAATTTATGAGCCGGGGGTACCACAGCCTGCCGTGAGCTGCAATCAGCAGAAGTACAGTAGGTACTCTTGCATCCGCGGTCTCTTGTACCATTGCATTATCTTAGGTCACCTGTTTTCTGAATAGGCTCGCACCAGCTTCAAACAGACTTCTGTTGTGCTTTCCTAATCGTTTGAAAACTTGAAGCACCGGCCTGATTGCCTGGACTGCCTACTATTAAAAATAAAAATAAAATCTCTCTTGGGGCTCGCTTGCACTTGCAGAATCGTGGCTTAAGGTAAAATGCTCAATTTTAGAGCTAAAGTTAAAACACTTGAGTTAAGAGCTTAACTTAAAGTGCTTACGATAAGAGCTAAAGTTAAATCACTAATGTTTAGTACAAAAGTTAAAGGTTAAGAAAGAGGTAGGCTATAGTTAAAGTACTAATGTTTACAGCTTAAATTGAATTTCGGAAAGAAAAAAAAAACAAATATTAATTACAATATTGGTTGAATCAGGGAATTTAAATGAAATAGTCTTCGATTTTTTTTTTGCATTTGAGGATACATGCCATAAGTCATAAAGCTTCGGAGTTTTATGTAAGAAACATAACTTTGTGCATTGTTTTGAGGATTAATTTTTTTGGGATTATAAACGTATTTTTTTTGTCACAATTATAAGCATCCTTAAAATGCCTTGCCTACACCTGGGCGCACATACGGTGCGCAGAGCCTCAGAAATAAACATACAATTTAAAATACGCTCAGATATCCGAGCGCTATCTATTTACGAAAAAACATTTAAGAATACGGAGCAGTATTTCTGTTTCCGTGTTTAGTTTTTGAACTCTATTTTTAGAAGAGTGAAAAATGGTTAAAACGTGTGTTTTCAAAAACAACTTTAGACATGAAACACGCGGCTCAGTTTAGAGGATGATTTGATGTTAGTAACTGACACTAACTTTCACAGACACAAGCGTATTTATTTTGCCCTTGTTGATAAAGTCCATTAAATTTTCAACGATTTTTAAATGAAGGTATGTAACAGATGCCTTAATTATGTACATACCATATACTGTAGCTTGCCAGGAAATTTATTTTGAAAGTTTAAATGAGTGTTATAAATATCAGGTAAATCTCAGTTTTCACATGAAAAAATCAGGGAATTTTTTTTTATGGATTGGGTGGCCACCCTGTCAGATTCTTGAAACAATTCAAGGGACTTGCATTACATATTTATCTGTATTTCTCCGCCACATAATGCCATGGTTACCGCTCAAATAACATAGTTGCCCGATGCACGACGAGAAGACTGCGCGCCAGTCCACAGCCTAGCTCTTAGAGGCGATACCGTGCTAGGAACACCAGGGAGCGTCGCACTTATCATCTATGCCTCACCAACCCAAATACAACCCTGGCTAGGCGTCCCATTAAGTGCGTAGTGATTTTGTGGCAGTGTTAGGAAGTAGCACAGAAATTGTTTCTCCTTGTTTTCAGTGGATGTATTGCATGTTTAACCGTGAAAAACAAGGAAAGTCAGGAAATCCATTTTGCTGTTTTTTTATTATTATTATTCTGGAAACACTGTATCATTAGCGTCGACAACGGCTGAAAACACAGCTCAATCGTAGCCTTTATTACCCTTGTTAGAACTGCTGACGTACTAGGACATTTGGTTTAGTGTTCATAATTAACGTTTTCTTAGCTGAAGGGGATAACTAAGAAAGCATCCAAAAGAGTCTTAAGATTGGCTGGAAAGCATTGTGGTTAGTCACACACTCATTCGCACAGTAAAGCCTTAAAATCCAATCCTGAAATTTTCGTCCCGATTATTCCATGCGTTTAACAAGTGGTACTTTATGTTCGGCTGTGTGGTCACAGCTTCTGCTTTATGGAGTGTGTGTGTGTGTGTGTGTGTGTGTGTGTGTATATATATATATATATATATATATATATATATATATATATATACTAGCAAACCCGGCGAACTCCGTTTCGCCACCAAATGGCTTCGTTTTATGTAACATTTCGTTTGGTGATTAAAAAAATTAAGAAAATTTTTTTTTGTTTTATATTTGAAAAGGAAAAATTTTATTTCATTTCTCAACATTAATGAATTCATTTCGATTACAAAAATGAAGTGTTATTTAGTTGAACTTCTCTAAGTAAATGAAAGTGAATCCAAAGTAAATACTGAATCGAAGCGTTATGTCATGGCGATCTTGCGGTTTTTGGCCCGGTTCCAACTCACGTTCAATTTCCGTCCACTTCGGATTGCATGTGAACGTAATAAATAAATCCGGAGTTCCATAATTTCGCACGTACGTCATAGCGTCTTGAGCGTATTCGTGCATGTGGCGTGGGCTTCCGATATAAGATGATGGGAGAATCGTCAGACGTCCAATATTCTGTACATCACCATCTGAATGAATAGCATCACGCAAGTGTATATAGTCCTCAGATCGTAGCTTTGCCTGATTGAATCGGATGAACGCTAAACGTTCTGTCTCGACTTTGACATACATGTCGACAGCGAATTGCTGGAATAGCCGACGGCACTTCAGAATGACATTCTCCTCATGTGTACGAATCATCATACGATACGCATAGTAATTCATTGCGCTTAGATTTTTATTCGTTGATACGCCTGAAAATGCAAAATTAAATGAATTGTTAATGTAAACCAATAATAGCAATAATAGCAATAATTAATGGAAACCAATAATAGCAATAATAGCAATAATTAGTGTGTGAATATTGTACCTGTAATTGGATCGACCATCTTCAACGTGATGTCGTATCCATCTTGCCCTTGCCAATAAATGATTGGATATTGTAACGCATCGTACAAACGATGTGTCTCGTTTACACGATGCATGATATTGCTTCTTCGCTGAACGACAATGTCTCGCGATTTAGTTGGATCGCCAACAATAATTGCAGAAACATCATTAACGGTGGGTGCATTGAATCTTCGCACATGTTCACCTGTTGGGGTACAATCCGCTCTTATGACAAATTTGTGCGTATCCGATGGCATTCGTTCCAATGCTGTTTTGAACATATTAACCACAGCATTATTAGCGTGAAAAAATGCTTGCAACTGTTCAATAATTCGTCTCTTTAACTGTTGTGTTCCCTGTATATTGCACCGCACATTCAGCTGATCCACCATCGATGAAATGAAATATATTTGCAGAAATTGATGCGGTTCATCTGGTGTTGGCACCATTGAACCATGCAAATGATATATTTGTCCTTGTATCTGTAATTGCAAACAATCATTTGTTTAAGAATACGGTGTAACTTCTGATCGTGTGATGGTGTAGTGTGTGGTGTATATGTAGTTGTTATGTATTGCAATTCATTGTGTTGGTGTGAGTGATACTTTACCTTGCAAGTCGGCATGAAGCCGCCTTCTCGAATGATATTAGCTCCAAAGGAAGTCATGCGAAAGCAGTTATTGTATTCAAGGATGTGTTGAAGAAAATGGCTGGAATCGGGATCACTTCCATCGAACAATGGTTTCAGTGGCTGTGGTGGTGTAAGTAATGGATCCAGTTTGACTTTTCCACTTGCGCAGCACAATCCAGCCGTTTCTCTTTTGAACTTTAACGCATTGCAATATCGGCATATAGTCGTCATTGGTCCAATATCTAAATTTTCATCATCACTGTAGTTCGCAGTGGGTTCATATTGGAATGCCAAGCGATTGTATGATGCCAATGATCTTCGTGTGCTCACGCGTTGTCTCAATCGGGCATTTTCTCTTATTATATTTTGTCTTTCTTCGCTTAAGTTCTGTGAATACACTTGTTGCTGGCTTGCATGTCTTGTGCGGCGGCCGATGTTGGCACGTCGTCCTCTAGGCATTTTGGGCTATGGACAGAGTGGTGAATTTAACCTCAAATGCACGATCCACATAAGTTACACAGTTCAACTTACGATCTTAAAGACAAATGCCTGCTGTTGAAATTGAATAAAAATTTGCACAATATACGTCATATGTTTTTTTTTACTTTTTTTTCTTCACAATTTCACAGTAAACACAATACCGGTTTGTCACATGAAATTAACTGAGCAGAGAACAATGAGTAGTTGATTTGATGGTTTCCAATTAAAATGTTAGGAAACGAATAACTTATTTTTTTTTTCTTTTTTTTCACAATTTCACAGTGAACACAATACCGGTTTGTCACATGAAATTAACTGAGCAGAGAACAATGAGTAGCTGCCAAACAATGTATCACGCACCGGCGCCATTTACTTAAATTGTTGGTTTGTCCTGAATTTTTCCTGAATTTTCTTTGCTATAAACCTCACGGAGCCCGAGACCTTTCCAACGACTGCAAAACCGTGGAAATCGGTTCGTGCGTTCTGGAGTTAGTATAGCGTCAGGAAGGAAAACCCGACTTATTTTTATATAGTATATATATATATATATATATATATATATATATATATATATATATATATATATATATATATATATATCCCTGGGTTCCACTCCAGACCATGTCGGAAATTTGTCACTTGTGGGAAGTTTCATTCCCGGGTTTATGACATTTTTATTCTTTGTCCCTGTCTCTGCACACTGCGAAAGGCAACGGCACGCCACTGCAGAACCAAAAGCCACTAGAAACAGAAGCGAATCGTGGTTTTCACCCCAACGGCGTCGCCTCGGGCCAAAGATCCCGCACACAGGGAGAAATATGACCAAAAAAATCAGGAGAAACTCAGGCAATTGAAAATGTGACTTCAAAATCTCAGAAAAACAGGGAAATTGTCATGATGTTTATCACTAAACTTGATTTGTAGTTTTTTTTAGTACCTAATAGTGTGTTTCTTAAATGCTTTAAATATTATTTTCTGTATTGATCACAAATTCATTTTAATTTTAAAACCGATCTGTTATAATTAATTATAAGTAAACACAACAACCAGTGAATAAACCGTGTATTAATTTAACGATAAAATGTCCGTAGTCATGAAATTTGTGTTTTCTGCGGAAAATGTAATTGCTACGTTCAAACGATTCGTTCAATATCAAACGTAGTTGCAATTTTTATACAATATTTTGTACGACAGGAAACTTGGATGAGCCTGATATTTTTCGCACCCATCCGATTATTTTGTGTATTACCAACTTCATTATTCGCTATTCATATCCGGTTTGTCTTACGTTTGGGGGGAGGGGGGAGGAGCTCTGAAATGATTTTTAAATAAAATAATCGAGTTCTTATCACGAAGAATCAAACTGGCAGTTTTTTTCGATTGTATTTTTTCCGCCCCGCTTCGATCGCATCCTATGCGTGCAGCAAAATGGACACGGCACTTTATTTGCGGGTTGTTATTACACCCGTCTTTCTTGTTCTCTCGCGTCTATAAGGACCAGGTGTCTTTGCACAGTTCAGCGGCTTCCTGCTATCAAGGACCGGAGATTGAACTAGAACTTTCACGTACAGTGGATCAATTTCTAATTGGCTACATAAAATATAATGCATACCTGCCCAACAAAAGAAGTCCCGATAGTTCTGAGGATAGGCTTACATGTAATTAATAATTTATTATTTACATTTTATCAAGCTTTTTTTTGCTGTAACTTGTGATCTGAACTAATTTTCTTTACACAAACGAATGCATACTTTCTTCGATTGTCGTTTCTAACTTTGGAACGATCTTCAATAGACCAATTATTTTTCTTATCGCCATGTTTTGTTCGACTTCAAAAAGAACAACTAATTTCAATGAAACCCTGATGGAATGAAAATTGATAAGTAGGTAAGTAATCGTGTTTGTCTGTTCGGCAACCTTCCCAAGGCTTAGGCTCTGACTGAGCAAGCTTATCTCTCTCAGCTCTTTTTGGTATATTTCTGATTCATCGAGACAAAGATTACGTATTTTGATGACTCATCGACACCAAATTATTAGAGGTTTTTTTAAAGATTTATCTTAAAAATGGAACAATGACAGTTAACTCGTAAGCCTGGCTCAGAAAAAAAATTCTTGTTCATGACCACGACGTAATAACTTAATTTAAAAAAATTTTGATTACTAAAGATTGCGTTACTTTTCACAGACGACAGATAATGGTTATCTTACACTGTGAGATATTGTTTTAAAATTTACCATATTCTGTATTTTCTTTTGTATGTGGAACCTAAACAATCAATTAAAATTACAGTTATTTGTAAATTTTTGTATTCACAGGAAAACAACTGTATCGCTACAAAATAGTGTTCGCAGTAATACTGGGTTCGGATTCTTACCTGGGTATTTATTCTTTGTGTATTCACGGTACCTCCAACAGTTAGTCATTTGTAAACCGTTCTCTGAATATTTTTCTAATGTATACCTATACTGCTCACGTTAATAAGTATAAAAATAAATAAATAAAGTAAACATATTGAATATTATATTATCTATTCCCCTGTTTGAAAAAATATGATTGAATGAAACATCAATAAAAATCTAAAATATGTGCCAATTATCGTAATAAATACTGAGTATTGTCTCGAAAAGTATATTTTATATGTGCAAAAATGACCATAGCCATGAGTGGTAACTATTTCTTGGTAACTGGTTTCGAAATAAAATCTTTTGTAAAAGTAAGATTTTTTTCTGTGTATAATATTTATGAGTGATTAAAGTTCATCACCACGAACAACATTTTTTACATACAAATAATTCTAAATCGAAATTCTAAATTGAAGGGAAATCTGTTTGCTAACAACATTTCTTCGGATAACCCAGCCTAGGCTGTATGGGCACGAGAATTTGTTCTCAAAACCATACCTTTTTTTTCCCTTGTGGCAGGGATTTTTAGAGAAGTTAGCCGTTTTCTGTAGCAGTGATGGCGAACTTCATTCTTTTCGAAGGGGACATATTTTTTTTTGTAATTAATCTGACGGTTAGATGCATTTGAATAAATATTAAAATATTTAGAACATATTTTTGCTTAATGTATTATTCAGTTGGGTAACAGAATTGCACATTGTGGGTTGTAAAAAAAAGCGTTTCTCTTAAATATAGCCTAATATTTACAAAAAATGAACGTTAAATATAAGAAGAATTATATGCTATGGAACAATACATAGATTCAGAAATATAAACAATACTTCAAAATGTTGATGTGAGGACACTACGGCTTTTTACCAGTGTCTGCTGACATGTTATTCTATAAATGCAAAGACAGTTCACCTGTTTACCTGATATTAATTTGTTGAAATAATTTTTTAAGGCGAGGTCTCTCGTCGTTACTACTACTTAAAGGCTATTTATGTAAATTAAAAACGTTGCCTGGTTTTCATTTATTGTTCTGTTAAAAATATTTCCCAAGTGTTACATAACGGGTGTAAAAAGGTCCGATTGTGGTTGTGGTTGGCAGAGACCGGAAAATTCGCGGATTCAATGACCTCCAGGATAGACTCCAATATCCTCTGCACACAATTCATTGGCTGCTGACTTGTGAGTCGTCTCGACTGGGTGGCCTGTGATTCGACACTTCTATGAGTGAGGGTCTCTAATTGGCCCTCAGTCCTCCAGATTAACAGTGAACCAATGAAAGAAGCCGCACTAAGGTATAATTATTTGAATTTTAGCATAACACGAAAAGAACCCGCGAATTTTTCAGGTCTCTACTGATTGGTAATTGCTATGACTTGCGTGCCTTTTTACATCCACTATAAAACACTTACGAAATATCTGTGAAACATATTTGTGATAGAACAAATGCAAACTACGCATTGTCTTAAAATTTAAATAATTGTCCTTAACTGTTTGTAATGACGAGAAAAGGAAAAGAAAATGAACATAACATGTGTGACCCCACCTTAAGGGGCCCGCCTCGTCAGGGGTGTATGTGTGTCGGTGAGGCGGGATTATAAGCGCGACGCTCGCTGGTGCTTCTAGCGCGGTGTCTCCTCTGGACTGGCGCGCAGTCTTCTCGTCGTCACAGGACAACTGTGAAATTTGAGCGGTGACTGTAACATTATATGGCTGAGAAATGAAGATAAAGGGTAATGCATGATCAAGTGCTTTCAAGAATCTGCACCGGTTGTTTTACACCTGAAAATTACTCTGAAAACATGCGTCTCAGCCGTTTCAGTTCTTCTAAAAATACAGTTTAAAAACTTAATCCGAAATCAAAAGTACTTTTTTGACCCTCAGCCAACTCTTCAATACGTTTCGTAAGCAGAGCCCACTCGAATATCTTGAGTGGTTTTGAAATCGCGTTGTTTTTCCTGAAGCTCTGCGCACCGTGTGTGTGCCCGGGTGGGCGGGGGCCTTAAAATTATCCGTACCTAGGGACGCCGCGGTGAGAAGCCGTCCCAACTGGGGCGCATTTGTAGGCGTCGCAGGAGAGCTTTCCGCGTGGTCACAAGCGCAAGTTATCTCTGGACACACAAGGAAAAAAAAATTTCAGTACTTTTACAGAAGATTCATTTGAAAACCAGTTACCAAAAAAAGTTTGTAGGTACTATTACCCGAAAGATGGCTATGGTTTATATGAAAATTTTTTTTTGTGGATATGACGCGGAGTATTTAATAGGAAAATTGACGCATAATTTTAAATTTTAATTGTTTCATTCGAGCATATATATTTTTTTCAAACTGTGGAAATGATAATCCTGGGGCATCCCAAAGCATAAATTCCCGGGTAAGAATTCGAACCCGGCATTACCGAGAAAACTGTTATGTTATTGATACAGTTTTGTTTCCGTGTGAATGCACAAATTTATACAAATGTCTGTAATTTTACACACATTTTTGTTTAATTTATACAATTAATTACAGTGTTGGGTGCTTGTATGTTGTACATACTTCCCATATACGTTTTTTGAGATTATCAAACACTCCTTTTTCACTGTCACGATTTTCCAAGCGCAAGGAGTGCCCTCGATAAAGGAGCTTCTTGGTTTCAGGGGAGGGGGTAGGACTGAGATGAGCGCGGGTGAAGAGTGCAGTGCTTTACCACTGCACCAGCCACCTCCGAGTGACGTGGTCGTAATGGGCAGGTGCGGAGCCGCGGAAAGCAAGCTAGGCGCCGGGGCAGGCAAATTGTTTCGTTCTCAACCGACTCTTAACGCGGGAATCATCATTTTCTTTTCCCTCTTTTCTTCTGGAAATCGTGCCTCAAATTACGCCATCGCCTCAACTCGATGATTAACGGGCTGGGTCGCCGCTGTACGTACAACCAGGGCCTGGAATGGGTGTTTTTAAAAGTTTTTACAAGGCCAAATGGCGGGGTTTTGGGAGATGTGTCCCTAGGCGGAATCGTAATGGAATGTTTTAGTCCGGCAATTACGCCTCGAGAATCAGGGATACGGTATATTCCGCCGGACCTCTACGAATTTCACTCTTTTTATTTTTTACGTCTCCTTTGTGATCTGTGTATTACGTTGATAATAACCGAGGAAGATATTTAATTCGAATGCGCCTTTAGTTTTCTTCTTCCCACAGTCTTTATCGGGGAGGATGCGTCACAGGTGCGTCGCTGATAATTGATGCCCGCGGGCCCGGTGGAGTCTGCAAGAGTGCCTCGGGCACCCTGTATAGTCCGCCACCCTCCAGGGCTTGCCCTTCCTCTCTCACTGGAAACTGACCTGACTATTATAACGCGTATTTATCATCCTACACGGAAAAAAAAATTTATATACCTTTACAAAAGATTCCTTTGGAAAAACAGACGTAACGTGTAGTTATGTATGTAACTTATCAGTAGGTATACTGCTTCCTGATGATGGCGACTGCAGTGTCGACCGAAACGTCGGTGAATTATTCGCCAAGGACCACGGCTACAACCCAGAAGCCAAACAATTTTTGCGTATACGAAATAAGTTTTTCCATTAAATACAGAGTTTCTTACGAAAATTGGCGCATAACTCTTTATTTTAATCGATGTTTCGTTCAAGCATAATTTTTTCTAAACCATGGACTAGATAATAGAATATTCAACAATTAGACTTTGTTTTGTTGTATCTTGCTTATTATGTGCGTAGTTAAAACTGAAAAGCTATTCAGAGGACGTTTACTATTAACTTAACTATTGGAGGTACTGGAACAACACAAAGCATAAATGCCCGGGCAGTGATACATGTACAAATAATTCACAAATATGTTATTTTACATGATTATTTCTGTTACATTTACTATAATATATATATATATATATATATATATATATATATAACATATATATAACATAGTATCGTGGGTTCTCGTGCGGTCCGCAGTTTTCCTGAGTTTCCCTTCCCTTTATTTAATTTCCGTGAAGAGTTTTGTTTTTAATTTTCGGGAATCGGGGATGAAATATTAAAAAAAAAACCGAGCGGAGGATCGTTGGGACTTGCTGAAGTATACTTATTACCAAGGGCGTGCGTTCGTGTGTTTAATGAGGAGTTCCTGAGCGGGACCCGGCCTCCATTTCTTTTCAGAAATGCTCCCCCCCCCCCCCCCCCCCCGGGGCAAGGAATTTAATGCATATGTCACAAGGAGACCCCCTCCGGGGCTTTAGGGAAGGTCAGTTCTCGTCCGGGTAGGGAACCCCCGCGGGCTGAAATTACGCGGGTTTAAGATCACGTGACGGAAAGCGATTGGCCCGCCAAGGGTCAAGCGAGAAAAAAAAACGAGGGTGTGGAGCGTGTTTTGGTTGGGGGGGGGGGGGGGGGGGGTCGTTGTGGTCCGACTGGGGCAACTAACGTTTTTCCACCTCCCGTGGGAAAAAAGGTTTTCGGCTGGCGTCGCGGTGCCTCCGGCCTTTGTTTCTTGGGCCACGCACGACGCGCCCCTGAAGCAGCGCCGACGGCGGGAGACAGAGGGTGTCTTCCGAAAGTCAGGTAGTTCCGTGTCCCCGCAGGAGCGGCCCCTAGCTACCGCCGCCGGCGCGCCGAGCTTGGAAACTACACTGCGCTGAATCTACGCACTTTTCCACGAAGAATCAACCTCACATAAACGAAGAGCCCTTCGCGTCATTTCAAATAACTAGAGACCGGAAAAATCCGCGGATTCATTTCGTGATATACTAACATTCAAACAATTATACCTTTGTTCTGTTTCTGCCATTGGTTCACTTTTAATCTGGAGGACTGTGAGCCAATTGAGACGCTCAACCATGGAAGTATCGAATCACAGGCCACCCAGTCCAGACGACTCACAAATAATCATCCAATGTACAGTTGACATATGCCTGAATGTACAGAGGATTTTGGAGGCTATCCTAGAGGTCATTGAACCCGCGATTTTTTCCTGTCTCTACAAATAACTGAATCTTCCTATAAACTTCACTGGGTTTTGATTTTGTGTTTCGTTCCAAGCAAAGATGAACTAAACACGTGGACAAAAGAAGAGCGTTTCTAACGCGTATACTTTAACGCGTTTGCTTTACGTGGTTAGTTTACATGCCTAAGTGTCATTACTCCGCAGTATGGACTTAAATTGGCGACTCTTTAGCCGCAGCGTTTTTTTTTTTTTTCATTATAGTCCAGCATGGCTCGAATTTGTGAAGGCTTGTTCACGCAATAATTAGTTGTCGTGTTGAAATTTGTAAACTTTTTGGTAGGAAGTATTTGCAGAATGATTTCAGTCGTTTAATCAAAAAACAAATACCTATACAAACATATATTTAGTGTCATGTGTGTTTGAAGTGTTTTAGGTTAATATCTTAGTAATGTAATTTACGTATATCCTATAAACGTGTGCGGAAACTATAGTATTATCTGTTTAGTGAATTTTAACAAGATGGATAGTTAGAGACTGGAAAAATTTGCGTTTTCGATGACCTCTAGGATAGACTCCACAACCCTCTACATACTCAGGCAAATGCCACTTGCTCATTGCTCATTGGCTATTGACTCGTGACACTTGTCAACTTGGGACGCTTGCGATTCGATACTTTTTTGGTTGAAGGTTTGCCATTGGCTAAACGTCCTTCAGATAAACTGTAAGCCAATCACAGAAGCAATATAAATGTACAGTGGTTTGGATTCTAGCATATCGTGAAATGAATCCGCGAATTTTTCCGGTCTCTATGGATAGTATTTTAGTAAAATTCCTTGTAGAAAATCAGGTCAAAAGCTGGGTTTAGGATTTTTTTTTAAAAAGTCTTTTATGCTTTTATCTGAGCCGTTTGTAATAGTGGAAAATTTCCGTTGGTTACGTGCTGCTATCTGTGCGCGATAGTGGCAAGTAACGTTTACGATTCAAGCAGCGAATTCTAGCGGCAGACGCAGAAAGGAAGTGTGAGATTCGCGTCTATAAATTTCGGCGTGTACTTGAAAAAGCGAATATTTTTTTTATCAGTACATTTATCACGTTCACGATATTATTTTAAAGAATTATACTATAAATTTTGTATCTGAGTTTCGTATTATAAGTTTATTTGCAACGTGAACGACACGAGAAGACATGAATTTGCTCGTTACCGAGTTTAGATGTTTACACATCACTGGCGAATACTGAAAGACTTGCTTAATTTTTTTTATCACTTACCTACTTGGCATTTTCTAAAATAAATAAAGAAAACCTAGTTTCCACCATACCCATAAGCAGATTGCCTAGTTCTCTCTTCACTTTATTTATTTCTTTTTATACCTAAATTCAAACAGAACCATGCGTACGCCATTTTAAAGTGTACATTAGGTACTATGTACTAAACCACCATCTGAAAAAAATATTTTTAACCATCTGGGTGATAACAGACATTAGCATAGCATTTCCCCGTCTAATAACTATCATTTGAAAATTTCCATGATTTTCCAGGATTTATAGAAAAATCCTCGACATTCCCTGACCAATAACTAGAGACCGGAAAAATTCGCGAATTCATTTCGCGAGAGGCTAAAATACAAATCGTTATACCTCAGTGCTGCCTCTGCTATTTGTTCAGAACTCATCTGGGTGACTCTAGGCCAATGAGAAACACCCAACCAAAGTTTTATCGAATCACAGGCTGCTACGCTGGAACGTCTCACAAGACAGCAGCCAATTAGTGATGGCATTTGAGCGAGTGTACGTAGAACTATGGAGTACATCCTAGAGGTCATTGAACCCGCGAATTTGGCGGGCTTCACACTTAAACTGCGGGAACAGCTTCGCCGCACGGATTTATAATACAACATTTATTCACGAATATCCTTATTCACGGACATCCTTAATCACGGACATCCTTATTCACGGACATCCTTAATCACGGACATCCTTATTCACGAGCATCATTATTCACGGACATCCTAATTCACGGACATTCTTATTCACGGACATTTATATTCACGAGCATCCTTATTCACGGACATCCTAATTCACGGACATCCTTAATCACGGACATCCTTACTTACGGACAACCTTATACACGGACATCCTTATTCACGGACATCCTTATACACGGACATCCTTATTTACGAACATTCTTATTCACGGACATTTATATTCACGGACATCCTTATTCACGGACATCCTTACACACGGACATCCTTTTTCACGGACATCCTTATACACGGACATTCTTATTCACGGACATTCTTATTCACGGACATTCATATTCACGGACATCCTTATTCACGGACATCCTTATACACGGACATACTTTTTCACGGACAACCTTATTGACGGGTGCGCGGCCGCTGCGAGGCGCGATAAGGAGAGACAAGCGACGCTCTTTGGTTTCCTGGACAGGGGAGTCTTCAGTTCCAGGCAGGGAGGGCGCGAGACTGATATTCCGGTCGATAAGTCAGAGCATGTGTTGGTCTTTCACTCTTCTCGGAAGTAATTTCGTTGGTAAAGGGTGTACTGTCTAGATGTGTGTCTTATTTTGTTATCCTATATATACTTGTCTTCTTTAGCGTCGCCGGATAGGCCCGAAGTGGAACTATCTGTGGTTGAGTATTTAATAAGACGGAGTGGATTGGGGGATGTGGTTTGGAGGGGGGGAGGGGGAAGAGACTCTTGTTGACTCGACTCGGAACAAGGGTGAGCTGTGAAGTTACCTGGCGGGACAGCGGATGGTGTTGTTTTCACACGCACACACGCCCCTCTAGTGCAGGATCTCTGCTCTCCCACCTCACCTCTGGTCCGTTATCTCATCCTGGCGATAACCCGGCACAAAGAGCCCGGTTCACCGGCCCGGGTGGAAGGTCCCCCGGCGACGAAGGCACGAATCCCCTAACGAACAAACAAGCCTCGTTTCCTCCTCCGCTGCGTCGCGCGCCTGGCGAGGGGGGGGGGGGGAGGTTGAGGTTGGGAAAATGTTTGTGCCCCGTCTCGACCCCTGATCGCCCTACGCCTCCCCCCCCCTACCCCACCCCCAAGGTCCCGAGCCCGCGGATACCGCGCCTAATTACCCCCCAGTGCTCGCCCGGGGTTCGTCCGCGGCGCGCCTGTCTCCGCGTTCCCGTCGCGTGACGTCACCGGGTCTCCCAGAGGTCGACTGTCTCGTCTCGAGGTCTCCAGGTGCGTAGCCCCGGAGTTGCTTGGCTCGCGGGCTCCAGGTCGAACACTTGGTCGACGTTTCGGTCGACACATTGCAGCCGCCGTCTTCAAGGCGTGAAGGTAGTTGGAAGTATAGTAGGGCCGCGACGTCTTGGCGGGTCGACTCCCTAGAGCTCAGCGACCTTGTAATCGACACGTCCCTCCTTGTCTGCTCCGCAGATAACAACGGCCTGGAAGTCTCCATGCCGTTCCGAAAACATTGGTCGAGAACAATCTCACGTACGGTGCAACACAGCGCAGATCTTAATGATACAAAGATGCGATAATGCTTTACGGTAATTTATTATTTAAAGGTAGCGTACTATTTGCTCGACTGGGCAGCTTAGTTAAACATAGTTAAACATAGATATACAATACTTTAAAAGTTAAGAACTAAATTTGTAATTGTGGGTTGCTGTAGAAAACACAATTAATTAAGACTTGCAGCTAACTCCCTCGCTGATGCTTACTTTTCCATTTGGTTTGGCTGAAATGTGAAGACGATCGAATGACACTTTCATGCACTTCAAGAACCTTACCACTTTTATGCACACGGGTTGGTATTTTTTCCATAACAGCACTCTGAAAGAACCATTTTAGTAATTTCGAGGGGTCCGAAAACCATATTTATAACAAACCATCCTCGCGTATTTTATAGTCTCCTGTTGTTGTGCTTGCTTTATAAACAAGAGAGGCTCCAGGAAGGAAACCCTGCCTAGAACCAACGCTTAAAACTATCAGCCTGTGCGCTGCATTTCCTGTTGCCATTACCTACACCTTCAACGTCACCTTTCTTTTGCCAACATTTCTGAAAGGTTAAATTAGTGTCAACCCAGGATTCATCCATGTCAAATATATTCTTCCCAGTCTCCCTGCACTGTTTCATCTGAGTCAGCTACCGTTATCGCCAAGCAACAACGTCAGATCTTTCGAGAAGAAGCATTCGCTTATTTTGGCTTCTTCTCCACACAAAACCCATTTCTTTGAGTATTTTACGCAGCGATGTCTTTCCCTAACTCCATCCGAATTTTTTCTTTCAAAACTGGCAGTAGTTTCCTTGTCGTTTTTTTACTGCATAAAATTCGTGGCTAGTGTCTCTGATCACTCTTCTATCAAAGTCATCAACTGACAACAAACGTTTCCCAGTTTTTTTTTTGGCTTGAAATGAATAATTAAACATGAGAGGCTGTTTAACGGTCAAATAAAGGAGTGATATATATGTAAATATAAACATATAAATTGTAAATAAATAATGTATTAATATAATAAAAATTAATATATATCATAAAATCATATACATCATAAAATATATAATGCAATATATAATGTATATAATGTAATATAATATCATGTAATATAATGCAATATAATGTGTAGCAATATCGGCTACACTTGTAGATAAAACATATTCTAACAAGCGGTGCAGAAAGTTTGGAAAATTGCCAAATGCAAAACAAACAAACCGCGGGTGAAATTACGGGGAATGCGTTGAAAAACTTATAATGTTGTTGTTTGTTTTTTATTTGGCGTCTCTCTGTTGTGTTTTCGGATGCGCGAAATTGATCTTTGACTTATACCTGTGTATCGCGCAGTTCTTTCGGTTGCATTTGTTAGAGGTACTAGCAGACATATGTTGGCAGCTTCTTCATCACAACACTGGATTACACTACTTCTAATTTCCCTCTCCCCACTATGTATTACTTTATTGTATCTTGAACGTCCTGCGTCGGGCTCCATTGTTCACTTCAGACTGAGAGCGTGGCGCCTGATGTTTTTGCTATGAACCGCATATAGGCTGATGTGCGCGCGCAGCTGCTTCCCCTCTCATTTACTCTTCCCCGCTTCCCCGCAAAACGACACGCCAAGACGTCGCGGCCCTACAGTAGGTAACTGCCACCCTGAAGACGCAGGCCGAAACTGCGCGGTTCCGACGCGGCTAGAGCCAGGGCAAGCAACTTAGGTTATATATTTTTAGTATTTGTCGCCGTCACCTAACAAGAAATAATACCGAAGTAGCTTGGCTTCTGGGTTGTAGCCGTGACCTCGGCGAATAATTCACCCAATTATTATGAACTATTCGCCAAGGACACGGCTACAACCCAGAAGCCAAGCTACTTCAGACAATGAAGAATACCGACTGAAAAAATAATCATCCCACTCTCCGTTCAAGACAAAGTAGAAAGAGCAGGGAACATTCAGGCTTTGACTCTTGAAATTTCTGACATGCTTGAAAATAAACAAAAATAAACAGGCTAATGCGAACCCAGAGATATTGTTTTGTTAGTTTTATAAAAATAGCTGTCAGAATCTGGGCATTTATTGCAGTCTCTGTCAAAAAAAAAATTCTTTTCTTTGTTTTTGCAGAGCCCTAGAAGGGCTGAAATAATTTCATGCTACGCTCATGCGTTTCATATAGCAGCACTGTTATTCATGTTCAGCTGCACCTGTACTAAAAAATTAAGAATATAAATAAAATTACGCGTCTCACATTCTTCAACGATTTCGTGTTTTTCTAATAACTTTAAACGCATTTATTATTTAACTTAAACCTGCTGTGTTATAATTGGATTCGTCGATCTAATAGATACTGTGTCTATCCACTTTTACCTATCGTTTTCTGTATTCATCGTCGTACCTTGAACTTTCAAAAAAAGACGGATCAGTAACTACCATCTAGGATTTCGTAATGTTTTGTCTTTAGATGTACTCTCATTATGATTTTGCATTAGATTTTAATACGGCTGAATAAGAGCTTGATAAGTTTAATAAAACTGTTACGAATATTATATGTGTAGAAGTTTTTGACTAGAAAAATTCCGAAAGAAAGAATAGACGACTTGATTAGGAGGAAAATGAGGCATAAAAAAGTAAAGGATCAAGGCTGTTTTCCCGAAAATAACCTTAGTCATACAGTGGTTTTTGCGATATAAAGTCGCAAAAGGTAATTTTAAAAATTAACAATAATAGTTTTAATATTAATAATTAATAATTGTAGTAGTAAGAGTACTGTAAAAGTGCGATTTATTAGGAGAAAAATAACTTTCATCAATACTTTATCATCTCGCGATTCAATATTTGATCTTCTGGCTAGACATTAATGTTTGTAGGTTGGATAACTGTTTACTGTCTGCCGCTTGTGTTAGACACTATTTTCAGTCTTTCACTGTTTTATTAAAATTCGTGTGACTTATTACTTCAAGCGTGCACGCCAAATTAACCTTTGTGTATGACGTATGACATCGATTGGTTTACTTATATTTTTGGGCAGATATTTATGCCTTTAGACTGAACGAAGGACGCCTTAATATAACTAAACAGAACCAAATCTGACATTTACCTGGGATTGGAACCTGAATCACTGCTACACTGTAAATAATTTTTGTACTTTTACAGGGATAGTCCTCGGAAACTCAGGTGAATATTATTAGTACTCTAATATTGTTAAATAGTCAACTACCCAAAAAAAAAAAAAAACGTAATTCTGACTCTGAAAGCTTTTCCTCCACTGAAATATTGGAAGTTCCTAATTCTCGTATCTCATAAGAAAGCATATTTAAAGTATTATCAATTCCTGATTGTCACTTCGTTAACGAAGTTGTAGTTCACAGAATTAGCGGCCAGTCAGCGAATATGTTCTAAACACAAGGTTATTTATCTTCAGCGTGAAGCATCTGGGGCTTGGTATATATCCTAGCCTCTAGAGCCAGTGTGCATGGAGCGGACGAGAGAGTAAGCCGTGCGGTGCTCCTTGTTGCAGACCAGAGGCGGACGGCGCGGCAGCATGTGATGGTTGAGGACGAGCACCGCCCTGTGAAGCGTCGCGGCCGGTCGCCATGCCTACCCCCGCCTCCGGGTCGTCGCTAGGCGAGCAGGAGGGGGGCGCGGGCCCCTGCAGCCCGCCGCACAGCCGCCGCAAGAGGAAGCGCAAGAGGGACGCCGACGCCGACTCCGCCATGAGCCCCGAGGAGGAGCAGTCGGCCTCGCCGCCGGCCGCCGTGGTGGCCGGCAGCGCGCGCGAGGAGCGGCTGGGGTCGCCGCCGCAGGGCAGCAAGTTCCTACACGACGAGGCGCGGGGCGCGTCGTCCGACGACGACGCCGGCGACACGCGGCCCGGCAGCAAGGCCAAGACGAAAGGCGGCCGCGACGGATTCGTCCCCGACGCGGACGACTCGCTGGGCACGAGCAGCGACGTGGAGAAGTTCGACGGCAAGATCGTGTACAACCCGGACGGCTCGGCCTACATCATCGAGGACAGCGAGCTGAGCGAGGAGGACGCCGGCCTGGAGGTGCTGCCGCGCATCATCGCCGACGGCTGCATCGTGGACGGCCGCGGCGTGAGCGCCTCGCACGCGCAGCCCTTCCCGCAGATCGCGAGCGCCTTCTACGTGTCGCGCAACCCCTCGCTGTACAGCGCGCTGTACGGCGGGCCGGCGGGCTACGCCTCCAGCCTGCTGCAGGACAAGAAGATGGTTCCTGAGGTGCCCGTCATGCACAGCTACCGGGTGTACACGGTGCGCGACGGCAAGGCGGGCCACAAGGCGGCGGACCCGGCCGAGGGCTCCGGCAAGGACTGCTCCTCCGTGCCCGTCAAGCCCATCCTCATGTGCTTCATCTGCAAGCTGTCGTTCGGGTACGCCAAGTCGTTCGTGGCGCACGCCATGGGCGACCACAACGTGGCGCTGCTGGACGACGAGAAGGACATCCTGGGCCACAAGAACGCCTCGGCCATCATCCAGTGCGTGGGCAAGGACAAGGAGCCGCTGGTGTCGTTCCTGGAGCCGCTGCCCCCCGCGGCGCCCCCGCTCGGCGGCGGCAGGAAGGAGGCGGCGCCCGCTCCGCCGCCGGCGCCGGCGTATGACGACGCCGACGCGAAGGGCCTGATGGGCGCCGCCCCGCAGCTAGTTCCTAAGGACCAGAAGGCGTCGTACGGCGTCGCGGGCGAGCACTCGGGCGCCGAGAGCCTCGTGGTCCACCGCCGGCAGCCGCTCGAGTGCGCCAGCGCTTCTTCGGGGCGACCACACGTCCAGAATCAACATGTTCCTGAGACTTCGGTCTCCCTACCTCAAAATGGTGGTAGTTCTAGTAATAGTAGTAGTAATATGCATCACAATAATTGTAATAATAGTGCTAGTAGTAGGATGATCGGGCTCGGCATGAACAGTGTGATGGACCTGACGAGGAAGAGCCCCATGTCGTCGCCGGGCGCGAGTCCGTCCCCCGGGTCCACGCTCAGCCCCTTGCTGGCGGGCGGCGCCCAGCTGCAGTACCCGCAGCCGCCGCCCAACTTCCTGACGGGCACCACCATCGGCGTGTGCCCCGACCACATGGGCGGCCGGCCGAGCGGCGTGGAGTGCGCCAAGTGCGAGCTGATCCTCAGCTCGTCGCGCCTGGGCGGCGGCGCGCTGGCGGGCATGCACTCGCGCAACTCCTGCAAGACGCTCAAGTGCCCCAAGTGCAACTGGCACTACAAGTACCAGGAGACCTTGGAGATACACATGAAGGAGAAGCACCCCGAGGCGGAGACGTCGTGCATCTACTGCATCGCGGGGCAGCCGCACCCCAGGCTGGCGCGCGGCGAGACCTACACGTGCGGCTACAAGCCGTACCGCTGCGAGGTGTGCAACTACTCCACCACCACCAAGGGCAACCTCAGCATCCACATGCAGTCCGACAAGCACCTCAACAACATGCAGGAGCTGCAGAACGGCGGCGGCGGGCCGCTGGCGCCCAGCTCGGACCCGCCCCCGCCGCCCCCCGCCGCGCAGCCGCCGCCGGCGCCGCACCACGGCCGCTCCCCGGGCCCCGGCCTCCCCAGCCCGCACCACCCGGCCGCCAAGCCCAAGCCCACGTTCCGCTGCGACGTGTGCAACTACGAGACGAACGTGGCGCGCAACCTGCGCATCCACATGACGAGCGAGAAGCACACGCACAACATGATGGTGCTGCAGCAGAACGTGAAGCACATGCAGACGCTGTCGGCGCTGCACCAGCAGTCGCAGAGCCAGCAGCTGGGGTTCGAGTCGCTGCTGCACTTCCACCCGGGGCTGACCCTGCCCGGCGAGAAGCCGCCCCCGCACACGGAGGCGGCGCTGGCCGACATGGCCTACAACCAGGCGCTGCTCATCCAGATGATGACCGGCGGCCAGCTGCCGCCGCACGTGCCCCCGGAGCTGGCGCCGCACATGGACCTGGGGCTGAACCCCGAGACCATGGAGCCGCCCCCCGAGCCCGCCGACCCCAACCCGCGCCACCTGTTCCAGTGCTGCGTGTGCAGCGCCTTCGCCACGGACTCGCTGGAGGCGCTGGCGCACCACCTGTCCGCCGACCGCACCAAGACCCGCGAGCAGGAGATCCTGGCCGTGGTGGCCGGCCACTACGTGTGCCGCCTGTGCACCTACAAGACCAACCTCAAGGCCAACTTCCAGCTGCACTGCAAGACGGACAAGCACCTGCAGAGGCTGCAGCACGTGAACCACGTGAAGGAGGGCGGCGCGCGCAACGAGTGGAAGCTCAAGTACGTGCTGACGGCGGGGGCGGGGGCGGCGGCGGCGGCGGCGGGCGGCATCCAGGTGCGCTGCCACGCCTGCGACTACTACACCAACAGCGCGCACAAGCTGCAGCTACACGCGGCCGGCCAGCGCCACGAGGCGTCCTGCCTGCTCTTCCTGCACCTCCGCGACTGCGAGGCCAGCTCCGCCGGCGGGGAGCGCGTCTACCACTGCGCGCTGTGCGGCTTCTCGAGCCGCGCCAAGCTGCAGCTGCTGCAGCACGTGCGCTCCATGAAGCATCTGCAGATGGAGCAGCTGCACCAGCTGCAGCGGCGCAGCGAGGGCAAGGACCTGCACACGGACATCGGCGAGGTGTTCCAGGTGGTGGGCCAGCCGGCGGAGCAGAGCTACGGCGACTCCGCGGAGCAAGGTTAGTCCCGTCTGCCTCTACTGTTCGTTCCTTCAAAAACTTAATTCAGCTAAAGTTCTTCACCGATTGCTTTGAAATGTTTAATTTTGACACAGCGTTGCATTCGAATACGCGCGCGTTTTTACACACCTATGTCACATCTGTAACAGGCAAAAAGATAGATAAAACCATAGATTTTTAATATTTGCTTTGCTATATGGTGACACACACACACATAGAATAAAGTATATTGAGAAGAGATATATAGATTTAGAGAGATGAGTGTGTATAGGTATGTATATATAGGGATAGAGAATTAGAGAGAGAGAGAGAGAGAAAGAGAGAGAGAGAGAGATGCTTTGTGTATGTGTAACTACTTCAAACAAATTACAAAAAAAAAAAATGATTGAGGCATTGAAACGCATGCAGGGAATTAGCTAGTAACGGTAGTAACGGTATAAAAGGCTACGAAAGTCACCATTATGCTTGTCGTCAGAGTTCATTAGAGACCATGGCCTTAAATAAAAGTAAAATCCCATTATTTTGCCTGAAGTGGTTTTCGGAAACCGTGGAGAAAAATTAAATTGTTGAATCAGGATTTGAATCCGGGTGTATTTAATAACACTTTACATTTTAAAATAGGTTTGGGATACCAAAAAATAACATATGTGGCCAAAATAAGGATGAAAAAATGCGTATAGCTACTCACTACGGATTCTAACAGTTCACGTATTGGTTACTTATTACGATGTCATACAATAAAGCAGTATTTACTCATTTAAATGCCCTGGGTTCCTTCCCCGGCAAGGAGGAAATCATTAAATGGCTTGTTATCATATGTTTATGTTCCGTCTGAGGGTTGTCTGAGGGCGAGTATAGTACTTAAGCATATATTCATTTATATGTTCCTTTTTTCAGCCCTGGACAGCTTTCATATTAAAGTTTCATGTATTCAGATATCACATTTATGGTACACTTGTTACAAAGGCCCTACGTGGTTTAGATCGATAATATGTTAAACCTAGGTATGAGACGCATTACGCTTTAAATCTACCATTTGAAAACTTATCAGTTTCTTTCATTAACAGCGATTTTGAGTTATTGCAATAGCTACAGAATTTCACGAGCTCCAACGACCGTCATTGGTGGTCTGTGATCAGTTAATGAATTATAACTTGGTTCGTGGGTTTGAGTCCCACCTTCAGAATTTATCAGTTTAATTTTAAAGTCGTCCCGTCACTAGGCGAGGATGTCAATATTATCTGAAATAATAGCACTGATAGAAAAGTTTACTCAAGTATATTTCGCCTTAAAAGTGTATTAATGATGTTGTCCACGAATATTCACGAGTGCTCTTTTTAGACGGTTTACAAAGAAAAAAAATCATCTCATAAACATAGTTGTTTTTGAAATCGTTACAAGAGTGAAAACGTGGATCCAAAACACTCCTGTAAAAATTGGTTAGAATTTTTTTAACCTTGTTTCTGCACCAAACTATTTTTTTTAAATAATTGTAATGACTTAAAATGTTATAGAATGATTTGTAATGATATATTACTACCGAACGTTAGTTTTGCATAAAAATAGCCCGCGGAAAAGCATGAGATACGTGAAGGAAATAATTTTTTTCTCGGTTGTATATGATTTCCAAAAGTAATAAAAAATTATCATGTTATTAATGACTTATACGAGCTTTTGGCATATTATTAAAACCTAAAAATAGATAAATTATACCTGCGTATTTTATAAGCTTTTCGACTTTTGAACACACCGTGATAATATTTCACTTATACTAAATGCCTTAATAGGGCTCTGTTCAAGATTATAAAATACGAAAAGTTTTTAATACTTCATGTCAGACATCAGTCTATCATGTAGTTGTGCAGATTATTTTCAGTCCATGTTTTCTTTTTGTATAACATATTTATTCTGGACTCCGCCCATACTGGCATCAAGGACAACCACTTGAAGGTAATGTGTTGTCTTTGATCACGAGCTAAAAAAAAAAGGCTGTTTGAAACTAAGCGTCTTAAAATTCATGCCGCCATTTTTTTATAATAGTGTCATCTACATTAAGAAAATTACTCTGGTATTTTGTATACAATCCTTCAAAATGTTTGTAAATATGTTTACGATTTTTTTTTACAAAAATTTGAACTAGAATTAAATAGCCGTAAAGTTTAGTTTTTATTACAACTTTGTTTATTATTTCATAAAAACGTTCTAAATACCTATATTTGCGCCGAAATTCACTTAACACGAAAATAACCATTTGAAAAACGAAACCTAGTAGATAAGGCGGTAGTTGATAAAAAATCGTGTCCAAAATGTATACGGTAACAGCATTCGATTTTGTTCTGCTTGGAGAAAACTTCTGGCACTTACGTTTCACCAACCCGGCCAGAAAAGACGTTATTTTTAATTAACCCTGTGAGATTTGCCCCTACTCGGGTTTATTAGTGTTAGTAAAGCGGGATGATAAGTGCGACGCTCGCTGGTGCTTCTAGCGCGGTATCGCCTCTAAGCTGGCGCTCAGTCTTCTCGTCGTGCATACAACTATGAGGTTTGAGCGGAAACGATAACATTACACGGCGGAGAAATGAAGATAAAGATGTAATGGCAGAAATACCTCGAGTGCTTTGAATAATCTGTACCGGGTGTTCAGGTCTACAAACTATTCTGAAAACACGTGTTTTAGCCATTTTCAACTGTTCCAAAAACACAGTTTAATTTAAAAAAGAAATCCGAAACACGTCTTTTCATCCGCTTCCAGGTGCGTTCTTAACTGCTTTTCGTAAACAGACACCTCTCGGATATATTGATTAGTTATCATATCGAGTAATTTCTTCTGAAGTTCTACCCACCGTGTGTGTTCCCGGGTAGGCGGGTACGTTCTTCTTCTTCTTATTTCGGAGGTCTTTTATAATAGGTTTTTTGTATATTTGTTCATTACCTCGGTGCAATTTTCGGTGTGTGTGTGTACCTATATATACTGTATCTATCACAATTACAATACCGTAGACGTAGACGTAGAGAACGGGTCGTCTGGTCTTCTCGTTTGCGCGTAGGGGCGAATGATGTGTTCGCAGCGCACGGCGGCGTCGCCCTTACCGTAACTGGTAGGTGAGGTAACTACCTCCTCCCTTCAATTACCCCGCTGACAAAGAGAGCGGCGCGCGAGAGCAGAGCGCTAAAAAGAGGGGAGGGAGAGGGGAAGGTGGGTGGGAGTCGTTTGTCTTGCGTCGCCGGCACGGGATTGGCCGGCCGGGGCGCCGAAGGGGCGGGGCTGTCCCCCCTTCTCCCCTCTTAAACAGTGCCCTGGGCGCGCGCGGTCCAGCCGGGAGTCTCCGTCTCTCTCTCTCTCTCTCTCTCTCTCTCTCTCTCTCTCTTTCTCTGTGGATGCGCGGCTCGATCACGTTGTCGCTGCGCGCTTAATCCCTCCTTCGCCCCCCTTCTTCCCGTGTTTTACACCTCCCTTCTCCACGGTGCCGCTCGCAGCTTATCCCGCGCGACATTAGCATCGCGGCCATTTGCCCCGCGCGCGGGCGTCTGAAGGAACCTCGCAGTGTGACAACTGCTCGACCTAGCCTAGCGGCGAGGCGTAGATGCCTCACCGGACTTGCGAAACCGTGACTGTGAAACGAGGTTGTTAAACGTAAACGTCAAAACTATGTCTCATGGTAAACTTTCTTTACGTATTAAAGTATTACTGCTTATTGCACGCATATAGGCCAAAATACGGGCAGTGTACGACTTACTAAGCGCCGTCTCTGGACCTGACTTGGGTCAGTTAAAACCCACACCAAAAACTCTAGGTCCCCCCCCCCCCCCCACCAAAAAAAAATCCTTCCAGCGAATCGTGCAGACTTGCGCTTCACCCAGCGGTGCCTGTTGGAACTAGCTTTTACAAATGCGCTGTGGGCGGACGAGTATTTCTGTTTCCATAACATATGTATTTTTTGACGACTAAAATTGTTAAAACGTGTTTTTTTTTTTTCAGAATACGAAACACCCGGTACAGATTTAAAATAAAAAAACACTTCCGAAACACACTTTTATCTTCCGTTCCAAACTATAAAATTTAACGGACACCACTCAGATATCTTAGTTTCCGTGCGCTTCCGAGCTAGAAACACCAGCGAGCGTCGCACCAACAAAATACGCCCCTGACAGAGCGGGCCCTTTACGGCTGGGTTGCCAAACGGCGTGTAATTAGAACTTAAGGCGCTAACGAGGCCATTTATAGAGACCGGAAAAATTCCTGAATTCATTTCGCGATAGGCTAAAATACAAATCGTTATACCTCAGTGCTGCCTCTGCTATTGGTTCACAACTCACCTGGGTGACTCTGGGCCAATGAGAAACACCCAACCAAAGCTTTATCAAATCACAGGCTGCTACGCTGGAACGTCTCACAAGACAGCAGCCAATGAGTGGGTGGCATTTGGTCAAGTGTAAGTAGAACTATGAAGTTCATCCTAGAGGTCACTGAACTCGCGAATTTTTCCGGTCCCTGGCCATTTAAGAACCTGCTCAGGATATTTTGAAGGTGTCTGATCACGTAAAGCGTTGCACTTGCCTATTGGCACAATTTTCGTTTCATGGTTTTATTTTGAACATGTTTTGTTTTATGGAGCAGTGTAAAAATAAAATAAAAGCTGGTGAATTCACGGGCGTTTTTAGGTAAGAAAAAATTTAAACTAAATTATTTAAATGGTAGGGAAGTACTGAAAGTCGTACATGGGAACGTTACCGTTGCGAAGACTGCATGGCATTTCTGTGCCTGGCGCGTAAAGGCGAAGAGGTTTGTGATACGCAAGACATTGTCACCCTAAGCGAATTTCCCCCACCCCCCAATTCCCCGAACCCGACTCTTTGTCTTTCGACCACTTTAAGGCTCGGCATCACTTGCCCCCTGAGCTCATTTCATTTTGTTACTATTTTTTGACGTGAAGCATCTTTTAAAAATCAGACCGAAACACGCGGGTACCAGGATAGAAATTTTAAAACCATTATGACGTATCGCCTCTCATACATTAAATAACTTCTCCGTAGGGCGTGTATTATTATTTCTTAGCATAAAATGCTGTCCACTTAAGTTTGCGACCTTAAGCTATCCGATGAAAACATATACGTTTTTTGGGTCTTTCCCGTTCTGCGTAACTCACGACTCAGATGTGGCAGAGCGGTGATTCTGGTGTCTGAGCGTGGAGATTGCTGAGATCAATCTCAAAAGTGATGACTGGTGTACTTCAGGCACTAACTCAGCCTCGGCCGCAGCTGCGCCGAAGCAATGACACGGGCTCCCAAGAGCTACCAGAAAACAGATACTCCATTTCATCGCAACTTGGAGGTGTTTTAGGAGGAGCTAAAATGTTAGGTTGATAAATTGTCTAATTGAGTAAAGCAATAAAATTTGTAAAAAAATTTGTTATTTGTAAAGTCGGTTTACGGACGATAGTTTAACGTGACGACGTCATAACAAAACATTGATGAAATGATTGCATACTTTTATGAATAAAATTGAATCATTTTTATTGAATTATCACTATTTTGTATGGATACAAAGAAGGAGAGAAATGATATCTACAATTTAATTGATACATTTTCTTTTATTTACACTCATTAATTCAAAAATGTTTATTTCTTTAACGAAGATATTATTTTAACTATAACTTTGATATACATGTTTCCAATTTAACTTCTTCCAATCTGTGTTACTCTGTTAAGGATAGGATGATGATAGGAAAAAGTAGGAAACGAATGGGAGTGTTTCAAGTTTAATGTGCCTCGAAAAAGACAAATCGATGGTTGTTGCAATCGAGTGGAAGAGAGATATATGCAGCGCAAGCATACAATGAGCGTAACGGGATACAGCGTAACGAGACAATGTGCGTAACGGGACACTTTTTCGTGCGTGCAGCCGGCGTTCATCGATTTATTAGACGTCACGTCAAAAATAAATTAAAGGAAATGTAATTTTATTTCTCCCCTCATTTGTTACTTGTGTGTAAGTATTTATCTGACAAAATGGTCACATTACGTTGTTTTGTGTTGATATCGTTTCGTGCACAACTCTGTAGACACCTAGATTTACCGCTAGAATAGCGTTATATCGTAGACTCTACCCAAGGAAACATAGCAATACTAAGATGCATTATTTTGGCCATGTCAGAAGAGCTTAAAATAAATATTAATACATATGGATAGGAAGAATTCGTGGTTTCAGTGACCTCCAGGATGGACCCTACAATCCTCTACATACTCGGGCAAATGCCACCTGCTCATTGGATACTGACTAGTGAGACTTTGGAACTTGGGTGCTTGCTATTCGGTACTTCTTTGGTTGAAGGTTTTCCATTGGCTCAGAATCCTTCAGATTAACCCGTGAGCAATCACAGAAGCAAAATGTAAATATATGTGTTTGAATTATAGCATTACGCAAAGTGAATCCGTGAATTTTTCAGTCACTAGTAATACACTCTGGACGTCTTGAAAATACATGCCACGAGTATTATGAAGTCTTAGGTTTTTTTTCGCCTAGCGTAAACGTATCTTTCTGTAAAAAAAGTGTGATTTGGTGTTCATATCAATCACGCGCCTCCAACCAGTTAGTTTTCCCGCCGGACGTCAACCCCGCTTATTCGGAAATGGGAAACGTGACTGACGTTGCCACTCGCACTTATTCCGTCAGTGTTCAAGAAGGATCCCGTAAACTTTCATCGTCTCTAATGACCTCTCTGCCGACGAGAGGTAAAGCCCAATCCATTCCAGTCCCTGTAAAGCGTGTGATTCATACATCTTACCGCGCAATTGAGTGCTAGTGATTGCATAGTCTTCTCGTCATGCGTAGAGTAGCTCTGAAGTTTGTGCGGTCAACTTAGATGGCGGATAAATGAAGATAAAAGTGTAATGCAAGGCACTTGGGTTCTTTCAAGAATCTGCCCAGGGCGGTTAATGTCTAAAATTTACTCTGAAAACACACGTTTTAGCCTTATTCAGTCCCCTAAAAATACAGTTTAAAAACGAAAAACGGAAACAGAACTACCCATTCGCCGTCAGCGTATTCGTAAATGCATTTTTTTTTGACGTGACAACGTCTAATAAATCGATGAACGCCGGCTGCACGCACGAAAAAGTGTCCCGTTACGCACATTATTCCGTTACACTATGTCCCGTTACGCTCATTTTCCCGTTAAGCTGTGTCCCGTTACGCTCATTGTTCCGTTACGCCGTGTTCCGTTACTCTATCGGCGAGTGCAGTAATAATACGTTATGTTACAATTGAATAAAAAATAATGGTGATTCATATAATTGATGATAGATATTTGTTTACAGTTTATTTATATGAAAAATTGTTCATTATTATATTTAAACTTTATGGCTAAACGCCAGTTTTTAAAATTAATTACAAGGTATCTACACGTCAACTGTTTATAAAGTGAAGTGAAAAGTTAATGTGGTTTTCATTGCTTATTACAACAATTTCGGCAATAAAGGTTAATTGTTCTTACATTTTAAAAATCTGATTACTAGTATAATTTCAAGTACTTATTTATTCTTTTATTATTAAAATAAAAATGATTCAATTTTATTCATAAAAGTATGCATTCATTTCATCAATGTTTTGCTATGACGTCACGTTAAACTATCGTCCGTAAACCGACTTTACAGACAACCAATTTTTCGTAAATAAACACCACTCGGATATCTCGAGCAGTTTTCATATCGCGTGGTTTCTTCCCAAGCTCTGCCTACCTCGTGTGTGCCTGAGTAGTCGGGGGCCTCAAGGTTCTGTCTCACACGCCATTTTTTCCCCCGCAATTAGTATATAATTTTATGGCTATTTCTCTCATTTTAACACAGTATCTGCCTTGAATTCTTTTTTGCAATGTAAGAGGCTTACAAGTGACAGCATGATTTTGCTATCGGTAATACATTATTTCTTCTGAGGGTTTAGAATTTTTTGGTTGACACCACAAAATGATTTTTTTTGGGATGTCATTAAAAAAATATATTTTGTAGCTCTCGAAAAACTTTTGTTTGTTCAGTGTGTGTTAATTTTACCACATATACTAATAACAATTATGTAATAAATACGTATGTAAATTACAAACTTTTGTTAAAAATTAGTAACTTACGTTATTACAAGAAGTATAATATAAGCATTTTATTAGTACGTTATTTTACAATATCATTATTGTTGTAGTGGTGGCACAAATAGTAGCCGAGACCATAATTTTTTTTGAACTAGCTATGTAATAAATATGACATTAAGAAATGTAAGTTGCGTTTCCTCCATTCGGTATGTTTGTTTGTTTGTTGGGTGCAGACGCTCGGAAGGAGCTGCACCAGCACCAGATGCAGCAGCAGCTGCAGCAGCTGCAGCAGCAGGCGGCGAGAGAGCCCAAGGCGGAGCCGCACCACGAGGAGGAGAGCGCCGCGAGCCAGCACATGTGCCCCTACTGCAACTACATGAGCAGCTCGGAGATGCGCACCCAGGCGCACGTGATGGCGCAGCACGGCCAGGGCGAGCCCTCGCCGCCGGCGCGCGCCGCCTCGCCCGCCAAGGACTTCATGTGCCCGCTGTGCCAGGACGGCTTCCGCGAGCGCTGCCACCTGGAGAGGCACGTCATGCAGATACACAGCGTCAACTCGGAGGGCCTGCAGAGGCTGCTGCTGCTCGTGGACCAGTCGCACTGGCTCAACGCCGTCAACCGCTCCCCCGCGTCGTCCGCGCCCCAGCACCAGACACCGCCGCACCCGCACCACAACCACAGCCACATGATCTCGCCCGCCAGCTCCGCGGGCTCCTCCAAGGAGATGGACTCGAGCGGGGGGAAGCAGAACCACTCCGACGCCAACTCGACCGAGGACCGCGAGGACAACCCGCTGCTCTCGCCTTCCCCGGACGACCACGCGGACGCAGACGAGAACAGGTGCCAAGCGTGTTTCAAACACTTCAGGAACATTGATGACCTGTGCGCCCACCACAACGAGACCGGTCACCTGGAGATGAAGCAGACTCCCGCTGGTCCAGGATACCTGTGCTGGAAGAAAGGATGCAATCAGTATTTTCAGTCTGCGCACAGTCTCCAGGCTCACTTTCGAGAAGTTCATTCCCCACGTGTTGGGAGTGCGTCTCAACACGGCATTGCGGTGTCGGAAAAACACGTGTATAAATACAGGTGCAACCAGTGTAGCCTTGCCTTCAAAACTATGGAGAAACTCCAGTTACATTCGCAATATCATCTGATCAGGGATGCCACGAAGTGTGTACTGTGTGGCAGGAGCTTCAGGTCTGTAGTGGCATTGCACAAACATGTGGAAACTTCTCATTCCGAGCTATCCGAAGAAGAATTAGCAGCCTATAAACAAAGCTTAATGAACAATCCTCTTCTTTTGGCTGGTCTGAGTGGCCAAGTTCTGGATCCTTCAGCGAATGAACTGCTCAGGAAAGAAAGTTTAAAGATGGAGGCAGATGATCTTGTGGACACTGATGAGAGTCCAATGAAGGACCACCAGCAAGAAGATGGAATCGGCAATGCACACAGTGGAGATGGCGATAACAGTGATGATTCTGTGGTGTATAAAGAACAGCAGTTCCTAGAGGATTACCTCAACAGCCAAGCGATTGCAGAGGACAACTACAATGACCCTAATAGGAAGTACAAATGTCACCGGTGTAAGGTAGCATTTACAAGGCAAAGCTACCTAACAAGCCACAATAAGACTTTACTGCACCGTAAAGGGGAAAAGTTGAGTTATCCTATGGAAAAGTATTTGGATCCAAATAGGCCCTATAAATGTGATGTTTGTAAAGAATCTTTCACGCAGAAGAATATCCTGCTAGTGCATTACAATTCTGTCAGCCACCTGCACAAGCTGAAAAGAGCTATGCAGGAACAGCAAAACAACAACAATAATAATAACAACAATGCTGTTACTACAGTTTCGCCTTCCTCGGCTGCAGCTGCCTTGGCTGCAAGTCTTGGCGTGACACCACCACCTACTCCTAAGTCTGGTACAATTTCTGAGGAAGATGACAAGAAACCATACAAATGTAACATCTGTAGAGTAGCTTATAGTCAAGGATCGACCTTGGACATTCACATGAGATCTGTGCTTCATCAGACAAGGGCGTCCAAGCTTCAGGATCTTGCGATGTCGGGTCAGATTGATTTGAGCAAGCCTTTAATAGAACAGCCAGAACCACAGAAAGCTCAGGATCAACACAAAAGAATGCTTCAGGACATGATGGGGTCGTCCCCGAAGCAGTCTGTTACATCGCCACCTTCTGGTGCCAACAGCAGCAACGTGACCTTGCAAGTGCCGTCTTTAGCCCAGGGTTCACCACCTGTTACGGGCAGTCAAATAGTTCCTCAAACTTCCAATGCTGTTTCTGTGGTACCATCGCCAATATCGATCCCGACCTTGACATCAGTTCCTAGTAGCATTGCGCCGAGCTCGAATGCAACTCAACAGGCTGTTCAAGCATCGCCTGTGATGACATCGTCACCTTCTCCTCAACATGGAATGGTGTCTTGTCAGCGGTGTAGTGCACTGTTCGCTAGTCAAGAACAGCTTACAACACACCAGCAACTATACTGCCTCTTCGGAAGTCCGATAAATTTATTCCCTCCACTGACCGGTCCACTCTCAATGCCATCTCATCCTTCTCCTCAGCCACCAGGACTGAATAAGTCCCCACCTCCTCTTCCCACGACCCCTCATGTACAAGAAGATTCATTCCAGAGGCTCACAATACCGAACAAGAAGTCGTCTCAAGTTTACAAACATCTTCTCGAGAGTTACGGCTTTGACTTAGTGATGCAGTTTAATGAAAATCATCAGAGGCGTCAGCGTAGGGAGCGCGAAGATGATGAGTTGGCTCTTTTAACACCAACTGTTCAAACACCCATGCCAGATGAGGATGTTGAAAGACCTCAGGAAGAAGAAACTGCAGAACAAGATCTACCTGAAGTTGCGAAGTCCATATGCCAACACTGCCGGAAAGAGTTCTCTAGTGTGTGGGTCCTCAAGGCTCATTGCGAAGAAGTGCACAGAGATCTTGTCCCACTAGAGTTTCTGGAAAAGTACGCCCAGCAAATCAAGTCGGAGTACGAGAAGAAAGGTGTCAGTAGGGCGCCCCCACCTGGAACCCCGACTCCTGCACCACAGGTGGACGTTGCTCAAGAGAAAGAGCTCCAGGAGGACAACAAAGAGGCGTTGCACGTGAAAATCGGCCTTACGTCACAGCACCAACCTCAGCAGCAGCAGCAGCAGCAGCAGCATCAGCAACATCAGCAACATCAGCAACATCAGCAACATCAGCATCAACAAGTCGCGCCCGACACGACGCCCCCGGCCCCGAGCACCCCCACGGCATCTTCGACCCCTGCCTCCAGCACCGACTCGATCCCGGCAACGACGTCGACGCCGATGGGTCTCGCCGGAGCGCCCAGCCTGTCGCTGTCGCTGGCGCAGCAGATGAACGAGATGCAGGCGGCGCTGAACGCCATGGCGGCCTCGCAGCTGCAGCAGCAGCTGCAGCAGTTCAACCCCATGATGATGGGCCTGGGCATGGGACTGCCGCTGGGCCTCAACATGAACGCGCTCGCCGCCATGAACCTGCAGCCGCCGCTGGTGTCCATGATGATGCCGCCTCCCCCGTTCGACCACCTGGGCCTGGCGCAGGCGCAGAACCAGCTCTTCTCCCAGCAGGCGTCCATGGACCCCGCCGGACTCCTGGCCAAGCAGCAGCAGCACCTGCTGCAGCAGCAGCAGCAAGCGGTGAGTCCCAGTGCATGCATGCCTTTCCAGTGCCTGCAGTGGTGCCGCATCGCACTCCTCTTTTCTCGAGACACGCATATTCATGTGATCACTTGTAGTCACCCTCGTCTAGGTACTAATATACGAGGGGCTTTCACTATCTTGGGAATGTATTTACCCTGTCATTACTGGCAGTGAAATTATTATATAATATTATTTTACAATTAAACGTAGCTCTGGTTATTAAAATCCCGCATGCAGATGCTGCTTTTGATGCCAGAAATATATTCTTTTCCGTGCTTCGTATAAAATACTGCAGTGAAAAATGTAGGGATGCTTATCTCCCTATTTAGAAGATTTAAGCAGACCTAGTCATTTATTTACCTTTACCTTATCATTCATTTATCTGTAATTGCATTGTTAATTGAATAATTTATTTCCTGCCGTCAAATTCCACCTAAACTTATTCGTTATTACAGTTAATGCTTAAGATAATTCAGAACTATTTCTTTTTATTGCTATTTTTGGTGATTTACTTAAATGAGAATTATTTTTGTAGGGTAAAATTGTTAACTCATTTCTTTGTAGATAAAGGTTTGCAAAATTGTTTTTAAGAAGTGTGTATTCTTGGCTGGTTTGCTAAAAAAAAATATGTATTGAGGACTGTTCACTCGCCACGTGTATTGAACACGAATTTTGATTGATATTAAAGTTTGATAATGTTTTTCCTTCGAACAAACCATGGTTCACGAGACAGGCGCGACACGATTCTCAGTGGCCTACTTCATTCTTCACTCGTCACCTTGTTCCCCCCCCCCCCCTCCCCCGACCAGCACAGACATCACGTTTTAGAATCCCTTTTATCCGAAATTGTGGAAGGCAGTTTTATTTCTCCCGTTGAAATTTTATCCTGATTTTTAACGCATCTGTTAAGAAATTTGAACGGAATCATTTACAAAAAAATTTGCTGCGAGCAGCACACATGAGCGGGCATTTATTTAGTTTGTATACAAGGTGTTCATGATAATAATTTGAGGATAAAATGTCATGCTCTAGTTTGCCATCACGAAGACCGTGAAAGCTTATTTTATTAATTTTTTAAGTAAATGGTATACACACTAAAAAAAATCAGTTTTTATGTTATGTTTTAATTAAAGAAAGTGGTGAGAGAACTAGGCCAGCTATAGGAATGGTGGAGGCTTGATATTTTTATTTCGTGCAGATAAATACAAAATTTGTAAATAATTTAAAAAATAAATTTTAGGGAATTTTAAAATTTTGATGAAGAAAATCCAGGGAAATTTTATTACAGATTGGTGCAGATTACATATTTTACTACAGCAGTTCCATTAATTCCTGATTCACCTAAACTAACATCGTAGTTTTTTCTGAAGCAATTATGCTTGTGTTCTTCCCATTTTAATTACAACGTGAATCAGACTTCTGTGTTTTGGTTTCAAGGTAGATGCCGAATCATATACACTACCATTTGCAGTACCGTGGTATCTACGGGTCACGAAAGTCATGCTAGAACCTAAGAATTAACGGAATTGAAGAACTGGATACTTAAGTCCCGAAATAAATAGCAACGTTGCTGGAAGATAATAAACTTTTATTCCCAGAAAAAATCGGATGTTCCTGCTTAAAGTACAAATATTTCGTGTTAATATTTAATTTTGTTTATAGTATATAAAAAATTACACTATGATATAAAATAATTGGAAGAAAAATTTATTTAAAATTTCTGAAAACTTACCGGATATTTTTAGTTGTCATGACAGAATGCATTTGTGTTCAGGCACACATTCATGTCGACTGTGAACTATTAAGTATTGCAATAGACTATCTGGTTTTTACCTATTACATATTAGAAGCCACCTTAAGCAGGGTACTTAATTTTTTTTTTAAATTCCTAGTCACCGGTTAGCTAATACCTTAAGTAGCACTTAATACTTTATATTTCTTTAAAAAAACACATTTCTTTGTTTTAAATTATAAATTCAAAAATATATGTGATCCTGATCGATACGAACTTGTACATGTTTTTTATATCAATAAATCATGTCTACAGTTTTTATCACTGCTCTACATTTCGTACCGAAACGCGTTTTTGCTACTTTTGAGGCTAAATACAATTAATTTTGTTATACACCAGTTTGTTCACAAATATGTGTTTTAATCAGCTTAATATAACCGGGATGTTAGCTGTTCCGAGACCTTTCTAGTTTTTATCCAAACGTATTGTTTTATTAAAATATATAACGTTTATTATCGTGTCTAGGGTTAAAAGAGTTTTTCAAAGCATATTTTCGTTCATGGGTGGACATTCCTTTCCCCCTTAAATGACTACTTTAATAATACATAAAGTATTCTGTCAGTTAGTTTGCTCCATAGAGTTTTTAACGTGTTATTGGGACTTAAAACATTAAACCAATCATTCTGAACAAACAGGGTTTTTGGTTACAGAGTTTACCAAATTGTCACGTTCATGATGCAAGGATCGCAGTTTCGATCCTTGCCACCCTGCAAGACTCCATTTTATAACTACTGAGTCTGTACCAAAGTGGTGGGAAGATCCTGCCATCTTAATCATCTGTACATAACTGTGTTTTATAAATCCCCGTGAAAACAGGAAATTTCTGAACAACGTTCTATAATGATGGGTTCATTTAATTTTAAGGACCAATTTTAATATCAGAAAACTTTATAAACTTGCTTAAATCTAACCTACATTTTGTGGAACAAATGGAGAATATGGAAATTATGTGGACTTTGTTCCATGGATGTAAATAACAAGATAATATATGTTGACTGCAGTGACACCTTTCGTTTCAGTACCTACTTGGTGAAAGTAGTTTTATGTTCGTTTCCTGGGTAGGGAATGGACATGTTGTGTCTTTAATCTACGTAAGTATATGTATATATAAGCACTGCAAAACGTTTACTATCACTGGTGTTAGCTAAACCATGGTACTATAAAAAGTTAACACTGTATAGAACTCTGCAAGAATTTAAGCATGAATTGTTTTCTTTATTAATGTACAAAAACAGATTAGTCTTAGTATAGCAGTTATTTTTCTTTTTTGTCTTAAAACATTGTTTCTGTTTTAGTTATTTGTCTAGGAAAATGTAACTTCACAGTGAAGTTTTTTTTTCTTCAGGTGTCTGCGGCACAGCAGAAACGGGCGAGAACTCGGATCACAGATGATCAATTGAAGATATTGCGAGCACACTTCGACATAAACAATTCGCCATCAGAAGAACAAATTCACGACATGGCTGGGCAGAGTGGACTGCCCCCTAAGGTCATCAAGCACTGGTTTAGAAACACACTTTTCAAAGAACGCCAAAGAAACAAAGACTCTCCGTACAATTTCAACAATCCTCCATCCACAACACTCAATTTGGAGGAGTATGAGAAAACTGGCGAAGCCAAAGTCATGCAACTGAACACGAGCAGTAGCAGCAGCAACACAGAAGAACATACTACATCTCAAAACAAAGAATTTCCACCCAGACCACCTTCCACGTCGTGTTCTTCGTCGAACAAGAGGAAGCAATCACAGCCTCAGTCATTGTCACAACCTCAGTCATTTCCTCAGCCACAAAACTACTCTCAGATTCCGGAAATAAAAACAGAGCCTCGAGAGCCTTTGCAAGTAGCAGCTCCAGACATTCAGGAGCACAAATTCAATAATATATTTCACAACCAAGAGCACAGGAAAGATAATGGTGACATGGCAGAAGAAAAACCACAAAGTTTGCACCCACCTTCAAGCCCTAACTTCAATATTTCTACAAACTGCATACCTAGTACTACTGAAAATAACCCTTTACCTCGTCCATCCTCACCCGGTACACTTACTTTAACATCAATCATTGCCACGCAACTAGGTCCAGATTCAGTTACAACAACTCATGCAAACATCGGCTCCATGACTTCAGCACATTCTAATATGCTACCTCCGAAACTCACTCCACCAAATTTTACATCACCAAACCACATGCCAACATCGCCTAGCATACTGCCTGTTACTCCAACTTCTAGGAGTGCTAGTCCAGGAAGATCTTACAACAACAATTCATCAGATGGTTTTAGTCATTCTGGCTTGGCTGGTGGCTGTCTTTCGGGAGGTGGAAACAGTAATGGGAGCAACTCTTCGGCTGGTTCTTCTGGGAAACGTGCTAACCGAACAAGGTTCACTGATTACCAGATAAAGGTTTTGCAGGAGTTCTTCGAAAATAATGCTTACCCGAAAGATGATGATTTAGAATACCTTTCAAAATTATTGAGCCTCAGTCCCAGAGTTATAGTCGTGTGGTTTCAAAATGCTCGTCAAAAAGCTAGAAAAGTGTATGAAAATCAGCCACCTGTAGAGACACCGCCTGGTGTTGATGAGACTGGTGCAAACAGGTTTCAAAGAACTCCAGGACTTAACTACCAGTGTAAGAAATGTTTGTTAGTGTTTCAGAGGTATTACGAGCTTATTAGACATCAGAAAACTCACTGTTTCAAAGAAGAAGATGCTAAAAGATCTGCACAAGCACAAGCAGCTGCAGCACAGATAGCTGCTGTTTTATCATCAGAAGATTCAAATTCGAGTACCATAACTGAGCAGAATCAGCAGATACAACCTCAAGCACAACAGCAACAGACACAACCACAACAACCACAGCCTTCAGTGCAGCAACCTCCGAGTACTTTGATGCCAGTATCTTCAGCATCGAGTAATCCAACTACCCCTTCTGGTCCAGTTACTCCCACGCCCAATACATCATTGTTCCCACCTTCGCCAGTTTCAACCACGCCAACACCCGCAGAAAGTTCTAATGACAAGGAAGGCACATTCCAGTGCGACAAGTGCAATCTTGTGTTTCCAAGATTCGATCTGTGGCGAGAACACCAACTCGTCCACATTATGAATCCTAACCTGTTCCCAACATATCCACCTGACAGTCCTTTTGGCATCCTTCAACAGCACGCTCAGTTGCAGCAGCAACAGCAGCAACAACATCACCATCATCAACAACATTTTATTGGCATGGGTGTAGCAGACCTTTCAATGAATTCTTCTGGGACCCCTCCTCATCAGCATCCTCTTGCATCTATGCTCTCAGGGGGCAAAAGAAAGTTTGATGATTTGGATGAGTCAATGGATCGCGATTGTGATCAACCAAAAGACAAAAGACTTCGAACTACAATTTTGCCTGAACAGTTAGATTATCTTTACCAAAAGTATCAACTAGAAAGCAATCCATCGCGTAAGATGTTGGAAAATATTGCGAGGGAAGTAGGACTCAAGAAGCGCGTAGTGCAAGTTTGGTTCCAAAATACCCGAGCTCGTGAGCGCAAAGGGCAGTTTCGAGCCCATGCTCAGGTGATCAACAAACGATGTCCTTTTTGCCCAGCGCTGTTTAAGGTAAAGTCTGCATTAGAATCTCATTTGGTAACAAAACATGCTGATCAGTGTACAAGGGGTGAAATTAATATCGATGCACTCCCAGATGAAGAGTTGAGTATGGAATCAACCCCATCTTTTAGTTCTCAAATAAGTGAAACCATTGGGAAAGCATCATCTAATTTTCCATCATCGAATTCAACTTCCAACATGATGCCACCTCTTTTTCCACCCTTTCATGGTGACATGGAGAATTCCTTGAAAAAATATTATGAAGAATCTATGAAGCGATACATTTCAGAAATTCAGGCTCACCATGCTTCTCAAAATGGTGGAATAAACAAAGAGAGCATGCATACTCCCACCGATCTAAGCATGAAGATAAAACAAGAACCAGCAATAACAGTTTCAGAAGAATCGGGTGGTGGAGGTACTGGTGGTGATGGACCTTTAGACTTGAGTAAACCAGTTGACTTGAGTCGTCCCATGAAGGTATCAATGGACCACGAAATTAGGCAGACCATGCCAGAACAAGGTCCTCTAACAGATGTGAGCGAAAGAAGCATTTGTTTCGAGGACGACAGCTTGTCGGAGACAACAGAGAACATGGACTATGACGAAAGCAACCCGACGTCTCCTGCTTCGAGCACGCAGAGTGGGCAGCAGAGGCACGGGACGCCAGGGAGCGGAGGGAGCAAAAGGTACCGGACGCAGATGAGCAGCCTGCAGGTCAGGGTGATGAAGTCGCTGTTCTCGGACTACAAGACGCCCACGATGGCAGAGTGCGAGATGCTGGGGCGGGAGATAGGCCTGCCGAAGAGGGTGGTGCAGGTGTGGTTCCAGAACGCCCGCGCCAAGGAGAAGAAGAACAAGCTGGCGCTGCAGAAGGTCCTGGGAGGCCCGGAGCAGGGCCAGGACGGGTCCCGGCCGCCGGAGGAGTGCAAGCTGTGCCAGTTCACGTACTCGCACAAGTACTCCGTGCAGGACCACATCTTCACCAAGAAGCACATCGACAACGTGAAGGCGCACATCGAGAGCGGCAAGGCGGACGCGGCGGGGAACAACAGCGACGGCGGCGGCTCCGGCGGCGGCGGGGAGTTCACCGTGCCGCCGACACCCAGCTCCTCGGCGGACGCCCCAGTGAACCCCGGGCCGCCACCGCAGTACTCCACCGCCACCACCACCACGCCCACCACCACCACCACCACGATCAACAACAACAACCAGCAGCAGCTGGCGCAGCTGCAGATGCTGCAGATGGCCGCGGCGTCGGGCCTGGGGCTGTCGCAGGCGGTGAAGCAGGAGAAGGACGCGCAGCACGGCAGCAAGTCGCCGGCGCCGGCGGGCGTCCCTGGGCCCGAAGACATGGCGCTGCTGCACCAGCTGTACGGCCTGGGCCTGGCCGGCTTCCCCGGAGCGGGCAACCTCTTCCTGCACCCAGCCATGTTCACGGCGGCCGGTAAGTGCCCTCACGCACTCCCCTTTCTCAGTTAGTTACACTTTTTGACGTGACAACGTCTTATAAAGCGATGAACGCCGGCTGCACGCACGAAAAAGCATGACTCATTGTCACGTTCCGCCTGAGCCGAGCGTGCGAGAACCGGCAAACCACCGTGCGAGAAAATCTTCTATAATATCAAATAGGATAAGGCGGGCTTTTGAACTAATTGTGCGTGATTATATTTAAACAAAATATTTAAATTAAATTTTTCAAAAACTGTAAATAATATTTAAAAATTAAAAAGTATGCAATTTTACATCAATGTTTTCTTAAGATATTATCACGTTAAATTATCGTCCATAAACCGACTTTACAGACAACCCCCTCCCCTTTTTTTACTCTATTTTTATTTAATAATGTTTTGTGGATATATCGCTTTATACTTATATTCCTTCAATTGATGTTATTTAATGACTATAGTAGGTACATTATACCTACACATATTAGTACAAGAGATTTTATTTATTAATGAATGTATAGTAGCTGGGTTAGCACCAGCCATCTTGGAATTTTTCTATATCGTTTTGGCTATAATTCAGTTTTTGAGATAAATAATAACTTTTGTCATAACGGAGCTTAAATAATACATTATTAGATCTTAATGCCTTGTTACACTTATTCTTTTTCTTTTTCAAATGTTATGATATGCCATGACAACGGATCCCGTGCCATGCCAAGCTATAAATTGCCGTACCGTAGCTATGGCTTCGTATTTTAAAAAAAATCCAACATGGCAGCGGAGGATAGGATGTCAAAAATAAAAAATAAACTTTTTTTATTTAATTTTTTTTTTTTGGGTGGATTGGAAAGGGATGGGGGAAATTTGATTGTGAGAGTTTTCTTTCTTTAAGGAAATAACCCCCACATATTATTGCATTTATTGGCCCTTAAAAAAGAGTGACTATTGACATTGTATCATGTGTAATTATTATTGGAACTGGATTATATTCTTAAAATGTTTTAGTGCTGCCCGTCACAAACCTGCGCGTTTTTCTTTAACGGAACCGAAATGTTAATAATAGTGATTGGCCAGAAAAAGTCAACATTTTATTTGGGTTTCTATTGTCCCTTCCCCTTCGCCCCCTCTAACACCCCCGGTTAAGAGCATCGGGTACTTCATTGCTACCTTGAACGTCAGGGGAGGACAAGAAAGTTGACATAGGCACATTGACTAAGCGCTTCTTCGTCTTGTGACTCGAGAGCCATAATTTTAATTGTGAGAGCAAAATAGTAGTGTTATTTTAAAGATGCTTACATTTATCTGATAAAGAAATTTACAAATGCTTTTTTAAAATTTTACTGTGACACATAAATAAATCCGCACTTTGGAAGATGAATTTTTCTCTTTTTGAAAGAAAACGTAAATGGGATATTACAATGTAATTTGTTGTATTTTCGTTCTTTGAAAGGTCAGCAATAAGTAGATTCGTGAACACTGGCTAATTCTTGACTAGATAATGCTCACAACAAAAAAAGTTTTAGAGGTTGTATTGTATCCAGATTTTACAGTTATTTTATAACTCAGCTTGTCAGTTTTAAACTTGTTGATCTAGCCTAAATCCAGCGTCCTGAATTTAGGAATCCATAAAAAAGTTCTGATCTGAAATTACACCATGCATGTTTAAATATCTTAAACTTAATTTAGAATTAAGTTCACGTATGTCCTGAGTTACGAATTACCCCAGTGAACTCTTTACCAGCCAGTTGCATTATAGTCTATGAAGTTTTATTTTGTCATATATTTTTTGATGTGCAGTCATTTACTATGCTCTCAGTGACAGTACGAATTGACATAGGTTGTGTGATAAGAGTGATAAGAGGAATGTTTGCTATATAGTTACGACTGAAATTGAATCAAAAGGGCGAATTCTCTCCCACCTCCTCCCCCTCACTCTTTTTTTCGAAATTATTTAAGGCCTGTAATAAAAATTGTTATAGTAATCTATCTGATATTTATTAATACATATGAATATGGACTGAAAAGCTAACATGGAGCCTTTATGAAATGCCTGCTGACGAGCGATTATTATTTTTTTAAAAATTGGTATCAGGACTTTCGTGTATGTGTTATCTCTGGTAAAAAAATGGTAGGCCTTTTAGTGAAAGTAGTAATATTTTTTTAAATTTTCTATTGTGAGTAATTTCGTGAATATTCGCAGTAAATGTAACCATGAAAATACTGTAGAACCTAACCTATCTGGAATGTGTCTACCTTCTGTCAAAAATAAAACCCTCTTATCTTTCTTCACTTTCTTACTGAGAAAAATAGTAATTGAGGTGTTTTGCGTGTATCTTATTATTTTCTATTTTTTGAACTGATTTCGTGTTCAGTGAGTAAAATTGATATTTGTGATTGTGCAAACAAATCTTATTTTACTAAAGACGGAATGTGAACTATCTAAATTCTAAAAGCAGCCTAAATGGGAAGTTCTAATGCAGGCCATTATTTATTTTTTTTTGTTAAATGGCTAAACATGAAATTTTGTCCGAACCAAAACACAACATTGTTTCTTCTTTTGAATCACGATTTTTCCCTTTTCCATCATAAATTGCATACCTCAGTAATATTTGAGTGATGTATACAATTTTGTTTGAAAACTTAAAAATTGGTGTTAAAAACTTCTGTGAAGTCCTGTTTTGACTCTTAGATTGCGGGGTTCGATTCCAGAGGAGATTTAAGGCTTGGTGTCATTCAACACCTTGCTTATTTTATTTTTTTGAGAATTTTAATGTAGTTTTTTTTACGATAGCTATATTACTCTTTATGTTTTATCTCAAATTATCTCAACAAATATGAACAAAATATTAAATAAAAGCGGTAAATGATCACCATCATGGGCTTGTTACGTGCGCGACTTTATACAGCTCGAAAAAAAAAAGAGTTTAGCAATATTTTGATGAGAAAATATGTATGTGACCCAAAAACCAATGCATTCCTTTCATCGAGAAATTCCTTTTTCCTGGAGTACGAGCTTATCTAGATGTGAACTTCGCAAGACAGACAAACGTTTTGCCAACATATCAGTTTTCCAGCTAGGCTATATAGCTATGCCTTTTTTTCTTGAAACATCAAAATATAAAATTAGGATAAAAAGGGATAGTTAGAGTATAATTCATCAAATTATGCTACCTTTAAAAATCGTGCCATGTGCAAATTCTACAATAAATTCGCTGTCTGATTTTTTTTAATTGTTTTCTTTATTGTTTATCAGTGCGTACTTTTAAATAAATTGAATCCAAACACACGGTCTACAAAATTAAAATTAACTGGGTTCAAGGTTTAAAAACATTTTATTGGTTTTGTGTTATGTTATATGTTTAAGACTTAGTAGGCGGTATTTTGTAATTGAATTAATAATCATAGAACGTATTTTCTCAGCACATTTTTGTATGATTATTTCTACGTTGACATAAACAAATAAAAATATGCTAAAAAAATCACGACGTTTTGTTCCAGCTGAAGTGCTTCTAGAAGAAAACACAAATGATTCAAATATTTCTTCTAAATAATATGATTATCTCGTCTGTACTGAAACACTGTCGTCAGGAGTTTTATCTAATATTTAATTCAAAAGGAAAAATTAAAAAAAAAAAAATTAAAGAATTTACAAATAGTTAATTTTCGAAATAAATTTCTGTGTATCAATTCTCGGAGCATTTACAAATTTTTGGGCTCACACAATGCAAAATACCAACAAAATATTGTAATTGGCCAAGTTTAATCCGCCATCTGTTTACTCCCTACAAACAATTAACTCAGCAGATAAACACCTTTATATATATTTATATATTTTCATATTATTATTATTTGTAAAGCCAAACAAAGAACATTTATTTGGCATAAGCATTTTTAATATATAATTTTTGGGTAAAATCGTCTCCATCGTGTGTATCTATTGAAAGTATAGCGTGTCTACAAATTGCACTTGGTGTTTTCTTCAAAAACTGAATACTCGTAAAGATGTAACGAAAAATCTTTCGTATACTTTTTTTTTCTACAACTTCTTTGTATCTAATCAGTCTCTACTGAAGACTAAATAACGAGTAAGTACTTAATAAATAACATTAAGAATTTGTCTTGTTCTTAAAACTTGGCTCTGTAGCTATACAAGTTTATGATTAACGGTTAACGATGAATCGTATACACAGTCATATTTTACGGACAATAATAATTCTTACTGATACTTATTAAGTACCAAATCCTTAACTAGACCTGTAAATACATATTAAATAAACATTTTCGCTTTGGTTCGCTTTCAGTAGTTTTATAGTGTTTGTAGTAGCCGCTAGTCACGTCATTTAACCTCTCAGTTGGAGCTCCAAATATTATCCATCTCGCAAACGGTTACGTCAATGACTGACTTGACGAATTATTCAACAAGCGTATTGCATTATGTTCGTGAGATATTTTACGAGGTTACAATCTCTTACGCATCAGGACGTTAGTGAATCCTAAACCGAAACGATGTCATGAATAATCAGCCTTAATCACCTTATGAATTTAGACCTCACAACTTTAGGCAGTATATGTACCTTAGACGCAAAGTTAGTGCTTTACGGGTAACGATTAAACCTGCGCGAATATCAGATCTGTAGTTAGAATAGAATTCGAATGCATATATCAAAATATACTCAACGAATGTGGAATTCGAATAGCAAGAGGACATATATTTTTTCTTTCTAACTTTTTTATTTAAAATAAAAAATCCGATTTAAAGAAAACATTTATATGGTATCGTAATAAGTAATATATTTCACGTAATGGTTATGTTATAAGATAACATAAATATTATAATATTTAGGATTTTGTTCGTATTAGTTAAGTACCTACTTACTATTACCGTTTTTTTACTAAAAAAATTTCAGACTGTTGATCGACCATCATGCGGTTCTCTATATAAATTAATTATGTATGGCTAGCTGCAACAGACCCAGAAATAAATTTTAAAATTGTATGAACATATTTATAATGTAAAACAATGACTCTCTACCTCAAAATAAATAGTTCACAACGTTATATGCAACAGCTTATCTGCACTTCGAATAAATCGCATATTCAGTTTTTTAAATTAGGATTTGAATTCTAAACTGTCATGAATAAGGTCTAGTTTCCAAGGCGTTTGCCTTGTTGAGCCTCAACACGGCTAGTGCAGAGATATGCCAAACCACACGCTGTAGGAACGGCGTGAGACCGGAATAAGACGGACCACAAGTCTACAAGTACGAACCAGCAGCTACTCGAGGTTTTGCCAAGCCACAATCTGCGGGAACGGCGTGAGCTCAGAGTAAGACGGACCACAAGTCTACAAGTACGAACCAGCAGCTACTCGAGGTTTGCCAAGCCACAATCTGTGGCAACGGTGTGAGCTCAGAGTAAGACGGACCACAAGTCTACAAGTACGAACCAGCAGCTACTCGAGGTTTTGCCAAGCCACAATCTGCGGGAACGGCGTGAGCTCAGAGTAAGACTGACCACAAGTCTACAAGTACGAACCAGCAGCTACTCGAGGTTTTGCCAAGCCACAATCTGCGGGAACGGCGTGAGCTCAGAGTAAGACGGACCACAAGTCTACAAGTACGAACCAGCAGCTACTCGAGGTTTTGCCAAGCCACAATCTGTGGGAACGGCGTGAGCTCAGAGTAAGACGGACCACAAGTCTACAAGTACGAACCAGCAGCTACTCGAGGTTTGCCAAGCCACAATCTGTGGCAACGGTGTGAGCTCAGAGTAAGACGGACCACAAGTCTACAAGTACGAACCAGCAGCTACTCGAAGTTTGCCAAGCCACAATCTGTGGCAACGGTGTGAGCTCAGAGTAAGACGGACCACAAGTCTACAAGTACGAACCAGCAGCTACTCGAGGTTTTGCCAAGCCACAATCTGTGACAACGGTGTGAGCTCAGAGTAAGACGGACCACAAGTCTACAAGTACGAACCAGCAGCTACTCGAGGTTTTGCCAAGCCACAATCTGCGGGAACGGCGTGAGCTCAGAGTAAGACTGACCACAAGTCTACAAGTACGAACCAGCAGCTACTCGAAGTTTGCCAAGCCACAATCTGTGGCAACGGTGTGAGCTCAGAGTAAGACTGACCACAAGTCTACAAGTACGAACCAGCAGCTACTCGAGGTTTATGCAAAGCCTCACTCCGCGAGAACGAGGCGTAGTTAAGGTATTGGTTTCGATGTTTGCAACGTGCGGTGTCTGCACAGTAGCAGTGGGTAGTCGGGTGGCGGCGCGCGGGATCACTAATCACACCGCAGCGAGGCGGGTGTCGGCGCAGGGGAGCTGCTTTTGTCGGGCGGGAGCGTGGGAGCGGGCAGCGCCCTGCGCCCGAGGCCTCGCCAATCCCGCCCCGCCCCGCCCGTGTCCCGCCCGAGCAACACTGGCCAGTTCCCGGTGCTCCAGGCCACGCCAGGCCGCAGGGCGGTGCGGCTTACTCCAGCCACCACAAAGTACCGCAACACGGGGAAAATAGATTCAGAGCTACGAAAGTTCGCAAAATTATATTTTAAACATGATAAAGCATGACAAATTAGAAAATTTTCTTATATTGATAGTTCTAATACATTGTCCCATGTATAGTTTTGTTTTTCTGCTATATTATGTTGATAATTATAATGTTAAAATCTTTTGATATTATTAATCCCTCTGATCGTATCCACCCCTTTTTACGGTAACATAACCGAAGGATTTGTTACGTTAAAGTCCTGAAATAAGTAGTTGAGACTCTGTATTTAAGTCAAGAAATTGTAATTTCTTGCAGCCGTATAGAACTTGAATGATGTTTTTTAACGCCTCGAGAGTGTGTCGGCTTTAATAATTTGGACTTTTGTAACGCAAATGTAGCCACGTTTTTGTAAATATTTGATGTACTTCCAAATATGTTTAATTTTAAATATTCCATATAGAAATGACCCTGTGATACTAAACAAATTAAAGGAAAAAAATTATATGGTCGTGAAAAGTCCTCAAATTCGTTCACCAGACGTTTCCATCCAGTACATGGTAGCAGATGTCTCCATCATCACTAGATGTATTCGAAGAATCCGGTTGCAGCATGCGTTAGTGAAATTATGGCAGCGACCGCACAATTGTCTCTTCCCAACATGGCGGTTGTAATATGCCCGGGGAGACCAGAATTTCGCTACGCGCCTTGCGCCACCTCCACCCTTGAGACGCGGAAAGGCGCGCGATGCACCAGCTAGTTTCGACCTTATCGACATACAGACGTCCGTCCTTGTGGTATACCAAAAACATGTATGGGTGTTGATGGTGACTTATTGCGAAAAATGTTTTGCACCAACATGGTTTTCAGTTCGCTGTAGGTTCTTCATACTATAATGGCCGCGAAAAATATTTAATACAAGGCGTTTTTATTTTAACTTAGGTATACCAAAGACGTTCTATATTGCACTGTATTATATTCATTGGCTGAGACAAGATTGGTACCTACTTATTTCACCGAGTGAAAGCAAGAAAAGCAATGTTACAAAAAAAAGTACATCAAAACGTATGTCAAAATTATAATGGTTTTACTAGCAATAAAAGTTGCGGAATATATACAGATAATATACGTATATATTATCCGTGTGGTTTGTACTAGTAACATTTATTACTTGTGTGGTTGCTGAAAGAAAACCTACTACGTTATGCTTGCATGAATATAAAATATATATCTTCAAGGACGTCGTGCCAAGCTGAGAATGAAGGACTCGTGGGTTTGAGTACACCGCCAATAAATATTAAATTATTTAAAACAATTTTAATGTACTTCCTATAAAGACTGACAGTGCTAATATTAGAGATACTGGTAGTTAGTGCCGAGGCAAATATAAAATATGGCTGCTTGCGGTGATTGGTCGCGCTACCAGAGAAACGTCGGAGGGGATTGCGGTTGGATTGGTAGCCGAAGGCATAGCCCGATCATGGTTAACGTGCTGTCAATTGTTTTTTTTTTCGTTACTTAACTAAAACTAAGTGTGTTTTTTGAGGGACCTATGTGCGTCTCAGGTCTAATCACTCCAGGGAATTAGCCATGCATCGAGTGCTTTGTTCGGGGATTGGCCAGCCACGGAGAGATAGCCGCCACGGCCGACTCCCCTATCTTACTAGATTAAAACCTATGTCAAGTTGGGTCCAGGTAAAACCTGCATAGACACCGGGCATGTGTATGGTAACACAGGGGGAAGAGGAAGGTATGGATGAAGGGTTGTTCGAGGCAGAGGAGAGGCAATGTGCTACATATACCACGCAGGGTCGGATGCTAGGCCCGTTTACATGTTCTGTCCGGGACTATGGCGCATGGTGGTGGGTGGAGGTAACAGCAGCATCTGAGCTCCCGGATTGATTTTTTTTTCTAACCTAACTAAAACTAAGCGTATTTTGGAGGGGTCCGGGTTAGGGGAGAGACCTAGGTGCGTCTCAGGCCAAAGCCTATACGCCTAGTCATTCTGGGATTAGCCATGCAGGGAGAGGGTCACATGCATCGTGTGCTAGGAAGGGATTGGCCAGCAATGGGAACGATTGGCGCCATGACTAACTACCCTCACTCTTCAAAATCTAGGCTATAACTAGAGATTGGTTGGGCCCAGGTAAAACCTGCACAGACACAGGTCAAACCCTGGGCGCATTCATGCGGGATGCAAATTGGCATGCGTTACGTGCAGGAATTTACAGGAGACAGAGGATGGTCCGGATGAAGTGTTGGACAGAGTAGAAAAGGGTCTACCATGCGGGGGTTGGGCACTTGGACTCATGGTCTGCTTTGAATTTTATTTGTATCTGGAATATTTGACCAGGGACGCAAGTGCCCCTGGTGTTGAGTATTTACACTGACCTGAGCTCCCGGCGTTTGTCTTCGGGCGGCGGACTCGCCCGAACATGGCCGAGGAACCACGAGAGAGACAGGCCGAAAAGCCACAAAACTGAAGGCTCTCAAGAAATGCATTAGGCGCGCATGGACCGCCACTTCGCCACCGGGGTTTCTCGCTCGCTCGCACGCCGGCCCCGCAATACGCGTCCATCTCGCCTCATTGTCGTTGTCTCTCCCCCCTCCACACCCCCCTTCAGCTCATCTCCGTTGTGTCGGTACCTTTTGAGGCCATTGTCGATTCTTTTCGGCCCGCGCGCGGCCTAACCCGTGGTTTTTTTTCCCCCTTACCTTGTCCCGGAGAAGAATTCTTCCGCCCGCAGCGGGCAAAGGAAGATTCTGTCCGGACCGAAGGGGACTTTAAAAGATTTTTCACCTCCCGGCCATTGTAGCGCGGTCGGTGAAGATGCGTCGCTCGAGGGAAAAGGAAGGGGGGGGGGGGGATTTGGTTTCCGCTTACAAAACCCCTTTTTAACAATATATTTTCATCGGCTACCACGGTCTTTTCGCCTTCTTTCGGAGGCGTGACATCCACTCCCCCCCCCCCCCCCCCCTTTTCTTCTACCCAGACGTCGTCTGTTGAGGCGACAAAAACTCCCGCCGCGCGCCGCTAAACTTCGCTGGTCTTTTTGTGGAGCGATTAAAAGTCGTCTTTCTCCCCGGAAGGACAATGCCTTGTGTGCGACGCGACCCCTGGAAAACAGGCGACATTGTTTTCTCTAAACTGGAGGTGATTCCTCCCCCCTGCCCCTCTCTTTTTTCCAGTAATCCTCCACAAAACCACCTCGTTTTCTGGAGCTGTCTTTGGTTTCACGGCTTTTGTCTCTTTCCTTTGTCCCCGCTTTGTGTTTAGCTCACCGAGCGACGAAGAACTCGCAGGCAGTTAATACCAGAGTAGCTCGTTACTGCACCGGTCAATTAGTCGTGGCAACTGCAATTGTTTTTTTCTTTCTTTCGAATGTTCGGCTTTGTGTACACAGGACATTTTTGTAACATAATTGAAATAATCATGTAGCGTCCACAAAGTGGTTTTTAAAAATTGCCATACTATAATGCTTTCTGGACTCTACAAATCAATTATTCGGTCGTTATAACATACATATATTGTTTTCGGTATATTAATAACCACGTTTACTTGTGTAGGTAATTTTTATCAACACGTCATTGCAATGACTAAAATGATTAAGGAAAAAAAACGCACGACAGAAGTGAAACTTGTTGCTTAATGTATTATTAGGTATAGGAAACATAATTATATTTGGCTGAGGTCGGACATCAAAAAAATTTATTCAAGTATGCGAGCGTTTAACACTGCTATTGCGCAAGTATACAAATGTGAATGTGTGCAAGAGCACAAGTAGGTATGTAAGTATGCATGTATACGAGTATGAAAGTTTGCATGTATGCGAGTGTGTAAGTATGCATGTTTTATTTCTACCTCTCCCCTGCCGGCTCCTTACCGGTTCCCCAACCACGTAGGCCTACCTAGCTGTTCTCCTCATGCGATAGGAATTTTTGTATAATTTTTTCTTTTTTTTTTAACCCCACAAGTCACCTGGGAAAAAAATAGATTTTTGTAAATTTGATTATTTATATGAAAACAACAGTATCTCTTCAGAATAAGTGTGTTGTCCCTGTACCTCAGATATTTAAAGTCATTTGTAAATCGTTCCCTTAATAGCTTTCCAGCGATTACTGTGCGCATAATAAGCATGATACAGAAAAATTAATTCCAGTCATAGAATAGGTATTCGCTTATCTTTTCCATGGTTTAAATGAATATATGGCTGAATAAATCATTAATGAAAATTTAAAATTTCAGCCAATTTTCGTAAGAAATACTCAAAATCATCTCTAAAAAACAACGTATTTCATATATGCAAATAATAACCATAGTCATGTGTTGTATAAATTCGCAATACAAACTATTTCTTGGCAACTGGTTTCCAAAGGAATATTTTGTAAAACTACATTTTTTTTTCTTTGTGTATCCACTGCTTGCCCTGGATAAAATCTTACGTCATGAATATGGCACGGTGTCGCATTTGATGATAATTACGAAGAATCGTGCAGATTGTCACACACACGATGTTACACTAAGTGAATACCTGTTTAAAAATATTTCTGTCAGAACAGCAAATGCAAATACGTATCGAGTTAAATTTAGGAATAGCCTTTAAGGCGGCCGTCTGGTCGATCGCATGAGCTCTATATTCCTATGTTTTTTATTTACTGTATTTTGGATCAGTTTTTCTAAGAATCTTGGTTAAGGGTGAAAAATTTTTTACTGTATGCCAACCTTTGTTTCGAAAAATATTCTGTATTCCTAAATACTGTAATATTTCGGTTTGGAATTTCATTTGAATTCCCGTCACCACTCACCTCACTACTTGAGTCGAATGAACAAAATCCTGGTTTCTATTTGAACGACCCTCGTATTTACTCGAAAAATACGCGCCTCTTTGATAATTGCACAAGACGTGGAGACCTACATGTAAGTTTGCCGGCCAGAGTGCCGCTTGAAACACATTCAGCATGTGTGTACTACACTGTTAGAATGATTAACTTACAGTGAGCATGAAATCACGCGATCCACCACAAAGCACTGGTAAACCATTTTAAAAAACTAGTACACGTCACAGTAAACACGCTCAACGAAGATCCAGCGATGAACGCTTCGAAAATCCGAGGTACATTATTCGGTGAAAAGTTCCGTAAAATGTAGTTATTTTTCTTCTTTCCACCGGTTTTAGATACCACTGACGACAGCACAGGAGCTGTTGGGCTCAGTTTTCTCAGTCCCACGCACTTCTCAGGAACAAAGAAATATAAGATACACCCCCCTCCCCCTCCTTTTATCCTTCGGCCGCGGCTCCGCCGAACAAAGCAACTCTATTAACTTCCTTCAGGGACGCCGCTACCTGCCCGAGCTGGCTACCGTGCATGATCTTCGTGAAATTTTCCCCCCCTCCCCCCCCCCCTTCAGCACAACCAGCGATGTCGCTGTCTTCGAGGGTCACCAATGGTAGGAGTGAAAACAGTAAAAACCGCGACCGTCAAAGACCAATTTGCCTTTCCTCCGCGGGGCCATCTCCCCCCCCCCCCCCATCTTACCAAAAAAAAATCAGTTTCAGGTGGTGGGTAGAACATTTTTGATCAACCGCCCGAGGTTGGGAGGGGGGAGGGGTGAATGGAGGGAAGTCGTCGTGACCGACGAGTTTGGTTCGTCTTCCTCAACCCCGCTCTGCTATCCGTCGCGGCACCTTCGACGCGCTTAGAAGTCCGAAAAAGAAAAGAAAGAAGATGCGTGGAAATCCTGGTCATGGAGATTCGACTGGTGATAAGTTTAGAGTCGGTTCTGGACATTTCGACTAATTGTTTTATTTCTATATATTTTTTTACTTATTTTGTGGTGGGGGAAAGTTTAGAAACCCCGCAAGGCCACTTACCTTCGTGGGGATATTAACAAATACACACTAAATAAAATATGAAAACTCTAAATAATTTTGTTGTTAATTCTGTATACTTGCGGCTTCTACAAAATAAAAATATGAAAATATGCAATGTTATTTTCCAGCATCTTACATATCCACTTCATGCTTTTGTAAAACGGCAATAGCATTTTAAAAATAGTGTACCGATTGTTTTCAGTTTGAATTGTCTTGGTAAGTTTAGCAAACTTAAAAATAATAAATGACGTTTTGCGGGACAATACAGTCGAAGTAGCTTTAAAAAAATGTTTAAAAAAAAACAAAAAAAAAACCACTTATGCAGAACTGTCTCAAAAATAACTTTTGAAAATCATCTTAAGTGCGTAAGAGAATTTATTTACAAGTAATTCACTACATTTACATATTAATCTTTTCTAAATAATCAAGTCAATGGTCATGATTTTGATAAAATGTTATCGACTTCAGTTCCCATCAAACCGGTGGATTATTAGGTAGAAAAATGGGTGCGGAGGTGTTTTTAGTTATTTTTATCAATGGTTTTTTTTATAACGAGTATTAGATCTGAAAGCCAGGATTAACTTTGAATTTATTTTATTTTGATTAACATTTAAAACCGTACATTCGGTTATAGGTATTTGATTGAGGGTAAAAAACATTTTACGTATTATAGTAAGTTTATCCACTTCGCACCGGAACTCTTCTTCCGTAAGAAGTGGCTTGGCGCGCTCTCGCAGGCATAGCGACCCCCCCCCCCCCCCCCCAAATCGCTCCTTAACTCCAGACGTGATGCTGGCGGGACGCATCCTGTCACAACAGGCCTCAGGGATCCGAGAGCCATTGCGCGTGCGCAGCTATTCTAGCCTCGCAAGCCCCTGCTTCAATCACCCCTTCCCCGGGTAAGGAAGGGAGGGGGGAGCATTTAAAACGTAATTTATCCCCGTCGTTGCGGTAGTGTAGGTGCCCCTCCGTCCGTACATACATATATACCTATATTTTTTTTCCTTTTCTGTAGCCCGCGCTGGAACTTCTGAAGTCGGTCATAGCACGTGCTCGCTTTCTCTCTTTGGCATTAACCGCCAAACCCATTCAGAAAAAAGAAACGAACCCCCTCCCTTATTCGTCCCCCCCCCTCAACTTGAGCGCGTGTGCATAGGCAAATGCGCTCGCGCCGGTGTATGCAAAACCACGCGTCCCGACAGAGAACTCGCCACCTCTTCTCTTTTCAGCGACCGCCAGCCCTTTTACTCCTGCCAGGAACAGCTTCATTATGCATGAGGGTCGAGTTGACCCAACTTCCCGGTATTTAAATTTCCGCCGCCCTCCTCGCCATGCATGGCGAACCTCGTATGAATTATTTTATTTTTTATTTTGTTGTGTTGGTTGCCTGGAAAATAGCCTGGGCGCACTTCCACTTGCCCCCTCCCCCCCCCTGTACCACGTACCTAGGGCGTGTGCCCAGCGCATGCCCAAAAAATATCTGCATATGTAACCTCCCTTCTGCCCCCCCCCCCCCCCATTAGCATCTCTACCCCACCCTCAGACACGCATGCAAAACACCTCCTTTTTTTTTCTTCCTCGTCTTGCACGAGGTATATAAGGAACATGAAAGTGTGCCGAAAAGGGTTGTGTGTCCTTGTATAGTAGCTAGCGCATAATGTTGTCTTTTCTTTTTCTTTTTTTTTACTTCCCTACCTCACTCTACCTTTCCCTCTGTCTGTCTCTATCATTGGTGTTTCATTCTTGTACCCACGGATTTGACTATGAATGCATTGGGGTGTTATATAATTTGATTTTTTTTTTCTGATGTGTAACATCTTAGCTCTCGGTATACGGCGTTTGGTGGGAGTAACTTCGCGAATGCGACGGACTTCAAGGAACGGAAATGTGTAACAACCACGGTGCTGCCATCTGTGCCGGTTGGCGCGAATCAAAGGGAATCTTTATAAACTTTTTAAATGAATTTTAACAATATGGCCAATATTTTAATAAACATCCCTTGTTGAAAATCAGGTCCGAAACCGAGGATATCGGAGCAGTTTCATTATATAGTTTAAAATTTCTGTCTGCTAGTAATTAAATAGTCGAAGTAGCTGCTCCGGCAGAGAATTCTAGCGGCGGGGAAAGGCAACTAAGTGTCATTCGCGTCGAGAAATGTATCTGTATGTTTTATCACGCTCGGCGTTATTTTTTTAAAGAATTCTACGTAAAAATTTCGTGCCGAGTGTAAGTATTTGCGACATTGAATTCGGCTCGTTACCGAGGTTTAGATGTTACACATCAGCTACTGGCGAGTACTTGAAGACTCGCTCATATATATATAGCTGGGGAAGTACTTTTAGCAAATGGCAAATAATTACGTTTCAGAGAAGTCGTTCTAAGGAGAGCCCCGCGGTACCGACGGCGCGCTCCAAGAGCCGGACCTCCCCTCGTCCGAGCAGTGAGCGAGTGCGGGGAACCCCCGGTCCAGTTAGACGCACTTTGAGACGTGTAGCTCGGAAGACTCGGTTACACTGGGTGCTGTGTGTGTGTGTGTGCGCGCTCCCCGGTACAGGTTAACACAGACGCTCTGTACAGGTACCTACTGACTAAACGTGTTCACCAGCGAACTGGCTGTAGCTCACTGTGTGCCTCACCAACATTTTCAACAAACAATTCTTTTTTAAAATTTTCAATTTTTTTTAAAGAATGTTTCTGTTTTTTTCTTCTTCTTCATTTGTACAGTAATTTTATTTATTTATATTTTTTTTTGTCAAGCATAATGTTTTAAAATCCCGAAACAAAAAAAAACCTTGGACATTATAATTATTTTTTTTATAATTTGTTATTTGCTTACAATGTTTATATATGTAGATATGTGAAATGCAAAAAAAAATTGTTAAATTGAAATATATATTGGTAGAATTATGACAAAAAAAGGGAAGGTATTCTTTACCTTCCAATAATGCCTCGCATAGATAGTAAGTTGAAGTAAATGTGTATAAAAATTTATTTCACATTTGTTTGTTTGAAAATTAATTTACCTTCTTTAGAAAGAAGCAATCTAGCAATTTGTGTAGAATAGGTTTATTTGTTTTGTGTATATGTTTTTTTTCTGTTTTGCTGTCAATTTTTGTTTATGTAGCAGTTAAAAATAAATCTTTTCAATTCAAAAGTTTCAGTTTTTATTTTCATTTTTAAAATTTCATTTTTATTTCCTCCCATTATTGTTGGACATGATTAGACACGCATGCACTTCCCTCAGTAATGTGTTCGTTGCGCAGGCAACACGTGATTACAGCCCGTTCCGTTCATGGCGGCGGCCATCTTGCCCGGCGGGGGCGGCCATTTTGTGCGGCGTGGAGCGTGCATAATGCGCACCCCAAGGCCCCGTCGGGGGGGAGTGGTCCCGTAATAGCTCATTGGCCGCACATGGGAGACGGGCTAATAATTCACTCTTCTCTTCTCTTCCCCCTGCCTCCCTTGTCCGTTACTTTCGCTCTCTCTGTTGTGTGGCCTTCGGGGACACGACACACCAGCAGGCGCAACGTTCCCCGACCATCCGCTGGGACGCTGCAGGCACACTAGTTTATTATTTACTTTGATTTATATTTTATACTAGCTATGCCCGATATGTGTTGCTATGCATCTTCAATTTTTTTTATTTTTTTTTGTAATTTGATTGAAGTAGGTACACACATAAAAAGCATCTATCTCTATCTCCCTATATAATCCATATATATATCCATATATTTACAAATCACTCTATTTCTCTCCATGCATCTATAACTCTAACTACATATCACTATATCTTTATCTCTCTACAAAACACAAGATGAACACACAAACATTCATACCTATATATAAACATTTACCCATCAATATTTTTATTTATCTTTTTACCTGTTAAAGGTGTGACATAGGTATATAAAAATACGTGCGTATTAGATGCAACGTTATTTCAGAATTTCAAAGCAATCTGTGAAGAACTCTCGGAGATTTTAGAGTTTGAAAAAGCGAACATTTATCTTTTTTTTTTTATTTGTACGGATACATAGTTACAGCCTATGTCGCGTAACTTGCCTGAAACTTAAACAGTTCTCAAACATTACTGCCAGTGGTTCACGTATCCTTCTGCCGCAGTTGTTAACAACTGAAGTATTGACCGGGAAAAAAATTAGCGGATTCATTTTCAAATACATGCCCCGTCATACTGCTTCTGTAATTGCCTCACAGTTTATCTGAACGATTCTAAGCCAATGGAAAACCTTCAACCACAGAATTACGGAATAGCAAGCATCTAAATTCACAAATCTCACGTGTCAATATCCAATGAGCAGGTGGCATTTGCCCGATTATTTAGGGGATTGTGAAGTTCAGCCCAGAGGTCGTTGAAACACCGAATTTTTCCAGTCCCTAGTTACCGGTGTCCGCTGACAGAACATCATGTGTTGCTTTGCAAGAGAGATTTGGGAAATTGGTAAGCCTACCACCAGCTATTAGGAAAGGATACAGATTGAGAATTAGCCGTCAGACGTGAAGCAGTTTGATTAAATTTGTATCAGCTGTTCTAGCCTGATTTTATAAATGACTGTTGTTCAGCCGCTGGGAAGAAAATTTGATCAAAATAGTACTGGTTGATATGTTTATATATATTAAAAGTCCAAAATGAATCTTCATAATACAAAAGTAATGATATGCGTTGTCATTATTTTCCAATTTAACCTCCAATACATGTACAGCTGATATATTTGTAAACAAACGGCTGCCATATTGGTACGTGTGGTACACTGATGATATTCCCCTCTCCTTTTGGCTTCACCCTAGCGTCTGAAATCAGACCTTATGCTCCATCTGTATATTTCCCTAATATCTGGTAAGCCTACCACTGGTACTTACTTTGAGAACTGTCAAAATGGAGGCAAGTAATGCGACAGACTTAATTGAGACTCTAAGAACTATATGTGTTTCTAACACGCATTTCCCCTAATCCATTTTTTTTATGTGGACTGAAACTGAAGTATTTTTGCTCGTTCCAACGGCCATTTTCCCTTGTAACCACGACGACTGAGCGCTCTTCTCCAATACCATCTGATAACGAAATCCAAGGGGTGGGGCTCTTTCAGATTGTAAGTTTAATTTATCTCTTTCTACCCTTCCCCCTCTATTCCCTCCCCCTTCTTTTCTAGATTACTCCCTCCACCCTCCTGCCATTCTCTTGGTGGAGGGATGAAACATAGTGACACACATGGGTGCCATGGAGTTTTTTATTTCATCCCCACCACCCTTAACATAATAATGTTAAAAAAAAACTATCCCCCTTTTTTTCCTTAACGGGAATCTGTCATACACCCACCCTCGCCCGAGTCCCTAACGCAGTTTCCCCCCTCGTCAGGGAAGAAATGGGAGGTTTATGGAAATGCTTTTCTGCGTAATCCTGGTGCGTGTTTCAAACTTACATCGTAGAGTCGGGGATAACACGATTCCTGAGCGGTGCCGCCCGCGGACATAACAAGAAGACTGGAAGTATGGCGGAGCTACGTGTGTGGTGGGTTTGGAAAGCAACCACCCGTTAACCAGGGAAATAATTCTTGTAATAGCCTAGAACTTCTTCCCAAGAATTCTAATCACTGACAAATTATTATTTTTTTGTTAAAATCTTCATGTGGTTAAGAAGTAAAATACGTTTGCTGTGCTAACATTGTAAATTACCTACCATACACGTTGTACTAAACAATTCCAGATGTTTTTCTATAGCTTATAATATACATTTTTTTTTCTTGGATTTGTGATGTACTCGTGGGAAGTTACCCTGAGAATTATATTGACAGCTTGTTCTTTTTCAAATAACATCCCCTAACCGTAAACCAAATTCCTTGCTATCGTAGTGTGACTTCTGGTAGCATCGTTTTGTTTCACTTGCGCGAGAAATGACGGCGGTGCTGTGGAGCGAATTTTTTTTGTATATATTGTGTACGTGTTGTGGTCTTGCCAATTTTTTTTCGCTCTAATTCACGAGACAACCCATCATCCCATTCACCCATGCAGATCGCCCAGCAGCTTGACGGAAGAATAGCGCTGCAATATTTTTCTCAGGAATGGTACGCAGAACGTCGGACGGAAGAGCATCAGTGCAGTTCCTCGGAGACTTCAACGCAAACAAGAACGCGAACCTTCTTCAGTTTGCTGCAAGATACTGTAATAGGTGTAATTGCTCCATATGACTCATAGAAAGTAGGCAAATGCTTTTAACTCACTTCAGGCCAAACTTGTACATCACTATAATTTCGATTTAGCTTTCATTTAGATTACTATAAAAAATTTTTTACTTTAAAATTAATTCAAAATATAAGTACGAAGTATTGTTCAAAATCTTCAAAAACCTTTTAAATGTTTACAAAAAAACATTTTTCTCCACTTCCGTGTGCCTTTTTACGCTGTTAAGAACGGAACATATAACTCGTGAGTTAGAAGCTGGCGAAGATTTTCCGAAGAATCAGCTATACGAATCTACAAAGAAATAAGCCATCATTTATTCAAGGTGTTATTTTTGGTAGAAAATTTAGCACATTTACTTTTATTTCTTAAATTAGGCCTATACAAAATTAAAAATTTAAATCATTCACACGTGACTACAAGCAAGCGCAAAAATCTATTTTTAAACAAGCTTATGAACTCAGAAACTTAAATATTTTTTTTGGTTGATTTGTAACATATTTACACAACACACCAGCGGAAGGCAATGGTAGACCATCGTGTAATCATTTGCCTCGACAAGCAGAAGGATGTCACGGCTATCATCGTGGTGTTGCCTGTGCTCACTACACACAGTTATGAGTTATAACGACTTATCATGCACAACACACCCGGCCATGTCGCTGATTTTCGGTGCTTTTGCTGTTTGGTTTTCCGTTTTTCAAAGCTGGGCGTAAGAGAAGACATGTTAAATCAACTGTGTTTTCCAAAGCGATTAAAACATAAAATTTGAAGAAAAGCTTAAATAACGATTACAAATCGGAGCTGCTGTGAGATCAAACTATACTATCGGTAACATTTCTGATTTTATTCCATATAATTTTAAAACTTTCCTTACAATATACAATACTTTCATTGGAAGTTGTATAAGTGACTTAAGAAAACGGGAAGAAAAAATTCTGCAAATAAAAGCTGGTGTTAGCGTAGCCTGTTTATAATTTGTTAGCCTACAACAAACAGTATCTCCGTGATTAACATCATGTCTCTAACTTCGCCTTAAAGATCAAGTCTGCATCATTATTATTTTGATTTGGAAAAAAAAAGCTGTATTCTATAAACAAGTACTGTATATGTGTGTTAGAAAGTTATTATGTTATGTCATGCATAAGTCATAGTAATTTCCAAATAAAAAAAAAGTATTGCTTACATATTTATAGTTTATGTCAAAACTAATATTTTAATAAAATAGGACTTGAATAATGGAATAATTTAAGTGTACATCAACAGTATTCTATGCCTGAAATCAATGGGCATTTCACGATATCATAATTTGAGAAACGATTTTATTAGAACTGCATCTGAAAAATATCCGACTGTCTCTCAAGCTTGACCGTGTGAAATGGTGAAAGTAAATGTTTTCATGCAGGCTTCAATAAATTCTTACAGATCTTGATTTTGAATCCTGTATTAAGATTTGGCCTCTCATTTTGACTTGGTTATTACATTTTCTTGTAATTATATTACGTAAGGAAATTTGCTTGATTTTCTTACCATGTAATTCTAAACACATTTATGACGTTTTTTTTACCGATATTGGATGATATTTAAATATATATATTGAGAAAATTTACATGTAATATAAATTTTAAGATTGCTATCGCAATAAATTAACATCACAAGCCCTAAATTAACGGTAGTGGCAAGAAAATGAAATAACCAATACGGCGTACGAGACCAACCTTAATATCCCGTATGGAAGAACACCCGGCTTCTGCTAGATCTATTCGTTAAGAGGATCGCTTCCCTGAAGTTACATCTGTTATACGTTGGACATAAGGGTGAAATCAGTGCGCGCACCAATGGCGCAGTCGCCTCTAAACGCAAGGCGGCAACTTTGTGTTGCGTGCAATTTAGAGACATTCAGTGACGACCACAGACATTTTAACGTAAAAAAAATGTTTTTGAAAAAATGCTCATGATATGGACCATTTCATGAATAGACCTAAAGTGTGGCAAGATAGTTAAGTGCGAAAATGTCCTTTTCAGCCATGTATAATAGCATGGGATAAATGTTTGAAAAATTTCTTTAAAATCGGCGTCTCACGTAGTTTTAACTATTTTTTAATTCTTGCTTCAATGAATTACGAATTAGTTTAGTAGGTTTGTTAAAAAAAAATTTAATTTCAGTTATACACGCTAGGGGGTTGAAATTCTTAGCTTAATTAACAGCAGTTTTTATTGAGAATACTACGTGTAAGTAAGTTATCTATTCTTAAAATTTTGCAAAGTCAATAATACTGCATTTTTTTGTAAAAGACTACATTTAAACTATTTTACATTTGCAATATCGCGGGGTCGAAAGGCACACTATCATGGTCTCTTCCCTTCCACCGCGATTTCACTGGCCAGGAAATAATTGCATGTGTCAGATTAACAAACCTTCCTTGAAAATAGCTAGTGGAATAGAATTTTCACCGAACACTGCATAATTCTTAGATTGTATAACTTCTCTCGTTTGGGCTACGTTCAATAGCGTGTCACGAAAGTAGCAGACATTTCATGCGTCGATCTCTTGAAACGGAGCAAATTGTATATCAGGTAGATAAACTGTTAATACAGTTATATTAACTAATTAAAACAATTGTTATGACTTATTCAATATTTTTTAGATAACAGCTTATGATAAGTTTATATATAAGAATGATTTTTTTATTTTACTACCCATGGAATTATGCTGTAATTATTTTTGGGAACAATCCTAAGAATTAAATGGGAATTTTTATTATATACAATTGTATGATAACTAAACCATATTATATTTCACTTTTTCGTAAATAAATATAGGAGTAAAAATATATTTTAATGTTAAATTTCTCATGCAAATGTTTTGCTTCGTTTAGATTACTGAAAGTTAGAAAAAAAAATGTAATTGGTGGTTGTGCACAGCACAATGTTAAATACGCACAGTGATAGGAGTTTTTGAAGTTTTTGAAATCAAAATAACTCAGATTCACCTTTAAAAATAATTTACTCTACCTCTAATGAGGTTAACTAGAAAGGAAAGTGAGGAACAGCGAAGGGGAAAAAAACTGTATTCGATCATTTCACATTGAGGAATTTATCTCGCCAAACAAATTAGAAAACAAGTTCCCGAATATATGCTCATTCTTCCAAGTATTGGAAGTGTTTTTGATTTGGAACCCTTCGAACAAAAATATTACATCATATTATTTTAACAGTTTCTAAAACTAAGGCTTGTAAAAAAATCTGAGTTAAACCCATTTTTCGATGTTTCTAAGTGTGTTATTCGGCTTTGTGTGTGTCGGCGTTGTGAAATTCTAAGTTATGACAGTTATTAAGTTCTTTGATTGCGAAAAACACTATTGGTATGGGCTGTACCACGTAGCTTGGCAAATATTTGACAGCTCTTAAAACTGTCAGTTGCAAAGCAACACGTGATGTTATGTACTAATACTGACAAACCCATGAAGATTTTTGCAAATTTCGTTGGCAGATTAAGTGTTATTGGCACTACCTACGTTTAATACATGTAAATTTTGAGATATGCCACATAACACAGAAATATATTTTCTGTTCTCTTACAAAAGATTCATATGGAAACCAGTTCCCAAGAAATAGTTTAAACAAGAAATATACTTAATGTTTGTACAGCACATGGTTATGGTTATTTTGTATATATTAAATACGTTTTTAGAGATGATTGTAAGTAAGTATATAGGTATTACAAAAATTGGCTCATAATTTGGTATTTTAATTGACGTTTCATTTCAGTTAAAGGTTTTTAAACAATGGAAAGGATAATCCAATATTCAATAATTCGATTTTATTTTGTTTTATTATGCTTATTATGTGCGCAGTTAAAACTGAAACGTTATTCAGAGGCCGTTTACAAATAACTTTAACTATTGGAGGTACTGGTACAACACAAAGCATAAATACCAGTGTACGAATCTAAACCCATTATTTCTGCGAACACAATTTTGTAGTGATACAGTTGTTTTAATCTAAATGTACAAATTTAGAAATATCTATAATTTTACATGAATATTTGTTCTCTTTAAAAAAAAAAACATTACAGTGCATACAGATAGGTAATAACTCCCTTAAGGTTGTATCCAATTATCATAACGTTCTCTGATTAAAATTTTTCTTTTTTCGAAAATATTTTTCTGAAACACATGAGCCCTCGAATTTTTTTTCTTCTCCTACTTAAGCTTTGTTATTTCTCCCTGCCAAGAATATTATATTACTGTCATCATTTTGACAATATTATGTCATGCATCTGGTTTCAAGATGAAGGTAACTTCTGGCTTCTGCACTACATTATTTATTTAGCAAAACGTTTCCTAGTTCCTCGTAGGTACCATTTTTTTTGCTCCGGATTTGTAATTGTGGAAATTGCTGCAAATTATTAGCATCAGACTGCAGATCTATTAAAACTGTTTTGTAAGGTAGTCTTCAACGCTTTATGCATAAGGGTGTGATGTCATTAACGTCCCCAAAAAGCGCAACCGTTAGGTCCTAGCTAAAATCACGCCAGATCACTGGTTTCCTTGGATGGAAAGGGGGGGGGGGGAGGAAGAACTATGCAATCACTGATGAGATCTAAGGCCTGGAGTCTGTCACGGCTACTAGGAAACCTCATACCTTCATCGGTTAAGCCCCCCCCCCCTCCCCCCACCCCAGAGATTCTACGATCTTCGAAGCGTTTAAAAAATCCTACCAGAGACAATGCTCGGGAAACTAGCTGGGTAGGAAGAGACAGACAAAAAAAAAACTTCTGCCTTTGCACTGATGGTTTGACAACTGAGTTTGCGGGCCCGTGTAGTGAAATGCCCCTTCCTGGTTTTCTTTCGATGATAAAGGTCCCCCCGCCCCCTTTTCCGGTGCTCTCTTTTCTATTGGTCGCGCCGCGGCCTGCCTCTCATATCTCGTGTCAACCGCCGTGCAGGTCTCTCGCCGATATTGCACGCTGGCGGGAAACTATGGTTAGATGAGTCTCCGAAACTGTCGCCCTCCCCGCTGGATTCCCCGACCGTGAAAAGGACAAGGGACGTGGTTTGGGGAGGGAGTGGAGGGGTTGAAGTTTCTGCAAACTAAGGGTTGCTAGATTAGGAGGGGTGGTGTTCCAAGTCTCTTCCCCCCCCCCTTCTTCCTTCAGCCCCCTCCGCGTGCTCCCATAGGCCTTCCAGCTCGCTCCTAAATGTCCTCCTGTTTCGTCCTGTTACCTTTTAGCGCAGCCCGACCGTGGAAAAAACCGTAGATCTCATTTCTGGGTTCCCGTTCGCTTGGCTGTTGTGGGTCGCACGCACGCACACACAAGGTGTGCGGGGATAATATATTGAGTTCATCCGTCCCCCCCTTAGCCTTTTATTCGACTCTCTCTACACCCCACCCCTCGGAGGGACACTGCAGTTCGACACAAAACAACAGCCCGTCAGATGACGATCTGGATTCCTCCATGGCCGGCTCCGGGGAGCGGCGAGCCACCTACCTGGGAGGGTCGCGCTCACAATCCGCGGCAATCACCGATCAAACAGATCCTTCCTCTTCCGGACGAACAAGAACAGAAGATTGATCACAGGACTTGATGAGGAACCAGCGAGTTTTGCCCGCTGTGATTTCTCATCGTAGAGTCAATACGATTTCTTTGTGACCCACCAACACTTGATATTGTGTCTTTCCGGTATCAAGCGGGTTGATTACACCATTGAATATATATAATGTATAGAAGTCGCGAGGCCAGGTTAAATTTTCTGTCCGGTTTCTTAGAAGAATTGTTGTAGTTCCAAGCTCCGCCGCTGCGATCGCTTTCATCGCTGTGTATCGGCCGTATACGCCCCTGGCGGTAGTTGGCAGAACTAGGTTAACCAGCCCAGTCGTGACATCATCCTTCACCCCCCCCCCCCCTCGAAAATCCCAGACCAACGATTCAAATTACCCGGCAGGTCTTATCAGCATCGTTAGGCGACCTTGAAGAGGAGCTTCCCTTACCGTCGTTTGAGAATGATGAAATCCCAAAAGAAGCTAGCCACGGAAATCACTGAATGATGGGATTCTGTACCCGAGTGAAGTGAAAATTAGCTATTAAAACGTTGTATTGGGCCAATAGTCAGTGTTACGTTCAAAATATGGTTTTATTTTAAAAGTAAAATACTTATTTAAACTATTTTTCGCGTTTGTAAAAATTTACTTTTAGATATTGGCAAGGAAAATCAACATACCTTAAACAATCTTTTCTTATTCAACGTTATCTATTAAGTAGTAAAAGGGGTAGATATTATTTTTAAAAATAAAAAAAAATGTAACCCACTAAATCAGTATTGGCAAGATATATATATATATATAAATTCAATATTAAAATACGCACATTAAAATTTTTTATTAACTTTTTTCGGTAATAAAAATTCAGGATGATTTTAGTTTAATTGGTTTACGTATATTGCTATATTTTCTAAATCACATAGAAAAGGGAAAACAGTGCATCAGTGAAAATTCAAAAATTTAGTTTAAGTAATACTAGCCATACCAAAAGATCAATATGCGAGATAAGAAATTTGGTAACTGCTCTACATTTCAAATAAAAATGCATTGGTTTCATGAATACTGAAATGTATGCGTAATAAGGCATATTATGTTATTATACTAAGCATGACTATAACTAAAAAAATTAAAGTAATTTAAAACGATGGCAGTCTTAACATACAATAAGTGCGTGGGGGTCTTAGTTTATTTTTTAATTGGCTTCTTCGTCGGATGGAAAAGAGTTAAGATTTCATTAAGGAAAAATATATTCTCAAAGTCACTAAACCGGGAGATAGAAAATAAGGTAGGTACTTAATTTTAAATAAAAGTTAAAATAGACTTACGCTAAACCAATTAAAAATAAGTCGTAAAAATATTTTTATTTATTAAATATGTTCTATACTTGACAGTTCTTTGTGTATAATTCTTCAAAAATCTTTGAAATTTAATACATATTTTCTTAAAATGGTAGAATATCAGCAATACCCGGAAATTACGTGAGCAAAGCCACGGGTTATTAGATACACTTTTATTATAAAATAAAAACAATTATGCATTTTTAGTTCACGAATGTGATATTTTGTTTATTGCTTCACAACATTCATTTACCAGTTTCAAATTTCATCGTACCACTTGTCAGAAATGTCACCAAAAATGAGAGATAGTTTTTTTTGACGAATTTCAATTACGAGGAAACCTTTCGCAAGACTTTTTTCTTCGCAGTAGTCACTGGGACACCATTAATTTAAATCCACTAAGATAATAAAATTGTATGTATAATGATTTGTATTTGTATATTTATATAACTTCCCAACCAATTTTTAATGATTTTCATGTGAATAAAAACTTGTAAAGCAATTTAATTAACTGTGTCATAATACTTCTGATTAGATGGAAATACAAACTTTTCATCAGTAATATACGATGATAAAAATATTTATTATTGCAAAATAATATTCACTGTTCAAATGCAAATTTAAATAGATTATTCATACATGTTTCCTGCTAATTAATGGTTTAAAATAATAATTTTTTAGTATAAAATCATTTTTCTCTTGTGTTAAAATGGGTTGCTAAAATGAGGAATTATAAATATGTCACTTACTAAGTCCGTGCACAGATTTACACAAAACAGCAATGTAAATAATCTTTTTTGGTAGTTTCTAATTTTGTGCCCTGGATAACATGAATTTGGTTTAATTCATACCAAAGTGAATTTTTTGAACAATTTAAATTGATGTCATAAATAAATATTTATTTTATATTAAAAATCCACAAACAGTTTTTAAAATTTAATATTTATCACGCCAGATGGAATAATAAACAAAAAATAGCTCTTATATGTTGTCTGTGTTTAAAGAATTGTATTATATTTCATGGAAATAATATTTACCTTTCGGTTATTAAAAGAAAATATATTTGTATTCAAAATACTTGCGCATCGTTTTTACGAGCATAAAGGCCGGGATACATTCGCAATAGCACGCAAACAGCACACAGATAGCACACACGCACAGAGATAGCAGAGAGCTTGATGCTACATTCACGCACAACACAACACAAAATAATACCGGAAGCATTCAAAAAAGTTTTTTAAATATAAAACTCCCGTTCACAATTTTGGTCACTGAAGTTGGCATACGTGACGTTTGTTTAGATTCGTGTGTTGTTATTGTGGTACGGTTTTCGTTAAAGCCAGAAATATTTTAAATATTTCAAAGTTTACGTACAAAACACAATGAGCATTCAAAAATATATATCACTGTTTATTTCAAATCCGGCTTCCTTAACACATTCAGACACAGACTTCCAAGCATTTAATTTAGCTTCTTCATTTTTGTATCCTGCGGATCCCCTGTCATACAAAATATTTTTACTTTCTATTACAGCTATCAAAAAGCTATCAAATGTGCCTTCCATTTTTATGTTATCGCGTGTTTGAAAACAATAACAAACTACTCAAGTCAAGAGCACCAATACTTTCGTGACAATTGTTCTTTTATAAGCCCACTCGAGTAGTACTTAAAACTGTTTGCTGATTGGCTACCACCATGGTCGCGCACAGAAAATAACCTAAAAGTTAAAAGTTAATGAACTTTCTGTGCGCCGATCCTGTGCTATTTTTCTGTGCGCGTGCTATTTGCCAATGTGGCAGCTCATATCTAATAGTGTATGTTGAACTTCTGTGCGTCTGTGCTGTTTGCTTGCTATTGCGAATGTAGCCCGGGCTTAACTTGTGCATCTAACCTCAAAGCAAGGAATGTAAAGAGTGGGAACTCAATGCTATAACAAACACTTATTTTCTTTGGAGATCCGGGAAATGTGCGTTATTTATAAGCAACTTAACATAGTAAATCGTTAACTTTTCAGATCTATGTTGGCAAAATTGATTTTTTTTTGTGGTCATTCGCTACTGGGAATATTCACCATATAACGTTTAAGATTATTTATTTTGAATTACGAAACAACCAAAACATTATGTAAAAATGCTTCATTTTATGTTAAAAAAATTATAAACTGCATAGCCACAAAGTATGACATCATACCATTAGTTTCAGTTACTAATAACAACACGTGCACGCGTTTGAACAGTCATCGCAGCCATAGTTGTTTCATAGCTACCAAAATCATTCAACGTTGTCAAGAATTATTCCAAATTATGTTTTGCCATTTTACTCAATGCGCCACTCCGTTAACACAACATTTTATAAATTCTGAACTACGAATGTCAGTGGGAATGTACACTATACTGTACATTCCAATCTAATACGCTTTAAGAAATTTCTGTAGTTTTCTTATTATTAAAACTTAATTTTTGATGTTGGCATCTTTTAACCGCACTTTTTTTTTTTTTTCGGTGGCCGTACTCCTCCAATACAGTTGCGCCCGCCGGTATCTAAGCGCTCGGATTTCAACAAAAGGCACCGCCTCTCGATAGAGTGAAACAGAGAATTACGCGCACGACCTTGAAAAAAGCGACGCTACAGCGCTCTGGCGTGGAAGCTGGTAACTACGAGTACCCTCTTGTGGAAAGAAGAGCTGTCTAGCGGCGGAGCTAACAACTACCTCAGTTTTGGATCCGAAAATTGGAATAATAAATCCTATCCCCTCGCGACTTCTATAAGTTATATATATTCAATGATTACACGCACTCCCGGAGTCTTGCGGTTTCCTCCACGCTATAACCAAACACGTACCGTATTTGGTGATTAAGCCCACCCCACACGATGCCCATTTTCTGCTATAACTTCTCTTATACCCATGTTCCTTGGAACAGAAGAAAGAACTCTTAAATCCATACACACGATACACATGATGCTGACAGAAAACCAGCCAACGCAATTGCCGATCCAAGCAAGCTTAGCGGAGTAGGATAAACATGTTGTCAACCTAACAAAATACTAAGAAAAAATAAATTAAAATGGCATTAGTTTATGTTAAAAATAATTTAACCTGGTGAATGATTTTTTGATCTTCTTTATTTCATTTGAATAAATAAATAAATAAATAAAGAGCAAGTTTGAAATTAACGAGATTGTATTTTTATTGGAATGTTAGTTTCAAAATCTAGTAATATAAAATTAAAAAGATACTAAGGAAATTGGGTTTGCTTTACTGTAGTTTATATAATATATATTTATAATATAATATTAATCAGACAGTTAATCTAGATGATTAACATTATTAATTATTGTGTTAAGTTCATTTTAAAAAAATGCTACCGATTAACACATTTTATATAAGCTACTTGATTACTAATTTTACTACTTTGAGAAATTATTACTAAATATATTTGTAACCTGAGACAAAGAAACCTGCATAGTTCGCATAATAAACTTAAATCTAAAGTGAAGGAAAACATCTCGCATTTTCATTTAGGCTAACAGGAACATGTGGGTTTATATGAAAAATTAATGTATTCATTAATAATTTATAGACAGTCGTTTTCTAATAAACATTGAACAAAATGTATTACTAAATATTTTATTCTTGAAGCACAGTATGTATAATCCAGAAATCTACTATTTAAAAAAAATGTAAAAAAAATTTTGCAGCACCAGGTTCAGAACCACATCAAAAATTACCTCTCAAACATCACAACAGCTACCGAGACTTAAATACTTTGGGGTGCAGGCTATATGTTATTAACATTGTTTTGCATTTTCAATACGCACTTTAAAACTTGCGATTACTTGTTTATTAGATTATTTTAATTTACCAAATATATTCCAACTAACTATCATAAAGTTTCATCTGGCATACCATTACGTTTGCTACCTCCCCTAATGTTTACAAAAGGACTATTTAAGGGTTTATATTGCTACACGAGGGTCTGCCATTTTGACGACTCCCGCTTTTGGGTATAGCAGAAAAATAGAACACGATCTATTACGGTTTTGGCTAAGACTTCTGTTATGAAAACTATTATACCCACAGCCAGACCCCTTAGAGGTGTTTACCTACACGAGAGCAGGCGCGCTAACATAAAATAGGTACGAAAACTGCTAAGGAAATGGGTATCTTATTGGTCTGGCTTTACGAACCAACATGCGGCGTGTGTTTAGGTATACACGGAACTTGTGAGCCACCTTGAAGTTAAGTGACGTCAAAGGCAAGCAACCACTGAATATTAATGTGTGCGTTAAAGATAAACTATTTTTTTCGTTTCATTGAAATATAAATACTTATATCTAGATATACATTATTGTTTCAAACATTTATAACTGAGATTTGTTTGATAATTATTTCATTTTAAGCACGGAGTAAAATATATTTGTTTCATCAATGTTGCAACACATGTTTTTTGCCATAGCAAACATCAAACCATAGGTTTACGTACTGCGGTTACAGTTCCTAACCCCAAATATTGTTTACGTTAAACTTCATTCTAAACAGGTTCAGCTCCCAACACACCCAGCTATGTTAAAAGAAAATCGTGTCATTATATTTCTCACATTATTTAATAGTAATTATAGTTAAATCACATCGCTAACCTCTTGTTCGTTTTCGCTCCATCAACTGATACACAAGTGATTTATAACGTAGCAGTGGTGCGATGAATACTGTCCGAAATGTGTGTTTGTACTCAAATATTGCGGTACATACCGTCACAACGTCTGAGTTTTAACGAATAATGTCGTGGACGTAATCACTCAGCTTTTTCCTGCAGTAATATCCACTACCTTTGTTGCTTATCTTGTCTCATATCGCAAAATGCTGAGTGTCCATAATCAACCCACAGGAAATGGCTTTGCTTTTTAGCTTTTTGGTGCCGCTGATAATACCCCGCGGTTTTTCTTCGGGACATCCAGAATAAAGTGTAGTGTCTGCACTGTGGAAACAGTTTCAAATTGACCGTATTTTATGGAAGTGGCCGTGTTTAACTTACTTGTTGACCGTCATCCGACGCAAAAGAAATAAAGTGACTTCAACTATGTCATAGCATGCCATCTAATTATCACGGTACAGGTTTTCATTTTCTGGTGACAAAACTTTTAATAAAACGCAGAAATTACATTGAACGTTTCCTGCTTTTTTCTCCTAGTCAAGAGGCAACAATCTCCAAACGGTTTTTCTTTTTTCTTTTAGCTTCACAGGGCCAACGCATTGTGCTGAAAGCTTATGGATAAATACCAGGCGCCCAGAAACGCAGCGACCAGTATCACATGCATGGCCTTATAGAAACGCGCAGTTTTGAAGACTGGGACGCCATCGTTATCTCGATGAACTCGAGCCGGTGGAGGAGATCTTTGAGGATGTGGCCGAGGATAGGGTTACAGTCTGGGCTGACGATACCGACGGTGGGGGGGGGGGGGGGGGATATCGAACAATGCGATCTAGATGAAGCGACTTACACGCACGGTATCGTCACGGTATCTCGCTCGTGTGCTTGTACGACGGGGGGAAGGGGGGAGGCACAGAAAGATCGAAGTCGAGGGACTCGGTGGAAAGGGGTGGGACAATCTCCTGACCTGGGACTCGCAGAAGAAATATGAACAATTGTCACCCCATTTCGGATGGCACAGGTTTTTTTTACTTTCTCTCTTCCTCTGTCTCCTCTGTGTGTGTGTGTGCGGCATACAGGGGCCCAGCCCCCTTTGCCTTCCTTTGACGGATGCCACCGCGACAAAGAAGTTATAATTGAGTTGGATTTGCCGTAACCATCAGTGTGCCGGTACGCCCGGTCGGAAAAGGGGTTGTTGGGAGAGGTAGGAAGGTTCGCGGGCTACGAAATTCATCCCCACCCCTTCCCCAATCTGACTATTCATCAATTATGACTCCCTGAATCGTCAAGAGATTTCGCGCATTGAGGGAGGAAGGTAGGGGGGGAGAGAGCATGGCGAAATCTCCGAGTTTTGATGCACAGACGCGGTGAGTTGATAGGCGAAAGGTTTGATTGGCGGAGAAGTAAATAGCGCTGTCTCTTCAGGACATGGAACGGTAATGATTAATCAGTTGTGCCAACCCCTCTCCTCTCTCAAGTCCTCACATTTCACATCCATTCAAAGTCAAAAATAAAATAGTTGGGAATAGCGTGCAGCTTTTATGAAGCGTTAACGAGTACTCACGATAGTTTATTGCCCAGAGGCAGCGGTGAAACGGATTTGGGAATTGCATCCATATATTTTTAGATGACGTCACGTATTGAACATTTGTTTTCTCGTTTAACTCACGTCCTGTTTCCTCCTTGCTTTCTTCTTTCTCGCCTCGTCGCACTTTCATCCCCCAATTTCCCCAACTTCCTTCGCCTGCCTCTCCATCATCTATTCATGAAACAATTACGCTTTTTCATAAACAATGCACGAGCCAATTCTTCAATCCAGTTTTTCCTCCTCTTTTCTCCCCGTTAACAAGCATCGTTACGCGGCACAAAATGTCGACGGAGATGAAAAAAAGGAGGAGAGGGGGTGAAATAAAGGGCGTACATGTTCGAGTAGGCGTTTCTTCGACCGTCAACTTTCTCAAACAAACACCCACGGGCGTCGACGTAACAAGCGCGACGCCGCCAAAATGAGAAAAACAAACACCAGGGTGTGAAGTGACTGGTGGCTATCCAGCGTAACAGTACGACGATGACGGTGTAAAAAACTTTAGTCAGTTCAGCTCCTGGGTAAAAAATGAGCGTGTGTAACTCAGTACACGTGACACAAGTGAAACTTCTTTGGCAAGTGTATCTTCTTTGGTAAGTTTATCGTAAGAGGTAAAACGGCACAGAGAAAGAGAGAGAGAGAGAAGAAAAGAAAGAGAAAATTTTTTCTAAATAAACATGAATTAACAAAATTATTTCTCAATTCAAAATAACTGCTCAGGATATTAAGAACTATTGATCAATTAATAATGAATGACAATAAATAGTACTGTTAAAATACTCACACCATAAAGAAAACTGTTTGTTCAAATAACTCTGGCATTTGGAACACGCCAAATCTCTTAACGAAATATGAAATATGAGCTAGCTGCACAGAAAAAAAAATCAGCACTTTTACCAAAGACTTCCTTTGGAAACCAGTTACCAAGATATAGTCTGAAATACTACAAGAAATATATTATAACTTTGTACAACACATGGATGTTGTACATATAAAATACGTTTCTTTAGATAATACCGTGTATTTCTGTGAGCATTTAATACTGGAAAGCTTATCAGGGAACAATTTACAAATATCTTTAACTGTTGGCAGTACTGGGACAACACAAGTTAAATGCCTGGGTAAGAATCTGGACCCAGTATAACTGCATCACTATTTTGTAGTGATACAGTTGTTTTCATATAAGTGTTCAAACTAACATAGGCCTGTAATTTTACGTTAATATTTGTTCCATTAAAAAAAACTTGTGCATGGCGATTTCATACAAATCCGTTAAATGGTTCGGGTGTGATTAAGAAATATTTAAAATCCCAACATCCAAACTTTCACATTTATAAAATTAGTAGGATGCATGGAACGAAAAATTTGAGAAGCGTATGACGCAGAAAGTTAAATAACCTCATTCTAGAACACCCGTTTATTATTTACTCAAGTACTTGGGGTTATAAAGATTTGAAAAATTAGCTCGGAAGACAGAAATAATATTGTATGCTTAATTTTCATGGGAATTTAAGAGGAGTGGATACAATTTTTATTTGATAGCAAATGGATTCCTACATTTATACATTTATTGATTCTTCCAGGAGTCACGATATCTTAAAGTGAATTTAATTTGACGTTTGTATCAGAAATATTTTCTGTATTTATGTACGTTATACTCCATGCCCATAGCAAATAAAGAATCTGAATTTAATTTCCATAGTTTGAAGGCCGTCAGTTAAATTAATCGTGGTTTTAATTATTTAGTTCATAATGGTTACTGCTGTTAATAAGAGAATTTTGTTCTTATGTAGCAGTAGAAGGCATCATGGTTACGTCTAAGCTTATGTATTAAGTCCGTTGGACGGGAGGAAACGTTTGTAGGAAAGCCAGCTTTTTTAGAATTATGGCTAGCAGAAGTGGTACTCCACAAATTTAGGTAAGGTTTTGAAGTAGGTGACAGGACGTATAAAATTCTTGCGTTTTCGCCATCTACATTTGAAGTATAGTGTTCAGAAAAATGTTCCGAAAATATTTGGAATATGTGTAAATAAGGCTACGATTTACTTTTTGTGAATACATAACTTGAGGCCGAAAATATTCGCGGATTTATTTCTCGTTATATAAGAATCCAAACATATTGCTTGTGTGATTTGCTCATAGTTTATCTGAAGGATTCTGAGCCAATGGAAAACCTTCAATCAAAGAAGTATAGAATCGCAAGCATCCCAGTTGACAGGTCTCACAAGTCAGTAGCCAATGAGCAGGTGGCATTTTCCCGGGTATGTAGGAGATTGTAGAGTCCATCCTGGTGGTCGTTGAAACAGCGAATTTTTCCAGTCCATATGTATTACGTTTTCACTTGCCAAACTTCCGAAAAGTGAAAGTAAATAACACTTTAAATAAATTTATTGACAATTTATTACGTTTTCTATAATGAACATTAATCATAAAATGCAAGTAAAAAAATAATTTTTCTATACTTTTACAATTCTAAGTTGTAGTGTTTATGACATCTTGCGACATTTCGTGTTTTTATAAACGACCGTTTATTTTCTTGCGTTAGTTTCGTAGTTATGGTGAGTGTGTAACTTGACACGGACCGTGTAAATAGGTTTGTCCGATGAATAGCGATAGTTAGGGACAGGAAAAATGACCTGTGGGATGGACTCCACAATCCCCTACATACTCAGACAAATGCCACCCGCTCATTGACTACAGACTTGTGAGACCTGTCAACTGGGATGCTTGTGATTCGATACTTCTTTGGTTGAAGGTTTTCCATTGGCTCAGAACCCTTCAAATAATCTGTGAGCCAATCACAGAAGCAATATGAAGGTACAAAACGCGAAATGAATTCGTGAATTTTTTCGGTCTCTACCGATAGTCTCCCAAAAGGATAACAGGTTTTTTTTACTAATTAAATCCAACTAGCTTTTGATTCAAGTAGCAATCTTTACGAATTGAAGTGGAAGGAACTTGTTCATCAGTTTCTGTGATAAAAGTATTTACACGTTGAATCATCATTCCTAAATTATTTATTAATTAGCAATTAATAGATACCTTACGAGCAAAATTACGTTATTTTACGGTACCAGGCTTGACTACGTACACAAACAAGTCGGTATTTTTTTTTATTCGCTGCTATGGCATTTACTTTCTGTCGGGATTGCATATGGTTGGATTTTACAAAGTTTGGTATGTAATTTTTTTTAGGGGTGGGGTTAGAGTGTCTAATTACCCATATCAAATTGCAAATGTTATTCAAACTTACAATAGTACACACTCAAGCTTGTCTCCACTTGCTGAAACGACCATAATAGGTAGTAGTTTTTCCTGTAATAACACTGATTTGAGTAGTTTCTAGCATTTCGTGGCTTTTGTGCTTTTGTACCTAATGTCAACGGTTTTTTTGCAGACTAAGGATTTTTTTTTACCTTTGACCATCATTTCCATCATATATTTTTTTATATAGCTTATCAGCCGTGAGCCTTGGAAACAAAAAACTTCATTATACGGTGGTAGTGTTGGCACATTACCTTTTGTAGAAAATAACCATTCAGCCACAAATGTATTCAATGAAAAAGTTCCCGGGTTCACTGGCGTGTAAGCCAGGTTAATAGTACTGTGTTCACTAATGCGTTCGGGTTACTTGCGTGTCCATTGTAGCGATTGCGTTCAAAGTGTTTAGGCTACTTTTTCGCAACTTTTTGGCATCCCTCTAACCTAAAGGCCTTTTTCATATCATAACAGACGCCACGTAATGTATTAAATTTAAATTATCCAATACTCAAATGCAACTGAAGTGGTAACAATACAAACTAAAAATATTAAAAAAAAAAAACATTTAACACACAATTCAATCTCTTAAAATATGTATTAAAATATATTTGTTCGGGGAATTTTTTTTTAAATATTGAGTTGAAAAAAAGGCATGAAAACATTTTTTATAATTGAAAGATTATAAATTTTTAATATTTACTAATCGATAGGGACCGGAAAAATTCGCGGGTTCAATGACCTCCAGGATGAATTCCATAGTTCTGCATACACTTGGTCAAATATCACCCACTCATTGGCTGCTGTCTTGTGAGACGTTCCAAAGTAGCAGCCTGTGATTTGATAAAGCTTTGGTTGGGTGTTTCTCATTGGCACAGAGTCATCCAGGTGAGTTGTGAGCCAATAGCAGAGGCAGCACTGAGGTATAACTATTTGTATTTTAGCCTATCGCGAAATTAATTCGCGAATTTTTCCTGTCTCTACTCATCGATCGTTTTATGAACCATCAAACGACGGAAAAGTAATGGGGTCATTCTAAAAGCGGTAATATTATATTTACAGCGTTATAAAGCAGTTTTTAAACTAAAACATCTGTAAGAATCTTTTACGTTTAGGTGACGTCATATTCAGTTATAAAGACGGAGTTCGATAAGAAAATCGACAGAAACCTCCCGGTGTTAGGCTGGGTCTCACATCCATGTCGTGTGTTGATTGGCCAGGCCTCACTTCATCTTCTCTCGGTCAGATGTTTCGGTAATTAGCTTCTGTCCCTTCGAGGCGTGTCGAACATTTCCGCGGTACAGACGGCAAGTTTCGCTGCAACTGCACAAACATTCGCCTCTTCCAGACCTTTGCAGGTCTCTCAAAGTTGTATGTTACTGTCGCAGTTGCAGAGGTGTCGAGAAACGGTATGCCAGTGCTTGTCAGAAATGAAACCCGCAAGATGTTTATGGACGGTTATGTTGCACATTAGCGAGCTGACATCTAAGTGATAATTTTCTTTTCAAATTGCAATTCTTAAGGAGCAGGTGGGTTTCCTGTTGGCTCTGCTGTTGAGGTCACTCACCCCGGCCTCCACTGTCGCGTCGGGACGGGAGTAAATTGGCTTCCCTGCGTCTTGCGTCTTGTGCACGACTTCGCCGCGAGGCTCCTCCCCCTTTTCCTTCTTTCTTTCTTCCGTCAAACCCCTTTTTGACCCCGACGATCGCAGTTTGCCCGCTAACAGCGCCAGACTCTTCCCTTCTTCGCCGTCGTCCACCTTCGCTGCCGGCTTGTTTCCACGTTCACCGCGACTTTCCCGCCTTCCACCCTCCCCTACCCCTCTCCTTTACTATCCTGACTTACATACATTTCTTGCTCTAACTAGCCCTCATAATTTTTCATGAGTAGAGACCGGAAAAATTCGCGATTTCAAATCCCTAAAGAATAGATTCCATGATCCGCTGTGCACTCGTGCAAATTACACCTGCTGATTGGTTACTGACTCGTAACACCTGTTGACTGAAATGATCGTGATTCGCTAATTATTCTTTTGTAAAAGATTTTTCATTGGCTCAGAGTCCTTCAGATAAACTGTGGCCCAATCACTGAAGCAAAATAATGTCAAAAGTATTTGGACTCCATCCTATCGCGAAATGAATCCGCGAATTTTACAGGTCTCTACTCATGAGTAGAGCCACGGAATTTTCGTGCATTCATTTTGTCGCAAGCTAGAATGCAAACCTCCACACTGTCGCACTGTGTACATAATTGGACCGCAGTTACTTGGACACGCCCCTCTACGACCGTGAGCCAACGATGTCCAGCTAGGAGAGAAGTAAGCAAATCAGGTAGTGCCAAATAACAAGGATAAAAATGTTCTCGCTAAGAAATCAACCAATGGGAAAGTAAACATGGGTCGAGCACACCTATAACTTTGATTTCTATCCTGAGGCCAGAGGAATCCGCGAAATTTCCGGGACTCTACTCATGAGTTTTAAGCAAAATAATACAATATAAATGTAAACATAACAAAACCTCTGTATGGTTTCACACTCGTACGAGATCCGGCGAATATTTAATTGCTTCTACCCTTCCTTCCCCTCCCCGCTACATCATCTTTACTATCCTGACTTTTCCCTGCGCAAAGATGTGTGACATCCAACCTCGGTGAAGGGCAAATTCGTGTGTTCTCACGCTGCAAATGCTCTTGTGAATTGAAACTCGGACACATTATCTAACTAAGAGCCATCTAAAATAAAGCCCCTTTTTCTCTGATCGAGTCAACCCGGTTCAGATTTTGAACGTGTGTAAACTACCCGGAGTTAACGTTCCCGAACGTAGAGTGAACTTTTAACGGTAATCGAGTTGACCCGGTGGTGTTTTCGCAAGCGTACGTCGCTTCTCCGAGTGTACGTGCATGTTTGCACGTGTACCAGAGAGAGAGGGAGAGAGAGAGTATGTAAGAGAGAGGGAGTCAAGGCGTGGGCAACAGGGCGGGATGCTAATTGTGTGGAACGACCTTGTTAGCAGGTCCTGGTGATGAGGAGAGGGAGACATCGTCGAAGCGTCGGTCTCCCGGGCCCACAAATAAACCATTTCCGCCCGCGCCGCGCACGGTTCATTGTTGGCGGGCATCAGGCTTCACTCACGTCGAAGGGCGCGCGGGTAGGGGGAACTGGAATTACGTCGTTTAGGGCGCTGATTGGGCGGAGGAACAACGTCGGCCGAGGGGTCCGTTCCAGTGTTGTCAGATCGGCCGCAAAGTAGCGGATTGAAGCAGAAACGATTGCTGGGTGGTAGAGACCGGAAAAATTCGCGAATTCATTTCGCGATAGGCTAAAATACAAATCTTTATACATCAGTGCTGCCTCTGCTATTGGTTAACAACTCACCTGGGTGACTCTGGGCCAATGAGAAACACCCAACCAAAGCTTTATCGAATCACAGGCTGCTGTTCTGGAACGTCTCACAAGACAGCAGCCAATGAGTTGGTGGCATTTTGACCGAGTGTACGTAGAACTATGGAGTTCACCCGGCAGGTCATTGAACCCGCGAATTTTTCCGGTCCCTACTGGGTGGCATGCATTTTTTCGCGAAATGAACTGAACGCATATTAGACTGCAACAAGGTACACCCGCACCTGTGGTTTCTTCCTTGTGATTGGCGGTCGTCTGCGAGAGAAATCGTCGTTGCCTTTTTTGACCGGAGCCACTCCGGACGCGTTTGCTTCCACACTGAATAACTGTGATTGGTGTTGTTACAACCGATATGTGCCTGGGAGAAACTCGCCCAATCACGGAACACAGACGATGCTACAGTGTTTTAACTCTCATCTAGTCTCAGCATCTTTCCGCAAAATCTGCATGCACCTAACGATTGCTTCGCGAATTCATTGCGTAGCAAAGTAGACTTTAAGCACATGTGCATCTGCTTCGCGTTAGTGATTGGACTACGTGCTCTTGACACGCTTTTGAAGACCTGGTTACCAATCACTTGTGACATAGTTACTGACCAATGAACATTCTAAATAGTCTTTATTAGGTATCGGGAAGTATCCTGGAGTGAAATGAACCCGCATAACTATCACGGGTGTGGCTATTACAATTGCTAATTTTTTGACATTTTATTTGAGGTGATTTTTGGAATATTTAGATTTGTACTTTCATCTCGTAGCTACAATATATGTTCAAAATTTCATTCGTTTGGATGACTACTTATAAATTATTTGACTGGGGATTTGGTGAGCTTGAGTTGTTGGTATTATTCCATTAAAAATCAATTAATCGTACAAATTGATCACTGTGATAAACCAAATGTATATATTCCAGGAGTAGGCTTTATTTCATAGCTCATAAAGTTGACAGTTTGTTTGAAAAAAAAAATGTTCGCATTGTTTCTTGTCAATTTTTACATCACGGTAATTTTTTTAAAACAAATATTTTTATTCTGTAGTATTTAAAAAAAAAATTCTTAAGGCTTGGTCACGTGCGCCATGCTGGTAAATTCAGTTTCTTCTGATTGACTTTCGTTTAAAGCTAGTTCTGCAATTTTATAACGGTAGCTATCTTTCATCTATGTTCCATCACAATTTTTTTCCCACCAGATTATAACCAAGCATAATCAAATAGCAGTATAAAAAAGTCGCACTAGTGTTTATAAATTTGATCACCTGCATGACATTTTACATCTCAAAAAAAAAGTTTAGTAAATTATGTGGTGACGAAATTTACACCCAAACAACAAATGCAAAGAGATATCTATCATGATAGATTAAAAGGAACAGCCCTTAGATAACAACAGACAATGATAATAAACTCATGTACTAGGATGGCGCGAGAGACCCGAGCCTTAATGTTTCGTTCTTGATAGTTTTTGCAGAAAAGTTAAGCTTATCAAAGGAGTTTTTTTATAACTTCAGTCGAAACCTATGATGGTTCTTGCAATGGGGAATAGTGACTCAAGATGTTATTTTGGACATACGCCTTTGCTGGTTGCACTGTAAGTCATAAGTAGAGACCGGAAAAATTCGCGAATTCATTTTGCGATAGGCTAAAATACAAATAGTTATACCTCGGTGCTGCCTCTGCTATTGGCTCACAACTCACCTGGATGACTCTGGGCCAATGAGAAACACCCAACTAAAGCTTTATCGAATCACAGACTGCTACGCTGGAACGTCTCACAAGACAGCAGCCAATGAGTGGGTGGAATTTGACCGAGTGTACGTAGAACTATGGAGTTCATCCTAGAGGTCATTGAACCCGTGAAACAAGCTAAATTCAGCCGATGTAAAAAAAAAATTAAAAACATAAACATCATAGAAAATTCCACGGAAGGAATTTGTCTAAAAATTATAACAACACAGGCGAACACAATGTGTATTACAAATGACGAGACAGTAGCAACAAGTACAGTAAATGGAAGACGAAAAAAGACTTTGTACAACACAACGATAAACAAACGAACCCAACGATGACACTTAACTGATAATGTCGACAACAAAACTATAAAACACAGAGACGCACAAGTGAAACCCAGTGACATTAGGAAACAGATATTCTGGACGCCACAACGAACACAGCAGACTTCCTAAGACGACAGTTACGACGTTTCGGGAACTGATATCTGTTCCATCCTCAGGCACAAAATGCTGATAGAGGACTAATTAATTCCTGCGCTGTTTAATTTTCTGCGCTGTTTATGTTTTAATTTTTGACGTCGACTGATTGCAGCTTGTTTTTTTTTTTGCGTGTTTGCACGTTAATTTTTTTGTACATCCATCTTTTTTTTCTCGTTATTGAAGTTTCTTATTAACAGAGACCTGAAAAATTCGCGGATTTAATTCGTGAAATGCTACAATTCAAATAATTATACCTTAGTGCTGCTTCTGCCATTGGTTCACTGTTAATCTGGAGGACTGAGGGCCAATTAGAGACCCTCACCCATAGAAGTGTCGAATCACAGGCCACCCAGTCGAGACGACTCACAAGTCAACAGCCAACGAACAGTTGGCATTTGCCCGAGTGTGCAGAGGATAGTGGAGGTCATTGAACCCGCGATTTTCCGGTCTCTACTTATGACATACAGTGCAACCAACAATGGCGTGTATCCTTAAAAATAAACATCTTGAATGTTTCATACTACTACAGTACATATGTTTAATTGTGACTTTTCAGACGCTGAATTTTCTTGATGCCAAACTCGCGGCGAGTCTCGGAGCGGGCGTAATTTAAGTGGACGTTTTGATCGGAACTTGACTGAAGAACCTATAGCATTGTCACGAGCGTGGAAATGTGGCGTCAGCAAACTCGATTGGAAAGGCCGAACTACGCCGTAAACAATTCCTTTACTGAAACCTGTAAGTACTGCCATATTTTCTAGGTTTTCAGTACAGGTTGTTTAGTGCGTACTCTAGTGCATACTCTAGTTCGTTAGTGGCCACTTTTTTTAAAAACAGAATTACAGTCTTGCTCATCTTGCATGCGCATAAGTATATACACATTAAAAATTTTAAATACCACTCAGACATAACATATAGGAAAAAATAAATCCAAATCCTTATATAATTTTAATACCATGCTTAGAGACCGGAAAAATTCGCGGGTTCATTGACCTCCAGGATAGACTCCAATATCCTCTACACACTCGGGCAAATGCCAACTGTTCATTGTCTGCTGACTTGTGAGTCGTCTCAACTGGGTGGCCTGTGATTCGACACTTCTATGAGTGAGGGTCTCTAACTGGCCCTCAGTCCTCCAGATTAACAGTGCACAAATGACAGAAGCAGCACTAAGGTATAATTATTTCAATTTTAGCATTATACGAAATGAACCCACGAATTTTCCAGGTCTCTAACCATGCTATACTCCACGAACCATATATATATAATATATTATATATAGCAAGCTAATTACTAAAACACTTATATTTTGAGTAATTTAATGTTAATGCTGCAATAAAAAGGGTACACTTCTTAAAGGGGTATGTCCGTTCCAGTTCATTATATGGTATATTTCGAAGGTGTACCTACTGCATATTGTAGCCGTTACCATGGTGAGACTTCCGTAAAACTTTTATGTAGTGTTTCGTTTACCTTATATTTTCACAAATTACTTACAAATTGATAAATAAAATATAAACATGAAAATTTGGGCAAGTTCGATAATGGGCAATATCCGACTAAAGGGGTAGAAATTCAGAAGGTATTTTGAAAAAACCGAAAAATCTATATAACTTCCATAATAGGACAAATATCACATACGTTTGAACGTATAACTCGTAGGAGTAATACCAAAAACGTTTGTCTAAAACATTTTTAATGCGCCCAATCATAACTGCAATGGATGGAAAAAATAACAGTTGATGTACAAACAAATTATAACTTTTTGTATGCACACCATCTAATTCATTCAAAGTGTTTGTAAACCTTATAATTTTTATCTAAAACATTTTTACTAAACAATTTTTGATAAGGCAAACCATTGCTGAAAAGAGTTAAAAAACAAGGGGGTGGAAATTTAAAAAAAATCCTTATTTTACACTATTAAGTCCATTTCTTTTTACTGTAAAACCTAAAAATATTATCTACAAATTTCGTCTGAAATTTTTTATATATCATAAACCATTACTGCAAGGGGTGGAACATAACAGTGGTTGAAAGTCAAAAAAATTCCAGACTCCCTTAATATGCAAACTTTTAAATCCGTTTGAATTGTTTGTAAACAGTATAAATATTACTAAAACAATTTTTTTTACGGCAAACCATACCTGCAAAATAACAGGGGTTTAAATACAAAAAAAGTTCATAGCTTTTTATTAAGGACACAATAAAATCCGTTCACATTGTTTGTAAATCGTATAATTTGTATCTAAAAATTTTGTCTGAAAGAATTTTTGATAAGATGAGCCAATGCTAGAGGAGTTTGAAAAAAAAAAGGGTTGGACTATAAAAATTATTATTTCTGTACCATTTTCACTATCAAATTAGTTATAATTATTGTAAAAGTAGTATAGGAATGGGCATACTGGGACTGGCGCCGGCGCGTGGTGTGTGGCCGGTGGTGTCGACCGCCATCTTGGATTGTGACGTCACGGCGGCCATCTTGGATGGTTGTGACCTTGACCTTTGACCTTGAATTTGAATTTGATCCTCAAAAATCGCCAAAATCCGCCAAAATTGGGCAAAATTTGCCCAAAATTCCTCAAAAATCGCCAAAATTTCCATTTCTGTGGAAAAAAAGTTCCGCCAAAAAATCTCAAAAAATTCCTCAATTCGAAAATCAGGATTTCGAAAATCCTCAAAAGTCGTTTTGCCCTAGAAAGAACCCTAATTCCTAAAACTGGCTTAAAACTCCTAAGAGATAGCCGCTTATAAGCCATTTATAGGAATAAGGATACCATGACCGCCATCTTGGATTATGTCGTCACCGATGCATTTTTCGTTACGGCCGCCATCTTTAACTTTTTTATTTATTATCCGATTTAAACGAATTTTTTTTTTAAATTTATAAAAAAATTCAAATAATAAAATTTTAATAAAATATTTATAAAAATCATACATTAACGACACGGAGTTCGGAGTCCTCGGTTCGAACCTGGTGAGGGCAAAAAAAATTAAAAATGGCGACAGGCTCCTTCCCTCACAGTGGACGCAGGCAGACTGACCCCCACCACTTATGTCAAAGTATACATATCGTCACCTAGTATGACGTCATGTCCGCCATCTTGTCTTCGTTGCTGGAGACCACCATCTTGTTTTCGTCGGCGAGAGTGCGCTGACGACATGTTAGTTTAGTTCTTATCCGCTAGAGTGCAGTAATAATTTATTACTAAGGTGCCCGCCATCTTGAAATTTGGACGCCATATTGAAAATCCGTAATTATTTAGCTAGAAATTCGGGAAAAATTTCTAAATTCGTTAAATAAATCACTCATTAATTTACTTATTGATTCGATCCGCTCCTGTCCTTGGTTCGATACTTGATCGATGCAATAATGTTTAATTTTATGTAAAAAATAATAATTTCAATAAACCATGTTCAACATTCGTAAAGAGACTCTAAATCCTCTACGACCACCATCCTATCAGACATCAAGACCACCATATTGGAAATGCGTAATTTTAATGCTAGAGATCCGGGAAAAAGTTCAGAAATCATTAAATAAATTTCCGATCAATAAACTGATTAATTAGATCGACTAAGGTCCTTGGTACGATCCCAGGCCGATACAAAACAACTTTAATATTTTAAAAAAGCACCACTAAAGTGTAAGGTTCGAGGAATTAAACACCGCAAGTTCTTTTACAAACATAATATTTATTACATAATTTCTATTCTACTACAGGATCACTTACGAAAGCCAGCAATCTTATAATCATTTAGTTCCGCAGCGGTGTGAAATGACTAATTCTTAGCTCCAATCGGTTTATACTAGACAGAGTCCAGCCAGAACCTTTACAGACATAGTCCACCTCTTCTTGACAGAGTTTCTGGATACCGTTTTTAACAGTTTGCTTCACATCGTTAGAACTGTAAATTACTGCAGCCGATGTCTTGAATGCACACTTCTTCACTTTGTCATCGAACGGACATGGCTTTCCATATATACAGTCCAACCACAAGTTATATTTCAAAGGTCCGTTTGTTGCTACATCATCAGTAAGCTGATTGATTATCTTCTGTCTGATATCGTCAAGAAAATTACAAATGTCCTTCGACTCACCGAACGTATTTAGATAATAGTAGTCTTTCAAAGTTCCACGAAATGCAGACTGCGCCAAGTAGAAGCCATTATCGTTCACTTGTAATGCTCCGAACACAGTCTTAGGTTTAGTTCCATGTTCAGACGTCATAACAATCGGTTGCTGGGCATCTGTTTTTTTGGTTGTACGCTTTCGTGTCTCCAATCTAAAGCGAGGAGCCGAAATGTCGGCAGGTAGTTCAGCAGTAGGAGCACAGACTCCACCTTTACATTTTTTCGCATGATGTCGCAAACTGTCAATTCGAGTAAACCATTTAAGGCACTCATCACATCGAAACTTCATGCGAGAAGGATTCTTCGTGCATTTGCTCCGCTCATGTCTTCGTGCATCATGGGAAAATGCGAACGACGTATCACAGTAGCTGCAAGGATACCGTGGTGATGAAGACGATCCTTTCAGACCCGATCCAGATACAGACATTGCAACAGTAGTACCATTTCCAGGCATTCTCTTATGCACATCGATGCATCGTTGTTGCTCCGAAACCTTTACTTTCTGCCGCACAGCAGGACCTTTGCATGCCTTCATGTGCGTTTTCATATTATCTTTTCTGGCAAACTGCTTATGACATTTCTCACAAACAAACATTTTACGATATAGGTTCTTGGCACATTCGCTCCTCTCGTGTCGCCGGGGCATTGCTGTTGTTTGAGAAAATCTTGTCGCAGTAACAGCACCGATGTTCGCTAGTTGTCAAATCAGCATCCATTGAAGTCTCCATCGAGGTCGTATCGTCGATCGTCGTGGTTTCCTGCACATCCAGCTCAGTAGTCATTAAGCTATCTTCTGCTGGTGGTATCACATCTGTTGAAATCTCCTCCAATGTCGACGTCGTCGTCGTTGCCAACGGGATCTGCTCCACCATTGTCGTCGCTGACGTCAAGGTTCCCGTAGACGATGGTACAACGTCCATCGAGTTCGGCGTTAAAGTCGGTAAAGATGCCATCGAGTTCTCAAGAACAGGTAATTACACGACTTATGCACCAGATGAAATAATCTAGGTGATCCTTACACCGTCGACGACAGTAACAAACTGAGCGACCTGCTGTCTAGGACTCGCTTATATACATGCACCGGATGGAATAATACGCAAGTCAAATCAAGAACCATTTACTATAATACTAGAGTCAAAACAACATTAAAAATAGAAGGACCATCAACGAAAAGGCAGCACATTTGGAAGCACCGACAACGAAAAGGCAGCACATTTGGAAGCACCGACTACGAAAAGGCAGCACATTTGGAAGCACCGACTACGAAAAGGCAGCACATTTGGAAGCACCGACTACGAAAAGGCAGCACATTTGGAAGCACCGACAACGAAAAGGCAGCACATTTGGAAGCACCGACAACGAAAAGGCAGCACATTTGGAAGCACCGACAACGAAAAGGCAGCACATTTGGAAGCACCGACAACGAAAAGGCAGCACATTTGGAAGCACCGACAACGAAAAGGCAGCACATTTGGAAGCTCCATCAACAAAAAAAAAAAGGCAAAAAGGAAGCACAAGTTACGAGATCTATGTCTTAGTTAGAAATCAGAATACAAGAAATAAAAACATTAAATTCTTATAATTTAAATTATTTATTTTATTGCTTTACATTAAACAAATGCAAGTAAAACAAGCCATTATTGTATGTAGCCAGCATTCCTCAGTTCCTTGAGTATGAAGGATATTTCTTTGATGCACGAATAGTTTCCTGCACAAAGCGAACCATGTAGAAGTCTTAGCCGGTCAACCAATATGTTTGGATCTTTCCATGATGTGTAATCATTCTCTTCTACCACCATCTTCCTTGCACCTTTATAATTATTATGATCTCTGGTGTCTTCCGTTTTACCACCAACCGCAGGGTAACTTTCATGTTTGAGACGGTGATCATCACAAGGTTGATCAGATTTATTTAATATATCACGTCGTTTCCATCGTTTCGGTCTCAGGACACCGCCACATTCTTCAATCTTGGCAGCTTTAGGTGCTTCATCATAGTCTATGTCTTTGTAAACAGCCTCAGAGTCACTGTAACAATCACCGTAGAAGGAATCGTCTTCACCCAATTTACCGTAATAATTCGATGTTGATGATGTTGAAGTGTCTTCATCGTCTTCATGCTTCCTTTTTAGGAGTCCATCATTTTTACAAAGTAGGAAAGATCTACTTGAATTCGGCTGGAATATATTCTCACTTTTCACGTTAAGGATTCTTCCATTGTCTTCATTCTTCCGTAAATCATCAACCTCCTTCAATTTAAGTTCGTTGTCGAGATCGGAAGAGCCAAGAAAATTATTGGCGTAATGCAGATCACTCTTCCTTAGGCTAGTAGATTCATCGTTGTCCTCTAGCCTGTACGCAGGCTTGGCGCTACAAGTTCTGCCATGTCTTTTTAGGCTCTCTCTCCGCGTAAACGACTTGCTACATCTAACACAACTTATCATATTGCGCAGTGGATTTTTAACACAGTCATTCTTCTCGTGTTGTCTTTTATTCTTTCTCAAGATAAACTCTTTACTGCAAAACTTACACCTATGTTCTTTCGATACAGCGTCAGATCCCAAATCGGAATTCATATTAGTTACTGAGACTAACGTCCGATACCAATTGAGTGTTTTAAATTAGATCCAATACTTAAATAGAAATATTTTCATATTTCATCAGCGAGAATTAATATATCTCATGCAAAAGTACTTTATGCAAGTAGTTCTGCTTTTCAACAACAGATGTCGCCACATGTTGCTTGCAGGTAAATAATATTTAGTTCTTTTATGCGGGATTCGGGATGCTCACTAACGATCGCAAAAGAAGGATGGCTTCGCTAGACTCCAAGGAAAAGGAAGTTCGTCTTGCATGTTGGTGCTCCACAGATGTCTCATGGCGTAATATTAATTTGACTGAGTAATGATATTTTTTAATTCCACCTGATAAAAATATTGCAAGTTTTGATTTAGTAGCAGAAATTATCGAATTAAATGTAACTCCAAATAAAATGACATGTCTCATTAGCCAAAAAAAAAAAAAAAAAATCCATGCAGACAGCGGTTTCTCAGAATAGTCAGAAACATTTGAAGAAACCACAGGAATGATTGCAAGAACACGGGAAAAACCATCAAAATACTGACAAGAATAATCAGGAGCACACGGAGAAAACCATCATAATATTAACAAGAATAATCAGAAGCACACGGAGAAAACCATCAAAATATTGTCAAGAATAATCAGGAGCACACGGCGAAAACCACCGCAAGTTTTCTTTGACATCATAAAATTTCAGGAAAAAATATTTAAAAATAAAAATAAAATAAAAAAAATACATAAATTTCTGGCTTGTACTAGAACTCTATCTTTGTTCAACAATGAGAAGTTCACAAGCTAGCAGAATATATTTATGTATTTTTTTTATTTTATTTTTATTTTTAAATATTTTTTCCTGAAATTTTATGATATCAAAGAAAACTTGCGGTGGTTTTCGCCGTGTGCTCCTGATTATTCTTGACAATATTTTGATGGTTTTCTCCGTGTGCTTCTGATTATTCTTGTTAATATTATGATGGTTTTCTCCGTGTGCTCCTGATTATTCTTGTCAGTATTTTGATGGTTTTTCCCGTGTGCTCGTGATTATTCTTGTCAGTATTTTGATGGTTTTTCCCGTGTTCTTGCAATCATTCCTGTGGTTTCTTCAAATGTTTCTGACTATTCTGAGAAACCGCTGTCTGCATGGATTTTTTTTTTTTTTTTTGGCTAATGAGACATGTCATTTTATTTGGAGTTACATTTAATTCGATAATTTCTGCTACTAAATCAAAACTTGCAATATTTTTATCAGGTGGAATTAAAAAATATCATTACTCAGTCAAATTAATATTACGCCATGAGACATCTGTGGAGCACCAACATGCAAGACGAACTTCCTTTTCCTTGGAGTCTAGCGAAGCCATCCTTCTTTTGCGATCGTTAGTGAGCATCCCGCATCCCGCATAAAAGAACTAAATATTATTTACCTGCAAGCAACATGTGGCGACATCTGTTGTTGAAAAGCAGAACTACTTGCATAAAGTACTTTTGCATGAGATATATTAATTCTCGCTGATGAAATATGAAAATATTTCTATTTAAGTATTGGATCTAATTTAAAACACTCAATTGGTATCGGACGTTAGTCTCAGTAACTAATATGAATTCCGATTTGGGATCTGACGCTGTATCGAAAGAACATAGGTGTAAGTTTTGCAGTAAAGAGTTTATCTTGAGAAAGAATAAAAGACAACACGAGAAGAATGACTGTGTTAAAAATCCACTGCGCAATATGATAAGTTGTGTTAGATGTAGCAAGTCGTTTACGCGGAGAGAGAGCCTAAAAAGACATGGCAGAACTTGTAGCGCCAAGCCTGCGTACAGGCTAGAGGACAACGATGAATCTACTAGCCTAAGGAAGAGTGATCTGCATTACGCCAATAATTTTCTTGGCTCTTCCGATCTCGACAACGAACTTAAATTGAAGGAGGTTGATGATTTACGGAAGAATGAAGACAATGGAAGAATCCTTAACGTGAAAAGTGAGAATATATTCCAGCCGAATTCAAGTAGATCTTTCCTACTTTGTAAAAATGATGGACTCCTAAAAAGGAAGCATGAAGACGATGAAGACACTTCAACATCATCAACATCGAATTATTACGGTAAATTGGGTGAAGACGATTCCTTCTACGGTGATTGTTACAGTGACTCTGAGGCTGTTTACAAAGACATAGACTATGATGAAGCACCTAAAGCTGCCAAGATTGAAGAATGTGGCGGTGTCCTGAGACCGAAACGATGGAAACGACGTGATATATTAAATAAATCTGATCAACCTTGTGATGATCACCGTCTCAAACATGAAAGTTACCCTGCGGTTGGTGGTAAAACGGAAGACACCAGAGATCATAATAATTATAAAGGTGCAAGGAAGATGGTGGTAGAAGAGAATGATTACACATCATGGAAAGATCCAAACATATTGGTTGACCGGCTAAGACTTCTACATGGTTCGCTTTGTGCAGGAAACTATTCGTGCATCAAAGAAATATCCTTCATACTCAAGGAACTGAGGAATGCTGGCTACATACAATAATGGCTTGTTTTACTTGCATTTGTATAATGTAAAGCAATAAAATAAATAATTTAAATTATAAGAATTTAATGTTTTTATTTCTTGTATTCTGATTTCTAACTAAGACATAGATCTCGTAACTTGTGCTTCCTTTTTGCCTTTTTTTTTTGTTGATGGAGCTTCCAAATGTGCTGCCTTTTCGTTGTCGGTGCTTCCAAATGTGCTGCCTTTTCGTTGTCGGTGCTTCCAAATGTGCTGCCTTTTCGTTGTCGGTGCTTCCAAATGTGCTGCCTTTTCGTTGTCGGTGCTTCCAAATGTGCTGCCTTTTCGTTGTCGGTGCTTCCAAATGTGCTGCCTTTTCGTAGTCGGTGCTTCCAAATGTGCTGCCTTTTCGTAGTCGGTGCTTCCAAATGTGCTGCCTTTTCGTAGTCGGTGCTTCCAAATGTGCTGCCTTTTCGTTGTCGGTGCTTCCAAATGTGCTGCCTTTTCGTTGATGGTCCTTCTATTTTTAATGTTGTTTTGACTCTAGTATTATAGTAAATGGTTCTTGATTTGACTTGCGTATTATTCCATCCGGTGCATGTATATAAGCGAGTCCTAGACAGCAGGTCGCTCAGTTTGTTACTGTCGTCGACGGTGTAAGGATCACCTAGATTATTTCATCTGGTGCATAAGTCGTGTAATTACCTGTTCTTGAGAACTCGATGGCATCTTTACCGACTTTAACGCCGAACTCGATGGACGTTGTACCATCGTCTACGGGAACCTTGACGTCAGCGACGACAATGGTGGAGCAGATCCCGTTGGCAACGACGACGACGTCGACATTGGAGGAGATTTCAACAGATGTGATACCACCAGCAGAAGATAGCTTAATGACTACTGAGCTGGATGTGCAGGAAACCACGACGATCGACGATACGACCTCGATGGAGACTTCAATGGATGCTGATTTGACAACTAGCGAACATCGGTGCTGTTACTGCGACAAGATTTTCTCAAACAACAGCAATGCCCCGGCGACACGAGAGGAGCGAATGTGCCAAGAACCTATATCGTAAAATGTTTGTTTGTGAGAAATGTCATAAGCAGTTTGCCAGAAAAGATAATATGAAAACGCACATGAAGGCATGCAAAGGTCCTGCTGTGCGGCAGAAAGTAAAGGTTTCGGAGCAACAACGATGCATCGATGTGCATAAGAGAATGCCTGGAAATGGTACTACTGTTGCAATGTCTGTATCTGGATCGGGTCTGAAAGGATCGTCTTCATCACCACGGTATCCTTGCAGCTACTGTGATACGTCGTTCGCATTTTCCCATGATGCACGAAGACATGAGCGGAGCAAATGCACGAAGAATCCTTCTCGCATGAAGTTTCGATGTGATGAGTGCCTTAAATGGTTTACTCGAATTGACAGTTTGCGACATCATGCGAAAAAATGTAAAGGTGGAGTCTGTGCTCCTACTGCTGAACTACCTGCCGACATTTCGGCTCCTCGCTTTAGATTGGAGACACGAAAGCGTACAACCAAAAAAACAGATGCCCAGCAACCGATTGTTATGACGTCTGAACATGGAACTAAACCTAAGACTGTGTTCGGAGCATTACAAGTGAACGATAATGGCTTCTACTTGGCGCAGTCTGCATTTCGTGGAACTTTGAAAGACTACTATTATCTAAATACGTTCGGTGAGTCGAAGGACATTTGTAATTTTCTTGACGATATCAGACAGAAGATAATCAATCAGCTTACTGATGATGTAGCAACAAACGGACCTTTGAAATATAACTTGTGGTTGGACTGTATATATGGAAAGCCATGTCCGTTCGATGACAAAGTGAAGAAGTGTGCATTCAAGACATCGGCTGCAGTAATTTACAGTTCTAACGATGTGAAGCAAACTGTTAAAAACGGTATCCAGAAACTCTGTCAAGAAGAGGTGGACTATGTCTGTAAAGGTTCTGGCTGGACTCTGTCTAGTATAAACCGATTGGAGCTAAGAATTAGTCATTTCACACCGCTGCGGAACTAAATGATTATAAGATTGCTGGCTTTCGTAAGTGATCCTGTAGTAGAATAGAAATTATGTAATAAATATTATGTTTGTAAAAGAACTTGCGGTGTTTAATTCCTCGAACCTTACACTTTAGTGGTGCTTTTTTAAAATATTAAAGTTGTTTTGTATCGGCCTGGGATCGTACCAAGGACCTTAGTCGATCTAATTAATCAGTTTATTGATCGGAAATTTATTTAATGATTTCTGAACTTTTTCCCGGATCTCTAGCATTAAAATTACGCATTTCCAATATGGTGGTCTTGATGTCTGATAGGATGGTGGTCGTAGAGGATTTAGAGTCTCTTTACGAATGTTGAACATGGTTTATTGAAATTATTATTTTTTACATAAAATTAAACATTATTGCATCGATCAAGTATCGAACCAAGGACAGGAGCGGATCGAATCAATAAGTAAATTAATGAGTGATTTATTTAACGAATTTAGAAATTTTTCCCGAATTTCTAGCTAAATAATTACGGATTTTCAATATGGCGTCCAAATTTCAAGATGGCGGGCACCTTAGTAATAAATTATTACTGCACTCTAGCGGATAAGAACTAAACTAACATGTCGTCAGCGCACTCTCGCCGACGAAAACAAGATGGTGGTCTCCAGCAACGAAGACAAGATGGCGGACATGACGTCATACTAGGTGACGATATGTATACTTTGACATAAGTGGTGGGGGTCAGTCTGCCTGCGTCCACTGTGAGGGAAGGAGCCTGTCGCCATTTTTAATTTTTTTTGCCCTCACCAGGTTCGAACCGAGGACTCCGAACTCCGTGTCGTTAATGTATGATTTTTATAAATATTTTATTAAAATTTTATTATTTGAATTTTTTTATAAATTTAAAAAAAAAATTCGTTTAAATCGGATAATAAATAAAAAAGTTAAAGATGGCGGCCGTAACGAAAAATGCATCGGTGACGACATAATCCAAGATGGCGGTCATGGTATCCTTATTCCTATAAATGGCTTATAAGCGGCTATCTCTTAGGAGTTTTAAGCCAGTTTTAGGAATTAGGGTTCTTTCTAGGGCAAAACGACTTTTGAGGATTTTCGAAATCCTGATTTTCGAATTGAGGAATTTTTTGAGATTTTTTGGCGGAACTTTTTTTCCACAGAAATGGAAATTTTGGCGATTTTTGAGGAATTTTGGGCAAAATTTGCCCAATTTTGGCGGATTTTGGCGATTTTTGAGGATCAAATTCAAAGTCAAGGTCAAAGGTCAAGGTCAAGGTCACAACCATCCAAGATGGCCGCCGTGACGTCACAATCCAAGATGGCGGTCGACACCACCGGCCACACACCACGCGCCGGCGCCAGTCCCAGTATGCCCATTCCTATACTACTTGTAAAATTTGAATTAGCCTATTATCTATAACTTTTGTCTGAAATAATAGTATTTATACGACCTACATGACTGCAAGGGGTGGAATAAGCAGGGGTTGAATGACAAATAATTCATAACTCCCTTATTAGACGCACTATAAAACTCGTTCAAATTGTTTGTAAACTTTTTTTTTCATTCATTAAGAATAACAGAAACAATCTGCGATAAAAATGTGTACCGATTTAATGATTCTATGTCCAATTATATATCGATGGCCATTCACTTGGTATGAATAAAAAAATTAATCGTTTCTAAGTTCAAGCGATTATTTTCTAATCATTTTGACATTTTATGTGTGGTAGATAAGTGTTTCGAAAATAAGTATGTAGGTATGTAGTTATCTTGCAAGATTGATCGATATATAAGAAAATATATATTGTTGGACAGGGAAATCAAGGCAATTGTTTAGAGTACGAATGGGTTTTGTTAATTTTTTCTTTTCTCTTTTTTGATTTACAAGAAACCGTTTTAGCAGTTAGTTTTTAAATATATATATATATATATATATATATATATATATATTGCTTCTAGATAAACCATTTGAATTGTACATTATTAATAACAGGCTTCGGCTATCTCTTATTTCAATAGGTAACTAACGTGTTAAATTACACGCTTGAATGTAGCCTATATCTGAAATCAACACACTTTTATCAGTACACTGTCTTATTATATATACGATTACGTCATTGTAAAATTGCATATTATTTGTTATAGAGTTATTTTTAAGTTATTAAGTAGATGCAACAATATTTATGCATATTGACAACGACCCATATAATTTACATTGTCTTCTTGATAACAGTGCTGCATTAGTTCAACACGTCTTCAAGTAAATGGTAAAACCAATTCAGTGATGCTTTCTAGAACTTCATATTATTTCAGTTCATTTGTGCAGAAAATAATGTAGAGCTATTTTACCAAGGAGAGATTTTAAACAGTCAGGCAGTGTATTTCATAAAGCCGTACTCCAAAACTACACACATATTAGTAAATCAGAAAATTTTGCTCTAGAAGAAATGGATAAGTTTGTAAAAGTTACAGAAAGAGATTGAAAGTTCGCAGTATAACCACAGCGCAGGTAATTAAAATCCCCCGTCTTGATTACTATGACCTAAAAGTGAGCCCACCGGTGTGTTTAATAGAAACATCAATCATCGTGTCGTGTTTTGCAGTTTACCACGGCTAAATAAATGCAGATGCAGTGGTTAGCTTTGTGTTTGAACGGCTTTATTTTCTGAAGCGAGTCGTATTAAATAAGAGTTTTTTTGCAGATTTTTAGTTTAACACTATTGATTTTGGGGCCTACAATACTGTATTTTTCAGCCTTATTTAATTTTTTGTTACAGAAATTGTAACATAGCTTTTTGAGTATTGCCATCTCAACGCGACTTTTCATAAACGGAAATCTTTCTAAACTGTTTTTGCAAACTTGTTTTTCTACAAGTCAGATAACCTAGCACTCTCCGTATAAATACTTGTGAGTATAATTACGTATCTTGAAAATGTATTCTTACATTTTACGTTTGTCGTCGTTTACTTGCATGCATTAAGCAGGACTTTTTTAATTTCATAGTTTTCTTAGATCCGCTTAAATTAATTGATATTTTCAAAACAAAATACCTGTTGACTAGGGATTGTTATGTTCGCTCCAAAAGAAATATCAAGATTGATTTTTATTTTTGGAAACTGTACCTCAAATGTAGGAATAACACATTTTACTTTATTCGAGGATAGGTTAAAACACAAATATACAATTTCATTGAATTCAGCAGTTTTTTAGACAATAAAAATTATTGTTTCATATTAAAATATTGATTTCGTTAAAGCATAGAGCATATATTAATATATATTATCGGATACTGCAGGAGAGTGATGATTATTAATATCATTACAATTTTATTCATAATTAATAATTTATACTATTTTGGTTATTTGCATTATGGCGGTTTAAATCCTAGCAAGTGTGTTTACATACTTATCCCAGCAACCAACTTCTAAAAAGCATAAACGTGTAGTTTAGGTAATTAGAAGTGCTTAAACATTTATCATGTTAAAAAAAGAATTGTGAATATGTAGAACGGCATGAAATCATTCGCTTGATATAAAGCAATAATATTATTTTTCTTCTGTGTTTTTATTTGCTGAGATTTGTTTCATAGTTAATTGTGGATTGTTCGTTTTGTCGTGTAAACTGTTGTGCTTTTTACGTAGTAGTTTGTATGCCAATGTATTATTAGTACATACTTATTACTAAATAGACTATAATTGTAGAAGCATATACTTTTATGCCATAATGCTGTAATCACAACTGGCCTTACAGGTGTCAGAAAAATTGAAAAAAAAAAAAAAAATCGTTTACTGTAAATTGCAGAAATACTTAAATGTTGTTTAAAACTTTGGAATACTGTCACAAAGTGAAGTCTTACAGGCCTTATTGTTTGTTAGCTACGTGAAAGGATTCTCAAACGTATGATTTATATTTTAAAAAAGCGAACTCACTGAAATTGAATATGTTTATTTTTTTCTGGTTAATTTTGGCCTCTTAGCCAAGTCAAACAAGAAAAAAAAAATTTTTTTTCCCCCGTGGACAAGGAGTTGGAATGACAATTACGGTGAAGTAAGGTTTAACTTCACACAGTTGTGCACAAACACTGACTCCCGGCCTCAAAAAAAACAAAAAGCTCCAAAACCACATAACAACGGCTCAATGCAACGCATATCCCTAAACACATTTTTACCGAATACAATGGAGTCTAATGCCTCTTAAAAAAGTTTATGTAGAAATTAAAGTTTTGCACCATAAACAATTAAAAATACACAGCGATATGTACTTATGACAATATCAACAAATATGCACAGAGAAGAACTCCGAGATTTAAAAAAAAAACTGAACCACTTCACACCGACCCATTCCCCACAAATTTGAGTCATGCTGAGGTTTGGTATTCAACATCATAAGCACAGGAAGCGAATGTAACACGTAGGCCCTACATATACATTACACATGGATTTATGCCTGATGTTGGTGCTATGAATTCATTGTTTCACAACAAACCACGGTTCTTTAAGTAGTTTAAAACACTGTGCTTATCTGCGCCCGTCTGTTCGCCTTTTCTTCTAAACTACACAATGGATTTGGATGCGGTTTCCACCATTATTTATAGAATTTATTCCGGAAGGTTAATGTTTATAATATAACTAGCAGTGAAACCCGGCGTTGCTCGGGTTAAGATACATCGCAGTTTTGGACATTTTGGAACTTTCTAGATGAAGCCAGAAATTTGTAGAACTTTCTCAAACATTCTGTATCGATTATAATAGTTTGCACTCATTCTAGGATTTTCTAGATTGTTCCAGATATTTCTAGAACTTTCTAGAACATTCCAGATCAATTATAACAGTTTTACACATTTTGGAACTTTCTAGACCATTCAAGAAATTTTGAGATCTTTTCAGAAGTCCTCATGCATTAGAAAAGGACAGAAATATATGTTTTAACATTTTCACCACACCTTGACCAAGCTCCCTTACTACCTCCTGGATACCAAGGGGTATTTACCACCCCAACGGGAAGTTGATTGGGGTTGGTGGTGATTGAGAAAACTGTGTATTTACGTACTAACAAAGCATTATATATATATATATATATATATATATATATATATATATATATATATATATATATATAGATTATTAACATTAAAGCCAACAGAGAAATAGCGATGCTTTGTAATCGAGTCGTAAACAGACGCCTTTAGGGCGCTTACGTTGCTTACGCTTAATTAAACATGACCGATACATCAAATTAATGTACTACTGAATTTTAAGGTCTTTAAAATGCTTACAAAAAAGTCCGCGAGATGTCTATCTTCTAAGGATGAACGAAATTTTTAATTTTTATCTTCTAAAATGGGTTCAATAAAATATGTATTTTAAACCGACATAATGTAAACCCTTATCAGGTTAAATATGCTAGTTAACTGAGGCATTTAATTGAGATCAATATAACTCTTGTGCCGTATCATATGCAATCGATCAAACCGTGCTTTCTAGCGTCATGTTACTTAATATGAACCTTTTTTTTTCCCCCTACTGTTCATCGACCTCGAGTCAGGCACTAGAATAATCCCCGTTCGTGCTTCGTTCAAATTCGGATCTAAACGACTCCACGTTAGTAGATGGCATCCGCGCGTAAAGCCGTCAGGTTGCTAGTATATCTGCAGCACATATATAAACTTAAGCAAGGTGGTGTATGATATGATGTAATAGTTGTTTTCAAGTAATTTTCAGATTAGTTTTCGTTGCACATAGTTCAACATTTTTTTTTTTTCGTGCCAGGTATTGTCCTATGAAGCACTCGCCCCGTATTTCAGCGCATTGTTTTTCCTCGGGCGTTCGCCGAATGGTCGTTTACGCACCGCGCGCACTTCCACAGGAGTTTCCTTCCCCCCTCCTTTATCCTTCTTTTCTCTTCCCAGTTCTGCGTTTTTTTTAACCCCCCAAGCTGGAGGTTTTATCCCACATGTCGCGCGCGAGGGGGAAAGAAGCAAGCCACGGGAAGGGGAAGTAAGACAAAAGGCGAGACGGTTAGAATTTTAATGAAAAAAATGAAAACCACGTGGTTTTGTTGCGTGGGGGAGGGGGGACAGAGGAAAGACGCGCACGTGTGCGGGAGACGTACGAGGAGGGGGAGTTGATGGAAGAAGGGAGGGTGGGGGGAAGAGAGAAGCTCGATGCCATGACGAGGCGGAGGTGCGCGTCGGCGGTACAAAATAGAAGAAGGCGCGGCGCCCTGGCCGGTGATTGGCCGGCTCGGGCGTCTTCGACCCCACCTGTCCCCGCCCCCTCCCACTAGCGCGACTTTACAGATGCCGCGCCGATGTTTCTCGCGGAAAAACGGGTCCGGCGAGATGCAGTGAGGGGGAGGGGGTTGCGGGTTCAAGGAGGAGAGGGACTGCTCCACCCGAAGAAGAGACCAGCTGTCTGCCATGTTGCCGCTCTGATGAGTGATTGCCGCGTGGAGTGATCGTGCATGCTTACCTGCGGGCTGCGGCGAATCTTCGTGGCCTTATACGTCCTCGGTGGCCCACACGATCACGCGATGCGTTCGCTTCGCTCGCTTGACGAATCAGCGTCAGGTACACTCGCCGGAAAAATGACACGTGCCCAGCGACACAACTTAACTATTTATAGAGACCTGTAAAATTCGCGATTTCAAATCCCTAAAGAATAGATTCCATGATCCTCTACGCACTCGTGCAAATTACATCTGCTGATTGGTTACCGACTCGTAACACCTGTTGACTGGAATGATCGTGATTCGCTAATTCTTCTGTTAAAGATTTTTCACTGGCCCAGCGTCCTTCAGATAAACTGTGGCCCAATCACTGAAGCAAAATAATGTCAAAAGTATTTGGACTCTATCCTATCGCGAAATGAATCCGCGAATTTTACCGGTCTCTAACTATTTAGGTGTTTGAGAAACCTGAATGAAACATATTGTGAGCAGAGATTGGAAAAAATTGCGGTTGCAGTGACCTCTATGATAGTCTCCACAATCCTCATTGACTACTTGTGTGACTTGTACTCTTGGATGCTCCTCTCGTTGAAGGTATCTAATTTGCTGATGGAGTCCTTTTGATAAAAAAAAACAGCGGCCCAGTCACAAAAGCAGGTAAAAGGTAAATGGGTTTGGCTTCTAGGCTATCGCGAAATGCATCAGCGAATTTTTCTAGTCTCTAATTTGTGAGTCACTTTAAAAAAAAAAAAAAAAAGAAGTTACCTAGACATTTTAAGGTTTTTTTTTTTTTTTTTTTCATAATTAGCAGCATTTCAATGCGCGCGAACCTGCTGTTACCAAGATCATCACGTTAGCTATATTACATATTTTTTGAAATGCGTTTTTTCTTCCTATAGGTATTCTCATTTTGGTGCCTGAAAAGTTGTCTAAAACAACAAATAATAATAATACAACGCGTCACCAACCCGTTTCTCTATACTTGAGTTTGAGATGTTAACATTGCATTGGAAGCCAATATCTGCAGACAAACACCCTTGATCGCGAACACACATCTTGGCCCACAATGCATGGAAACTTAAACTCGGTGTTATTCTACGTTAACTCTACGTATCGTTACGTCCAGGCGACGACGTATGTCACCGGAATTTCAGAAATGCCCCTTTTGTACGCATACAAGCGAAGCCTGATAACATGCCTCTATATGATTCTTTGGTAGTCTGGACATATTATAGCCCTCAGTAGCTGGTAATATCTCTATAGTTCGTGCCACGTCTCTTGTCATAAATGTGACACGTTAAAAGTAGTGCCGATGGTCTGCGTATCTTTCTGTAACTGTTGTTGTATCAATAGGGGCATGCAGATTTCGCGAAAAGATTTCGAGACTAGATGAAAGTTAAAACACTATAGCATCGTCTGTGTTTTTTGATTGGGTGAGTTTCTTCCAGGTTAAAATCTATTGTAGCAACACCAATCACAGTGATTCAGTGTGAAAGTAAACGCATCCTGAGTGGCTCAGTAAAATAAGGCAATGCCTTCTCTTGCAGAAGGCCGCCAATCACAAGAAACCACAGGTGCGGGTATACCTTGTTGCAGTCTAATAAGTGTTCAGATCTTTTCGCGAAAAATGCCTGCCCCTATATATCAAAAATGTTTTTTTTTATGTGGTTGTCAGTATTTGTAAACAAACATCATGTGTTACTTCGCGAGTGACAGTAAGTAAATGGGCACCTCTGTACGTCTTATGAGAACTGCTAAATTTGAGACAGATTAATTAATTCGATTTAATACAGAATTTTTTGGGCATACACCAATTGCAGTTTTTGCACGGGTTTTCATGGAAAATATCCAAGAATGCAAATTAAGAAATAAAACCGAAAACATTAACCCACAGCGAACAAGCCTAAATCAGATGATGTCGAACAGATGGACACGACGATGAAGCTAAAAAGGTATCGTGGGCAACACTACGACTACATCACAGACGAACACGTTCAAATTTAAATAACAGACAGCACAAGCATTCGCTTGAAGGAATTCAGTCATGAAAAAATAATAACAGAACAGATGAGCACAGTGGGCTAACAACGACGACACAGTTTCAACAATAACAGTAAATGCAATCAGACAACAAACCTGACCACTGTCGGTCAATGTTCTGAGAAAGAGTTAATGCAAAAAATGTTTTTAAAAAAATGGTTGCGAGAGACTTTTTAACTACGGAGAGTAATTATAAGTTAGTTTGTAATGAGCGGTCCGATTTGTCTATGGGCATAGAAGTACGGGCTTCGAAGTTCGAACTCACTCATTTTCTTGTCCTTACTCTCACTAAATATTTACTTAATGCTATTTTCGAGCAGTGAAATGTCTCGCAAGTGCACATATTAAAAGTAATATGAAATATGTTTGATTTTTTTACTGCTCTTAGGTAATATTGAGTTAATATCTGTCGAGAATATTTGAGATGTAATAAAATATGCAAGATCTCTATCGTTATAAATTTTTAGGATAAGCCTTCAAATAACAGAAGTGACAAAAAAATTAAATAACGAACATGTTGTGTGAGACAGAGCATTAATAAGCATTATAAAAAAAAACTTCTCGGTAGTCTCGTCGTAAATTGAGACTTCTTCCCAGGACAGACAGGAAGTTTCGAGCCAGACGCACTCGCATCTTGTTCCAAAGTGGTTGTGTTTTTTAAAGGTGTAGACGAAGGTGATGTACGTTCAAGTGTGCGCGTAAAATGTGGTAATTTTTTTTTAGTAAGGGGTTGGAACCTGTGTTCCCTGAGGTGTTTTTTTTATACCGTTCACCACACAACGTATAAACGTTGTATTATTTATGAGGGCTGAGCAATTTCTTAAGTAGTAAGTGCGAGCGAAGGTGGGGGAAGAATGGGCCATAAAAATATCGTTGTGAAGCATACCTATATATAAAAACAGGTCCGTAAATTACGGCGCGTGATGTCGTCCTGCACCGTAGTGCACAAGTGTACGCGAGACGAACGAACGGATGCTGGAGAGAGCAGGCGTTCCGGACAGAAAGGAGTGAAGAGTGGGGGAAGGGCAATAGGCGAACCCACGATTATTGCGTGTGTTCATTGGGTAGCATGGTAGACCTGAAGCAAACACGCTGTAATCTTCTTCTTTTCTCCTCGCAAACGGAACAGAAATTAGCAACGTAAAAATACACATATTTGTAAATTTGTACATTTACACGAAAACATCTGCATCACTACAAAATTATGTTCTCAGTAACACTGTATTCCGATTTTTTGAGTTGTCCCAGTAGGTACTTCCAATAGTTAGTCTCAAAGTTATTTGTAAACAGTTCCCTGAATAGCTTTCCAGTATTTACTGCGCGCATTAATATGCATAATAAAGCAAAAAAAAAATAAATTCTCTATCGGAACAGGAATTAAAATATAAAATTGTGCGCCAATTTTTTAAGAAATACTCAGTATGATCTCGAGAAACGTATTTCATAATATATTCGAAAATAATTATAGCCATGTATTGAACAAAGTTACGGTATATTTCCGGTAGTATCACAAAAATATTTCGTGGCAACTGGTTTCCGAAGGTTTTTTTTTAAAAGTACATAAACATTTTTTTGTGCATATATATATATATATATATATATATATACACACACACACACACACACACTTCAATTTTGATCGGCATTGACGACCCTGAGCCAAGTTACCAATAAGAAGAAGTGGTTATTAAAAGTTACAAGCGATTAACACATCATTTGCTTTTTACATAACATTATTTTGCATACAACATTCATATTAACATTATTTTAGATGTTTCACCTTTACAACAATTATCGCCCAATATCCAACATTTGTTAGAATCCGTCCTATATGCAAAGTATTTGAAAACTTAAGTCATCCAACTTGTCAAACAAACATGGCTTCTGTAGTGACTTTTCGGTGACGTCATACCCCTCCAACATAACATGAAAAAAACTTGTGGGAAGGTGTGGGTAAGAAAGTTTGACTGTCTGACAAAGCTATTAGGAATCATAGTATGTAGTTGACATGCTATGACTAGAGACCGGAAAAATTCGCGAATTCATTTCACGATTGGCTAAAATACAAATCGTTATACCTCAGTGCTGCCTCTGCTATTGGTTCACAACTCACCTGGGTGACTCTGGGCCAATGAGAAACACCCAACCAAAGCTTTATCGAATCACAGGCTGCTACGCTGGGACGTCTCACAAGACAGCAGCCAATGAGTGGGTGGCATTTGACCGAGTGTACGTAGAACTATGAAGTTCATCCTAGAGGTCATTGAACCCCCGAATTTTTCCGGTCCCTAGCTGTGACGTAGTTCCGGTCACTTTGTACGTTACCATCGTCATTTTTTAACAAACAAATTACTGCAAAATCTGTGCTGGACCAAATCTGGTGAATGGTTTATAAGCATGATGTAGAATTTCCAACGTTTACACAGTCAGTCCATGTAAACCTGTTTCCACAATACAAACAAACAGAAAAAAATATCTGTACTTTTACAAAAGATTATTTTGTAAACCAGTTCCAGGATTTTTTTTGCAATACTGATAACTTTTTCCAGATAAAACTGAGAATTTCTTACGAAAATTGGTGCATAATTTAATTTTTTTTTAATGTTTCATCAAAGCGCAATTTTTTTTAAACCATGGAAGAGATAATACAATATTCGATAATTGGGCTTAATATTGTTTTATTTTGCTCATAAATTTGGTCAGTTAATACTGGAAAACTATTCAGGGAACGGTTTATAAGTAACTTTAACTATTGGAGGTACTGGGATAAGACAAAGCATAAATGCTTGGTATAAGAAATCGAACCCAGTATTACTGCGAACACTGTTTTCATGTACGCGTACAAATTGAAAAATATCTGTGATGATACATGAATATTTTTGTTCCATTTAGAGAGAGAAAAACAAACAATTCCAGTGTAATGTTAATTGCATAGGTTGACTCGTTGACAACTCATCTCACGCCTCTTTTCCGAAGCTGTGTTTCCGTCGAGATATTTAAGACTTGGAAACGGTGAAGCGATGAGGGACTTTGCGGTCGGGTTGTTAGAAACCACTTCCAGATTGGAGCTATGTTTAATGAGCTGTTTTTTTTTAGTAGACTCTTTCTTCCCCCCCTTACCAGCGGCTGTGGTAAAAGTGTAATGACATCTGCGGTGGCCGTGGTAATGAGTGTCTGGAAGCCATTAAGGCGCTAGCGAGTCATCAAGACTAGGAGTCCGGCATTGTTGTCCACGGGAGGAGGGGGGAAGGGGGTGATATTTTTTCGGGTGACCTTCACGCCGTTAGCGAAGCAGCAGTTTCCCGCTGCAGGAGGGACTCAAAGCAAAGAAGACGAACAATCACAACTCGATACCATATCTATCGTTCTTATTTTATTTACAAAAATGGTACTCTTGCGGACATTTGGAGGCAACTTAAGGTACGATCTCACACGCCTTGTTGATTTTTTTTTAAATTTTGTTGTTACTACTAACAGTTAAGGGCTATTTCTGTATTTCTTGTTCAGTCACAAATATTTCCAACAGATGTTTACCAAGTGTTGTATCATGGGTGTAATTAGCCGCGCTAGTGTTTGCAATTATTTTCTCACTTGCGCGACATTGTACCGAAATTACATCACAGTTAGTAAATATCTCTTTGTAATACTTGTGATAGAACTACAGGTGCAAGAGAGTTATAGTATTTAATTTACAGAAAAAGTCCGAAACTGACAGTAATGTCGAGAAAATATATGGGCGGAAAAATCAAATTGGCGTGTAACACTCCATCTGAACAACTTAAGAAAAAAATTGTTATTGTTATGATAATACAATTTTATATTTTGTGTATGTCGTGTTCACATTACAAATGCATTGTTTTAGTTAAGTAAAACTCGAAAATGTTTAATATTATCCATTGTTGAAGGGAAACAACTGACATTCCTGGAAATTTTTTCAAGTCGATATTATTCGTTTTCTGAAACATCAATAATTGAAAGGCATCCATAGCTACTGTTTACAACAAAATACTTACTTAAATTGAGATATCGCGACTTTATTAATTTGGAGGTTCATTTGTGAGAAGCAGTTTCAAGGAAGAGATCGGACTACGCACAGCCGCCATCTTTATTTACACAATTCGTGGTGAAGATTGAGAGGTTACTCCTCGACAGTAATTGCACATTATAATTCGTTTCCATCAAATTGTTACTCCCTGAAAAAAAAATCCGAATTTACATTAGAGGCACAATTATTTATTATCTAGCTATGTGCAGCGAAACAATTTAAATAAGCGTTCATAAAAACTTTGTATAAGTCTTTAGTTATGAGTCTTTAAACATTTATATCAATAATGATGCCACACACCCACTATGGAAATAGTGTAAACTCAATGAGTATAAAGCTGTAGTTTAAACGTAAGCGATACATAGATTAATGGACTATGGAAAGATTTTAGAATCCTTTTTAGCCCACTCGGAACCGGAAGTTCGGAATGAGGTAGAATCTAGCACGACGATTTATCATTTCTAAATTACAACACTTCAGAACAACACTTTTTAAATGAAGTAGCTTGACTTCTGGGTTATAAAGGCAGGACAGCTTGTAAGAACCTCAGTAGGTAACTGCTCCCAGATGATGATGGCGACTGCAATGTTGACCGAATCATCGGTGAATTATTCGCCAAGGACGCGGCTACAACCCAGAAGCCAAGCTACTTCAGACAATGGCCGTGAAAGCCTGCGAACATTATTATTAACTCTGTGAATGAGTTTCGAGTTATGATAGCCTCGAGTGAGTTGCGAAATAGTTTTTGATGTGTAACATCAGCTCTTGGTGTACGGCATTTGGTGGGAGTGATTCCGTGAGTGCGACGGAAGTAAAGGGACGGAAATTTGTGACAATAACGGTGCTGCCATCTGTGGCGGGTAGCGTGAACCACTGTTCACAAACGAAAAAAAAACAACTTTAAATTACTAACTATTAAATTAATTTTAACAAGATGGGCAGCATTTTAATAAAATTCCTTGTTGAAAATCATGCCCACTGTGTCAGGGTCTAGTAATTTTTTCAAATATTTTTTTCTCTTCTAACGGGGCCGTTCATAGTTGAAAATTTGGATTCTTGACAAAGCCGCTGCCGGCAGCGAATTCTAGCGGCGGGTGCGGAAACTACGTGTAAGTAGTGGTTTAAATGTAGTTGAAAACACAACTTACGTATAGCTATCACGCTCGTCATAGTTTTAAAGGAATTCTAGTTCTCTGGCGAGTACTGAACGCTCACTAACACGTTTTTTTTTTTTTTCTCGGAGCGAAAAGTTCCGTTTCGTCATTCTACCTACAGCGCGTTCCGTTCCCCACCCGGGTCGCCATTTTACAAAACCTTACTACTACAAATGAGGAGCTGCGATGGTGACGCGGAGCACAAGGGGGTGGGGTGGGGGTGATCAGGGGGAGGCAACAACCCCCTTCTCGCTCTGGGCTGTCGTGTTGGGCGGGGGGTGTTGTTGGGGAGGGGGCAACGGGCCCATGTATTGGCAGTATCGATCCAGGCTCTCTCTCGGAAAGTAATTTCCATTTATGTATTTATCGTCGGGGGCGGCGTTTTACATCGCCCAGCCCCTGGGAGATGGATGGATGGATGGATGGATGGACTGACTGCGCGCTCCCGGACGGAGAAAACGACGATGGAAGTCTTGGGGAGGGGGGGGGGGGCAGTGGAATGAAGACGTGCATCAAAGAACGTTTAAAAAGTTCCTTTTGGAAACCCTTGCGGGAGCCGAGAGGGCTTTGGGAGGGGGTTGGGGTGTGGAGGGACATAAAGTAAGCCCCGCCTTTACTTTGGTAATCTCATCTCGAGGAAAAGCGCGTATGAATGCCCCGGTCCCTGGCGCCCTGGAAGTCTAGTTGAGGAGAAACATACGATTCATTGACCTCACCCCCACCTCCTACCTTCTCACGATCACATCTGAAGTTAGCTCGCTCTCTCGAGCTACTTCGCTGTCGGAAATAAAAATAATAATAATAATTGCGAGAGTTATTTCATATTTTCACGTTATTACAGGGTTTCAAGCGTAGATGACCTAACCAAACAGACCTTCGAATTTGGTTAACTTAACCTATTTTGCGAGCATTTGAAACTTATGTACCGTACCTACCTACTTAAGTATTTATTCGAAGATGAACGAACGCGAATTTTCTTTTTGGGGCGTCTGACTCCGGGTATGTGAATCTAAGCTCTGGTCGGGCGCTAAGGGCGACACTTTTGATTCGACGATGGACCATGAAACGAAAACATGTATAAGAATTTTCCGTAAGTCGCACCATGGTAGGCTACAATAGGTAGTAATTATTTTAAACCTACCTACAGTATAACGTTGTGTCTGAAACATTTGTGGTCTATGGCGTACATCTGACAACAGAGCACTCCGAAACAGTGGACAGCGCTGATGTCAAAAATCGAGAATTGGAAAGAGAAAGTAAATGCCCATAGAAATGCACAGTGCAAACAAAATCTGGACTCACAATAATCCGTCGCGTCCGTCCGTCATCCGTCATCCGTCAACAAGCCGAGCGATTCACGATGGTTCGCAAGTCCGTCGTTATATTTCTCCACTTGGGCTTCCACCAACTGACTAGAACGCTTAAGATTTTGACGTGACGTCTAATAAATCGATGAACCCCGGCTGCACACACGAAAAAGTGTCCCGTTACGCACATTGTCCCGTTAATCTGTGTCCCGTTACGCTCATTGTAGGTACGCTTGCGCCGCATCTATCTCTCTTCCACTCGATTGGAACAACCATCGATTTGACTTTTTCGAGGCACATTAAACTTGAAAGAAGTTAAATAGCGAACATTTATAAAGTTATAGTTAAAATAATCTCTTCGTTAAAGTAATAAACATATTTGAATAAATGAGTGCAAATAAAAGTAAATTTATTAATTAAATTGTAGATTACATTTCACTCCTTCTTTGTATACATACAAAATAGTGATAAATCAATAAAAATCATTCAATTTTATTCATAAAAGTATGCAATCATTTCATCAATGTTTTGTTATGACGTTGTCACGTGAAACTATCGTCCGTAAACCGACTTTACAGACAACCAATTTTTTGAGAAAATTTCTTTTGTAAATATTGATTACTTTTACGATCATTTACGCTTAGTTCTAGCGAATTTTTTAAAATTAATTGTGATGCGCTTTTATATATACTTAAATATATTTTCGAGTAACTGTACGTTATTAATTATACTTTTGTATCTCGTTTGGTTTTTATCCTTCAAATAAAGATATTTAAAACGTGTTCAAATATATCACGGAAGCAGCAACCAAACTTTAAAAAAAATAATAATCAATGTTATAATTTTATCCGTATTGCAATCGAAAGTTAAAGCATTTTGAGGTATTGATGGTCGGACGGAAGGAATTTTTCGGGCCATCTGATTGGCTGCAGGTCACGTGGTGAGACTCGCCATCGAAAAATGCTTCACCGAGGGAAGCCTTCTTTTCACAGACGAGAGAGCCAAACCACCGATCGTGCATCTTCGGTTTTTTTGATTTTATTTTGGACAACTCATGACAACTAATGGTCAATTAGGTTAGGCTAGCTACATTACAAATACTTTAAAACATTGTGGACGGTTGATTTGGTTAGGATAGCTACATTAAAGATACTGTGAAATCATGTAAACAGTTTCCTAGCCCTGGATGGCTACATATTAAAAAGGTTATTTGCTAAGCAACCTTCGGGGAACTTCGGGTGTGGCTCTGTCGTCTGTTAAATGAAGGCTTCCCTTCACCGAGTGAGGCGTGAAATGGGAGCACCGCGTCCGAGCTCGCACCAGCTAACCAGCCCAAGACGTTGCAGCCAGCGAGTGCAGAAACATTTACCAGCCTCTCGGCAGGTCCTCCGCGGACAAACCCACTCCCCGGGGAGAGGTTGTTTGGGAACGCATTACCACCGAGAGGAAACACACCTATTTAACCACGTCCTCAAACACGAGGGAAATTTCCCATCCTCCGCTCGGTGTTTGGGTTGGCAATTACCGGCGGTCGCCTGATGAGGCATTAACGCGGCGGGTAAACACGCAGGAGTGTTCTCTCAGCGAGTCGCCGTGCCAAGTCGCGGCCGTAACGTGTCACGTGACGCTGTCGTCAACCGCCTCGCACATGGACGTTCCCACAATACAACCTGCTTGGAATACACTTGTGTGCGTGTGAACCAGTCAGCAAAATTAAAACACATCAATTAAGCGGCTTGGTAACAAGGTCTCCGCTCGCTGGTGCTTCTAGCGCCGTGTGACCCCTAAGCTGTGGACCGCCGCGCAGTCTTTACGTCGTGCATATGGCCGCTATGAGATTTGCGTGGTAACCATAGCATTATGTGGCTGAAAAATGAAGATAAAAGTGTGATGCAATTCCCTTGAGTGCTATTAAGAATCTGTACCGAATGTTTCGTGCTTAAAACATTATTTTGTAAATTCTTACTCGTCTAAAAAAATACAGTTTATAAACGAAATCCGGAAACAGAACTACTCATGCGACCTCGCCGTATTCGCAAATCCTTTTTCAAAAACATTCCCCACTCAGATATCCTGAGCAGTTTTCAAACATATGTTTTTTTTTCCTGAATCTCTGCACACCGTGTGTATGTGTGCCCGGGTAGGCGGGGCCTTATGTGATTACGAACTGGTGTATGTAAACATGCACAACTTAACCCAGTTATTTCGCAAACATGATTACGATTTCAAGATTTCTAGTTCTATGTTGGTTAGGTTAGCAAGTAAAAGTGTGTCTGTTTTGGTGTCATGAACTGCGTTCATTCGCTGTTCGCAGTAAACTGTTGGTCACGAAAAAAAATGAGGCGGTGCAAAATATTTCTCCGAGCAAATATGTTTTTTTTTTAAGTCGATACTATATATAAAATTACGGCAAGTATACGAGAAAGGGATTATTAATGAACAGGATGTCCACGTGAATCTGTAATAAAGTTTCCCTGACATTTCCTTGACTGTCCGAAAACAAAATTTCAAATATCCCTCTTTATTTAAATAAATTTAAATAATTTTTTGTAAATAAATAAAATAAAATCCAGCATCTTTGATCCCTAATGCTGGCGGAGTTCTATATATAAGTACTTAATTTTTTTCTTAGCAAAGTTTATGACTATGCACAAAAAATTCTACATGTAAACCAAAATATCTTTCACAGTCTGAGTGATGGGAGGCGGGAGCTTGACATTTTTCCTTTAATTCAAGTGAATATATATAATTTTTTTACATTCCCCTGGTTTATCCTGACTTTCCAGAGCGAGGGGCACCCAATATGCAACTCAAACTGCTGACGTCTGACTTGTTTAAAACAGGCGGGGTAAAAATTAAAATAATATGTACGTTTAGAAAATGAGCAATTAACGACATTAAAAAAATAAGTAGTTGAGTAGAATTAAAGCAGTCATATTGTTTCGTACTAAAACTGTTACCAGATAACACGAAAGTCAAAAACGATAGCCGGACGTCCGATGACGCCGGTACCAGACGAACCACTGAGTCTTTCCAGGTGGCCACCAGGATCGCTTGAGTTGATGGCAGCAAAATGGCGCCACATTTGAATTTTTAAGCGTCCAACACTTTGGATTAGTTAATATAAATCTAGGATAAGCACTATTTACAAATCCAACACATATCAAAGAAGTTTAATTTTGCTCAGTGGCCACATTCAGAACTCTTCGCAGTCGCGCCCTGGATCCAAAACCCATCCTTCTCCTCGTCCTCTGTCGTGAAAAGTTCAACCCCCTCCCCCCCCCCTTCCCCTCCTCGCCCGTCGGACCTCGCAGTTTCCGGCATAATGGAAGAAGTCCATTTTCCCCGGCGTCATCTTGGGCGCGCGGCCGGTTCGCCTGCCGACCCTCCGTCTCCAAGGTACCGGGAGATGGCCCTCCTCCAATTTACTCCTACATTTTTCATTTTCATTCCCCTCCCCCTCTACTCCTTCTCTCTCTCTCTCGCACTCTCCGATCCCCGCTAGAAATTCCTATTATGCATTCCTTGTCCACGCCCATTTTTTTTCTTTTACTTTGTCATTCTTTCGCTGGAGTTAAAAATGGACGAACGAAGAAGGAGAAGTCTTGTGGAAAGGAGGGGGGGGGGGGGGAGGAGAAAACTTCGCTGAGGCCCCATCTTTTCCCCGTCGTCCACCTTGAGAGTTCGCGACCCCTCCCCCCTTTTTTTCCACCCCTCCTTTTCACCCGCCATACCCTGGCGGAATTTCGTTAAAAAAAAAAGGAAATAACAACTGGGCTGAGGCGAGCGAGATTTGGGGCATTTTCTGGGGCGGAATCTCAGCGTCTTTCCGAACATCGGTCGCAACTGAGAATGGACGCGCGCGAAACGAACTTTTTGGGAGGAACTGCCCCCCCCCCCCCCCCCCTGTGTATACCGGTATTAATTTTTTGAGAACTGTCGTCTTCGAGGAAAGTTACATTTCACAGACTATAATAGAGAAGATGGAAGCTGAAGTATTTATAATCACACCGGTGGGTGAAAAATGTGTATCCGTCCATGCATGTAATGTAAAATGAATGCATTAAAAAAAATACTTCCTCACTGTATTGTAGGAATCAAAATCCTGGCTTTATGCCACTGACTGCGGGGGTCCCGCTAGGGTCAAGGGATTTTTTTTCCTCCAACAGGAGAAAGGGAAAAAGGGAGGGGGGATGTTGGGCGAGCTGCCTCCTTGGCAAGGCGCGCTAAACTGTAAAAAAAAAATATCCTCCTTCAATTTAGGAAGAACTCCGGTTGCAAATGTTCCAGGGATCACCGTAAATTTACTGATACTAAGATCACTTTTAACATGATTTCCAAAAAAAAAAAAAATTGTATGTTAAAAAAAATTAAAAATGGCTAATTTTACAGAAAGAACACATTTATTTGTTCAAGAATGTTCAATATCTTTGTTTGTATTTAAACAAACAACTCGGGAAGTCGAAATAAGGCGTAGAGTCTACGAAGATTCAGTTACACTAAGGCTGGTATTTGTAGTCGAATCTTGAGCAATGTCTTGAGACCGTCTTGACGAAGACGGTCTAGTTTCTCAAGGCAGCGATTTCAATCTCCATGTTTCATAGTCCGCGAACAAGACGAGCTTCATGAAGACTGCATGCTCAAGCAAGAGCTTGTTTGCCGTACTTATGGCTTGACGAAGCACTTACTCGAGACAGCCGAAAAGACACGAGCATACACGAACTTTGCCGATTGAACTGTTTTCTTTAAATATTCTGGTACTATTCACACCAAGCACTGAAACCCCAGAATTTGAGGCTATTTATAGTAACAAGATTTAGTGAGTATATATCACTACATTCGATCTGCGTTTGTGCGTTGATGTGAGGAATTCGTTTATTGTTTTAATACTCTTGAATCACACATGGAAAAATTGATGTTTTGCGACCACAAATATGCATACCTTCTAGTACATCTCAGCTTGTGTCACTTGAGATGAATGAAATTAAGAACTTTATAGACTTTTGTCTTTCCTGTGCAAGTTTAACATTAATAAATTATGACTTGATGTAAGTTTTTGGACATACGCCATTGCTTAGCAATGGCGTATGTCCAAAAACTTACATCAAGTCATGCACTCCCATTGCACAAATCTTTTAAAGATAACATTAATAAATGATGTATCTAACGATTTAATAATACCCTTTTAAAAAATAATAAAATTAAGTTAGCATCTTCAGAACTGTTAATACTGAATCACTACTTGTTTAAAAGCTACCTGTCTTTACAGAATTATAAAAAATATTTCAGGTAGTGAAAAACTTTTTTTTTGAGAAAATGTCACTCTGCTTCAGCTTCAGGATAAGGTACAGTAAATGTTAGTTTAATAAAAATATCAGATTTAACTACACAGTAAAAGAAAATTTTAAATTTAAGTAAGAAAAATGTATGTTTAGAATTATAACAATAAGTTTGAACGAATCTGATAAGGGTACATAGTAAGTAACTTAAAATTTTGTAAACCCCTTTATAAAGTGTTTGTTCATCAATAATATAAGACATTAATTTCCTCATATAATAGGTTAATTTTTCTTGTTCAAGTTACTTGTGATTCTATAATTTAATCGTATTATAAGTAAAATATATAGACTACAGTATGTCTCAAAGCCTACTGCGTATGAAATAACCAAATCATTAAATTGAGCAATGTAGTTAAATATATTATAACAATTAGATTTTAAATATTAATCTAATAAAATTTCTCTTAAAGTTATATTTGCATTTTTCATTTACTGTAACTATTAAAAAATGAGTATTGTGAGTGCCAGGATTTGAACCACATTCGCATTGTTTTCTCAATCTACGGACTTGAAACCCATCTCCCTAACCATTACACTACGAAACCTCTAACGAGATTTAATGGAAAATTATGGCATATCAACAGTGTAATGCCACTTTTTCTTAAATTATTTTTAATGTATTTTGGATGTCACGAATGTAGAATTAAATTTTTTTGATTGTAATATGTACCATCAACCATCATTAAATGCATCGTTTTCCACATCCATTGTACTCGTTCTGTGATCGATACGTAAATAAACGTGTCTGTTTAGCACTTGAAAATGTAACCACTGGTCACAAACAAACACTAAACTCATTTAAAATACATATAAAATTGCTTCAGCACTTCATACAGGATTTATTTAAGTTTAAAAATACGAGGTTCACGAGAATCCGCCATTTTATACATTGCGATCAGAACAAGCAATTGCTTGAGACATGCCTGCAGTGGTCTTGGCAAAGACGATCTTATTCGTGTTCTTAAGCACGGTCTCAGCGACTATGAAACATGCTTCTACGATGGTGTTCTCAAGCAACGACTATGAGACAGGAGAATGCCCTCTCATAAATAAGAAATATGCGACTATCATAAGATGGTCTTCATCAAGATTGTCTTGTTTGCGATCACTTGAGATCATCTCAAGCAACCTCTATGGCACAAAAATGTTAAATAAGAATGCATATAAGAATTTATTGACGAAGGAATTGCTCAAGACGTCAATATAAATACCAAGCTAAGAAATCTTCATATATTTGAGGTGAATTCTTCGTTGGAACGTCCATGAAACATACTGGTTATTCTAACGGTGCACTCCCCCCCCCCCCCCAGAGGGGCACGAGGGGCAGTCAGGCCGCGTCCCGCCGGCGCTGAGCGGCGCCCGCGACTCTCGTCTCCGGGCCGAGCGCGCGGTTCGATGCCCGGGACAGGCAGTCGGGCCGCGTCCCGCCGGCGCTGAGCGGCGCCCGCGACTCTCGTCTCCGGGCCGAGCGCGCGGTTCGATGCCCGGGACAGGCAGTCGGGCCGCGTCCCGCCGGCGCTGAGCGGCGCCCGCGACTCTCGTCTCCGGGCCGAGCGCGCGGTTCGATGCCCGGGACAGGCAGTCGGGCCGCGTCCCGCCGGCGCTGAGCGGCGCCCGCGACTCTCGTCTCCGGGCCGAGCGCGCGGTTCGATGCCCGGGACAGGCAGTCGGGCCGCGTCCCGCCGGCGCTGAGCGGCGCCCGCGACTCTCGTCTCCGGGCCGAGCGCGCGGTTCGATGCCCGGGACAGGCAGTCGGGCCGCGTCCCGCCGGCGCTGAGCGGCGCCCGCGACTCTCGTCTCCGGGCCGAGCGCGCGGTTCGATGCCCGGGACAGGCAGTCGGGCCGCGTCCCGCCGGCGCTGAGCGGCGCCCGCGACTCTCGTCTCCGGGCCGAGCGCGCGGTTCGATGCCCGGGACAGGCAGTCGGGCCGCGTCCCGCCGGCGCTGAGCGGCGCCCGCGACTCTCGTCTCCGGGCCGAGCGCGCGGTTCGATGCCCGGGACAGGCAGTCGGGCCGCGTCCCGCCGGCGCTGAGCGGCGCCCGCGACTCTCGTCTCCGGGCCGAGCGCGCGGTTCGATGCCCGGGACAGGCAGTCGGGCCGCGTCCCGCCGGCGCTGAGCGGCGCCCGCGACTCTCGTCTCCGGGCCGAGCGCGCGGTTCGATGCCCGGGACAGGCAGTCGGTGGTAGTCAAGTTCGTGCACAGAAGTGAACACCTTGTTTCCCGCAATTTGTACGAAAATATATATATATTATCACACAATATAATTTGTTTTATCACGTCAGTAACTAAATTACTATAAAATACGCATTGCATAGTAATTGTAGCTAGGTTTTTCTTAAATGATGTTCTTAATTTTTAGGTTATATTGCTACAAAGACTCCGTTTTCTTCGTTTTTCAAACCATACATCTATATGAGAATATTAATGTATTTTATACTAACTTTTTACTCCACAGTATCGTATACTTGAGATTTAAAAGCGCAATAAGTTATGCTAATAGGAACAGATATATTGTTATCGTTTACACGTCACGTGACCATGTCGATGACGACATACATGAATTTAGGGAATCCTTCTTTTCACAGATGTGAGAGCCAAACGCCCGATCGTGCATCTTCGATTTTTTTTGTTCATTGTAAATAAATATGGTGGTGTTGATAAAATGATAGTGATGGTCGATTAGGTTAGGTTAGCTACATTATAAATACTTTAAAACATCGAGGACGGTTGATTTGGTTAGGATAGCTACATTAAAGATACGGAAAAAAACCATAAACTTCGGAGAACTTCGGGTTTTGGCTCTCTCATCTGTGAAAAGAAGGCTTCCCATGAATTTACTCACTATCCAAACCTTTCCATAGAAGTTTTCACTTCAAAAACAACCCGTGTTTTACAGTTTTGTTTGCATGTGTAGCATCTTAGCTCACGGTATTCGGCATTTGGTAGAAGTAATTTCGTTAATGGAACGGAAATATGTAACACCGGTCGACCCGTGTGGAATTCCGTTGTGCGCACCAAAATCGTATTGTGTGGCATTCCATTCTTCAAACATTTGGGAGAAATGATATTTTGAAGAAGAATAGAAAAAAGTAAACTGTTTTGGTAAAAAAGAAGACATGTAGTAATTGAACACATCAGTACAAATAGCTGTTACGTATTTATTTTTACAAAAGTATTATATTCAAACATACCAATAGTATACGCCTTTACAAAACCTCTTTAAATACAATGATGGAAGTGGTGATGTGATCATAGTTTACTTTTTGAGTGTACGTACCTTCAATACTAACTGATGCTATGAGAAGTAAATGTAAGAGGTTATGTTTGTGATACAAAATATCAACAGTTTTTTTTTAAGTACTATCTTATAAGAAAAGTCTGACATGCCAGAAGTTTTGTTCAAGTGTTTTTTTTGGTGGAATTTTTTGGTTAAGTTGAAGTATCCTCTAAGATAACTTTATCATAACTTCTGTTTATTATGACGGAAGTAAAATATAAAAAAGAAATCTGTAAACGCTGATGTTTCAAGTGGATATCCGATTCGATGTTTATCGAATCCGATTCGATATCCGATTCTATATTTATCGAATCCGATTCGATATCTATCGAAAAATCGACGCATCCATTAAAGGACCTCTTCTTAGATGGTTTTAAATCTCAAATTTTTAGACCGTGGGTCTATTTTTCGTCATCAGCCGGCACGATAAGCTTTAAAATGAGGGGTAAATCATGGAATTTGATAAAGGAATAAGGAAGATCTCGCGGACCGACAGAAAAACAGGCTAGAGAAATAAAATGTAACATTGGTGGTGCCATCTGTGGCTGATAGCACGAACGGAAGCCAAAGACAAACAATATGAGCTGTATTGTAATAAAATTCCTTGTCAAATATCAGGTCCAAAGCAGGGGTTCAGTATTTTGAAAAGTATTCTCTGCTTTTATCGGGACCCGTTTAATAATATAGTTTAAAATTTCGATCTACTAATAATAGTCGAAGTAGCTGTTCCGGAAACGAATTTTTAGCGGCAGGTGCGTAAACTACGTGTGATTTGTGTCAAGATATGTAGCTGAAAACACAATTAGTGTATATTTAGCACGCTTGGTATTATTTTATAGAATACTGCGTTAAATTTCGTGTCTAAAGTTTTTGTATTATAAGTGTAATTGCAACATGAGAACACATGGATTTCGTTTGTTACCGAGGTTGAACATAACACTAGGCGATTTGAAAATGGACTAAATTACATGGGAGTAAAACTTTACAACTTAATATCACAGAAAATAACTAACATAAACAGTTTACCAGTATAAAAGAACAGTAAAACAAATACTTCTAGAATATTCTAACTACTCTCTGAAGGAAATCTTTAATTTGATTGATAATAGAGAAATTGAACTGTTAATTTGTTGAATGGACTTGTGATAACAGCTGCTTCATGTTTTGCATAAAGTATCAAGTATCACTATACAGTTAAATTGTGTAACATGTTTTTTTGTAACTTGCATAATGTAAATATTAATGTCTGCACATACATATTTGTATGTAAAGGGAACTACATGTATAACGTGACATGTTCTTTATCCCGGAGCCTTGACTCCATGTGAGATCAACGGAACAAAAATACAAAATAAAAAAATAAAAAATCACTGGCGAGTACTGACAGACTCGCTCACATTTTTATATAATTTGATATTAATTTTTTTTTGTTTGAGTATAAAACATAATTTAATTTAACGCTTTATTATTATTAGTGACCGACTGCTACATATAGTTTCTTCTGTGAAAAAATAATCGCTGTTTAGCATGAAATTATAATTTTTTCTTTCAGAAAACCAACAAGTATAATGATTCTGCTAGACACTTTTTTATGATCTTTAGCAAATGGACTTTTAGAAAGTTTTAAAAAGGTGTGTGTTATACTTTTATACACAGTTATACTTATATCGTATTACAAATAATTAACCTGAAATATTTTAAACATATAGGTACTATGACATTATGTATATGTTTGTATATTTTTTTTTCTGTAACGACTTAAATCAGGTGTTAAATACTTCCTACAAACAAACTTTGATCTCATTGAGCTGATTAAAAAATTTATATTTAGATGGAACAGTAAATATTTAAGCACAAAATTCTTTCATTCAACATGGCGTCGAATAAATGTAAGAATTAATTTCTACAGGTCGATGAATGCTGCACTATTTATTGCTTATCTTGATTATCTTAATTTGAATGCCAGCATTCAGACGTAGGTACTTTTTGAGTTAACATTGTATCTCGCTATAAATATAAATAAATAAAAAAGTATTGCACGATAGTTTTACTATTATAAAGTTTATTTTTATAGTCTATATGTATTTGTGTGATGTTTACGAAGGCAATATATACGGATGAAACACGCAGATTCTCCATCTTTTCGCGATGACTGCTCCCAAAAAAGGATCATGAAAAAAATCTTATAATTAATGATGGTGTACAAAATAAAAATACTTTTTGTAACAAACCGGCTGTTATCAATATAAAAGCGGGCGACATGTACTCGTCTGCAATCTGATATTGGGATACTCTATACATAGTACTTATCTTGTATTCCTTGAATAAAATATTAAGTTTCAATAGTGGCGTGGTTTACACGCAGATGCAGTTATCTACAGCCACGAAGAACCAAGAAGCGCAAAAATCTGTAAAGATTCGCAATGTGTCGGCCGCGGACATTCGCGGTCTATTTTTTTTGTGGCGGGGGGTGGGGGAGGGGGAGAGATGGTCCGAGAGTTTTGCGCGTGTCGATTTTAACCGACTAAAAGTCATATCTGGGTGGGCGTGCTTGTATGTTTTATACTGCCCATAATGTTGGTCCTAGTATATATATGCTGCATGCTTGCAATAAGCTGAAAAACTTTGAAATACACGGAATTTTGTCCTTAAAACAGTTTTGACGTTTGCGTTCATCGACGCCTTTTCTCACGGTCACGATCTTGCGAGCGCGAGCGGGCTTCTTGGTCTACTGTGTGGGGGTTATGTACGCCCACCAAGCGCGGCTCCAGAAGGGGGGCGGTGGGGGCGATAGCCCCTCCCGAGACCAATTTTATTGATTAGTGTATATTTATGTTTACTTAAACCTTTAATTTCATATGTTAAAACTTTTATCTCATCGAAAGTTGCATGGAGCTACTAAGGTTCTGTATTTGAAACCTGTAATTTGTAAATAATATCCCAAGGCCAATATCTGACCACTTTCATTTTTTTTGGCAACTACAACCTTTCTGTGTGCGATAGCTAGAGACCGGAGCCGCCATGGCCGCCCGCGCGAGGGACCCCTGGAGAAGCCCGCCGACGTGAGCGAACTCGCGAAGAGTGCCGGGAGCGGTCACCGCCGAACAACCCCGCGACAGCCGTCGTGACTGAGCGCGCCGCCTGCTTTGTTCACGCGCGGCACGGATGCTCGCATCCGCCGGGCGGACAGTTACCTGGTGTTTATCCAGTCGTTTGTCGTCGTCCTCACGTCGGGCGTAAAACAAGCCGGCGCGACCTCCCTCCCTCCGGCGACGTTCCCGGGGGTTGTTTATGGCCCGCCGGCCTCCGGAGGGGTTGGTAGAGGGGAGGGAGCTCGCTACAGCACGCGCGCGGCGCGGAAAATGACTGAATCGTACCTGCGGGGGAAAGAGTGGCGCTGTCCATCCTTGGGGACATCCGAAGGGACAACCCCCCCCCCCCTTCCCTTCTTATCCCTACGCCCCCGACCAACACCCCCCCCCCTCCCTAACAAAAAACCGGCAGTTCTTCCTTCGTCTCAGGGATTTTAAGAATTCATGTCATCGACGCGGGGACCACGTTCCAGGGTTGTAAAACTGGTGATGAGAAGACTCCTATAGTTGGAGGAGGGGATTGGGCGGACGGGGGGTGAATTCTCTTCCCCCGGGTGGAGGAGAAGAGGGGTGGTGCCATAAAGGAATGGAACCGGGATGAGATCGTGTAATCAGGGGTATTGTATCAGTGTGGCAACGAGATGAAGTAAAAAAAAAATAAAAAAGAGAGGATGCGTTTTTTTTTCCTTTATTTTCCACAGTCTCTCTCCCTTTCGTCTGTTATTTCGGAGGGATGCACTGAATATAAAATACCATCTTGCGTCATACTTTGCTCGGTTGCAAGCTCGTTAGTTACGTAATCCGACCGGAAAATACACACTTTGTCTTGCAACCGGGAAGTTTAACTCTCATCTTTAATGGCCGTTTTATTCCACGTGTGTGTTTTATTTACGGACAAATAATACACAAATGGTTCGGGGCCCTTAACCAAAACGCTGTTTTCCGGGGAATCCACCGACATTGGAAATAATCACGGAATTTATCTGAAACGAATTATGGATAACTTTTATGTTTATTTGAATTGTTCGAGAAAATTCATGTGCACAAGCTCTTGGGGACAAAATCAGTAAGATATTCTTAGTGGTGAGTTATACTTCAGCTGTTTCATAGAAAGAATTAACTTGGAATGTTCGTGTGTGTGGTATTCGGCTCCGAAGGCCGGTTTGTTCCCGGTGAGATGTGGAATAAGATTTTTAAATTTATATATATATAGGCTCATGTCTCTGGGTACCTGCAACGGACACAATTGATTAATATTTGGGGAAGAAATCAGACATGGCTTGAGGTCCAGCTAATGAGGTGGTTGAAAGGATTTCGGGAAACTTGAGAAACTGAGGAGGGCACCCAGGTACACTTGAATTTAAGTCCAATATTCATCGACGAGTCAGGAGTATGAACCACTGATCTTTGGGTTCGTTGATCCCTAGGTTATCTTTGACGTCAAAAGTGATGAAATTGTGTCAGTTAAAAATTTATCTGCGTGCCATAATCTTCCATCGCAAGAACTGATACAAATTTTTGCGGATTATAGTGTTCTGTTTACTGGTACAGAAGTAAGGTAACAGTTTCCATCCATACCTATTATGGAGCTGTTCGGTTTGACTTCATTTGCTAATTCGTATCAGTGACTAAATCGTACGATTGTTCGATTTTCACCAGAAGCTACTAACTTTGCGTCGTCTTTGTGACTAACTATGTATTCAGTTATTCGTGGCACGAAGTCGAATTGTCCAGGCCAACCTAGAAACGCACTGCACTCCGATTCGCAGGGACATTTATTTGTTCTTTGTTTCAGAATAGAGGGTATTCTTATTTATGAATTACTTTAAATGGTGCCACGTGTTAAAAAAAAAGTTGATGCTGCGTTCACAGGAAAAAATAATTATGTTATTTTACAAAAGATTCCTTTGGAACCCTGTTGCCACGAAATAGATAATGTCACTTTGTACAACACATGGATATGATTATTTTGCATGTATGAATTACAATTTTCTAGATAAAATTAAATATTTAGTACAAAAATTGTATATTCTAATTACTGATGTTTCATTCAAACACAATGTTTTTGAATCACGGAGAAGATTGACAAATATTCAATCATTTGACGTCATTATGATTTTTTATGTTTATTAAAGTGCGATGTTGATAGTGGAAAGCTATTCAGGGAACGATTTGAAAATAACTTTTAACGATTGGAGGTACTGGGACATCACAAAGCATAAATGCTTGGGTAAGAATGCGAACCTAGTATTATTGCAAACACTTTTTTGTAGTCACACATTTGTTTTAATGTAAATGTACAAACGCAGTATGAATATTTCTGTTCCGTTTACAAAAAAAAAATACAATTTAGAGTCACCCCAACGTTTAGGTTTTCCTCTCTCTCTCTCTCTCTCTCTCTCTCTCTTTCTCTTTCTCTCTTCCGAAAGATCATCGACGAATACCTCCATCCTTCGCCCTTGTTCCTCCCTCTCGGTGGTTGACAAAACAAACGCAAGCATTTCTCATTTTGGAAATAACTGAAACAGGAATATACTCGCACGAAAAGACGTGGTGTGTTTGCAGTGGAGGGGGAAATGGGAGCAGGGTTAGAGCTAAATATATTGCTGTGGTTGTTTGAGCCACGGTCAAAAGAGCCAGGCACAGAAAAGGAAGGGGGGGGGGAGACTTGGCGTTCCTGCCCCTCTATGTTGCACAGCGGACCACTCCACTGCCCCTATCTTCAAATTCAAACCCACACTCGCCGTTTCGCAATTTCTTTATTTAAAGTGATCGCCGCGACAGATAGCGCGTGGCCCGCGACCCACCGCTGCTCGCTGAGAATTACGGCCAGGAGCAGTTCCCATTAACGACTGCAGTGGGGAGGGAGTTGCGTCATGCCTTACATTTAGGCATACAGCACCCCTCCCCCCTTTTTTCCCCCTCCTTAAAATTCTAGTTTTCTGCACAAACATGGCGCTGGGGGCGTGGTCTCTCTCTCATTTTAAAACCACCCTTATATCTAACTTCCACCCTCCACCCCCTTACCGTTTGCCATAACCTCTTCCCCTTTCTCGCCATGTGCACCCCCCTCCCCCAACTCCCCCACGTGTCTCCCGGCTTTTTGTGTGCGTAACCTCGTTTCCTTCCATTTTCTTTCCACCCTCTCAAAGCGGGAAAGAAGAAAAAAAAGGTTTACTGTACAAACTATATGTAAAAGGCAGAGCGCGGATGGGCTTGCGAAGGATAAGGGGAGGGGGGAAGCGAACAGTCTGGGAAAAGGGGGGGTGGGTGTTTTATATATGTGGCCAGATTAGGAATTTTAGGTTGGCAAAGGAAAAAAAAAAAAGGAGATGGAAGTCAGGAAGGGTGGTGGGAAAGGAGGAATAAGAAGAAGAAAATTTTCATCTTGCATGTATTTTAATATGAGTCCTGCGTTGCCTTCCCTTCCCCCCCCCCAACCCCCCCTTCTTGTGGCCCCGGGGCGAGACGCCCCTTCCAGGAGCGAAGCAGTTAAACTATAAATTTGCAAGGGATTGCTGGGTCGAGGGAGGAGTTTTGCAGCATCGCGTCCAAGTAGGGGAGGGTGTGGGGTTAAAGGAGCGTGCTAGAGGCCCGCCATTGCTCGTTCCTTCCTCGGCGAAAACAAATCTTCTTTAGCCCCGCTCTCGGACTAGCGAGATTATCCCCCGGGGGCAAGAAAAAAAAATTTTTCTTCCCCGGTCTTGTCCTCGTATCAGGACGAGAGGCGTCGCAAGAGGGATGGTATTGGGTTGGGAGGGGGTAGGTCTGGTGGCTAGGGGATGATCGCGCACGATGACTCCCGCTAACCCCTGTCCCCCCCACCCTGGCCGTGTATCGGCAACTGAAATAATAATAATAAAAAAAGAGGCCGACGCAGTAGTTCAGGGTAATCTCGCGATGGTGACTAGCGGCGATTGCTTGTACTTTTTTTTTTTTGCTTGCTTCGCGTCCCCTCAGACGCCATTTCGTTTTGCATGCCCTTCCTCTTCTTCCCTTTCCCTCTTCTTCCCCTACACTATCCTACCCGGCAGTTTTTTTCCAATCTTAACCGTGGTTCGTGGGGACTTACGGTACTCACGGTCATGCGGAGGAAATGAATGCGAAGGCACCTCGCGATCATAGTCCGGCTCCGAACGAAGTGCCTAACTCAGAATTTCCCACTTGGGGGGGGGGGGGGGGGGGGGGAGTGTTATGTTCAAAACGCAAATGTAAATAAGGTACAAAACGAGAGATGATGGACGCGTAGGCCTATTGTAATCTCGTTATGGTTGTTTGAAATATGCACACACGTATTCTTAATTTATTAAATAAAAAAACATTCATATAGTTACGCTCATCATTTACTCACTGACTCTGTGACGCCAAAGAGGTAGGTTTATCATAAAAACATAAATATGAGCCTACTCCATAGAGATGTGTATAAAATAGAAAATCTAATTGTACCAATAGAGCAATAGAGTTAACATTTGAAATAACAGCTACTTAAATGGAACACGGCTTGGCTATTAAATTAAAGTGTTTGCTATTTTCATAATTTTTCAACGGGCACCTTAGGCACGTTACAACCTCCTAGTATAAAATACCTCCGCCGTTGCCATATGCAACATAGGCCATAGCCACAATCAGCTCTATGCTAACGACCCCCGTATATTATTTGAATGTTCATCAGGACCTCTTGCAGCTACGAGTTGCAGGTTCTACTATAAACCTAATATCAGGCGGCTAGGCACTCTAATAACCTAGGTACCGTTTGGTACAGACTAACAAGTACCATTGAAACACCTACTTAGCATGATCACTTTGTGACTTGCCTACTGCATGAGTATGTGTATCTGACGTATATTACTTGTATTAGCAACGTGTGATGTCTTAGTCTTAATTATTTGCAGCAGGTGTATGGCCGTACGAACGTTTACGGAGCACTTGTGTTTGTTTCCTAGTTTCTTACGTATTTTATAGTCAATTAGATATAATTGTTATGTTAATTTGTTTTATTTCGAATAGCTAATGCAGTAGTGGTTTATTTTAAAATTCGTTAAGTGTTAAAAAGAAAAGACGTATCACTTTAAATACACCCGTGACAAAGCCATTTAATTTATAAAAAAAATATAAACAAGGAAAAGTTGGAATGGTACCACGCTAGGTTAGGTTCAGTTCCTTGTTTCTCCGAATTGTTTCATCTGTTCCTGTTGCTGTAGGGCAACTCTTATGACATGACTTTGCTGCACGTGATGCGTTAACAGAAAATAAAATTTATTATATTCTGCTTAATAAAAGTTGGCGTTGTTTAAGTTTGTTTTTAAACAGGCCACTTTGATTTTTTTTTGTATGGGATGAAAATAGTTTTTGGAGGACAAAGATAATTGCCTAAATACCTTATTAGGCATAATATAAAATTTGTTAAGAAATTAAATGCTGATTGCATTAAGTTAAATGCATTCCAAATATTTTCGCTGCATGGAATATGAGAAAATGTTAAATCGAATCTTTTTAATATTGGCGAAAATATAGAATGTTGTGTTGCCTACATTAAGTTTTAAAATGTTCCAGGAGTTTATAGAAGTTTTAAAAATATTTCCAGAAGAAATAAGTAGCCTACTTCGAAATCTACCTACGCCTGTAGGTTGTGCCGAAAGGGATTTTTAAAACTTGTACTGCAGGAAAATTTTAACGAGTGGGATTTTTTTAATAGAGGGTTTTGCACTATCTGCACTGCGTTATGAGAAACAATGATACTTCATATTTGACATAATTTTCTATCGAAATTGCATGATTTCCTATCTCCGCTGCTAGATTCCATAATGCACAGCGCGCAGAAGAAAGTGTCATTTTGAGTTGCGTTTGGTGTCGGCATTTAAATTTCTTAATAGTACCTACTGCTGAGAAGATAAATTGTAATATATTCATTTAAAAGTATAAAAATAAACGTTTTGTTATCACATAGGTTAAGAAAAATATGATTATCACTGCCTCTGAAAGTTGCGTTAGCGTTTTAAATTCCGCGTATATAATATATGTTTACTTCAAAAGCTTTCACGAAGAGTTTTGTAAAAGGAGTGTGTGTGTGTGTGCGGGGGGATATTGCTAGGACTTATCTGTAGGATTTATTTAAATGATGCGTTAGTTGGCATTCTAAATAACGGAGACAGTTGCCTTATCTTGACGTATGAGAAGCGAGATGGCTGAGCTGAGATGGCGTACCGGAAACTGCGAAGCGCAAGAAAGTTGTGACGATCGCTTGTAAATCAGTTGTTGGTTTACAGTTCTCCGTCGGAATCGCGGATGCACATAAAGAGTATATTACATAGGCGCGCTATCCTTGCGACCTTTCCCCTCCCCCCTCCCCCAATTACTTAAGCAGTCGGACACGTGTCAGCCGACATTAAAAACCGGTACTTAAAAAAAAAAAAAACGAACACTTAGCCAGAACGCTACATGATTAATCAAGACAGGTTAAGCAGTAAAACCGTAGAAATGCAAATTTATTTTATTCGAACAGGTACCATATTTGGAGTAGTGATTTACTGGGATATCGTATTCTCGTTCCGTAGCTTGCCCGCCGTTTCACGCGTTTTGTTTTCCCCGAGTTAACGATTTTAATTGTCTTTTAGAAATGTGTCCCTATTCGTGTGGCCAATAGCCGAAGAGTTGTCATTAAAGTAAAACTGAAACTCGTGTGGCAAAGTAATTATCTGCCAGTTACGTAGCTTACCATAAGTAGAAGCTTGACCCAAGGATTGGGAAATAAGAATTTATAAAATGGCTTAATTATCTTAACAGATTTTTGGAGGGAAACTTTTTTCTATCCCCGCTGTAATTTATACAACCCATAAACCCCCGCTTACAACAACTCAACACAAACTTGATAACAAATTTGGTCTAGTTTCATTAAGAGCTTCTAAAAATGTTACCCTTTCATTGTATAAGAGCATGTAGCCTACTTCTATCGAAAGTGGTTTTTGGAACCACTGATTTAGACCATGTCCAATCTCAAGTCAATTTGTTTTTCTTTTTTTTTTTTATCATGGAAAAGATAATCGGATATTTAATAATTTGTCTTTATTTGGTTGTATCGTGCATATTGATGTGCGCAGTTAATGCTGGAAAGCTGTTCAGGTATCGGTTTCCGAATAATTTAACTCTTGAAGGTACTGGAACAACAAAAAGTCTGAATGCCCGGGTAAGAATTCGAACCCCACTATTCCTGCCAACACAATTTATCTAGCGATATGGTTTTTTTGTAAATGTAAACGTAGAAATTTACAAGTATCTTTAGTTTTACACAAATATTTATTATCCATTTACAAAAAAGAATATTCAAGGCCCGATGCCAGCCTCGTGCGCGGAAGATGAGAGCTGATGCTTGTCTATCGTGGTCATAACTCTATGGCCGAAAGCCTGCAGCCTCCATTTCACCTGGAACGTGATCGAATTTCTAGCAAGCAAGGTTGAAGCGGGGGGACCGGGGGGGGGGGGGGGGGGCTAGACCGTGATGAAATCAACCGGTTAGTTACTCCCGGTTAGTTAACTCCCTGAGAAAGGGGTTGGCACCAGCTAGCTTAGCCTCTGGGTTATTTGTTGAGGGGGGGGGGGGGGGGGAGAATTCTGCCCCTGAATTCGTTAAAAGGGGTAGGCAACCCAACCAACACTTCGGACGTCGCGGCAGAGCTTCCTACGATATCGTCCAGGTTATATCGTTCCTATACGTGAAAGCCAAGTCGATATTAATACGACAGTATCGATCTTTAAAAAGTAAATCGTAAATTATTGGCAATGCACCGCTTATATCACAGAATTGACGTCTCGAAAGTTTAAACCGTGAAAACTGACACCTTTAAAACTAACGTTACAACACTCTGTTAAAACAGTGCGTTTTGGTAACACGGATGTCGTAATGTGTTGCAAATATCAGGTTTACAATGACTAACGCAAAAATACAATACCCAATCAAACATTGACATAATCATCGCAAATGGTTTTTTAATGTAATGAATCGCAAACATCTTGATGTGCAATGCATGCTGTGTATTTTTTTTTTTTTTAACATGTCTCATTTATGATATTTGGAAAAAAATTGGTTTGCTGTGACCGATTAGTCGACTGTAGTGCGCTATTAGAAATTACAGTAAATTTAATAATTTTTGAACGATAAATTTAACTGAAACAAACGAAGAGTTTTTTTTTTAAATTTACATTAACTAAATATTTGTAGAAACTATTATGTATTTAGACTTCCACGAAACAAAGACGATTGCAGATTTAATGCATTTTTTTGGACATATGCCATTTCAGCTTTGCACTATTTGTCATGAAATAAATTCCGAAAATAAATATGAAGATAAAAAGTTTGCAGAACACAAGACTGAATCAGCTGATGTCGCACAAACGGAACCAATGATGAAACCAAACAAGTATTATGGACCACACAACGACGACAGTACGGACAAAAAAATATTCAACATCTAAATATCAGACAGCACAAGATTCCGTTGAAGGAACTTAGTCATGGAAAATAATATAACAACACAGTCGAACACTGTGGGCTGACAAAACAAGTTTCTGAATGTTTTATTAGTTTACCAAGAATTATTTTTGTTTCATGTTCTAAGTAAGCGAGTTATTTTATACTTTCAATTACAAATTATCTTTGGAAATTTACAGCCATCTTCATACATTTACGGCCACTGAATTCACTTACCGTGAACACAAACCCAATAGAATATTCTTGATGTATAAACCATACATTCACTAAATTTTTAAGTGTATTCAAAAAAACTCTTATTTTGTACATATGTCCATTTTATTTTCTTTAGAACGAAACATACAACTGCGAATTCGAAATACGGCAATGTTTCTAGAAGAATCCGGTATTAAATTACAGAAGACCTGTTCGTTTATTTGAGTTTAATTCTCCGTTGAAAAGTCCGTAAATTTACTGTTATTTCTAACCGTCTACGAAGATCCCTGAACAATTTGTAACTAGTGTTCTTCGTAAATTGAAGGTAAAAAATTTAACAGTGCAGCCAATAAGAATTAAAATGATCTGCACTGATGTTCATACTACGAGGTAAATGAATTCATGTAGGCTAAACTTTCTTCTGTTGTTAATTAAATAAATTTTCATCTCATATTTGCGAAGAATTCTGACTGCAAACTCCAGATATCATAGCAAATTTACGGGTTCTGAGTTTTCTTTCAAAATGTTCGTCTTGGTATATTAAGAAAACCCTCAAAACGAAGAGTTTTGCTGTAGTCCAGATAACAAGATCTTCGTAATAAATTCGTCGGATTTCGAATACCTACTAATGTGTTCTGTTATGAACAGGGAAAAAAAAACTACGTGGAAGGAAGAAGAGTGTGTTTGCTGAGAACATAACACAATATTTAAGGTTCGTTTTAACACTCGAAAATAATTAATTTTAGTTCATGATTGAAGTAAATAATTCAGCTACCGTTATTTTGCGACGTTTCTTATGATAATTGTAATCAGTGTTATTACTGAATTTGAAATGAACATTTTTAATAGTGTGTAACTGTAAAGAACACTTAGTTTATTTGTGGTTCAGTCCTTATTGAAAAGTAGGCTAATGTTATTTGTAAGGCTACACAAGTTGATAAATATCACTCACTCCACGATGACTCTGTGCCTACAAGGGTTTTCTATTATCTTTGAAAGATTTGTGCAATGGGGGTGCAAGACTTGATGTAAGCTTTTGGACATACGCCATTGATAAGCATATGTATGTCTGTAGAAGAAAAATAAAAAATACCCAAAAGACAAAAACACAAATTAAGTAAGCAAAAAATTGCTGCTGACAACAGGATATAAACACCACTGTTTATCTGCTGTCATCATTTGTGGGTTGTTTTTTTCGTTCTCTTCTGTTTTGGAAAACTATTGTGTTTGTTTCGTCTTTTCGTTTTTTCGTGTTTTTGTCTCATTTCAGCTGTTGTGCTGAATTTTTTTTGGGTTCAATATTTTTGTGCTGTCATCATTTGTGGGTTTTTTTTTTTTTCGTTCTCTTAGTCCATTTTTCTTTGTTTTTCTTTATGTGTTGACCATATTCCTGTTATGGAATATTAAGTGGTGTTTATATCCTGTTGACAACAGCAATTTTTTGCTTAATTTGTGTTTTTGTCATTTGGGTATATTTTAGTTTTCTTCTACAGACATGCATGTGCTTAGCAATGGCGTATGTCCAAAAAAAACTTACATCAAGTAAATGGTTTTCTGTTCTTAGTTTTGTGTTGATACAGTTTTATTTATCCTTTGGTCTGTTGGTTTGTGTAAATAGTTTTTTTATTTCTACTAGTTTATACTGTTTTTGGCTGTTGAGTAAAGGTAACGTACACTTTATGTACCATCTCACTAATTAGCAAATACAAATCACATACCTGGCAAGGGCAGGCTATTCGGCAATCTAATTTTCTACATTGTCATATAAATGACGAAGCACATGCATATTCGTGAGTCTTTGAATAAATTTTTCAACTTCGTAGTAGTTTTCTTTTTTCGTTTGTAAAAAAATAAATAAAGGTAAACGCGTTATGGGATTATGGCACAGCTTATTCATACTCTGGTTACAATATCGTACATTTCATTTTTCCATAAAGACGTTAAAAATATTTGTAATATTTTGGTTCGTTCTTCCAAAGCAAGGGCTTGTTATTGTCTCGAACGAAATGAAAAATGTACCGCTCGAAAAGTGATAGCAGATGGTTCGTGTAAAGATATTATTTTCTTTGTGGATCTGTCCACCGTTCTTTTCTTTCCGCTGCACGTGACTCATAAGAGTATTAAATATGAAATATGTGTCGTTGACTCACCCCTTCCTTTTTTATTCTTTTTTCCCCGTCGATACTAGCTACTTCCCCCCCCCCCCTTCACTTTTTCTTTCGTTGGAATCGTGCGTGCTGAAACAGAACATCGAACTACTTCTTTCTGCACTGTAAAATTCAATCGTTGCTCTTCTGGACGAATAACATTTTTAGTATCTGTAATTTTTACTAATTAATGATTTGCATAATTTTTTAATTTTAAAAAGTAAATCTTTGACATATTTTTTAAAGAAAAATCGTGATCCACAGCGTGGGTAAAAGTCGAATCTTGGTTTTTGGTTGGAATACTCAGGTGCTTGTATAATGAAGTAGATGGCATGTGTTCATTGGCTGCTGACATATTTGACCTTTTCTCCGGGTCGTACACGATTCGGTTAGGATTTCCAGTCCTTTAAACAACCTTTAATCCGTTCACCATGGACGATCAGGTGTAGAAACGTTTGCATTCCACACCGTATAGCCGAATAATAACCCGAATGTTCTATGTCTTTAGAGCATGTCTCATCCTTGGTTTAACCTTTATTTCCACTGCGCAATTCCCGTAATGAAGCGATGTTCTTGCATCGGTGTGCTCTGTTGGTAGATATATACCATAAGTAGAGCACAAACCGTTAGGACAATAAAAAATGTTCAACATGCCCTTTTAATTTTGTAAAGGATAATTTGGAATGTGAATTTTTGCAATATTTTTTTTCTTGTATTTCATCAATAGCATCACCTGATGATACATTGTGGAATTTTATAAAAATCATCTACAACTAGCAAAATTAAATCATATAATAACTATTGGTGGTATAGAAAATTTAAAAAAAATTGTAATGTATGTAAGCCCGGTAGTATCATTCCGGCAACAGTGGACGCCATTTTGACGTGACAACGTCTAATAAATCGATGAACGCCGGCTGCACGCACGAAAAAGTGTCCCGTTACGCACATTTTCCCGTTACCCTGTGTCCCGTAACGCTCATTGTACGCTTGCGCCGCATCTATCTCTCTTCCACTGGATTGGAACAACCATCGATTTGACTTTTTCGAGGCACATTAAACTTGAAACACTCCCTTTCGTTTCCTACTTTCCTATCATCGTCCTATCCTTAACAGAATAACACAGATTGGAAGAAGTTAAATAGCAAACATGTATAAAAGTTATAGTTAAAATTATCTCTTCGTTAAAGTAATAAACATATTTGAATAATGAGTGCAAATAAAAGTAAATTTATTAATTACATTGTAGATTTCAATTCACTCCTTTGTATCCATACAAAATAGTGATAATTCAATATAAATGATTCAATTTTATTCATATAAGTATGCAATCATTTCATCAATGTTTTGTTATGACGTTGTCACGTTAAACTATCATCCGTAAACCGACTTTACAGACAACCAATTTTTTTTTGCTCTTTACTGCAGTCTAAGTGAGAGACCGGCTATAAACTGTAGCTAAGGGCTGAGTGAGGCAGAGTTTTAAGCTCAAAGCCCTTTTCTGCCAAGTGCCGAGATCTTTATCCAAGATGAAATCTTGATGACACTAGTGCACAAGCCTCGTCGCTGCTGCGCGGAGGAAGGAGAGATACAGAGGAGCCATTTGCTTGCGGCGGACGTGTCGGTCTTATTGCCGCAGTTAGTGATCCCCGTGTGTGAGGTTTGATGGAGAGAGAGGTGGGGAGGGGAAACACCGGGTCGTGTTTGCGCATGCGCCGCGCCGGATCCCGGGCCGTCCGTTTTCTGTCCCGTCCGCAACCGCCTTGTGTGTTTTCAGTTTCGAGCTTGAAATTTTTGCATCCCGCATGTAAGTGCTCAGGTTTTTCCCTGTGTCCATGCAGGTTTTACCTGGGCCCAACTTATCTACATAGGGTAAATGTGGGATAGATGCCCTACCTCAGAAAAAAATATCATTACAAAATCACATAATAGCCCACAAAGGCTGTTATGTATTACTTTAATTACATTCAAATTCTTTAAAGATTGTAGGAAACATATTCAGTAACGTATTACACTTGTTATAAAAATATAATTAACAAATGTGTGAACATATGTATTTTGGCCATCTTTCCCCTGCTATGGGTGATATGCCCCACCCTATGTGGGAGAGATGCCTCATGTTGGAGAGATGCCCCATGAAGTAAGTTGTACTAAATCACACTATAGATATAGGCCTACGATAACAAAATAGTGTTGTTGAAACCACTTTACCAATTGAGTCATTATTGATAAGTCCAAATCAGAAGTTTAGAAGTTTTAAATGTACTGATTCTTCATATTTTGGCGTTTTTATTCCCGGCCATAAATGTTACCCTGAGAGCCATACATAGTGAACGTTTCGTGCAACCACATTTTGCATGAAACACACTCAATCCAATCAAACTTCTCTTTAGTTTGAAAATAGTTTTCGTAGCACTCAACACACATTTCGTTTTATTCTTTTCTTGGTTTATCATACTCAATGCTAATACTTCTTTTTTGTCATTTTGAGCTTTCTTTTTCTTTCCCCCCTTCTCTGTCTTGGTTTTTGTAGCTTCCTTTAATTCCAATTTTTTTTTTCGTCATTTGAAATGAGTTCTGCTGATTGCTTTCGTTTTATTGTCCCAGATTTGTGGATTGTAGGAATTGGACTCAACTCCATCAAATCCTTCGTGGGTGTTTGCTTTGCCATGTCAACATTGCCAATCTGTGGTTTGTCTGTAGTTGCAGATTCAGACTTTGGTGAATTCATCCCAAGTGTTGTGTTTCGCATTCCGTTTCCTGCAATGGTTGGAATTGTGGCAGAATTATTAGTCCTAGGTAGTAATAACGGTGAACAGGAAGGTGTAGATGACACTTCTGCAGCTCTATCCAAAATCCCAGGCCTTGGCTCATTGGTCGGATCTACTATTGTGTCTGAAACCATATTTCCTGCTGCATATCGCCTAGAAACTGTTGGGGTGTCCTCATCTTCTTCCACAGAAGTCTTCTCTAGATTATCAGTCTTTAAATATCAGAAATGCTGAAAAAGCGATCTGGTATGGCATTTGGGTTAGATGGATGTATTCCAGTAGCACGAAAACCAGCTGTGGCAGTATCAATTGATGCAACTTTCGTCCAGGCCTTTCCAATCAGCAGTCCTGCCTGCAGTCTTGAGGTTTTTCTGTTCTTGTTGTGAAGCATCCAATTATAAGCTTCTTGTTTGAAAATTGTATTTACAGGCTTAAAAAAACTGCGATCAAGAGGTTGGAGTGCTTGTGTGGTGTGGCTTGGTAAACAAAGAAGTAAAATGTCATTTGCATCAGCAAAATCGAGCAGTTCCAAGCTGTTTAGGTGAGATGGGTGTCCATACAAAATCAGGAGTGTTTTACCAGGTATTTTCCTGGGCAAGTACTGCTCTTTAAGAAAGTGATTAAATTGCAGACGTAACTAACAAAGATAAGTAGCTTGGTAATGTGATCATTCGCCACTCCTGATAACAGTTCAAAATGGTGCAGATAAATAAAAAAAAACACTCAAGCAATTTTTTTGAACCCACTCTCCCATATTCACACACGGGAATAATGTTCAAGACGCTGAGAAGTAACACAGCTGTCATGAGAATCTTTTATTACCTGGTATAAATTACACAATTTTCTAGCATAGCCTTGGTATATTCAGGGCGACTCTCCCATAGTCAACTGGGGCATCTATCCTTTTGTGTGGGAGAGATGCCCCACGTGAATTTAAATTGTGTGTCTACAGCAATATGGCTGCGACAGAGGTTAAGTTCTCTGCAGTGAACATACTTTCACCTCACATTCAAAAATACAGGTTTTAGGTCTCTTGTGTACGAAACATACATCCAGCACGCACACAATATTATAACACCATACACAAAACATTTATTCTTACCTTTTTGGAGAGAAATTAACAAACACACACAAAACATGTACGTATTTTATCCTGGCTCGTTGAGTACCAACTGGCAGGAACACACGCTGATAGTCAGACCTTGCCCCTGGTGGGAGGCTTGCGAAGTAGACAGCCTGGGGCATCTCTCCCACTGGGGCATCTCTCCCACATTTACCCTATACTCTATTTCTCTTTATCTCTATACATATCCATCTATATTGCTCTATTATGTTCTGTATAGCAATTAAAATATTAAAAATGAATGTTTTTATCTATCTTTTTATCTGTAACAGTTGTGATATAGTTTATAAAAAACACACGCGTATTCGAATGCAGCGTTGTGTCAAAATTTCAAAGTAATCGAATATTTGAGATTTTTAACGAACGAACATTTACATTTTTATTTATAAAAATTTTACAATTTTTTTTCTGTTCACTGCACGCAAATCTGCAATGTTTTAGAGGGGTGTAGAATTGTCGTGTGCAAGTTACGAACCTTTTTACGGCCTATTACGGAAGATGAGTTTCAATAATGTAACTTACCTACCTGTATTCGGTTCTCCATTCTTTTTGTTTTCGTTTCTGTAATCGAGACTGTTCCAGGACTCGTGTCTCGTTAAAAAACATGATTATTTAAAAAACTGTCTTTTACGTTTTCATCACGAACCTATATGAAAAATTTAATATTCAACAATGATCTATTGACACGATTATCCTTCAAACAAATATTGTGCCATACAAACAATACGGCGAGGTCAAATCTAAGCTGAACTAGTAAATTGATGTGACGATTCTCAGAAAGTGATTGACAATATGGATGTATAAATAATATGACCTTTAACGCAGTATCAGCGCAGATGCGTACACGCAGATAGAAAATATTGGAATAAAACTATGTTCCGATATCCACTCGTCGTTATTTCTTCAATTTTCCCATAAGCCATTGATATGTGCTTTGTCTTGTTGAGGATCCACCGCGTATAAAACCCCATAATGTGTTGCTGTCGTTATTTATTACTGGTCCCTATGCTGGAGACCAGAAACGTGTTAGGAATGCTGGGATGACATTTTTAATGGCGACTAGACAGGACGCTTCAACGGGTTGTACACTTCGTTCGGAAAACGTCGGATGCCCTACGTTTGGGCACTAACACATAAAATTGAAAGAAAAAAAGTCACGCTTTTAAGGTGTCTATTATGACGCAAGGTAAGGACATAAAACCACTTAAATTTCCATCCTGCCTTTCGTGTCCCGAATTTCAATATGCAAATGCTTACTTTTCCAGCGTAATTGATTTAATAAAGGGAAGAAAAATAATGTTTGTCCATAAAAAAAGGTCCCAGTCATAAATTTTAATAGTATCAACTTTAAGCGTTGTACAGTTTTGGTTCAAGGTCACAAATAAAGAGTAACTCGAAACAGTTTTATATAAGCGCAATGCGCGAGTACTGCTTTGTTGTTTTCTCGCTTGCAGCGCCACCTAAGCAAAATGGCGACTCCTGAGCGTAAAGCGTTTTGTGTTCTGCAATTCGCTAAGAGTGAATATGTAATTTCAGTTCAACTTGCGTTTCTTTTGTACGAGAGTCGTTTAACGTCGAAGTCCCTGACCGTTGGACAAATGGTTAAGGCTACAGCTGGCCTCCACGTTCACCTGACATAACTCCATGGGAATTATTATTTTTTTACTTTGGGGCTTTATAAAAGATCGTGTCTACGTTCCGCCACTACCTAATGACTTGCCAGAGTTGAGGCACAGAATTAATTACTCCGGAATTGTTAACCAAAGTGTGGGAAGAATTTTACTTTAGTTTGAATGTGTGCCGAATAACTAAAGGTGCACATATTGAACATTTGTAAGAAAAAAAACAAGATTAGGTTATTTCAGTTTGATGGATGATTATTTTTAAAAAGCCTAAATTAAAGTGTTATAATATTGTTACGATTTACCGCGGGTTCGTAAAGGGATAGCCCAATTAAAGATTTTTATCACGCACACAGTTTTATTTATAGCCACTATTTACATTACTAGCAAATAATCTAAAAATTCCAATAAATCAATTGCACTTAAAGATAATGTTGCTTCCCCAGTCACTCGTTTCTTACAATCCGCACACCTCGCTGGGCCGCACCTCTGGCGCAACTCTCGCCGCAGCACCCCTCGTGGATCTCCGTCGCCGCACTCCGCCGCCGCCGTCGCACTTCCCCTTCGCCGAGATCCCACTCGACGCCTCGCTCGGAACTTCGCTTGGGACTCCGCCGCGCCCGCGACACAATCACCCGGAACTGAACTCTTCGCCCCGCACTTCGCTGCGGCGGTCCGCAGGCAGACACTCGCACTTCTCGCCATACTTGCCCCTCCTGGAGGGTGCGCCACTGTCGCGCCTCGAACGGGGAAAAAAATTAAACAATGCAACAGGCGTCACCAGGACACGAAGAGAGCATCAACAACGGAGTAGTGACTTTTCATCTTGTAATATCAAAATTATACTTTAAGAAGTGGTTTTTCTTGAAATTGCACGTAGACAGTGTGACCTTTATTTTGTTTTGATGGTCAAGTGTGCACGATTTCATAAATTTGCATAAAAAACAAACAGACGAACAATAATCCTAAGATATTCGTAATCAATCAAAGGATCGTAATCAAAAGCTGCGACATTGAATGCAGACCAAGTGTGTCTTTGCAAATGTTGTCGATGTTCCGCTCGATTTCCAATTCTTTGTGCCTGAAAGACTTGACTTAAGTTCGCGAGGCATCGGAACGCTTAACAAAAACAGGAACAAACCGACGTTTCGGATGACGCAGTCGGTGATATCTTCGCCCTGGACGCGGCTTCAACCCAGAAGCCAAGCTGTTTCAGACAATGGTTGCGAAAGCATGCGATCTTTATAAAACAAAACAAAGTCATAATCGAGTAGAGACATCAACTAATCGACCAATCCAAATCGAACTGCAAGCAACCGATGCGGTGAGACCGTTACCAGGGATACAAATAAAGCTCCAAGTTTCAGATCTATCCCACTGGAACCATGCATTTTTTTCGGGATAAAAAAACCTAGCGTCTAGCTGCTAGACGTTAAGTTTCCGACCGTGCGAGATGGCACAACGATAAAACGTTACACTCGTTGTGTTCGAATCACATGTCCGTCCATTTAGATTCCGGGTTTTTCCCACAGTTTTCCCGGCATGACTCCGCAGGAAAATGCAATGATGGTTCCTTGATATGCAAGGCCGAGTGCAACTCCCCCCCCCCCCCCCCCCCCCTTACGCCATAAATTTCTCTCGAGTTTGTGTTGGACGCGTGTTTGTCCGTAAACGACCTTGTTGTCGACTTTAAGGTTGTCTCACCCATACGATGGACTCAACAGTTATCCGTCGCGTCTGTCTGTCATCCGTCCGTCCGCCAACAATCCGAGCGATTCACAGAGATCCGCACGTCCACCATTATATTCTTCTACTCGGATGCAGAAAACTTACAGCGTGCAGTCGGCGTTCATCGATTTATTAGACATTGTCACGTCAAACAAATTGTCTTGTAAAAGTTTACCAGCTTGCCAATTAATTATGCTGAGCAAATATAAATGACAAAAAAAATCAAACCATAAATTTTTATTTATATTAAATTTTGTGTAACCGTGCATTATTAATTACGTTCGTGTCTCAGACAATTTTCGTTTCGAATTTCAAGCTTAATACGCGTTCACGGGCAGGTAAACATAAAACGAAAGCAGCTTAGCAAAAATAAAATTAAAAAAACCTTTTAGAATAAAGACAATGCCTTTCAGACATTTTCGAGGTTATAATTTCATCCGTCCGTCCGACGAATGTGAAAGCTTGGCAAGATTTTGACGGCCGAGTGTAATTTTCCGGGCCATCTGTTTGGCTGCAGGTCTCGTGATTGACGCTTATGTCTGCAGTGTGCAGTGTAATGGGCATTAACTCTGTTTTTCCTGTTACACGATATCCACCACTAGCGCTATTCTTGTTTCAGTGTGCTGTATGGGAAGCCTTCATTTCACAGACGAGAGAGCCACACCCGAAGTTCCCCGAAGTTCATGCTCACTTTTTTTTCCGTTCTATCTCATTGTATAAACCGCTGTGGCATTAAATTTTGCGGTCGATTACGATAGGTTAGCTACATTATAAATACTTTAAAACATTGTTGATGGTTGGTTATATTAGGTAAGTATAGCTACATTAAAAATACTGTAAAATCATTTTATGGTTGCTTAGCAAATAACTTTTTAATATGTAGCTATCCAGGGCTAGGAAACCGTTTAAATGATTTAACAGTATATTTAATGTAGCTATCCTAACCAAATAAACCGTCCACAATGTTTTAAAGTATTTATAATGTAGCTAACCTAACCTAATTGACCATTAGTTATCATGAGTTACAATGAACAAAAAAAAAAAAAAACCGAAGAAACACGATTTCGCGTTTGGCTCCCTCGTCTGTGAAAATAAGGCTTCCCGTACTGTATTCCCAGCCATTGGCCATAGAGCAAAAACGTTTTGGACATAACTTTGTAATGTGTTAGACAAAAAATTAGTTAATGAAAGAAAAATTCGAATTATTGTATGTTGTAAAAGGAAATTTTCAAACGAAAATATTTGAAAGGTTTGAAAATTATAAGTACTTCACCTTGCTGTATTTAATCAAAAGCAAAATAAATATGTTTTACTTCTAAGGAGACTGAGTGAAAGGTTCTATCTTGGTTTCAAATGCCTCTTGTCAAAAATCTTTTTTTAAAAAAATTAATTGTAACTTTGTGATTTAATAGAACGTCTAAAATTAACAGTAACATACTGCTAGACATATTTTAACGTGTGAATTAATTGACGTTTAGTATTATTTTGTTGTTTTTTAGAATGACTTTAACTGTAACGATACTGTTAATAGGCACTATTCTTTATCATTTACAAAAGAACTAAAAGAGAATGAACAAATTTTTTTTTTAGTGAAAATGCGCCATATGAATATTCGTGGAACGCAACCACGTATTCTATTTCGCCGAGAATTATCACCGGAGTAACAGCGCCTACCATTTACTCTGTACTGCAAACAAAGAGTGGACCCTCTATAGACGCAGAACCTTTAATAAGTGATTTAAGTAAGTAGATAAAATGTTTTGGTTTGTGTATGCCTCGGCCTCGGGTTCTGGAAATGTTTAGTACATGAGCCACGCCTGGCTGTCCCCTCCTCTCCCTCGGGACACGCGGGAGGGTCTCTTCCTAATGGTCGTCGCGATCCCTGGAAGGCAGCAGACGACGGGACCCCGGGACTCGAGTCGCATTCCTAGGCATCGCTCTCATAACTCACCTTTTGTTCCTGCGCCTTGTTTATTGGATTCTTCCGCCCGTTTGCCTGCCTGATGGCCCGCAGAGCCTCCTTAATGCTGACTGTCCGCGCCACACACACACATTCACACACACTTCGGGTAAAAAACTACAGCCCGACCCAGCTAACCTGACCACGTCCCGCTGGAACTGGGGCCTGAAACAATCTACATCCAGTCCCTGCTAGCTTGAGCACGTACCACTCGAACTGGTGTCCTCACAAACTACAGCCCGACCCAGCTAACCTGACCACGTCCCGCTGGAACTGGGGCCTGAAACAATCTACATCCAGTCCCTGCTAGCTTGAGCACGTACCACTCGAACTGGTGTCCTCACAAACTACAGCCCGACCCAGCTAACCTGACCACGTCCCGCTGGAACTGGGGCCTGAAACAATCTACATCCAGTCCCTGCTAGCTTGAGCACGTACCACTCGAACTGGTGTCCTCACAAACTACAGCCCGACCCAGCTAACCTGACCACGTCCCGCTGGAACTGGGGCCTGAAACAATCTACATCCAGTCCCTGCTAGCTTGAGCACGTACCACTCGAACTGGTGTCCTCACAAACTACAGCCCGACCCAGCTAACCTGACCACGTCCCGCTGGAACTGGGGCCTGAAACAATCTACATCCAGTCCCTGCTAGCTTGAGCACGTACCACTCGAACTGGTGTCCTCACAAACTACAGCCCGACCCAGCTAACCTGACCACGTCCCGCTGGAACTGGGGCCTGAAACAATCTACAGCCAGTCCCTGCTAGCTTGAGCACGTACCACTCGAACTGGCGCCCGAAACAAATTACATACAGCCCGACCCAGCTAACCTGACCACGTCCCGCTGGAACTGGGGCCTGAAACAATCTACAGCCAGTCCCTGCTAACTTGAGCTCGTATACCACTTTAACTGGCACTCGAAACAAACTACAACCCGACCCAGCTAACCCTAACCAAGCTTGATCTGGTGTCCGCACAAACTACAGCCTGAGTACGCAGCTGTGAGGAAAAGCACGGTTCTCGCAACTGATTCGCACGTGTGTGAAGAGGAGACGGAAATGTCAGTAGACAGAGGTCTATGAATGTTTCCTTTTATCACTAGAGCCTTTGCCCTGTGATAGACACGCTGGGTCTGCATGCTGTGGCATGCCATACAGGAAAATAGCCTGCACTGTCCGCAGCGTAGCTTATTCAGCTCTAAGACCCGTTCTACAACGGCACGGAAACGGAGACGCGATCACGTAGACGGAGACTTTTCACTATCGCGTCCGCTGCTTCCACAATGCACGGAAACGTAACACTCGGCAATCAGTCTTAAATTTCTAATTTTTTAAATAATGCTGTTTAATTTTTACAAACCAACGCACACACTCTCTTTTTAATATCACTTTCGATTACGAACACAAAATCTTTTTACAAGTAAAACATAGCGTCGATCAAATTAGCAAATCTCTTAACTCCCTGAATTTAAATTTACGGGAGGGAGAAAAAAATTTGAAACTCCATCTTTATTACTAGTTGTAACAAATTTCTACAGCTTATCTCCTTAATTTTACTTTCCACTTACAATTATAAACATACTTGCGACTGCTTACTTTAATATAATACTAATATGTACCTTTCACATTTTTTAGGAGGTTTTCTGATATGAGAAATGACTCGGTGCAGCATTTCGATAGGACATGCAGATGATAATTTTGAGAAACTTAAAGCCAAAATGTAAATTTAATAAAATTATAGTTACGCGGTTTTAAAAATTAGGTTGGCGATATCCTATATCGATCTAGAAACAAAATGATCTTAATATCAGTGATAATAGGTCCAGTAATGCTCTAGTTAACTTATCACGAGTGAACAAACTCACACACAATATTTAGACATTGTCAGACAACGGCAGTAGCGGCCCTGGATGTTGCAGGCCTGGGCTATTTTTTTTTATATTTGAAAATACATAAAATAAAATTTGAAAAAAAAAAATTACTCTTGCAAATATTTATATCCCAACACGAAACTTAAAATTTTGACCATTGTTTTGCTAATTTAAAGATATTTTGATAATCTTTTTGGATTAATTATCCTCGGGTCAGTTTTATAAATGCTTAAGAACAAATTTCTGGTATAATAACATTATATGTGGCAATAAAACCTGTGAAAGTTTTTCTTATACAAAATCATGAATTGAAATGGATATTTTCCAACCAACACATTAAGCTACAAGATAATGAAATTTTTATTTTTATGTTCATTTGCATTCATGTACATTTTTATGTTCATATTTTAAAAGGGCACTTACAAAAAAAAGTGTTTGCATGGAGTCCTCGGGAGACAAAGTGAAACTTATTGCTTGTTAGGTATAGATAGAGATAAATTATTATCATTTTAAATCTCACTATTCAAATAAAAATGAAGTTTATTGCACAAATCAATTACTCTACGCACGAATAAATAAATTGCAGATACTTGAAATAAACATGACATCGTCAATCGTTAGCCGTTACGAAAACTGAGAAGTAGACAAACACAATCATCGTCACGGGAATTCTGTAGCATCACTGCTGCGTCATTTCTACTTCTCCCCTGCCGTCTCCTTATCCAGCAGTTATAACTGTATATAGCGTGCTGCCCCCCTTCCCTTGCTGTCTTCCCATTCGACCGCTAGTGCATGCGTTGGAGTTGCGTCGCCTGTGACGCAGTCTCCTGCTCTGTTGGTTCCCCCACCCCGTGCCTGACTGTTCCCCTCATACGATTGGAACCTTCCTAACGCTCGATAATTGTAGCCCCCTCAGCAATGAAGTTTCACTTAAAAAAAATTGGGTGTGGCTGTGTCATGGACACGGCCGTGTGTTGTACGTGAATACGTGTACGTAACAGGTATTTTTTTAATACAAAATATGAAATACGCTATTTTATGCATGTTATAATCATGTTTGAACACTAAGAAGTCATCATACAGTTGCATAATTTCAACCGCCCCAGCTGCAGATGTACTGGCACCGTCGTTGATCCGCTCGGCCGCATTCATTCTTTTACATTCCCAACACTGCTTCACTCGGTCATATGGTGTTTTATTGGTATCATTCAATTGCTTTTGGGAAGCCCTTTCCAACCGTATACGATCTCTGTATTTGGATTTGGCTTTTTGACGTGTATAGGCCGAAATTATATATATTTTCTTAACACCATATATATTCACTATAACTATTTTACACTAATGTTTTATACATGCAAATGATAGATTTTGACGAGAGCTGACGATTGAAACCGAAACGAACGTCGTAGCTTCTCCGAGTCAAAAGTTATACTAAACGGACATCTCGAAACGCAGCAAAATGACCTCAAAATGGTGGCGCCTCCCCCCTCCAACGCGCGCAAAGCGTTTTAGTCCTCACTTAGCGTAACGAATTCTTTGATCATTTAGCTATCCAGTGGTGTAATTAAATTTTGTATGGAGATGATAGATACGTAGTTGCAACACCAATCTGTATCCCCCGATTATGTTACCATTAGTTTTATTTTTAATTGCCATCCCGCTATTGAAGAAAATTTTAAACACGCATTCGCGTCAAAAATCAAAAGGCATCGGCGCTGGGCCCATGGCCTGGGGGGATCGCTCTGATCAAATGTTTTTGCGATAGTTGCACCTGTGCGCGACCTGCCCGCAAGCACTGATCCTCTCCCCTTCCCCCTTACACTTCACGACACCCTGTGTGTTCTTTTTCTGCTCCCGCGACCCGGCATCGCCTCTTGGCGAAGACAATGGCCCCGCTAACGAGATGGGGACGTGGATCTGTCTTCAGGCGACTGCGGGAAGCCGAGAGACAACTGCGGTTCCAAATAGAGGGGGGTTGTCTGTAAAGTCGGTTTACGGACGATAATTTTACGTGATAACGTCATATCAATTTTTTTTTAAATTGCTGCTTTTAAAAAGCCCGCCTTAACCTGTTTGATATTATAGAAGATTTTCTCGCACGGTGGTTGGCCGGTTCTTGCACGCTCGGCTCAGGCAGAACGTGACTATGAGTTATGCTTTTTCGTGCGTGCAGCCGGTAGTTCATCGATTTATTAAACGTTATCACGTCAAAATAAGTGAGCGAGTTTGCCAGTACTGGCCAGAGATGTGTAACATCGGAAACGAGCAAACATATGTGTTCTCACGTTCCAAGTGCACTTATCGGGCACGAAATTTAACGTGGAATTCCTTAAAATTAACCCCAAGCGTGATAAATATACACAAATTGTATTTTCCACTAAATTTCTTGAGGCGAATCGCCCCGGTTTTGGACCTAGTTTCCGACAAGAAATTTCATCAAAATACTGCCCATCTTGTTCAAATTTACTTAAAAGAGATAATACTTAATGTTTCCCTTTGGCTTTGTGAATTTTGGTTCGCGCCATCCACCAGAATGTCAGGGAATTTTATTACAAATTTGCTTGGAAATCCTGTGTGTTGAGGGAAGGATCGCGCAATGTAGATTTATGTACACATGTATGTACCGACAATGCATCTTGGGAAATTGCTAGTGAATCACGAGCATCCCAGTTAACAGGTGCTGCGAGTCAGTAACCAATGAGCAGGTGCAATTTGCCTGAGTGCATAGAGGATCATGGAGTCCATCCTTTAGGTCATTGAAATTGCGATTTTTTTCCGGTCTCTAGCCATGTGTGCCATTCGTAGAGACCAGAAAAATTCGCGGATTCATTAGGCGATAGGTTAGAATTCAAATGCATATACTTCTTAGATGATTTTGCTATTGGCTGACTGTTCATCTGGACGCATTTCAACCAATTATAAACCCTCAACCAAAGAAGGATCGAATCACAGACGTACCAACTGAGACGACTTACAAGTCAGCAACCAATAAACTTGCGTTATTTGCCCGAGTGTACATGGGAATGTACAGTCTATCCTGAAGGCCATCGAAACCGCGAATTTTTCCGGTCTCTAGCCATTCGTATATTCTGTCTCGTTTAACTTGTCTCAGATTTGACAGTTGTAAAAAGATACACCCATGGTCTACGTATCCTTCTGTCATTGTTTTTCTTCAACAGTGTTTGTAAACAATTTGATGTGTTTGTGATAGAGTTCGTAAACAAACTTCATGCTGTTCTTACTGAAATTTGGGAAAAGTGTGTCACGGTTGAAAACTGTCAAATTTTGAAATATGTAAGCTACGTGACACATGTGACATATTTTTCTGTGATTTTACAAAATATTTCTTTAGAATGCAGTTTTCAAGAAATAGTTTGTAATACTACAAGAAACATATTGTAACTTTGTACATCACTTGGCTATGTTTTTTTTTTTAATTTATGAAATTAGTTTCTCGATATAATAATGAGTATTTCTTACGGAGATTGGCGTATAATTTTATATTTTAATTGAAGTTTCATTTAAGCATATATTTTTTTTAACATTTGGAAATAGTTGGAATTGATTTTGTTTTATTATGCTTGTTAATATGAGCAGTTAATACTGGAAAGTTATTCAGGGAACGGTTTACAAATAACTTTTAACTACTGGTGGTAATGGGACAACACAAGGAAAAATTCCCGGGTAAGTTTCCGAACCTATTATTGGGTAATGCGGACATTATATTGTAGTGATACAGTTTAAGGTCGATTCCGAAGAAATAATAACTATTTTTGCCGTTACCATGGTGCTAATTCTGGATAATTATTTATATAGTTTTGCGTTTCATGGTCCATAGACCCAAACCCATTGTCAACTCAAAATATTATATATATATATATATATATATATATATATATGCAAACTGCCGTAATTTATAACAGATCACGTCTAAACTGATAAATAAAAAAAATGGAGAATGCCTGAAATGGGAATTAACAGCGATGTAAATGAATTGCCGAGGAAAACCACATCCAATAGAATAATGACAACACCCGCCAGGTTTTACACTTTCGGAATACGCCTGTTTCGAACCCACCGAGAATTGAACCTTGTTGGCCCTACATTGCGAGGCGAGTGATTTGATTGCTCGTTCACAATGACTCATTTTTTTCCACCGTAATATATTCAAACTTTTAAAACGTTTGTATAACCTTTTTTTAAAAAAAATATTTTAGATGAGATAATCACAATATATATTTCAACAGGTTGGCGCCAAACTATTTTACTTTTTGTGACGGCCGTGCGATATGTGTATGCCATCGACATGTAGAACAAAATGGTCAAATAATATCTACTCAGTGTCATATGTATATACTTATGTTTATGAATAGACACCAACATGCCTCTCAACACAAGTGTCGGGCCTTTAAAGGTCATGTATGGTCCTTGGGCGTGACCCTCACATAGCATTTTTCACCCATTGCCTTGCCCTTATTCCTTATGACTTGTAGTTAAGGGTAGATTTTTCGCAAATATCAGTTTTATAACACAGACTAGCTGGCTCGAAAAGGTGGAGGGGGAGGGGGGGGGGGAGATAGAAAACACACGTCCCCATTCGTTCATTACCCGCGTTCTTCTTTCGCGCCCCTTTAACGCAAACCCCGGGGGAACAAAGCGGTTTTCTCCTTCGGTTCCTTCCTTTTCCTTCTTTCAGTCCCTCCCGTTCCCGTATTTTTTTCCCCGGTCGTCTTGAGTCGCAAAGATTTTTCTTCCCTTGCCTCCCTAATGAAGTAGATCTCTTCTCCACCCCCCCCCCCCCCACCCCCATCCACCCCGACGCCGCACTCCGATATCCTTCCCGGGCCTGGCCGCTCGATCGCGGAACGCCCAGATACGGCGCTCCGCGGGATTTCTATTTCCCCGCGGCTTGTTAGTAGCACCAGGGGTGGGGGCGCAAGTTTCCTCGATGCACGGGGTGGCGGACCGTGAAATGAGGCTCGCGTCTCCCGGGGTCTCACGAGGAAAACTCCTTCCAACCCCCTTCACTATCACAGCATCCTTTTTTCTTCTTCTTCTCACCCCTTCGTCGATCTCATCCACCACCCCTCCGATTCCCGAATGCTTGACGTCACACAACGCCCCGCGTCTCTCAGGCCTTGGCGTCCCGGCGTCTGCTCCACCCCTTTCTCGACTCCCCGCCTTCTGCTGTCCCCCCCCCCCTCCCACACACACACCCTTCGATTCGTCCGGAAACTTCTCTCCGCGTTTTTCACGCATGCTAAAATGTTCTCCTCCCCCCTTAACGCCCTTCTACACGAGGCCGCGGCGCCTGCGTCGCGGTTTCGATCGCATCGGAAATCATTCGCGTCAATTTCCCCCTCCCCAAAAGTGTTCTCGTTCCCTCCACCCCTGCTCGTCTTCCGTGGCGGGTTCATTCTCTGCGCATGCGAGGGTTAGGCATATCTCTGTCCTTGTCATTGATTCCGAGTCAAACCCCCCGAATTATTCGCCATTGTGCAATTAGGAATGTTTATTTTATTTACAGTAATTTCAAAACAATGAGAAACTATTTGGCGGGTTCAACATTTTACTCTTTAGTGACATCATGCAACTGCCTCCTGTCAACGACCACTGTTTTTTTTTACAACCACATTGTTTTGCAACGGAATTTAATTTTGTGGCATCCGTTTTTAATTTTGTGGCATCAGTTTTTAATCAGTTTTTAATTTTGCGAAACGATAGTGAATTCATCGATCTGTTAATTATTTGAAATTTGGTGAAACTTAAGATTCTAGGTTTCTCTGTGGGCAAGATGGCTAGGGTAAGATCGTTGGATTAGTCGTATTGGTCGAGACGACACAGAGCTCTTTTTCGGTGGCCTCCGCGTTCACCTGACATCAAACCATGCGATTTTCTCCTTTGTGGCTTAATAAAAGATCGCTTCTACATTCCACCGTTACCTAATGATTTGACTTAGTTCAGACACAGAATTGAAGAGGTTATTGCTTCCATTACTCTAGACTTGTTAACCAAAGTGTGCGAAGAATAATTGGACTCTATGGTTGATATGTGCCGTATAAACTAAAGGTGTACCTATTAAATATTTGTAATAAAAAGTAGGTTAGTTTACCTTCAGTTTGATGTACGATTTCGATTTGTTGTAAATAGTTTAAATTAAACTGTTTTAATATGCCATTGAAACTGGGACATTCATTTATTGACCTTCTATATATCCGCGGCTGTTTTTTCTTCTTCTTAATTCAGAACAGTCATTAATTGGTCTATTAACTTTACTCGGCTCGACTCTTAGCTCTGGGAAATCTTGTATATTCAACTATAATTTGCGCTTCGGATGTCTAGTGATCTCTGAACTCGGAGGTCGTGTGAGTGTTGCAGTTTCACACTTGGCCGTTTGAAAGCCGTCAGTCGCTAAGCTTCGTGTCGAACTGCGGGCATACTTTATATTTGAAACTGCTAGCTAATGAGCCCGCGCTTCGCCACGGCAGTCTGGACGCAGACGACTCTCGCCCTGGCCCCTCCTCGTAGTTGCGCCACTGCTACGCCTGGAACGACGGGTGGGGGGTTGGGGGAAACACCTGAATCGAATCATGAACACCAGCTTATAAAAAAAAATATTTTGTACAAAGATAAATGGGAAGAAATGTAAATCAAAGACTACATCTTGGGGTCAACAGTTTTCAATGGCCTACCCAAATTCTTTTTTTGGTGTGTCAATATAATGCGCTAGGGACCGGAAAAATTCGTGGGTTCAATGACCTGTAGGATGAACTCCATAGTTCTACTTACACTCGGTCAAAAGTGACCCACTCATTGGCTGCTGTCTTGTGAGACGTCTCAGCGTAGCAGCCTGTGATTCGATAAAGCTTTGGTTGGATGTTTCTCATTGGCCCAGAGTCACCCAGGTGAATTGTGAGCCAATAACAGAGGCTACATTGAGGTATTACTATTTGTATTTTAGCCTATCTCGAAATGAACTCGTGAATTTTTCCGGTCTCTAATGATGCCAATGATAATGATTACAGAAAGACTGTATTAAGATCTAAAAGTGAATTAGGCGTCGACGAATTCAATAGCCGTTGCCAGGAGATTATCACGAAAACATTGTCACGAATGGTTAAAACAAATTTAAATAAATAAAGTAAGAAGAATTACATAAAATCTTTTAGAAGTGCTAATGGACACTCGCCTCCCCCACCCCCTCCTTTTTAATCAACGTTATAAATTTTACGGCACTAGGCCTTAAAGTCTTCGCTATGCGAACTGCAGACAGAAAAACTTTATTTCTTTTTAATATAGTTTTGAACAATACTGATGTATATTATCATTTCTGAGAGAAGACACTAAAACGTACCTTATCGGTGGTTTTCATTGATGTTATCACATGTATTATTTTAATAATTGCATACTAACTGTTACTCTTGGTAACATGTGTATTGAGATGTCTAAATATGTTGACTGCATAGGTACACTTATGATAAGAAAGTTGAAGCGAGATTAAAAAATATATTCTTCCATTAATAGATAGAGCCGCGGTTATTTCGCAGATTCAACATTCCTGTATTTTACAAAACTTATTCAGAATGCTCGTTGGTCGTCAAAAAGGACTTTATTTGTCGGATTAAACATTATTAATATGTACCGAAAATACGCGGTTTCGATGACCTCTAGGATAGTCTCAACGATCCTCTATGTATTCGGAAAAGAAACACTTGCTCATTGGCTAATGACTTGTGACACCTGTTAACTGGAATGCTTGTGATTCGTTACGCCTTTCGTTGAGGGTTATTCATTGACCTTCAGACAATCCCTGGTCCAATCACTGAAGCAGCAAAAAGTTAAAACGCATTTGGATTTTAGCCTATCGCGAAACGAAGTCGCGAATGGTTCCGCTCTAGTAGAAGGAACATAGCATGTCAGAAGAAGGGAAGGTTCTGCAGAAGAAATCAGCCAATCTGCACGTTGCCGAAGAAACACACATTTTTAAGGGTATGCTTATTTCGCGAAAAAAAAATTCTGAACTCCCATCGGATTGAAAATATGGTTTGTCAGTGCAAGCTGTTTCTTCCTTGTGATTGGCGGCCGTCTAAAAAAAGAAGCAATTTCCTTATTTGACCGGGTAATTCAGGATGCGTTGTGCTTCCACGTTGAATTATTGTGATTGGTGTGCTGACAGTAGACGTGTACCTGAAAGAAACTCGACCAATCACCAAACACATACGATGCTACAGTGTTTTATTTCTCAGCTAGTCTATAAATATTTTCGCGAAAAAAAAACATACATACAGACTGGAAAAATTCGTTGATTCAATGATATGCAGGCTAGACATCGAAGCCTGCTCTACATTCGCGCAAATGTCATCCGTTTATTCGCTGGTAACTTCTGAGAAGTCTTTACTGGTTTGTCTCTGAGTCGACACTTCACTGGGTGAGTATTCCTGATTGGTCCATAGAATCCGCGTAAACTTCGAGCCAATAGCAGAAAAAGCGCAATGGTACCAGTCTTTATACATGCCCCTACACATTTGGAGCTATGAAATTTCAGCGTGGCATATTCTGGCACGTTTTGGCGGTTCTTCTCGAGGCAGCTGGCAGTTTGGAAACACCTACCTTCCTACCTGGCGGCCACCTGGATCGGCAGACAAGCTCCTTGATGAGAAACCCTTTTGTGTTTACTTTGCTGTAAACACCTTCCTTCCTCTCCCTACCGCACCCTGAAAGAAAGAAGGACAAAAAAAACCAGTCGTCGTCACGAATTCACCCTTGGCCTACATCTTCACATTACCCTGAGTTTCGGAGGCACTAATCTATATCCGTTCCTTACAGTTTTGTCCATACAAACCTGTTGCTAGGGGCGGGTGTTTTTCGCGAATAAGATATAAACGCTCATTAGACTGCATTACGATATTCCCGCGACATTAAATTCTTCCTTGTAACTGACGGCCGAGAAGCCATTATCTCTTTTTGCCAGGCCATGCAGAACGCGTTTGCTTCCGCCAAAAGCAATGCTCTGCTTCGTGTTCTGACTGTCGACATGTGCCTGAAATAAACTCAACCGATCACGAAACACACGCGATGGTCCAGTGTTTTGACACTCAGCTGGTCTCGAAATATTTTCGGAAAAGAAAAAGAAAACGTATCTGTTTATGTACTTTCAGTTAATGCAGGAGTGCTTGGGAGCGTAACTTTTAAAGTCCTCTGTAAACCCACTCAGTACATCCGAAAATAAGTCCCGTGTAGTGGTGACAAAAACTTATTTTAACGATTTCGATTTACTGGACGTACTTATATATTGGGTGGTTCGGAATTCCGCGCGGGACCATCGAGCTCTCAATTCCGAGAGAGAATTCATGTTGGTATTAACTTTAATAGCTTTTTATTTGGAAGGTGGCGAAGCACATGTGGAGGCAGCGTGGCATAAGTACGTGTTGGAGATCTCCCGAGCGTTATTGTTCGCGGTGGGTTGCTCATAATTCACGTCCTATAAAAGTCAGAGCCTGTGAAATGCCCAACTCGTGCTGCGAGCAAGTGTCTTGTAATTTATTGCACACTGTAAGTATTTAAACCAAGCATGCTTTCTTGTGTGTGTATATGTATTTTTTATTATTTTTTTTCGTACGGTTCCCCTCCCACCTTTTCCCGCAGCTCATAAAGACCCGGGCGATGTTAATGAGCGAGGCCTTTCCATCAAGTTGGGGTTCTGCCGTGCTCATGGTGACCATAAAACCGACGCCCACGTCTTCGTCACGCCAGTAACACAATAACACCGCCACTTCCATTCGGGCCTTGGCAGAAGGGAGGGGGCGGTGGCCCCGACGAGAGAAAAAAAAAAAAAAAGAAAATGAGAAAAGATCTGAAATCATAAAAACTAAAATTTAAAACCGCCCGTAAAGAAACAGTTTTAATTTATCTGTCTCGAAATTTATGAGACTTATAATATCCCGTGCGTGTGAATGCGCGCGCGTTTTAGTTTGTGCGTGTATGTGTGTGTGTGTGTGCTCGCGAGAGAAAGAGAGAGCTGGCTTGTGTGGCGAGAAAACGCTGGACATAAATCTGCCGTTGAAAATGAAAGCTACTGTGGAAATTCATAAGAATCTAGGAGACTCCGAGCTGAATTTTGAATTGGGGAGGGAATGTAGAAGGGAGTTAGTTCTCCTTTTTGCCGCTAGCCAGGGGTCGCCGCTGCTGAAGGGGAGAAACGAAACAAATGAAAAGAAAGGAGAAGAAAAAGATTTAAAAAAAAACACCTTGGGAGAATTTGTTTTGAATAGACGTGACCTCCGAAAGGACATTTCCGAACCAACAGGTATACAACTGTGAGGACCTCTGCGCTTTGCTGTCGTCTTCACGGAAAGGTGGTCCGTTTCTGTGTGACCCGGTGCGCACAAGAGATTTCTTCTTCTGTATTTTCTTGGTGGAGTGGGGGAGGGGTGGGTTGGGGAAGGTTACCGGTCTGCGACAAAACATTCACCAGCTTCGTCAGGGGGGAAAAGACTGTTGTCCGGTCGTTAATGTATGAGTGAGCTCGGGCAGGGGTGAGAATTTTTGCGGACGGATTCCTCGCAAGAGTGGCGGTGGAGAATTTTAGTGATGGTGGGGGGCAGGGGGTGAGAAACTAGTCCCGGCGAGCCTAAATAACCGCAGGGCCCTTTGTGGCCCCACGAGATCTGCTGATGAGGGCCAAAGCTGGAGATCTTCACTGTAAAAATGTTTTGTACTTTTACAAGGGTTTCCTTAGAAATTCTGTTACCAACGATATCATTTGTGAAATTTCAAGGCAGAGATTTGAACCATTTGAAATTTTACAAAGCTCTGCCTTGGATTTTTACGAGTGTTATCGTACTTGTAAATGGGTTTCCAAAGGATTTTCATTGTAATAAACAACATTTTAATAAAAACCGACTCCAAAATGTACTAAGTTCAGAGCGTGTGCTACTCTGTATACGTGATAAAGTGAAACTTCCCGGGCATTTCAAACCTCAAATAAATATTCATATTGATGCTATCTTCATATATATTTGGCCAAATACCTATTCTCTGCGCTGTTCGTGCTAGAAACGTTTCAAAGAAATTATTGAGTAGGCCATACGACGAACGAGCATTTTCAGAAATGATACGATTGTGAAGTCTAACTTCATCCTGCAATTTACATTATTTACTAACAAATTATCCTTTTTACTTATAAACATATTTTAAAAATTGCATAATTCACACACAATACATCAATTCACCGTTTTTATGGTGTTATTTTTTTGCTAAAGAGTTCCAATGTGTTTCTGCTTAGTTGTATAGTAAGGTACCTACCTACCTATGGTATTAACATAAATTCCATAATGACTCAATCTACACATTCGTGCACTTTGTCGTTAACCTTAGTAGTCCAAGTGAAGTCCAGTCCAGCATGTCCTTGACCATAGTTAGGTACCGGCCTTGTTTTGGGATTGTCACAAACCTTACAATACCTCTATCACCATTCATTTCATATTTGATTTTGAGAAGTTCCCTTGCGTATCTTCGAAGTACAAGGTCCAATAAAATTTAAATTGAAACGGGATTACCTTGGAGCTACATTGAACCCAATTCCAAAAGAATAATTAAAATCGGTTCATAAACAAAGAGGTTTTATGCCCAAACGTACATAAAAAAACATATATACAGACGACGAATTGAAAACCTCTTCTTTTTTATAAGTGGGTTAAAATGAACAAGTTAGGGAATTTATTTCCGGCAGAGTTCTTACGTCCATGTAATAATTTGTGTCCGCTAAAAGTAATATTTGTCAATATAGACCGCTCTAAATATCATGCAATGTAATTTTATTTGTTTGTAAATGGAACATAAACAATCATGTTAAATAACAGATATTTTTATAATTTGTACATTTACATGAAAATAACTCTATCGTTAAAGAATAGTGTTCGCAGAATACTGGGTTCGGATTCTTACCCGGACATTTATAGCGATTCTGTATTTATAAAAACTTTTCGCGGCAAGATATTTACCAAAAACACTTGATTTTTCTTGCAGTTATATTGGCAGGGTAATGTTTAACATGACTCAGCCAAAGTCAGGCAAATGAAGACGTCCGGCATTGAAATAACAAGCGCCCAATCATCAGTCACGTGCTGTCCACATTCGGGAAAGTCAGGGAACATCGAGGATAATTCAAGGAACTTGGATTTGGTAAGTAAGTCGGGGATTTTACTTTAAAACCTGGAAAAGTCGTGGAAATTCCACAGTGATAGTATTTATTGGGAAAATGTAGATATCTGGTTACCCATCACCAGACTGAGGAAGCATTTCTTTTCGGATGGTGTTTTAATCCATAAGCGGACACACTGTACAATTTGGTTTGCAAGGTTCTGTTTTAACTAGGCGAATTTTGGGGATGGTGGAGGCTTGAGTTTCTTTATTTTTTTTTCCAGCAAATTGAAAAATACGTAATTTATTTAAAAAAAAACATACATTTTTAGTATTGTTCAAGTGAAAATGGGGAAAAAATTATATTTAAATAACTGGGGGTAGTAACACGTTACAAAAATATGAGGAACATAAAGTTGTTTACAACAGTGGTAATTTGCGTGGTGGATGTAGAACTTCGTTCAGTTAAACATATGCCAAGCGCTCAGTCTCATATCTGTAAAACGTTTTCTATTTGTCTATTACTTACAATACAAATGTTGTACATCTTCAGATTCAAACATATTTACCAGCATTGAGATGCACGTTAACCATAAGTCGTAAACAGATAAAAAAAAAAATTCTGTAATTTATTTATTCCCTTGAAAACCAATTGTCAAGAAATATTTTGTAATGCTGCAAGAAAGATCTTGTAACTTTATTCAATACATGGTTATTGTTATTTAGGCATATATAAGACACGTTTTTCGAGATAATGTGATAATTGTCTGGGTAAGAATACGAACTCAGTATTATGCGAATACTATTTTTTAACGATAGAGTTATTTTCATGGAAGTGTACAAATGTACAAATATCTCTAGTTTTTTATGAATATTTCTCTTCCGTTTACAAAAAAAAATTAGATTGTAAAGCCGAAGTTTGTATGAAGGTCGAATCCAGACTCAACATGCATAACTACCAATTGCCATCGGCCTCTGCGACTGGCTATTCCTTTTTAACCAGACCTTAGATTATGTTCTCACGCGCACTTAGCACTTAGCACTTAGCAGCTTGCTTAAGGTCTGGGCGATCAGGCACGGTGGCCTGTGCAGCGACACTCCCGTGTTCTTGACGGACTTCAAAGCGGTCCGTTCCGCGCTGCGAGAGAAGAGTGTAAGTAAAATTAAATTGAGTGTGGTTAATTGATTGTCAGCGTTATTAACCCCTGAAGCCATTATTATAATAACCTCACGCGGCACTTCGCAAAAGGGGCCCTGGGGGGGGGGGGGGACTTTTGTTGTTAATTGTTTTAGTTGTTACACGCAAAAAAAAAACTTAAAAATACCATATAATTCATTTACTGTTTTCCTGTGTTGGGAGGAGTGGCGGGGGTTGTGGTTTGTAGTTTTAGTTCGAAAAAATAATTCTAGAAACGGGAGTAAATTCATTGGCTCACGCACGTGGTCTTTTGGCCGGGAACGAACTGCCCCATGGCAGTCACACAGGTGTTACCGTATGCCGCGGAAGGCGAATGTTTGGGAAAGGAGTGAGAAGGGAGGTGGGGAAAGAGAGAAGGTCTGGAGCCGCACGGACTACTGAATGGGGCCACCCTGGACCAACGGGGCGAGTAGGGCGAGAGTAGGGCGAGTAGGACGAGTAGGGCGAGTTGTTCCCCTCCGAGACACCGCGGCGTGGTCCTTCGGCAGAAACAAACAACTCTCAGCCGCCGCAAAGACTGACCTCGTCCCACCGGTGAGGGGGGGGGGGGCCACCATTGTAGCCCCCCCTTCTCCCAAAGAACCCACAATTGCATGATTGGGGGAGGGGAGACACAGAGAGAGGGAGAGAGAGAGAGAGAGAGAGAGAGAGAGAGACCAGACCGGGAGAAATTTCACCTTTTCAGAGTCCATTCGCACAGTAAGGGGAGGGCATTGTTTACCTTGCCTCCCACCAGAGCTCAGGTGCGTCTTCTCGGACTACCTGGACCCTGGGACATGCCGGCCCGCCGTGACTGATCGCCCAGCTGCCTGGGCCCTTACACGCCATTCACCCCCCCCCCCCCCCAACCCATCGTCTTCATCTCGGTTGCTAATTTTAAATTCACGCCACGGAATTCTCTTAAACATTTTTATCCATTTCCCAGGCGTGGTTAAACACACACGAAGCATGCACACACACACACACACACACACACACACACACACACACACACACACACACATACATATATATATATATTGCGTAAGATGAAAAAAAAGTTTTCATTTTTTTCTTTACGCGAGGCTGATGACAGTGACTGTACAATGGAATACTAAACCCACCGTGATTTCTACACTCTTAGAACTGATAGTGAATTCATGCACTATTCGATGAAGACTCAACCTTAAACGTGTATGTCCTTTTCTAAATATTTTATTTTATTTTTATGCATTGCGTGGTTAAACTTGTAGCCCTTTTCAGTGCCCTAACTTAAACAAATTGATTATATATATATATATATATATATATATATATATATATATATATATATATATATATATCATAAAGCTGGCAAAATTGAATGTTTGTGCAGTATGGATTAGGATAACCAAATGGAATAAATAACCGATTTTTTTTGTGCTTAAAGGCAATGCTGGTGAATACGGAGTGGTATAGATTAAAATTCTTTCTGAAAAAAAAAATTATTTTATTTATCAGTTTTAAAATCATAAAATATTTCATGACTTTAAAAGGTCATGGGAAATTAAATATTTTTCTAAATAAACTAAATCATATCACATAACAGCCAGTAAAATTGATATTATGTAAACCTAAAAAGAGCCAGATTTATATTCGGTTTTGCCCTCCTTATCCATACTTAGAGACCGGAAAAATTCGCAGGTTCAATGACATCTAAGATAGACTCCACTATCCTCTGCACACTCGGGCAAATGCCACCTGTTCATTGGCTGCTGACTTGTGAGTCGTCTCGACTGGGTGGTCTGTGATTCGACACTTCTATGAGTGAGGGTCTCTAATTGGCCCTCAGTCCTCCAGATTAACAGTGAACCAATGACAGAAGCAGCACTAAGGTATAATTATTTGAATTTTAGCATAACACGAAATGAACCCGCGGATTTTTCAGGTCTCTACCATACTGCACATACATATTGCCACTTTCCCAGCTAATTGTGCAAAAAGTAGGCAATACATATTTATTTCATTTTGTGACAGTTCAGCCGCTCAAAAAGTAGCCAAGTTTAACATTTTAATTACAAATATAAAATAATGACTGGAATGTAACATACACCCTTATATTAAAAAAAAAGTATTCTTCGTAATCTCAGATAACTGTTTCTTCGAATAAACCACGCCTGACTTCATTTTCGGGTTTGGTGTTTCGTTGCAAACAGGGTAAACACAGCGTGGAAGGTAAAAAAGAAAGTTTTTGCTGTACATTAAGGGGGTGCCTCCCGTTTCAACTTATTTTTTTTATATTTACATTAATCACTGGTCAACTTTTAGACTTTTCAATTGTTTAACTTTCACGAAATTAAAAATATATACAGCGCATACTTTTAGCATAATTAGCTGCCAAAGTTACATTTTTAACGTTTTTGGGTTGTACAAATAAGGATAATTTAATTTATTGCAGAACTAAAACTTTTTAGGTTTAACTGCAATGACACTGGCTACTTCATGATATGGTTTGCATTTCTATCACAAAAACTTATTTCATGTTTCCTGGCTGTCAAAATCGTAACAAATTTGAGCATTTTCAAATGCCAGGAAAAATTAATTAATATTTTCTGAAATTAATTCATCTTAGTTCACATATCGGTGATTTTTAACAATGTTTTTATTTGACTCTATTTGAGTTATCACTTACACTTATAGCGTTTTAAACAAATCTTGTACAAAAAGCTGAAGTAATGTTATATACGAACAAAATAAAACACTATTCCGAAGTTCATGGACGCAGGGACGTATCACTGGATGCGAGTGTCGCATCCGTAGTAAAATTTAGTTTAATGTACATATATAGGGATGCCTCGACATCCCACCAGAGAAATCGGAAGTAACGCTAAGATGCCGCCTCAAATACAATGCACTTTTGTGGATCGCTTAGCTAAGGGATCCACTAGGCTAGTATTCGGATGCGGCTATTGTTTGTAAACTTTCTCGCTATTGTCATTGCTCTTAAACAAACGTCACGTTTTGCTTTCAGACTGACATTCTAGAATTGCGATCACAGCTGGGTCTAACCTTCCACGCAATTTCGGATAATTTTTTTTGCCGATTTTAAATTCACGCGAAAGAATCGTTCATAATATTTTATCCATTTCTGAGGCGTGGAAAATAAATGAAGAATTGATATATAGGTAGTACGTACAATGAAAAAAGAAAGCCGTCTTTTGACCGCAAATATCCTAATTGTTTTTCCCGTCAATGTGAACCCTAAAAAATTGTTTAAAGACAAGTAATTTGATACCTTACGCAAATCAATTTATTTATTTAAGTATAATATATATTTGCTTAATTATTTAATATAAAACAACAAAACTAGATGTACAAGGCTTTCTCTTTCTGCAAAAAAAATGTAAGATCTTTAACTTGAAATTTAAATTATGAAATTAAAATAAGACAGTTAATACTTCGTCTAACCATGCATACAGGTCAGTAATTAAATGACTAATAGTTATAGTACCTTTGCACGTTCAAGATACCGCGGCTTATACACACACATATACACACCTACACACACACACACACACACACACACAGAAACACTGTGTAGATCCCTTCGTTTAGTTGAAGGTGAAAACTTCGTTGATAAATCCGTTAATCGACAGTAGTTTTTTTAACAGCGACGATAACTCTGGGTAGGCGTACATTTGGAAGTAGTGATAACGAACTGTATTCCCCCTCCTGCTCAGGTTTTTTTCCCCCGCAAGGAATTATATAGGACTGAAAAAATTCGCGGTTTCAATGACCACTAGGATAGACTCCGCGATTCTCTATGTACTCGGGCAACTATCACCTGATCATTGGCTACCGACTCGGGACACCTGTTTACTGCGATTCTTATGATTCGATACTTCTTTTGTTGAGTGTTTGCCATTGGCTCAAAGTCCTTCAGGTAATTTGCGGTCCAATCACTGACGCAGCATTAAGCTAAACGAGTTTGGATTCCAGCTTGTCTCGAAAGGAATCCGCGAATTTTTCCGGTCTCCATCGAATTAATTCCTTCGTCTCGTCGCAGAGCCGCGCGCGCTGGACGCGTGCGTGCCGGGGACAGGATGACTTGCAACTTCCTTTACTTCATCCCCCCGCGGTCTTCTCGAGCACACGTGATTCTCTGCGACACCCGCGGGAAACCCCTCCGGTGGACGTTTTCCCAAGTTCCGCTGGAGATGACTTTCCAGAAGAGGATCTCCCCCCTCTTCGGGGGAAAAAAACAGCCGCCCATTGTGACCGGGTTTGTCCGACTCGAATCATGCCCACTCTTGTCTGATCAGGGAGAATTAATGATTGCTAATGAACGCAGCCGGGGGGTATTGTCGTTGAGGATTTCCGCGGCGGAGAGCCCCGAGAATGTGCAAGCTGTTCCCCGCACACGCGGACTCTTGGGCTCGCAGAACGAGGCTCTGCTGTAATCCATTACGGGGCCCGTGAATGCCTTCGGTGCGCGCGCGGGTTGACAGCGCCTTCGCCCCGGGGAAGGACGCCATTGTTGCGTCGCCAATAAGCAAACACTTTGTCAGGGGCGGCGGACTGCCCCGCGCTCATCAATTCTCGCGCCGTGAAAAGGTATTTCCTCTCTCTCTCTACCCCACTACCTCCCCCTCACACCCCTCCACAGGCGCACAATAGTTTCCCTCCGTGGGGTGTAGTTTCCGTGGAATAGTTTCGGTTTTTCGCGGATTTCTTCGGCACAATGGCCCAAACTAGCAGCGGTCGCGCGGGACACTTCGTGAGTCGTTACTGCGGCGATTGTTTTCTCTTCTTCCTCTCTCTCTCTCTCTCTTCCACCTTCTCGTCCGAGTTACTGCGGGCGTCTCTCCCCTAACCGCTCATTACTTGTTTGTGCAGGACTCCCCGCGTGAACTTACACTTTAAATTTAAAAAAAAACCTACACTGTAAAAAAAAAACTAATTACCGTACGGCTTTGTTTCATTCGTCACATTGGAATTTTTCAGTTTTAATGACATTTGTTTTTAGTCAAGACGGTACACTGTTCATGTAGATTCATGGTGATAGCTCTTTTGCACTATTTGAAGCTTGGTTGCAATTATTAATTACTATGAATTTATTACATTCCGTAAAATGTCACGTAATTTTTTTTAATGTTCCGATGTATTTGTGTTCATGAGCTGGGATGATAAGTGCGACGCTCGCTGGTGCTTCTGGCGCGGTGTCGCCTCTAAGCGCAAGGCTGTGTAAGGGCTCGCGGTAGTCTCGTCGTGGATACGACAACTGTTAAGATTTGAGCTGAAGAGTTAAGATAAAGTTGTCATGTAAATCTTTTGAGTGCTTCCAATAAACTGAACTGGGTGTTTCGTGCCAAAAAAAATTATTCAGAAAACACGCTTTCTAGCATAATTTTCTTTTTCATTCTAACCTAAAATACAGTTGAGACCCGAAATACGGAACTAGAACAACTCATCCGATCTCAGAGAATTCTTTCGTGCTTTTCGTAAACCGACACCACTATGATATTCTGAGCAGTTTTTTTAAATTAAGTGTTCTTTTTTGTTCTGAAACTCTGCACATGGTGTGTGTGCCAGCTAGGCCAGGTATACTGGGCCATTCAGGACGCTTTTGCTTCCTCAATGGTCGACTTTGATGCCCACAGCAGACACGAGAAAACCCAAACAAACACGAGTCACTGACAGTGCTACAAAGTTTCAACACACAACTTGTCTGAAAATAATTTCACTAAAAAATACACGGAACTACGTATTTACGACAAATTTTAAAAGATCTTTATCTATGGTCGTGGTGATTTCAAGCTCCCATTACAATCAACTTTTAACAATTCCAAGAAGACATTGGTTCGAACACATTAGGACAGTTTTGGTCTACCATCTATACGTACATTCCGAGAGGATAGCAAGTGTTGCGAACAACGCGAAAGGACATTTATCGTCTCCAGTAATGGTTGATGAACAACGGAATTAAAAAAAAATGGTTGTCTGTAAAGTCGGTTTACGGACGATAGTTTAACGTGACAACGTCATAACAAAACAGTTATTAAATGATTGCATACTTTTATGAATAGAATTGAATCATTTTTATTGAATTATTACTATTTTGTATGGATAAAATTAAGGAGTGTAATGAAATCTACAATTTAAGTGATAAATTTACTTTTATTTGCACTCATTAATTCAAATAGGTTTATTACTTTAACGAAGAGATTATTTTAACTATAACTTTTATACATGTTTGCTATTAAACTTCTTCCAATCTGTGTTATTCTGTTAAGGAAAGGACGATGATAGGAAAAGTAGGAAACGAATGGGAGTGTTTCAAGTTTAATGTGCCTCAAAAAAGTCAAATCGATGTTTGCTCCAATCGAGTGGAAGAGAGATAAATGCGGCTCAAGCGTACAATGAGCGTAACGGGACACAGCGTAACGGGACAATGTGCGGAACGGGACAATGAGTCATCCTTTTTCGTGCGTGCAGCCGGCGTTCATCGATTTATTAGACGTCACGTCAAAAAGTCTACTGTAGGACTCGGCTCGGGACATTTCCGGCTCGCGTTTCCAAGTCGATCTTCGACGGAGGGAGGGAGGGAAATCAACCCCCTCCCCGATGGGTTCAGCCCGGCCACTAGTCCGTGTTCGGTAGCTACTTCCCCCCTCCCTCCCTAGCAACCCTTCGGACCAACACACTCGAACCCGGCAATTTAAATCCGCGCCTCCGATTGTTTGTCCAGGGTCGCGCGGACGAAAATCTCTCCTACCCTACCCTGTTAAACCTAACCCCCCCCCCCCCCCCTCAACCGGTCAAGGGGAATTCAATTTCGCCCTGCGGACATTTCCTCCCCCCCCCCCCCAGCCATCTTTTTTGCACAAATTCCCGTCTCTCTGCCGCTTTCACCTCCCCCCCCCCCCTCCTCCTGATGCCTGATCCTGGGGCGTTACGACTCGACAAGGGACGTCCTGTCGGGCATTGCAACCTCGGTGCGCGTCGTCCAGCACTTCTGACACCTATTCCCGCGTTGTGAAGATAATTCATGAAATTACATGTACAACAGATTGGTATGTTTTCAATTTTTGTCGGTTTTTTTTTGACGTGACAACGTCTAATAAATCGACGAACGCCGGCTGCACGCACGAAAAAGTATCACTCATTGTCCCGTTTCGCACATTGTCCCGTTACGCTGTGTCCCGTTACGCTCACTGTACGCTTGCGCCGCATCTCTCTTCCACTCGATTGGAACAACTATCGATTTGACTTTTTCGAGGCACATTAAACTTGAAACACTCCCATTCGTTTCCTACTTTTCCTATCATCGTCCTATCCTTAACAGAACAACACAGATTGGAAGAAGTTAAATAGCAAACATGTATAAAAGTTATAGTTAAAATAATCTCTTCGTTAAAGTAATAAACATATTTGAATTAATGAGTGCAAATAAAAGTAAATTTATCAATTAAATTGTAGATTTAATTTCACTTCTTCTTTGTATCCATAAAAATAATGATTATTCAATAAAAATGATTTAATTTTATTCATAAAAATATGCGATCATTTCATCAAAGTTTTGTTATGACGTGGTCACGTTAAACTATCGTCCGTAAACCTACTTTACAGACAACCAATTTTTTTTTAATTTTTAATTTTTAAGTTGGCTTTAATGTCTCATTATAAACAGTATCACACATTTTCTTTGAACAAGGATCTCAGGTAAGGAATCTGTGATATCCGGGAACTCACGGGAAAACCGGAATCAGGATTAGAACGAAGGTCCTCCCGAATGCGAGTGGAGTATCTTAACCACTGCGGCGCCTCGCTCCGTTTATACCAGGGCTGGGTCAAAGCAGTTGCCTGCTTTTTATTTATTTATTCCCCGCCCGGTCCAGCCAATCAGGGAGTCGAACCTGGGGGAGTCGTGCTGGATCCTTGACGGGCGTGCTGGCTGCATGACTGAAGACCATTCTCGGCCCGGAATTGGATTGTGGGAGAGAGGTGGGCGCCGTTTGTTGTCGTGTTGACGTGCGTGGTGGTCGTTCGTCCGTCGGGGCCTGGATCTTCTGCCGGCTGTCACGTCCCTCCCCCTACCCACCCCCTGGAAGTCCCCGGTCGACCGACCATACTCCACACGGCTCTGCCCGGTTTTGGGTTTCGGAGAGGACCAAATTTTTGGCTTTTTTACGCTGCTCGCACAGACGGTTGGTCATCGTTAGGAGCATGCAGATTTCGCGAAAAGATTTACAGAGTAGATTAAATTTAAAACACTGTGGCATCGTCTGTGTTTCGTGATTGGGTGAGATTATTTCAATTACATGCAGATTGTTTCAACACCAATCACAGTGATTTAGTGCAAAAGCAAACACATCCTGAGTGGTTCGTTAAAAAGAAGGTGGTGAATTCTCTCGCAGACGGCCGCCAATCACAAGGGAAAAAAACTGCAGGTGCGGGTTTACCTTGTTGCAGTCTAATATGCATTCAGATCTTTTGGCGAAAAATGCCTGCCCCTAGTCATCGTGTACAGGATGTTTGTCTGAATTCGACCGACAAACATCTGCCGCACCTCCGTGACGACGAATCAAGTTGAAAACACCTGTACTTGTCAATGGTCTCGAGTGCTTACCAAGTCTGTTGGAATCCCGAGCGTCTGGGTTATATGCAAATGGAATGCAGTTTTACAATCATCGCGGATTTTGTCGCTGTAAAAAAAATCATTTCTTCGAAATGATTGGGGGAGTAGTAACACGTCACAAAAGAATGTCAAAAAATTAGGGTGTTACTTACAATTATGTATATTACAATTTAATGATTTTGTGGCAGCAACAAAATTCGAGACACTTAAATTAAACATAATCCAAATGATCAGAGTACAATCTTAAAAAAAATATCTTTCAATTCCAATAAAAAAATTTTGTTCAGCTGCAAGTTCACAGACACATACCAGTCCTATAAATTATTACACTTTTTTTTGTTGATGAAGCAGCAGGTGACGTTTGTCGATCGAGACTCGCCCTGAATGTACACTTGTGCGCACACATTCACTCACGCATATACAAGCACCTAAATATATTGCGGTGTCTAACTACTTGTTGGCTCTTGTTTTGTGGCCACGTCCGTGTCCGAAGTTTCGGTGATGCCTTGCTGCAGCCTGTCTTCAGGGGCGATTCTGTGTGGAAATGATGGTTTTTCCAATCGCCTTTGAAGATGGCATTACTGAAACTCCGGAGCAAATCATAATTTCTATGGATGTAACCCCAATCCAAAATCCGAGATGTAGTTAGGGGGTTTCAGAAGGTGTTCTAGCCCCTGGTGCACCGCTCTTTATATGCCATTGCCAACTGACGTTTTGGAGCTTAAACGACGTTCTCTTAATACTTCCGTTCCAGCGCTGTTTCGCGTTATGCTATAATCCAAACATATGTACATTCATATTGTTTTTAATTTTCTCACAGATTCTCTGAAGGATTCTAAGCCAATGATAAAAAAAATGCGAAAAATTTTAAAATTTTGTGGATGTGGACTGGAAACATTCGGTGTTTCAACGACCTCCGGGATAGACTCAACGATCCCCCACGTACTTGGACAAATACCACCTTCTCATTGTCTACCGACTTGTGAGACTTGTTATTGCGATTCAAAACTTCTTTGGTTGTAAGGTTGTTTTCCATTGGCTTCGAATCCTTCAAATAAGCTGTGAGACAATCACAGAAGCAATATGAAGGTTCCGTGTTTTGATTCTAGCAAAACGCGAAATGAATCCGCGAATTTTTTTCCGGTTTCTAGTTATAGAAAGCCACCGCGAATTCAACTGGAACTTGGCCTGTGATGTCGGAAAACCTGGTCTTGTCCAACTGTTTTATTTGATTACGGGATTTTTCCCCCTGTGCTTTTCGTCACGTCACGGGTCGAGAACGAACGACGCCGAAGCCACACGAAGCATTTATAGACGCTTCACCGGCGAGGCCTGCAAATGCTAAAGAGCAGTGGAGGATGTGTCATTTTTTTCAGTATGGCCAGATTCCAGCTTATAAAAAAATATTGTCTGTAAAGTCGGTTTACGGACGATAGTTTAACGTGACAAAGTCATAACAAAACATTGATGAAATGATTGCATACTTTTATGAATAAAATTGAATCATTTTTATTTTAATAATAAAAGAATAAATACTTGAAATTAAACAAGTAATCAGATTTTTAAAATGCAAGAATAATTAACCTTTATTGCCGAAATTGTTGTTTTAATAAGCAATGAAAACCACATTAACTTTTCACTTCACTTTATAAACAGTCGAGTGGAAGAGAGATAGATGCGGCGCAAGCGTACAATGAGCGTAACGGGACACAGCGTAACGGAACAATGTTCGTAACGGGACATAGCGTAACGGAACAATGTGCGTAATGGGACACTTTTTCGTGCGTGCAGCCGGCGTTCATCGATTTATTAGACGTCACGTCAAAAAGGCTGTATCGTGAAATAAGGGAATAATTTGTCCCACAGGAGTTTTGACCCTTGATGTTATCTAGAAACTTGTTCACCTGGACAAGTAAACCGAGTTCAATTCTGCGAGCTGGAATGCTGCCTTCTTTGCGAACCTCGAAGGGAGGTAATTTCTGTTGAAGTAAGGTATCTTTTATTTTTTTTAATAGGATTTTCAGCAAACATTTGACTTTCACATATTAATGTTAATAATAAACCAAAAAAAAAAACCAACCAGTGTCATGTAGCAAAAGACTATATTATCGCGTATAAATGAAGTTTGTCAAATTTTTTAGGAATATGTAGCTGTCAAAGTCTTAGATGTCCGCTGAAGCACCTTTCAAGAAAGTGACACGTTTTCTTGGACGGAGTGTAGGAACACCTGCCGGGCACTCGTGCGAATGTGCGTGTACATGCGAAGCTGCGATAAAGAGCGTGAGAGGCATCGGTCGTGTGAAGGAAATGGAGGGATAGCAGCGTTTGCCAATCACACCCGAGCTGCGGCATCTTCCCCATTTCCCGGTTATCAGGGAGCTCCTTTGGATGTTGGCGAGGAAAATCTCTCTCTCTCTCTCTCTCTCTCTCTCTCTCTCTCTCTTTGTATCATAAAGATGGCAGCACCAGGCGAGGCAGAGAATTTCACCCTCCCCTTTTTTTTCATATACACCCCCTCCCTTTACCACCGACACCCTACACCAATACACACCCTACCCACTCTCAAGCTTTTATTTTCCTTTTCCCATCCCCCACTTTTTTGTCCAAAAAAACCCCACGCGAAGAGATGGAAACTACTGCTGCTGGGAATGGAAATCGCGGCTGGAACGCTGCCCGAACGAAATTGAAATGAATAGAAATGAAAAGTAAAAAAATATATATGTATAATATTTACGCATACGCATCGATTCTTCCGAGACTGTCTGATGCCTGAGTTTGCTTTCATCCGCCGCGTTTATTTCTTTCTCTTTCTCTCTCTCTCTCTCTCTCTCTCTCTCTCTCTCTCTCTCTTTCTCTCCTCGCGCCGAGCGGTAAATAATTTTCTGCGTCTCCCCGCGAGCTCATGGTTGGCGCAGGTTCCATCGCGTTTTTTGAAAAAATAAAAAATAATTTTTTTTTTTTTTAATCTTCGTCTCGCCTCAGTCTGAGCTTCTGACGATTTCTCAGTCCGAATATCTTGCAAGAAAATACTGTATCGAAGCGTGCCAGACGGCATGTGGCTTTGTTTCGCCTTCGGGCGAATCAAATCGAGCGTTGCTTCGTACTGATTAAATACATTACTTTATTTTTTTAAACTGATATTACTCTCCGACGCTCCGGTGCCCGCATCATCGTCTCTGATTGGACCGCATCTTCTCCTGCAGACTTCGTCTGCCCTGTGTCTCAGGTGCCGGTGGCAAGGTTTAGTAGAGGTGACTGTACAGAGCAAGTGGTTGAAGCCTGCTCTGTTCTGATTTTCGCTTCACACGCGCGCGCACTTATGTGTGTATGTGTTACATTATTTAATAGGTACCTAATTATTTTTGTCGGTCTATTTCTCAACTTCGTCACTTGTGGTTTAGAATAAAGTATGCTTGTTGAGTCTCAATGAGAGAAAAGCAGTCAACATTATTTACAAAGAAATTCTTTAGATATGGGCAGTACTTTGCAGTATGCATATAATTATTGAAAACTGATACTTGCGAGAACTTGATAATTATAAATACGTTACTTATTAAATCTAAATGACGCCACATTACACAGAAAAAAAAATTGTACTTTTACAAAGGATTTCTTTGGAAACTATTTGCAAAAAAATAATTTTTAATACTATAAGATATATATAGCAATTTTGTACAGCAGATTGGTGTGGTTATGTTTGCGTTTATAATTTTTTTCTCGAGATAATACTGAGAATTTCTTTTAAAAATTGGTGCATAATTTTATATTTTAAAGGATATTTCTTTCAAGAATAATTTTTAAACCATGTAAAAGATGATTGAAAATGTAATCCTTGGGACTTTTTTAGTTTTATTATGCTTCTAGTCCTTAGTTTTCCGCGGTGGTCCTGCCTGGAGTGATTTCTAGAAACCGCGGCAAACTGAAAACCCGGTTTGAGCTAGAAGATGTTTCGAACTCGGGTCTTCTAGAAAGTGTCCACAGTTACATCATTTATCATTCGTAGAATCTTTTATGCTTACTTAATACAATTATGTTATAAGAGCGAAAGTGTGTTTGTTGGTTGGCCCTTCTTTCACGCAGCTACGGAGCAACGGATCGAAATGATTTTGTGCATAGTCTTAGTTAATGGGCTGGATAGTTTCAAAGGATACATTTGATTCCCGAAAAAAAAATGGGTTGTCTGTAAAGTCGGTTTACGGACGATAGTTTAACGTGACAACGTCATAAAAAAACATTGATGAAATGATTGCATACTTTTATGAATAAATTTGAATCTTTTATTTTAATAATAAAAGAATAAATACTTTAAAATATACTAGTAATCCGATTTTTAAAATGCAAGAATAATTAACCTTTATTGCCGAAATTGTTGTTATAATAAGCAATGAAAACCACATTAACTTTTCACTTCACTTTATAAACAGTCGACGAAACCGTCCACGTGTAGATGACTTGTAATTAATTTTAAAAACTGGCGTTTAGCTATAAAGTTTAAATATAATTATGAACAAGTTTTCATATAAATAAACTGTAATAAAATATCTATCATCAATTATATGAATCACCATAATTTTTTAGTCAGTTGTAACATATCCTATTATTACTGCACTCGCCGACAGCGTAACGGAACAATGAGCGTAACGGGACACAGCGTAACGGAACAATGTGCTTAATGGGACACTTTTTCGTGCGTGCAGCCGGCGTTCATCGATCTATTAGACGTCACGTCAAAAAATGCACGGTTCCTGTGGAATAGAACTGGAGCATGATACTTTTATTTGTATCCATGGTAACGGGCGTTTGCATTGTTGATACCTTCTGCGTCTCCATGGCAACTGCCATTGCGTCGGTTGCTTGCAGTTCGGGTTGGATTTGTCGATTAGTTAAAACTTCTACTCAATCTTAACATTTTTTTTTTACTGTGTTTGTTAAGTGTTTTAATGCCTCGCCATCGTAAATCCAAGTTTTTTGAGTGTGTCATCTCATGCACTAATAAAAAAAACTATATAAATGCTTTATATATGTATATATAAAACTATGGTTTAAGAAACAAAATGTAATACTATTGGCCACCGAACAGCTACCACTGATTATCCACACTGAATGTATTAGAATGTTCTCGAATGTACTAGAATGAAGTGGACTGGAATGAACTGCACAGATGAGCCAAAAAAAAAAAAACGAAGTGGTTTGTACTTAGTAAGTTTTTGTGTGTATGTGTGTGTGTGTGTGTGTTTGTCTATACTTACATAAATCTAGACAGGTTCATAGCCGATTCATTATTTTATGTCCTTGCGATTTTCCAATTGTCTTAGAATTCTCGAGGTCGTGTCAAATTATCCTTGGTCCAAACACATAAGCCCAACTCACGATTAAACAGTTATACAGTTACGCCCGTCGCCAAATAAAATCGCGAAATTTCCATGTCGCTCGCTCAGAAAGAGCTGAAACGTCTAAGACATTCGAACGGATTTCCAATACGTAAGAGAAAGTGAAAGTGGCGAGCCTGTTGGGGGTGACTTACTGTCCGACCCGAAACCGGTTGGGAAGAGCGGTCGGCATCTCCGGTTCGTCCACGGGACAGTCAGAAACCGGACCCGGTCGGAGACCGCCAGGTCTGCTCCATTCACAATCGAGCCTGTGTCTGCGCCGGTCAAGGTCACCCGCCCAGACCGGTTGTCGTTATCAGAAGGATTTATGGCCCGAGTGATTAAGGGGGGGGGGGGGGGGGGGGCTGTGAAGGTTTTTCCAAACAGCGAAAGGTTCAACTAGAAATTCTTTCTGAAAAAAAATCGTTACGGATTGCTATACCACTAACTCCACTGTGAATCGATCTATAAATAAAAGAACTTCACTGACAAGTCAGTAAAAAATTCATTGATGAATCAGCAATTTTCACTCTATAAAACTAACTATAGCAATCCGCAGATAGTAGCAGAGCAACTTGCTGTGAAAACCTTCAAGAATTGGTGTAATTTAAAAGGCTCTTTAATCCATTTGCATCTCCTTATTTGTAGGCCACATAAATCTTATAATTATTACTTCTAATTATGCTACAAGTAAGCTTTATGATATATTAATTGTATATAGTTATGAGTTTGTAGATGTTAAGTCAATAAAAACGTTTACAAGTTTAACATTGTTTAAGGTAAATATAAATTAAGTCTTAATACGAGATATATCCACTTAAAATTGGCCCACTGAGCAGTGGGAATAGTTAGGTTTGGTAATTTCAAAATTAAAGTTAAATTAGAACTACCCTCGACCCTTTTCACACCAAGATGGAAACATATCTTTTGTTACCTTAAGAAATTTTAAGTTAATTCATTTCTGTAGTATTGTTAACACCTTTGCTTGACCAACTTGTAGCATTAGCCTGTATTTAGATAAGATTTGTTTAACTAACCAATTGCTAATCAAATTACTTCAGATTTAAGACAGACACCCACTCCACGGACTAATAATACCTCTGTATAAACCAGGTAACTTCAATTTCAGGACATAAACCCACTCCAGGGACTTACACTCAATGATCCAGAGTGGCGTCATTTGTATAACAGACTCCCATTCTAGGAACAAATACCTCCAAGAAACGAAGCAATTTTAACACTGACAACAAAATCAGACAACCAATTCATAATTCATGAACCAGAGTTACTTCAGCATTAGAACAGACACCCACTTCATGAACCAGAGTAACTTCAGAATTAGAACAGACACCCACTTCATGAACCAGAGTAACTTCAGCATTAGAACAGACACCCACTTCATGAACCAGAGTAACTTCAGCATTATAACAGACACCCACTCCATGAACCAGAGTAACTTCAGCATTAGAACAGACACCCACTCCATGAACCAGAGTAAATTCAGCATTAGAACAGACACCCACTTCATGAACCAGAGTAACTTCAGCATTAGAACAGACACCCACTTCATGAACCAGAGTAACTTCAGCATTAGAACAGACACCCACTCCATGAACCAGAGTAACTTCAGCATTAGAACAGACACCCACTCCATGAACCAGAGTAACTTCAGCATTAGAACAGACACCCACTCCATGAACCAGAGTAACTTCAGCATTAGAACAGACACCCACTCCATGAACCTGAGTAACTTCAGCATTAGAACAGACACCCACTTAAAGAACTTATCAACCAAAGTGACTTCAACTTATTCACAGTCACCCACTTTATGAGGGACTTTAACATAAGAACAGGCAGCCCTCCATTGACCACAACTTCCACGTACCAGATTGACTCCTACTTAGAACAGATACTTTTTCCACGAACTCCATAATACAGACAATGCGAGGCACATCGTTTGCCATATTATACTCACCGCAAGCAGTTTATGAACACTTTTTAACGTCCATTCCTTCCATGTTGGACCCCCCCCCCCCCCCCACAAAAGTCACTTCACAAATTAAAAAAAGGACCTCTTGCACCCCTCCTCAAATCATCCTGTTCTCCACCCGCAACAATTTTCACATGCGCGAAAATTTACCCAACCCTTTCCTCCCTTAGTCCTGTTTGCTTTGTCGGTGGCAACTTCCCCTCTTTTTTTTTGTCCGCGGATGATACATGGAAGAGAATGGGTTAAGAACGAGTTTTTGGAGTAAGGGGAATACAGTAATGTAACCTCCACCACCCCCTCCTGTGGGGAGGGGGGTTGATAAGGGGACAAATAACGTGATTCATCGCCGAATCAAGTTTTCTAGACGTCGCGGAAATAAACGTGTTGAAAAAAAAACGAAATGGCATAGAATAGCACTGTTTGAAAAAAAAATATAATTATCTTCGCCCCGGAGTAAAACTCGTTGTGCACGCGTCAATATTTTTTTTTTTTTGCCTCACCATTCTTTTTCAGGAATGAGATAAATGGGCAGACTGTGCGTTGTTCAGTTAGCACCCCCTCTCCATCCCTTTTCCTTACTTCTCTTGATTTTGTTCCACCCCCCTCCCTCCCTCCCTCGATGTCACTTTCCTCGATTCCTCGCGAATCATAATGGCCGATGCTTGCAGCTCACTGCATTAAACCAATGTCGCGCCGAGCTGATTCATTGTCGTTGGTTCTCCCCCCTCCTTTCCATGTATCGGGCCGTAATGGTAGTTGTATTTTGTGGAAACATTTTCTTTCTGTTTCTCGATATTTCCTCTCTCTTCCCCCCCCCCCCCCCTATTTTTTGTAACCCCACGCGCATGGGTGGCATAATGCTTTCTTCCGAATCTAATAATAGAGCTATTGCAGGGAGGAGAGGGTAATGTGGTTGAATGCGGCAGACTGGTGCGCGACAGTTATGGCTGAGGATTGTTTGCAATGCTCGTGGTGTTTGTCTGAGAGTGACGTCGCGTCCGTTACGATATGGTATCCAGCGCGGAAGGGTTCGTGTTCAATACGCTTCGTTACAATGATTCGGGAGGGAAAAAAAATCGTTATTCACGAATTATTTGTGCCCGCAGTGGTGACTTGAAAGTGTCGAACTTTTTTTTTTTTTTTTTTTTTTTAAAGCGTCGTTGGCTTGTGACCAAAGTTTGTTCAAACGCTGTGCCTATCTATGCACATTTTTTTTATGTTTTGTGTTGGTGGATACGTAAAGAAAATTGTTATGCATATATTGCGTTATTTTGGAAAACCGTTGGAGCTGTATTTCTCTTTTTGGCTACACAGATGTAACCAATAAAAATTTGATATTTTTTATCTATCTTTATTTCACCCTTTGAGCTAGACTTTGTTGTTCTGCAACCACTGGAGAACTGGACAGTTGTTTACTAGTTGTTGCCTTATCTCTAGTACAAGTCCATGGTGGAAACTCTTCTGCTGGACAGTCCTCTTTTGTCTGCTTGATGCATACCACGTCACAAGTCATACCACGTGGTGGAGCCCAGGGTTTCCCCTGTGTCCATACAGACTTTACCTGGGCCTAACCTCCCTAGTTGATAGGGGAGTTAGTCAGGCACCAATCGACACCATGGCTGGCGAAGCTCCAACATGCTACCCTTCCTGTATGGTTGAAACCCCGCATGATCAGGCGTTAGGCTTCAGCCTAGACGCACTTAAGAGTCGTTCCTAACCCGGACATCTCACAACCAACAAACTTAGAATAGGTTAGTTTCGACAAAAAAAAAATTGGTTGTCTGTAAAGTCGGTTTACGGACGATAGTTTTACGCGACAACGTCATAACAAAACAATGATGAAATGATTGCATACTTTTATGAATAAAATTGAATCATTTTTATAGAATTATCACTATTTTGTATGGATACAAATAAGGAGTGAAATGAAATCTACAATTTAATTGATAAATTTACTTTTATTTGCACTCATTAATTCAAATATGTTTATTACTTTAACGAACAGATTATTTTAACTATAACTTTTATACATGTTTGCTATTTAACTTCTTCCAATCTGTGTTATTCTGTTAAGGATAGGACGATGATAGGAAAAGTAGGAAACGAATGGTAGGGTTTCAAGTTTAATGTGCCTCGAAAAAGTCAAATCTATGGTTGTTCTAATCGAGTGGAAGAGATATAGATGCGGCGCAAGCGTAGAATGAGCGTAACGGGACACAGTTTAACGGGGCAATGTGCGTTACGGGACACTTTTTCGTGCGTGCAGCCGGCGTTCATCGATTTATTAGACGTTGTCACGTCAAAAACTCTTCTTATTTATTACGTGGTATCGTCTGTGCCATATCGAAAGTAGTGCCAATAGTACACGTATAATTCTGTCACAGTTGTTCTGTCGACGTCTGCAGACAACTTCACGTGGATGACAGTGTCCTGGATAAACAACATGTGATATTTTGCAAGTTATAGTTGATAAATGAGTACAATTAGTACTACTTTTGAGGAATGTGAAGTTTGATACGTCACAGTCACATCCTGTATAACCCCGGCTTCATAGAATTTGGCCGCTCGAGTCACACGAATAGATACGTTGCATTGACTCAGTGACGCAGAATGCGAAATAAACTTAGGTATATGTATTTGAGGTTTAGCTTCCCGGTTTATTGTAACGCGAAAATAAAAAAAAAATAGTTATTTAATGTTACCTAGCCTTTTTAAATCCCCAGAATGTTTATTTTTTTATAAAGCTAAGTTTAATTAAAAATATATATATTAAATAAATTTAAAACTTACCACGCAGTAGCCAGCAGCATTGCCTATAAATCCCCAAAAAGTTATTTATCCATAATGCACACATTAAAAAAAAATTCAATTTTGCCGGCTAATGATGCAAACAAGTATGCTGCATTATATATATTATATATTATATATTATATATATTACTATATATATTATATATAATGCAGCATACTTGTTTGCATCATTAGCCGGCAAAATTGAATTTTTTTTAAATGTGTGCATTATGGATAAATAACTTATATATATATATATATATATATATATATATATATATAATTTTGTTGAATTTCGGCCACTCTTAAAAGTCAGCAAGTTTAACCGTGTTAAACGTAAATATAAAAGAATGACCTGAAACTGCACACACACTCTTATCGTTGGGTCACAAATTTTCTCACTAGATGTTTACTAAGCAAAATTTTCGATTGGCAAAAGTATTGCACATGACTATAATCGTGAACACTTGAATGAATTTTAACCTCTATTTGATGATATTTAGTAGATATAATATGTCGATATAAAAACATCACGTGCAAGAGAGCTATCGTTATGGATTTACAGGAGAAACCCTGAAATAAAAGTAACAACAATAAAATGCAATAACAAAAAAATAAAAAATAAGAACGAGACTTGAACCCACTCAACCACGAACGAACGGAAATATTTGCAGCTGATGATAAAGATCGAAATTGATGTCGGTGCTAAGACATGAACATGCTGCTATCAGTTCAGTGTTCAACTCACCATGGCGTGTGTAGGTGTGTGTACTTGTGTATGTGTGTGTATATATATAATTGTTTTCACCGGTCACTGCGTTCTTTACTTCCCATCAACCTGTTTACACCCTTTTCCTCTAATGTTCACTTCGCGATTTTAATTGGCACTCGTAAAATATTTACGGTCGGTCATAAATTAATCGAAATCCGACGTGTTTTTTTTTTACTTGCTTTAACTTTATTATTATTATTATTAGATAAATACCAGTGTTGACCTTTCCAAAAAAAAAAGTCCTCACCTTTCACTTCAATCGAACATTAGTAGACCATTAAAAATGTTATTATAAAAATTTATGTTATTTAGAGAATTTCACCTGAAACATCACGTTTTGTGGGCCTGTATGAGTAGAGACCTGAAAAATTTGCGGGTTCATTTCATGTTATGCTAAAATTCAAATAATTATACCTTAGTGCTGCTTCTGTCATTGGTTCACTGTTAATCTGGAGGACTGAGGGCCAATTAGAGACCCTCACTCATAGAAGTGTCGAATCACAGTCGAGACGACTCACAAGTCAGCAGCCAATGAACAGTTGGCATTTGCCCGAGTGTGTAGAGGATATTGGAGTCTATCCTGGAGGTCATTGAACCCGCGAATTTTTCCAGTATCTATGTATGATTAATTCTACTTCATGCATGAAAACACCCGTATCGTCTTTTCATTCCAGCAGTAGACTGTCAATTGTTGAATTATTTTTTCTCAACAATTTCATACGGCAATCTACGCCTCTGTAATCATAACTATGTAAGTGCGTTTAGAACATGCAAATTTGATTTGTAATTTTCGTCGTTTCTCAAGGCTTTTCTTTATAATTTGCCTTGATTTACTTTGATGCCGCCTTGTAGCCTAAGTGGTTAAGGTATATAAACAGAAGTCAGACGAATAAATATACTCCTTGAAATTTTGCAACCAAACAATTAAATTTTATTTGATTGGTAGTATTTTGAAAATCAAATGGTCTATCATACCACCAATCAATTTTTTATTTTGTAAATAAGTTAAATTTTTGGGTTCTGTCATATATTATTTAATTTATTTCTAAAAAAATTTATCGACCTATCAGAACATTTAAAACATTAAAATTTAATACGTGATCGTTTAAAATACTGGCAGAATCCTCAAGATTATGTGAATTCCAACGAAATCTATGTCTTCGATTATTTAAAAATAAAAATAAATGAATCTTATCTCAAAGTAACAAAGTGACGTGTCACGCTAGAAACATTTTAAATGAAACAACTGTAGAAACCTTTGAAAATAATTTTTACCTTATGTAAGTTATGTCGTGCTAGAAATTTGTACCAAGTTACATTTTATGCGTTATGCCTGGTTTGCAAAGTATTTTTTTGCAAATAAATCTTTCTTTGGACCAATCAGAACCAAATATCACCAACAAAAAAAAAATTGAAATATTAAGCTGAGCCTTCCGAAACAGGCGCTAAATTTCAGTTAAAAAAGTTTATGATAAAACAGTAATTAACTTTTTTCTTTGTTATAAGGTCATAAAAAACTAATGAAGCAATGTTTTTTCCCCCTTGAATTTGATGGTACCTATGACGATTTTACTATTTTACTATATTTACAATTTTTTTGCACCCGTTAAAATATGTTTCAGTTTTGTTATTTTAATATCCTGGTTATCTTTGTTAGAAAGTAGGCCTACATTCTTCAGTTAGTTTTCACTCGTTAAAGGATTTTCTTTTCACTTAAAGAAAGTTCACATCCTTTAGGGTCAGAACGCGGTCCAGAAATGTACCAAATTAATTTAGAAGTGTAATAAGTATTTACGATTCGTGTACAAATTTATAGTTCATTCGCGTGACGTCTCTTGTATACAGTTTTCACTTAGTGACTTATTAGTTACATCACAGTAGGCTTAAATGGCTGCGGTAGGGAAATGAAAGACAATTATTTGATACGTTACCTTTGAAGTGACAGTGTAGTGACAGTGCTGAAAATCTTCATTTTTAACTACCCTTTAAAATGAGCATATGATAATTAAAAATATGTTTGTTGGATGAATATTTGAATACTGCATAGTCGTAGAAAAAAAAGAATTACTTTTAAAAATGGTGTTCATTCGTATTTCACAACCTGTGAAACCGCGAGTTGAAATAAAGCCAATGGGATATTGGCAGCTGAGCTAATACCTTACTTCGAGAATAGGTAGGGACCGGAAAAATTCGCGGATTAAATGACCTCTAGGATAGCCTCCATTATCCTCTGTACATCTCAAGTAAACACGCGTGTTCATTGGGTACTAAATTGTGAGGCGTCTCCACTGGGTAGCTTGTGATTCGACGCTTCTTTAGTCGATAGTCTCTCATTGGCACAGAGAGCTTCAGTTAAACTGCGAGCCAATAGCAGAACCAGCAGGATTGTACACATGTTTGAATTTCAGCCTATCACGAAATGAATCCGCGAATTTTTCCAGTCTCTAAGAAAGGTCATTCATGTTATATATATTTTTATCTTAAAGGAAATGTTATTGCTTTTTGGTGACGGAGGAGATGAAAAGACTGGACGCAGAATCGCGCGGAGAAATAAAGGCCTGTCGGTCGTCGCACCGACCATCGCGTGACGCGCGCCATGTTGTTTACGTCGGGACCGCGCGAAATGCATAAAAGAAAACAGCAGTTCGTAAAACGCGACCGCTTGTGTTCGGGGGCGCTGTATCTCCACGGAGGATCAGCCCCGAGGAGTGGCCATCAGCGCGGGGGAGGTCCGCTCCGAGGAAACAAGGAGGTTGTTGTTGTGGGAGGGGGGAGAAACATGTTTACGATTTTCCCCGGGACTAAAGAGACGCCCAGGTGGAGGATGGGTTGAAGTCTTATCGAGGTGGTTGAAGCGAGCACACACCCTTCAACCCCCGGAGATGTGGGCTGTGGAGGGGGGAGGGCAGGTTAGCTCAGAGGATGGCACGGGCTAGGACGGGACCCCTCCTACCCCCCTCCTCACCCCCTGGCAACCCCTAGACAGTCGCATGATGTGCCCGCGTTAACGCCGCCTGTTACCTTCCCCTTTCCCCGTTACAATCCCACCCCCCATCTCCACTCCTGTATATTGGGCTGTCCGTGGAAGCAGGCTCTTTATTGTCTCTCCAATGAATCCGGAAAAGGAGGGGGAATTTCTATTTGCCTTCCGTGCTCCAGCCGCTAGCCGGGGAAAATCACAGGCCGGTCCGGTAGAAATAGCGTTTTTATCCCGACCCCTCCTTACCGTTTATCCTCCTAGGAGTAGCGAGCTGAGTTGTTTGATGTGCCACTGTCACATTCCTACATACAGATATTTTAAAAGTTACTTTCACGAGAAGGGGTTTGATGAAGGGTAACCAGCTTCGCGGGGGAATGGGAACGAAAAGAAAATTATTTTAAAACGTTTTATTAATTTCGATTCGTCCTCCTTCTGCCCCCCTGTCATTAAGACGCCAGATTATTATTATTTTTTTAACTTCCCTCTTCTTGCTTCCCATCTCCTCATTCCAAAAATGGTATATTTAAGGGGTGATCTTTCGTGGGGGTCATTAACGAAAATTGAAAATTTTGCAAACTCGCTCGTGTCTTCTATTTTAGTGACAAGTCCGTGGGCTGCGAAAATTGATTGTGATTTCCTAATTTTCAGAAGACATTAATTATTAAAACGGCCGATTTCGCTTCGCTGCCATAGAAATGCTGCCGATCAGTATGCAGTAATTATGGGATGTGGCTTTTTTTTTTTCCTTCAGCTTGTTAGGTTAGATTGCATCTCGAATTGGCTTGAGGTTTGGCTTCCTAAATAAAATTTTCCTCAACATTCATTAGGTACATAGAAAGGACTGTTTATTTCTAAAAAAATTAATACCGTTATCCGACGAATTTTAGTGCTGTTACGCAGCCTGTTCTGATATAAAAAATATATTCTAACTATAAGCAAAAATTCCTTTCGTTTGATTTTGTTATTTTTTAGTTTCGTATTTTAACGACCCCAAATTAGTGCATTTTAGTTAATCGTAAAATTGGGTTGGGGGGGGGGGGGGGTTGCCATATCTGCCTGGTTAATTTAACCTTATCATACAATTAATGTTGATGCACTGGTAAAACATTTTTTTTGTAAGGAAAAAGATTATAATTTATTTTTGTTCATCTCGAAAAAATATACAACTAAGTAAACGACAGGTATAATTCAGTAGACCAAAAGTCATTTGACCTAAATGTCACTCAAATGACTTTTCGGTTAAATTTCTTTGGTTTTGTCGCTTAGACATTCTTCATGTACGTGTGATAAACCCTGTAAACAAAATAATCCATTATTTATCCAGTTATAATAAGCGACAAAAAGACGCATCTCATGCTTGCAAACATGCTAGTATTGGTATGCCTAAATGTAATGAAACTTTCTTTGAACTTTTAAATGTGATAAAGGTTTTCCGACGTTGTTGTTATTTGACTATTGAGCTGTTTGCATAAGCTGCATTTCTTAGTCGCAGTTTAAAAACATAAAGAGACGGGTTTATAGTGACATGCTTTTCTGATCCTCGCAAGTTTTTTTGAAAATCCTTGGCCTTCCTTGGCCAGTTTTTCCCTGCAGTCTTAAAAAAGTAAAAATTAATGGACACAATAAATGTACTTGGTAATATTTCATTGTGCTGTTTTTTTTTTTTGGTGGCTGTATCAGTCAGTGTGTGTACATTAAGATGATATACGTTTTTCGAAAAGTAAATTTGGATATGTTTTTGTTTAAGCTGCCCGAAGTGGGGTTTTGCTGGCTTCAAAAGACACAGGTACTCACTTCTGTACTTTCCGACCTCGTCTTTCAGAAATTTTCTAAATTATTAACTTTAATATTTTTCTTGGTTTTTACACTAACTTTGTGTAGTTCGGGTATATTAAAATGAACTGTTTGATAGTTCTGAAATCTCCCCGAGTTTTTATCACGCCGGTCCATACAAGACGTTAAAAATTTTCTAACGTACCGCAAATAAAATAAAGAACATTCCAAATCTGCTTCTTGAACATCGCACTGTCTCTCACGACGTAAAAATAATTGCTGTTTTCCCTGTCGTTTCAGTGTATGATTCGCCAGTCGAGCTCGGATTTCTAACAGCGGAACAGGTTCGTACAACACTAACATTTCTCTTCTTAAGTTGTAGCTAGCGTGTTGATTCCTACGACGAGGTCGGAAAGTCCAAGTGTGGCGTCTGTCATTTCAAGACACGTTTCATATTTAGTGGCAATGTTGTAGAAAGTTTTAAAATATTGTGTGTATTCTGATGTGATCACCATAAGGGGGTGCCTCCCATTTCAGGTCAAAATTTTATATTTACAGTAATTACAGATACTTACACTTGTAAACTTTTTAAATTGTTTAACTTTCACGAAATGATAAATTATATAAATCGCATACTTTTTGCATAATTAGCTGTCAAAGTTACATTTTTAACTTTTTTGGGTTGTACAAATAAGGAGAAATTAATTTATTGCAGAACTGAAACTTTTTATGTTTAACTACAATGCCACTGGCTACTTCATTGTATGGTTTGCATTTCTATCACAAACACTCATTTCATGTTTCTTAGCTGTCAAAATCGCAACAAATTTGATAATTTTAAAATGCCAGGTAAAATTAACTAATATTTTCTGATAGAGTTTCAAACCATTTCTTGAAGTAGTCAATGGCATTGCGGTTAAACCTAAAAAGTTTCATTTCTGCAATAAATTAATTTCTCCTTATTTGTACAACCCAAAAAGTTAAAAATGTAACTTTGGCAGCTATTTATGCAACAAGTATGTGCTGTATATAATTTTTCATTTCGTGAAAGTTAAAAAATTGAAAAAGTCTACAAGTTTATCTGTAATTACTGTAAATATAAAATCTTGACCTGTAATGGGAGGCACCCCTTTAAAGGGCTAGTATTTCAAAATATTTTACTTCTAAGTTTTCGTGTTATTGCTCATGATTGCAAATAAATTTGATACATATAACGATGTTTATCAAGTCAAATAAGAGTAAATGTAATGGTATTTGGAAACTTAGTAATAGTAATGGTATTTAGAAACTTAAAGGTGCATCTATGTGTGAGTCATAGCATGTTTTAAAAACATTAAATAATTTTGTATGCAGTATTACATTAACCGTTTAAATTAACCCCTTTGGCCTAAAAAAATCTTCAAGTTTAGGTTTATCACTTCGTAAATCAATACAAATTTGGTTTCCCCAAAATCGTAGTAACCTGATTTATTTTAAGTGTTTTGTAAAAATCTAATTTTTATTTATTTACAAAAAATATACGGGAATGAAGAATTTTACGACAAAGGCTACATAAGAACTGTTTACCACACGATAACATGCTTTCAAAAACTGATATGACTGACATATAAATTTTCTTTTAAGTTTTCAAAGAACGTTAAATGAGTTCTTTAGTTCATATTTTTATGTGTTAAAAGTAAGTGTGGTTATGTTTTTAATTTTGTGTAAATCGTGAGCACAACATAAAATCATAGAAGCAACATAATTTAAGATACTACACCCTTAAAAGCAGGCTCCAATTTTGGCTTTACTTACACGCTTTTATATGATCTCTGAAACTTCTATGTGAGTGGCTTAGACTTTCGCACTGTAGGTTTTGAGTATATTACTTATGGTCTTCAGTTCTTAGAGGAGGGTTATAACATAAGCGGTAGGATTGCCTTTTGTGCGACTGGTGGATAAAATGCGCATCCGCATTCTAGTCCAGTAGGAAACTATTTGCTTTTTTAGTTCACAGTCGCCGGTAAAACATTGCTCAGTATGTTCTAAATGTGTTTCAACTGATATCAGTGTGATACTCCAGAAAATTTTAGCATTGACCCGTGAAATTTCTGAGCACATTAAATTTATATGGATGACATCTATTAGTTATATTTCACAAATATGTAGATATCATTATTGTTATTCGTTAAGTATATTCTGTTCTTTGATGGCATTGACTACACAGCGATACGTTTAGGGTGCATTCTGGTACTTTCCAGATGTTAAGATGTTTGGGAAAGTGGACATTTTATCAATGTCAAATTAATAAAATAACTTATGTAAGTAACCAGTAGCATTAACTTTCAGCATTAAACAGTTACATTTTTCTCGTGAATTTAAGTCTTTGCTGGGCCAAGTTACAATAATAAAAAAAATTAAGGTGGGTCTCATAAGACCTGCTTGTAATTTAATTCGTGTACATATCTGCCCACTGATCATACACGGTAATTTTTTTTTTTAATGGAACAGAAATATTAATGTAAAATTAAAGATAATAGTACATTTGGACATTTATATGAAATTACTGTATTGCTACAAAATTGTGTTTGCAGTAATACTGAGTTTGGATATTTACTCGGGAATTTACGCTTTGTATTGTCCCAGTACATCCAATAGTTAAAGTTATTTGTAAAAATTTCCCTGAATAACTTTCCAGTACTAACTGCGCACTTCATACGCACGATACAAAAAAAAAATCTAAATTGTTGAATATTCGTTTTTCTTTTCAGTGGTTAAAAAAATTATGCTTTAATGAAACATCGATTAAAAATTTTAATCATGCACCAATTATCTTAAGAAATACTAAGTATCATCTCGAAAAAAAAAGTATTTCATATATGCAAAAATAACCCTAGCCATGTGTTGTACAAAGTTACAATACCTTTCTGGCAGCTATTACAAACTATATTTTGTAAAATATTTTCCAAAAGAATCTATTGTATTAGTATAGAACTTTTTTTTTTGTGTTGTACTTCAACTCCTGGCAACGGCTATTATTATTATTAATATTATTATTATTTAAATTATCTTTGGCACCTTGTTGACGTAGTAATGATTTAATAAATGCGAATTTTAAGGTTTTTTAAAACTGTATGGGAGATGGCGTGTGTGGTATATATTTATTCCCGTTTATCTTAGGTGTATTTTTTTTATTAGTCAATTTTCAAAATCAGAGTATTTTCTTATTATTTTTTTTCTTTGAGACGCAGCATTGGTGTACTCGCGAGGAATTACGAAGTGAAGTGCGTGTGAATCAGATAGTTACTTTTTCTAATACCAGAGATTTTCGCTATTTAATTTTAACATGTGATTACAAAAGTTACACTTCATCGATCACGTAGACAGCGACCATTGCGCAAGCAGTCAGTCAAAAAAAAAATACAAAAAAAAAACACAAGCATATGGTGACAAATTTTTTTTTGCGACAAAGCACACGATAGCTAATGCTAGAGACATGCAAAATTCGGGGGTTCAGTGACCTCCAGGATAGAATCTACTACACTCTACACACTCGGGCAAATGCCACCTGTTTATTGGCTGCTGACTTGTGAGTCGTCTCGACTGAGTGTCTGTGATTCGACACTTCTTTGAGCGGGGGTTTTGTTATTGGCCCTCATTAATCCAGATTAACAGTGAACCAGTGGTAGAAGCAGCACTAAGGTATAATAATTTGAATTGTAGCATATCCCGAAATGAATACGCGAATTTTGCAGGTCTCTACGTAATGCAGTGTGAAATGTCTTGGGCATTGATTGTCCTTCGACGAATCAGTTGACTTGTGGGGCCTAGTAACCGACATGACAATCGACGCCGAGGCTTAAGGCTCCTGCGTGCCTGGACAAGCTTACGGCGTGCTGAGCTTCAGGAATAAGCACAAGATGTGTAAGCTGCTCTAGATGTCCGAGTGGCGTCTGTTGCCGAAACATTTCAGATTACGCTTGAGGGCGGATGGGGGGGTTTATATTTTACGCGTTTCGTTTTCAAACCTTTTTAAAAAAAAATTTGAAATGTCTCAAACTCGTGTTTTTAGAATAGTATTTTTTAAGGCATGAAACATGAAACATCCGGTACATATCCTCCACAGCACTTAAGGGCCTTGCATTAGACCTTTATCTTCATTTCTCCGCCGTATAATGTTATGATTACCGCTCTGATCTCGGGAAGAGAAATCTGCGCGCCAGTTGAGAGGCGACACCGCGCTACAATCCATCACGCCTCGCCAACACAGATACACACACCCCTGACTAGCAGTTCAGGCCGTCAGGGCTTAGGTCGGAAGACATTCGCTCAGCCGACGCGTGCTTATTTCTGACCGTTTCTTGTCGGAAACCAAGGGAAGCCTATGATGTAGGTACATCAAGTTCTGTCCCGGCCCGAACACGCCCGAATATTCACCTTCGGCCAACCTCGGATTTATTTATATATATATTTATATTTCTCTGTTTATTTTAATGTAGCTATACTAACCTAACTAACCGTCCGTAGTGTTTTTAAAGTGTTTTAATGTAGCTAACCTAACCGACCACTTTTAATATTTGAATTCATTTTTCCTGCGCAAAAATAAAACAAATCCCGAGGTTGGCCGAAGGCTTCGCCAAAACCACGGGTCGTAAAACCTGTGCACAGTTGAGCATGCGTTAGTGCAGTATAGTGTGAATGCCAGGGACTTTCACCTGTTGGCGGGCGAACCCACCTTTCAACCTTGCGGCCAGACACCCATAAACCCCACTACCCCCCCTCCTCCTTTCCATGCACCACGTTACCATTCTCAGACAACACCGCCCTTCGCCGCTAACCGCCTGCTTTGCATATGACAGCGGCGGTTCAGGGGAGAGACGGTATGCAGATATCCCAGTGTCGCGTGCACGCACAATACCCCCCACCCCTCACCCACCAAGCCTGGCGTGTGAACCCCTCATTAGGACGGCGATATAGGCCGAACGAGGCGCCACGGATATAATTACACACGGCGCGAGTGTCCTGGGAGTCGTATTTTAATAACAACGTACACACGCGGTGTCTCTCTTTTGTCTCTCTCCTGCTTAGCGCTTGCTCGCGGCCTTCATTGTTACAGTTTCACTCGGAATATGCCCCGCGCATGGTACCCTTATTTCCCCTCTTCATCCCCCCTCATCATTATACCAGAATACTTTTTTTCTTCCTTTTATTTATTGTGACGTCCAAAGGACAAGGAAGAAGAAGAAAAAAAAAGAGCGGAGACAAAAACGTCGAAGGTTGCCAAAAAATTAAAAGGAAAAAGGAGGGAGTAGTTTATTTATGGCAGCACCGAGGTTTAATGGGGGTTTCCACTTTGATATAAACATAAAAGCCAGCGGATCGCTGAAAGGTTTTTGTGGGTGAGGGGGTTGAGTGGTGGGGTTAACCCCCTCCACCTTACATCCTCCTTTTTTTTCGGTTAATGAACAAAAGAAATCACACCCCACACAACCCAGGGCGCGCTTAATTTCCTCCCTTGAAGCATGGTTGTCCCCGCACCCCGCATCACTCCTGTAGGTTTTTTTCTTTCTGATTCTTTTCTCCGCGTTATTTTTCTCTTCGGCTCGTAGGAAAAAAAAAAGAAGCTTTTGTTCGTGGGCTGTAGCGGGAGCAATGCTGAGCGAGGATTATTTTCCCCCCTCTTCACAAAATTATTATTTTCTTTCTATTCCACGGTGGCGCAGCATGTTACGAATATGTCTCTCGCGACGCGCGCACCCTTATTTTTTTTCAGGTACAAAAGTGGTGGCGGTAGGTGGGGAAACGTGTGAAATTTGAGTTTGTGCGTGTGTGTTTGGGGGGGGGAGAGGGGGAGGGAGTACAGTATTAATACGTGGCCGTTATTTCAAAGAGGGCGTTTCGCGCTGGTATCCTCTCGCAAGCAATTAAACGTTCACCAGCTGTGAGTTCGAGCCGTGTCTCGAGGAATGGGAGTACGTACGTTATGCCCGCGTAGTCGTAAGGACGCATCGTTCAGCGGAAGGGGACGCAACATTCACTACGCCCGTCGGGCGAGAACGACCTTGCCTGTCCGCAATTCGTTTCGGTATTAACTTTGGTTTTGTTTGAAGTTACAGTACAGGAAATCCATTAAAGAACGTCCCATTTTAATTTAAAATATTTACAACAAATCATACATCAAATTGAAGGTAAACAAACCTAATTTTTATTTTTACAGTTGTTCAAAATATCCACCATTAGTTATACGGCACACATCCAAACTAAAATCCATTGTTCCCACATTTTAGTTAACAAGTCAGGAGGAATGGAAGCACTAGGCTTTTCAGTTCCGTGTTTCAACTCTGGCAAATCATTGGGTACGGGGGAACGCAGACACGATATTTTATGAAGCCCCAAAGGAAAAACAAATCGCATGGCGTTACGTCAGGTGAACGCGGAGGCCAGCGGAAAAGAGCTCCGTCGTCTCGACCGTTACGACCAATACAACGGTCAGGGGCTCCATCCTGTTGCCAAATATAGTTTACAAGTTCACCCTCTAATTAAGAAAAAAGAGCCATTATTTCAACATAGGTGGCGCTGCAAGCGAGAAAACAACAAAACAGCACTCGCGCATGCACTGATCTAAAACTGAGTCACTCTTTAGTTGTGACCTTGAACCAACTGTCTAGAACTCTTAAAGTTGATATTATTAAAATTTGTAACTGGGCATTATTTTATGGACATAACTGAAATTCAGGTTTTCCACACAAACAATTTTTCTTAATGGCAAGTGCAATTAACTTGTCATTAAGAAATATGTTGCACAATTTTGGAAGACAATGCAAGTTTGCTTTTTACCGTAGGTATTTTTGCATAAATTTTTTGTTGTAGCAAACGAAGGTTTTTTTTAAATTTAAATTTTAAGCCGCCGCATTGGTTTTTGGCTCGGTTCCTGCTGTCATTCAAGTTTTTTTTGTTTCTTTTCTTTTACAATATTAAAATTTTTTTTGTTGTGATTTAAGTAGTAATATATATATATATATATATATATATATATAGCAATGCAGGATTTTTAGGTGCAAATACTTTTTTTAATGCTGGATTTTTAAGTAGAAATTTTTTTAATGTTACCCCATAAATTAAATTGAACTGCGTGACAGTAGCCATTGCAGAATCAGTAAAAGAAAAAAAAAGTGTTAATTTAATCTTGATGACGTTCCTATCGTTTTACAAATAACACATGCGTATTGCGAAAAAAACTGTGCATCAAACCATTTCATGTAACATCCGTAGAAATTGTCCTACAACACAACTAACGTCTTGAAAAAGTATTAATCCATTGATATTTTTTTTAAAACACCCAAGCACCAATCCTTGATGTATTATCCAAACTTTGCAGTGTAGCGTTTTTATTTCTTTCATACACAGGAAACGTTTGGTAGCAGTGCCGGAACTGAAGTTTGCGTAGGTGATAATTATGGTATGCGGGCGGGGATTCTGGTAGAAATTATCGTATACAGTTTGTGTACCAGACAGAAATTATGGCAAACCCTCCTAGCCACACACTGCTCCCTTCCCAATCACTCGCCCAATTTCGCTCGCAGCGATCGTCAGCTGTCGACGAACATGCATGACGTCATTGCAGATGTCCGCCATCTTGGCTGGCCGAGGTGCAACCAGCCTTGACTAGCTTACCAGTCTAGCACCGGACAGTGGCGTAGCCAGGATTTGTGTATGGGGGGTGTTAAGAAGCATGGCCCCCCCGTATTAAAGCGGGAGGTGGGGGGGTCCTCCCCCGGGAAAATTTGGATTTTAAGGTGTAAAATAGTGCTATTTTAGCAGTTTTCGGTACTTAAATTTATATATAGTAATGGTAAAAATTTTATTAATTTTAATATGAAATTTGTTTGAGTGATGAATAAGAAATTAATTAAAGATTTGGTGCTAGGGGGGGGGGGGGGGTTTAAACCCCTAACCCCCCCCCCCCCTGGCTACGCCCCTGGAACCGGAGCTGTATCGCCGCTCACCGCGTCACGTGTCGTTCGGGAACGATTCTTCGAGCGAACGATTCGTTCGCTGTGTAAAGAATCGGGTTCTTCGAGAGCTTCGATTATTCGAAGGTTCGGGAGAATATTAAACGCAGAGAGAACCAAGACCGGCCGGTCTGGTTCGTTCGTGAAATGGCTCACGACATCGGGAGTCAAGAGTATTCAGTAATCCCACCGTGCGCTTGTTCACAAGAGCAAACGTTAACATCAAAGAAAGAGGGTGGCATCAAAAGGGCTGGGAATGAGGGGTTAGCTCATGAGAATCTCGTTACAATTATTTGTCATGATTGCATAGGTATTGCGTACTAGATTTGTCTGTGAGATTTGTGGAATATGTTCACGCGCGGTCAGTACACAGCTAGAGGTCTGAAATTCCACCGACCGACCAGAGTGCGACAACCAGCCAGACGTCAAGCCCCACCATCTGGACGAACGGGCGAACGAGTAAAGACTCCTGAGGACTTCAAGGTCGGTTAAAGCCAGGTCCGCAGCCGGCACATTTCGTTTTTGACGTGACACGCCTTAAAAATCACACCGAAACACACGGGTACCAGAACAGAAATTTGTACCGTAACGAAACATGTCTCAATCGTTCGCCTTAACAATTCCTTAACTATTGGTCTCGGAGACGTAGAGTGCGGTGTAATTATTTAACGTGTATTGTTACTAGTGCAGACAGAATTGCGACGCGTGCCAGGTTCGGAGCTGGCTGACGGCCCAGCAATGGCCGCTGACGTCACGCGCCGTCTATTGACGTGCCTGGACGTATTACAAGGGTCCTCGGTACCCCATTCCCCCCTCCGCTTCCAACGAAGCGTACCATCGTCCCGCCATGGGCTATTACCACCTTTAGCGGTCTGGTAATCCGGGCTTACAGAGGCCATCGCGTGTAGTGGCGTGAATAAGTGTCGCAGTTCTCGATGTTTCGGGAGTTGGGTCGGCACGTCACGGCCGCTCTCGTCGGTTCGAGAAGGGCGCCACAGGTATTTAAGCAGCAACATCTCAATCATTTTTTTTTGTAAAATTTGTTTGAATTAGGTACACACATACAAATCATCTCTCTAGCTTTCTATCTAATAATCTCTCTTATTTCTATATTTATTTCTCTATCTACATATATATGCCTTCCTCTAGCTCTCTCTATCTCTCTCTATATATCCTCTGTATACCTATATATATTACTCTCTATACATCTATAAATGTCCCTCTGTAGCATTGAAAATATTAAAAATCCATGTTTATACCTATAGGATAACATAAAAAATATATAACATATAGATGTTTATATTTTCCTGTCACTGGTGTGACATAGGTATATTAAAACACGACAATATTAGAATGCAACGTTGTGTCAAAAATTTCAAAGCAGTCGGTGAAGAACTTTCGTAGATCTAACACTTGACTAACACTTATATTTATATTAATATATAGATTATCAGAACCATATTCGCAAGTGTAAATTCCAGATTGGCTTTAAAAACATTTTCTTTAAAGAGTTTTTTTTTTTCAAAATTTCCTGGTGGAGGACTTGGAAGCTATTCCATACGTCCCGTCGCATTGCTTACGGCAAGGCTCCTCTTCAAAACAATTACCCCCCCCCCCTCCCTCCTCGAGTGAATTACCTGGCACAGGGCCCCCGCAAAGACATGGACATCCTCTGGTGGTCGGATCTAAAAGAACAGATTGAACGAATCATTGCACGGAACGGATTGGAAATGAATCGATTCGGTCAGCTGAATCCGCTGGGCCCGTCACTGCGTGGGAGCCTGGTTGGTTGTGGGGGAAGCCTTATTTTCACAGACGAGATAGCCAAAACCCGAAGTTCCCCGGATTTCATGCTTTTTTTTTCCCGTATCTTTAATGTAGCTATCCTAACCAAATCAACCGTCCACAATGTTTTAAAGTATTTATAATGTAGCTAACCTAACCTAATTGACCATTAGTTATCATGAGTTACAATGAACCAAAAAAAAAAAAACCGAAGATGCACGATCGGGCGTTTGGCTCTCTCGTCTGTGAAAGAAAGGCTTCCCTTGGTTGGGTGGTGGTGTAGGGGAGGGATAGAGGGGGTCTACTCGGGACGAGCTATAGCTGGAGACGGGAACGCACTCCAGGCATCCACTCCAGCAAGACGAGGAACATATCGGGGAATAATGATGTCGCTCTCTGCGCGCGGCGACGGTTCGTGCGCCCCGAGTCCTTGACACATGGAGGCCGGCAGCCTCTTCCGACCTGTCACTCAAGGCCGGGTTCGTCACGCCCACCCTCATCATTTGTCCATTTAAAAAAATTGGTTGTCTGTAAAGTCGGTTTACGGACGATAGTTTAACGTGACAACGTCATAAAAAAACATTGATGAAATAATAATTTCATACTTTTATGAATAAAATTGAAACATTTTTATTTTAATAATAAAAGAATAAATACTTGAAATTATACTAGTAATCAGATTTTTAAAATGCAAGAATAATTAACCTTTATTGCCGATATTGTTGTTGTAATAAGCAATGAAAACTACATTAACTTTTCACTTCATTTTAAAAACAGTCGACGAAACAGTTCACATGTGGATGACTTGTAATTAATTTTAAAAACGGGCGTTTAGCTATAAAGTTTAAATATAGTTATGAACAAGTTTTCACATAAATAAACTGTAATCAAATATCTATCATCAACTATATGAATCACCATAATTTTTTAGTCAATTGTAACATAACCTATTATTACTGCACTCGCCGACAGCGTAACGGAACACAGCGTTACGGAACAATGAGCGTAACGGGACACAGTTAAACGGAAAATGAGCGTAACGGGACACAGTTAAACGGAAAATGAGCGTAACGGGACACAGCGCAACGGAACAATGTGCGTAACGGGACACTTTTTCGTGCGTGCAGCCGGCGTTCATCGATTTATTAGACGTTGTCACGTCAAAAAAAATCTATTGGACCTTTGCAGGGGTAAAGATGAACGTTCGTCATCTCAACGTTCGTTGTGACTGTTTTTAGCAGGAACAGTGTAGCATCCTCATGAGTGATGCAAGCTTTGTGTAACAGTTAGAATTAGTATGTGCCATTTGATTTGTTTCAAAATTAATACCGGTGGTAACCATTTCTCAAATTACTCTTAAAACGACACACAACACAGTGACATCCGCGTGAAGTTGTTTACAAACGCTGTTGACAGAAAAAAAATTGACACATCGGTCTTTTTAAATTTTATTTTCATTGTTTGTGCAGTTTTCGAAGAAAAAAATATCGTCAAAAATTTGAAAAGTAGTATCCGTGATTTCGTTTCGGAAAAAAGGTTTAGATATTATTTCCTCGTGTAATGACGCTATTTCACAGTAATTTGATCGTTAGCATTTATAAAAGTAAAACTATTATACTTAATTGATCAGAAAAGAACATCAACATTTAGTTACGTAAATTAATAAGCCTATCGTCGTAATTGGTTCCAGGTTGGCTTAAAAACGTTAATTTCAAACTTTTTTGGAGGCTATTCCAAGATTCCTCTCCAGAACCTTAGGGCCCAGATAAAGTTATGTCTCAGGGCCTCCCTCACTACAGTCAAAAAAATATTTTTTTTTCTTTTACAATGAAAATCCTCGTAAAATCAGTTGCCTACGATATCACTTGATATCACTACTAGGCAGAGTTTGAGAATATTCAAATACGTGACAAAGACTTTACATTGTCTTGAACTAGGACGAAATAGTTGGCAATAATGTTTGCGTAGTATGTTTATCTACTATAAAATTAACAGGAGCATCCACTGAAGATCACATCGGGGTATTAGTAATTGAGTGTACGGATATGGTGGTTTTTCGATGTCAAAGAAAACGTTTGTGAGATTTTGAAGTGACTTATGTCGCATTTCAAAGGGCGTGGCTTCAAATCCCGGCCAGATCATCTTCATTTCCCGAGATAACTTCGGGAAAATGTTGGCATTGTTTTTACTGTGAGGCGTTGGCAGATTGCTTTCCCGATATTCCTGCTCTGTGGAGTTACGCGTTAGCCATTTCTAATGACCTAACTGTCATAGCGACGCTAGGTCTTGAACAAAATACGAGGTGTGATTAAAAAGATTCTGTGAATATTTTTTTTATGAACAATGTAGTAGACTAACTTCAATAATTTGAATTTATCTCCTTCAAAATACTCTTCTTGGCTAGCGATGCGCACCTGCCCTAATGTTTTGACTCCGTGATTGGAAGCATATCCGGATGGGGACAGACAGGAACCGTTTTCCTCGGCCAAAACCCCGTGTTTCTCATTGGCGCAGAGTCACCCAGGTGAGTTGCGAACTTATAGCAGAGGCAGCACTGAGGTATAACGATTTGTATTTTAACCTATTGCGAAATTAATTCGCGAATTTATTTCGGTCTCTACTTCCGGGTGATGCGTGACAGACACGATATACATGACCTCACTCTTCCGGCTCTGGAAGCCGACTGAAAAGTCACAACTCGTTCAAACTTGACACTGACTGTCTCAACGGCTCAGGCTACTGGGCTTGTTACATCAAATAATTTTAGCGTTAGCAGTTGCCGCTACAAAAATTCGTTCACCATTTTTTTTGATCACACCTTGTTATAATTATAATGAAATGCATATTGACTATTTCATAAACACGCCTGTGTTTTTATACACTGTATTTAATAGCATTGACCTCAAATATGAATACATAAACACACGGAGAACAAGCTGAAATCAGCTGATATCAAATAATAGTTCAATAGACATCACCGTGCAAGGATCTATTTTTAAGAAATATGATGTTTAAGCACACACGAACAAATTGGGCTGACGAAAACGATATTGTCACTAAAATCCTTCCACGGAATTATCTGCGCTGTACAGGCATGTGACATTTGGCATCGGCTAATATTGACTTGTTCTGCGCTTGTTGTCCACAATATTGTTTTAAATCAATCACATCCACTGTAAGAACGATTCGGTTTTGTGAGGCGGCTGAACAAGATCCATCGCGCGTGAACCAGCACAACAATACAGGACATGAGTCACCGGACCACCCTAAGTTGCCACCTCCCCCCCTTTTTTTTTTTAACAGCTCGAACTTCCAGCTTTATGAGTTTTTCGCGATGCGGAGGCCATTACAAGGGTGTTTTATGGTCCACCCCCCTTTTTTTGCTCCCCATTCTTGCACATGGACTTTTTGAAATGTAAGCATTGCAGCCCTCCTTCCCCCAAGGGTAGGATAGCAGACTTTTCATTTAACTTCAAAATTACATATTCTTATACTATATGCATTGGTCCCAGAGGCTAAGCTTAAATGTTTTTTTTTTCTATAAGATTTTTGTTTCCCTGCAGTTCGGATTTTTATTTTTACTTTTTAATAATCAATTATAATTTTTTTTTGTTCCAGATATATTATATCCTTACTATTAGTTGAAAGTGAGGTTAATATCCCCAACCAATATTTTTTAAACTTAATAATAATAATAATATCATATTTACACATTTTACTTAAAAAAAATTCGGTGTGTCCACGACTGGGTAATGCGTATAACATTAATTTTACAATATTATTTATGAGTGAGTGCATCTTACATAGTCGTGCTTTAATGACTCCAGTTAGTGTGAGCCCTATTACCCGATATTTGTTATCGATCTCTGTAGATGGTAATATTAGTGCGGTTTTTCAAGAAATATTATCGTGATACGTAACATATAAGTGACATTAAAAAAAATGCTGTATCCTAAGGCAATACGGATACACAACTCATCGAGTAGGCCTACCACAAAGTGTTTACTTATGTTTCCAATAACGTTCAAAATTTAAATTATTTTAGTACCCCTTAGTGTTAAATAATACGCTACTAATTTTTTTCCTAAGCGGATGTAGACAATGGCCTCTGCCTTTCTGTGCACATAAATGGTGTGCGGAGCTTCAAGAGAAAAACAACGCGATTTAAAAACTACTTTAGATATCCGAAAGCGTATTTTTACGAAAGCGTTTAAGAATATGCTAAGGGCGCGTGAGAAGTCGTGTTTACCGATTTCATTTCTAAACAGTATTTTAGAAAAAAGTGTAAATGGCATAAAAGCGTGTTTATAGAGTAATTTTTAAGCATGAAACGCCCGTTACATATCTTAAAAGCTTTCAAGGATAGGTGTTACACCTTTATGTTCACTTCCACGCCATATAATATTGTGATTACGGCTCAAATCTCGACAAGAAGACTACGGGCCAGCGTACGTCCTTGCTCTTAGAGGCGATACTGCGCTAGAAGCACCAGCGGACCTAGCACTTATCATCCCACCCTAACAACACGAATACACCTCTGACTAGGCGGGGCCTTTAACGCGTGTTTTTGAGCTGGTTATTATGTGCACTGTTGAAAATTGTTCACCTTAAAATTACGAAGAACCCTGGTTACAAATTATCCAGCTATCTTCTTTAAGACGTGATTTTTATGAATATTAAATCTTCTTACCTTCAAAAGGTTACTCACAGTAAACAGCTCTAAGTATTAACCAAATCTTCAAAAACTGGTTAAATACATATAAAATCACACCCTTATTCATTCCATGTTTATGTTTACCCTTAAGGTGGGGTCTCTCGCGCCATGTTGATTTTTACATTTTCTCGTCATTAGCTGGGTACTATTAGTTTGGACATTTCTATAAATTTTACACTATATTTCTCTTGCATTTGATGTTACATCACAGATATTTTGAACAAATGTTTAGGTAGTGCGGTGATTTCTTTAAAATGTTGCCTAAGTGATCTCGTGCGCCTTTGGGCACCCATAATATAAAACTTAGTAAAAACGTAACCGTCGAAAATTTTTGTAACAGAACAACAAATTCAAAAGAAGTTTATTGTTAAATTTACAAAACAAGTACCCTAAACTATAAGTAATTACGAGATGATTAAAATTTAAAAAATGGCGGGTGAGACCTCACATTAACCACCGAACGCAACTAGAAGGACTGAATCTAGCGTAGTTTTAACAAAGATCCAGTTAATGGAACCACGAATAGTCCTTAGGTTATTGCAGGTGCATTCTACGTAGGAAAAACCGTACATCGACTTAGTTTATAATAGCGTGCACACTTGGCTTAAAAGGGGCATCTTGTCTATTTGCTGGAACTAGGCAAACATTTTATGTTCTTCAGGTCACGTATGGGGTTTGCTCACTGCAGAATTATAGGGATGCCACCAGCTCTCTGCCTTATGTGCAAAGCCCGATCGGATGAAGATTTTTTTTTACTTCCCCCCTGACCATCCCTTATTTATTAATCATTTATCCGTCTGCTGCTCGTAACTTTTCAAAATTTCTGCGGGCACGGCGATGCAGTGATGTATGGAAGGGCCATCAAGAAGGTGACCAATACAATTGGCACAGTTACAGGAACCGCGTTTCCAGGAACGGTTCAAGAAAGGCTTCGGTTTTCAAGGTCAGTACAGCTCGTGCTAAAACCTCTGCAGGGGGAGTTCTGGAAAGTGATCCTATTGTCCGGTCACGATACCGAGCTCTCCCCTTTTGTGGGTGTCCTCCATCTTTCTAGTAACTCGCTACACTGAAATTAAAAAATATATATATATATATTGGGTGTGTCTGTGTCATGGACACGGTCGTGTGTTGTACGTGAATACGTGTACGTAACAGATAATATTTTCTATACAAAATATAAAATACGCTATTTTTTTTATCTTAACACCATATATATTCACTGTAACTATTTTACACTAATATTTTTTATATATGCAATCGATAGATTTTGACGAGAGCTGACGACTGAGACTCAAACGAACGTCGTAGCTTTTCCGAGTCAAAAGATATACTAAATGGAAATATCTAAACGCAGAAAAATGACCTGAATATGACGGCGCTTCCCCCTCCATCGCGCGCGATGCGTCACAGTCCTCACTTAGCGTAACGAATTCTTTAATCCTTTAGCTATCCGTGATGTAATTAAATTTTGGATGAAGATGAATGATATGTGGCTGCAACACTAAACTGTATCCCCCGATTTTGTTATCATTCGTTTTTTGAATTGCCTCCGACTATGGAAGCAATTTTATAGACGTATTCACGTCAAAAATTCCTTCTGTTTACGGAAGGTACTGACAAAAAAAAAAAACTAGAAGCCTGCATTTTCTCACTAACGGACTTTCTACGAATTCATAGATTTTTCTTCTGAAAGGTACGGTTAATAATTTTTTTCTGTGTACTTTAGTCCCTGGCTTGCAATAAGAACTGTTGCAAAACATAACAAGATTAGCTCGTTGATCCTTTAAAGCCAAGTAGTGGGGTTTGAACTTGAATAAAATGAACAATTTGTGTTTCAACCTGTCTATCACTTTACGGTGCCTCTTTTACAACTAAATGTTCGTGTAGCTTTATCAACTACTATTAGCATGTGTGCGACGTATTCAAAGTTGTGAAGAGCAGCTGTCTATGTTACAGGTGGTTTGTATGTATAGTCCGTGACATGTAACTTGTCTGATATTCGACACCAATGGTAACGTATATTATCCTTCTGACACTTTTGTTTTACCTGCAATTTCTTTTTAAATAAACAACTTCATGTGATTGTATGTGTAAGTGAACAATAATTACTTATTGCTTTGCCAGTGACAGTTGTTAAACGGGTAACATGGGTACTTAAGAACTGTCAAATTTTAGACGAGTTACATTAACACTGACTAACGTATTCCAAACCTAGCATCGATGATTCAATACTAGTTTTTACATGTGTATAAAAGTATGTATATATATGTCGTCATCATATCAACTGAGCATTCGAGTGTTTGAGTGAAAAAAGACCACAGTGTGGTTTTTTTCCTTCTTTACACTCTTAAAAGAACCCCGATAACAGTGTGTTTGGAACCCAGCTAGGGGAAGACCAGTCGGTTTCCGGAGAATCTTAAGTTGGGTAAGGGGTGAGGAGGGGGGGGGGGGGAGGGATGAAATATTCAGCGCATCCGTCTGCCAGCCAACCACGTGTCTTGTCTTCATGCTAATGTCGGCGGCGCTCGGCTCACGAGAGTTCATATTGCATTTAATTATTCATGTCCTGACGGGCAGGGGATACAGGGGGTGTAAGGAAAGTGCATGTTGGTGGTTTGCCTTGGCACCCTTCCGACTCTTATATTCCCTGCGCGTTCTTATTTCTTCCCCCCCTACCGCAACCCTCTCTCTCTCTGTCTGTCTGTCTGTCTCATCCACTCTTTCCCTTTCCCAAGACAGTCCGAGGGACCCTTCTTCCTCCCTTATAGTTAATGTAGGGAAATTGCCCTGTAGGATGGAACTCTGTTGGTAATTCTGATTACAAGCCCCTTTTTTTGTTCTTTTCTTTTGACTTTCCTCCGACTGTTCGGTTATTTCGCTCTGCGGGGATCTTGAATGATGTCAGTTTTGTTCGGGGGAAGAAAAAAAAATTGAAGGACCGAAGCTATGACTCTTTTTAATGCATAATGCATCTGCCAGGCCTGGACAGCGAAGACGGAGCTCGAGATTCGGAGTTTGGTGTGTCTGGGGAAGGCCGCCAGAGCGTTGGTCCCCGGTGCGGAAGTTTCTCGGTTCGATTCCCTGGTAACCATTACCCTTTCACCAGAAACTAAAGTATGTTACACATAAATAAATTAGAATTATAAATGTCGGGGGGGGGGGGGGGGGGGGGCAAGGCAGTGCCCCCGCCAAATCGAGCGCGAAGCAAACACTGCCGTACCATCCTTTACTGGAACCATTTCGCCGCATTATCAGGCCCCTATTTGAGAACTTCTGGATAAGACCAGAACGCAGAAATTTTCGTCATCCAGTAAGCTATAAAAGCACATACTTAAAATAAAATTTCAAGTCTGTAGGTCATTTAGTTGCGAGTTAAACGAAAGCAAAGTTTCGCATTTATGACACTCACTCACTCACTCACTCACTTATGATCATCAGAATAGAACTAGTACTTCCCATAAACTCAGAGAGCTGAAATTTGGTACAGAGTTAGGGTTTAATGGCCACATAAAGGGAAAACTATAAAAACTAGGATAATCGAAGATCTGGAGTACCTGGTGACCCTTATTTGAAAACTCAAGAGCCCAACCAAACTATTAAATATCGACATACCGCCTTTACAAAAAATATTCAACTTTGTTTGCCTCTACATTTGAAGTCAAAAATCGAAGGTCTGAAGTATCTGATGAAGAACCCTCAGCTTGTCTTAGCTGTATTAGAGATATGGTAATGCCCCCTTCCACTATTGGTACATAAAAAATCGACTGTCATTGCAAAAATCCAGCGTAGTGGTACACATCTTCTAATTTAATCTAGCCTATTGCTTCCCACTGCTGGGCGAATGCCTCCGCTTCTGCTTTTAATACGCATATAAATAATATTAAAGGAAAACTCTGGATAAGACTAGACTGGCTTTTATACTTAGACTTACAAGTTTACAAGAAGAAATAGTCAAACGATTAACTTTATTCTACTCGAACATTACACAAATTAAATAAACAAATTACACTAAATTATTAAATAATTTCGCTCAAAATTTGGTTAAACTATAAGTCATTGGACTAAGAGTGGCGGTGATACCCGCACACGTCGCTAGATGGCGCTGACTGTATTTTAAAACGCGCTTACGTTTGTTTTTCCGATAACCTTATATTGCGAAGTGGCAATCGGCCGCGTTACAGTCGTTTACGACATTCTTCTTCTGCGCTTGAAAACGTTTGCTAGGGATTAGGAGGGATTATTTGCATTTCGTTGATTTCGCTTATTATTTCGTGAGGTTTAGGCGTAAATACCGCGCCGATCTTTCAGAAATTAAACCGTCTAAACCGTCTAAAAGAATAAATAATGAACGCGAATGGACAATACGAAAAACTGTTGCTACTGTACAAGGATCAGAACCGGAAAAAAAGAAAAGAAAGATTTGTAATAACAAAAAAAATCTCTTAAAAAGAAAAAAAAATGTGTCAAATAAGAAAATCTAATAAAATATATTAATATGCCCATGTTTCTACATAAAGAAGTGAAATCCCACCAAAAACATTCTGTAAAAAAATTAGCCAAGTCTCGATGGAGCTGCTTGTTTATCTCTAAAAAGTAATGAAATCTAGACAAAGTCGTGCCAAGTCTAAGGTTCCTTACTGAAATTTTTTTATTATTATAGTTAATGTTATGTGACTTGGCCGTTGAAGGGTACACAAGGGTACAAAACCAGGTGCTCCATGACACAATTGCACCAATCTGTCACCAGAACCGCTACCCATTGACGATGGAAAATTGTCACTTGTAAAACGTTGATTCAATAATCAGTCAATTGTAGGCTTGATAAAGCTGCGTATTTCAATAATACTTATGTGTAGGCGAGCCTGAAACAAACAGTATAAAAAATTATTTCCAGTACAGACGGACTTGTAATCATTGATAGAAGTCCGTCTGTACGTCTATTTTATGTTAGATCGGTGGTCGATTTGACGCTCCAAAAAGAAGAGAGCAGAAGTCAGCATTGTCAATGCTGAATGCATGTGTTGCACAATCAACAACAGCCTAAAATGAAACACTAGCATCCAATTACCAATACCCGTATGGGCTATTATCTCGCTTAACAAACAGATATAACATTACGTGTAAACAAAATTTACTTGTACCCACTAACGTATAAAGAATGTTCAACGGCCAAGTCACACAACATTAACTATAATAATAAAAAAATCTCAGTAAGGAACCTTAGACTTGGCACGAATTTTTCTAGATTTCATTACTTTTTAGAGATAAACAAGCAGCTCCATCGAGACTTGGCTAATTTTTTCACAGAATGTTTTTGGTGGGATCAGTTTTAACTTTCTACAAATGCATATAAAAAGTAGCGTATGAGTACCTGACGATAAAATACTATACAGAAAAAAATTGCAATGTTTATATAATAGAAAATCTTAAGAAATTGTTGCAGATAAAAAATTATGGCATTAAAATATGTTAACATCCTGCCGGGAGGGGCGGGGGGTATGTAGGTGAAACTGAGCCTTAAGGCGAAATTATTAAAGGCTCTGAACCACTCGGGTATAGACTAAGTGGTCCTAAAGATGAGTCATGTCGCGTGTTGATATCGAACCCACAACCATCACTTAATATTCTCTCATCCTCAGTTGCACGCCTCAGTTTTGACAATTTAGGATTCTTGTGCTCAAGTGTCCAGGAGAGTTTAACTTAGGCGAAAGGTTGGTAAAATAATGCCAGCTATACATTACACCTGTAAAACTGTTCCTCTATTTCCAAAAAAAAAAAATCACAGTTTAATAACGCTAATTTTTCGTCCGTGTTAGCTGAATATGTGTGAATATATAAGCCTACGTTCACTCGGTACTTTGACTACAGCATGTCCATAAAAGACTGTCCCAATTATATATTTTAATAGAATCAACTGTAAGCTTTGTAGAGTTTTGTTCAAGGTAAAGAATAACTCAAAACAGTTTTAGATAAGCGCATGCGTGAGTAGGTACTGCTTTGTTGTTTTATGGCTGGCAGCGCCACCTACGCAGAATAGATATTAATAGAGGGTTAACCTGTAAACTTTATTTGGCAACAGGATGAAGCCCCTCCCCATTGGAACCTAATGATTTTTAGCGTTGAGACTTAGAATTTAAGTGCTTTGGTTACACCGGACTTGTTGACCAAAGTGTGGGAATAATTGAACTTTAGGTTGGATGTGTATCGTATAACTGAACGTGCACATAATGAACATTAGTAAGAAAAAATAGGTTATTTTACCTTCAGTTTGATTTATGATTTGTTGTAAATAGTCAAAATTAAACAGTTATTATTAGTGACCTGTAAAATTCGCGATTTCAAATCCATAAAGGATAAACTCCATGATCATCTATGCACTCGTGCAAATTACATCGGCTGATTGGTTGCCGACTCGTAACACCTGTTGACTGGAATGATCGTGATTCGCTAATTCTTCTGTTAAAGATTTTTCATTGGCCCAGAGTCCTTCAGATAAACTGTGGACCAATCACTGAAGTAAAATAATGTCAAAAGTATTTGGACTCTATCCTATCGTGAAATGAATCCGTGAATTTTACAGGTCTCTAGTTATTATATAGCCTACCATTGAAACTGGGACTTTATTTTATGGACAACCTGTACTTAATTGAAATATGTTTAGCTCAGCAACTGGTTACATGTGTGGTGATCAAGTTTCCGTCCGGGGTGGGTTCTCATTCAACCTAAACAGGTTTAACAAGTAGGTATGTACTTCAGAACACGTATCTTCAACGCTTGCTCGCAATTGGAAGGTTAAACGTCAACAAACCAAAGCAAAAAATGATGGTCGAAAGTTAGTCGGGCCGCATTAGAAAAATTCAACAGGTATATATGATACATGAACTGATTAGTTTTGACGTGATAACGTCTTATAAATCGATGAACGCCGGCTGCACGCACGAAAAAGCATGACTCATTGTCACGTTCCACCTGAGCCGAGCGTGCAAGAACCGGCCAACTACCGTGCGAGAAAATCTTCTATAATATCAAACAGGTTAGGGGGAGGGGGCTTTTTAAAAGCAGCAATTTAAATTTTTTTATTTATTTGTCCAATTTCGTCATTTCAAATTAACAATTTATTGACATTGATTTGATTCCAGTTTATTTCTATAACTAATTTTTCGTGATTATATTAAACAAATTATTTAAATTAAATTTGCAAAAACTGTAAATAATATTTGAAAATTAAAAAGTATGCAATGTTTTTCTTATGAGGTTATCACGTAAAATTATCGTCCGTAAACCGACTTTACAGGCAAACACCCCCCCCCCCCCCCCCCATTTTTTTTTGTAAGCGAATGGCAATGCAGAAAAATTGTGTGGTGTGATAGATTAAATCATGCAGTCCCAGAGGAATCCTGATAAACGCTGAAACATTAACTTAAAACCTTTCGATGAATTCAAGTTGTAGACAATAGTTTTCCGTGTACCCGCACAAAAAGTTTGTCAGTCAAGTAAATGTTTTCAAATTACTGTCACGGTGAGATTAGCTGCGCAAACACGCTTTCGCGAGAAATATTTCAGAAATCGCATTTGGCTGAGTCGCCAAACAGTTTGCAGAGCTCCAGGTGATAACGCACCCATCACAATCTGCTCCAGATTGATTAAAGGGGTCTGATAATGAATAGCGTTTGAGAGGCATTGCGCTTGCTTACACAATTTTTTTTTTCATGGTTTCGTCTTAAAAGAATATTTCTTTTTGCAGTTTAAAGGGCTATAAATGTTTGTATTTTTACATATTAAGGTGCGTTATAGATAAAAAAAAAATGAGTGAATTTTTATGATGCGCGCGCACCATACAACGAAATTTTGGAAGAATGAAAAAAAAAAAACTTCATACAAAAAGGGCTACATTCAAATAAAAATTATTTATTTCTTTAAATATTTAACATCAATAATTTATATTGAATACTGGTCCTTATCATTAAAAAAACTTTATCATAAATATTAGTGTCAAATCTTGTTTATAAATTTCTTCGAGTATATTTTCAAGTGAATTATTATAATTGATGTTATGTAAGATTGTTTGTAAGCTTCCATTGTCGCCAGCAGGAAGTGCCTGTGGTAGGATTAGTAGTTTCTTGGCAGTTTTCAGGGTGTTTGTGATTTTATGTTCCCGTATGTATAATTGATTGGCATTATAAATAGAAACCGGAAAAATTCGCGGGATCAGTGACCTCCAGGATAAACTCCAGAGTCCTCTAGACACTTATGCAAATATCACATGCTCATTGGCTCCTCACATGTGAGAACGTATCAACTGGGTAGCTTGTGACTCGTCAGTGATTTGGTTGAGGGTTTCTGATTGGCCCAGAGACTTCCAGACTATTATGAGGCAGGTGCAGGTGCAGGAGCAGCACAAACATAAATATGCTTGAATTCTAGCCTTTCGTAAAATTAATTCGCGAAATTTTCCTGTCTCTAATTATAAATTATTACATTATTATTTAATATTTTTTTAAATTAATAAATTATAATATATATTCAGAATATTTACTGATTATTATGAATATTTTAAATTTATCAAGATTAATTTACTAAATGAAAAAAATGTATACACGTGTTTATATTAATATTGAATACTGAGTATATATTCAATTTTTTAATTCCGTTGAACTTATACTTTACTATCAGTATTTATAATATATCAACAGTCATTTTATTAATTTATTTCTATTAATTATTTACATGCACAATTTAAGTGAGTCTTTTATCGCGCTCAGTAAGTATAACTTCTAACGCTCACACATAAGTACACGCAACCTTTATTTTGCAAATGGTAGAGGGAAGTGCGTTGATCCTTTGACTTTATTATTCCGACATAAAATGATAGGGTAGCGGCGCGTGGAGGCGCGCTGCTGACGAGAACTCTGCGCGCCAGTTCTGTGCCGGGCACGTAGAGGCCAAGATACTGTGTCGCCCTTAGCGGCCCTCGCTCTTAGAGCTCGTGGCCCGGCGGACCTCTTGAGTGACGGTGTCCTAAATTATTTGTCTTGTAATATTTTTGCGGCTTTTGTACATGCATTTAATGCATTTAAGAACCATTATTATTAGGGACTGGAAAAATTCGCGGTTTCATTGACATCTAGGATAGACTCCACAAACCCTTATATTCTCGGGCAAATGCCACATGCTCAATCGTTACTGACTTGTGAGACCTGTCAACTGGGATGCTTCCGATTCGATACTTCCATGGTTGAAGGTTTTACATTGGCTGGAATTCCTTCAGATAAACTGTGAGCCAATAACAGAAGGAATACGAAGGTACATATGTTTAGATTCTAGCATAACGCGAAATAAATACGCGAATTTTTCCGGTCTCTAATTATTAAATCCTTATATTTTGCATTCTTTTTGTGTTTGATTGTATTTGTTTGTATCTGTTTTGGTTACTGCAGGGATGTGGCACACTCCTTTTCACGTGTGTTGTTCAGTTTAGGATGTGCCTACCTGCTGTGTATTTCCCTCAGGTTTAGCTTACCTGCCTTTTGTGCCTATGTTGGAAAAAAAAAAAAGGGGGGGGGTCTGGAGTGTCCACATTGTCCTTGTCCTACTCTGTATTTTTAGTGCCCACCGCGAAAGCCCTCGGCTGTTGGTGGACATGTGACAGATAAATAAATAAATAAAATTTTAATTGTATATATTACATTTTATAACCTACAAAACAACTTATCATTTAATGTTTTTTTTATAAATTTAAAAGGAAATTTGTATGTAGCTATCGTTTTTTTTAAAAAAAATAGTATATCCTTCACAAAAATATATTTTCCCGAATCGAACGAGAACTGAGGTTTTCAGGGTTTTGGTAGAACGCATTTTCTATCGCTGTATGGATGATATACTAAAAATAAATAGCTTTAAGGTGAATGATATGTACAAACGGTTGATCCAGGATTCGTGCTTTCATTACATGCTAGGAATGACATTAAAAATGTTCCTTTAAGTTTGTAAAAAAGATTAAATAAGGACTAGTTTAGTCAAAAACGCAATATGGTTATATTGTGAACTAGCTAATACCCAACATGCGTTGCTATGCCTCTTTCAGTTTTTTGTAATTTTTTTGCAGTAGGTACACATATACGAAGCATCTCTCTCTACCTCTCTATATATATGTCCCTCTATAAATCTGAATATCTTAATATATATAAATCTCGTGTCACAATGTTTGTCCTCAATGGACTCCTAAACCACTTAACCGATTATAATAAAATTCGCACACCATGTGCAGTTCGATCCAACTTGAGAGATAGGATAGTTTTTATTTCGATTAATGGTCTTAATAATTTATAATTAATAATAAACTGATTATCCATGTTGATTGGTGTTTAAGCCCGGGAAACAGTGGGTACTTCGTCTCCATGACAACGTTGCGTGCTCGAGAGTCGGGAAACCATCGGTGCTATTCGTTTTTTCTTCGGTACATTACAAAGCATTGTATTAAGTTTTTGTCAAAATTAATTAATTTTCATTTTATTTCATTTATTATAACTGTAAATAAGAGATTTGGTCTCATTTCCTCCCCCATTAATACAACCGTGCGAAGCCGGGTCGGGCAGCTAGTATTTCTATATATCTATCCATACCTCCCAATATCACTCTATATATCTATATGTATCTATGTTCCTATCCATCTCAATATCTATATCTAACTCTCCCTACATATCCCTCGCTTTATCTTTATATCTATATATATGTATATCTTCCTGTCTATCTGTATACCTCTCTCTTATATCTATATCTAAGTCTGTATCTACATATCTATATATGTATCTTTACAAAACTGAAGGCGAACACAAACATTCATTTATATATTTATTTTTTTACCTATCATTATTTCTATTTTTACAGGTCAGAGGTGTGACATAGTTATATAAAAAACACGCGCGTATTCGAATGCAACGTTGTGTCAAAATTTTTAATGTAATCGGCGAAGAACTTTCGGGGATTCTAGATTTTTACCGAACGGAATTTTCATTTATATATATATATATATATATATATATATATTCTTTAAAACCACGTGTAACATTGTGAGCAAAATAAGTTAGGAGTGACAGCTTCGATGCCCAGCCTCAGCTTCTCTCGTCTCTCGGGCGGTGTAGTGTTTCAATTGGGCCGGGGGGGGGGATGGGGTTACGACCTCCTTTCCTCCGTCTCCGACCATTACCTGCGCGAAGAGCATTGTCGCAGCGATGTCCCGGCGCAGGGGAGAAAGGGGGCGTGGTCACTGTACCCGATCGGCTCTCCGACAGAAAGTCTTCCTGTCGAAGTGTTGAATGAACCAAAAAAGGGGAGTGAGGAGGGATCGTTACTGGTAGCGATTGACAGGAGACTCCCCCGTCCACGACAAAAGGGTTACGGCGACGCTGTTTATATTTCAAACCTTTGCCCCCCACTCCGCTCTGCACCAACGGACACCTTTTTTCCCCCCTTCTCTCTCTTCTTCTTCTTCTTCACGATTGACGGTGGTGCGAATCATAGTTTTTGATTCGCATAAACTCCCCAGCGTTTTACCGACGTGTAACGGATTTGAAAAACTCCCCTTACCCTCCCAACCTACACAAATCAATTCTCGCTGTCCTTGTTGAGGGGGGTGGGGGGAGGTTTGATTCGCAAATCGAACCTTCAGCGTGATTATGTTCCGAATTGTTCGCGTCTTTGTCGAGCCCGCTTCGTTATTTTTCATTTTTTTTTTTAAACCCCTTTTCTTCCCATGCTGCAAGAACGTGCGCAGTCCTCTTTCATACGCTCTCGGCTCCCCACCATCTCTTTTTCGTGGACAAAGTACTACAGTTTTTTTTCCTGGCTCGACATCAAATTCTTTAATTGGCTTTAATGTCAGCTCGCACAGTCATGACGGTTCTGGGCTGGCGTGGACGAAAGGGACTTCGGGGATTTTGTGACCTTGTAAGGAGAGAAAAAAATTAAACTGTGTACTCAGTAAAAACACACGGCTGTGGTTATTTTTCCATATATTAATTTTTTTGCGAGATAATACTGAGTATTTCTTACGAAAATTGGAGCATAATTTTATACTTTATTGATTGATTTTATCCAAGCATAATTATTTTCAAAACATGCTTAACATAATAGAATTTCTTTTATTATGCGTTTAAATGTTCGCAGTTAATACTGGAAAGCTGTTCAGGAAAAAAAAGTTTACAAATAACTTGGAGTTATCGGAACAACACAAAGCATTAATTTCCGGTTAAGAATCCGAACCCAGTATCTCTGCGAACACTATTTTGTAGTGATAGTTTTGTTATGTAAATATCTGTAATTAATATGAATAGTTCTGTGTCATTTACAATACAAATGTGCTTGTGGAGTCCAAACACGAAATAAGTGAAACTTCTTGCTTTTTAGGTGGAAACAGAGATAAATTATTTACATTTTCGATCGAACTATCCACATAAAAATGAATGATAAATACACTCAATTGCACAAACCAATAACTCTTTTTTCACATGAATAAATAAAGATTGTAGATTCTTTAAATTAAATTTTAAAAAAAATATGGTAGTGTCAGTCGTCAGCCGTTACGAAAACTGAGTAGACAAACACAAGAGCGTTACGAGAATTCCGTAGCATCACTGCTGCTTCACTTAAACCTCTCCCCTGCCGTCTTCTAACAAACTGAGTGAATTAGCAGAACATTGAACTCACGTCCTGTGGTTGGTAGTTCACCGTCATAAACTCTCATTTATCCTACACAGTAAGAACTCATCTAATAATGGGAGAACCACTTTCGTAACCAAATATAAATTTAATGGGGGGTTTTTCAGAATAAATTACAAAATAAATTGATTATTATGTAGTTCTTTGGTGCTTGTACATTTAACCTGACAAATATTTATCACTCCTAAAATGACTTTTTTGTGTGCGTACAAGTACAGTGTATTTACGACAAAAAAAAGGCTACAGATAAATTATTTTTAAGATGAAAAAATTAATACACATTACTAAACTTTTTGTATTTAATTTTAAGATATTTTTTCAGAATAAGCTGACGATATGGTCAATAATAGTTGTCATTAAAAAAAATTCAATACAAAAACGGTTTAGAGACTTGTCGGATTGTAGCAGCCAGTCAGTAGCCTAGGTTTGTAAAGGCAGTTAATTACTTTCCTCTCATCATGCTATTAAATATTCTAGCATGACCTAGTTCTTAAACAGTGAAATATAATTTATAAAATAGTAAATTAACAAAAAAAAATTGAAATAGTTACCAAATTATTTTCCCGCAAATCTATAAATATAGAACATCCTGAAAAATAATTATGTAGTCCCCTAAGTAGTGACGAGAATAATTTTGTTTGTTGCACGCCAATTTGTTGAAAAAAATCACAATATTTTACTTGCAGCAGTTAAATGACACATTTTGGGAACATTTCTAAACAATTTATTTGTAGGAATATTACTTATTTGTTTTACCATGTAGTAATGTGTTGGCCCGCTAATTCTTGGGTTCTTGAACCGAAAGCTGCAGAGATCTTGAGACGAAATTGTGGGGCTCACGAGAAGTCCGTTACAGAAATGCAGGGGGAAAAGAAAACGCTTTGATGCAGAAAAATCGTACTTCCGTTGGCTACGGAGGAGGAATCTTCTGAGCTTGTTGAGGAGGGAAAGAGGGGCGGGTGAAGATAGAGAGAGAGAGAGAGACCTGTCTTGCATATTTCTGATGCGCTCTTTGGAGAGTTGGAAGGAAGGGAAAGAAGGAGAAAAAAAAACACGGCCGATTCGTTTGCCGTCGAAGGCACAGGACCGAGCCACGGCAGGTCCTTAAGTAACGAGAGAGGTCCTTCCCCCCCCTCTCCTTCCCCTCCCAAGCCTCGTGTTCCTTGTGTCCTTGTTGCTCGCGCGTGTCCGCTCCCCCAATTTATTTCCTTTCCTGGCACGAATTTTCTTTTTATCAGTGTGTCAACAAAGCAGTAATGAAGAAAAACTTCCCCCCTTTGCGAATGCTGGCGGCAACGGTTTTTGCTTCAGAAGCGTGCAAACGCCGCATCAAAGTTACCTTCACTGGAGAAAAATAAGCAAATTAGGCTATAAATATTCTTAGGTATGTGATTTGTGAACGAGCTTTCCGTAAAACGACTGAACATAACGAAAGGCTATTATATGTTCACACGGGCTAGATTTTCCTTGTGATTATTAAATGAAGTGACGAAAGTAAAGGAAAAAAATAGTTAAATAATTACCTAATCGGTAGAGACCGGAAAAATTCGCGAATTCATTTCGCGATAGGCTAAAATACAAATCGTTATACCTCAGTGCTGCCTTTGCTATTAGCTCACAATTCACCTGGGTGACTCTGGGCCAATGAGAAACACCCAACCAAAGCTTTATCGAATCACAGGCTGCTACGCTGGAACGTCTCACAAGACCGCAGCCAATGAGTGGGTGGCATTTGACCGAGTGTACGTAGAACTATGGAGTTCATCCTAGAGGTCATTGAACCCGCGAATTTTTCCGGTCTCTACGTAATCGGTTAATAACTCATCAAGTGATTTAATTTTTGTTATTATAATGAATAAAAATTCCTTTAAATTGCCTCTAAACATTCTTTTCCAACCATTCATCAATTTATTACAAAATTATGTACATCAATTTGTTAGTTGTAGATGCACAACTGTGGCTTCAGGTGTTTGTAAGATGGAATTTTTTTTTAAGTGCTATAATAATATTTCGCTCTCAGTCGTGATGTCTTGTGAAAATCCATTTCACCCGTAAGTTGAGCCACTGTTGCGCGGAGCTCGACCGTGTATGTATGAGTAGTTTGGGAAACTCAAGGCTCCGTCAGATTCGGGATAAAGATTGAAATTGTGTACATACAGCGAGTAGGCAAGAGGGCGAAGCGAGGAAGGATGGAGAGAGTTAGATAGTAGAGAGAGAGAGATAGAGAGAGAGAGAGAGAGAGATAGAGAGAGAGAGAGAGAGAGAGAGAGAGAGGTGCTTTTCAAAATGCCATCTCGAGGGAAAACAGGCGAAGGGTGGTTCGGTGACGGGCTGGGAAAGAAAAAAAAGGGGGGGGGGGGGGGAAGTTATGACCGGAGTGGGATAATGGAGGGCTTAAAGAGGATCTCTTTTTTTTCTTAAAAAATCTCTAGAGAAAAAAAAAGTGGAGTAAAATCAAAAATACGCAAGACTGGAGAAATAAAGAGAAGACGTGTTCTCGTTTGACGAACTCGCTCCTTACGCTAGAATTAATATAGCATAGGTCTTCTTAGTATACATGTGTATATATATATGTATATATATATATATATATATATATATATACTCAGACATCACTGTATCGCATATCGAAAAAAAAATTGCCCGGATACTGTTCCGATGTGTTTTTTTGTGTACTTTTTGTGTTGTTCCGTTCTTTCGCATTTTCCACGCTTTCCTAAATCTATATTACATACTGTTTCGTTTAGCAAGAAGGACCACGTACTTCGCTTTTTGTTTTGCTTTTACACACACACAATATTGTTTTCATACCTACTTTAAGCTAGTACTTTGGCTATCAGTGGTAAGAAATGATCTTAAATCAGCTCGGAGTGATCTTTGGTAAGTCGGTGACAGGATGGCCGGACCGAAATGCGAACCCATATACGTACTTTTCTTTTTCTTTCCGAAACGCTAGTCCGGCTTTGATCGCATCTTCACCAGGTTGTCTGTAGAAAACCCCGAAGTGTTTTGGTTGATTAAAATAATCATATTTAACAAACGCCGTTGCTACTTTACACTAGTTTCTGCTGTATGTCATACAGAAAATCCGTATAATGGACAAAAAGAGATGATTAAAAAATACATACCGAAGACAAACCAAATCAGTTTTGAAGCCAACTGTGTTTGCTTGTGTTGGAATACCTGTTTAATTATATTACGGCGTTCTTATGTGCCTCTCTGTATTGTCTGTGTGTTGTCCAATTTTATGGTTTGTCTATATTTACAATTTTCGGTTGTCTCTTCGTCGTCAAACTGTATTAGTCTGTGCTGTGGTTTTGTTTCGACTACTTCCTTCCACGGAATACACCGTGCTGACTTTCATTTAACATTTGACATCGGCTATTTTGGCTGGTTTTAGGTTTTTTTTTTTTTTTTTCGTATCCATCCCTCTTGGTCATTCCCTCGGGTTTTCTCTATGGCATACAATACAAACTTGCAATGGTGTATGTTCAAAATGATTATTTAAATCAATTTTCTTCATTGCAAGGATAATTCAAAGAACATTTTTGGTTAGATCACTCATTCAGTAAATTCCTGTTTTTTTTTCTTGGCTTAATCTTCCCAACTCTTTTTGGATAGTGGAGGGGGTTACTCTCTTTCACCCCTCTCCCCTTTATCAACCCTCCACAAACTCAAACCGAATGCCGCCACAGTTGCGTAATGAAAAACTTTCCTGGAGGTGGTTAAAGCAAAGGGAGGAAGTCTTTTATTCCTTTTTTTTAATTGAATCGGTCGCGCCGAATCTCCACTTGCTAACTGCGTCACGGAACACAAGTCGTGGATGACTAGAATTACAATTTAAAGAAACCGTGTATAAAACATCTTTGTGAATTAGCTCCCAAAACAAACAAAATTAATTGTTATATATAACATTAAAAACCCCGCGGAAACAATTTTTTTTTTTTTTAGAATTTCTTTAATTTTAGCATTATTTTGTGGATGCTCCACTTTCTCAATACCAGCTCCTATCAATCTAATATTTCGTACGCATGCATTTGAATGAAGCAAACTTCTCAGTTCGTGGAAGGTGGTTAACGATGGAACGCAAGGCGGTCGTGCGTCTCGTCCGAATGAAATCGGCAATTTCTCGACAACAAAGAAATCACTCCTGCAGAAGGATCGATGTGAGAAGGGTTGAGGGGAGGGATGAGTAATTATCTCTTCCCTGTTAGGCGCGACGGCGAAGAAAAGTAGTTGCTCCGCTCCGTGGTCCTCGTGGACACAGCTGCAGTTGCTCCGCTCCGTGGTCCTCGTGGACACAGCTGCAGTTGCTCCGCTCCGTGGTCCTCTTGGACACAGCTGCAGTTGATCCGCTTCGTGGCTCTCGTGGACACAGCTGCAGTTGCTCCGCTCCGTGGTCATCTTGGACACAGCTGCAGTTGATCCGCTTCGTGGCTCTCGTGGACACAGCTGCAGTTGCTCCGCTCCGTGGTCCTCGTGGACACAGCTGCAGTTGCTCCGCTCCGTGGCTCTCGTGGACACAGCTGCAGTTGCTCCGCTCCGTGGTCATCTTGGACACAGCTGCAGTTTATCCGCTTCGTGGCTCTCGTGTACACAGCTGCAGTTGCTCCGCTCCGTGGTCCTCGTGGACACAGCTGCAGTTGCTCCGCTCCGTGGTCCTCTTGGACACAGCTGCAGTTGATCCGCTTCGTGGCTCTCGTGTACACAGCTGCAGTTGCTCCGCTCCGTGGTCCTCGTGGACACAGCTGCAGTTGATCCGCTTCGTGGTCCTCTTGGACACAGCTGCAGTTGATCCGCTTCGTGGCTCTCGTGGACACAGCTGCAGTTGCTCCGCTCCGTGGTCCTCTTGGACACAGCTGCAGTTGATCCGCTTCGTGGCTCTCGTGGACACAGCTGCAGTTGCTCCGCTCCGTGGTCATCTTGGACACAGCTGCAGTTGATCCGCTTCGTGGCTCTCGTGTACACAGCTGCAGTTGCTCCGCTCCGTGGTCCTCGTGGACACAGCTGCAGTTGCTCCGCTCCGTGGTCCTCTTGGACACAGCTGCAGTTGATCCGCTTCGTGGCTCTCGTGTACACAGCTGCAGTTGCTCCGCTCCGTGGTCCTCGTGGACACAGCTGCAGTTGATCCGCTTCGTGGTCCTCTTGGACACAGCTGCAGTTGATCCGCTTCGTGGCTCTCGTGTACACAGCTGCAGTTGCTCCGCTCCGTGGTCCTCGTGTACACAGCTGCAGTTGCTCCGCTCCGTGGTCCTCGTGGACACAGCTGCAGTTAATCCGCTTCGTGGTCCTCTTGGACACAGCTGCAGTTGATCCGCTTCGTGGCTCTCGTGTACACAGCTGCAGTTGCTCCGCTCCGTGGTCCTCTTGGACACAGCTGCAGTTGCTCCGCTCCGTGGTCCTCGTGTACACAGCTGCAGTTGCTCCGCTCCGTGGTCCTCGTGGACACAGCTGCAGTTGCTCCGCTCCGTGGTCCTCTTGGACACAGCTGCAGTTGATCCGCTTCGTGGCTCTCGTGTACACAGCTGCAGTTGATCCGCTTCGTGGCTCTCGTGGACACAGCTGCAGTTGCTCCGCTCCGTGGTCCTCTTGGACACAGCTGCAGTTGATCCGCTTCGTGGCTCTCGTGTACACAGCTGCAGTTGCTCCGCTCCGTGGTCCTCTTGGACACAGCAGCAGTTGATCCGCTTCGTGGCTCTCGTGTACACAGCTGCAGTTGCTCCGCTCCGTGGTCCTCTTGAACACAGCTGCAGTTGATCCGCTTCGTGGTCCTCTTGGACACAGCTGCAGTTGATCCGCTTCGTGGCTCTCGTGTACACAGCTGCTGTTGATCTGCTTCGTGGCTCTCGTGTACACAGCTGCAGTTGCTCCGCTCCGTGGTCCTCTTGGACACAGCAGCAGTTGATCCGCTTCGTGGCTCTCGTGTACACAGCTGCAGTTGCTCCGCTCCGTGGTCCTCTTGGACACAGCAGCAGTTGATCCGCTTCGTGGCTCTCGTGTACCCAGCTGCAGTTGCTCCGCTCCGTGGTCCTCTTGGACACAGCAGCAGTTGATCCGCTTCGTGGCTCTCGTGTACACAGCTGCAGTTGCTCCGCTCCGTGGTCCTCTTGGACACAGCAGCAGTTGATCCGCTTCGTGGCTCTCGTGTACACAGCTGCAGTTGCTCCACTCCGTGGTCCTCTTGGACACAGCTGCAGTTGATCCGCTTCGTGGTCCTCTTGGACACAGCTGCAGTTGATCCGCTTCGTGGCTCTCGTGTACACAGCTGCAGTTGCTCCGCTCCGTGGTTCTCGTGTACACAGCTGCAGTTGCTCCGCTCCGTGGTCCTCTTGGACACAGCAGCAGTTGATCCGCTTCGTGGCTCTCGTGTACACAGCTGCAGTTGCTCCGCTCCGTGGTCCTCTTGGACACAGCAGCAGTTGATCCGCTTCGTGGCTCTCGTGTACCCAGCTGCAGTTGCTCCGCTCCGTGGTCCTCTTGGACACAGCAGCAGTTGATCCGCTTCGTGGCTCTCGTGTACACAGCTGCAGTTGCTCCGCTCCGTGGTCCTCTTGGACACAGCAGCAGTTGATCCGCTTCGTGGCTCTCGTGTACACAGCTGCAGTTGCTCCACTCCGTGGTCCTCTTGGACACAGCTGCAGTTGATCCGCTTCGTGGTCCTCTTGGACACAGCTGCAGTTGATCTGCTTCGTGGCTCTCGTGTACACAGCTGCAGTTGCTCCGCTCCGTGGTCCTCTTGGACACAGCAGCAGTTGATCCGCTTCGTGGCTCTCGTGTACACAGCTGCAGTTGCTCCGCTCCGTGGTCCTCTTGGACACAGCAGCAGTTGATCCGCTTCGTGGCTCTCGTGTACACAGCTGCAGTTGCTCCGCTCCGTGGTCCTCTTGGACACAGCTGCAGTTGATCCGCTTCGTGGTCCTCTTGGACACAGCTGCAGTTGATCCGCTTCGTGGCTCTCGTGTACACAGCTGCAGTTGCTCCGCTCCGTGGTCCTCGTGTACACAGCTGCAGTTGCTCCGCTCCGTGGTCCTCGTGGACACAGCTGCAGTTGATCCGCTTCGTGGTCCTCTTGGACACAGCTGCAGTTGATCCGCTTCGTGGCTCTCGTGTACACAGCTGCAGTTGCTCCGCTCCGTGGTCCTCTTGGACACAGCTGCAGTTGATCCGCTTCGTGGCTCTCGTGGACACAGCTGCAGTTGCTCCGCTCCGTGGTCCTCTTGGACACAGCAGCAGTTGATCCGCTTCGTGGCTCTCGTGTACACAGCTGCAGTTGCTCCGCTCCGTGGTCCTCTTGGACACAGCTGCAGTTGATCCGCTTCGTGGCTCTCGTGTACACAGCTGCAGTTGCTCCGCTCCGCGGTCCTCGTGGACACAGCTGCAGTTGCTCCGCTCTCGGAGGCTGTGTGGACAAGTAGAAGGAATCACCTCGGTCAGCAATCGATTTTGTAGCTATTCTTTAAAGCCGCCATGATTCCTGAAAAAAAAACCTTTCACAGACTTTAATAAGACACCCAAATAATCCGAGTTCGCGGATTTATTTATTTTTGGTGTTTTAAAAGTGAAAGATACTATAGGTCATGTCTGTTACTTAAATCAAATTCTCGTGAAATTTTCGTCCATTTTGGCACTTCTGTGTCAACATAACTAAATTGAAAAGTTTTTAGGAGGTTAGGTTAACACATGAAAATATTGTAAACATTTATAAAATAATTACCAATTTCAGCAAAATAATTTATTTTTTTCCTTCCACTAGGACCGCGAAATTGCACAAGCGAGCAGCGGACTTTGGGTATTTTCGGGACTAATTGGGGGCCAGCTTCTTTGTACTACTTCTCAAATTGACTCATAGTTGGTCTCGAGTCTCTGGACCAATCAGAAACACTCAAACAAATGACTGACGATTCAACAGCTACCCAATTGATACGTTTTTCCACTTGAACAGCCAATGAGCATACATTTCATCGAGTGTTTAGATGACTGTGGCTTCTGTCCTGGAAGTCATTCAACCCGCGAATTTTTTTTTCAGTTCTAAGTCATAATTTGAATTTTAAGCTATTTATAGAAATTTTTGAAATGACAGAGCATAAAAAATTTCTTCCCAAGATGTTACAGTTTGTTGTTACAGTCCAATGTTTCCTAACAGTTAAAAAAAAAAAGGGGGAAATATACCTCAGAATCCTGGAAATCTCGCTTAAACATTTAGTGTCAAGCTAAAATTCACTGTCCTTTTGGCTGACTTCTTACTGCAGAATATCTCCATTTGAGTGAATCTACCTTGATTCGGTAGCATTACTGTTGGAGAAAATCGACGGACGCACAGTTCTTTGAGGGGGGTGTCGAGAGAATTGTGATCCAACAACCAAGGCATTGCAAAAGGTATAACTGTTTCAAGTATTTCATGTAACCCGGAAAATCCGGAAATCTTTCCATGTGTGTAATAAATAGGGACTGAAAAAAAATTGCGGGTTCAATGATTTCCAGGTTAGGCTCCACAATTCTATATAAACTCACGAAAATATCACATGCTCTGGTACGCAATGAATCAGGCTCTAGTTGCGAGATACATGTGCTTCAGGTCTACTTTGGGTACGCAATGAATCAAGCTCTAGTTGTGAGATACATGTGCTTCAGGTCCACTTTGGTACGCAATGAATCAGGCTCTAGTAGTGAGATATATGTGCTTCAGGTCTACTTTTGTACGCAATGAATCAGGCACTAGTAGTGAGACACAAAAATGGGGCTTTGATGAAATGTATTAGTTGGAAAAACGGTAGCACCCTGAAAAAAAAACTGGACTGCTGGCAACTCACGGGGAAAAAAAATCCAGGTGCTGAAAATCAAAATATTTTAAATGGATGAAATAGTAAAAAAAAAAAAAAAAACAGTTTTACGGTTAAGGCTAGGCTACACACGGTAGGTTTATTTAAAAATTTCTGCCACATTATTACATGCTCCAATAATTGGTGTTAAATGTAAATAGGTTTTTATATTTAAAACTACAAAAATAAAACACAAATTATTGAAGCAAAATAGTTCAGGAGAAGTGTCCCTTTAAGTGGTTGCTCCGTTTGGGACGGTGCTCGCTAATATTCGTCTGTCCTCTTTAACGTCTCCGAGTGTTGGAGCTTAAGCCTTCGGGCCGATGTAACACTTGTTGGATTCCCCATCCCACCGACACCTCTAATTTGCGGTTCTGTTTAATTACCCGGGAGACTTGTTAGACAAACTTCCCCCCTCCCCCCTTACTTCACTCGCCCTCGCTCGTTTTCACCCTTTTATTAAGTCGGCGCCGTCGAGGGGGTGATAATCTCAGCGAATCTCCATCCGCCGACAAAACCCTTCCTTCTTCACCCCCTTCTCTTTGCCACACCCCTTTCGTTTCCTGTCCCGCCCTCTCCCCCTTCGGCCTCTATCCCAGCTTCCCGCTTCCCTTTGCAAACAGCAGCGTCTCTTCCGCGTGCAAAATGGAGACCTGCTCGATATCGAAACATACATAAGAGCGCGACGCAATCGATTATCAACATCGACTATCGTCAATCCGCTGATCTGGTTTAATAGTCAGACATAACTTGAATTCTACCATTTGAGATATTACAGTTGCTAAATTTTCCATGATCATGATAACGCCTTATTATCATCTTGGTTTATTATGTTACGGTAAAATATACATAGCAAAATAAGTAGTGTTGGGTCGAATCCCATTTTTCTCGAATCCGAATCTCGATTCGAACTACAAAGAGTACTTCGATTTATTTAATTAAAAAGAAATTAAAAAAATTAACTATAGTGTCCAAACATTTAACCCTTTAAATGATTTATTCAAGAACAGTTTTCCAGAATCCATAAGTATTGTAATTATATTTACATAGTCACATGTTAAAAGTACAATATATTAGGGAATGGTAACAGGATATGTTTGAAGGAAAATAAATTGACCTAGTAAACTTCAGATGTTATCACTATTGACATTGTTAAATTTCTTTTTTTCCTTTAATCTTTTTCTTCGAATCTTTTTCCTCGAATACCGAATATTTCAAATTCCAAGGATGTGATAGTATTTGATGATTTGGTAAATTGATTGGCCTATCCCTACTTTAACATTATACAGAATTATTATGATAATGCAAAACTTAGAGTCTTTAAAAATCTCAAGTCACATAAATGTTTAATTATTGAACTAGATCAGCGAATTTACGTAAGTGCAGGAATGCTTGTCTTAACATCCTACATGCAAGCTAAGAAGCACGAACAACAGATCGCGTAAATTAGTGATAGACATTTGGAATTAATTACTTGAATTGTGACCCATTCCGATTGCATAGAACGTGAAAATAAACTTGCATAGTCGTGTGTATTTTTATTTAAACTAGATTAATGGGAAAATAAATTCACCTTGATTTCCGTGTGGGAAAGTTTTGGATTCGTATGGCTGAAAATATTTCCCAGGTTTATCCATCCGGCTTATCACTTTAATTACTCTAATTGAATTTTAATATTGACCGCCGGTTTACTAGGTCTGTCACGCCCTACACCTGTCTGACGAGGGGGAGCTGAATTGTTGACCCTTGGAAGGGCAGCCCTTCAGGATTTGTATGGCAATGGTTTGTTTGTACAGCGACTGGAAGGTCAGCCCATCCAATTTCTGAAAACATGTTTCTTTACGTGTTTAAATAAATAATCCTGAAAACTTGCCCCTTGGAAGGGCAGCCCAACAGGATTTTTCTGGCAATGGTTTGTTTGTACAGCGACTGGAAGGGCAGCCCATCCAATTTCTGAAAACATGTTTCTTTAAGTGTTTAAATAATGCCGAAAACTTGCCCCTTGGAAGGGCAGCCCATCAGGATTTTTCTGACAGTGGTGTTTTTGAAAGGTTGTCTGAATTGTTTCCCCTTGGATGGGCAGACCTTCAGGATTTTTCTGATAGTGGTTAGTTTGTAAAGAGGCTGTGATTCAAGTAGTGTAGCAGCCACAAGAGAAAATTAAGGAAAATATTGTCCGTAAAAGAATGTCCCACTTATAAATGTTAATAGTATCAACTGTAAGCGCTGCACAGTTTTGGTTCCAGGTCCCAATTAAAGAGTAACTCGAAACAGTTTTAGATAAGCGTATGCGCGAGTACTGCTTTGTTGTTTTCTCGCTTGCAGCGCCACCCACGCAAAATGGTGACTCCTGAGCGTAAAGCTTTTTGTGTTCTGGAATATTCTAAGAGAGAAACTGTAATTTAATTTCAACGTGCGTTTCGTTTGATGGTTAATTGTAATCCCACTCTTGGCAAAAACACTCGCCGATGGTACAGACAGTTCGATGCGACAGAGCTCTTTTTCGCTGGCTTCCACGTTCATCTGACATAACGTAATACGATTTTCCCTTTGGGCTTTGTAAAAGATCGTGTCTACGTTCCGCCACTATCTAATGATTTTCCTCAGTTGAGACACAGAACTGAAGAGGCTATTGCTTCTATTACTCCAGACATGTTAACCAAAGAGTGCGAAGAATTGGGCTTTAGGTTTGAAGTGTGCCTTTTAACTAAACGTGCAATTATTGAATATTTAAAAGAAAAAAAATACCTTAAATTTGATGTATGTATGATTTGTGTAAATAGTTAAAATAAATTGTTATAATATACCATTGGAACTGGGGCATTTTTTTATGGATACCCTGTAGTTGAAGTACACGGCAAGAAGACCCCAAGGAAGACCAAGGAGGGGTCGGGAAGTGCAGATTGTTATAGGAGTGCGGGAGAGAAGACTGGAAAATTGAAGTATGAGGAATGGTGGATGGACAGAGGAAGAGGGAGTCATTTTGCTTTGTTGACCCGGCCGCAGGCTGGAAGCAGTTGAAGAAGATGACGAAGAAGACTGAATATGACTGAAAACACATAAGAAGACTGAATATGACTGAAAACACATAAGAAGACTGAATATGACTGAACTGACTTAAGATAGATAAAATATTTTTTTCAAGGTCATCACAGTGACCAGACTGTTTCGTAGAGTAATAGTTGGGGACCTCCGAAATTCACGTTGTTATTTTACGACAGGCTTGATGTCATAACACTGGTCAATTTGACTGACCACTGACCCCTATCATGAGTCCATTTAGTTACTTACCTGTAAAAAAATATTCGTGGGACACAAGATTGATAAAATTGTGGCTACAGCCAATGGATGGACGACGTTGAATTGAAAGCGTAAATATTTGTGTAGTCAAACCCGGCTGTCCGTTTGAGCTAGATCTTGAATTGGGCCCCGCTATACTTATATGTATCTGATACGGCCTGCAGCATTTTGGGCCAATAACGAACCAATCGCCATAAGTAGAAACCGTAAAAATTCGCCGATTCATTTCGAAAAAAAATGTTAACTTCTTCATGCTTCCGTGATTATTAGACCACAGTTGACTAGAAGGACTCTGCGTTAGTAAAAACCTAAAACGCCAGAAGTATCGATCCACAGGCAACCCACACAACATGTATTGCAAATCAGTAGCTGATGAGAATGTGGATTACGCGCATTTACGTAGATTAATTATGGAGTCCGTACTAGAGTTCATTGAACCCTATATACTTTTTTGTTTGCCGTCCTTTATTAACTCACTGCGAACGAGAAGTTTAGCTTAAAAAAAAGAATACATAATTACAACTTAAACTTTTCTTGTTCGCTCCGCGCAGAGGTCTTGTTTACGTCGGATTTCGTTTCTAAACTCTCTCGCTCTCGTTTTCTCTCTCTCTCTCTCTCTCTCTCTCTCTCTCTCTCTCAAAGTAATTTATTTAAGGCATAGGAAAGTGTATTTTTCGCGAAATAATCTGGTCAGTCATTAAACTGCAATAAGGTAAATCCACGATAGCGATTGTTCTCTTGTAATTTGCGGCCATCTGCAAGTGCAGCCATTGCCCTGTTTGGCCGGGCCATTCAGGAATCGTTTGCTTCCGCACTGGATTGCTGTGATTGTTGTGCTGACAGTATACATGCACCTGAAATAAGCACAGCCATCCTCGAAACACACACAACGCCACAAATAGTTGTGGTCGCCTCTGAAGTCCCCAGTTGTACGAGGAAAGAGTGTGTGCCAGTTCCGAGCTTTACGCTTACGCCACCGCCAGGTTTACAAACTACGCAAGAACACAAGAACACAAGATGCAAAATACAGGATGTCAATAGAATAATGTCCATAAAAGAATATCCAGTATATTATAACAGTTTAATTTAGACTATGTACAACTAATCATACATCAATTAAAGGTAAAATAATTTAGGTTCTTTTAAAAAAAACTGTTCAAAGTGTGCAACTTTAGTTATGCGTAGGGACCGGAAAAATTCGCGGGTTCGATGACCTCTAGGATGAACTCCATAATTCTAGGTACACTCGGTCAAATGCTACCCACTCATTGGCTGCTGTCTTGTGAGACTTTCCAGCGTAGCAGCCTGTGATTCGATAAAGCTTTGGTTGGGTGTTCTCATTGGCCTAGAGTCACCCAGGTGAGTTGTGAACCAATAGCAGAGGCAGCACTGAGGTATAACTATTTGTATTTTAACCTATCGCGAAATGAATTCGCGAATTTTTCCGGTCTCTAGTTATGCGGCACACATTCAACATAAAGTCAAATTTATCCCACACTTTGGTGGGACACTGTGTCTCAACTTTTACAAATCATTAGGTAGCGGCGGAACGTAGACACGATCTTTTATAAAACCCCAGAGGCAAATATCGCATGGCGTTATGTCAGTTCAATGTGGAGGCCAGCGAAAAATAGCTCTGACGTCTACATCATTCCGACCCTTCAACGGTCAGGGACTTGGACGTTCAACCGCTCTCGTACAAAGAGATTCCAACGGGGAGTGGCTTCATCCTGTTGCCAGATAAAGTTTACAGGTTCACCCTCTACTAATTGGGGAAAGAGCCATTCTTTCGCGCTGCAAGCGAGAAAACAATAAAGCAGTATTTGTGCATACTCTTATTTAAAACGGTTTGAGTTGCGCTTTAATTGTGACCTTGAACTAACACACTACAACGCTTACAGTCGACGCTATTAAATTCTATAACTGCACCATATTTCAGGTCATACTGTATTCAGCAATCACAGTTTACAGCACCGGTTTATAAATTACGCAAGGTGCAGTAACGATACGCAAGTATTGTTTAACTTACAACTTTCTTTCGTTTTGTCATGCGTATTCTATGGCCACATTTGTGAAGAGAAGTGTTACAAAAACCTTTAGGGACGCAGATGTTATGTGCGTAGATATGCCGTGATAATATTTTTATTATATATACCTATATCATGTTTACACTTGTTGAACTTTCGTTCAGCGAAAGAGAATAACACTTTTAATTTGAATTATTGACATTTTCTCATTTTCTTTTATTTTCAAAATAAATATGAATTATCTCTTGAAGCCTGGAGTAGAACTATTTCCTAGTGTTTTATAATTTTAAGTATAATGATTTGTAACGTTTTGCGACTTGGCGTTCTTCATAAACAACTGTGATTTACTTGCGTACCTTGCGTAGTTTGCAAATCAGTTCTTAGAGGCAACACTGCTTTTGAAGCGTCTACTAACGCAACTGCAACAGTCTCTAGGCTGTGGCCGAGTGTCAACGCGCCATTTACAAACTGCCAAAGATTTGTTTAGAGATGTTTGATTAACAACAGCACTTAAGAGCATTTTGCCCCGTTTTTTTATGTGTAACATCTTAGCTCTCAGTAGGTATACGGCGTTTGGTAAGAGTAGTTTCGTGAATGGAACAGAAGTTGCATGGAACGGAAATGTATAACCAACGGTGCTGCCATCTGTGGTGGATGGCACGAACCGAAGTTCACAAAGCCAAAGGAAATTTTTAGTATTGACTGTTAAATGAATTTGAACAAATTGGGCAGTATTTTAATACATTTATTTGTCGAAAATTAGGCCTAAAGCCGGGGTTTAGTATTTTTTCAAGTCTTAACTCACATTTAACTGAGCCATTCCATTATTAGTTTAAAATTTCTGTTTGCAAATGGATGATCGATAGCCGCTGATCCAGCAGCGAATTCTAGCGGTGGGTGTGGAAACGACGTGAAATTCGCGTCCAGAAATTTAGTTGCGAGCACAATTTACGTATGTTATATTTATCACGCTCGGCATTATTTTAATGAATTCTACGTTAAATTTCGTGTCCGGTTTTTTTTCAAGTGAATTTTTTGAACAGTGATAATATATTGTGGGTAAACTTTATCTGTAATATTCCACCATAATACTGCAGGGTGGTCGCTTAGAGCTTCACGGAGGCGGGCTACCGACGCGGAGACTGCACGCCCGCTCTGTGCCCGGTGCGTAGGGGCGAAGATGCGCGCGATGCGCCAGCCAGTGTCGCCCTTAATGCCCGCGTGCTCACAGAGCCAGGCGGGTTCAACTCTAAGGTGTTTTGAACGCAAAGCGTGCAGAATCTCAAGGGAAAACTGTCCAATGGTTTTCTGTAAACTCAAAAAAAAAAAATATATATATATATATTTTTGACGTGGTTTTGTTTAGAAATCTGTGGCCTTATATTCTTCGTTTTTATTTCAAAATATTTCATCACTGACGAATACGTATGTTTTCTACATTAAAAAATGTACTGAAATAAAATTAAAAATACAGTTAAAAAAGTTTAAAGAACACTAGTGTATGATTTCGTGGGGAAATAATTCAACAACACTAAAGAGGCTAAAAAAAATGTCACTCTAGACAAAACTATTTAAAAACTGCCAAGCCTTAATTGATAATTAACTAACTCCACGATGTTCCTCTTCCGTGCGGTGTTGTTTACTCCGACGCGACTGTCCTCTTGACGCAACAGGCGCCCGCTGCTTCCACTCCCCCCCTCCCTGTCACCCCTGGAGAGCTAAGGGTTGCGAAGGATGCGGCGAATGGGTTGATACCCCCCACCCCTACCCTCCTCCTTCCCCTTCCTTTCCCCTCGAGACCAAAGGATTCGCGATAACCTCCCTCGTCCCCGAATGCTGATTAATTACTTAATTATTCAAAGTGGGGTGGTGTCCCCCCCCCCCCCCCCTGCTTCCTTCCTTCGCGCAGTCTGTTCGCTGATCGCCGCTTTCTCGCCTCGTTCCCAGCGGCGACCCTGTGGTGGCGTTTAAGGGAGTTGTTTACACCTGCCTTAAACACTGGCTGGCTAGTTCAACCTTCCGAGCGACTTCACTTGGAAACAATGGGCGCGTGTAGAAGCTCTACTAACTTGGCGTGATAAAAAAAAAAACTAACATCAATTTTGAATGCAAATAATTAATATAAATAAATAATATAAATACTAAAGTGATATTATAAATACTGTTTGTAAAGTATGTTCAATAATATACAATTTTTAATTAAATATGTTTAATTTTAATATATAACACGTTTTAAAAAATGTAAATTTTATTATTATTTTATTTGTTCAGTAAAATAATCGAGATCAATTTCATTTAGTAATAAAAATCAATGAATATTTATAGTGTTTATTCTGATTAAAATGTTCTGTATGTATTATATAATTTCTTAATACATAAATTATACATATGGGATCATAACATTACTTATATAAATACACTTAAAACACTTTATAAACACAATTTCTGTCACTAATATTTACTATAAGTAAATGCATTTTTAATGATATGGACCATTATTTAATATCATTCACTATGAAATAAGGTTTGAAAGCATATATAACATTTTTATTTGTATGTAGCTTATTTTTTCATTCTGTGAAAATTTCGTTCCATGGTGTGAGCGCAGCATAAAAATTACTCTCCATATTTTTTTTTTTCGTAACGCGCCTAAAGAAGTAGGCTACATCTTCAAAAAATGAAGGGGAGAAAAATTTATTTCATAACTTTTGCATATTTTATTGTCAAAGCTACATGTTTAACGTTTTAGTAACTTAAACGAAACTTTTAACTTTAAGGGAAATAATTCTAGTTTATTTAAGACATGGATACGATCAGATTGTAAAGAAAACATATGCAAAAGTGAATTGTTCAACATTTCGTTTTCTGTATATATAAATTGCCTACAAACCCCAGTTAAAATACAAGAGATGCTTAATTAATAATAAAAACTGATGTCTTAAATTACATTTAATTATGTTTATTTGAAAATCCACAAAGTGCAAAAGTTAAATTACATCTAATTTCCAATACAACTCCCTAAAACACACTTATGGTACTGTAAGTTAACATAATTTATTTCATAGTTAAAGTTTAGGGACCAAGTATCTACAACTATAAGTAACATTTGTATATAATTGTTTTGTTTTTTTTTAGTTTATAGGTGCTTTTTTTTATGGCACTGGTAGTTGGACACATCTCAATGCATCGTGAATGATGTTAGTAGGAAATAAACGAATAAGCGTTTTGAGTTCAAAGCTATGTTGAAAAACTTTCTCGCGTGCCAATGAACTTGCGAATATATATATATATATATATATATATATATATATATATATATATACACACACACACACACGCTCTCTCTCTCTCTCTCTCTCTCCTTTATACCTCCACGGCCTAACCAGTCTTCAGCCATTTGTTACTCAAGTCCATAATAGTTGATTGTGTTGCCTGTGGCGAAAATGAAGCGTCGGTTATTATTTTTGAGTAAAAAAGGAAATCAATTATCCTTTATAAGTAAATATTATTACGCTGTATATAAGTTGAAGCTCTTACAATAATTATCATATTACTGATTTTTTTTTTTTAATCGAGACGAGTACCGCTGAACTTTATAGCATTCTGCCCAAAGGGTTAAACTTATTGCGAGGAAATAATTCTTCGGTGTGAAGAGAAAAAAAAATTGTTGGTGGTTTTTTTATTTCCCTACAGTTTGTGCCTGTGAGGGGTGGTAATTATTGAAAATTTGTAACTTGGCCGTGTGAGCGCACTGCAGAACTAAGAGGTCTGGTTCCGATAGCATCGCAGCGAGTAGATTACCGCTCAGCTTGCCGTGAGCCCAACGACCCTACACTTGTTTTCCTACACTAACTTACCTCTTCCATAAATTTATTCCCACCTGTACGGGTGATTATTTTCAATAATCTCTCGTGCGCCCACAAACCTTCAACATCACGCCATTTTCTTAATACGCCTAAGTGTACTTCCGAATCAGGAGACTGGCAATGTCACGATGGCCGGGCGGTGTGCTGCGATCCAGGAAATTCCCGTCTCTCTCCTTGCCCATCTCCCAGTGCCTTTACAATTAGTCCTGGCACCTTGCTGTCTCTCCTAGAGAGTTCTAGAAGTCTCCAGAGCACCGCCGCGAGAAATAGCGTAACTAGGACGCTCTTGTTCTCGCTGCTTCCAGCTTGAGGGGCCCGCCTCGTCAGGGGTGTATCTGTGTTAGTGCGGTGAGGATAAGCGTGACGCTCGCTGGTGCTTCTAGCGCGGTGTCTCCTCTGGACTGGCGCGCAGTCTTCTCGTCGTCACAGGACAACTGTGAAATTTGAGCGGTGACCGTAACATTGTTTTGCAGAAAAATGAAGATAAAGGTGTTTTTTTTTTTTTCGTTTTAGCCATTTTAACTCTTCTAAAATACAATTTAAAAACTTAATCCAAAATAAAAAGTACTTTTCGGCCCTCAGAGAACTCTTAAATTTTGTTCGTAAGCAGACCCCACTCGGATATCTTGAGTAGTTTCGAAATGGAGTTGTTTTTCCTGAAGCTCTGCGCACCGCGTGTGTGCCCGGGTGGGCGGGGGGCCTTAAGTCGGGAGATTCTGATGACGCGATTCTTCGGAGGGCTGCGAGATCTTCCCAGGTCGGGACCCGGCAGGTATTCGAGACGGAGGTCGGCGTGTTGATAAGGTCGACGAGCTATGGGCTTCGTGTGCGAATATGGGATCATCGGGGACTGAAGCACCTGGGACGGTGTTGCGGGTGCGGCGGACGAGTAAGTAGCGAGTGCGAGCAAATACTGTAGAGGGAGAATACAGGACAGCTGTATACTAATAGCACAGCCGCGCGGGCGAAGAGCGTCAGCGCTGCTACCTAGCGGCTCGGCGTGATAACAGGACCCACTGCAATGCATTCCAAGCCTAAAATGTATTAAATTCAACTCGTCATTGCACCTAAACTAATCAACAGATTCTTTTGAAAAAAATTGTGTTGACCCTCGTATTCTTTGCGGCCATGCAGATGTAAATTTATTTGCTGAAAAGTTTTGTTGCTTTCGATGTAAAAAATAGTTAACAATGAACAGCATATTTTCAAGGAAATTTAAAGTAAAAATTTTCAAATCATTCTATTGCTAATCATCGTTCATTTAGGGAATTATCTAATGAATTAATTAAATCATCCAAATTTTTTAGCCACTAAATACTATTGATTTGCTATTGTTTAGCAGCCTATTGGTTATAAAAGTTTTTTTTTTTTTTATGAATATGTCTGCAATTTAATGAGTACAGTTGTTCATATAGTGTATAATACGTATATAATAATTATATGTACAGTTAACAGAGATATAATAATATGAAATTAAATAACATGGACACTTAAATAATATTATTAAAGGGAGATGAAAAAATACATAATTTCAGTATGACATAAATATGTAGAAGTACATAGCGTTTGACACAATGTAAATAAACAATATAATCCTTAAATTAGAACTTACAATTGCACCATCTTAAGCTACCATAAATATTAAATATGTATTAATACCTCGTTACTTTAAAATAATAATATTTAAATAAATGCATTATTACAATGGTACCAGAGCTAGAACAAGTTCTACAAGATTCACTTCCATTGTAAATGAAAAATGCAAATAATATACAAGAGACGAATATGCTTATAAAGTTTTATCCAGCTGTACCTAAATAGGTAGCAAGAAGTTTATTTTACCCCGATCATACCTTATAACCACTGCTATGCTAGATATTCCATACAATTTACATGAGCATGACTTTTTTTGCTTTTTTGTTTTCTTTACTCCGGGTTCTCCCACATTCATCGTTTACACCTTTTATAAAACAATTGATTATGACATTAAAATATTTGTTAGCAAAAATTTTGAAGCATTCGTCACACATTTCGATTTCAGTGGGTTTCTCAATCAATCTAATCATTTTTAATTTGACATTCCTGCAAGAAATATTCAAAATATTTACAAAACATTCATCAAAAATCGCACATATTCTTGTCGACAACAACTGAATAGGCTTTTTAGGGTACAAAAATTTTGTATAATCATACTGTCTCATAGCTATTTGTGCGCTGCACTGATGCGGGAAGTGGGAAATATTACAACTCACGATAGTATGTTTTTCTAATATAAATATTTTGACTTGGGGAAAATTGTTACGTTATATAAGGCAATAGAATTTTTTAAAAAAATATTTAATAATAATTCCTTTCAATTCTGACGGTCACTCTTTGTACTTCAGCGAGTTTAGTTTCAGAGGTTTTCGTATGGCGCGGCCGTGGTCGCGGCAGCTAGGGGTAGTCATCACGCCGAGCCGCGCGAGCGCAGCACCGTCGGTTTCTCGCGAAAACGAGCGAGCTGTCCTGTATTCTCCCTCTACAGTATTTGGTGCGAGGCAGTGTGTTGGGACCGGGGTGCGCGGTTAGACACTAGCAGTAGATAGAGACAGAGAGAGAGAGAGAGAGAGAGAGAGAGAGAGAGAGAGAGAGAGAGAGAGAGAGAGAGAGAGAGAGAGCTACTGCCACCCCGAGCTCCGGTGGGGAGAGTGAACAGTGGACTATGAAAGTGTTATTATAAGTGTGATTACTTTCTGGGCAGATAATTAAAACGATATAATTTAATTTCTAACGTGAACATTAGTTAATTAATAAATCCCTAGATAGTGAAACGGGACTATACATTCGGATCTGTTTCTCCCACTCGTAAGAGTATATTTCAACTGGATAAGCCAAAAAGGAATCTAGATATGCAAAGATGAAATTCCTAAACTTTGTTTACGAAAACGGCTCTTAACTCGCTTAGCACGCGCGGTGACTTTAAATTGGATTCGTCGGCAAATAAAAATAATTGCGAGCTCGAAATTGCTGCAGTCGGCATTCCCTCACGCGGTGAGATTTTTAAAAAAAAGTGTTTTTGGGTAGCGATTGGGGGGGGGGGGGGGAAATTCTTTATTAGTCGTATCAATCAAACAAGTCTTGAAAATGGAGTGTAAGGAAACGGGAAAGGGCCCGTTGTAGACTGCGGATGGGGGTGTCGAGGAAGGAAAGCATTCCAGAGATCTCCCCGCTCATTACTTGGAAGGAGGGTGGGGGGAGGGAGATGTTAATGAGCTGTGATATTCGCCGAGGGACGTACTTCCCCCCCCCCCTTCCCTTCCTTGCCTATAGTCATCTTCCTCATAGAGAGTTTTTACGCTTCTGAGGTTGGATGCAAATATTTTTTCTCCCCCGGCGGCGTTGGTTGGTGTCTTGCCAGGTCTTGCGACACTCTTACAACCCCCCCCCCCCCCCCAAGACCTTCCTTCCCGTCTACTAGCTTGCTTTTCAAACCACAACCCACCCCTCAATTCCCTATTCGCCGTAATCTTAATGCGTCGGGGGAAGCCTCTAATTAAAAAAATGCTCTGAAAATCCACTCGACGCGCTTCCAACTACTTCCCTCCCCGTTCCACAGCATCTACCTTTCTATCCACCCCAACCCCTCTGTTTTTTTTTCTCATAAAAAATTAAATTGCCTCTGTTAATTCTTTTTCCTTCCTCGTTCGCACTCCTCCGTTCCCCCCTTCGTTCACCCCGAACACTTCCTTCGTGCAATTTCTTTTTCCCCCTCGATCTTCGCCGAGGCTTTTAATAGTGGGGGGAGGAAGGAAAATATGAAGAAGCCTGCGTGAGGGATTGAGAGTTTGGAGTGGTGGTGAAGGGGTGGTGTTTGTCGAGGGGAGGCTTTGGACGCTTCCAGGAGCAGCAAGGCGAGACTTCTGCACCCCCGAGCCACCCCGGGCCTGGCTGTCTTCCTGCCGAGGCGAGGCCTGCCCGTGATTTTTATTTTAATTAAAATTTTAAAAAAATTAGCGGGGTGCTAAATTTTTTATTCTATCGCGCCCAGGGTTCTTAAGAACCCCGTGTGCTCAGCGTTAAAAAGTGCTTAAAGTGTTCTTTCGCCTGAGTTTTTTTATACATATCGTGATTACGGAACGCATTGAAGCTTGAAAATTAAGAAGCGTTGCAAGGAAGAGGGAGGAAAAGAAAAACCTAAGAGCTGCAAGGGAAATAACGCGATGTAATAAAACTAGATCGTAAAGGAGAACTGCGTGTTTTTAATTTAAACTAAATAGCTTTTTTTTTTTATCTTTTTCTTTTTCCCAGCTATCGAAGAGAGAAGTCTTACGATCGTGAGCTCCTAGCAGCTTCGTTTCACATCCTCTCTCTATCTCTCTCCCTCTCTCTTTCCTTCCTTCTTTCCTTCCCTTCCTCCTTCCCTCCCTCCCCTTCTCACACACACAAAAAAATCACTGTTCATCTAGCTGGTGATGTTAGTTTTCCAGAAACAATATTTTGGGAAAAAATTCCGGTTACATAAAATGAAAGACAAAATATATGAATTATATTTGGGTCTGTTTGTTTAGGAAAAAAATTGAATAGATCTAGTCGTGTTTTTCTGTAAGATTAGCCTATAACTCGTTTGAAAACTTTTCTGTTTTCCAAAACCATTGAAACACGGGTTTTTCAGGTATTCAGTAAAACCTATTTTTTTAATTTAAAAATAAATATTTACTAAACGTAAAGAATTTGGAGACGAAGGCCACATACGAACAGTTAATCCAACACTTTATAACACACGGTATCATTCTCTCATATTATCTTTGAAAGATTTGTGCAATGGCAGTGCATGACTTGATGTAAGCTTTTGGACATACGCCATTGATAAGCACTTTTTTTGTAGAAGAAAACTAAAAAATACCCAAAAGACAAAAAAAACACATATTAAGCAAAAAAAATTGCTGTTGTCAACAGGATATCAACACCACATAATATTCCATAACAGGAATATGGTCAACAAACAAAGAAAAACAAAGAAAATTGGATTAAGAGAACGAAAAAAAAAACACAAATGATGACAACACAAAAATATTGAACCCCCAAAAAAATTCAGCAGAACAGTTGAAACAAGACAAAAACCCGACAAAACGAAAATACAAAACAAACACAATAGTTTTCCAAAACTGAAGAGAACGAAAAAAAAAACACAAATGATGACAGCACAAAAATATTGAACCCAAAATATTAAGCACAACAGTTGAAACGAGACAAAAACACGACCAAACGAAAAGACGAAACAAACACAATAGTTTTTCCAAAACAGAAACAAGCTGTTTACCTTTTAAGTTAATAAATACCTTTAAACAAGAAATTGGTTTCTAGGAAGAAAAACACATCTACAAACAATTAAATAAAGTAATAAGTATTATGAATTAATTAAATACGTTACATTTTTTTTTTTAAGCGAAACTTCCCTACAGCCGGACTACTTTCGTAGCTGGAGTGCGCGACAAACAGGACGATCTCGCCTCAGATTGCCCTGGTATAGTCCGTGCCATTTCACTTGTTTTACCTTCGATTTCTCTCAGAATTAGCATCGAATGGTTTGCGGTTTCATATACTTAAAGTAGCATTTATGTTTCTTCGTATCTTTCTGCCACTTCTGTCCTGTCAAAGATGTTTGTAAACATCTTCATGTGGTTGTCAGTCATTAGTTGGGGTTATTTGGGGGGGGATATATTTTACCCTGGGATTAAGGGGAAAAAATATGTGCAAAATATCAGTGAAGGCAGTGTGTGTGATTTTGGGTGATGAATAGTAAGCTATTGTTAACACATGCAATCCCATCTGAGTGAGAAGACGCTTCGTCTACAGCTACTTCTGAAGGTCCATGTGCCATTAGTACCTAATGTAAGTTTTATTTTTAGAATTAACTTACCTCCCCCCTTAATTCGCCACTGTGGTCAGTTATCGTACACACACACAATTCCATGCTTTGCAAGTGAGAGGAAATTCTTACCACAGTTACTTCATGTGATGTCCAACAAATTTGACACAAGTTACGTGACAGACTTTTTAAATTAAATTTTTCTTTTTTTTTACTACTTTGACAATAATTCACTAAATAAAACATAAAATTTAGTAACCACAAAATCTACCTGCGGTATTTTGAATAATGTAAAAAAATTAATAATTGTTATATTTAAAAAATAAATAAAAAATAACTTCAGAAAACATACATTAGTTTTTATAAAGTTGAAAATTTAAAATATCAGTAGAGTTAAATACAATATGAAGCTAAGCATTGACTCAAAAAATTATATAAAAACAGTCTAAAAGTAATAGTTAACGGAAAGAATTACCAGTACTTACGTTACAGCAGTATATAAAACGATTTATTGGACGTATGACCTTGCAGTTTTGTTCTGTTTGCCATAGAAAAAATTCATAAAAGCCATATAAGAGATAAAAAAGAAAATATAAATCCACAGAAAACAAACCTAAATCAACTTTTGTCAAACAGATAAACCCAACGATGAACAGGTATTGTGGACAAAACAAGACCATCAGCAAAGAGAACACTTTCAAACCCTAATATCAGACAGCACAAGAATGCCGTGGAAGGAATTCAGTCATGAAAAAAATAATAACAGCACAGACGAACACATGAAGGTGCTCCATTGCAATAGTTCGCAACAACATTAGCATCCTGCAGTTAAAATGTGCCGTATCATTTATCCGCGATCAATTTAATCCTATCATTAGCGCTGAAAAATTGACACAACAGTGTTTCATTCAATTCATTTTTGACGTGACAACGTCTAATAAATCGATGAACGCCGACTGCACGCACGAAAAAGTGTCACACTACGGATGTCCCACTACGGATGTGTTCTGTTTGCTCATTGTACGCATGCGTGGCATCTCTCTTCCACTCGATTGGAACAACCATCGATTTGACTTTTCAATCATATTTTCGTCGTTTGAATTATTAATATTATATAATTTAACAATCGTCCACCGATTTTCAGCACAATCGGTACGGTTATTTAAAAGTAATGTTGAAAATTCAAATACGCTTTGAACCAACAATGGTGTTTTACAGTTACACATAATAATTCAAATTACACCCGGGATCTTTTGCACAATGTTTTAAAAAATATTGTTACACATTATAAATAAGTTTGGTGTATTTGGGATGGTATTTGTTATAAAATCGTGTTAATATTATACCCCTACCGTGAACAAAGTTTTTATAAATATATATATATATATAATATTAGAAACTTTATTACTTTAGTATGGCTTCGTGGGCGTGTGGTTAGCGTACCTAACTCTTAAATAAAGGGTTGGCGGTTCAAAACCCGGCAGCTGCAAAAAAATTTTTTTGTACTTATAAAAATAAATATGGCGCACGCAACATTTCAAAAGTAATAAATATTTGAATTAATGAATGCAAATAAAGGTAAATTTTTTAATTCAATTGCACATTTCGTTTCACTCCTTTGTATCCATACAAAATAGTGATAATTCAATAAAAATGATTCAATTTTATTCATAAAAGTATGCAGAGGTAGATTTTATCATGCAAAAGATTGAAAAATTAAAAAAAATTCTTCCTCAAAGAATATGATATTTTTAATGCCTAAATGGTTTGGTTGCAAAAACCTATTACGGCTCAGTCTCAGGCCGAATATGATATTTCCTTTTCTTCTGGATCAATCATTTCATCAATGTTTTGTTATGACGTTGTCACGTTAAACTATCGTCCGTAAACCGACTTTACAGACAATCAATTTTTTTTGTATGGGCCAAAAACTTGAGTTATATACGTGGCCAAAACGTAGCAGACTAGTTTTAAATAATTAAACTTATGAAGTAAAAACTGAAATATTAATTACATCTCTATTTAATAGTAATTACTAGATTCTTAATTAAATTTAAAAACATCCGTTCATTATTTCCTAAAGTTTATACAACATATATTTTTTTAAAATTTTGATTTGTTAAGTTATTGATAATCAATACATTTTATGAAATTTTATTTATGGTTATAATGATAGTTTAATTTTTTAAACTATTTTTTTCAATTAAATTTTATTACAATACTTACCCACTTTAATTTCCTATCCATTTTATTTAATACTGAAAGTGTTGAAACTATCGGCCTCGTCAAAATATGACGCCATCTTCGCGCCACGCACTCGGCAGCAATGCTAGGAAAACGGTATTCGTACAGCGTTACAGAGTCAGTGAGTCACTGGTGAGCGTATTGATATTTTAGATTATTCTTCTGGATTCATGCTCAAAATAAGTGAACTTAGTACTTGAAAATTTATGAAGATAACGGTAAATTTACGAAGATCCCTGGATAATTTGTAATTTTGAGGTGAAAATGATTAACAGTGCAGTGAGTGCGAATGGTCTGCTTTGTTGTTCTGTCAGCCGTGTTGCGTAGTTGTTATTGTTCTGTAACATACTCAGCAAAAGTATCTAATTGGGCCTGCGAAGAAGCGCAGGTGCACAGGGTTGCACAAGATCAAGTCGGAGCGTAGAGTAATGGAATCAAAATTAAATGAAATTAATATGCAACATTATTTTTTTGGTTTCCTTCTTTAAAAATGAAAAATGAAACTTAAAATTCAAAACTTGTGCCCAAAAATTATGATAAAAGGCACAGTTCGTAAACAAACAAATGCAATGTTTTTGCAAATGGCAGTTGACAAATGGATTACACTTTCGAGAACTGTCCGATTCGACACAAGTTAACGTGACACAACCCATACAGCAAGATACTGTAAAGCCTTTACGAACAGTCTAGTAGTTATATTTGGTATACGAAATTTTATCCCTTACGTCTAGACTACTTTGCTCACTAGCTCGTAGGAAAACTTTTAATTGGAATCGGGTTTTTGAAGGTAACTTCGTCAGGTTACTTCTCCACCTTTTATAATTGCATGTTTTTTTTTCTGTGAAGATGGTGTAAAAAAAAAAGGAGGGGGGGGAGAGACCAGGAAGTGTTTTGGCCACCGTGACAACCATGAAATTTGAGCGTATTGGCACGAACAAGAATTCGGCTCACAATGAATTTAAAAGGCCGAGTTAACAGTTGACCTTTATACACTTGTATTGTTGTCTCGTAGAAGTTATGTTGGTTAGACTGCGCGAAGTAATCATAATCATACGAAAGGATAACAGATGGTGTTGAAATTAAAGGTTGTGCATTTACCACGGGTTTTTATGTCGAGTTGTAGAACGAGCAGTCGATTTAAAATTTTTTTTTTTTGAAAGTAATTTTAAAGTTCCATCTGAGTAAATGACCCGAAGAAATTCATTCTAAAATGCGCTAACGTGTTCAGAATGCAAGTCTCGTTTTGATAACATTGTACCTTGTTACAAATTACAGTAAATTTGCGAGTTTTTCAACGAAGATTTTACCCAAAAATAAAACAATAGTTATTTAATTTCAGATAACTGGATATTTGTCTAACTATGCCGGTTTCCAACTTGATAGTTCCGTGTTTCGTGGAAAATAACGTTAACACACACACTTGGAAGAGAGAATTTTTTTGTGAACTAAATACGTTTTGAATAATGTGTATCTATCTAGATATTTTTTGTAAAGTCGTGTTAATAGTAAGTGAACTATGTGACTGCTCATGTATGAAGGAAAGCTGTAATTAACGAGATCTGTGGATAGTTTGTAAAATTCTTCGTAAATTTAATTTGAACAATATGACATTTCAGTAGATTTTTTTTTTTTTACCGTAGTATATCGAGACGAGATATAACCACATATATATGTGTGTGTTTCAGTAGGCTAAGATCTTTAAACGAGTCTTGAAATTGGGAAGATTGATTTAACGTAATTAAATGGTTTACTCCGGTTGTCCAATAAAAAAAATCAGAAATGGAATGAAGTTTTTTTTTACGGCGACCACTTAAATCAACAATGCTGCATGACCAAAATGTTATTCTAATTTAATTCTTAAGTATAATCAAACGAAAGTCGTACTTTTCCAGCCCCAATGCATGTCCACACATCAAGGCAGAGAATGGGGAAATAATATGTTTTTTTTATTTATTAATTATTTATCGTCTTTAATGGTGGCGAAGTTAAGGTGATAAGCCATTTATTACACTCAACCTTGCTAAGCTAAACATTTACATTTCTTTACATTAAAATAGCATATTAAAAATAAAATAATAAAGCATAGCAAAATAATATACTTGATTTAAAACAAATTGGAATGTAAACTAAATATACAAAGATAATATATACAGAAAACTTAATGGAATTTAGCTCGAAATTGGCATACTCCCCTGAGTTATTAGTTAATACCATTCTCACACACATTATTACAGTAGATAAACCACAAAGTGACCATGCTGAGTAGGTGATCCTGTGGTTGAAAGTTGCTAGGTTATTGGATTGACTTGTCCCCTGGTCCAGTTTGTAACAATTCAAGCTATACTCCTTATTAATTCAAACTCTACCCTCACTTCACATTTTTTAGCATTTGAGAAACGTTCGATTTTAAAAAAAAAAATTATCAAAAAAATTAAGATTTTGGTCAGATGTTTGTTGAAGTACTGCCCATTCTATATTGCGCCTATCTCGTTCACATACCGTAATAAGTTTTGGAATGATACGCAGACTGAAACTCGATTAACGCCGGCTGCACGCACGAAAAAGTGTCCCGTAACGCACATTGTCCCGTTACGCTGTGTCCTGTTACGCACATTGTACACTTGCGCTCCATCTATCTCTCTTCCACTCGATTGGACGAACAACCATCGATTTGACTTTTTCGAGGCACATTAATCTTGAAACACTCCCATTCGTTTCCTACTTTTCCTATCATCGTCCTATCCTTAACAGAATAACACAGATTGGAAGAAGTTAAATAGCAAACATGTATTAAAGTTATAGTTAACATTATCTCTTCGTTAAAGTAATAAACATATTTGAATTAATGAGCGCAAATAAAAGTAAGTTTATCAATTAAATTTTACATTTCATTTCACTCCTTCTTTGTATCGATACAAAATAGTGATAATTCATAGAAATGATTCAATTTTATTCATAAAAGTATGCAATCATTTCATAAATGTTTTATGACGTTGTCACGTTAAACTATCGTCCGTAAACCGACTTTAAAGGCAAACAATTTTTTTTAAGAACTTCAATGTTTGGGACAAGTCACGCGATGCAGACCAGATACCAATTGTTGTACTTCCTCTAATGGTGTATTCTGTCGCCGGCGTCCGGCTGACAGTCAACCACGTGACCAAACATGCCTCGCCAATCCCCTAACCAGAAGTGAGCTTCATCGTTTGGGGGGGGGGGGGGGAAGAGTTGTATTTAATTTTTTAGCCCCTCCCAGAAAACCAATCACATTTTTTTTTTATTTCGCTGGCTTCACAAAGTGTTTCGTGGCTTCCGATACGCGTGCTTTATTATGGAGAACAAGGGAAAATCAAAATAATAAGAACTAAACAAAGGAATACTTTTTTTTTTTACTTTATTCATCGATGCAGTGAAAGTGCGGCATTATTAAGGGTGGTCGTTGCGAGATTGTGTTCCCTCCACCCCTCGAACGGTTTCTTTGTGGCGGTCGGCGCGGTGTGCCCTCGATTAAGGGCGACGCTCGCTGGTGCTTGTAGCGGGGTGTCGCCTCTAAGCGCACAGGGCAGCTACGATTTTTGAGCGGTAACCATTACATTACATGACGGAGAATAGAAGATAAAGTTGTAATGCAAGTCCCTTCAGTGCTTTCAAGAATATGTACAGGGTGGGTCATGCTTTAAAAAAAAAAACTATTCTTAAAACACGCGTTTTAACCATTTTGACTCATCTGAAAATAAATCTTAAAAACTAATTCTGGAAACAGAAATTCTACTGAATTCTGATTGTGCATATTCAATAGATTTTTTTTTTTCAGTCAAATGTCACACATTTTCAGTAGGTAGTTTTTAGGGGTACGTATTTACATGAAATGATTTAACATATTTTCTTGTACATACTCCATCGCTGGGTTACGCATGGGGAACAATTCAATATCTGCTGACGTCACATGTTACAGGCTAAGGCAACACACAGTATTCCTGGAAGGAATTTAGTAAAAATAAAACTGGCAACACGGACGAACACAATGTGCTGATGTCGACGATACGGTTGCAACAATAACAGCAAATGCAAAAACAAACAGCAATTACCTTGGACAACATAGAGTCGCAAAGACGAATACAGTGATGAAAAGGAACAAATAATCTGGATGAAGCAACGACAACACAGACTTGAAACGTTAGACATCAGAAGATGTTGGCATGTTCTCCGTGTGATTACGTGTTCATCTTTTTTGTGCATTCCTGAGAGTTGTTTTCTGTCGAGTGAAACGTTTTTACAGCCGTTAGAGTAATATCAGAATCACAAGGTAACGGAATTTGGTTGGTAATGGAACTGACTTGTACTTACTTATGTAACGAATGTTGTTCGATGGCGCGGAGTTAAAAAAAAAAATTAAATGTAAGCATTTGTACAACCGTTTGCAGATGGCAGCAGCAACGCATTATTTCGTATAATTTCCCATACAATTTCTCATACTTTTACATACGTTGCCATACAGTCGCATACTTTTGCAACTCTAAAATATGAACTCTGAGATGGATCCGGTGTTAGCATTAGAGTTCTGACAATTTTATATACATTTCTAATAGGATGAATTATCACATTTTAGTTATAGGAAGCTCATTAACTCATTCCTAGATCCCATTAAAGACATTGACAAACACTGGTAAATAAAGTTATTTTTTTCATCGCTTGATTACGCGTTTAATCGTTTGTGAAGTTTCACTTTTAACTTATGTGCAATATGTTACGTTAAATCTATTTTTTATTACGTTGCGGCCATGCAACATGGGCGTGTAGACAACGAGAGCGTCAGAACGAGAGGCTGTTGATTCAGTATGCTTCCCCCTTCCCCCCGCCCCACCCCCCTCAGCAGTCTGTAGACACAGGAAAGCCTCCATTACACCACCGCTCCGCAACGGTTTAGAATACTTAATTAATTTGAACTTGGGAGCCGGGATAATTACTTGTAATTTACTCTTTTGAAATGACACTTCCCTCTTTGTTCTCGAGGGGTGGGAAATCCTAATTAATGAAGCTCTCCTCATTGAGACGCTGGCGAAACGAGGATGGAGGGAGAGGAGAAGGGAAGAGAAGGGGGGGGGGGAACGAAACATAGGAAGCAGAGCTCAATTAAAAGTTGACGTAATTTCGCGGCTGAAGCGTCGGGCGTCGGGAATGTTTCGTTTGGCGCGGGGCTTTTCGCGCCTCTGGTTGCCCGCAACTTTTTGAAGTTTATGCAGGGAGTCCAAATTCTGGCAAATCAGGGAAAAGTCAAGGAAGTAGCAAGTGGTCAGGAAAAGTCACGGAATTTTCTTCGAAATCTTTAAAAAGTCATTGAAATCCTCCAGTGATGGTAATTTAAAGGGAAACTGTAATGCTCTAGTCTTTATCTTAGACTTTTGCAGAATAGATAATTTTTTTTAATAGTCAGAGAAAGTTAAAATATTTGTCAGAGAAAATCAGAGAAAATTCAGGAAAAATAATTACTGATTTGTGCCGAAACCCTGGTATGGAACAAAAAAAAATTCTTAGACGTAAGATTAAAGTTAACACATTTGCCCAAAGAAAACTACGTGGCAAAGCTGGATTTATTAAACACACAACAATCTGAATCAGGTATATTGAGAACGGAAATAACCTCTATTCAAGATAAAGATGAGCACTTTATTATCATATGCTTAAGTGAACACTCAGACCTTAACAATTTAATATTCTTATAAATTCTACTGTTTGATTATTGATACGCGATTAGCTAGTCTGATTGTACATGATTATGTTTTATTTTTTGGTTCCTTAAGTTCACAATAATGAGCTGACTAAAGTGTGAATGTTCACTGAGCAATTTGTCACTGTGACACCTTATCTTGAACAGAGTTTAATCATCCGTAGATTTTTTCAATAAGCAAAAATTAAAAACCATGGATGAGAAGGCTAGGTTTTTTTCGGTAAAGTTCAAGGTTCAAACTTACTAATAGTTCACTGTAAATTGAACTAAATTCCATGCTGTGACGATACACGTTTTAGCAAATTTTTTTTAGAAAACTAATGATCTTGTTTTTTTAAAAAAAATGTTAATTTGCATGTACCAAATGTCATGCGGAAATTTAAGTCATTTCACCAATTTAAATACGCACTTAGTATTAAAGAAGCAAAAAATATATATAGTTCATAGAATTTTAGGTTTTACTTTTCCTAAAACAATAATAATTTTGGCGTGGCCACCACTCACGTTAGAACTGAAACTTCACACACTAATAATCCACCTGAACGATAAAACCAAAATTTGCAATTGTTCACTTGAGGTCCAAACTTGAAGTTCACAGGTGTAACAACCATGCCGAACTGAAAACTGAAAAGAGTCTCAAGAGTTGTCTCCCCCCGCAACCGATCCCTCGCTTTGCCCTTTGCGTTACCCTCTGATGAGTCGTCACTTCCCCTGCTCGCCGCGTGTGAACAAGATTCACTATTCCGTCACCATATTTACAGTCGCTAGCGTCCAAGTTATTGTGTACGTTTCTTTAAATAATGAATAAATAGTTTTTACTTCTTAAAGTAGTACAAGTTTCATCTTCTGTAAATTATAGTTTTTGTTCTTGTTTGCCTATCGTTTTTGAATTTTTTTTTTTGTCTTCAAGAACTCAGACTAAGATTTAAGAGGACACATTGGAAAAAAAAATCGATTAATTATACATTTATTTTCGCAGTTTAAGTGTGAGAAATGTATTTGGTTTAGGTAATTTTTTTTTAAAGTGATCACATATTCGTATTTATATTTGTAAAATTATATACAGGTATTTTTAAATCTGTGGTTAAGTGTAAGACAAGGTGGCGTCCACGTCTTAACTTCGCCGCAAAAAAAAAGTTTATTAAATAAATAAAAAACTAAAAACCTTAACAGTTTGTTTCTCTCTCGAGATAGGACTTAGAAACTCGCTAGGGTCCCCTGCGCACTTAGCGACAGCCACGACCCAACTAATTACCGTGACTTGGGGTTCTCGATCGTGCAGTTGGGGGCGAACGACAACGTCTGGGTGTCTGCCAAGGAAGTACAAAAAGGAGAAAGGAGAAATGTGTTGCTAACGTACTAAAACGGAAATATGACGTATGCGACAACACCGCGAGACCAGATGATACGGCCGTTGCCTTTAGATGACGGGCCGTTGTAATTTCAGCAGTCATTGCGTTAGCGTGTGCCACGTAACTTGTCCAAAAAATTTGACAGTTGTTGATTCTTGTACCAGTGGTTGGTACCCATTTACTAACTGTCGTGTGCAAAAATTTTGTTAAAAGAAAAACAGTGGCAGATTATTTAAATCTTAGTAAGCATTTCTAAAATTTTTACCTTATATATCTGACCCTAACAGCGTTTCTTCTAATTGCCAGTTCATTTCTTGAAATCATTTATCTTTAATCTACTTGATTTTCATTCGAGTGGCTCAGAACAGCCCAACATATGTTTCAGTTATATGATACTGGCTTGATCCTATGGCTTGAGTGTTTTCATCATACATAATTAAATATAGTTTTTTTTTTCTTTATTTGCCTGACATTGGGCCTCAATTCTTCATTATGTATCTCCATAATCTCATTCTACTCGGACAGATATCTTCCTTAACCGATCCTATTGCTTCTGTTATTATATGATCTTCCATCGGTTAACCTCTTTCATTGCATCTTCAGTTTTGTATGCGTGCATCCTCTTCTTCTCTTAACATTTTTACGTATTATTTTATTTATTATTTATTTATTACATCTGTGACATGCACACCAACACCTCATAAATAAGGTACTAGGGTGTGCACGGGACTAGGGTGTGCACGGGGCCAGGGTGTGCACGGGGCCAGGGTGTGCACGGCACTAGGGTGTGCACGGTGCCAGGGTGTGCACGAGACTAGGGTGTGTACGGGGCCAGGGTGTGCACGGGGCCAGGGTGTGCACGGGACTAGGGTGTGTACGGGGCCAGGGTGTGCACGGGACTAGGGTGTGCACGGTGCCAGGGTGTGCACGAGACTAGGGTGTGTACGGGGCCAGGGTGTGCACGGGGCCAGGGTGTGTACGGGGCCAGGGTGTGCACGGCACTAGGGTGTGCACGGTGCCAGGGTGTGCACGAGACTAGGGTGTGTACGGGGCCAGGGTGTGCACGGGGCCAGGGTGTGCACGGGACTAGGGTGTGTACGGGGCCAGGGTGTGCACGGGACTAGGGTGTGCACGGGGCCAGGGTGTGCACGGGGCCAGGGTGTGCACGGGGCCAGGGTGTGTACGGGGCCAGGGTGTGCACGGCACTAGGGTGTGCACGGTGCCAGGGTGTGCACGAGACTAGGGTGTGTACGGGGCCAGGGTGTGCACGGGGCCAGGGTGTGCACGGGACTAGGGTGTGTACGGGGCCAGGGTGTGCACGGGACTAGGGTGTGCACGGGGCCAGGGTGTGCACGGGGCCAGGGTGTGCACGGGGCCAGGGTGTGTACGGGGCCAGGGTGTGCACGGCACTAGGGTGTGCACGGTGCCAGGGTGTGCACGAGACTAGGGTGTGTACGGGGCCAGGGTGTGCACGGGGCCAGGGTGTGCACGGGACTAGGGTGTGTACGGGGCCAGGGTGTGCACGGGACTAGGGTGTGCACGGGGCCAGGGTGTGCACGGGGCCAGGGTGTGCACGGGGCCAGGGTGTGTACGGGGCCAGGGTGTGCACGGCACTAGGGTGTGCACGGTGCCAGGGTGTGCACGAGACTAGGGTGTGTACGGGGCCAGGGTGTGCACGGGGCCAGGGTGTGCACGGGGCCAGGGTGTGCACGGGACTAGGGTGTGTACGGGACTAGGGTGTGCACGGGACTAGGGTGTGCACGGGGCCAGGGTGTGCACGAGACTAGGGTGTGTACGGGGCCAGGGTGTGCACGGGGCCAGGGTGTGCACGGGACTAGGGTGTGTACGGGGCCAGGGTGTGCACGGGACTAGGGTGTGCACGGGGCAATGGTTTGCACGGGGCCAGGGTGTGCACGGGGCCAGGGTGTGCACGGGGCCAGGGTGTGCACGGGTCCAGGGTGTGCACGGGTCCAGGGTGTGCACGGGACTAGGGTGTGCACGGGGCCAGGGTGTGCACGGGGCCAGGGTGTGCACGGGGCCAGGGTGTGCACGGGACTAGGGTGTGTACGGGTCATGTTCTTACTCCGGGACGATGGCAGACTGTTGGTACTTGTGGGGACTGGTCGACACGCGGGCAAGTGACGCGCCACAGACTGGGGCTGGCTCTTGGCCCGCTCTTCCCGGGAGGGGAAGCGGACAAGTCCCGCGCATAACCAGCGCTCGCACAAACACACGCGCGCGCTCACCAAGTAGGATGTGACGTCACGAGGCCCGACAGGCAATCCTTGTTGAAGAGTGTTAATTGCCGTGTTGGTAATGGCGATGACGGTGATGGCGGCCGTGGAAGAAGATAATTGAGAGTTGTCCCCTAGAAGGAGGGGGGGGGGGGGAAGGTCACGTCGACCCGCGGATCGAAATCCCCCCCCCCCACCACCACCACCCTCCAAGGAGTTTTTTTTGGCCGCTTGATTGGCTTAATGAGTGACTCAGCCGTCTGAGAATCACGCCCGTGCTCAAAGCAGTCGCGCATGCGCCTGGCGGGCAGATCACGAACTCCCGCGCAGACACGCTCCACGGAAACACGCACCGCATTCCATGGATACGAACCCACGTACGAAGTGCGTTTCTTTATAATCCGAGAGTCTTTAATGCCCTCCCGCCTACCCGAGCTGTGCATAGATACAGGAAAAATAACCATGCTATTTAAAAATACGCTGTCGGATTTGTAGACATGGTACCGTATTTCGTTTTTAAAACTAAATTTTTAGAAGATTCAAAATGACTTGAATATACTGTACGATACCCCTCCCTCTTTTTTTCTTCTCCGTTAAATAACCTAAAGATAAACTCATTCATATGACGTCTAGTTCCGTTGCTGAATTGGCGATGTGTATTGTTAGGTTGTAATTTTTCTGTACGTCTTCGGAAGTTTAATGCTTGTGTATGAAGATATTTAATATTCAGTGAAGTTGCTTGTGCCGTCATGTATTTAACGAACACTAAAAAAAACAGCATGGACCTGTGTTTAGGTTGGCATATTCGGAAACTGTTTCCGTGTATCAGAGTGGAAAAAAACCCCGAGCTATGCGTTTTGCAGCTTTTGCCGTTCCTCATGACGGGAAGAACGTTGTTTCTAATAACGTGAAGTGTTTGAAACCCGTTAGTAATGTGAAATCTGCCGAGGAAAAAAAAATCAACAGTTGGTACATTAGTACCACGGATGTGATTCAAGCGGAATGCTATTTCACCAGTTTTTTAATAGTAGGTAGCCTACATAACAGTTCGTTTAGTGTGGCATATCACGTTGGAAATTTGTTCCGGAAAATGCTCCTATTCAGACAGAGCAAATAGTTTAGTTGCGGACGCACGAAAATGGCTGTTATTTTCAAAGAAATGTCAGCGATAACCTATAAACGTCGATTTCTCAGAAACCAGTAGGAATTTATAAACGCTGTTTTCAGGGTAAATAGAGGAACGTCTTCAGTGTTCGAAAGAAGTATTATCGGAATTTTATTATTTTATCTACGTAAAAGCCGCGACGTACGAATATTACCAATAAATTTGAACAATATAGTTCACCTTTTTTTTTGTTTAACTTGTGTACATACATGTGAAGTTTTACAAAAAAAAATATATTAATTGTAATCTAAAGCAACGGATCTAATCTCTTGGTAAGTTCACCTATATTTGAATCAATTAGGTTATTGTTTTCTTTGCTTTTGTTATTTTTAAATATGTACTTTAATTAGTCCTTTAAGTATTAAGTAATTTTTTTAACAGGTATTCGTCCATTCAACTATTGATGTGTTTAGGATGTTGCTTTACTTGGGGTTCTTGTTTCACTCACCATGATTGAATCATCGCGCATGATTTACGTGTACAATCTTACTGATTGTGTTCTTGCCAAGTTGGCAGGTATGCATAAATCAATACATCTTGTATTTAAACAGATAGCACTTAGAACAAAATTTTGTTTCAAATTTAAAAGTATAAGGGAATATTAATGTTTGGACGCGAATGGATTGTTTGCAGTGGTTAGTCCAGGAGAGACGAGGTCAAAAGCTATGCCGTACTAAAACTGTTAGTCACTGGCCTGTCATCAGCGCAGGCTGTACGCATGGATAATCACGTTGTAGCTCAGCTGTTCTCCGGCGGGGGTCAGATTTTAATTAGCTTGCAAGCTTGTCCGTGGCGCTTGTTATATCCATGCATTTTCTTGCTGTAATCGAAATCTATTCCAACTTGTCTTCTTGATGTTTAATTATGATACCCAATTATGTGTGCTTCTTTCAAGACGTTCTCTCTCTCTCTCGCTTTCCCTAGCCTCACCCCCCTCATTTATTCTCTCTCTATGTCTCTCTCTCTCTATGCTCACGCAGTCTCGTTGAATTATCCGCACGTCTGAATCTAAAGGTGAGGTAGACAGCGCATCATTGATTGGTGGTTTGATTCTGCATTTGACCTTGATGTTAGAACTTTAGTTGGCTCATTAAGAGGGTGGTTTCCTCAATTATTTGGTTTGTGTAATTTTGTAATTTTGCCTTTGATTTAAATTATTTTCATTATTTAGCACTTTTAAATATTTTATTAATGTTTTATTATATCTAAAATTTAATGGTTTTAAGACCATTAAAGAATAAAAAATTTTAAATCCTACCATGAAATGAAATCATTTAACCATGTTGTGATGATTTTCGATTAACTCTTGAGTTTAATGACATCATTCAAAAATATCTAAAATTTTGGTTTTCTAAAAATCGTATAGTCCTGAGTTTGGTTGAAGTTTGCAATGTGTAAACAGTTTTCCGATGACCGTACTTCACTTAAGTGGCCGTGGTCAAAGACAAAAAACTATTTATTCCTGACTTATCAGTTATCCGTCAGGCGTAGTCGGGCGCCGTTTCCGCAATGTTTTCGGGATTTTGCAACATGGCTATGGCGAGGTAAAATGTGACTTGAACTGCGTTACAATGTGCGGTCTTCTGACGATTACTAACTCCGTGTCGATCCTGCCAACTCCCGAGGTTAGCTTCGGCAAGGACCCCACACATGCTTAGTTTGTGAGGTCATGTCTGAACTGCAGTTACTGCACGGATCTGTCCGGCATTTGTAGAGACCGGAAAAATTCGCGGATTCATTAGGCGATAGGCTAGCATTCAAATACATATACCTCTTAGATGATTTTGCTATTGGCTTACTGTTCATCTGGACGCATCTCAACCAATTATAAACCCTCAATCAAAGAAGGATCGACTCACAGACAAACCAACTGAGACGACTTACAATTCAGCAGCCAATGAACTTGCGTTATTTGCCCGAGTGTACAGGGGAATGTGCAGTCTATCCTGAAGGCTATTAAAACAGCGAATTTTTCATGTCTCTAGGCATTTTGATTGAGACCTGGGACATCCATAGCGTGGGGAACTTCGCGATTGCCGCATTGGAAAAAAGAGAGAGCCTCCTTATATTGATGTAAATATTTACAATTAATTTACTTTACGAGTTGTGGGATTTGAAGCGTAGATACAACAGTTTAAAAGGGCTCCGGCGTAATGCGTATTCTTGGGAAAGTTAAAAGTAACTAGACCACGTGTTTAATCGTGAAGTGGTAGCAAAAATAAAAAAGTCAACAAACGTGTATCATTTTTCCCGAAAAAATACTTACACAACTGAAGGTAAAACCCAAGGGAGAGAGATGGATAGTATGATAAACTGAGCTGTATCTACGAACGCTCGTTCAGATAATGCTTCTGATCAGTAGTCAGGTAAACTTTTAGATCAACTGAGCGTGTGTGTGTGGGGTCTTTCAGTAAGTGCGTTGCGGGAATGTTTGAGGAGCGAGGCCTTTGCGGAGAAGGGGGCAGGGGGGGGAGGTTACCCAAGCTGATTAATGTGCCTGGAAATAATTTGTGGCTCGCCCTTAATGACCTGAGCTTGCTGTTAAGGGTGTTGGCAAGGAGGAAATCTTGTGTTCGGTAAACACCGAGCGTCCAGGTGTCGGACCTACGTCAGGTCTAGCCGCCGGTGACTAGCGTGGGCGAGAGTTCCCCCCAATCCCCCCCCCCTCATCAAAACCTAGAGATATTTTTTTCCCCCTAACCCCTTCCGCGATAAATCAGGCGGTGCGTGAACCCGGGGTTCTGTTGGTTTGTGAGCGTGCCGGACGCGTGATAAACTGACTTCACACTCGACGGACAAACACGGCGCGGTCTCTCTCACCTGCGGACAAATTGTTGTCGGCGAACAGCGGCGCGCAGAAACCGCCCAAGCGCCAGCAGTTCCCCCGGAACATATATTGGATTCACACGCTGCTTTTCGCGTACAAACCAGCTCAACGTAACCGCGCCAATTTTTTTTTTGACGTGAAAACGTCTAATAAATCGATGAACGCCGGCTGCACGCACGAAAAAGTGTCCCGTTACGCACATTGTCCCGTTACGTTGTGTCCCGTTACGCACATTGTTCCGTTACGCTGTGTCCCGTTACGCTCATTGTACGCTTGCGCCGCATCTATCTCTCTTCCACTCGACTGTTTATAAAGTGAAGTGAAAAGTTAATGTGGTTTTCATTGCTTATTACAACAACAATTTCGGCAATAAAGGTTAATTATTCTTGCATTTTAAAAATCTGATTACAAGTATAATTTCAAGTATTTATTCTTTTATTATTAAAATAAAAATTATTCAGTTTTATTCATAAAGTATGCAATCATTTCATCAATTTTTTTATGACTTTGTGACGTTTACTATCGTCCGTAAAGCGACTTTACAGACAATATAATTTTTTTTTTATTTTGAAACGTCTAGCTCTCGGTATACGACATTTAGGCAGAAGAGATCTCGTGAGTGGAACGGAAGTAGCATGGAACGTAAATGTGTAACCACGGTGCTGCCATCTGTGGCGGATGGCGCTACTCAAAGTTCACAAAGCCAAAGGGAAACTTAACTGTTTAGTGAATTTCAACAAGATGGACGTATTTTAATGAAATTCCTTGTTGAAGCCAGGATTTTGTAATTTCATTTTTTTTTATTCACGAGTTTAAATTTTTGGTCTGTAAATGGAATGATTCGATAGTCGACGTAGCTGCTCCGGAAGCGAATTCTAGTGGCGGGTGCGGAAACTTCGTGTGATTTTGTGTCCATAAGTGTAGTTGAAAACACAATTTTCGTATATTTATCAAGCTCGAAAATATTTTAAGGAGTTCTGCGTTAAATTTCGTTACCAAGTTTCGTATTGTAAGTGTTGTTGCAACATGAGAACACGTGAATTTTCTCGTTACCGAGGTTATATGTTACTTTATTTATTTTTTGAAAGCGTTTTATTTTCAGATATTTCATGGTAGATGTACAAACACAATGAAAGTCACAAAAGGAGAAACGTTTGTTGGTCTCAACATTTCATTTGATTGTATATTGTCTAAGTAAAATTTTCCTATAAAGTTTATTTAAACAATTTAAACAACTGTTTTTCAGTAGAAACGTTGACGTAACAAAATTAATTTCCTCAGTTATACAAATTTAAAAAAAAACATCAAAAATTTGGTAGTACCAATTCAAAATAATTCTATGAGGGGGAAAAAAGGTTTTAGTAAGGATAGCCCAATTAATGTTTATTAAGCTTTATTTGCTAAACATAACCACACTTAATGTCTGTTCAGAAATCACTAAGTATCTGTCCAGTGCACTGTTCGCACTCCTCACTGGAGCCAGGCTCAACAGTGGTTCGCCCCTTACCTCGCGCCTGTCCACACACACAGTCTCGCGCCACTCAGTCGCACTCTCACGGTCCCGTCGCTCCACGTCGCGCCGCTCACCGAACACTCACTTCACTCAACTCGCCTGTTGGAACTCCACCGGAGGCCGGCGTCACCGCTTTTATATACTTTGGCCGTCTTTCTAGAACTGACTGGAGTCGTTGTGACGTGTAACGTCATTCCGGGCTGACCCGACGCTCGAAGCATCCAGAACAGCGGCGTGTCAGTCATGCCACTCCACGCAGTGGCCCGCGGGATTCTCAGGCCCTAAAGGACAGGTGACAGCGCTGAGGAAGGAGAGCGTGGGGGGCAGGGGGTGGTGAGGCTGGGCCTCCCTAATCCCCAAAGGTATGCACGCGTGACGTCAGAGGCCTAACGGGCCTGGCAACCACTGGGCTGTTGGACTGACCAGCAGGCACCTGGCTCGCACCGCGGCGCTGGTTCCCGCACGCTTTGTAACTATAATTTTCTCAGCAAATAAATATTTGTTTTGCCATTTACCAAACACGTACTATATTTGTTTGTATCGATCAAATCTTGTACTCGGTACAAGGAAACATGATAAGGAATCGGCCAAGAGGACCCGAATTTCAAACCCAGGCTCTCTCGAAAGATAGTCCAACGTCGTTATGTTGTACCGCCTAACTCGGTGTAGAAGAAACGAGTGAATCGAGAGAAGGGGTAAAAAAAAAAATAGTTCTTTACGGTGGCCCGCCTAGCCGAGGGGTGTGTTTGGGATAGTGAACTGAAATAGTAAGTGCGACACTCGCTGTTGCTTCCAGCGCGGTATCGCCTCTAAGCGCAAGGCTCTGAAATGGCGTGCAGACTTCTCGTCGGGCATAGGGCAACTGTGAGATTTGAGAAGTGAGTTTATGTGACGTGAAAATGATGTTAAAGGTGCAGTGCATGGCTCTTGAATGCTTTCAAGAATGTCTACCGGGAGTTTCATGCCAAAAAAAATTATTCTGAAAACACGCGTGTTAGCCATTTTCACTCTCATAAAAAACACAGCTCAAAAATTAAATCTGGAAACATCTTGTCATTTGGCCTCTGGGTATTTTTTAAGTGCTTTTTCGTATACACACACCACTCGGCGTGTGTTTGAGCGTTTTTTGACGTGACAACGTCTAATAAATCGATGAACGCTGGCTGCACGCACGAAAAAGTGTCCCGTTTCGCACATTGTCCCGTTATGCTGTGTCCCGTTACGGTCATTGTACGCTTGCGCCGCATCTATCTCTCTTCCACTCGATTGGAACAACCATCGATTTGACTTTTTCGATGTACATTAAACTTGAAACATTCCCATTCGTTTCCTACTTTTCCTATCATCGTCCTATCCTTAACAGAATAACACAGATTGGAAGAAGTTAAATAGAAAACATGTATAAAAGTTATAGTTAAAATAATCCCTTCGTTAAAGTAATAAACATATTTGAATTAATGAGTGCAAATAAAAATAAATTTATCAATTAAATTGTAGATTTCATTTCAATTCTTTTGTTGTATCCATACAAAATAGTGATAATTCAATAAACTGATTCAATTTTATTCATAAAAGTATGCAATCATTTCATTAATGTTTTGCTATGACGTTGTCACGTTATACTATCGCCCGTAAACCGACTTTAGAGACAACCTTTTTTTTTTTTTTTTTTTTTTTTTTTTTTTTTTTTTTTTTTAAAAAGACGTTACCTGAAGCTTTGCAAACTGTATCGGTGCCAGATCAGGCCGGGTTGTTAACAGGTTCACAAGGTAGCTTTTGTCACTGTAGCGAGGTTCGCAGTGGTCAAGACACCCTAGACCTGTTGTCTCGTAGTCAAGGGTTCAGAACCCAGCCTGGCTATCCCAATTCCGGCATTCTCTTTGGTTTCCTCGGAGTCATTCCAGCCAAGGGCATCATGGCTGACACCTTTGGTAGCATCCCCGATCTGTACCGCCTGCAATGAGCTCACTGTCGATATGAATGCTATCTTATAGCAGTGAAATCCCATGGCAGTATTCATCAATATGATCCCTTGCATACACAGAAAAAAAAACTGTACCTTTTTGGAAACCACTTGCCAAGAAATACTACAATAAAAATATCGCAATAGTTATTTTTGCATTTATGAAATACAGTTTTGGAAACAGTACTGAATATTTTTGGTAACACATACGAAAATGTACATAATTTTTTTAAATTTTGTTTGATGATTTCTTTAAACGTACTTTTTTAAACCATGGAAAATATTATCCCATATTAAAAAAAGTGACAAATTTATTTGATTATGCTTGTTTATGTGCGCAGTTAATACTGGAAAGCTATTTGGAAAATAAACTAATGTAAGTACTGGGACCACACGAATTATGAATACCTGGGCAAGATTACGAACCCAGTGTTACTGCGAATATTTTGTTTGTAGCGATACAGTTGCTTTCATGTTAAAATTTTTAAACAGTGTAAGATAATATTCCTCGGAAATATTTTGACCCATTAACCAAATGCATGGGAGCTTTCGGGATAAATTTAAAGGAGAATCTCTTAACTTATAGCCGCGACAAGAAAATGAAGTAACCAGTTGTATGTGTGAGACAAGAGACTTAATTTACTTACCTCAGCATTTAACCGTTGGGAGGAAATCATTTATTCTTTAACGTGTGTGACGACAGATTACGTAACAATTACTCTATGACACCTGAAGAGTTGGCTTCGACAAGTGTTCAGAGTTAGGTCTTGTGGCAGGCGTGAACTGACTTCGTAGTTTCGTTACCAGACTAACCGCGTTTCTCTGTCTTGTGCGGGCGGCAGGTGGGTAGACGTTTCGGGCTTGTTCGCTTCCAACCATCTTCTGTCAATTGCTGCCCTCCCCAGTTGTCCAACTGTCGGTACACTTCGAGCAGTAATCGTCTCGAACTAGCCTGGATAGCTAACAGAGGTTGGATAGGCCTCCACAGGACCACGGGTTCACTGGGTGTTTTGAGGGATCCCAGCGTGATGTGGGAGACCAGGGATGGCGCCAGCAGTGCTTATAAAGTCTAAGGGCTCAGGACACAGCCAACTGTCTGGTCAGCTGAGTGTGGTAAAGGGGCTGAGGCGGTGACTATGCTGGGTTGGTGGCCCCAGCCGCTGGTCATTGCCGAAGCCCTAATACCCTCCCGATCAACAACAGGGAGCGATCCCTAACAGTTATGTTTTGAATAATAAGCTCTGAAATGTTAATAAAGGCGAACTGGAATGGTACTCCCACCCTACAATAATAGGGCTCATATGTGGGAGGGGAACGTGACAATGCCGGCCGTAAGGTCAGAATAATCTGGAGCAGTACTCGTCTCGAACTCGCTAGTTGTGGTGTCGCTCGTAATTTTCGCAATGTCACCCAGTATTCTTACCGAACTCAAGGCTGCGTCTTGCAAACCATGTTCGTTTTATTTCTTTTGTTTGTACCTACTTTTATTTTGAGCCATTTTTATTCACACATCCCTATAGCTCTCTTGCGACTTACGTTTAGTCTCAAAATTTTTCATCCGATATTTACTATCGATTGTCTAATAACTGTAAAAAATTCACCCAAGTATCAGCATTTATGGTCACTTCGTGACGTTTAACAACTTTTAAATTTAAGTTTAGTAAATATGCATCTAATAAGAATGTACGCGACCCAACAAAAAAAAATGCAAAAGTGCTATCGGAATAAATTCAAAGGAAAATTCCTTATGTGGCGCGCCTTGTCAGGGGTAAACATATTTTGTGTAAGTTAGGTGAAACTCGCTGGTGCTTTAAGCGCGGTGTCGCCTCAAAAGCGCAAGACTCTGAACTGGCGCGCAGTCTTCACGTCGTGCATAGGGCACTAGCAGGAGTCAGGGGAATGAAGATAAAGGCGTGATGCAAGTACCTTGGGTGCTTTATGCCTTGAAAGGTGTTCTGGAAACACCAGTCACTCGGATATCATAGGAAGCAGTTTTCAAATGGCATGGTTTCTTCTGAAGATCTCGCCCGGTCAAGCGGGGGGGGGGGGGGGGGGGGGAGGGGGGGGGGCATCTAATTTCATGTTTCTTCGCTGTCAAAATCGTAACAAAATTTGAGAATTTTGAAATGCCAGGTAAAATGAATTAATATATATTTTTTAAAGAAATTCAAACCATTTCTTGAAGTAGCCACTGGCATTGCAGTTAAACCTAAAAAGTTTCAGTTCTGCAATAAATAAAATTCTCCTTATTTGCACAGCCCAAAAAGGTTAAAAAGTAACTTTTGCAGCTAATTATGCAAAAAAAAGTATGCGCTGTATATATTTAACATTTCGTGAAAGTTAAACAATTGAAAAAGTCTGCAAGTTTATCTGTAATTGCTGTAAGAATAAGATCGGGTCGTTACCACAACGCTGAAATACCATAACGCCGAACGTACAATAACGCCGAATACCATAACACTGAATGTCAAAACTGACCACAACGCCGACAGCTAGAAAACTGCTGTGTACCACAACGCCGAATTACCACAACGCCGAAATAACAACTGAATGAATTTGTGTGTGTTTCTAAAATGTACCTTAACGCCGAAATACCACAATCAAACCTAACCTTACCTAACCTAACCTAAGCTAGCATAATTTAACCTAACCTAGTATAACCTAACCTAGTCTAACCTAACCTAGTCTAACCTAACCTGCCTTTGTGGCAGTCCTGCAATGACTTGTTTCGGCGTTAGTGTATTTCGGCGTTGTGGTACACAGCTGCTTTCTAGCGTGTCGGCGTTGTGGTCAATTTGGCATTCGGCGTTATGGTTTCGGCGTTGTTGTACGTTCGGTGTTGTTGTATTTCGCCGTTGTGGTATTTCGGCGTTGTGGTGCGTCCCCTATAAGATCTTGACCTGAAATGGGTTGCACGGACATGGCGGCTGGCGGCACTTGGCCCGTTGTTGCGCGGGGGGACGACACTGCCCCAAGTGTCCGAGGGGGCCGCAGCCCCGTGTCGTATGTAAATCACGCCGGTGCTCTAAATCCTCGCGTGTTCCTAATTAGTCTTGTCGGCGGGGTCCCGAGTCTTGAAGGGTTGGGGAGGGGCGGTGCTCTTAGCATTCACGACCACGAACCACTCCGACTCTTGTTACAGCCGGTAATTAAACTGGGAGCGTCTGGGGAGGGGAGGGGGGTGGAGAAGGGACCTCCGAGAGAAACCCAAGCAAGAAAAACCCGCACCTCGTTTCCATCTTCTCGTCGTGACCCTTCAACCGTGCCTTATCCGTCCGTGGGACTCTCTTCCCCAACTATTGTCCCTCCCGACGGCGAATTATAGGTGTTTTTTTGTAGTCACTACAATGATTTTGACGTGACAACGTCTAATAAATCGATGAACGCCAGCTGCACGCACGAAAAAGTGTCCCGTTACGCGGTGTCCCGTTACGCTCATTGAACGCTTGCGCCGCATCTATCTCTCTTCCACTCGATTGGAACAACCATCGATTTGACTTTTTCGATGCACATTAAACTTGAAACACTCCCATTCGTTTCCTACTTTTCCTATCATCGTCCTATCCTTAACAGAATAACACAGATTGGAAGAAGTTAAATAAAAAACATGTATACAAGTTATAGTTAAAATAATCTCTTCGTTAATGCAATAAACATATTTGAAATAATGAGTGCAAATAAAAGTAAATTTATCAGTTAAATTGTAGGTTTCATTTCATTCCTTCCTTGTACCCATACAAAATAGTGATGACTCAATAAAAATGATTCAATTTTATTCATAAAAGTATGCAATCATTTCATCAATGTTTTGTTATGACGTTGTCACGTTAAACTATCGTCCGTAAACCGACTTTACAGACAACCAATTTTTTATTATTATCCACTGTTAAGAACCCGTTTACCTGGGCGCACGTACGGTGTGCAGAGCTTTTTAAAAAAAATACCGAATGATATCGGAGTTGTGTGTTCTTTAAATGATTCATGCAATTGGAAATTTTTTGGAGTTTTGCACTGTTTGTCATGGAAAAAAGTTCATAAATGTAAAATTAGAAATAAAAAATGAAATCTAAAACCCACGGAGAACATGCCTAAATCAGCTGATGACAAACAGATGGTCCCAACTATGAACCTAAACAGGTATTATGGACAACACAACGACGACAGCACAGACAAACACTTTCAAACTTAAATATCAGACAGCACAGGAATTCTGTGGAAGGAATTTAGTCATAAAAAATAATAACAGCACAGACGAACACAGTGAGCTAACAAAGACGAGACAGTTTCAACAATAACAATGTCTGTCTGCGTTTACTGTTATTATTGAAACTGTTTCGTCAGCAGTTATTTCTTTTTAAAAAATCCTGCCTAACTTTGTTTTCCTTATCTCATTCCTGGTGTAGGCATACTAGGAGTTTTGAATTATTATTCTTATTTCTCTGTCTTAATAATAATGATGGTAATCTACTAGGGCTATTGGGGCTACATGGTATTTTATAATTGAATTATATTATCTTCTGATAGTTTAAATTCTAGAAATATTCTTTATTTATATTTTATTAGCCGTGCGCCCGATGGAAAAATTTATTGGAACCTCATTTGTAGTGAATATCCAAAAACTCTGACTTTTGACTTTTGTTAATAAACTGAAGCCTCAGCCCCAATTACCATATTTCTAACTTAAAAAATGACAAACTTCTATACAAATTTTTATCCCCTTTTTAACCCCATTATGGGATAAATTATCAAAAAAACTTTTTAGTGCTATATAAATAACTCCTGTGCAAAATTTCATGCTTCTAGACCCACCGGTTTAAGCTGTGCTTTTTTTATATCAGTCAGTCAGTGTTAGAAGAGTATTATTTAAATATATATTTTATTTATATTCTTGGATTTCTACTAGCTGATGTCCGGCAAGCGTTGCTATGCCTCTTTAATTTTTTTGTAATTTATTTAAAGTAGGTACACACATACAAAAAATCTCTCTCCATCTCTCTACCTATTTATTTATTATCTCCCTCTATAAATCGCACTATATTTCTCTATATATTTGAAATTATATATATATACATATAACTTTATCCATATTCCTTCACATCTCTCTATATCTCAACATCTCGCTATATATTTATTTCCATATCTTCCTCGCTATCTCTCTATGTCTATATGTTCCTATCTTCATCTTTATCTTTACAAAACAGGATACGAACATTCGAATGTAACGCTGGTTCTGTGTGAAAATTTCAAAGCAATCGGTGAACTTTCTGAGATTTAAGATTTTGAACGAACGAACATTTAAGTACTTGTTTATTGATGTGGGTTGTATCTTGGAGGCAGCTGCATGCGTGTGTGCGTGTGTGTGGACAGGAGGCGGAGGTGTGTGGGAGCCGCCCCCCGGGCTGGGCGCCGGGACGCCACTCGCCCGCCTCCAGCTGCCCCCGGCGGCGCTGCAGGCGTGTACATGTGCGTGTGTGTGTGTGGACAGGAGGCGGAGGTGTGTGGGAGCCGCCCCCCGGGCTGGGCGCCGGGACGCCACTCGCCCGCCTCCAGCTGCCCCCGGCGGCGCTGCAGGCGTGTACATGTGCGTGTGTGTGTGTGGACAGGAGGCGGAGGTGTGTGGGAGCCGCCCCCAGGGCTGGGCGCCGGGACGCCACTCGCCCGCCTCCAGCTGCCCCCGGCGGCGCTGCAGGCGGTCGTCGAAGCCTCGGCGGCGGGCGAGCCAGGCGTGTCCACCGTGCGGATCCCCGCCCTAGAGGAGCCGCCGCCGCAGTGGGCGCGCGAGCTGGACGCGGAGGCGGGCTTCGTGTGCAAGCGCTGCCGCCTGGGCTACCCGGCGGAGGCGGCGCTGCTGGCGCACCAGCGCGCCGCCTGCTACCCGGGGGCGGCGGGGGCGGCGCGCGGCGTCGTGCGGCTGGTGCGGCGCTGCCTCGAGTGCAAGGCGTGCGGCCAGCGCGCCGCCTCCGCGGCCGAGTTCCGCCGCCACTGCGAGTCGGAGGCGCACCAGGCGCGGCTGCGCCAAGCCATGCCGCCCCCGGCCGCCCCCGCCGCCTCCTCGCCGTCCGCCGGCCTCTCGCACGAGATGGAGGACGTCGTCAACCAGATCGCGATGCTGGCGGCGCAGAACAACACCGACTCCAACGCCAACATCAAGGACCGCGCCGCCGCCGGGGGCGGCGACTTCTGCTCCGCCGCCGCCAAGCTGGCTCCGCCCCCGCTGGCGCTCTTCACCGCCGGGCCCTAGACGCCCGAACATGCCGCTCCCACCTACGTGTAACCTTCGATGTAACTACTTGTATGTTCACGAGCTGTTTTTCCAGTCACAAATGTTGGATGTGTTTTTTCTCTGTTGTTTGGAAAGAGCTTGTTTGCCGATTGCATTCCTGTCTTTGTGGACATCCTGTAGCTCTGTATCCCAGCGGGTCGGTTCTTACACCATCCCTAAACACGACATTTTCACCTGATTGATAGTTACTATTTACAAAAAAAAAATTATAGTTTTTGAAATTTGTTACTACACTGAGAGTAAATTATACAAATGAACTGTCATGATTTACTGCTTAAAGTAAAAGAAAGCACTGCTTTTTATTATTTAAATTACTACTGGTAGATTTTTGTAAAGTAGATTAATCTGTTTGTGATGTGATAGATGAATCTGTATGATGTAATTAGCTGTGTAATCACTGCACTCTGAGAATTTTTATGACAGTTTAGTATGGTTCTTTTTTTTAATTTTTAAATGATGTATTCATAGAGATTTAAAATCCAGTGTTATTCTTTGAATATTAATGATTTTTTAAAAAAGTTTAAAATGATTAGAGTTGATGAAAAAAATAAGTATTTCTCTCATTGTAATATGGTTGCACTTAAATGATGAACAACATGGTTTCCTGATCGAGTGTCTTTTCCTGAAGGAAACAAGAAATTTGCAGCGTAGAAGCTGAATATGTGTTATATTCAGATGTTAAAACTGTGTGCTTAGCATGTATCAAATGGGTTCGCTGCGATCCTTATCAGCGGCTTATCGGCGTAAGTTCCTCAATTTCTCGGCTGGACAGTGGGACAGACAGCCAGCCAGCAAGTGTGTACATACCACGCATGTGTGCCGCCACTCACAGACTGTTTGCAACATGTAACTTATAAAAAACTATAAGGACGGTACTGACAGAGTTTTTAAGAACGAAGATGCTCCTTCGATAACTACTACACCTCGCGAAAAAAAAAAAAATTTCTGTAATCTCTGAAGTAAATCGAAGATTTAAGGTCCGCAATGGATACTGACTTTGAAAATAAAAAAAAGGGAAACAGGAAATGAATTTTAAAAAAATATTAAATTTAGGATATGAAAATCAGATATAATTAAAATATATTGTAAGTGATCTAGCTTGTTTGTTTGTGCATATGTCGATTATTATTTTTCGCTGGTTGTAACTTGGAAATAGCCATGTTAATATTACATGACAAATTACAATCCACAGAATGTGAATTCTGACTTAAAATGAAACGTAAAAAAAAAAAAAAGAGAAACTACACTTTGGAGGTTTGCAATGTCGATTGTAAAATGGTGGAATATATCACGGGAAAGGCGTGAGTGTCATTAAGTTGAGGGTGAATTAAATGCAATGCAATCAGTGTTCATTGTCACCTTCTTTATCACCCTGGCATGCCTTTGACTTCGGCCGCGGGCAAATCGAAAGTGGACAACTGCAAACCCTCCAGAATTCTCGCTTTCTTTTTGATAGCCTCTTTGTGAGAGTATATTGTTTTTGTTAGGTTATCAAAAAGAAATGGAGAAAATTTCCCTAAGAAACGAATAAACTTAAAAGGAAAAAAAAAAGTTAAAATAACTTGTCATTCGGCGCTGGGACGAATGCAAGTTTGAAATATATATATGCAGATGAATATTTTTTAAAAAAAATTCGTACTGGAAGAGGTGAAGTTTCATTTTCCTCGCACGGCTATGACAAGGCTTGCCGCGATGTTGGCACCACTGATGTGAGTCGTTTTGCCCATCGTGAATCCGTGCAGACTCAAGGGAAGAACGTGACCTGCATCCAGAAATCTCATTCTCTTCTCGGGAACAATCTGAATCTTTTGATGTGGAGATAATCTCTTTCGGAGTAATTTTGTTTTTTGCAAAAAAAAAAAAAAACGTGTGCGAGTTTATGTATAATTTATGGACTTAAACCACAATGGCAACGAAATGATCACGTGTTATCTGTTAGGGGTCATGGAAAGAGGTCACGAGTGCCCAGCCTGGTGGAATTTAACTAACTTCTGACGGTACGTTTTTTTTCCCAGCACCCAAAGGTTCCTATCTTTAGCTACATTACTAAGGTTCCTGTTTATGAATGCTTTTTCTATAATAACTACTACTAATAAGATATTAATAATTATTGTACTATTACATTATAGTTGTGTGTGCGGGTCTGTTGTTGGTGTAAATTACATCTTAACATTACTTCGGGTTTCGGGGTGGGGGGGAATAATATAATTGAGATGTATGGAGAGCGATTGATTCCACTCCAGACGGAACTTTGCAAAACATTTTACCCCCTGTTCCAATTTGCGAGAAGAAGAAAAAAGCGGTCAACGCAAACTCATAATTATCAACCTAAGTGTGATAAAAGGTAAAAAAATTAATAATTCATAAATTTTTAGCGGATATTTAAAGTGAGATAGTGAATTTGTACCTGTCTGGACAGCGACTCGCGAACCAAACTTCTCAAGGGGTCACTAACCAAATCAGAAAAGAAAGCACACATGACTATCACGTCACTGTTCCTCAATGCTATGCCCTTTTTCCCCGGTTTGGTTTCAGTAAAAACAAAATATTCGTAGAAACAAAACAATGCTTTGTTATTTTAAAAGAGTGCTTTTTGAAAAAAAAAATGTTTCAGTTCTTTTGGCAGTGTCATCATCGTAGAAAACAGTCTTTTAAAAAAAATAATCTCAACCAGAGCTACGGCTTTAAATAACATTAGAAATATTCAATGTGCAGGCGTACCAACACTTGCGGCATTGGGCCATACATTGAAACCGTTGATTTCCTCGGTGATCTTTTTTTCGTGTTTACGTTGCACTCGAAATTTTTCGTTGACCACGTATGACTGCAGAGATGTGGCTGGTTGCTATAATTGGTGTAGAATGATGAGCAAAATGAAAGCGCAGACAGAAGGGCCCCGAGCAAATCTTGGGGCAAGCACTGCACTCTGATTATTATATAGCAATGCTTATTATTAATATAGGCCCTAAAGTAACACATAATAATTACGTACAAAATACGAAACCTCGCCCAGTTTAATTAAGTAATGTTTGTAGTAAGTGTACGTATGTGGATATTATAGTAATACAAAATAAGACTTGTTTTTTCTTTGTTCACAGTTTTTAAATGTAAATGAAGTGAAGATGTGTTGGGAGATGCATGTAAAAATGCAACGTATTATGGTTCCTAGTAGATTTCATATCTTTGAAGATAAAAAAAAAAGAAAGTAATTTTAGTAACTTAAAGTATTGTAATGATTAAATTGTGCGTGATGGAGCCACTGTCTCCGAGCTTTTTCTCTTTTGTTTTTGTTTCGAGAGCCGTTACAACTTTGTCGGGTCTGTGAAGCGCGTTGCTACGCTACATGGAAAATGCTTGGGCACCGCGCGTTTTCGTTCGCGTTTGTTTTGAGTTGTGGTTTTCCAAACCTGCCGCGTAGAGCTGTCCCCTTAGCCATGCGGTTAGTTCTGTTCGTGTTGCCAACCCCTTTTTCCAGTGTGTTCAGTTGCCTCGAGCGGCCGCCAGGGTCGTGTCGGCATCGTCCAACCGTCAGCGAACATGCACACGTTCAGGAGTCAGTCGTCTGTTGTACCTCGACTCCTCCGCCAGCAATGTACCGATGCGCGAACTCGTTTCCGAGACGCACGAAGTATCCCGAAATTTCACGGTTACGTTATTCAAGCTTACGAGGAATTGCAATGTGAACATCGATTCTAGCAAAAAAAAAAAAAAAACGCCACGAGCCTATCTATTTTTTTTTGTGGGGCGGCATGTTTATATTATAAAAAAAACAACCGAACTAATCAAAATTATATATATTTTTATCATAGCTATTCAGTGAAAAAAAAAATCAAATGCTGTAAATTTACGAAAAATATATATATATATTTTTTTTTTTTGTGATTTTTGTAGGTACGATCATAAAATTTTTCCGGATTTGAACACGAACTCACGCGAATTTACGTTAGTAAATTATATTAACTAAACCTTCGTGATTTGTTTATTCCACTGCAGACGCATACTTTTCCCTTGCGCGTACATTTTTGCCCTTTAAAAAAAAACGGAACACTATCTACACGAAGATCCAGTTATCTGGGCGTAATATGGGTTCATGTTTTCTTTTTGGTGGTGTGCAGTCCTGGTTGAAAATTTCGTAACCTTTGCAATATTTTCTAACGTTGAGCTAGCGATCCCTGCGTCAACACTAACCCCTTCTGAGCTGCCAGACTGAACGACCTGTCCCACCCGACCCTTCTCTCCCTTGCACGACTCGCACTTATTGCTTTATTTACTTCCCCTCCGCCTGGCCGAGCTTTATCACTCCGCTGCCGGTGCGTGGAATTGCATGGTCTATGTTCTTCTAAGTTCAATTGATTTTCTTCAGTTTTGGGTGTTGGAACTGAAAACGCAGGAGGAATGAAAACAAAAAATATTTATGTTTACATCCCAGCTAATGCGAACAGTACCAGTGTGTTGTTTGCTTGATATTGTTTTTTTTTTGGTTACAGTATTTTAGAAATTAAAAAAAAAAATACTATTGGATTGTAATTAATTTTTTTTTCTGTACGAACCTATTTTTTTTTCAAACGTTTCTCTTTTTTTTTCTGTGGTTTATTTTCATATTTATGTTGTGTATTATTTGCAGCCTATTTGTTAGTTACTGCACGAAGAAAAAAAATAATTGATGTGGTGGCGTTACGTAATTATTTTGATTCTCTGTGCCTGATAACTATACATTTCGAACCTCTAGGAGAAAGGAAATATTTTTTTTTTTTTGCGCAGTTGGCAGTGCAGAAGCGAGTAGAATGACGACCAGTGCTCGAGGTAGGCATCGTCTCATTCGTGTTGTATACTTATTTGGTAGACTTGCGATTTTCAAGTGATAACAGGTCTTTACGTTTTCAAAACTCTCATTAACGATCTGATTAAATAATTAGTTCAAAGAAATGACGGGGGTTTTTTCCCCTAGTGATATACGAGCTTGAGACATAGGGACAGCTCTCTAGCTTGAAGTGATTTTGTAGCATTATATTTGGTTATTGTAGTTTTATTGATTGTGTCGGCATTGTGCGTGACACATGTGCTTGTATCATTCGCGCCTACTGTATTGTTAATATTATGTATTTATACGTTTTAATATTTTGTGCATTTATTTAATTTAGTTTATTTTAATTTTTGGTATATTTCGTCGCCAAGACCAACGTTGTGAGTAGTCTAGCCACTGTTCACTGCAATCTCACGACCAGGACTTAAAACGTGGACGCATATGTTGAGTTCTAAGCCCAAAGTGCAGTAAACATAAGTTGCCAGTAACACGTGTTGCGTATTAAACATGTCGCTCGTCACAATTATCATGTTGATATCTTTGTTTCAAGAAAATGTTTTAGAAAATAAAACATGTGTGTATGTGTACCGCGTTGGATGATGTCGATTCAAGTTTTGTCTCGAACATTTTACTCTTAGAGAGATTTTCTTCTGCTAGTATATTATGATTACTATTGTATAAATTACAACAGTTCTATATTTTGTTTGTCTTGTAGACAGAACCAGGTGTTTTTATATAAATATATATATTGAATTGATAATTAATATAATTTATTGTTTTCCTTTTCCCTTCGAGTTAAAAGTAAGTTTGTGCTGTACATACGGTATTCGTTTACTCGTTATGATTGATTTGTTACTTACTTAGTGGCCCATGACATTGAGGACATGCATTTGTTTGAATGTGAGCGCAAGTTAACTGGTGTGAATGAGTGAGCGCGAAGTATGTGAGTGAAAGAGAGTGATGGTCGAACATTGAAGTCGCTGTACTATTTGCAAGAGACTGGAATGTTTTATCTTTTAAAAGCAAAATAATAAAAAAATTATAAAAAATATACAAAAAAAGGTGAAATTTTCTGACTAAGAACATGCCAGTTTTGATTTGAAGTGGCCCACAGATAAAAAAAATTATATTTCACACACCCAAATTGTATCAGTTTGGACTCAACAATGTAAATGGTAATAAACTGCTAGTTTATCAGAAAATATAATCAACTGTCTCAAGTGTACTTTATTCCCGAACGAGACGTATCAAACCCAGACTCAATCCTTAGTGTGGTTCCTTTTGAAAATAACCTTGTTAATGAAGACAATGTTATCAAATAAATAAATAGCATAGTTATTAAGGTTAATTTTGTTGTGCTAATTTCAGCAAAAGGATCACATTTTCGCACATATAGATCAAGAAAAATTTATAAATGTCCGGAATAAGTGAGGGAATTTTGTTTACGGATTTCTCTGTACATCCTGTTATAAATATGCAAAGAAACTTCATATTAACCATTTTAGTGTGTAATGCATAAACATATACTTTTTTTTTATAGTAAATGTGTGTGTTTACGTTTTTGAATCTTTATAAGTACGGAACTTTCTGTATGCAACTATTCTTTACACGTTAGGCAGGTGTAATTTCTTCATTCAAAATAATCAATTTTTGCAATTTTTTTTTTTCAAAAACTTGTCGGAAAGCTGCACGTCTAGACGCAGTAGACTGAACTTCACGCACAACACACGAGTTGAAAATTTTGCGTTGTTGCTGTTGTTACTAAAGCTAATCACCGAAACCAGAGCTGTCAGCTTCAGCAACCACTCACGGAACTGGACTCGCACCTCCAGGGGTTGCGGGTTCGAATCCCAGTCGGGTTGCCCGGAAATCTTTCGAGGCGAGTGCTTCGATGATCCCTTCCCCCGCCATCACGGTCTCCGTCGCTGTGTGTTGCTGGCAACGAGGCCTTAAGGAAATGTAAAGTAAAAATGTAACTGCACTACAATGCCAGGTTAACGATACGGTAAAGCAGGGTCATTATGAACCCGGAGAGGATTTTAATTACTTATATGTTAATTGTGTATTCTCCGTTTAGTCTACTGTGAAATACAATGTATGGACTTCATGACGTAGATATCAGCTAAAGAAATTATTTGTTATTATTAAGATTTTATCCTCAATAATAATTTTAACAATAACAATCACGTATTTTTTATTTGGAAATTTAACTAGCATAATAAAGAGAGAAAATTTTGTGCTAAAGAAAATAAGGCATATTCTCGTATTTTCTCAGATTCTCAGAGATTGCCAAGACTTCGTTGGTGAAATTTTGAAAACTCACCTGTGCATATTTGAAAAGACAAACAATGAACAGCTACGCTTTTAAAGAAGTTACTCTTGCTAATAGACTCGGCGTGTAAATCACAGCTAAGTGCGTAAAAATAATATTAAAGTTGAAGAATCTTCTGCTATTTTCCTGAAGATTCCTTTGTTATCAAGGCCACTGTAATGTATCCAAACGTCCAATAATGCCATGATGGGACTTAAAGATTACAGTCTTTAGTCTTCTTTCAGTCTTGAGATATCAATCTTAAGTCGTGAGAAACTATTTTTAAGGTTGTAACCAAAGCCTAAATTTATAGGGCTTGAACACCCAGCCTGCAGCAGCACTGATAAGTAAGCGCACAAATTTGCTTGAATTTTGCCAACTCCGCACAATACTCAACCCACTGTTCCTAACCACACTGGGTGTTCCCAAACTTAGATTCAGTTGAGAAACAAAATGTAGGAGGCGAATTGAAATAACATTATGAATTTTTGCAAAGTTATTTTTATTCACCTTAAAGTTTTTCTACTCTTTAAGCCTAAGCATGGTATAGCTACATGAAAACTAATCTTACAAAAACACCAAGCCATAATTCTATACGCAGGCCTAATGAAAATTGCCCTATTTAAAGATTATTACCGAGATGAAAATTCAAAAAAGGCAAAATCAATCCATGCTATAAAAACCTGCTATTATAAAATACTGGTTGGTCACATAATTATTACATTAAAATATATCGTGATTTTAAAGACCTCACTACAAAAACATACAAATACTTTAAATCCAGGTTTTCTACAAACAATTAACCAAACACAAAAAAAAGTCTTGTACTAGACTAGACCCGGGTCGTTTATTAAGCTTTTTTATGAATATGTCCCTGAGAAGTATCTTTAGGGGGAAGATTCGTTTTAAACCGCGCGGAATATATATTTCTGTTTTACACAGTGCTTTAAATACAAGTAGCGTGAACAGCCCGTTTCAGGCGACGCTTCTTTAAAAAAGTAACTCGGCGACGAAGTCCCAGTTGAATGGAGCAAACACTCTTTGTTAGCTCCGTCGTTATCGCCAGGGGATTGTTAGGGGCATGCATATTTCGCGAAAAGATTCCGAGACTAGCTGAAAGTCAAAACACTGTAACGTCGTCTGTGTCTCGTGATTGGGTGAGTTTCTTTCAGGTACATGTCAATTGTTACAAAACCAATCACAGGCTTTTAGTGCGGCAAATAAGTATACGACTTTTCTCACAGACGGCCGCAAATCACAAGGAAGAAGACGGTGGTGTGGGTATACCTTGTTGCAGTCTAATCGGCGTTCACAGTTTTCAGCGAAAAATGCCCGCCCCTAGGGATTGTCATGGAGGGCTCGACACTTTCGATGTGGATTCTCGTAGAGATTTTGGCCAATCTTCATCTGTTTGCCAAAAACACTCAGTATTCTAATCTGCTGGGTAAAACTTGTAGCTTGTAGAAGTCGTTGGAAACGCGCACCATGACAAGTACTCGGCACGGCCTGGTCTCTTGTTCCAGAACGACCTAGTACTATCGTCCCGAGCAGTCTCTTCCCCGCTTCGTTCACTGTTTAAGGGGCCCGCCTCGTCAGGGGTGCATTTGTGTCAGTGAGGCGGGATGATAAGCGCGACGCTCGCTGGTGCTTCTAGCGCGGTGTTTCCTCTGGACTTGCGCGCAGTCTTCTCGTCGTCACGGGATAGCTGTGAAATTTGAGCGGTGACCGTAACATTATAAGGCCGAGAAATAAAGATAAAGGTGTGATGCAAGTCCCTTAAGTGCTTTCAAGCATCTTTACCGGTTGTTTTACGTCTAAAAATTACTCTGGAAACACGTGTTTTAGCCATTTTCACTCTTATAAAAATACAGTTTAAAAACTTAATCCGAAATCCAAAGTACTTTTTTGCCCTCAGCGAACTCTTAAATGCTTTTCGTAAGCAGAGTCCACTCGGATATCTTGAAAAGTTTTGAAATCGCGTTGTTTTTCCTGAAGATCTGCGCACCGCGTGTGTGCCCGGGTAGGCGGGGGGCCTTAAGGAATCTGTGCGATGTCATACAGAAACCACATAAAAAAAGATCACTACCCAAACTCACAGAAAAACCAACCAAAATCAGGCGATGTCAAATTTTTAATGGACACACAGCACAGAGAATACCGTGGAAGGAATTTAAAAAAATTATCACCGCACAGATGAATAAAGTGGGTTGAAAACGATGAGAAAAAAAAACGACAACATTAGACAACACAGCGAAAAACAGACGACCCCAATGATCCTCAGATGAGCGCAGCGATGTAACCAAACAAATATTTTGGACAACACAACGATGACAACACGGATGAACACAAAAGGCTTCCTAAGATATAACTAGAGACCGGAAAAAATTTGCGAATTCAATGACCTATAGGATGGACTCCATGATTCTCTATGCACTCGGGCAAATTACATCTGCTCAATGCTACTGACTCGTGACACCTATTAACTGGGATGTTCGTGATTTGATACTTATTTGTTGAAGGTTTTTCATTGGCCCAGGGTTCTTCAGATAAACTTTGGCCCAATCACTGAAGCAGCAAAAAAGCAAACGTATTTGGTATCTAGCCTATCGCAAAACGATTCCTCGAATTTTTCAGGTCTCTAGAAACAACCCATAATTAAAAAAAAAAAAATCATTGTTCCTCATTGCAAGAAGCATTCAAAGAATCTTGAAGGTAGTGTGAATGTCGTCTTGTCAACACATTCAAGACCATTCACATGTCGGTGGACCTTGTGCCGCATTTGTCTAGCCCCGGGCGTTGCGTGTGCGCACCCGACTGCGCAGGTGACGTCACGGCTCGGACGATAGCGCACTCGGCCAGCGAGATCCGTCAGCCTTGAAGCCTTGAAAATTGTCTCTTTCAGGATGTCAGCCAATTTTATTTATCCTCCGAATAGTGTCGAGGATCCTTACGGAATCGCCGATGTAGCATCTAGGGAAGATAACTGTCTACGACAGATTTAAAACAAATTCAATCCCCCTGCACTGTTAGAAATACAGTAAATTAACGGACTTTTCAAAGAATAATTAACCTGCAATAAACGTGAAGTTCTTCGAATTTTCAAATAACTGAATCTTCGTAGAAACTACGCCTTATTTTGATTTCCGATCTGTACTAAACTAAGCAATACACACAAGTGAACACAATATGAGTGTTCTGAACAAGCCTTTGAAACGTATATTAATGCACCAAAGAATAGTCTTTTGTGTTAATGTTAAAAGAAAGTGAAATCAGTGCCGTAAATTTACAAAGATCCATGGATAATTTGTTACAAGCGTTCTTCGTAAATTTAAAGTGAGAATTTTTTATAGTGAGTCTAGGATGAGATTTCTAAAAACCACTCATAATTTCCCCTTATTACACTTAAAGCAGTATTATGGCACTTTCTGATGAAATTTTGCAAACCTGACGTTCAAGTTTGACGTTCAAATTATCTTTTATGATATTTCGAAAAACCACACGCCCGTCTACTTTTCCCACAACTTAAAATATATGTAGTACTGACAACTTGAAAACATATGGCACACTTGACGTTCTAAAGATATGGAAAATTACTGTCTACATCTAATTTTCATTAAAAAGAAGTTCATTGAATACCTACATGATATTTAAAAAAAAACTCATTGATGAAATATTCCACTATTGATTTTAAAATAAAAATTAAATTACTGCTAAACTTACCCTTTTTCCTGGCTACATGACGTTTAGAAATACTACCCGCAATCAACTCTACTACCCTTTCAAAACATATTTTTGGCCCTCCTTGGTGAAAATTTGAACATTTCACGTACAAAAAGGATAACATATTGACAACATCCATGTTAAGAAAAACAAGTTCTTTGAAAACATGAGATTACGAAAAACAACCTACCATTTCCCTTCCCTACTCCTGGAAGCAGTATTTTGGCACTCCTAGAATATGTTAGGTATAAGAAAAACACTGCTATCTACATTTGATTTTAACAAAACGTTAATTGAATACTTGAGATTTTAAAACACTACTCCGCTACTTTGAAACCAAATTTGAGTAACTTTTGATGAAATTTTGCACACTTGGAATACAAATTAAGAAAACAATTATGGTCTTCATCCGAAATACATAATAAGCCTGTTCAACCTATTTTAAACTCGGGCACGCCTGGTACTTCAGATAGTAATAACAATCATAATAAAAATAAAAAGATTTTTCTTTATTTACATAACACCTTCATGTGACATAATCTGACTTCCCTCCCATCTGGGAAAAATTATATTGCGCGTGTGAGTGAACCCGATAATAGTGCGGGGTTAGCGCCCGATAAAATAAAATAAAGAAATGTTGAAAACATATATTCTGCAACACACGTGTCACGCTGCGCCCAGTGGTCGCTGTGGTATAGTTCAACATGCACAACTTTACTGCCTGCGTCAAGCATCAGCCGCTCCACGAGAAGTGGCATTCGATGAAACGGAGGAGGATTGTGGTGCAGCTATAAGTACATTTACGAGACATCAAGCCAGGTAGGTTATTTTGTTTTGTTTTCAGCCTCCTTTATGATTTCCGAATGCCTCCACTTATATTTTTATTTCCTGTTTTATCGCCACATAACTATGAATACGAGCTTTAAGAGTTCCAGCACACGGTGCAACAGTGGCACATGGCGAAGCCATCTGCAATTGGAAATATTGTCACCGCCAAATATCTTTCCGAACGCTGACGTCTTACGATTTTTAGTGGAGCCGTCTGATCGGGTCAACGTTGGCGGCATTACTCGCCAGAAGCTGGCTCTGGGCAAGCGATAACCGAAGCCAGCGACCAGCGTCAGATGCAGAACCGTGTAAAGCTTATCGCCCACTACAGCGCAGCCCTGCGGAGGTTTCCGAAGGTTCCGCTCGTGGGGGTCGCACACTACAGACGCCGTTTTATGATTCCGAACGCTCAGTTCCTTCGGTGTTGACCTGGTGCACAGGTGTATCGCGTGACTGGTTTTGTTTTAAACAAACAAAGGATAATCCCATTAATATAGACACATTAAAGATATTAAATAAAGTAATAAATTCTCAAACTTTACCTGAACTAATCTTTTTAATCTAGATAAGTACGGCCACGTGCGCAGATTTCATAAACGATTTTTTTCCTAACCTAACTAAAACTAAGTGTATTTTGCAGGGGTCCGGGTTAGGGAGGGACCTAGGTGCGTCTCAGGCCAAAGCCCATACGCCTAGTCATGCTGGGATTAGCCATGCAGGGAGAGGGTCGCATGCATCATATGCTAGGAGGGGATTGGCCAGCCATGGCAGCGATTGGCGCCATGACTAACTCCGCTCACTCTTAAATCTAGACTATAACTAGAGATAGGTTGGGCCCAGGTAAAACCTGCATAGACACAGGGAAAACCCTGGGCACATTCATGCGGGATGCAAATTGGCATGCATTACGTGTAGGAATTTACAGGAGACAGAGGATGGTCTGGATGAAGTGTTGGACAGAGTAGAAAAGAGTCTACCATGCGGGGGTTGGGCACTTGGACTCTTGGTCCGCTTTGCTATTTGTCCAGTACTGGATTTAGTGACCAGGGACGCAAGCGCCCCTGGTGGTGAGTGGTTGCACTGACCACTCACTCCGCCGCCAGTCAGCACCTAAAAAACTAAGAAGCTAAAACAGAAAAAAAGATAAATGACTTACAAACTAGGCATTTCGTTACGAAATATGCAAACACCCAACTCAGGGATGGACGTGCAGTGCTTAAGATAAAACTAAAATAAGAACTAAAAATATATTTTTTTAAAATTTTTTTTATTTTTTTAGATTTTTTATTATTATTTTAGAAATATATATTTTTTATGACTATTACTTAGTATCTAGGACTTATTACTAATTTACAAATCTCTAATATGTACTACTATACTACTAGTTAAATATAGAGGAACTGTCGGTGTATAAAGTTACAGGTGAATTAAGTCAAGATCTCATAAACAGACTCAACAAAGACACCGATCATGACCGAGTGGCACCGAAGGCACCCGAAGGTGGTGTCAGCCCAAATTTCCCTCCGTCTGCCACCGCACACTAGCAAGACGCCGCTCCGCGCAGAAATATTCCGCTCCGAATTCTCCCGAGAGTCCCGGCGCCGGAACAATTCCGCGGCGGACAGGGCCGCAGTGGGCGCATCCTGGTTTAAATACATGCACACTGTTGAGTCGGAATTCTTTCCAGGGCTGCGCGGGGCTGCGTGGCGTAGTGGGCGACGAGCTTTAGTCACACTTGAGCTGCTCGCGCCTCTGACGGTGAGCATGCAGCACAGGCAGAAGAGGAATCCACGCAAAACTTAGAAATTCACAGCTAATAACGGTCATTGCTAAGAAATAAGTAACTTACAAATACACAACGCCTGCCCTCGTAACTTTGAAAATTCCTAACTTAGAAACACAAAACTTAGAACTACCATTTTTTTAAAAAACACACAACTTCGGAAGTCATAACTTAGAAGAACGCAATACCTATCCATATTAACTTTGGAAAGTCATAACTTCAAATTACAACACTTAGATAGAACTATCATTATTTAGAAACACACAACTTGGAACTGTCAACCTCGGAAAGTCGTAACTTCAAAATACACAATATTTAATTTTTTCTTCTTCTGGAAACACACATATTGGAACTGTCATAAGTCAGAAAATAACAACCCCTATTCGCATAACTTGAAAAAGTTCAAAATAAAAATCTTAGAATCATCATTATTTAGAAACATACAACTTTTAACTGTCATAACTTTGAAACACACAACACCTATCAACATAACTTTGAAACGTCACGCCATATCCTAGAAAGGCACAAAATAAACCTTCCATAACATAGAAAATCATAACTTCGAACGATCATAATTAAGAAACAGAAACACAACTATAACTATCACAAGTTAAAATTAAAGAATGAAATTATGCTACAGTACTTTAACAAGTATTTTATGTGATATTTAAAGTTACTGGCATAAAATAACTTACGTTGTTATAGTTATGAACATCTAGACTAGACAACTGAAAACCTATCCTCACGGAAATTCACATAAAAATTTCTTTTTTCGAGGAATTCACTTATGTAACATACCTATCCATAGCAACCTTTAAATTTTAAACAACAAAAAATATCCTAAGATGTTCATAATTTCGGGGTCAGTGAGTCTTCGGTTTTTCCACAAACCGGTTCACGCAATATATCACGTGATTTCGTGCAGCAAAAACAAAGACGACAACGAAAACACGGCGGGTTTAGAAATCAGTATTGTTCATGTGCCGAGACTGCTTTTCTAACTGCACATGCCGTAGGTGTTCAATTTATGGGGTACTATTTTTTCTCTCTCTACTCACGTTACTAAAAATTTAAAATCTTAGAATTACATTTTCACCAAACAGAAAACTAAATAGATTCGTGGACATCATAAGAAGAGCAATACCTATGTATATTAAAGAAAACTACAATTTTTAAACTTAATTCGATATGACATCAGGAGTTCCTTAGATTATTAAAACCTGTTTATGTCTGTAGAAATAAACAGTGTGTTTCGAATTCTGGCTTTCAAGCAACGAAGGTTCCTGGTAACGTTCCATCGATCTTTCTATCGATCAGTGTTACATATTCGGCATTCATGCCGCCGACACGACACACGAATCACTCCCAACTCACACAAATACTTCGTAGAGACAATAAAACATCACCTTCGTCACAACTTCCACGATCATCTTAACTAACTGCAAAAAAAAAAAAAAAAAAAAAAAAAAAAAACCACATAACATTAAGGTACAGGATTATTTAACTTAGTTTTGAAAAATTAATTTCACTCTTGTAAGTTATGTCAACACAGCCACATAGTAGAATACATTGCAGTATCATTTGAAATTCATTGATATTAAAAAAAAGCATTGCAATAAATAGAGATATCAGTTTTCTGGAAAAGTATTTTTGAGAACATTTTTACTAGATCGGGAAATATTCCAAAGAGTTATACTTTCGGACAAACAAAATCAAATTTTATCAAAATTTTTATACAAACGGAATCAGATTAAAAATACATTTTGTCTTTCTTTCACTTAACATATGGTAGTTGGGCCCATGCTACCCTTTATCAACTGAGCGGAACCAAAAAATTGTTATTTAAACAGTACCTACCTATCAGCACAAAATATATTAACCTACTAATCTTAAATTATGTATGTATAATAAGTATTATAGCTCAAATTAAAATTTCATTGAGCTGTGTACCATTTAAAGTCTAACATTTGCCTTATGCCCGCCGAGAAGATTTCGCCAGTCCTGAACGTTGCGCTTATAGGCGATACAGTCCAATGTCGAATTATTATAATATAAAACTACAGTTGATTTACAATTACACGACATAGTGGTGATTTTACACAAGGAATGTTGTCTTAGGCACACATGAATAAAAGTTAGTTAATTTTCACTTCTAATAGTGTTTAAAAATACATCTGGAGTAGTGGTAGTGATTATTTTTTTGGTATGAAATAGAAGGAATTTATTATTTTGTGCATATATTTTAAAAAATTTCATCGATCAAGTATCGAACAAAGGACAAGTAGCGACTAAATAAATCAGTATTAATTGCAGATTTTTTTATGAGTTATGGAAAATTTCTGAATATATAGCAAAATAAATAAGCAATTTCCAAGATGGCGTCCAAATTTCAAGATATCGGTCCGCACAGTAATAATAAATGATTACTGAACTCTAGTGTGTAAAAATTAAACTAAAATGGCAGCCGTGCACTCTAGCAGACGACAACAGCCTCCAGGAGAGGAAAACATAATGGCGGCCTTCAGCAGATGAAAACTAGATGGCGGACATTACGTCATACTAGCTGACGATGTATATACCTTGTCATTAGTGGTGGGAGATCAGTCTGGCGGTGGCCTCCGTGGAGTAAGGATCCATAGCCATTTTTTAATTTTTTCTCTCAGCTGGTTTGAACCGAGGTCTCCATGACGTAAGTCAGTTTTTAATTAAAATTTATTTATATCCGAATTATTATTTTTTATGAAGTTTAAATTTTTTCCAAATTTTTTTGATAATAACTACGGATTTCAAAATAGTGGCCATATAAAGTTTGCAACTTTATAGAATCCAATATGGTGGCTGTAACTAAATGGGCAATGATGACATCATACACATCCAAGATGCCGGGCGTAACGAAACGTGCATGTTTCCAGAATCCGAGATGATGACCAATTACCAAATGTGCACCGGTTATGTCTTTATTGACGATGGATTTTTTTATTAAAATTGTAAGAATGAAATTTTTTATGGATTTCAAAATTTTGTCCCGATTTTCTTGCCTAAAAACTACATAGTTTCAAGATGGCGGTCGTAATGAAAATTTAAATGGTGACGTCATAATTAAACATGGCGGAAAGTTCTAACAAACTAAATAGCGGAATTAAAACTGTCGGGGTCCAAGATGGCCACCATGGGCAAGGTTGAAGTCAAAGGTCAAGGTCAAGGACAAAGGTCAAGGTCAAGGTCATCCAATATGGCCATCGTGACGTTAGAGGTTGGTCGGCACCACGCACCACAGATTGTAGCCTGGCGCCGGTCCGGCTATCATGGACTACTATCAATTCATTGTTAATCATATGTATTAAAATTTAAAATAAGAAATTAGTCTACATAAGCTACCGAGAAAAATAAATCCTACGTAAAAATAGAGAAAGCTCATCGTAAGTTACAAGAACTATAAAGATAATCATACGAAAAACATTTTTAAAATGGATTTTACATATTTTTAACACAAATTTTCTTAGCTAATATCAAACACCTTAAACGAATAATGACCTTCGGATGAGAATATGTATCTTTAAATATTCCTCGTTTCAGAATTGAGTTTAAAATATCAGCTATCAACATCGCATTTTACGAGTTGGATATCAAGAACTACAGAAATTGTTTGGTTACAAGAACTGCCACATTCTTTGATTTCTGGATGACAGTAACTACAGTAATTTTTCACTCATATATTCGGTGGCATCGTTTTCAAAAAGTAGGCCTAAGACAGCAACTTACATTCACTATATCCCTTCGTCTCTTCCTCCACAGAAGCAGAGAGGTAAATTATAGGCCTACGGAAATAACCCCAGTTGAATATCTGTTACATATACCTACATTTTCATCATGGTGAGCTTGCTGTTCAGATATTTTCGCATATATTCACTTGCTACACTGACGACAACTGTCCCAAACATGGATTTATTAGTCTATGAAGTGGCCGTTTAAGTCGCTCTGATTAGCAAAACAAACCTTAGCTGTATAAAGTCTGAAGCTAGAAGTTTGTTTAGTAGCTTGAAAGGAACTCGCTAGGAAGAATATTAAAAATGAAATTATGAAGACAGTATTTTTAAAAAAAATATGTTATCAATACATCAGCTGGGATAAACGTTAAAATTTACTATAATAATTTTTAAAAAATTGTTTGCCATCCAATTGAAAATGGTTGGGGAGGGGTGGAGGGTCATTTTTATTTTGATTTAAGTTATCAGCATGACAAATATTATTCACACATACTCTCTAACATTATACCTCTATGGTAAACAAAATAAGTGTGCTTTATAGAACCGCAAAGTGGCAGTTTAAATTATTACTTTTCTGAGAATTAACACGAAAACTGGAATATATTGTATGGATTTTCCCATCGATCACACAAACAATTTAATTAAGTATCAGTAGTAGAATATGTTGGTTCCTCCGAGCCCTGGCTTCTGGCTGTAGTGCCTGGTGCCAACCACCATCTTGGATTGTGACGTCACGGCGGCCATCTTGGATAACCTTGACCTTGACCCCGACGCAAACTTGGATCCGTCATTTTGGATCCTCCATCTTGGTGAAACGGGCCTTAGCTATCAAATTCTTTATTATTTGTAATAAATATATTTGACTTTTTAAGACTCGAAAGTACTTAGACTCGTTCTGGTGTATTTATATGATAAGAACAAAAGAACGAATCATTTAGTTTAATTTGTGGGCGCCAACAACTTCTACGAAGTTGTAATAATGAATAACCATTACAATTACTTCTATTTTAATTAATTTGTACTACACAACATTAATTAAAATTCATTTATTGTGGTCCGGACTATTCAGGGGTAGAGTGGTGTATATCATGGAAAAATTCGTAAAACCTTGGATTAGCTTATATACCACGATTTTGTGAACTTTAACTCAAGTTGTCCCTAACTTTAGCAATCTGGTAGTGTGCAAAGCTTTAGTAAGGGGTTTCAAGTGATATTAATTATTCCCGAGTGTCAGTTTTGCAAGCTAGTAAATGTTGTGACATTCCTTCATCATTATATAACCGACCTGTTATTATAGTTCCGTGGTAACGAACTATGCGTTACCAGGTTTGTCTTCTTTCAGCCAGGACCTCAGCAATGAATCTTCTGCGTCTTCATCCTTGGCACGCCCATTCGCTGTCTTGTACCTTCGTCCTGGGAACGCCTAGTATTAATTAATCGTCTTCGTCCTGGGAACGCCTTTCGTTGTTGCAAACCTTCGTCCTGGAAACGCCTCTAGATGATCGTCTTCGTCCTGGGAACTCCTATCGTTGATTGTCTTCGTCCTGGGAACGCCTATCGTTGATCGTCTTCGTCCTGGGAACGCCTATCGTTGATCGTCTTCGTCCTGGGAACGCCTATCGTTGATTATCTTCGTCCTGGGAACTCCTCTCGTCGTTTAAGGATGTTCTCGTACAGTTGAATATTATAAATACTTCTTTCTTCGTCCTGGGAACGCCTTAATATGATTTCAGATCTTCGTAGTTTATACTCGTAGTCTTCTTCCTGGGATCGCCTTGTAGTACTCAAATCTTCTTATAAATAATAATTCTTCTTTATTTCCATAACTCTCTTCAAATCATTAATATTATTCCAGTTTACTATCATTTCTTATAATTCTTCAAAATATTTCACTAGTTATAAGTTCAATTTCTGCAGTCATAAAATGTCATGTCTTTCCTATTCGAAGTTCCTATATCAATTCCCTTTCGTTTTCTTCATTCCTTCCAAACAAAACTTTTATTAGCTAGCAATAATTTTTTTAAATCTTTTCCACCAATACCAGATTGTTTTACAAATATTCGTCATATAATATTATATGTCAACTGTGAAAATAACATTCTTATTCGTTACACAAATATCATTACTTGAGCAAGGAATTATTACATTCAAAGATATAAATACAAATTACTGATTTATGGTTCATAGAGAAATAAAATGTGTAGTGAAGTGAAATTATAAATATGCTACATTAATTTTGTTCATCCATCTTGTTATATGAAATTAACAAGTTTAGCCTTTATAGAATGCCCCTCCGAAGAATGTCTACATTGTGTATGGTGACACTATACACTGGAGGTATTCTTCCAATAACAATAATACACTATGGACAAAATAACACTTGAATACATATCATATTTAAATATTTACAAGAATTACATACAATTCACACTCAAATAATAAAACAACAAAACAATTCTCCATTTAATATGTACATGTTTTCTATTTTAAACATAGTTAAACAATTGTATCATAATTTTGTTTTGTTTCGTACTTAGTAACGTCATTAACCTTTCACGTTATACAAATATTATGCATTCATCTCATTAGTGTGTGTGTAAATAAGACAAACTTTCAAATAAACGATTACTTTGCCCCTCCAAACTTTAATTAATGGTATGTTTTTCAATAAGGCTGAAAATTTAATTCTCTATCATATTAGGGTCTTTATAAATTCTTAATTGGGTTACGTTGTAATGACCTATGATTTTCCTTGTGTCAAGATCTGCTAATTCATAACAATTTTCTCTTATAACCTTAGTTATGCGATAAGGACCTTCATATAATAAGAAAAGTTTCTTTGTAACTAATTCCCAAAATTGACTACTGTAATTAGTTCTCTTTAGTACTAAATCGCCGCAAGATAAATTAATTTTATTTGCAGGTTTCAGTCTTCTTCTGCGCGCGTCGGCGGCAGCTATTAAACGAGATTTTACCATGTTTTGATTTTCCTTTCGTGTTTCTTCCTCCTTAATTTCATTTTTAGGTTGGTATGATTTATTTAATCCGGGTTTGTCAGAAAAAGTTTCCTTATGTAAGGATAAAACTTCAAATAAACGTCCTTTTAATTTTTCGTCATTTAACGAGTTACCTACTGTAGCATTCTTCAAATCTGATTCCGAAGCTATTGAATCATTAATGTTACTACAACATGTTTGTTCTTCCCTTCTTTCCTTCTTTAACGTGCATAAACAATGATCAGTAAATTTCCAATTTTCCGAAGTGGTTGATGACGATCCGTCGTCATTAATAGTAACTAGACATCTTCTAAAATCTAATATAACATTGAATTTTGTTAGAAAATCAGTACCTAGAATAATGAGTTTCGACAATCTATTCACAATTAGTACTGGTACTAACTTAGTTGATCCAAGTCCATTTACTTCTAGTAATGTCTGTTTGTTGATGATTGTACTACATTTAGTCGTCACACCTAAGATCTTTAAGTTCGGTACTGGCAGAATAGGTAATTTTAATCCTGAACTTTCAATCATCTCGACGCAGTCAGAACTGATGCAAGAAATTTCAGCCCCACTGTCTAATAATACTGGTACTTTTACTCCGTTTATCATTAAAGTGATTTCAGGACATAAAGCTTCTTTGTCGTTAATAGCGGTTTCTTCATTTGTTTCATCGCTTAAAAATTCCCTGTCATTGTTATTTAAAATTATAGTGTGTAATTGTTTCGTATTGCTTCTCATAGACATATTCACCGTTTTTCCGCTATAGTTATTTTCGACTCCATTCTCTGGTTTTGGGTTAGATGTTCGGAGTCTATCCTCTCTAACCCTACTTAGTTTAACTGTTGTGCATTTTGGTTAGCCTCTGGCGAATGCCATATCGCGTTTGAATTAAACTCACGGTTGTTAAAACTCATTACATTACTTCCTCCTTGTCCGTTCGGATGTGTTGAATTTTCAAACGTAAGTTTGGTGTTTGGTCTCCATTCTGGTGTTTTAACTAAATTACATACGACTTGGTCCCTTGGTTTGTTTCCTTGTGTCGGAAATCTAGTATTTGTCTGTTCCTGTGACGTATTTTCAACGGTATTCGCATTTCGTGTCATCTGAGTCACCGCCCCTCCTGCGTTCTGTGTATCTTTACCATAGTCGTCATTCCTTCTCCAATTTCCCTTCATTTGTGCTCTTGAAAATTTATATCTCCTATCTGATTCCTGATAAAGGTTTCTATTATAATTCTGGTTACCATATTTCCAAAAATTCCTCCTATTGTATTGGTTTCTGTCATACCAGTTTCGTTTATAATTATCGAATCCAAATGTGTTAACTCGCGGTGGTCTCTATTCTCCTGTATTTTCAAATTTTCTTTGGTGCCAATTTGAATACAGAGGTACATTCGGTTTACTATTGTTACGATTTTCATTTGGTTCTCTACGTTCGTATGTTTCCCTGTTCGTCGTAGTTCTCTTCAACTTTTCGAGTTTGCCATACACTAAAAGTTGTTCTTTGAATTCGACAATATTTGAAAATTGTCTACCCGCAAACTGTAATTGATATTTAATAGGTAGTTGCGATAATATTAGTGCAACGAACTCCGCATCCTCCATTCTACAATCTAGATACCTGGTTCGTTCGTACATTTCACTAACATGTGCTTCTAAACTTTTATTTTTCTTGTCGAATTTTTCGACATGTAACTGGATCCTTAGATTACTCTGAACCCTAGTATTCCACAATTGTTGTGTGAATAGTTTTCTAAATGTTTCATACTCAGTAACAGTATCTTGTAACATTTCCCACCAAAAGAAAGCTGTGTTCTTTAAACAATGACTCACACATTTCAACTTATCTGCTTCGTGTAGTGCGAAAGTTTTGCAATATTCCTCGAATGCTCTCAAAAATCGCATAGGATTTTCAGTGCTAATTCCGGAATAAGTTGGTATGCTGTCTAACCATTTCTTAGCTGGATGATGAAAAGCTAATATCGGATCTGTTATAGCTTTTTGCATGATGCTATTATTCATGTCCGAACCTCGAATAATTCCTGCGGAATTAGTTAAATTAATAGTTTCCGGTATTGTAGTCTGTGAATGTATTACCTCTACTTCTCTATGATTTTTGACGGTATTTCGCAGCTGCATTTCTTTTTCTATTTCACCGATTCTTCCTTCTACTCCCTCAAATCTCACCTCATTTCGTCTGTTGGTCATGTCTAACTTTTCCTCGACTATAGTTACCGCGATATTTTGACATTTACTTTCACATTCTTTCAATTTTTCGTCTACTTTCTCTTCTACTTTAGATAGATCTCCTTCTATTCCTTCTAACCTATCACATACTATAGAAAATTTCCTTTCTGTGTCCGTTAACATTCTATTCATGGCTGTATTAATTTGCCTAATATTTTCTAATAGTTCCTGATTTTCCTGTTTACGTTTCTCTTCCGCTTCACGTATTTCTTGTTTACGTTTCTCCTCCTCTTCGCGCTTTTCCTGTCTACGTTTCTCCTCCTCTTCGCGCTTTTCCTGTATTCGTTTCTCCTCCACTTCGCGTTCTTTTTGTTCCCGTTTCTCCTCCGCTTCGCGCATTTCCTGTCTACGTTTCTCCTCCTCTTCGCGCTTTTCCTGTATACGTTTCTCCTCCGCTTCGCGTTCTTTTTGTTCCCGTTTCTCCTCCGCTTCGCGCATGAACTTAAATATTTGTTCCATTCCTGACATGTTAGTTTCCCTTATTCTCGTATCTACTTCGCCTATTTGCGGTGTTGGTACGTCGCCCTGTCTAATGTTACTGTCTATTTCAATTTGATCTGTGTTTTCAGATGGATCTGTTTCTGATGTAGCCCTTGAATTATTTCCCCTCAAGAAATAAGTGTTCCTGTTTTCTTCTGACATCATGTATGTGGGATCTATAAACTTGAGTTAAAATTTTCAGTTTGTTGTAGTCTATATACTTCGTGCTAATCCTTTGATTTATGGTCCCACGTTGTGGTAGCCAATCTGAAACGGGCCTTAGCTATCAAATTATTTATTATTTCTAATAAATATATTTAATTTGATAAGACTCGAAAGTACTGTAAACCGTCACTATGTTTACAGTTTTTTCCTTTTCCTTTTTTTTTATGAGTTTATGAGTGCAAAATTGATGTAATTTATTTAAAAGGTTTTATGTTAAAAACAGTAAGAGGAAGATGTGAATAGAGAGCCTCAAATCTAATTAATGATGCTATTGCAAAGCTATTTTATCTATGCATTTATAAAACCATTACTATATTTTAGCGCGGTTTAAATTCTCGTTATTCCTACTTGCATAAGTCTGTGGATTGTCAATTCCAGCTTTGGTTAGTTCATCTATGGTTGCTATAAACAGGTATTCGTTCGATAGTGGTTTTTGGAATATGGATTTGTAAAAAAACAAATAAAATAAGAAAAAAATTATCTGGATAGGAAGATACGTACTGAGTGAGGGTCGTACTTCTCTTTACATTTCCGTTCAGCTCACAAGAAGAGACTACAGCGGAGTTCCGTTATTTTGGTAGACGTCAAGTTGGGTTCATGAAATTCTGCATTAATTTGTAGAATTATGGATTTTCCGAACTTCAAGAATGAACTTACTTTTCGGTTGATATCTACATTCATGACCATCCTGGGTTCGAATCTTCGTACTTTCCATCCCTGAAGGACGATGGTCGGAGCCGTCAGTCGCTGTCACAAGAATTCTGAGGCCTGAGTTCCCGTCACAACCATGACAACCATAAATCCAAGGTTCCATGTGGTCTACGTCGGTGAGATCGTTTCAAATTAATTATAAAGACTTTTCAGGATCAGAGGAGGATGCTGGACTGTCGTCATCTAATTTTACAACTAGAACAGTAGTATTCGTAGTTTTCAGCTGGTCGAAAACGTCCTTGTCTCTGGTTACCGCTACCCAGATGCCCAGTGCTGCAGAGTTCGCAGTGTCTCCGAACAACTGAACTAGACGTAAGGTTACGTGAATCGAGACATTACTAGTATGAAATACCTTAACTTAGATTTTGGCTCTCTAGGAATATATGTCCGCATACAGATAACTATCACTGATATAGTATATATGAGACTATTTGATTACCTAAATAGATGTCATTTATGTTCGCTTGTTCTGTTAAGTCAAGGTAATAATAAAAAAAACTAATATTTTGGAAGGTATAACTAGTTACGTCAAAATTCCTAACCTTTGGCATTACTTTTAAAATATATATATAATTAGGCGCCCAATTGCAATAATTAAATATACCACGTTCTACAGTACTTATACTCGTTCTGGAGTATTTATATGATAAGAACAAAAGAACGAATCATTTAATTTAATTTGTGGGCGCCAACAACTTCTACGAAGTTGTAATAATGAATAATCATTACAATTACTTCTATTTTAATTAATTTGTAATACACACCATTAATTAAAATATCTTTTTTTATTGTCCGGACTATTCAGGGGTAGAGTTGGGTATATCGTGGAAAAATTCGTAAAACCTTGGATTAGATTGTATACAACGAATTTGTGAATTTTAACTTAAGTTGTCTCTAACTTTAGCAATCTGGTATTGTAAAAGATTTAGTAAGGGATTTCAAGTGATCTTAATTATTCCCGATTGTCAGTTTTGCAAGCTAGTAAATGTGGTGACATTCATTCATCATTATATAACCGACCTGTTATTATAGTTCCGTGGTAACGAACTATGCGTTACTAGGTTTGACTTCTTTCAGCCAGGACCTCAGCAATGAATCTTCTGCATCTTCATCCTTGGCACGCCCATTCGCTGTCTTGTACCTTCGTCCTGGGAACGCCTAGTATTAACGAGTAGTTTTCGTCCTGGGAACGCCTTTCGTTGTTTCAAACTTCGTCCTGGAAACGCCTCTAGATGACCATCTTTGTCCTGGGAACGCCGGTGGTTGATCGTCTTCGTCCTGGAAACGCCTATCGTTGATCGTCTTCGTCCTGGGAACGCCTATCGTTGATCGTCTTCGTCCTGGGAACGCCTCGCGTTGATCGTCTTCGTCCTCGTACAGTTGAAAATTAGAAATACTTCTTTCTTCGTTCTGGAAACGCCTTAATATGATTTCAGATCTTCGTAGTTTATACTCGTAGTATTCTTCCTGGGATCGCCTTGTAGTACTCAAATCTTCTTATAAATAATAATTCTTCTTTATTTCCATAACTCTCTTCAAATCATTAATATTATTCCAGTTTACTATCATTTCTTATAATTCTTCAAAATATTTCACTAGTTATAAGTTCAATTTCTGCAGTCATAAAATGTCATGTCTTTCATATTCGAAGTTCCTATATCAATTCCCTTTCGTTTTCTTCATTCCTTCCAAACAAAACTTTTATTAGCTAGCAATAATTTTTGTTAAATCTTTTCCACCAATACCAGATTGTTTTACAAATATTCGTCATATAATATTATATGTGAACTGTGAAAATAACATTCTTATTCGTTACACAAATATCATTACTTGAGCAAGGAATTATTACATTCAAAGATATAAATACAAATTACTGATTTATGGTTCATAGAGAAATAACATGTGTAGTGAAGTGAAATTATAAATATGCTACATTAATTTTGTTCATCCATCTTGTTATATGAAATTAACAAGTTTAACCTTTATACTTGGATTCCGCTATTTTGTTATCTGCGATTTTATTTTCTAAAACTTACCGCAATTTTGAAAATATGATGTCACTGTTGTAATTTTCGTTACGACCGCCATATTAAAAATGTTTTTTTAATGCTAGAAAATAAGGACAATTTTATTCAATTAAGAAAAAAATTAACATAATAAAGTTATGCCATCTTGGATTATGACAATTTGAAATTAAAATCCGTAATTACTATCGGAAATAATTGGGAAAAATTTAAACTTGAGAAAAAATTAAATAAATTTTAATTTAAAAATGCACTTACATAATGAAGTATTCGGTTCGAACCCAGCGAGAAAAAAAAAGTGGCGATGGTTCCTTCCTCCATGGAAGCTACTGGCAGACATTCCTCCCACCACTAATGGTAAGGTTTATACATTGCCAGCTAGTATGATGTCATTACTGCCATCTTGTTTACATCTGCTGGAGGCCGCCATTTTGTATTCGTCAGCTGGAGGCCAACATCTTGATTTCGTCTGCTATAGGGCGCTACCATCATGTCATTTTAATTTTTACCCACTAGAGTGCAGGAATTATTTATTGCCAGGATGCCCACCATCTATACATTTGGTCACTGTCTTGGAAATATGTAATTGTATAGCTAAAAATTTGGGGAAAATTGCAAAATTCATTTTAAAAATCGGCAATAAATATACTGAATGTTTCAATCAATTCCTGTTCTCTGTTCGATACTTGATCGATGCAAAAAAAATTAATTTGATGTAAAAATACTTATTCAATAAATAAAATAAAAACTCCTGAAAGCAGCTTAAATTCCTCTACTACCAGTCTCCAGTAAACCGATGACATATTGACCGCCATCTTGAAAATGCATAATAAGCAACCTAGAAATTCGAAAAATTAAAAAATTAATCAAAAAATTACTCATTAATTTACTGATTGAATTGATGGATTGCTTTCCTTGCTCCAATCCTTCATCGTTGAAAAAAAGGTTTATTTAATTTAAAAAAAATTAGGTTCAAGGAATTAAACAAAAAAATTACAAACCAAAAATTTATTACACAAATCCTACACTACTGCAAGAACACTTTGCTAGAGTTAGCTATCTAATAAACATTTAGTTCTCCATTGGCTTGAACTGACTAATTCTCAGCTCCAAACGGTTTACCGAAGACATATATAAGCCAGATCCTTTTCCTATAAGTAGGTATAGATATAAGTACCTTTTCTTCCCAACAGAGTTTCTCGGTAATGTGTTCAACAGACTGCTTCACATTGTCGAAATTGTAAATGGGAGTATTCAGTGACTTGAAAACGCACTTCTTCACTTGGTACGTGAATGGATATGGTTTACCATACAAGCAATCCAGCCGTAAGTTATGTTTAAAGGCCCGTAAGTCGATACTTCATCAGTAAGCTGATTTATAATATTCTGCCTGATATCGTCAAGAAAAGAACAATTGTCTTTGCTTCCAACTGTCTTTGCTCCAACAGACTTTACCTCAAACTGTCTTTGGCTGCAACAGTCTTTAGCTTCAACTGTCTTTGCCTCCATCTGTCTTTGCTCCAACAGACTTTACCTCAAACTGTCTCTGGCTGCGACAGTCTTTAGCTCCAACTGTCTTTGACTCCAACAGTCTTTCGCACCAACAGTCTTTGGCTTTAAATGTCATTGGTTCCAACAGTATTTGGCTTTAAATTTCATTGGCTACAAAGGACATTGGCTCAAAGAGTCTTTGACTCCAAAAGTCAATGTTCCAATGATACAACAGCAACAAGTGCTCCAACAGCTCCAATTGCTCCAATTGCTCCAATTGCTCCAGGTAATGCACAGACCTTCTCTTCAGGGAATCCGCAGGCCAGCCTTACGGATGCGCGTAACCCCGCCGGGAGACCTCTTCCTTACCATGAACCTTTGATATCGATGGCGGGTGGCAACCACTCCACAAAGATCTTGCAGGCAGAGCGCTAAGGAAGTAGGCTATGCCGAGTACAGCGACGGGAGAGCATAGCTCTTCATCCTCAAGGTAAACGCCTTGCCGCAGTATCTACAGCAATGTATTTTTTTGATACAGCTACAGTCAACGAACCAGGATACATGTTAGCTTCTGCGACTAATGCCAAATGCAAACTTAAAGTTTTACATTGGAACAATTACTTAAATAGGAATTTTTGCTAATCTTTCATTAGCTACATATATTTATCTAATACAAGTTGTATTAGGTGATGTGATGTCTGGCAGCTGAGTGGTGGCCCGGTGCGGCCACTCACACCAGGTACGTTCGCGTCCCTGGCTTCAAAATCCAGTCCTGGATAAAAAAAAAACAAAGCGGACCACTAGTCCAAGTGCTCAAACCCACGAATAGTAGACTCTTTTCTACTCTGTCCAACTCTTCAGTCAAGCCATCCTCTGTCTCCTGTATTCTCCTACACTTAACGCACTGTGTCCAGGGTCCCTGTGTCTGTGCAGGTTTTTCCTGGACACAACCTAACTAGCAGTTAAGCCTTGATTTAAGAGTGAGGATAGTTAGTCATGGCACCAATCGCTGCCATGGCTGGTCAATCCCCTCCTAGCACACGATTGAAGCGACACTCTCCCTGCATGTCTGATCCCAGCATGACTAGGCGTATAGGCTTCGGCCTGAGACGCATCCGGACCCTCCAAAATACACTTAGTTTTAGTAAGGTTGGAAAAAAATAACCTTTCACGAAAACTGTGCGTTAAAATTCGGCCTTGAAATTAAGTTCCATCGCACCAAATAAAAAGTTTATCTTCAAAAAGTGATAGTATTTTAATAAGTGAAAATATTCATTAATAAGTGAAAATATTCATGTTACGGAATATTTTGTGGTGTTTATGTCCTTGTTGACAACAGCAATTTTTTGCTTAATTTTGTGTTTTTTTGTTGTTTTTTTGGGTATTTTTATTTATTTATTTATTTATTACTTTATATATATATATATATATATATATATATATATACTAGCTGCAGTACCCGGCTTTGCCCAGCTGAACACCGGGTGAAATATTGTCCGCGAGTTACAGCAAAATGGATAGCGATATGTCCAGTGTGTTGGACATTAAGAAATGACACATAATTACTGTTTGTGCATCTGTGACCTATGAATTTCTGTTTACCCAGGGCGATCGGTTGAAAGGTTTAGAAGTTGATGTGCTACAGCGCCATATAGCGGCGAGTTACAAAAAAAAATGGATGATAAAAACACTTCGATGTGCCAACTTTCATGGCGATCGGTCAAACGGTGTAAGAGTTTATCGACGTCATACATACCAAAATCCAATTATATATATTCTTATATTTCGAAATTTTGTGGCTTTCACTTTTGCGAAAAGTGGATGTTCAGGACCTCGAATGGTTTGGAACACTCCATCTCGAAAGAAATATTTGAAATTCCTGAAATTGTCTTAATTTTGGCGCTTGTCCCCAGAGGGGGAGGGGTTATTTTGAGGACCCTGAATGACAGGGAAACACTTAAAATCGAAACAGAATGATTTTTGTAATTTTCTAAATTTTGGGGCTTTGACCCCTATGAAAAGGGGGGGGGGGGGGTGATGTTGAAGACCCCGAATGGCTCGTAAACACTCCAAACCGAAAGAGAATAGGTTTTCGAATGTTTGGGAAATTTTTTTATCATTGGGTCTTTGACTCCTTGTGGGGGGAGGGTAGTTTGAGGATCCCGAATGGCTCGGAAACACTCCAAATAGTAAAAAAGTATACTTAAATTAAAGAATTTTTTGAAATTTGTCGTAATTTTGGAGTTTTGCACTCCCCCCCCCCCCTCTCCCACAAAATTGGGTGCGAAGTCGACTTTGGGTAAAAGTTCCACCATGCCCCGGACACTTTAGTTCGTAATGACTTAATTTTAATACAACTTTCTCCAATTTTTCAAAATTTTGTGGCTTTCAGGACCTCGAATGTTTCGGAACACTCCATCTCGAAAGATTATATATTTGAAATTCCTAAAATTATCGAAATTTTGGGGCTTTTTCCCAGAAGGGGGGCAGGGGGTTCTAGGACCCTGAATGGCTCGAAAACGCTTAAAATCGAAAGAGAAAATTTTTTAAAAATTTTAAACTTTCGAAATTTTGGGGCTTTAACCACCTGGGGGGGGGGGGGGGGAGGGGGTGATGTTGAGGACCCCGAATGGCTCGGAAACACTCCAAATCGAAAGAGATATAAAGGAAAACTTATTACCTACCTATGAATAAGATTCTAAATAAATTAATAAATAACTCTATGTTTAAGAATTTACGTACATACATAATATTAAACTTCAAACTATACACACCAAAAAAACTAAGGATGTTTGTGAAACTATTTTTTATTTGTCATAATGTTTAAAACATTTGTAGGATTGGTTGATATGTAAAACTGTGGTGGCCATATTCCGCTTATCCAAAGCAGTATAGAAATTAATATAGATATCACTCCCTGAACACACCACAAATCTTTGAATTAAGTAAAAAAAAAACCACATAGTCCAAAATGAAACAAAATGTATAAATAACAACTAATTTGTCAAAAAAATTTATTACATATTTGTGTAAACTATAGTCGTCATGGCACAATGGTCGAGTAGCCTGATGTGCTTGAACTTCGACGATTTGGTATAGCATCGTCGAGCGTGGTCACAACTAAGTTGGGTGACCATGATATTTAGTTATAGAAACTTTTTTTTCCGACTTTTCCGGTGGATTTTCCCAAACTTTTATTTCATATAAACACTCTTCTGTTAAGATGCAATGTTCTGTAAAAATTTCAATCCAAACTATCGTATACTTTCCGAGTTTTGCGGCCAAATACATACGGAAGCTAAATTTATATATATATATATATATATATATATATATATATATAGTTTTTCTTCAACAGAAAAAGTTCTTAGCAATGGCGTATGTCCAAAAACTTACATCAAGTTCAATAAATTAAGTTGAAAACATAATTTACGTCTATTTATCACGCTCGATTTTTTAAAATAATTTTACGTTAAATTTCGTGTCTGTGTTTCGTATTATAAGTGCACTAGCTGCAGTACCTGGCGTTGCCCGGGCTGGACTCAGGGTGAAGAGATTGTCTTCTTAACTTGATTTCAAATGTGCGAAATAATTTCTATCACTGGCAGAACCCGGCAGACGTTCTGCCAGTGTATAGTTATTTAACTCAATATATCTAAAAATAGACGGTCTTTATGTAACATAGACTCTATAAATCACTATAGAAAAAGTGGAAAAATTAAAGTTTACTGATATTGAAAAGATTCCATTATCTAGATAATGCTCGGCTTGCGTTGCAGTGTCTCATTTAATTTTGTTTTGTAATTTGTTTGAAGTACATAGGTAGCTACACATATACAAAGCATCTATCTATAGAGCTCTCTAAATAAATATCTATATCTATTTCTATATCTATTTGTCTATACATATATTTCTGTTTTTAACTCTATATGTACTCTAACTCTACATGTACCTATATTTCACACTATATCGCTCCTCTATATACCAATCTACCTCTCTATATATGCATCTATAGAGCTCTAAATTTCTCTTTATCTAACTCAATTTCATTCTCTATATCTCGCCCTACCTTCCGCTACCACTCTGTCTACCTTTTATATTTAATTCAATTTAATTGTGTCACGCGTGCGCACTCGTACCACGAAAACAGACTAACTGTCGCTATGCAAAATGAAATAAAAACATTTGTTGAAACGACTCTCGGGCTACCTATTGTTTATATCGCACACGAATAGAATTTTCGCTGTTAGAAGTTTATTGAATTCAATTATGTGAATTATCGCAGTTTCTATTTAATTCATCTAAATTCTATAAAGAGTGTACACTCATACAACTAAAACACACGAACTGCCACTAAACTATATGAAAAACACACATTTGTTGAAACTATTCGCTCGCCACCTATTGTAAATGGTAGAGGAACGCATGCGGAATAAACGAACGAATATTCAAGACGTGACGGACGCCCCAAACGATAGCGCGTTTAAAATTCAAGGCAACGCCATCTATTGACGAAGTTCAAAACTGAACTGTTAGGCGCAGTTCATACTGAAGCGATATAAGATAACCGATATATGGTAAGGGATATGTCGCGCGATATATTGCTAGGAAGGTTATGACAGCATGCGATAAATCGGCGCGACTTGGGCGATAGAACTGTTGCGGGAAGACAATTCTCACTACTTCAGTTACAAGTATGAGCTCAAGTGAGGAAGACGTTGTATTGGCTTATTGGTAAAGGCGTAGAATCAGAAGAAAAAGAAAATACTGGGTACATCCCTACAATCTTACCAACGTGCACTATAGCTCGGCTGTTGTTTCCAGAGAACTGTCTCAGCATGAATCAAAATTCAGGGAGTTTTATCGAATTAAAACCTGAAAACTTTCATTTTCTGAAAAGCCTAGTGTCACGAAATCTTGAAAAAAAAAAAAGACACACACTTCAGGAAGGCTATTTCTCCAGATGAAAAACTTCTGATTACTATAAGGTAAGAAGTTATGATAATAAATAGTAGTATTAATAAAATTAAGAAATTTTATTTGTATATATTTTTACAAATTGTACCAATCAGTTACACTTTCTTGCGGCTGTGGGGTAACCGAATTGATTTCTGAAGTCGTTGCAATATTGCTCATGTGAGACAGTTTGTAAGGTGTCATGATGGGAAGACGCACTCCATACAGAAGGGCTGGAAGCAACTGAAATACTGGATTCCACACTCTCTCGTTCGTCCTCCTCTAACAACGTATGTAAGAGAGACATTGTTTGTATTTTGAAAGTCCTGTTACGATGCAAGCTAAGGTTTTTCAGATCAGGCAAAAGAGAAAGAAGGAAATGCTGCTCAGCATCTTGGTCACTTTTATTAACAGAATTGTTCATGTTCATCCATTCTATAAAAGCATCGTCGACTTTGTCTTTTCCCTTCCGTTTTTTATATGTTTGACTTGAGCTTTTACGAGAGGGTTTTTCGATTAATTGCACAGAAGAAGCTTCATCAGGCATTTTCTCTTCAACATATGTCTCACTTTCATAATTTTGATTAGTTTTGGGCTCCTCTTCTGAAGTATCTTCAACGTGAAGATTGCCGGGTGTATCTCCTCCTTTCAAATATGGTTGCAGAAAAGCTAAATGCTTAGTCAAATAACAAATTTTCTTTGAATTCTGGCTAGCCCCAGACTTTGGTCGTCTCAGCGATCGCACATATGCTGTTCTGATGTTCTTCCAACCATCGCGACAGTTCTTTTCTAAAAAAAATTAAAAAAGTTAGACAATAATAGCATTTATTTTTAAATTTTGTTTATTACAATTAAAACACATGTATTACACAACTATTTACGATTTAAAACCCTCAATTTATTGAATGCATTTTCTTTCCAGGTATATCTATTAACTGGAAGCAGCTTTCAAGATCTTTCCTTGCAGTTTTACAGAGGTAAATCAATTATCAGTTACATAGTGCATTCGACTTGTGCTGCTATATGGTCCCATTTACAACCGCTATATATGCCACAACCAACAGAGGAAACTTGGAAGCAAATATAAAAACGTTATTATGAGTTATGGAATTTACCTAACTGTATTGGTTCTCTTGACGGTAAACATTTCCGCATTCAGTGTTCCCCTAATACAGGGTCTACAGATTATAATTATAAAGGGTTCTTTTCAATAGTTCTAATGGCTTTGTCTGACGCAGATGGAATGTTCACCGCAATAGATGTTGGCGACTATGGACGGAATAGTGACGGTGCTGTGTTTCACAAATCAACAATCGGCAAATTATTGCAGGATAATAAATTGAAAATACCACAAGCAACTGCCTTGCAAGGCGAGGCAAAGGACGATCCTTTTCCGTTCTACTTTGTGGCAGATGAAGCATTCTCTCTCCAGCATAATATGATGCGAACCTTTCCAAAAAAAAAAAACCGTATTAAATGATGCAAGGCGAATATTCAACTTTCGACTTTCAAGAAGCATAAAATGTGTTGAATGCAGTTTTGGAATACTAACGTCAAAATTTCGTCTATTTGACCGACCAATTTATATAAACAGAAGTAACGCTGTTCAGACCATTAAAACAGCATGCGTTCTTCATAAATTTATACGCAGACTAGAAGGAAAACCTTATGTTCCACAGCAATTTAGTATGTGTTCTGTGGTACCAGCATTATCAGATAACAGTACGTTGAGTGAAAACAAGAATTGGAACGCAGCAAATCGCTTAAGAAATAAACTAGGTGAATACTTTCTGAAACCAACGGGTGCAATCCCTACACAATGGAGATGTGAAGGTTTACAAGACCCAGCCAGTTAGTAAAACAAATTCTTTATATACCTGTATGTACTTCAAATAAAATTACGAACATTTAAAATAAAACTGTAGGGTGTACCTTATGTTAACTTAAAATAATTTTAAATTTTAATTCTATCACGGTAATGAAAATTTACATTGAAACTACATTGTCGTAAATGATAAGTAATTCTGTCAATGTGAACCATAATTAATCTCTGAATTATAATTTAATTACTTTTTCATGTGTCACAGTTTATATATATATACATTTATGACTTAATAACATAACAATTCGATTACTTACTTGTCTTTCATAATAAACAAATACATAAACAATGTATTTACCTGTGTCTTTTATTTCTGATGCAATTTCCCTCCATGCAGCACTCGTCACATCTGTCTTACTGTATGCAGCAATGGAATAATTCCAGATGCACTGATGAGCGTTTACCAAATTAATGAAAAGAATTACAGAATTGTCTTCTCTTCTTCCCGTCATGTTCGTAGCTCGAAATATCGTACGAGACTAATCGCTGAAGCGACCAGCAAGCGGTACTTCGAGCGATATGTCACCCTCGATATGTTGTGCAATCGCGCGGCTGTGAACCTTTTTTATCGTCTCCCTTTATATTTCAAGTATTTGTCTGTGCGTGTCGCTTATCGTATATCGTTCACGATATATCGCTTATGGTATATAGCCTTAGTGTGAACGGCGCCTTAGTGTTGTTAGTTCGCTAGCCGCCAAGAGCTCCACTAAGCCGACGGGTCTCGCCAAGGAGATGGATATGGAGTTGCTAGACTTCACTATATAGTGTGGTGGCTTAGAGCCAATATTTGTCAGAATCGTGACCTGCTGGATTAAAGCGTCAGATTTTGTACAGCTCATATATACACTTGGTACTACCAAACTATGGGGTGGTGCCCGATTTTTGGGTCCGCCATCTTGAAATACGATGCCATTTTGGTTTTCTCCCAAATTTTTCGTCACTCGTTAAAAAACTGCTGAATATCGCCCTAACTGTCGGGTTTTTTGGCAAAACATGTAGGCATATGTTTTATTAACAATTCAATTTTTTACAATTTGAGCCCAAGAATGTCTTTGTAGGTTGAATATTTCGCGACAAATAAATTATTTAACTTTAATTTAGTTTTAAAATTTTTGTCATTCGTCCAAAAATAACTGTATTGCACCCAAACTGTTGGGTTTATGGCAAAACGTGTAAGCATGTGCTTTATTAACAATTAAATTTGCTGCAATATAAGCCCCTATTATCTTTGTAGGTTGAATAGTTTGTGAGAAACAAATTTTCAAACTTTTATTTCATTGTCAATTTTTTTACTTGCACCGAAAAATAACACCAACAGTTCATGGTACTAACAACTTTTTAATTTTGATTAAATATTCAAAATTGATGTGTTTAATTGCTTATAATATTTAAAATTTTCAGTCCTTTCTTAAAATTTTGCGCTAAACATTTTGTAAGATACAAGTTTCTAATAAAAATGTCTAATATTTAATCTTTTTGGAAAGGTCTTTTAAGAAACTTTATTTGCTTGTTTCAGAACTGCAGTGGATCAAAAATAGTATACCCATCCTCCAGAAAGTAAAGATAGAAACTGATGATGTAGTGGCCTAGGGTGGCCTGGGGTGCTTATCATGCATCTCGTCAAACTGAGGCTAATGTTATACCTGGTATAACATCCCTTTTACCTTTGTTCGAAGAAAAAGCTGCAAGCATAACCATGGTAAAACATGGCATGGATATTGTAAGAGCTATTACCGAAAGCTGCAATCCGAGCCAGGTTCCAGTCATTGCCGTCGATCAACCAATATTCGCCTTAGCTAAGTACGTTCAGTGGCGTTGGCCAGAAATGTATGGAGAAGATAAGTATGTTGTAATGATGGGTGGACTTCATATTGAGATGGCTATGTGGAGTATGGTTGGTGATCTGCTGCAGGATTCTGGATGGATAGAATTTCTTACTGAAGCCAAATTTGCATCATCCGGAATGGCCAATTCTTTCTTAACGACATCGCATCTTACTAGAACAAGACACGCACATCAAGTAACAGCTCTTTCTTTGGCAGTGCTTCAGGACAAAGAATTCAAATCTTTACCTGGACCACATGATGACGAGGCTTTTGTACAGTGGAAGAAAGACATGATTGGAAGAAACCCTACATTTGAGTTCTGGAATCTGATTTTGGAACTAGAACTCAAAGTTTTGATGTTTGTACGTTCACACCGTCAGAGAAACTTCCCTCTTTATGTTGAAGTTATGGAACAATTAGTCCCTTGGTTTTTCATTTTAGATCACATAAATTATGCCCGTTGGCTTCCCATTCACATTAGAGATATGAAGTGTATTCCAGATAACATCAAAGATCAGTTTCAGAGCTGTTGGTCTTTTCCGAAGACCAGCAGGGCATTTTCAAGCATGCCTTTGGACCAGGCACACGAACAAAATAACAAGATGGTCAAAGTTGCAGGTGGTGCAGTTAGTCTGATGGAGAATCGAGATGCTTTTAGAAGGTGGATGGTTTCGGGTCCTGAAATTTCACGTATTTTGAATGAATTTGAAGACATCACAGAAGAGTCCAACACCGATGATAAAAATCATGAACATGGCTTTTCTACACAAAAGACAGTCAAAGATCAAGTCAACAATTTAGTTGAATGTATCTCATCAAAGTTCAACCCCTTCCTTGAATGTGACGAACTAATAAACATTTACAATCACGACTGTGTCGGAAAGGAAATGGTAAGCGAGCTACGCATAATGCTGGATACTGCAACAAACCAATATTCAGCATATGTAAAAGATGATATCATCGATAGGACAGTTTAAATAAACAGACCACTCAAAAAGAATCATGTAACACTCTTTCAGCAACCTGGACGTTAGTGCACAACGAAATAAATGTGATATGAGCACTGACTTGAAACGTGACTATGGACTTTTCGCTTAACTGTTTGTAGCATGCCAAGTGCGTCAAAGTGATCTTTCCGAGTTCTTTTCTCACGGAAACCACCCATGGCCTCCATCTATAAGTAAACATGGAAATTTGAGACTTACAAGCGATAAGTCAGATTTGCTGTCTTGCCTTCCTCCTAGCAAAAATCTTGAACCACCTAAGTTTGATGTCAAAATATTTGATGGACCTTGCATTGTACATACACTTCCTAGATATGAGGCAAATACTTTTGGAGACTATTATTGTGATATCGTATTCTTACCATGGATCGATAATCAACTTAATGACTGTTCCAGAATAGATGTTGTATGGGACACTTACAAAAAAGACAGCCTGAAAGGAGCTACCTGTGCTAAGAGAGGGAAGGGAGAAAGTAGAAAAGTAACAAGAGAAACTAAACTTCCTAAAAACTTTGTTATATTCCTTCAAAATTCAGAAAACAAAACTGAGCTCTTTGCCCTACTAAGTGATACAATCTCTATGCACAATATACAAGAAGATAAGCATTTGTTCATCACGCATGGTAAATGTGTCATTTATAAAACCAGTGGTACGCCCATGCCCGAAACTGATCACGAAGAGGCTGATACCAGAATGTGCCTTCATATACTGGATGCATTACAAAAAGGTGCAACTAACATCCTTATAAGCACTGTGGATACAGATGTGATTGTAATACTAGTAAGCATATTTTTCAAGCTACTTACTTACAAACCTCATTTTCAACTGTGGGTTGCATTCGGTAATGGTAAAAATTTCCGATATTATCATATAAATGACATTTGCCAAGAGCTTGGAGAAAACAGGTCACAAGCATTATCATTTTTCCATGCATTTACGGGATAAGATAACACATCTCAATTTGCTGGTAAAGGGAAAAAAAACCGCATGGAAAACACGGAATGCATACCCTTCAGCTACTGAAGGATTTATTTTTCCTGCAAAACATCCTTATACGCCAGTTGATAATAAAACAAAGGAGTTTTAACTCATAGAGAGATTCACATGCATCATGTACGATGGCACCACAGAACTCGGTGGATTAACAAGGTGAGACAGGATGTGTTTACACAAGGAAGACAAGTTAAGATGATGCATCAAGGCGCGTTTGCTTCCGCACTGTTTTTTTTCCCATGATTGGTGTGCTGGCGGTAGACATGCACCTGGTATAAAGCCAGCCATCCATGAAACACAGGCAATGCTACGAAGTTTAAACACACAAGTAAGCTTTTCACGAAAAGAACATGACTCCAGAGGCTTAGAAAAGTCGCCTTAGTATTTGTAAAGAGGCCGGAATGCATGAAATTTTAACACTTGAACTGCGTTCTCGTTGGACCACAGTCAGCATCTGGCTAAATAGTTTGAAATCGTTTCAGTATACACCTAATCCAGCTAATTTTGGATGGAAATATAACGAAGAAACTTGGCAACCGATCTGGATGTCCATACCCGAAGCGAGTAACAGTTGTAGAGAATTTATAAAATGTGGTTGTAAGGTTGAACCCCTCTGTTCTAACAGTTGTTTTTGTAAAAAGGCCGCACTTGCCTGCACTGCTCTTTGTCACTGCAAAGGCCATTGTGGATAGTGGAATTGTGAATGAACTGTAAGCATCTTTATGTTAAAATATAAACATTTCAAATATTATCAATGTAACATTACAGCTCAGATATTTGTCGTATTGCAGGTGCCCAAATGCATGATCTAGCTATTTTTTATGAGTGTACACTTATTTATACTTCTTTCAACCACATTGCAAGTTATTGGAGAAATGTTTAATTTGAACACTAACTGCATTTTATATTATCAGAAAAAATCTCAATTTTGTGGTTCACTGCAATGACCTATAAATAATTAAAATCTAAATAACTTATAATTATATAGAAAAACATTGAAGCTATTACATCTGTTTTGTGGATTTCTTCATTGTTAACCCTACAGTTGGGGTTACAGTTGGTGCTATTTTTCGGTGCAAGTAAAAAAATTGACAATGAAATAAAAGTTTGAAAATTTGTTTCTCACGAACTATTCAACCTACAAAGATGGTAGTGAACTCATATTGCAGAAAATTTAATTGTTAATAAAACACATACTTACACGTTTTGCCATAAACCCAACAGTTTGGGTGCTATACAGCTATTTTTGGACGAATGACAAACATTTTAAAACTAAATTAAAGTTAAATAATTTATTTGTCGCGAAATATTGAACATAAAAAGACATTCTTGGGCTCAAATTGTAAAAAATTGAATTTTTAATAAAATATATGCCTACATGTTTTGCCAAAAACCCGACAGTTAGGGCGATATTCAGCAGTTTTTTAACGAGTGACGAAAAATTTGGGAGAAAACCAAAATGGCGTCGTATTTCAAGATGGCGGACCCAAAAATAGGGCACCACCCCATAGTTTGGTAGTACAAAGTGTATATATGAGCTGTACAAAATCTGACGCTTTAATCCAGCAGGTCACGATTATTCCGCTAAGCCACCACACTAATAGGTTCGTACGGCAGACATAGCTAAATGACCCACACTCACTATTTGTATGTCTACGACCTATGATTTTTTTCTGTTATAAAAATCAATTTATCACACTTTCAATCCAATATGGAGGGAATTTCACAGGAATATTTAGCCTATGTGTTAATCCGGGTAATAAACTATCTGTGTGCCAAATTTAATTCAAATCCGTTCAGCCGGGTTTGCGTTATTGAGTAACATCCATCCATCCATCCATCCATCCATCCATTCATCCATCCATTCATCCATCCATCCAACACATCCATCCATCCATCACATCCATCACATCCATCCATCCATCCACCCACCCATTGATCCATCCATCCATCCATCCATCCATCCATCCATCACATCCATTACATCCATCCATCCATCCACCCATTGATCCATCCATCCATCCATCCATCCATCACATCCATCCAATCCATCACATCCATCCATCCATCCATCCATCCATCACATCCATCGAATCCATCACATCCATCACATCCATCCATCCATACATCAATCCATCCATCAATCAATCCATCCATCCATCCATCCATCCATCCTTTCACATTTATAATATTAGTGGGATTTGCAACACGAGAACACATGACTTGCTCGTTACTGAGGTTCGATGTGACACATCTATGGCAAGTACTGAAAGACGTTTTTTTTTCCCTTTATACAAACATTCTAGTTTGTGATTGGTTGATTTTTGGGCCCCGAGTAGCTCGATCGGTGTTGCATTAGTGCGCAACTGTTTCTGTTACAGAACACCTATTTAACGTACCCATCGGGCCTAATTGTTCTTTGAAAAGTGCACCTCTCACTGTCAGCCATTTTCTCGAACTTACGAACAGTTACAAGGCTCCTCACTGATTCGCGGATGCGGTCTTTCGTGCATTCTTGTGGCCTTTGAGTGATTCGTGGGATTTGTAGTAAAAATTTAAGGATAGTCTGTTGCTTAACCAGCTTTTTGCAATAAAAACCCAATGATTTTTTTTTTCCAATTTCCGAGAAATGACCAACTTGAACGTGTAATACTGGAAAAAATTACTTGAAAATATTGTGGCAACAATTTGTAAACGTAAACAAACAACTAACGAAAAAGCATTAATTTTGTTTGACACTCCATGTTGTGCAAGTGACGAAAGAATTCGGATATCCTTTCAAGGCATGTGAACTTGTAACTATAATATTTTATTGTGAGTCTGCATGGGTGAAAGACATATCCTTAATATTTGGAAACAGCAAATCTACTTAGTAAAACTCTAGCACTTACTGACCGATAGACAACGTTGGCCTACGACCTAAACCGGTGAACCTAGAGTCTTACAATTTGGAAGAAATATTCTTCGAGAACCCTAAGGGTGCACTAATGAGGTTTTTTTTCTAAAAAATTTAATCTGTAAAGGGGTGAAAAGGTATGGTTTAGGGATTCTGAAACCAAATACCACTAAATGACACACTCACCACGAATTCTCAGGACGCTACAGACTTGAAATTCGGCAGGTATATTCCTTTTGCTACGTAGACATCCGCCTAGAGTGTATTTTATAAAATTCAGCACTCAGGGAGGGTTGCCGGGGCGTTAGAGATCACAAAATTCCCGTAATTCAACAGTAATTTCTAAAAACATTTGTCGGGCGTTAAGATTCAAGATTTCCTGTTCTGCGAGTATATGTCATACAGACTTTAAACTCGGTAGTGATGTTCCTTATATTCGTGGCCATTAACTAAGAACGAGGTTTTCCGGAAATCAGCTCCCAAGGGTGATTTATCCCACTCAGTGCCGGGTGATTCAGCTAGTTACTTTTATACATTAACTTTTATACGTCTTTGATTTATCTACCTTGTTCCTTGGTAAGAGGACATTGTAGAGTCCGTGCGATGAATAGGGACTGGAAAAATTCGCGGGTTCAATGACCTCTAGGATGAACTCCATAGTTCTACGTACACTCGGTCAAATGCCACCCACTCATTGACTCCTGTCTTGTGAGACGTTCCAGCGTAGCAGCCTGTGATTCGATAAAGCTTTGGTTGGGTGTTTCTCATTGGCCCAGAGTCACACAGGTGAGTTGTGAACCAATAGCAGAGGCAGCACTGAGGTATAACGATTTGTATTTTAGCCTATCGCGAAATGAATTCGCGAATTTTTCCGGTCTGTAGTGATGACATCTTCGTAGCCTAGTCCAGGCGTTACGCGACACAAAAGGTGCGTGGAACACCCGTACCGACCTTGGGATCGTGACTCCAAACCGACAACGTTGTTCATGGTGGGACGGGGGTCTTTACGACTCAATACGTCGTCGCTGTGTGCGTTCGTTACGTCGTTACGCCCGGGGAGGAGGCGTCACGCCGGCTGATAACGCTGAAGGAACTTCGTCCCGACCCGACAGCCGAAGCCCTTACTGCTTCGCATGTAAAACCGCAGGTTATTTTGTCCTGTTTGCCCGATCGAAGTTGCCTTGCGCTTGGTGTGGAGGGGGGAAGGTGAAGGCGTCGAATGGGGCCCTGACGGAGTGTGTGTGGTTTTGGTGGTGAGGGTGGAGGATGGGGGTGTGAAGGTGTCTCTCTCCCGCGCCTGTTTTGAAAACACAGTGGCTGGGGCTGGGATGGAAAAGAAATCCCGAGTTGATGAAAAGCAAACACCGGGGCCCGGTTTAAGCCGCTCCCTCTCTCCCTCCCCTCCCTCTCCTGATTTCCCAGGGAAGTCTTGCGTCGGGCCGTTATGCGTTCCGCACGCTACCACATTCAACCACAACCACCCCTGCACCACCCCTCCGCATGGAGACCTCGGCGTCGCGACGGTGGCGGTGTCGCGCGGCGACTCGCCAGACTAACACAGACTCTGATGCAGCTGAGCCTGCCTCCACAGGGACTCGAACCAAACACAGATAAAGAATCTGTACTTTTACAACAAAAAAATTCCTTTGGGAGAACCAGTTGCCAAAAATTGTTTGTAATGCTACAAGAAAGATATCGAAACTTTGTACAGCACAATGCTATGATTTTTTTTTTCGTGTATGACATACATTTTTCGAAAATTGTTGCATAATTTTATATTTTAATTGATTTTTCATTCAAGCATATTTTTTTGATACCTATGGAAAAGATGATCGAATATTCACTAATTGGACTTTATTTTGTTTTATTATGCTTAATCATGTGAACAGTTGGTAATAATAAACTATTAAGGGAACAATTTACAAATAAATTTAATTTTAGGGTAATAATCCAAACCCAGTGTTATTTCGAACACTATTTTGTAAGTGTACAAATTTACAAATATCTACAATTTTATCAGATTATTTCTGTTCACAAAAAAAAAAGTGGCAGTGTACCTCTCGAATCTTGTTCATTCCTCTTTTTTTCTTTTTTTTTTTTTTCTGTTTCTGAATGTTTACAGAAACGTACGAGGGTAAATTAAAAAGTTATGCCTTTATTGCTGTAACCTTTTTCATTTAGCCGATTTGCAAAATTTGTGCTGAATCCGTGTGAAAAGTGTTAGAATGTTAGAGTTTCATGTATGTGGTTTAATATTAGCTGCGGGGACTTAGTTCCACATGGAAATGTCCGCCGCGTCACTCGTCGTGAAGGAACCTCCACTAACAACGTAATCAGTGCCGCCACTGGAAGGGGCGGCGTTATTGCAGAGACGTCTATCCGATAACAGAAATGGTCAAGTGGTACGATAGCACCGTGTACTTCGTGCCAGTACGAATCAACTAGCACAAGTTTTATCCATACATTCTTCTCTTGTGTGTCCTCTATGTAATCGACATAGTCACCGTCGGGAAACCTTCTTTTCACAGACGAGAGAGCAAAAACCCGTAGTTCCCTGAAGTTCATGTATTTTTCCGTATCTTTAATGTAGCTATCCTAACCAAATCAACCCTCCACAATGTTTCAAAGTATTTATAATGTAGCTAACCTAACCTAATTGACCATTAGTATCCTTTTATCAATACCGCCATATTTATTTACAATAAACAAAAAAAAAACAAAAAAAAACAAAGATGCACGATCGGGCGTTCGGCTCTCACAAACAAAAAATTACTGTAATTAGGCTTCTGATGAATTATTTACCAAATAAACCCAAGTTTAGTACGTATATAAATCATATAAAATATTGTATTAAATATATAATCTAATTAAAATATTGTTATTAAAAATATTAACATTTAATTAACATTCTTAGTATGATACTGTCATTAACTCACTAATTCACGCCTAGATTCCTTAATCCCCTAGATTGCGTGTCTGTGAATTTTGCGAGCCAATGTTTTTTTTAGTAAGATAATTTTTAAAAGTCTCTATCGACTGTTCATTTTAAGCATTCTGGTCGAAACAGTTCTGGAGGCGAGATGTGATTATGAATGATTTTGACATGGTTTTGGTTTCACGCATGTGTATTTATAGTTCAAGATTTGATTTGGATCAGGTGCCAGGACTTTGACGCGAGCTTAAAAACGTAAATGGCCGAGATTTGCTGTTGCGTTCCTTGCGAAGTTTCAGGGCTCGAACCACCTGTTTTCAGTTTGATTCTTGACTTCGGCGGCCATCGTATCTTGGCTCACGAAGTCGAGCTGCGTCGAAGTGGTAGATCGTACCGAAGTTTCGATCTGCATTGCCTCAGCTACCATCAGGGGGGTTTTTTTTTTGCTTGAGCCTCCTATGCAAGTACTCATTTGACTGTTGCCCAGGGACCGTGTACATTTTATTTTGAGTACTTGACCCGGAGTGTACCTGATTTAAATGGGTGGTTTCTTTGATTGCTTTGTGACGGGTTAAACTATTTATTACGATAAACTCACAAGATAGAGAGGTTGTTCATGTAGTATTTCATAATTACTATATATTTTTGGTTTTGATTATTTTTTTTTTTTTAATTGACTGAGATCTAAAAGGGGTTGAGGCTTGAATATACTGTCACTGATCATCCTAATGCGGCCAATCACAAGAGGCCTCTTCCTATTGGTTCATGTTTCAGCCAATTAGGGTAGGTACCCCTTGCCCATAACTCCCGTATCGGCCATTCGTGTTTGGCCTCTTCTCATTGGCTGTTTTAGTCTTTTGGAGTTACACCCTTAGTGGCTTCGCTACTTTTGCTTTCTGTTTTTGGTTTTTTATTTATTTATTTTGTAGTAATATTCTGTGGTAATTTTGTTTCGAGGTTTGAATATTTCTATGGATTCTCTGACAGTCCTGTCCCTGTTTTGGGCTACTGTTGGGAAATCTTTAAAGACTGCATGGCGTTTGGTTATAGAAGAATTTTACATGAAGAGAATTTTATAACTAGAATTTTACTATCAAACGACTAGGAAAATTCACTCCGGGATGTGACTCCGTGTGTTGCTACTATACCTTTACGGTGTTCACCCCAGCCAAATCCGAGAAAAAAAAGCCTTTGAAAACTTAAGCACAGTTTACATGCTAGTTAAGTTACACTCAACCCACCGGTTAATAAATTTGCTTGCCTCCCAGACGTCGGGGTTTCGATTCTCGCTAGTAATAATTTACTTATTTTATAATTTATTAAATTTATTGTAATACAACGACTGTTTACAAATATTATTAATTTAAAATTTAAATTATTTATTTAAAAAGTTTGCGTGTGAAGTGAAACTTACTGCTTATTATATGTTATAAGAAACATAATTATCTTTGGCTGAGGTCGCACACACACACACACACACACACACACACACACACACACATATATATATATATATCTTAATATATATAAATCTCGTGTCACAATGTTTGTCCTCAATGGACTCCTAAACCACTTAACCGATTATAATAAAATTCGCACACCATGTGCAGTTCGATCCAACTTGAGAGATAGGATAGTTTTTATTTCGATTAATGGTCTTAATAATTTATAATTAATAATAAACTGATTATCCATGTTGATTGGTGTTTAAGCCCGGGAAACAGTGGGTACTTCGTCTCCATGACAACGTTGCGTGCTCGAGAGTCGGGAAACCATCGGTGCTATTCGTTTTTTCTTCGGTACATTACAAAGCATTGTATTAAGTTTTTGTCAAAATTAATTAATTTTCATTTTATTTCATTTATTATAACTGTAAATAGGAGATTTGGTCTCATTTTCCCCCCCATAAATACAACCGTGCGAAGCCGGGTCGGGCAGCTAGTATATATATATATATATACTAGCTGCAGTACCCGGCGTTGCCCGGGCTGAAAACAGGGTGAAGGGGACTTTTTTCGAAATGAGATGTAGTTAGTAATTATTGTATTCTTAATTTGAATGTCAAGTGTGCAAAATAATTTATATCACTTTCAGATCCCGACAGACGTTGTTCTGCCAGTGTATAGTTATTTACCTGTATATATCGAAAAATTGGTGGTCTGTATGTAATTTAAACTTTATAAAGCACTACAGAAAAAAGCTGAAAAATAAGAGATTACTAATTTTGAAATAATTCCAATATCTAGCTAATGCTCAGCATGCATTGCAATGCCTCATTCAGTTTTGTTTTGTAATGTGTTTAAAGTAGTTACACATATACAAGTCATCCATTCATATCTCTAAATATATATTTATCTCTATTTACATCTATATATATGTATATCTCTATCTCTATTCATCTCTTTATATCTACATTTATACATATATACCCCTCACTATCTCTATCTCTTCTATATATAAATCTCTATATAGTGCTATACATCTATATATCTCTTTATATATCCCATTTCATTCTCTAAACTTCTCTCTATCTCAACTTATCTCTCTGTCTCTCTCAATCTCACTCTGTATATATATATCACTCTATCTCTGTCTCTCTTTTATATTTAAATAAATTGTCTCATGCGTGCGCTTTTGACAACAAAAACAGACGAAGTGCCGCTATATAATATGAAATAAACACATTTTTTTGAAACGATTCGTGCTCCATCTATTGAAAAATAGTTATACCGTCTCAGAAACCTTCACAGGCATCCGCATAACAACTCACCAAAATTTAATCGCAATCGGATAAATGGTATAGGAACGCATACGGAACAAACAAACGAAAATTAAAGACATGACAAACGCATCAAACGAAGGTGCGTTTAAAATTCAAGGCAACTCTATCTATTGACGAAGTTAAGAACCAAACTGTTATTAGCTCGTTTAATTTGCTAGCCACTGCGAGCTCCACTAAGCGGGCTGGTCTCACCAAGGAAAAATTTGAATTTGCCAGACCTTACTATGTGTATGATCGTGTCAGACATAGAGAAATGACACTCACTCACTATTTGTATGTCTATGACCTATGACTTTTTCTGTTAAAAAATGAAATTTTCACTTTTTCACTCCCTTAAGGATGGAATTTCATATTAATATGTAGCCTATGTGTTATTCTGATGTATAAGCTATATTATTGCAAAGTTTCATTAAAATCCATTCAGTAGTTTTTACGTGAAAGAGTAACAAACATCCATCCATACTTACAAACTTTCGCGTTTATATTATTAGTAGGAAGTGTGTGTGTGTATTCAAGTATGCAGCGCTAAATGATGCTATTGCGCAAGTATGCAAGTGTGCAAGCATGCAAGTGTGCCAGTATGCTGCGTCATTTCCACTTCTTCCTTGTCGTCTCCTCCTCTGTAGGTTCCCCCACCACGTACCTAAACTATTCCCCTCATGTGGTCGGAATTTTCATTGCTCTCGAAAATTGTAGCCCCCTCAGCAAAGAAAGTTCATTTATAATTTTTTTTTAATATTTAAATTACAGTATTAATGATCTTTCAAGTATAAAAATATAAAAATAATGGTTATGCCGCGGCCTAGTTTGTAGTTCCCTGTTAAACCGGTAACGAGGACGGAGCTCTTGTGAAAGAGGGTGGGGGATGATGGGGGGGGGGGGGGGGGGGGTCGGACCAGGGACCGTGTATCACGGATTGCCCGCGGGGAGTGGGGAGAGGGGAGAGAAGGAGATAAGGAATAAGTTGGCAGGTTGGAGAGGGATAAGGCGCTTGTGTACCTACTATATGCCCGCGCGCGCTAGAGAGAGACGGCGCTACCTGGGAGTCAGCTCGCCGACCAAAGTTTTGATGCGTAGACATGAGATTTTTTTTTTTTTTTTGATTGCTTATGAAAGTTTCGCTTTTACGCACATATACAGTAAAGGGGTAGTATTCATAACTGATTTTGCTATGAAATAAATATATTGGCATTACATCCTAATTGTAATTTTTTTAAATGGTTTTTTATACTAAACAAGTCCTTGATGATTTTTTAAGGAACTTAATGGAAAATTTTATATGTCATTCCTAGCATGTACTGAAAGCATGAACTCATGTGGTATACCTATATACCGGAAAAATTCGTGAATTCATTTCACGATAGGCTAAAATACAAATCTTTATACCTCAGTGCTGTCTCTGCTATTGGTTCACAACTTACCTGGGTGACTCTGGGCCAATGAGAAACACCCAACCAAAGCTTTATCGAATCATAGGCTGCTACGATGGGACATCTCACAATACAGTAGCCAATGAGTGGGTGACATTTGACCGAGTGTACGTAGAACTATGGAGTTCATCCTAAAGGTCATTGAACCCGCGAATTTTTCCTGTCCCTAGACATAAGATATATTTTTTTTGTTGATTGCTTATGAAAGTTTCGCTTGAACGCACATATGCAGTAAAGGGTTAGTATTTATGACTGATTTTGCTATGAAATAAATATATTGGCATTATATCCTAATTGTAAATTTAAAAAAATGGGTTTTTAAATTAAACAAGTCCTTGTTTAATTTTTTTTTTAGGAACTTCATGGACAATTTTATGAGTCATTCCTAGCATGTACTGAAAGCATGAACTCATGTGGGTGTACCGTTTTTGGTTAACTGTCCCGTATGCTGTGTAGCCGTGATTGCAATCCGTTCCCACTTGTGTGGCGAGGATCATGTGTTCGATTCCAATACCACAGAATGTCTCAAATTTATAAGCACGAGTCGTTAACTAAGTGGTTCGCAACCCACTACAATCGTAAGAGTCCCGTAGTCTTCAGTGATTTTATTTATTTATTTCTATTTATTTATGTACGAACAAAATTCAGCACTAAGCCGGTTTTCAAATTTTTTTTCATGTTTTTACATATTACAAAAAGTAAAATTTCAAGTTCACACTAAATATTAATTCACGCTATAGAAAACCATTAAAGAAAATTAATAACTAACGTTATAAAAAAATAAATGCTACCCCTTCCATAAATATAATAAATAAGTTCACGTTCGTAATAAAATCCATTTAAAAGTTTATTTCTGTACATTACACAGCGTCTCATGAATTGTCTTTCTTTGGTAATATTGATTGGGTGGCGTCACACTTGCAGTGCGCTGCCTCTGTTAGTGTGGCAGGGTCCCATCTGACCGTTCCTTGCGAAGCAGGGCGCGATGACGTGTTTTGAAAACAGCGAGACGTGCTCTGCCGAAGCGAGTCTGGTATGCGATTTCCACAGATGGCCTGCCAAGTAACTAAATTATATTTTCAAGAAGGTGCTATAATTAGGGACTGAAAAAATTCGCGGTTTCAATGACCACTAGGATAGACTCCACGATTCTCTATGTACTCGGGCAACTATCACCTGGTCATCGGCTACCAACTCGGGAAACCTGTTTACTGCGATTCTTATGATTCGAGACTTCTTTTGTTGAGTGTTTGCCATTGGTTCAAAGTCCTTCAGGTAAATTGCGGTCCAATCACTGACGCAGCATTAAGCTAAACGAGTTTGGATTCCAGCCTGTCTCGAAAGGAATCCGCGAATTTTTCCGGTCTCTAGCTATAATGCTTATCCATGTTTTACCAACTATTCAGAAAGCTTAGAATACAAGAAATTTGGTGACTCTCTGAAAAGTATATTTATGAGTTGGGTTACAAAGTGAAATTGCCATCTGTGATCCATGTGGAGCCAGCTGGTTTGTTGTTTGTTGGTTTCTGACTTACATGATCGTGTTTCTTCAAATTAAGGGCGTGACGTTAACATGCGTTTTGCAGTTCCTGAATTATATAATTCAGTGTTTTTTTATGCCAACATATAATCCTGAACAGTAATTAAAAGTTGATAACAAAAGTGAGTCTAAAAGTTTTATTTTAATGTATTTATTCCCCATTATATTATTATAGCCCGATATGCCTGATACACAGAAGCGGCAGGAATGTGTTTCCACGTCGTCTATGTCTATATTTAATGCCATATTCCACACGTATTACTGTAAGTATGCCTTTCATTCAAACGTAACACGTGTGTTTCATGTATTTAATAAAATTAACATATATGTGTTTATAGCTTGTTTGAATGAAATAAAACAAATAATTTATGAACAAAGTATTAAATAAAACTATTTAAAAAACTAAAATATTAAATTTTAGCTAAATATAAATATAAAATTTGTAGTTTTATTTTCACAACAAAATCTTGACTTAATTTTCTATGTGTAAACGTTGGATTTCTAAAAAGGTTACTATTCACTGAGATTTAAAAATGAAATTTTTTTTCATCCAACTATTATGAAAGCTTACTCATATAAAAATTCATGTAATTGTTATAATGGACACCCCTTCACTAAATCCTGGTTACGGCCCTGTTATAGACCTGTAGTACACATTGTAAATTTTTGAAATGAATTTCCGACAGGAATATCTTTAATCTCAAGTTGGGTGTTACTTTGGATGAGGATTCGACACTGTTTAAAACTCGTAAACTATGAAAATTACAGAGTTAAAGTAAATATATGTTAGTAGAGCAGACTTGGCTCGTGGTCGTTACGTATGATTCACCCGGTTAACATTTGCAGTGATGACGTAATGAGCGTTGGTGGGGAGTGTCGAATTGAAATCAGTGAGAGCTGGAACTCCGAAAGTAATTGGACTATTTGCGTGATTTAAACTTTTAATTTGCTCGTGAGTAAGCTCTGAGTGGTGCTAGTTGTTTGGAATAACTATGAATGTACTGACATTGGTTTTGTAGCCATTAATCGCAAAATGCCCTAAGCGAAAACGGGTTATGTTGGAGCAAAGAAAGAAAACAAATCTCCCGAGTAGAAGAAATTAAAAATAGAGAAACGTTTAGTACGTATTGAATCAAGTAAAAAGTATCCGAGAGAAATGAGCCAGTGGGGCTAAACGAGCCCCCAGAAGAGGCACGGAATTGGCGCTCGAGCGAGCCTCAGCCGTCCGCCTCGCGAGAAGCGACGGGGAATGCAGAACATTGTGTGGTAGTGGACGCGGATATGCTCTCTGATGGTTCTGATGTTGATGCGGCGTCAGTTGAGCCGGTGGCTGTGAATGATGGGCCGAGTTTGTCACGGTTTGGCGTCGCAATTTTTTGACGTGACGTCTAATAAATCGACGAACGCTGGCTGTCCCGTTTCGCTTTGTCCCGTTACACTCATTGTACGCTTGCACCGCATCTATCTCTCTTCCACTCGATTGGAACAACCATTGATTTGACTTTTTCGAGGCACATTAAACTTGAAACACTCCCATTCGTTTCCTACTTTTCCTATCATCGTCCTATCCTTAACAGAATAACACAGATTGGAAGAAGTTAAATAGCAAACATGTATAAACGTTATAGTTTAAATAATCTCTTCGTTAAAGTAATAAACATATTTGAATTAATGAGTGCAAATAAAAGTAAATTTATAAATTAAATTGTAGATTTTATTTCACTCCTTCTTTGTATCCATACAAAATTGTGATAAATCAATAAAAATATTCAATTTTATTCATAAAAGTATGCAATAATTTCATCGATGTTTTGTTATGACGTTGTCACGTTAAAATATCGTCCGTAAACCGACTTTACAGACAACCAATTTTTAATGTAGTCGCCCTACCGTCAAATATGACGTTCATAGAATTCACGTCAAAAAATATAGCAACAACCCATTTGTTTGATTATTTTTATTTATTTCTTACACAGCATTCACGTTCAGCGCGATGGAAATTCATGAAACAAACCCCTGGCAGCTGTTCTAGCCTACCCAGATATTATTTTGTAAATGGAATATAAATATTTATGTAAAATTACAGTTTTTTTTAAATGTTTACATTAACGTGAAAACAACTGTATCACTACAAAAAAGTGTTTGCAGTAACTCTGGGTTCGGATTCTTACCTGGGAATTTGTTCTGTGTGTTGTCCCAGTACCTCCAATAGTTATTTATTTGTAAACCGTTCCCTGAATAGATTTCCAATATTAACTGCGCATATTAATAACAAGAATAAAATAAAGTCCAATTATTGAATATTCAACTATCCCTCCATGTTTTACAAGACTACTCTTGAATGAAACATTAACTAAAATATAAAACTATGCTCCAGTTTTCGTAAGAAATACTGTTATTTCGTAAAACGTATTTCATATATGTATGCAAATATAGCCATGGTCATATATATACTTTTAGAATTTTGATCTTTTTTGTGGTTGGTCAAACTTTTTTATTGTCAACTGGTATTGCAAAGGAATCTTTTGTAAAATACAGATTTTTTTTTGTGTGTATTTCAAAAGAGAAACATTTCCAAGTGTTGATCAAGATTATGTTTCAGTTTTAACACTGCAAACGCTATGAAAAGAGAAAGGTTAGTAAAGCAGTTACGTTAAAGTTTTGAAAGGCAGTAGCAGCTGTTAGAAATTCCAAGTAAATTTATGGACATTTCTCAAAGAAGAATCCATCTCATAAAAACCAGTGCCATATAAATGGAACTTCACAGAAACTACAACAAATTACTTCTTCGGAGGTCTGTGCTACGTTGTATAAGCTGTTAGAATTTACCGTAAATTAACGGAATTTTCAGCGAAGAATTCAACTCAAATAAACGAAGAGTTCCACGTAATTTCAAATAACTGAATCTTCGTATAAACTACGCCGTATTTGGACCTCCAAGATGTAAGTATGTTTAGTTTGAAACAAAGGTAAACACATACAGTGAGAAATAAGAGTGTTATTACTGTATAACTAACCAGTTTTTGAAGTTATAAGTTACTTCTAATGCGACTTCAAACAAGGTTTCGTTAAACGTTTAACGCTCCTGGGGAGGGGGAATAGAAAGAGAGAGAGAGTGAATGCTATTGTAAGGAACTAAGTAGAGAGTAAGAAAAAATAAAGATCCTGACAGTTTGTAGTGTCGCCATATTTGTTTCAATTTTCAATACCCTTTTTGTATATTACAATTTAAATTGCAGAAAAAAATTATGTTTCACAGACACATAAATAGTGAATGTGTGTCATTTATCTTTGTCCACAAGGTCTCACCGCGTCAATTTTTTCCTTGGGGCTAACCCGTCCGCTTACTTAAATAAACAGCTTTTATCATTGAATAATTTCATGATTTATTTCATGAAAATCTGCTCTCATAAAAAAAATAGTTTTATAGACATTCAATAGGTCTCTCTCTCTCTCTCTCTCTCTCTCTCTCTGAAAATTAATCTACGAATCGTTACCAATTTATTTCCTTTATTTTTTTAGTTTGATTTGATACAATTTGATATTACTAAAAATCTATTTCTACCCCTTCCTATTTTCATTTCCACATTACGAAGTTTCACTTCTTCCGCGCGGAGGGACTCCACGCACTATTTTTGCATGCAATTAAAAACCATTTTTTAATGATGCCAAAGAAGTATAACTTCTCACGCGCGTACCTAAGTACATGCATCCATTTTTTTAATGTTTCGTTAATATAGGTATCAAAAACATTCTTTTGGATTCATGTTACATTGTCCGTAAGTTTATGAAGGGAGCCGCAAATTTACGAAGATCTCTGGATAATTTTTAGCCAGCGTTATTCGTAAATTTAAGGTAAATTTTTTAGCAGTGTGTGAAAGGAAGAAGTGTGTCTTTGTTGTAGACTAAAACAAATTGTTTGTCTGTAAAGTCGGTTTACGGACGATAGTTTAACGTGACAACGTCAAAACAAAACATTGATAAAATTAACTCCAATATCCTCTATACACTCGGGCAAATGCCAACTGTTCATTGGCTGCTGACTTGTAAGTCGTCTCAACTGGGTGGCTTGTGAATCGACACTTCTGTGAGTGAGTGTCTCTAATTGGTCCTCAGTCCTCCAGATTAACAGTGGACCAATGACAGAAGCAGCACTTAGGTATAATTATTTGAATTTTAGCATAACACGAAATGAACCCGCGAATTTTTCAGGTCTCTAATTATCATTATATTGTATGGATACAAAGGAGTGAAATGAAATCTACAATTTATTGATAAATTTACTTTTATTTGCACTAATTAATCAAAAAATGTTTATTACTTTAACGAAGAGATAATTTTAACTACTTATAACTTTTATACATGTTTGCTATTTAACTTCTTCCAATCTGTGTTATTCTGTTAAAGATAGGACGATGATAGGAAAAGTAGGAAACGAATGGGAGTGTTTCAAGTTTAATGTGCCTCGAAAAAGTCAAATCGATGATTGTTCCAATAGAGTGGAAGAGAGATAGTTGCGGCGCAAGCGTAAAATGTGCGTAACGGGACACAGCGTAAAGGGACAATGTGCGTAACGGGATACTTTTACGTGCGTGCAGCCGTCGTTCATGAATTTATTAGACGTTGTCACGTCAAAAGGTTTGTGAAGGTTCCGTTAAAACTCCAAAATGATTTTTGCGACTTCATTTTTAAAATAAGCAAATACGTAAATTTACTAAGATCCTTGGATTGTTTGTACACAGTAAAACGTTTTCTTTATCTTTACACAAGATTCTTTGGAAACCAGTTTCCAAGAAAAAATATTTTGTAAAATTACTTTAAATATATTGTAACTTTGTACAACACCTAGTAATGTTTTTTTTTCCATATATAAAACACGTTTATCATGAATTAAATTATGTAAGTATTTCTTACGAAAATTAGCAAAAATTTATTTTTCATTCATTTTGATTCAAGCACAGTTTAAATGTTCAGCCATGGAAAATATATTGAATTATTCAATAATGGGACTTTATTTTGTTTAATTATTCTTATTAATGCTTGCAGTTAATCTTAGAAAGCTATTCAGGAAATTGTTTAAATCTAACGTTAACTATTTGGAGATATGGGGAAAACACAAAGCTTAAATGCCTGGGTAAGAATCCTTATCCAGTGTTACTGCAAACACTATTTTGTAGTAAGTAATACAGTAGTTTTCATGTAAGCTTATAAATTAACAAATATGTGTAATTTTACGTGAATATTTCTGCTCCGTCTATAATGGGGAGATATTGTGAAGGAAAGATATGCGCCAAATTGATTTCTGCAGTTTTTTGCCATTACAAATTTTTATCGCTTGATATGAAAATTTGCCTTCTTTAAAGTATAAATAATACATTGAGAGAAATTTGGAAAGAGAATAAAATACTTTACTTTAACACTATTAGTACTGTTGTAGTCATTGCCAAAATGACTTGAATACTAAATGTCAACTACTTAACAGGGTAACTGTCAAACATTGTTAACTTTGGGCAGTCCATTTAATAATATTGTAGTTTCAACGAAGCTAAATTTTGAATATCAAACATAAAAAAAATTGTTATGGCCTAGAAGATGCTCAGACCAAATCACTTTTTTCGGTTAGGTTTACTTTATATTACCATAGAATTATTTATTTATTTTTGTATATGATCATTATCACCTTTATTAAGATGGTTAATTTAAAAATTTTTTTAAAATTTCTGTGTGAGCCTCTTCATGCTGTCTACCGTATTTAAGAAAACTATATTAACAAAAATGAAAACACATTACAAAAATAAAATACAACAAATTGAACAAATCTAATAATAATTATTGTTTACATTTTAAATATTTTTATTTAAAGAGCAAACAAATTTTTATAAGTAAAGGTAAAACGAGGAAGAAGATACCATGATGCGCATCAAACCTTTACGGGCGTGGTGTGCGCCTCGCAGAACTCGCTAAGCAGATTGTCGAGGAGGAGGAGTTAGGGAGGAGGGGGGGGGGAGGTGAAAAGAAGACGCAGGTCTGTCACGTGATGCTGACAACCCGCCTTCCTACTGACGTCATTAGGAAAATTGAACACCGCGCCTTGAGGAGACACCGTGGCGACGCAGAGCGGCGCAGCGCGAGGATATTTTTTATCCTCACTCACCTGCAGAGACATACCGAGTTCGTTTCATTACTAATACACAGTCTACAATTCAAATTATTGTACACTTGAATGTCCCTGGTCATTGGATCACGGATTGTGCTGCACGCCCTGAACGGCTAATAGCCAATAACAAACACGTATATAAAAAAAAGGTTGGGCGTAGAGAACACGCGTGACAGAAGTGAAACTTCTTGCTTATTATACTAGTAGGCTGAGGTATATAAAAAAAACATATGCATGTACGCGAGCGCTAAATTACGGTATTGTGAAAGTATGCAGGTTTAAAAGTATGCAAGTATACAAGTATGCAAGTATGCAAGTGTGCAAGAATGCAAGTACTCAAGTGTGTAAGTATGCACGTACTCAAGTGTGTAAGTGCGCAAGTGTGGAAGTACGCAAGTACTCAAGTGCTAGAGACCAAAAAAATTCGCGGGTTCAATGACCTCCAGGATAGACTCCAATATCTTCTACACACTCGGGCAAATGCCAACTGTACATTAGCTGCTGACTTGTGAGTCGTCTCGACTGGGTGGTCTGTGATTCGACATTTCTATGAGTGAGGGTCTCTAATTGGTCCTCAGTCCTCCAGATTAACAGTGAACCAATGGCAGAAGCAGCACTAAGGTATAATTATTTGAATTTTAGCATAACATGAAATGAACCCGCGAATTTTTCAGGTCTCTATCAAGTGCGTATGTAAGCAAGTGTGGTAGTACGCAAGTACTCAGGCGTGTAAGTATGCAAGTGTGTAAGTATGCCGCGTCATTTCTACCTCTCCGGTACCGTATTTTCCTCTACCGGTTCCCCCACCACGTACCTAACTGTGCCCGTCATGCCATCGGAATTTCTTAAACGCTCGAAGATGATAGTCCCCTTCAGCCTTCAGCAAAGAAGTTTCACTTCAAAAAATCGGATTTAATCACGAGAAGGTGGAGTGTGCAGCATTCAATGAAAAAAAACATGACATCGACTTGATTACGCACACCTTTGTGGATGCTAGCATGTCACCAGATAATAACGTGAGTGTTTTTTCTCAGTTTTCTACTCATCAGTCTTCTTTTTTTAAGTATTTAATTATTGTGGACAGATGTATAATATTCCACAATATATTGAAATAATTGCAGCTAGACAATCCTTTTGATATTTTGGTTGAAATATTACCACTACTACTGGCAAACTCCAAAACGTTAACTTAAACCTTGGCTCATAATTACATCACTTTGATTTTTTCTTCCAATTTATCGTCATACTATTATTTAAGTGCTATTTCTAACTTTTGAAGACGATACTTCCCTTGCAGTTGTTGTACTGTCACTAATATTTTCAACAGACATTCGGTTAGTGTAGTATACTTAATGTGTGTAAAAAGTCGCGCAAGTGATAATAACTTTAATTTCAGACACTTCCACGATTGTTTACACCCGCTTTGTTACACTAAGTAAATATCTGTTGAAATTATTAGTTACATGAAGCAAATGCAAAGGAGGAATCGTGTTAAAATTTCAGAAAATTAAAAAAATATATATTCTATAAAAATTTTATGAGTTTAATTTATTTATAAATTTCAATTTCCTCCCCGATTTTCTAGCAAAAAATTACGAATTTTCAAGGCGGCAGCAGTAACGATAATTGCAGCAGTTACGTCATAATTCAAAATGGCTGACATGTCATCCTAATCGTCAAGGTCATGACCTAGGAGGCTAAGGGAGGCTTGTAGATAAGAAATGTTAAGCTTCATTGTGGACTTTTCAATCCGTTGGCATTTTTGGGGACTAAAATGGAAAATTTTCTCTCTAAACGGGAAATTTTTCCCTCGAAATAAAACTTTATTTAGTTTTTAAATTTTTTTACAAAAAATTGAAAATCCTGGCGAATTTTTGGCGAATTTGGGGTACTTTTTGGCAATTTTTGGCAAATTTTTAAGTCATAGGTCAAGGTCAAGACCATCCAAAATGGCCGCCGTGACGTCACATTCAACTGACTGAACCTTGAAACAGCCATCACAAGCCTGAATTATGGGTCAGAACATACTTTTCTATACTAATTACTATTAAATAATTCCACTAAAAAATAATCTTTTCTTAAGTAATAGCGTTGAACGTTAATATCCCATGAAATAAAACTAGATAGCATCCAATATGGCAGCAGTGGTCTAAGGTCAAAGTCATTGTTGGCTAAAGCCAAATGACACGTGCATCAAATATGGCAGAATCCAATATAGCATGTGGACGTTAATATCCCTTGAAACAAAATTAAAATAAGTGTTCTCTCCTAGAAGATAGTTTCAATCAGCGAAACTGGGCACCTCAAGTTTACCTATTTTAGAACTGTCAATTTTTATAACACCGCTTTAAGTAATACCCTTATACGACTCCAATGCCTTTTACATAAATCAAAACTTTTGAAAAATATATTTTAATTCGTTAAGCAGGCACTGTTTGCACATTTTTACATATTTTTTTCGGACAATAAAGCAAGTTTTAATATTGTGGGTGATCAAAATAACGGTTTATTTAGATTCTGCTTTGAGGAAGCTATAAAATTTTAATTTAGTGATCGATAAATGGACGCCATGTTACACGTGGTTTATGTGCATAGCTTTAAAGAAACGTACTACCCTAGACGAAGCGTAGGTAGTTAGACTTCCTTAAATGTTTAAATTACCACTGTTCACTACAAAGGTTATGATTGGAAATTTCACAAAGAGTTCATAAAAGCTTCGAGGCCATTGGGGAATAAATGAACATAGTATTAATTTTTCATATAATTCTTTGAACGTATGCCCACTGCAGTGGCTCCTGTCCAAATAAAACAAAATTCCCCAGAGAATGAATTATTTGAAGAACCTACAGTTTTAAATAGTGTATCGTTCCTTTCTTTTCTCGCATCGAACGTTGATGTTTTCTTGAGCATTTTTGAACTTGCGAACGCCGCGGGGTGCAGACAGAAGACATCGTATTGAACGACTTGCTAGCCTTTCAGCTAAAGAGACTAATCGAGAGAAAATAATTTTTTAAGCTTGGCAAAACTTGTTTACATTCCCATCTGCGAATTGTACATTCTATATATAAGATTAGCTGTCACATTTTCGACATTATTATTGGTTCGTGATAGACTGGTCTGATGCTACACGAACCTGGGTTATTTTTTTACTTAATAATTTCATTACATTCAGCCTAAATGTCTAAATGTTTGCTGAAGCATTTGTGAAGAAAAAAATCATTATCTTGAAGAGAGTGAAAGTTCACTGCTAGCTGCAGTCACCCCGAGCACCCAGCTGTTAGTTTTTTGATGAGAGAGAAAGGGGGGGTATGAAGAGAGTGAAGATGGGGATGAAGATTGGATGCTGCGTCTCGCTGCTGCAGGCTTGGTGTTGGTAAGGGGGGGGGGGAAGGGGGGGGTGGTCTGGGGTTGAAGGGGATACGAGCGCATGGCGCATAAACAAACCCCACCGCAGAACCGCCGTCACCTGGGGTTGCGTTCCCAAAGCCCACGTCACGTCACGTCACTCCACAATCCGTCACAGCATCACCAAACGAAATCGGGTTGTTACCACAACGCCGAAATACCACAACGCCGAACGTACAATACATAAGTAGTATATATTGGGGGCTACTGGCACATGGCTTCTGGCTGTGGAGCCGGAGCCGAGCCACATATCTGATTCTGACGTCACGACGGCCATCTTGGATGAGCGTAACGGGACACAGTGTAACGGGACAAGTATATCACGGCGGCCATCTTGGATCCGCCATCTTTAAATCGAGCGCCCCACTCATTATGATGAAATTTTCGTCACGACTGTCATATTGATTATTTTCTGTTCCACTGGAGGCCGCCATCTTGGATACCGACGACTTTGTTTCTGTTGTTTGTTTCTAGAGTGCCATCGTCGCTCTGTCTCATCACATAAAGTTGATGTTCCATTACCTACCATAGCTATTATGGTCCTTATCGTCATATTAATTTTTTTTAATGCAAAATACATTGGAAGCGCTGTGATTCGAACCAGCGCAGCTCTGATTGCTAGATTGGAAAACATACGCCTTTAACCACTCGGCTATCGAGACATTTACCAGACTGAGAATTAAATAAGGTATATAAAAAAATAACATGCATATCGGGACTTGAATTTTTTTTAATTTTAAGTAATAATAGCACTTCCTGTTCGAGACAGAACCACCATCTTGTATTATAACGTCGCCGCTGCAATTATCGTTACGCCCGCAATCATTTAAAAACGCAATTTTTATGTTAGAAAATCAGGAAAATTTTTAAAAATCGTTAAAAAATTAAATAATCGAATTAAATAATAAAAATTTAAAAACCACTGTTGCAGTTATCGTTACGGTCGCCATCTTGGATTATATATATATATTGCATGTTGTGTATCGTCCAACCATCTCGGTTGAGTACGATGTCATCGTTACACTTTATGTTACGACCGTCATATTGGATCCTATTAATGTTGCAATTACCGTTATGGTCGCCATCTTGAAATTTAGAAGCCATCTAGGAAATCCGTATTTTTTATGTTAGAAAATCTGAAAAAATTCCAAAATTCATCAAAAAATTAACTTAATAGAATTCTGATTGATTATAGCGATTCCCTTCCTTGGTTCGAAACCAGCGAGTGCAATAAATAAAAATAAAAAATCATCAGATCCTTCCTCCACAGAAGCCACCTACAGACTGACCTACCACCAATATCAAGGTATATATCGTCAGCTGGTATGACGTCATCTGCCATCTTGTTATCGTCCGCTGGAGATCGTCATCTTGTTTTCGTCTGCTAGAGTGTGCTGACATCATGTTAATATAATTTTCTGTTCACCATAATTTTAACCTCGTCTATTGGCATTGAAATTTTGTCATTGACCTTGAACTTTGACCTTGACCTTGAATCTTGATTTGAATTTGGACCTTGACCTTAAAATTTGACCTTGACCTTGAAATTTGACCATGACCTTGATCTTTGACTTTGATCTTGACGTCCATCATGGATCCGTCATTTTATGTTCAGTACATGCTACCAGGAGTTACCACATGCTAGTGGTCATTGCCACCATCATGTTTTCTGCTGGAGGACACCATCTTGTGTGTTCTCGTCTTACCATCATGCTAGTTTTATTTTAACCTGCTACAGTGCAGTAATCATTTATTACTGAGGTGCCCGCCATCTTGAAATTTGACCGCCATCTTTAAATCATGTAATTATTTAGCTAGAAATGCGGGAAAAATTCCAAAAGTCTCCGAAAAAATCAATTATTAATTTACAAATTGAATCGATGGATTCCTGTCCACGGTTCGATTCTTGACCAGTGACAGTTAGTTGTAACTAATTATTAAATAAATTTTGTATTCTGTTTTCCATTACCTTTCACGGAGTTTATTAATCATTCACTCTACGAAAAAAACTCAAGTCAATATACCTGACCAACGAATTAATACAGTGCCGATAAGCCTATTATGAAAGTCTAATTTTTCAATAATCTGAATAACCTTTAAGCCGTTCATGTACAAAGCCATACATATAGAACAATTGTCTTCAGTCCATGAGACCGAGTCATGTCATTATCTGACGTATAGGCTAGTCATTTCAGGACCGCATGACCTTCGTCGTTAGCTAATTATATTCAATTAATCCATCGTGACATTTTTTATACATACTAAAGGAGCAAGTGACCTAGAAAAATATTTTAGTAACACCAAGAGGTTTTAAACTAGTAAATATTCAATCACTACATTTTGTACTACGCGCAATCAACTAAAAGGAAGCACAACATCGAAAAGGCAGCACCGACAACGAAAAGGCAGCACCGCCAACGAAAAAGCAGCTCATTTGGAAGCACCGACAACTAAAAGGCAGCACCGCCAACGTAAAGGCAGCTCATTTGAAAGCACCGGCAACGAAAAGGCAGCCCCGCCAACGAAAAGGCAGCTCAATTGGAAGCACCGACAACGAAAAGGCAGCACCGTCATCGAAAAGGCAGCATATTTGGAAGCACCGCCAACGAAAAGGCAGCACATTTGGAAGCACTGTCTACGAAAAGGCAGCACCATCTAAAAGGCAGCACATTTGGAAGCACCGACAACGAAAAGGCAGCAACGTCATCGAAAAGGCAGCACAGTCATCGAAAACGCAGCACATTTGGAAGCACCACCAACGAAAAGGCAGCACATTTGGAAGCACCGACAACGAAAAGGCAGCACCGCCAACGAAAAGGCAGTACATTTGGAAGCACCGCCAACGAAAAGGCGGCACATTTGAAAGCACCGACAACGAAAAGGCAGCACCACCAACGAAAAGGAAGCACATTTGTCATTGTCTCCAATATTCATTGGCTCCAATATTCATTGGCTCCAATATTCATTGGCTCCAATATTCATTTGCTCCAATATTCATTGGCTCCAATATTAATTGGCTCTAATATTCATTGGCTCCAATATTCATTGGCTCCAATATTCATTGGCTCCAATATTCATTTTCTCCAATATTCATTGGCTTCAATTTTCATTGGCTACAATATTCATTGACTCCAATATTCATTGTATCCAATATTCATTGGCTCCAATATTCATTGGCTCCAATATTTATTGGCTCCAATATTCATGGGCTCCAATATCAATTGACTCCATTTGCTCCAAATGCTCCAACAGGCTCCAAAAGGCTTCATCAGTCTTTTGGCTCCAACAGTCTTTTGGCTCCTATAGTCATTGGCTCCAATAGTCATTGGCTACAATATTCATTGGCTCCAATATTCATTGGCTCCATCAGTCTAGTGACTCCATCAGTCATTGGCTATAGGACTACGAAGCTTCCAGAACGCATGGTTACGAGACTGCATGACTAATTGGCCGCGTGGCTACGAAACTTCATGTCTCTAACTGACTACAATAGCACCATTCAGTGGACTACGTGACTACGAATATTCAAGTTTACGATACTGCGAAGCTACAGAGCTCCGAAGCCTCTAGAAAACGAGTTTACGTGACTGCAAGGATACAGAACTACAAGTATGCATGAGTACTTGACTACGTAGCTACTCGACTACAAGGCTCCAATTGACGCATCTGTCTTCGTCGAAATTTTCTCTTTTGCTCCAACTGCACCAGCAGCATTATGTTATAAGATTACAAGGCTACTTGCTTACGTAGCTTCAAGTCTACGAGGCTACTTGGATACGTAGCTACAATTCTACGAGGTCCCAAGACTTCATAACTAAGCGACTTCGAGCCATGAGGTTACGAGATTACGTGACTACGAATCTTCAAGTTTACGAGACTGCGAGGCTACAGAGCTACGAAGCTTCTAGAACACAAGTTTACGTGACTGCGTGGATACAGGAATACAAGTCTGCATGAGTTCTTGACTACGAAGCTACTCGTCTACAAGGCTCCAATTGCCGCATCTCTCTTCGACGGAATTTTCTCTTTTGCTACATCTGTACCATCAGCATTATGTTATAAGATTACAAGGCTACTTGCTTACGTAGCTTCAAGTCAACGAGGCTCTAATGCATCATGACTACGAGACTACGAGCCATGAGATTACGAGATTATGCGATTGCAAGTCTTCATGGTTACGCGATCGTGAGGCTACAGAGCTACGAAGCTTCAGAACGCATGGTTACGAGACTGCATGACTAATTGGCGGCGCGGCTACGAAACTTCATGCCTCTAACTGACTACAATAGCACTATTCAGTGGTGAGAGTTAATTTATCTCATGCAAAGGTACTTGCTGCAAGTAGTTCCGCTTTTCAACATCAGATGACGTCACGTGTTGCTTGCAGGTAAATAATATTTATTTCTTATATGCGGGATGCTCACTATCGATCGCATAAGAAGGATGGCTTCGTTAGTCTCCAAGGAGAAGGAAGTTTGTCCTTCCTGCTAGTGCTTCTCAGATTTCTCACGGTCCGCCATCTTGGATTGCAATGTCACGGCGGCCATCTTGGATGGGTGTGACCTTGACCTTTTACCGAAACCGCAGGAATGATCGCAGGCACACGGATTAACCATCAAAATATTGATAAGAATAATCAGTTAGAGACATGAAGTTTCGTAGCCGTGCTCCACAGCCAGAATGCATGTGCTAGTAGCCCCATATATATACTACTTACATACAAACGTACAATAACGCCGAATACCATAATGCTGAAAGCCAAATTGACCGTAACGCCGCGACAGCTAGAAAACTGCTGTGTACCACAACGCCGAAATACAGTGCCCTTCTCAGACAGAGAAGCAATAAATTTACGAGCTAGAAACAGATTTTCAAGAGACCCGTCTTGTCACGGGTGTAGTTTTAGTGTAAGATGAAAACAAAATGGTGGATATTATATCTTAATTAAAAAAAAACAGTGGGATGTTCTAAAAAAAAAAGTAACGAAAACTAAGATTGCTGCCTCCAGCAGACGATGCCTGTATAATTTTATTGAATTTTTATTAATATTTATTTTGATAATAAATATATTTTTATGATGGTGGACATAAAGAAAAGTGCCACGCACTGGAGTGTGGCGTTCGATTGAAATGGGCGGAAAGTTCTAGAAAACAAAATTGCGGACTTGACATCAACATTGAAAAAGGGGAATTTCTGTGCACAATGAGGCATTTTGATATGTTTTTTTTTGCCACCAGAATTGAAGTAATCCAAGATGGTCATCGTGATACCCTAAATACGATTCTGAATAAATTGGCTTTAGGGATTTGCAGGTTAAACAAGCACTATATAAAAGAAGAGAATAGACCCTCTTTGGGGAGCTTGCGAACAATTCCCCCCCCCTTCCCCCTCGGGAAGCTTGCACCTCCAGATATTTTCAGGGGGAAAAGGGTAGCATATTCTATAAAAGGGAAATTTTCCCTCGAAAAAGGGAAATTTATGTTCATAATGAGGTGTTCTGAGGTGTTTTTGCCCCGGAAGTGACTTAAACCACGATGGCCACCGGTAGTGACGTAATCCAAGATGGCCGCCCTGGCTCCCCGTCAGCCGGTGTCCCCATTCCTACTAAATACTCCTACTCGCGGTATAGGGCTGTGAACAAGCGCAGTCTTCTAGTCGTGCGGACAACTGTAGATTTTAAGCGGTATCAATAACATAAGATGACGGAGAAATAAAGTTAAAAGTATAATGTAAGGCCTTTACCAAATGTTTCATGTGTAAAAACTAGTCTGAAAACACGCGTTCTATCCCTTTCCACACTCCAAAAAATACGGTTTAAAATCGAAGCACGGAAACAGAACCACTCATACCCCTTCAGCGCATTCTTAAATGATTTTCTTTTACAAACACCACTCGGATATCTTGAGAAGTTTTAAAATTGCATTATTTCTTCTGAAGCACTACACACGGTATTGCGCGCACAGGTAGTCAGAGCCCTTACGCGCGTAATAATCTACAATACCTACGTTAACATTACGCGCCCCTGACCACCGATATGTTATTCTAACTCCGCAGTCACTCGAATATGTTTATGTGAGAATGATCTGCATTGTGTAAAATTTCGTTTGACGGTGTGCTCGCTGAACCCTGGACGGAATTAAACTTTCTTAGCATAGTATACAGAAAATTATGACATTTTTAGTCGCCCGAGTGAAATAAACAGTTAGGTTTTTCACCTCAGAATGTAAAAAGAAAAAAATTCAGGACATAATACAAAACAATCTTTTCTTTTAAAAACAAGTTGCCAAGAAATATAGTGTAATACCAAACGAAAAAACATTGTAACTTTGTACATTACATTATTAGGTTTATCTTTGCATAAATGAAATACGTATTTGAGATAATTAGTATTTCCTTCAATATTTGGCGCATAATTTTATATTCAAATTGATGTTTCAGTCAATCAATTTATTTTGAACGACGGAAAAGAAAAAAAGGAATATTAATCAATTATACTTTATTTTGTAATATCATGCTTCTTAATGAGCGCAGTTAATACTGTAAAGATATTCAGGGAACGACCCACAAATAACTTTAACTAATGCCGGTACTATGACAACACACAGTATAAATGCCCGGGTAGGAATCCGAACACAGTATTTCTGTGTACACTCTTTTTGACGTGACAACGTCTAATAAATCGATGAACGCCGGCTGCACGCACGAAAAAGTGTCCCGTTACGCACATTTTTCCGTTACGCTGTGTCCCGTTACGCTCATTGTACGCTTTCGCCGCATCTATCTCTCTTCCACTCGATTGGCCTATGTGTCCGAGGAGAAGAAAGACAGCGGCAGCACACAACCTACATCTACACGTGAACTGTTTCGTCGACTGTTTTTAAAGTGAAGTAAAAAGTTAATGTGGTTTTCATTGCTTATTACAGCAACAATTTCGGCAATAAAGGTTAATTATTCTTGCATTTTAAAAATCTAACTACTAGTATAATTTCAAGTATTTATTCTTTTATTATTAAAATAAAAATGATTCAATTTTATTCATAAATGTATGCAATCATTTCATCAATGTTTTGTTACGACGTTGTCACGTTAAACTATCGTCCGTAAACCGACTTTACAGACAAACAATTTTTTTTAGCGGTACAGCTGTTTCTATGTAAATGTACAAATTTATATATATCTGTAATTTTACATGAATATTTTTGTTCTATTTACAAAAAACAAAAAATAAAGTATAGCGAAGTTTATCATCGGTGTTTCGAATATTCCGATCATTTACATCCCGTCAAAAAGATCCGTTTCTGTTTCCTTTGAGAAAAGTTAGGGGAGAAAGGGAGGGGTGTTGGTTTGAGCTAGGAATTTTACGCAAGTGGAGGAAATGTGATGGGCGTTGCCGGGAAACGGTTTTGGTTTTCTCGTGTAGATCCTGTACCTCCCACCAATTAATTCTCTTAAATGTTCCATTTCCTGATCTCATCTGTGCCTTATGGTGGGAGCGGATATCTGTTTCCGAAACGTCGCAACTGTTCTGTTTTAGGAATTCTGCTGTGTTCCTCTGTGTCGTCGTTTCTGTGTTGTCCTGATTATCTGTCAGCGTCATCGTTTTTTTCGACTGGTTTTCACTGTGTTGTCTAATTTAGTTTTTTTTTTGTTTAAATTTTCTGTTCTTGTTTCAACTGTCTCGTTGTTGTTAGCCCACTGTGTTCATCTGTGCTGTAATACTTTTTATGACTAATTCCTACCACAAAATTTTTGGGATGTCTATTCATTTAACATTGGGATCGGCTGATTACGGCGTTTTTTTCTGTATGTTTGTACATCCATATTTATTTTCCACTATTGTGGTTTCTATGACATACAATGAATCCCAGCATTGGCATGTGTACATTTTTAAAATCAATCTTACCTATTGCAAGCATCATTCAAAGAACTGAACTTATCATCTCTCAGTGTCTCCAGTGACCTCGATTTGTACGAGGCGTTAAAATCTTAGTCACATCTAAGTTGGAGCATTAAAGCACTGCGAAGAGTTATTATTTATTCCAGAACTTCTTATCTGTACCCATGCATAACTAGAATAGTAGAAAATGTAACAAAATTGGTTGCGAGGCTGCCATGCGCGTTAGAAGCGAAACACCACACTACAATGATCCACTTGAACGATAAGACCAAACAATTAATTGTATTAAACATGGCGAAGAAAACCTTGCAAAGAGTTCTACAGTTTTCTGACATTATTCTTTATTCGTTATACCTACCGCTCTTTAACCATCAATCACCCAACCGTTGCACTTTTCGTTACTCTCTGATGAGTCTTTGCATCGATTCACTCACCCGGCTGTAAAATGTTTCTCTTCAAAAATTATTAAATGTAATAAAACAAAGTAGCTAACCGCGTCTGTCTGTTAGTTTATTTATTCAAACTACACAATGTATTTTGATGCAATTTCCATTTTCATTTAGAGAATTTCTTCCGGATAGTTTAGGTGTCATCTAAGGATGACTCACAATCTTATCATTAAAAATTTGTTAAAAAATAATGAGTTAATCGTGATGTGATTTCAACCGAAATAGTATTGATCCTTATTGGATTAAATATGTTAGTTACCTAAGGCATTTAAATTAGATCAAAATTGACCCTTACATCATATCACATGCGAGCCATCAGACTGTGAATTCTATCTTTCGATACTTAAAAGTACTTACTTTTTAAAATCAAAATGACGCCATATAAGTAGATAGCATCATTGGGAAGCCATGGCGGGTCGATAATTAAAAAAAAATCAAATTAAAATGACGTTTAGCTGATCCTACCGGACGAAGCGTTTCGCGGATTCAAATTAATCAGATTCACGTTGGTCGCATCTGAGGCGCGGAGTTGCTGTGGTAGCAGGTTCGAGCCCCGACCAGAACCTTGGTTAGGTGGTGGGGGAGGGGAGACTTCTGTGTGTGTGTGGAGGGGGGGGGGGGGAGGGGTTCTACTCGTCGATAGGCGTGAGTGCGGTGGATGAATAAAACATCACGGGAGAAATATTGAGAATTGAACGGAGGGAAAGGCAAAAAAAAAATTATACATATACCTATATATACATAGCTGATAGAAAGGCGAGGTTGTAGTCGTAGTGGAGGCAGGCGAACGGTGGAATTGGTCTCCTGGACGGGGAAAGGGGGGGGGACGAATTATAAAGTTGTAGAAATTATAGTTCCATAAATGATGATTTTGAAAAAGAAAATGCTTTTAATTACGACCTACAGACATAACAGACAGCCCCACTACCATCTTCTCAGCCGAAAATGATAATATAGTAATGTAAAACTTTTTTCGTACACTTTTTGTAATGAACTGTAGCCGAGTAGAAAGAAAAATACGTAAAACGTTTTAAGAAGTTCTAAAAAGGAAAAGCACTAATTTATCATTGAAAAAATATGTGAGTGAGACTTTTCAGTACGCGCCAGTGATGTTACCTAGGTAAAGAGCAAATTCATGTGTTGTCATGTTCATGTTGCCAACGAACTTACTATACGAAAATTGGGCACGAAATTTAAAGTACCTACAATTAAAAAAAATACCGAGCGTGATAAATATACTGATCAATGAATGATTCGCTTTCCAAGTACATACCATCAATTCTTGGTGCGAATCACACACTTTCCGCAGTCGCCGCTAGAATTCGCTGCCTGAATCATAAACGTTAATTGCAACCATCACCCGCTAATGGCAGCATGAAGCCAACGGAAATTTTGAACTATTAGAAACGGCCCCGATAAAAGCGAAAAAAGAAAATAATAATCAAAAACCCGGTCTTTGGACCTTATTGACAAGAAATTGTATTAAAATACTGTATATCCAGTTAAAATTCACTCATCAGTTAACACCATAAAGTTTATAAAATATTTACCTGAAACAATTTAAAACAAAAAAATTGGTAGTCTGTAAAGTCGGTTTACGGACGATAGTTTAACGTGACAACGTCATAACAAACCATTGATGAAATGATTGCATACGTTTATGAATAACAATGAATCATTTTTATTTTAATTATAAAAGAATAAATACTTGAAATTATACTAGTAATCAGATTTTTAAAATGCAAGAATAACTAACCTTTATTTCCGAAATTGTTGTTGTAATAAGCAATGAAAACCACATTAACTTTTCACTTCACTTTATGAACAGTCGACGAAACAGTTCACATGTAAATGACTTGTAATTATTTTTAAAAACTGGCGTTTAGCTATAAAGTTTAAATATAATTATGAACAAGTTTTCATATAAATAAATTGTAATCAAATATCTATCATCAATTATATGAATCACCATAATTTTTTAGTCAATTGTAACATAACCTATTATTACTGCACTCGCCGACAGCGTAACGGAACACAGCGTAATGGAACAATGAGCGTAACGAGACACAGCGTAACGGAACAATGAGCGTAACGGGACACTTTTTCGTGCGTGCAGCCGGCTTTCATCGATTTATTAGATGTCACGTCAAAAAAAATAGCATTAAGTTTCCCATATTTCAGTAGGTGGATAATCTTTACCCATTAACACTTCCAGCTACCTTTTATAATAGCCTCGTAACCTTACTGTCACGTCTGGTAAAATCTGGGCGTCTCAGAACCCCGCGTGCGTAAAGTGGCATAACTGGAACGCCACTGTTCTCGCGGCTTCGTGGTTAAGTCGGGGATTCCGATGACGCGACACTCGGGAGGTCCATGGGATTTTTCCTGGTCGGGACTCGGCAGGTGTTCGAGATGGAGGCCGGCTTGCGGCGAGTAGTGTGAGATTGGTGGATATTCGGGAAGTGATTTGAAGAGTGCGAGTGACCCTCCTTGGCGAGCGGTAGCGGGCGACGAGCGACGGGATTCACGTGGTCTGAGGCACGCGGGACGGTGTTGCGTGTGCGGCGGACAAGTGAGTTGTGAGAGGCAGTGTGTTGGGACAGAGGTGCGTGGTAAGACACTAGCAGTGGAAAGAGCCACTGTCGAGCCGATCTCCAGTGGGAGGATTGAAAAGTGGTATTACCAAGGTGTGATTAATTTGCGTGTGGACATTTAGATTGTCGTAGTTTATTAAATAGTGTAAACATTTGTAAATATTAGCTAATAAATAAAACCATAGTCAATTAATAGGGCTACCCTTTTCCCACTCTTAACATTACGGGTTGTTTTGCAACTATTTGTCCTTGTCAGCCCAATGTGTTCATCTGTGCTGTGACTTTTTTTTTAAATTCTGTCATCGCAAGTTCTTAGCTTGTGTTACAGGTGGTTTTGTAGACTGTAACCAACTTCTTTCCCGCCCTGACTTGTACGTGTTTTCTGCCTGTAAGCAGACCACCGGCCGGACATGGCATGTTCTGTCTTTATTCTTTTTCTCGCTCCACGTCAGCCCGAGTGGCCGGGAAGCGCCGACCACGTGGCACCCGAGTTCTTCCGAACGAGGCTTCGGAAGATTGTTCTCACCTGCTCTGGAAGCCGGAGTTAGTTAGGCTCGGGCGAGTATATACCTACACCCCTCTGGAAGCTAGGGGGTTGCAAAGTTGCCTACCAGTAGACCAGCAGCCTACCAAGTCGTCTACCAGTAGACCAACAGCCTACCAAGTCGTCTACCAGTAGACCAGCTGTCTACCAAGTCGTCTACCAGTAGACCAGCAGTCTACCAAGTCGCCTACCAGTAGACCAGCTGTCTACCAAGTCGTCTACCAGTAGACCAGCAGTCTACCAAGTCGCCTACCAGTTGACTAGCAGTCTACCAAGTCGTCTACCAGTAGACCAGAAGTCTACCAAGTCGTCTACCAGTAGACCAGTAGTCTACCAAGTCGTCTACCAGTAGACCAGCAGTCTACCAAGTCGTCTACCAGTAGACCAGCAGTCTACCAAGTCATCTACCAGTAGACCAGCAGTCTACCAAGTCGTCTTCCAGTAGACCAGCAGTCTACCAAGTCGTCTTCCAGTAGCCCAGCAGTCTACAAAGTCCTCTACCAGTAGACCAGTAGTCTACCAGTAGACCAGCAGTCTACCAAGTCGTCTACCAGTTGACTAGCAGTCTACCAAGTCATCTACCAGTAGACCATCAGCCTACCAAGTCGTCTACCTGTAGGCTAACAGTCTGCCAAGTCGTCTACCAGTAGACCAGCAGTCTACCACCGAAGAAGACCTTCACCACCCGCCAGGAGGTCGTCGTGCTGTCGAGTGCAGCTCCAGTCGATGCCAGGACTCGGCCTCTGCAGCGGTGAGCGCAGTTAACCTACAGAGTTCAGCTGGACTTAGTCGTCAAGACAGAGGCAACTGCCGAGGGAGAAGAAGTCTGCACTCGCTGTCACAGTCGACTTGCCGGGCGAGTGAAACCTGGAATCTCGCTCAGTGGAGGCTGAAGGGTTTAGTACCATAAGGCATGTCAAAGTACTCGCCGGTGAAGGTCACAAATTTCACTGGCTGGGCGAGTAAGTGACGAGCGAGTAGAGGGCGCGGCGAGCAACAGTGACACAAGTGCCCGTGGGTGAGAAATTAATGAACTCGGTCAGCCTGGACAAGTGTTGTCTTGGCCGAGGAATCAACAAGGAAGTAGACCTTTGCGGCACGACAGCTCGAGTCGAAGTCATCGCCAGGCGAAGGAGGTGAAACCGCAATGATGGTCTGTAGCTGACATTAACATTGGCAGTGTTCGGAGGAAAGGTGTTGGATCAACTGTAGGCGAGTCTCGAGTGGATCTGTGCTGTGTCCCGAGTCATCTCGTCGGGAGTTCTCGTCATCGAAGTCCAGACGTCCGTCCAGAAGGGAAGCAGGGTGGACGCTGGCCGCTGAGTTCTTCAGTGACGACGTCTTGATGCACTTCACCGCGGGAGAAGTCGTTGCATGATATCAGACGAGTGTAGCAACAGTGAACACTCAAGTGCAGTGGGGGTTATCTACAGTAATTCTTTTGGTTGTCACTCCAAAGACGTATTGTGAAAAATACCTAGTTTTTCAATCAGCATTTCCATGTTATAAATAATTAATAGTAATCAACTTTATGTAAGCTTTTTGACATACGCCATTGCTAAGCACATGTATGTTTGTAGAAGAAAACTACAAAACACAAATTAAGCAAAAAATTTTTGTTGTCAGGATACAAACACCGTTTAATATTCCATAACAGCAATATGGTCAACAAACAAAGGAAAACAAAGAAAAATGGACTAACAGAACGACCATTTCTTTGTTTGTTGACCATATTGCTGTTATGGAATATTATGTGGTGTTTATATCCTGACAACAGCAATTTTTTGCTTAATTTGTGTTTTTTGTAGTTTTCTTCTACAGACATACATGTGCTTAGCAATGGCGTATGTCTAAAAGCTTACATCAAGTCATGCACTCCTATTGCACAAATCTTTCAAAAATAATAATAGTAATCAAGATGCTTAAGAATGAGATGCTGAGACATTTAAATACTAATGAAACTACTGGTTTGAATAATTGTAACCATTTTTCGTGAAGTGAAATATTTTTGAATTTTATTGAAACACTTCACTTCTTGAATATTTGTTGTTATAATAATTGGCACATTGATACTGCTGGTAGCAGAAACATTATACAGTATACCGTGCGATAATTATGTGTAAAAGCAATATATTTGTGATATCAAAACATGCAACGATTATTTGTGATTAGCCACTGCAATTGTAATCAAACTAGGGCTAATATGTATGAATATTAATTCTATGTTTCTATCATTTTTAACAGTTGCCTGTCTACGCGAGCGAGCTACTCGCAGAGATATGGAGGGAAGCGAGGAAAAAGGGCGCATGTACAATGTCCGGGTTTCACTTCTGCTTGTTTTGTCTGACTTGGACTTTGAAAACAAAATTATTTCAACTTTGACACATTCGTTTGTTAATCAAAAAATATTCTTCTTGTTGTTCCTTCCGAGATTCAACACTCGTTTTCTGTGTGCTTGCGTATTCAACTTTTTTTTATAGTTATTGAGGTTCATTATGACATAATGTTCAAACTAGCAAATGCCGTATGTAAAAAAAAATGAATGTGAGTCTTACAGTACTCGCCAATGATGTGTAACATATAGCCTCGGTAACGAACAAACTCATGTCTTAGCAAGTTACAAACACAGTTATAATCGAAACTTGGACACGAAATTACACGTGAAATTTTTTTAAATAATGCCCTGTGTGATAAGTATTCGAAAATTGTATTTTCAACTACATTTCCTGACGCAAATCACACGTAGTTCCCGCACTCGCCGCTGGAATTCACTATCAGAGCAGCTACGTCCAATTTTGAATAATTTTATTAACAGACAGACAATTTATACTACAATGAAACGGCTCCGATTAAAGTAAAAAATACTCGAAAAAACACTATATCTCGGTTTTGAACGGGATTTATGAGGAGAAATATTATTATAGTATTGCCCATCTTGTTAAAATTCGTCAAACAGTTAATATTATAAAGTTTCCGTTTGGCTTTGTGAACTTTGGTTTGCGGAATGCCACAATGGCAGCACCGTTGTTACACATTTACGTTTCGTCCAACTTCCGTTCCATTCATGAAATTACTCCTACCAAATGCTGTATACCGAGAACTAAGATGTTACACAAAAAAAAATCTTAAACCAATCTTCTCCATTGCAAGAAACTTTCAAAGCACCTATTAGGTTGATCAGGAACCCTCACACTATCGGCTGGGGAACCCAGCTATTTTCGGACTAAAACGTTGGCATGGCGACGGGTGAAACAACAACTACAGACCTCCACTGTGTGGTTCAGAAATAACTTCCCCTTCCCTCTTCTCACAGTAGTCACGTTTTTATTACCGTCAGACCCGTCCGAGCTCCTTGTTTGTTAGCAGGCTTCACGTCATTGCGACACATGTCGATACAGTCGAGGACACGTCCACAAACAAACATCCTCCTCGCTCGCGATGGAAAAATTATTTCTATTTCCCGCGCGTGGGGGATCCGCAGGGAGAATAATAAGGAGAAAAAAGGGAGAGGGGGAGAAGAGAGTATGGTTCGGACGTCAAGCGCCCGGAACCCTCCAAGACCAAGCCTGCCTTTGTGCTGCCTCGCGGGTGTTTGCTCGTCAACCCGGTCTCCCCCTCTCCGCGTCATCAGCCCGCCCGAGCGTTTTCTGCGCGGTCCGCAACCTCCTTTCACCTCTTCGCTATTCGCGCCGACCAATGGCGTGCCGCGCTGGCGGCGTTCCGGCCGCGCGATTGGCCGGCGACCTCCCTCCAGTGTCAATACGGCGGCCGTCTCATCATGCTAATGGAGTTAGCCCCTCTTCCCCCGTCCCACATGTCAGGAGAAGCCGGAGAAGGTTAAGGGGGGAAAAAAAGAGACGGATATATCGTGTGTTTTGGGTTCGTTCGAGGCCATGCGTGAATAAATGAAAGGCGGCCGCGCGCTGGCCGCTTCCATGACGTGTCTAGTTGGCTCGCCGTCCAGTAGAGGAAGTGGTGGCAGCGTGTTTGCAAGCCTCAGGCTCGGTCTCCCTCGTCGAGTTGGTGACTGCATTTTCTTCTCTTTATTACTATTCGAGAGATTCTCCTGTAAATTGTTTCCTGTACCTCCCTTGCTTTTTTTTCCATATCGGATCATAATTTTTCTCAACAGATATTTACATAACATCATTTTTTAGCTGAAATACGTCACTCAGATGTCGATAATTATGAACACTTGTGTGACGTTTTGCCGCTAAGTAATATTTAGTAAATTCTGTCGAGAAAATTTTGAGGCGAAATTTAAGACTCAAGAGACGCATGGAAAAATAAATTTACATGAAAGCCCTTAAATATATTAGTAATAAGAATAAATTGAAATGTACAACCCGATAAGTGAGAAAAGCTACGGTAGCGACGATCAAACACCAGATTTAGTACTGCCTTTACCGGTGGAAGAGAGAGAGAGACAGAGAGAGAGAGAGAGAGAAAGAGATGATGACCAATGAGAGCATCCAGTTGACAGTCAGAATGAATGTGTTGTCATCACATGTCTAGCATCGCGGCCAACCTCATCACTTCAAAGCGAGAGATTATCATTCATTTTTGTGCATAGAACGTTAATATGAAGCAGTAGATGTGATCTCCCACCAGGAGCGAATCATGAGGCCCGTCCAATACAGTCCGAACCTGTAGATGATCCCTGTCTTTATCCAAATGTGAATGACGTGAAATTGTCGCAAAGAAGACTGCCCTATCTACAGTTGCTGTATCCAAGTATACTGATTTCTAAAGTAGTCACCTGAGCGCAGTAAATAAAGACCGTCAAAATAAGTGCTTTTCGGTTGTTTTTGCTTATTGTTCTCGTACATTAATATCATGTATTATCAAAATTCCTTCTTGTTCTTCTTGGCTTCCTATCTCGCAGCCCATTCCTTTCTTTTTAAGAGCAAATTTTCGAAAAAGGAACCGGAAACCAAACATTATCATTATTGTTCTTCTTCTATGCTACCAATGGACACAGATAGGGGCAAAACGCTCAGGTGACCAATGCACCTATTCAACCAGGGAGATTCGGGCCTCGTCAGAGGGTCACGTGGACCTATTAGTAGAGACCTGTAAAATTCGTGGATTCATTTCGCGATAGGATAGAGTCCAAATACTTTTGACATTATTTTGCTTCTGTGATTGGGCCACAGTTTATCTGAAGGACTCTGGGCCAATGAAAGATTTTTAACAGAAGAATTAGCGAATCACGATCATTCCAGTCAACAGGTGTTACGAGTCGGTAACCAATCAGCAGATGTAATTTGCACGAGTGCATAGAGGATCATGGAGTATATCCTTTAGGGATTTGAATTCGCGAATTTTACAGGTCTCTACCTATTAGTGATCAGTGTCAGTCGGACACAATTTAGCCCGTGGTTTTGTAGACGGGCCTATAAAGTTGCACGTTACATTTGCATATTTGTTACGTCCGTATCACGTTAGTCCTGGCCACCCTATGATTGTAATCACAGGATTTTGTTAGTTTGGTAAAATATCTGCACTTCAATACTTACTATTTACAAGAACATTTTATGGGTAAAGTAAGTGATAAATATTTTTATTGTAGTGCGTACCGTAAATTACTGCCTGCAAATACGTTTCCTAGCGCATTGTATGTTTTCGGCGTCTACAACACTTGTTTCTTCATACAAACCAATATATACGTTTATTCCACAGGAATGTACGGTACAATTTTTGCTGTTGTGTTTACAAATAAACATTGCAACCAAAACTAATATTCTATCCATATAGGTATTATGAGTGACTAACAAAATTGCTCTTTATTTCATGAAAGACAAAAATAACAAGAAATAAAACTAGAGCATCCAGACAGTAATAACTAACGTTATTAAGAATGGTAGGTAGAACCCATCTAAGAAATGTATTTACAATATATGTGTTATCATTGATAAGTGTCAACTAATTAATAGTACGAAAAACAAATTTAATATTTTTCTTTAAATTAAAATGCTCTGGTTTTTCAGTTGGTAGAAATGCGTGAGAATTTGTCACACGTCTAATGTTTTAAGAATAATGCTTTAAATGTCTAATAACCATCAACAAAGGATATAGTCATTTTGATTCAACTTAAATCAAGTCAGACAATTTCGTGTGTTTTGTAAGTATTAAACTTGATATTCAAACAGAATCACTAAAAATGACGTATACAGAAAACTGAATGTTTTAAAACTTACTGCGACTCTTCTTTGCATTATACACTTCAATATACAATAGGCTCCTTTGGGATAACCATTACAATTTATTGATCAAAAATTTACTTTTCAGGTCTATAGAAACACATATAAGGGACTCTGAATTAAGTAGAATACCTTCAAGCCATTCACACATATTCCTTTTACGATAGTTAATCGTAGTAGCTCCATACGGACAATGTTACATTTTAAATTTCTTAATTTCTACATGCCGTGTCCTGCCGGGCGAGCATGGTTCTCTTTTTCGCCCGTAATAGGGATGACGCGTCATCGGTATGACGCTTTGCTACTAAAAGCGAGCATGGATCTTTTTTCGCCTTCTGGAAGACGCCTTAGCTACGACATGCCCGTCATAGGTAAGGCGCCATGGCTTGTCAGTCATAATCCCGTCATACAGCCGACTGCGTGTGTAACTTTCATTTAATACTGGGAAATAATTCTTTCAAATGAGTTAAATAATATATTTTCGTGATATTTAAGGTTTTGCCTCAATTCTATTTACTCATAAATTACGTATGTGAGATATAGACTACGATGTACCTATCTAAAAAAAGGTTATCTTTTTCTCTGAACAAACTTCGAAACAACTTGTTTCCGATAATAATCACGCCGCATAAATAAATAGTTTCTATGTTTCGTGTGAATAAGACACATTGATTCTTTTTTCTCGTTATTTTTAACTGCACAATACTCAGTTTACCATACTAAAAAACTGCCAATCTGCCTACTTTTGTCATATCACTTAATAAAAAATAAAGGTCAGGACAAAATAACGTAATAATTCAACTAGATAGAAGATATCACATTAGTTATTTATTCTGTTTAAAAGTTAAGTGTAAAACACCTATAAGCGTGTGGCTTATTAAACTTCTAAAAACAACTCATTTACCCTTCAGCTTCCATACGTGTAATAAAAAAAAATCACTTGTAAAAATAAAATACATGCATTGATAAGGTTGAAAATACACAAGAATTCCGCTGATAAATACATAGTAGTCTGATGGTAATTTTAAACCTTCGTTTTATCGCATTTTAAACACAAAGCATTTCCTCCAAACATTTAGTGACTTTTAGGTTAGGCCTACTCCCCATCCTCGGTGGCTAGGTTTGCTCCTGTTGTATCTCATATTGAAACGTATTTTATTCACCTAAGATTCGCTCAAATACTTTCAGTATGATAAAATGGTAACAATGTAGGAATAATAGTGTTTCACGTAGAGTTGAGAGGTTTCGTGTTTATAGTTCATACAAAAATTGTAATTTGTGAGAGGAGCGGCTTATGTAAAAAGAAAGTTAATTAATTCCGTTAAAGGGTATTTTTAGTTCCTCTACTCTTCTGGTAGTTATAAAATGCAGACACAATACTCTCAACTACAGTTTACTTAATAAATTATATTCAGGCATTTAATTAACAACACGGACTTCGTGTTATATTGTTTCAAGCTTGCAAGATGCTAAATAAATAATATTATCAGCGTATTCACCCAATACATATGCTACGGTACAAAATAGTGTGAATAAAACTTACAGTGCACTAGAAAATATGCTATAAACAAGTCTAAGGATAATGTAATTAAATATAACAGTAGTATTTTTTGAACAGTGGGACGTATAGCACACCGAGTTGTTTCGGTACCTTAAAATCGGCAAATTAACTTTAACGGTGACGAAAATTACCAAATAATGATTAAATCAGGTCTAGTATTGTTATGTTTCACGTTGAGTCACAAAAGTGTTTTAATTTTTTTTTTCATCATTGAAAACAAAATTAATAATAACGGGCAACACGTTTCACAATATCGCTAAATAATATTTTCATATTAAAAACTACAAACTTTCACAGTTTCTAATGCACTCGTTAACCTTCGTATGTACTATTTATAATCATAAACGACTTTGCTATGTAAAATGATTTTATTATATTTTGAGACTGAGACGTGACGGGTGTTTTACTGAGCAAAAAATAGTCTGTAAAACTTATATTTACGGAAAACCAACAGGCGTACAATGAAAAAGATATAAATATTGAATATAGTTGTGGAAAATACAGAGGTGCCCCCCCCCCCCCCAAACAATATGACTCACCCCCTCCCCTAACCTAATGATGCGGCCCCCCCCCCCCCCCGAAATTTTTTATGCCATTTTCACAATGATTTACTCAATTATTTTATAAAATTATACTTTTTTAGTATTATATTTTATGACATTTTGCATTAATTAAAACTAATTTTCTAATAATAATTTTGGTCATATCAGGTAATATTTCCATCCTGAACCGACAGATGTCTAACTTCTTTTGTTGAGGAAAGTGCGGGGTTGCCAATTTGATTTACAAGATCCCTTTCAATTATCAAAGGACCAGAAACGTATTTTCACATTAGAAGCTATAATTATGTAAATAATATATACATTTTTCTCGTCTTTTAACCCCCCCCCTGAAATTTTAATGACGCAGTCTGCGTCGTTACCCCCCCCCCCCCCCCTTGTGGGCACCCCTGAAATATATATGATTCGATATACACATCATGCCTAAGTTTTTCGAATGTCCACAATCTTGTTTTCGTGTAGGTAGTTTTCTATTGGCTGTAAATTGCTAGCAGATACACCAACTGCCAAATAAAACACATCCTTTCTGTAAATTCACTGCCAACCTCTGCATATTATCGATTGCCAAGCCGTCGTAGGTAAGGCGCCTTAGCGATGAAGGGAGAGATATAACGATGGGATCCGTGCTCGCATTTTCCCGCGGCCGTCATAACTCCGCCGTCATACCGGCGACGCGTCGTCGCTATGACGGTGGCGAGGAAAAGAACCATGCTCGACCCACTGATAGGTACAAAGTGTCATAGTACAGAATAAACAAGTAACATTATACATAAAATACATACTTCACGTTACCTAACAATAATACATAGAGTAAATTTCCAATATCAAACAATTTAAACAGTCTATGGTTAACACAAACAATTTGTTTAAATTAAAATTTATCATAGTAATAATGCTCTAAGAGAAATAAAAATATCAATCGTTGCTCTATGGTCATAGAGTCACTGACTGGTGGAACTGCCCGATGTTCAGCTACCATTAAATACAAATTAAAATCACAGATAATAATGCAACTACAGTTCATACTTCCATGACCATGTTTTGGCACAACAAAAAACATTTTGGCAAAGAAATTTACAAAATAATGCTTTAAAAAATTTTAAATTTTTTTGCAGGAATACAACGGAAATACTTAATAACGAATTTTAAAGTGCAGAACAGGCTTGGGTTTAATATGAAGAACTAATTATTTATGCAGTCCTCTTGCATAATTGAGGCTGTCGTAAATTTAGTTGCTGCTTCAGAATATGTAGTTTTGGTTTCTTCAGACACAACCAAATATGTGGTTTTGACAACTAAATAAATATTTGCTATGTGTGTCAGATAAACCTCAATAACGAACACAAAAGATGAATACGCAAGAACAGCCGATGTCAAAATTTATATGCATAGACTACACACAGAAATCCGCGGAACGAAAAATTCAGAACAAATTCCAAACAGAGATTACAACAGTGAGCTGACAACGAATTTACAGTTGCAAAAATAACTTTAACTTTAATGTTACGAATGGGGAAACAAGTTCATATACATAGGATAGCTCAATGTATTTACTATGGTTTTATTTATAAGCTAATATTTAAAAATATTTACACTATTTAATAAACTACGACAATCTAAATGTCCACCCGCAAATACTCACACCTTCGTAATTACACTTTTCAATCCTGTCACTAGAGCTCGGCTCGAATAGTGGCTCTCTCTACTGTTAGTGTCTTACCACGCACCTCTGTCCTAATACACTGCCTCGCACTAGTTACTCGTCCGCCGCACACACAACACCGTCCCCGATGCACCAACCTTCGCACAGAAGCCCGTCTCTCGTCGCCCGTTATCGCTCACCAAGGAACCACTCCACTTCTCTCGCCGTGTCGCCGCCAGCCTCTCAGTACCACACTCCTGACTGCCTCCGTCTTAAATGCTTAGTGGCTTTTAAGCGAAAGCGAGCTTTCGTTATCACTAATAAATTGTATTTCTGATGCCATAAAATTATTTTTCTGTCACCACAACATATTTGGAAGGAGAGGAACTAAAATTTGCCATGAAATTTGATTTTTTACAATTGGCCTTTGCTAGAGGAAAGTTTATAATTTAATGTATTGTCTTACGTGAAAAGTATGACTGCTAAAAAATTTTTACCATGTTTTGTCATTAGCGTATTTTTTTTTTTTTTTTTTAAGAATTATCACAACTCCAAAAATGATGTTAAAATACACAGAAAAAATATTTTGTACTTTTACAAAATAAATAGTTTGCAATACTACAAGAAAAATATCGTTACTTTGTACAACACATAGCTATGGTTATTTTTGCATATATGATAAAAGTTCTTCGAGAGAATAATGAGTATTTCTTACGAAAATTAGAGCATAATATTATATTCATATTGATGTTTCATTCAAACATATATTTAAACTTGGGAAATATAATCGAATATTTAAAGATTGGAAATTTTTGATTTATTATGCTTATTAATTTCTGCAGTTAATACTGGAAAGCTACTGAGGAATGTTTTGTTTTTAAAATAACTTTAACTATTGTAGATAATGGGAAAGATAAAAGCATAAATTCCCGGGTAAGAATCTGAATACATTATTACTGCAAACACTATTTAAAATTACCGTGCATATTGTGGATCTCCTAATTTTTTATCTCTGTATTAAAAAAGAAAAATTTCAAATTTTAAACAATAAAGAATTGTTATGCCACGAAAACAATATACCCATAAGGTTGGTTTTTGCTCCTTTGTAACAGGCATGCTCCATCTCTGTCGTTTTCATATATCTGTCTTGCCTTCAGACAACCCTCAGTTTGCTTAGTTTTCTTCCGTGCTGCTGATGTTCTCTCTCTCTCTCTCTCTCACGCACACACACTCTCTCTGTTTCCGAAAGAAACCTTTTGGTCGGTTCTCGCCCTACTGCTACTCGCGATATTGCGCGGATATATTACTATGTGAGCGTGGGAGGGAAAATGGGAGAAGAGTGAATACCAAAGGCACCGAGGGAAAGTTTATTTAAAGTAAACATTCCCTTAACATTGACTTACGGAGTAGTTTTCTTCTGGAAGTACGCTGATAGAAATTTTTCTCTGTAAATTTACGAGAAAAAAAAACACCAATTTAAAATCATCCAGGATCTTCGTAAATTTATACCCGAATCTTAGACGATCCACGGAATCCGAGTTCACATCATCTTGTTGTAGTGTTAACAAAGCCATAAAAAGCCTACAGCAAAATAACATTCTTCCTCCCTGCGAATGCCTGTTTATCTGGTTTACTAAGTAACAATGGATTCCAAAGTTGGAATCTGGCGTGACTTCTATGAAAATACGATTATCTGGAAATGTGAAGAACTCTTAGTTAGTTTCAACGGCATTATTCACTGAAATATTCGTAAATTTTACTGTAACTTCCAAAAGTTAAGACGACTAGATGTTACAAGAATGAATTAAGTAAATTTTTTTTCCCAAACCCTTTGTTTTTATTTTAACATGCATGCATTTGTCTATGAAGTGTGCGTTCTGAAGTTGCAGTAACTAGTTAAAAATTTGATAGCAAAATAAATTGTAGCTGCAAATCTGTCCATAGACAAATAATAGAAGTTCAAAAAGGGTTTATTGCTAGTGTTTTCTCTTAATGATAGTGTTTAGCTGATAACAAAATTTATAAGAAGATTGCTTGGTTGAATGGAACAGAAGCTTTGTAAAGTGCATTCCAACTAATGTACACTGAATTTTGTAGGAGTAATCTCGTGAAAATGGAACTGAAGTCGATGAAACAGAATTGTGTCACAAAGATGGCGCACTCACGTGTAGCAACATAAACCCGTATATAGTCACTTTCGTAAACATTATGGGAATATACCAAACATCTGAGGGGCTAAATGAAACTTTACGATAGTGAAACTACCCCAGAATATATTTCGTAAACTAAAATAGTCATAGCAATAAGTAATATTAACTTTTAAATAGCAAAGAAAACTTGAATTACAAGGATCTTAATACATAAATAATCTTCTCGCATCATGTCAGTGGGCTCGGTAGCATAGCGGTAGAGCGCACACTTGTTCACCTCAGGAACTAGGTTCAAATCTCGTTACTGGAAATGGTATTTTTAATACCATTATCAATGACATTATATAATAATGTTTAATCAAGTCTATAATGCTAAGGTTTATCTGTAGTAACTATTTACATACTGATTTCAGCAGTTCAAGCAAAAACAAATATACCAAAATTTCGTATTATGGATTTATTGTAACATGAACAACATGAGAACACATGCATTTTCTAATTACCGAGGTTAGGTGTTTTCAAATCACTGTCAAGTACTGAAATACTCGTTCAAATATATATATTTTTAAAATGTATACTTTATAAGTGGCGTTGTTAGCTCTAGCAACGGAAATGCAATGAGTTGCACGCGCATACAAGGCAACGGCAACGCTTGCATGAATAAGTTATACTTATTTTGGCACAGAGTATTCTTATGGTGCATTTTAAAAACAAATTGGATATCATTTTTAACACGCTTTTGCTAACTTCACTTGTAACTATGTAATAAAATCTTTTAAGTCGTTTTTAACCTACTCCTAATTGCTGAATCGATTTGAAAATTTTCTGGTATATGTAATCCGGATGACAATACAATAATTTCATGATTATAACCAGAAGAGATAAGGGGGGAGTCATATGGGAAAAAACCATGACTTTCGAACTATGGGCAATAACCATACTAATACCCATAAGACCGGGGCATGGCAGTAGGTTTTCCCGCGGGTAGGCTGCCCCTCCCCTCCCTGGTTCCTAGTAGGTCAACCCCCTAAATTTCTAAAATTTCTAAAACGGATACCTTTTAGATTTGGATTGTTTCAAATCCAATACGCGACGCCAAATAATGGTGGAAAATATGCCAGGGGTTCGACTGCCCCCCCCCCCCCCCTTCCTCGAGGGGTAGTCACTTTCCCCCGATTTTTCTAAATTTAGGAAAATTGTAGTCAATTTATTCTCACGTGCTCTAGAGGTCTTCAGGCACCATCGAACCCCTGGGCTGAACCCTCGGTTGTAAAAAGGGGGGGGGGGGGGAGGGGGGGCAAATCAGTTTTTGTTCCCGAAATTTTGTGGGTCTCTGAAAATTGTTTTTGTGGCGCATTTCGAGGAGTATTACGAAGTGAGACGTCGGAGGGTCAACCCCCCTCCCCCCTTATCATCTCTTAGGGGGAGGGGTCCTGGCTCTCTTTACGAAATTTTCTTTTCCTCAAAAATATTGATAGCTAGGTCACTCTTTTGGAGAAACATACGAAAAACTTTTATAAATTTGACATTCAATATTATCATAGAATAATATGGTTTTTCATAGAAGAATGTTTAGTGTATGAGTATCATCATGCTCTTTGTAATTTATAGTTATTTCCATGCTTATGAAGACAAATATTGATCATGTGGTGCATTTAGAGGAATTAAAAAAAAAAAATAAGTTAAGGATGAACTACAAAGTAAAAAATAAATTATATTTTAAAAAAACTAAAAATCACACTTTCTCTGTTGTATGAACAAGAAAGTAAAAAAAAAAATCTTTTTATTTAAGTAATTTGTTCAAAAGCGAAAGAATGAACTACAACTCTGTATAACGTAATTTATTAAATAAGCTTACAATATGAATCAAGTAATAAACAAAATAATTAATTTTAATAAAAAAGCGTTGCTTTTCTAACACAAATCTTTAGGATGGATTCATTAAGATAATGAAAGAAAAGAGCAACGCATGTTCTTTTTCTTCATTATAAATAATGCAAGTCTAGCGCGTATTGCGGCTGTAACCTGTACACAGGCTAAGTCGGAATTCGACCGACAAATTTCGGCTTCAGGGTCATCACAACAAAACAAGATGAAAATCATCATACGACTTATGGTCTAAAGTACTTCCCAACCAATGCTGGTATACGTCATTGAAGTTGGAACCGAACAACATTTTATTTGTAAAGAATAGAGAAATTATTACAAATGGAACACTGAACGTCTGGAAAAAGTTTAATTAATTTAAGTTTTAAAACTAACGCAATACTGTTGCTGTATTTAAAAAAAAAATCATTGAAATAAAGAGGAATACCACTGTCCATATGACTCCATCACCCTTTCCCACTCATTATAGCTGAATTTGTGTACTTCTTAACGAAAAATTTGCATACTTTACCAAATTAATTGTCTACAATTAACTAAGAAATAAGTGGAAAATACTGTCTAGATGAGATTTAGAAAAATCACCTTGTCTATTTTCTCTAAAGGAAAACGTTTGGTAATTTTAGATGAAATTTTGTATATTTGGCAAAAATTACTGTCAAAATTTAATTGAAAAAAAAAGTAATGATGATCACTGTCTACATAGGAATAAAAAAAACTACCTCATCGATATTTCTACTCCTTAAATAAAATTTCGATAAGTGTTGAGGAAATTCTGCCCACTTGATATTATTGTCTTTATATGTTTCGAAAAAAATATTTATACTTCCATCTCCCATCCACCAGTTGTTTAAATTTCTGAAATAAACGTTACATTTTTGTATTTAAATTGTTCTCTTTAAAATATGTAATAACTCTATATCCATTTTTCTGTTAAATAGTTTTTTCTGTTACAAAGTAATGTTGTCAATTTTTAACATTTGTGTAAATATTAATTTATATATATTTTAGTGCATGAAATCAAAAAGAAGTATAACTCCTGACATACTTTTTAGTTAATTTTTAATTAATTGCGAGGATAATTTATTTTAGTGCTATTGGTAAAACATTGTATATTTTGTAATTTATTTCAGTGTGACTTACACATTGCGTACTGAAACACCAAGATCAGCGTTATTTTGGTTACGGCCACAATTGATTACTTAAATAAACCATTAGCTGTATATACCAGTATTGCAAAGGAATGTACAGTACATTTTACATTGTTGTATTTTATGATTGACAGGTAAAATGTTTTGATGGGGCTAGATTAACAATTTTTCTGGACTATCAAGTGTAAATATAGTTTTATCGGGAACACCAAAGAAACTAATACGCAGTACAATTATATTTAAAACAATCTGGTATAAGCTTCACCAGAGCAAAATATGTTATACGTGGGTGCTTATGTTTGAAAAAGTGATCCATCCCGAAAATGCAACCAGAAAAATTAAACTGACCGCCAGTACACTATGTCAGTGCCTGATTAAGGTATATTTTCATGAATAATGTCCGATTAAATAGCCTACTAATCTCCGAAGAAATTTTTTATATAGTTACAAATCACTCTACAGTACTATTACAAAAGATTCCTTTAGAAAACAGTTACCCAGAAATAGTTTGTAATACTACAAGAAAGATATTGTAACTTTGTTCAACACTTGGCTATGGTTATTTTTGCATACATAAAATACAATCTCTGAGATTATACAGAGTATTTCTTATTGAAATTGGCTCGTATTTTAATATTTTAATTGATGTTTTATTCAAGCATATTTTTATAAACTAAGGAAAAGATAATCGATGATAAAATATTAGGTCTTTATTTTGTTTTATTGTGCTTATAAATATGCGCAGTTAATACAGGATAGCTATTCAAGGAACTGTTTACAAATAACTTTTGGAGATTCTGGAAGAACACAAAGCGAAAATGCACGGGTAAGAATCCAGACCCAGTATTGCTGCAATCAACATTAATTTTGAAGCGATATAGTTGTTTTCATATAAATATACAGATTTACAAGTATCTGTATGTTTTCAAAAAATATATTTCTGGTCTATTTACCAAAAACAAAACACTTTTGCAGTGTAGATTCTTCGCTGTTATGATCTTTCCGCTGCGTATGCTTTCTCGTAATTTTGTAGATAGTTTCGTCAAGATATGGCTCTCATCCCTTCTCTCTCTCTCTCTCTCTCTCTCTCTCTCTCTCTCTCTCTCTCTCTCTCTCTTTCTCTAAAAAGAACCACTATTTTGGAAGGATCGGCCGGACACGAGATTTTGCTTCTTCTTTTCACGCGCAGCTTTTCATCTTTAAAATTTCTTCTCGGTTTCTTCCTCCTTCTCTTTTCCAGTGTTCTTCAGGCCTTTGTCTACCAACTAATAACAGGGGGAAAAGAGGTTGGAGCGAGAGCCACAAAGAAAAATAATGAGTGGGAAAAGCCGAGGAAAATGCAAAAGAAAAAAGAAAATTTGGAATAAGTCAAGAGTTAAAAAGTAGAGCTCAGAAAGGGCCGGGAAAAGGAAATGGGAAAGAAAGAAAAAAAGAGGGGGGAAATGCGAAAAATGGAATCAGAGTCTCATTAAAATGGATGCTGCTTGCTGTTTGGGGCGGCGATATGGAGAATGGATGGACGGACGAAAAAGAAAATCAGATTGAAAAAAACTGAAAAAAAAGGGGGGGGGGGGGGGGGGGCGGATGATAAGGAAGGAAAAAGTTTTGACTGCTCTGCGGATTGCGAGCAATTACATGATTTTCCTCTGATGTAGTTGACTTCTCCTCAAAGACTACTCAGTCGCCAGTTGATTGATGGAAACAACGAGTTTGATGAACAAACTCTACCAAGTATCAAAGGATTTTTTCGCGAAATGCGATTCCTACACGTTCGAAAATGTTCGAGACGCATCATTAAAAACCGCCAAACCCACCATGATTTATACTGGGGTGTCTTCACAATTTTCTTTTCTCAATATTATTCAGTCTTGAGTAATGATTTGTTATTACTTTGGCTTTAAGTATCATTGTTAACGTGGTCATTAAAATATCAGCCATAGCCTGAAGTACGAAACCATGCAAGACGCTTGCTCTTGCCTTAAATTCAAAACAACTTTGCCCTCATTTATGTTTGATGGCCGTCCAACGAACGCGTATCAGAAACCATCTTCAAAGTCAATCACGTCTTAAATATGTGACTGTCGTGGTCTAATCCCCAAACCACGGACACGGCGTGTTTGTTTCGTAGGTAATAAAGCGGTACGTCACACATGACACGAGTAGTTTGAATTCTATACTCGACGAGTATCCTCCTTCAATTACGTGACAAAATTAATCTAGTAAATAAATGACATGAATTTAAGTACTTAAACACTATAAAGGTTTTTTTTTATATTTTAGCTTTGTGAATTTAGGTTTGCGGCATCCGCCAGAGACGGCAGCACTGTGGTAACACATTTCCGTTCCATGCAACTTCCGTCGCATTCACGTTTTTTTTTTTAAATTTATTTCCCATTTTTTTACACTTTGTTAAAAATATTCACTTAATTAACCAGGAAATTTAGCACTAACGAAAACAAGCTTGTATGTGAGTGCATCTAGTCGCTTCAAATTACATGCGGTATTTTGACGATTGTAAACATTTGTAAATGTATAATAACTGAGAAATAAATATAAAAAATATAACCTAAGAAACTTTACATTAGTTATGTAAAGATGAAAGTTAAAAAGAGCAACTTATTAAAATTCAATATTATGTATAAACTAAAAACGTATAAATTATTATAAATTATAACATTTTTACATTAATAAATAAAAATATAATTAAATAAAAATTGTTCTTACCATATGTCGTATACCGAGAGCTAAGATGGTATACTTCAAAAACGACCTTGGGAAACACTATTACTCAAAGGCGATAACAAGGATGATAACTAGACGGATAATCGAGACAACACAACAACACATAAGGACGCACAGGTGAACCCCTCGAAGAGACTTATTGGATGTAACCCATGCTTGTTGACACTCTATCAAAGAACGCTTACGGCAGTTAAATATGCTAATATGCTTGCAAACTTAGATGTTTGCAGCTGTCATACTCAGGGGTCTGTCACTAGTTATGGCCTGCGCATTTTGTACCCTAAGGATTCCGTCTTTACCAATATCTGAACGTCAATCACATTCAGAGATAAATTCTAATTAATTTTTTTTAACAATCTGTGAATGTACTTCCTCAATATAATTATTTTTGACTCGTACAACATTTTAGTTTTGAGGAAATCACCAAACAAATGTTTTTTTTTTTTTTAAATAAAGGTGCGAATTAACAAATGTTACACCGTCAGGTTGGAGTCCTTGTTTTCTTTTAATCGTGCTCGTTGTGTTTCGCATATGCCTATCTAATACCTTCATTAAAAATAATAATTAGGTTGAATAACAATTAAAAAAGTGAAGTACCTAAATGTGAACGGATCGTGTGACCTTGTTAAATTTTTATGTTTAAATAAGTAATGTATGTTCATTTTTATGTAACGACGTGGTTTTAATGTATCCGATTATGCTTGAAGGCACTAGTTAATACTACATTCCTATTTGCGTGTTTGCGGTGATTTTAGCTATCCTACCACCACAAATAAAGCTTATTTTCGTGTATTGCACTAGATGGGCATTTATGTAAACTAGTAGCAGATTTTACGAGCCAAAAATATTATGTATGGTGAAACAACTAGGTTAACCTAACATGGCTCTAGACCACCAACAAACATATTTTTCCATCCCTAATAAAATCTTGTAAAATCCTTAATTTTTATTTCATTGTAAATCAAGACACTAAAATACAAATGAAACCATTTTTTAGTATAAAAATATAAAAAATCCCTAAATCCTGAACTCAAACAATTCTAAGGATAATCTAGATCCTGATATATTTTTGGATAAGACTAAATGTCTTTGGTCTTATGATCTGCGGTTGGCGTGAGAATCATTTGTGAACCAATTAAAAAAAAAAAAAATTATGTTTAACCCGGTAGTAAAATCTCTGTTTACTTCTATACTCCTTGGTTCTACCCAATATTATGTTAATTCTTCATTTTCATCTCATCTCTTTTCACTCTCTCTAACGACAGCAATTTTCAAGAATTCTAAAGTGAATCCTAAATGATTCAATCCACTGTTTTTTTCTCAATTAACACTCTCAATTACTACGTCAAACAAAACAGAAGTGCTTTCAAGTATGACAGGCTAACAATGATGGACGAGTATGCTGTTTAAGTCTAGACTCGACCAGCCGCAGTGGAAACAACTCACAGTATACGGACCATATGGCCGGTCTTACTGCAGAAAAAAAACAAAAAAGATTATGTACTTTAACGAAAGAATCCTTTGGAAAACAGTTGCCAGAAAATGATTTCTAATACAACGAGAAAGATATGGTTTAATTTGTTCAACACAAGGATGTGATTCCTTTTTGCATATATGAAATAGATTTTCAAGGCAATACTGAGGTTTTCCTACGAAAATTTGCGCGTAATTTTATATATTTTAATTAAAGTTTCATTCAAGAATAATTGTTTTTAAACCATGGAAAATTTAATCGATTATTATACGATCTGACTTTTTTTTTGAATAATTCTTATTATGTGCGCAGTTAATACTGGAAAGCCATTCAGGGAACGGTTTACACATAACTATTGGAGATACTAGAAGAATACAAAGCATAAATGCCCGGGTAACAATTCAAACCCAGTATTGCTGGTCGTGATACAGTTGTTTTCATGAAATTGTACAAATTGACATAAATATTTTTCTTCCATTAAAAAAAAATAGTGTTGTGATGTTTATCCGATGCAGGTTATATTCTGGAATCGCAACAAATCAATCCATTCACATCTCAGATGACTGGCTTGGTTCATTTGCAGATCTCAGCAAGACACTCGAAGAACGTGTATGCTCAAGTTATAAGTTTTTCTGTGCGGTGAAAAAATGTGTAGATTTCGGGCATTGGACACACGCGAACAGCAGGCTACATATAGTTGGCCATGGGAAAAGCACGGCTCTTCCAAATTCACCCCTTCTACCTGCAATGTCTGCCCTGCCCTTTGTTGATTGTAACAGCAAAAATAGGCCTGACGGGAAACTGAACTCTTTTGAATTGTAACTGTAGATCAGTAGGGATAATTGAAATTCGAGGTATGATAACACTTTCCCCTTTACCGACGCCTGTTAAAATGGTGGCACCAAGTATATTCTGCCCCAATTGTGTGATCCGAAGCCTCGATCCACGAGACTTTCAACAGGGCCTGTACCCCCTGCAGCCGTTACCTTCTTGCACATGCCTTCTCAGTCAACTTATTTCCTAACTTTTCATTTTGAGCCCGCTTCTCCGCCCAAACTCTCTCTCTCTCTTCCCCCCTTCTTCTTACACACACCATCCCCCTTGCACCCTCTTGCCCTTCAAGCCATCACATACTAGACGCGAGCTATCTCCTCCTCCGTCGCGTGCGCACATCCGTCTCTTGACCCTCCGAGGAATGTTTAATTTGGCACGGTGCCCCCCTACCCTTTCTCCTCCCGCTACTACCCAACCCCCTTCCCTTCCCCGCTCCCGAACAAACCTTTCTTAATCTTTCCCCGTGGCCATTGTTTCAAGGAAGAAACCCTGCAGACTCACGCGCCAGTAGCTCGGTGTGAGAAGACAACCCAGCGCCCTGCCTTGCTGCGATGACGTCACACTCCTGTAACTCAATAGTGAAGGATGATGAGCTTGTCGGAATTATATGAGTGGTCGGTAAACTTAATCATGGGGACTAATTTTAGACAAACAAAATATATGAAAACGGTTATTTGTAAATTCGTTTTTTTTTTGGTGCTGTAATTTTTTTATTTTAAATTTTCAAGGATAGTACACACTTGTAAACTCACTTGCCAACGATATCATATGTAAAAACTGTAAGCCAACCCTTTGTACCTACCATTTGTAGTTTTACAAGGCTCTGTCTTTGCAGTTTTACAAGTGATATCGTTGGAAAGTGAGTTCCCAAGGGCTTTCCTTGTAAAAAGTACAAAAAAACTTTTTATGGTGTAGAAGTGGGAATCAATAATTTTTTTTAGAGTTTAGATTTTTTTTTCAAGGCTTTTTACGTTATTTAAAACTTTGTTTTTACTTGAGAACGTCTAATAAATCGATGAACGCCGGCTGCACGCACGAAAAAATTGTCCCGTTACGCACATTGTCCCGTTTCGCTGTGTCCCGTTACGCTCATTTTATATTGCTCTTTGCTAACCTGAACCTCCTAGAATTTCTGCAGAGTCCGTGTCGCAAATATATTATTTTTGACTGAATTTTGGTGTTAGGTAAGCCATTTTCCATCACATCATCCTTGAAACACTCCCATTCGTTTCCTACTTTTCCTATCATCGTCCTATCCTTAAAAGAATAACACAGATTGGAATAAGTTAAATAGCAAACATGTATAAAAGTTATAGTTAAAATAATCTGTTCGTTAAAGTAATAAACATATTTGAATTAATGAGCGCAAATGAAAGCAAATTTATCAATTAAATTGTAGATTTCATTTCACTCCTTATTTGTATCCATACAAAATAGTAATAAATAAAAAAATGATTCAAATTTATTCATAAAAGTATGCAATCATTTCATCGATGTTTTGTTATGACGTTGTCACGTTAAACTATCGTCCGTAAACCGATTTTACAGACAACCAATTTTTTTTTATTTATAAGAAGAATATAAAGCCAAACCGAAATTCTAACACTGACCAATTGAACTGTTTGTAGCCAAATGACGTGGCACTATGCTTCGGTTGCTGACGTATCACTCTATTGGATGTTAAAAATAGTTCCTTAAAAACTGTTCCGAAGTCTTACCGCACAATGCAAACGTTAATGGGCCCACCTATCCGTGAATGTATTTGTGTTAGTGAGCCGGGGAGATAAGTACGACGTTCGCAATGGTTTTCAGCGTGGTATCGCCTCTAAGCTCAAGGCTGTGGACTATCGCGCAGACTTCTCCTCTTGCGTATGGAAACTATGAGATTTGAGTGGTAAACATAATATTATATGGCGGAGAAATAAAAACAAAAATTGAAATGCAAGTTCCTCTAGGGGTTTCAAAAATCTGAATATAATTTTTCATACCTAAAAATTATTATAAAAAAAAAGATGGTTTCAGCTTTTTTAACTCTCCTAAAAATACAGTTTAAAAACTTAATATGGAAACAGAACTACTCATCGGTCCTCAACGTTTTATTTAATGTTATTTGTAAGCAGACACCACTGTACAACCCTTTTTTCCACACAATATTATTTTAAAATGCAAGGGTCAGCATTTAGAGAAGTTACTATGTAATATGTTCCTTTATCGTTTTCATTAAATTATGCACAATGAAAAATTGTGTAAGATTCTAGAGATGTTTTGATTCAATCTCATGTCCCGGAAATTTAATTATAGAGGTTATCATAAGTCTTCACACAAATAGTGAAAGTGGTGACATATTTCTTGTTCAATATCATAAAGGTGAACCGACTGAAAAGATAAACCACGTACGAAGAAATAACGGACTGACATTATTTTGTATTATTCATATTTTATTATTTGCACGAATAAAGAAAAAAAAACATAACACATTAATTACAGCGTTCGCCGAATGTACGGATACTTACGACATATCCTGTAAATAGTGTTGCATGGGATCAACAATTTTTGATGACAAGAGTAGACATTTATATTCCAATCACGGCCATTGAGACGCTATATTAAAGAAAATAATGTATTGTTACGCGGTCATATCAAAATACCGACGTGATAATTACGTGCACGAAAAAAGCTACCACCGTGACTCAACCAGCACTTTAAAAATGCATTCCAACCTCGTTGCATTTCATCTCATATTCGCATTTCAACACCAAAATAAAATACATATTTATATATATGCAAACACACAACCATCAATAAAATAAGTTGTACAAACGTGGGAAGTAACGTAATTCTCATATTTTGTCTCGGAACTGACGGTCATCAAAATACTAGGAAAAAATTACAAATTCTTTTAAATATGTTATACAATAAATTATCCCTTTACAGCGAAAAACTTAAAGAACAGTTTGTAAGCAAACGTAAATTGTTTGATTGGCATCTTAAAGGTATACATTGACGTGGGTAGCTAAAGAATTGAATAATTTTTTATACTTGTAAAGTAGAATTAATTCAATAAATATATTCATAAAATATTTTAATTAGACTACTTCTTTAACCTGGGTCTTGACTTGTATAATACAATATTTATTTGAGTAAATATTTAATTAAATGCATATTTTTAAACTAAAAAAAACTTTACATCGAATAAGAATTGACATGGGATTGGACTCATTTAATTAATCAATATATTAAATTGTCAATTTTTTAATGATTTTTAATATATTTCCACATAGTTGGGTTAGTAACAACACATTTTAAATATGGCGGCCAAGATGGCCGAAAAGATGGCGATTGGTATGACAGCTGACGATCCGGTAATTGACACTACTTCACTCCAGTTGGTAATTAATAAACCAACATAGCGGTAGCGCACACTAGCAGACGAAAACAAGATGGTGAAATTAAGATGGCTGCCATGACTTTATACTGGTTTACGTAATATATATTACTCGGTATTTGTGGTAGCGGATCAGTCTGCCAGTAACCTCCTTGGGAGAAGAATATGTCGCAATTTTTAATTGAATGACCTCGCCGGGAATTGAATCGAGGTTGCCAAGGTCATTGACAGAAATGATGTTTTTATTTATGTACATTCACATTTTTTATAATTTTTTTCGAGTTTTTTACTTACTATTTTATTAATTGACATCGCTGGGTTCGTACCAAGGACCGCAATCTATATAGTAATAAAATATTGGATAATAATTATTTTGTTTATATTTTTCGGAATTTTTTGGTTAAAATTTAAAGTTATTCATGTTGATGGACAAGGTCAATGTCAAGCTCTGATTGTGTCTTTGGTCAAAAATCCCCCACTTAAAGAAAAATTGGCCATCGTTGAGGAAAACTGGTCTTCTCTGAAATAAATTACCGCCTCCGGAATTTTTTCTAGAAAATAAATGTGAACTTTTCCCTTGAAACGGCAATTTTCTCTTCTATATATATACCTATATATACACCTTTATATATATATATATATATATATATATTTGTTTTAATTTTTTGGGGGAAACATTTTGTATACATTTTGCAATTTTTGGGTCAATTTTGGCAATAATTGAAGGCATGGTTAAGGTCAAGGTCAAAGGTAAAGATCATACAAGATGGTGGCCGGAACCTCGGCCCCTAACGCTGAAGCCTATTTTCAGACATAATTTTTTATATTACTTCTCATATCAACCACAGTAATGAAGGAGGTATGAGCATATTATTTTTCGAACGCATTATGAAGTCAATATTTAAATTGTTTTCAAAGTGAGTTTTCTCGTTGACAACGAGGTCATTGGAGACTGTAACGTACATCTTCACAGAACAGGAATATCGGAAAAGGTTATCGGCCATTTACCTGCTGTTCGGAGAAATTTCGGCATTTTACTTGATTGATTTGGGGTGAACGTGGAAAACATACATCGGTACTGCAGAAACAGGATACGAACCAATGTCCTCCGGAATGTGAATCCAGTGGGTTACAACCAAGGTACCTCGATTCAATTTTTCGTAGTTGCCCACGGGGCTTGTATTTGACGGGATCTGTCGCAGGCGTAGGTGTGGCGACAATCCGGCTTCGAATAAATTGATTGATCTCCGTTCCCATCTCAGTGCATTCACCTGACACTTCTGTATACATTCTCTCTCTCTCTCTCTCTCTCTCTCTCTCTCGCCTCTGCAGTAGGTGTTTGGCGCGAGTTCACGAAGGAAAGGCAATGAAAGATATCACCCCGATCCCGTAGCCATCAAGTAGGCGATGCTAATATTTGGATAAGACATCGCTCCATCCCCCAGGAGAGGAGTTTTGCCTTTCACGCTCCCCTCCTACCCCCTCCTCATTTCCCTTCCATGTCTAGGAGGTTCAGCTTCGAGGAAAGGACGTTTCGGTACGACGTCAGGATTAAATGAGTACAGGGTTTTTATAATTAACGCGTAGTTCCCAAAATAGTAGATATTCACATGGGTGGCTTATTAAAATCTATCCCTGCTTTGTGCCATTCAAAGAAATTTTGAGTTAAATATTGTCAACACTTTTTAAGCTCACAAGCACGGCAGCATTCTAACTCTCACCGATCACCTCGTCTCCAACTCACGAGCGTGTATCTATCGAGTGTTGCATCCATAGTGTCCTCTGTGGTTGTGGTCAATGAGGCGTCTAGTTTATCTGTCGAAGCAATTCTGCGTCTCAACTCTGGCAAATCATTAGGTAGCGGCGGAACGTAGACGCTATCCTTACTAGTCCTTACTAATATTATAAATGCGAAAGTAACTCTGTCTGTCTGTCTGTTTGTTACCTTTTCCCGGCTGAACGGCTGAACGGATCGTAATGAAATTTGGCAAGGAGATAGATTATATACTGGGGATGGACATAGGCTATCTTTTGTCTAAAAAAAAAAATAAATTTTAAACGGGTTAAAAAAATATATCATAATTTTATGTAACGTGTGTCATAGATATACAAACTGTTAGTGTCATTCCTCTATGTCTGCCGAGCAATAGCTTTCAAGCCATTACGTTACGTTTTGCTATTGTAAGGAACTAAGTAGAGAGTAAGAAAAAAATAAATATCTGACAGTTTGTAGTGTCGCCATATTTGTTTCAGTTTTCAATACCGTTTTTGTATATTACAATTTAAATTATTTTTTTTTACAGTACCTACTTATAACTTATTTGCAAGGAGTTTGGTTTAGTGTTTATAATTTAGCTGCTGAGCGTCAAGAGTCTTAGGTCTACTGAGACCGAAGACCAGAAATATTTATCAATTATGTAATATATTGTTGAAAAATTAGAATTTCACTATTTCAGGTAGTTCGATTTTTTTTTATTAATTATAATAGTTACGTGTAATTGCCATCTTCCTTTATTTCATATTAAAGATTATTTTTGGTTGAGTGTGAGATAATTTTATTTATGTATGTTTTAATTTCATTTATTTTCTTATATATATATATAGCTATATATATATATATATATATATATATATATATATATATATTCCTACCTACCTACTTCTACTAAATTTCAGGTGGATGTTAACATTGCCATTCCAGTTGAATAATTTTTTTTGACAAATTAGTTGTTATTTATACTTTTTGTTTAATTTTGGACTATGTTTTTTTTTTTTACTTAAATCAAAGATTTGTGGTGTGTACAGGGAGTGATATCTCTATTAATTTCTATACTCCTTTGGATAAGCGGAATATGGCCACCACATTTTTACATATCAACAAATCCTACAAATATTTTAAACATTATGACAAATAAAAAATAGTTTCACAAACATCCTTAGTTTTTTTTATGTGTGTATAGTTTGAAGTTTAATATTATGTATGTACGTAAATTCTTAAAAATAGAGTTATTTATTAATTTATTTAGAAAATTATTCATAGGTAGGTAATAAGTTTTCCTTTATATCTCTTTCGATTTGGAGTGTTTCCGAGCCATTCGGGGTCCTCAACATCACCCCCTGCTCCCCCCCCCCCCCCCCAGGTGGTTAAAGCCCCAAAATTTCGAAAATTTAAAATTTTTAAAAAATCTTTCTCTTTCGAAGCGTTTTCGAGCCATTCAGAGTCCTAGAACCCCCCGCCCCCCTCTGGGAAAAAGCCCCAATATTTCGATAATTTTAGGAATTTAAAATATCTATTCTTTCGAGATGGAGTGTTCCGAAACATTCGAGGTCCTGAACCACCACCACCCCCCCCCCCTCCCTTTTCTCAAAAGTGAAAGCCACAAAATTTTGAAAAATTGGAGGAAATTGTATTAAAATTAAGTCATTACGAACTAAAGTGTCCGGGGTATGGTGGAACTTTTACCCAAAGTCGACTTCGCACCCAATTTTGTGGGAGGGTGGGTGAGTGCAAAACTCCAAAATTACGACAAATTTCAAAAAATTCTTAAATTTAAGTATACTTTTTTACTATTTGGAGTGTTTCCGAGCCATTCGGGGTCCTCAAACTACAACCCCCCCCCCCCCCCCCCCCACAAGGAGTCAAAGACCGAATAATAAAAAAATTTCCCAAACTTTCGAAAACCTATTCTCTTTCGGTTTGGAGTGTTTACGAGTCATTCTGGGTCTTCAACATCACCTCCCCCCCCCCCCCCTTCTCAGGGGTCAAAGCCCCAAAATTTAGAAAATTTCAAAAATCATTCTCTTTCGATTTTTAGTGTTTCCCTGCCATTCAGGGTCCTCAAACTAACCCCTCATCCTCTGGGGACATAGACCCAAAATCTCGAAAATTTCAGGATTTTCAAATATCATTTCTTTCGAGATGGAGTGTTCCATTCCATTCGAGGTCCTGAACCTCCAGCCCCCCCCCCCCCCCCTCTTTTCTCAAAAGTGAAAGCCACAAAATTTCGAAAAATTGGAGGAAATTGTATTAAAATTAAGTCATTACTAACTAAAGTGTCCGGGGGATGGCGGAACGTTTACCCAAATACGTGTTCTCCAACAAATTTGTGGTAAGGGGATTGGCGGAATGCAAAACCCTAAAATTTCGAAAAATTTCTTAAATTTAAGAATACTTTTTTTACTATTTGGAGTGATCCAAACCATTCGAGGTCCTGAACATCCACTTTTCGCAAAAGTGAAAGCCCCAAAATTTCGAAATATAAGAATATATATAATTGGATTTTGGTATGTATGACGTCGATAAACTCTTACACCGTTTGACCGATCGCCATGAAAGTTGGCACATCGAAGTGTTTTTATCATCCATTTTTTTTGTAACTCGCCGCTAGATGGCGCTGTAGCGCATCAACTTCTAAACCTTTCAACCGATCGCCCTGGGTAAACAGAAAATCATAGGTCACAGATACACAAACAGTAATTATGTGTCATTTCTTAATGTCCAACACACTGGACATATCGCTATCCATTTTGCTGTAACTCGCGGACAATATATCACCCGGTGTTCAGCCCGGGCAAAGCCGGGTACTGCAGCTAGTCCTTTATAAAGCAATAAAGGAAAAGCTCGAATGGCGTTATGCGATGTGAACGTGGAGGCCAGCGAAAAAGGTCTCTGTCGTCTCGAATTGCCTATACCACCGTCGGATATTTTTTTTGCCACATGAAGGTTCACAATTAAACGAAACGCACGTTGTACGGTAATTGCAGATTCACTCTTAGCAAATTGCAGAACACAAAACTCTTTACGCTCAGAAGACGCCATTTTGCGTACGTGGCGCTGCAAGCGAGAAAACAACAAAGCAGTACTCGTGCATGCGTTTATCTAAAACAGTTTGAGTTTCTCTTTAATTGTGACGTTGAACCAACACACTACAGCGCTCACAGTTGTTAATATTAAAATGTAAAACTGTAACATTTTTTATTGAAATACAACGTATTAAAGGGACTTTTGGGATAGGGTCAATTACCGACTGCCATATTATATTTTTGTGGAAAAAATTCCACAAAATTCCCCAAAAATGACTCAAAAATACTCAAAATGACTGAAAATTTACTCATTTCGAGGAAATATTCCCGTTTTGAAGGAAAATTTGTTTTAATCCACAAAAATTTCGAAGGCTTGAAAAGTTCGCAAAACTGCCAAAGATACAGATACTTACTGAAACTTATGATTTTAATATTTATAATTTCCCCAGAATTGAGAAAAGGAATTCGTTTCCATACTACAGACTTTTGTAACATTTTTTTGGAATTGTGAAGGTATATATATATATATATACATATTTATGCATATAAATTTAGTGTGTTGTTTTTAAAACTGTTATCTTTGTATTATAACAGCTATGTTGACATTGTTATGAAGAATATGCAGTAATTTGTAATTTGTATATGGATAGAAACGTCTATACCAACTTGGTTTTAAAGTATTTTAGTCTCTAAGTAAGAGACGCAACCTGATTGGTTGGTAGCTAGTTTTTCTCAATTTAAATATTGTATTTCAACTGTTATAATTGGCTAGTATGGTTAAAAAAGTTTGTATAATAGCGAACTAGGATGTGGAGATTAAGATAGAGGCTGTTGCACCATTAGCTGAAGAATTTTAGATTTTGTCTTGGCCAATTCTCGGGCCTTAATAGGAATTTCATCGTATTTCCAAGTGGAAGACTGGCTTGTTTTAAAGCCAAATGAGCCTGAGAGTGTTAGTTACAATAATTTTGTTTACAAGATCATTGCTTGAGAAATATTTCAAGTTTAATGCCAGTGATAGATTTTGATATGCATAGTCATAGCCATACTGCTGTTTCGGATGAGATCAACTTCTGCATCATATAAAACCATGAAAATATTGGTATATTACTGATATTCCACAAGTTATTTATTTTGTAGCGTTTAAAATGATCAGCCGAGCGATAACGATTTTTGATCTGAAGTTAGAATGACAACTGAGCAAACATTTATTGAAATGAATCTGTAATAGTTTACCACTAATCCAGTGGTAATATACTAAGAATAAGATCCTCTTCTCTTGAGTTACCGATAATTAATATTCGTGGATTGTTAATTGAAACCGTGAGAATGAAATAAGTAAGTAAAAGAGTCCAAGACTACTTGAACTGGTAGATAAATACTATTATAAAACTAAATAAATTCTGAGTCATAATAAGCACCAGCCTACATGATTAATTAGTTAATTTCTGACGTTCATTCAATATAAATATTAGAACTTATTGACGTCATAATCCACGAAAGTAAGGTGTTTATTTGGAAACACATAGATTTAAAGTATTACTGTTAATACAGGTTAACATATAAATGTTAAGGTTGTTCACCGAAACGATATGGCGTACATTTGTGATTGCTATGGACATTTGCTCCATGCTTGTGAAGAATTGTTTTGTGTGCGATATTAAGGTGCCAGAATATTACGAATTTATGTCAAATAAAGTTTATAAGACACAGAACAGAATTAATATAACATGATAAAAAATAAAATAAAACTGTGATAGTTAAGTGTGATTCCACCCAAGCTTAAGGTGACCATACTGAACGTTAAGGCAAGAGTAGATAACGCACATAGTAAAGAACGTTCATAACATACACATATAATATTAGCAACGTATTGGATTCAAGCCACTAAACTTGGATTTTGAATTTTTGAACCTCTAGATAATTCAAATATGACACCTTTCTAATTTTACACCTAGATTACATTTTTACCTAAATACTTAAATATTTTAAATAAATTAATTCAAATAGGTTTTTCGTACGTTACCGAGTCCCTAGGACCTAGGTTCAAACGAAACGGGTAAAAATGGATGAATTTAGCAAAATAAATAAATTTTAAAATAATAAAAAATAATAATTTATTAAAATACAATTTTAAAAACTTACTCCATGGGTTTCAAAGGTACTGGGCTCGATTCCCGGCGGATGCACTAGAAAAAAGTCAACATATCCTTCTTCCACACTATTTACCAGGTGGTTTATTCCCCCCCCCCCCTTCCCAACACACACAACAGATACCAAAGAATATATTATTATTTCCACAAGTATGACTTCACACCATTTTGTATTTTCGTGTTATCTGCTAGAGTGTGCTGCTGTCATATTGGTATATAATTTACCCGCTAGTGGACACAGTAACTTCAATCACCAGAACGTAAATTATTGTCACTTCCGTCATCATGTAGACTATCTTAAAACTCTTTAATTATCAAGCTTTAAATTCGGGGTGAATACAAATAATTATTAAAAAAATATATTTACTTATTATATTAAATGACTCGATCAATTATAGCCCTGGTTCAACACTATGAGAAATAAAAAAAAAATACAAAAAGTATACAAACATTAATTATTTGATAAAATTTAATATCCTAATCTACTACATGTATACATACAAAATATAAATAGAACAATATATACATCTACTTCTGTAATGACAAATCCTCAGCTCCAGTATGTTCACCATAATTCGCATCAAGCCGGATCCTTTTCCTATGAAGTCTTTCTTCTCTGCAGGGTTTCTCAATACTTTGCTTTACAGACTGCTCTCTATTGTCAGAATTGTAAACAGCAGTACTCTTCGTCTTGAATGCGCACTGCTCCATATGATCCTAGATTATGTCAGTTTTACCGTATTGATGCAGTTCAACCATACGTTATGTTTTAAATCTCCCTGCGACGAGACCTAATCAGTAAGCTGATTGATTATATTCTGTTTGATGTCACCAAAAAAAAAGTAAAAAAATAAAATAGATTTTGATCCACCAGAGTTATTTAAATAATAGTAGTCTTTCAACGTTATACGAAATGCGGATACAACTAGGTAGAATTCATTATATTTGACCTTAAATGCACAAAGAACATTATTAGGTTTAGAGTCATGTCCAGGAATTGTCGCAGTCGGTTGCTACGCATATACTTTACTACTAGAGCTTGTACGCATGTGGATTTTCAACCTAAACTGAGAAGTCAAAATGTCCGTATGTAGTACCGCAAACAAACGGACATCACCTTTGCAGTTTTTCTCATGTCTTCTCTCAAACAGTCAATAATACGAGTAAGCCACATATGACACATTTCACAGCGTAACTTCATACGAGAATAATTCTTCGCATATTTACTCTTCTCGTGTCTTCGTACATCATGGAAAAATGTGAACGATACATCACAACACTGTTAAAAAAAATTTAACCGACTATTTACGAAGAACGCTGGTTACAAATTATCCAAGGGCCTTCGTAACTTCACAGCCATCTTCGTTAATTTTCGGACCCTGAATTCACTTACTTTGAACATCAATCCAAAAGAAAATTCTTGGTATATTAGCAAAACATTCAAAAAACTTAAGACTAAGAAAGAATTCTTGTCCAAAAGAGCGAAACATGCAACTCGGGAGTAGATAATACGGCGTAGTTTATACGAAAATGCAGTTATTTGAAATAGTAAAGAACTCTTGGTTTATTTGAGTTAAATTCTTCTTCGAAAAGTCCATAAATTTACTGTAATTTCTAACAGTGCTTAGCTGCAAGGATGTCTATTAATGAAAACTAACTTTTCGAGACTCCAGCCAGATGTAGATGTTGTTGCTATTGCACTAATGATTGGTGCATTATTGTGTCGAAGCACCACCGCCGAGCGCGGCCCTTGCATATCAAGTGTATTTTCTTGAAAACTGCTTGTGACATTTCCTCGCATATTAACTTCTTGCAAGATGGATTCTTAAGACATTCTCTCATCTCGCGCCAACGGGCATTACTATCGTTTGAAAATTTCTTTCCACGGTAGTAGCTTGGCTTCTGGGTTGTAGCCGTGTCCTTGGCAAATAATTTCGGTCGACATTGCAGTCGCCATCAACAGGGAGCAATTACCTACTGAGGTTCTTACCAGTTATCCTGCCTTTATATACTCTCGCCTGAGGGGAAGGTGCTTCCTGATTGGCTGCAGCTGAGGGGCCAATCAGAGCCTTCCTTTCTTCTGGTTGGCTGGGCATTTTGCCAATCAGGGGCGATCTGCCTGATGTTGGATGTGGAGCTATGTGTTGAGGATTTATAAAGAGTCGATTCCATATTTTGCTTAATTAATGTTTGCTGTTTTTTGTATATTTATACTAATTCTCTAATTCTGGTGGTCTGTCATTGACCCCATCCACAATCCATACCCTGGACGCTGTACCAGACTTCCCAAAAATATACTATTTACACATGTACATTTATTATCATTCAGATACGAAGTAATTAAGGTACGAAGGGAAATGATAAACACTGATTCCCAAAAATTCGACTGCTATGTTATAAATTTCAGTAAATAAATTCACGGACTCTCCAAACGAAGAATGCACTTCAAAAAAACAAGTTTTCTTTGTAGTTCCAGATTTATGAATCTTTAAAGTTCCAGATTACATGTTCTTTGTAGTTATAGATTACAGATTCTTCATAGTATCGGATTACAGGATATTTTTGTGCCAAAATACTGGTTCTTTGCAGCTCTAGACACTGGTTTTTCGTAGTTATTATAAGTGGTTATTCGTAATTACAGATTACTGGCTACCCATAGTTCCAGATTACGGTTTCTTTGTAACTGACCTTCTTAGTTCAATATTACTGGTTATTCGCAGTCACAGATTTCTAAGTATTCGTAGTTCTGCGCATAACTGTTTCTTCGTGATTCCAGATTACTGTTTCTTTGTAGTTTCAGATTACTGAATTTTTCATAGTATTTACGCATAGCTCAACTTTTGAGTTATGTGTTTTGGTTTTCAAAAGAGGAAATATAGTTGTGGTACTTTCGGTCAGTATTCCAAGACTTTTTAGCTCATGATCATAATTATTACTCAGTACTCGAAACTTAACGAATTTATCAGTCGGTTCACAAAGATCCCTGAATAGGCGATGAAATCAATAATCTTCGTTAAGTTAATGTGGAAATTTTTAAGTGTTGGCCAACACACAGAGACAATCTTCAGGACTTTAAACGATTTTTAAACACCAATCGCCACGTGTGGTGTTTTTAAAAAAAAAAAAATTAAAAAAATATATAAATATTTAAAATTAAAATTTACAAAAAATACAAAAAATTCTGGCTTGTACTAGAACTCTAACTTTGCTCAAAAATGAGAAGTTCATAAGCTAGCAGAATCAGTTTTGGTATTTTTTGTAATTTTTAATTTAAAATTTTAATATTTTTTTTAAAATTATATGTTATCAAAGAAAATGTGTGGCGGTTTTCTCCTTGTGCTCCTGATTATTCTTGCCAATATTATGATGGTTTTCTCCGTGTGCTCCTGATTATTCTTGTGGTTTCTTCAAGTGCTTCTGTCTATTCTGAGAAACTGCTCTCTGCAAGAAGGATTTATTTTACCTAATGAGTCATGACATTTTATTTGGAGTTACATATAATTCGAGAATTTATTTTACTAAACAACATTTGCAATATTTTTATCAGGTGGAATTAAAAAAATATATCATTACTCAGTCAAATAATATGCTCTGAGAAATCTTTGAAACACTGACTGGAAGAACAAACTTCCTTCTCCTTGGAGTCTAGCAAAGCCATCCTTCTATTGCGATCGTTAGTGAGCATCCCGCATCCCGCATAAAAGAAATAATTAATATTAACCTGTAAGCAACATGTAGTGTCATCTGTTGGCAATAATCGACAATCCTTTAAACAGGTTATTTTGATTGAGATAAATTAACTCTCACCACTGAATGGTGCTATTGCAGTCAGTTAGAGTCATGTAGTTTCGTAGCCACGCGGCCTTTTAGCCATGCAGTCTCGTAACCGTGTGATCTGGAAGCTTCGTAGTCCTATAGCCTCGCGATCACGTAACCTTGAAGACTCGCAATCGCATAGACTCGTAACCTCATGGCTCGTAGTCGCGTATTCATGATGCTTTGGAGCCTCGTAGACTTGAAGCTACGTAAGCAAGTAGCCTTGTAAACTTATAACATAATGCTGTTGGAACAGTTGGAGCAAAAGAGAAAATTCCGTCGAAGACAGGTACGGCAATTGGAGCCTTGTAGACGTGTAGCTTCGTAGTCAAGTACTCATGTAGACTTGTAGTCCTGTATCCTCGCAGTCACGTGATCTTGTGTTCTAGAAGCTTCTTAGCTGTGTAGCCTCGCAGTCTCGTAAACTTGAAGATTCGTAGTCACGTAGTCTCGTAACCTCATGGCTCGTAGTCGCGTAGACATGATGACTTGGGACCACGTAGAATTGTAGCTACGTAGCCAAGTAGCCTCGTAGACTTGTAGCTACGTAAACAAGTAGTCATGTAATCTTATAAGATAATGCTGCTGGAGTAGTTGTAGCTTTATACACTCAAGGGTAGTTGGTGGAGTCTTGTAGACTCGTAGAATTGAAGCTTTGTATCCAAGTGGTCTTGTAGCCATGCCGCCTTGCAGTTATTTGGAGTCGAGTAGACTTGTATCCTTGTAGCTTCATAGACATGTAGTTTCATATCCACGCGGTCTTTTAGCCATGCAGTCTCGCAGCCATATATAACTCGTAACATGCTAGATCCTTTTAGACTTGTAGCCTTGTGGCCTCATAGCATTCTGGCCAAATATCATTGGCGCTGTTGAAACAAAAGGCTGTTGGAGCATTTGGAGCTGTTGGAGCCATTTTGAGCCTTTTTGAGCATTTTGAGCAATTTGGAGCCTTTTGGAGCATTTGGAACCGAGAAGACTTGTATCCTTAAAGTTTCATAGTCTCTTAGACTCGTAGCATTCTAGCCAAATATCATTGGAGCCATTGACTGTAGGAGCCCATGAATATTGGAGCCTTTTAAAATTGGAGCCAATGACTTATTGAACTACAAACCGATAGATTCATAGACTGATGGATACATTATATCCTAACTTAACATTGACGATCGCATCCTACCGAGTTGAATGTATGTGAGAATGTACCTCCTTTTCGTTAAATGAGCTTTCGTTTTGTAGAATGTGCTTCCTTTTTATTGACGGTGCTTCCAAATGTGCTGCCTTTTCGTTGATGGTGCTTCCTTTTTGTTGATAGTGCTTCTATTTTTAATGTTGTTATGACTCTAGTATTATAGTAAATTGTTCATGATTTGACTAGCGTATTATTCCATCCGGTGCATGTATATAAGCGAGTCCTATACAGCAGGTCGCTCAGTTTGTTACTGTCGACGACGGTGTAAGGATCACCTAGTTTGTTTCTTCTGGTGCATAAGTCGCGTAATTACTTGTTCGGGCGAACTCGATGTCATCTTTACCGACTTTAACGACGAACTTGATGGACGTTGTACCATCGACTACGGGAACCATGAAGTCAGCGACGAAGTTGGTGGAGCAGATATCGTTGGCAACGACGATGTTAACACTGGAGGAGACTTAAACAGTCACGATACCACCAGCAGAAGAGACTTTAATGCCGATAGTGTTAGCTGTACAGGAAACCTCGACGAACGACGTTTTGTCCTCGATGGAGACTTCAATGGTTGCTGATTTGACAACAACTAACGAACATTGGTGCTGTTACTGCGACAAAATTTTCTCAAACAACAGCAATGCTCGACGACACGAGAAGAGCGAATGTGCCAAGAACCTATATCGAAAAATCTATGTTTGTGAGAAATATAATAAGCACTTTGCCAGAAAAGATAATATGAAAACGCAAATGAAGACATGCAAAGGACCAGCTGTGCGGCAGAAAGTAAAGGTTTCGGTGCAACAACGAATGATTGATGTGCATAAGAGTATGCCTGGAAATGGTAGAATTGCAGTAACATCGACATCTGGTTCGTCTACATCAGCACGGTATCCTTGCAGCTACTGTGATATGTCGTTCGCATTTTCTCATGATGCACGAAGACATGAGCGGAGAAAATGCAAGAAGAATCATTCTCGTATAAAGTTTCGCTGCGATGAGTGTCATGAATGGTTTACTCGAATTGATAGATTGCGATGACATGCAGAAATTTCGACTCCTCGGTTTAGGTTGAAGGCTCGTGAGCGTACAGGCAAAACAAAACGGATGAGCAGCAACCGATTGGTATGGCGTCTGGACATGGAACTAAACCTAAGACTGTTATCGGAGCATTACAAGTGAAAGATAATGGCTTCTACTTGGCGCAGTCTGCATTTCGTGGAACATTGAAGGACTACTATTATCTAAATACATTAAGTGAGTCTAAAGACATTTGTAATTTTCTTGACGATATTACACAGAACATAATCAATCAGCTTACTGATGACATAACAACAAACGGACTTTTGAAATATAACTTGTGGTTGGACTGTATATATGGAAAGCCATATCCGTTAGATGACTAAGAGAAGAAGTGTGCATTCAAGACTTCGGCTGCAGTAATTTACAGTTCTGACGATGTGAAGCAAACTGTTAAACACGGTATCCAGAAACTCTGTCAAGAAGATGTGGACTATGTCAGTAAAGTTTCAGGTTGGTCTCTGTCTAGTATAAACCGATTGGAGCTAAGAATTAGTCATTTCACACCGATGCGGAACTAATGATTATAAGATTGCTGGCTTTCGCAACTGATCCTGTAGTAGAATAGAAATTATGTAATAAATATTATGTTTGAGAAAGAACTTACAGTGTTTTATTTTTGAACCTGTAATTTTTCAGGATATTTTTACATATATCATTTTTTGTATCGCCCAGGGATCGTACCAAGTATCGATTCTATAGGTAGATTAATGATTGATTTTTTTATAAATTAATGGGTCAATAATTACAAATATCGAAGATGGCAGTCGTAATGGCTTATAGAATGATGGTAGTAGTGGATTTTAAGCCTCTTTTAGGATTTTGATCATGATTTTTGAAATTATTATTTTTTATATAAAATTAAATGTTTTGCATCATCCGGGGATCGAACGAAGGACAGGAATCGGTCGAATCAATCGCCATATTAATAAGTTTTTTTTTTGATGAATTTTGAATTTTTCCCGCATCTCTAGCATTAAAATTATGGATTTTCAAGATGGCGTCGAAATGACAAGATGACGGGTGTCACAGTAATAATAAATGATTACTGCACTCTAGCGGGTAAGAATTAAACTAACATGGCATCAGCGTACTCTAGCCGACGATACAATGATGATGGCTTCCAGCAACGAAGACAAGATGGCGGACATGACGTAATTTACCTGACGATATATATGCTATTAACAAAGTGGTGGGGTTCAGTCTGCCTGCTGCCACCATGAGGGAAGGATCAGACGCAATTTTTATTTTTTTGCCCTTTGGGTTCGAACCGAGGACTCCGAGCTCCGTGTCGTGATTATATGTTTTTGTAATATTTTTTATTAAAATTTTATTATTTAATTTTTTTTATAAATTTTAATATTTTTCCATTAAAATCGGATCATAAATAAAGATTTTATAGATGGCGGGCGTAACGATTATTGCAATGGTTACGTCATAATCCAAGATGGCTGCCATGGCATCCTAATTTTGAAGGTCATGACCTCGGCGGCTTAAAGCGGCTAGCTCTTAGGACTTTTAAGCCGCTTTTAGGAATTTTCGTGGTTTATAATGCTAAACGACTTTTCAGGTTTTTCGAAATCCTAATTTTTGAATTGTGGAATTTTTTGAGATTTTTTGGCGGAATTAAAAAAAAATGGATATTTGGCGGATTTTGAGGAGTTTTGGGCAAATTTTGCCCAATTTTGGACACTTTGGCAAGTTTTGAGGGTCAAATTCAAGGTTAAGGTCAAAGGTCAAGGTCACATCCATCCAAGATGGCCGCCGTGACGTCACAATCGAAGATGGTGGTCGGCACCTCAGGCACCTCAGCCTGAAGCCTGCGTCAGGAGCCCCCAAAACATACTACTTGCATGGCCCTACCTATAGGTATTGGGACAATACAAAACATAAATACCCTGGTAATAATCCGAACCAATTATGTTTGCGAACACTATTTTGTAATGAAACAGTTGCTGTTATGTAAATTTAAAAATTTACAAATATCTGTAATTCTACATGAATAATTTTGTTTCATTTACAAATAAAATGTACATTGTTGTAATGGCGTTTCACATCACCCAAATTATGCATCTATATCGTAAGCTTCGTGGCAAGAGACACTAACTGCGTGTTTCCTTCTGGGTCGAGGTCACGTGCTTGGAAATTATTATAATTTTATTTTTGTCCATCTGACCATACAATGTTATAGTACAAGTATAAATATAGCATATAGAGTAAAAAATAAGTATGTATAAGTATATACAGATAAAATTTAAGCAGTAATACTGTGACAAGTATATATTTTACAATGAAAAAAAAAATTAAAACTATTTCCTTGCGAAGATGGCCCCTTGGTGCGGTGAACAACTATAAGTTCAAACCCTGTTGTGTTGCCCTCTGCCCAGACACTCCCTTACTAGACGCCAGCAAGTCAGGCGCAGGCGGGTCCCTATCCCTGCAGCATGGCGGGGTTCAACCTGAGCCGCACTAAGCCACGTGGAGCCCGCTTCTCTGCACCGTCCGCAACATACTAGCGACAGCAATCGTTCCACAACAATGTTTTATTTTTTCACACTTCCTAATCTAAGTGGGCTGGCTGGCAGCCCGGCGGGAAACGACTAAGTCGCCCCCGAAACAACCAGTGCCACCCAAACCAATGCGGACAGCAATGTCCAAGCCCACAACACCCCCCCCCCCCCCTCACCACGAATGGTAGACTCTTTTATACTCTGTTCAACTCTTCTTCCAGATCCATCCTTCTGCTTTCCCGTAAGCATCCTGCTTGATATTAATGCATGAAACTTTTGCATCCCGCATGTCAGAGCCCAGGGTTTTCCCTGTGTCTATGCAGGTTTTACCTGGGTTCAACTTATCTAGTTTTAGTCTAGTGTAGTCAGTGAGGGGATTTAGTCATGGCGCCAATCGCTGCCATGGCTGGCCAATCCCCTCCTAGCACATGATGGATGCTTCCTCTCCTGCTTGGCTAATACCCTGCATGTTTAGAGCGTATGGGCTTCGGCCTGAGACACACTTAGTCTCCCTCCCTAACCCGGAACCCTCCCCAACACACTTAGTTTTAGTTAGGTTAAAAAAAAAACAATGTTTTAGAAAACGTTGCATTAAAATTCGGTCTTGAAATTTTACTCCCACCGCACCCAAAGAAGTTTCCATTAAAAATAAATATAATTAATTATACACGTATAAAGGAAAAAAAAGTAATACAGACGAGATAAATATTGTAAAAGATATATCGGTTACTACTTAATCTTTGTAAACATTAAAATTGTTTGAGAAAGGAGAAAAAAGTAGATTTTGTTAACAAAGTATAAAGTGAAAAGATAAGTTTGGATTTTGAGATATTATGCTGTGTAGTATTATCATTTTGGAAGTACAAGGTTAAAAACAACCTTTTTTAAATTGTTGAAATTTTTTTTATATCCTCAAGATTCTGTGGTAGGTTACTGAATAGTACGTAATTGTAGTTGCCCTTCCAGAGCACGAAAAGTGACGTCCCTGACACTCTGTGGATGGTCGTTACAAATGGTTTGAGCTAGAAAAATATTTACTTATTTTATTTCCCGATAAAATAAACACATATTTACTCAAACACCACCCACGATCCAAGTGCCGAGTCAAGTATATAAATTAGCAAGAAACAAAACGCAGAAAAATACGCGAACGAACGAAATTCACAACAAAATACCTTAATTGGGGTATTGCTAAAAAGTCAATTCAATTCCAAGATAATGCAACATATTTTATGTGTCGTTAAAGCAATTTCAGACGACGCATATACATTTATACCTGACTTTATCAGCTACCTGGATATAACGAGACGGTTCTTGTGAAATATTGTATTAATTATTATTAAATAAATAGTGTGAAAACATAACTATTCATTTAAAGGATTATATACGTAAAAAAATAAATCCAAATTACTCATACAAATATTGGCCATTACTAAGAAAATATACTGCGCAGCTGACAACAAACCAGAATCAAAATAAAAAATATATATTTATAAAGCTTACGATATTCAAGAAAATGGGAAGCAAATAATTTATAACAACAGATAAAGTTGCTAAAAATCGTCACGTGATAGTTATTTTGTATGTAGGATCCATGACGATTTTCACAGTGACTAGGGGCGTGCATATTTCGCGAAACACTGTAGCATCGTCTGCTTTCCATTCCATGAATGGGTGAGTTTTTTTCAGGTACATGTCGATTGTTACAGATTATTCCGACCTTATGGCTGGCGTTCTCGCGTTCCCCTCCCACATATGCGCCTTAATAGGGTAGGGTGGGAGTAGCATTCCAGTTCTCTTGTTTAAATTGTTACAGCGCCATTCACGTCATTTCAGTGCGGAAGCAACGCGTCCTGAGTGGCTCGATTAAATAAGGCAACGACTTCTCTCGCAGACGGCCGCCAAACACAAGGAAAGAAACCACTGGTGCGGGTATACCTTGTTGCAGTCTAATAGGCGTTCAGATTTTTTCGCGAAAAATGCCTGCCCCAACTGATCACTATAAACTTGCTAAATACATCATGCTTAAAGAAATTCACGTAGTGCGGCATTCTAACTTTGGCTTTCAAAAACAAACTGAAAACTAACAAATAAAAGTACATTCTGGCTTAATAAAAGTTTACACTTTTAACTCCCTCATTTACTGGGGGGCTGTTTGGTAAATCTAGCGGACACGCGCTAGTTCATTGAACACCATACAACCGTAAAAGTTACGTTTACCAAACATTGAAAAAAAATGCGTAACTGTCACCACAGTTCGTAGGCATGTTAAAGTTGAGTTCGAGCACTTTGCTCGGTCTCGTTGAAGTTTCTGGCACGGTTATAGGTTTTACGGTTATAGGACACTATGCCTTGCGCTGCGCGGTTGGTTACCTTTAAGTACTGGACAGTATGCCCCGTGAAGCCGTCATCCATCGCATATATCGCATCCATCGCAGCTCTGCCAGCGTGACGTCATCCGCCTGCCACCAGCGCTCCAGAGTGGCAGTTCCACGCATCACCCACTCCCAGAACGTAACTGAATAAAAATTAGTACTGAACCCTGTATTTTATAACATATTAAATAATGACTTGAAATAAATAATAGGAAATAACAAATATCATCAAATTCAGGTACGTTAAACGAAATATTAAAATGAGAATAAGAGTTGACAAATCTATCAATAAGAAGTAATTTTTACACATAATGGCCACATGGCCACACGTTTTCCTCCTTTAAAATGTCCTGTCTTAGGTGCGATGCCACAAGTTTTGTAACAGCCGTTTTTAAAGGCGTATACCAACTGACGGCCAGGTGTTGTGGCACGGTATTTAGGTTTAAGGCCCGTCCACAACAATCCGAACCTCTGGGCGGTCCTTGTCCTTGTATTAATGCGAATGATGACGTCACATTGTCACACGGAGAACTCCCCTGTCTACAATTGCGATGTCCGATACTGATTTCTTATGTAGTCAACAGAGCGCTGGAAATATGCAGCGCCAAAACGAGTGTTTTTTCGATTGTTTTTATCTGAATATCAAAACATAATTTCGGTAATAAAAAAATTTATAGCTAAATTCTGGCTGATTTTAAGTTTAATAATTTTTACAACGTGCACTTGTTGATGGGGTTTTTACTTTTTTTTCGCAGCTATTATCTATGACTGTATTAAACTGGCTTCTAGCGTTAGCCTTTATGCAGCTATGGTTTGAGTTGCTGAGTAGGTAATTATCAAGTAGAGTGACTTTATCATTAATACAGACATTCACTCCAAATTTGTTTTGTTTACAAACCAAACAAACGAATAATTTCAATAATATCCGCTGCTCGCGCACGGGAATGTCAGCGCCTCAACGGCACCGTGCACGAAGCGACTCCAGCAACACAACTTCCGTGGCCCGCTCCACGGAGGAAACTTCTCCAGGGCGGAATAGGAAGGGTAGGCGGCTGCTCCCTTTGAGAAGGCGATCTCATTGGCCTGGCCTCTGTTTAGTATTCAATATCGGCGTCTTCAACCCCACCTTCTCTTTCTTCTAGAGAGGCGGAGTGGTGGCGCACGCGCGCGCGCACACACACATGGTCCTGGGACGCAAAGAGGAGGGAAAGAGCGAGAGAGATATTGTCCTCTGTGCTTTCCCCTTGCCGGGTTCCCTTCTCGTATTCTTCTCCCATTCCGTCTGATCAGCATCTCATTGCGAGCTGTGGATGCGCGGCGCGGATTGGTCGTCGACACACGGACGTCTCTCGGGTCCGGGGGGGGGGGGGGGGGTTTATCGGGGAAAGACGCTAAAGGAGACAGCACGCATAGTCTATGTCTTGTTACAGTTCTCAGTACCAATGGTTATGCACTGAAAAAAAAATCCCGGGTTAAATGACCTCCAGGATAGACTCCACGGTCATCTACACACTTGGGCAGATGTCACCTGTTCACTGTCTGGTGAATTATCAGACTCTCACCGGTTGAGTCTCTGATTCGATTGATTTCTGGTTGAGGGTTTCTCGTTGGCCTTAAGTACTCGGTATAAACGGTGACCTAACAGCAAGCAGTCTCAGGAAAAAAATCTTTAAATTTAGGTTCATCGCCAAATGATTCCGTAAATTATTCCTGTCTCTAGCATTCGTCCAAGTATCATTTCTGTAAGTTTTTGTTCCGTTAACAATGTTCGTAAACAATTTTCATGTGCTAAAAGTCTTCCTGAAAAACCATCATGTTATACTTTGCAAGCGACAGCTGGGAATTGAATACTACAAGAAACTTCTTTTAATAACTTCCGATTTAAAAAAAAACTTTACACGACACGGACTATAGGCCACGTCTGTGCACTAGTCACAAGAGCTGCGCTTCTGTACGTGAAAGGAATAACACACCCTCCCCCCCCCCCCCCCCCCCGCTTTTTTTCAACGCAAATAACTCAAGAGGGGAGGGGAAACGTGAACCTTTTTCCCACCTCTTACAATTTTAAGATTTGCTTAAGATATAATATGTATTTAACTAGTTTCACTATTTTTTTTGTAAATGGAAAAGAAATGTTAATTTAAAACTACAGATATATGTGAAATTGCACATGTAAACAACTGTATTACTACAAAATAGTGTTCGCAGTAGTACTGGGTTTGAATTCTTACCAGGATATTTATGCTTTTTGATGTCCCAGTACCAGTAGTTAAATTTATTCGTCAACTGTTCCCTGAATAGCTTTCCAGTATTAACTGCGCACATTAACAAGCATAATAAAACAATATAAAGTCAACCGTTGAATATTCGATTATATTTTCACCATGGTTTGAAAATAAAAATTTTACTTAGCTGAAACATTGATTCAAATATAAAATCACGCGCCAATTTTTTTAAAAAATACTCATTATTAACGCGAAAAAACGTATTTCATGTATGCAAAAATTACCATAGCCATGTGCTGTAAGCGTTATAATATCTTTCTTGACCGAAAGTCATTTGACCAAAATTTTGGCCTAGTGCCTTTCAGCCTAGTGCCTCCGGCCTAATGATTTTAGGTCAACTGTATATTGCCAGAGTAAGGAAATTCCCAGCGAGACAAATTTTCAATTTTTAAGGTTTGTGCCTTTTTCATGTTTTGAAATGAAACACAAGCAATCGATTATGATTTCCTTCTTCGTTTGGTCACACAGAGCTGATGTCGTGCAGCTTCTAGGTGGTGTAATTTTTTTTCCAAGTTATTGTCTGTAGAATTATTCAAAATAAGTCCTTCAAACAATTTTTCCATTTTAATTCTACGTGGTTATAAGGTAAAGTTATTGAACCTCTTTTTTATTTCAGTGATTTTAAATAGTAAGTTACAATTTAATTTGTTGTTTTAAAAGGAAATCAATGACGAATATATTGGATGAGGATTTCTGATTGGCAAATAGACTTCCAGTCGAACTGTTAGCCAATTGCAGGAGCAGCACAAAGTTATGCAGTAGAGTCCCGCTAATCCGAAAATCCGCCTAATCCAAACAGGGCTAAGACAAAAAAAATATTTTTATAACATTTAAGAACTAGGAAAAGTAAAGAAAAACAATTTTTTCAAGTAATGTTGTCTGTTTATTAATATGTACATAAGAAACTTATAATTTATATATTTCACTGTCTAACTGAAAAGAGAAAAAACAGGATAACGTACACAGTACTTAAATACATATGTAGCTACATATTGAAAAAGTTTGAATTTTTTTACATGCTATATATATGTTCTGTGCAGGATTGACACAATAAAAACGTAAAAAAGCAAACCAATATCTAAGAGGTAAAGTCAGTAATCTTCCTTTGACGCAATTCACTAAATCGGCTTGAAGATGCAATGTTTCGCCAACGCCGCATAAACATAACAACTGTTGGGGTTGCATCGGCATGTCACACGACGTCGCGTAAAGCCAGATCAAGGGCGCTGTCTGCGGCAGTGTGAGAAACATCAGTCGGCGCGTTCCCTTCCTCCTCACTATCGTCTGCATCGAGATCAGTTGACGTTTCCTGCACAGCTGCTACGATATATTCATCTGTGTATTCCTCGTGGCCACAGTCAATGGCCAGTGGTCAATGGCCGACCAATATTCAACGCACTCTTCTGCATTTTCGCAACCTGGTACAATTTTTTTCACTAGTTGAAGAAGTTCAAACTTTTCTTTTGCCAGGAAGCAGACCGTTTGGACAAACTCTAAATCAGGCCAGAGATTTTTCCATGATTTCTGTAAAGATTCCTTTTGTGTTTTCTCCCAAGCTTCTGCTACCCAGAATATGACATCTTTGATGGTGATTTTCTTGAGTTTATGCATGATTGTCAGTTCTTCATTCTCTTCAAGCAGGCTACGAAAAAGCATTTTTCTGTAATTCTGTTTCAAATCCTGCAAAACTCCTTGGTCCATTGGCTGCAAAATTGAAGTGACGTTTGGTGGGAGAAAAATGGCTCTGATATCACCGCAAACAAGTTGCATTTCTTCAGGAGGTGACGGAGCATTGTCTATGAGTAACAAAGCACTAGGAGGCAATCCATTTTCTTTGTTAAAAGCCTTTTCTTTTTGGCCCAAATTGTTTTTCAAACCAGTCTTGGAACAAGACACGATCCATTCAAGCTTTCTTTTGGTTTCTGTAAAATACAGGGAGAGTGTTCATGTTCATGTTTTTAAAACAGCGTGGTTTTGCCGATTTGCCGATAACCATCAGTGGAAGCTTATTTGTGGCAGAAGCGTTGCAGCAGGCTAACACAGTTAGGCGTTGTTTATCCATTTTAAACCCTGATTCAGGTTGTTCCTCTTGTGATGCAAGACTTTTGGTAGGCAATGCTTTAAAGTTAATTCCCGTCTCATCCACGTTATAAACTTGCTGTGGCGAGTAGGAAGAAATGATTAAACTCCTCAAGGTATTTAATAGCTGCTTCATTGTTCGCTGACAGTTTCTCCGCAGTTATTGTAAGCTGCCTGATTCCATGTCGTTTCTTCCATCGGTCTAAGAAACCGCAACTAGCTGTAAATGATGCGTCACCATCCATGAGCTTGTTCAACTGAAGCGCTTTTTCTTGAATGAGAGGGCCAGTGTTAGGGATTCCTTTTGTCTTTCTTGGGTAAAACATAAAAAAGTGCTTCGTCCAATTTTTCGTAAGAAGACACTGTCGTTTTGCTTCGTTTTTCAATAATTGTTTCACTTGTGGTAGTATAAAACTGCTCAATTATACCTCTGTTCTTTTTCCAATCGGAAATGGTTGCTTTGCCGACACCGAAATTCTTTCGATAACAGAGTGGCACTTTCACCTTTGTCAAGTCTTTTCAGCACTTCCAGTTTTTCTTTTAATGTACATGAGTTATGTTTACGCTCGTTTGTCATGATGACCAACAGCAGGGACAAGCACACCATGTAAAAAAAAAAACCACACTACACACCGCTCACAAGGGCTCACAAAACACAGGGCATGTGCGCAGTAGCAGGTGACACAGCAGTAGCATGTGACGCACTGACTGTCTGACTCATCATGGTTGGGATCGGAAGAGGAGAGGAATGCGTAAGCCTATGCGAAAAGGAGAATGGAGGCTTTGTTTACTCTGGTTGAAGGTCAATGCCCTTCCGCTAATACACACTCACGAACAGCCCTTCATTTTGACCTAATGTTGTCACGTAATGAAGGCTGTTGGATTTGTTAAACTCGGAATATTTGAAATTGCAGTTTAGGCTATGTGAGTAATTAAAAATAATATTATATGATACTAAATATTAACGCTATATAATAAAGGTGTATTTTTCGTCTGACCTTTCATACATATATGACATATCAGACACTAAATACGCCTCAAAAAGACAATATATGGCATTAAATGACAAAATTCCTCCTAATCCGAATTTTCGCCAATCCGAACAGGGTTCGGTCCCAATAAGTTCGGATTAGCGGGAATCTACTGTATATGTTTAGATTCTAGCCTAACGCGGAAATAATCCGCGAATATTTCCTGTCTCTGCTCATGATTCGGTCAGATGATTTTATAGTTTCTAAAATTCACATTTCAGATTGTCGCCAAGCAATAAGGCTGATTTTACAGATATATAGCCATCAGTGAAGCATTATAAACATACGAGTATACGCATACAGAGGTCGCCGATTGACCCTAGATTTAAAAGCTAATCTGCACCATTAGAAACGACTTCTGACAGATAACAGTTGCACAGTTTTCAACTTCTAACTCGCCTTACAACTGCATTGAATGACAATATTTGTACCGGTAGACCGGTGGAAATTGAACAGAAATTTGTGTAACTAATTAACGGGTCTAAAGTCTGTGTCGTAAACTTGTCTTATTATTGACAGTTCCATAACGTAGTAACAGTGGTACCTGTTCCCCAAATGTCCCTTCAAGCCACTCATGTTTGTTTACGAACACTAACATTCACATGAAGTTGTTTACAAGCACTGATAACCAAACAAAATTGTCAGAAGTGTACGTAGACATTTAATACTACTACTTTGTAACTATCAAATTTGTAGTTACATGATACAGATTATAATAAGAAATCACGTTATGTTCTCTATGTACCTATGTAATTCCTTATACACTGCATTTTTAGAAACATTAGGGACAACTTATTGCATAGTTGTTTAATGTGTTAACACTTTTACGATTGAAAGAAAACCCTTTACAGAATTATTTTTTTTAATATGCTGGAATAGCTTTTTAAATTATTTTATTGACTTTCTTCCACTTAACCACGCTAATTTTTTTGCAACGTATATGTAAATTGATAAAAAGCAAAACTACTATAACTAATTAAACGTAAATAAAAAACAATTACTAAGGAAATGTATAATAAACTTACAAAATAAAACAAAGCAAATAAAGAAATTACTAGCAAGAATAAAAAATATTACAATAACTAGCAAAAATTAAAAAAAAATTAAAAACAAGTAAAATGCTAGGAGTGAATAAACGTAGCATATAAGGAGGGACTGGAAAATTCGCGGTTACAATTACATCTAGGATTGACTCCACGATAGTAGGGTATGTGTACTCATGAAAATTTCACCTGCCCATTGGAAACTCACTCGTGAGACCTACCAACTGGGAGGCTTGTGATTTGATACTTATTTTGTTGCGGGTTTTTTCATTGACACACGAGTCCTGAAGTAAACTGCACTCCAATCACAGAATCAGAAAGAAAGTGAAGAAGTTTAGGTTCTATCCTATCGCAAAATGAATCCGCGAATTTTTCCGGTCTCTACGTATAAGATATAAAAAAAATCAAACAAATTGACATTATTACAGATATGCCTAATAAAATAAGGTTTAAAGTTGACCTAATACTATAGTTTTAACTTCATTAAAAAAAAGTTCTGGTAAAAAACGTTTTATAAAACCAACGAAAGACGTAGAAGACCGATGCAGATCAATCACTTCATTGTAACTATTTGTACCGAATAGTGTAGTGAAATGTTACTGTAGCAATGCACTAACACACGTATGTATCATTCGTCACGATTACAAAGAAAAACTCTGGGAGGTCTAAGTGACATAGTGGCCGGGCGCCTGGCTCGAAAAGAAAGGTGGGGGGGGGGGGGGGGTGGATGAAGGAAGAGGAGGGGTGGTTATCTAATGAAATGGGAGTGTAGCAGATAAAGAGCCGCGCCACGAGGTCAAGGACGCGTAAATAAAGGCCCCCCTCCCTTTCCCCCCTTCCATAAAACCCCTTCCCCTATCACGGAAGACGTCCGCTCTAATTGGAGGAGGTGTTCCAGCACGTGATAAGAGCACGTGCTCCCCGAAGGGTCGAGTCGCGGTCAACTTGATTGCCGAAACCCGCCCGTACACAGCAAAACATTTCTCTGCACTGCTACAAAAGATATCATGGAAACCAGTTTCAATACAATACTACAATAAATATATTGTACAACTCACGTATAAGTTTATTTTTTGCTTTTATCAAATACGTTTTTTCGAGATAATACTGAGTATTTAATCACGAAAATTGGCACGTAACTTTATATTTTAAATGATGTTTCATTCAAGAAGGATTTTTTTTCAAGTCATCGAAAAGATAATCGAATATTCAATAATTTGATTTTATTTAGTTTTATTATCCATACTAACGCGAGCAGATAAAAGCATTAATCCCCGGGTAAGAATCGAAACCCAATATTACTGCAAACACTATTTGTTTCCCTGTAAATTTACAAATCTACAAATACCTGCTATTTTGCATAAATATTTCTGTTCCATTTACAAAAAAAAATTGTATTGTATTTTCCTGCAGAAACGATGCACGAATTTTGAATGTTGCGAACGTGGTCGTTTCAATTTCAGTCTATGGAGAAATAAATCCGAGTAATTTTCCCAGTTGATTTTAACCCCCTTCAAAACGTCGGATTAATTTGAAACTTTGCACACTTATCAAGGATCGAAGACAATGTAATAATTTAAATAGTTTGTCCCATTATCCTTACCAGGATCTTCAGGATTAGCGATTTTTTAATATCCGATACCGGGTAGTGTATTTGTGCCTAGTACCAAGGCGCGTGCCAAACCATGCGCATGGCTTAATATTTGAGACAAGCATATGCCTAGTGGCAGGATCCACTAGGGAGTTTAGTTAAATTTAAAAAAAAATATTTAGTTCGAAAGAAATGTTCTATTACTACCACGCTTTTATTAGCTTCGCATGTATGACTGGAATGGACTATGTCATAATATATTTCCATTCATTTTTCACCTAATTTCCGTTCCCATGCCTCTCCGCACGATTTTCGAACCATTTAAATCCTCAGCAATTTTATTTTCATACATAACTGAACACGATGTACTCGTGCTGTCATCCACTGGCCGGATGGGGGGAGAAGTCAACAGGCTACCGACACTCCAACCAGCAGGCACCACACCCCAAAGTCTCTGGTGGCGTGCTTTGCAACCGCAAGAGAACAGCCACACCAGCTTCAAACATTTTAAGACAAGCAGAACTTGCTAATGCAACGTCATCGTCACGGTACAGCTGAGAACACTTAAACAAGCGGCTACATTCCAGCCAACTACAACAAGCCCACCGGGAAAACTCCAGAAGAAAATCCAACTCCACTCCTTCCGAGCGGCCACGTTCATCAAGTTATAGCCAAATCCAATTAGACCCAGGTGTAGCCTTATCTGTTCTCTCAAATCCTCTACTTTGCACACACTACCTACGCAAATTGTTCCTCGAACAAGCTGCACACTCGTTCAACGTTCCCGGGTTTGACGGTATTCACTCCCTTGAGGACTGTGACACCATCTAAGCGAGCTCCCTAGAGTCGTAGGGTAAATTGATGCGCCATTTCATCGATACTTGGAGGTGTTTGGAGAGAAACTACGATGAGAGGCCAAGGCAGTCCATCTGAATATCATTGCCACTCACTCCTCCTTAAACTATATCGGCTAACATGTAGACTCAGAGGGAAACCCATCTCTAAGTAAGTGTGTATCACGTCTCTAGGACTCCTCTGACAACCCAGAGAGCTTGTGATCCGGCCTAAGTGCATTCAGCTTCTACTAGCTTGCCAGGCTTGTAGCATAGCTGTGTCGCCGTATATCAGAATGTGCTCCAAGCGGCCAGAGATAGGCTACCTCACCATTAGGGACCGGAAAAATTCGCGGGTTCAATGACCTGCAGGATGAACTCCATAGTTCTACATACACTCGGTCAAATGTCACCCACTCATTGGCTGCTGTCTTGTGAGACATCCCAGCGTAGCAGCCTGTGATTCGATAAAGCTTTGGTTGGGTGTTTCTCGTTGGCCCAGAGTCATCCAGGTGAGCTGTGAGCCAATAGCAGAGGCAGCAGTGAGGTATAACTATTTGTATTTTAGCCTATCGCGAAATATATTCGCGAATTTTTCCGGTCTCTACTCACCATGCATCCCGGGTCGGTAGAGGATACTTCACTAGGGACTCACAGCCTCAGCTAGGGTTGCCCCGAACTACTGCCTAGATTATCCATGCACTTGCGGGCTTGCACGGGCTGTTAGCTCGTGAGCTATCACAGTGTAACTGGGAATCCCTGCATAACTTAGAGAGTCATAACTTAGAACAGTTATAACTTAGAATTCTTGAATGAAACCACATAACTTTGAACTATCTTAAGTTAGAACGATAACAACTTAGAAACACACAAAGCCAAAACCTAATAACTTAAATAATCATAACTTAGAACTATCACAACTTAGAAACGCACAACTAAGAACTGTCATAACTTAGAAACGCACAATAAGAACTGTCATAACTTAGAAACACTAACTTACAAACACACAACGCCTGAACGAAACACTTAACTTAGAAACTTCATAACTTAGAAACTCAAATAGTAGGACTACCACAACTTAGAAACACGCAACTTAGAACTGTCATAAATTAGAAACACGTAACTTAGAGAAAAATCGTAACTAAGAAAATCATAACATAGAACTGTCATAACTTAAGAAATTATTTCTTGTGTGTTTCTAAGTTATGTGTTTCTAAGATATGCCATCACCCCGTGTAACTGCCCTAATTCAGAACACAAGGGATGCTTAGGAAACTGGTCCCGTAGGGCCAGCCCCTTTGATACTTCACCGATTCCAGCGCCCCAGAACTTGGAGTATTCTTTCCGCCTGGTTGTGTCAGTTTCCAGAGCAGAAGCCACGCCCATGCTAGCCATTGCCATCATGCCATTGGTTCTTCACTATGAGCCAAGGCCTTCTGGCAGTGATGATCCCCCAGGTAAAGTTTCCGATCCTTACGTCGTTGCCTGCAGAGAGGACTGGCTATTTAACCTCACCACACACCTCTTCCCAACATCTGAGGATGTCGAGTGACAATAACTCCCCGGCAGAGCATATTTCGTCAACACCACTGGTGACACGTGGATATATGAGGTTTCCTTGTTGTAGAGAGGCTATGTATTCGCATCATACTTTTTTTTCCCCGTGAACCTCGGATACTAGAGCCAGCAACGCTCCGACATCTCAAGTGAAATGCACCTTCCCCTGTGACACAACGTGAGTTTCTGCTTGGTGATGATGAGTCGCCGTACCCAGTCCTGGGTGTCGTGGGCACAGGCATCACCACGGTGTGACAGCCGTGACGTCACTATACTTCCCGAGCCAGGGTGGGTCCGCGAGGGTTTACCACTGCCTTCCGCGGGATGGAGGTGAAAGGAGCATCAGAAACACCCAGTCTTGAAACAAAGGAGAGAATATAGCCAAATTTAGACCATTCTTCATTGGCATGTAACAGAAGCAAAAAAAAATAAAAAATAGGGAGCAAGTACTTTGCCTTATTTTACTGCAGTATTGAACATACATTCCTAATAGTTCGTAAAAAAAAACAATTTCAGAGATAAACATGACTTAACAAGTCCAAAAATTTTATTTATTTTTTATTTTTAATTTGGTGTCATTGATTTCAGTGGGTTGACTCCCCGTTTATATATATGCTGCATAGTAAAAAAAATCTTCTACATACTTTGGTGGGTGTCACCATCTTCTCCTGTTTTTGTAACATTGTTGTTGTCCTTTTTTAAAAATTTTAAGAAAAAAGCCATTTTACGAAAAGTCACTATATCTAGTATCATTTACTCTCAGTTGGCAAGTCAGTGACTTTGATTTTGTCTTAACCTGCTTTTTTAAAAATTTTAAATTTAATTTTCTGTGATATATATATTTTTTCCCTTAGCCAAGTTACTTTCGTTTATCTGGCGATTTTATGAGCATTTTTAAGTACATATATTACTCATTGCAACACGAGTTTTATAACCGGCGTATTGGAAGACTTAACGGCTACATAATCCTGGTTTTAAGTGGTGGTTACTCCGAAGAGATGGTTACACATCGACCATGAAGTTAGAAACATTCTGCTCCGATTTTTCATTAATCCTGGCATGGACCTCATATTGTCTGCACTGAAGGTAATGAGCAAGATCGGAGTAAGAAATTTTTGGATTTCACGATTCGGTATCCAGAGTCTTTGCATGCAAATATTATATTGTTTTCAGATGAAAAATGAACTTGCAAGTAACTACACAAAGTTTTAAGCATATAAAGTAAAATATTTTTGAAAAAATACTTATTGTCTGTAACTTTGATATTAAAATTACCGCAGCAGTGTGTAACAGCGGTATTAGCATCGCCAGAGCTTAGAACTGAAATTTATTTGCACCCGAAGATAAAGTAAACTATCGGCATTAAATTTTCATGACATTTATTTTTGATTCAATAATCAATCGCAGTATTTTTTAACGAACTGCAGTTATATAGTAAGTTACATAAAAGCATTTTATAGAAGACTATAGTATGAAAAAATTTCATTAGCTATCCAAGGACATTCTTAGTAGTCTATCATTTTTAAGTGCCCATTTATTTTGATTGAATACTTTTGTACAGTAGTAAATAAGGTAACTAGTAACACATTTGCGTTTAAGAAATGCGTGTTCACTGTATACTTGTTATGGTAGACCCTTTTTTGGAGTACTTTGGAGTTTGTATTTTGATCAATTGTTTTCCAAGTTTATTGGAAACTGCGCGGTGTTGGCTCTAGCCATGTTAGTATTTTTGCGTCTCGTGTTTCAGTTGCGGGTCTTGTACGCAAATGGTTGTTAAGTTAGCGCTTAATGTGAACCCCCAGTTTGAAGCCAAGTCTAAAATATGGCCTTTTGTTAATCGCATTTATTAACTAGGCTGAAATACGCAATTGTTTTGAGAAATCTGTTGAATATTTACGCCCTTTTTTTGCCGGTCCTTTTCTTCTGGGCAGATTTGCTTATGTTTGACCAACATTAGTCAGAGTTTGGTTCAGGATTGTTGATTGTTGGTTAGTTTCGTTTAGCTTAAATTGATTTACGAAAAATATTTTCTTGCAAAGTAAAACCTGGCTGGTATCGCGTTAGAAATGGTGGTCAGGAGCTGGTCTAAAAGAAGGCAACCATTTCAATACTTTACTATAATTATTATGACTTGTATTGAAGGGGCTATGAAGAATTCAAGGGTCAACATCGTAAATGCGTTCGAAACGTCCTGGGTTTTAAATACCAGTGATTCTATATCCGTCAACCCTTTGATCCGTTCATAAGGTCACCGCTTCAAGTCCTGCAAAGTCGCGTGCATGGCGCGTAGAGGCGAGGAGAAGTGTGATCCGCGAGCTGGTGTCGCCCTTAGCGCCCCCGCGCTCTTAGCTCGTGAAACCCAGGCTGTCCGCCCACCTGGGCACACACACGGTGCGCAGAGCTTCAGAAGAAACTACTCAAGATATCCGAGTGAAGTCGGCTTACGAAAAGCATTTTAAAGATCGCTGAGGGCCGAAAAGTACTTTTGATTTCGGATTACATTTTAAAAATGTATTTTTAGATGAGTTAAAATGACTAAAACGCATGTTATCAGGGTAATTTTTAGGCGTAAAACAACCTGTACAAATTCTTGAAAGCACTTAAGGGGCTTGCATTACACTTTCATCTTTATTTATCAGCCATATAATGTTACAGTCACCTCTCAAATTCCCAAGTTATCCTGTGACGACGAGAAGACTGCGCGCCAGTCCAGAGGAGACACCGCGCTAGAAGCACCAGCGAGCGTCGCGCTTATCCCGCCTCACTGACACACATACACCCCTGACGAGGCGCCACCTACTGGGGAGCACATGCGGTGTGCAGAGCTTCAGGAGAAACCATGCCACTTAAAAACTGCTCAAGCTTTCCGAGTGGTGTCTGTCTACAAAAAACATGTAAGAACTCCCTTAGGGCGAACGAGTAGTTATTTTTTTCGTATTTCGTTTTTCGGACTAAATTTTCAGAAGAGTGAAAACAGCTGAAACGCGTTTTTACAGAATAATTTTTAGGCCTGAAACTCCCAGCACAGACTCTTGAAAACGCTCAAGGGACTTGCATTACACAATTATCTTCATTTCTACGTCATACAAGCTCATTGTTATGGCACAAGTCTCAGATGATGAGAAGATTGCGCGCCAGTTGAGAGCCTTGCGCTTAGAGGCGATACCATGCTAGAAGCACAAACATGTGTCGGACTTATCATCCCGCCTCACCATCACAAATGCACCTTTAACCAGGAGGGCCTTTTTAAAAAAGCCGTAATAAGTGAAATGCTACCTTTGCCTTAGTTTTATTTAATTTCTTTTTTTCCGCGTTACTGTAATTTTTTTAAATATAAAAGAACGATTCTTGTAAAATACCGATATTTGTAAATTAGTAAATTTAAATTTAAAAAAAAAACTGTTTCACTTCAAAATAGTGGGTTAGTATTCGTACCCGGGTATTTATGCTATGTGTTGTCCCAGTACCTCCAATAATTAAAGTTATTCTTAAAATGTTAGCTGAATAGCTTTGCAATATCAACTATGCACATAATAACCACGATACAACCAAATAAATTCAAATTGTTGAACAGTCCATTATCTTTTCTATCGTTTAATAAATTATGCTTGAATGTAGCATCAATTAAAATATAAAATTATGCGCCAATTTTCGTAAGAAATACTAAGATTTATCTCAAAGAAAATGTTTCGTGTATGGAAAAATAAAAATAGCAGTGTGTTGTACAAATTTACAGTATCTTTCTTGTAGTTTAATACAATTTCTTGGACATACATAAGCCATGGCAGTTTTGCACTGTTTGTCATGGGGAAAAGAATTCACAAATGCAAAATGTGTTTATCTTCGTACTTGTGTTGGTATATTTGCTGCGTTGTCCAGGTTTTGTTGTGTGCATTTACTGTTATTGTTGAAACTATCTCGTCGTTGTTAGCCTACTGCGTTCGTCTCTGATTCATTATTATACTTTTCATGACTAAACTCGTTCCACGGAATTATTGTGCTGTCTGATGTTTAAATTTGAACCTGTTCGTCGTTGTGTTGTCCACGATACCTTTTTAGGTTCATTGTTGGGTCCATCTGCTTGACGTCAGTTGATTTAGGGTTGTTTTCTGTGGTTTTATGCTTTACATTTTTTTAACTCTCATTTTGCATTCATGAATATTTTTCTCCGTGACTAGAGACCTGCAAAATTTGCGGATTCATTGACCTCTAGGATAGACTCCACAGTCCTTTAAATACTCGCGAAAATGACACCTGTTCATTAGCTACTGACGCGTGAGACGTCTCAACTTGGCTTTCCGTAATTCGGCACTTTCTTGGTTTAGTGTTTCCCATTGGCTCACAGTTCCCCGGATGAAATGTGGGCCAATCGCAGAAGCGGTACGAAGGTATAGCTGTTTTGATGATAGCCTATCGCGAAATGAATCCGCGAATTTTGCATGTCTCTTCCCATGACAAACAGTTAAAAAATTCAAATTAACTTTGTCCAAAAAAAATTGTATTGAAACAAATATCCCCATTGGCAAGAATCGTTTAAAACACGTATATTTCATGTGGTTATTACAAACTACTTCTTGGCAAGTGGTTTCCCAATGGAATCGTTTGTAAAAGTACGGGGAAAAGGTTTCCCCCGTCACGAAGGGACGCGGGAATTCCTGCAGGTTGCGCGCTGCTGGGCCAAGTGTATTAACTACGGGGGCAGAGTCTCCGGGAAGCAGGCTGTTTCCTTGCTGGTCGCGAAAAGGGCCCACGCCTAAAAAAAAGGTGTGAACACGGGTGAAGGGGGGGGGGGGGGAGGATGTGTGTTGGTTAGGGCGGAAGAGGGGTGGCCGGCGAAATTAAAAACGTGCCTCGGGTGAGGTTACTCTTGCCGCCTGAGGGAAGATACATGCAGCATCCACCATCTCTCTCTCTCTTTATCTAGTCCCCTTCCTCCCCCCCACACACATCTCTACCCTCACCGGTCCTATATCTCTTCGTGCCGGACCCCGGCGCGGTTCTCTCGCCTCATAACGCGTCCCGGAACACCACTGCAAGCACGTCTCTCCGAGTCTTCTAATTGCTTCGCACCCTTCCCCTTGTCGCGCCGTGCCGTCCGTAGTGCTAACACAGACGATATGTATTCTATCACAGAACCTACCTGCTAGCTACAGCACAACGAAACAAAATTAACATACCTGCAATCCTACCACCTCAGGTGTGAATTTCCCCAATAAAAAAAATCTAACTTTTTTTTTTCCATATAAATTTTTTATATAACAATCTGAAAAAAAAAGTTTTTGATAAGTATTACTGCTGTTACCACTTAATAGAGTCCGGAAAAATTCGCGAATTAATTTCGTGACAAGATGAAATTCAAACACGTGTACAATTCTGCTGGTCCTGCTATTGGCTCGCAGTTTAACTGGAGTTCTCTGGGCCAATGAGAGACTATCGACCAAAGAAGCATCGAATCACAAGCTACCAGTGGAGACGCCTCACAAGTTAGCACCCAATGAACACGCGTGTCTGCTTGAGAAATGCAGAGGATAGTGGAGGCTATTCCAGAGGTAATTGAATCCGCGAATTTTTCTGGTCTCTACCAATACAATACAATAAGTTATAAACGTGTAACATCTTAGCTCTCGGTTTACGGCATTCAGTGGGAGTAATTTCGTGATTGCGATGGAAGTCATGGAACTGAAATGTGTAGCAACCACGGTGCTGCCATCTGTGGCGGATAGCTCGTACCATAGTTCACTCAGACGAAGAGAAACTTTATAGTATTGTTACGACCGATGTGGGGAGAACTGGGTTCGTAAGGGATGGTCCAAAAAAGTTATATTACAGTTTTATTACTAATATTGACATTACTAATAAATAATTGTACTTACAAATGTCTCATCACTAGAGACCTGAAAATTTCGCGGTTTCGATGGCCTTCAGGATGGACTGCACATACCCCTGTACCCTCGGGCAAATAACGCAAGTTCATTGGCTGCCAGCTTGTAAGTAGTCTCAGCTGGTTTGTCTGTGAATCGATCCTTCTTTGGTTGAGGGTTTATAACTGGTTGAGGTTCGTCCAGATGAACAGTAAGCAAATAGAAAATTTATCTAAGAGGTATATGTGTTTGAATTCTAGCCTATCACCGAATGATTCCGCGAATTTTGCAGGTCTCTACTCATCACCAGACACTGGCACTTAAAAATGTTCATTTTGCAATTCACTCAGTGTCTGTCAAGTTCCTCAGTTCGCACTCCTCACTGGAGCCAGGCTCAACAGTGGTTCGCCCCTCACCTCGCGCCTGGCCACATATACAGTCTTGCGCCACTCGGTCGCACTCTCTCCTTCCCGTCGCTCCGCGTAGTGCCACTTGTGAAGGGGTCTCTCACCCTCTTCGCTGATGTCGCACTTCCCTTCACTCGCGGGTCTCTCCGAACTTTCGGAAGTCGCTTGGAACTCTCACATCACTCTCGCGGGACGCCCACGGAGGCCGGCGTTACTGCCCAAGTACCTGGGACACCCATCTCGAACAAACGAGAGCAGCTGTGAAGAGTCGCATAATCCCGGGCCGTCCCGACGCCCGAAACATCGAGAATGGCGACGCTTTTTCACGCCATTTCACGCGGCGGCTTATAATAGCTTGAGGTGGGATGATGCGTGGTATGCAGAGGGGGGAGGGGATAGTGACGACCCTTGTAATATGGCCCGGCACGCGTGGCATGCCTTACGATTGTGTATGGTGAATGACGTCAGTGACCGTGCAGGGCTGCCAGCCAGCTGCGAACCTGGCATCGTGGTCCAGTCTCCCACGTTCGTAACAGTATTAAACGTTTTTATTGAATTTTAACAAGATGAACAGTATTTCATTAAAATTTCTTGTCGAAAATCAGATCAAAAGCCGGGGTTTAGTAGTTTTTTCAAGTATTTTTATTTTCTATAGGGGCTGTTACATATATATATATAATTATATATTAAAAATTCTGTCTGATAATCAAACGCTGCTCCGACAGCGAATTTTAAAAGTGGATGCGGAAATTGCGTGTGATTCGCGTCAGATATGGAGTTGAAAACACAATTTTCGTGTATTTATTACAAACGGCATTATTAGTTTCGTATTATGAGTGTATTTGCAACACGATAACACATGAATCTGCTCGTCACCGAGGCTATGTGTGATTCACATCACTGGCGAGCCCTGATAGACTCGCTCACTACCTTTTTTTATTTATTTATTTATTTTGAGTTGATGGTTTTTGAATATAGGCATCTTGGAACGAAAACCTAAGTAGAAGTCGCACCGATGAAATGACTGCATTAAGTATTATTTGTTATAAATTTACAAAATGAAATTGGTGGTCTATGGGAGAAAGATATCGTGTTCGAAGGAAATGTCAGTTGTTTTAGTTAAAGTCTGTTGATTCACTATTCTTGACTAAGTCATCTTCATTACATGGTTTGAATAGACATTTAATCTAGAATATTATATAACTAAATCTTAATTCTGTTAGTAAGGAAAAACAATACGTATTAATCTTCTAAAGGCACAGGACATTGGAGTGTCACTAAACAATAACCTACTCACTTGTCGATCGTTGCTTCTGCAACACTATCCCTAAACACTAATTTGCCACTACCCACTTGATCACAAGTCGCTACTGCCAACTTTGTTCTTTCTTTCTTGAGACAAGAGGGACGGAAACAGAAATGCCTCTTGATTTCAACATATTCGAGCCGTAACTATTTAACATCATTTAACTCCCCAAATATGACTACGTTATATCACAAATAAATAAATAATTGTCTATAATGTTTCCTTTGGAAACCAGTTGCCAAAAAAGGAAATTTGTAATACTACAAGAAAGATATTATAACTTTGTACAAACACATATCTGTGTTTTTTTTGCACATGTGAAATAGGTTTATCGAGATAATACTGAGTATTTACTACGAAAATTGGCGCATAATATTTATATTTTAGCCATCATCTAACCACGACTTCGTCTGGATCCAGGAAAATTGAACAATTTGAGAATAATGAATATGAATAATTGGATAAAAATTTCACCCATGATATAATTTTATATATATTTTAATGAATGCACATGTTTTAAGTTATACTTCTGTAGACGACATTGTATGAGTTATTATTTTCCACCAGTAAGTTTTGGGCACTCGATACCTCTTGAGCAACTGACATAAAGCTGACCATTTGAGAAGCAAGGAGTGCCCAAATGAATTCCTGCCACTTTCAGCGTTTGGTCCTGGGACTTATTAATGGCCACTGTAAATGCCATCTTTTGGGGAAACAGCAGCCGCCTAAATTGAAATGGAAAACTACTTTGGACAATAGGGATTAGGGGAATCAACACGCTGTCTCCTCTAGCTGCTCCGGTAAGAATAGTGGTCATTATGATATCCCTCCCCAGCTCTGTGACATGTAGCCTAGTGCTATTGCACAATCTCGCTGCATCGAGATTACGCATCAACAGAACTGGGAGGTTAACATTCAGATCCAAGAGTCTGGGATGGCGCGCCTGTTAATTCCAAGGTGTTAAGACATTATACAGGATAAGTTGTATTGTCATCACACCGTGTCTATTTATGTGTATATTTTTTATTCGTCGACTAACCACCCAATATATATTTTTGTTAATGTTTTTGACGGACTCATTTTTTGTAATTAGTTCAAGTATAATTAGTAAATAGCATATGCGTTGATAAAGCGTGAAGAAGTAACAAACATACGCAAGACGTGACAGACACATAAAACGATAGCGCGTTTAATATCAAAGGTAACGCTATCTATCGACGGAGTTAAGAACTAAAACTGTTATTAGCGCCTTTGTTTTGCTAGCCGCCGTGAGCTCCACTAAGCGGACGGGTTCTCTTCAAGGAGAAAATATAAAGTTTCCAGACCTTACTGTTTGCTCGTGTGGCAGACGTAAAGAAATTACATACGCTCACTATTTGTATGTCTATGACCTAAAATTTTTCCTGTTATAAAAATGAATTTATAAATTTTTCACTCCATTAGAAATATAATTTTTTATTAATATGTGGCCTATGTGTTAATCCAGGTTGCACACAATCTGTGTGCCAAATTTCATTCAAATACGTTCAGACGTTTTTGAGTGATTAAGAAAGTAATATACATCCAAATATACAAAATCGCATTTATAATATTAGTGGGATTGATGATTCATTTTAGCAAAAAAGTTTTAATCAATGGAAAATACAATCCAATATATAAAACAATTAGACTTTCAATGTTGTTTCATGCTTATTAACGTGTGCAGTTAATACTTGAAAGCTGTTCAGGGAACGGTATTCAAATAACTTTAACTAGTTAGACTACTAAAACAACACAAAGCATAAATGACCGGGTAAGATTACAAAACCATTAGCAGTATATCCTGGCCAGTCCGAGCCCAGAAGTAGGAGTGAGGATTAGGATGGTTCAATGACCAAACGACCTCTGAGGTCACGGTGGCCATCTTGGATGACCTTGACCTTGAAATTTGAATTTCACCAGGACTTTGACCTTGACCTTTGACGTGGACCTTGACCTTTGACCTTGGCCTTTGACCTTGGCCTTTGACCTTGACCTTTGACTTTAGCCTTTGACCTCAGTTGCCATCGTGTTGAAAAAAGTTAGTATGCTTTGGAGAATAAGTACGACTTCAGTGGTCTGAAATATCCACAACCATTAAATCAAATAAAACTTTTTGGGGAAAATAATTTTGAAGTGTCAGTTAATATGTATATGAACTAAATGATAATAATAATGTCTGTCCGATTCGGGTAGCTAAAAAATAAAGAAAAGATCATTTCGATTTGAGCTTGTGACAAATTAAAGCAATGCTGCACTCTAATGTTACATCAAAAACGTTTCCGAATTGTGAGATCTCAGGTTACAAAACAAAAGTGCAAGATTTATGTATGTAAGATGTGCTATAAGTATTTCGTTGGTCAACCTCGAAAATCGGGCCTTACAGCTATACAGTGTCTTGAACTGTCAAAATGAAATTTGGAAATAAAGTAGTGTATCTAGTAGCAAATTATATAATAATATTTTATTCAAAAAATTGTGATGTTTTATTTCGTATAGCCTGTCATTTCTACCTAAAACTGAGTTATCGTGAATGCTGCATGTCCAATGTGTGCAACGCGTGTCAAGTGTGTGTGTATTGCGTGTTCAGTGTGTGTATTGTGTATTCATTGCATGCCATGTGCATGGCTTGTGTGTGTATATTGCATGTCCAGGGTGTACTGTCTGTGCATTGCATGTTCAGTGTTTGTGTATTTCGTGTGCATGTCCAGTGTGTGTATTGTGTTTTCTTTTCTTTTGCTAAATGTGTGTCGTTTCGTTAAATGTATGTTGTCAAGCCTGTAGTTAGGTCACGATTGGTCTCGTGGTTCGGAGACGACTGGAATGTATGCCTGCCATTGAACATGAACAGTTTAAAATGTTAGTCGCATATCGGCCAATAATACCTCTTGGTTCAAAGACGCTTGGCCTATGATCCTATCAGTGCAAAAGACCTGGTTTTCAAGGTATTCCAAGTATTGAAAAATTAGACTTCAATGGTAGACACAGCGAAAACGTATTTATTTCGTCGGATCGTTATATTGTATGAATTCTTTTTTCGTAGAGAGAATGATTAATTAACTCCACTAAAGGCAATTAAGCGTTAGGAACTCTTATCATTGGCCGAGAAGCAAACCAAGGATGGCAATCTATCGAGCCAATCGTAAATTATGAAACAATATTTTTGACGATTTTAAAATTTTTTCCGTATTTCCCGCTTAATTATTACAAATTTACAATGTGACGGCCAGTATGTTATCATCGGTTTACTGGAGTTTGGTGGGCTAGGAACCTTATATGCATATAGGATTTTTCGTCATATTTTATTTAATAAATAATTTTTACATAATTTTCTTTTTTGCATAGTACAGGGATCGAACCGAGGACAGAAATTAACTGAATCAATCATTAATTCAATGAGTGATGTTTTTGACGAATTTTGAGAAATATCCAGTGATTTATAGCTTAACAATTACAGAATTTCAAGATGGCAACCACGACGGCCGACAAGATGGCGAATACCGTGACAGTTGACTGTTAGTTAATTATGGTTAGTTAATAAGACCGTACTCTAGCGTCTAAGAAATAAACTAATATGGCTGCAACAAACTCTTACTGATGGCATGTGTAGTATGTGACACTAGCACTCTTTGTATCGATTACAGAAAACCATATGGCGGCAGCGCTCTCTAGCAGGTAATTTGTATTAACTAGTGGTCCTGGTAGCATGTATTAAAAAATTAATATGGTGGCTCTGTCTCAAACAGGTGATGCTATTTATTATTTCTTCAAATTAAAAAAAAATACAAGTCTGATCATGTGTGTTATTACTTTATATAGGTACCTACTTTGTTTAGTTCTCAGTCTGGTAATTGTCTCGGTGGCCGTATCGTTAAAGCCGTATGTTTTCTAACGCAGAGATCAGAGTTATGATGGATAGATTCAGAGTAGTTTTTGTATAATAAATTAAGTATAATATGTCGATAAGTTCCACAACAACACTAGCAGGTAATGGAAAATCGACTTTATATTTATGAGACAGAGCGATGCTGGCGCTCTCTAGGAACAAACAGCAGAAACAGAGATGATGGAATCCAAGATAGTGGCCTCCAGCAAAACATAACAAACAAAATGGCGGCCGTGACATCATCCTAGTTGATGGCCTCCATCAGACGACAACAAGATGGCTGCTGTGTTGTCAGAATTTAAAACGTGGCTGTTACATCAAATCCAAGATGGCGGAAATGTTATTTGAATTCAAAATGGCAACAGTAAGAAATAATGCAACGTTCAGGGATTTAGTTGCTCGAAGTCAAGTTGACGGAATACAAGATGGCGACTGAGGTCAAAGGTCAAGGTCCAAGGTTAAGTTCAATGGTCAATGTCATCCAAGATGGTCGCCATGATGTCAGAGGTCGGTCGGTCATTCACCCCCATCCTAATCCTCACTCCTACTCCTGGGCTAGGAGCGGGCAAGCTATACTACTTACTCCCATTTCACTGCGAACACAATTGTGTAGTGATAAAGTTGTTTTCATGTAAGTGAATAAATTTTAATGTGAAAACCGCTGAGAATCCACTTTGAAATATAAATATTTTTTAATTGTGACAGAAAGTTTGATGTAAAATTACAGATGGATGTGAATTGGTACATTTACATAAAAAAAACATTATCACTACAAAATAGTGTTCGCAGTTAAACTGAATTCGGATTCTTACTCGAGCATTTATGCTTTGTTATGTCTTAGTTCCTCCAATAGTTAAAGTTATCTGCAAACCGTTCCATTAATAGCTTTCCAGAATTAACTGTGCTCATAATAAGCATGATACAACAAATATTGTCAAATTATTTTTGAATATTCGTTTATATTTTCCACAAAATATTCTAATGTAAAACGTCAGTTAGTATGCGCCGTTTTTCTTAAGACATTCTCAGTATTGTCTAAAAATATTTCATACAAGCAAAAAGCCATGTGTTGTACGAAATTGCAATATTGTTCTTGTAGTATTAGAAACTATATTTTGGCAACTGGTTTCCAAGGAAATCTTTTGTTAAAAGTACATTTTTTTTCCTCTTCTGTGTCCGGAACAATCCCTTAGTAAAATATTCTTAAATTCCATCCTGCAGTTGCGACTAGGACGCGCGCGGAATAAGGAATACCTTTTAGCAAGAGGAAAAAAAAAGGGGGGGGGGGGGGGGAGAGGGTATTCTCGCTTCTCCTTGGTGAGAAATCCACAGCCCGTTGAGAATGTGGAGGGGGTGAGGGGGTTAGGTTTCCAGACGGGCTTGAGAATCGGCCGGCGACATATTTCCCCTTCCTCCTACCCCTTGCGGTAAAGTCGACTTGAGCCGTTCGGCCCGCGCATGCCTCTAATCAATATCGCTTTTATTTGCACGCCTGCGTGTGTGCGTGTGTGTGTGTGTGTGTGCGTGCGTGCCGGGAGAAGGGGCACCTCGTGTGTGTTTGTGCGCGCGTATGTGTGTGTGCTTTCAGGGAAACGATAAATATTGACGAATGTAAAAAGCTTTGCCCGGGCATTTCCTTTCTTCCCCCCTCCTTTCCCCACCCCCTCCTTCAACGTTTCCCCTCCCCCACATACCACCATAGAAGCCGCCTCCCACACCTTAGCTTTACTCCAAGATTTCCGCGTGCGCTGCTTATGGAAATAAGAGGCAAATAGGGTTTTGCCATCGCGTGATAAATTGGGCGGGATTTCGCGCGGGTCCGAACTCGGGAAAATCTTAAGCGCCTTCTTCTGCTTTTTTTTCTACTCACCCACGCTTTTCTTTCCTCCCTTCGTTCCTCTTTCCTTTGGCTTCTTTTTTCCACACATTCAGCTTTCCCCCCAATTCCCGCGTCCTATATCCACACCTTACGTTTTGTCATTGTGCTTCTCTGCGACAGGGAAATAAAAAAATTCGAAGAGGGTATGTGTTGTCTTCTGTTCGCTCTTGGAGAAAAAGACCACGAAAAATTTCTTATTTTTCAGTGGTGGTATATTTCTTTTTTTTTTTGTTTTACTTTGTATTCATAAACCTACTTTACACTTAATATGTTCAGGCAATTAAAAATACAAATTTAAATATGTAAAAATTCTTTATTATTTAATTTTATATTTGCTTGGTTACATTTTCACAGGACAGGGAGTACAGATTCTGATCCTAATCATCCAAAACAATTAGTTGTAAATGTTTCGCACATGTTAAAATATTTTAAAAAAAGTCAGAAAAATATCCTTTTCCACAATTGTAGCTAAACAAGTTAGTATAAAGTAATTTTCCAAAATTATTAAAAGTAACAGTGAAGTTATTAATCAGATCGTCAAAATTTATTAAAAACTATCATGCATGTGGATATTTTAATATAGTTGTGCCAAGGTTGTCAAAACCTTTAAATAATGACAACAAGTTTATGTATTATTTATATAAATATAGCGGCTTGATTTTCATCTTTATTTCGGTAATTAAAAACAACAACACTCCTCTTTCCCCCTTAGATTTTATATCATTTTGATTTCGATTTATGAATAAGTCAAATATGACTATTCACTATCGAAGCCATTTTTGGTCAAAATTGACATGTGGCCACTTATTTGTGGTAACTTCAGCTTTTTTTTTTAAACTAACTCATTTCTTTTATATCTTCAGTGCGTCAATTCTTCTTATCTGCCTATGTCAGGGTGGCCAAGGTTGAGTCAATCGAAACAACCTTAGGCTAAAGGTTCATCACAGAAAAACTAAGTTGAAAATATACTTGTTATAGATGTTGGATGTGAACTTTTTTATTGAAAATAATACCGAATGTGCTAAAATGGAATACAACGTCCAAAATTCAGTTCTTCAACCATTGCAAAATTTACCGCTGCCGAAAATGGTTTTTTCTTTGGAATAATTGGAAATACCAACAATATCACAATAAATGTATGAGAATGAGAGTGTCAGCTGCAATTATTTTAATAAATCCTTTTAGGACAGCAACCCCTTTTTTGTGATTTGAATATGCTGTTTAGTTAAATATTATCCAGATGTTTAGTTTTCTATCTTAAATACCTTTTTTATATTATTTGAATTAAAAAAATATCATTCAGCTCCAAATTAAAAGGCGTACCTATACCAAAGTTTGTATGACGAGGGCCAAACATAAACATTAAAGAATAGTGTCCCAACTTGTAACGTGTATGGTTTTTTCAGTATCTATAACAAACACTAATTTTCCTTCATTTATTGATATTTAAGTTTGTGATAGAACATTAAAACAAGCCAGTTAGAAATATATCAGTATAACCACAAACACCAGCTACAAAAATATGTAGGTATTATCTTGGAAATTATATATAAAAAAGAATTTAGCTGTAGTTGAGTACGTATTTTTACTGTTGGTGTGACGGGTCAAAAATGACCCGCAGGTTTTGTATTGACTATCACTGGCCCACGAAAAGGTCATAAAACGTTACTTTCTTTCGGGCCCAAGGCCGTGGAGGATTAACACTGGGCAAGTGACAGCGTTTGGAAAAAAAAAAATTGGTTGTCTGTAAAGTCGGTTTACGGACGATAGTTTAACGTGACAACGTCTAAACAAAACATTGATGAAATGAATGCATACTTTTATGAATAAAATTGAATTATTTTTATTGAATTATCATTATTTTGTATGGATAAAAGGAAGGAGTGAAATGAAATCTATAATTCAATTGATAAATTTACCTTTATTTGCACTCATTAATTCAAATATGTTCATTACTTTAACGAAGAGATTATTTTAACTATAACTTTTATACATGTTTGCTATTTAACTTCTTCCAATCTGTGTTATTCTGTCAAGGATAGGACGATGATAGGAAAAGTAGGAAACGAATGGGAGTGTTTCAAGTTTAATGTGCCTCGAAAAAGTCAAATCGATGGTTGTTCCAATCGAGTGGAAGAGAGATAGATGCGACGCAAGCGTACAATGAGCGTAACGGGACAAAGCGTAACGTGACAATGTGCTTTGCGGGACACTTTTTCGTGCGTGCAGCCTGCGTTCTTCGATTTATTAGACGTTGTCACGTCGAAAAATGGCCTATTTAGTGACCTATTAGGACACACGCACTCCCCAAACCTCAGCTTGCTCGGGCAAATGTATCCTGTTCATTGGCTGCTTGCTCACTTCCAGAGATGGTAACAGGACACACGATGATTCGACCTCTTATTGGTTCTGAGTCCTATGCAGTAACTGCAAGCCAATTGCAGACCCAGTACACTGGTATAAAAGCGAGCCTATTGAGAAAATAATCTGAGAATTTTTCCGGCCCATAAAGTATTTGGAAACCCGCGACACTCGTTAAAAGTAAATATATTTAAAATTCCGAGTTTGAAAAGACTTAAGAATACTAAGAGGTCATTAGGCCACGCTTCAAGATATTTCCAAGAACTTCACCATACCAATTAACGAGTGTAATAACAAACTACGAACGTTAAATGTTTATTCTCAGTAAATTAATTGTAACTTTCCTTTGTTTAAGAAAATTTGAAATTCTCAGGAAATTGTCAAAATCTGTTCGACAGTTTTTTTTTTAAAAGAACGTGTCTTTTATCTTGTCTGAAATTTGACAGTTCTCAAAAATAGTGCCAGTGGTATCCATATCTCAACTCTCACGTGCAAAGCAACACATGAGGTCGGTTTGTGAACTCTGGCAACCGCATGAAGTTGCCTACAAACCCTGTTACCTGTTGGAGAAGAATACGTAGATCGTATTTTTATGAGACCAGTTACAAATATGAGACAAGTAACATAGCACCAAATATATAACGAATTGATTAAAAATGGTTTTTCCATACCTATGTACATTACCAAAAATATTTTTAAAGCTGCAAAATAATTTTGATCCAAAAACAAATTTCGATTTGAGTTTTTTTAGTGAATATTCCCGAAATAATTTTCAACTACTACGGAAATTGCATTTCCAGTGCAGACCACACTATTACCTGAGCTGTCTCCCAAACCCCAATTTCTGATCAATCAGTTTCGTGTTTATTGGCTGGAACATCTTCATTTCATGCCGTTTGAATTGTTCCAGCTGCACACGTGACTTCCGCTTCACAAACTTAACGGTTAGTGGGAACGGTAATAAATGCTTAAGGCTGGGTCTGATACACCATGTATTTTTTTTCGTGCTTTCATCATTACGTTTATTTAGGGGCCATTGCTAAAATATTATCTTGATAAGTTCACCCCATTTGTTGTACTGCCACGAATATTTTTAACACATACTCTATGTATTAAAATTGATGCAGCAATTCGCGCAAGTGATGATGATAACGAAGACTTCTACGAACTTTTACATCGATGATATTACACTAAGTAAATATCTGTTGAAAATACTTGTGGCCGTACAAAAATTACAAGTGAAGTATAGAGTTAATATTATAGAAATAGTTCTTCAATAAAATTAATGAAGAAAAACGAAAAAATCAACATGCTGTCTGTTTGTCTAATTGTTCCAGCAACACACAAAAGCTACTTAACCGATTTTGACTAAACGTTTTGCATTTAAAAGCTTATGATTCGACGCAACAATAAAACCACGATTTTTCACAACCAAGAGCAACGAATATAAGGTGAACTCCCATTTCAAGTGCATTCATTTTAAAAAAAGGGGGGGGGGGGGGGGGGGCGTTAGTTTCGAGTGGCTCATACATGGATACCACGCTGACGGAGCTGTAATATACAATAAAGATTAAAAGATTAAAAAAAAATATATATTCTAAAGAATTCCTAAAAAAAAAAAATCTTGAGATTCCGTTTGCTTGTTTCGTATACAAATTTGCAGTTTTGCTCCGATCTCGTTGGAAATTTGCACAGTTGACCTTCGAATCACGAGGAAGGTGAAATTTTGAGAAAACCTCCCCTAAAGCAGAACTTATTTTTTCTTGATGAAATTTCGCAAATTAATTGTTGATGCTTTCTTAGTTTCCATGGCAACAGCTCTAGCAGCGACAGTGGTGCACCCTGGAGGGGGGGGGGGGGGATGCGAGGACCGCCGCTGCGAGGCAAGTGTACTCCAGCCCACAGAAAAACAAATCTAGATCGTTTAGCTCTCGTTGCCAAGGTCACTGGGTTGTGGCCACTCGCTTGGAAACGACGGTGCTCCTGAAGTTTCGCACAGCCTTGATGGTAGCTATCTTCAAACGGCGATTAACCACTGAAGAGTTGAAGATGGCTGCAACAAGGTATGCCCAAACGACGGTCACGCCACCTTTCTCGCGGACGTGTAATAAACCAGGCAGTCAAGAAGTAGTTATGAAAAATAAGCTGAAAAGTTTGTGTAACTGTTGAATTAGTTCCAAACATGTACTGCCTTGTATGGCGAAAGGTGTGGCTGATTTTATTAAATTTTATTTAAACTTATATTCCTGCGCCGCAGATATATATAAATATATAAATATATACATATATATACATATCGCTCGTGCATAATCAATATTTGGTTTAAAAACTTTTTTTGGATAATCTATATTAAAATGTATTTTGTTGTATTATGTATCTCTGCCCGACATGACCTACTTATAATTTGAAGTTGGAAGTATCTAAGGTGTCTGAGATATTTATTGATGACTTAAATAAAAGCTCATGATCATAATGTGAAAGTTGAATGCGGGTATATGTAATGAAATGGTGGCTAGTGGGCCATACTTATAACTGGCCCAATTATACACATTACCTTATGTTGGCATACAATATTAAAAAAAAATACACAAGTAAATGACACTCGCTGGTGTTGGCGTCAGCATACCCAATTTATAGTCTCTTGGATTCACCCTCTGAGCTTACCTAATTTCCAGTCACTTGGATTCACCCTCTGAGCATACCCAATTTCCAGTCACCTGGACTCACCCTCTATGAATACATAGAGGTAGTGTGTGGATATGAAGCCTTCATTTCACAGACGAGAGAGCCACACCCGAAGTTCCCCGAAGTTCATGCTCGCTTTTTAGTTTACATGATTTGACATTATCTTTAATGTAGCTATCCTAACCAAATCAACCGTCCACAATGTTTTAAAGTATTTATAATGCAGCTAACCTAACCTAATTGACCATTAGGCTAGTTATCATGAGTTACAATGAACCAAAAAAAAAAAAAAAACCGAAGATGCACGATCGGGCGTTTGGCTTGAAAAGAAGACTTCCCATATTGGACGCCTGGGACTCTGTGGGTTGAATGCCCGGACATGGAGGTCGGACCGAGAGACCAGGAGATTGCACGGTCTGCAGTGTCGTCCGGACAAGCGACCGGCCAGGGCCTCAGAGGCGCTGGTGCTCCGCGCTGGGACGAATATGTTCGTTCCGCTGCACTTACAAAGCGAGTTTCCACGGGCCCAGACTGCGCCCGACGATTACCGCCCGCTCCCAAGTACGAATTACACACGGGGTCAGCCGGTGCTTAGCCGATGTTAATTATTGTCCTCTCTTCGAAAACGGATCTTTTTTTTTTCTTCCCCTTTACTATTATTGCTCTCCGACGGCACCGCCGCCTCTAATGTTCCGTGGCGTGTGAAACGGAAATTTTGTCGAAAAGAACAACTTTGTTTTTCTCCAGCGCTGGCAATTAAAAAGGTTGTATTCACGGTTACTCTGATTGGGCAGAGTGTAATTATTGACCGGCAGACTTTCTAACGTGGTCATCAACCGATCTCCTAGCTTTTTTTACACTCTTCCCTTCCCCCCTCTCCAAGGCGGCCAAGCGTTTCACAGCACAATTAAGCGACCTCGAAACGGCGGATAATTAGCATTCCTGAAAGTAATTATAACTAGCAACACACACGTACACACACAAACACACCGGGGAAAAAAATTGTAATCAAACTGCGTGATTTCGTGCTTTTTGTGGGATGGTAGGGGAAGACGGGGCCAAATGGGGAAGCTAACTTTAAACCCTTATAAAATAGGTAACAATAAACAAATCAAAACATTTTTAATTACATTTTGTTTATTCAACAATGAAACTACAATAACACACAAAAACTTGAAAATTTGTTTTATTTAATCATATATTTAAAATTTAAAAAAAAAAATCATTTTCCCCATCTTACCCCATATGCCGGTTAAGACGGGGAACAACTTTAAAGCCAGTTATCACTTTATCACTGTCATCGAAACTTATTTATGACTCTCGCATAGCACACACAAGTGAACTGCCTCTGTCCCTGCACAGGAACTGTGGTCCCAACGCCCACATCCTATGCACCGTATACAACCTTCTTCGGATAAGTCGTAGCAGTGTAAATATTGTTAATCGACTTCTTCTGTGTCACTGGACCTTATTTTATGGTCTTTTGAGCATGAGGGCTTGTTAAAAAAATCATAACTCTCTACATTTTTCTTGGCAATATTTTTTTTTCTGTTTCTTTGATTCATTAGAACTCTTTGAGAACAGTTTTCTTTTTGATGCAAGGATTTTGGGCAGTATTTTTCTTTTAATTTCTTCAACCAATTCATTCTAATAAGGAAATTCAGTTAAAACAATAGTTTTTCCACTTCTGTTGCATGGTTTTCTTTTTCTTTGTTTATCCACTTTTGGCAGAGCTAAACTGAATTAAGGGCTGATAACTTGAAAGTTAGAAGAAGCGGCTAGTTATTCTTCATCTGGTGATTTTTCTGGTGTTTTACACCTTGACACAGTTGCTTGATTTCCATGGAATGATTCTAATGAACCATTTGTTTTGGATCATTTGGAATTTGTTCCGCCGTTTCTACACCTTCTACTGTGAGAGCTGGAGGAATGTCTATAGTTGAAGATGGGAGAAAGTCACTTTCTTGAAACACATTTCTGACTACAGGCCAAATTCCTGTTAAGCCATTCACTGGTGTGCTCAAGGTAGCTGAATATATGAAAGCTTTACCGAATAAACTTGAGATCTGATGCAGAGTAACCACTTTGCCAGAATTGGTGCGAAGCCTTGTTCTTACCTCATCTTCGTAAAACTAACTCAGATGTTTCATGAGTGCCAAGTCCAAAGGTTGAAGACAGTGTGAGGAATGTGGTGGCAAACAAAGTAAGACAACCCCTTTTTCACTATTGTCAAATCAATCAACTCTCAGTTCTTGGTGCATGTTTTGTGGCCAGCGAATGCAAGAAGTATTGGTCTTTCCTTTGATGCTCCAATAAATTCAATAAACCTTTTGAACCAAGTAAAAAATAGTTATTTTGTCATCCACTAGGTTTCTTGGACTTGTGCCCAGGCACTAGGAGGAAGTTCAGTCTCAAACTCTGGTTGCATTCTTTTTCGAGGATAAAGATAAACATCGGTGGGACGTAGCACCTTGAAGCTGAAACACAGATCTCCTCCATCACAGCGTGTCCTCTTTCTGCTGAGGTAACTGTTCCTACTTCTCTACGCCCTTTTAAACCAATAACTGTCTTGCCACGTCTTCCCTTATTTTTTTACGTCACCTCTTTGAGAACCTTGGTTACTACACCTGTTATCCCTTGCCTTGGATATATGGGGAATAATGCTTTTGCCTCCAGTTTATTATTTGTATTTTATAACTTTATGTTGATGTTGAACATACTTTGGAAACAATGTTATTATATAGCCCCCTTAAAACTTAAAAAGGAAAGAGAAAAATGTCTTACCATAGTTAAATTCAAATTCACTCATTTTTATTTGTTATATTAGGTTTCCTACTCATTTCAGTATATGTGGATTTATTTCATTTCCATTTGTATCGTTTAAGACGCGTTCGGTTTTTCACATTAATATGTTCAAGTAGATAACTTTTCCACACATTTCAGTCCTTTCCTTTGATTTATTTCGTTACAATTCATGCATATAATCTTTGAAATTCGTTTCTATTAAAGTACATTTATTTCGTTATAAATGGGTTCTTTTGATGTTTTTTTACTTCATTTTATTTATTTAATTACATTTGGGTACAAATCAATTATTTCTATTTTATCTAGTGATTTTGTTTGATGTATTAGGTTTCCGACTCATTTCCGTATATGTGGATTTGTTTAATTTCCATTTGTATCGTTTAAAATTATTGCAGTTATTTCGCATTAAAATGTACAGTTAGCAAACATTACCACACATTTCAGTCCTTTCCGCTTAGTCAAGAGTGTATTTGTGTTGGTGAGACAAATTGATATATACGACGCTTCCTGGTGTCTCTAGAGCATTATCACCTCTGCAAGGCTTTGGACTGGCGCGCAGTTTTCTCGTCGTAAATAAAACAACTGTGAGATTCGCGCGGTAACCACAACATTATATGAAGGAGAAACGAAGATAAAGGTGCAATGCAAGTCCCTTGAGTACTTTCAAAAAATATGCCGGGCATTTTATGTCCAAAAATAATTCAGAAAACAACTTCCTTTTTTAAAAAAAAATCAGCTTAAAAATGAAATACGGAAACAGAACTACTCATCTGCCCTGATCGTATTCTTGAATGGTTTCTGTAAACAGACTTCACTCTGATATCTTAGGCTGTTTTCGAATCATGTGGATTTTTTTTCTGAATCTCTGAACGTCATGCAGTGTCCAAGCTTCTCCAAGGGCATAAAGCTAACCACGGTGACATGATTGACCGCCGAGCTAATAGGAAGCCCGCGCTCCCAACATGCAGTGTCCAAGTCTCTGACCAGCGCGCACTGCGCATGCGCTGACGACTGTCCAAGAGGAGAGACACTCGGGTGTCTGGACCATGAGGAAGTCTAGGAGGAGCGACGTAGGAAAGTAAACTGCTCTCCAGTGACTCATGTAGAGTACTGTATCGTCCTGGAAGTCATGGTTCCACTAGCTTACATCGCAAACGCTTTGAGCGTTTCTTTGAATGGTTGGCCAAGTATACTTGCTGCTTCGTCTTGGATACGGAGAACAGTCGTCGTAGAAATACACGAAGTCTGAGCCGATAAGTGGACGACGTAGTTTGTCAGCGTTAAATATAAATCTTCTTACAGTTAAGTAATGTTGAACTATGCTATATATTTTTTTAATTGACCGAAATATGCATGTAAAATAACAGATATTTGTATATTTTTTTACATTTGCATGAAAACAACTGCATCACTACAAAATAGTGTTCGCAGTAATAATGGGTTCAGATTCCTTACAGGGCATTTATGCATTGTGTTATACCAGTAGATTGAATAGTTAAAGTTATCAAGATCCGGACCCAAAAATTCTTGAAACTTTCTGCTTCTGGCCAACTCTTCTTCCTGGACCATCCTTCTTGTCCTGTTGTGGACCTGTCTGCTTAATACTTGTAATAATTTAACACCGCATGATTGCGCCCGGGTTTTTTTCCCCTGTGTCTATGCAGGTTTTACTTGGGCCCAACTTAACAAGTTATATATACATATATATTCTAAATCTAATAGGGGATTTATTCATGACATCAATCACTGCCACGGCTGGCCAGTCCACAAACCAAGCACATGATGCATGCTTCTCTTTCTGCATGGCTGAAACCCAGTCTGGGACGGTCTTAGAGTCTTCCTTAACCCAGACCCTCAGAAACAAATAAACTTAGTTGTAATTGTGTTAGGAAAAAAAGGTTAAATTTATTTTTAAGTCATTTCCTGACAGCTTTCCTGTATTATCTGCGTATATAATAAGCATTATACCACAAAATAAAGTGAAATGGTTGAATACTCGATTATATTTTCTGTGTTTAAAAAATAGGCTTGAATGAAACATCAATTCAAATATAAAATTATGCACCAATTTTCGTAATATATACTCAGTGCTGTCTCTAAAAAAAACTATTTTATACATGCAAAAATAACCATAGCTATGTGTTGTACAAGTTACAATATGTTTCTTGTAGCATTGCGAACCATTTCTTGGTAACTGGTTCCCAAAATATCTTTTGTAAGGTACAAATTTTTTTCTGTGTGGTACTTACGAACTTCAAAATGTGATTTAGTATTATTCTCTTTAGTACACATAAAAAAACGTTAATTTAATGATTTTTTTATAAGCTTGAAAACTTTTTAATAAATTATCTGGTGAAAAATCAAAAGCTAGATTAAAGCTGGGGTTATAAAGATATTTTTGCTTGAACATAGCATTACAAGAGCATCTTAGTTGCAGCGCACGCTGCTACACTAAACACTAAACACTAACGAGGCGCCACTACTCGGGAGCGAGTGTCACTGGTCCAGGGTTCGCCGACGCGCGCAGACCGCCTCTGAGGCGAGACACGAGACACCGAGGACTGGCTGCAGTTCGCCGTCTGCCGTGGCTTCTGCTCGACACGTGGCCCGCCATCGCCTTCATTTGTTGTTCAACACACATGCCTTGGCTACTGAACTGTGGCTTAGACTGCTCCTAGCTACCTTTAGTCGCTTCACAGTGGCTTGAAGTAGTGAGCTATGAAAGTGTGTGAATCAAACAACACATTCTTCTTACCCCCTTTAAGTTACTTTTCAAACTAACTATTTTAATGTCAACTAATATGTGATAATGGTTATTAGAAATTTCTTTTTTATTTCAAACACTGAAAAAAAAGTTCAATCTTCCTCCTCCTTGATAAGGCTATTACAATAATTAACTTACAGATATATATTTTTTTTACATATTACGTTAACTATTGAGTGGAAATTTCATTCTTATGAGTATGCCGTTGCATTTACATTTTGCATTGTCTTTCTGATATCTTTCAGATAACGAAAGCATTTGTATCTAATACTTTTATTGTTGTCGAAGAAAACTACTGATGAAAAAATAATGACTTACTTGTATGCTGTAACAGTACTTGAACTGGAACGGTACTCAGTTATACTTTATGTTTTTTTGGCATTGCAAGCCAAAAAATATATATATGAAGGCAATACATATAAATAATAGAGCTATTTTGTGAGAATTTCAAAGAGAACCAAAGTTTTGTACGAAAGAAACATAATCTAAATAATTACTCAAACAGCAATACAAATCTTATTTGACAGAGTTAACAGAGTAAGTAAAGCAGAGGGAAATATAAGTCACTTATCGTAGCGTTAGACCCTGGCGCCTGAGCCGACTAAAAGCAGCCTCAAGCTGAAAGATTTCGGTCGTCATATTTGAACCGAACACCACTGAACAGCAGTCCTCACGTATAATATAGTAGATATGATTCAAATGTCGTCTCTTTTGGTCTTTACATCAGTTCTGGTCAGTTGAAATTCAATATGTCTTGGAAGAGAGAAACTTTGTTCAGTTTTTAAATTAACATTTAATGTCACGTCATAGATTCCTGGTGTCGTTTTACACTTAAAATCTACCTCGCAATAACGGTATCGAACTATCCTCTATCTTCGTAATATCTTGTATTTTACGCTGGTTTGCAAATCACCTTAGATGATTTCCTCTGGAGGTACAGCATGAACTCTTTTTTTTGTACATTGTTGGTTTCCCCAAACAGCCTATTATTCCATGTTTACAATAAAGAAGGCATTGTTGAGTTACCTTTAACGAGACTAGCATTAAGGTACTTCATCAAAATATTCCCTCAGGAGACTGAATTAGATACAACTGATGCATTTCCTTCTGATGCCTCACACCTTGGAGTTCTTCAGCTCGTCTCTGGTGCTACAATAAAACAGGTACAAAAGCATTATTCAAGTAGTTTTAAAATGATGTACGTATATTTTAAACTGTACTCACCAATTCGTGGCACGTTCATCCTATCTGCGCCAGTCCGCCCGATGTTTAACAGCATTCTCAAGTTGTGTGAGATGCAAACGGCAAGATGACAACTTGCTCCTGTGTCGACTGACTTGAATAAGTAACTTAACGTGGTTTCAACGTTCATATTTCATTTTTCTGAACAGCAAAATAGTTCTCGTATCCGGAGTTACAACAAAAAATGCAAGACATGCGTCTCTTACGCTGCTAAGAACAAATCAGTCAACATATCAGTGTTAGCATTAACTATGCGTGCTTTCTTCACCACCTACATGGCGCAGTTTAAGTCAACTGTAGTGTCAGGTTTCAGGGAATGACTACAAATCATCCACGGCCCCTAACTAATTAGCTGTCAAAAAGAGAACGTAAATAAAATAATTTTCCATACTTATTGGGCAAGTGTAATCATTTCATTTGACACACTTCTGGCATTTGGAAGTGCTAATGAGCTTTCCAAATTTAATTGCACCAACTTTCTAATAGTTAAGCTAAAAGTTAATTTTGAAAAATCACGAACATACATAAAAATATATACATTCTCAGATGCGAAACTCTAATTCACTCACTCACGCAGTCACTCAACAACTTACTCACGCACTTATCCATATGAATTTTAATCCTCTTCCAAATGAGCTGGAAACGTTGCATTATTAAGGCTCGTGGATCTTGGTCCGTAAATAACGGGAAAATTCTAAATATTCTAACATTTTATTAACAAAAAAATAAATTGCGATGAATATACAGAATTGGTATAGACCTTATTTGGTAGTCCCCTGTGGTCAGTCTGTTTTCCGTACGAAAATACTGATCACACTATCGTATAGGATTTGGCAATCTCTTCAATTTTGAACCCGTGATTCATGGCGAATCTAATAGGATATACCTAAGAGAGACACTCATTTTAAATGTGTAACTATTTTAGCTATCGGTATACGGCATTTTGTAGGAGTAATTTCGTGATAATATACCAATGTCGATGAACGGAAATGTGACAAAAAAAAGGGTGGATCTACTTGTAGCAACACAAACCCGTATATAGTTATTTTCGTAAACTTAGGGTACAACCCAAATGTATTGATGTGCCAATTGAAACATTATGATAGTGAAATTACTCCCGGAATATTTTTGGTAAACTAAAATAGTCATTGTAAAAAATATTCTCAAGTTATAAAATACCTAAGAAAATTGTCATTTCATTCATTATATTACATATTTTCATTTTAATATCCCAAAAGGATATATGCACAGTGGTAGAGTTATGCCCTTGTTAACCTCAAGGAACGAGGTTTAAATCTTGTCACTAGAAAACTGTTTTTTTAATTTTTTCAACATATTTTTAATTAATAATATTTTATAATAATAATGTTGAAAGAGCAGAATAAGGTTAAGGTTTGTTTGTAGTAATTATTTATTGACTGGTATCAGTCATTTAAGAAAAGAAATATTCAAACATATAATTAGTGTTACCTTTATTATTTTTTTATTTTTTTAAATGCCTTAGAAAAATAACTTTTAACTGTATGGAATCCTTATAGTATTAATTGTTTTAGTATTTTCAACAAGAGGGACAGTTAAAAAAATATATTTTTGGAAGATCAGGCTCAAAGCCGGGCTTTAGGATTTCATCACGTTTTTACGATTTTATCGAAACCGTTTTTGAAAATAACAAATTTAGGTTTTTTTTTTTTTTCATGCTGCCATCTCTGGGCGATGGTGGCAAGCAACGTTTACGTCTCAGGGAACGATTTTTTTTTAACTTCTTGTCGAAAGTGACACATAAAATTGCAAATCAAGGCATCTGTAGATTTGACCATTATGATCTTATTTCATTTGCCTGAAGGTATTTTGGGAAACTATAGAAAACTGTTTTGTCTTGGGAAGCCTGCTATGTTTGTGCTGTCGGCGTTGTGTCGTCAGAATACATATTTAATTTCAACGCTGAATTCACGCGTGTGTCACACTATAGTTTATTCGTAGGGTTCCTCTCTCGGTCGCTGTGTTGTAAAACTATGTTATTATCTGTATCAGTGGCGGACGCATGGGGAGGGAGTATAAGGAGAAAATTACCCCCCCCCCCCCCTCTTCCAAGAAGTTTTGAAAATTTTGCCAAAATCTGTGAAGACATAGCGTTATTTTGGGAGATGCAAGCTGAGCTGTTACAAAACTTGCAAATTCAACTATAGGCGAAAACACATCGTCTACGGCTACTGCTGTTGGCCCATATTTAATTTTGCTATTGTAAATAGTTATCAATGTTTTTTGTACACGTGTGTTCAAATTTTAAATGTTTTATAAATCCCTCTCCCTTCAAAACCCGAAAAAAATAAATATTGTATCTGCCTCTGGTCTTTATTTAAGAACTAATTTTGTTGAAACATTCTCGTTGCTTTGAGCTCACTGTGAACGTCTGTCCTGTGATATTGCCCTGATTTATTCCGTACACGAAATTCTTTGTGCTGACTTTGCATCACAAACATTTGACATTTCTGATTTTGGACATTTTTTTCTGTTTGTTTAGAAATTCATCTTACTTTATCCATTCTTTTGGGATTTTCTCTATATGACATAGAGCACAAATTAACAATGGTGTATAAGAGAAAATAATGTTATGAATAAAAAAAGAGATGCTGAAGTACGGGACCAGAATTCGTGCTTGAGTCCTCTAGAACGCAAGTACAAAGACTTGCCACTACACCGCGCCACCTAGCTTCGCACACTGTATGCTTTTTTTGTATATGGAACAGAAATATTCATGTAAAATGACATATATTTGTACATTAACATGAAAATACTTAATCAAAACAAATTACTGTTCGCATAATACTCGGTTCGGATTCTTACCCTGTCATTTATGCTCTTTGTTGTCCCAGTACCTCCAATAGTTAAAGTTACTTGAATACGGTTACCACTGAATAGCTTTCCAGTATTAAACGCGCAAATTGATAAGCATTATTCAACAAAATAAATCAAGTTATTGAATATACGACTAAATTTTCCATGGTTTAATAATGTTATGCTTGAATGAAACATCACAATATTAAAATATAAAATTTTGCGCCAACTTTCGTAAGAAATACTCAGTATTATCTAAAAAAAAAAAAAAAAGTTTTTCGTATTTGCAAAAATAACCATAGTCATGTGTTGTACAAAGTGACAGTATTTTGGAGTATCACAGACTGCTTATTTCTGTGCAGGGCGAGTAGGTACGTCTGTTCAGAGCCTTGCGCCTGGAGGCGGCACGAAGGCTACCCCTGGCCCGGCCGTTCTCCAGCAAACAGCTGCGCGCCTCTTCCGCGAATAACTGTCATCTCGCCCGAGAGGAAACCGCAGACTCCAGGCGATAACTGCTCCGACCTACATCTTCGGCTTTCGGCACCGACGCGCTGGCGGAACTAGGCGCAGATAGGCCTTTCCTTTGGGGACCCCAAGTTACATAATTAATTAACTTATTAGTAGGGACTGGAAAAATTCGCGTATTCCTTGACCTCCAGGATAGACTCCACGATCCTGTGCATACTCGGGCAAACGTCACCTGTTCATTGGCTACTGACTAGTGAGGCGTCTCAATTGGGAGACTCGTGATTCGATACTGCTTTGACTGAGGGTCTATAATTGGCCCACACTCCTCCAGGTTAACAGTGAACCAATAGCAGAAGTTGCATTAAGGTACAACTATTTTCATTTCAGCATATCGCGAAATGAATCCACGAATTTTTCCGGTCTCACATATTAGTTCACAGCTGTGCACAGAAAAATATGTGTCTATACTTATACAAAAGATTCCTTTGGAAACCAATTTACAAGATATAGTTTGTAATATTACTATGTATATTTATAAATATATGAAATTCGTTTTTCGAGCTAATACTGGGTATTTATTTTTTACGAAAATTGGCACATAATCATAAATTTTTATCGATGTCTCATTCAAACATATATTTCTTAACTTATATATATTTTGACTTAATTTTGTTTCCCATTACTTATTAAAATGCATATTTAATACTGGAAAGTTATTCAGGGAACTGTTTACAAATATCTTTATTGAAGGTACGGGGATAACATAAATCATAAGATCCCGGGTAAGAATCCAAACCCAGTATAACTACAAAACATTTTTGTAGTGATAAAGTTGTTTTCATTTAAATGTACAAATTTACAAATATCTGTAATTTTACTTGAATATTTCTGTTCCATTTACGAAATAGCTAACAGTATGTCCGTTCGTTCGCGTGGACAGAATAATTTACTCAGTCTATTCATACTAACAGATAGTAACTGGAAAAAATTCACGGATTCATTTCCCGACAGAAAAACACATTCACCTTTCTCCTACTTGTGTGATTGTACTACCGTTGGTTACAACTACTCTGAGTGAACGAGTAATCGTATCGAATCGTAAACAACCCAGATTACAAGTCTCTCCAACAATGAAACCAATATTTCTTTACATGTGCAAACAATCCTTTTGAAAACCAGTTTGCCAAGAAATAGTTTGTAATACTACAAGAAAGATATTGTGACTCTGCAGAACACGTGGCTAAAAATATTACTGCTTATATGAATTACGTTTTTCGAGATAATACTTAATATTTCTTTTAAAAAAAAAACGGTATTATTTTATAATTTTATTTAGGTTTCAATCAAGCATAATGTTTAAACCATGGGAAAAAAAATACTAAAATTTTCAAAAATTGGACTTTATTTTGTTTCATTATGCTTATTAACGAGCGCAGTTAATAACTGGAAAGCTAATCAGGGAACGGTTTACAAATAACTGTAACTACTGGAGGTACTGGGACAACACAAATCATACATGTCTGGTTAAGAATTCGAACCCAGTGTTACTGCGAACACTATTTTGCCATATTGTTTTCATGTAAACGTACAGATTTACAAATATCTGTAATCATACAGGGATATTTCTGTTTCATTTACGAATAAAATTTACAGTGCGTATAAATATTTAAGAAAATTTCTCAACAAACTTAATAACCACGGTGGACGGATCTCCGGGAGTGATTGTGTTATCGCTCACCGAGAGAGAAGAGAGAGAGAGAGAGAAAGAGAGAGAGAGAGAGAGAGAGAGAAATGAGAGAGGGGAAACAACACTTCGATCACTTATCTTCCGCCTGCAACGGGTTTCGCTGCTTATCTATAGCTGGCGATACATCTCGGCTTAATTGAGTCAGATTGGTGCGGAGGAAGTTCGCCCCTGCACAGATACAGCGGGTATCAGCGCCTGAATGCTTGTCGCAACAGGAGCTGCAGTATCTGACACGGCAGTTATCACCTCGCGGCACTCCTGATAAGCATGTCCGCTGTGGTGGAAAACCAAGTGGGGGAGGAGGAGGGTACCCCTAAAAGCCGTCTCCACGTCCCGCTGGCGGGGGGGGGGGGGGGGGGGGGGGGGGGAAGCACTTTGAGGGTCAAGATTTTTTTTTTATGCGTGAGTGTACTCTGATAGTAAGACGAAACTTACAAGTCTTCACGGTTATAAAAAAAAACATGTTTAATCCAAAATACAACAATGCACGTAATATTTTTTTATTTATTTTTGTCTTATTTCGGTTAGTACACAGTATTGCAATTACTTATTATTTATTAATCTATCTGCATCTATGATTTATTTATGCAATTACAATGTGACAATTATTAACCAAAACTATTACCTATAATTTTAATAAAACATTATTATTGGTATGTGCTACCTACTGATCGGTTTGAAGTCGGTGCCAAGCCAAATAGAGACTGGAAAAATCCGCGGTTTCAATAACCTCTAGGATAGACTCCACGATCCTCTATGCAATAGGACAAATTGCACCTGCTCATTGGATAATGACTCGTGACACACGCTACCTGGGATGCCTGTGATTTGATTCTTCTTTTGTTGAAGGTTTTTCACTGGCTTAGAGACCTTAAGGTAAACGGTGGTCCAATCACTGACTCAGAATGAAGGTGAACGAGTTTGGAGTCTAGCCTACCGCGAAATGAATCAGCGAATTTTTCCGGTCTCTACAAATAGGCATTAGGTAGATGGACTAGTCCGCTCCCGCCACATTGCAATTGTTTCTGCGCGTGTGAGCGTAGGCGTGTGTGGAGGACTCGTCGTAAGCAAAACAACCCAAGCGGACAAACACGAGCGGGCTGACGTCATTGACGGTCGTCTCGAATGACTGGATTTTTGATGCGTTACAACTAGAGACCGGAAAAATTCGCGGATTCATTTCGCGATAGGCTAAAATACAAATAGTTATACCTCAATGTTGCCTCTGCTATTGGCTCACAGCTCACCTGGATGACTCTGAGCCAATGAGAAACACCCGACCAAAGCTTTATTGAATCACAGGCTGCTACGTTGGGACGTCTGACAAGACAGCAGCCAAAGAGTGGGTGGCATTTGACTGAGTGTACGTAGAACTATGGAGTTCATCCTACAGGTCATTGAACCCTCGAATTTTTCCGGTCTTTAGTTATAACGTAGTTGATAGATTTTCATAATATGACCGTTGCACGTAGCTATTTATAGGATGACCTTTAATCAAAAAGTAATTTTCACCTTAAATTTACGAAAAACGCTGGACACAAATTATCGTGGGAATTTCTTAAATTAACGGATACAGTTTGTTCACTTGTTTGGAACATGGATCCAATGGAATTTTCTTCTTGGTAGATTAAAAAAACATTTAAAAAATGGGTAAGTCCATTGCAAGAATGCTCTTCTTTTGTTCACGTGTGTGATTACCTTTTTTTAAAACGAAAAATACATCGTGTAAATCGAAATAAGGCGTAGTTTCTACGAAGATTGAGATATTTTAAATTACGAATAACTCTTTGTTTATTTAAAAACAATTCTTCTTTTAAAATTCTGTAAATTTGCTGTTATTTTTAACGTGATTCTTCATTGGAAACCTTGTAAGTTTGGCCATACACGCAACTCACGTTTACAGTTATTTCCATGGCAACGATAGGGTTTTTAAATGTTTTTTAAAGGTTTTTTTAAATGTAGTACATTTATGGTAAAGACTGGTCCCAGCCCCTTTATTTCCGTCGGCGGTCTTCCCGGTGAGGATACATGATACATCTCAGTTGTCTTGGTGTCTCCTGTCTTTCGCCGGACCCAGTGCGGGTCAAAAAATGCAAGCTTCTATAAACAAGTCAATGTTGCCACCACACACGGTTTTTTATAACCAATCACTGTAGAGACCTGTAAAACTCGCGGATTCATTTCGCGATAGGAAAGAGTCCAAATACTTTTGACATTATTTTGCTTCAGTGATTGGGCCATAGTTTATCTGAAGGACTCTGGGCCAATGAAAAATCTTTAACAGAATTAGCGAATCACGATCATTCCAGTCAACAGGTGTTACGAGTTGGTAATCAATCAGCAGATGTAATTTGCACGAGTGCATAGAGGATAATGGAGTCTATCCTTTAGGGATTTGAAATCGCGAATTTTACAAGTCTCTACCAATCAGTGCTCAATGAATTATTAGTAATTTATTAAGTAGAGAACATAATTTGTGCTACATTAAATAAGGGAAAATAAATTGTTTGCTCGTACTTATGCACTTGGTGTGATAAAATTTTTTTTTGCATACAATTAATTAATAGAAATAACATATAAAAAGAACGGGAAGTGTTATTATAAATCGTTTGATAAAGTATGATTCAATATAATTAAAAAATAAGTAAGTACTCAGTATTCAATATTAATACAAACACCTGTATAAAACTAATAACTTATTTAATTTAGTAAAATAATGAAGACAAATTTTATTAGGCCTAGTAATTAAAGTCAAAAAATATATTGATTGTTTATTATTATTTATTATTATTATTTATTAAATAAAGTTGGTATTTAAATTTATAATGCAGTCAAATTATACATAAGGGAACATAACCTCTCTTATATAAATACACATTAAAAAATTTACAATCACAATTCCATCACCAATATTCACACTAAATAAATGTTTTCCTTTTATTAAATGGACCAGTATTCAATATCAGTCACTAAAGTATGTGAATAAGTACATACATAATTTTTCTTGGCGTGCAGCCTTTTTACAACCTGTCAATTTTTGTAGCATGCTGCGCGCACATTCACATCATTTTTCTCATATCGCACATATAGGAAAATAATTTTAAAAATTTGTGAACTATAATGTCATGGCCTGCTTCACTTCAAGTTAGCCAACACCCATGGAACTTAAACACTTTAAGGAATCGTTTCTGCATTATGAATTAACGCTACATTTATGCCGATTACTTAAAAAATTTCACATTTTTTCCCATGTAAATAAATACAATTTAATTGATGCTGAAATAGTATTCATATGGACGTCAAGTTGGCCACCAATATATCATACCTGTACACTAAACATTCCTATTCTTATTATTACTATTACTTAAAGACGACAAGTTTTGACATTTTGGGCTGTGAGCAGTAACTTAATTGCTGACCAATTATGAGTTCGAAACACCAACGAACGTGGTTTTCATTTAAAATTAATAATCACACGCAATTTATTATAATAATTATGTTCATTTAAGATCCACTAATGGTCCACAGTGAAATGGAAAAAAAAAAAATTTTCAAGCACAGTTTAAGAAAATTAGGGGAATGCCATGGCTCGCAGCAAGGAAATGTCGAAGAAATTTCCGTGAGTGATTAAAGGTGAAAACGTGGTATCTTCAATCGTCTCCATCGGGATTGTTGCAGTCCGTATTCCACCATTCTGGGCTCCGGACACATAAATTTGGTTTGTGGGTGGAGAACCAGTTTGCACTTGCGGACATCACATCTGGCGAAACATAGTTCAATTATGTGGCAGGCAATATGTTCTACAAATATGCGACCGAAGTACGATATATTTTTTTCTTCCCTCTACTAAGGAGTCGAACCCTACTCCACTGGAACTCCGAATCGTTATACACGCTCAAAAATTATAATCGATTTCAACTTTGTAGATGCTCGTGACTATTTTTTTTTGTATTGGTGTATACTTATTTTAGTTTCCACGCAGCTATGCTACAGTTTTAGAGCAGGAGACAACCCTCAAGGTTATCCGGGATACCTAAATAACCGTTGGTATTCTTCGCAAGTGGATACCTGGTTGGTGAACGTTGCCGTGTGAGCCGGTGTTTTATTTTTTGGATGCACATGTTTCTTACCACCCTCCACCATCCCAATTAAATACATTCCTCAATACGGCATTCCCTTTACACCATATTCATCGCCTCTAATAACAATTCTTTCAACAATCCATTCATCCTTTTATTCATTCATACATTTATTATTTATCCATACATTCATTATATTATTCATACTTACATTCATTTTTATCCATCCATAAATTCATTAATTTATTCATCCATGCATTCATTCTTTTATTCATCCATACATTCATTATTTTATTCAATCATATATTCATTATTTTATCCATCCATACATTCATTATTTTATTCATACATACATTCATTTCTTTTATTCATCCATACATTCATTATTTATTAAATTATACATCCATTCGTTTATTCATCCGTGCATTCAATTACTTATTCATTCATGCATTTATAATTATATCCATCCATACATTCATTCTTTTATTCATCCATACATTCATTGTTTTATTCATCCATACTTTCCTTTTTTTTATTTATCCATAGAATAATTCATAAATTCATTTATACATTCGTTCACTCAATGATTAATTCTTCCTCAGTTCGAGTTGAAAGCGGCTGCCTACCCGGGGCCTACCGGGTCGTGCGACGGAGAGTCGAACCCGAGGCCTGTGTAACGCGAGTCCCCTCCCGCGGGACGGCGTGTTACATTCCCTCGCAACAGCGGGTGGGAACTGGCCATTAGCCGGCGCGGCGGTCAGCAACGAGCGCGGAGCTGAAACGACCATCGTCCGCGGCTGTTCGCCGGAGAGAGAGAGAGAGAGAGAGATAGAGCAGGTTGGCGTGTTCGTACCTCGCCGCGGACGGTCGTTTCCGAGGTGTTGCAAGCCGCATCGTGCCTCCTGCGAAGCGGAGGGGAAAGGGGGGGGGGGGCAGCTCTAACGCGGCCAGGTACAAGGCCACGTGATTACGGTGTAATTAAAGCCCTAATACTTGGCGAACCTCGGCTTCGCGGCTGCGCTGCAGAGCGACACATCTCCTCGTTCGGGAGAAAAATACCTCTCTACGTTTGTTCCCCCCCCCCCCCCCCCCCCCCCCCCCACTCCCTTCACCAAACAGCTATCGTCAACCTTGTAATGGCTAGACACCCGGAAATTTGGCGCATTTTTTTTGTTACCAGTTAGACCGTAAATACCTATTCATAAGCATTGCTTCGGTGATAGGAGGAGAGCCGGAATTTTTCGCGCTTTCACCTGGCCTCAGGGTATAATTCAAAGTCACAGGTGTGCTCAACCTAAGCTTTTCTTTCCCATTGGTTGAATCATATTAACCCTTGTTAATTGTTACTACCTGATTCGCTCACTTCTCTCCCCGCTGGGCATCGTTGGCTCACGGTCATGAAAACATCGCGAGAGTGTGAAGGTATGCATACAGTGTAACTAGCAATGGCATATGTCCAAAATAACATCTTAAATCAATCTCCCCCGTTGCAAGAATCATTAAAAGAATACACCAGTACCGCTTAATACTGAAAGGGTAAATGTAAACATGCCCAAATAGCATTGAGAATAACACCAGGTAGCTGCGATATGTATGTACAAAAAACCTGGTATTGTCATCACATTAGACAAACAGACAGCAGATGTGTCCTGTACCAACGTTGTATGTGTTGAAAATTCACGATACAAACATGACAATGAAAAAAAAATTGGTTGTCTGTAAAGTGACAACGTCATAACAAAACATTGATGAAATGATTGTATACTTTATGAATAAAATTGAATTTTTTTTATTTTAATAATAAAAGAATAAATACTTGAAATTATACTAGTAATCAGATTTTTAAAATGCAAGAATAATTAACCTTTATTGCCGAAATTGTTGTTGGAATAAGCAATGAAAACCACATTAACTTTTCACTTCACTTTATAAAGAGTCGAGTGGAAGAGACATAGATGCGGCGCAAGTGTACAATGAGCGCAACGGGACACAGCGTAACGGAACAATGTGCGTAACGGGACACATCGTAACGGGACACTTTTTCGTGAGTGTAGCCGGCGTTCATCGATTTATTAGACGTTGTCACGTCAAAAAAAAAACACTTTATTTTCTCTTAGCAAAATTTTCATTAAGTGAAACTACTACTGTACAGCCTGACTTTACTCATCAGACTGTAACGAAAAGTGCAGCTTTCAATGTTGACCCTCGTGGTGGGAGAGGGGAAAGGAAAAGGGGGGGGGGGGGGGGTATAACGAATAAAGAAGAACGGTGAGACCCTTCGCATGTTTGAAGTCGCCGTGTTTATTGCATTTTTAAGCTTCATTATGGATTTTATGTTAAAGTTTTATAGTGGAGCATTGCGGTGTGAAGTTTCACTTCTAACGCACGTGGCGCCCACCCACCCATGTTGTTATTCTATCGTTAGAGACCAGAAAAATTTGCGGATTCATTTCGCGATACGCTAAAATTGAAATATATGTACCTTAAAGCTGCTTTTATTAATGGTTCACTGTTCATCTCGACGACTCTGGGCCAATGGGAAATGCTCAACCAAAGAAGTATCGTATCACAAGCAAACTAGTTAAGACGACTCACAAGTCAGCAGCCAATGAACAGGCGTTATTTTCCCGAGTATACTGAGGACTGTGTAGTCTATCCTGAAGGTCATCGAAACCTCGAATTTTTCCAGTCCCTATCTTTCGTTATACCTAAAAGTGTTTAGTAACCTTTAACATCCAGTGCTTCACATTTTTCATAGAAGTAAAAACAAAATTGTTTTTTTTTTCACCTGATAGTGAAATACGTAATTATGCATTTGTTGGTAAATTATAATTGCAGCGACCTACCTAGCCGCTGTGTTATCTGTGACATCCCCACCTCAGGGTCACAGCTGGGATCTTGTAAAGGACGAGCTCCAATACAACAATTAAAACAATTTCTTTGGTAAGTTTTCTTTTAAATTGAGTTTTAAAAGAAAAATGGCACACACAAATCTAAGGGAACAGTAGACTTTTAGAAGTACAACTTTTAGACATATAGATTTTTTATTTTTTTTTTATTTTTTAATACTTTTTTCTTGAGTCAATTGTTTTATCTTTTCGTTAGAAACCAGTAATAAATATATATATATTAATGTTATTTAATACTTGAAACACACGTGTAAAGTTTGCATGAAAGACGTGCTTACAACTAACACGCGTGCCAACCGGCATTAAATACAGTCTTCTTGCAATTCATAATTCCTGCCGCTTCTGTGTATGTGAGCCATGTCGGGCTGGGGTGTGGGAGGAAATGAATTTATTGTGTATGAGGTTTACAATAATCCTGCCAAACTTATGTAGCTAAGTTGCTGTAATTTTCTTAGTCTTTCTTCACTAGTTTTTGACGTGACAACGTCTAATAAATCGATGAACGCCCGCTGCACGCACGAAAAAGTGTCCCGTTACGCACATTTTTCCGTTACGCTGATTGTACGCTTGCACCGCATCTATCTCTCTTCCACTCGACTGTTTATAAAGTGAAGTGAAAAGTTAATGTGGTCTTCATTGCTTATTACAACAATTTCGGCAATAAAGGTTAATTATTCTTGCATTTTAAAAATCTGATTACTAGTATTATTTCAAGTATTTGTTCTTTTATTATTAAAATAAAAAAAGATTCAATTTTATTCATAAAGTATGCAATCATTTCATCAATGTTTTGTATGAGGTTGTCACGTTTAACTATCGTTCGTAAGCCGACTTTAAAGATAACCAATTTCTAAAAAAAATTGAAATCCCGGAAGAAATGGGTCCGGCCCCCCCCCTCCCCCCCCGGCAGCGTGTAGGCATGACTGCGTTCCCGCGCGTCTGGAAGTAGGTACGTCGCAGCGAAACAAACAACAGATCCGCACCCTCGGGCGCCGGGCGGGGCGCGACTTGGGCCGTTTTGCAGCCGAAACGGTCTCCTCGGTTGAACAGAGTACCCGCCGATGTAATTGTTAAGTCCAAAGTCTCGGTGAAAAAAAAAAAAAATCCTTTCCTTGTGAGAAAGGTTGGGTGTTTTTTGAAGAGGGCGGGTGAAGGGGGGAAAAATCATGAAGGTTGAGGTTTTTATCTGGAGGTGCGTTATTATTACCTTTAATTCTGATGGATAATTACGTTAAAGTGGAGAAATGTGTTGGGTCCGGGGGGGGAGGGGGTGGAGGTGGAAGGGAGCGGAAAGGTGTGGAGAGGGATGGAATTGTTGGTCGAAGAGGGGGGGGGGGGGAAGCAAAGGCAAGAAAGAATCTGTGTGTAGCGTTCGTTTGTTTGTCGGCCACAAAGCGAGGCTGTGTGTGTGTGTGTCTCTGCGGCTGTAATTAAGGCCCTGGTGATCTCGGCTCTCAAGGTCGCAGCGGTCGGCGCGGTTGGTTTGGGACGAGGCCCACAAGTGATGTAAAACTGAGCACGATTTGATTAGTCCTCTGGGAAAGGGAACAGCTCCGTGTCGTGTCTCTTCCCCCCACCCCCATGCCCCACCCCCACCCCGCATTTTCTAAAAACCCCTTCCTTTTTTTCCCCCGATCTTTTCTACCTCGGCTCACGTCCACACGACAGCGGGCACGAAGCGTCGTTAGCGTCGGAAGCAAATTAAAGATGCGCCCGTTAGCGTAGTGCCGTGGCTGGGGAAGGGGGGGGGGGGGTCGGGGAAGCGAACGATTAAAAATGCATTACTGGAAGGCCCGGTGATTGGGTTTGACATCACGTCCGTCTCAGTTACGTGATGGTTTTAGCGCGAAGACATTTTTCGCGGCCAAACAGATTTTTTAACTTTTTTGGAACACCTCACCGTATTTTTTTTTTGTAAATGGAAAAGCTACTTGTAGATTTGTATGTTTTTATGAAGACAACTGTATCACTACAAAATAGTGTTTGCAGTATTACTAGGTACAAAGGTATGTGTGTGATGTCCCAGTATCTCCGATGGTTAAAGTTAATTGTAAACCGTTCCCTGAAAAGCTTTTCAGTATTAACTGAGCACATTAATTCGCATGATACTACATAAAAGAAGTTTAATAGTTGAATATTCGATTTTCTTTTCTTTGGTTAGAATAAATAATGTTTGAATGAAACGTCAATTAATGTATAAAATCTAGAGTCTAATTTCGTAAGAAATAATCAATATTATCTAAAATAAAATGTACTTCACGTATGCAACAATAACCATAGTCATGTGTTGTTCAAAGTTAAAAGATTTATTGAAGTATTGCAAACTATTTCTTGGCAACAGGTGTCCAAAGGAATATTTTGTTAATGAACATAAAATCGTTTTCCGTGTACGATAAGGAGTCTCAGATTTCTGGACCTAACCATCTGAATTAAATTCAATACTTTAATTTAAAAGCAAGAAATCCAACCGAGGGAATTAATGATTGTGAAGTACGGAACAATTGCATTTACAAATCTCATTATTGAAATCATTGGAATTAAATGTTGAAATCAAATTAATAAAAGACGATAACCTGTGATGCGATTCTGGATTTGAACTAAAATAAAATAAATATTACAATAAGTCATTCTAAACTTTATTCGTGCCCTATGTTTCTTATATTCATGACTAGATAATAGGCTCTTGCTTCGCTGCGGAAGTCTACACCCAGAACACACACATTCACAGTGCTCATTCAGTGTCAGAATAAGGGTTCTATGAAAAATTTATTGCGTATTTAACACTTTTGTATTTAGATTTACAAAGATAAGCAAGCAGGTGAGTGGGATTTGGATTTAATTGCTAGCATATCTGACTTGAATTGAGGCAATGCCAATGATTAAACGAAAGTGAGCCGAAAGTACTGATACTGCATTAACATGATTCAACATCTTTTAGAAATATGTCTAATTATTATTTTATGACAATTATTATTTAAAAAAGCCAAACTTTGCTTTAATATTCTATTATAGTATTATGACGTTCTGGTTTAAAGATTTTCGGATGCGGTTTCATGTAGAACACATTGAAATGGGATAAGTTTTTAAATTATACTGTAGTACAAAAATTCATCAAAAGTTGGAGAATTAAGTTAAAAATATCGAACGTACTTCATTTCACTCATACCGTCCAGATATACATAAATATGTTACGATTGTAATTTGATAATGATTGGAAGCGCAGAAAAACTATAAAAACGTGGGCGAAAATTGCTAAAGTATTTAAATTAAAAACCAACCATGTTGAATTCGCTCCAAGCAGCAAACAAACCACCACTGGAGAATATACATATCTAATCTCACGGCCCTATGCCTTTTCGGCTCCGGAACACGTGAACTTCAGACAGACGAACTCTCTAGTTTATTAATAAAGATATTGGTTAAATGCTGGAATTTATTTCTAAAAACATATATACAATTTATATGATTATAGAACATAAGCTTTCGTGGCTAACAAACCGAAACAGCTGAAGTATTTCAAGTGTGCTAGTCTGCTTTTGCAGGTGTGTGCTGAAATACATAATCCCTACTTCACGGTGTAGTTAAAAGTGGTGTGAACATTTTAATTTTGAATTTGTAACGAATATTTTTGAACTTCATCGGAGAACAACGCTTCGAGTAGCTTCGGCAATGTTCGTCCTTGACCGACGAAGCTACAAGAAGATAAGATATTTCCGTCCAAGTCCCTAACCCCCGCATGGTAGACTCTTTTTTTTTAGTCTGACCAACACCTCATCCAGACCATCCTCTGTCTCTTGAGTTCTCCTACACTATCGATGCATGCCCATTGCTCCCCATATGTATGAGCCCAGATCTATTCGTGTGTCTATGTAGGTTTTACATGGGTCTAAACTTATCATAGTTCTATTCTAGATTTAAGATAGGCATGGCTTCAATCGCTGTCATGGCTGGCTATCCCCCGCACAAAGCTTACGATGAATGCGATCTTTTCCTGCATCGATTATCCCAGGATGACTAGGTGTACCTATAGGTTTCGGCCTTAGACGCACCTAGGTCCTTCCCTAACTCGGACCTATCCTACAAAATAGGTACACTTAGTTTAAGTTAGGTTTAGGGGAAAAAAAATAAATCTTGTATTAACAAAAAAAGCCAGGTCCACTTTTTCGACTCTATAAGTCCAGGTTTCCATGAACACAATACATTTACGAAAAGAAGAAAAATAAATGTTTTCGTGAACTTATGAATATTTTAAACAGCGTGTTCCTGAAGAGCAGTATTAAAAATAATACCAACTTAAAAGTAATGTTGCTGAGCGTAACTGGCTACTTTAATTCGGTAACCATTTCCAAACTGCCATTTTAAAAGCAACACATGATGTTTGTTTACTAACACTGTTAAGGCCCTCGCCCACCCGGGCACACACACGGTGCGCAGAGCTTCAGGAAAAACAACGTGATTTCAAAACTACTCAAGATATAAGAGTGATGTCGGTTTATGAATAGCCTTAAAGTACGCTGAGGGTGGATGGTTGGTTCTGTTTCCATATTTCTTTTGTAAACTTTATTTTTAGAACAGTGAAAATAGGTGAAACGCGTGTTTTCAGAATCTTTTCTAGGAATGAAATATTCGGCACAGATTCTTGAAAGCACTTAAAATACTTGCATTACATCTTTATCTTCATTTCTTCGCCATATAATATTGCGGTTACCGCTCAAATTTTGTAATTGTCCTGGGAATGACGAGACGACTGCGCGCCAGTTCAGAGCCTTGCGCTTAGAGGCGATACCGTGCTAGAAGCACCAGCGAGCGTCGCGCTTATCATCCCGCCTCACTAAAAAAAATTGGTTGTCTGTAAAGTTGGTTTACGGACGATATTTTAACGTGACAACGTCATAACAAAACATTGATGGAATGATTGCATACTTTTATGAATAAAATTGAATTATCACTATTTTGTATGAATACAAAGGAGTGAAATGAAATCTACAATTTAATTGATAAATTTACTTTTATTTGCACCTATTAATTTAAATATGTTTATTACTTTAACGAAGAGATTATTTTAACTATAAATTTTATACATGTTTGCTATTTAACTTCTTCCAATCTGTGTTATTCTGTTAAGGATAGGACGATGATAGGAAAAGTAGGAAACTAATGGGAGTGTTTCAAGTTTAATGTGCCTCGAAAAAGTCAAATCGATGGCTGTTCCAATCGAGTGGAAGAGAGATAGATACGGTGCAAGCGTACAATGAGCGTAACGGGACACAGCGTAACGGGACAATGTGCGTTACGGGACACTTTTTGTGCGTGCAGCCGGCGTTCATCGATGTATTAGACGTTGTCACGTCAAAAAAATATACCTCTGACTGGGTGGGCCTCTTAACCACAATACCAATTTTTTTTACGAGCACTGTTGACAGAAGAACAGTGGCAGCATGAGACGCAAAACTTCGGTAAAATTTTTTGATAACTGTCGATTTTGAAACATGTTACGTAACACAGGTTGCAGCAAGAGCAGCAGTAAATATGACGCATGGTCGAAACCGTGGGAATCTCAAGAGGACTTCCTCGAAATAAAAGTACCTGAAATGATAGTACCCGCCCAAGGCTTGGGGGCATTCCAAGGATATATTATGCCAACCGCAACACAAAGTCTCGGTAAATTAGAGGTGTAAAAAAATTTGAATAATTGATTACTGTTTTTAGGACTCTTTCACTGCAAGAATACACTTCGTTAGTATCCCTACAATTTTTCTTTCGGAGTTTTTGTGGGTGCTGATAAACTGAATATGAAAGAGTCGAATAACTGCATATCAGTGAATATTTGAAGCAGTTTTATAAAATCTGCTATATCCAAAAACAGTTATTAAAAGAATCACACTTAAATTACATTGATTTTTATAATTTTTCATCGTTTAAAATTTTAAGTGTGATAATTAGACTAACGTACACCATTTTATAGAAAAACGAAAGTTAAAGCAAAACAGTTTCTTATTTGTAACACTTTTCTTTCAATAAACCGAATACTACCTACGAAGAACTTTTACTTTATAGCTAAAGAAAATAATATAATTAAAAATGACTAATTTTAACTGAAAATCATATTTTCTGAGAATTATTGATATCCTAAAAATAGTTTATTTGAACCAATAAATTTATTTGACAAAATGTTTTTTTTTTCTGATTTTTGTAAACTTTGGTTCCCAGGCATTATTATCTCAAAACATAGCCTAAACTGGCGCGGAGAATAAGGTTTCATTTATTCACCCAATATTATCAATTATTACTAATGTCTCTACAAATAAGAATTATGAAAATAAATAAATCCATTATTTAGTAGTTATTTTCTTCAAACACGTATACTTTAACGCAGCGTAGTGATGGAAACAAAGTTAATTATGATAATGAATTAAAAAAGCAACATTTTGTCCATATATAGTCGAGCGTTTTGAAAAACTTCATTCGGTTTGACAGGAAAAAATAAAATATTTTGAACATGAAATGTATCGGAATCAATAAGATGTGGAATAATCTAAAAATTATACTTAATGGTGGGAAATAAATAGATCATATATAAAATATCACACGTAGCTATGGAATCAGATACACGATGTAATATATTTAAATACATTTTTAGGATAAAAATAAGTTAATACATTGACAGAGCTGTGGAATTCCACAGTTAAAATATATGTAACTTAGCCCGTTTTACACTTCTGAATTCAAACAGAATAAACATAAGTTCATAAGCGTGTACATGTACATGTATACCAATAATACGAGAACATGTGATTTTGTTTTGTTTGTAGGAAGCAAACTCGTAAACTACTAAACGTACTTATATATACTTTTACTTTATAAACCTAATTTTTATTTGAGTGGGACACTGGCTCTATTTATGCCTATATAAATAAATTTACGTCTTTGCAAGATATGGCAATATTTGAAACAAAACCGACGTGAAAATTGGCCAAATTGACTGTTTCTTTTGCTTGAGTTGATTTAACCTTTGAACCATTAAATCATGTCTCACACGCACGTCGTGACCACGTGTGCACAAAATATGTTATCTTATATATAGGGACTGGAAAAATTCGCGGTTTCAATGACCTCCAGGATGAACTCCATAGTTCTACGTACACTCGGCCAAATGTCACCCACTCCATTGGCTGCTGTCTTGTGAGACGTGCCAACGTAGCAGCCTGTGATTCGATACAGCTTTGGTTGGGTGTTTCTCATTGGCCCAGAGTCCTCCAGGTGAATTGTGAGCCAATAACAGAGGCAGCACTGAGGTAATACTATTTGTTTTTTAGCCTATCGAGAAATGAATTCGCGAATTTTTCCGGTCTCTACTTATATATATATTTTTACTAGCTGCAGTACCCGGCTTTGCCCGGGCTGAATACCGGGTGATATTATTGTCCGCGAGTTACAGCAAAATGGATAGCGATATGTCCAGTGTGTTGGACATTAAGAAATGACACATTATTACTGTTTGTGTATCTGTGACCTATGATTTTCTGTTTACCCATGGCGATCGGTTGAAAGGTTTAGAAGTTGATGCGCTACAGCGCCATCTAGCGGCGAGTTACAAAAAAATGGATGATAAAAACACTTCGATGTGCCAACTTTCATGGCGATCGGTCAAACGGTGTAAGAGTTTATCGACGTCATTCATACCAAAATCCAATTATATAAGTAGTATGTAAATGGGGCTCCGGGGACACGGCTTCTGGCTGAGGAGCCTGAGGAAACGGTCCGCCATCTTGGATTGTGACGTCACGGCGGCCATCTTGAATGTTTGTGACCTTGACCTTTGACCTTGACCTTGAATTTGATCCTCAAAACGGGTCAAAATTTGCCAAAATTGGGCAAAATTTGCCCAAAATTCCTCAAAATTTCCATTTCTGAGAAAAAAAATTCAGCCAAAAATTTTTAAAAAATTCCACAAATTAAAAACTTCTCTTTTAGAGGGAAAAATTCCCGTTTCGAAAGAAAATTTCTCGTTTTTAGTCCTTAAAAATCCCGGCGGCTAGAAATGTCCATATGTAGGCTTAAGCATCCATGTCGACAGCCTCCGATAAGCCTCACGTCATCATGGAATATGTCATCTTGGATGACGACGTCACCGTTGCAGTTTCCGTTACGGCCGCCATCTTTAAAATCTTCATTTACTATCCGATTTCAAGAAAAAAAAAATTGAAATTTATTAAAAAATCAATTTAATAAAATTTTAATAAAAAATATTTAAAAAATATACTTTTACGACACGGAGTTCGGAGTCCACGGTTCGAACCCGGTGAGGGCAAAAAAAAATTAAAAATGGCAACCGATCCTTCCCTCACAGTGGACGCAGGCAGACTGACCCCCACCACTTTTCTTAAAGCATATATATCGTCACCTAGTATGGCGTCATGTCCGCCATCTTGTCTTCGTTGCTGGAGACCACCATCTTGTTTTCGTCGGCGAGAGTGCGCTGACGCCATGTTAGTTTAGTTCTTATCCGCTAGAGTGCAGTAATCATTTATTACTTTGACACCCGCCATCTTGAAATTTGGCCGCCATCTTGAAAATCTGTAATTATTAGCTATAAATTCGGGAAAAGTTCCAAAATTCATTAAATAAATCACTCATTTATTTATATATTGATTCGATCCGCCCCTGTCCTCGGTTCGATACCCGATCGATGCAAAACAACTTTAATTTTATGTAAAAAATAATGATTTCAATAAACCATGTTCAACATTCTTAAAGAGACTTTAAATCCTCTACTACCATCATCCTATCAGACATCAAGACCACCATATTGAAAATTCGTAATTTTAATGCTAGAGATTCGGGAAAAAGTTCAAAATTCATTAAATAAATTTGTAATCTATATACTGATTGATTAGATCGAATAAGGTCCTTGGTTCGATCCCTGGCCGATACAAAACAACTTTAATTTTAAAAAATATCACAAAAGCGACAGGTTTGAGAAAATAAAAACACCGCAAGTTCTTTTAAAAAATTTTATTACATAAATCCAATACACTACTACAAGTACAAAAAAAAACACTGACAAATTACTAAAGCGTTTTTGGATTCCTCGATTCAAACAGTCTTCTTATTGTGAAGTGGTCGGTGCGCGTCACTTGAATTTCGCGCCGCGCGGCGGACTTCGGCGCTCCTTCCCTTCCTACTTTCCCCCTCCTATCTGCGTCCAGTGCTGTGTTTTGTCTTCCCCTCGTGAGGTGTCCGCGCATGCGCGTGGCGCCCTCTTGCTTAATTAAAACTAGGTGTAATGCCTTGAAGGCTCTTCTTGTTCGTTAGCAGTCAGTCGGTGCTGGTCGTGAATCATGTGAAGCATGTAGTCTGATACTTGCTTTAGAGAGAGTGTGTGACAGCGGGGAGAATGCACGTAAGTGTTGTAAGGTGGTGACCCTTACAGTAATGTAAACGGTACTTGGTAATAGCTGTATTATAAATTTCATTTCGGCCGTCACCGTCTAAATTCAATTTGGCATTTATTGTTTTCCTTGATCGTTTTTGTATTAATACCATGCATAGTTTGTTTGACGTCTCTCCCCGTCTGGTCTACAGTCTTCGTTAGGACTTGTTTTTTCGTAATGAATTTAATGTATTAATATGTAAATTTTCCTTTTATATCATGCCTTATCATGCTTTACAGTAAGCTTATACCGCCTAGTGTAGGTTAGGCCGCGGTCGCCTGCATGTTCATTTGACGTTTTTGTATTCTCTAATGAGGCATGTTAGTGTTCTTTATCCTTGTGTGTAAGCGTTAATACTTAATTGTAAAATTTCTTATCAAGTTAATATTATGTATTCAATCAAGCATTTAATCCTAAAGAAAATATAGATATGCGTTCACGTATTTTGCCGTGGCATGTGTACTAGCACTATCAGTATTAAGCAAGTATTAATTATATGTGAAAGAATGATGTATTTGTATGATAACCACGTGAGGCCTTTGCCCATGATTAAACGAACTAAGTTAATGTAACTATTTGCTACTTCAACCTTTGCATCCATCCTTGGCTATAATTGTTAGATTACCTCTTTGAAAACCTTTTATTCAGCATAATTTATTCAGTATTTTTAGGATAGTGTTACACGCAGTTGAAGGTTCACGTGAATGTACTTCACCTGTTTACACTGTCCCATGAAGCTCATGGAAGCCTTCAACTGCGCAACTCTGCTGTGTTATGCTGACTATTAACGTTTTTGTTTTTCTCTTTTGTCTTGCATGCACCATGGGGTCACCGGTCACGGGATGGGTGTATCGTCTACGCCGTGACGAGCTGGTTCAAATCCTCTCCGAGGAGGGCGTTTCCTTCGAGGAGGGCGCTACTGTTGCTGTTTTGAGGAGCCTACTCGTCCAGCATGTTCGTAACTCCTGGGAATCAGCTGATGAGGTACCGTCTCGGCAGTTCCCACCCCCTTCTGGCCCCGCCTTGAACTCAAAATTTAACACAAAAATATTTTTTTCTAACCTTAAGCTTCTTCCTCGGCTTGATAGCTGCGAGCCACGAGCTGTTTTGGATTTTTTAAGTGCGGCATCACGTCTTGAAGGGCTGAAATTAGTTAGTGAGGCAGAATTGTTAAAGGCCCTGCTGAGTCTCTGTGGAGCCGCATTTTTGCAATTACTTACTGACGCAATTACTCAGAATCTTTCTTTTGCTCAGTTCAAAAGCTCAGTTTTGCAATTTGCCTGTCCTCCACGTGTGCTTGAGAGCTGTAAACGAGACTTAGTATTTAGGTTTCAATTGCCTAACGAGCCCACTCTTCAGTTCATTAATTCCGTGGCCAATTATGCGGCCGTTCTTAATTTAAATCTCACGGAAACTGAGTTAGTACAAACTATATTAGGGAATGTCTCTCCGCTTGTGCTTCAACATAGCGCCATGCTTAGTCCTCCCACAACTTTGAATGCTTTACGCAAGTGGAGCTCTGAAGTGGAGAATCGCTTGCTCGCTGTTAGAAAATATAAGGAGGAATTCCCCATTTCATCTACATCGCGGTTTTATAAGCCTAAAAACTTAGAATTTCAGCCTGCTGTGAATGTTTATTCTCAGTCTGCTCGTGCTACGCGCGCGCCGCAGCTCGTTGATTGTGCGGTTAGTGTAACCGAGCCCCTTGTCGGCTCCGGCCGCGCTACCGACAGGCGCCCCCCTCCCACTAATGCGCCCGGCCTTAAGGCCAGCCGGTCTAGGTGTGCCAACTGCGGAAAGTTCGGTCACGCGGTGTCTGAGTGCACGCAGCCCGCTGTGAGCCGTGATTTACGCAAATGCTTTAGGTGCAACCGCGCAGGGCACTATAGGGATCAGTGTCCGGGAAACGGGCCCCGATCAGGGCGTATGAGCGGTCGCCGCGATCGTCGTCAGAGAAAAGCCGCCTTTCATAAATTTTACAATTTTGTTCATGTTAATTTGTTTAGTGATATTGTTCCGGCATTAGTGGATTCCGGAGCCACTCGTTCTTTGTTGAGTGCTGATTTTTTTGATTCCTTATGTAATAAATTACCTGCATTGCGGAGCCGTGTGACTACGTGCCCTGACGTCATTATTTGTGTAGCTAACGGAGAAGTAGTACGCGCTCACATGACAGTTGAGCTTCACATTAAAATTGCCGGATTTTCCTGGAACTGGCATTTTTACATTATTCCTGGTTTGTGTCATTCACTTATCCTTGGTCTGGATTTTCTGGGGAAAACTCGTTGTTTGATTGACGTGGCTAATCAGCATCTTGTTTTTGGCTTTCGCCCTTCATTAAAAATTAAATTAATTCCGCAGAATGCCGCCCCTGAAGTCATGTCTTGTCCTGACATGAGTGACATGACCTTCAGAGACTCTCTGATTTCGGACGTTTTCAGTCGTTATCCTGACGTAATAAACAGTCGTATAGGTAGGTGTGATGTATTGCCCTATAAGTTTTATTTAAAGGATCGCACGCCTGTTAAGGCCAAAGGCCACAGAGTATCACCCCCTAAACTACAAAAAATGAAGATTATTGTCGATCGCCTCATGGAAGCTGGGGTCATTGCCCCATCTATTTCTGATTTTAGCTCGCCTACTTTTCTAGTTCCTAAAAAGGAGGCTGGAGAATTTCGCTTGGTTCAGAACTTCAAATCTCTAAATGATAAGGTCATTCAGGACTCTTACGAATTACCGACGGTAGAGAGCGCTCTACAACACCTAGGAGAGGCAGCCATTTTTTCCGTCATCGATTTGAACGCCAGTTTCCATCAAATCCTCCTGCATCCTGATTGCCGTAAATACACTGCATTTTCTACCCCTTGGGGACAATTTCAGTTCAATAGGGTGCCCATGGGAGTTTCATTTGGTAGTCAGGCCATGAGCCGCGTGCTGGACCATATTCTTTCTGATTTAAAGTATAAATTTGTCTTTAACGATATTGATGATATTATTGTTTATAGCGCTAGCTTAGAAGAGCACAAACAACATCTAACTCAGGTGTTTGACCGTCTTCGAGCGGCTGGGTTAACTGTTAATCCTGACAAACTTCGTTTGGCCCAGGACCATGTTAAGTTCCTTGGTTACATTATTTCTAAGGGAAAGCTCATTATGGACCCTGACAAGGTTTTACCCATAGTTAATTTTCCGCCCCCTAAAAACGTCAAGGGAATTCAGAGATTCCTAGGCATGACAGGTTACTATGCACGCTTTATACCGGACTATGCTGCGGTCTGTGGTCCGTTGAATAAGCTGCGCAAGAAAAACACAGCCTTTGAATGGGGTGACGCGCAACAGAAAGCCTTTGATAATCTTAAGGCCCTTGTGTCTTCTCCTCCCGTTTTGATTCTTCCGGATTTTCAGCGTAGGTTCGCACTTCAGGTCGATGCGTCTAGTATTGCTCTAGGAGCAGTCTTAGGTCACCTCGAAAATGATAGATTACGTCCCATAGCTTATGCTAGCCGATCGTTGACAGACGGAGAAAGGCGTCTCGGCGTGTATGAGAAGGAGGCGCTTGCATGCTTGTTCGGCGTTGAGAAGTTCGCCTCGTACCTGGACTGTCAGGAATTTGACCTGTACACTGACAATCAGGCACTTAGCTGGTTATTTAACCACCCTAACCAGCTAGGAAAATTAGGGCGCTGGGTGTTACGGCTGTCCCGCTTTAACTTTAAGCTACACCATCTTAAGGGTAGTGACAATGTGGTCGCTGACACGTTGTCACGGATGTTTACCCCTGAGGAGTTTGACACCAGTGCCTTGCCAGTATCTTGTTCTGAGCCGATTAGTGCCGCGGTGTGCAAGGTCTTCCCAGAGTCTTTTCTTAGTATCCGTGATTGTCAGAAGGATGACCCGCTGTGTGTTCGCATACGCAGGGATTTGCATCATGGCACTGTTACGCCCTACGTAGAGGAACAAGGTGTAATTTATTACACAGGGAAATCAGGCAAGCAGAGGAAGGCAGTGGTTCCTGCCTCCCTTCGTCCGATGGTTCTTAAGTACTTTCATGACTCATTGTTGGGTGCTCACTTGGGTATCGAAAAAACATTCCGCCGCATCAGCGCGCATCTGGCATGGCCCGAACTACGTGCAGACGTGCGTCACCACGTGAGGTCCTGTGTTGACTGCCAGGTTTCTAAACCCCCGCAATGTGCCAAGGTTGGCCTGTATTGTGCGGATCCCCCGGTTGCTCCATGGCACGTTCTGCATATGGATATTTTTGGCCCCCTTACACGCTCCAAAAAGGGAAATATTTGCATTCTAGTGGTTCTGGACATCTTTTCCAAATTTGTGTTACTACTCCCCTTAAAAAATATGAAGGCGACTAGTATTGTTAAAGCCTTAAGAGAGCAAGTGTGGAAATTTTTTGGTGCTCCTGCTATGATAACCTGTGATAATGCCCGTTACTTCCGGTCTGTATTATTTAAGGATATGTGTTTTGAATGGGCTATTAAACCCATTTACAGTAGTCCCTATTGCCCCCAGGGTAATCAGTCTGAACGTGTAAACAAGGTGCTTAAAGCCACTCTAACTGCTTATTACAGGGATGACCAGTCATTGTGGGACAGTGACCTTGAATTCATCAACGTGGCGTTTAATTCTGCTGTCCATATGGCGACAGGGTTTCCCCCTTCCATCCCCTTCATGGGCCGTGAGTTGACCCATCCTTTGCTTAACTCCTGGGGACTGCCGCCTCTGGAACTCGCCTCTGACAGTGATTCCCTGGAGGCCATGCTTGACGATGTGAGTTGTAATCTTAAGAAGGCCCGCGAGGCTGTAGCCGCCTCTTATAATGCTACGCGGAGACCACATGGTTTTGCTGTTAATGACTTGGTTCTCTTAAAGAATTTTAAATTGCCAAAACTGGCTGATAATGTTAATTCAAAATTGATTTCTGCTTTTGTTGGGCCATTTGTGATTGATAGATTTTTGGGAGACAACACGGTCCTATTGCGTAACCCTTCTGGTTCTAGAAAATATAAAAAGGCCCATGTGGGTCAATTAAAGAAATTTCATCAATAATTTTTTTTTTCCTTTTTTTGGACTTAGTTTTTTTTGTTGTTGTTTGGGTGTTCGTGTTTCCTTCTCTTTTTTTTTTTTCCTTTCCTCCCACCGATGCTCCCGCCACGCCCAGAAGAGGACTTCGCGCCGCAGCGCACCCGACGCTCCTCGCCCTGCCCGAGATAGCGTGACCGCAGCCGCCCGCCGGGTTCGTCGTGTCTGCAAGGCCACTTGCTTGCTGGGACGTTGGTCGCCGTCACGTCACCGATGAGGAGCGGTGGCATGGAGTCGCCGCCGTCTCCTGCCCGTGAGGGGCCGTGACGCGTGCGGAGACTGACTCTCCTGCAGCGGCCGCTTCGGACGGCCCTGCCTGCCAGGCGCCGAGCGTGGGCAGGCGGTGGGGACGCCCGCCGTTCTTGCCCTGGTGTCGCGCTGGGTGAAGGCATGCTGTTCCTGCTACTCTGGGATGAAGAAGATGCTGTCCGATATTGAATTTATTAGGGACGTCCCGTACTCTAAACTTTCTCTTCAGCGCTGAAGAGTTTTTATTTCAGTGGAAACGCTGAAGAGTCTTTATTTCAGTGGAAACGCTGAAGACTCTTTATTTCTGTGGATACACTGATAATCCTTACTTGGTGTCCTACACGGAAACTATGCCAGTCATGAACTCACTTCAAGAAATTGCTAGTTAGAAACATTGTTTGTATTCGTATACACAGAGAAATGTGTTGAACTTACTTCAAGAAATCATCAGTTAGATATCAAGAAATTGTTATTTAGAAACATTGTTTGTATTTGTACACACATGGAATTGTGTTGGCTTGACATTTGAGTTACTTCAAGAGTTGTGACCGGACCTGCAGTTCCTCGTGTCCTTGTGACTTGGTTGGCGAGGCTCGCGGTTGCGTTCGTCAAGGGTGGGGGAGTTGAAGTGGTCGGTGCGCGTCACTTGAATTTCGCGCCGCGCGGCGGACTTCGGCGCTCCTTCCCTTCCTACTTTCCCCCTCCTATCTGCGTCCAGTGCTGTGTTTTGTCTTCCCCTCGTGAGGTGTCCGCGCATGCGCGTGGCGCCCTCTTGCTTAATTAAAACTAGGTGTAATGCCTTGAAGGCTCTTCTTGTTCGTTAGCAGTCAGTCGGTGCTGGTCGTGAATCATGTGAAGCATGTAGTCTGATACTTGCTTTAGAGAGAGTGTGTGACAGCGGGGAGAATGCACGTAAGTGTTGTAAGGTGGTGACCCTTACAGTAATGTAAACGGTACTTGGTAATAGCTGTATTATAAATTTCATTTCGGCCGTCACCGTCTAAATTCAATTTGGCATTTATTGTTTTCCTTGATCGTTTTTGTATTAATACCATGCATAGTTTGTTTGACGTCTCTCCCCGTCTGGTCTACAGTCTTCGTTAGGACTTGTTTTTTCGTAATGAATTTAATGTATTAATATGTAAATTTTCCTTTTATATCATGCCTTATCATGCTTTACAGTAAGCTTATACCGCCTAGTGTAGGTTAGGCCGCGGTCGCCTGCATGTTCATTTGACGTTTTTGTATTCTCTAATGAGGCATGTTAGTGTTCTTTATCCTTGTGTGTAAGCGTTAATACTTAATTGTAAAATTTCTTATCAAGTTAATATTATGTATTCAATCAAGCATTTAATCCTAAAGAAAATATAGATATGCGTTCACGTATTTTGCCGTGGCATGTGTACTAGCACTATCAGTATTAAGCAAGTATTAATTATATGTGAAAGAATGATGTATTTGTATGATAACCACGTGAGGCCTTTGCCCATGATTAAACGAACTAAGTTAATGTAACTATTTGCTACTTCAACCTTTGCATCCATCCTTGGCTATAATTGTTAGATTACCTCTTTGAAAACCTTTTATTCAGCATAATTTATTCAGTATTTTTAGGATAGTGTTACACGCAGTTGAAGGTTCACGTGAATGTACTTCACCTGTTTACACTGTCCCATGAAGCTCATGGAAGCCTTCAATTGTACAGACTAAGCCTTTTACATGACTTTAAATGTCTATCCGATCCGTTCATCACCGCAGCCAGAGACGGACTGTAGTTCATATCACTTATATAGTCTCATTAGCCGGTACAACACATGAGTCAAATAAATAACCATGTTCATTATACGTCTCGGAGCATTTTTTATAATGACGATGTAAGCTATCGAGACATGAAATTAGTTTATTGCACTTATTGCACTGAAATTGTATTCTTTGAACATTATTAGAACAACCGCTTCTTTCATGTCTGCGAGCATTTGATGTGATAGTAAATGATGCACCACAGTATTTGCACTGATGCGAAGTACGCTCTTCATTAATTGAAGTATTCAATGCTGATGAAACTTCAGCTGATGGCGGAACAGCACATATCGAAGTCTCCTCCAGTGTTGTCAGAGGCGTTGCCAACGGGATCTGCTCCAACATCGTCGGCGCTGACGTCATGGTTCCCGTAGTCGATGGTACATCCTCCATCGAGTTCGACGTTAAAGTCGGTAAAGATGCCATCGAAGTCTCAAGAACAGGCAATTACACGACTTATACACCAGAATAAACAAACTAGGTGATCCGTACACCGTCGACGGCAATAACAAACTAAGCGTCCTGCTGTCTAGGACTCGCTTATATACATGCACCGGATGGAATAATACGCTAGTCAAATCAAGAACAATTTATTATAATACTAGAGTCAAAACAACATTAAAAAAATAGAAGCACCATCAACAAAAAAGGATACACATTTGGAAGAACCTTCAAAAAAGGAAAAACAATAGGAAGCACCGTCAACGAAAAGGCAGCACATTTGGAAGCATCGACAACGAAAAGGCAGCACATATGGAAGCACCGACAACGAAAAGGCAGCACATTTGGAAGCACCGACAACGAAAAAGGCAGCACCATCATCGAAAAGGCCGCACATTTGTCATTGGCTCCAATATTCATTGGCTCCAATATTCATTGGCTCCAATATTCATTGGTTCCATCAGTCTATTGATTCTATCAGTCTAGTGACTCCAACAGTCATTGACACCAACAACCTTTTTCTTCATCAGCTCCAATGATATTTGGCTAGAATGCTACGAGTCTAAGAGACTATGAGGCTACAATTCTACGAGTGTACAAGACTCCTCCAACTACCTTCAAGTGTATAAAGCTCCAAATGCTCCATAAGCTCCAACACGTAATGTACGCAATGTACGCGCAATACATGCAATTTACACACAATAAATGTAATGATTACACAGTACACACAGGAAACGGAACGTACACACCGTACACACACACAGGAAACGAAAACGTACACACAGTACACACAGTACACACACACAGGAAACGGAAGTACACACAGTACACACAGGAAACGGAACGTACACACAGTACACACAGGAAACGGAACGTACACAGTACACACAGGAAACGGAACGTACACACAGTACACACACACAGGAAACGGAACGTACACACAGTACACACAGGAAACAGAACGTACACACAGTACACACAGGAAACGGAACGTACACACAGTACACACAGGAAACGGAACGTACACACAGTACACACACAGGAAACGGAACGTACACACAGTACACACACAGTACACACACACAGGAAACGGAACGTACACACACACAGTACACACACAGGAAACGGAACGTACACAGTACACACAGGAAACGGAACGTACACACAGTACACACAGGAAACTGAACGTACACACAGTACACACAGTAAACGGAACGTACACACAGTACACACAGGAAACGGAACGCACACACAGTACACACAGGAAACGGAACGTACACACAGTACACACAGGAAACGGAACGTACACACAGTACACACAGGAAACGTAATGATCACACATACAGTAGCGGAAACACACACAGGCTTAGTTGGAAATCAGAATACAAGAAATAAAAACATTAAATTTTTACTTTCAATATTTTATTACTTCTCAACATTACACAAATACAAGTAAAAGAAGCCATTATTGTATGTAGCCATCTTTCCTTAGTTCTTTGAGTATGAAGGATATTTCTTTGATGCACGGATAGTTTCCTGCACAAAGCGAGCCATGTAGAAGTCTTAGCCGGTCAACCAATATGTTTGGATCTTTCCATGATGTGTAATCAATCTCTTCTACCACCATCTTACTTGCTTGTTTATTATAAATACTGTTAATATCACAATCGTCCCAGTGATCATAATAAGCATTATCAGATTTATTTATTATAACACGACGTTTCCATCGTTTCGGTCTCAGGACATCGTCACATTCTTCGATCTTGTCAGCTCTAGGTGCTTCATCACAGTCTATGCCTTTGTCAACAGCCTCAGAGTCACTGTAACAATCACTGTAGAAGACATCCTCTTCACCCAGATTACCGTATAAATTCGCTATCGATGATGTCGAAGTGTCTTCATCGTCTTCATGCTTCCTTTTTAGGAGTCCATCATTTTTACAAAGAATGGAGGACCTACTGAATATAGGCTTGAATGTATTCTCACTTTTCACGATGTTGATACTTCCATTAGTTTCAGTCGTCCCGAAGCCATTAGCATCCTTCAATTTATGTTCTTCCTCACGATCGGGTGAGCTAATACCATCACGCTCAAGACAAGGAAAATTATTGTCATAATGCAGATCACTCTTCTTTAGTCTAGTGGATCCATCGGTGTCCTCTATGCCGTAAGTAGTCTTGACTTTACATGTTCTACCATGTCTTTTTAAGCTGTCAATTCGTGTTAACAACCTGCTACAACGATTACAGCTTAACATGTTGCGTAGTGGGTTTCTAACACAATCATTCTTCTCATGACGTCTAGCATTCCTTCTCATGACAAAATCCTTGTCACAGTATCTACAGCGGCTTCCTTCCGATTCAGCTATAGATAACAAACCACGATCCATGGTAGCTTCTGTGACTAATGTTAGATACAAACTGTCAGTTTTCTCCAATTGGAACCATTTCTTAAATAGAGTTTTTGAAATATTACATCAGCGAGAGTTAAGTTATCTAATGCAAAGAAAATTGATGCAAGTAGTTCCGGCTGTCGTCAACAGATGGCGCCACGTGTTGCTTGCAGGTAAATAATATCTATTTCATTAATGTGGGATGCGGAACGCTCACTATCGATCGCAAAGGGAGGTTGGCTTCGATAGTATCCAAGGAGAAAAAAGTTCGTCCTTCCTGCTAGTGCTTCTCAGATTTCTCACGGACCGCCAACTTGGATTACGTCGTCACGGAGGCCATCTTGGATGGGTGTGACCTCGACCTTTGACCGAAACCGCAGGAATGATCGCAAGCACACGGATTAACCATCAAAATATTGATAAGAATAATCAGAAGCACACGGAGAAAACCATCATAATATTGGCAAGAATAATCAGGAGCACACGGAGAAAACCATCATAATATTGGCAAGAATAATCAGGAGCACACGGAGTAAACCGCCACAAGTTTTCTTTGATATCATTAAAATACAAACAAAAAATTAATAGAAAATTAAAAATAAAAACGAAAAAAAATTCAAACATTCTGGCTTGTACTAGAACTCTATCTTTGCTCAACAATGAGAAGTTCACAAGCTAGCAGAATGTTTGAATTTTTTTTCGTTTTTATTTTTTATTTTCTATTAATTTTTTTTTTTGTATTTTAATGATATCAAAGAAAACTTGTGGTGGTTTACTCCGTGTGCTCCTGATTATTCTTGCCAATATTATGATGGTTTTCTCCGTGTGCTCCTGATTATTCTTGCCAATATTATGATGGTTTTCTCCGTGTGCTTCTGATTATTCTTATCAATATTTTGATGGTTAATCCGTGTGCTTGCGATCATTTCTGCGGTTTCGGTCAAAGGTCGAGGTCACACCCATCGAAGATGGCCTCCGTGCGAAGTAATCTAAGATGGCGGACCGTGAGAAATCTGAGAAGCACTAGCAGGAAGGACGAACTTTTTTCTCCTTGGATACTATCGAAGCCAACCTCCCTTTGCGATCGATAGTGAGCGTTCCGCATCCCACATTAATGAAATATATATTATTTACCTGCAAGCAACACGTGGCGCCATCTGTTGACGACAGCCGGAACTACTTGCATCAATTTGCTTTGCATTAGATAACTTAACTCTCGCTGATGTAATATTTCAAAAACTCTATTTAAGAAATGGTTCCAATTGGAGAAAACTGACAGTTTGTATCTAACATTAGTCACAGAAGCTACCATGGATCGTGGTTTGTTATCTATAGCTGAATCGGAAGGAAGCCGCTGTAGATACTGTGACAAGGATTTTGTCATGAGAAGGAATACTAGACGTCATGAGAAGAATGATTGTGTTAGAAACCCACTACGCAACATGTTAAGCTGTAATCGTTGTAGCAGGTTGTTAACACGAATTGACAGCTTAAAAAGACATGGTAGAACATGTAAAGTCAAGACTACTTACGGCATAGAGGACACCGATGGATCCACTAGACTAAAGAAGAGTGATCTGCATTATGACAATAATTTTCCTTGTCTTGAGCGTGATGGTATTAGCTCACCCGATCGTGAGGAAGAACATAAATTGAAGGATGCTAATGGCTTCGGGAAGACTGAAACTAATGGAAGTATCAACATCGTGAAAAGTGAGAATACATTCAAGCCTATATTCAGTAGGTCCTCCATTCTTTGTAAAAATGATGGACTCCTAAAAAGGAAGCATGAAGACGATGAAGACACTTCGACATCATCGATAGCGAATTCATACGGTAATCTGGGTGAAGAGGATGTCTTCTACAGTGATTGTTACAGTGACTCTGAGGCTGTTGACAAAGGCATAGACTGTGATGAAGCACCTAGAGCTGACAAGATCGAAGAATGTGACGATGTCCTGAGACCGAAACGATGGAAACGTCGTGTTATAATAAATAAATCTGATAATGCTTATTATGATCACTGGGACGATTGTGATATTAAAAGTATTTATAATAAACAAGCAAGTAAGATGGTGGTAGAAGAGATTGATTACACATCATGGAAAGATCCAAACATATTGGTTGACCGGCTAAGACTTCTACATGGCTCGCTTTGTGCAGGAAACTATCCGTGCATCAAAGAAATATCCTTCATACTCAAAGAACTAAGGAAAGATGGCTACATACAATAATGGCTTCTTTTACTTGTATTTGTGTAATGTTGAGAAGTAATAAAATATTGAAAGTAAAAATTTAATGTTTTTATTTCTTGTATTCTGATTTCCAACTAAGCCTGTGTGTGTTTCCGCTACTGTATGTGTGATCATTACGTTTCCTGTGTGTACTGTGTGTACGTTCCGTTTCCTGTGTGTACTGTGTGTACGTTCCGTTTCCTGTGTGTACTGTGTGTGCGTTCCGTTTCCTGTGTGTACTGTGTGTACGTTCCGTTTCCTGTGTGTACTGTGTGTACGTTCAGTTTCCTGTGTGTACTGTGTGTACGTTCCGTTTCCTGTGTGTATTGTGTACGTTCCGTTTCCTGTGTGTGTACTGTGTGTGTGTACGTTCCGTTTCCTGTGTGTGTGTACTGTGTGTGTACTGTGTGTACGTTCCGTTTCCTGTGTGTGTACTGTGTGTACGTTCTGTTTCCTGTGTGTACTGTGTGTACGTTCCGTTTCCTGTGTGTACTGTGTGTACGTTCAGTTTCCTGTGTGTACTGTGTGTACGTTCTGTTTCCTGTGTGTACTGTGTGTACGTTCCGTTTCCTGTGTGTGTGTACTGTGTGTACGTTCCGTTTCCTGTGTGTACTGTGTACGTTCCGTTTCCTGTGTGTACTGTGTGTACGTTCCGTTTCCTGTGTGTACTGTGTGTACTTCCGTTTCCTGTGTGTGTGTACTGTGTGTACTGTGTGTACGTTTTCGTTTCCTGTGTGTGTGTACGGTGTGTACGTTCTGTTTCCTGTGTGTACTGTGTAATCATTACATTTATTGTGTGTAAATTGCATGTATTGCGCGTACATTGCGTACATTACGTGTTGGAGCTTATGGAGCATTTGGAGCTTTATACACTTGAAGGTAGTTGGAGGAGTCTTGTACACTCGTAGAATTGTAGCCTCATAGTCTCTTAGACTCGTAGCATTCTAGCCAAATATCATTGGAGCTGATGAAGAAAAAGGTTGTTGGTGTCAATGACTGTTGGAGTCACTAGACTGATAGAATCAATAGACTGATGGAACCAATGAATATTGGAGCCAATGAATATTGGAGCCAATGAATATTGGAGCCAATGACAAATGTGCGGCCTTTTCGATGATGGTGCTGCCTTTTTCGTTGTCGGTGCTTCCAAATGTGCTGCCTTTTCGTTGTCGGTGCTTCCATATGTGCTGCCTTTTCGTTGTCGATGCTTCCAAATGTGCTGCCTTTTCGTTGACGGTGCTTCCTATTGTTTTTCCTTTTTTGAAGGTTCTTCCAAATGTGTATCCTTTTTTGTTGATGGTGCTTCTATTTTTTTAATGTTGTTTTGACTCTAGTATTATAATAAATTGTTCTTGATTTGACTAGCGTATTATTCCATCCGGTGCATGTATATAAGCGAGTCCTAGACAGCAGGACGCTTAGTTTGTTATTGCCGTCGACGGTGTACGGATCACCTAGTTTGTTTATTCTGGTGTATAAGTCGTGTAATTGCCTGTTCTTGAGACTTCGATGGCATCTTTACCGACTTTAACGTCGAACTCGATGGAGGATGTACCATCGACTACGGGAACCATGACGTCAGCGCCGACGATGTTGGAGCAGATCCCGTTGGCAACGCCTCTGACAACACTGGAGGAGACTTCGATATGTGCTGTTCCGCCATCAGCTGAAGTTTCATCAGCATTGAATACTTCAATTAATGAAGAGCGTACTTCGCATCAGTGCAAATACTGTGGTGCATCATTTACTATCACATCAAATGCTCGCAGACATGAAAGAAGCGGTTGTTCTAATAATGTTCAAAGAATACAATTTCAGTGCAATAAGTGCAATAAACTAATTTCATGTCTCGATAGCTTACATCGTCATTATAAAAAATGCTCCGAGACGTATAATGAACATGGTTATTTATTTGACTCATGTGTTGTACCGGCTAATGAGACTATATAAGTGATATGAACTTCAGTCCGTCTCTGGCTGCGGTGATGAACGGATCGGATAGACATTTAAAGTCATGTAAAAGGCTTAGTCTGTACAATAAGAAGACTGTTTGAATCGAGGAATCCAAAAAGGCTTTAGTAATTTGTCAGTGTTTTTTTTTGTACTTGTAGTAGTGTATTGGATTTATGTAATAAAATTTTTTAAAAGAACTTGCGGTGTTTTTATTTTCTCAAACCTGTCGCTTTTGTGGTATTTTTTAAAATTAAAGTTGTTTTGTATCGGCCAGGGATCGAACCAAGGACCTTATTCGATCTAATCAATCAGTATATAGATTACAAATTTATTTAATGAATTTTGAACTTTTTCCCGAATCTCTAGCATTAAAATTACGAATTTTCAATATGGTGGTCTTGATGTCTGATAGGATGATGGTAGTAGAGGATTTAAAGTCTCTTTACGAATGTTGAACATGGTTTATTGAAATCATTATTTTTTACATAAAATTAAATTTGTTTTGTATCGATCGGGTATCGAACCGAGGACAGGAGCGGATCGAATCAATATGTAAATAAATGAGTGATTTATTTAATGAATTTTGGAACTTTTCCCGAATTTATAGCTAATAATTATGATTTTCAAGATGGCGGCCAAATTTCAAGATGGCGGGTGTCACAGTAATAAATGATTACTGCACTCTAGCGGATAAGAACTAAACTAACATGGCGTCAGCGCACTCTCGCCGACGAAAACAAGATGGTGGTCTCCAGCAACGAAGACAAGTTGGCGGACATGACGTCATACTAGGTGACGATATATATGCTTTAAGAAAAGTGGTGGGGGTCAGTCTGCCTGCGTCCACTGTGAGGGAAGGATCGGTTGCCATTTTTAATTTTTTTTTGCCCTCACCGGGTTCGAACCGTGGACTCCGAACTCCGTGTCGTAAAAGTATATTTTTTAAATATTTTTTATTAAAATTTTATTAAATTGATTTTTTAATAAATTTTAAATTTTTTTTCTTGAAATCGGATAGTAAATGAAGATTTTAAAGATGGCGGCCGTAACGGAAACTGCAACGGTGACGTCGTCATCCAAGATGACATATTCCATGATGACGTGAGGCTTATCGGAGGCTGTCGACATGGATGCTTAAGCCTACATATGGACATTTCTAGCCGCCGGGATTTTTAAGGACTAAAAACGAGAAATTTTCCCTCGAAACGGGAATTTTTCCCTCTAAAAGAGAAGTTTTTAATTTGTGGAATTTTTTAAAATTTTTTGGCGGAATTTTTTTTCACAGAAATGGAAATTTTGAGGAATTTTGGGCAAATTTTGCCCAATTTTGGCAAATTTTGACCCGTTTTGAGGATCAAATTCAAGGTCAAGGTCAAAGGTCAAGGTCACAAACATTCAAGATGGCCGCCGTGACGTCACAATCCAAGATGGCGGACCGTCTCCTCAGGCTCCTCAGCCAGAAGCCGTGTCCCCGGAGCCCCATTTACATACTACTTATATATATTCTTATATTTCGAAATTTTGGGGCTTTCACTTTTGCGGAAAGTGGATGTTCAGGACCTCGAATGGTTTGGAACACTCCATCTCGAAAGAAATGATATTTGAAATTCCTGAAATTGTCGAAATTTTGGGGCTTTGTCCCCAGAGGGGGAAGGGTGATTTTGAGGACCCTGAATGGCTGGGAAACAATAAAAATCGAAAGAGAATGATTTTTTAAATTTTTTAAATTTTGGGGTTTTGACCCGCGGGGGGTGGGGGGGGGGGGGGGCAGGTGATGTTGAAACCCCGAATGGCTCGTAAACACTTCAAATCGAAAAAGAATAGGTTTTTGGAAATTTTGGGAGTTTTTTTAATTATTAGGTCTTTGACTCCTTGTGGGGGGAGGGTAGTTTGAGGATCCCGAATGGCTCGGAAACACTCCAAATAGTAAAAAAAGTATTCTTAATTTAAGAAATTCTTCGAAATTTTGGGGTTTTGCATTCCCCCAATCCCCTTACCACAAATTTGTTGGAGAACACGTCTTTGGGTAAACGTTCCGCCATCCCCCGGACACTTTAGTTAGTAATGACTTAATTTTAATACAATTTCCTCCAATTTTTCGAAATTTTGTGGCTTTCACTTTTGAGAAAAGGAAGGGGGGGGGGGGGGGTGGAGGTTCAGGACCTCGAATGGTTTGGAACACTCCATCTCGAAAGAAATATTTGAAAATCCTGAAATTTTCGAGCTTTTGGGGCTTTGTCCCCAAAGGGTGAGGGGTTATTTTGAGGACCCTGAATGACAGGGAAACACTAACAATTGAAAGAGAATGATTTTTTAAATTTTTGAATTTTGGGGCTTTGACCACTGAGAAGGGGGGGGGGGGGGGGTTATATTGAAGACCCCGAATGGCTCGTAAACACTCCAAACCGAAAGAGAATAGGTTTTCGAAAGTTTGGGAATTTTTTTTATTATTGGGTCTTTGATTCCTTGTAGGGGGAGGGTAGTTTGAGGACCCCGAATGGCTCGGAAACACTCCAAATAGTAAAAAAGTATACTTAAATTTAAGAAATTTTGGAAATTTTTCGTAATTTTGGAGTTTTGCACTCTCCCACCCTCCCACAAAATTGGGTGCGAAGTCGTCTTTGGGTAAAAGTTCCACCAGGCCCCGGACACTTTAGTTCGTAATGACTTAATTTTAATACAATTTCCTCCAATTTTTCGAAATTATGTGGCTTTCACTTTTGAGAAAAGGGAGGGGGGGGGTGGGGGAGTGGAGGTTCAGGACCTCGAATATTTCGGAACACTCCATCTCGAAAGAATAGATATTTGAAATTCCTAAAATTATCGAAATGTTGGGTTTTTTCCCAGAGGGGGGCGGGGGGTTCTAGGACCCTGAATGGCTCGAAAACGCTTAAAATCGAAAGAGAAAGATTTTTTAAAAATTTTAAACTTTTGAAATTTTGGGGCTTTAACCACCTGAGGGGGGGGGGGGGGAGGGGGTGATGTTGAGGACCCCGAATGGCTCGGAAACACTCCAAATCGAAAGAGATATAAAGGAAATCTTATTACCTACCTATGAATAATTTTCTTAATAAATTAATAAATAACTCTATGTTTAAGAATTTACGTACATACATAATATTAAACTTCAAACTATACACACCAAAAAAAAAAAAACTAAGGATGTTTGTGAAACTATTTTTTATTTGTCATAATGTTTAAAACATTTGTAGGATTTGTTGATATGTAAAAATGTGGTGGCCATATTCCGCTTATACAATGGAGTATAGAAATTAATAGAGATATCACTCCCTGTACACACCACAAATCTTTGAATTAAGTAAAAAAACACATAGTCCAAAATGAAACAAAAAGTATAAATAAGAACTAATTTGTCAAAAAAATTTATTTAACTGGAATGACAATGTTAACATCCACCTGAAATTTAATAGAAGTAGGTAGGTAGGAATATATATATATATATATATATATATATATATATATATATATATATATATATATATAAGCAAATAAATGAAATTAAAACATACATAAATAAAATTATCTCACACTCAACCAAACATAATGTTTAATATGAAATAAAGGAAGATGGCAATTACACGTAAATATTCTAATTAATAAAAAAAAATCGACCTACCTGAAATAGTAAAATTCAAATTTTTCAACAATATATTACATAATTGATAAATATTTCTGGTATTCGGTCTCAGTAGACCTAAGACTCTTGACGCTCAGCAGCTAAATTATAAACACTAAACCAAACTCCTTGCAAATAAGTTATAAGTAGGTACTGTAAAAAAAAATAATTTAAATTGTAATATACAAAAACGGTATTGAAAATTGAAACAAATATGGCGACACTACAAACTGTCATGATATTTATTTTTTTCTTACTCTCTACTTAGTTCCTTACAATAGCAAAACGTAGCGTAATGGCTTGAAAGCTATTGCTCGGCAGACATAGAGGAATGACACTAACAGTTTGTATATCTATGACACATACATAAAATTAAGATATATTTTTAGTAGTATAGTTTGGCCGGAACTGGCACAGGCTTCAGGCTGTGGTGTCTGTGGTGTTTTCCGCCATCTTGGATTGTGACGTCACGGCGGCCATCTTGGATGTTTGTGACCTTGACCTTTGACCTTGACCTTGACCCCGACGGCCATTTTGGATCCGACATCTTGGATCCGCCATTTTGGATGACATCATTGTGTTCTCGAACATTCCGAAGATGTGTTTTCCGCCATTTGTATGATGACGTCACCGTTGCAATTTCCGTTACGGCCACCATCTTTAACTTTTTTATTTATTACCCGATTTTAATGAAATTTTTTTTTAAATTATAAAAAAATTCAAATAATAAAATTTTAATAAATTATTGATAAAAAATTTACTTTTACGACATGGAGCTCGGAGTCCTCGGTTCGAACCCGACGAGTGCAAAAAAAATTAAAAATGGCGACCGATCCTTCCTCAATGGTGACTGCAGGCAGACTGACTCCCACCACTTTTTTTAAAGCATATATATCGTCACCTAGTATGACGTCATGTCCGCCATTTTGAAATTTGGACGCCATCTTGAAAATCTTTATTTATTATCCGATTTTAATGAAAAAAATTCCAAAATTCATCAAAAAATTAACGTATTTGAATTCTGTTTGATTATATCGATGTACGTCCTTGGTTCGATTCCCGGCGAGAGTAAACGGTCGATCCTTCCTCCATGAAAGCTACCTAGACTGATTTACCACCAACAATACCAAGGTATATATCGTAAACTGGTATGACATCATGTCCGCCATCTTGTCTTCATCCGCTGTAGACAACCATCTTGTTTTCGTCTGCTAGAGTGTGCCGATAACATGTAGTATAATTATCTGGTCACCATACTTTTGTCCTCAACTGTTGACACTGAACATTGACCTTGACCTTGAACCTTGACCTTGAACTTTGACCTTGACCTTGAAATTTGACCTTGACCTTGAAATTTGACATTGACCTTGAAATTTGACCTTGACCTTGAAATTTGCCCTTGACCTTGAAATTTGACTTTGTCCTTGTCGACCATCACGGACCCGACATTTTACGTTCAGTAGATGCTACCAGGAGCTACCACCTGCTGGAGTATGCCATCTTGTGTGTGTACTCGTATTATAGAGTACATTTCCATCTGGATAATTTTATTCTAACCCGCTACAGTGCAGTAATCATTTATTGCTGTGACACACGCAAACTTGAAAATTGGACACCATCTTGAAAATCCGTAATTTTAATGCTAGAGATTCGGGAAAAAGTTCAAAATTCATTAAATAATTCACTCATTAAAGTAATGATTGATTAGATCGATTCCCGTCCTTGGTTCGACCCCTGACCGATACCAAACAACATTAATTTTAAAAAATACCACAAAAGCGACAGGTTTGAGATAATAAAAACACAGCAAGTTCTTTTAAAAAATACTTTTATTACATACATACTACACTACTACAATGTGCCGGAAATTAGGCATTTCGTCACTTTTTTAATTTATTCTATAATTTTAAATTTTTTTTGGGGTTTCCTTTTTTTAAATTTATCTGGTGGTTAATGGGGGTGATTTACTTTTTGTTAGGCCGGTGTACGCCACCGATTTAAACTTGGTGCCAGTGGACCGAAGCCCCTTCCCAGGGGGCCAATCTGATATTTTGCTGTCTAATGTGGACATGGTCAGCCCGGTTGAAATTTCTCTCGCCTGCAGTCACGTCCCGAGTTTGTAATTTTAATTCCCTGCATGACCAAAACTGCTTTGAGCAGCTCCTGGGCTGCAAGCTGCTACCTTGTAGAGGCCTGCTGAGAAAAGCATGTCTCGTCACGAAGCAGTCTCCAGTGGAGCTGCGTTCCCACCTTAGTGGCTATTTCTGCCCCCCCTTCCTCTCTCTCCTCCTCACTTTAGTTCTGAGAAATTAAGCTAAGAGCAGTGACCGGACGGGACGATGACCTGATGCAAAAACCTTCTCCCGGGTCCGACAGACACATCCCTGACATCTAGCGGCAAAAAAAGTAACCGCGGGCCTGGTCGCCAGCGTGCAGAGCTTACCCTCATGACACCTGGTGGCAAGTCTGCTCACCACCTCAAGTAGTTCCCCCTTACGCCGCTAGAAGGCAGCGTCGCGGTGCCATAAGGCACTATGCTTTCCTCTCGCGGCCCGGAGAAGTCGATTGTTCTTTGTTTTCGTTTCGGTCCGGTAGAGAGCGCGCATGTCGTGTTGTTGCCACGACCGCCTCGGACTCCTTCGGAAATTTTCGGCTTAGAACCGAACCTACCCTCTCCTTTGACCCGGGGCCTTACCGCCCGATTTAATTAGGGGTTTTGGCCGATTGCGGGGCACTCAGCCCTCTGACCTCGGCTACTGACCTCGTCTCATCTACGTCCTCTGCGCTAAGAGGCTTTTTGCGGGAACGGTGATTTTCGCGTGCACGAGAATGTAGTCAGTTTGCTTAAGGGATGTGATCCCGTTTGTACAATAGCCAGGCAGAGGTAGTTTTTAGAAAAGTCATGCGTAGTTAAATTTTTATTTCTTCTTATTTAATTCTAAAAATTCCGGTTTCATCCGCGCATCCTGATTTCTCGGTCCGCGGCATCCTGATGTCGGCGCGAGACACCTAGTGAGCTCCGAACTCTACACCCTGGTTGGTGAGTAATTTTTTTTCTTTCCCCCCCCCCCCCCTTTCCCGTTTGTTGGCCTTTTGCGCCGACGGTATAGGACTGTCTGGAAGCAAGTCTAATTCGTTTTGAATTTGATTTGGGTTTCAGACAGGGTCGAAGTGCTGGAGAGAGAAATCGCTCCCAGCTCGTGGTCCTGCACCTCCACTGCGGGTCACGTTAGAAGAGAGGTTTCCGCGACCCGACGTTATTTGTTGAAGACCCGGGTGGTAATGTGAAATCAACATCCCCCCCCCCCCCCACTTTATAGCTACGAACTACATAAATCGAATGAATAGCCTACCAGTGAACAGTGCTTTCCTCAAGAATATGTAGAATCAATAAAACTAATCAGCGATGTAATTGTTGGGACATTCAAATTTGGTGCAATTTTTAAATTTTAATCATGTAATAATTTTTGCTAAGGTGTAACATGTACTGTTTTAATTACTCCTGGGGCGCCCCCTTTAACTTTGTTATTTACTAAGATTTTTATTGTCAGGTTTGAATAATACGAACACAAAATTCCTTAATAATAAACCAGGGAACCTAAAGACCAAGCTACTTGTGTAGTGTTAATTTATTTATGATATACCTTCTTCCCTTAAAAGATCCATACTCCTCCCAAGTTGCTTGTGTCAGGGAGATCCAAATTATCTTGTTCTCCACCTCGTGCCACCTCTGGTCAATTACTTAATTTTCTTATTTTTCTTACCCAGCAAGTTTCCAAGGCTCTTTTTAATTAATTTAAAATAATTCAACTTTGAGGCACGAGGGGCGTTACAACAAGTACATAAAAAACACAGACAAAGTACTAAAGTCTTGCGGATTCCTCGATTCAAACAGTCTTCTTATTGTACGGACTAAGCCATTTACATGACTTTAAATGTCTATCCGATCCGTTCATCACCGCAGCCAGAGACGGACTGAAGTTCATATCACCAGGGTCCCACTTATATATTCTCATTTGCTGGTACAACACACGAGTCAAAACAATAACCATGTTCATTATACTTCTCGGAGCATCTTTTATAATGAAGATGTAAGCTATCAAGACGTGAAATTAGTTTTTTGCACTTATTGCACTGAAATTGTATTCTTTTAACATTATTAGAACAACTGCTTCTTTCATGTCTGCGAGCATTTGAGGTAATAGTAAATGATGCGTCACAGTATTTGCACCGACGCAATGTACGCTTTTCATTAGCGGAAGAATCCATTGCTGACGATGAAACTTCGGATGATGGTGGTATCACATCTGTTGAAATCTCCTCCAATGTTGACGTCGTCGTTGCCAACGGGATCTGCACCTTCTCCATCGTAGCTGTCGTCAAGGTCCCCGTAGACGATGGTACAACCTCCGAGTTCGTCGTTAAAGACGGTAAAGATGCCATCGAGGTCTCAAGAACAGCTAATTGACACGACTTATGCACCAGAAGAAACAAACTAGGTGATCCTTACAACGCCGACGTCAGTAACAAACTGAGCGTCCTGCTGTCTAGGACTCGCTTATATACATGCACCGTATGGAATAATACGCTAGTCAAATCAAGAACCATTTACAATAATACTAGAGTCAAATCTACAAATTAAAAAAGAGGTTCTTTTGATCGAAAAAAAAATTCGATCTCTCCAATATACGCCAGGCTCCAAGAGCTACATTTCACGTCATCAGATCCATCTACATTTTGCTCCTATGCTTCAATTGACCATTAGCTGCAAGTGCTCCAACAGCTCCATCAGCTCCAACACGTAATGTACACAATGTACGCACAATACATACAATTTACATGCAATAAATGTAATGATCACACAGTACACACAGGAAACGGAACGTACACACAGTACACACAGGAAACGGAACGTACACACAGTACACACAGGAAACAGAACGTACACACAGGAAACGAAACGTACACACAGTACACACACAGGAAACGGAACTTATACACACAGTACACACAGGAAACGGAATGATCACACATACATTAGCGGAAACACACAGGCTTAGTTGGAAATCAGAATACAAGAAATAAAAACATTAAATTTTTACTTTCAATATTTAATTACTTCTCAACATTACACAAATACAAGTAAAAGAAGCCATTATTGTATGTAGCCAGCTTTCCTCAGTTCTTTGAGTATGAAGGATATTTCTTTGATGCACGAATAGTTTCCTGCACAAAGCGAACCATGTAGAAGTCTTAGCCGGTCAAACATTATGTTTGGATCTTTCCATGATGTGTAATCAATCTCTTCTACCACCATGTTACTTGCTTGTTTATTATAAATACTGTTAATATCACAATCGTCCCAGTGATCATAATAAGCATTATCAGATTTATTTATTATAACACGACGTTTCCATCGTTTCGGTCTCAGGACATCGCCACATTCTTCGATCTTGTCAGCTCTAGGTGCTTCATCACAGTCTATGCCTTTGTCAACAGCCTCAGAGTCACTGTAACAATCACTGTAGAAGACATCCTCTTCACCCAGATTACCGTATGAATTCGCTATCGATGATGTCCAAGTGTCTTTCTTCATCGTCTTCATGCTTCCTTTTTAGGAGTCCATCATTTTTACAAAGAATGGAGGATCTACTGAATATAGGCTTGAATGTATTCTCACTTTTCACGGTGTTGTTACTGCCATTAGTTTCAGTCTCCCCGAAGCCATTAGCATCCTTCAATTTATGTTCTTCCTCACGATCGGGTGAGCTAATACCATCACGCTCAGGGCAAGGAAAAATTATTGTCGTAATGCAGATCACTCTTCTTTAGTCTAGTAGATCCATCGGTGTCCTCTATGCCGTAAGTAGTCTTGACTTTACATGTTCTACCATGTCTTTTTAAGCTGTCAATTCGTGTTAACAACCTGCTACAACGATTACAGCTTAACATGTTGCGTAGTGGGTTTCTAGCACAATCATTCTTCTCATGACGTCTAGCATTCCTCCTCATGGCAAAATCCTTGCCACAGTATCTACAGCGGCTTCCTTCCGATTCAGCTGCAGATAACAAACCACGATCCATGGTAGATTCTGTGACTAATGTTAGATACAAACTGTCAGTTTTCTCCAATTGGAACCATTTCTTAAATAGAGTTTTTGAAATATTTCATCAGCGAGAGTTAAGTTATCTAATGCAAAGCAAATTGATGCAAGTAGTTCTGGCTGTCGTAAACAGATGTCGCCACGTGTTGCTTGCAGGTAAATAATATCTATTTCATTAATGTGGGATGCGGAACGCTCACTATCGATCGCAAAGGGAGGTTGGCTTCGATAGTATCCAAGGAGAAAAAAGTTCGTCCTTCCTGCTAGTGCTTCTCAGATTTCTCACGGTCCGCCATCTTGGATTGCCACGTCACGGCGACCATCTTGGATGGGTGTGACCTTGACCTTTGACCGTAACCGCAGGAATGATCGCAAGCACACGGATTAACCATCGAAATATTGATAAGAATAATCAGGAGCACACGGAGAAAACCATCATAATATTGACAAGAATAATCAGGAGCACACGGAGAAAACCGCCACAAGTTTTCTTTGATATCATAAAAATACAAAAAAAAAAATTAATAAAAAATTAAAAATAAAAACAAAAAAAATTCAAACATTCTGCTAGCTTGTGAACTTCTCATTGTTGAGCTAAGATAGAGTTCTAGTACAAGCTAGAATGTTTGAATTTTTTTTGTTTTTATATTAAAATTTTTATTATTTCTTTTTGTAGTCAGTCTGCCTGCAGTAACCATTGAGGAAGGATCGGTCGCCATTTTAAATTTTTTTTGCACTCGTCGGGTTCGAACCGAGGACTCCGAGCTCCATGTCGTAAAAGTAAATTTTTTATCAATAATTTATTAAAATTTTATTATTTGAATTTTTTTATAATTTAAAAATTTTTTTTATTAAAATCGGTTAATAAATAAAAAAGTTAAAGATGGCGGCCGTAACGGAAATTGCAACGGTGACGTCATCATACAAATGGCGGAAAACACATCGTCGGAATGTTCGAGAACACAATGACGTCATCAAAAATGGCGGATCCAAGATGGCGGATCCAAAATTGCCGTCGGGGTCAAGGTAAAGGTCAAAGGTCAAGGTCACAAACATCCAAGATGGCCGGAGTGACGTCACAATCCAAGATGGCGGAAAACACCACAGACACCACAGCCTGAGAAGGTTTGCATTCTAGCTTGTGATTTATTGAATGTGCGCGAAATTTCCTATCGTTAGGGGCAGGCATTTTTCGCGAAAAGATCTGAACACTTATTAGACTGCAACAAGGTACATCTGAACCCGTGGTTTCTTTCTTGTGATTGGCGGCCGTCTGCGAGAGAAGTCGTTGCCTTATTTTACCGAGCCACTCAGGACGTGTTTACTTCCACACTGAATCACTGTGATTGTTGATGTTACAATCGATTTGTACCTGGAAGAAACTCACCCAATCAAAAAACACAGACGATGCTATAATGTTTTAACTTTAATCTAGTCTCAAAATCTTTTCGCGAAATCTGCATGCCTCTACCTATCGTTAATCATGAATTTCAAAGAAGTTTTTTAAAAATTTTTTTTTGCGAAACTGAGAACAGAAAAATAGTTCAATAGGTGCCTCCTTCATCACGACATCGTGCTGTGCCTTTTTTCGCTTCTGATACACGAACTTATGGAAGAACATTAGGTTCTTGTCTGTCCACATCCAGAAATGCTTCGAATAAATTGGAACCAACATTGGGCTGAGTGCGCATTCACAGCTAAGGATAATTTTTTAGAAAGTGAATGTTTTCAATATGATGTTAGCTTATTACTTTCTTCGTAATAAATTTATCCACCGTGTACATGCAGGCTAGTGTAAAGGGAGTTGTATCTTAAAAATATTTTTCAAAAAAAAATATAATTGTTTAAAAAGTCTTTTTTTTTTCTACCAAATGAGTCGTTTTTAATCGTTTTTTAATGATATTTAATGCAAACTTTAATATCAGTCGTAGCATGTACTGTAAGCATGAAATCGTATGGTTTAAATTTTTGGATAGACCGTTTGTATGCAACCTTCATCTTGAAACTTTATTTTTTGTATATTATTCTAAATGAATAAAAATATAGGTTTCTACGGTTTTGTGAAAACATTTTTTTAATGAATTATAAACTGAAAATAAAGTGTTCTTATGTTACATACGAATGGTAAATACAAAACTGTAAACCACATGATTTTATGCTTTCAACACATGCTAAGACTGACAATAAATTTTACCCATAATTTTTTAAAAATCATCCAACATTGACTTATTTGGTAGAAAAAGTAGTTTATAAACAATTTATATGATTACTAGTTTTTACCCGCGGCTTCGCTCGCATTGAAGCCATAAAATAAGTATCAGGGATCATTACAATATAAATGAATCAATAATATATATTTCTCTGTAACAAAAATAAATAATATTGAAATTTGAATTTTGACCGTCGATAATACAGTGCAACGGTATTACAGTACTCAGGGTTGGAACTTCATAACTGGAATGCTATATGGCGTTAAAGTAGCTAGATTTTGAGATTTTTTGACAAACATTTTTTTTTATCTTTCGTAAAAAATATATTTTATTCAATAGAAAGTATCCTATGTTACTTCTAATACCTCCAAGAAAATATGTACAAAGTTTCATGATGATCGGTTAAGTAGTTTTCGCGTGAAAGCGTAACAAACAAACTTACATTCACATTTATAATATTAGTAGGGATATTATTAATTTATATGAGGTAATCAGCAATAACACTAAATATAAGAAGTAAAATAATTTATGATACTACGCCCTTAAATAATGTTGCACACTTCACTTTTTTTTTTTAGATTGTGTTTCAAGAAAGCTTCACAGTACGTATGTGTGTATGTATACGTGTTCGTACCGCAACCTGAAATCATCCAACTGTTACGAGAGGTGAGAGTCGAAGGCAAAGAGGCGATAATGACGGTCTTGTTCGCAACGCATCACAAGTTCAATGAAACTGTCAGAGGTGGTCGGAGGGAATAATTGAAGCGACTGCTATTAAAGCGTGTTTTCTTCCCCTCCCCCCCTCCTTTTCCCAACACACATTTTCTAATCACCTATCCACCCCCCCTTCCCCTCGACCACAAAAACCCTCCTTCTACTCCGACGCCGTTCGTCTTGTTGCTCTCACCTGCTCTCGCCGCTACGAGTCGGGTTTCTGTGTTAGCATTCCGGCTGTGTTAAGTCAATTCTCAGAGTCGAGCCATACAGCCTAAAGCCTCAATTACACTGGCCGAGCTCACTAGTCATCACCCATCCGCAATCTATATGTATATATGTATATGGTGCATTGCCGCCACGCGCGTTAGAAGTGAAACTTCACAGATATAGTGTGTAAGTCATAACTCGGAATTATATAACTTATAACTAGGGGCATGCAGATTTCGCGATAAGATTTTGAGACAAGAAGAAAGTTAAAACACTGTAGCATCGTCTGTGTTTCGTGATTGGGTGAGATTATTTCAAGTCTTATGTATATTGTTACAACACCAATAACAGTGATTCAGTGTGGAAGCAAACACATCCTGAGTGGTTCGTTAAAAATAAAGTAGCGACTTCTCTCGCAGACGGCCGCCAATCACAAGGAAAAAACTACAGGTGCGGGTATACCTTGTTGCAGTCTAATATGCATTCAGATATTTTCGCGAAAAATGCCTTCCCTTACTTATAACTGACATAAGTTATAACTATCACAACTTAGAAACACGCAATGCCGAATTACGGAACTTAAAAATAACGTCGTAACTTATAAAATCAGAACAGAACATTTACAACCAAGAATGGTGATAACTTAAAAATACATACAAAAAACATAACTTGACACGTAGAACAGGCGTAAAGTAAAAAAATTATATCTTGTATTTTTCTAAGTTAATTGTTTCTAAGTAGTGGATTTATACGTTAAAATATTATCCACCATGTTTAAGAGGGCGGTAGTATGAGAGTGAGCCAGTATACGCGTGCAAGTATGCAAGTATTAAAACGCACAAGTATAAAAATATATAAGTATACAAGTGTTCAAGTATGCAACTGTGCCAACATGCAAACGAGCGCTTTTGTTGCCATCTATGTTTTTTGCGAGTAATCTGATAGCTACAATAGAAAAGAATAAATTCGTATTGCACTTTTAGATACCCTCCGAGCGATAAATTTAGCGTAAGCTCTGGTGACGTCATCGCCTCGAATTACCCGACCGGCTGTAGCCTAAATAAGTTTCTCTCAAAAAAAATTGGTTGTCCGTAAAGTCGGGAATACGGACGATAGTTTAACGTGACGTCATAAATAAGCATAGATGAATTGATTTCATACTTTATGAATAAAATTGAATCATTTTTATTTTAATATTAAAGGATAAATACTTGAAATTATAATAGTAATCATATTTTTAAAATGCAAGAATTATAAACATTTATTGCCGAAATTGTTGTTGTAATAAGCAATGAAAACCACATTAACTTTTCACTTCACTTTATAAACAGTCGAGTGGAAGAGAGATAGATGCGGCGCAAGCGTACAATGAGCGTAACGGGACACAGCGTAACGGAACAATGTACGTAATGGGTAGGGACCGGAAAAATTCGCGGGTTCAATGACCTCTAGAATGAACTCCATAGTTCTACGTACATTCGGTCAAATGCCACCCACTCATTGGCTGCTGTCATGTGAGACGTCCTAGCGTAGCAGCCTATGATTTGATAAAGCTTTGGTTGGGTGTTTCTCGTTGGCCCAGAGTCATCTAGGTGAGCTGTGAACCAATAGTAGAGGCAACACTGAGGTATAACTATTTGTATTTTAGCCTATAGCGAAATACATTCGCGAATTTTTCCGGTCTCTAGTAATGGGTAGAGACCCGGAAATTTCGCGGGTTCAATGACCTCCAGGATAGACTCCAATATCCTCTACACACTCGGGCAATTGCCAACTGTTCATTGGCTGCTGACTTGTGAGTCGTCTCGACTGGGTGGCCTGTGATTCGACACTTCTATGAGTGAGGGTCTCTAATTGGCCCTCAGTCCTCCAGATTAACAGTGAACCAATTACAGAAGCAGCACTAAGTTATAATTATTTGAATTTTAGCATAACACGAAATGAACCCGCGAATTTTTCGGGTCTCTAGTAATGGGAAACAGCGTAACGGAACAATGTGCTTAACGGGACACTTTTTCTTGCGTGCAGCCGGCGTCCATCGATTTATTAGACGTTGTCACGTCATAAACTAAATGCATGAGACCGTGTTGGTTTTGTGAAGGGTGAGTTAACATCCGGAGCTGTCAAGCCGCGCCTCTTGACGGCCAGCTTAAGGCCCCCGCCTACCCGGCCACACACCCCCCACCCGGGCACACACCCCCCACCCGGGCACACACGCGGTGCGCAGAGCTTCAGGAGAAAAAACACGATTTCAAAACTACTCAAGATATCCGAGTGGGGTCTGCTTACGAAAATCAATTAAATGTTCACTGCAGGCCGATAAGTAGTTTTGTTTCCGGATTAATATTTTATACTGTATTTTTAGAAGATTTATAATTAGGGACCGGAAAAATTCGCGGGTTCAATGACCTGTAGGATGAACTCCATAGTTTTACGTACACTCGGTCAAATGCCACCCACTCATTGGCTGCTGTCTTGTGAGACGTTCCAGCGTAGCAGCCTGTGATTCGATAAAGCTTTGGTTGGGTGTTTCTCATTGGCCCAGAGTCACCCAGGTGAGTTGTGAACTAATAGCAGAGGCAGCACTGACGTATAGCGATTTGTATTTTAGCCTATCGCGAAATGAATTCGCGAATTTTTCCGGTCTCTAGTTATAATCGCTAAAAGGGATGTTTTCCGAGTCATTTTTAGGCATAAAACAACCATTTGAGATTATTGAAAGCTCTTAAAAGACTTGCATTACACCTTTATCTCCATTTCTCCGCCAAAAAATTGTCATGATTACCGCACAAATCTCTTGATTGTCTTATGCACGACGAGAAGACTGCGCGCCAGTCCAGCTAGAAGCACCAGCGAGCGTCGCGCTTATCATCCCGCCTCACTAACACACACACACACACCCCTGACGAGGCGGGCCCCGTAACGTCTCGTCGGTATTTCAGTCATAGGAGAAGATGTGGATGAGTTGAGATGAGATACAAATATAGCTAGCTTTTAAGAAATTTAAAAAAAGAAGCGATTTGGAAAAAAATAGGAACACGGCAAAAAAAGTGGTTATTAGCAACGTCCGTTACGTTTACAACTTAGGAAAAATTTGGGTTAGTTTCTATCGGGAATTCAACATGGATTGCCATGGTGTAAATCTTTCTGTTGTGTTCAGTGAACGAGCAGAAGGTGACCATAAAGGCCGAAAGACTCAATTACACTAGACGTGTTTACCAGGTATTCGTGTGGCGAATAAAATAAATAATTCTTTAGTTTTTAAGCTAGCTCAGCGATTACACATGGCACGCTTATAAAAAAAACGAAAAGATATGAGCATTAAGTATTGGCAAAATATAAATGTTGAGAAAGGGAAAGAGGAAAGGGAGCACCCAGAGAAAACCTACCGGCTAGCGGCAAAGTCCGCCCCGTTTACCACTTGTGAAAAATCCAGGAATAGAATTATTGGCGGGAGGTGAGTTATTTGGCCACTCAATTTCCGTGGCAGACATAAATAACGAGTGAAGCTCACCTGTTCACCATAAAAGTTTCCACGCAAGATTATATTTTAATCTTCAATTACATAAATTTATAATTGTATGTTATTTTTTATTGTCAAACAAAAAAAAATTCTCAATTTTGCTTTTTACGCCAGCTCCAACGACCAATGAAAACTGAACGGGTGAAAGCGAGTAACTAGAAAAGTAGATCAGCTTCCAACTTTGCACCCGTGGAAAAAAATCGAGTGGCGAGATTCATAAACTCGGTCTGAAGCAAGTTTTGCTGCACCGAGTGAATTCGCAGGCGAGTAAATGCTATACTTTTCCAATCAAATTGGCGATTATATTGAGCAGGTAACATCTTTTAATGTTTAATATTTACAAGCAATTTTATTCTAATGGTAAGTTTTTAGAGTGACAAAATTTTATTAATAATAATAATATTAAAACTTTCAAAGAACAGCTGTAAAGCTAATTAATTAACATTCAGAATTAAAATTAAATATGCTATAATTTTTTTTAATTATATACATTATTTTTGGAAAGTATTAAAATCTCTACCCTGCACCAAATTATTATACCTATACTGTTACTAAAATGGTTTCGTACGCAATCATGAATAACCCTACTATTAATATAATTCAAACTAAAACCAAACATACTATACAATAGGGACAAAAAAAAATTTGAACCACTTAAAACGTCAAAAATTTTTTAATCCGGTGACATTTACTATTAATACTGTAATAACATTAACTATGCTTACGTAGCCATTTATTTCAAAGATGATTTATTTAAACAAATAACTTCATAACTTAGCATAGCAATTTTTTTACATTGCATAATTCACGCAGATAATTTTTTCCCCTATAGTTATAGCATCTCTGTTTTTTTTGTACGTTAAAAATAGTAGGGTTATTAATGATTGAGTAGCAAAAAAAATTGTAGTTTGAGTATCAAATAATTAGGTGCAAGGTGGGGATTTGAAAACTTTTGAAAAAAAATCATGTAATTCAAAACTATGACTTTTTTATATATTGGTTTCTTGATTTAAAAAAATTAATTAACAAGGCTATCAATGGTTTTCGGCTTGACTTTGACTACTGGGACGGCCTGTATACAGAGCACTATTGTTAAATATTTTATTATTATCTGCCAAAATTTGCATCAATTTAAAAATTCTGTTTGATTTATATATCTAAGTTTATTTACATTATTTTAATGTAACTTAATTGTAACTAATGTGTCATGAAGTAGACAGTTACAATTAATTTTAACCTGAAACATTAAAACTTTATATTCCAGCAAGTACCTATTCCGTTTGAGAAGCCCACTAAAAAAAATGGACTTTCACAGATGATTGATAAAACAATCATAAGGGAGCATGTCGGCGCAGTGGTAAGGCACTGGAGCCACATTCTGGAGAATCCGGTTTTCACATTATGGTCTATTCATTCTGGTTTCGGCATTTCATGGCTTCCCGAAATTACTCCAGCCAAATATTGGCAAAGATCTTTGCAATATGAATTATGGCCGAGTCCTACACTAATATACCTATATTAATTATTTTGTTTTACAGAAAATACGTGTTTATATTAGTTTTAACTATGAAAATTCCTTGTAAAATACGTTTCAACGTTTTGAGATGACATAGGAATGGGCCATTTCCATATTCCTGTTTTTTTGATCGGAAATAATTCGCTTGAGTTTAAACATATATATTGTAACGGACGTGAGCAAGGCCGCGACACGTGCAGGTGCAGAGCTGGCTGGCGGCCGCCGCAATATGATATGCCACCGCGCGCGCCTGGAAGATAACAAGGATTGTCGCTTTCCCCCACCTTCCCACAACTCCCCGCGCGGTGCCCTGCCTTTGACACGTAACTGACACCTGACAGCTGGGAGTTGCGCGAGCCGCCGACACGTGTTTCGAGAGATTTCTGCCGTCGTGTCGGCGCGGAATGACGCGACTGGCCACAGCCGCACTCGCGAACTCGAGAAGGCGCCTGGGCTATATATATATATATATGCCTGGGACGCCGGCCTCGAGAGTTAGAGTGAGAGTTCAGTCAGGAGCCTTCCCGCGGCGGAGTCTCCGGGCGATAGTGCCGCGGGTGCGGCAGAGGGGCGAAGTCCTTGGACGAAGGTTCCAGGGCAGGGAGTGAGTTCAGTGAAGTCGGGAGCTTTCCCGCTGCGGAGTATCCGGGTGATAGAGCGGCGAAGTCCCTGGACGAAGGTTCCAGGGCGAAGAGTTCAGTTCCGGGTTATATTGTCGCGGGCGCGGCGGAGTTCCGAGCGAAGTTCCGAGCAAGGCGTCGAGCGGATCCTCGGCGAAGGCAAGTGCGTCGGCGGCGGCGGAGTGCGGCGACGGAGTCCTGCGGCGGAGACCCACGAGGGGTGCTGCGGCGAGAGTTGCGCCAGAGGTGCTGCCCAGCGAGGTGTGCGGTGTGTGAAAACGAGTGACTCGGGAAGCAACATTTTTAAATGCAATTGATTATTTGCCATTTTAGAATATCAATTGTACGTGACATAAGTAGTGGCCATCAATAAAACTGTGCGTTTGTAATAAAATTTTTAATTGGGCTATCTCTTTACGAACCCTGTAAATCGTAACAATATTTTCACCTATATATTTGAGCAACGTTTTACTGAAATGATTTTCTAGAAGTGAATACAGTGTCATACAAATATTTGCCAAAATTTTAGTCGAGCAATTACTGTTTTTATTTTTTTTTATTTGGAAATTTTTGGAAGATATTAATTTTTATACTACAGCGTACAGCGAGAGGGAATATTTAAGGGGGCGATAATTGAAACATTCAATTGATGTTGTTCAGGCAATTCGTTGAGTTATTTGTTTTGCGGATATTATCCTTATAGTAGTTATTTAGTTAAAATTACACACATAACTTTTACGGCTCAAGAATTAATCCCTTCAGTGTAAATTTTATTCCTCCCTTGTTATATAAATTATTAATTGATTTTTTTTGAATTAAGTACTTAATTTTTAAAAAAAACCTACTCTGGCTGGCATGTTGCAGAAATATTTATTAGAACAAACAACATACAAAAATAAGTTTAGGCGATATTTTTGACAGCCACGTGCATTGAATGCTTTTCAAAACTTGATTTGTTTTTTTAGATCTTGGGATACGAAGAGGAGGCGGAGGGATTTAAATCGGCATACAGAAATGTAATTTCAAAAAATAAAATCTTACAGTAGTGTCCATGGGTACCCTATTTTCTGTGCAATATTATAGATTACTTGTAATAAAACAATAAGTTATGAGTTTTATTTAGTTTTAAAGGCTACACCCAATAAATATTCAACCGATTTCAAATTTTCTTTCGCTTTTATACAGTTTCTTTATTCCAGGTGGACGTAACATTTGTTTTATTTTAAAAAAAGATGGTTCCGTAAGCTATAACAATGTTTTTACAAGATCCGGAGAGAAACGAACACATTAACTGCTTTCTTGGCTTACTCTAAACAAATCTTTACATATATAGCCATATATTTTCTCATTAATTTTGCGTATATAAGTTATTTGAATTGATATGTGGATGTAATAGCTAACCAAACGTGGCTTCGCGAATATTTCAGAATAGTGCTAATATTGTAAGGTCTATCATAAATATAAAATATTCTTAAGTAAAGAAAAAACATACAAGATAGGTGATATCAGGTCAGTATAAGTTCAATTCACCAAATTATGGTTACAATTTTTAAAGTGGTAATATATTAGCCTTCTTATTTTATTGAACGTTCCGTTTATCTTCTCACAGTATTAGGGAGCGAATTTTGAAAAAAAAAAAAAAAAAAACTTTGTTTTCAATGTACAGTGTGAAAATTTTCATAGTTTCATTGGATTTGGATCATGCATAGCCTGAATAATATCAAAACTTCGCTTGTTCTTTTAATATAATAATATATATAAATATACAGTAAATACACAGTAAAACACTCTCAACTTTACTTTTAAAAACGATTACCGCAATCTAATTTCTTAAGTTTTGTATTAGTGGACTCGTAGCCATTTTAGGATTAAATGACATAAATAAAAATCTTTTACCACTACCCTCCTTTTTATCGCTCTCCCGCTAAACATGCCACTATATATAGTATAGATATAATAGTTTTTTTTAATGTCAAATAAATGTATGTTCAAAGTCACACTTATTCCTATAGTCTCGCCTCTAATAGTTCAGAGCATTAACACTCAGAAACTTTTAGGTTAGCACTAGTTTGAATCCAATTTATTTTAAAAATGCAAAATTTAACATTTAAGTGGTATATAAATGTCCTGCGCCAGGCTTCAGGCTGAGGTGCCAGAAGCCGGGGTTCAGGCATTGAATTGTGACGACACGGTAGCCATATTGAATGACTTTGACCTTGAACTTTGTCATTAACCTTGGACATTGACCCTTGACCTTGAATGTTGTCATATTGATATCGAGCGCCTCAATTCCTGAATTTTACAATTATCTTAATGGTTGTAATCAGCATTTGTGACGTAATTTCCGCAATCCTGTTATAGTCTGCTGGAGGCCACCATAAAGAATTCTAATAATATTTCCTCCATCTTGGATCTGGTTTCAGAGCCACTTGTTCGATTCTGACATGTTCACCATTTTGTTATCGTCTGCTATAGGCTGCCATATTGGATTCCGACATCTTTGTTTCCTCTGTTTATTCCTAGAGAGCGCCAGCATAGCTTTGTCTCATCACATAAGGTCGAAATTCCATTACCTACCAGAGATGATATCGACATATTGAATTTAATTTTTATGCAAAATACATTGGAAATGCTGTGATTCGAACCAACACAGCTCTGAACTATAAACATACGCGTTTAACAGCTCGGCCATTGAGATACTTACCAGTCTGAAAATTAAATAAGGTATTGCAATTTTTTAATTTGAAGAAATAAAAGCATCGACTGTTTGAGACTGAGCCGCCATCTTGTTTTCAGTACTTGATACCAGGAGCGCTAGTGTCACTTTGTAGACATGCCGTTTGCTAGAGAGTGCTGCTTCCATCTTGTTTTCAATAATAGTTACTAGGAGCCCTAGTGACACTTAATACACACATCGTCTGCTAGAGTGTATTACCACCATATAAGTTTAATTTTTAACCCCTAGAGAGCAAATATAATTTATTACTACTGTGGCACCTGCCATCTTGACATTTGACCATCATCATGGAAATCGGTAATTATTTACTTATAAGTTCAGGAAAAATTCCAAAAATCATCCAATAAATCACTAATAAATTTACTGATTGAATCGATGGGTTCCTGTCCTTGGTTACATACTTGATCATTGCAAAAAATATTTTAGACAAAAAATACTTATTAAATAACTCAATTTCAAAATCATAAAAACGGTTTAAGTTCTTCATATACCAGCCTACTATTAGCCGATATGACAACCATCTTGGAAATTGGTATTTATTGACCTAGAAATTCGGAATAAATCCCAAAATTCATAAAAAAGTCAATTATTAAAATAATGATTGGCCCGATAGATTTCCATCTTTGGTTTTATTCTCGAATAACTAAGGCTTAAAATAAATTTTTAAATTCTTTTTTCCCGTTACCTTTTGAGGAGTTTATTAATCATACACTCTACGAAAAACAACACTAGACAAGATGTATGTCCGACGAAATAAATATGTTGTCACACTGACTATACATGGAAATCTATTTCTTTTTCGATATATGAAATACATTCAAACAAGTTCATGTACAATGCTATACATATAAGCAAAGTGTCTTTGGACCACGAGACCAGGTTATTAACAATGTCAGTCATATAGACCCGACATTTACGAACCTCAAGACCTTCTTCGTCGATATCAAATATAACATATTTCAAGCAGTCAAGACAAAGTCTTAGACCTAAAGTATCGATAAAATCAATTACAAGCAATTAGACCACTAAAAACATGTATTACAATATCCCTGAAACATGTTTTATCAAGACCAAGAGGTTTTGAACTAGTAAATATTCAGAGTTACTACAGTTTTGAGAACGCACATTTAACGAAACGACACACATTCAACAAAATAATAGAACACACAGTACACACACTGGAAATACAGTACACACAGTACACATATTTAACACACATTTAACACACAGTAAACACACTCAACACAAAGTACACACACAGTACACACACGGGACACACAGTACACACACACTGGACACACAGTGCACACACTTTACTTGTATTTGACAAAGAGGAAGCTTATTTGGACGAAAATTCGATGTGTGGTGATACAATCTCGTCACAGGATTACGAGCTCACCAATATGCGGTAGGCTCCAACTGCTCGAATGCTCCAACAGCTCCAACAGCTCTAACAGCTCCAAAACTCTAACAGCTCAAAAAGTGCTCCAATGCTCCAAGAGCACCAATTCTCCAAGAGCTCCAAAGCTCCAATTGTTCCAACTGCTCCAACTTCTCCAACTGCTCCAACTTCTCCAATTAATCCAAGTGCTTAAATTCCTCTAAGTGCTACAACTGCTCCATCTACATCTGGCTCCTACTTTTTTCAATTGTATTTTTTTATTGAACTTGGTAGAGATTCTAATAAAATATTGACGCTTGCTTCTAGAAGTTAACCCAAAAATTACGTTTACAGGAAAGCATATTCGAAAAAAGGAAGCGCATTTGGAAGTTTATTAAAATAAGAAAGAAGCACATTGAACGTAAAAGACGCACATTTTGGACAAAAATTAAACTTGGTAAAATACGATATCATCAGAGTGACTCTGTCCCAACAGTTGGATTTGATCCTGCAGTCTTGTCTACGTACATTTAACGTAAATGACGCACATTTAACGAAAAAAGTGTATTTGAACAAAAATTCTAAAAATAGGAAGCAAATGTAAAGAAAAGGAATTACATTTTCACGAATGTTCAACTCAGTAGGATACTATCGACAACTAACGATAGAAAATAATGCCTTCAAAAGTCATTGGCTCCAACAGTCATTGTCTCCAACTTTCATTGGCTCCAACGGACATTGGCTCCAACAGTCTTTGGCTCCAAAAATCATTGTCTACAACAGACATTGGCTCAAACAGTCTTTTGGAACCAAAATTCATTGGCTCCAACAGTCTTTTGTCATCATAAGTCATTGGCTCCAGCGGTCAGTGTCTCCAAAGGTCATTGGTTCCAACGGTCGTTGGTTCCAATAGTCTTTGGCTCCAACAGTCATTGGCTCTAACAGTCTTTGGCTCCAAAGTCATTGACTCCAGCTTTCTTTGGCTCCAGCTATATTACGCATAGCTGCTATTTGGCAACGAGACTACATAGGTAGCTACGCATATGCGATACTACAGGGCTAATAGGCTACAAGACTACAAGGCTGAATGACTACTAGGCTACAAGTCTACGAGTCTCTGAGACTACTTGGCTCTAACTGTCTTTGACTCCATTCAGCCGTTAATTTATCTCATGTAAAAGAACCTTTTTTTTGTAAGTAGCCCTCGATTCTTGCCACAGATGTTGCCACGTGTTGTGTTGAGGCAAAAATTATTTATTTATTTTAAGTGGGATGCTTTAGCTCACTATCGATCACAAAAGAAGGAAGGCTTCGCTGGACATCAAAGAGAAGGAAGTTCATCTTGCATTAGAGTGCTTCTCAGCTGTATTATGACATATTATTTGAATGTTTGAATTCCACCCGATGAAAAATATTTCTAGTGATAATTTGGTAGCAGTAATTCACTATTTAAAAGTATCTAAAAAAAAAAAGTGTGACTCTTTACGTAAAATTTTATTTTCGTGCAGATATATATTTTTTAGATATAACCAGAAGTACTCGCCGAATATTAGCAGAAGTCTATACAGGAATAACGAGAACACGAAGAATTTTGTTAAAATACTGGCAGGAATAATCAGGAGCACACGGAGAAAACTAACACACGTTTTCCTTAATGTCAGAAAATCACAGGAAAAAATAAAATAATAATAAAAAATATATATAATGTGAATAATAAAAATTAATAAAAAATTACAAAAAATAATTGCCTGTACTGTAACTCTATCCTTGCTCAGCAAAGAAGTAGTTCGCGGGCTGGCAAAAGCTATATTTTAAAATTGTATTTTTTTTTATTATTATTTTGGCTGCTCAAGTGTGAAAACGTATCAATTGGGTACCGTGAGATTCGTCAATCTTTTGGTTGAGGGTTTCTGATTGGCCCAGAGACTTCCAGACGAGTTGTGAACCAATTGCAGGAGCAGCACAAAGTTATTTATGATTGGATTATAGCCTATCGCGAAATGAATCAGCGAATTTTTCTGGTCTCTAATAATTAGCTTTATTAATTTGGAGGCAGTCTAGAGTTCATATGCCTGTAAGCTTTATTGACACTTGTCATTGGGTGACAGGGTATTGGACACGCCCTGAAAGGAATATATGTAAAACATCCGAATTTATCATGTGGAAGCTGGGCAGTAGCCAATGCACACGGACATTCAGTCTAACCTGAAACAAAAAATAATTAGACTTCACAGTCGTTTCGTACTCGGCAAAATACCTCATTCTCATTGGCTACTGACTTATAAAACGTATCAACTGAGTGGTTAACCACAGTTATATCTTGCTTGGGAAAACAGCTTAAAGAACTTTACGTATTGAAATTAACACATATTTGAACATAACCAATTTGGCATTAGATCACTTGGCATCCAGATGCTTCCACTGAGATTCGAACCCGTATTTCATAATATCATTCGAGTATTTTTCTCCTTAATCAATAAAAAGTACCCTCAGCACAGAGCGGGTTCGTGTTCGGGACACAAACCCGCAAACGAGCATTAATCAATTTTAAACTTAGCCCTATTTTATAGTAAAAAGACTTCAAGACCAGTTGTGTGTTTAAACACAGTGTCATCGTCTCATGATCAGTTGGGTGTCTTTCAGGGACATGTCTACTGTCGGCGCACCAATCACTTCCCAATTTCTTGCTGAAGCAAACGTTTCTTGAATGGCCCGCCCAAAATTAACAATGGCTGCTCTTGCGGACGACCGCCATGGTATATTCGACCGTGCCGACATCTATTATTGCAGCCAAATAGGCGTAGAGGTTTTTTTTTCGCGAAAAATAGAGCTTTCCCCTATTTATAGTTAGAGACCGGAAAAATTCGCGAATTCATTTCGCGATAGGCTAAAATACAATTAGTTATACCTCATTGCTGCCTCTGTTATTGGCTCACAACTCACCTGGATGACTCTGGGCCAACGAGAAACACCCGACCAAAGCTTTATCGAATCACAGGCTGCTACGTTGGAACGTCTAACAAGATGGCAGCCAATGAATGGGTGACATTTGACCGAGTGTATGTAGAACTATGGAGTTCATCCTGCAGGTCATTGAACCCGCGAATTTTTCCGGTCCCTGTTTATAGTTAATCAGCTTACTTAATTTAATAACCACCTCAACCTAATTCTCGCTGATTCACAAAAAGAGGTAGTAGGAGGGATTCCGTGGTCTATAATTCTTCGCAGGCCTCTGGTTCGAAGCCCACTTTTGGCAGTCGAACCACGAGGCCCGCACAGGACATGACAACACATAGAGACCGGAAAAATTCGCGAATTCATTTCGCGATAGGCTAAAATACAAATCGTTATACCTCAGTGCTGCCTCTGCTATTGGTTCACAACTCACCTGGGTGACTCTGGGCCAATGAGAAACACCCAACCAAAGCTTTATCGAATCACAGGCTGCTACGCTGGAACGTCTCACATGACAGCAGCCAATGAGTGGGTGGCATTTGACCGAGTGTACGTAGAACTATGGAGTTCATTCTAGAGGTCATTGAACCCACGAATTTTTCCGGTCTCTAACAATACAGGTTGCAGTTTCAATGACCTCTATGATAGACTTCACAGTCCTCTACATATTCTGGCAAATATCATCTGTTAATTGGCTGCCAACTGGTGAGTCGTTTCATCTTGGTAATCTCTGATTCGATACTTCTTTAGTCGAGCATTTCTCATTGACCAGGAGTATTCCCTATAAACTGTGTTGTGATAATAGCGGAAGCATATTTCAAGTAAAGATACTTGAAGTCTATCCTATGACGAAATGAATCTGCGATTTTTTTCCAGTCCCTACCTATAACTTTGTGTTTGCTATGTTCTTTGTTGGTGTTCTCAGTGGCCTTCCTAATCAAATGGTGTAAATGTATTTTGATAATAGCCTATCGTGAAATGAATCCAAAATTGTTTCTGGTCTCTAACTGCAATAAGAAGAGACCGGAAAAATTCGTGAATTCATTTCGCGATAGGATAAAATACAAATAGTTTTACCTCAGTGCTGCCTCTGCTATTGGCTCACAACTCACCTGGATGACGCTGGGCCAACTAAAAACACCCAACCAACGCTTTATCGAATCACAGGCTGCTACGCTGGGACGTCTCACAAGACAGCAGCCAATGAGTGGGTGGCATTTGACCGAGTGTATGTAGAACTATGGAGTTCATCCTGCAGGTCATTGAACCCGCGAATTTATCTGGTCCCTAGAAATAAACGACGCCGCGCCTAAAATGGCGGCGTCCATATCGCACGAGGTCCGGTCCACTCGCGGACGATGTCAGAGCTGTCGAAGGCGTGCGCTCATATGGAGACGGGCGCTTTTGTTTCGATTCTGCGCGCCTCTTATCCCCCGGCCAATTATGTTTGTTTATGGGAGCAGGACTCTAATAACACCCCCCTTCCCTTGGCCCCCTCCCTTGTGTGGAACCCCTCCCCCCCCCCCCCCCCCGGACATCGCCCACATCACACTCTCGACTCGGCCTCGGTTTGAGGAAACTGCGCGCGGTACGCTCGCTGCCCTGTGCAAGTGGACCCCACACCACTGTACAGTTCTGTGCAAAAGAGAACACACACCCTTGTCCAGACAGCCTCTCGCACACAAGCCACGCCTGACAAACGAGCGGACGGACGCATGACTGTTTGACTTCTAGAAAAAAAAAGGATGTTGGTACAGGAATAAGCTTGCAAAAACAACCCCGCATCTAGCATGGGGTAAAGGGGAGAAGTGAATTTGAATGTTTGTCAGAAATGGACACACAGTGTTCATGTTCCGTCATAATTCGTTCCATCATCGGTAGAGTCCGAAAAAAAAATTGGCTGATTCATTTCGCGATAGGCAAGAATAAAAACACGTTCAACCTAATACTGCTTTTGCGATTGGGCCACAGTTTTTCTGAAAGGCTATGAGTAGAGACCTGTAAAATTCGCGGTTTCAAATTCCTAAAGGATAGACTCCATGATCCTCTATGCACTCGAGGAAATTACATCTGCTGATTGGTTACCGACTCGTAACACCTGTTGACTAGAATGATCGTGATTCGCTAATTCTTCTGTTAAAGATTTTTCGTTGGCCCAGAGCCCTTCAGATAAACTGTGGCCCAATCACTGAAGCAAAATAATGTCAAAAGTATTTGGACTCTATTCTATCGCGAAATGAATTCGCAAATTTTACATGTCTCTAGCTATGCGTCAATAAAGAAGTATAATCACTGGCATCCTTGTTGATAGTTCTCTCAAGTTACTGGCCAATGAGCCGGTGGTTTTTGTCCGAGCATGTGGATAATTCTAAAGTCTATCCGAGAAGCCACTGAAAACACTGATTTTTCCAGTCTCTAGAAATTGGTAGCGTACGGAAAAATTCGCGGATTCATTTCGCGGATTCGGCTAGGATTGGAATATTGATTCCATTGTGCTGTGTCTGCTTTTGGCAGAATGATTATGAGGAGTTCTGCTGACCAACCAGGGATCCTCACCCTGAGAGGTACCGAATCATAGACTAACCAGTGAAGACGTCTCACAAATCACCAGTCAATGAGCTTGTGACTTTTGCTCGAATGTGGAGAAGTCTTTGGAGTCTATCCTGCATATCATTGAACCCGCATATTTTTCTAGTCCCTTATTGTTAACCGCGGTTAATCACTGATTCATCGCGAATTCATTTCGCTTTATGCTAGAATCCAAACACACGTACCTTAATATTGCTTCTGTGATTGGCTCACAGATTTTTTGAAGAATTCTGAACCAATGGAAAGCCTTCAACCGAAAGCCTCCCATTTCTAGAGACCTGCAAAATTCACGGATTCATTCGGTGATAGGCTAGAATTCAAACACATATACCTCTTAGATAATTCTGCTATTGGCTTACTGTTCATTTGGACGAATCTCAACCAGTTATAAACCCTCAACCAAAGAAGGATCGAATCATTCACAAACCTGCTGAGACGACATACAAGTCGGCAGCCAATCAACTTGCATTGTTTGCCCGAGTGTACAGGGGTATGTGCAGTCTATCCTGAAGGCCATCGAAACCGCGAATTTTGCAGGTCTCTACCCATTTCACAGGTCTCACAAATCAGTAGCCAATGAGAAGTTAAATGGTGGCATTTTCCCGAATATATATAGGATTGTGGAGACCATCCTTGAGGTAATTGAAATTGCTAATTTTTCCAGTCTCCGACCATAGGTCATGGCTAGAGATAATGGCTCATTTATAGGTACTTCTAATATGCTTCCGCTATTGGTAAATAAAAAAACCTCAACTAAAGAAGTATATAATAACAGAGACCATGTTGAAAAATCTCACCAGTTAATAGCCAATCAACAGATGGCATTTGCCTTAGTATGTAGAGGAATTTGGAGTCTATCCTTGAGACAGAATACAATCTCTTCGACATACACCATTGCATTTATGCACTTTTTGTGATGGTAAAAATTCATAAATGCAAAATAAGATATAACAATTGAAAACCTAAAAGCATTTAAAATAAGCCTAAATCAGCTGATGTCAAACAGATAAACCCAACGATTAACCTAAACATGTAATAGGGACTACACAACGACGACAGAACAGACGAACACATTGAAACAGACAGGACAATAATTCAGTGGAAGTAATTTAGCCATTAAATATAATAACAGCACAGACGAACACAGTATGCTAACAACGACAAGATAGTTTCAACAATAACAGTAAACGCAGCCAGACAACAAAACCTGGACAACGCAGCGAATATACGAAAACAACGGTGATGATAAACATTCATTATGAACAATAGAACGATGGTAACACAGTTTTTTCCTATAACTTTGGGTTTATCTACATTGCATGAACCATTTTAAGAACTTTTATATCCTCAAGATAATGAAAAATGCGATTTTGTCGTCCCTAGTTATCACATAAAAGTCCTACAAGTATTCTTCATTATGAAAGTCACGACACCTTAAATAAGAATAATGATGAGAAAACGAAATAAGCAACTTAGCGTGTGTGATTGAGGCGGGATGATTAGTGCGACACTCGCTGATATTTTTAGCGCGGTGTCGCCTCTAAGAGCAAGGCTGAGGACGCGCGCAGTCTTCTCGTCGTGCGTTCGGCAACTATGGAATTTGAGTTGTAACCATAACACTATATGAATATAATGTTGTAATGAAAGTTCATCTAGTGTTTTCGAGAAACTGTGCCGGATGTTACATGCCTGAAAACTATTCTGAATAAACGCTTTTTAGCCGTTTTCACTCTTCTAAAACTACGGTTTGTAAACTGACTCCACTCGGATATCCTGAGATGTTTTCATATCATGTGGTTCTTTTACTGGAGCCCTAAGACACCGCGTGTGTGCCTGGGTAGGCGGGGTCTTGAGGGGCCCGCCTCGTCAGGGGTGTGTATGTGTGTTGGCGAGGCGCTCGCTGGTGCTTCTAGCGCGGTGTCGCCTCTGGACTGGCGCGCAGTCTTCTCGTCGTCACAGGATTATTGTAAAATTTCAGCAGTGACTGTAACATTATATGGCCGAGAAATGAAGATAAATGTGTGGTGCAAGTCCCTTATGTGCTTTCAAGAATCTGTACTGGTTGTTTTACGTCTAAAAATTACTCTGAAAACATGCTTTTCAGCCATTTTAATTCTTCTAAAAATACAGTTTAAAAACTTAATCCGAAATTAAAAGTACTCTTCGGTCCTCAGCGAACTATAATATCCTTTTCGTAAGCAGACCCTACTCGGATATCTTGAGTAGTTTTGAAATCGCGTTGTTTTTCCTGAAGCTCTGCGCACCGCGTGTGTGCCCGGGTGGGCGGGGGCCCTTAACCCGCTCTTCCGCGACGCACCTCTCACCCCCCCCCCCCCCAGGGTCACTCCTCTAGCCTCGAGGGGGTCCGGTTGGCCAGTTTCCCGGGCCGACACGAGGGTAATTAGAGCCGTGTTTTTCATTATATGCAAATATCGCCGCGGGTTGGAATTCGGTGCTAAGAGGATAAGCAGCCCCACGTAGTCAGTTCCTTTGAAAAATAAGACGTATTAAGCCCGCTTTAATCGCCATCTCTAGATACCTCTCCCCCATTCCCTTTCTCTACACCCTCTGTCCGCTCCAGAGACCCGAAGGGCAGGGGCCAAAGAAAAATATGGAGGAGGGGGGAAGTATTTTTTAAATGATACCTCTTGCTGTCGATATTTAAGATCTTTAACGTGTTTCTCCCCTGCGGTTAATACAGCTGCAATTAATATCGACTCTCGTCATCTTTTGAGTTTTTAACGAAATGCTTGCGGGTTAAAAAAAAAGTTTGGGGGAGGGGGGGAATAAAAATTTACACTCGCTCCTGCGTCCATAAATATGTATCGAGGCCGGTTGCGACACTCGGGAACTCCAAGTGTTGCACCCAAAATGGATGTTCTAATTCATATTTTTTTTAATTAGAGGCAGTTTTTGGCCTTATTACCAACGAACAGTTTTAAAAAGCAGAATTTTTTTTTTCGTCGCGTGTAATTAGCTCTAATTTTCTGGCCGATCTAACCACGAAGGCAGTCCCGTCAGTGAAACTAAAGACGCGCGGTTCGTAATTGGAAGTTGAAAGCTTACCTACGCCCAAACGCCGTACAGGGACTGGCATCGCGCGCTTGTAAAGAACATATTGGCCTACACATTATATATATATTCTTGTAAATAAGACATAAATAATCATGAAAAATTATAACTATTTGTAAATTTGTACGTTCATATGAAACCGACTGAATCGCTTCAAAAATGTATTCGCAGTAATACTGGGTTCAGATTCTTGCCCAGATATCTTGCTTGTATTAACTGCGCACATTAATATCTCCAGTAAAACCAAATAAAGCCCAATTGTTGTATATTCGATTATATTTTTAATGGTATAAGTATTTACGCATGCATAAAGTATCAAGCAAAAACGTATTTCATATATATAGAGACTGGAAAAATTCGCAGTTTCGATGGCCCTCAGGATAGACTGTACACTCGGGCAAATAACGCAAGTTCATTGGCTGCTGACTTGTAAGTCGTCTCAGTTGGTTTGTCTGTGATTAGATCCTTCTTTGGTTGAAGGTTTATAATTGGTTGAGATGCGTCCAGATGAACAGTAAGCCAATAGCAAAATCATCTAAGAGATATATGTATTTGAATTCTAGCATATCGCCTAATGAATCCGCGAATTTTTCCGGTCTTTACATATATGCAAAAAAAATTCATTACAATGTGTTGTAAAATTTTGTAATATTTGTCTTGTAGTTTTAAACTATTTATTGGCCACTAGTTTTATAAATAAATATGAATATATATATATATATATATATATATATATATATATATATAAAGGATGTTGGTATGTATGACAACGATAAACACCGACACCGTTTGACTGATCGCCGTGAAAAATGGCACATCGAAGTGTTTTTTCATGAGAAAGGTTTATATGATACCAATTTTTTCTACTTGCCGCTAGATGGCGCTGCAGCGTATCAACTTCTAAGCCATTCAACCGATCGCCATGGATAAACAAAAAATCATTGGTCATAGGCATACAACAGCAATTATATGTCATTTCTCTATGTTCACCACACTGCCATATAGCGCTATTAATTTTGCTTTAATAAACGTACATTATATCACTCTATGTTCAACCCGAGCAACGCCAGGTACTGCGGCTATTATATTATAAAAGTTCAACAAAAATATTTGTTGGATGCGCCTAGATATTCTGGTTAGACTTCAATATACTGCGCAGTTGGTCCTTCGAATTATGCGTGCCAGAACCCCTATTTCCTAATACGAACTTCCGTTTTGGCAAATGTCCCCAAATTGCAGGTCATGATTGGAGGAGAGACAGAAAAATTCTCAGCTATGTCTGGGGTCAATCTAGAACTCTATTTCTCTAGTAAATTTTACTAGTACTTGCGTTTACTGATGGAGATGTCATGGTGAAATGAAAAAAATTACGGGTTCATTTTACGATATTTCAAAAACCAAACACGCAGAACATTTACTGCCTCTGTCAGGACATATTTTATTAAAATGACGGGCTAATAAAAAACGCTAAAAATTTATAAGCATCAAAGCACCAATTAATAGAGACCGGAGAAATTCGTGGATTCATTAGGCGATAGGCTACAATTAAAATACATATACCTCTTAGATGATTTTGCTATTGGCTTACTGTTCATCTGGACACATCACAACCAGTTATAAATACTCAACCAAAGAAGGATAGAATCACAGACAAACCAGCTCAGACGACTTACAAGTCAGAAGCCAATGAACTTGCGTTATTTTCCCGAGTGTACAGGGGAATGTGCAGTATATCCTGAAGGCCATTGAAACCGCGAATTTTTCCGGTCTCTACCAATTAACAGGTCTCACAATTCAGTAAACAATGATCCGGTAATTTTGGCCCATTGCATAGGGGTATATATTAGAGGTAATTAAATTAGATCATTTTTCTAGTCACAAGTGAATCAACTTGAGTAAAAAGCCAACAAAACTGTTCAAAAATTGGTCTAAAAGGAAACAGTGACCTAAATGAAGTGCCAGAAAAAGAAGTAGGGCAAGTGTACCGAATATGAGACCCCTTTTTTAAAATATTTATATTTTGTTATTAAAACCACTATTGGTAGATTTATTTATCTTATATGATATATTATGTAATGCACTTTTACTTCAAAACAGGATTGAGCACTTGTATTAATACAGAAAATAATTAAACTAAGAAATAAAAAAAATGCGAAATTTTGTGAAAACAAAAATGTGTTCCTAATATGAGACACCCCCTACATTATGATAAAAATTCCATATTTGATATCATTTAGTCACTTTTTGCACTTTTGTTTGTTACACATAGGACACACAAAACATGGATCAGCTCCGCAATCTTCATGAGCGCACCCATAGCACTTGAGGCACTGCCGCCATTTCTCGCCATGTTTGTCCTCTGAGAAAAGGCAGCCGCATAACAAACACTCTGCATCCATCACTTTCAGATCCATCACTTTCATTTGAACTGTCATGCAGCGAAATATTTTCGTCACTGGAGTCCTCAGAATCTACAGCGATGAATGATTTGGTAGTAATCCTTAATTTGTCCGTGTTGCGAGATCTGTTTTGTGTAGGTCTAGCTTTGTTTCCTTTCTGTTTACCAAGAACCAATTTCTTACGAGCTTCAGCCTTTTTCTTTCTTGCGACATTTTCATCTAAGCTTGTTTTGTATGGCGATGATGTGATAACATTAGCACTGCCACATCTACTGGATGTTTCTTTTGAAGGAAAATTTGGTAGTGGTGAAATATCCACAGGTCTGATAAAGGGCCTAACTACACTGCTGCAACATGGCTGATCTGTCTGCATCGAAGTTTCTCTTGGGTGGCTCTGGTCTTCTCTACAAATGGCTGTATCTGAATTCTCTTGAGCTCCATTTTCTTCTCTAGTTTCTTGGCCATTTAATGATTTAGAGAAAGCACCAAATTCATAATCACGAAATATGTTTCGGTTAAATGGAAACAGGCCTGTTTTATTAAAAGAATTAACAGATATTTCCATTGTTGCTGCTCTTTGGTATGCAGCACTGAAAAGTTTAGCCACTGTAAAGTTTGTAACCACATGATTTGGGTTTCGGCACAGCCAGTCTTCTACTTCTTGAGCATAAGATGTCTTGAGAGGTAACATAAAACCTACGTCCAACGGCTGCATCTTATGAGATGAGTGTGGAGGTAAGCAGATGATCGAAACGTGGCTTTCCATGGCCTTCTCAGCAGGGCCTACATATCTAACTATGTTCTACCACAAATTTTAAGATATTTTATATATAATTAAACTTATTAGTTACTGTTCTTACAGCGACAGTATTATTTTTAATCTAAATCACCTAATATGAGACCCTTACTCCTAATATGAGACCCTATCTCAAATTAGGACACGTAAGTGGTCTCATATTAGGCACCTTGTCATGGCCGCTACAAAACACATCAACAAGGCTGAAATTTTAAACTGCCATAGTTCCTTATTTATACACATGGAAGCTTACTTCACTGCTCATAAGAAAGTATGAATGGATAATTAATATAAACGTACCTCTATGTTGATAATAAAGCTGCAAGATGCCACTCACGAAAACTCAAAATGAAGAAAATCGTATAAACTGTTATTCTGGATCTCGCGCGCATCAGATAAATGTCTCACTCTATCCGTGGTCGGGAAATGGAGGCTGCTAGTAGTTCCAAGAGCAGCTGATAGGTAGTAGCTCTTACTTATCAAGATAACCAAGGGTCTCATATTAAGGCCGGGTCTCATATTTGGGTCACCTACCTTGCATAATGTGTGCTTAATAACTAGGGCCTTGGAAAAAGTTCGCGGATCTAATGACCTCCAGGATAGACTCCACTTACGAAAACATCACATGCTCATCGGTTGCTCACATGTGAGAACGTATCAACTGTGTAGCTGGTTTCTGATTGGCCCAGACGAACTGTGAGCGGATAAAAGTTATGTATGTTATGATTCTAGACTAACACGAAACGAATCAGCGAATTTTCCCAGTCCTCACTAATAACCAGAGACAAGCATATTTCGCGAAAAAAAAAATCTGCAACCCTATTAGACTGTAACTAGTTATACCCGCACCAGCGCTTTCTCCCTTGGGATTGGCGGCCGTCTGCAAGAGAAGTCGTTGCCTTATTTGACCGAGCCACTCAGGACGCGTTTGTTTCCGCACTGAATCGCCGTGATCGGTGCGCTGACAGTGTGGATGTGCCTGAAAGAAACTCACCAATTTCTAGGGGCATGCATTTTTCGCGAAAAGATTTCGAGGTTAGTTAAAAGTTAATACACTGTAGCATTGTCTGCGTCTCGTGATTGGGTGAGTTTCTTTAAGGTACATGTCTACTGTCAGCACACTATTCACAGTAATACAGTACGGTAGCATATGCGTCCTGAGTGGCTCGGTCAAATAAGGCCATGGCTTTTCTTGAAGTCGGCCGCCAATCACAAGGAATAATCCGCTGGCGCGTGCATAAAATATTGCAGTCTCTCGAGCGTTCAGAACGTTTTTCGCAAAAAATACCTGCCCCTACCAATTACGAAACACAGACGATGCTACAGTGTTTTAAGTTTCAGCTAGTCTCGGAATCTTTTCTCGACATACGCATGCCCCTACTGATAGCCAGGGCCATGAAATTTTCGCGAAAAGATTTTCCGACCAGCTGTGTGTTAAAACTCTGTAGCATTTTCTGTCTCTCGTGGTTGGCTGGGTTTATTCCAAGTGCATGTCTACTGTCGGTGCACCAATCACAGCCATCCAGTGCGGAAGCAAACTCGTCCTGAATGGCCCGGCCAGACAGGGCGATGTCTTCTCTCGCAGACCGCAGCCAATCACAAGGGAGCAATCGCTAGAGAGGGCATACCTTGTTGCAGTCTAACGAGCGAGAAGATTATTTCGTGACAAATGCATGCCCCTACTGATAGCAAGTCCAACCGCCCTGAGAGTAGTCGGGTAGGGCGGAGATCCCTGTAGACCGACACTCCACATACCAGTGGCCTTCATGTCGTTGTCGCCACTCTGACCAGCTGCGGTGACGCCTTGGTAATAGTTGGGCTAGAGAAGAGCAGGGTGGGGGGGACTGGGGAAGATAAGTGGCTGTATAATTACAGCAAGGCTAATTATTGACCATCCGATGGGTAATTTTCCGTAATCATTGCGCGCCATATCAGGCGAAGATTACTTCGAGTTTATAGATCTTATGCTGATCACTGTTTCTCTTTTTTTTTCGCCCCTCCCCCCTGTGGCTACATTACTGTCTTTGGCGGGAGTGAAGTTAAAAAAAAAAAAAAAACCTGCTGCTTCGTCACACATCCACTCCGCTTTACGACTCTCGCAGTGTGGTTTCCAAGGTGGGGTCTCTTCGGACGGCGGCCCGGGGCGGTGTAACAAGTCGTTGAATTTGTTTCAGCGGCCTCGGCGCCTTTGTGCCTTAACGTTATTACGCCCCCCGGCGCGCGAGCCGCGCCTGGACTGCAATATCCTGGGCGATGGGGGCGAGATACACACGGCTTAGATCAGTCATAACTTAGAATTCTAAAAGATTCACGTAACTTAGAACTCTCGTAAGTTAGAACGATCATAAATTAAAATCACACAAAGCACAAATACGCAACTTAGAAACTTCATAAATTAGATAATTATAACTTAGAACTTTAATAACTTATAAACACACAACTTAGAACATTCATAGCTTAGAAACACAACTTAGAAAACACAACGCCGGACCGCTTAACGTAGAAATGTCGTACCTTAGACAATCATAACTTATAACTATCACAACTTATAAACACACAACTAATAAACATATAACTTAGAAACAAATAACGCCGGAACCTCACAACTCAGAATCGTCATAACTAGGGGCATGCATATTTCGCGAAAAGATTTCGAGAATAGCTTAAAGTTAAAATACCATAGATCGTCTCTGTTCCGTGATTGGATGAGTTTCTTTCAGGGTACATGTCGATTGTTACAACACCAATCACAATAATTCAGTGCAGAAGCAAAGCCATCCTGAGTGGCTTGGTCAAACAAGGCAACGACTTTTCTCGCAGACAGCCTCCAGTAGAAACCGCTGGTGTGGGTATATACCTTGTTGAAGTCTAATAGGCGTTCGGATTTTTTCGCGTAAATTGGCTGCCCCTAGTTATTACTAACAAATTGTCCTCTATACACTTACGAAAATGTCACACGTGAAAAAGTATCTGATTGGTTCAGAGATTTCCAGACGAAATTTGAGCCAATTTCAGGAACCCAAAATGATATAAATTAATATTCTACCCTAACGCGAAATCAGTACACAAATATTATCAGGTCTCTAGATATGAGTAGGAACAATCGTGGTTTCAATGACCTCTAGGATAGACTCCCCAATTCTCTAGGTAATTACGCAAATGCCACCTTCTCATTAGCTACTGACTTGTAAGGCCTGTAAAATGGGTTGCTTGTGATTCGTTACTTTATTTGTCCAATTTTTTCATTGGTTAAGATTTCTTCAGATAAACTGTGGTCCTATCACTAGAGACCTGAAAAAATCGCCGATTCAATTCGCGATATGCTAAAATTCAAAAGGTTATACACCAATGCTGCTTCTGCCATTGGCTCACAACTCATCTTCAGGACTCTGGGCCAATACGAAACACTCAACCAAATCTGTAACGAATCACAGGCTACTACGTTGGGTCACACGACAGCAATCAATGAGTGGGTAACATTTGACCGAGTATACATAGAGCTGTAGAGTTCATCCTAGCGGTCATTGAACCCGCGAATTTTTCCGGTCCCTACCTATCACTGAAGCAGTAGTATCAGTATAAGTAGCATTTGTAGCAATGCCGGAAGTAGTAGTAGAAGAAATATTAGCAGCAGTTGCAGTATCAGCCGTTGTAGCGTCAGTAGCAGCTGTTGTAGCAGCAATGAAAAATTTCGCGGCTTCATTACTTCTAGGATGTACTCCGAAATCCTGTCAGTACTAGGGCAAACGCCTGCTGACTGGCCACTGTATTATGAGACTGGCTGACATTTGATTCGATACTTATTTCATTGGCTCATTGGTCCAATCACATAATCAGGGAAAATGTAAACGGGTTTGGCTTCTAATACATCTGTAAATTAATTCGAAAATTATTTCAGTTTCTACTAACGTATAAATGTTTGCAGTCTACCGTGAGACCAAAAGGATCCGCGAATAGACCAGGTCTTAAGTTAAGACATAAAAAATGAGTTTAATACAAGAAGGTGTCTCTGTGTTGGTATTTCCTATTTAATTGCGTGGAATATTGTGTGACTAAGAAGAATAAGCGTGACCTACCCATAAAAATACACGTGACGAATCCCACCTCCACGCGGAATAATTGCGTGCAAATTGCTCGAACAACCAAGCCACGCCCGTAACGGGCTTCCAAGAAAGACTCTCGACCTTGGACTCAGCAGAGGTGTGGTTAGTGACACGTACTGATCTGTACATCCGTGTCAGAGGCCCGTGTGTGGGCGATGAACACACTCCTCACGGCACGCAACACACGTGTGGGAAACACACACACCTTCCCGGGGCCCACTGACCACGGACCTATATCTAGGGACGGGAAAAATTCGCGGGTTCAATGACCTCCAGGATAGACTCCAATATCCTCTACACACTCGGGCAAATGCCAACTGTTCATTGGCTGCTGACTTGTGATTCGTCTCGACTGGGTGGCCTGTAATTCGACACTTCTATGAGTGAAGGTCTCTAATTGGTCCTCAGTCCTCCAGATTAACAATGAACCAATGACAGAAGCAGCACTAAGGTATTATTAGAATGGTAGCATAACACGAAATGAACCCGCGAATTTTTCTGGTCTCTACATATATCTAGGGACGGGAAAAATTGCGGTTTAAATTACCTCTAGGATAGATTTTACAATCCTTTACATACTTGGGTGAACGCCACCGGCTCACTGGCTACAGACTTGTGAGACCTGTCAACTTGGATGCTTGCGATTCTATACTTCTTTGGTTGAAGGTTTCCCATTGGCTCAGAATCCTTCAGATAAACTGTGAGCCTATCGTAGAAGGAATATGAAGCTACTTGTGTTTGGATTCTAGCATTACGCGATGTAAATCCGCAAAACATTCCGTTCCCTACCTATATCAAGGAACCGGAAAAATTTGCGGGTTCAATGACCTCTAGGATGAACTCCACAGTTCTACGTACACTCGGTCAAATGTCACCCACTCATTGGCTTCTGTATTGTGAGACGTTCCAGCGTAGCAGCCAGTGATTCGATAAAGCTTTGGTTGGGTGTTTCTCATTGGCCCAGAGTCACCCAGGTGAGCTGTGAACCAATAACAAAGGCAGCACTGTGGTATAAATATTTGTATTTTAGCCTATCGCGAAATGAATTCGCGAATTTTTCCGGTCTCTACTTATACGTAATGCTTCCCCCAACCCCTATTTTCAGCTGTGAAAGCCGTTAGGCGAAGTGTTTGTATCGCGTCCGCGTGCCGCTCTCGCGACGCTGTGACGTGCCCCCTGCTGGGGGGGGGGGGGGGGGGTTGGAAAGGTGGTGGGGGAAGGGGCACCCCCTCTCCCCTCGGGGCAACGGGCCCAGGACTATTAGCCCGGCTACAGTAGATCACCGGGGCCCCATCCCGGCTCGAACCCGCCTGTCCCCAGTAATTACACATGTACCACTTTGAAATATGTCGGGACTCAACATGTGATTTTGATTCGTCCGGATAATGACGCCGGTGGTGGAACGCGAGCAAAAGAGGCGCGCTGCGTCGGAGCGTACCCGAGAGCTTGGCCCGGCACCTCCTGGGGGGGGGGGGGGGGAGCCGGCCGGCTTAGCGCGGTCCACCGTAGGAGAGACCGCGTGGCGAGCATGTAGGTCTCGTCACAACGCACGCGTCCGTCACGCCATTCTCTCGTCATCCGGCGTGGCTTGGGCTTTACGCATAGTGAAAAGGCTTTGTTCAGTGGGTCGATGGTACACTGTAAACATGTTGTTCTTTTCACAAGGAAAATCCTTGGGAACTAAACTGCAAGGTAGAGCTTTGTAAAATTGAAAATGATACAAAGCTATGCCTGAAAATTTCAAAATTGATATCGTTGGCAACTGTGTTTCTAAGGACTATCCTTACAAAACCTTTTCTTATGTCAGTCCAAAGTCACAAATATATAATATTACTAAGTTATAATGAATGGAATTAAAGATTTTATCCATAAATTACACAAAGTATTTAACAAGCAATATTTTTTGTTAAATTATTTGAACTATAAACCCAAAAAAATTCTAGGATTCATTCGTTGTCAGGATAAAACAAAATCCTATTTTAACTTCACCCTTACATGCTTTCATATTGGTTGATTTCTTACTGTAAATCCTCAACTTCTTTGCAGTTGATCGATGTGATGAGGTCTCTGTACTGCTAGCTGATAGTTCATAGGCCCACAGTCGTAAAGGGTAGTGATTGGAAAAACTGTGATACAAACACCCAGTTTGCAGTCTATCTTGCAACCAAAATAATCCACGAAATTTTCAGTTTTTCTACTTAGAACATTTTTTGTTTGTATAAAGTGACAAGTGTTATAATTATAGCTTATCGCGAAATGAATCCACGCATTTTTTTCGATCTCTAGTCCGCGAGGTTTTTCTATGCTATGACTTACAGGCGAGTCACAAAATGACAGCACGTGGGCGGGTCACCACAAGTGCATCCTTACGAAAATTCTTCCCGCCACTTAACATGCGTGTTGACCGTGAGCTCTTCTCCACGCAAAGATCGATGGCCTTCAAATAAACCATTGTTATACCGATCTATCATAACTTGCTAAGGACAGGCGAAGTGTGGAATTAAAACCTGTTAACTGACCTAAAGGCTTTTCGCTGTTTAATAATCATGGCCCCATCAGGAGAAAAATCGGTCAACAGCTAGCCGAAGGTGTTTGTTAGGGATTTTTGGTGTGAATAACGCTTAGGTTCACCTTGTCTCAAACTGACACGTGACGACAAAATCCTACTTGGAAAACATGGTCTTAGATATAATGATAAAAATTATCAAATTGAATCTACGAAGAACAATGTTTAAAAAATATTCAGGATTATTTGTCAAATTACCGATATCTTAGTAAATTTACGGATTATAATTTTACTTCATTTGTAGAGACGTGGGAATTTCGTGGATTAATCAGATGTCACAGTTACCTGTGCTTTCCTATTGGCTGATTCCTTACCGTAGAAACTCCCCTTCTTTTGAATGGGTCGATGTGATTCAGTTACGCTATTGCTAGGTGGTTGTTGCCTGGTACGCGGTTGTTGAACTAACAACAAAACACTATACTTAATTCAACATATATGTTTACCTTATTCACAACAAACAACAGAACCTGTTTTTTGCAATCTGACGTAGTGTCTATGAAGAGCCAGTTATCTGGAAATACGAAGAATCATTAGTTTATTTGAGGCGAGTACTTAGTAGAAATGTATATTCAAAATTACTGTAATTTATAGAAGTATAAAAATCGCTAAAATAACGTATTACTGGTTTATTATTTATATTTTGTATAGAAAGTAGGAGGCAATAAGGACAACACAGTCATGTACATCAAGCAAATAGTCGCCTTTACAAGTCTCACGTCTTACTGCCTTCATCAATGAGACTCCTAATCTTATTTTATTTTGGAAAAGTATGTAACAAAGTTAAATGTTAACACACAATGCATATTTTTGAGGGTATCAAGTTACAAGGTTTTAAGATACCCCAGTGTGAAAGTGCTCATTTTGACCACATCATAGTTATAGAATTATTTTTTGAACAGAATGTTATTGCGAATATATTCCGCAGTTTCCTGTGGATAACAAAAACACGTGAATTTTAGACACCCTACAGCCCAATTTACGGCTAAGTGGTTGGATCCCTACAATTCAGAGAGTGGGACTAAAAATGTCTGCAGTGCCTGGGATTCGGGAAAATCCTTTAAATATAAGTTCTGCTTACCTTACTGATGGCGTTGCAGATGTTTTTATTTTATCTGAAGTTTAAAATTATTGATCCCCTCTCCCATCCAAGTAGCATAATATAAACTATAAGTCACATTAGACAAAAACTTGGACTATGAAAGACGATAATATATTTTTAATTTTTCATATTATTTCATAGCAGTGTCTTAATAAATGAACGCGTAATGTGTATAAAACCAAGAAATAACTCAATAAAGCAATCTTAACTTTATTAATAGCGTGAAGAAAACAATCAGTCTAAATTTATTCCGCAATATTTTGAAAAACGAGCAGTCAATTATTTTTTTCCATTTAAGTTGCAAATATCATGTAATTATAATCCTTGAATAACTGAAGGTTGTCTGTGCCATATTATTTAATTTGTCACTTTTTTGAAATTTCTCAAAAGCAGTAGCTACCAGCGCGGTGAACACAACCAACTGTAACATACTAAGAATGACAAGAAGTTCTTTACAACACTGTTGACAGACAACGATGGTAAAACATGGATTGCTTAGAAGAACAGTTAATTGTGAGATAATTTTCATGACATAGACTGTGGTTAATTTATTCCTTAAATATTTTTAATGAAGTCAGAGAGAATATGAATTCGATTCTTGCTAGCGATATCTTCAACTGCACGCCGGAGTTTATATGGCTGTGCTCCCAAGACGATATCCAACCAGATGTCGGCGGAGTCTTACTTAATGGTGCGAATTCAGGGATTTATTTTCCCCCATCTCCCCTCATCCCCTCCATGATCGGTTATTTCATTTTCCAGCCGCGGCTTGAGTCGCTCTCCCGCTGCCGACGTCAATTACCAAATTTTGTTCCCGAGGAAAACCCACTCGTACTTTGTGTCTCGGGCTTTTTTTTTTTTCGGTTTTCACCTCCGGGGCGTCGTTCAAGTCCATAAAGGAACGAACCCAACATCGAGGTATTTTTTTTATTAATACTTCTTCCTCTCTTTTCTCTTCTCCTCCCCCCACCCCCGATCCTCGTCCAGCCCAGGGGTCTCTTCTCCGCATGGAAAGAGTCTCGCAACAATTATAAAGTTACCTAAATTGCCGATCGGGTCAGCCTTGATAATAAGTGGTTTATTGTCGAGGTCCCCCATTCTCCGGTCGGGCACATTTCTGATCGTCTTTTGTCTCCTGTTGGCGGCGGGGACACCCGGTCCCCATGGGACGGGCTAATGGGTTGGAAAGTGGTGTGGGGAGGGGGGGCGGAGAGAGGTCACCTAGAGTCGATAGACGAAGGGTGTCCAACCACAAGGAATGCTGCGTCCGTCCGCCTTCTGCTGAGGGCAAGGACAAGAGAGGAAAGAGATATATTCACAGCATCGCAAAGAATCACGTCCAGATTTTATCCAACCCCCCCCCCCCCCAGTTCCCATTCTCTTAACCGATTTCCACAACATAAAAATTTCTTCGGGAAATAAAGTTTCGGCCTGACGTGCCGTATGAGTAGAAACCGGAAAAATTCGCGGATTCATTGCAATATAAGCTAACAACCTAAGAAGTATGCCTAGGTATCGCTTCTGCGATTGGCCCACCTTTTATCTGTGAAACTGTGAGCCAATGGGCAACCCCAAAACCAAGAAATTGCCGAATACGGACAACCTAGTTGAGACGTTTCACGAGTCAGCAACCAATGAACAGTTGTCATTGTCCCGAGTATGTAAAGGACTTTGGAGTCCATCCTAGAGGTCAATGAACCCACGAAATTTTCCTGTCCTTGCGTATGAGTAGTGACTGGAAAAATTAGCGGATACAATGACCTCCAGGATGGACCCCACAATCTCCTACATACCCGGGCAAATGCCACCTGCTCATTGGCTACTGACTTGTGAGACCTGTCAACTGGGATGCTTGTGATTCGATACTTCTTTGGTTGAAGGTTTTCCATGGGTTCAGAATCCTTCAGATAAGCTGTGAGCCAATCACAGAAGCAATGTGAATGTACGTATATTTGGATTCTAACGTAAAACGAAATGAATGCGCGAATTTTTCTGGTCTCTACTGATGAGTAGAGTCCCGGAAATTTTGCGGATTCATTTCTCGCTAGTCTAAAATTCAAATAGTTATAGCTAACTTCTGCCTCAGCTATTGGCTAACAACTCATCTGGAGGCCATTGGGCCAACGAGAATCCCTCAACCAAATATGTATCGAATAACAGGCCACTAGGTTGGGACGTCTCACGAGACCGCACCCAGCGAGTGGATGATATCTGCCCGTAGTACTTTGGAGTCCATCCTGCAGGTCATAGATCCAGCGAAATACTCCAGTCACCAATCATCACTTGCAAATACTTTTTGCTTTAACATATATTTCTTAAGTGTTATCTAATATTTGTAAAATATTCATACCTTTGACTAGAGACCTGAAAAATTCGCGGGTTCATTTCGTGTTAGGCTAAAATTCAAATAATTATATCATAGTGCTGCTTCTGCCATTGGTTCACTGTTAATCTGGAGGACTGGGACCAATTAGAGACCCTCACTCATAGAAGTGTCGAATCACAGGCCACCCAGTCGAGACGACTCACAAGTCAGCAGCCAATGAACAGTTGGCATTTGCCCGATTGTGTAGAGGATTTTGGAGTCTATCCTGGAGGTCATTGAACCTGCGAATTTTTCCAGTCTCTACCTATGACACCTGCCATTTTACTGCTAACACACGTAGGTACTGAAAGATTTCACAGTTTATATTACCTTTAAGATAAACTCCGCTACCTTCTACTTACTCGAGAAAATGCCACCTGCTCATAGGCTACTGACTTGAGAAAATTTAAATATGGGTTGCTAGTGATTACTTGATTAGATACTTCTTTTGTTGAGGATTTGTCATTGGCTCAGAGTCCTTTGGGTAAAGTATTTTCCAATCATAGTTGCAGCATGGATTACAACCGATTGGATTATACACTGTACCTAAACAAGTTTTATACTGTTTACAATGAAAATCCTTGGAAACTCAGTTGCCAGATATTACTTGTAAAACTGCATAGCAGAGTTTTGTAAAATTGCAAATGGTACAAAGCTCCGTCCTGCAATTTGACTAGTGATATCTTTGGTATCTGAGTTTCTAAGGACTGTCCTTGTAAAAGTTCAAAACAAATTTTACAGTGTAGTCCATCACTACACATGTGTAATGTTAAGTTTGAAAGACTTTTAAGTATATTACTCAAATAATTGTAATGCCGTAAAAATGATGTTACCAACATGGCGTGTGTGGCTCGAGCCTTAAAGAGAATAAACAAGTTCAAGATCAATGAAGAAACCGCTAAACTAAACAAGCCACCACCGTGCTTAAACGTTCCTGGAAAAACCCCAACAAACTGATAACAGTTTCAAACATATTAACCAGTAAATTTCGAGGATTCATTCCCAGATAGGCTAGAAGCCAAACACGTTTACATTTGTCCTGCTTCTGTGATTGAACCACAGTTGATAAGAAGAATTATGAGTTAATGATAAACTCTCAATTTAAAGGGTTTGGAAAAATTCGCGGTTTCAATGACCTCCAGGATATACTCCAAAATCATCTATACACTTACGAAATAATCACATGCTCTTTAGATGCTAACACGTGAGAACGTATTAACTGGGTAACTTGTGATTTATCACTCTATTGGTTTAGGGTATCTGATTGGCCCAGAGACTTACAGAGAAATGTGAGCCAATTGCAGAAGCAGAAAAAAAAGTTGTATATATTTGAATTCTTGCCTATTGAGAAATCAACCCTCGGATTTTTCAGTTCTCTTTGTATAACTTTGTACAAACAGTGAAATGTATGAAAATACCAGACGTTTAGCTAATATGGAGGAAAGTTAGTGAAAGCGATGTAGACGCATACAATGAATAAATGAGAATATATAACTTGAAGGAATAAAAATAGTTAGTATAGTAAACCAGAAGATTACGTATCTGCCCTATGGTGTGAAACTGTTTCGTTGATAAGGCATTCTCGCACAAACTGACTACAAGAATTGGGAGCGCCATAGTTGAATGTTATTTATAGAAACATGGAAAATCCGGGGGTTCACCGAACTTTAGGTTGGATTTCATGAAGCTGTGTTTACTCGCACCTTTGTAAAACGCTCATAGGTAGGGACACCTGTATTTCGCGAATACATTTCGTGTCAAGGTATCTCACAAAATACTGTAGCTTTTCTCCTGTGGTTATTGGCTGAGGTCGGTGAGAGGTGTCGTCCCGCTCTTGACGGGGCCAATGAGAATGTGGTCACCGTACTGCTGCACCCTCACAATTTGCCAGGACTCTTAGAAAAATCTAGAGTGTTTTGTGAAATACCTTGACATGAAATGAAATCGCGAAATACAGGTGTCCCTACTCATAGGTAGAGACCGGAAAAATTCGCGGTTTCGATGGCCTTCAGGATAGACTGCACATTCCCCTGTACACTCGGGCAAATAACGCAAGTTCATTGGCTGCTGACTTGTAAGTCGTCTCAGTTGGTTTGTCTGTGATTCGATCCTTCTTTGGTTGAGGGTTTATAATTGGTTGAGATGCGTCCAGATGAACAGTAAGCCAGTAGCAAAATCATCTAAGAGGTATATGTATTTGAATTCTAGCCTATCGCCTAATGAATCCGTGAATTTTTCCGGTCTCTACTCATAGGTAGAGACCGGAAATATTTTTGGTTTTATTTACTGATAGGCTATACGCCACACACATTTACCTTTTTCCTGCCCTTGTTTTTGGACCACAGTTTATTAGACGTACTCTGAACCAGTAAAAAAACTACCAACGAAAGAATTATCCAAAAACAAGCAACCTCGATTACAAGTCTCACAAGTTAGTAGCCAAAGAGCAAGTGGCATTTTCCCCGAGTACTACATAAAGGTTTGTGGAGTCTATCCTACAGGTCAGTGAAACCTTGAATTTTTCCAGTCCCTACTCATTTGCCGTTGTAATTTGGAAATAATCCTTAAGCTAAAATAATTGTAATGTTATTAAGTCGATAATTTATTTTATATTGCTAGAGAGAAATATTAAATTCACGTAATTGCTTTGCAACAGTGTATATTGATTCACATCAACGACCTTTTTAATTGGATCACTGGTAAAGACCAGAAAAATTAGCGGATTCCTTTTGCTATCAGCTAAAGCTGAAATACTTAGATCATTTTGCTGGGTATGATATTGGCTCACAGTTAATGAGAATGAATTTAGGCCTATGAGAAACATTCAAAAAAGATAAATGTCGAATCTGAGACTAACCGGTGAAAACGTCTCACATATCAACTAGCGAATGGCAAAGCTACATTTGCCCGAGTGTGCAAAGTTTTATGAAGTTCATCCTGGAGGTCACTGAAACGCTATTTTTTTTCAGTCCATAATCGCAAGCTATTTGACTCGCTCTCGGGTTAAAAAAAGCCACTGGCAATCACTTAGAAAAGTATCTCAAAAAATAATATGTTAAACGGATATAAGGTTAAATTTGGTAGCAGCAAATGAACACAAATTATGCACACATTTGTGTAGTCTAACCTGGATGCAGAAAATAAAGTGGATTTTGCAGGTCTCTAGATACTGGTTTCTTTTTGGCTTAGAGAATGTGTGTGTTTTTGATAATAACTGTGACCAATCATCAATAGTTACCAAATCATACAGCTGTTTACAGTTAAGCATAACAAAAAAAATGAACTCTCGAAAATTACATTTCTAAATATCACGAATCTTGCCAACAAAATTAAAATTTCTTTTTTAACTAGATCCCAATAAGTATAAGCTGCATGTGATATTCAATCATCTGACGTCATAATTTCGCTTGACGTTTAGCTTAGTAAGATTATCTTTATTACATAGTTACATGTTATTTTTAATGTGTTTATTCTTAGGACAAAATTGATTGATAATTCACAATTATTTTTATTAGTTTCCCAGATTTGATGCATAATTTTTTTCTAGCACTGTGTTCTCATTGTAGGATTTTATCAAGCATATTAAGACTTTTTTGAAGAATTAAATACCAAACAATGCCATTTGTGTTCTAGCTAGTAAAGGAGAAGGTATTAAATATGTATACTATTATAATGGAGACAATTTTGTGACTGGGAAAACTAACAAGGAAAACATCTGTGAGAGCGGAGAGGTTATTATTGTTCCAAATGCTTAAATAATTATTTCTTAATCAACGATAAATCTAGGGTTTGCATTATTTGAATCCTGACCAAAGCTCTTTGTAGGATTGTTGAACTGAAAAAAATCTGCAGACAAAGTTATACAAAACAATTCTGTAGCAATTGTGAATGTATTGTATTCATAAACCATCCAGAAAAAATTCTCTCGATGAGAATTAATCGCATAAAAAAACGAGAAAGTACCGCATTAAAATACATTGTATAGTTCAGAAAAAGTAAGTGACCTAACAGTCAGACACAGACAGCGAATTTGTTCTATAATATTTAAAGATATAGTACTGAATAGTTCTACACGTCGTTATTAAAGTGGCAGTTACGTTTTTTTTTCCTGATCTAGCAGTAAACTAGATGGACGAAGAGTTAAGCAACTAGACTGTCAAGTATTAGGCCTTTTTTTTTATTAAATACTCCGCTCGTTCGCTTAGTTAATTATCAAAAAGTACTTACATAAAAAAAATTTATTTAAAGTTCACATTTTTTACTAACAGTTATAAACCACAAAATGAAATTTTTATTTTTAAAAATATTACAAATTCGCATGTTCATTGTTTGAATTCACTAAATGATGCAGTAAAATCACAAGGTATTTGTGGTGAATTTACACGTGCATATGTAAATTTATGTACTATGGATATGGACACCTGTATTTCGCGAATACATTTCGTGTCAAGGTATGTCACAAACACTGTAGCTTTTTCTTAGAGTAATGGCGAATCGTGTGCGTGCAGCAGTACGGTATCCACATTCCCATTGGCCCCGTCAAGTGCGGGAAAACACCTCTCGCCGACCACAGCCAATAACTACAAGAAAATACTACGGTGTTTTGCGATGTACCTAGACACGAAATGTATTCGCAAAATACAATTGTCCCTAACTATGTAGTAAAATACTCCAACAGATATGGCATGTTTACCAAATAATTGCAATAGTACTTTTGCACTTTTAATAGTACCACAGCTAGTCCATGCCCAAGGTCAAAAATAAACTACAAATGCAAGTGTCTAATTATACTAAAATCGGTGAAGACTGCTTCCACAAAAATATCCATTCTGTGTGAAATTACACAATTGGTTATTTCAATGAAAATGAAAGGCATCAATGTATTTGCTACGTCATTCATTATATTTCCATGTGTTTCTTACGTATGGTATGTGGTCTGAAGTACACGTCATCTATGCTCTGACGTCACGGGGAGCAAACGTACGACGGGGAAAAAAGCTGTTTTTTTTATGTTGGCGATGAGTTTTTTTTAATGGACAAGTGTTCAGTGCAATCTGTTACAGCCAGATGTTACAGATAGAGTCCGGAATAATATGTGGATTTATTTTGCGATAGGCTAGAATCTAAACATATATAACTTTTTTTCTACTTTAGCAATTGGCTCATAGTTCGTTTTGAAATCTCAGAGCCAATCAGGAAACCTCAACCAATAGTCAGACGAAACACAAGATACCCAGCTAATACATTCTCAAAAGTAAGCAGCCAATGAACATGTGATATATGTCTAAGTGTCTAGAGGACTGTGGAGTCTATCCTGTAGGTCATTGTAAACACGAATTTTTCATGTCTGGATATAACAGAGCAATTAAACTTTTAAGTTACGCCCAAAATGACGAGGAAAAAAATATCTTAAGTGTTAAAAATGCTGGTAAAATAAGTGGATTTTGCAGGTCTTTAGATATTTGTTTATTTTTGACTTAGAGAATGCGTCTAGTAGAGAACTGGTTTTTAGCACGCCAATGCGATATCTTTTATAACTAACTGTTTAGTGTCACAAACTTTATGCCCATTGCTTTAAGTGCAGACATGTAATTTCTTCGTATTTAAAATGCACCAAGCGTCCTCGCTGGTTAACGATTTTGACGACAACTTTGTGTGTGCTCTTCACGACGACTGGAAGGTAAATGATACTTTGAGGCATTTCAACCAGTTTTATCCTGGCGGGACAATTGGCGAAAACTCGTGTAGCATGTCGCTTAGTTTTCCGTTGAGATGCGTTCCACATGCCAAATTGCAGTTATGTTCGTATCTACTAAATTCACGGGCAGTATGTTTACTGCTCGGGTAGATTCAGAGAACTTATGTTCCCAGGTTTCGTGAATCAACAGTTTATTTGCATGTCAGAATGCTCCTTTGTGTGTTTGGGTTTCCACGCAATTGAAAGTCTACGTCCTGTGATATCTTTTCTATGATGTAATTTGCGGTGTCGTTAATTTCGTAAGATCCAGCAGGCAACTGTGTGTGTGTGTGTGTAGGCAGCCAGACGTGCTTAGTAAATAATTATATACAATAACGCTGGAAAAGTAAATAATTTGGTAATTTATCCCTTTCTATGTACGGTACACTCTTAATATATTAATTTTTTTGTCCTTAATGACCCTTTGAATTCCCCCCCCCCTTATCACTTTACAAAATTTAACTGTAGTGACATATTTTGTTTGTTGTTCATACCACTATTATTCGAATATGCAAAAATATATACCACATAGTAAAGAAAGAAAACGTTATTGGTCAGATTATGCTGACAGCACTAAAGTATTCAAATGTAAGATTTTCTAATAGTATGCATTAAAACTGAACTAATGAATATTAAAACAAGTCCTTTGGTAAAATGGAGGTAATTTTAATATTAAAAACAAAAAAATAAATATTTATTGCAAACTCACTTGAAATTATAAATTCAATTGAATTGTATTTTTTGAGTGGTCCCATCACTTTTCAGGAAGCAGAGCTTGCAGTTGTATTTGTCCATATTGGGTATGACATTATACGTTTTAAAATCTACGAGCCCGACACACCATTCACCTTCCAACTGCAGAGGTGGGAAGGCTCTCAACTATGACCAGACAAAATAAATTTTATCGACATGACTGTCTTACATTCAGTCCTGTACTGGCTTTAAACAGAAAAAAAATGGATTTAATTTTTTTAAAGTTAAAAAGCGAATGAACAAGTGTCTACACTTTATTTAATTAGGTGACTGTTCGGTTTCGTGATTGTAGCATAGCATTGTCCCACGCAGGTACTGTCGTAGTTCTGGCGGAAGTCTTACTTAAATTACCCAAACTTTCGTAGAACTCAGCCTTTTTTCCAGACTTTACGTATGCCACTCAGTGCATGCCACGAATTGTCGACGCATCTAAATTAATAATGGCACACTCACGAGACTTTGGCTTTGAAGGTAAAGTGTCTCGCATAAACCCGCGTCGGAAACTACTAATTTTCAGTTTTCGAGTGTACTTAATTAAATCTACTTTCGTGAGCGGACGTATCGGCAGGGAACTAAGAATTTTTTTTACTCGTTTCTTTCTCATGCCTTATCCTAATTTGTGGGGTCGTAAGTAGAATCCTGCCCCATTTTTTTACCCATGGCAATGGCTCCTATGCTGGCATTGTGTCGTTGTGCTTCTTTTAACTCCTTGCGCTCATTCTTGGAGGTGTTAACTACCCACACTATACCGCTCGTAGCACCGATGAGGCCGCCGAGAATGCTCAATGCAAATAAAAGTAGTGGTGAAAATCTGACAGTAATCTTATTGTCAAAAATCTGTCTTTTTTGCTGGGGTGTTTCTATACCTGCACCAATATGGTGCTTGGCCTTCCCAAGGCATAGTACAAATTATTTTCTAATTTGGTTTTTGCCTTCGTGATATTGATAAGCCTCACGCCACGATTTTCTCTCTAAGTCCAGCATCTGGCGATTTAATTATGTATATCTTCGGTTTCCTGTGCCAATATCTCGTCAGATCGGTGTCTTCATTCCAGATTTTTTGCTGAGAGAATAGTCAATATCGTGCTGCTTACACTTTTCGCCGAGAGAATTAATGCCCACATCGCCTCTAGTTTGTAGTTTGGCTAGTTTTGTTTCTGGACCACAAAATCTGTAGTCTGGTATGTTCATCTCGAAAAACAGATTATTTGTCAGCAAATTTATGAGACCTGTGCCACTGTGTTTTTTTGTTGTTCTTATCGCTTCTAGGCATTACGCGCAACTGTGCTGAAAGTACAAATGTGTTTGTTTTTATACAATTTTGCCAGTACCATACAAGTCATTAAGCAAGACATGTGTTTGCTCTTGCAAGACGACGAAGCCAGTGCGCGCGAATTGCAATATGACAATGGCTTACTGTTGCCTTCTACCGTAAGTTGCATTATAGCAGGGTCGTCACACTGCGGTTAAACGCGCTTTCTACTAAATTTCTTGGAAGAACCAAACGGCCTTTGGTTCGAAAATGTGTACCTCTATTCCAAGACGTTGCCACAGCCAAAGTACCAGAGCCTAGCCACGACTGTTTACTGTACTATTTACATTGGTATTAGTCTGCCTGTGGCTTCCATGGAGGAAGGATCCATCGCCATTTTTAATCGATCACCCACATCGGGTTCGAACCGAGGACTCTAAGACGTAAGTGCGTTTTTTAATAAAATTGAATAAATTATATTTTTTTAATAAATTTAAAATTTTTCCGGAATTTCTAGCATTAAAAATATGAATTTTCAAGATTGCATCCATAAATAAATTTGCAACAATGACATCATACTTCAAAATGTCGGCCGTAACGAAAAGTGTAACATCAAAGAATCCAAATTGTGGGCGTAACGAAAAGTGCAACACTTGAAATAAACAATTTTTTTTATATTTTTTGGGAAATTTTTCGGAAATTTTTAACCAAAAAATTGAAAGAGTTTCAAGTTTGCAGTAAAAGTTAAGGTCAAAGATACCCTCCAGAGGCTTATGGGAAGCTTGTCGATGGGGAATTTAAGCCTCATTGGGTAATCTTCGATTTGTCTACGGTAAACGTCCTTTGAGGCATTTAGAATTTCGAACTTTTGAATTTTTGAGCAAAGAAACAGGGAATTCTCCCTCAAAAGGCCTCCCCCCCCCCCTCGAAATTGTGATATGTCCCGGAATTTTGAGTCATGTATTAGGTTTGTGGCGGATTTTGGAGTAAATTTGACACCAAGATGGCTGCCGTGACGTCATAATCCAAGATGGCGGTCAGCACCACAGGTATCACAACTTGGAACCCCTAGCAGCACCGGCCAATATATTTTACTCAAGTCAAAATTATAGAAAAGGATGTATAGAATTAAAATATTATTATTAAAGTAAAAACGTTTTTTCAGTGAAAATATTTGAACCGCGTCCCACACAGTTAACAAGCGCGTGATCTACAACTGTGCTACTAAGGATATTGGGAAATTTTAATCAGAGTATGTATTATCATTATTATGCCAATTATCTTAAGTATTTTAAAACTAGTAATTTATTTTTACTATGTCAATTCAAGGTAACCAAATATATTCCAGGGTTGTTTCACAATCATGAAGTTATATTTGGTATACCAATGCATTTGGCATGTTCCCTAATATTTACGAAAATTACTATAGCTACACTGGTGTTTTATTGCTACACGTGTACCCGCCATCTTGGTTACATATTACCTTGCAATCTTATTCTCGTCCATTTTCACGAAATTACTCCTTAAAAATGCCGTATACGGAGATCTAAGATGTCGACACATCAAAATTATAGAAACTGTCACGACAAACATCTTGTGAGCGAGAAACTAGCTTCACTCGTGCCTACTGTAAAACCGACACCGCGCTAATACGCACCCGAAGTCATTTTATGTTCTTTGGCTTCAGTACACTGGCCAAGTGCAGTCCGTGCTAAACGAAAAAAAAAAATCACATGGAAAATTTCCCGCTCACGTTGTACGCACGAGCATTAAAAAAAACCCCGCGAAACTCTTCGACATATTGTCTTTCCCTGCGGCCTGACGCCAGTACCGTACAGTTTTACTCTGTAATTTCTTCCCCCTCCTTCCTTTCTTCCTTCCTCATCGCCCTATCCTTATCCAGAGTTTCCTTCTCCCGCAGACCCGGGGCTTACCTGCTTCCCCCACCTCTCCCCCCATCCCAAATGCGTCTCTCCTTCACGGAGCCCGCTGCCTATAATCACGCTCGCCACACGCGAACCTTAATTCTGATCGGCCATAAATAACTTCTCCTCCGTCTCGGAATTATTTCGTCTCTGGCCGGAGCGGCACGTCTGAGCCTGCGGCGGTGTTCGGTGGTGGCCATGCCTCTCGTTACCCGCGCCCACGACTTCCCTCCCCCTTCCACTCCCTCCCCCCGCGCCCGACTCTCCGGCGCGCGAAGCCTAGTTCTGTCCCTGCCGGAACACGCCCGATATGCACCTTCGACCAACCTCGGGATTTGTTTTATCTTTGCGCAGGAAAAATGAGTTCAAATATTAAAAGTGGTCGGTTAGGTTAGCTACATTAAAACACTTTAAAACACTATGGATGGTTAGTTAGGTTAGTATAGCTACATTAAAATAAACAGAGAAATACAGCTGCCCGACCCGGCTTCGCACGGCTATACTAATGGAAAAAGAATTATGCCACATCTCCCATTTAAAGTAATGGTAAATAATAAAAAATTCCGTGAAAATTTATTACAATGCTGTATAATGTACCGATGGTTTCCCGACTCGTGCACGCAACATAAAACTGATGTACCCATACTTCGCTACGGCAGTCTACAGGCAGATCACTCTTGCGCCGCTCATTATACATGCCCCTCCTTGTGGGTACGCCACTGCCGCGCGATGCCCGTTGCCATGGAGACGCAGAAGGCATGAACAATTGAAAATCCTGTTCTCATGCAGACAAAGTACCCACTTTTTCCTGGTTTTAACCACCCACGGGATCTAATTTTCGGAAAATGTCATCCTGCGTAACATAAGGAACATTACTGTGAAGTTTCAAGTCTGTAAAATATATATACTTAAAAAAAAAAAGGGACATTTTTGATATTTAAAGTACCCGCAAAATTTCAACGGTGATGAGGACTGCACTAACAATGAAATAGTCGTTGCCATGGAGACGAATGAAGCACTAACAATGCTACAGCCGTTGCCATGGTGATTTCCTACCAAAAACTGGAAATAAAAAAAAAATTAGGGGTGGACTACCCCTAACATTTAGGGGGATGAAAAATAGATGTTGGCCGATTCTCATAGATACCGGATAAGCACAAAAAATTTCATCAAAATCGGTCAAGCCGTTTCGGAGGAGTATGGCAACGAAAACTGTGACACGAGAATTTTATATATAAGATAAACCCGAGGTCGGCCGAAAGTGAATATTCGGGCGTGTTCGGGCAGGTACAGAACTTGATGTACATCATAGGCGTCCCCGACGGCGCAGTCTCCCGACTACTCGCTCTGCCAGTTCGCGTCCAGGCACGGGGAGTTCCAGCAAATTCGAAACACACCGAGAGAGAGCCCAGTGAAATGGAGCGGAAGTCGTTTGAAGCATCACGGACTGGGTTGAAGTAATGCTAACGCCATGTGCAGGGCCGCAACTAGAGTCTCTGGCACTCGGGGCATGAATGGATTTATGCGCCCCCCCCCCTCTTTTTTTGCACATACCACACCAATAAAGCGGGGGTTCCGGGGGCCCTCCCACGGAAAAATGGTGCTATTTAAGCAGATGAGGAGATGAGTGAGTTTTGGGCTACGCCACTGAATGGGCCAAATCTAAACTTAATGTCTGCTCATGTCTGTGGATGAGATGATAGAAAAGCTCAAAAGCGGCAGTGTGCAAAAATCAAAATACATAATTGAAAACCGTAGTTGGGTGATGTAGCAAGACATTAAAATGTAGAAATATACGTATAATTTTATTCAACATACCTTTGTTGCAGCCTGGCTCAGATAACCATGACGACATAAAACATGATGATAGATGTGCCGCTTTGTTTCGTTCTTTGGTTTTCTTTCTGTTTTCAGATCTCGAAGGTTTCTTTGACATTTTAATCAATTAACAATTAATTGCTCTAAACTTATTTACCACAAAAAAACTGCTAACTCTTGATCAACACAACCACAACACAACCAATTATAGCCACGGTCTCATAAATATAAAAACTGGAAACACTACAGGCACACGTCGACGCCACTCCGGCAGCTCAGCTCTGAGTGCTGTATGACCCATGCGTCACGCCACCCCGACGAGTGACTGGAGTACCGCCTGCGGTGCGCCACTGCTTCCTCACAGCCAGTTTGTACTGTATTCGTATAGAGGACGCATTTAAACTTTCTAACTTCTCCCTTTAATTCAATGTAACGGGACAATGTGCGTAACGGGACACTTTTTCGTGCGTGCACCCGGCGTTCATAGATTTATTAGACATTGTTACGTCAAAAAAAAATTTTAAAATTATAATAATGGTTGTATTACCTACTAACTCAAATCATATACAAGCACAGAAATATGAAATGTAAAATTAATTTTGATACTACCTGTTTAAGGTGGCTGCCTGGTCGGACACATGAGCTCTGTGAGCGCGGAGGCGCTAAGGGCGACGCTGGCTCACGCATCACATGCCTTGTAGCCTCTACGCACCAGGCTTAGAACTGGCGTGCAGTCTTCGCGTCGGTAACGCGCCTCTGTGGACACAAGCGGTTACCCTAACATTTTACGGAGGAATATTTAAGAACTTCCCTTTACCATTAAAGGTACAATGCTGTGTGTAAAAATTGTTATACCTAAAAAAAAAAACATGTTTACACCCGTTTAGACTTTATCACTGTCCAAAATGTACATGTCATAGACAAAACCACGGAACGACACTTTTATAGAAAAGTGCAATCCTGCTTAAATGCTTTTCGTAATCAGACATTTTTAATCAGTCTTGGGCGGTTTGCAAATGGCGCTTTAACACCTGAAGATGTCTTACACACCATGAGGATTATTATGTTGTTCCGTCCTTATTTTTTTAAGGACTATATACAAAATTCTAACGCGATTACACCATGTGAATAGTTGTTGGAAATATTTGTGGCAGAACAACATACGCAAAGGAGGTATCGCGTCAGAATATTTTTAATCGGCCATTAAATAAAGGCATTGATACAGTCCCGGAAATTTCGCGGATTCCTCTGGCCTCAGGATAGAATTCAAAGTTATAGGTGTGCTCGACCCATGTTTACTTTCCCATTGGTTGATTTCTTAGCGAGAACATTTTTATCCTTGTTATTTGGCACTACCTGATTCGCTTACTTCTCTCCTAGCTGGACATCGTTGGCTCACGGTCGTAGAGGGGCGTGTCCAGATAACTGCGGTCCAATCATGAACACAGTGCGACAATGTGGAGGTTTTCATTCTAGCTTGCGACTATATGAATCCGCGAAATTTCCGTGGCTCTAGGCATTGACAAAAAAAACAGAAAAAAATATCAATATGGCCCCCTCCTACCTGTGCACACACGTCGTATGCAGAGCTTCAAAAAGCAACAAAAGATTTGTTAACTGCTCAATATATCATAGCGGTGTCTGTTTAGGAATACGTCGGGGGCCGCTGAGTAGCTCTGTTTCCATACTTCTTTTAAAAAAAAAACTGTATTTTTAGAAGAGTGAACATGTGTTTTCAGAAAAAAAAAATTAGGCATGAAATCTCCAGTAAATTTTCTTACGGTACTTGCATTAAACATTAATTTCAATCCTCCGCAACTTACCGCTCTAATATCATAGTGGTTACACCGCACTAGAAGCACCAGCGAGCGTCACACTTATCACTCCGCCTCACCAACACAAACTCACTCCTGACCAGGCGAGAAACTAAGTCCCCGACACACTGTCGGACTTACTCTACCAAAAAAAGTTGCTCTAATGATGTCGGAACGTCATTACTTAACCTAGAAATACATTACACGGTGTAGTGTAGACTGCAGTGTGCATTTAAACGGGCATTTACTATCTCTTCCAGTGCACCATATTTGCTATTAGAGTGTGTCTGTTGCGAGATATACGCAGAGAGCATGGAAGTTTTGAAAACTAATTTATAATTAATTTAAAATGTTTTAAATAATATATTTTTAAGAAAAGCGCCTGAGCTGAGAATTTTATAAATTCATTTTCTTGTCATATTTCATCAAGAGCCGTTGTCGTCAAATTGTTTAAAATTATTTTGATGTTTAAAAAAATTACTCTATTCGACGAATAAAAATAAGTAATTTAATTCGTTGTTATTTGATTGTGATCGACTGCAACAAATAGTTTCTCCTGTATAATACTAATTTTGGTTTATAGATGATATATTTGTCTTTCATAATGCACCTTACAACTGTTGTAATAAAACTATTAATAGACTCTTATTTATGGTCTTGGAAAAATCGGCAAATGGGTAAAATTAAAAATATAACTAAACTTGATACAACTATCGATAATGTACAAAATAATAATTTCAAGGTTAACTAGCCGGGTAGTGTACATCTAGCAACACTGGGCGCTATTTGTTCTGTACTGCTATCTAGGCGTGAGACAGGCTATATAGCACAGACGCGTTTGTTTGACGAATTGGGTGACTTGCGTTTATATTAAATTATTTTACATAGGGCAGATTATAAAACATTTCAGGTGTTCAATGGAGTCAGCCAATCAGATTATTTTTATCCAGGTTGGGTTTTTTTCCCAACGATCCTTCAAAAATGGCGGAAAACACATGTAAGATTAAAGAGTTCATTTAAGGGATTATTTTTTTTTAAATTCTGATGCGTGATTCGCATGTAAAATAATTGATCCGTAAATAGCAAATTATGTGTGTTTAACTTTTAAAAATTACAAAAGATTCATACTGCTAAGCAAAGAGTATTAAAAAAAATCTCAAAAAATCAGAAAAGTAAAATTTTTCCTATTTCAAAGGAAAAATTCCTGTCTTGAGGGAAAATTACGCGTTTTAGTCATCAAAAATGCCAGTGGCTTGAAAAGTCCTCAAAGCGGCTTAAAGTCTGCAATTACAAGCCACCCTAAGTCGCCGAGGTCATGACCTCGACCATAAGGATTTCGTAGCCACCATTTGGAATTATGACGTTACTGTTGCAATTTTCGTTACGGCCACCATCTTGCAAATCCTTAATTATTACCATAAAAAATAGGAACAAAATTAATTTATAAAAAATTTTATAAATCAAACTTTAATAAAATTTTAATTAAAAAACGCACTTACATCATGGAGTCCTAAGTTAGAATCCGGCGAGGGAAAAATATTAATGGCGACGGATCCTATCTCCACGGAAGCCACCGACAGACTGAACTTCCTCCATTAATGCCAAGGTAAATATGTCGCCATATATTATGACTTCACGTCCGCCATATTAATTTTGTCTGGTGGCGGCCGCCATCTTGTTTTGGTCTGCTAGACTGTGCTACCACCATGTTAGTATAAATTTTACCCGCTTGAGTGCAGTACTAATTTATTACTGACGCGCCCATCATCTTAACATCATGTCCGCCATATTGAAAATTCGTAATTATTTAGCTAGAAATTGAAAAATTCCAAAATTCATCAAAAATATCACTTATTAATAATTTACTGATTACATCGATGAATTTCTGTCCTTGCTTCGATCCATGGTCAATGCAAAAACATGATTTAATTAAAAATACCATAAAAATGACAGGTTTCAGAAATAAAACACCTCAATTTCTTTTACAATAAAAATATTACATAAATTATACATTACTTTTTTAGAATTTTACAGTCTTCTTAGAGTACGAAGCAAGTCCTTTTCATGTCTTGACATTTATTTTCAGGGCAGTTCAACATGACCGTTGATTACCACCATATTTTTCACGATGCCTTGCAGGTTTTATGCATGCCTTGCACACAGAAGATACAGCTTGATTCTGATGAATGACAACCAGTCTGTCGCAATTCCTGATGAGTATTTTTTAATCTTCGGTAGATTATAAACTGACTTCAACACAAGTTGCACTGATATTTATTGCGCTCAGAGTTTTTTTATTATGGCAATTGTGTATTATGTATTTGAGAATCCACATACTTTTGATGCTGTCGCTGTACGTGGAGTCAGGTAATGGAACAACGTCAGTGGCTGCCTCCTTGGTTATTGATTTCACTGCTGCTGAAGACACTGCAGGCATTATAAAATCTCCTGCTCCGCTGGAAACGTAGGATATTCATCGTCGCGTCGTCGTTGTCATAGACGATGCCAACGGGATCTGCATCACCGCCGTCGTCGCTGCCATCAGGGTCACCGATGTCGATGGTACAGATATCATCGAGTTCATGTTTAAAGATGTTAATGATGCCATCAAGGTCTTCAACTTTCAAGTCCGAGTAACACTGTTGAGTAACTGTCCTCACCCTCCCACAAACAAAAACGAACTGAGAGTCACACCCAAGATAAGCTATTTATATATTTATATGCAACAGTCATGTGATACTTTGTAACCAATCAAATTTCAGTTTGCCAAATAGTTAGAGAGTCGGTATAACACACCACACCACTCGCATTGTGACAAACGTAACGACGCATTCATTGGACAGTTCCAGTTTCTATGACGTCTAATATGCTGTGCTAGTATAAAGTATTTGCAAACAGGTTCTTGCTTGCAATAAACAGAAACTGAACAGATTTAATAATGCTTTTTTAAGATATTTAGTCTTGAAATTAGTGTATTGCATTTGCTGCATTGTGACAGTTTTCTTTGGGCATAGCTTGGACATTCACTTCTTTCATGGCGACGGGCATTTGATGGTTTAGTGAATAATGCACCACAGTGTTTGCACATGTGCGGTAAACGTCTGTCATCGGTTTAAGTCTCCGAGGTTGCTGATGAAACATCAAGCGATGGAACAGCACCTGCTGATACTCCTCTGCAGCTGTTATCACAGATGCCATCGGGATCTGCGCTTTTGTCGGTGTCGCTGACATAAAGTTCTCCGACGCCATCGACGACACTGCCATCGAGGTCTTCGTGGTTGATGGTAAACTGTCTATCAAAGCCGACATTGGAACAGAAACCTCATCTTACGAAACTTACTGAAGAGTACCGATCCGCACTGCACTGCGGTCAGAGAAGGACTGGGGGCCTCTTCGTCTGGAACTTGTTTATATACCCGTGGTTTCTGGTATACTATGTAAGTCAAATCAACAAATACTTCCTTTTATTATTATTTATTAGGTTAAAATGCAGGTACCTTAAAACTCTAATAATAAAACATTTCAATTTTTCAAATTTATTTTTAAATAATACACAAATACATTTTAGGTTAAGGCATTAACCAATTTCGTAAGCAAAGTCTTTAATGCTGCATGGACTGCCACGTCGACTAAGGGCACTGTCTCGTCGACTCAGGTTGCAACTGGCTCGCCAGTCTCGGGCTCAGGAACACAGGTATCCGACTGGACATCTTCATCGGTGACGACTGTTTCGGTGAGACATTGACAACCGACGTCTGTAACCACTGCTGCGACTTGGATTTGCCTCGGTGCTTGTTGGGACAATATCACTGACTGATCTACGACGAGACGCACGTCGTTTGGGCGTCTGTAGATGCATCGTAGGCAGCAGCAGGTTGCAACAGGTCCAATTTTGGTGTTGCATTTGTAGAAAACTCGATTTCTTCTTCCATGCTGGCTGGAAGGATTATGCGCGTCTCATGTGATAGACGGCACAGTTTCCAAGTTCGCAGCAATTTATCAGTTGCTGAGTCGGTTCGTAGGACGCACGAAAGTGCGAAATCTGCCAGTGCTGAGCGCCTACATCACAGGTTTCCGAATTTGTGACATGATCGAAGTATCGAATGCACAAAGACATTACAATTTGAAGACTTTCCAAAGTAGTCTGAATGAATCACAAACTCGCTTTGACAATGAAAACAGATATTGCTAACTACAGGAAAGAAGTTTGTGAATGAATATAAAGAATAAAAGGAAGTATTGCAATATGTTTTCAGCCGGTGCAATTTCGGACTCTTCCAGTGACCTTCATCGTGAAAAATATCTACTTGCTAGAAGGGCCAGACTACTTTTGCTGAAAATATTCCACCAATGTGTCATTAATTTTAAGTTCTTAATCTCAGGAGACGTAAATATTGCGTGATAAGATATAACTCAATCACATATACCTTTGTGCTGTTTATACTCTTGGCTCACATGTCTCTGGGATAATCAGAAACCCTCAACCGAAACTATTATGAGTCAGTTGATACATTCTCACATGAGGGTAACCAAAGAACATATAATATTTTCTTGAAACACATTGGTTTACCAGCCAATACCAGCAGTTAGAATTTTTTTTTAGTAACTAACCCTTCAATTATTCAAATCACATGTATGTACCGAGTCATTTATTTCCATTCGTGTACTTCTCTTTTACTTCAAAAATGTTTACAAAGTATAGAAAATAAAAAAAAAATCGTCGACAATTAAGGTAACCTAAATGGTATCAATTAGGGGAACCTGGGGCAGAATGGGGAAGCGGGGCATAACGGGGTACCACAATTTTATCGTCAATAACGTGCTACCACCTGTTATGTGTAGACGGAACTTAAACTCCAAAGTGAAACACAGCGCCACAGCGTATCCGTAGCCATCTTGTTGTTTGCAGTTCGTTAGAAGTGGCAGTATGCTGTTTCAGACTGTGTGTTTTGCAATGTTTACGTGATATTCCAGCAAAGGTAACTAAATATAGTTAATTATTTAAATTTTATACTTATACTAATTAAAAAGTGCATGTCTTTAGCGACAATTTATGAATGCCATCTAATGTTTTAGATAAGTACATTTTTAGCTAGAAGGTTGTAACCAAAAATGTTTCTCAAGGGGCAAAACGGGGTACCTACTACCCCATTTTGCCCCATGTTTGTTTAACTAAATACTGAAATGACAATTTGTGATATTCTGCATATATTATTTATTCTAAAAAATCTACTTATATAAAATGTACAAATCAGTGTTCCTGAAACTCTAAGGCATCCTGAAATTTCTCTTCGAAAACCTGAAGCTACTTCAGCGGCACGTGCATTGGGCTTCAATAAAGTAGCAGTATCGAAGTTTTTTGATCTCTTAACAGAGGTTTTTGACAAATATGGCCTCACTGCAGATAAAATTTATAATGTTGATGAGACGGGAATCACTGTTAATCTTAAAGGTCATTCTCGAATTATTTCTCAGAGGGGTAGACGGCAGGTTGGTACTGTGACTTCAGCTGAAAGAGGGGAAACTGTAACAGCATAAATTTTTTTTTCGGCTGCTGGTGTTTATATACCACCTATGCTTATCTTTCCAAGGAAAAGGATGCAACAAGAGTTTCAAACAGGACTCCCTCCTGGATAATGGGCTGAGGTTGAAGATAAAGGATGGATCACAAAGGAATCATTTATTTCATGGTTTAATAAATTTGTTATCTTTTCTAGAGCATCCAAACAATCACCAGTGCTTCTCTTGCTTGATGGGCATGCATCTCATACTAAAAACCTTCAGCTAATTGATACATCCCGGGAAAATGGTGTTATTTTATTGTACTTTCCTCCTCACTTTTCCCATAGTCAACAACCACTATATGTATCATTCATGAAGCCCCTCAGCAAGTATTACGAAGATGAAGTGAGGAAATAGTTGCGTTCTCATCCTGGACGCGTAGTGACGTTATTTCAGCTTGCATCTCTGTTTGGATCAGCTTACTTGCAGGCTGCAACTATGTTGACTGCCATCAATGGTTTTCAGAAGACTGGGATCTGGCCTGTTTATAGGAATGTGTTCACTGAAGTATATTTTCTTCCTGCAGATCCCACTGACATAGGTTTACTAGCTGATGGTCCTAGCACTGTACCACATCTGCAAATTCCTCCCACAGATGACCCTCAATAAGGGTGCTCTAACTCGGCAGATGCAGAACTCCAAACAGCAACTTCAACGACCTTGAATGAAACATCCTTTCAAAGTAGAGCTACTCTCTTCACTTTCCCAAATTGTTCTCCTGGAAATGTTCTACCTGTCCCCAAAGTAGCACAAGGCGAAAAGAGGAAAACACGTAAAAGGGAACAGCAGCAATTCTTACTGCATCTCCCTATAAGGCAGAATTACTAGTCATCCAGAATAAAAAGACCAAAATATTGACACGAACAGCACAAAAACCGCTCAATTTAGATGAGCGGAAAAAGAAAAGAAAGAAAAACATAAAGTCTCCTCAAGGGCTCAATAAGTGAGAGTGAAGAAAGTCAAGATGACAATGCGGAGTGCCTGTACTGCAATGACTTTTATTCTAAGTCAAATTAAGGATGGATAAGTTGTTCAAGATGTTTAAAGTGGGCTCACAATTCGTGTGCTGGTAATGACAGTGATGATGACGAAGTGGTTCACATATGTGAACCCTGTGCACACTAACTGCCATAAATTTATGTATTTTCATTCAACATAATTGTATGCTCGTATTTAATGCTTAATGTTAACTGTATATTAAACTTATTTAGAAAATTCAAATTATTGGTTTCCAAATTTATTATAAATATACCCCATTTTTCCCCATACTAGGGGCAAAATGGGGCAAAATGCACTTTCTTATTTAAATGATGATTATTAAAATCAATAGTAATTTTTAATTTTCAATTTATGATTTAGTTATTCTTCATAGACTAAAGTATCATTTTTACATCAAATTTATCAATTTGTAACATTTCTAACTACTTTTATTACCTTCCAACCATTAGATACCCCATTTTGCCCCAGGTTACCCTACCAAAAAAAAAAAACATGAAAACTCATTTCAAAGACTACAAACAAACAACTAAATCACTACCAATTAATAAAAGACAAATCTGCATTGTATAGGACAGTAAAAATAATTTCATGTACTGTAAAAAAATATATATATAGCCTATATATATTTAAAGATTATTACAAGATTTATTGAAGAAAATTTTTTAATATAAGTTAACTATTATTATAATATTAAATTTAGTAAAATCTCATTTTAATTGTTAATGTTCAGGGATGAGAAAATAATTACTCACTATCTCAGCCATGTAACATTGACAAATTAACTCAATTCCATGGACTCAAAAATACAAACATACATACTGTTTCATAGATTAGTAAAAAAAATGTTCGTAGACAGAAAAATGTTTTCATTTAAGGAGGGAGGGGAGGAACTTTTTTTTGACGTGATAACGTCTAATAAATTGATGAAAGCCGGCTGCACGCACGAAAAAGTGCCCCGTTACGCAAATTGTCCCGTTACGCTCATTGTACGCTTTCGCCGCATCTATCTCTCTTCCACTCGATTAGAAAAACTATCGATTTGACTTTTTCGAGGCACATTAAACTTGAAACACTCCCATTCGTTTCCTATTTTTCCTATCATCGTCCTATCCTTAACAGAATAACACAGATTGGAAGAAGTTAAATAGCAAACATGTATAAAAGTTAAAGTTAAAATAATCTCTTCCTTAAAGTAATAAACATATTTGAATTAATGAGTGCAAATAAAAGTAAATTTATCTATTAAATTGTAGATTTCATTTCACTCTTTCTTTGTATCCATACAAAATAGTGATAATTCAATAAAAATGATTCAATTTTATTCATAAAAGTATGCAATCATTTCATCAATGTTTTTTTATGACGTAGTCACGTTAAACTATAGTCCGTAAACCGTATTTACAGACAACTAATGTTTTCTTTTCAGTCTAAAAATTTTTTGAAAGTAATTAAACGGTGTTTGAAATGATGGACACACGACGGTGGTTCTGTGTGAGCGCAGGCGAGTGCACGAACACTAGTGGAGCACGGAGGAGGGGCGAGAGGGAAGGGGGTTGGTTATCGTGGGAGGCAGCGGGAAGAGGGGGGAGGAAGTATCGCATGCGCAGAGGCCCGCTGCCCCCGGAGTAGGGGCGGGCGGTGCCCGGTGGCATTCTTGGCTAACCACCGGCCAGTGCGGGCCGGGGTCGTGAGAAGCCCCGATTGTTCGCGCCTCGGCGGGAACAGCTCATTTGGAGGGGGGGGGGGGGGGGGGGGCGAGCATCGGCCACCGTGGGATCTCCGCCGCAGAGCAGGAGCGAGTGCGCCTAGTTCCGCCTTAAGGCTCTGCACTCTGATACTCTTACAAAAGATTTCCTTTGGAGACCAGTTGAAAACGCTGCAGGAAAGATCTTGTAACTTTTTGTACAACACATGGCTAGAGACTGGAAAAATTCGCGCTTCGGATGACCTCCAGGATAGACTCCATGATTCTCTTTGCACTCGGGAAAATGCCACTTGCTCATTGGCTACTGGCTCGTGAAACCTGTCGACTGGGACGCTTGCAATTCGATACTTTTTTTGGTTGAAGGTTTTTCATTGGCTCAAAGTCCTTCAGATAAACTGTGAGCCAATCAGAGAAGCAACATAAAGGAACAAGTTGTATGGATTCTATCATATTGTGAAATGAATCCGTGAATTTTTCCGGTCTCTACACATGGCTATGGTTATTAGATTGGTGTTTCGTTCAAGCATAATTTTTTTTCAAACCTTTGATTACGCTCATTAATGTGGGCAGTTAATACTGGAAAGATATACAGGCAACTATTGGAGGTATTGAGACAGCAAAAAAAGCTTTAATATCCAGGTAAGAAACCGAACCCAATATGATTGCTGCGAACAATATTTTGTAGTGATACATTTTTTCCTTGTGAATGTAAAAAATGTGCTAATATCTGTAATTTTACACGAATATTTCGCTTCTATTGACATAAAAAGAATATCAGTGTGCTTAAACTTGTCACGTTGAATTTATTTCCCCACCTCTAAATTGCAAAGGTTTTACGAAGAAATATTTTTGAAAATTAAATTATAGAAGCAAATTTGTAATTGTAACCTAGCTGTGAAAACACACGATAGTAAATTATACTAAGTGGATATGACGTATTACTAAAGAAAATATTTGAAGTATAAATATTTTCCTGAATTTACAAATGCCTTCCAGGATGGACTCTGTAGTCCTATGCACACGCCATTGGCTGGTCGCGTGTCACAACGAATCAACGGCTGGGAATCCTGTGATATGTCACACTTTCGGTTGACGAGTTCTCATTTGGCGTTTGTCGAACGTATTTTTTTTTGACGTGACAACGTCTAATAAATCGATGAACGCCACCTGCACGCACGAAAAAGTGTCCCGTTACATACATTGTCCCGTTGCGCTGTGTCCCGTTAAGCTCATACGCTTGCGCCGCATCTATCTCTCTTCCCCTCGATTGGAACAACCATCGATTTGACTTTTTCGAGGCACATTAAACATGAAACACTCCCATTCGTTTCCTACTTTTCCTATCATCGTCCTATTCTTAACAGAATAACACAGATTGGAAGAAGTTAAATAGCAAACATGTAAAAAAGTTATAGTAAAAATAATCTCTTCGTTAAAGTAATAAACATATTTGAAATAATGAGTGCAAATGAAAGTAGGTAAATGTATCAATTAAATTGTAGATTTCATTTCACTCCTTTGTATCCATACAAAAAAGTGATAATTCAATAAAAATGCTTCAATTTTATTCATAAAAGAATGCAATCATTTCATCAATGTTTTGTTATGACGTTGTCACGTTAAACTATCGTCCGTAAACCGACTTTACGAACAACTTTGTGTCAAATGGTCCTTTTGAATGGAAATTTATTTACAGCCGGAAGCGTAGGTCGATGCGATGACTCGTTAGAGCGTAATGAAAAGTGCAACGCTCAGGAATGGGGTGCTCGATGATGGAGGGGGAGAACGACTTACTCCCGACTCTCGGGCAAAGAGTTTGTAAAACTCCTCTGTGACTTTTTTTGTCCTGCTGATCGCCTCTCCTCGCTGGAAACACGGCGTCAGACACAATCAGGCCGTCTGACAGCGACATGGTGGTGTTCGGAGGGATTGTATTGCGTAGTTTCATCGTGCAAGGGGATTACTCAAGTGCGAAGTTTCACTTGTAACGCGCCTAGCGGCTGCGCTCCCATCTGTTACTCGCGACGTAGCGTGTTTCATATCCCTGCGTTCACTGCAATTTTTTTTTGTAAATGCAACAGAAATATTCATGTAAAATTACAGCCTGGTAAAGACGAGAAAATGTAGTGAAAAAAATTAGAGTGTGTATGACCGAGCCTTAAGAATAAAAATTGGTTGTCTGTAAAGTCGGTTTACGGGACACGTTTTCGTGCGTGCAGCCGGCGTTCATCGATTTATTAGACGTTGTCACGTCAAAAAGTGATATTTATAGTTGCTTTTTAAGTACTACCTGTACAGCTACCGATAGCATTCATAGCTTGCAAACACTTTCATGAAAATAAAATAAAAGTGGTCCGTATAAGCGTGATGATTTCTGGCCAAAAGATAGTTTGGATGAAACGAGTGTCTGGTAGTTTTAACCGAAGTTAAAGAATATCGATTTATAGTTAAACGATGTTCGGGTACATTAAATCTAATATAATTAGTTTAAGAAAAATTGATAAAGATGATGATTCCTTGATACTAACGTAACAAGCACAGAGAAAACAAACAGATAGATCCACGTGTTGGAGAGGGAGAGAAGGTAGAGTTATGAATAGAGACCGGAAAAATTTGCGGATTCATTTCGCAGTAGGCTAGACTCCAAACTCGTTCACCCTCATTCTGAGTCAGTGATTGGACCACCGTTTACCTGAAGGTCTCTAAGCCAGTGAAAAACCTTCAACAAAAGAAGAATCAAATCACAAGCATCCCAGGTAACGCGTGTCACGAGTCATTGTCCAATGAGCAGGTACAATTTGGCCTAGTGCATAGAGGATCGTGGAGTCTATCCTAGAGGTCATTGAAAACGCGAATTTTTCCAGTCTCTAGTCATGAAGTACCAGAAGTTTTTACGCCAGGGTGAATGTTCAGTGGACTCCCTTGCCTTACATGGTATGGGAGGCGAAGCAACAATATCCAGCCTTAAACCCGCGAAATTAAATCCGGGACATGCGGCTCAACACATTATAAAACATGTCTGCGCTTTTTTGCAAGGAAAATCCTTGTAAATCCAGTTGCCAACGATATCACTTGTAAAAACCTCAAGGCCAGTGGTACAAAGCTCTGCCTTGCAAATTTACAAGCGATATCGTTGGCAAACTGAGTTTCTAAGGACTATCCTTGTAAAACTACAAAAAAATTTTTGACTTGACAACGTCTAATAAATCGATGAACGCCAGCTACACGCACGAAAAAGTGTCCCGTTACGCACATTGTCCCGTTACACCGTGTCCCGTTACGCTCATTGTATGCTTGCGCCACATCTATCTCTCTTCCACTCGATTGGAACAAATATCGATTTGATTTTTTCGAGGTACCCACATTAAACTTGAAACACTCCTATTCGTTTCCTACTTTTCCTGACATCGTCTTATCCTTAACAGAATAACACAGATGGAAGAAGTTAAATAGCAAACATGTATAAAAGTTATAGTTAAAATAATCTCTTCGTTAAAGTAATAAACATATTTGAATTAATGAGTGCAAATAAAAGCAAATTTATTAATTATATTGTAGATTTCATTTCACTCCTTCTTTGTATCCATGCAAAATAGTGATAATTCAATAAAAATGATTCAATTTTATTCATAAAAGTACGCAATCATTTCATCAATGTTTTTTATGACGTTGTCACGTTAAACCAAAGATTATCCACCTACGGAAAGATGGGAAACTCAATGCTATTTATAATGCTACTAGTTCTACCCTAGCGCTCCAAGTTGTCACTCGCGGAACTAACAAAAAAAAACCGGCGGCGGGAAATTTGAATGTGGACATATGTGTGGTTATTTAAAATATTTTTTTTATGGAAATATTTCAACTAACATATTTACTTTGACAGATGAATATCTTTTACAAAGGAAACTAAACAAGCAATTCTACAAGTAGAACTATTTGTAAAGTTATTTATATGAATATTCAACTGTAAAAGTAAAATTGTTAGTTTTATTTCCTCTAAAAGTTTTGCTTTGTAACATAGTCTGTGTGGGATATAAAAATACGTATACACACATACATTTAATTAAATTTCTAAATTTATAATATATACTCTTTTTAATTACAGTAAATAAACCAAATGAAAAAAATATCAAATAAAAAAAATTGCCACCTACTATTAGCTTACCTCATATAAAAAATTAAGATTTTGAATTAAAGCTTTACATTAATTGTTGTGAAAAAAAAATTGTATTACTGGGTTATAACTAGGTAAAGGCAAATGGAAAACTATTTTACAAAATAAAAGCATCGACAAAAATATACCAGTATCAAGTCCATTGTTTCTATGCTAGGCAAACAGATGAATCACAGGAATATGTTGTCAATGTATTGCATCTTCAAAATTGGACAAATTAAAAATATAAGAACAATGCGTTCAATTTTTATTACAACTTAAATTGAATAAAAAACACATTTTTTGAATCTTTATTTATTTACAGCTTTATAATTTGCTAAAGGAAAGAAAATACAAAAGAAACATTTGTGCATGTTTAACACCACAATTTACTCGGACTTCATAATTCTCTCCAGTCTCCACTATTACTTTCTTGAGTATCCTATTTAAAATTTGAGAACACCTGATTCGGAATATCTTAAGGAACATTAGTTGTTAACAAAAACACCATTTTCAGAATTTTCAATATTTTTCCTTGGTTGAGCACCTACTCTAGAAAATTACCCACTAAATTTACAGGGAAGTAGCATTGTTGAGTGTTTATTGCTAAACACTCCCTAAACAGGTATGTTATACACTCTCATAACAGATATAGAGTTAATTTTCCTAGGCATGACTTATTCAACAAGAATGGTATAATGATATATAGCAAGTGATATAATACATGGTTCTTACAAGTATACATTAAAAAATATATGTATATATAAATTGGTTCTGAGTTAATTCCTCAAACAAAACCAAAATCAAAAACTGAGTGCCTGCAGGTGCATCCTGAATTCTGATGGTAATAGAAAAAAAATGTATAGTTTTATTCAAAAATTATTTTGATTCAAATTAAAATAGTGTTATCAAGGATGGTAACTAAAGTAAGAACAACTTGTAAAGACAGGCATTTGTTCTGTCCCACCACAATAAGGTTTTCAAAAATAATGACTAGATACTTTATGGTCATCTGTGTTTGTGGTTATATTGGATACTGTAAGTTTATTTATCATGTGTGCTTATTGGCTGCATTTGGAAGCATCATTTAGTGCAGACCCTGAAATCGGCTAATAATATAACAATCCCATCAGTGACAGTGCTGAAATACCTTGTTACTCATCCTGGTTTACATGATATAGTAGAAATATAAATGTAGGTATTCTAACAAAAATAAAAATACAATGTGCATAAACATAACACAAACAGCCAAAATACAAGGGTATGCAAATTATTTGCATTCAAATAACATTTTGAAGAAGTATTACTAAATCAAAATAGCTGCTTCAAAAGCACTAGTATATGGTTATTTCATTTATTGCTCTAAAGTCTAAAGTATCCACCATCCTGTTATTACTAAATTATTATAAAAAACATGTTTTTTCTCTCACACACACACACATATATCATTGAAGCAATGGCAAATGTATGGTGTGATGGCTTCTAATCACTAATATAACCCCTGCTTTACAAATAGATTTTTTAATGCTAAAACATTTAAAAACAATTTAAAACGTGAATCTTTCCTAACCTATTTCACACACAAAACATAGAATTATGATTCTCATGTTCTAAAATACTAAAAAAGCAGATACAAAAATGAGAGTTGCTTGCAACATAGGATTAATAAGTGTTTCACTCTAATATTGTGGGATGTTACATAGGTATTCAATTTGTACAATTCACATCTACTGTAAATTTTTTCAAAGTATTAAGTTTTCATACGCCTAGTAAAATTAAATTAACACTACATTGTGATTATGACTTCTGAGTTATCACGTACATACGCACTGCTGAAATATTTTAATTATAATTTACAATACCTATCATTGCTGTTTAGCATCTTTAAATAATCACATAAGAGACACAAAAAATTAAATATCAATCCTTGTGAACAGTGCTTAAGTTTATGGGATAGTACTATAATGTGAAAAATATTAAAAAATAAAGTAAAATAAGATAAGACTTGAAATGCAAAACCTCCATCAACTCTAAATTACTTTGTGAGAACCGTAACTAATAATATGATTAACGTAAACCATGTCTTTTAATCAGCTGGTGGCAGCAGAAATGATTGTAAGTATTTAGTACTTGTTTAAGACAACACTAATCTTTGGTCAACACATAATATATGTTTGGAATTGCTAAAACATTACAAATGAGGCTTTTCTAAAAATAAATAAAATTTTAAAATGGAATTTTAAAACTAAGACTGTAACCCAAACAAGAATGCCATTTTTGGCCAATATTGTTTTCCTATCACAATGCCAAAGCATTTAAAATGTAGCTGACCTAACCTAACCAACCTTTCACTTCAATTTTGTAGCACAACTTTGCTTGTCTCTTGGCGTTGAATGTGTCCACGAGTCAGAGACGGCACTATTTGCAGGGAGAAAACTATCATCCAAGTAGCCAGAATTGTCCTTTGCTACAGGTACTGCTCCAAAAATCAGAGTTGTCTGGTTCTCGTCTCGAAACTGATTTCTTGCAAAGTGGTTCCCACAAAGGTACGAAGATGTCATACTTTGTACAGCAAGTTTAGGATTCTTTGCAACGCCAGCCCATTTCTGGTACCTAAAAAAATATATTTATACATTGTTAAATGATTACAATTTTGTCATAAAACATAATTTACAGGGGTAAAATTTTATGAGTGAAACTTTCAGCTTAAAAGTTAAAAAAAAATTCTCAGAAATGTTTAATGTGCTAGTGGAAGGACATTGCAATATTTAGAGTATTTCATTAATTAAAGAACTTTTTTATGTAAAAGTGATGTTGATTGCTAAGTGGCATGTTTATTAATGTATTTAAAGTGAAGAGTTTGATTAGGTAGTCAGTGTCGGTTCCATTTGAATGCTATTGTCTTATGCTAGGCATAAAGGAAAAATGCTTAAGTTAGGTGAAATACAATGTTTACGCTAGAAAATAGAAGATTTCACCCAACCCGACAATTTTTAATTTCCATGTAACCCACCAATTTTTCCTTTTCATCGAACCTTAGACAACAGCATTCTTAAATGTAACTGACCATACATAACCAAACCTTTCTCTCTAATGCAAATAAAAAAAACATAATTATCAAAGAATTGTTATGCCGGAAATAAAATTTACCTCAAGTAAAGAAGTACTGGAAATATTGTGTTACCCTCCGACAAAAAGCATTGACGGTAAGTACAGAAACATAACTGAGGTGAAGTTAGATTCGAATCTCATACGTTTCCGTACGTAAACAGTTTTCAGATTTTTTGGAAATATTTCACCCGAAGTTGGTTTAAAATCAACATTAATTCACTTTTAACATGCGTGAACTTATTCTCTAACTTATACCCTCTTAAAATGTACATACAATCATGAGTTTCACTAGATATTTAGTTTTATTACCTCTCTTTCTAATTCCTAGGAAAACTAAATAATTTCGAATTCCTGGAAGTGGATGGACATCCCAAAGCAGCACACTTCCTACCATCCAAATAATTCTTTTCCATTTCACTTAAATAGAAAAGAAGGTTAACCCTTTTTAACTTAACCTAACCTAACATGAAAACCCGCAATTTTCAAATATCAACAGAAATAACAATTATAATAATAATAATAAATCGTTGATAGTAAGCGCTCCAAGTTGTCACTCAAGGAAACACAACATCGTGCACAAACTGCACATATAAGTTTCACGGGGCTGCGTTAAACTATCATCCGTAAACCGACTTTACAGATAACCAATTTTTTTTTACAGTGTAGTTGAAAAGCTATGAATGACCACTGATAAAGCAGGTCGGACTCGAGAAAAATTACTGCATGGCGCAACGTCTTAGTTCTGGAGTCACAACCGCGACGGAACGGCGGGAAGGACATCTCGTGACGTGGACAGGATGTGTCTGCCCGCGCGACAAGCAGAGATAAGCTATTATTAGAGACAGGAAAAATTCGCGGGTTCATTTCGTGTTATGCTAAAATTCAAATAATTATACCTTAGTGCTGCTTCTGACATTGGTTCACTGTTAATCTGGAGGACTGAGGACATATTAGAGACCCTCACTCATAGAAGTGTCGAATCACAGGCCACCCAGTCAAGACGACTCACAAGTCAGCAGTCAATGAACAGTTGGCATTTGCCCTAGTGTGTAGAGGATTATGGAGTCTAACCTGGAGGTCATTGAACCCGCGTATTTTTCCTGTCTCTAGCTATTATGAATATAAAATGTTTCTTGTCATTATGTACACTATTGAAATTACAGTAAATTTATGGACCTCTAAATGAATAATTCACCTCGGTTAAAAGATGAGTTTTTCGTAATTTCAGATAACTGGTTCATCGTAGAAACGTCTATATATATATTGACCACAAATTATATGTTTCTTTTTAAATAATTTTAACACACACGTGAAACAAAGAAGAATATATATATATATATATATATATATATATATATATATATAAAACTCAAATTGTTTTTGTATGTGTTGGTAAGATACCGAGATTTCTCTTGTGGATTTATGATGAAGAATTGTGAACTCAGTACACGTAAATTTACGTAGCTCTCATTAGAGGTACGGAGATCACCGTACTGTTAGAAAAACATTAAATAACTGACTTTTTAACGAAGAATTAACTTAAATAACTGGATCTTTGTAGAAACTATGCCGCGCCGGCTTCCAACTTCGAACTGTGTGTTTCGTTGCCAACAAGGCAAACACATACGTGGAAGAAAAACGAAGTTTTTACTGTATACTTTAAAAGTGTTTGAGTGTTTTGTACTGCAATATGATTATTATCGTTGATTCATGTTTAAAAGGATGCGAACTCAACTTCCCCGGAAACTTACGAAGATAACCATAAATTTATGAAGATTCCTGGATAATTTGTGACCACCATTCTTCAGTAAAATTAAGATGGAAATTTTTAACAGCGTGAATAGATTTTAACCAGCGTTTAAAAAGAAAACTTTTATTCAAATATACGACCGCCATCAATGCTTGCAAGTTTTTACTAAATACAAATGTCTTAGGGAAATATGTATTGTATAAATTTAACATCCAGTTGGAAAAATCACATCTCAGAGCTTTCACAGATAAATTCAGTAAAAGAAAACTTGAGAGTACACAAATAATAATGATATTACCGATTCACACTGGCCGTATTTCGAAAACAAAGCTCTGACGTTCTTTATATTGGGATCACAAAAGTGCGATGGCGGCGACGCTAAGATTTCCAACAATCACGTTTGACACATCTATGACGTCAGCAAGACAAAAATGTTAGACGCGACACACTTCTTAAATTATAAAATATATTCTATTTCCATTGCGGCCCGGGCGCGGAGTTTCCGAAATGCGCGTCAGAATTTTGTCTTTGAAAGATGGCTTAATGGGCGTATTGTTAGTTATATAACTATTCTTGTATTTTCAAGTTTTTTTTTTACTTAATTTATCCGTGAAATCTCTAAAATGTGTTCACTTGTAGTCAAGGGATTTTAAACAAGTAATTCGTTAAGTGTATTTTAAAATTTAATATTTACTGTAACTTGCCAGATTTTATACTTAGTTATTAAGTACTAAAATACAGTATCATTATTCTATGGAATTTACCTAAAAAATTTAGCTAACTAAAAAAATATTGTGATACCTCAAAGTAACTTGCAAAACAACAAATGTTTCAAAAAATTACCTCATTGAAAGGTAACAGACAAACCATCAGATACCCGGTTTACGCACTTTTATTTTTATAAATCAAAGTTAAATTTGAATTCAACAAAGTACTCTCTCAAAAATGTCAACTGAAATTTCCTTAAAGCCTTTATGTCGTGTGTTTGACGCGTAGCCTATGAGACTGAAAGGTACTTTATATATGCAAGTGTTTATTTTTAGTTGTCACGCGGGCAAAAGCCTTATGTTCACACTGGCGCGGTATTTTTGCTGTCGCATATACTACTTCGCATCGCACTGTCGAGTTGCAGTGGTTCCAGTACTACACGTCGTTTTTTATAATCTGTGGGCAAAGCGATTAAAAAAAAAAGCAAAAAGGGCTTAGGAATAAAGACTGCTAGACCAAAACGAAAAACTTTTAAGAAGGTTTAAGCATTTACGATTTGAATCTAAACGATCTAATGCACAGTGACGTTAGGCGAAAAAAAACCGCGTTAATAAAAAAAATTACTCTTTTTCAAAACGTATTTAAAAACCAGTTTTGTTGTCCACCTAAAAAAAGTTTTGTGAATTTTGTAAGATACACAAAATGGCTTATTGATAACAACAAATTATTGTTGTCACTAACAAATGTTTTTTTCAAGACAATGAAATAATATTTGTGTCACCAAAAAAAAATGAAAATTAAGGTCTGTCTGTTGTACTTTTGGACATTCTAAAATTTGATTATTTGATTTTCCATCGACTAATTTCTATAAGAAAAAAATATATACTGAGTACATTTTTAAGCTTAGCGTGATTCGCTTACTTGAATGATAGCTGGTAGTTTTTGGCTTATAATGTCTATTCAATATAACTGCGGGATAATAATTATCTCAGTACAAGAGTACAACCTTTTTTGGAACTAAGTAAATCTGAAAATTTTCGGTTTTTAGATAGTGCACTAAGAAAAATAAAACAGTTTTATCACAACCAGAAATTATTTTTGTCAATATAATTCTTATAAAATATTTTGTAGTGGTAGCCATATTATTTTGTACCTTACCAGAACGATTTTTTGGGGATAAAAAAAAATTCGCATTCACTTAGCAACTAAATGCGAAATAATTTTTTTTATCATAACGAAATATTTTGTTGCTTCTAAGGAAAGAAATATTTAGTTGCTACCACTTAATTTTTTAGCGTAGTCTAAAGACAAAACAATTTTTAGATAATGTTAATTTTATTTTATACTGGAAAGCATTTTCAAAGTTTGCTTTGCGATTGGGTTCTTAAATGCGAACAGTAAGAATTAGTCACGTGTTTTAAATAAGAATCGGTGTATGTGACACTCATAATTATTACAATTATTTACACAAAGTCATATTTCTAAGAAAGGGCTAATTAGTTCTCTTAATTCGTATTTTCTCAATCGTAAATTATCATTCATAAGGTTAAAGGGATGCAGGTATGCCATTGAACAAGGCAATATTACCGGAATACTTCCGAAACCTCTTTAAAAATATTTAAACACAAGAATTTTTTTAAATGTTGAACCCAGAATCGTATTATAGTTACATCGTATTGCAGAACTCAACTCGTATTTTATTTTCCGGCCAATTTGTTTGGCAGAGCTAATGTGTTAAGAGTGCAATTTCTTTTGGCATTTATATTCCACAAAGGCGTACATAAACAACTCGGTGTCACGAGATCATTGCCTGCAACCCACTTTCAAATCTCTCGGGGCTACACGTCCACACGGCTAGAAGTAAATTACGGCGTTGGCTATGGGTTCCTATTACTTCTGGGCTTGTTAAGTCCGACGACAAGGGCCTTTCAAGTGTAAGGACAATTTATTTCCTTACAGACTGTCACCAAACTATCGTGCAGTAGTTTTTTCCTATATATGTATTCCTAAACTACAGCTTAATTATTCGTATTTAAATTTGTCCTTTTTTGCTCTGCTGATTGCAAATAAAGGATTTGCAGCTGGACGAAAGGGTAGTATAAAGTAGAAATTTTACTACGTAAAATTATGATTTTACGTAGTAATAGTTAAATTACCGGGAAAAAATTACACATTTATACATGTGTCCGCAGCACGTATTTTATAATCAGTAGTCTCTGAATTTCCTGACTTAGATCAGAGATGACTTCGTACAAAGAATGTTTCCTTTCCTTAGTCAACATTTGAAAAACTCAAAAACTGCCGTGATAAATGCATATTTAATGCGGTAGTAATGAAAATAATTTTAATGAAAATGTTATTTCGAAAATTCCCGCGCAACTTCTAATATTTTTTTAGCTGTCACTTTTCAGAAACAAAATTTTTTTTAACTATATTAAATAGCATTTTTTTATCACGCACAACTTGTTGGTGTTCACAAACAAGTTTTAAATTTTCGAATACCTATTAGGTAAAACTTCTACTTATCTGGACTGTACCACTTATGCTATTCTGTGTTTTGAAACTAAATAATGTTTAAAATTTTATTTATATTAGGAAATGGAATCAAACTCATCGGTGTAATATCAAAATAGGCATTTTTAAGTGATACTAGTTCTTGAATTTTAAAATTCGATTTTGTACTTCACGTACACTGTTATAAATTCCATAAAATTCATGGAATTTAGAGTAGAATAGTTATAAAATAGACAAAGAGTTTTTTGTAACCCCCAGCCAATTAGGTCCTCGTGAAAAAAACTCAGGATTCCATCGAGCTATTTCTGTGTTTTATTGTGGACAGGGTGAACATGCGAGAAATGAAGAACAGTATTTTTGTTGATTTAATACAATTTCGTGGACATACGCCATTGCGGTTTTGCACTATTTGTCATGGGAAAAATTCATAAATGTAAAATTGGAAATAAAAATGAAAACATAAACCCACAAAACCTAAATCAGCTGATGACAAACAGATACACCCAACGAGGAACCTGAACAGGTATTATGGACAATACAACGACGACAGCACAGACAAACACTTTCAAATTTAAATATCAGACAGCACAGGAATTCCGCGGAAGGAATTTAGTTAAGAAAGAAATAATAACAGCACAGACGAACACAGTGAGCTAACAACGACGAGACAGTTCCAACAATAACAATGTCGGTCTGCGTTTACTGTTATTATTGAAACTGTTTCGTCAATGTTAGACCACTGTGTTCGTCTGTGCTGTTATTATTTCTTTCTTAACTAAATTCCTTCCGCGGAATTCTTGTTATTCTTTCTGTTATTTAAGTTTTAATGTGTTAGTTTGTGCTGTCGTCGGTGTATTGTCCATAATACCTGTTTAGGTTCCTCGTTGGGTGTATCTGTTTGGCATCAGCTGATTTAGGTATGTTCTCTGTGGATTTATGTTTTTCGTTTTTATATTTTAGTTTGCGTTCTTGAATTTTTTCCATGACAAACAGTGAAAAACTGCAATGACTCATTTTCATGAAATTGTACATATTAAATCAAAATTCCCAATTGCATGAATAATTTAAAGAGAGTATGCTGGTTATACACGTAATTTGGTTTTAAATGTTTCTAAAATGATTTTTTTTGTTCGTTTTAAATGTAACTAAAGTCATAATCCGTCAAATTTACCAAATATATACATCAACCTGGGAATATACCTGGCTAAATAATAACAAATATTCTTTGCGAATTTAAGGCTCGGTTTAACACTCTATTATTTATTAATTCATGTTTTTGTCATTTTTTATTTAAGGGCTACTCCAGCAAATACATGTGTAGCGCTTTCCTAAATTTTCATTTTGGTCACTAGAAATTAAGCAAGTGTTATAATATAATAGATTGGAAAGTCACGCAAATGTTCCTAATAATGAAAACTGGCGTGACTGTTACATCTTGCCAAAAATTAGTAAAGAAATACTGCTGTGAAAATTTGCGATCAATCAAATAATGTAAAAGAGCGGTCGTGGTAATTTACAGAAATAGCTTTAAAATAATGGTAATGACAATAAAACTAAATGTCCAATAGGTAGAGGCAATATTTTATGGTAAATAGCTATAAAAACGAAATAACAGCGAAACTGAAGTCAATAACTGCCAAACACCGAAATGGAAGTCAATTCACCGATTTACAGTGAAATGCAAAGAAAAACACATCAAAGCATCAAAATTCACCTCAATTACCTCACTGTGTTTATTAAAAATATATAAATTTCCTTTTATTAATATTTAGTTCAGGTTTATATTTAATAACCAAAACTATTACATACTATGTCAAAAGATTTTTTTTTAGTTACTATGTAGGACTTTTTCAAGGTAAGTTTACAAAAAGTCAATAGCAGACATGGATTTTTGCTTACGGAGAAACATCACAAGATAAAGTGTAATTATTTATGATTTAACATTGGTTATTGACATGTTTATTAAATTTAATATTATTGAAATAACAATATTGTGCCAAAAAGTAATAATTAAATTTTGAAATAAAAAATTTTAGCAGTAATTTTTGTTTACATGTTTATAAATTTCACGTGAACTAAAAAGTATTCGAGATGAATATTGAATGTTTTTAGTTTGAAGTTTATTGATTAACTTGCTCTCATCAATATCTGCAGTATTATTTTAAGTACAAATTTTAAGTGTCTTACTACAAATTGATCAACCTTATTGTGTTTACTATGTATTTACTGTTTCATATTTTTTTAAATTTTTCAATGAAGATAGACAAAATATAGTAATTTTAATGACAAAATTTGCTTTTTTATTACGAAATTAAATCTTAGTTGCACCAATAGGCCTATGTCGAGTGATACTAAGCCTTGAGGTCAAAAAGATTATTAACAGTATATTGTAATAACTTGAAATGTCAAGAAACCTTTGGTTCAGCACAGCCAAAAAACTTTTATACATCGTTGTTTTGTTCGCTTTGTCTTGCAAGCGGACATTCAGGAAACGGGGCCGCCACCTTAATAGGCCCGCCTACCTGGGTCGTAAAAGGGTTTGTAGGGCATCAGTCTGAAAGCTGTCATTATCGAATTATTCAATAATTTTTCATACAGTCTTCACAAGAATATCTTTAAAGAAACCAGCCGGAAGACCACTTTTTCATGTCTTAATATATTTCTAAAGTGATTTTTTTTTATAATCCAGGAAACAACGATGATTGGTGGTCTCCCAATATGCCAGCTAAACACAGGAATAGCTCAATTAAAAATAGTTCAGGCTTAGTTCATCAAAAGTTCCATCATGATTCTCAGTGATGAAATTACTACACAGTTTTAGGGTACTGTGCGTTTGTTTGCAGCTAGCATCAGATCAAGAAAAATTTTGGTCTTAAGCTCTACTCCATCACGCTTTCAATTAATTGCAATACTAAAAATACAAACAGTTATTAATTTTCCCTATAAACATTTATTTTATGTTCATGTTCGAAGAAATTCCTAAAACCAGAATATTAAATAGGCCTAATATTTCTGGATAGTTTGTAACCGATGCTTCTCGAAAATTTAAGTTTTTTACCAAGTGTCCGGAAACTTTTCTCTGCAAAGGAAAACAGACATTATACTATTTTGTGCATTGCCCATACAAATACTATGAAGTCGCCGTAATTCTAATATGTGATATTCGAAACAATCGTGCAGCACACCTGTAGAATTTCTCATTCTAATATAGCATTAGGAATTTCCTCCTTATTTTCGACACGAATAAAGATTAAATATTAAATAATTATTTTTTTTTTAATTAAGTGCGTCATTGTTAATTGATTTTACTAACATTTAACACGTATTCACCAGAATCATCACAACCTTCAAAATCTAATTACGTGTAACAGCAAAGCACGCTCTTCTTTCTTTCTTGTAGCTTTTTACCTTGTTACACTGTTGCTAGTTTACTCTGGTTTTCGTAGAAAATACTCAAGAATAGACCACAAAGATTAATATATAAATGCACGGAGAATAAATCGCCGATGTCAGTTGATGTCAAATTATATTTTAGACGCACAGATAATTCCATGAAAGTAATTAAGTCAGAAAAAAATTACAACACCGAAGACCACATCGTTTGAAAACGACGAAGCAGTTGCACCGAGAACAGTAAATACAGAAAATCCACAACCTTGAAAACCACAGCCACGCACAGACTTACACAGCGATGGTCTGAAGAACACAACGACATCAGTACGGATGAACACTGTAGGCACACATCAGGCACAAACAGACTGGCGGTGAGCACATAACAAGCTAAGCTCTGACACTTATGCTCATTTTCTTAAAGCCCTGTCACACTGTCAAATATATGTCTCCAATAAATTTGGCAATAAAGTTGGAGGGGAAGTACTGAACAGAAATTAGCTTCCAATTTTTTCCACCAAATAAATTTGGACAGATAACCTCAAATATTTTTTAAATAAGGTCTTATTAACAAAGTAAATTTTTGGTCTGAGCTCTCTCAAACTTTTCAATTGTATTCTTAATTTTGAAAATAAATAATGTATACAGTACTGGATGGTGTATTTAAACTTGTTTTGTATATGTGCATTTTTAAAAAAAAAATTAAACACATATAAATTATATTCACAATAATATTCGTTACACAATTAAATAAATGTGACTTTTTACAGTTATAGAAACATAATTTAATTTATATACCTAAAATGTTTTCGCATACAACATTCATACAAATATTAGTTTAGTTTTGTACTTTTATAAACGCTTTAATAGGCCATGTGGTCTTTGCCATTTTAAAGAATCGTTGGGTCGGAAACGGATATAATTTCCATTTTCGTTAAGCACGATATTATTGGCCGATTGTATCGAACATCCATTTATTATAGAACTTGTCCTACATGGAAAATATTAAATGTAAACTCAAGTCATCCATCTTGTAAAAAAATACATGGCTGCGCTAGTAATTTTTTTGGTGACGTCATAACTATCCATATTTATTTGACACAACATATCGGAAGGAGTTGGAAAAAAAATGGACAATGTGACAGGTCTTCAGTTGGGATAACACGCCCCATTCTAGTCTTACCAACAACCAATTAACGGTTGGTTAACGCTCCGACCATTCAAAAATTTAAATGACTATTATCGAGCACTGCAGCAAAAAGCAAATTATTTAAGTTTACGAAAATACGGTGCCATTAAAACTAGAGCTCATATCAAAGACCCTAATCAAGCAAAACGAAGCACGCCTGGGTTGGTAAAAAGGTGAACATTTATTTTTGAGGGGCCCAAATATTTGGAAGAGTATATTAACCAAAGGCTCCCCTCCCTTTGTTATTTGTTGAAATAGTTCCCCCCCCCCCCCCCCCCCCCCCAAATTGAAGTGGTATTCCGTAAATAATTGAAAAATAAAATCTTTAAATCAGTGTTTTTAAGCCAACTGTGAACTGAAATTTGGATGATGGATCACCTTATTTATTTGTTTAAAGTACAAAAATTAATAATAATAAAGTTTCATTTAGCGCTATTAAAATCCGAATAAATATATGTTTACGTAACTAAATGTATATGATACTACACTGTTAAATATTTTCACTTTCAATCTACCAAGAACGCTGGTTGAAAATTATGTACAAACGATTTATGGATACTTATTTTGGATATGAATCCAATAGATAATTCATGCCATTTTAACAAATCATTCAAAAACTGGTTAAGTCTACAGTAAGACCACGCTTATTTAGTCCACGTATGTGTTAACATTTGATTGGAATGAAACATACAACTTGGAAGTCCAAATACGGCGTGGTATCTACAAGAATTCAGTTATTTGAAATTACGAAGACCTCTTCGTTCATTCAAGTTGGATTCTTCCTTGAAAAGTCCGCAAAATTTACTGCCATTAAAAAAAATGTGTGCAATTCAATGAGGAACATTATACTTCAAGGATGCGTCGGTGTAAGCGCCAAACTCCGTGTGGTTGCCCGGCCTGTCCGGGTCTGGAATGTCAGGAGTGTCTGAGTGTCTGGAGTTTCTGGAGTGTCTGGAGTGTCAGAGTGTCTGGAAGGACTGGAGTGTCAGGATATTCTGAGTGTCTGGAGAGTCTAGAGTGTCTAGATTGACTTCGTGCCTGGAGTGTATGAAGTATCCGGAGTGTCTGGAGTGTCTGAGTTTCTGGAGTGTCAAAGTGTTTGGAAGGTATGGAGTGTCTGAAATGTCTAGTGTCTGGAGTATCCGGAGTGTCTGGAGTGTCTGGAGTGTCTAGATTGTCTAGTGTCTGGAGTGTCTGGAGTATCCGGAATGTCTGGAGTGTCTGGAGTATCCGGAGTGTCTGGAGTGTCTGGAGTGTCTAGATTGTCTAGTGTCTGGAGTGTCTGGAGTATCCGGAATGTCTGGAGTGTCTGGAGTATCCGGAATGTCTGGAGTGTCTGGAGTATCCGGAGTGTCTGGAGTGTCTGGAGTGTCTAGATTGTCCAGTGTCTGGAGTGTCTGGAGTATCCGGAATGTCTGGAGTGTCTGGAGTGTCCGGAGTGTCTGGAGTGTCTGGAGTGTCTAGATTGTCTAGTGTCTGGAGTGTCTGGAGTATCCGGAATGTCTGGAGTGTCTGGAGTATCCGGAGTGTCTGGAGTGTCTGGAGTGTCTAGATTGTCCAGTGTCTGGAGTGTCTGGAGTATCCGGAATGTCTGGAGTGTCTGGAGTATCCGGAATGTCTGGAGTGTCTGGAGTATCCGGAATGTCTGGAGTGTCTGGAGTATCCGGAGTGTCTGGAGTGTCTGGAGTGTCTAGATTGTCTAGTGTCTGGAGTGTCTGGAGTATCCGGAATGTCTGGAGTGTCTGGAGTATCCGGAGTGTCTGGAGTGTCTGGAGTATCCGGAGTGTCTGGAGTGTCTGGAGTGTCTAGATTGTCTAGTGTCTGGAGTGTCTGGAGTATCCGGAATGTCTGGAGTGTCTGGAGTATCCGGAGTGTCTGGAGTGTCTGGAGTATCCGGAATGTCTGGAGTGTCTGGAGTGTCTAGATTGTCCAGTGTCTGGAGTGTCTGGAGTATCCGGAATGTCTGGAGTGTCTGAGTTTCTGGAGTGTCAAAGTGTTTGGAATGTCTGGAGTGTCTGGAGTATCCGGAGTGTCTGGAGTGTCTGGAGTATCCGGAATGTCTGGAGTGTCTGGAGTATCCGGAGTGTCTGGAGTGTCTGGAGTATCCGGAATGTCTGGAGTGTCTGGAGTGTCTAGATTGTCCAGTGTCTGGAGTGTCTGGAGTATCCGGAATGTCTGGAGTGTCTGAGTTTCTGGAGTGTCAAAGTGTTTGGAATGTCTGGAGTGTGTGGAGTGTCTAGATTGTCTAGTGTCTGGAGTATCCGGAGTGTCTGGAGTGTCTGGAGTATCCGGAATGTCTGGAGTGTCTGGAGTATCCGGAGTGTCTGGAGTGTCTGGAGTATCCGGAATGTCTGGAGTGTCTGGAGTGTCTAGATTGTCCAGTGTCTGGAGTGTCTGGAGTATCCGGAATGTCTGGAGTGTCTGAGTTTCTGGAGTGTCAAAGTGTTTGGAATGTCTGGAGTGTGTGGAGTGTCTAGATTGTCTAGTGTCTGGAGTATCCGGAGTGTCTGGAGTGTCTGGAGTATCCGGAATGTCTGGAGTGTCTGGAGTATCCGGAGTGTCTGGAGTGTCTGGAGTATCCGGAATGTCTGGAGTGTCTGGAGTGTCTAGATTGTCCAGTGTCTGGAGTGTCTGGAGTATCCGGAATGTCTGGAGTGTCTGAGTTTCTGGAGTGTCAAAGTGTTTGGAATGTCTGGAGTGTCTGGAGTATCCGGAGTGTCTGGAGTGTCTGGAGTATCCGGAATGTCTGGAGTGTCTGGAGTGTCTAGATTGTCCAGTGTCTGGAGTGTCTGGAGTATCCGGAATGTCTGGAGTGTCTGAGTTTCTGGAGTGTCAAAGTGTTTGGAATGTCTGGAGTGTCTGGAGTGTCTAGATTGTCCAGTGTCTGGAGTGTCTGGAGTATCCGGAATGTCTGGAGTGTCTGGAGTGTCTAGATTGTCCAGTGTCTGGAGTGTCTGGAGTATCAGGAATGTCTGGAGTGTCTGGAGTGTCTAGATTGTCCAGTGTCTGGAGTGTCTGGAGTATCCGGTATGTCTGGAGTGTCTGGAGTGTCTAGATTGTCCAGTGTCTGGAGTGTCTGGAGTATCCGGAATGTCTGGAGTGTCTGGAGTGTCTAGATTGTCCAGTGTCTGGAGTGTCTGGAGTATCCGGAATGTCTGGAGTGTCTGGAGTGTCTAGATTGTCCAGTGTCTGGAGTGTCTGGAGTATCCGGAATGTCTGGAGTGTCTGGAGTGTCTAGATTGTCCAGTGTCTGGAGTGTCTGGAGTATCCGGAATGTCTGGAGTGTCTGGAGTGTCTAGATTGTCCAGTGTCTGGAGTGTCTGGAGTATCCGGAATGTCTGGAGTGTCTGAGTTTCTGGAGTGTCAAAGTGTTTGGAATGTCTGGAGTGTCTGGAGTGTCTAGATTGTCCAGTGTCTGGAGTGTCTGGAGTATCCGGAATGTCTGGAGTGTCTGGAGTGTCTAGATTGTCCAGTGTCTGGAGTGTCTGGAGTATCCGGAATGTCTGGAGTGTCTGAGTTTCTGGAGTGTCAAAGTGTTTGGAATGTCTGGAGTGTCTGGAGTGTCTAGATTGTCCAGTGTCTGGAGTGTCTGGAGTATCCGGAATGTCTGGAGTGTCTGAGTTTCTGGAGTGTCAAAGTGTTTGGAATGTCTGGAGTGTCTGGAGTGTCTAGATTGTCCAGTGTCTGGAGTGTCTGGAGTATCCGGAATGTCTAGAGTGTCTGGAGTGTCTAGATTGTCCAGTGTCTGGAGTGTCTGGAGTATCCGGAATGTCTGGAGTGTCTGGAGTGTCTGGAGTGTCTGGAGTATCCGGAATGTCTGGAGTGTCTGGAGTGTCTAGATTGTCCAGTGTCTGGAGTGTCTGGAGTATCCGGAATGTCTGGAGTGTCTGAGTTTCTGGAGTGTCAAAGTGTTTGGAATGTCTGGAGTGTCTGGAGTGTCTGGAGTGTCTGGAGTGTCTGGAGTGTCTAGAGTGTCTGCAGTTCTGGAGTGCCTGGAGTGTTTGGAGTGTCTGGATTGTCTAGTTATTCCAGAGTGTCTTTAACTGGAGTGTCTGGAGTGTCTGGAGTGTTTTGAGTGTCTTCTGGAGTGTCTGGTGGGGGAGCTGCGCTACACCGTCTGGGCGCCACGCCGCGCTCACGATTCCGTTGGAAAACGCCCGCGGTTCTACTTTCCTCTTATCCCCCTGGCCCGAGCGAGGAATCGCCGCTTTAATTACACCAGCCCCAGGGCTTTGCGGAGGGAGGGCGGGAGGGGGGCAGCGATAATCACCGCGGCCACAGGATGCGGTCGAGGCCCGCGGAAACCACGGCGCGTCGCCACGCAGCGTCAAGACACTCTCCCCCTCCACAAACACCATTTTTTTCACGCGAAAAAATTCCACCGGTTGAGTAATTACAACCTCGGAGGATTTCGCGAAATCGTTTTGCTCCAAATTAGGTCTGAAAATAAGCTATATCATTTTCTTTATTTTTTTTTAACTCGTTTAATTGCTGCGATCATTTCTATAGGTGTAGATGATGGTTTCCAGCGAAAACGTTCTGCGTCACTAAAACTTCTCGTTTCACGTATGATTGGAAAATCGTAATTTTCCTCATAGGCTGAGTTTAATTCATAGATAAGAGCTAAGGGGCGGGTAATTTTTTTTCTTCGTGAAATGATATAATCGCTCATTAGACTGCGCTGGCGATTGTGCCCTTTGTATTGGCATCCACCTGCATGAGAAGCCAATGTCCTGTTTGGCCGGGCCAATCAGGACGCGTTTACTTCCGCACTGGATGGCTGTGATTGGTGTGCTGACAGTAGACTTGTGCCAGGAATAAACCTTGCCAACCACGAAACACGGGTAATGCTTCAATGTTTTAATACACAGCTGGTCTTAAGATCTTTACACGAAACTACAGTGGGCTGACAAGAGACAGTTGGAACAATAACAGTACATACCGACAAAAAAAAAGGCATTGGTAAATACAGCGTATAACAGACGAACCCAACATTGATATTAAACAGATAGTCTTAAGAACACAACATCGGCAGCACAGACAAACGCAATAGGCGTCCTAAAACGAAACAGCTGATATGTATACTGGCGAGCTGTGCTGTCTAGGAATTTAACCTCTAACATCGGCTGATTTTGGCTTTGTGTTATGTGTGTTTTGTGTACTCACCTCTTTGTCCGTTCTTGAGGTTTTTCTTGGATATGCAGCGTAAAAAAGCAATGTCATGTGTAAAAAAAGATTTTAATTCAATTTTTCCCATTGCAAGAATCTTTAATAGAAAGTTACTGGACACTAATCTTTTAAGCTATCAGTCATATTTTCCCACGATATATCCCCATATCTACTAATTAGAGCGTGGCTAATTATTTTTAGGTGAAAAAAATAGATATTTTACTTTTAATAGTAATTTAGGTTGACGTATCCTAAATTACGAAGTCACAGGAGACGTCAAGAGAACGATACAGGCCAAGGATATGTCTGAAAAGGACGCGGACGTATCACGTGGCATAGGAACCACAGTGGCGGCTCCAGGATTTTGGTTTGGTAGGGGCTTTACGCAGCTGAGGACCTTCTTTTAGAAATTTAAAATTTGAAAACATACTATATCTATCTACTTAAAACGATTAAATGAGTATAAGTGATTAAAATTGCACTGTAGGTAGTGTAGTACTAAGATAGTAGGACAATATAAAGTTTAATTTGTATTTGTCAGGTGTGGACCCAGTCGGGGCCTTATTTACCCCTTCCCCCCTCCTGATCCGTTGCGTACATTGAACAAAGGAAATTTTTTTTATAGGAACAAAATTTTGGTATCCACAACTTTTCCAACATGGTTAGTTGTCTAATGGGTGCAGAGACCTGAGAAATACGCTTTGATTTCCGGAACCTGATTAATCTCCTCACACTTTTATGCAAATAAGTCTGCGTCAACTGTCTACTAACTGCTGCCACATTTTAATTTCTGGCTGGGCTGTGTGTGATTGGGTGATTTGTATTGATTAATCTCCTTCAGAGCGTGTCAAAACAACACAGAATAAAAAATTCTGTAATTTTACGAAAGATTCAATTGGAAACCAGTTGTCAAGAAATAGTTTGTAATGCTACAAAAAAGATATAGTAACTTTGTACAACACATGGATATGTTTATTTTTGCATGAATGAAATACGTTTTTCGATATTCCACTGAGTTTTCGTTACGAAAATTGGCGCATAATATTTTTATAGATGTTTCATTGTAGAATATTTTTTAAACCATGAAAAATATAAAAGAATATTGCGCAGTTTTATTTTATATGGTTTTATCATGCTTATTATGTGCGCTAGTTAATGCTGAAAATATATAAAGAGAACTGTTAACAAATATCGTTAACTATTAGAGGTTCTGGGACAACACAAAGCATAAATGCCCAGGTAATAATCCGAACCCAATATTACTATAAACACTACTTTATAGTGATACAATTGTTTTTATCTATACATTCTTTAAATGTTTCATGAAAAGGGAAGATAGAATTCAATACAATTTCTTGGTCATGCAGTATTGCACTGTTTGTCATGGAAAAAATTCAAGAACGCAAATTAAAAGTTAAAATGAATACATAAACCCGCAGAGAAAAAGTCTAAATCAGCTTATCTCAAACAGATCAACCCAACGGTGAGCCTAAACAGGTAATACGGACACCACAACGATTACAGCACAGACAAACAAATTTAAAACTTAAATATCAGACAACACCAAAATTTAATAGTGAAAAAAAAAAAAATAATAACAGCACGGACGAACACAGTGGGCTAACAGCGACGAGAAAGTTTCAACAGTAACAGTAAATACAGGTAAAAAAAAAAAACCCTGGACAACGCAGCAAATATACGAACACAACGGGGAAGTTACACATACATTATGGACAACACAACGGCGACGACACCAACAAACACATTAGGTTTCCTATGAAAAGAAAAAAACAGTTGCGCCGTTTCGGGAACTGGGACAAACAGACTGATATGGGACTGTTTAGGTTCGTCGTTGGGTTTAAATCTGCTTTGACATCATCTGATTTAGATTCGTTCTTTGTGGGTTTATGTTTTCATTTTTAATTCTTAATTTGCGTTCATGAATTCTTTTCATGAAAAAGAAATTGCATTGTTTTAACGTCACTGTACAAATTTACAAATACCTATAAGTTTACATGAATGTTTCTGTCCAATTCCAAAAAAAAATTACAGCCCAGTAGTTAATTTTCAACGAATCACATTCTTTTATATAAGGCGACAGCTGCATTCTCGTTCACCCGTTTGAGAGACATGCGAGTTCCGCGCGACGCAGCCAGTAAAGAAGTAAATATTTCAGTCACGAACAAAGAGCATTGAGGCCTAAATAAAGAAGGAAAATTTTCATGTTATATATCACCATTATAAACTATTATTTTTCAACATAAGCCGTCACCTGCTTATACTGTATTTCGTTGGGGAATCTCAAGATGAATAATAAATTACACATAAAACAAACCAAAATAAGCTGGTATCAAATATTAAACAGATAGACCGCACAGATAATTCTGAGGCATTAATTATTACAGCATATCCCAGCACGGACGAAAACAGTGGACTGGATACGACATCACAGTTGCGATAAGAACAGTAATTCAAACAAAGAACAGCAGAGTTATGTTGTTTTCTCTATGTCCGTTCTTGAGGTTTCTCTATGACATTCAGTGGAAACCATCATTGCCGTGTATCCACAAAAAGTTTTTTGACGTGACAATGTCTAATAAATCGATGAACACCGGCTGCACGCACCAAAAAGTGTCCCGTTACGGGCATTGTCCCGTTGCGCACATTGTCCCGTTACGTTGTGTCCCGTTACACTCATTGTACACTTGCGCCGCATCTATCTCTCTTCCACTCGCTTAGAACAGCCATCGATTTGACTTTTTCGAGGCACATTAAACTTGAAACACTCCCATTCGTTTCCTACTTTTCCTATCATCGTCCTATCCTTAACAGAATAACACAGATTGGAAGAAGTTAAATAGCAAACATGTATCAAAGTTATAGTTAAAATAATCTCTTAGTTAAAGTTATAAACATATTTGAAATAATAAGTGGAAATAAAAATAAATTTATCAATTCAATTGTTGATTTTATTTCACTCCTTCTTTGTATCCATACAAAATAGTGATAATTCAATAAAAATGATTCAATTTTATTCATAAAAGTATGCAATCATTTCATCAATGTTTTATTATGGCGTTGTCACGTTAAACTATCGTCCGTAAACTTACTTTACAGACAACCACTTTTTTTTTTTTTTTAATATTTCTTCTCTATTACAAGAATAATTCAAAGGACGTGCACGTATATCACTGTCCTTAGTTATAGAAGTACAACCGCTAATTGTATCTTTGTCTGTGGCGATTACCTTTCCGATTATTAAGGCCTTTGTTCGCGTGACTCTCCGCCACCAGGTATAACCAGAGGTGTTGCGAATTCCAGGTAAAATAAACAAGGGCGCGGTTGCGCGGGACTCCGAACTAATCCAGCAAAACGCGTTCATTTTTTCCGTGCGGTTACACACAGTCTGGTCATGTTTTTTTTCTTTCCAGGCCATTTCTCATTCAACCTAAAAATGTCTGCAAAGTATTTCGGGATGACATTTCTTACGCATAAGCTTCTGATAGGCCGACGAGAGTCGAGATTATTGAACAGTCCTTCGCAAAAAAAAAAAAAAAAAAAAAAAAAAAAAAAAAAAAAACTCAAGATGGAAAATGTTCCTGGCACATTTTTGACGATATGAAATCTACGTTTATCACTTACCCGAGCCTCGAAACCAAAACCCCTCGCACAAAAATATGTTCGTGTAACATTTTACCGACTGCAACAAACTAGATCTACAGGTAAATACATTGTTTTGTTTTGAAATTTGTGATGAAATGATACACTTGCTCGAATAAATAGGATCGGTTTTGGAGTTGAACACTCTTTATACCAACTGCCGTGTAACCGTACACTTTCGCGTTTGTAAACACGTTCAATTAAACCTGTTAACATGAAGTAGTTTGGCATCTCAGGTAATCGCGCCCTAACTAACTGCTCGTCGGTTCATTGCGGGGTTCCAGGCCGGGAGAGCGATCCCGAGCCTACCTTGGAACACTGCGAGAATACCTTACAACCGTTTCGTGTGTTGCAGGAAAAGCTGTATGGAACGAAAAAACTTACCAGATGCGCATGTTAACGTGTTTGAATTCATAGAAAGTTTTTTTTTTAAATATGGAACATACTTTGTGTCTCCAAAATGTTTAGTTGAATAGATTTATTCAACAACCGCAAGACTTGTCGTAATCCTAAACCTAATTCTTAAAAAAAACTATTTTAAAATGTTTGAATAAAAATTAAATGCGTACCCCAAATTAGTTCAAAGAAATCTTTTTTTTTCAACTACAAAATTTTAAGGGTGATTGCAATTTTTTTTTGGTTAAAAATTACTCTTATGTAAATTATTTTCTACACTTTGAAATACACCAGGTGTTCAGCTACAGCATCAAACGCGTAATTCGTTTACATATGTTTTAGATTTTTTTTCCTCGTGATGTGCGGGCAGCCGAAGGTTGCTGGTGGAATTGTTACCCATCCTGTAGTTGTGAAGAGCGAGATACACTCTCACGAGCCTGTCGGACCGACACGAGGAAGCAGTTATTGTACTTCTGCAGCACAGTGGTGAGCCTGAAAATAACTGCTAACTTTAGACTTGTGTCTAAGAAAGTGTTATAGTGTTGTGAGTACCATTGAAGTACGGAAAAAAAAAATTGGTCGTCTGTAAAGTCGGTTTACGGAGGATAGTTTAACGTGACAACGTCATAAAAAAACATTGATGAAATGATTGCATACTTATTTGAATGAATTTGAATCTTTTTTTTTATTTTCTATGGATACAAAGAAGGAGTGAAATGAAATCTACAATTTAATTGATAAATTTACTTTTATTTGCACTCATTAATTCAAATATGTTTATTACTTTAACGAAGATATTATTTTAACTATAACTTTTATACATGTTTTCTATTTAACTTCTTCCAATCTGTTTTATTATGTTAAGGATGGGACGATGATAGGAAAAGTAGGAAACGAATGGGAGGGTTTCAAGTTTAATGTGCCTCGAAAAAGTCAAATCGATGGCTGTTCCAATCGAGTGGAAAAGAGATAGATGCGGCGCCTGCGTACAATGAGCGTAACGGGACAAAGCGTAACGGGAAAATGTGCGTAACGGGACACTTTTTCGTGCGTGAAGCCGGCGTTCATCGATTTATTAGACGTTGTCACGTCAAAAAAATTTTTCCGTAAAAGTACACACTTTAAGTTAAAAACTATTGGCAAATCCCTTTGTCCTAGCGGCGTGCGCCTCCAGTTCCAACCCTGAGGGGTGGCGCTTGAAACGATGTGAATTTTTGATAGGTTTGCGCGATCGCATGAAGGTCTTTTATTCCCCCCCTCCCCAATTTATTTCCGACCCTCCCACCCCAATCAACATTTCACCCGTGGGACAGTAACAGCTGACAGGGCAGCGTCATCGTTAACGTCGCGCCGGTGATCGGCTGGTGACCGCTTCTCAACAATTACGCCCTCTCTTCGACCAGAGTCTGGAGATCCCCCGAGGAAAATACACTCAAAGAAACCTTTTTTCCAGGGACCCGTTAAAACCCCTCCCCCCCCCCCCCCCCTAACGGATCCGAAACCTGACGTCTTTCTTCAACGTTGGACATCGTTTCTCATTCGCCTTGGAATCTTCAGAACGCGTTACGAGTTAATGATGGGCAAAAGGAATCGTTGGTCAGGAGATATCTTGTTATTTCTACGCGTAAAGATAGATGCACGGTGCATTAAATTTTGAATTGCACTTCTCCAAAACTTGCCCGTCCTTGTGCAGGGGGCTTGCTGAGGTCTGCATTATGCATTGTCGTTTTAAGTTAAAATTGAATTGCCTCAGACATCGGTGGCTAGTTACCAAAATGATAACCTTGAAGAATTATTGCCCATGAAATATTCCACGAAAAGCAGTCGGTATTTTTCATTAGCTATGCCGTGCTTTGCCAGGAATAATTTATATGTGTTATTAGTTAAAATAATCTTTACTTATGGTAAAACTTTAAACGAAACATTTCTGTGATTTAATATTCCTTCATTTGGCAGTAAGAATCGATTAAAAGGACAAAAAAAAAATAGTATTTAAAAATATCCATCTTTTTTTCACGTGACAACCTGTAATAAATCGATGAACGCCGGCGGCACGCACGAAAAAGTGTCCCGTAACGCACATTGTACCGTTACGCTTTGTCCCGTTACGCTCATTGTACGCTTGCACCGCATCTACCTCTCTTCCACTTGATTGGAACAATCCATCGATTTGACTTTTTCGAGGCACATTAAACTTGAAACAGTCCCATTCATTTCCTACTTTTCCTATCATCGTCCTATCCTTAACAGAATAACACAGATTGGAAGAAGTTAAATAGCAAACATGTATAAACGTTATAATTAAAATAATCTATTCGTTAAAGTAATAAACATATTTGAATTAATGAGTGCAAATAAAAGTAGATTTATCAATTAGTTTGTAGATTTCATTTCACTCCTTTGTATAAAAGTTATAGTTAAAATAATATCTTCGTCAAAGTAATAAACATATTTGAATTAATGAGTGCAAATAAAAGTAAATGTATTAATGAAATTGTATATTTTATTTCACTCCTTTGTATCCAAATAAAAAAAGGGATAATTCAATAAAAATTATTCAATTTTATTCATAAAAGTATGCAATCATTTCATCAATATTTGTTATGACGTTGTAACGTTAAACTATCGTCCGTAAACTGACTTTACAGACAACCATTTTTTTTTTAATTTGTTACAGCATCTACATAAACCCAAATCATGAATTTTGATTAAATTTACTGAAATGATAAAATATTCTGTGAAGAAATATTGAGGACAATTATTATCATGGTGAGTTTTATCGTTCTTTCAGGCGTACATTCGTTTTGGCAAGCATCACTCTAAATTTATTCGACGTATATCCTACATTTGAAGCCAACAAAGGGACAGGCACACCTAGTATAACATACCGTTAAATGTCAACTATCTTCTTGCGAAGGCTAAACCTTAAAACGTTTTTGTACTTTTTACAGGGAAAATCATTGGAAACTCAGTAGCAAACGATAAAACTTGTAAAACTGCAAGGCAGATCTTTGTAAAATTATAAAAATGGTACAAACTCTGCCTTTCAGTTTTACATGTGATTACGTTGGCCACTGAGTTCTAAGTAATATCCTTGTAAAAGTACAAAAAAAAAATTTAGAGTGTAGGTCTTGGTACCAGTAAAAAAAATTTTTATTTCCAAACTGTTAAAAATTTTCAACTTCGTTTTACGCAGAAAGCTGGTTTCAATTTTTCCAGGGATCTTCATAACTTTGCGGCTTTCTTTGTAAATTTACTGACACTTGTTAACTTACTCTGAACAGGAATAAAAATAAATATTCTATGTGCGTAAACAATACAAGTAGTAAAATAATACCGGTTCTGGGACAGGCGCAGGATCCAGGATCCGGCGGCCAACTCAAAAATTACCTAAAATTCCTTAAAAATGACTCAAAATGTCTCAAAACTTCCCGTTTTGAGGAAAAATTTCCCGTTTTATTCCTTAAAGATCCCTAAATCCTAAAAGCGGCTTAATAAACCTTAGAGCTAGCCACTCAATTAATAAAATTTTAATAAAAATACGAGTCCTTGGTTCGAACCCGACGAGTGCAAAAATAAAAATGGCGTCCGATCCTTCCCTCTTGGTGGCTGCTGGCAGACTGACTCCCACCACTTTGTTCATAGTATATTTATCGTCAGGTAGTATGATGTCATGTCCGCCATCTTGAAAATCAATAATTTTTATGTTAGAAAAACAGGAAAAAATTAAAAATCATTAAAAAAAATAACTAATCGAATTAAATAATAAAAATTAAATAAATTATTACTTAAAACCACTGTTGAACATATCGTTATGGTCTGGAGGGTGGTCCTAGCGGAATAAATTGAGGTCAACACCCTAGACACAGCAGTCAACACATAGTCGTGTGGGTATAGAGCTGCTGCTACAAATTCAAGCAAATGCTGTTCGTTCCAACTGCAAAGTACGCGGAAGTAACGCTCGGATTCCGCCGTGTGCACTACGTCACCGAGGATGGTTACTTACAACTAGAGGTCTGCAACTTCGGTCATAACTGCACCAGTGATTGTGACGAGGAGGCTCCGGACATCATCGAGACATCCTGCAACAAGGTAGATTGTGTCGTCTATTATCTAGGACCTGACAGTACATTACCGGCTTAGTCTCGTCTCGACCACCATGACGAAATGTGTAAACCTCCAAGGCTTCTCTAGTCAGTATGGATTTATTATCAAGGAACTTAGCATTGCAGATGAAGAAGGAAATGTAATAACACACTATGTGTGGTAATTATATTTAGCCGAAGTGATAATTTAATAAAACACGTAAAAATTAACTTTAAGGTTTTTTTCTAATGTGTCAACAAATCAATGATAGGATGGATTTGTATGTAGAACTAGAAGTATACGGCATCTCTTGAAGAACACTGCATGGTATATAATGAAAGACTCTTGGGCTCAAGAAACTATACTGTAGGTGGAAAGGATGATGCGGTTCCTAAGATTAAATGAAAGAAACTTTGTTGATTTTTTTTCTGTATACTACGATGATTTAATTGTGTTTGGGATGATGGGTTGAAGGATTAAAAAATAAAACTGGACACACAGGCTTTTAAAGAAAACGAGAATGGAACTAACCATGTCTACAAAACAATAGAGAATAATGTGAAGCTCACAAGATCATAGATTGTGGTAAATCTCTGACAACTGAAATGCGGAAACGATATCATAAAATGAGTGATATTGATGCAGCTCATGATAATATTGATGACAGCTACGATGATGATGATGATAACTTTGCGTCTGTGATAGTGACACGGATGCGTGGATTTTAAGACTAATAATAACAAATATGTAAAGAAGATGGAAGCCGTAGCACATGAGACCAATTGTTCATCGAGAGACAATCCAAATGATTGAAGAATAGACTAAAACTTCTACTTGGTTCGCGAAATGCTGAAAATTTATACGTCCTCAAAGAAACATGAACTAAGAAATTCGAGGTTTATATAATAAAACCTACTTTTTTGATCTGATGTGTATTAATGGGAATAAATATACAATTTAATATGAGTTTTATTAAATATCTTTCTTACATATGTACTTTCAAGCTGTTGACGTCTACAGTGTACATAAAGTATATAAAATATTTACGTACCTGGTTCTTAGTTTACCATGTATATTTTGCATTTTAAAATATGAATTTATTAAAGAAATATGACTGAAATGTTGTGTGTGTTAGAAACCATAAGTCCGTCTATAACTGGTGTGATTTATAATACTGAGAAATTTTGAGGATAGTATGACCAATAGGATGTTAATATGATGATGTGACATTGGCTTGCTACTTCGCTTGAATGAAATTTAAATGTTAACTTTGTGATGAAATCTGCAAGTGCGTGCATTGCGTGTCCATTTCATATGTCGAATTTGCTTCCAAATGTGCTGCCTTTTTCGTTGAGTGGGCTTCTATTTTTAATGTAGTTTTGACTCGAGTATTATAGTAATTGGTTCTTGATTTGACTAGCGTATTATTCCATACGGTGCATGTATATAAGCGAGTCCTATACAGCAGGTCGCTCAGTTTGTTACTGACGTTATCAGTGTAAGGATCGCCTAGTTTGTTTCTTCTGGTGCATTCATCACGTAATTACCTGTTCTTGCGAACTCGATGGCATCTTTACCGACTTTAACGACGAACTTGATGGAGGATGTACCATCGTCTACGGGAACCTTGACGACAGCTACGACGGAGAAGGAGCAGATTCCGTTGACAACCACGGCGACAACACTGGAGGAGACTTCATCAGGCTCGATACCACCAGCAGAAGAGACTTTAATGCCGGTAGTGTTGGCTGTGCAGGAAAACTCGACGAACTTCGTTTCAGCCTCAATGGAGACTTCAATGGATGCCGAATCGACAACAACTAACGAACATCGGTGCTGTTACTGTGACAAGATTTTCACAAACAACAGCAATGCTCAACGACACGAAAAGAGAGAATGTGCCAAGAACCTATATCGTAAAATGATTGTTTGTGAGAAATGCCATAAGCAGTTTGCCAGAAAAGATAATATGAAAACGCACATGAAGACATGCAAAGGTCCTGCTGTTCGGCAGAAAGTAAAGGTTTCTATTCAACAACGATGCATTGATGTTCATAAGAGTATGCCTGGAGATGCCGCAACTGCGGCAACGTCAGTATCTGGATCGGGTCTGAAAGGCTCGTCTTCATCAGCAAGGTATCCTTGCAGCTACTGCGATATGTCGTTCACTTTTTCTCATGTAGCACGAAGACATGAGAGGAGTAAATGCAAGAAGAATCCATCTCGCATGAAGTTCCGCTGTGATGAGTGTCATGAATGGTTTACACGTATTGATAGTTTGCGACGGCATGCGAAAAAATGCAACGGTAAAGTCCGTGTATCTACTGAAGAACTACCTGTAGAAATTTCGACTCCTCGCTTTAGATTGGAGACTCGTAAGCGTACAAGCAAGAAAACCAATGTGCAGCAACCGATTGCTATAATGTCTGGACATGAAAATAAACCTAATACTGTGTTCGGTGCATTACAAGTGAATGATAATGGGTTCTACTTGGCGCAGTCTGCATTTCGTGGAAAATTGAAAGATTACTATTATCTAAATACGTTAGGTGAGTCAAAAGACATTTGTAATTTTCTTGATGATATCAGAGAGGACATAATCAATCAGCTTACTGATGATGTAGCAACAAACGGTCCATCAAAATATAACTTGTGGTTGGACTGTATATATGGAAAGCCGTATCCATTCGAAGACGAAGTGAGGAAGTGTGCATTCAAGACATCGGCTGCAGTAATTTACAGTTCTGACGATGTGAAGCAAACTGTTAAAAACGGTATCCAGAAACTCTGTCAAGAAGAGGAGGACAATGTCTGTAAAGGTTCTGGTTGGTCTCTGTCTAGTATAAACCGATTGGAGCTAAGAATTAGTCATTTCACGCCTATGCAGGGCTTTCGCAAGTGATCCTGTAGTAAAATATAGATTTTGTAATAAAATTTATTTTGTAAAAGAATTTGCGATGTTTTATTTACGAACCTGTCACTATTATGTTAAATTGTTGTTATATTTATTTTTTCTTCAGCATTCAGAATCGTACCAAGGACCTAAGTCGATCTAATTAATCATTTTTTTGGTTGCAAAATTTATTTAATGAGTTTTGAACTTTTTCCTGAATTTCTAGCATTGAAATTACGAATTTCCAAGATGGCGGACATGATGGCTTATAAGATGATGGTAGTAGAGGATTTTAAGCCTCTTTAAGAATTTTTAACATGGTTTATTGAATTTATTATTTTTTTTACATAAAATTAAACATTATTGCATCGATCGAGTATCGAACCAAGGACAGGAACTGATCGAATCAATATGTAAATTAATGAGTGATTTATTTAATGAATTATGGATTTTTTCCCGAATTTCTAGCTAAATAATTACACGATTCCAAGATGGCTGCCATAACGAAACATGCAACATTAATAGGATCCAATATGGCTGTCATAATGTAAAGTGTAACGATAACATCGTACTCAACCGAGATGGTGGGCATAACGAAACATGCAACAATTAAATATAATCCAAGATGGCGACCATAACGATATGTTCAACAGTGGTTTTAAGTAATAATTTATTTAATTTTTATTATTTAATTCGATTAGTTATTTTTTTAATGATTTTTAATTTTTTCCCGTTTTTCTAACATAAAAATTATTGATTTTCAAGATGGCGGACATGACATCATACTACCTGACGATAAATATACTATGAACAAAGTGGTGGGAGTCAGTCTGCCAGCAGCCACCAAGAGGGAAGGATCGGACGCCATTTTTATTTTTGCACTCGTCGGGTTCGAACCAAGGACTCATATTTTTATTAAAATTTTATTAATTGAGTGGCTAGCTCTAAGGTTTATTAAGCCGCTTTTAGGATTTAGGTATCTTTAAGGAATAAAACGGGAAATTTTCCCTCGAAACGGGAATTTTTCCCTCGAAAACGGGAAATTTTTCCTCAAAACGGGAATTTTTGAGTCATTTTAAGTCATTTTTAAGGAATTTTAGGGAATTTTTGAGTTGGCCGCCGGATCCTGGATCCTGCGCCTGTCCCAGAACCGGTATTATCCTACTACTGCCACGTTTACCACATGTAAAAAATCCTTGTTTTACCACGTTCGTTATGGGACCTAGATGGGAGGCGAGTGGTCTAACCACTCACCTATTGTGGCCCCTCTATGTTTACTACAAACATCGGGCAACAACGCGCACTCTGATTTTACAAAGGATTGTATTTAAAAATTTACAGCACTTTGTCTGTATTGTAAATACTGAGAGAAAATTTTCTTTTAGTTTTCCTTGAAAGAAAGCTGATAACTCCCGTTAGTTTTGCCTACACACTGGCCATTGGGTGAGATGGCCAGTACACTGTTGGAAATTACAGTAAATTCAACGTAGATTTAACCTGAAATAAGCGAAGAGTTCTTTGTTATCTCAAATAACTAAGTCTACTCAGTTTCTACGATGTGCTCTAACTTCCAAGTTACGTGTTTCGTTGTTAACAAGAAAAACACGCGTAGAAGGAAAAAAAAGTTTTTTTTGCTATACTCTCCAAACTTTTTGAATGTTTTGTTAGTAGAATAAAATTATAATAGTTTATTCATTTTTAAAGTGTGTGAAATTACGTAGATAACCTCAATGAACGAAGATCTTTGGATAATTTGTAACCAGTTTTCTTCGTAGATTTAAGATGAATAATTCGAACACTGTACGTACACCATCAAAAGTTTGGTTAGCACTATCAGAGCTCGCAATACTGAAATAATTATATTTATTAATTTACCAATTCTCTACATAAACATTGAACCAGGGTAAACAGATATTTTTGAGCACCGTATCAGCAGCTCCAGTTACTTAGAGAAGACTTCTACTTCTTTCATTTTTCTCTTAAGAAGAATAATTCATTATTTTGGGAGTGCTCTTTTAATGTGTAACACCTTAGCTCTCGGTTCACGGCATTTGGTAGGTGTGATTTCGTAAATGGGACGGATGTCGCACGGAACGGAAGTGCGTAACCACGGTGCTGCCACCTGTGGCGGATGGCACTAACCATAATTCACAAAGCCTAAGGGAAACTTTGTAATAATAACTGCTTGATGAATTTTAAAAAGATGGGCAGCATTTTAATAAAATTCTTTGTCAAAAATGAGGTCTAAACCAAGGGTTTAGTATACATTTAAAAAAATATTTATCGATAAAATCGGAGTCGTTTCATCATATAATTTAAAACTTCGGTCTTAAAAATAAAATGATTCGATAGTAGCGGATTCTAGCGGCAGGTGCGGAAAAACGCCGTGTGATTCGCGTCAAGAAATTTAGTTTCAAAACCAAATTTTCGTAATGTAACTTATTTTTCTCTATCGGCATCATTTTTTAAAGAATACCACGTTAAATTTTGTGTCTGAGTTTCGTATTATAGTAGACTAAGTGTATTTTCAACATGAGAACACATGAACTTGGTCGTTACCGAGGTTATCATGTTGCACATGTCTGGATGGTGCTCTCGGCGAGCCTGGACGCCGGCCGAGAGAGATGCGCCTCGGAGCTCGGGGGCGTGGACCACAGCATCCCACGTTCGGCGCGGTGCCAACGAGCACTGTAATCTCCGTCCCTCGGCCCGGTCACGAGCTGGATCCCGCCGCGGAATCAATTAAGGTGTCCTCGGGGCGTAAGGTAATACCGCGTTATTCGCGCCGCAATTTTCCTTCGGTCCGCGCGGCTGCAGGCTCCCATTGTGTCCGCTCGCCGGGACTCGAACCCGTGTTCCCGAACATCATGCATTTACATTTATACACTATTTTTTTTTGACGTGACAACGCCTAATAAATCGATGAATGCCGGCTGCACGCTCGAAAAAGTGTCCCGTTACGCACATTGTTCCGTTACGCCTATTGTACGCTTGCGCCGCATCTATCTCTCTTCCACTCGATTGGAACAAACATCGATTTGACTTTTTTCAGGCACATTAAACTTTTCCTATCATCGTCCTATCCTTAACAGAATATCACAGATTGGAAGAAGTTAAATAGCAAACATGTTTAAAAGTTATAGTTAAAATAATATCTTCGTTAAAGTAATAAACATATTTGAATTAGCTACTGAGTGCAAATAAAAGTAAATTCATCAATTAAATAAAAGATTTAATTTCACTCCTTTGAATCCATAAAAAATAGTAATAATTCAATAAAAATGATTCTATTTTATTCATAAAAGTATGCAATCATTTGACCAATGTTTTGTTATGACGTCACGTTAAACTATCGCCCGTAAACCGACTTTACAGACAACCAATTTGTTTTTTTTTTTTTTCGAATTAATCTTCTTTAGACACGTTATGAATAAAAATGATGACAGTGAATTTTTACTATGCGCGTGCATCGTGCAACAAAAATTTACAGGTTAAAAAAAAAGGCTTCATAAATAACAATATTATATATGTCCTTCTAAATCATATATTTAGGTAACTGATGTTTAATACCGTTCAACATCTTTAAAAACATTTATTTATTGTGAATATGAGTGGTATAAATAGTGTTTATTTAATTTTCTAGTGTGTTAATACAAGTTAAGTTATGTTCCCGTAGGTATAATTTATTTGTTTTGTAAATCATAACATTGTTCAATAAATAATTAAAATTAATAAATTAGAATAAACATTCAATAAACTTGTTTATTTTCATTATTAAATTAAAATATATCTCGACTATTTAACAAAATAAAATAATTTATTTTATATACATGGTTACATCAATATTGAATACTATGAATTTATTTAATGTTTTTTTCATTGAATTAAAAAAAACTTTATTTATAATATCACTCCATTCCTTTTGTTATTTTATTTCTATTGATTGTTTGCATGCAGCAGTAGGGTTCGTTTTTTTTTATCTCGCCAAGTAAGTATAACTTCTAACACGCGTAAATAAGTATACGCACCCATTTATTATTTTCCCTCAACACAGAGTGGGTTTGAAACCCAACGGCAAAACCCGCCATTTTTTTTTCCATTTTAACACACTTAAAAAAATCACTTAACGTCCTTTATTTACATTCACAATCGAAACCTAGTCGCTAGATTGATAAGCAGATGTCGTTGGCGGCAATCCTTGGTTCGATGCCTGGCTCTTGCAGTCGGACCACGAGGCCAGATGGCAGCACTGCTGCGATGGCAACACTGTTGCAGCTTGCCCCGCGGCGGCGTTGCCTGATTGGGCAACAAGTCCGTTTCCAGGTTCTCGTTGGCGTCTATCCGTGAACCTGGTGGCAACTAACCTCTCAGTTGCGACTCACAGGTACACTGTTAGAAGTTACTGCAAATGTATAGACATTTTCAACGAAGAATACGTCTAAAATAAACTAAGAGTATTTCGTTGTTTCAGATAACCGGTTCTTCAAACTTTATAACACTGTTTTTCGTTATATAGAGGATAAACACACACGTGGAAGACATATTAAGTGCGTTGGCATAAGTAGTCTTTACAAGTTTTTTGAAGTTTTAACGATAAACCAAGATTGGTTTCAATCGATGCTGTTTCATGTAATTTAACTTTATTTCACTTATCAAATACATTTGGGCACATATCATTTTATTTATATTGTATCGATTCAGTTTGATTTGACAAATAAGGTTTCTATTCTCTTGCTCAAAGCAAGTGAACTTAGTACGTACCAGTAAATTTACGAAGATAACGGTAAATCCACGAAGATTCCTTGATGATTTTGTAACCAGCTGTCTTCGTAAAATTAAGGTAAACATTTTTAACAGTGTACATAAGTTTAAAATGATAGCGGGTATACGCTTATCTTGCATGGTAGGGCTATATTTAGTATCAACGATAACGCTTCCCTCTTCCGAACATGGAGAAAATAACTAGCAAACTTCGATTACTCGAAAAATATTTCATGTTTGTGTATTATTTGACATTTAAATGTAATAGATTTTTAAAATTATATTTTACCAATAAATAGGCTTACACCTTATCGGATACATTTGCAAAAATAATAATAAAAATTCAAACAGGTATGAGTATAAGATGATATGTTGAGAAATTTAGATTTGTGCTACAAGATTATTCACACATTGTTTTATACTATCAAATAATCAATGATTATGATTTCAAATTATTAATAATTTTCTATTTTATGTATATAACAAGATAGACCCTATAACATCAAAAATTAAAATTTCCTGGTTTAATAAATGTGTTTCGAGGTGTTCTTTTATGTATATTTCAAAGAAATACTACCTATTGAATCCGTTACCATGATGCGTTTTTCGGAAAATATTTATAATTTTTTTTTTGCTTTTACGTTCCATAGATCCCAAAACCATCGTCAACTAACAGTTGTATCAAAATTTTGTGGACACGATAATTATAGCAATTTTTCACATATAATTTCCATACTGATACATAAAATCTAGTACCTAGTGGAAAATCTTTGCCGAGTTTATTTGTGGGCAATATCTGTACAAAGGGTTAGAAATAAGGGAAGATTTTTTTAAAAACATAAAAATCACTGTAACTCCTATAATATGGAAAACATCACATCCATTTGAACGTATTATAACTCGAAGGAGTAATATAAAAATCTTTTGGTCGAATAAGTTTTTGATACGACTGCAAGTGGGTGAAAAAACCAAGGCTGGAGGACAAAAAAAAAATCATAACTTCCTTCGAAGGAACAATATCGATTTTGTGCAAATTGTTTGTTAATATTATAATTTTTTTATCTAAAAATATTTTCTGAAACACTTTTTGATAAGACGAACCATTGCTGCAAGGAGTTGAAAAAATAAGGGAAAGAATTAAAAAAAACTCTCTTAGAAGGTACACTATCAGATCTGTTCAAAGTGTTTGTAAATATTATAATTTTTATCTTAAACCTTTGCCAGAAAATGTTTTTGATAAGACGAACAATTGTTCAGGGGGCAGAAAAAATAAAGGGGTAGAATTTCAAAAATATTTCATGATTTTCGTATCCGTTCTGGTTTATTGTAGTACCTCAAATTACTGTCTACATTTTTCGTCTGAAATAATTTTTTTATGCTACCAACCAATACTGTAAGGGGTAGAATAAACGACGGTTTTAGGACAAAAAAATTATAACTCCCTTCGTAGGCACAGCATCGAATTTATTTGGATATTTTGTAAATCTTATAATTTTGTCCAAAACTTTTGTCTGAAACAATTTTTAATAATTCGAACCATTACTTCAATGGGTTAAAAAAAAACAGGGGCTGAAATTAAAAACTAATTCTCTACCATGTACTGAATAAATGTTAATTTTTGTTTAACTTTTCAAATGTTGTTGAAAACTTTATCTAAATATAATTTTATATCACACATCATTACCGCAAGGATGTAAATACAAAATATCATTACTTTTTAAATATATTTAATATTAACTCTATTATAATTTTTATTGTAAAACTCCCAAACTTTATCTAAAACCTTTGGCTGAAACCATTTTTGATGAAACCAATTGTTACTTAAAAAAAAGGGATTGAAAGTTTAAAAAAAAAAATTCTTGACTTGATGTAAGTTTTTGGACATACGCCATTGCTAAGAACTTTTTCTGTTGAAGAAAAACTAATAAATAAAATAAATAAATAAAAATAAAAATACTCAAAAAAAGATACAAAAAACACACAAAATTAAGCAAACAATTGCTGTTGTCAACAAGGATATGAACACCACAAAATATTCCGAAACAGGAATATGGTCAGCAAACAAAGAAAAAACAAAGAAAAATGTACTAAGAGAACGAAAAAATCCCCACAAATGATGACAACACAAAAATATTGAAACCCAAAATAATTCAGCACAACAGTTGAAGCGAGACAAAAAACATGACAAAACGAAAAAACAAACAAATACAATAGTTTTACCTAAACAGAAACAAGCGACGTTTCGGGAACTGCTATCTGCTCCCGTCCTCAGGCAGAGACGCACATGGTACGGAAACACAGGTGCGACTGAGAAGGGGCTGCCGCCGTTTCCTCATATGCTCGGCCGGGAGCGTGTGACAGCGATACCGGGAACTATTACGTTCCCATAACTCGCTATGTGGTCGCCAATATAAATAGTGCAACCCCGTCACTTTGATCGAATCATTGGAAACGTCGGCGGGGCGCGATGTGTGTGAATTTAAGATTAAAGGTGGCTCACGGTCCAGAAGAAGTAAAATAGCTGTCGCATGTTGCTTGGCTCTATTTTTAATAGTGTAGGTGTCAGGCGGGGGGAGGTCACCCTTTCCCCTCAGTTAGTTGGCTAACTGATGCATGAGAGTGTCGTGATGTCTGTATTTAAAGGCGTGTGGAGTGTGCGCAAAAATGGCCTAATTAATTTCGTTGTGTGAGTGTAGTGTATAGCTCCAAGGCCGCACATACCCGGCTGACCAAGCAGGCATATCATCGTGTAAGTTTACCGATGTGTAGGAGAAATTACATAGATTAGTAAACACCTGGCCGCCTTAAGGACCGAACTATTGCGTTCCAGTATAGTTCGGTCAAAGTTAGGCTAAACCAGTATTGCTGTAGTTAGCCCCCAGGCTGTTGCCGTCTAAACCTGAAAAATAGAGAGTGAAATTAGTAAATGAATGTCATCCTATTCTATTATTGTTCGAGCAGAGAGATGCCCTCGTCCAGTGTTTTTTTTTTTTTTTTTTTTTTTTTTTTCGCAATTCAAAAACCCATGCCTTCCGAAACGCGGCCGGCACTGGAGGTGAAGCCTGCCAGGCGGGTCTCGCCCTTCAGGCATACGGAGTCAGCCCTAACACACAGGCAGTGGACCGCTGCATGGGTCAAAACCTACACCTGCATGCTTCGGACCATTTCGAATTAGCAAGAAAATGAAATTTACATTAATGAATTAATTAATAATGGCTGGGGAAAACAACTAGCAAGGACTAGTGGAGGAGGTGGGGGAAGGAAAGATTTGGTAATTAAAGGAATTTGGGCCTGCGGTCGAGTTGTCGCTGGTTTATAATTAGAGCCCCGCTGGGTCAAAGGTAGTGTTGACGCAATAAAATAGAGCCCCGCTGGGCCAAAAGTAGTGTTGACGCAATATTTACGAGTCCTGGGCATGTCAATCATTGGCTAGTCCAATGTTGATTATTTGCACCGCAGGACGTAGACAGGCACATCGGGGCCAGAGAGAAACGTCTGCTATGTTTTCTAAGTTGCCCTGCGTACATGGGATGTGTGGAGTCTAGTATAACCTGGCTTAGGCAAGTCGCGGTTTTTTAAACTGTCGCTGTGCAGCTGGGTCGTAGTCCGGAAGTGAATTCATATAAGTATTGGCATGTTCAGGGAGCTGGCCATAAAAAGACCTGTTTTGCCGTTTTATATATTCCTCTACATATTCTACTTTGAGTAGCTGGTGTACTTCTAGTGTGCTGGTGTACCAGCCGCAATCTGCAATGGCTCTAAGAAATTTATTTTGAGTGACCTGTACTTTATCGATATGGCATTTTGCTGCATAGCCCCAGATTTCGCAAGCATATAATAATTGAGGGCGAACTATTTGTAAATACAGCTGTAATTTTTTCTTTCTAGGAAATTGGGGGGCCTTAAACATTGAGTATAGGCTGCGCAAAGTGCCTCGCGCAAACTGTGTCACCTTAGTGGTGTGAACTTTCCAGGTGAGCCTGGTATCTAGAGTTAAACCTAAATATCTAGCCGATTTAACAAATGGTATGGCTTGATTAAAAATTTTTAATTCGCGGTCGGGGGCGGTGTATTTTTTAGTTAAAATTAAAGTTGTGGACTTGGCTCCATTAATTTTAATGCGCCAGCGAGTGTACCATTGTTCGAGTGAGGTAAGCTGCCTCTGAACTTTGGTTAAAGCAAACTTCAAATTCGGGGATTGATATATTATTGCAGTGTCGTCTGCATATAATTGCACGTGGGCATGTTCCCGCGGGATGTCGGCTGTGTAAACATTATAGAAAAAGGGTGAGAGTGGGGACCCCTGCGGCACACCTGCTGTCAGCTCCCGAGTGGATGATTTCGCCCCCTCTATTGATACAAAAAATTTTCGACGCCATAAATAGTGGGCCACCAGATGAATATACGTGTCTGGAAAGTTAAATGTAATTAATTTTTGAATTAAGCCAGGTATCCAAACTTTGTCGAAAGCTTTTTCCGCGTCTAGCATCGTTGCGACAGTAAATTTCGCTCGTGAGTTAAAACCGTCAGTGGCCTCTTCAATGAGCTTAATTAGGGGGTGAGAGGTAGAGTGGCCCCTTCTAAAACCAAATTGGTTATCTGGAATGACTTCGTGTTCGTCCGAATGGTGTTGAAGTCGTTTGAGTAAAATTTTTTCGAAAATTTTACTCATGCTATTTAGGAGGCTAATAGGTCGCCTGTTTTGTGGTAGTGACGCATTTTTTCCCGGTTTCGGAATGGTGATAACTTTAGCTAGTTTCCATGACGCTGGGTAGGATTTAAGAATAAAAATAGCATTTATTATTTTAAGAAAGTATTGTATAGCCTGAAATGATAATTTCTTTAAAGTATCAAAATTTATTCCGTCAGGTCCGCCTGCTTTATTTTTTGGTCGCGAGTGAATAGCTTCTAAGAGCTCTTTAATTGTTACGAGTTCCGGCTCGGCTTGTGGAACGATTTGTAAATAGTTATTAACAGCTACTGTCGTGGTCCTAGTAAACTGAGGCTCGTTTATGTCCTCGTTTGGTGAAAATTGTTTTTCAAAAATGTCTGCTATAGCATTTGCTTTATCTATCGCGTCATATTTAATGCCCGCGTTTGTAACAATGGCCGGTGTGGAGATAAATTTATTTTTCCCTCGTAAATTGCGTGTGAGCCGCCACATTTGCCGAGGTTGAGTTGCGCACTCTGTTATTAAGTTTCCGTATTTTTCTATTTTTAAATCTTTAAGTTTTCGCGAGACTTGAGCTTTAAGGCGATTGTATTCAGTCCTAGCTTGCGGTGTTCTCGTTCGTTGATAAGTGTTGCGCGCCTGCCGTTTTAAAACGATTAGCATGTCTACATCTGGGTAATTTATTCGCGTAAATTCTCTTTTATTCACGATTTTCGTGTGTTTTTTGCGCACGTCTGTAATTGTGTCGGTGAAAAGTTTTACGTGAGTTTCGAGCTCATCTGCTGTGTCTATCGCTGGAGTTTCTGTAAAAGTTAATTCCAGGTCTTCGCGAAATTTGTCCCAGTCGGGAATACCAAAAGTGCGGCTAAATATCGCTGCGCAAAATTGAGCATTAAAAGTTAATTGAATAAGTACCGGAAAATGGTCTGAGTCAAGCTCATCTAATTTTTCTGAAATAACCTGCGCACCTGGTATGTTTGTAAGAGCTATATCTAATATGTCAGGCATGCCACCATTCGTTGGATAGCAAGTTGGCGAGCCTGGAGCAAAAATTTCGTAATTATTTGCTGCCGAATGATCTAATAATTTTCTGCCTGCTGGGTTAGTATTTTTGCATCCCCAGTCTTCGTTTTTGCTGTTTAAATCGCCTGCGATGAAAAAGTGTTGCTGTGGATTAATTAATTTATTTAAATCCCTAGAAAGTAGTGGCTTATCTGGGGGTTTATATACTGCCGACATGCAGACATGCGCATTTTTATTACGAATATTTATGCTGGTGGCCTCTAGGTGCTCTAAGCCAGTTATTTCTATCGGATGGTGATGAATCCCGTGTTTAATTAATATGGCTGTGCCGCCCCCACGAGTGGCGCGGTCAGTGCGGTAAGTGGTGTAACCACAAATATTAAATCGATGATGCGGTGATAGGTGAGTCTCGGTAATGAATGCCACATCAATCCCATATATTACAAGGCACTGTTCCAACTCGTACGACCGAAGGCGGAGACCACATGCATTAAAGTTTAGGAGTTGTAGTGTTTTCCCCATGTTTACTGCCATTTACTGGAGCACTGTCGCGAGTGCTTCCAATAGAATGGTTTGGCAGTATTTAATGCTCTCGGTGGAGCGGACGCGTGCGTAATACGGTTCGAGTGCCTTTACTAAATTCCAATAATCGCACATGCGCAAGATCTCTGCGAGTTCCGCGAGGCTGGTGATATTATTATTTGGCTGTGCTTCTGGCGCGGTTTCTGTTCTATGCTGCTGGCTCTTCTCGACGCGAGCCTGCACGATTTCCGTTGCCGTGCGCCGTGGTGCGCTTACGCCTGACGTTGCTGCCGCGTATGACGTGGAAGCTACTGCCTGTGTTTGATTTATGCCCGGTTGGCTGGCCTGCTCGCTGGGCCGTGCGTTTCGCGGACTGCGCTCTGTTGTTGTTGTTGTTGTTGCCCGGTGCACGTGTTCCCTGGTGGGCGCGGGGGGAGGGGGGAAACTTTCCCGCGTCGGTGCGGCCGGCTGTGCTCGCGAGGCTGTGCGCGCAGCTTTCTGTGCTGCCTGTTCCGCGGCGGCCTGTCTCCGCGACTCTACGATCTTCAAAAACGCGGGGCACTGTCGCCAGGCCGCGGTGTGGCCTGTCTCTTTACAGTTCGAGCACACCTTTGGTGCCTCCTCTGGGACTGGGCATTCGCTGCGGGGATGCGAACCCGCGCACCTGATGCATTTAGGTACTTCTGAACAGTTTCCGGTGGTGTGTCCGAAGGAACTACACCTCTTACAGAGCGGGACGTCTTCCGCGCGAGTCGTGTACCGCTCAATCTTTATACCACTTGTGTAGTATAGTTGTTTGACGGCGTAGATGTCGTGCGCGCTAGGTGCCACGCACACCACGAATGACGGTGTTGGCTCGAAAAACTCTTGCCCTGAGTTGCGGTCTGTTAGCCGCCGACTGAGCTGTTTGATGAAATTTACTTTAAACCCGAGCGCGGTGAGCTCCTCAGAAATCGCATCAACCGGCGTGAATTTACTCAAATTCTTTATCACTACTTTTTCCCCTCGCTCGCTGGGCTGGGAGAAAGTGTGGAAAGGCACATCGTTTGCCTTAAACCAAGCGGTCGCTTTGTCTTGGTCCAATTTGCCATCAAAAGTTATGCGCACTTCTTGACGCTTCGTCAGCGTCATTCGGTTTTTGATGCCGAGTCGCGCGAAGGCAGGGCCCAAGCTGCCGATTGCCTGACTGTTGCGGATTACGAATGGTACGCGTTTGTAGCGCGGAGCCTCGTCAGTCGGTGTCCGTTGATGCGGTGTCGGTACCGCTTGTGACGCATCGCTATTACGCCTGCGTTGTCTACGCTCAACAGTGGTGAAGCCACTGTTGTCGTCCTCGGTTGTGGTGGGCTGGAGCCCTGACGGTTTTTTAGACTGAACAGAGTGTTCAGTCTCTGAGTCGCTGCCCTCATGCGTGCGCTTCGTCGCGGTGCCGACCTCCATCTCCTCGTCGCTACTACTCATCGCAAGTAGGTGCCCCGCCTTGAAAAAAGCAGGGCACACAACAGGCGTATCGTCCGACCTAACTAGCGTGGTATTCCTATCTGTTCGCCGCGTCCTAACTAGCTAACGACCTAGCACCTTACGCACTGGCCATTGACCTGAGCTTCCTTTTTAGGAACGCCAGGCTAGGCAAAGAGAGAGGCTGACCCTTCTCCGACCAGCACGCGGTAAAGAATGAGAAGGGGCTGCCGCCGTTTCCTCATATGCTCGGCCGGGAGCGTGTGACAGCGATACCGGGAACTATTACGTTCCCATAACTCGCTATGTGGTCGCCAATATAAATAGTGCAACCCCGTCACTTTGATCGAATCATTGGAAACGTCGGCGGGGCGCGATGTGTGTGATTTTAAGATTAAAGGTGGCTCACGGTCCAGAAGAAGTAAAATAGCTGTCGCATGTTGCTTGGCTCTATTTTTAATAGTGTAGGTGTCAGGCGGGGGGAGGTCACCCTTTCCCCTCAGTTAGTTGGCTAACTGATGCATGAGAGTGTCGTGATGTCTGTATTTAGAGGCGTGTGGAGTGTGCGCAAAAATGGCCTAATTAATTTCGTTGTGTGAGTGTAGTGTATAGCTCCAAGGCCGCACATACCCGGCTGACCAAGCAGGCATATCATCGTGTAAGTTTACCGATGTGTAGGAGAAATTACATAGATTAGTAAACACCTGGCCGCCTTAAGGACCGAACTATTGCGTTCCAGTATAGTTCGGTCAAAGTTAGGCTAAACCAGTATTGCTGTAGTTAGCCCCCAGGCTGTTGTCGTCTAAACCTGAAAAATAGAGAGTGAAATTAGTAAATGAATGTCATCCTATTCTATTATTGTTCGAGCAGAGAGATGCCCTCGTCCAGTTTTTTTTTTTTTTTTTTTTGTCGCAATTCAAAAACCCATGCCTTCCGAAACGCGGCCGGCACTGGAGGTGAAGCCTGCCAGGCGGGTCTCGCCCTTCAGGCATACGGAGTCAGCCCTAACACACAGGCAGTGGACCGCTGCATGGGTCAAAACCTACACCTGCATGCTTCGGACCATTTCGAATTAACAAGAAAATGAAAGTTACATTAATGAATTAATTAATAATGGCTGGGGAAAACAACTAGCAAGGACTAGTGGAGGAGGTGGGGGAAGGAAAGATTTGGTAATTAAAGGAATTTGGGCCTGCGGTCGAGTTGTCGCTGGTTTATAATTAGAGCCCCGCTGGGTCAAAGGTAGTGTTGACGCAATAAAATAGAGCCCCGCTGGGCCAAAAGTAGTGTTGACGCAATATTTACGAGTCCTGGGCATGTCAATCATTGGCTAGTCCAATGTTGATTATTTGCACCGCAGGACGTAGACAGGTACATCGGGGCCAGAGAGAAACGTCTGCTATGTTTGCTAAGTTGCCCTGCGTACATGGGATGTGTGGATTCTAGTATAACCTGGCTTAGGCAAGTCGCGGTTTTTTAAACTGTCGCTGTGCAGCTGGGTCGTAGTCCGGAAGTGAATTCATATAAGTATTGGCATGTTCAGGGAGCTGGCCATAAAAAGACCTGTTTTGCCGTTTTATATATTCCTCTACATATTCTACTTTGAGTAGCTGGTGTACTTCTAGTGTGCTGGTGTACCAGCCGCAATCTGCAATGGCTCTAAGAAATTTATTTTGAGTGACCTGTACTTTATCGATATGGCATTTTGCTGCATAGCCCCAGATTTCGCAAGCATATAATAATTGAGGGCGAACTATTTGTAAATACAGCTGTAATTTTTTCTTTCTAGGAAATTGGGGGGCCTTAAACATTGAGTATAGGCTGCGCAAAGTGCCTCGCGCAAACTGTGTCACCTTAGTGGTGTGAACTTTCCAGGTGAGCCTGGTATCTAGAGTTAAACCTAAATATCTAGCCGATTTAACAAATGGTATGGCTTGATTAAAAATTTTTAATTCGCGGTCGGGGGCGGTGTATTTTTTAGTTAAAATTAAAGTTGTGGACTTGGCTCCATTTATTTTAATGCGCCAGCGAGTGTACCATTGTTCGAGTGAGGTAAGCTGCCTCTGAACTTTGGTTAAAGCAAACTTCAAATTCGGGGATTGATATATTATTGCAGTGTCGTCTGCATATAATTGCACGTGGGCATGTTCCCGCGGGATGTCGGCTGTGTAAACATTATAGAAAAAGGGTGAGAGTGGGGACCCCTGCGGCACACCTGCTGTCAGCTCCCGAGTGGATGATTTCGCCCCCTCTATTGATACAAAAAATTTTCGACGCCATAAATAGTGGGCCACCAGATGAATATACGTGTCTGGAAAGTTAAATGTAATTAATTTTTGAATTAAGCCAGGTATCCAAACTTTGTCGAAAGCTTTTTCCGCGTCTAGCATCGTTGCGACAGTAAATTTCGCTCGTGAGTTAAAACCGTCAGTGGCCTCTTCAATGAGCTTAATTAGGGGGTGAGAGGTAGAGTGGCCCCTTCTAAAACCAAATTGGTTATCTGGAATGACTTCGTGTTCGTCCGAATGGTGTTGAAGTCGTTTGAGTAAAATTTTTTCGAAAATTTTACTCATGCTATTTAGGAGGCTAATAGGTCGCCTGTTTTGTGGTAGTGACGCATTTTTTCCCGGTTTCGGAATGGTGATAACTTTAGCTAGTTTCCATGACGCTGGGTAGGATTTAAGAATAAAAATAGCATTTATTATTTTAAGAAAGTATTGTATAGCCTGAAATGATAATTTCTTTAAAGTATCAAAATTTATTCCGTCAGGTCCGCCTGCTTTATTTTTTGGTCGCGAGTGAATAGCTTCTAAGAGCTCTTTAATTGTTACGAGTTCCGGCTCGGCTTGTGGAACGATTTGTAAATAGTTATTAACAGCTACTGTCGTGGTCCTAGTAAACTGAGGCTCGTTTATGTCCTCGTTTGGTGAAAATTGTTTTTCAAAAATGTCTGCTATAGCATTTGCTTTATCTATCGCGTCATATTTAATGCCCGCGTTTGTAACAATGGCCGGTGTGGAGATAAATTTATTTTTCCCTCGTAAATTGCGTGTGAGCCGCCACATTTGCCGAGGTTGAGTTGCGCACTCTGTTATTAAGTTTCCGTATTTTTCTATTTTTAAATCTTTAAGTTTTCGCGAGACTTGAGCTTTAAGGCGATTGTATTCAGTCCTAGCTTGCGGTGTTCTCGTTCGTTGATAAGTGTTGCGCGCCTGCCGTTTTAAAACGATTAGCATGTCTACATCTGGGTAATTTATTCGCGTAAATTCTCTTTTATTCACGATTTTCGTGTGTTTTTTGCGCACGTCTGTAATTGTGTCGGTGAAAAGTTTTACGTGAGTTTCGAGCTCATCTGCTGTGTCTATCGCTGGAGTTTCTGTATAAGTTAATTCCAGGTCTTCGCGAAATTTGTCCCAGTCGGGAATACCAAAAGTGCGGCTAAATATCGCTGCGCAAAATTGAGCATTAAAAGTTAATTGAATAAGTACCGGAAAATGGTCTGAGTCAAGCTCATCTAATTTTTCTGAAATAACCTGCGCACCTGGTATGTTTGTAAGAGCTATATCTAATATGTCAGGCATGCCACCATTCGTTGGATAGCAAGTTGGCGAGCCTGGAGCAAAAATTTCGTAATTATTTGCTACCGAATGATCTAATAATTTTCTGCCTGCTGGGTTAGTATTTTTGCATCCCCAGTCTTCGTTTTTGCTGTTTAAATCGCCTGCGATGAAAAAGTGTTGCTGTGGATTAATTAATTTATTTAAATCCCTAGAAAGTAGTGGCTTATCTGGGGGTTTATATACTGCCGACATGCAGACATGCGCATTTTTATTACGAATATTTATGCTGGTGGCCTCTAGGTGCTCTAAGCCAGTTATTTCTATCGGATGGTGATGAATCCCGTGTTTAATTAATATGGCTGTGCCGCCCCCACGAGTGGCGCGGTCAGTGCGGTAAGTGGTGTAACCACAAATATTAAATCGATGATGCGGTGATAGGTGAGTCTCGGTAATGAATGCCACATCAATCCCATATATTACAAGGCACTGTTCCAACTCGTACGACCGAAGGCGGAGACCACATGCATTAAAGTTTAGGAGTTGTAGTGTTTTCCCCATGTTTACTGCCATTTACTGGAGCACTGTCGCGAGTGCTTCCAATAGAATGGTTTGGCGGTATTTAATGCTCTCGGTGGAGCGGATGCTTGCGTAATACGGTTCGAGTGCCTTCACTAAATTCCAATAATCGCACATGCGCAAGATCTCTGCGAGTTCCGCGAGGCTAGTGATATTATTATTTGGCTGTGCTTCTGGCGCGGTTTCTGTTCTATGCTGCTGGCTCTTCTCGACGCGAGCCTGCACGATTTCCGTTGCCGTGCGCCGCGGTGCGCTTACGCCTGACGTAGCTGCCGCGTATGACGTGGAAGCTACTGCCTGTGTTTGATTTATGCCCGGTTGGCTGGCCTGCTCGCTGGGCCGTGCGTTTCGCGGACTGCGCTCTGTTGTTGTTGTTGTTGCCCGGTGCACGTGTTCCCTGGTGGGCGCGGGGGGGGGGGGGGGGAAACTTTCCCGCGTCGGTGCGGCCGGCTGTGCTCGCGAGGCTGTGCGCGCAGCTTTCTGTGCTGCCTGTTCCGCGGCGGCCTGTCTCCGCGACTCTACGATCTTCAAAAACGCGGGGCACTGTCGCCAGGCCGCGGTGTGGCCTGTCTCTTTACAGTTCGAGCACACCTTTGGTGCCTCCTCTGGGACTGGGCATTCGCTGCGGGGATGCGAACCCGCGCACCTGATGCATTTAGGTACTTCTGAACAGTTTCCGGTGGTGTGTCCGAAGGAACTACACCTCTTACAGAGCGGGACGTCTTCCGCGCGAGTCGTGTACCGCTCAATCTTTATACCACTTGTGTAGTATAGTTGTTTGACGGCGTAGATGTCGTGCGCGCTAGGTGCCACGCACACCACGAATGACGGTGTTGGCTCGAAAAACTCTTGCCCTGAGTTGCGGTCTGTTAGCCGCCGACTGAGCTGTTTGATGAAATTTACTTTAAACCCGAGCGCGGTGAGCTCCTCAGAAATCGCATCAACCGGCGTGAATTTACTCAAATTCTTTATCACTACTTTTTCCCCTCGCTCGCTGGGCTGGGAGAAAGTGTGGAAAGGCACATCGTTTGCCTTAAACCAAGCGGTCGCTTTGTCTTGGTCCAATTTGCCATCAAAAGTTATGCGCACTTCTTGACGCTTCGTCAGCGTCATTCGGTTTTTGATGCCGAGTCGCGCGAAGGCAGGGCCCAAGCTGCCGATTGCCTGACTGTTGCGGATTACGAATGGTACGCGTTTGTAGCGCGGAGCCTCGTCAGTCGGTGTCCGTTGTTGCGGTGTCGGTACCGCTTGTGACGCATCGCTATTACGCCTGCGTTGTCTACGCTCAACAGTGGTGAAGCCACTGTTGTCGTCATCGATTGTTGTTGTGGGCTGGAGCCCTGACGGTTTTTTGATTTGACTCGCTTGTTCGGTGTCTGATTCGCTACTCTCGTGCAGCCGCTTTGTCGCCGTGCCTACCTCCATCTCCTCGTCGCTACTACTCATCGCAAGTAGGTGCCCCGCCTTGAAAAAAGCAGGGCACACAACAGGCGTATCGTCCGGCCTAACTAGCGTGGTATTCCTATCTGTTCGCCGCGTCCTAACTACCTGTCGAACCTAGCACCTTACGCACTGGCCACTGACCTGAGCTTCCTTTTTAGGAACGCCAGGCTAGGCAAAGAGAGAGGCTGACCCTTCTCCGACCAGCACGCGGTAAAGAATGAGAAGGGGCTGCCGCCGTTTCCTCATATGCTCGGCCGGGAGCGTGTGACAGCGATACCGGGAACTATTACGTTCCCTAACTCGCTATGTGGTCGCCAATATAAATAGTGCAACCCCGTCACTTTGATCGAATCATTGGAAACGTCGGCGGGGCGCGATGTGTGTGATTTTAAGATTAAAGGTGGCTCACGGTCCAGAAGAAGTAAAATAGCTGTCGCATGTTGCTTGGCTCTATTTTTAATAGTGTAGGTGTCAGGCGGGGGGAGGTCACCCTTTCCCCTCAGTTAGTTGGCTAACTGATGCATGAGAGTGTCGTGATGTCTGTATTTAGAGGCGTGTGGAGTGTGCGCAAAAATGGCCTAATTAATTTCGTTGTGTGAGTGTAGTGTATAGCTCCAAGGCCGCACATACCCGGCTGACCAAGCAGGCATATCATCGTGTAAGTTTACCGATGTGTAGGAGAAATTACATAGATTAGTAAACACCTGGCCGCCTTAAGGACCGAACTATTGCGTTCCAGTATAGTTCGGTCAAAGTTAGGCTAAACCAGTATTGCTGTAGTTAGCCCCCAGGCTGTTGTCGTCTAAACCTGAAAAATAGAGAGTGAAATTAGTAAATGAATGTCATCCTATTCTATTATTGTTCGAGCAGAGAGATGCCCTCGTCCAGTGTTTTTTTTTTTTTTTTTTTTTTTTTTTTTTTTTTTTTTTTTTTTCGCAATTCAAAAACCCATGCCTTCCGAAACGCGGCCGGCACTGGAGGTGAAGCCTGCCAGGCGGGTCTCGCCCTTCAGGCATACGGAGTCAGCCCTAACACACAGGCAGTGGACCGCTGCATGGGTCAAAACCTACACCTGCATGCTTCGGACCATTTCGAATTAGCAAGAAATGAAAGTTACATTAATGAATTAATTAATAATGGCTGGGGAAAACAACTAGCAAGGACTAGTGGAGGAGGTGGGGGAAGGAAAGATTTGGTAATTAAAGGAATTAGGGCCTGCGGTCGAGTTGTCGCTGGTTTATAATTAGAGCCCCGCTGGGTCAAAGGTAGTGTTGACGCAATAAAATAGAGCCCCGCTGGGCCAAAAGTAGTGTTGACGCAATATTTACGAGTCCTGGGCATGTCAATCATTGGCTAGTCCAATGTTGATTATTTGCCCCGCAGGACGTAGACAGGCACATCGGGGCCAGAGAGAAACGTCTGCTATGTTTGCTAAGTTGCCCTGCGTACATGGGATGTGTGGAGTCTAGTATAACCTGGCTTAGGCAAGTCGCGGTTTTTTAAACTGTCGCTGTGCAGCTGGGTCGTAGTCCGGAAGTGAATTCATATAAGTATTGGCATGTTCAGGGAGCTGGCCATAAAAAGACCTGTTTTGCCGTTTTATATATTCCTCTACATATTCTACTTTGAGTAGCTGGTGTACTTCTAGTGTGCTGGTGTACCAGCCGCAATCTGCAATGGCTCTAAGAAATTTATTTTGAGTGACCTGTACTTTATCGATATGGCATTTTGCTGCATAGCCCCAGATTTCGCAAGCATATAATAATTGAGGGCGAACTATTTGTAAATACAGCTGTAATTTTTTCTTTCTAGGAAATTGGGGGGCCTTAAACATTGAGTATAGGCTGCGCAAAGTGCCTCGCGCAAACTGTGTCACCTTAGTGGTGTGAACTTTCCAGGTGAGCCAGGTATCTAGAGTTAAACCTAAATATCTAGCCGATTTAACAAATGGTATGGCTTGATTAAAAATTTTTAATTCGCGGTCGGGGGCGGTGTATTTTTTAGTTAAAATTAAAGTTGTGGACTTGGCTCCATTTATTTTAATGCGCCAGCGAGTGTACCATTGTTCGAGTGAGGTAAGCTGCCTCTGAACTTTGGTTAAAGCAAACTTCAAATTCGGGGATTGATATATTATTGCAGTGTCGTCTGCATATAATTGCACGTGGGCATGTTCCCGCGGGATGTCGGCTGTGTAAACATTATAGAAAAAGGGTGAGAGTGGGGACCCCTGCGGCACACCTGCTGTCAGCTCCCGAGTGGATGATTTCGCCCCCTCTATTGATACAAAAAATTTTCGACGCCATAAATAGTGGGCCACCAGATGAATATACGTGTCTGGAAAGTTAAATGTAATTAATTTTTGAATTAAGCCAGGTATCCAAACTTTGTCGAAAGCTTTTTCCGCGTCTAGCATCGTTGCGACAGTAAATTTCGCTCGTGAGTTAAAACCGTCAGTGGCCTCTTCAATGAGCTTAATTAGGGGGTGAGAGGTAGAGTGGCCCCTTCTAAAACCAAATTGGTTATCTGGAATGACTTCGTGTTCGTCCGAATGGTGTTGAAGTCGTTTGAGTAAAATTTTTTCGAAAATTTTACTCATGCTATTTAGGAGGCTAATAGGTCGCCTGTTTTGTGGTAGTGACGCATTTTTTCCCGGTTTCGGAATGGTGATAACTTTAGCTAGTTTCCATGACGCTGGGTAGGATTTAAGAATAAAAATAGCATTTATTATTTTAAGAAAGTATTGTATAGCCTGAAATGATAATTTCTTTAAAGTATCAAAATTTATTCCGTCAGGTCCGCCTGCTTTATTTTTTGGTCGCGAGTGAATAGCTTCTAAGAGCTCTTTAATTGTTACGAGTTCCGGCTCGGCTTGTGGAACGACTTGTAAATAGTTATTAACAGCTACTGTCGTGGTCCTAGTAAATTGAGGCTCGTTTATGTCCTCGTTTGGTGAAAATTGTTTTTCAAAAATGTCTGCTATAGCATTTGCTTTATCTATCGCGTCATATTTAATGCCCGCGTTTGTAACAATGGCCGGTGTGGAGATAAATTTATTTTTCCCTCGTAAATTGCGTGTGAGCCGCCACATTTGCCGAGGTTGAGTTGCGCACTCTGTTATTAAGTTTCCGTATTTTTCTATTTTTAAATCTTTAAGTTTTCGCGAGACTTGAGCTTTAAGGCGATTGTATTCAGTCCTAGCTTGCGGTGTTCTCGTTCGTTGATAAGTGTTGCGCGCCTGCCGTTTTAAAACGATTAGCATGTCTACATCTGGGTAATTTATTCGCGTAAATTCTCTTTTATTCACGATTTTCGTGTGTTTTTTGCGCACGTCTGTAATTGTGTCGGTGAAAAGTTTTACGTGAGTTTCGAGCTCATCTGCTGTGTCTATCGCTGGAGTTTCTGTAAAAGTTAATTCCAGGTCTTCGCGAAATTTGTCCCAGTCGGGAATACCAAAAGTGCGGCTAAATATCGCTGCGCAAAATTGAGCATTAAAAGTTAATTGAATTAGTACCGTAAAATGGTCTGAGTCAAGCTCATCTAATTTTTCTGAAATAACCTGCGCACCTGGTATGTTTGTAAGAGCTATATCTAATATGTCAGGCATGCCGCCATTCGTTGGATAGCAAGTTGGCGAGCCTGGAGCAAAAATTTCGTAATTATTTGCTACCGAATGATCTAATAATTTTCTGCCTGCTGGGTTAGTATTTTTGCATCCCCAGTCTTCGTTTTTGCTGTTTAAATCGCCTGCGATGAAAAAGTGTTGCTGTGGATTAATTAATTTATTTAAATCCCTAGAAAGTAGTGGCTTATCTGGGGGTTTATATACTGCCGACATGCAGACATGCGCATTTTTATTACGAATATTTATGCTGGTGGCCTCTAGGTGCTCTAAGCCAGTTATTTCTATCGGATGGTGATGAATCCCGTGTTTAATTAATATGGCTGTGCCGCCCCCACGAGTGGCGCGGTCAGTGCGGTAAGTGGTGTAACCACAAATATTAAATCGATGATGCGGTGATAGGTGAGTCTCGGTAATGAATGCCACATCAATCCCATATATTACAAGGCACTGTTCCAACTCGTACGACCGAAGGCGGAGACCACATGCATTAAAGTTTAGGAGTTGTAGTGTTTTCCCCATGTTTACTGCCATTTACTGGAGCACTGTCGCGAGTGCTTCCAATAGAATGGTTTGGCGGTATTTTATGCTCTCGGTGGAGCGGATGCGCGCGTAATACGGTTCGAGTGCCTTCACTAAATTCCAATAATCGCACATGCGTAAGATCTCTGCGAGTTCCGCGAGGCTAGTGATATTATTTGTTGGCTGTGCTTCTGGCGCGGTTTCTGCTCTATGTTGACTTTTTTCGACGCGAGCCTGCACAATTTGCTCCGCCGTGCGCCGCGGTGCGCTTACGCCTGACGTAGCTGCCGCGTATGACGTGGAAGCTACTGCCTGTGATTGAGTTATGCCCGGTTGGCTGGCCTGCTCGCTGGGCCGTGCGTTTCGCGGACTGCGCTCTGTTGTTGTTGTTGTTCGGTGCACGTGTTCCCTGATGGGCGCGGGGGGAGGGGGGAAACTTTCCCGCGTCGGTGCGGCCGGCTGTGCTCGCGAGGCTGTGCGCGCAGCTTTCTGTGCTGCCTGTTCCGCGGCGGCCTGTCTCCGAGACTCTACGATCTTTAAAAACGCGGGGCACTGTCGCCAGGCCGCGGTGTGGCCTGTTTCCCTGCAGTTCGAGCACACCTTTGGTGCCTCCTCTGGGACGGGACATTCGCTGCGGGGATGCAAACCCGCGCACCTAATGCATTTCGGAACCTCCGCGCAGTTCTTTGTGGTGTGTCCGAAGGAACTACACCTCTTACAAAGCGGGACGTCCTCCGCGCGAGTCGTGTACCGCTCGATCTTTATTCCACTTGTATAGTACAAGTGTTTTACGGCGTAGATGTCGTGCGCGCTTGGTGCCACGCACACCACGAATGACGGAGTTGGTTCAAAAATTTCCTGCCCTGAGTTGCGGTCTGTGAGCCGCCGACTAAGCTGTTTGATGAAGTTTACCTTGAAACCTAGCGCGGTGAGCTCCTCGGAGATCGCGTCTACTGGCGTGTATTTACTAAGGTTTTTAATTACAACCTTCTCGCCTCGCTCGCTGGGCTGGGAGAAGGTGTGGTAGGGCACATTGTTGGCCTTGAACCACGCGGTCGCCTTGTCTTGATCGGATTTACCGTCGAACGTGATGCGAATTTCTTGTCGTTTCGTTAGCGTCATCCGGTTTTTGACGCCGAGTCGCGCGAATGCAGGGCCCAAGCTGCCGATTGCCTGGCTGTTGCGTACGACGAAGGGGACGCGTTTGTAGCGCGGAGCCTCGTCAGTTGGTTTCCGTTGTTGCGGTGTCGGTACCGCTTGTGACGCATCGCTATTACGCCTGCGTTGTCTACGCTCAACAGTGGTGAAGCCACTGTTGTCGTCCTCGGTTGTGGTGGGCTGGAGCCCTGACGGTTTTTTAGACTGAACAGAGTGTTCAGTCTCTGAGTCGCTGCCCTCATGCGTGCGCTTCGTCGCGGTGCCGACCTCCATCTCCTCGTCGCTACTACTCATCGCAAGTAGGTGCCCCGCCTTGAAAAAAGCAGGGCACACAACAGGCGTATCGTCCGACCTAACTAGCGTGGTATTCCTATCTGTTCGCCGCGTCCTAACTACCTATCGAACCTAGCACCTTACGCACTGGCCACTGACCTGAGCTTCCTTTTTAGGAACGCCAGGCTAGGCAAAGAGAGAGGCTGACCCTTCTCCGACCAGCACGCGGTAAAAAAAAAAGAATGAGAAGGGGCTGGAAAATGAGGGTATTTATCAGAGAAAGGGCTACATCTTGCTCAGCCAATGACAGACGAGCTGTCTCCCCATTGGCTGTGCACCATGTAGTTAAAGCGGATTGGTTATGGTGGGTTGAGTATTGGCTATTGTTTTGTGCTGCAGGGATGTTTCTCTCTTTATCAAAGGGATCCACATATTTTTTAATTCAATGCTCTGCTGGCTGAAAATATTTTTATTGCTAATAATGAAGGCTGATTCTTTGATTTTCCTTTTTATTTTATCGGATTCCTGTATGAGTGGTGTGGAGTCTTCCCAGAGAATTTTGTGGCTATTTTCCCATGTATGTTCAGCAAGTCTGGATTTTAGGGTTTCACCCTTCTTGCAGTTGTTTTTGTGTTCTTTGATTCGGGTGGATAGAGCTCTGCCAGTTTCACCTATGTACATGTGGCCACATTCACAGGGGATTTGATACACACAGTTGTGAGTTTGTAATTTTTCTGTGGCTGGTTTCACCTTGGTAACAATACTTTTAATAGTAGATTTAGAACGGAATGCTGTTTGAAGTCCATATTTATTTCCTAGGCGTCTTATTTTTTTCTGAAAGCCCTTGAACATATAGAATAACTAGGGTTCCTGCAGGTTTCTCAGTTTCTGTGGATTTGAGTGTTTTGTTGGATTTCAAATGCTGTTTGATGGTGTTGACAGGGTAACCATTGGCTATGAGTTCTTTTTTTATATGATTGTGTTCAACCGCAATAGATTTCTCATCAGAACAAATAATCTCAGCTCGGTTGGTTAGTGTGTGAATTATGCCAGTTTTTGTTGTTTTGGGATGGTTGGATGCAAAATTAAGGTATTGGCCTGTGTGCGTAGGTTTCCTGTATACTTTTGTTTCCAGGCTGTTGTTTTTTCTGCTGACTAGTACATCCAGGAAAGGAATGCTACCTTTGGTTTCTTTTTCATATGTGAATTTTATTGATGGCCTCAGAGAGTTGAGGTGGTTCACAAATTCCTCCAAAGTTTCAGGTCCATGTTGCCAGACAGTGAAGGTATCATCCACATAACGGAGCCAGATTTTTGGAGGGCTATTACTTTTGCTAAGTGCTTCTTGCTCAAAGTTTTCCATAAATATATTGGTATCAAATTTGTGGGAATTTATAATAACCAGCTTAATATGGCCTCAAACTTTTGTTTATTAAAAAAAAATTTATACGACCACGTATTAGTGCAAGGGATGAAAAATAATGTTTAAAAGTTAAAAAAATAATTGCATAACTACGTTAAAGGGCATAATATTAAATTCTTTAAGACATTTACTGCTGGATGCATTAAATTAAAAACTTTAAAAATATTTTGTTATATCGATATTTTTTGAATATTGGCGAAAATATATTATGATACGTAGGATACAGTAAATTCTTAAAATTTTCCAGGAGTTTATTGAAGTTTCCAAAATATTTCCAGAAGAAATAGGTACTTTGAAATCTACCTACGCCTATAGGCTGTGCCGAAAGGGATTTTTTTATTTTACCGTATTTTGGAAAATATTTTCTTGGAATCCTGTAAAGTGTGAAAAAATTTAAATCACTGCCTGTTAAAATTCGGTTAGAAAAATAATTGATATTCGTGAATATTGTGATATTCGATTCAACATTCATTTCTAATGGAAAAAAAAACATTATTCGCAGATTTATAGTAAGAAGTTAGGGTGTATGTGTTTGCACTCTTTGTCAGGTTGATTGAAGTCAAAGTGAGAACGAATATAAAATATAAAATAAGAGTCATCAAAGAGTTTGTTGCTGATTAATAGCTGATTTGATGTTATTATGGTTTTTGACGTGACAACGTCTAATAAATCGATGAACGCCGGCTGCACGCACGAAAAAGTGTCCCACTACGGATGTCCCACTACGGATGTGTTCTGTTTGCTCATTGTACGCATGCGTGGCATCTCTCTTCCACTCGATTGGAACAACCATCGATTTGACTTTTCAATCATATTTTCGTCGTTTGAATTATTATTATGTAATTTAACGATCGTCCACCGATTTTCAGCAATATCGGTACGGTTATTTAAAAGTAATGTTGAATATTCAAATACGTTTTGAACCAACAATGGTGTTTTACAGTTACACATAATAATTCAAATTACACCCGGGATCTTTTGCACAATGATTTAAAAAATATTGTAACAAATTATAAATAAGTTTGGTGTATTTGGGATGCGTATTTGTTATAAAATCGTGTTAATATTATACCCCTACCGTGAAAAAAGTTTTTATAAATATATTTATATATAACATTTGTAACTACATTACTTTAGTATGGCCTCGTGGGCGTGTGGTTAGCGTATCTAAATCTTAGACTAATGGTTGTCAGTTCGAAACCCGTCCGCTACGAAGTTTTTTTTTTTACTTTTAAAAATAATTATGGCGCACGCAACATTTCAAAAGTAATAAATATATTTGAATTAATGAATGCAAATAAAAGTAAATTTATTAATTCAATTGCACATTTCATTTCACTCCTTTGTATCCATACAAAATAGTGATAATTCAATAAAAATGATTCAATTTTATTCATAAAAGTATGCAGAGGTAGATTTTATCATGCAAAAGATTGAAAATTAAAAAAAATCCTTCCTCAAAGAATATAATATTTTTAATGCCTAAATGGTTTGGTTGCAAAAACCTATTACAGCTCAGTCTCAGGCCGAATATATTTCCTTTTCTTCTGGATCAATCATTTCATCAATGTTTTGTTATGACGTTGTCACGTTAAACTATCGTCCGTAAACCGACTTTACAGACAACCAATTTTTTTCTATGATACTCACTTCATGGTGGTATTTTTACGATTCTTCCGAGCGAATTAATTTCAAGATATTACTAGAGACCAGAAAAATTCGCGGATTCATTTCGTTTTATATTAGAATCCAAACACACGTACATTCACATTGCTTCTGTGATTGGATCACAGCTTATCTGAAGGATTCTGAGCTAATGGAAAACCTTCAACCAAAGAAGTGTATCGCAAGCATCCCAGTTTACTGGTCTCTAAAGTCAGTAGCCAATGAGCAGGTGGCATTTGCTCGAGTATGTAGAGGATTGTGTAGTCCATCTTGGAGGTCATTGAATCCGCATTTTTTCTGATCTCTAGCTATTACACAAACCTCTCTCATTAGCCTTTTACAGTTGCAGTTTGTTTTTCTGACCAATAGCTAACCAGATTAACTTTACCAATTATGTCAGACATACGCTGAATTAACCAATATCTCCTCGTCTCAAATCCTCTCCGCTGTGTCTTCGGTAGCCTTGATGTCTAAGGCGTCGTGCTCATGTGGCAGAGGTGGTATGAGCTCGATCACAACAGTCCGGCACGACTCATGTTTATGAGTACTGAGACGGCATCCAAATGGTTTGGAGCCCACTGTTATCTTGGAGGTTTCGTTACCTTAATCCTAGTGCCAGGTGAAACTCTTATCAATAAAATGTCATCTTCGTTTTATGCCATTTGGGTTTGTGATAGAACTTTAAATAAGAACTTTGCAAGTGGAGCAGAAATATTTTTGTAAAAATTCAGTTATTTGTAATTGTGTACAGTACATAAAACCAACTGTATCACTACAAAATAGTGTTCGCAGTAATACTGGGTTCGGATTCTTACGCAGAAATTTATGCCTTGTCTCAGTACCTCCAATAGTTAAAGTTATTTGTAAACTGTACCCTAAATAGATTTCCAGTGATTTAGTGAATATTCGATTAACTTGTTCATGGTTTAAAAAATATGCTTGAATGAAACATCAATTGAAATTTTTAATTATTATCTCATTTTTGTAAGAAATATTCAGTATTACATCAAAAAACATATTTCATATATGCAAAAATAACCATAGTCATATGGTGTACAAAGTTAAAATATCTTGCTTGTAGTATTACAAATTATCTATTGATTGGTAACTGGTTTCCAAATAAATATTTTGTAAACGTACAGAAAATTTTATTTCTCTGTGCAAGCATTAAGGCTGTAAATTCGCAGCTATAGAAATTAAAATTTTCTCAAATATGTAATATGTAATATGTTTGGGTCTAGTAGTAGTTTTCGAGTAACTACGAAAACAGCCAAAAATGCACCTGGTGTAAAAAAAAGTAATGATTCTTAAAGGTACTTATATTTGTGGTATCAAGGCAGGGTGGTAATGTTTGTTCTTGCTGGTGCTGCTAGTGCGATATCGCCTCTAAGCGCATGGCTGTGAACTGGCGCGCAGTTCTCTTGTCATTCATAGGACAACTATGAAATTTGAGCGGTGACGTTAAATTATATGACGAAATAAACAAACATTTTAACAAAAAAAAAACCGACTTTAAAATAAACAATTCCAACACAAAATAATATGCACTAAAAAGTAAAAAAATAATTGTGTATTCTTCTACAACTTAATAATCAAATTACTTTTTCTACTCATCAATATGTATGTACGATCTATGTGTTTACCACGCAAGAAGGTAGGTAGGTACCAACCCACTTCAAATATAACTCAACACATACCTATGAATAACAAACAATGATCAAAATGTTTTATAGAGTTCTCCTAAGTAAAATGAAATGAAAAATATTAGACTACTTAAAAGTCAATCAAATTATTACGATAATATAATGTAGTTACAATTATTGTTATTTTTGGAGTCGGTGTCAGCCAAGTATGCTAGTTTATTTGTTTCCTTGGCTGACACCGACTCCAAAAATAACAATAATTGTAACTACATTATATTATCGTAATAATTTGATTGACTTTTAAGTAGTCTAATATTTTTCATTTCATTTTACTTAGGAGAACTCTATAAAACATTTTGATCATTGTTTGTTATTCATAGGTATGTGTTGAGTTATATTTGAAGTGGGTTGGTACCTACCTACCTTCTTGCGTGGTAAACACATAGATCGTACATACATATTGATGAGTAGAAAAAGTAATTTGATTATTAAGTTGTAGAAGAATACACAATTATTTTTTTACTTTTTAGTGCATATTATTTTGTGTTGGAATTGTTTATTTTGAAGTCGGTTTTTTTTGTTAAAATGTTTGTTTATTTTTTTCATTTTTAGGGACTCTGAAGTATTATTTATTTTATACTTTTTAATTTAAGTTCGTAAATATAAATACAGGTATGAAATGTTTTTAAACTACCTCTTGAAGTCACGTTTAACCAAATTAAATGAAATTAAAATAACAAACTTAAAAAAAATGTTGCTATTGCTAATTAGCGCCATGGCAGGCTCCTAAGAATTGAAGAGTTTCGTTACTTTGTCATGGATCCCATGATCAGAACCTAACCAAACTCTCATTAAAATACCCTTGAAGTACGTCTTTTCCAATAAAAAAAAATTATCGAAATCGGTTGGCGTGATATTGAGTTATTCGTCCTTTTGTCGCGCACACATTTAATGAAAATTTAAGACTTATATGGTTTTCTCATGGATGCCATTGTCAGAACTGGTCCAAATTTAAATGGGACCACACAGGAAGCACCAGCTTTCAAATGAAAAAAGAATCATAAAAATCGGTTCACCCAGTCGAACGTACTGAGGTAACAAACATTAAAAAAAAAAAACATACAGTCGAATAGATAACCTCCTCTTTTTTTTGAAGTCGGTTAAAAATGAAGTTTAATGCAAGATACTTGTCCTTACAAAAATCTGTGCCGGATGTTTCTTGTCCACACGTTACAATGAAACACGCGTTTTAGCCATTTTCACTCTTTTCAAAATGAAGTTCAATAAAAAATATGAAAACAGAACTACTCATTCGGCCTCGGCATATCATTACTAGCATTTCGTATACAGAAACCACTCGGTAAAGCGTTTTTTTTCTTTCAAATCTTGGTTTTTTTTTTCTGAAGCTTGCGCACAGTATGTGTGCTGTGTGTATATATTTCAATTTTAAGCTAATTTTAAATTATGTTAACATTTTAATATAGGTACAATCATAAATTAAATACATTTCTTTCCAAGATTAGGTTATTATATAAGTAGTATAGGAAAGTATGTCCGGCCACAATGTTCAGGGTGTGGTGAGAAGTGCCGACCAAGCTCTGACTTCACGTCCATCTCTGACGTCACGGCGGCCATCATGGATGACCTTCACCTTTGACTATGACCTTTTACTTTGACTTTGATTTTGCAGGCCATCTTGGATCCGCCATCTTTAAATTGAGCGCCCCACTCACTCTTGAAGAAATTTTCAGCACGGCCGCCATTTTGATTTTTTTCTGTTCCGCTGGAGGCCGCCATCTTGGATACCGTCGACTTTGTTTCTGTTGTTTGTTCCTAGAGAGCGCAAACGTCGCGCTTGATTTTATTTCTCTTCCGCTGAAGTCACCATCTTGGATATCGTTGACTTTATTTCTGTCTGTACCTAGAGAGCGCCATTGTCGCTCTTGATTTTTTCTGTTCCGCTGGAGGCCGCCATCTTGGATACCGTCGACTTTGTTTCTGTTTGTTCCTAGAGAGTGCCAGCGTCGCTCTTGATTTTTTTGTTCCGCTGGAGGCCGCCATCTTGGATACCGTCGACTTTGTTTCTGTTGTTTGTTCCTAGAGAGCGCCAGCGTCGCTCTGTCCCATTACATAAGGTCGATGTTCCATTACCTACCATAGCTATTATGGTCTTTATCGACATATTAAATTTAATTTTTTATGCAAAATACATTGGAAGCGCTGTGATTCGAACCATCGCAGCTCTGATCTTAAGGTTGGGAAACATACGCCTTTAACCACACGGTCATCGAGACATTTACCAGACTGAGAATTAAATAAGGTATATATAAAAATAACATGCATATTCGGACTTGTATTTTTTTTTAATTTTAAGTAATAATAGCACTACATGTTCGAGACAGAACCACCATCTTGTATTAAGACTTAACTGTTGCACTTATCGTTACGGTCGCCATCTTGAAAATCCGCAATTTTTATGTTAGAAAATCGGGAAAATTTTTAAAAATCATTAAAATTTTTTTTAGTCGAATTGATTAATAAAATTTAATAAAATATATCTTAAAAACCACTGTTGCACTTATCGTTACGGTCGCCATCTTGGATTATATAAATGTTGCATGTTTCGATACCTCCCGCCATCTTGGTTGAGTATGATGCCATCCTTACACTTTACGTTACGACCGCCATATTGGATCCTATTAATGTTGCAATTTCCGTTACGTCTGCTAACTTTAACTTTTTTATGGTACGAAGTCGCACATGTGCGTCTGTGCCTGAGGACGGGAGCAGATAGCAGTTCCCGAAAAGTCGCTTGTTTCTGTTTTAGAAAACTATTGTGTTTGTTTCGTATTTTCGTTTGGTCATGTTTTTGTCTTGTTTAAACTGTTGTGCTGAATTTTTTTTTTGAGTTAAAAATTTGTTGCGGTCATCATTTGTGTTTTGTTTTTGTTTTGTTAGTTCATTTTTCTTCGTTTTTCTTTGTTTGTTGACCATATTCCTGTTATGGAATATTATGTGGTGTTTATGTCCTGTTGACAACAGCAATTTTTTGCTTAATTTGTGTTTTTGTCTTTTTTTTGTAGTTTTCTTCTACAGACATACATGTGCTTAGCAATGGAGTATTTCCAAAAGCTTACATCAAATTAGTATGATTGTGCTTCCGATTGTGCTTCCGTTTGTTGATTGTGCTTCCAAATGTGCTTCCCTTTAGTAAAATATTTTTCAAGGTCTCTTGGTCCTTTAGTATGTATAACACATTTCACGATGGTCTAATTGACTGTAATTAGCTAACGACGAAGAAGGTCATGCGGACCTGAAATGACTAGCCTATACGTCTGATATTGTCATGACTCGGTCTCATGGTCTGAAGACAATTTGCCTGTATGTGTGGCTTTGTACATGAACGGTTCAGAGGTTATTCAGAGTATCGAAAAATTAGACCTACATGTTATGTTATGCAACAGCGTATTTATTTCAAAGGACAGGTATATTGTCTTAAGTCGTTTTTCGTAGAGTGAATGATTAATAAATTCCAATTTTATTGAATGAATTTAGGAATTTATCCCGTATTTCTACCTGAATAATTCTACAATTCCAAGATGGCACCCAAATTTTAAAATGTAGGGCGCCTCGGTAATAATAAATTATCACTGTACTCTAGCGGGTAAGAATTAAACAAATATGATGGCAATGCACTCCATCAGACAAGTATATACACAAGATGGTGACCTTCAGCAGATGAAAACAAGATGGTGATAATGTTCTCTAGCAGGTGACATATGTTAACTATCGTTCCTGATAGGGAGTACTTAACACAAAATGGCGGATCTCAGATGATCGTCAAGGTCAAGGTCAAATTTCAAAGTAAATGTTAATTTCAAGGTCAAGGTCCAAGTTCAAGGTAAAGGACAAAGTACAAGGTCAAGGTCAAAGTTCAATGTCGACAGTCGAGGTCAAAGGTATGGTGAACAAAAAATTACACTAACATGGCATCTGCACAATCTAAAAAACGAAAACTAGATGGTGGCCTCCAGCAGACGAAGACAATATGGCGGACATGATATTATACCAGCTGACGATATATACCTTGGTACTGGTGGTGGGAGGTCTGTCGGTACGTGGAGGAAGGATCTAATGTTTTTTTTTATTTTTTTGCTCTTACCGGTTTCGAACAAAGGACGGGAATCGATTTATTCAATCAGTATTTTAATATGTTATTTTTTGATGAATTTTGAATATTATTTCATTAAAATCGGATATTAAATAAATATTTCAAGATGGCGTCCTTAACGATAATTGATACAGTGGTGACATAATTCAAAAGGTCGGGTGTGGTGTAAGATGTTTTATTACTTTTTATTTAGAATTTTTTAAATATATCTATTAATAAATTACTGGTTTTTTCTAGCCGGAAATCGAACCGAGGACCGAATTCGTTTTGTTCCTAAACAATTGAAGTAGGCAATTTTTAAAATATTTTTTTGGAATTTCTAAAATAAAAATGACGGATTTTCAAGATAGCGGCCGTAACGATAATTGAAACAGTTATGTCTCTAATACAAGATGGTGGTTCTGTCTCGAACAGGTGATGATATTATTACTTTAAATTTTAAAAAAAATTACAATTCTGAATATGCAAGTTATTTTTATATAGCCTATACCTTATTTAATTCTCAGTCTGGTAACTGTCTGGATGGTCGTGCGGTTAAAGGCGTATGTTTTTCATCCTAAAGATCAGAGTGGCAATGGTTCGAATCACAGCACTTCCAAAGTATTTTGCATAAAAATTGAAATTTACTTTGTCGATAAGGACCATAATACCTCTGGTAGGTATTGAAACATCGACCTTATGTGATGTGACGGAGTGATGCTGGCGCTCTCTAAGAACAAACAGAAGAAACATAAAGTCGACGGTATCCCAGATGGCTGCCTCCAGCAGAACAGAAAAAAAAATCAAAAGCGATGCTGGCGCTCTCTAGGAACAAACAACAGAAACTAAGTAGATGGTATCCAAGATGGCGGCCTCCAGTAGAACAGAAAAAAATAATTTGGTGGCCGTGGAGAAAATTTCATCTAGAGTGAGTGGAGCGCTCGATTTAAAATGGTGGATCCAAGATGGCCACCAAGGTCAAAGATCGAGGTTAAAGGTCAAGGTCATCCAAGATGGCCGCCTTGACGTCAGAGATGAAAATGACGTCAGAGCTCAGTCGGCACCACTCACCACACCCTGAACCTTGTGGCCGGACATACTTTCCTATAGCCCTACTACTTATTTATCTTTTAACTTTTTTCTTTCAAACACTTATTTAATGAAAAAAAGTTTGTAATTTTTTTTTTACCAAAAACTATATTTCTGTACATCCAGGTCTACGTATAGAAAATATATAGTCGACAAATTTAACCCCTTTTGACTTCTGTCGTCATTCAGATGTTTATTATTGTATTTATATTCTCGTCATTCATGCACGAGGCGACCTTCCATATCCTCTTAAGGACCAGACCATTTCTATGTTTCTCTTTTGACGAAGGTCATCGTGTGATAATGGTTTATGTTTCTCCGATGTGCGGGGGTTGTCTGCGAAGCAACGTCTTGCCGGTGGGAAGAATCTACTCGAAATGAGTTGTACTATAGCAACTTCGATGCATGCGAGGATTACACGCTAATTGTTCGGCAAAAAGGAATTTTTGCATGGTTTTGCTTTCAAACAGTTGAGGAAACTGTAAAGACTTCAAGTGGTCTTTGTGTCTTATTCCAAGTGCTCACCATGACTATTTTTCGGAGTTGTATTTGGCGCTAGTGTGTCGGTGACCAGCGCATAACGTACTGTCTGAACAGAGTTAGAAAATTAAAAAAAACGTAGTGATGACTATACTGAGTATTTCTTTATTAAAAGATCAGAAATAATGATGTAAAATTACAGATATTTGTGAATTTGTACATGTACATGAAAAAAAAGGGGGGTTGTCTGTAAAGTCGGTTTAGGGACGATAATTTTACGTGATAACGCGAGTGGTAGAGAGATAGATACGTCACAAGCCGAACGCTTAGGCCGATCGTGTCTCTCTATCGCTTGTTCCGCGCTCTCGCTTGCACGCTCGGCTCAGGCGGAACGTGATATAAGTCATGCTTTTTCGTGCGTGCAGCTGGCGTTCATCGATTTATAAGACGTTATTACGTCAAAAAAACTGTATTGCTATAAAATAGTGTTTGCAATAATACTTCTTACCCGGGGATTGAAGTTTGGTTTTGTACCAGTAACTCCAATAGTTATTAAAGATATTCGTAAACCGTTCCCTAAATAGCTTTCCAGTATTAACTGCACACATTAAGAATCATAATGCAAACAAATAAATTCAAATTAATGAATATATTATTATCTTTTCTATGTTTTACAACATTATGCTCCCAAATGTGCTTCCTTTTCGTTGACGTTGCTTCCAAATGAGCTGCCTTTTCGTTGGCGGTGCTTCCATATGTGCTGCATTTTCGTTGGCGGTGCTTCCAAATGTGCTGCCTTTTCGATGACGGTGCTGCCTTTTCGTTGTCGGTGCTTCCAAATGTGCTGCCTTTTCGTTGATGGTGCTGCCTTTTCGTTGTCGGTGCTTCCAAATGTGCTGCCTTTTCGTTGATGGTGCTGCCTTTTCGTTGTCGGTGCTTCCAAATGTGCTGCCTTTTCGTTGATGGTGCTGCCTTTTCGTTGTCGGTGCTTTCAAATGTGCTGCCTTTTCGTTGGTGGTGCTTCCAAATGTGCTGCCTTTACGTTGGCAGTGCTTACAAATGTGCTGCCTTTTCGTTGGTGGTGCTTCCAAATGTGCTGCCTTTTCGTTGACGGTGCTTCCTTTTTGTTGATTGTGTGTAGTACAAAATGTAGTGACTGAATATTTACTAGTTCAAAACCTCTTGGTGTTACTAAAATATTTTTCAAGTTCACTTGGTCTTTTAGTATGTATACAAAATTACATGATGGACTAATTGAATATAATTAGCTAACGACGAAGAAGGTCATGCGGTCCTGAAATGACTAGCCTATACGTATGATATTGTCATGACTCGGTCTCATGGTCTGAAGACAATTTGCCTGTATGTGTGGCTTTGTACATGAACTTTTTATAGGTTATTCAGATTATTGAAAAATAGACTTTCATGTTAGGCTTAACGGTACTGTATTTAATTCGTTGGTCAGGTATATTGACTTGAGTTGATTTTCGTAGAGTGAATGATTAATAAACTCCGCGAAAGGTAATAGAAAACTGAACCTAAAATTTATTTTATAATTAGTTACAACTCTCACTGGTCAAGAATCGAACCGTGGACAGGAATCCTTTGGTTAAATTTGTATATTAATGATTGATTTTTTCGGAGACTTTTGGAATTTTTTCCCGCATTTCTAGCTAAATAATTACATGATTTCAAGATGGCTCCCAAATTTTCAGATGGCAGGCACCTCAGTAATAATAAATGATTACTGCACTGTAGCAGGTTAGAATGAAACTAGCATGATGGTAAGACGAGTACACATACAAGATGGTGTCCTCCAGCAGACGAAAACAAGATGGTGGCAATGACCACTAGCAGGCGGTAGCACCTGGTAGCATGTACTGAACATAAAATGTCGGATTCATGATAGTCGTCAAGGTCAAAGTCAAATTTCAATGCCAAGGACAAATTTCAAGGTCAAGGTCAAATTTAAAGGTCTAGGTCAAAGTTCAAAGTCAAGTTCAAAGTTCAAGGTCTAGGTCAAAGTTCAAGGTCAATGACAAAGTTCAATGCCAACAGACGAGGTTAAAGGTATGGTGAACAGAAAATTATACTAACATGTCACCTGCACACTCTAGCAGACGAAAACAATATAGTGGTCTTCAGCGGACGAAGACAAGGTGGCGGACATGACGTCATACCAGCTGATGGTAAATACCTTGTTGTTGGTGGAGGTAGGTCAGTCTGTAGGTGGCTTCTGTGGAGGAAGGATCTAATTTTTTTTGCTCTTAGCGGTTTCGAACCAAGGACGGAAATCGATCTAATCAATCAGAATTCTAATAAGTTAATTTTTTGATGAATTTTGGAATTTTTCCCGATTTTCTAACTTAAAAATTACGGATTTCCAAGATGACGTCTAAATTTCAAGATGGCGAACATAACGGTAATTGCAACATTAATAGGATCCAATATGACGTTCGTAACATAAAGTGTAATGATGACATAGTACTCAACCAAGATGGCGGGCGTAACGAAACATGAAACATTTATATAATCCAAGATGGCGACCGTAACGATAAGTGCAACAGTGGTTTTTAAAATTTTTATTATTTAATTCGATTATTTAATTTTTTTATGATTTTTAAAAATTTTCCCGATTTTCTAACATAAAAATTGCGGATTTTAAAGATTGCGGGCTTTACAATAATTGCAACAGTTACGACTTAATACAAGATGGTGGTTCTGTCTCGAACAGGTGATGATATTATAACTTCAAATTTTAAAAAAATTACAATTCCGAATATGCATGTTATTTTTATATATACCTTATTTAATTCTCAGTCTCGTAACTGACTCGATGGTTGAGCGGTTAAAGGCGTATGTTTTCCAACCTGGAGATCAGAGCTGAGCTGGTTAGAATCACAGCGCTCCCAATGTATTTTGCATAAAAAATTAAATTAATATGTCGATAAGGACCATAATAGCTCTGGTAGGTAATGGAACATCGACCTTATGTGATGAGACAAAGCGATGTTGGCGCTCTGTAGGAACAAACAGCAGAAACAAAGTCGATGGTATCCAAGATGGCGGCCTCCAGTGGAACAGAAAAAAATCAAGAGCGACGCTATCGCTATCTAGGAACAAACAACAGAAACAAAGTCAACGGTATCCAAGATGGCGGCCTCCAGTGGAACAGAAAAAAATCAAGAGCGACGCTGGCGCTGTCTAGGAACAAACAACAGAAACAAAGTCGACGGTATCCAAGATGGCGGCCTCCAGCAAACAGAAAAAAATCAATATGGCCGCCGTGATATACTTGTCCCGTTACGCTGTGTCCCGTTACGCTCATCCAAGATGGCCGTCGTGACGTCAGTATCAGAGATGTGGTTCGGCACCAGGCACCACAGCCTGAAGCCTGGCGCAGTAGCCCCTATTACATACTACTTATACATATAAACTTATATTGTTATGAAAACATAATGAATGTTAATTGAAAATTTGACATAACGTTGCAATCGAATATGCACGTGTTTTTATTCACCTATGTCACACAGGTGAGTGGTAAAAGGATAGATAAAAATACAGATAGGATAAAAATGTATAACTGAATGTTAGTGTGATCGTCTTTGGTTTTGTAAATATAAAAATATAGATAGGAAGATTTCGAAATAGAGAAATAGAGATATGTAGAGAAGTATAAAGAGTTAGAGAGAGGGATACATACATATAGATCAAGGGATATGTATAAAAATATGTTGAGTGATATAGATAGGGATACCGATTGAAATATAGATAGAGACGTTGATACATAGAGATATAGAGAGAGATAGAGTGATAAGGAGAGATATGGATAGATAGATATTGTTACGACCTATTTGGGGAGAACTGGGTTCGTAAGGGAAAGCCCGATTAAGTTTTCCAATTAAATTTTAAACCAGTTTTATTAATTAGTAATATTTACATAACTAATTGTAAAATTGTCCGATCACTAATCACTGGGACTTAGAAATGTTTATTCGAAAGTCACTCAATGTCTGTCAAGTTCCGTAGTTCGCACTCCTCACTGGAGCCAGGCTCGACAGTGGTTCGCCCCTCACCTCGCGCCTGTCCACACACAGTCTCGCGCCACTCGGTCGCACTCTCTCGACCCCGTCGCGCCACTCTTTCACCCTCTTCGCCGATGTCGCACTTCCCTTCACTCGCGGAACTCTCCGAACTCTCGGAACTCGCTCGGAATTCGTCGTGAGTCTTCGACGCCAAACCGGCGTGGAGGCTGGCGTTGCTCCTTTAGTACCTGAGGCGCCCTTCTTGAATCCACGAGAGAGACTGTGTAGAGTCGAGTCATCCCGGGCCAACCCGGCACCCGAAACATCGAGAAAGGTGGTGCCCATTCACGTCACTCCACGCGGTGGCCCGTGGAATTCCCAAGGCCGCTCAGCGCCGAGGAAGGACGATGCGTGGGGTGCCGAGGGGCGGAGGGGGAAGGGTGGCGACGACCCTTGTAATCAGGCCAAGCACGCGTGGCATGCCTTACGTCAGTGGTCGGCACGTGACTCGGCGCGTGACGTCAGTGGCCGTGCAGGGCCGCCAGCCAGCTCGGAATTTGGCATCGCGGTCTGCTTTCTCACGTTCCTAACATTATAAATATAGAGAGATAAAGAGAGATGTTTTATGTATAAATAAATAAAATGAGAAATATAGAGGGACATTTTTAAAGAGACACATATATATAGAGAGAAATTGATTGTAATGCTTTAAAATGAGAACCTACTTAAAACAAATTACAAAAACCAAAATAGTAATAGGCATAGCACCGCATTCCGGGCATTAGTTAGTAAAAATAAAATAAAAAACCTATTTTTAACTATTTAACGATACATTTGAAAGTTTAAGTATGGCATTTCTAATGTTTGGTATATTAGTAAACTTGTTCTTAAATATGTGTAATACTTAGTTGCCCGTACATGCCTTGCATACAGAAATTAGAGAAAGGTTTCTGCACAGATATTTGCTGCAAATAAAACAGTGATAAAAAAGTTAAATTTGATTATTTTTTTAGTGTAGCTTCAAATATTTCATAACTTATGAAAATACCTACTTGTAATTATTCTGCGATTATTTCGATTTTTTGTGATAAAAGGTGGAATAATACAACGACAATGTAGGTATTTTATAATTGAATAACTATCAAATTAAATCTGTGTTAATGGAGCTTTCCAAACAATCGATGAGATGGAATGCTTTTTACAGATGGCTAGTACAAAATTATTTGATTGTTGATGAAAATTTTCATATGGGAAATAAAACAATATACTTTATCTGTGCTACCACACCGCTTCAATACCTTATGCTCAGTTCCAACGTCCAAGTGTATGCCTGGACACAAACAAAGAATTTTTTTAAACTTAGTATTGATTTTGGTGATAGGACCCCCGTTTATGATATTCGCGATTGATGATTGTTTGTTTTGCATCGAACAAATAATGGCAAATTTCCAAACCAATTCGTGTTTTTTTTTAGGGGGGTGGGAGGGGGAATATAGAGAATTTCCTTGCCCGTGTGTGTGGGGGATTGATGGGGGGGGGGGGGGCGGGTTTGCACAACTTTCTGCGTACAAACAGCGAAAGAAGTTAAAATGAACGTACATAAAAGCAATTCCGTTGTAATATTATTTCCTCCGCTTCTCGTCAGCATCCACTTTTTAATAGGAAATGTATGAGAAAAAAAACCATTTCTTGAAGACAGAGGAAATATTAGAATAAAAGAACAATTTCAATAGCGTACCACAGAAACAAAAAAAAAAAAAGTTTCTGTGTGTTGCGTGACAAACGTCTGAGGCTAAAATATTTCATAAGATTTCCGCCTCCTTTTAAAATGTGTTTTACAGTCATTTTGTTACACAACTGTCAGATATATAATAACGTGTTTGAATACATCGGCTGGTACTTGTTTCATTAGAAATTAGAGACTCAAAACCTTTACCTTTACTCAATAAAAGTGAAATTCCATTGAATGGAACCATACACGATTATTATAGTACTTGGATAATGTAACATTTACTTAAAATGTTACAGTGTACTATGTAGTGTAGTGTACAGTAGAACAGTGTAGTGATGAAGTAAATATTACAAAAATATTATAGCTGGAACATCCCCAAATATAACTTTATATTCCTAGGTATGAGGCACCACTACAATGAGAGTGGTAAAATATGGAAATTTTTTTGTACATATTTTTATTATACATAGTAATTTATTTTTAATTAATACTTTATCGTTTGTACATTTTTAAATTATATTATTTTTCTAGCGGCCGTAGAGTTTAGCGACGGGAGTTCGGTCAATAGCTCTAAAGTGTCACTGCTGTATAAGATGTCCAGTGGAGTCTACAGGCAACGCTAGCGCTGTGGAGCCTACCTAGTATAAAATAAAAATCCAATGGACTGAGCTATGTATCAATTAATATAATAGTAATAAGACAAACAAATAAAATGTTTTCATACATAATTGCTTGAATCACATTTTCATTAATCCAGTAATTTATAACATAATTTTTTTTTCCAGTGTCGAGGTTTGAACCTCTTCACAAAACTATTCATTGAGCTACCAAACGCGCGTTCTGCCTCTGCACTATCAAAACTATTGGTGGTTGGTAAGGAGACTATGTGTTATCTACAGTGAAGTGCCAGTTTTCTTACTTTTTTCTAAATTTGAGATTACTTCTTACCCCGAGTATTTTAGTTTACCAAATATATAACAAGGTAGTTTCACTATCAACAAGTTTCATTTGGCACACCAATACATTTTGTATGTACCCTAATGTTTACAAAAGTGACTATATACTGGTTAACGTTGCTACACACGAGTCCGCCATATTAGTTGCACAATCGCGTTCATCGACATCCTTTCCATTTTTCACGTAATTACTCCTACCAAACTCCGTACACCGAGAGATAAGATGTTTACCCATCAATTCTGATGACGAAAACCAATATTTGTTGGGTAGGTACATCGCGTACGCTGTCATCGTGTCAAACATAAACAAGTTCTTCCAGAATCCAAACCCATCCAAGCACATAAAGCTAACCACAGTGACATGATTCACCGCCGAGCTAATAGGAAGTACGCGCTCACAACATGCAGTGTCCAAGCTTCTCCAAGGGCATAAAGCTAATCACGGTGACATGATTCACCACCGAGCTAATAGAAAGCACGCGCTCACAACATGCAGTGTCCAAGCTTCTCCAAGGGCATAAAGCTAATCACGGTGACATGATTCACCGCCGAGCTAATAGAAAGCACGCGCTCACAACATGCAGTGTCCAAGCTTCTCCAAGGGCATAAAGCTAATCACGGTGACATGATTCACCGCCGAGCTAATAGAAAGCACGCGCTCACAACATGCAGTGTCCAAGCTTCTCCAAGGGCATAAAGCTAACCACGGTGACATGATTCACCACCGAGCTAATAGAAAGCACGCGCTCACAACATGCAGTGTCCAAGCTTCTCCAAGGGCATAAAGCTAATCACGGTGACATGATTCACCGCCGAGCTAATAGAAAGCACGCGCTCACAACATGCAGTGTCCAAGCTTCTCCAAGGGCATAAAGCTAACCACGGTGACATGATTCACCACCGAGCTATTAGGAAGTACGCGCTCATAACATGCAGTGTCCAAGCTTCTCCAAGGGCATAAAGCTAATCACGGTGACATGATTCACCACCGAGCTAATAGAAAGCACGCGCTCACAACATGCAGTTTCCAAGCATCTCCAAGCACATAAAGCTAACCACGGTGACATGATTCACCACCGAGCTAATAGAAAGCACGCGCTCACAACATGCAGTGTCCAAGCTTCTCCAAGGGCATAAAGCTAATCACGGTGACATGATTCACCGCCGAGCTAATAGAAAGCACGCGCTCACAACATGCAGTGTCCAAGCTTCTCCAAGGGCATAAAGCTAACCACGGTGACATGATTCACCACCGAGCTAATAGAAAGCACGCGCTCACAACATGCAGTGTCCAAGCTTCTCCAAGGGCATAAAGCTAATCACGGTGACATGATTCACCGCCGAGCTAATAGAAAGCACGTGCTCACAACATGCAGTGTCCAAACTTCTCCAAGCACATAAAGCTAACCACGGTGACATGATTCACCGCCGAGCTAATAGGAAGTACGCGCTCACAACATTCAGTTTCCAAGCTTCTCCAAGCGCATAAAGCTAATCACGGTGACATGATTCACCACCGAGCTAATAGAAAGCACGCGCTCACAACATGCAGTGTCCAAGCTTCTCCAAGGGCATAAAGCTAACCACGGTGACATGCCAAGCGCATAAAGCTAACCACGGTGACATGATTCACTGCCGAGCTAATAGAAAGCACGTGCTCATAACATGCAGTGTCCAAGCTTCTCCAAGGGCATAAAGCTAACCACAGTGACATGATTCACCGCCGAGCTAATAGGAAGCACGCGCTCATAACATGCAGTGTCCAAGCTTCTCCAAGGGCATAAAGCTAACCACAGTGACATGATTCACTGCCGATCTAATAGGAAGCACGCGCTCACAACATGCAGTGTGCAAACATCTCCAAGCACATTAATCTAACCACGGTGACATGCCAAGCGCATAAAGCTAACCACGGTGACATGATTCACCGCCGAGCTAATAGGAAGCCCGCGCTCCCAACATGCAGTGTCCAAGTCTCTGACCAGCGCGCACTGCGCATGCGCTGACGACTGTCCAGGAGGAGAGACACTCGGGTGTCTGGACCATGAGGAAGTCTAGGAGGAGCGACGTAGGAAAGTAAACTGCTCTCCAGTGACTCATGTAGAGTACTGTATCGTCCTGGAAGTCATGGTTCCACTAGCTTACATCGTAAACGCTTTGAGCGTTTCTTTGACTGGTTGGCCAAGTATACTTGCTGCTTCGTCTTGGATACAGAGCACAGTTGTCGTAGAAATAAGTACACGACCTCTGCAGCCGATAAGTGTACGACGTATTTTGTCAGCGTTAATGTATTATTTTTTTATAGTCAAGAAATGTTGAATTGGTTTTTGATAACTTCAAAATATTATTTAGTTTTATTGTCTTTATTACACATAAAAACATAAATATCATAATTTGATTAATTTTAAAAGTGTTCATATAGGCTACGATCTGGTTTTAAATTTTTGCTTGAACATAGCATTACAAGAGCATCTTAGTTACGGCGCACGCTGCTACACTAAACACTGAACACTAACGAGGCGCCACTACTCGGGAGCGAGTGTCACTGGTCCAGGGTTCGCCGACGCGCGCAGACCGCCTCTGAGGCGAGACACGAGACACCGAGGACTGGCTGCAGTTCGCCGTCTGCCGTGGCTTCTGCTCGACACGTGGCCCGCCATCGCCTTCATCTGTTGTTCAACACACATGCCTTGGCTACTGAACTGTGGCTTAGACTGCTCCTAGCTAGCTTTAGTCGCTTCACAGTGGCTTCAAGTAGTGAGCTATGAAAGTGTGTGAATCAAACAACACATTCTTCTTACCCCCTTTAAGTTATTTTTTAAACTAACTATTTTAATGTCAACTAATATGTGATAATGGTTATTAGAAATATTACTATAGTTCAAAGCCTTGGGTTGGGGGGGGGGGGGAGGTAAGACGCTTGCGCTTGCAAAATCGTGACCGAAAAACTTTCTTATGGCTCACAGTTCGTCTGTTAGTTGGGCCAATCAGAAACTCTCAACCAATAGATATACCAATAACAAGAGACCTAGTTTGAACGTTTTTAACATGTAAGCAGCTAATGAGAGTGTGACGGTTGCCAAAAAAATGGAAAAAAAATGTCTAAATTAAAACTACAACAAAAATTTTCAAAAATCAATATTATTATTGTTTAGTTTCAATAAAAATTAGACGAATAAATATTTTCATTACAATAACTAATATGTTCAATAACTAATTTGGATGTATAATTATCTGAAATGACATATAGGCCTATGCAAGAAATGTTAAATTAATTAATGTCCTAATTTTTTATACGTATACTTTAGTTTTATGTATCTACACACTTGCGTCAATTTAAAAATGCACAATCTTTGTCACCGGAAAATTCACACCGATACTAATTCACTACAATACTTTCTGATCAATGGCCGAGAGGTTAAGGTACTAGATTATAGAGTAATATGTAGTAGATTTGATACGGACTACTCAGCTATTTCACTCAGATTGTAACATGCGTCTTCTTTTAAAAATAAAATCTGATGTAATAAACATGTTTTTTAAAGTACACATTGTTTATTATCATACCTATATAAGTTGCGAATAAAATATATGTTTTTGGAACAGTAGCTAATATTTTACATATATTTTGTGTGAGTAAATGATGCAACCTAATTAACTGCAAATTTTCGTTGCATCATAAATGCATTAATACATTAAGTCAATTATCACATGCACGCATAGGTATATGTTAATTTATATGAAAAGCACAACTATGCCACTTTTACCAAAGAATTTTAATTTTTTTATATTTTTATTATATTTTTATACATCAGCAAGATTAAAAGTACACATCCACACGTATAAGTGTAAAATTTAAATAACATCACTGCATCTCCATCTGCTGCCATATACATTTAGTGTAAAATTATACACTATGTTTTCAGTGTTCTTAGTATAAAATCCAAAACTGTTTTTTTTATATCGGCTACAAGCAAGGAAACTTGACGCGGTGGGACCTACATGACTGTAGTGAGTTCTGTATGAAGTCAACTCATTCATTGTTCGTAAATGTAAATTAGTGTAAGTCATACCACCGTGCACTGTCACATGACGAGCGTGACGTCTTGACGTCTTGACGTTCACGACCAAATAAATGAACGTCGTTCAGAAAGAGGGAGGCATAGAAAGAAACAAATTATACAATGTCCAAGAAGATGATCTGTAATAAAAATATGAACAATTCATTAAGGGCGTGGGTATGAACGAATTCAGGGGGAGGCACTAATAGTAAATGAAAGTTTAAGTGACCGGCCAGAAATCGAGTTGACATGACTGTGGGAAAATGGCAGCCGGATAAAGAACAATAATTATAATAGATATCTTCATAAATAAATAAAAACAACACCTGAGTCTTTGCAACTCACGAACAGAAATTCGATCACGCGATAATAAATTATGTACCGCTAATAAAACGATAGCTTGACCCAGTAGATTAAATTCCTTACAACATGTTTTTCTTTATATAATTAAATGTTTTCACATAAATATAGTTTTAGCTTCATCCCTAACTTATGGAAAAATAATCGTTATAAATAATCAATTAGTTATTCTTCTCGAAAATATTTAAAAATGCAAACAAAAATATTACTGAAATTTATCGTTTTTGTCTTAGCAATTTTTATCAATGTTGCAGTTAGTATTTTCATGTAAGTAGAGCCACAATTATTCCGTGTATTCATTGTGTAGCAAAGTAGACTTGAAGCACATTTACATCTGCGTCATGGTGATGATTTGACTACGCACTGTTAAAAATTACAGTAAATTTGATGGATGGAGAATTTAACTCAAATAAACGAAACTGTAATAAATTTATCTTCCCCGTTGTATGTTTTATTCGAAAATAAGATAAATACGTGACAAAAGTAGTGTGTTCTTGCTGTAAACTTAACTAGTTTTTGAATGTTTTGTTAATATACCAAGAAAAAACTGTAGGATTCATGTTGAATGTAATTGATGCCAGTATTTGTACATTTACGATGATCCCTGGATGATTTGTACCGCGTTATTCGTAAATGAAGGTGAAAATTTTTAACACTGCAGTTATCTGGACACGCTCTTTACAATCTGAGCCAATTATGAACAAGAAGAAGATGCGGTTACCCAATACCTGGTTACCAGCCGAAAGATGTGGCATTTTTTTCGAACTATGAGCACTGTGAAAATGCTAGTTTATGTATTGGCAAATTGATTCTAGCCTGAAATGATACGAATCTACGACTTAGTTGTAGCAGTAACCGCTGTAAATATTCAGAAAAATGATTTTTACTGCGTGACTTCGAGATAAATGAAATATAATTATATTTAAATTATAAATGCATTCTGGATGCTTTGCAGTTATCAGAACTATCTATGGAATTTGTAATGGAAATCCTACCTATATTATAAAGAAAATATAACACTTTTTATGCTAGAGAGTTGTATATTCATACACAATCGCGTAATTACTATTAGAATAATTTTAATTAAATCTGAAAAAAATGTTGCCACAAATACTGCATTAACATATAAAACCCTTTTAATCCTAAAAAAATCACTTTGTAATGGCCGGATAAAATTACTGCAAATGATATAGTACGATAACACTGAAAACATGAAAATAATATAATAATTTTGGGTGAAAAAAAATTGTGTAAAATTTTTTACATCGCAAATTTATAGTCTTTAAAATAGTTTTCTGTCAATGCGTTTTGGCAACACAGAAAATTAATAAATGGATTTTGATGAAACATTTTTGCTGGTATGATTTTTTGCAAACTTTACACTAGGATATATATTATTACAGAATTACAACCCCAAACGAATGAAAATACATTTTTATAGTAACAAAATCTTACCACCCGAAAATGATCAAGACTTAGTTAGTTTATTGGTTACGAATAACACACTTACAATCATTACAAACTACTTTTCACCTTTTACCTACCTAAGTCAAAACTTTACACAAAACTTCAATAAGATACAAGTTAAAACATAACCTATATCATGTTTCAAATAAAAACAATGTATATGTATTAGATGTATTCACCCAAGCACTCCATACTGTTTAAACTATTCATAAAGATAATAATAGAGATCTTGAATACGTCATCTGGTTAAATTACGGACGATAGTTTAACGTGACAACGTCATAACAAAACATAGATGAAATGATTTCATACTTTTTGAATAAAATTAAATCATTTTTATTTTAATATTAAAAGAATAAATACTTGAAATTATACTAGTAATCAGATTTTTAAAATGCAAGAATAATTAACCTTTATTGCCGAAATTTTTGTTGTAATAAGCAATGAAAACCACATTAACTTTTCACTTCACTTTATAAACAGTCGACAAAACAGTTCACGTGTAGATGACTTGTAATTAATTTTAAAAACTGGCGTTTAGCTATAAAGTTTAAATATAATTATGAACAAGTTTTCATATGTTTAAACTGTTATCAAATATCTATCATCAATTATATGAATCACCATAAGTAGTATACGAATGTATGTCCGGAAACAGGGTTCAGGGTGTGGTGCCGGTGCCAGTGTCCGCCATCTTGGATTCTGACGTCACGGCGGCCATCTTGGATGGTTGTGACCTTGACCTTTGACCTTGACCTTGAATTTGATCCTCAAAAATCGCCAAAATCCGCCAAAATTGGGCAAAATTTGCCCAAAATTCCTCAAAAATCGCCAAAATTTCCATTTCTGTGGAAAAAAGTTCCGCCAAAAAATCTCAAAAAATTTGGAAATAAAACATTTCCCATTTTCACGGGTAAAATTCCCATTTTGAAAAAAAAAATCCAGTTTTCGTCCTTAAAAATCCCAGCGGCTGAAAATTCCTAAAACTGGCTTAAGCATCCTTAACTCAAGCCTCAGTTAAGCCATTTCTAGGAATAAGGATACCATGGCCGCCATCTTGAATTATGACGTCATCGTTGCAATTTCCGTTACGGCCGCCATCTTTAAATTTTAAATCCGATTTTAATGAAAAAAAATTTAAAATTCATAAAACAAATTAAATAATAAAATTTTTAATAAAATATTTAAAAAACAAACATTTACGACACGGAGCTCGGAGTCCTCGGTTCGAACCCGACGAGTGCAAAAAAAATAAAAATGGCGACCGATCCTTCCCCCGAGGTGGCTGCAGGTATACTGACTCCCACCACTTTTTATCATCATCTAGTATGACGTCATGGCCGCCATCTTGTCTTCGATGCTGGAAGCCATCATCATTGTATCGTCGGCTAGAGTGCACCGATGACATGTTAGTTTAATTCGTATCCGCAAGAGTGCAGTAATCATTTATTACTGTGACATCCGCCATCTTGTCATTTGGCCGCCATCTTGAAAATCCGTAATTATTTAGCTAGAAATTCGGGAAAAGTTCCAAAATTCATTAAATAAATCACTCATTAATTTACATATTGATTCGATCAATTCCCGTCCTCGGTTCGATACCCGATAGTTGCAATAATGTTTAATCTTATGTAAAAAAAATAATTTAAATAAACCATGTTCAACATTCTTAAAGAGACTTTAAATCCTCTACTACCATCATCCTATCAGACACCAAGACCACCATATTGGAAATTCGTAATTGTAATGCTAGAGATTCGGGAAAAAGTTCAAAATTCATTAAATAAATTTGTAATCTATATACTGATTGATTAGATCGACTAAGGTCCTTGACACGATCCCTGGCCGATACAAAACAACTTTAATTTTAAAAAAGTACCAGAAAAGTGTAAGGTTCGAGAAATAAAACACCTCAAAGTCTTTTACAAACATAATATTTATTACACAATTTCTATCCTACTACAGAATCACTTGCGAAAGCCAACAACAATCTTATAAACATTTAGCCCTGCATAGACGTGCAACGACTACTTCTTAGCTCCAAATGGCTCCCAAAGCTCCAACAGCCTCCAAATGCTTAACACAGCTCCAAATGGCTCCAAATGCTCCAAACGGCTCCAAATGCTCCAAATGTCTCCAGCAGCTCCAAATGCTTGACAGCTCCTAATGCTTCAAAAGGCTCCAAATGCTCCAACAGCTCCAAAAAAAGGCTCCAAATGCTCCAATAGCCTCCAAATGCTTAACACAGCTCCAAATGGCTCCAAATTCTCCAAACGGCCTCCAAATGCTTGACAGCCTCCGAATGCTTAACACAGCTCTAAGTGGCTCCAAATGCTCCAAACGGCCTCCAAATGCTTGACAGCTCCAAATGTCTCCAGCAGCTCCAAATGCTCCAACAGCTCAAAAAAAAGGCTCCAAATGCTCCAACAGCCTCCAAATGCTTAACACAGCTCCAAATGGCTCCAAATGCTTGACAGCTCCAAATGCATAGCACAGCTCCAAATGGCTCCAAATGCTCCAAACGGCCTCCAAATGCTTGACAGCTCCAAATGTCTCCAGCAGCTCCAAATGCTCCAACAGCTCCAAAAAAAGGCTCCAAAAGCTCCAACAGCCTCCAAATGCTTAACACAGTTCCAAATGGCTCCAAATGCTCCAAACGGCCTCCAAATGCTTGACAGATCCAAATGTTTCCAGCAGCTCCAAATGCTCCAAATGCTTGACAGCTCCAAATGCTTCAAAAGGCTCCAAATGCTCCAAACGGCCTCCAAATGGCTCCAACAGCTCAAACAGCCTCCAAATGCTTGACAGCTCCAAATGTTTCCAGCAGCTCCAAATGCTCCAAATGGCTCCAACAGCCTCCAAATGCTTAACACAGCTCTAAATGGCTCCAACAGCTCCAAAAGACTCCAAATGCTTCAAAAGGCTCCAATTGCTCCAAGATCTCCATCTTCAATTGGTTCCAACTGATTCCTATTACTTTTATCGAACTTGGCATGATTACTAACATGTCTTTATCAGTATACATTTTGACTGGCAGTGGTAACGTTTTTTTACACCTTTAAGTTATAAGTTTTATTTAGAAATCAGATTTCGATAAATGATAGCTTCCATCTGGAAAGAAAATATATTAATTTATCTTCAAGTTTATACACATACATTTAATTTAATACATTATTGTATGTAGCCAGCTTCCCTCAGTTCTTTGAGTATGAAGGATATTTCTTTAATGTTCGAATAGTTTCCTGCACAAAGCGATCCATGTAGTAGTCGTAGCCTGTTAACCAATATGTTAGGATCTTCCCATGAGGTATAATCAATCTCTTCTGCTGCCTTCATCATCCTTGCATGTTTATAATAAATATTATCTCTGGTGTTTATCGTTTTAACACCAACCACAAGGTCACTTTCGTCATCTTGCCAGTGATTATCACAAGCTTGATCAGGATAATTTATTTTATTACGCCGTTTCCATCGTTTTGGTCTCAAACCACCATCACAGTCTTCGCTCTTGCATGCTTTTGGTGCTTCAGTACAGTACTCAATCATGTCAGCCTCAGATGTGTCACCACAATCTTCAATCATGCCAGCTTCTGATGTGTCACCACAGTCTTCAATCATGTCAGCACCACAAACTTGATCAGGATAATTTATTTTATTACGCCGTTTCCATCGTTTTGGTCTCAGACTGCCATCACAGTCTTCGATCTTGCCTGCTTTAGGTGTTTCAGTACAGTACTCAATCATGTCAGCCTCAGATGTGTCACCACAATCTTCAATCATGCCAGCCTCAGATGATTCATCAAAGTCTTCGACCTTGTAAGCTTCAGGTGGTTCTCCATCTTTCACATTTTCATGGAGACGACTAGATATTGGAGTAAATATATTTTCATTTCTAATGTGGTTACAACTTCCTTCGTTTGTTTTAAATTTTAAATTATTATCTTGATCTAGATCAGTAATTTTAGCATTAGCTTTTTCGCCTTCGTTCCTCTTCCGCGATGTTGTAGCCCAGTCTTCGTTATCTTTATTCATCTTAATTGTACAGGTCTTGTAATGTCTATCCAAGTAATATCTTCTACCAAAGGATTTCTGACACTGACTGCAATGAAATGGTTTTTGACAAGGACCCAAATTACACTCGCTTCTCTCATGTCGTTTAGCATTCTTTCTCAAGGTAAACACCTTGCTACAGTATCTACAGTGATGACGTTTTGATACAGCAACAAACCCCGTTTCAGGATTCATATTAGTTATTGAGACTAATGCCAGATGCAAACTAAGAGTTTTAAATTAGATATATTACTTAAATAGAATTTTTTAATTATTTCATCAGCGAGAATTAATTTATCTCATTCAAAGGTACTTGTTGCAAGTAGTTCTGCTTTTCAACAACAGATGTCGCCACATGTTACTTGCAGGTAAATAATATTTAGTTCTTTTATGCGGGATGCGGGATGCTCACTAACGATCGCAAAAGAAGGATGGCTTCGCTAGACTCCAAAGAGAAGGAAGTTCGTCCATCCTGTTAGTGCTTCTTAGATTTCTCAGAGATTATTTGACTGAGTAATGATATTTTCTTTTAAATTTCCACCTGATAAAAATATTACAAGTGCTGATTTATTGGCAGAATTTCAATAATTAAATGCGATCTTGAATAAAACATGACATGACTCATTAAGTAAAAAATTCTTCATGCAGAGATCAATTCCTCATCAGTAACCAGAAGCACTCGGAGAAAACCATCAGATGTCTAGTCAGGAATAATCTGAAGCACCCAGAGAAAACCATCAAAATATTGTCAAGAATAATCAGGAGCACACGGAGAAAACTACCATAATATTGTCAACAATAAACGGGAGCACACGGAGAAATCCACCATAATATTGACAAGAATAATCAGGAGCACACGGAGAAAACCACCGCAAGTTTTCTTTGATATCATAAAATTTCAGGAAAAAAATAATACTAAAAATAAAAATAAATTAATAAAAAATTTAAAAAAATAAAATAAAAAAAATACATAAAATTCTGGCTTGTACTAGAACTCTATCTTTGTTCAACAATGAGAAGTTCACAAGCTAGCAGAATATAAATGTATGTATTTTTTTTTTTATTTTTTTTAATTTTTTATTAATTTATTTTTATTTTTAGTATTATTTTTTTCCTGAAATTTTATGATATCAAAGAAAACTTGCGGTGGTTTTCTCCGTGTGCTCCTGATTATTCTTGTCAATATTATGGTGGATTTCTCCGTGTGCTCCCGTTTATTGTTGACAATATTATGGTAGTTTTCTCCGTGTGCTCCTGATTATTCTTGACAATATTTTGATGGTTTTCTCTGGGTGCTTCTGATTATTCCTGACTAGACATCTGATGGTTTTCTCCGAGTGCTTCTGGTTACTGATGAGGAATTGATCTCTGCATGAAGAATTTTTTACTTAATGAGTCATGTCATGTTTTATTCAAGATCGCATTTAATTATTGAAAATTTGCCAATAAATCAGCACTTGTAATATTTTTATCAGGTGGAAATTTAAAAGAAAATATCATTACTCAGTCAAATAATCTCTGAGAAATCTAAGAAGCACTAACAGGATGGACGAACTTCCTTCTCTTTGGAGTCTAGCGAAGCCATCCTTCTTTTGCGATCGTTAGTGAGCATCCCGCATCCCGCATAAAAGAACTAAATATTATTTACCTGCAAGTAACATGTGGCGACATCTGTTGTTGAAAAGCAGAACTACTTGCAACAAGTACCTTTGAATGAGATAAATTAATTCTCGCTGATGAAATAATTAAAAAATTCTATTTAAGTAATATATCTAATTTAAAACTCTTAGTTTGCATCTGGCATTAGTCTCAATAACTAATATGAATCCTGAAACGGGGTTTGTTGCTGTATCAAAACGTCATCACTGTAGATACTGTAGCAAGGTGTTTACCTTGAGAAAGAATGCTAAACGACATGAGAGAAGCGAGTGTAATTTGGGTCCTTGTCAAAAACCATTTCATTGCAGTCAGTGTCAGAAATCCTTTGGTAGAAGATATTACTTGGATAGACATTACAAGACCTGTACAATTAAGATGAATAAAGATAACGAAGACTGGGCTACAACATCGCGGAAGAGGAACGAAGGCGAAAAAGCTAATGCTAAAATTACTGATCTAGATCAAGATAATAATTTAAAATTTAAAACAAACGAAGGAAGTTGTAACCACATTAGAAATGAAAATATATTTACTCCAATATCTAGTCGTCTCCATGAAAATGTGAAAGATGGAGAACCACCTGAAGCTTACAAGGTCGAAGACTTTGATGAATCATCTGAGGCTGGCATGATTGAAGATTGTGGTGACACATCTGAGGCTGACATGATTGAGTACTGTACTGAAACACCTAAAGCAGGCAAGATCGAAGACTGTGATGGCAGTCTGAGACCAAAACGATGGAAACGACGTAATAAAATAAATTATCCTGATCAAGTTTGTGGTGCTGACATGATTGAAGACTGTGGTGACACATCAGAAGCTGGCATGATTGAAGATTGTGGTGACACATCTGAGGCTGACATGATTGAGTACTGTACTGAAGCACCAAAAGCATGCAAGAGCGAAGACTGTGATGGTGGTTTGAGACCAAAACGATGGAAACGGCGTAATAAAATAAATTATCCTGATCAAGCTTGTGATAATCACTGGCAAGATGACGAAAGTGACCTTGTGGTTGGTGTTAAAACGATAAACACCAGAGATAATATTTATTATAAACATGCAAGGATGATGAAGGCAGCAGAAGAGATTGATTATACCTCATGGGAAGATCCTAACATATTGGTTAACAGGCTACGACTACTACATGGATCGCTTTGTGCAGGAAAATATTCGAACATTAAAGAAATATCCTTCATACTCAAAGAACTGAGGGAAGCTGGCTACATACAATAATGTATTAAATTAAATGTATGTGTATAAACTTGAAGATAAATTAATATATTTTCTTTCCAGATGGAAGCTATCATTTATCGAAATCTGATTTCTAAATAAAACTTATAACTTAAAGGTGTAAAAAAACGTTACCACTGCCAGTCAAAATGTATACTGATAAAGACATGTTAGTAATCATGCCAAGTTCGATAAAAGTAATAGGAATCAGTTGGAACCAATTGAAGATGGAGCTCTTGGAGCAATTGGAGCCTTTTGAAGCATTTGGAGTCTTTTGGAGCTGTTGGAGCCATTTAGAGCTGTGTTAAGCATTTGGAGGCTGTTGGAGCCATTTGGAGCATTTGGAGCTGCTGGAAACATTTGGAGCTGTCAAGCATTTGGAGGCTGTTGGAGCTGTTGGAGCCATTTGGAGGCCGTTTGGAGCATTTGGAGCCTTTTGAAGCATTTGGAGCTGTCAAGCATTTGGAGCATTTGGAGCTGCTGGAAACATTTGGATCTGTCAAGCATTTGGAGGCCGTTTGGAGCATTTGGAGCCATTTGGAACTGTGTTAAGCATTTGGAGGCTGTTGGAGCTTTTGGAGCCTTTTTTTGGAGCTGTTGGAGCATTTGGAGCTGCTGGAGACATTTGGAGCTGTCAAGCATTTGGAGGCCGTTTGGAGCATTTGGAGCCATTTGGAGCTGTGTTATGCATTTGGAGCTGTCAAGCATTTGGAGCCATTTGGAGCTGTGTTAAGCATTTGGAGGCTGTTGGAGCATTTGGAGCCTTTTTTTTGGAGCTGTTGGAGCATTTGGAGCTGCTGGAGACATTTGGAGCTGTCAAGCATTTGGAGGCCGTTTGGAGCATTTGGAGCCATTTAGAGCTGTGTTAAGCATTCGGAGGCTGTCAAGCATTTGGAGGCCGTTTGGAGAATTTGGAGCCATTTGGAGCTGTGTTAAGCATTTGGAGGCTATTGGAGCATTTGGAGCCTTTTTTTGGAGCTGTTGGAGCATTTGGAGCCTTTTGAAGCATTAGGAGCTGTCAAGCATTTGGAGCTGCTGGAGACATTTGGAGCATTTGGAGCCGTTTGGAGCATTTGGAGCCATTTGGAGCTGTGTTAAGCATTTGGAGGCTGTTGGAGCTTTGGGAGCCATTTGGAGCTAAGAAGTAGTCGTTGCACGTCTATGCAGGGCTAAATGTTTATAAGATTGTTGTTGGCTTTCGCAAGTGATTCTGTAGTAGGATAGAAATTGTGTAATAAATATTATGTTTGTAAAAGACTTTGAGGTGTTTTATTTCTCGAACCTTACACTTTTCTGGTACTTTTTTAAAATTAAAGTTGTTTTGTATCGGCCAGGGATCGTGTCAAGGACCTTAGTCGATCTAATCAATCAGTATATAGATTACAAATTTATTTAATGAATTTTGAACTTTTTCCCGAATCTCTAGCATTACAATTACGAATTTCCAATATGGTGGTCTTGGTGTCTGATAGGATGATGGTAGTAGAGGATTTAAAGTCTCTTTAAGAATGTTGAACATGGTTTATTTAAATTATTTTTTTTACATAAGATTAAACATTATTGCAACGATCGGGTATCGAACCGAGGACGGGAATCGATCGAATCAATATGTAAATTAATGAGTGATTTATTTAATGAATTTTGGAACTTTTCCCGAATTTCTAGCTAAATAATTACGGATTTTCAAGATGGCGGCCAAATGACAAGATGGCGGATGTCACAGTAATAAATGATTACTGCACTCTTGCGGATACGAATTAAACTAACATGTCATCGGTGCACTCTAGCCGACGATACAATGATGATGGCTTCCAGCATCGAAGACAAGATGGCGGCCATGACGTCATACTAGATGATGATAAAAAGTGGTGGGAGTCAGTATGCCTGCAGTCACCTCGGGGGAAGGATCGGTCGCCATTTTTATTTTTTTTGCACTCGTCGGGTTCGAACCGAGGACTCCGAGCTCCGTGTCGTAAATGTTTGTTTTTTAAATATTTTATTAAAAATTTTATTATTTAATTTGTTTTATGAATTTTAAATTTTTTTTCATTAAAATCGGATAATAAATTTAAAGATGGCGGCCGTAACGGAAATTGCAACGATGACGTCATAATTCAAGATGGCGGCCATGGTATCCTTATTCCTAGAAATGGCTTAACTGAGGCTTGAGTTAAGGATGCTTAAGCCAGTTTTAGGAATTTTCAGCCGCTGGGATTTTTAAGGACGAAAACTGGATTTTTTTTTTTCAAAATGGGAATTTTACCCGTGAAAATGGGAAATGTTTTATTTCCAAATTTTTTGAGATTTTTTGGCGGAACTTTTTTCCACAGAAATGGAAATTTTGGCGATTTTTGAGGAATTTTGGGCAAATTTTGCCCAATTTTGGCGGATTTTGGCGATTTTTGAGGATCAAATTCAAGGTCAAGGTCAAAGGTCAAGGTCACAACCATCCAAGATGGCCGCCGTGACGTCAGAATCCAAGATGGCGGACACTGGCACCGGCACCACACCCTGAACCCTGTTTCCGGACATACATTCGTATACTACTACCATAATTTTTTAGTCAATTGTAACATAACCTATTATTACTGCATTCGCCGACAGCGTAAAGGAACACAGCGTAACGGAACAATGAGCGTAACGGGACACAGCGTAACGGATTAATGTTTGTAACGGGACACAGCGTAACGGATTAATGTGCGTAACGGGACACTTTTCGTGCGTGCAGCCGGCGTTCATCGATTTATTAGACGTGTCACGTCAAAAATATAATAAAGAGATATATATATTTTTATGATACTAGGCACATAAATGAAAACAACTACAAACCGAGGTTTACATACCACAATCCAAGGCTCACATAGGTGTTTATATATATATATATATATATATATATATATTAAAATTGACATACAAGAATATATTATTATTACAGATAAAAATCATTGTGATGCGTGAGCTTGATGATCTCATTTGCGAATACAAGCCGAGCGTGAAACGCAGCGAGTGGTCCATGCATTGTAATGGACTTAAGAGACCTGCAAAATTCGCGGAATGATTCGGTGATAGGCTAGAATTCAAATACATATACCTCTTAGATGAGTTTGCTATTGGCTTACTGTTCATCTGGACGCATCTCAACCAATTATAAACCCTCAACAAAAGAAGGATCAATCACAGACAAACCAACTGAGACGACTTGCGTTATTTTCCCGAGTGTACAGGGGAATGTGCAGTCTATCCTGAAGACCTTTGAAACCGAAAATTTTTCCGGTCTCTATTCAAACCTAATTTTTCCCGTTGAAACACACCTTTTAGTATTAAAATTTTTATTTATACATACATATGTCCCTACTAATAATATAAATGCAAAATTGTGTTTTTCTGTTTGTCCTTCCTTCACGCAACAACGGAACAACGGATCGACATGACTTTTTATATACAGATAGTATATGGCACGGAGAGTGACATTAAGTGCATATAAATATACAATTATATTCCTAAGGGAGAGAAAAATGTGTAAATTCAGTTTTATGATAGAAAATCATTGGAGGTAGGTCACAGACATACATAAGGTAAGTTTGTGTCATTTTTCTAGTCCGCCACACGGGCAAGTTCTGGAAACTTCATTTCCTTCTCCTTGGCGAAACCCATCCACTTAGTGAAACTCGCGGCGGCTATCAAACTAAAGACGCTAATAACATTTCATTTAGTTAAGGAATTCGTCAATGGATGGTATTGCCTTAACTTGTAACATGCTATTGCTTGGTGCGTCCGTCACGTATTGCCTAGATGTTACCTGCCTTCCCACAAAATTAGGCTTAAGATCCCGGTTTTGCTGATGCGTAGCCTCGATGCACCTAGATATTGCAATCAACGGGACTATAAAATCAAAATTTCCCGTTTTTCAAGTGTATGTCCTACAGACTTGAAACTGGATAGTGAGGTTCCTTATTTAATGATGTGTTTAGCCTGGGAACGCCGGGTGCTTCAGCTAGTATATTTCATAAAATGAAACTCTCATTGAAATTACCACAGGCAAGTATATTGGATTTTATAATCTATTTGTAATCACACACTTTAAATAAATGTCGAGTGGTTAGTAAATGGCTTTGCACGACTATGGCATGGCCACTAAGCAAGGGTTTTTTCCTGAAAATTAATTTATTCCAATAGCTCTAGTGGATGGGTCAAAATTATTATTTTTTGTTATATATTGAGACCTTACCAATTTATAGATTCATTTAGCTATAGGTAGGGGCATGCAGATTTCGCGAAAAGATTTCGAGACAAGGTGAAAGTTAAAACACAATAGCATCGTCTGTGTTTTTTGATTGGGTGAGTTTCTTCCAGGTACATATCGATTGTAACAACACCAATCACAGTGATTCAGTGTGGAAGTAAACGCGTCCTGAGTGGCTCGGTAAAATAAGGCAACGACTTCTCTCGCAGAAGGCCGCCAATCACAAGGAAGAAACCACGGTTTCAGATGTACCTTGTTGCAGTCTAATAAGTGTTCAGATATTTTCGCAAAAAATGCCTGCCCCTAGCTATAGGTTAACATTCAAATACACTAACCTTTACCCTGCTATTGCTATTGGCTCACTGCTCACCTGGACGAGTCTGAGCCAATGATAAACCCTCAACCAAAGAAGTGTCGAACCACAGGCAAACCAGTCGAGACGACTCACGAGTGAGCAGCCAATTGAACTGAAATTTTCCCAGCGGGTACAGGGGGCTGTACAGTCTATCCTGAAAAATCACTGAAACCGCGAAGTTATCCGGTCCCTGGTCATGTATTTACCAATAGTTGTTTTCGAACCGTAAAATGTCGCGAAGTGATCAGAAAAACTGACACTTTCGCTCTACCGCTTCCCGTTATTAGCAACTATTCAGTTAACATACGCATGTTGAGAAACTTCGAGACAAAAAGTAAAATGCAAGACAGACATCGTGACAAATTTTACAAGGGGAAAAAATCCTCACATGAGAGTAATGACGAAAAAAAAATTATCTGGCCAGTAAGGTGTGCAGAGTTTCAGAAGAAAACACGTGATTTGAAACCTGCTGAACATTTCCGAGTGGGGTCTGTTCACGTAAAGCAAATTTATAATACGCTAAAGGCTGATAAGTAGTGACTGGAAAAAATTCGCGGATACAATGACCTCCAGGATAGACCCCACAATCTCCTACATACCCGGGCAAATACCACCTGCTCATTGGCTACTGACTTGTGAGACCTGTCAACTGGGATGCTTGTTACTCGATACTTCTTTGGTTGAAGGTTTTCCATTGGTTCAGAATCCTACAGATAAGCTGTGAGCCAATCACAGAAACAATGTGAATGTACGTATATTTGGATTCTAACGTAAAACGAAATGAATGCGCGAATTTTTCTGGTCTCTACTGATGAGTAGAATCCCGGAAATTTCGCGGATTCCTCTGGCCTCAGGATAGTATTCAAACTTATAGGTGTGCTCGACCCATGTTTACTTTCCCATTGGTTGATTTCTTAGCGAGAACATTTTTATCCTTGTTATTTGTCACTACCTGATTCGCTTACTTCTCTCCTAGCTGGACATCGTTGGCTCACGGTCGTAGAGGGGCGTGTCCAGATAACTGCGGTCCAATCATGAACACAATGCGACAGTTTGGAGGTTTGCATTCTAGCTTGCGACTAAATATATGCGCGAATATTCCGTGGCTCTACTGATGACTGTAGAAACCCTGAAATTTCGCGGGTTCAATGACCTCCAGGATAGACTCCAATATCCTCTACACACTCGAGCAAATGCCAACTGTTCATTGGCTGCTGACTTGTGAGTCGTCTCGACTGGGTGGCCTGTGATTCGACACTTCTATGAGTGAGGGTCTTTGATTGGCCCTCAGTCCTCCAGATTAACAGTGAACCAATGACAGAAGCAGCACTAAGTTATAATTATTTGAATTTTAGCATAACACTAAATAAACCCGCGAATTTTTCGGGTCTCTACGGATGAGTTGTTCTGTTTCCGTTTTTCGATTTTTAAACTGTGTTTTTAGAAGCTGTGAATTTTGCTAAAAAGTGTGTTATCAGAATAATTTTTTCAAAATAAGATTTTTGAGAGGATTCAAGGGCCTTGCGTAAAATGTTACTGTAACTACTCATATATTATCGTTCTTGCGCTCAGACGCGTTGGAAGCGTCAGCGAGCGTCGCTGACACCATTGAATGTATATAATGTAAATTCATATTAAAGTGGATTCATAGAGGTAGGCAACTTGAATTAATTTGGTGAATAAAATATTTATTTTATATTCTAATGAACCAATTTTTTATTAAAATATAACAATTATTACACCATCTGGAATCAAGCACCTATGAATTACTGATTTATGTGGCTGTTTTATAAATAATTGTGTAATATTTCAAGGAATTATTTTTTTTTCTTTCGGTTATTTAAACAAAATACATTTCGGTTAAAAATATTTGCGCATCTTTTTGACGAGCATAACTTCCCGCCTTGTCAATTCGCTGGCTCTCTACACAGCAATGGGAACAAAATACAAAAGAATTAGAGAGAGACAGTATACACGCGCGGCCTTGAGACAAGCGATGCTATAGCACTCTAGCGTGGGAGACTGTAACCACGAGTGCCTTTTTTTCGAAAGCAGAGCTATCTGGCGGGGAAGCTTCCAACTACCTCAGTTTGGATTCCAAAACTGGCAGAATAAATCGTTTACCCTCGCGACTTCTATACATTATATATATTTAAGGACTGGAAAAATTCGCGGTTTCAATGACCACTAGGATAGACTCCACGATTCTCTACGTACTCGGGCAACTATTACCTGGTCATTGGCTACCGACTCGGGACACCTGTTTACTGCGATTCTTATGATTCGATACTTCTTTTGTTGAGTGTTTGCCATTGGCCCAGAGTCCTGCAGGTAAATTACGGTCCAATCACTGACGCAGCATTAAGCTAAACGAGTTTGGATTCCAGCCTGTCTCGAATGGAATCCGCGAATTTTTCCGGTCTCTATATAAATTCAATGCTGACACACACACACACACACACAACTCCTGACCAGGCGGCTTTTTGGGCGGTCGAAGGAGGACGGAACTACGAAGTGTTGGCCACACGCGCGAACACATCCCGGCGTTAGACGGAGTAGGTGCGGACTGAGGTCGACACTCAAGGCTGTTCATTAGAAAAACTGTCTAACCTTTACACCCGCCCTCTCCACCCAAAACACCCTTCACTCCCCCCCCCCCCCCTCTCCAGGTCCACCAGACAGAGCCTCCTACTCCCGCCGCAGACACCCAATTAAGAAATGACAAACGGGCGCACCACATTATTATATCAGCTCCGGCGCGTGTGCGCATGCGTGTGTTGGGCGGTCTGGGAGGGGAGAAAACACCGGGTGGCTAAGAGTATATTGCTCCGTCCAGAATGCATTTTTTTTTACTTTATGGAAGAATGTGATCTGTTACGCGGCTTTCTTTTGGTCACCCGGTAGACTGCAATTGCTTCAATGATTATATCACAACTCTCTCGACTTTCCCCTGTACACTGAAATACTTTTTTTTTGTAAATGGAACATAAATATGCATGTAAAATTACAGATATTTTACAAGAAAACAACCGTATCGCTAGAGACCTGTAAAATTCGCGGATTTATTTCGCGATAGGATAGAGTCCAAATACTTTTGACATTATTTTGCATCAGTGATTGGGCCACAGATTATCTGAAGAGCTCTGGGCCAATAAAATATCTTTAACAGAAGAATTAGCGAATCACGATCATTCCAGTCAACAGGTGTTACGAGTCGGTAACCAATCAGCAGATGTAATTTGCACGAGTGCACAGAGGATCATGGAGTCTATCCTTTAGGGTTTGAAATCGCGAATTTTAAAGGTCTTTACGTATCGCTACAAAATAGCGTTCGCAGTAATGCTGGGTTCAGATTCTTAACCGGGCATTTATGCTGTGTGTTGTTCCAGTGCCTCCAAAAGTTAAAGTTATTGGTCAACCGTTCCCTGAATCGGTCTCCAGTATTAACTGCGCACATTGATAACAGTAATAAAGAAAACATAGTCAAATTGTGGAATGTTCGATTATCTTTTCCGTGGTTTTTAAACCGGCGGGCCCCCAGGAGGAACCCTCAGTCACGCAAAACCCCTTCCCCGCGGCAGCCTGGGGGGGGGGGAGGGGGCATCGTGGCGTGCCCCTGCCTGAACCCTATCGCTATGGAGAGAGATTCACAAGTGCTGCTCCCTGTCGACTGTCGAAATACCCACCTCTACCGGACCACGGGTTCACTGGGGGTTCTGAGGGGTCCCAGCGTGATGTGGGAGACCGGGGAAGGCGCCAGCAGTGCTGACAAAGTCTTAGGGCACAGGACACAGCCAACTGTCTGGTCAGCTGAGCGTGGTACGGGGCTGAGGCGGCGACTATGCTGGGTTGGTTGCCCCAGCCGCTGGTCATTGCCGAAGCCCTAATACCCTCCCGAGCCATCCCTAACAGTTCTGTTTTAAATAATAAGCTCTGGAATGTTAATAAAGGCGAACTGGAACGCTACTCTCACCCTACAATAATAGGGCGCATATGTGGGTGGGGAACGTGAGAATGCCGGCCGTAAGGTCAGAATAATCTGTCGAAATACACGGCTCAGTGAGGACGCAATGTTGCCACAAAAGAAACATGATCCAGGATAGGTATAGTTTTAAAGACTTTCAAAAAAGGGAAACGTAAAGACTCTGCTAAAAAGCTTTCTCAAACTTAAAGGGCGTAACAACGTTCGCTTTAGGCAGACTTGAAGCTACAAAATAGTGCTCCATGAAAGTACAAAAAAAAAGTGCTAATCTAAGCATAGGAGGTACGCAAAAATGTATGCATTTATCACACGGCGGGTACAAAATCAAATTTAAGTGAGGGCGAAAACCCAAGAGTTACGGAATATTTAGTATGTTTTCCAATTAAAAGGGAAGTCCAATATTTAAAATATATTCAAGGTATGATAAAATAAATATGGCGAATTAATTTTCATAGCAACAACTGCTGACGCTACATCTATTTGAAGTAACAAGCCCGATAGCCTGATCCACTGACATAGTCACTGTCAAGTTTGAACAAGTTGTGACTTGTCAGTCGGCTTCCAGAGCCGGAAGAGTGAGGTCGTGTTTACCGTGTCAGTCGCGCATCATGGATAGAGTTTCTTCTGGCCTCAGGGTAGAATTCAAAGTCATAGGTATGCTCAACACATGTTTGCTTTCCCATTGGTTGAATTCGTAGAGAGAACATTTTTCCCCTTTAAGTGGCACTACCTGATTCGCTTACTTCTCTCCTAGCTGGGCACCGATGGCTCACGGTGGTAGAGGGGCGTGTCCAAACAACTGCGGTCCAATTATCCAGCACGAAAGTGTAAATGTTTGAATTATAACCTGGGACTTATTGAATGCGTAGAGACCGGAAAAATTCGCGAATTAATTTCGCGATAGGCTAAAATACAAATAGCTATACCTCAGTGCTGCCTCTGCTATTGGTTCACAACTCACCTGGATGACTCTGGGCCAATGAGAAACACCCAACCAAAGCTTTATCGAATTACAGGCTGCTACGTTGGGACGTCTCACAAGACAGCAGCCAATGAGTGGGTGACATTTGACCGAGTGTACGTAGAACTATGGAGGCTATCCTAGAGGTCATTGAATCCGAGAATTTTTCCGGTCCCTAACGATAGAGCAGCTGAAGGCCTTCCAATCAGAGAATCAACACTGGGATACGTGCGCATCGCCAGTCAAGGAGAGTCTTTCGAAGGAAGCTGGTTAAAGTTTGATGGAATGTTATTACTTGGTTCCGAATAAATTTATTCCCCGTATTTTTTTTTTGTCATACCTAGAGACCTGCAAAATTCGCGGATTCGTTCGGTGATAGGCTAGAATTCAAACACATATACCTCTTAGATAATTTTGCTATTGTCTTACTGTTCATCTGGACGAATCTCAACCAGTTATAAACCCTCAACCAAAGAAGGATCGAATCACAGACAAACCAGCTGAGACAACTTACAAGTCGGCAGCCAAAGTCTATCCTGAAGGCCATCGAAACCGCGAATTTTGAAGGTCTCTTGTCATACCTTGTATTTTTCGCGAGAAGATTTTCAGACCAGCTGTGAGTTAATAAAAACTGTAACATAATTTTTTGTTTCGTTGTTGGCAGGGTTTACTTCATGTCCGTGTCCGGTGTCAGCACACCAATCACAGTCGTCCAGTGCGGAAGAAAACGCTTCCTGAACGGCCCAGACAAATAGGGCGATGGCTTCTCTTAACAGACGGCCGCCAATTTACAAACAAACAATCGCTAGCGCGGAGGAACTTTGTATTTTGACTTGTTTTTAATAGTACTAAGTTAAAATAATGTATATACTCATGTGTAGAGACTGGAAAAGTTCGCGGTTTCAATGACCTCTAGGATAGACTCCACGATCCTCTTTGCACTAGGAAAAATTGCACCTGCTCATTGGATAATGTCTCGTGACACGCGTTACCTGGGATGCTTGTGATTTGATTCTTCTTTTGTTGAAGGTTTTTTCACTGGCTTAGAGACCTGCAGGTAAGCGGTCAACCAATAACTGACTCAGTATGAATGTGAACGCGTTTGGAGTCTAGCCTACCGCTAAATGAATCCGCGAATTTTTCCGGTCTCTATAGTTATTTAACCTGAAAATACAGGGTATAATTATGTTTACTATTTTGTAAGTCCAGTTTTCATTATATAATAATTTTTTTTTAAAATAACCATAGCATGTGTATTTATTTCACACACTGAGATAAAAATGAAAATATTTACAGAAAAAAAAAAAACAGGCTGGGCCCGGGCCCTGGAGCCAGGGGCCCTCCCAGCCCCACCCTTGTGGGGGCCATGCCTCTAGGATAGATTCCACGGTCCTCTTTGTTCTCGTGGAAGTACCACCTGCTCATTGGCTAGTGACTCATGAGGCATGTGAACAGGTATTGCTTGTGATTCGATATTTCTTTTGTTAAGAGTGTTTCATAACTGTCTGAGGGTCCTTCAAAAGAACTGTAGGCCAAAAACTGAAGCAGAAATAGTATTGGAGTCCAGTCCATTGCAAAATGAATCCGCGAAATTTACCTGTCTCTACCAATTAGTAGAGACCGGAAAAATTCGCGGGTTCAATGACCTCCAGGATAGACTTCAATATCCTCTACACATTCGAGCAAATGCCAACTGTTCATTGACTGCTGACTTGTGAGTTGTCTCGACTGGGTGGCCTGTGATTCGACACTTCTATGAGTGAGGGTCTCTAATTGGCCCTCAGTCCTACAGATTAACAGTGAACCAATGACAGAAGTATCACTAAGGTATAATTATTTGAATTTTAGCATAACACGAAATGAACCCGCGAATTTTTCAGGTCTCTACCAATTAGTTATCACAGTAAATGAAGTTTATTTTGAAATCAAAACTTTGCACGCTTTGTGGTGGTGTCAGTAAAAATATAAGTTTTTGACATTAAACCACCACCTTTGAAAATAGATGATCTTGTCTTTGTGTAGTATGGTTTACGCAATCATTCGGATTCTTACTAAACCTTCACTAACCCTCTGCTAAAATGACAGGCATAATGTATTTTAAATCACCCACTTATTCATTTTTATTTTAGAATATTTATCTATAGTCAGTTTAGTGTTTTACCTAAGTTATAAACAAAATTTCGGTATAAAATTACTTGGGAACATTATATTAGGATAGTAAAAAAGAGAAAGTAAAATTTTTACATGAAAACGCAAATATATTTTCCTTACATTGTGAAAAAAAAAAACCAATAATATTCGAGATGAATTTTTGTAATAAATTGAATTAACTTTATATAATTTGATCACAAAAATTTATCTTTGGCTAGTAATAGATGTTCCTGCAACAATTTCTTTTTCCTCAGTGCGGTTAAACTAAGTAATTGGTTGAAATACACTGCGTCTTAAAAAAATATATATTTATTACTAAGAACTAGCATACAACCCACTTTCGGTACCACGTATAGCCGCAAAAGGAAATTCCGGGAGTATCATTCAATGTAATTTCAGTCCGTGAATATTTCTAACTTCCTACCAAACGGCGGAAGATATCCGTTATTCGCCTGCAGCCAGGGCGCTGTTTACGTAACTTCGTGCAGCGCTGAGCTGGGCAAACAAACAACCGGGGCACTTACCCCGAGGAAACTGATCACTGCTTTCCCAGTCGCTTCCAGCCGAGCTGCTGCCGTCTCTTCGGTTTTTAATCACCCGGTATGCAAGAAAGTCAAACGAGGAAAGGTCCTCAGGGCGGAGGGGGGGGGGGGGGGGGAGGGGGCTAGAGGGAAGACCTGGGTAAACAGAGGGCGGATCGTAGATCGTAGTGGGGTATATGGGCGAAGGTACGGGGCAGGGGGGAGGAGGGAGACGGGGAATAAGGAAGAAGGGAAGATGAAGAAAAGCGTGGAAGTTATAACAAGCTGGGAGCTAAGGGAACGGTCGTATTTTTTTTCCTCTCTTTTTTTAAATAATATAAAGAATAATGCAAGGGACGTGAATAGGGAAATGCTGCAGGACTGGGGGGGGGGGGGGGGTGAGAAGAGGTCCGAGGAGGTGGGACAGAGAGAGAGAGAGAGAGAGAGAGAGGCATAGGCACCCAGTAATACGCGGGGGTACACGACGTCGCACTGAAATATTCAAGCGTCCAGAGAGCATCGCGATGTCTGTTTCCCCCGCCCCCTCAGCGGACTGGCCCTTGTCCAGGTCCCAGCGCTCACCTGGGCGCTCCTGGTCGTGTCCGCGCGTGGCCGGCGAGAAGTCATGGCGACTGTCGACAGAAGTGAACACTTGAAACGTTGTTTTTAAATGTATAATATGTAGAGACCGGGAAAATTCGCAAATTCACTTCGCGATAGGCTAAAATACAAATCGTTATACCTCAGTGCTGCCTCTGCTATTGGTTATCAACTCACCTGGGTGACTCTGGGCCAATGAGAAACACCCAACCAAAGCTTTATCGAATCACAGGCTGCTACGCTGGAACGTCTCACAAGACAGCAGCCAATGAGTGGGTGGCATTTGACCGAGTGTACGTAGAACTATGGAGTTATCCTAGAGGTCACTGAACCCGCGAATTTTTCCTGTCCCTAGTAATATGACATCATTTCTACGTTTAATGTACGTAAGAAAATGATTTTGGTATTATATCAGTACGACGTCAGCATGATATCATTTATCCTTACATCATTTTTTTTAGTCACAACAGACGTCAGTGGTATGTAAAAATTACGTAAAAATTCCTTTACCTAGCTATGACTTACCAGTGATGTCAAACCTAGGTCATGTATTCACGTGGTCAAATGAACTTCACTTACTGCTACTACAGCATGTCGGTGATGCGCACTCACAAGACTTTTACCCATCATAAAAAGAGTCCAACACGCACATGATACAGTCGAGTATATACCTACAATTAATTAATGTATATATGCGTATACATGTACACAGGCCGCTGCGATTCGCCAGTCTGGCGCAACACGTCACTAGCATGTCGGTGACGCGAACCCATAAGTTTTGCCCCTACCAAAAGTCGCTCAACGCGGCTGAAGAAGTTTTCACTTCAAAAATGTGAGCGAGTCGTTAGTACTCGCCAGTGATGTGTGACATTTCGACTCGGTAACGAGCAGTTTCAAGAGACCGGAATAATTCGCGGATTCATTTCGCGGTAGGCTAGACTCCAAACTCGTTCACATTCATACTGAGTCAGTTATTGGATGACCGCTTACCTGCAGGTCTCTAAGCCAGTGAAAAAACCTTCAACAAAAGAAGAATCAAATCACAAGCATCCCAGGTAACGCGTGTCACGAGACATTATCCAATGAGCAGGTGCAATTTGTCTTAATATATAGTGGATCGTGGAGTCTATCCTAGAGGTCATTGAAAATGCGAATTTTTCCAGTCTCTAGCAATTTACAAATATTCTCATGTTGCAAATACGCTGATAATACGAATCTTGGACACGAAATTTAACTTAGAATTCTTAAAAAATAATGCCGTACTTCATCAAATCTCACCCGTAATGTATTATCATCGGCACTACTGCCTTGTATAATGCTGAACCAATGGAATAATGGCATTTTACAAAACGTAACAAACAGGATATTTTAAGATGAAATATACACTGTTCTTTTTTATGTAAATGGAACAGAAATATTCAGGTTCAATTACAGATCACTACAAAATATTATTCGCAGAAATACCCTGGCATTTGTGCTTTGTGTTATCTCAGTACCTCCAATAGTTAAAAGTATTTGTAAACCGTTTCCTGAATAGCTTTCCTGTATTAATTGCTCACTTAAAATAAATTTTTAACAAAATAAAGTCCATTTGTTGAATATCAGATTAACTTTATCCATGGTTTAAATAAAGTAATGCCTGAATGAAACATCAATCAAAATATATAATTATATACCAACTTTCGTAAAAAAATACTCAGTATTATTCGAAAAATATATTTAATGTAGGCAAAAATATCCATAGCCATGTGTTGTAGAGATGTAAAATAGGTTTTTATAGTGTTCCAAACTATTTCTTGGCAACTGATTTCCAAAGTAATATTTTGTTAAATTCCAATAGTTTTTCTGTATAGGAATCTAAATACGCCAGTTTTTATGCATTAGCAATACTGAAAATTGGTAGAGACCGGAACTATTCGCGGATTCATTTCGAAGTAGGCTAGACTCCAAACTCGTTCACCTTCATTCTGAGTCAGTGATTGGACCACCGTTTATCTTAAGGTCTCTAAGCCAGTGAAAAATCTTCGACAAAAGAAGAATCAAATCACAAGCATCCCAGGTAACACGTGTCACGAGTCATTATCCAATGAGCAGGTGCAATTTGTCTTAATATATAGTGGATCGTGGAGTCTATCCTAGAGGTAATTGAAACAGTGAATTTTTCCAGTCTCTAAAAATTGCATAAAACGATTTTCAAGGACCAGAATATAGTGTCTGTTGACAGTAATGTTTTAGTCTTAGTCATTTACAAAAAAAAATATTCAATACTAAACGCTGATGGTGTCATAGGGGAATCTATCTGCAGCAGTTGCACACCATAACTTCGCATTACTAGAGGGGCATATATTTTTCGCGAAAAGTTTTCCAGACTAGCTGTGATTTAAAACCCTTTAGCATTGTCTATTTTTTTTTGTGATTGGTTGAGTTTTTGGCAGGTACATGTACATTATCAGCACACGAAATACAGCCATTCATTGTGGAAGTAAACGAGTCGCTGATTGGTCAAAATAGGGCAACGGATTACCTTGCAGACGGTCACCAATATGTGCAATTACAAGCGAACACCTTCTTTAAATGATTCATGCATTGGGTAATTTTTATTTAATACTATTTTTGGACATACGCCATTGCAGTTTTACAATGCTTGTGTTGGAAAATATTTAAGAACGCAATTTAATAAATAAAAATGAAAAAATAAACCCAAATCAGCTATGTCAAACAGATAATCCCAATAATGTAAATAAAGAAGTATTTTGAACAACAGAATGACGACAGCACCGACGAACACAAGGTTTCCTGTGATAACACAGTTGCGACGTTGCGGGAACTGTCATCTGTTCCCGTCACCAGGCACGAACAAACTGTTTGTCCACTGTTCTACTTGGTACAGCGCTGTATTAATACAAGCGAACAATCGCTAGCACAAACACGCTTTATTGCAGTCGAATGAGCGATCAGACTTTTATTTTTACGAAAAATTTATGCCACTAGACATTACTTATATTATACTTAAACGAAGCGAAAATAAATTATAAAAAATTGGTCGTCTGTAAAGTCGGTTTGCGGACAATAGATTAACATGACAACGTCATAACAAAACATTGATGAAATGATTGCATACTTTTATGATTAAAATTGAATCATTTTAATTAAATTATCACTATTTTGTATGGATACAAAGAAGGAGTGAAATTAAATCTACAATTTAATTGATAAATTTACTTTTATTGGCACTCATTAATTCAAATATGTTTATTACTATAACGAACAGATTATTTTAACTATAAATTTTTGAATGAAAGTGATTGTTTAATTGGAATGTTCAATTGGCTCCATAAAATAGTATATTCCCTTGCACGTCGGTTAGGCGGTTAAACTTGATATTAAAATTTCTAAATATTTTTTAAATTCTCTTTTATGTTTCATTTTGTTTATTGCTCTTTATTTTGGAAAAATTGGAAAAATGGAAAAATGGAAAAATAACCAAAATAATTAATTAATAAAAAATATTTTAGTTAAAGTACAAAATTTAAAAGCTACTTTTGAAAAGCCCGCCTTAAGGGAGTGTTCAAGTATTACGTAACGAATTTGGGGGGAGGGGGGGTCTTGTAAACGTTACGATGCGTTACAGGGGTGGGAAGGGGGGGGGGGGTTTGACTTACGCGTTACGTCACTTTTTGTTTTGTTTTAACCCTTCAGAACGGTCGCGTAGAGACAGATTCTTTCACGCATTTTTTAAGACTTTTTTTTTTTTCAAAATTTCAAATGGAATGATAACTTAAAATTTTTTTACCTTCACAAAATTGCTTCTGCTTGCTTTACAGGATTAGTGAATAATGTTTTTTTAACTCCAAACGTAAAGCTATATATATATATATATATATATATATATATATATATCAACAGCTGTGATAGTTTTTCTCGTCACTCCAGTAAAGTAGTTAAAACAAAAAAATACCGCTATTCGGATGGCTTAGTTATACTTCGGTTGTCAACGTAGACTCCAATCGCCATATTAGAAATTATATAGGTATTGATATTCAAAATACACTGTTTTCTATGTGCGACATTTTCTCTCATCACAACAGTAATGTTTTGGTACGAAAGACAACTGGTTTGAAAGGTTAATAAAAAAACTAGTGAATTAAAATATCCCAAGTTGGCAACCTTTTTCGTTTATTTATTACGGGGGATTCCCGATTGAATTGTTCGTATTTTGTTCTCCCAAGACGGCAACCCTTTTCGTTTATGTGCTCCAAGCACTCGACCGACTGTATGAAAATTGACAACTACGATGTTTCGGCGGAATATAGAAACCCTGAAGATAGCTTGCAGGATCCAGCAGAACCTAATATGGCGTGGTATAGCGCTCACGTCCGTGAATCGCAATTTCTTGCAAGTTATTAAATGCGCGGATGAATCCTGCTGTTCCCACTTGAGGAGTGCATTAAAATCTGTCTTTCCAGAAACTTCTCAGCCGCCACCTTGCCCAATCCTTCAAACCGCAAACAAGCTCGTGGTACCTAGTCAGATAGACAAAGGATCATGCAAGTTTTCGCCACTTTTTGTGAGGTTGTCTGTTGATCTGTCGCCTCCTCTAGAAGGGTTTAAGCAGATGCCTTACGATTTATTTTGCCCATCAGTACAATCCGACCTAAAGAACCTATGTTAAACCTGAGGGATTTATTTTACATCCCACAAGAGTGTGCACATGCACAATCGTTACATGCATGGCAAGACTGCCCAAGACCTTCGTGAAAGTCGAGTACGGCCACAGTGACTTGCTGCAAGAAGGGCAAATGAGCTTCTTTGCATTGTGCGTCGCTGTGAAACATCGTCTGAGGATGCCGATTGGTTCGACGAAGACGAAGTTGATGCAAGCGGGTTAACAATTCCGGAACCCTCTTCGTCTGCTTTCCGGATGCCAGTAATAAAAGAATCTGAGTGGCTGGCAAACCCATGGACAGAGGAGCAGTAAAACTCAAATTGAATTGTTTTTTTTTACAATCTACTTATTTTAATTATGGCTAATTTTATCTTAAATGTTTTTCGTTTTCGTTCGATGGTATTCTTAAATACTATTATATTTCGACAAATATATTTTATTTCAGTTAGTTTTATGTTTGTAATTGCATTGCCAAAGGTAAAAATAATTATTAGTAATAAAATTTGTTATTTTATTTTAATAGCTTTATTAGTAAAACGCTAAAATAGGAGAATGCATGAGAAGAACAATGGCGGATAAAGCAAAAAGTATGTAAGGACAGAGCTAAGTCAGGAAAACGACGTAATTAAATGTATGATTGCTAAATGTATGATTGAGTAGTAAAAATTTATCAGGACAAAAAAAACATTAGAAAGCTCTTGCTTTTAAAAACAAGACATTTCAAATGTTAATAAATAACATTAACGCTATTAAAACAATAACAAAGGTATTTTAGTGAATTATTCCGGTACGTTACGCTACATAATTGTGACTTTTAGGTAAAAATGGTCACTTGGGGTTACGTAACGTTTTACTAGGGGGGACGGGGGGTACAGAAAAACGTTACGGCGCGTTACATTGGGGGGAGGGGTGGTCAAAAATATCAAAAAATTGCGTTACGTAATACTTGAACGCTCCCTAACCTATTTAATATAATACTAGATTCATAGGCCAATCGAGTGGAAGAGAGATAGATGCGGCGCAAGCGTACAATGAGCGTAACGGGACAATGAGTCATCCTTTTTCGTGCGTACAGCCGGCGTTCATCGATTTATTAGACGTTGTCACGTCAAAAAACATTGAAACCAAGATGATGATTTTCAGTCCCTATTTCGCTCCCCCTTAATGTAGCCGTAAACGACCTCCAAGTAGGACAGCGGACGTTTAGCCATCGCTCAATAAATACTGTAACGTAAGATGAGATTTTAACTTATCAGTTCAAAGAAACGTAATGTCGCTCTGACGACCAAACTTCATAAAATTATACCTGAGATTTTCGGGTTAACGAAATCGACATATTTTGAGGGGGGAATGCACGACCATTAATGTCAAAAAGACCAGTAAAATTTTATTTTATGAGTAGGTACCTAATTCACACGTCGACGCACTACTTGAGAATAAAAAGGCGTGTCGGTTTCGCTTTGTCACGTGGTGTGCGTTACCGAAATTAACGACGGAACGGGAACCGTTAAAAAAAAGTGGAAAACGAGAGTATTTAAATGTATTATGGCTGTTTTCTAAGGAAATGTTTCCATAACAGTTTGTCAAACAAAGAGCATTTTCACCGCCCCCCCCCCCCCCCCTTCTTTTTTCCCTTTTCCCATTGTCATATTCGTAAATGCAACTTATGCGAACTCCTTGGGTCGTGCTTTAAGACGCTATTTTTTTTTTTTTTGCAAAATATTTCTCTCTAATGTTCGTATTATTTTCCAATCATGAAAACGAGGCGAAGTCCGAAATAGTCTTTAACGTAACCAATATTTTGTTTACTTTTACGTGTGTCTAAATGTTTTCGTTCCACTGGAGCTGAAAGGATACAAACGAAAGAAAGACCGAGAGTCTTATTCCCCCCCCCCCCCCTCACCGATTGCGTGAAACAAGCTCTGGGATAAGTGATACCCGCGCCACACATCCGACGTCACGCCGTGTCGAAACTGAGCTAGGTGTCGCTGCGGTAGGAGTCAGCACTTCGCGTGGTTTTGTAATACCTGATTGGCCACGGCTGCTGCAGTGTGGGCATTCGTCATCTGGCGCGTGGAGGGGGGAAAAACCGGCTCAAGTGCGCCACAATGACGCTGGTACAGTTTCGGAAAGTTATTCATAGGGGCATGCAGATTTCGCGAAAAGATTTGGAGATTAGATGAAAGTTAAGACACTATAGCATCGTCTGTGTTTCCTGATTGGGTGAGTTAATCCCATGTACATATAGGTTGTAACAACACCGATAAAAGTGATTCATCGCGGAAGTAAACGTCTCCTGAGTGGCCTGGTAAAATAATTCAACGAAGTCTTTCACAGACGGCCGCCAATCACATGAAAGAAACCACGGATGCGGGTATACCTTGTTGCAGTCTAATAAGTGTACAGATTTTTTTCGCGAAAAATTCCTGCCCCTATTTATTCATCTTCTTCAGAGGTCGATGAGTAGGGACTGGAAGACTCCAGCACAGACTCCACGATCCTCTGCAGACACACACACACACACACACACACACACGATAATATCACACGGTCATTGGCGGCTCACTGTGAGACCGCATCACTTGTGATTCGTCAATCTATTCGTTGAGGGTTTCTGATCGGCTCAGAGACCTCCAGACGAACTGCGAGCCAATTGCAGGTGCAGCACAAAGTTGTATAGTTTTGGAATCTAGCCTGTCGCGAAATTAATCCGCGAAATTTTCCGGATTATAAAAAACTGATAACATGCTAACCGCTGATTGTGCAGAATAAACTAAAATAATTTATGTATATAACCACACATGTGGACGGTATTTTATTAGGAATTAACTATTTTTGTAGTTTATTACCAAAATCATTATTTTCATTACGTTCTAAAAAAAATAACAATTAACATTTCTTAAAACTCTAAGTAGTTTTCTGGTAATGTTATATTTAAATGGTTTGTATTCTTCGCGAAAAATTATTTTTTCGCTCATTAGGCTGCAATAAGATATGCCAGCGATTGCTTCCTTGTGATTGGCGGCCACCTGCAAGAGTCATTGCCCTGATTGGCCGGGCCATTCAGAACGTGTTTGCTGTGATTCGTGTTCTGACAGTAGACATGTGCCTGAAATAAACCCAGTCAACCACGAAACACAGACAATGCTACAAAGTTTTAACACACAACTGGTCTGGAAATACACGACGCTAATTATTAAACTCTAGAGACCCGGAATTAGCGGACGGTTTTTGTCAACATTTAGACTGAAAAGATCTATATACCTTTGCATAGCTTTGATGAATATATCATAATAAATATATCAAAATTTCTCTCTACGACACAAAGAGGGAGACCGATTCACGTAGACTCACTCAAAAGGAGGAGACGTTCTGTAGTAAGAAATCAGCTAAAAGTGAATCATATGTAGGTAGAGTGTACACAGAACAGTGAATCTTAACCTAACACCAAATTAATCTGCGACATTTCCGTTTCCCGATCCTCTATTTATCTCCTTCAAAGGCTGATTACCAATCACAACAACAACAAAAAATTCTTCCATGTTAAACGCTGGCATTGCAGAATGAACTGGAATTAATATTCGTATAAAACAACAAGAAAAAACTTAATACTAGAAATTTGGTATGAAATATTATTCACAACTATTAATAAATGTATGTAATTATTTTTAGTTTATTACCAATATACCTGTAATCATTAAGTATATAAGCTAGTAAAAAATACTTTAAAAGCCTTGATTCTTTCAGGTAGCTTGATTTTAAAGAAATATTCGGTTTAGGAAACTTTTTTTTTCATCATATAAAAAACTTTAATCATAGAGACGTAGGTAAAATTAATAAAACAAAGTTTTAGATATCCGTTTCTATTTTGTACCATTTAAGAACTTACTAAAAATGTATGATTTTTATATGGAAATTATATATTGCATCAGAACATAGATCATTTTAATTACTTCTAGCTAATAAACAGCGGCTTTGCTTAGGCTTGAGCAATTTAAGAGTATTACTAGAGACCGGAAAAATTGGCGGATTCAATTCGTTTTATGTTAGAATCCAAATAAACGTACATTCACATCGTTTCTGTGATTGGATCACAGCTTATCTGAAGGATTCTGAACCAATGGAAAACCTTCAACCAAAGAAGTATCTATGGTATCACAAGCATCCCAGTTCTCAGGTTTCACAAGTCAGTAGCCAATGAGCAGGTGGCATTTGCCCGAGTGTGTAGGGGATTGTGGAGTCCATCTTGGAGGTAGTTTAACTCGCGAATTTATCCTGTCCCTAGGTATTGCTTACATTTTACCGTTGTAAGTAAAGTATGTCATCGGGAATGTAGGATTTTTTTACTTGGATGAGGACTTTTTGTAAATGCATGTTTAGTGAGCATTCCCCGGTGACGTGTGTGTCCTTGCGAGGTGAGTTGGGTCGTTGTTATCCCCGCTGGGCCGGTCGCGCTCTAACGACTGGCCCCACAGTGCGGTATTGTTCCACAGACCCGAGCGGCTCCGATGGCTATCTCCCGGCCAGCGCTCTATAAATTGAGCGGTTGTCACGTTCGGCGATGGACTTGTTGGGTTGGGAAGGGGGAGGGGGATTGTGGCTGTGGCTGCGTGTGGGAGGGGGTTGCGTGGGGAGGTCGAAAGGAGGCAGACCGTGTTGCCTTGTCATAACTGAACGTCCAAGATTGGACACCAAGAAGGACGTCTACCCCCACCCAAAAACCCATCTCGACCATCTGCTTTCTTCGTCCGCCAAAAAGGTCGAGGTGAGAATATTGCACTGTCAGCGAGGTCATTGGTAGAGACCGGAAAATTTCGCGGATTCACATCGCGAAATGCTAGAATCCAAAAAAAAAAAGTAGCTTCATATTCCTTCTGTGGTAGGCTCACAGTTTGTCTGAAGAATTCTGAGCCAATGGAAAACCTTCAATCGAAGAAGTATAGAATCGCAATAACAGCACAGTCGTGGCAGTTTCAACAATAAAAACGTATGCAGACAGACTACCAAACCTGGACAACGCGGTAAATATACAAACACAACAATGAATATAAACATATATTATGGACAACACTGGCGAACACAGTAGGTTTCCTATGACATAACAGTTGCGACGTTTCGGGAACTGGCATCTATGAAATTTTCCAACGACAAGCAGTGCAGAACTGCAATGGCGTATGTCCAAAAAATGGTATTAAATCAAATTTCCCCATTGCATGAATCATTTAAAGAACGCAGAGTAGGTGGAGGGTCTGGTGGACTTTACCCTCGGGAGCGCCAGGACTCGACTCTGATGGTCAACCCTCGCTTGCAGTCCCCGGGCCCGACAAGCCGGACTCGAACCAGTGACACCGGGATGTCAAGGGCGCTAACACGCCCACGGTACTGCCTTGAAGAACTCTCATTCCTGCTGACGTCATCGTGTGGTGACGTGTTCCACGATGACATGCTTATGGCGACGACGACTATTGGTGGCAACTTCTCCCAAGCAGTTCGACGGCCAATCCTTCTTCCGCAACCGAGTAGTCAGTAGTCTAATAGAGAATGTCTCTCTGTGGTTTTATTTATTTTTTCCTAACGTAATTAAAAACCAAAGTCCGGGTTAGGGAGGGACCTAGGTGCGTCTCAGGCCGTAGCCTATACGATACGCCTGGTCATGCCGGGATTAGCCACGCAGGGAGAGTGTCGCTTCAATCGTGTGCTAGGAGGGGATTGGCCAGCCATGGCAGCGATTGATGCCATGACTGACTCCCCTCACTCTTACCTCTAGAATACAACTAGTTACTTTGCGCCCAGCTAAAACCTGCACAGACACAGGGAGAACCCTGGGCACTTTCATGCGGGATGCAGATTTGCCTGAATCGAGTGTATGGAAAATGCAGGAGACAGACGATGGTGTGGCAACCTTCTACGTGTACCCGCGAGGTGAGTTACCGTAACGTCCAGGAAGAAACTCCCCTCTCTGGGGAACCTGACCACGTGCCAGCCTTCACGGGGCCATGGCCAGCGCGAGCTCCAAGAGCCAAGTTTTCCTCCGTGGCACATTGTTAAACAATTTCACCTTAAATTGTCAACTAACAATTTTTACAAATTATTCAGGGGATTTCCCTAACGTTGCAGATATCTTTCTAAGTGTGCTGGTCAGTGGCGTAGCAAACGGGTGGCAGGAATGGCCCCCGCCAGGGGCGCCGGAGCAGGGGGGGGGGGGGGGGGGCGCCACCGCGACGGTTTCGCGTTACTGAACCCCCCCCCCCCTCTTTTAATTCAAGAGGGGGCGCCATTTTCAATTCTGGCCAGGGGCGCCAGTCACCTTAGCTACGTTGCCCACCCGGGCACACACACGGTGTGCAGAGCTTCAGGAAAAACAACGCGATTTAAAAACTACTCAAGATATCCAAGTGGGGTCTGTTTACGAAAACCATCTAAGAGTTCGTTGAGGGCCGAAAAGTACTTTTGATTTCAGATTAAGTTTTTAAACTGTTTTTTTTAGAAGAGTTAAAATGGCTTAAACGCATGTTTTCAGAGTTAATTTTAGGCGTAAAACAAATTCCTGAAAAGATTTAAGGGACTTGCATTACACCTTTATCTTCATTTCTACGCAAAATAATGGTTCGCCGCTCAAATTTCACAGTTATCCTGTGACGACGAGAAGATTGCGTGCCAGCTCAGTGGAGACACTGCGCTAGAAGCACCAGCGAGCGTCGCGCTTATCATCCCGCCTCACTTAAACACATACACCCCTGACAAGACGGGCCCCTTAAGTTCACTTAATTTGAACATGAATCAAAGATTAATGTCATAACAAATCATTGAGTTAACATTAATAAACTTTCTTTTTCTTCCCAGTTTGTTTTTACCTTATTTACAACGAAACACATCACTCGGAATTGGAATCAATCATGGTTACTTCAAAGAGTCAGTTATATGAGACAACGGAGATATCTTCGTTCATTTGAGATTAGTTCACCATTCAGAAATCAGTGAATGCTCTGTGATTCACGAATTTCTCCTGTCTCTATCGCTGATCGTTAAACATCAGCGGCTACCTTCCGTTTATTCGATTTTTTTTATTCTGAAGAAATATACATTTAAATATTACCATTTTCTTTCGTAAGGTCTGTTGTTTTTACTTTAGCACGCAATACACATTGTACGCGTCAAAGTACATACGATTAACTTAAAAATAATATGTCAAATATTTTCTTCAGTATTCTCGTTGGTAAAACAGCTTTCGTCTGCAGCTGTTGGACTAATTTAAATTTGAATGCAAGGCTCGTTCTCACACGCCATCATCATTTTTATTATTTTTTTTGCCATTACTTTCATTTAAGGTATACTTCTAAAATATTAATTCTGCACTTCCCATTCATTTATTGTTATGCCACAAATATTATCTTACAGATATTTATTTTGTGTATTATAATCTGTGTAAAAAGATCCGCAAGTCTTCGCAATTATCATTACTTGTACAAAATTATACTCTCATTATGTGACACAAAGGGCATATCTGTTGAAAAATATTTGTGGCTAAGGTATTGTGTTAACATTTTTGTAACAGCCCTAATATATGGAAAACCGAAAAAAAAATAAAAAAATAACATTGCGGAACAAAATCGGTTCTGGCCTAGTAAGAACACCCCCCTCCCCCCCCCCCCCCACAAATTGCCTTTTTTTGAGGTGAACTATGGGGGATAAAACGGGGAAGCCGCAATCACGATGGCCAAAACGGGTATTCGAACTCGGATCCAGCGCCGCGCCTACAGAGTTGCGTCGCTCCGCGACTGGGTGATCAAAATTTCTCATTCATTCGGAGGAATCCGCGTAGCCGTTTGAAAAAACAAATAGCGTTTTCGGAACATCGCAGATTTCTTCGAGAACTCCCCTGCGAATTCTTTTGTCTCGACTGTTTTCCACGGCACTGCTTCTTCGTCGGGAAAAGAAATTCTTATGAAAAAAAAAATCGAACCGAAAATGGTCGTTTGTTAAAACAGTTAATGGGTCGTGGGATTTCCCACCCCTTTTTTTTATGCAAAGTTGTGATTTTTTATTTTTATTTTTAATGTTCCGAGAAATTCTCCGAGACCAGGAATGTCAACACGGGGAAGTTGAAGATCTCCCATCGCCGAAGAGTCGCGAACCATCACGGCGTAACGGACGGACGCAACTCAAAACGGCGCGGGGGCCCTGAGGTGTTTCCCCAACTAATTAAATAGCCGCGATTGTAAACAAGATATTTAAAAAAAAAAACAGACTAATAACAGGTCTGCGGCTTTCCTGATTTCGACCGCCGCGCACGCTCTAGAGGGGGTAAGGAAGAGAGAGAGAGATAGTTTTTGAGGGGGGGGGGGGGGGAGAGAAGGGATTTTTGTGGGCGGGTCAGATGAAGCTCCATCTAGATAAAGAGGCCAGGGGAGGTGCGCGCCATTCTTTTGTTTGCTAATGCGGCCGGCCCGGTGTAGATGCCTTATCGGTGGCCTAATGAAAGGAATTAAGGGTGAAACGGGCGGTGCCGAGGGGTCGACCTGGCAATTAAAGAGCAGAAAATTTTTCTGGGGGTGGGTTGGACTCACTGTCCCGAGCCGAGGCGAGAACGTGGCTGGAATGTGCGATTAGAAACGGCCCCAGGGACTTTGGGTCGCTCGGCTTTTTATCATGGCTCCGGATACCCATATTATGGTATGCCGAGGCACATTTACAGCACGTAAACCCAAAATTATTGTATACTAAAGGGGAAAACATTATGATAACCCGATAATTATGGTACCCAACACAAAAATCTGGCACGCAGATTTTAAAATTATGGTACATCAATACAGATTCCAACCAAATTCTTAACTACGGTACACCAATACAAAATTATGGCAAATGAATAAAAAATATGGTACATCAATACAAAATTATGGTGCACCAATAAACATTTTTGTGTACCATCACAAAAATTATGATACATGCCCAATGGTTCGAGTCCCGGCCTGAATTTTTCGAAAGCGGAAAAAGGGGCAGACTTTGCCGTGGTTCATTCATTTTCTAGGGTTTCTCTCGTTTATCTCACACTTTCATTCTATTAATGCTCTCCATCCTCATTTCAACGCATCTCATCGTCTGTATTGGCGTTTCGTCCATTCAAACACGCTCGGCGCAGTAAACAGTAGCAGACGAGTTGTGTGAGCTCGTACCAGCAGAGTAAGAATCAAGACATGTGAAGCAACCGCAAATATAGTATGTCCATAAAAGGATATCACAATTATAAAATATAATATGTAGTATCAACTGTAAGCGTTGTACAGTGTTGGTTCAAGGTCACAATTATAGAATAACAAACCTTTCAAGATAAGCGCATGCGCGAGTAGGCCTACTGCTTTGTGGTTTCTCTCGTGTCGGGCTAAAGTTAGTAGAGGTTAAACCCATAAACTTTATTTGGCAACAAGATGGAGCCCTTACCCATTGGAATCTCTTTGTACGAGAGTGGTTAAACGTCCAAAGTAATATGTTCGGAAACAGGGATTAAGGTGAGATGTTGAGGTGTTGGCCGCCATTTTAGATGATGACGTCAGACAGCCATATTGAAAGACATTCACCTTGACCTATGACATTGAGCCTCAAAATTTGTCCAAAAAATGACTCAATATTTGCCAAAATTTCAAGCCTTTAGGAAAAATCCGCAAAAAACCCTCAACAAATCAGAAGGAAAAAAGCAAAAACAATTTCCTTATTTCGAGGGATAAATTCCCGTTTTGAAGGATTATTTCCCTTTTACGTCCTTCAAAATGCCATTGGCTTGAGAAGTCCGCAAAACAACTTAAAGTTCGCATCTACACGACGCCAAAAGACGCTAAGATCATGACGTTTGTCAATTAGGTTGCCACGGTTGCCATTTCCAATTTTTACGTAACCGTTGCAATTTTCGTTACGGCCTACATCTTGAAATCCGCCATTCTGAATTTCACATCCACCATTTTGTTTTCTAGAACTTTCCGGCATTTTGAGATATGTCACCATTGCAATAAGTATACGTTATGGCCACCATCTTGAAAATCCGTAATAATTATTTAAAAATGGCAAATTTAAAATGTATATAAAAAAATTATATAATCAATTTTTTGTAAAATATTTACTGGTTCAAAACCTTTTGGTATTGATAAAACATTTTTCAGGGATTCTTGGTCCTTTAGTAAGCTTAATTCATGTTATGTTGGTTTTAATTGCTTGTAGGCCTAATGGATTTTATCGATGCTTTAGTTCTGACAATTCGGAGACTTTGTCTTGATTGAATGAAATGTATTATATTTGTTATAGACAAAAATTACTTGTAGTTCGGAGACTTCTGGTCTATACGCCTGACATTGTACATGAGCTGGCCTCCTGGTCCTAAGGTCAAGGTCAAAGGTCAAGGTCATCCAAGATGCGTACCGTGACGTCACAAATCAATAATTCGTCCAACACCTCTCCACCCCCCATAAATCCTGTTTCCGGACATACTATTATATACTACTGTCCAGGTCCCTGACTGTTGCATTGATCGTAACAATCCAGACGAACAAAGCTCTTTTTCGCTGACTTGCACTTTCACCTGGCATAACACCATGCGATTGTTATACCTTTGGGGCTTTATACAAGATCCTGTCTACGTTGAGACATAGAATTGAAGAGTCTATTGCATCCATTACTCCGGACGTGTTAACCAAAGTGTGGGAAGAATTTTACTTTAGGTTGAATGTGTGCCACGTAACTAAAGGTGCACATATTGGACATTTGTAAAATAAAACTAGGTTAGTTTACTTTCAATTTGATGTATGATTTGTTGTCAATAGTCTAAATTAAATGGTTATTAAATACCATTGAACTGGGACATTTTTTATGGAAAGCCTGTATAATACTTTTCTATAAATAAAAAATTTCAAATATTATTATATTGCTATCTATATTTATGATGTTAAAAACTCAACGATTAAGCATTAGAAATTCTAATCCACAAATATACTCAAGGAAATGTTATCATCATTAGTTAGAACTCATAACTTAGGGGTATGCATTTTTCGCGAAAATATTTCAAGACTAGCTGGAAGTCAAAAAACTGTAGCATAGTCTGTGTTATATGATAGATCGGGTTTCTTTCAGGTGCATGTCTTCTTGTAGATAAACCAATCATGGTAATCTAGCGCTGAAGCAAACGTGTCCTGAATGTCTTGGTCAAATAAGGCTGTGTGTGCTCTTTCAGGCGGTCGCCAATCACAAGGAAGAAACAGCTGGCACGGGTTTAACTTATTGAAGTCTAAAAGAAGTTCAGATGTTTTCGCGAAAAATTCCTGTCCCTATTCATAACATAAGCGTCTCTTAGATTTTGGTGAAAGTTACTATAGTAAAAGTACATCCAATAACATTTGTGTCAATTTATTTTGTTGATATAATTGTGTTAAAATCATGAGTAAAATACGTTATTAACTATCACTTATGCATAATTCTTAACAATAAGAAATGTATTATTCTTTGAAAAATTTCCTGATGAATACCGTCGGGCTTATTTTTATAGATCTTGTAAATCTTTTAAAAAAAATTAACACTGTAAAATAACGGACATTACTTGTAATTTTTTTATTATTTCAAGGACAGTCCTGCGTAGGGCACCAAAAACGGTATGTATCGTATTCTCACGGAGAGCCAACATAACAATGTACGTTAGGCTATTTATAGCAGCAGTGATTTTTCGCGAATCAATCTGTTCGCTTACTAGACTCCCATTCAATATTTCAGCGTCAGGAAATTCTACTCTGTGATTGGCGACTGTTTGCAAGAGAAGCGTTGCCGTATTTGGCCAGGCCATTCAGAACGCGATCGCTTCGTTACAGACTTGTTGTGATTCGTTGTTTGCCGATCATGGGCATGCGCCTGATAGAAAATCAAACAATCACGCAACACAGTTAATGATTCAGTGTTTTAACACAAAGATTACCTCAAAATTTCGAGATAATCTTTGTGTTAAAACACTGAACATCAACTGTGTTGAAAAAAAAATTAACATTGTAAAATAACGGACACTACTTGTACTTTTTTAGATTATTTCAAGGATATATATATATATATATATATATATAAGTACAAGTAGTGCCCATTATTTTACAATGTTAATTTTTTTTCAAGATGTACAAGAGCTAGAAAAATAAACCCGACGGTATTCATCAGGAAATTCTTCAAAGAATAATACTTTTTGTTGTTAAGAATCATGCTTAAGTGATAGTTAATAAAGCATTTTACTCTTGATTTTAACACAATTATATCAAAAAAGCAAATAGACACAAATGTTATTGGATGTACTTTTACTATAAAAAGTTTCACCAAAATCTAAGAGACGCTTTTTCAGTAATAAATAAAATATTATGAATATTTTTTGGCGAAAACATCTGAACTTTTATTAGACTGTACTAAAGTATATGTACATATACAAACACATATACATACACACACACCTTATTTAGTTCTTTGTGTGGTATATGTCTCGTAGCTGTGTGGTAAAAGCATAAAGTATCCATACCAGAGGTATGATCAGTCATGGTTAGAATCACCTCGCTTGTATTTTGTATGTAAACAAATTAAATTTAATATATTTAGAAGGGACATAACACACTGTAGGCAAAGGTTCATCGATCCTACGGAGCGAGGCTGGCGCAATCTAGAAACAAACAGCTGGCTAGCGATTATGACGATTGAGGGGGGGGGGGGGGGGCGCATGAGCTAAAAGTCATCTTCTCTTTCAGTTTCGTCACATCTAGCCGGCAGTGACAGGCGTGCGTTGTTAGACAGTAATGAGCGCTCGAAGGTGATGTCCGTAGCGGAAAGTCAACATCCAGGAGCGCTTACGAGTGTCGGCTGCGGGTGTCAAGGTCATCCAAGGTGGTCGCCGAGGCGAAAGTCATTAAACATGGTCACCAAGGTGAAGGTAGTAAAAGCTGGCAGCTGCTTATCCCGAATCCGTATTCAGGAGCCAGTGTCCCCATACGAACAAAAACCTATCTATTCTACTGGAGCGATTTCCCCATGCTTACCTCGCTGTATCCTTTGTGCGCTATCTAGTCTATAGGGGCCTTTTTCATGCTTACCTGGCAGTATCCGTTTCGCGGTACTTTTAGCGCCCGTTACTTTGCAGAGTTAACATTTCTGGACATTTTATCATTATGTTAAATCTCTCTGCCACCCATTAAATTTATTTTTCCAGAAATTCCCGAACATGCAATATACCTACATATCCATAGAGACCTGAAAAATTCGTGGGTTCATTTCGTGTTATGCTAAAATTCAAATAATTATACCTTAGTGCTGCTTCTGTCATTGGTACACTGTTAATCTGGAGGACTGGGGACCAATTAGAGACCCTAACTCATAGAAGTGTCGAATCACAGGCCACCCAGTCGAGACGACTCACAAGTCAGCAGCTAATGAACAGTTGGCATTTGCCCGAGTGTGTAGAGGATATTGAAGTCTATCCTGGAGGTCATTGAACCCGCGAATTTTTCCGGTCTATAAGTTACATATGCAGAGTGAGTTTTGTATTCGACCGACCAACTCCGGCTGCATTTTCATTACGAAAAAAAGCATATGTGCGACTTATGGTCCAAAGTGCTTCCTGAGGCTGGTAAACGCCTTCTTAGTTGAAACTGTACAACATGACAATCGTAAATAATAAAGAAAGCATTTAGGATATAACACCGCGCATCTGGATTGTGTTTAATTGAATTTGAGAAAAATAATTTTTTTCTTCACATATTTTTGGGATGTATTACCAACCCTAATTATTTCAGTGTAATAATTTTTCAATAGCGAAAAATTCGTGGTGGTTGTATAACTACTTTCATTGAAACAAGTTCAGTGTTCCGAGTCAAATACTTGTTGCCATTAAAAAAATTATTTATCTCCATAGGTATGTATAATGCATTAGAACTCGTCGATATGAAACGGGAACTGTCCCCGTCAACGACAGCTACCCCAAGTAGAAAATATATTATTAGTGCTAATTTTGGTACCTATAGGTAAACAAATTTTTACACACTTCGAAATCTTTTCGTGAAAAATACATGCATCTACTTACTGCAATCTAAAAACGATAGTATCATTGTGTACAAGCAAGTTGAAGAGAACCCCGTGAAATAATCGTGGCCCTATTTTATAATAGTGTGTGTGTATTCTTCTGTGCATGACTGCGTAAGCACACAGAAAAATTGAAACTCGTGTAAATAGGTGTTGTCTGCGCGTCACGCGGATTCCCCCTCTGATGACTTGGCATCTAGCCGCCTCTTGTCCTCAAAGTCCGTCTCCCCTCGTTTTGTTGGCCTCTCGCGCCAGCTCATTAAAATATCGTAGGCTGGAATTAGTATTTAATTATCGTGACCAGGGGGCCACCAGGTCTCGTGCGTTATTTTTGTTTTCTTCCCCGCCCCCTGCCACCCCCCTTCAACGCAAGATGTTTCCCAGGAGCGTTTCTCTGCTCGGGAAGCATTAGAGGCGGCCGACCAGACGCAGCCCGGGTGGGCAGAGAAGTCGTGACCTCCTGACCCCGGGGCTTGTCTGTCAAGAGGCGCTCGCCAGAATCAAGCGATTTCTCCGGGGACGTACCAGAACGCCGAAATACCACAACGCCGAATGTCAAAATTGACCACAATGCCGACAGCTAGAAAACTGCTGTGTACCACAACGCCGAAATACACTAACGCCGAAAAATGTCATTGCAGGACTGCCACTAAGGTTAGGTTAGGTTAGACCAGGTTAGGTAAGACTAGGTTAGGTTGGACTAGGTTAAGTTAGACCAGGTTAGGTTAGGCTAGGTTAGGTTAGGCTAGGCTAGGATAGGCTAGGTTAAGTTAGATTAGGTTATATTACGCTAGGTTAGGTTAGGTTAGGTAAGGTTAGGTTTGACTGTGGTATTTCGGCGTTAGGGTACATTTAAGAAACACACACATATTCATTCAGTTGTTATTTCGGTGTTGTGGTACACAGCAGTTTTCTAGCTGTCGGCGTTGTGGTCAATTTCGACATTCGGCGTTGTGGTATTTTGGCGTTCTGGTAACGACCCGATTTCTCCCTCCTGACATAACCAAAGCTAAGTGTGTGTGTTGTAGCAAGGTGGGTTTGGGGTGAGGGAGGGACCTAGATATGCGTTTCAGGCCGAAAGGGAATGCTCGCATGGTAGGGTTCAGAACCGGGAAATCCCGGCCCGGAAAGTCCCGAAAGTAACTTGGGATTCCCGGTACGATTGAAGTAGTATATAAAGGGGGGGGGGCTCCGAGCGCAGGCTTCAGGCTTTGGATTGAAGATTGTTTACATTGTGACGTCACGGCGGCCATCTTGGATGGTTGTGACCTTGACCTTTGACCTTGACCTTGAATTTGTCCTTCAAAACTTATCAAAATTCGTCAAAATTTTCCAAAATTTACCCAAAATTCCTAAAAAAATCGTTTTGTCTTAGAAAGAACCCAAATTCCTAAAAGTGGCTTTAAACTCCTAAGAGCTAGCCGCTTTAAGCCGCCGAGGTAATGACCTTGACAATTAGGATGTCATGACAGCCATTTTGAATTATGACGTCACCGTTGCAATTTCCGTTACGGTCGCCATCTTTAAAATCTTTATTTATTATCCGATTTTAATGGAAAAAATTAAAATTTATAAAAAAATTCACTTAATAAATTTTAATAAATTTTTTATAAAAAACATACATTTACGACACGGAGCTCGGAGTCCTCGGTTTGAACCTGGTGAGGGCAAAAAATTAAAAATGGAGACCGATCCTTTCCTCGTAGTGGCTGCTGACAGACTGACCCCCACCACTTATGTCAAAGTATATATATCTCCAGTTAGCATGACGTAATGACCGCCATCTTGAAAATCCGTAATTTCCATGTAAGAAAATCGGGAAAATTTTTAAAAATCATTAAAAAAACAAATTAATCGAATTAAATAATAAAAATTTAATAAAATATTACTTAAAACCACTGTTGCACGTATCGTTACGGTCACAATCTTGGATTATATAATTGTTGCATGTTTCGTTACGCCCGTCATCTTGGTTGAGTACGATGTTGTCGTTACACTTTATGTTACGACCACCATATGGGATGCTATTACTGTTGCATGTTTCGTTACGGCAGCCATCTTGGAATCATGTAAATATTTAGCTAGAAATACGGGAAAAATTCCAAAATTCATTAAATAAATTTACAATCAATATACTGATTTATCTGGTCAGTTCCTGTCCTTAGTTAGATACTTGATCGATTGAATATAGTTTAATTTTATGTAAAAATATTAATATCAATAAACCATGTTCAACATTCTTAAAGAGACTTTAAATCCTCTACTACCGTCATCCTATAAGCCATCATGCCCACCGTATTGGAAATTCGTAATTAATTAGCTATAAATCGTGAAAACGTTCAAAACAAACTAAATAAATTTACAACCTATAAAATGAGTAATTAGATTGACTTAGGCCCTTGGTACGATTCTGGATGATGAAAAAAAAATATAACAACAATATAACATAATAGTGGCAGGTCAAGGAATAAAACAACACAAGTTCTTGTACATCATAATATTTATTACATAATTTCTATTCTACTACAGGATCACCTGCGAAGGTTAGTAATCTTACGAACATTTAGGTCTGCATAGGCGTGAAATGGCTTATTTTTAGCTCCAATCGGTTTGTACTAGACAGAGACCAACCAGAACCTTTACTGACATAGTCCTCCTCTTCTTGACAGAGTTTCCGGACACCATGTTTAACAGTTTGCTTCACATCGTTATAACTGTAAATTACTGCAGCCGATGTCTTGAATGCACACTTTTTCACTTTGTCATCGAACGGATACGGCTTTCCATATATAAAGTCCAACCACAAGTTATATTTCAAAGGTCCGTTTGTTGCTACGTCATCAGTAAGCTGATTGATTATGTTCTGTCTGATATCATTAAGAAAATTACAAATGTCTTTCGACTCACTAAACGTATTTAGATAATAGTAGTCCTTCAATGTTCCACGAAATGGAGTCCGCGCCAAGTAGAACCCATTATCGTTCACTTTAATGCTCCGAACACAGTTTTAGGTTTAGTTCCATGTTCAGACGTCATAGGAATCGATTGCTGCGCATCTGTTTTTTTTGGTTGTACGCTCACGAGCCTACAACCTAAACCGAGGAGTCGAAATGGCTGCAGGTAGTTCAGCAGTAGGCACACAGACTTTACCTTTACATATTTTCGCATGTCGTCGCAAACTATAAATTCGAGTAAACCATTCATGACACTCATCACAGCGAAACTTCATGCGAGAAGGATTCTTCTTGCATTTGCTCCTCTCATGTCTTCGTGCATCATGAGCAAATGCGAATGTCATATCACAGTAGCTGCAAGGATACCGGGGTGATGAAGACGAGCCTTTCAGACCCGATCTAGATACTGACGTTGCCGCAGTTGAACCATCTCCAGGCATACTCTTATGAACATCAATGCAGCGTTGTTGTATAGAAACATTTACTTTCTGCCGAACAGCAGGACCTTTGCATATCTTCATGTGCGTTTTTATATTATCTTGTCTTGAAAATTGCTTGTGACATTTCTCACAACCAATCATTTTGCATAAAGGTTCTTAGCACATTCTCTATTCTCGTGTCGTCGAGCATTGCTGTTGTTTGAGAAAATCTTGTTGCAGTAACAGCACCGATGTTCGTTGTTTGTTGACGAATCATCACCAATTGAAGTCTCCATCGATGGTGGACCAGTGTTCGACGAGCTTTCCTGTGCAGCCAGCACTACCGTCATTAAAGTCTCTTCTGCTGGCGGTACCACGTCTGTTGAAGTCTCCTTCAATGTTGACGTTGCCAACGGGATCTGCTCCATAACCATCACCGCTGACGTCAGGGTTCCAGTTGTAGATGGTTCAACATCCATCGAGTTCGACGTTAAAGACGGTAAAGATGCCATCGAGGTCTTAAGAACAGGTAATTACGCGACTTATGCACCAGAAGAAACAAACTAGGTAATCCTTACACCGTTGTCGTCAGTAACAAACTGAGCGACCCGCTGTCTAGGACTCGCTAATATACATGCATCGGATGGAATAATACGCTAGTCAAATCAAGAACCATTTACTATAATACTAGAGTCAAAACAACAATTAAAAAAGATCATACGATCGAAAAAATTCGATGAGGTGTTGTACGTTCTCGTCTCATGAATTCGATCTCACCAATATACGATAGGCTTTAATATACGCTAGGCTCCAAGAGCTACAATTCGCGCCATCAGATCCAAATGCGCCCATAGCTACAATTTGCTCCATCAGATCCAAAGCTCCAACACGCAAGGTACGCAATGTACGCGCAATACACGCAATTTACACGCAATAAATGTAATGAACACACAGTACACGCAGGAAACGAAATGAAGAAATAGTACATACAGGAAACGGAACGTACACACAGGAAACGGAACGAACACGTGATGTTCTCGCAATTGACGCACAGTACACGCAAAGTACACGCAACGTACGCAAAGTACACGCAATGTATGCAATGTACGCAATATACGCAATGAACACACAATGACTACGCTTCGTTCGCGCAGGACAAGCATTTAATGAGAACGAAGCACGTTTGGACAGAAATTCTATAAAACGAAAGCTCATTTAACGAAAAGGAGGCACATTCTCTCTCGTCCATTCAACTCGGTAGGATGTGATCGTCAATGATAAGTTAGGATATAATGTCTCCAACAGTCTATGAATCCAACATTTTTTATTTCCATTAGTCATTGGCTCCAATAGACATTGGCTCCATCAGTCATTGACTCCAACAGTCTTTTGGCTCCAACAGTATTTTGGCTCCAAAAGCCATTGGCTCCAACGGTCTTTTGCTTCATCAGCACAAATGATATTTGACTATAATGCTGCGAGTCTAAGAGACTATGAGGCTACAATTCTACGAGTCTACGAAGCTCCAACTACTCTAGCAGCTTTATGTTATAAGATTACAAGACTACTTTTTTACGTAGCTACAAGTATACGAGGCTCAAAGACATCATGACTACGCGACTACGACCCATGAGGTTACGAGACTACGTGACTACGAGTCTTCAAGTTTACGAGACTGCAAGGTTATAGAGCTACGAAGCTTCTAGAACATAAGTTTACGAGACTGCGAGGATACAGGACTACAAGTCTACACGAGTACTTGACTACGAAGCTACAAGTCTACATGGCTCCAATTGCGACATCTGTCTTCGGCTGAATTTTCTCTTTGGCTCCAACTGCTCCATCAGCATTATGTTATATGATTTCATGGCTACTTTGTTACGTAGCTACAAGTCTACGAGGTTCCAATGATTCATGTCTACGAAGCATCCAGAACACAAGGTTACGAGACTGCGAGGCTACAGGACTACGAAGCTTCCAGGACACGAGGCTACATGGCTACGAGACTACATGACTCTAACTCATTACAATAGCACCATTCAGTGGTGAGAGTTAATTTATCTCATGCAAAATAACCTGTATAAGGTAGTGTCGATTTTTGTCAACATATGACACCACATATTGTGTACAGGTAAATATTATTTAGTTCTTTTATGTGGGATGCGGGATGCGGGATGCTCACTAACGATCGCAAAAGAAGGAAGGCTTCGCTAGGCACCAAGGAGAAGGACGTTCGTCTTATATGTTAGTGATTCACAGATGTCTCATGACATATTATTTGAATGAGTAATGGTTGCTTATTTTTTTCCATTCCACCTGATATAAAAAACAATTGTAAGTGTCGATTTATTACCAGAATTTCACTGAGACGACCTAAAAGTCAGCAGCCAATGAACTTGCGTTATTTGCCCGAGTGCACAGAGGAATGTGCAGTCTATCCTGAAGGCCATCGAAACCGCGAATTTTTCCGGTCTCTAGTAATAAATTATCTCGGCGTGCAGGACCGAGTCATATGAAGGCACGTCCAGTTAAAGTCATTATCATACATTTACGTTGGACTCTGTTTACTGGCAGAAGTTTTCAGGGGCCTTAATTTATAAAACATTACGAAAATAACAAATAATTGCAATATACACGTTTTGCATAATAAGCTGCCCCAATTAGATTTTTAACGTTTTTTGTATTACTAATAAGGAAAATTATATTTACTACTTAAATGTAACACCACTGGTGTCTTAATCGCATGATATGAATTTATCTCAGAAAATATTTCTTAATTTGGCGAGGATTTTTGCAGGATAGAACAGTAATATATTTTTTCCCCGAAGGATGTTTTAACTGTGTTATATGATATGCAGTAGCATTTTCTTATAATTTTTGTAGTCAATTCAATTCTCATAGTAGGAACTTCATGATTACGTAAAAAATTGAACTTTGCCAGCTAATTACTGAAAAAAAATTAATGTGTATGTGTAATACACATAGTGAAAGTTAAGGCACACAGAATGTCTGTAAATCTTACAGTGTTTCATGTAAATCTGTATAAAAAAATGTAAATGTTTGTTCGTTCAAAATCTGGAATTTACGAATGTTCATCTCGAATTGGTTTGACATTTTGAGACAACGTCACATTCAAATAAGTGCGTGTTTTTATATACGTCAACACATGTAAAAAAATTGATAAATATATATAAATTAATTTTTATTTTTTTATCTTCTGTTTCGTAAAGATAAATATTTAGATAGACTATATAGAAATAGAGAGATATAGGGCAGATATAGAGAGATAAAGAGAGGTATAAAGAAGGATATATACATATATAGATAGAGTGAAGTGTATATAAAGATATATAGAGATATAGAGAGATATAGATTTAGGGATGGATTGATATAGCCTATAAATATAAACATAGATATTTAGAGAGCGATAAAGAGAGATAAAGTGATATGAAGGGATATGGATATATACATTTGTATGAAGAAATAGAGCTATAGAGAGGTTTTGTATTTATAGAAATATAATGAGATTTACAGCGAGACATATATAGAGGGATAGAGAAAAATGAATGTTTTATATATGTGTAACAAATTACAAAAACAAATGAAAGAGGCATAGCAACGCATACGGGGCATTAGCTAGTATAATATAATGACCTGGGATGGGACGTACCACCGTGAGGGGGCCGCATGGTTGACGGCATGAACATTGAAAGCCCGGGGCGCTAAGGTCGACACTGGCTGGCGCATCACACGCCGCTTCGCCTCTACACGCTCTGTGGATGCGTCTCTACGGGACTGATGCGACAACAACGGCACGAAGCTCTGTCCTGTGTTGGTTTCCGTTGTGCTCGCTTGCAGTCACGCAAACAAACCTAACATGCACCGCACAGCAAATAAGGTTATCTGTCCATCGCAAATTTATTCAAGTCTTTCTAAACTACTTGGAAAGATTTGTAGTGGTAATGGTCTTCTCGCGTCGCTCGCGGCTGTCCGAGATGAATAATAGGTGTGGAAATGCTAATGAGCTCTGATGAGCGCCGCCGGTTACAGGACTTAACACGCTCGACCACCCAGCTGATAACAGTTAACTAGCTGGACTCAACAATGATCCGAGGCGTCCGTCCGTAGTCCGTCCACCCACCATCCGTCCGTCCGTGCCATCCGCAATGATGCGCACGTCCGTCATAACACTTTCACATTTCGATACTGCCGACCAGAAAGCGTTAATATTGGTGAAAATATCGCTTCTATAAGAAAATTAGATTGACGGTCATAAAGGTTAAGCAGTTATAAAATATTGAACTATTGTTTGCTATTGATACATATGAATATTTGTTTTCAGTTTTACCATACGTAATTTATTGCTAGAGACCGGAAAAATTCGCGGGTTCAATGACCTTCAGGATAGACTCCAATATCCTCTACACACTCGGGAAAATGCCAACTGTTCATTGGGTGCTGACTTGTGAGTCGTCTCGACTGGGTGGTCTGTAATTCGACACTTCTATGAGTGAGGGTCTCTAATTGGCCCTCAGTCCTCCAGATTAACAGTGAACCAATGTCAGAAGCAGCACTAAGGTATATTTGAATTTTAGCATAACACGAAATGAACCCACGAATTTTTCAGGTATCTATTTATTGCACATACTGACATGCACATGTCAGTAGTATAAGAAGGTCGGTCCGAACCCAGGGTGCCAGGTGCGAGCCGTGCGCCAGGGTCCGCCATTTTGGAATTTGACGTAGGCGCGCACAGCAGGAAATGTGTCGTTGCTCCAACAAAATAATTACTTCAACTTAACTGTGAATGTATTTTGTTTGGTTTTGGACTGCGAGAAATTTTTATTAGGCAAAAAAAAATGTTTTGTAATAGCTAGGCACTGGAGTAATTCACGGTTTCAATGAACTCCAAGATAGACTCCACAGTCCTCTGCACACTCGGGCAAATTTCACTGGCTAGTTGACAGGTTGACATGTGATACCTCTTTGCCGGTTAGATCTCATTGAACCACAGTCCTCCGCATTGACTGTGAGCCAATAGCAGGCCCAATTAAATGGAATAAAGTATTTAAATTCTAGCTAAATAAATTCGCGGATATTTTTGGTCTCTAGTTGTGGCCAAAAAATATTTATTTCAGTGCACACAAAAAAAATATTTTCTGTACTTTTTAAAAAGACTACTTAGGTAACCAGTTGCTAATAAATAGTCTGTAATACTACGGTAAAATTATTGTAACTTTGTACAACACATGTGTATATTTGTTTTTGCATATGTGAAATATGTTTTTCAAGATAAAACTGAGTGTTTCTTACAACAATTGGCGTATAATTATGTGTTTTATTACCCAAAGCTCAAATTTTAAAACAATGGAAAAAAATCGGATATTGAACAATTTTATGCTTATTAATGTGCGCAGTCAATACAAAAAATAACGTTTAAAAATAACTTTAACTATTGTAGGTACTGGGGCAATTCGAAGAATAGATTCCCGGGTGAGAATCCGAACCCAGTATTACTGCGAACACAATTTTGTAGTGATACAGTTTATTTCATTTAAGTGTACAAATTTACATATATCTGTAAAAAGTTAATATATATATATATATATTACACTGTTTATATGCAAACGATTATTTGTTTGTGTCAAGCAAACCTTATATGTCAGTGAAAAAAAATATACTGTGTGTTTACAAACGATTATTTGTTTGTTTCAAGCAAACCTTATCGTGTGAGTGAAAAAACTACACAGTTTGTTTACAAACGATTATTTGTTTGTGTCAAGCAAACCTTATCCTGTGAGTGAAAAAAAATACACTGTGTACACACAAACGATTATTTGTTTGTTTCAAGCAAACCTTATCCTGTGAGTGAAAAAAATACACTGTGTGTATACAAACGATTATTTGTTTGTGTGAAGCAAACATGCTGTGAGTTTTGCCCGGGCCTCGGGAGTTTGCCGCTACTCCAGGCGCCACTCCGCGGGGCTGGTCGCGAGTCGCGAAGATCTTCAAATTGGTTTCAACCGCGAACCGTCGCTGGGTAGGTGAGGGAGGGGTGGGGGAGGAGGGAATACCTCCCAACAGCAGCGAGGGAGAGCTGCTGATTCCTTTCCGCGAAGACGTATTTCGTTTGCTTATTTTTTTTCTCCTTCCCCCTTTTTTTCTATTCTCCGCGTCGCTTCGAAATACGTCGGATTTCCTCCGGAGGGAAGAGGAATATCGTGGGGGGTTCCACCCGCCAGCGAGAGGCAAGAGACGCCGTCGACTTGACACCGTCACCGGGCGAAGACGCGCCGCCGCCGCGCAAACAGTCCGCCCTCTCTCGCTATCTTGTTAACATGCGAGCCCGTCCCCTGCCCCCCTTACCACGGCCCCGCCCGAAGCGAACCTCAAACCCTCGCCATCCAACCAGCAGCCTCAAACACGACTGCCGAGCCTCTCCCCCCACACTGTAGACCCTGGGCGGGGAACTAACTCGCTCCATCGACGATACACCGTCACCAGCTGGGTGCTGTCGTACATTGGAGAAGAACACACACAAAAATATATTTCCTACATTATGCCTGTAACTTGATGTAAGCTTTTGGACATACGCCATTGCTAAAGCACATGTATGTCTGTAAAAGAAAACTACAAAAAAAAAGACAAAAACACATATTAAGCAAAAAATTGCTGAATTGCTGTTGTCAACAGGATTTAAACACCACATAGTATTCCATAACAGGAATATGGTCAAAAACAAATAAAAACAAAGAAAATGGATTAACAGAACGAAAAAAAAATGATGACAGCACAAAATTAAATTATGCCTGTACGGAGTTACGTGGTCCTAAGTTGTGGGTTTATACGTTATGATAGATCTAGTTTAAAATTCCTTAGTTTTTACAATAAAAAATAAGCGTGCTTCTAAGTTTAAGTGTTTATTATGTAATGAGAGTTCTAATTTGCGTGTTTATAAGTAGTGATACTTCTGATTTACAATTTTCAATATTCTTGCTTCGGCGTTACGTGTTTCTAAGTTGTGATAAGTGTGATACTTCTTTTGATTTTTAACGTGTGGTTTTTTGCGTTGCGTGTTCCTGAGTTACTACACTTGTAAATTGCGTTTGTATATCCGCAATATGGCCTGCCCCTGTCGACGGCAGGGAGATTGAGGTGAGGATGGAACATTGGTGGAATTAATTTGTGATGGCGTGAAAGAGTGGAGGGGGAAATCCTTGAGAAATCCCATTGGCTCACGGAAATGTCCGCCATGTTTTTCCCCGGACCGCCTCCGTGGCGCGCGTGATCCCACCGGTCGCAGTGGGTTGGAATACTTACTGTTGGTGCAAAGAGACGTGGTTAGGTGAATCATTACTAGAGACCTGCAAAATTCGCGGTTTCATTCGGTGATAGGCTAAAATTCAAACACATATACCTCTTAGATAATTTTGCTATTGGCTTACTGTTCATCTGGACGAATCTCAACCAGTTATAAACCCTCAATCAAAGAACGTTCGAATCACAGACAAACCAGCTGAGACGACTTACAAGTCGGCAGCCAATCAACTTGCGTTATTTGCCCGAGTGTACAGGGGTATGTGCAGTACAATCTGAAGGACATCGAAACCGCGAATTTTGCAGGTCTCTAATCATTACTTATATCTAGAGACAGGAAAAATTCGCGGGTTCAATGACCTCCAGGATAGACTCCAATATCCTCTACACACTAGGGCAAATGCCAACTGTTCATTGGCTGATGACTTGGGAGTCGTCTCGACTGGGTGGCCTGTGATTCGACACTTCTATGAGTGAGGGTTTCTAATTGGTTTTCAGTCCTCCAGATTAACAGTGGACCAATGACAAAAGCAGCGCTAATGTATAATTATTTGAATTTTAGCATAACACGAAATGAACCCGCGAATTTTTCAGGCCTCTACTTATACCTCCATGCACAAAATCTTAAACATCAAAATATGGATGACGATCTTATCTAAGAGCATAAAACATTTATTCTCAACCTAAATTTTTAAAAATAAAATTATACATATTTCAGGTTAATTACAGTTTAGCAATAAAACACGGATACTAACTTATTAAAAATTTAACCAACCATGATTGAAACGCCGTCTGCTCAAATTCTTTTTTTTAATCTAGCATCTAAAACTTACTTCCACTCCTAACCCGAAATCTCTACCAACTTCAGCCTAGAAAAAACGGCAATTGGAATAGAATTATTATATATGTACTGAAAAAATTGTATTCACATTTTTTGGCTATGTTCGTAAAGTAAAACATTTATTGGGACATTAATTTTACATATAGGTATTGCTTGGTGTGAATTGTTAATACAATCAATCAATACAAAGGTTTTTTGACGTGACAACGTCTAATAAACGTTGAACGCCGCCTTCACGCACGAAAAAGGATGACTCATTGTCCCGTTACGCTTTGTCCCGTTACACTCATTGTACGCTTGCGCCGCATCTATCTCTCTTCCACTCGATTGGAACAACCATCGATTTGACTTTTTGGGAGGCACATTAATCTTGAAACACTCCCATTCGTTTCCTACTTTTCCTATCATCGTCCTATCCTTGACAGAATAACACAGATTGGAAGAAGTTAAATAGCAAACATGTATAAAAGTTATAGTAAAAATAATCTCTTCGTTAAAGTAATAAACATATTTGAATTAATGAGTGCAAATAAAAGTAAATTTATCGATTAAATTGTAGTTTCATTTCACTCCTTCTTTGTATCCATACAAAATAATGATAATTCAATAAAAATGATTCAATTTTATTCATAAAACTATGCAATCATTTCATCAATGTTTTGTTATGACGTCACGTTAAACTATCATCCATAAACTGAATTTACAGACAACCAATTTTTTTTTCTATTAAAAATTTAAAACTGTGTTTGAGGTATATTCCCAATGAAATGCCAAATTTAAATCTATTTTATTTTTCAGTAACAATTATTATACCTGATTTGGCATTTTCCTGTGACTTGAACATCATCAATAGTTTTGCCGTTCAACTGTACAAAACCTGACGCTGAAATCACAGTTGCTGATCTCATGACGCGCAGAACGTGATTCGACAGAAAATTATCGCGTTATTGTGAACGTTTGGTTGTAACCAGCTCGACAAATTAAAATAAATAATTATTTATGACATGTTTCTTGTCATTTCACACGCACCAAACATACGACAGCCATACGTGTTTACAATTATTTATCAACGGAAATGTTTGAGAGAAATGTTTTATTCAGATTTAACAAATGGCCGGAAAAATAAAATCACGTACCTTAAAATTTTACGGGTAAATTAAGTAAAAAATTACTTTAAAAATTCACGAAGAGGAAACGTTTTAGGAATGCACCAGTCCAACCAACTCTCGAAAACCAAATTCTAATGCTCATTTCGATAAAGTCGCACCCGCTACTCGATGTAAATAGAATTTTCATGACAAAATTCCTTCCACGGAATGCATGCGCAGTCTGATATTTAAGTTTGAATGTGGTCGTCTGTGCTGTCATCGTTGTGTTGTCCAATACACATGTTTATTTTCACTTTTGGTTTATCAGTTCGAAATCAGCTGATTTAGGCTTGTTTTCTGTGGGTGTATGTTTTTTTAAATTTAAAATTTTGCATTTATAAATTTTTCCCATTACAAACAGTGCAAAACTGCTGCGATATGAGATATATTCTTGTAATAAATGTCCGCAAATACACAATAATTTCTAACTGAATGTGGTCCCGGAAAACATGGCTCGTGTCTTGTTTTGTTCTCGTAACCGACCGGACGTCACAACCCTTCCCCACAATCTGTTCCAATCGCCGGGCGAGCGGAGAGACGCGACAACGCAATTGATAACCTGGTTTCCGACAGCTTGGGAAGTGTCCCGGTGACCCATCTGCGCATCACTTGACCTTGATCCGTCCGACAGTTGACGCATTAAGGCCCTCAACTCGCTACGCCATTTACCGCGTGCAGGGGACGAATAAGCAGGCGGCACCACCGCGCATAATGGCGCGCGCATTAAGGCCCCCGCCTACCCGGGCACACACACGGTGTGCAGAGCTTCAGGAAAAACAACGCCATTTCAAAACCACTCAATATATCCGAGTGGGGTCTGCTTACGAAAAGCAATTAAGAGTTCACCGAGGACCGAAAATCACTTTTCATTTCGTATTAAGTTTTTAAACTGTATTTTTAGAAGAGTTAAAATGGCAAAAAACGCATGTTTTCAAAGTAATTTTTAGGCGTAAAACAACCAGTACAGGTTCTTGAAAGCACTTAAGGGACTTGCATTACTCCTTTGTCTTCATTTCTTGGCCATATAATGTTACGGTCATTGCTCAAATTCCACAGATATCCTGTGACGACGAGAAGACTGCGCACCAGTCCAGAGGAGACACCGCGCTAGAAGCACCAGCGAGCGTCGCGCTTATCATCCCGCCTCACTGACACACATACACCACTGACGAGGCGGGCCCCTTAATGCAGGAGACGTGCGGATGTGATTGGGCCAACGCCACTGCCCAGTCAGACGAAGAAAAAAAAATTGTCAGGGAGACTTTCAATAGTCGCAAGAAACTGTGTAACATATATACACAAATTGTGCTTTGAAGTACAGTTCTTGACGCGAATCACACGTATTGTCCGCACCCGCCGCTAGAATTCGCTACCATAGCAGCTACGTTGACTATTAAATCATTTGATTTGCAGACATAAATTTTTAACTGTATATTGAAACGGCTCTGATAAATCGAAAAAGACTTGGGAAAAAAACGAAACCCCGGTTTGGACCTGATTTTCGAAAAGAAATTGTATCAAAACACTTCCCATTTTGTTCAAATTCATTAAACCTTTAATACTGCGAAGTTTCCCTTTGTCTTTGTGAACTTTGGTTTCCGTCATCCGCCACAGATGGCAGCACCGTTACGGCATCATGTTTCTGTCTAATTAATTCCATGAATTTTTCTGTGTTGTCTTTACATTGAACATTTTATATCACCTGGTTTTGGCTTTTTTTCGCTGTGTTTCTGTGTATTCATTACCTAGTTGAAACTAGCAATGGCGTATGTCAAAAATATAGGCGTGGCCACGTCCTGCATGTTTATATAGTAACTGGGTGAAACAAATTTTTTCCCGTATAATGTTAGTTTTGACGCCCAAAACATTAACTGAAGTGTAGTGTTAGCAGTGTGGAAACAAGTTTTAAAAGGAGGGTATTTTATGGAAGCGACTGTGTTTAATGTCGAAGATTCTAATTTAATAATCACTAACCATCATCATACGTGGCCAAGCTCAATTTCCGCAATGTTTTGAAGTTTACAAAATAGCGATGGTGAGGTTAAAACGTGACTTCATCTACGTCACATAATGCCGTCTTCTGACAATTCCTCACACCATTTACAAAATAATTATTTAAATCAACGAAAAGAAGACTTGAGTGTGAGTATGATGAAACAAGACACACCATTCAGGAGGTTATTAAATTGTGCACTAGGGTAGGTTGAGTAAAATTAAAATGAGTTTTTTGAATAACTAAAGTGCGTTTAAATTGCCTCCTATATCAAATAATAAGAAAAGTGAAACATTGTGTCTAAAGGTGATAAATAATTTTTTTTAATATATAATATTACTTGATATCCAACGCGCTGCGTTTATGGGTTTGAGAATTTGGCTAAGTATTGCGATTTTTGTTTCTTAATTTGAAAGGTTGGTTCAATGTTGGTGACTTTTAGCGCCTTTAGTATAAATAATATTAAAAACAAAATGATTGAATTATACGCAAATATACAAATTCAATGCTTCTTGACTATCTTAATCAGTTATTAATAATTCAACCGTTAAAAAAAAGTACGTCAGATTTACTAGTCTGACGTAACATTTGAGAACTGAATTTCCTGTACAGACATGCTCAAGACTTAAAATGTAAACATAGCTACAGGTTTCAATTTTCAACAGTCCACACGTTCGATATTCGGGTTGTGGTCAGACATCCGGCCGGAGGAGATAATTAGCTGGTCGCAATTGTTTCCTCGTGTGATAATTAGTATCTGTTTCCCCGTATCGGCAAGTGGCGTATCTGTGGCGACTATGCTATCTCCAGCCGTCTTGGTTCACCCACGCTCACAGCCTGACTGCCAAGCAGATAAACCCTAGCATGCAATCAAGTAGTGTGCACAGACGTGATTCGGGGGTGTAAAGGGCTGTCAGTTGCCACCCAGGATTGGCAACCCCTGTTTAGAGTACGTTAGCAATTATTTTGTGATTTTAGGTGGAAAAGTCTAAAAAAGCTTAAAAAAAACTATAATTTAATTCTAAAATTATTTTTAATTGCCTTGGGAAGGACCCCAGATCTCCCTCACACGTGCGAGCATTTAACACCCACCAACACCCAATGACCCTTGAAACCTTGGTTAAACAACTGAAATTACGCCTCTGGTGGTGTATACCCACCTTCCCTAAAGTAGAACGTTGATCAGCCTTAATTAATAAAAAAAGCGAATGTTTTCTAACAATAAATATCCCCCTCGTCCTCCTACAGTACTACAGTAAGAAATTCATCCTACAGTACTACAGTAAGGGCGTTCTCCTACAGTACTACAGTAAGGGTGTCCTCCTACAGCACTACAGTTAGGGCGTCCTCCTACAGTACTACAGTAAGGGCAACCTACAGTACTACAGTAAGGGTGTCCTCCTAAAGTACTACCGTAAGGGCGTCCTCCTACAGTACTACAGTAAGGGTGTCCTCCTACAGTACTATAGTAAGGGCAACCTACAGTACTACAGTAAGAGTGTCCTCCTAAAGTACTACCGTAAGGGCGTCCTCCTACAGTACTACAGTACTACAGTAAGGGTGTCCTCCTAAAGTACTACCGTAAGGGCGTCCTCCTACAGTACTACAGTAAGGGCAACCTACAGTACTACAGTAAGGGTGTCCTCCTAAAGTACTACCGTAAGGGCGTCCTCCTACAGTACTACAGTAAGGGCAACCTACAGTAATAACGTAAGGGCGTCCTACAGTACTACAGTAAATGCACCCTTATACTTACAGTATTAGACATTAAGGACATTAAGTGTCCTCCTACAGTACTACAGTAAAGACGCCAACCTATAGCACCACAGTAAGGATATTATCATACAGTACTACAGTAAAGGCGTCCTCCTACAGTACTACAGTAAAGGCGTCCTCCTACAGTACTAAAGTAAGGGCGTCCTCTTATAGTACTACAGTAAGGGCGTCCTCCTAAATTACATACAAAAAGAGTGTCAACATACAGAAGGTACTACAGTAAGGGCGTCCTCCTACAGTACTACAGTAAGGGCGTCAACCAACAGCACTAGAGTAAGATGTCCTCCTACAGTACTAGAGTAAGCGCGTTCTCAAAAAATACTACAGTAAAGGCGTCCTCCTACGTTACTACATTAAGGGCGTCCTCCTTCACTATAGTAACGGCGTCCTCCTACATTACTACAGTAAGAACGTCCTTCTACAGTATACAGTAAGGGCGTCCTTCTACAGTACTACAGTATGAATCATAAATTTCATAAAAAATTTGTGTTCTGGAACAATTTTTTTATGAAACCAATTATTATCGTAAAAACGAGGGCTAACATAAAAAAATCAAAACGTTCGTAGTATCAATTTTTTTTTGAATTTATGTTAATCCGTCTATCTTACACCATATTATATGAAACCTTTGTGCAAAACAAATTCTTATACTACCACGACGTTAGTGCGAGGGATAAAAAATAGTGTTCAAAGGTCAAAAAAATTAGATAATTATCTAAGTTGGCATTTTATCTTAAATTCGTTCTTAGCTACTTAATGCTGCGTTGAAAACTATTTAATGCTGTATACATTGAGTTAAAAATTGTTCGTGATATTTTCGCCGCATGGAAACTTATCAAATATTGAATCATCATTTTGTAATTTTGGAGAACATAAATGTGTTATGTACAATTTGTTTTAAAAAACGTTGCAGAAGTTTATAGAAGTTTTCAAAATATTTCCAGGATAAATGGGTACTTCGAAATCCACTTACGCCTGTAGGTTGTGCCGAAAGGTATTTTTTTTTTTTAGTGTCACGAAATTAACAAAATGTTTTTTTCTTTCCTGTTCCCACACGTTAGGAATGGAACTTTCTCCAGCAGCGTGCGCGGGAAACCTGCGAGCGTAGCGCACGCTATCGAAGGGCCAATTTGCTCGCGAGTGAGGAAGAAAAACACACAGTGGAACGTAGTAGGGAAAAAACCGGGGAAAATACGTGAGATAATAGCTGGTTTGCAGTTACGCGTGTATATTTCATGAAGCGTGGGTTCCCTTCCGTATCGACCCCAGCATGTCTTCAGTCCTGGCGAGCTGGGGGAAGTTGTGCTTCGTGGGGATATGGGGGTGCCCTGGGCATGCTCGTTTAGGCGCCAGCCCCAGCCGGAATCATGACTAATCAGTAGGGGCATGCATATTTCGCGAATTCATTTCGCAATAGGCTAAAATACATATAGTTATACCTCAGTGCTGCCTCTGCTATTGGCTCACAACTTACCTGGATGACTCTGGGCCAATGAGAAACACCAAACCAAAGCTTTATCGAATCACAGGCTGCTACGTTGGGACGCCTCACAAGACAGCGGCCAATACGTGGGTGACATTTGACCGAGTGTACGTATAACTATGGAGTTCATCCTACAGGGCATTAAACCCGCGAATTTTTCCGGTGCCTACTAATCAGTAGGGGCAGGCATTTTTCGCGAATAAATCTGAACGCCTATTAGTCTGCAAAAAGATATACCCGCACTAGCGGTTTATTCCCTGTGATTGGCGGTCGTCTGCGAGAGAAGTCGTTGCCTTGTATAACCGAGCCACTCAGGACGCGTTTACTTCCGCACTGAATCACTCTGATTGGTTTTGTAACAGTCGACATGTATGTGAATGAAACTCACCCAATCACGAAACACAGACGATGCTACAGTGTTTTGACTTTTAGCTGGTCTCGTAATCTTTTCCGCGAAATCTGCATGGCCGTACTAATCAGGCATGCTTGCGAGGACCTCTCCCGGCCGCGACCTGTGTTGTGTGACTCAGTGAGCTGAAGGATGTCTCGTTGTTACTGAGGCTCTCCTCTGGACTGGCGCGCAGTCTTCTCGTCGTTGCAAAGGACAACTATGGCTGAGACATGAAGATAAAGCTGTAACGCAACGCACTTGAGAGCTTTCAAGAATCTTCACGGGTAGTTTCATATCTAAAAAAAAAGTATATATATTCTGAAATCATTCCACTAAAAATACAGTTCAAAAAATAAATACGGAAACAGAACCACTGAACTGACCTCGGCTTATTTGTCAACAGCTTTCTCGTGAACAGACACACCACTCTTGTATCTCTTGCGCAGTTATTCCGAATCGCGTGGTTCAAATCCGAAGCTCTGCACGCCGTGTGTTTGTGTCCAAGTAGGCGGCTCCCTTAACTCTCCCCACTCCTATTTTGGGCTCCCCTGCGAAATGTAGATTACGAAGAAAAAAGGTCTGCTAGGACTGTTCGGGCAGCCTTGGACACTCGGGTACCAATCACCACTCACCGATCCATCGCATCGAGCAAACATGTTTTTCACACGGGACGCCTTTAAGGAAGGGAATGAAATGGTTTTCCGGCCTGAGGGGGGGAAGTGTGTTTTTAGGGTTGGGGAAAAGGGGAAGGGGGGTAAGCCGAAGTAAACGCACGCCGCGAAAATGCGTTCATTTGTCAAGACTCTCTCGCGCAAGAACGACAGCTGATTGGACGAGTCAGGAAAGTAAGGGGCAGTCTGAGGCTGATGGATTCTCAGTCGCGGTGCTTGAATAATAAATAGTAACTTCGGAATTGAGCCACGTCCTGAATAATGTGAAGATAAATTATTTCAGAGTTGCAATATCTGTTACACATTGATGATATAACTTGAAAAACATTGCAAATATTATAAACCATTTACTTCTTTATAATATCACTTAAATACATTACTAATATAGTTGTCTAAGTGGTCTAATTAGAGAGACCGGCAATCCAACTTAAGAAATTGGTACACTAAATTGAACCAATTGCAAGCTGTTAAAAAAATTTTTCCCCCGCAAAATTAAAGATAGTTTTTAAACTCTGATTTCGTATTATGTTGTAGAAATGTACTCTGGATAATAACCATGCAAGGTTTTCATTCAAAAAACATATGTTTATTATACAAAATTACAACATTTTGAAAACTGGTTGAATTAATGGGGCTTTCCCCTATATGAAAATTTACAATTTGCAGAACATAAAAATGCAATTTCGAAAACTTTTTTTAAATTTTTATTTCGCAAACCTATGTTATGATAGTGTTATAATTAAAGATAAGGGCTGTTTACTTTAGGCTAGCCACATTTAAGAATAAGGAAAAACAATCCATGCTGAAAGAACAATATTTTCGTTTTAATAATTGAGGACAAATATCTAACTACCTTACATCACATTTTCCCATCTAGATAGCATACAATTATTTTAATTATAAAAAAAATTACACTAGTTCCTTGATGATGTGTTGTTAACACCTTTGCTAACCAATACTCACTTTATGGTGGCATTATGTAAGTACGATTCTTCCTAGGCAGTTATTATTAAACTATTAGACAAACTTCTAGGATTAGCTTTCATAGAGGTACGGTTTAATTGCTAGTCAGTTGCTTTAGACCGAAAAAATTCACGTATTCATTTTGCGATAAGCTATAATTCACACACACACACACACACATACACACACACATATTTCTGCTGCTTCTGCAATTGGCTCACAGTTCACTACTGTAATTTTCTTTAGCTTGAAGCATGTTTGCGGATGAACTTTCCTTGGACTTGTACATATCTATCATCGCATCGAAACTCTGATCCATCCAATGAAAGGACATTTTTATATTATCAACCAAACCCAAAATAAAATTTTAGTTATAATAATTTATATAAAATGGTGTAATTCTTTTGTTTCACTACTAATTAATTGTAATTGCCACTATGGTGCAACCAGTTATGTTTTAACCTTTTTTTGACTTGTGGGGCCTCCAAGCTTATGTATATTTTTTGTATGCAAGTGTTGGTAACTCAAAATACTCAATTATGATATCAAGTTAATTTCAAGAAAGATATGATAAGTATGTGAGTAGTATATAATAGGGCATACTGGCACAGGATTCAGGTTGTGGAGCCTGTGGAGCTAGACGCTCGAAAAAATGTCACGTTCCGGCGGCCATCTTGGACGAGTGTAACGGGACACAGCGTAACGGGACATAACGTAATGGGACAAGTAGATCACGGCGGCCATTTTGGATCCGCCATCTTGGATCCGCCATTTTGGATCCGCCATCTTGGATGACGTCATTTTGTTTTCTAGAACATTCCAGCATTTTGTTTTCCGCCATCTTGGATTATGACGTCACCGTTGCAATTTCCGTTACGTCCGCCATCTTTAACTTTTTTATTTATTATCCGATTTTAATGAAATTTTTTTTTAAATTTATAAAAAAAATTAAATAATAAAATTTTAATATATTTTTTTAAAAAATTGTACTTTTTAGACACGGAGTTCGGAGTCCTCGGTTCGAACCCGACGGGTGCAAAAAAAAATTAAAAATGGCAACAGGCTCCTTCCCCCGCGGTGGCTGCTGGCAGACTGACTTACCCCCACCACTTTTTTCAAAGCATATATATCGACAGTGAGCATGACGTCATGTCCGCCATCTTGTTGGAAACCATCATCATTGTATCGGCGGCGAGAGTGCGCTGACGCCTAGTTAGTTTGATTCTTACCCGCTAGAGTGCAGTAATCATTTATTACTGTGACACCCGCCATCTTGAAATTTGGCCGCCATCTTGAAAATCCGTAATTTTAATGCTAGAGATTCGGGGAAAAGTTCAAAATCCATTAAATAAATTTGTAATCTATATACTGATTGATTAGATCGACTAAGGTCCTTGGTTTGATCCCTGGCCGATACAAAACAACTTTAATTTAAAAAATACCACAAAAGTGACAGGATTGAGAAAATAAAAAACACCGCAAGTACTTTTAAAAACATTTATTACATAAATTCAATACACTACTACAAGTACAAAAAATAATACACAGACATAGAACTAAAGTCTTGTGGATTTCTCGATTCAAACAGTCTTCTTATTGTATGGACTAAGTCCTTTACATGTTCGTAAATGTCTATTCAGTCTATCAGGTCGACATAATGTTACACCACAATTTTCACACAAAACCGAATTATCGACTTCATTAAAAGGACAGTGATATATTTCGTGTCGTTTTGCAATTTGAATATTTGCTAATGTTTTGTTACAAAATATACAGCTTGATTCTGATGAATGTACAGACAGTCTATCGCAATTCCTGAGGTGACGTTTTAATCTTCTATAACATTTAAACTTGCTTAAACACCTGTTGCACTGATATTTAATGCGTTCAGAGTTATTATTACAATTGTGTATTACATAATCACGTAATTTCAAGTTTTTGATCTTGTCACAGTACGTACAGTTGGGCGATGGAACACTGTTGGATGCTCCTTCCTTTATCAATGACACTGGAACTGTTGACAACCATTGTAACACTGCTGTCATGTTAACTTCTGAAGCCGTTGAGGTCTGCTCTGCAGAAGATGTTGCACGCGTCGAAATCTCCTGCTGTGCGGAGAGAGCAGGTGTAGCTGTAGACGACGTAGTCATCGTGGTCTGCACTGATGATGGTAGACCTTCGATCCAGGTCGGTGTTGATACTGGTAAAGACGCCATCGAGGTCTCAAGAACAGCTAGATACTGGTCTATTTTTCAAGGCTGACTACCCGATGCGTTCATCACCGCAGCCAGAGACGGACTAAATGTTCATATCACCAGGGTCTCACTTATATATATTCTCATCAGCTGGTACAACAAATGAGTCAAAACAATAACCATGTTCATTATACTTGCACTTAACTGTCTCGGAGCATTTTATATAATGACGATGTAAGCTGTCGAGGCGTGAAATAAGTTTATTACACTTATTGCACTGAAATTGTATTCGTTTCAGTAAATTATTCGGACAACTGCTTCTTTCATGTCTGCGAGCGCTTGAAGTTCTAGTAAATGATGCGACACAGTATTTGCACTGATTCGAAGTACGCTCTTCATTAATTGAAGTCTCCTCTGCAGTCGGTATCGAGATCTCCGCAGCTGTCGACAACGCAGGCATTGAGTTCTCCGCTGTCGTGGTCTCCTCTGCATCCGGTATCGGAATCTCCGACTCCATCATCATTGCTGTCATCGAGGTCCCCGCTGCTGACGGTAAACAGTCTATCCCGGTCGACATTGGAGCAGTAACTACGAAATTTACTGAAGAGAGCAGGTCCGTACTGCACCGCGGCCAGAGGTATACTGAGGCTCCACTCGTCTGAACTTCGCTTATATACCCTCAGTCTACTGGAATACTACATTAGTCAAAATATTGTCTGTATTTAAAATTAATTTTTATTGGGCACCTAAAAATTGTAGAAATAAAAAACATACACAAGTTCAGGTTTTACACATTTATTTATAAAAATTACACAAATGCATGTTAGGTTAAGGAATTAAGCATTTTCGCAAGCAAAGTCTTTAATGCCGCACGAACTGCCTCTTCGACTCCGGTTCCAACTGGTTCGCAGGTCACGGGATCAGGAACACAGGTTTCCAGCTGGTCATCTTCTGCGATGTCGTCATCTCGAGCGAGACATGGTCGATGGCGTCTGTGACCACGTCTGCGCCTTGGCTCTACTGCAGTGCTAGTTGGGACAGATTCACTGCCTGAACTTCGACGACGAGACGAACGTCGTTTGGACGTCTGCGTAGAAGCATCACAGGTAGCAACAGGTTGCAACACGCTCATGTTTGGTGTTGCACGTGCAGACGAGGCGACTACCTCATCGATGTTAGCAGGAAGGATTGTGTACGGTCTCATGTGATAGACGGCACAGTTTCCAGGTTCGCAACAGTCTAATAGCTGCTGGGTCGGTTCGTAGGACACAGGAAAGTGCGCAAACCGCCAATGCTGAGCACCTCCATCACAGGTTTCTGTATATGTACGTAGATACCCGGAATCCCAGTAGCTGTACTCGACACTGCTGAAGCTAGGTCTTGCGCTCACGTACACGTTAGCAGGATGAAACGTAAACATCTTCTTGCAGGTCGAACGTCAACTGAAGACACGTACATAGGTACGACATTTATATATGCAGACTCCTACTAACACTTTGTGTGCCATTTCTGCATTAACTGCGAGTTTGTACAGGCACAGACACGTTCAAACTTGTCACGTGGCTGCACGTCGTATATTGCACTAAGCTTGCGCAGGGAAGGACAGCCGTAGTCGGTCTGTAAGTCTACAATTTCAGCTCCTCCGTCGTCACACAACTTGCTCAGCCATTTTTTCTGTTCAGATCCGGCAACGTATATTGTTTCGTTTTGAACTAGTAAATCTTGAAGTGTGTTTTTCACTTGGTGGTATGGGATTTTTCCTTCGTCCCACTCTAGTCCGTGATAATATTTGCATAGCCATTCGTTCGAACGTTTACTTTTTTCGTCTAGTAGTTTCCAAGGATACGGAGGTCGGAAGCTGCGGGTTCGAGTCTTGTCTCCGGAGGTGACGGCAATTTCTTTGAGAACAAAGCCGTTTTGACTCTGGAAACCTTGCAGGTTGCAGTACATCTTGTCGCTAGCAATGCTCGATCGTAACTGAATTATTATCGCAAACGAAACAGTATTTAAGTCAGAATTTTCACAAGTTTGTCTCGACAATTGTATGATGCAAGCCGATCGTGAAGTATCAGACAAAAAGCATAGGTGTTTGGTGGAATATTTCCGCTAGTCGATATCTCGATCCTACATTCGATGATGTTTGAATTTAATCGATCATCCTGTTTGGAAACGTCAAACACCATTAACGGAGCCTTGTTCTTGAAACTGTCGGGACTCAGTATCGGTGACTGTCTCCGCCCATAGTAAGCTTGCTGAAACTTGGCATACATTTGATATGCGAGAAGAAATCTTCCACTTTCAAAGTCCATGTTCATATCAACGTACGGATAACTTTCGCTGTTTAAAAATATTTTTACATTACGTAATTGACAGTTATCGAATAAGGAACGACTTACTCCTGCATTGAGCTGTCTTCCGGTCTGAAGCCCGACGATGATGTATCTTGGTTTTTCCGTAGCGAAGCTGGACTTTACTATCCAATTGATACGCTGACTATGAGACAAGCCAGGATAAGTTTCCAGGATATCCAGGATCGGAATGGCACATCGAAGGTCTTGCCATTTTCTATGTTCTTCAACATCTTGACTCGTTCAACGGTGCTCACTTGGATGTGGGGCAGCATCCACTCGATAGACTGTAGTGTTAGCGAGACATCTTGAGGGTTTTCTGCAGTGACGACAATTGCATTAATGTGCGTGTTGGCTAGAAGCAGTACGAGCTCTTGTTTCGAATTAATGATTATATGCCTCTAGTCCTCAGCGAATCCAAGAAGCATGGACAGAGGAACACAAACTTCGAACTTTCCTTCGGCATAAACCGGAAGCTTATATTCATCCTCGAGAGCCCAACCGGCCATCTTTGCAGCAGTCAGTTCATTTGGCGTGAGCGAAAGGTAATTTTTCATAGCAGATGTTATGCCTACATCTCTTGTCTGGTCTACCTCGACGCCATTGAGTACATAAGTAATGCGCTCGATGAGGTGAAGAATACCATTGCAGGATATTGACGTCGTTGTCGGATGCGTACCATCCACCTTTGTAAGCATGCCTCTTATACGTAGAAATGACTGTGAAGGTAAAGTACAAATATCTTGGTGCTGTACAGCAATGCGTACTTCCGATGGAAGTGCGTACGGTCCGAGCAGGAAAGGCTGGTACTCGTGCAATTCCATTTTCGTAATGCTGTCATCAAAAATGACCGGATCTTCCACGTTGAGGATTTCGTCTTCCATATTTATTCGGCACTTGACCAATACTAAGAAGATACTTTATGTTGTCAGGTGTTAATGCACCGATGTCTGGTAGACAACTGTTCTTATTCACGTCAATACGACTTCTTTTATAACTGTTGGGTGTTACGAACTTTATGCCCATCGCTTCAAGTGCAACCGTAATGTAATTTCTTCGTCTTGAAAATTCACCAATCGTCCTCGCTGGTCAACGATTCTGACGACGACTTCGTGTGCACACTTCACGACGACTGGAACGTAAATGATACTTTGTGGTACTTCGACCATTTTATATCCTGGCGGGACCATCGGCGAAAATTCGTGCAGCATGTTGCTTAGTCTTCCGTTGAGATACGTTCCACTGGCCAAATTACAGTTTATTCTTATGACATTCACAGGCAAAATGTTTACTGCGCGCGTAGATTCGTACGTTCTTCCTGCTTCATACACCTTTGATTCGAATCCTAACATCGAACCTATGGACCCAGGTTTCGTAAAGTCGACAATTTCACTGCATGTTAGAATGCTTTTTTGAGTGTTTGGATTTCCACGCAGTTGAAAGTCTACATCCTGTGGTAACATATCCCTGATGTAATTTGCAATGTCGTCAATTTCGTAAGATCCAACAGGTAACTGTATTTCATGAGCGGTCCCATCGCTTTTCAGGAAGCAGATCTTGCAGTTTTCTTCGTCGATATTCGGTATGGCATTATACGTTTGAAAATCTACGAGTCCGATACACCATTCTCCGTCTAAATCCAGAGGCGGGAAATGAACCGCCCGCAGCTCAGATGCGTGACCTGTCAAGGTAAGTGTTATCGACATGACTAATAAATTATCATCACTGCACAACCTTTAAGTAGCAATTTTTATTTGTCAGCTAAATTATTTTTTTAGTTAAAAAGCGAAGACACAAGTGTCCGCAGTTTGTTTGATTAGGCCTCTGTTCCGTTTCGTAATTGTAGAACAGTGTAGTGGTCCGGCCCAGGTACCGCCTAAGTTCAGGCGGAGGTCTCAAATTACCGAAACTGTCGTAGTAAGTAGCTTTTTTTCCAGACTTTATATACGCTACCCAGTGCGTGCCGCGACCTGCAGTCGTGTCTAAATTAATTATGGCGCGTTCGTTGGTTTTTGGTTTGCTGGGTAAAGTGTCTCGCATAAACACGCCGCGGAAATTTGGTATTTTCAATTTGCGTGCGTACTTTATTAAATCTACGTTGGTGAGCGGTCGTTTCGGCAGAGAACTTAGGATTTTCGTTTCTTTTTCATGCCTCGGCCTGATTTGTGAGGACGTAAGTACAGTCCTGCGCCGTTTTTTTTTACCTATGGCAATGGCTTCCATGCTTGCATTATGTCGCTGTGCTTCTTTTAACTGCTTTCGCTCATTCTTCGAAGTGTTGACTGCCCGCACTATACCGCTCGTTGCACCGATGAGGCCGCCGAGAGCACCCAATGCAGGCAAAAGCAAAGGAAGAAATCCTCCTATAATCTTCTTGTCGAGAGTCTGTAATTTTTGCTTGGCTTTTTGTATGCCTGCTCCAGTCTTGCGTTTGGTCTTGCGTGAGTTAGTCTTTGACTTGATGGAGCTGGGTCGACGAGCACCCAGTCCTAATTTGGTCTTTGCCTTCATGATTTTAGATACGCCCCAGGCCGCGATTTTTTCTCCTAGACCCGCGTGCGACGATTTACTAATATATTCAGCTTCCTGTGCCAATATCTCGTCGGCCTGGTGCCTGGATTCTAGATCCTTGCTGAGGGAATACGCAATATCGTGCTGCTTGCACTTTTCGTCGAGAGAATTAATGCCCACGTCACCGCGAGCTAACCTTTTCGCTAGTTTGGTGCCGGGGCCGCAAAATCTGTATCCGGGAATGTGTAGCTCGAATGGCAGATTGTTTATCAGCGAGTTCACGAGTCCTGCACCGCTGTGTTTTTTATTCTTACCTCTTCGAGTCATTACGCGCAACTGACCAGAAAGTATAAATGTGTTTGATTATATACAATTTATTTAGTACAATGCAGGTCGTCAAGCAAGATGTTTGTTTGCCCGTGCGCATTACGCAAAACGATGAAACTAGCGGTCGCGAATCGCGACATGGCTTACTGTTGCCTTCTGCTGTACGATGCATAATGGCGGGACCGTCAAACTGTGGCAAGACGTGCGTTCTACTGAGTTTACTGGAGGAGCCAAACGGTCTTCGGTTCGAGAACGTTTACTTGTATTCCAAGTCGTTGCAACAGCCAAAGTACCAGCGCCTAGCAACTGTTCTACGCTCGGTGGAAGGACTGGAGTATTTTCCGTTTAGCGATAATACCGATGTGGTGTCTACCGACGAAGCAAAGCCTAATTCCGTGTTTGTGTTCGACGATGTAATGTGCGAGAAGCAGGGTATTATACAAGAGTACTTTTCCATGGGCAGGCACGTCAAGGTAGACTGCGTATACCTGTGTCAGACGTACAGTCGTATTCCAAAACATCTCCTACGAGATAATGCGAATGTTATAGTGCTTTTTCGCATGGACGAACTTAATTTACGTCACGCCTACGACGACCACGTAAACACCGACATGTCGTTTCAGGAATTCAAAGACATGTGTTCCTTGTGTTGGAAAGACGAGCACGGATTCATAGTCATCGTAAAGGACTGGCATCTATATAAGGGCAGGTACAGACGAGGTTTCGATCAGTTTATCGTCAAACATGAGTCATAGCATTTCCAAATTCGGACGCAGCAGCAGACATACTGTATGCCACGACTCTGATATCCGCAAATACATTATACTGCTGGCTCAAAAAGTAGAAAGTGTGAAAAACGAAATAATAGAGTATCTCGTTGCCATCGACCTGCGTGTGGAAGCCTCGGATTCTCGCATTCGCGACATGATCGAAGTATCGAATGCACAAAGACGTGACGATTTGAGGACTTTTCAAAGTAGTCTGAAAGCATCACTATCGCACTTGACAACTAATTAAGATTTTGCCACACACAAGAAAGAAGTTTCTGCGAATGAATAAAAAAGTATATAAAGAGGACTTGCAATAAGTTTTCAGCCAGTACAATGTCAGACCTGGCCAGTGACCTTCATCGAGCTATACAGTCTGTTCGTGAAAAATATTTACTTGCTAGACGAACCAGACTTGCACGTGAGATGGAAAATGAGGAGATATTTAAACCAATCACTAGTCGCCTCGACGAACTTAAAAACATGGAAGAACCAGCTATCATTGTGAAGACAGAAGTTGAAGATGAAATGCCAACTGTAAAGAAGAGAAAGTATGAACCAGATCGAGAAGAAGAAGACTTAACAAGTACAGAGACCATGCACAAGAAAAAAATACCGAAAAAGGGACATCAAGTGAATGCAGTGGTCCAACCATACCTGATATCGTTTACGAGTCGGAATAATGACACGACCTACGGAGTGTACAGAAAACATAATAAGTGGTTCCTCGGTGCTAAAGAAATAGACTTTCTACCAGGAAATATCGTTCGCGTAGAAGAGTTCAAAACGCGCGGGACTCCTGGTCTGTACGAATTGCTGTTTCGCAGGGAGCCTAAAGGATATTCTCACAAAGACTTACAAGAGTACAAAAAACTGCTAGAGCTAACCAATGCACATTTTCGCGATAACGATCCAGATAGTGGTGTATATAAAGACGTAGATCATGAAAAAATCGACATTCTCGCTAATCTCTTCAGTGAACTAACAATACATGGCGAAGGTTTAAAAAAGCTAGAAAGTGGTCAGATATTTGACTATGTATATTGGGACGATCCTAATGAATTAGTTGATCGCCTTAGAATTCTACATGCTTCGCTTAGCGTAGGAAACTATTCGCACATCAACGAAATAGTCTCCATACTTGAAGAACTGAGGGAAGCCGGCTACATACAATGAGTCGAACCGGAATCGCTCACGAACTTCATGCTCCTGCTAGACGAAAATACCTTCGTCGCAAAGTCATAGTTCGTGGAATTGATGATTTATTCCAGGCGGACCTTGTTGAGATGATACCGTATTCCCGATTGAATAAAGGTTTCAAGTACATGTTGACTGTCATCGATGTTTATAGCAAGTTCGCTTGGGCTAGACCTGTCAAATCAAAGACTGCAACTGAAGTAGCCAAGGCCATGAACAATATTTTGCGTGATGGGCGTGTACCGTCGCACCTGCAAACGGACCTCGGGAAAGAATTCTACAATGCAACCTTCAAGGCTTTGATGAAGAAGTATGGCATCAAACACTACTCTACATTTAGTAACGTCAAAGCCTCCGTTGTCGAAAGGTTTAACAGAACTTTGCGTTCCAAGATGTGGCGGCAGTTTACGGCTAACGGAAATTACAAGTGGCTTGACATCTTGCCGAAACTAATAAACGAGTATAATTCCGCGGTGCATTCTACCACGAAAATGAAGCCAAAGGACGTAAGGGACAATCGCCTGCTTCGAACAGTGTTTTCCAACATGAAGAAGAAAGATCCACGAAAGCGTAAAGCTAACGTCGGTGACATTGTGCGAATCTCCAAGCAGAAAGGTATCTTCGAGAAAGGTTTCACTGCGAACTGGAGTCCCGAACTTTTCCGTGTGACACATGTTCGTGAATCAGAGCCTAGGACCTACTACCTCGAAGATTTGGACCACAAACCTATCCGTGGCGGCTTCTATGCCGAAGAGATTCAGCCTACGTTGTATCCTGATATGTACTTGGTGGAGAAGATTATAAAACGAAGAAACGGACTGTCCTACGTCAAGTGGTGGGGCTTTCCACCTCGCTTTAATTCGTGGGTGGCAGATGCAGACATCGAGAAATCCACAAGACTTTAGTTCTATGTCTGTGTATTATTTTTTGTACTTGTAGTAGTGTATTAAATTTATGTAATAAATGTTTTTTAAAAGTACTTGCGGTGTTTTTTATTTTCTCAATCCTGTCACTTTTGTGGTATTTTTTAAATTAAAGTTGTTTTGTATCGGCCAGGGATCAAACCAAGGACCTTAGTCGATCTAATCAATCAGTATATAGATTACAAATTTATTTAATGGATTTTGAACTTTTCCCCGAATCTCTAGCATTAAAATTACGGATTTTCAAGATGGCGGCCAAATTTCAAGATGGCGGGTGTCACAGTAATAAATGATTACTGCACTCTAGCGGGTAAGAATCAAACTAACTAGGCGTCAGCGCACTCTCGCCGCCGATACAATGATGATGGTTTCCAACATCGAAGACAAGATGGCGGACATGACGTCATGCTCACTGTCGATATATATGCTTTGAAAAAAGTGGTGGGGGTAAGTCAGTCTGCCAGCAGCCACCGTGGGGGAAGGAGCCTGTTGCCATTTTTAATTTTTTTTTGCACCCGTCGGGTTCGAACCGAGGACTCCGAACTCCGTGTCTAAAAAGTACAATTTTTTAAAAAAATATATTAAAATTTTATTATTTAATTTTTTTATAAATTTTAAAAAAATTTTCATTAAAATCGGATAATAAATAAAAAAGTTAAAGATGGCGGACGTAACGGAAATTGCAACGGTGACGTCATAATCCAAGATGGCGGAAAACAAAATGCTGGAATGTTCTAGAAAACAAAATGACGTCATCCAAGATGGCGGATCCAAAATGGCGGATCCAAGATGGCGGATCCAAAATGGCCGCCGTGATCTACTTGTCCCGTTACGTTATGTCCCGTTACGCTGTGTCCCGTTACACTCGTCCAAGATGGCCGCCGGAACGTGACATTTTTTCGAGCGTCTAGCTCCACAGGCTCCACAACCTGAATCCTGTGCCAGTATGCCCTATTATATACTACTTATGTGCATAATAGTATATTTTATAAAAGATAGTATGACCCCTGAAGTATGTATTCTTTCATATAAACTTAAAATCAGTTCCTTTCATTATTTATTTATTCATTGTTTTTGCTTTTGTCTATCGGTTGTAAGAGCCAAGTGATGAGCCAGTCGGCGCATGATTTCTCCTCTGATTCTCTCTCTACACGTGCAGACCACTATGCCATTGAGCCCAAGGTCTCGGACGCTTCTCTGTTGGATCCTTTACGAAGCTAACCTAGCCAAGTGAGGTAGATACGGCAGAAAGTTTGGTAGCAGAACTGATGGTTCTGGCATTTCGTCTTGTGTTGCTTGTGCACGGGTAGAATTTTATTTCTTGCATGTGTCCCTGCCCCAAACGTGTGCATGGTTTAGGGATGGCAGTAGTTTTGCTGTGTTTGTTTCTGTTACTTGGTGTCATGTCGCTCTGTGAGAATGTTTTTTGTAACCTAACCAATGTAGGTGTTTCCACTTTTTTTCCCAAGTCGTTATGAGTTAAGTTTTCCTTTGTGTTCACACCTTGTTTAGTAATTGTTTGTTTTGACCATGTCTGTTATAGGTCATCTTGGGTATTATTTTGATTATTCATTATAAGCGTCATTTTGCAGTTTTTCCCCTTATGTTGATTGCGACTTACCTTTGTGTATTCCCTCGCGTGTGTTATAGCGTCGTATACTATTGAACTCTTGTTTCTGAAAACCTAGTTGTATTGTCATATTTTATTTCGAATTGTTTTTATTCACATATCTGAGGATATGTTGATGTTATGGTATGGTAATTTTTTTTGTTAGTTAATACTATCCTGAGCCTCTTTCATTCAGGTCAGAAATAATTTTACTAAATTGCAGTTGTGTGTGCTTTATTTCTTTTGTTTAAGTTTCTTCCTGTAAAGGATCAGTCGTTTTCTTCGGTTAATATGTTGTTTTCTTTGAATTTTTCTAAGCAATACTATTAAAAATGTTGTAGGTTATAGCATTTTATGTTTACAATTTCGTATTGTCTGGAGTAAGTACCTTCCAGACGACATTAGATTTTTCTATTCTTTGTTGACTTTGATCAAGTTTAGCCAGTGGGCAAACTTTTGGGTGAATTCATTTGCATTTTACGGTCCTTAGAGCTGTTGAGCCATGACCATTCTATAAGTCTTTAGGCATCACCAACCCTTATCTTTGGCGAACTCTGTCATTTTTCTTATTAAATCTTATGTCTGCCTTGGAAGATCCGATTGCTCATTTAATGATAGTTTTATTTTTGGTTAATATTATATTTTGCTTGTTCATTTTTTTTAAATAATAATAAAAGTTTCAGTGCTATCTTTGAATTATCATTCTATTTTTTTGTTGCTAGTGCCAACTTTTAAATTTAAATATTAACTTTTTGGTTCTTGTTCTGACTTTTAATATTTTATATTTTATTTTCAGCAATTTTGGTTTCTCGTTATTTTGCTTTTGAAGGTTATAAGTGTTGTTTTGTAGCTAATGTGGAATGTGGACATTGTGTGAAAGTTAAGTGTGATGTTTATTTTTTTTTTACACATGGTACCAGTCTGATGTGGTGTGCCACACATTACACCTGTAGCTGTTGTCTAGTGTCTTCATTCTAATAACTCATTATTTGGATTAACCACTTATATTCCATGTTTTCTTGTTTTTATTTTTGGTACTGTTCTTGTTTTGATTTTGTGCACTAGGATTGTTGCTGCATGGCATATCTCCTGTGGGATGGCTGCTGCATGGAGATCTCTGGAGTGGTTGCAGCTTCGGCTCGGTGTTGCTGTGACTAACCGTTAGATACGGTAGAACTAGATCAAAAAGTTTTATTTTTGGGTTATGTTAATGCTCCAAGAATATTATTGTGAGGCATGTTCAAACTAAACTCTGTACTAGAACATTTAGGCAGATCCCTGTGTAATAATTTGTAGGCAGCGTTCTTCGTGAAGAATGCGTGGTGAAAATGTTTAACAGTGCAAAGTTTTTTTTCCGAAGTCAAACCACACAAAAAAACTATACTCGCCTATTTCTCTTCAACCACCCCACCCTCCCCCCTCCCCCTTTTCCTACAATCTCAACACCCACAAATAATAGCATGTATTTTTTTGTAAAAAAGATTTAGAGTCTATCTGAGAGTTGAAACACCATATCATGGTCTGTGTTAAGTCCTTCAGGCATAAGTATACTTTTAGAACGCTAATCGCAGTGATTCAGTGCCGAAGCAAACGCATCATGAGCGTCTCGGTCGAATAAGGCAGAGGCTTCTCTCGCAGACGGCCGCCAATCACAAGGAAGAAATCGCTGGTGCAGGCTTACCACATTGCTAGGGACCGGAAAAATTCGCGGGTTCAATGACCTGCAGGATGAACTCCATAGTTCTACATACACTCGGTCAAATGTCATCCACTCATTGGCTGCTGTCTTGTGAGACGTCCTAGCGTAGCAACCTGTGATTTGATAAAGCTTTGGTCGGGTGTTTCTCGTTGGCCCAGCGTCATCTAGGTGAGTTGTGAGACAATGGCAGTGGCAGCACTGAGGTATAACTATTTGTATTTTAACCTATCGCGAAATGAATTCGCGAATTTTTCCGGTCTCTACACATTGCACATTTTTTTCTTCGCAAAAAATGCCTGCCCCCATTACCCATAAATGCCAGCCAAGGATATCGAAGTATCCGAAGAGGAGACGCTATTTCGTCGTCATGGCAACTGCTGGTGTCGGAAGGCGCTCGTGACAACTGGGACCCGGTGACGTCACAGAGTTTATTATTATTTTTTTTACGTTTAATGTGTGTTTTTCCGTGCAACCATTATTACCATTCCCACCCCCTCATCCCATCCCCTTTTCACTGACTCCCGACCCCCCCAACACCAGGTTAATTACGCAGGAGTGCTGTCACGTGTCTGTGAACGGAAAACCAGGGCGTGCTTGCTGCTTCGAGACAATAGACGTCGCTGCAACTCCTGCCGAACCGTCTCCGACGATGCGTCTTTCAAAAAAACACGCTAAAATATTAGTTCCTTTCGAGTCGAAAAGTTACAATGTAACGCATTTTTTTTTCTCTTCATTTTTCTTTCCTTAAGAATTCCTGGTCCCTTACCTTCCAACCCATTCGAATACCTCCAAACCACTTCGTTTGCCATGAATATAACAAGGCATTTCTTTCATGCAGTATACACGTTCTAATTGCACCCATACAGACCTAGTTATAATAAAGAATTTTTGCAAATAAATTTTTCTTACTAGCTCTCGATAAACGGCATTTTGCAGGATTAAATTAGTGAATACGACGGAAGTCAACGAACGGAAATGTGTAACAACCCATGATGTTACCATATGTGGCGGATGTCGCGAAGATTCAGAGGAAAACTTTATAGTATTAACTGTTTACTGAATCGTCACAAGATGAGCAGTATTTAAATATAAGTCCTTGTCGAAAATCAGGTCCAAAACCAGGGTTTACAAAACATTCAAGGCTTTTTCCAGGTTTTATCGTAGCAGTTTCATGATAAGCTTATAGTATAGTTTAAAATTTCGGTCTGATAAACAAATAATTCAATTATCAACGTAGCTGCTCCGGCAGCGAATTCTAGCGGCAGGTGCGGAAACTACATATGTGATTCGCGTCAATAAATGTTGTTGAAATTATCATCTACGGCATTATTTGAAATAATTTTACGTTAAATTTCGTGTCCGTGTTAGGTGTGTATTTGCAACATGAGAACACGTGGATTTGTTTGTTACCGAGTTTGATGTTACACATCTCTGGCGAGTGCTGAAAGACTTGAACACATTTTTTGTTAATGTGGCGATTGATTGTAATCGATGCAATATTAAAAAAAATATCGGTTGTCTGTAAAGTCGGTTTACGGACGATAGTTTAACGTGACAACGTCATAAAAAACATTGATGAAATGATTGCATACTTTTATGAATAAAATTAAATCATTTTTATTGAATTATCACTATTTTGTATGGATACAAAGAAGGAGTGAAATGAAATCTACAATTTAATTGATAAATTTAATTTATTTTGCACTATTTAATTCAAATATGTTTATTACTTTAACGAAGAGATTATTTTAACTATTACTTTTATACATGTTTGTTATTTAACTTCTTCCAATCTGTGTTATTCTGTCAATGATAGGACGATGATAGGAAAAGTAGGAAACGAATAGGAGTGTTTCAAGTTTAATGTGCCTCGAAAAAATCAAATCGATGGTTGTTCCAATCGAGTGGAAGAAAATAGATGCGGCGCAAGCCTACAATGAGCGTAACGGGACAACGCGTAAAGGGGCAATGTGCGTAACGGGACAATGAGTCATACTTTTTCGTGCGTGCAGCCAGCGTTCATCGATTTGTTGGACGTTGTCACGTCAAAAAAAATTCTGCGCCTATGTATTACACGCCATTGTGAATTATTGTGTACGGATCATCTACAACTAAGAACATGTCAACCACTGAACGACGCTTGAAATTTTTTTAGATATCTAATCTATTACAGTGTTTGTGTTTGTGTAAGGTGTTTATTTGTGTGCTTAAAACTAACACACCTTACAATTATTCTGTACTGCCATTCAATAACACTAAATAAATCAGTTCATATTTTATTTATTTATCTTTAGATTCTTCTGCTCTTGCGCACAATCATTTTAATACATTTTAAAACATTTCAAGGCTACAAACAGTTTAACCATCTGTTTTGGCATTTCCTTTAACTTTATCGTGGTTTAAAATTTTTGTGGCTCATTATAATTTTACAGTAGGTCTTTCAAGCTAATTTCTTGTTGTTTTTTTTAAAGAAAAACATCAATTGAATTTTCGACCACCTTATATTTTTAATGCTTAAGTTGGTATACATTAAACCAGCCAAGCAAGCATAGACGATAACGACGTTTCGAAGTACCTACTTGCACAAAACCAGTTTGGTTTGAATGAGAAATAACTCCGACGGTAACACCTCGAGAAAACATGAGACCAGTTCCATATTTAAACATATTCCAATGAAGTATAGAGCAGGGGAGAACATCTGTTGTATTCCCGGAGGTGGGGGGGTGGGGGAGAATACATTTATCATTCTCGTTTCACAGTCACGATCTTGCAGGCGAAAGCAGGCCCCCTTAGCGAGGGGCCTAGTGGGACCGGGCCTTTGTGTGGTTCATTGAAAACAAATTAGTTAATAATATATTGTGTTGTTTTACCGAAGTGCAGGTAACAGAAGTATGTTTCATATAATGTTGCCAAATATTTCTAATCAACCCTTATCGTGTGATGTACATTGTACAATATCTCACCAGTGTAAACGCTTAATGCTTGGATTCAGTCCTGAGTAAGATGCGGGTGAAAGTTTATTTTAAGCTTAGTAGGTTAAGTGTGTGTTATTTGAATACCGGGACGATATAATTTTTTGCGCGTCCTATGTTTTCTCAAATGGACGTAGCCGTAAGAACAATTGTCCCCAGGGGTAGTATGGGAAAAAGTTGTGGAGACTGTTACAAGGCGTTTCTGCGTACGTCACGTAACACAATTTATCTTTTTTTTCCTAACCTAAATTAAAACTAAGTGTATTTGGGAGGGGTCTGGGTTATAGATAGACTCTAAGTGCGTCTCAGGCTGAAGCCTATACGCTCTAATCATGCAGGGATTAAGTTATGCGGGAGACGGTGCATGCATCATGTGCTAGGAGGGGGATTGGCCAGCCATGGCAGCAATTCGTCACCTGAGAATTGGAGTGTTCTATGTCCATTGAAGTAGGAACTGAGATATAAGCATTTGAAAGTTCAAATAACTATAAATAGCATGACATAGAGCAAAATAATATTGGTCTTAAATTAAGAACAAACATTTTTATGTGCGTAGACGTGTGTGTATATAGTACAAATGAATACTAATATTAATTTCGTGTCCATAGCATAAAAAACCTAAAAAGTGGACATAGAACACTCCATTACTCAGGCGGCGAATTGGCGCCATTGCTACCTCCCCTCACTGACTATTCTAGACAAAAAACTAGATGAGTTGGGCCCAGGTAAAACCTGCATAGACACAGGGAAAACCGTGGGCACTTACATGCGGGATGCAAAATTTCATGCATTATTGACAAGCATAGTTGATTACAGGAAACAGAAGGATGGTTCCTGAAGAAGAGTTGGACAGAGAAAATATCTACTGAACAAGGGCGGGCACTTGGACATTTTTGTCCGCATTAGGGGGTTTGGGCATAATTGGTTGTTAGGGGGCGACTATCGTCGTTTCCCGCCAGGCTGCCAGCCAGCCAAGTTAATTGAAAGAACATATGGCCGCAGCACCCAGGTTGCCCCAGCCGCCGCGGCCATGTATGTCCAACACATTGTGCTGCCAGCCTGGGCATGTCAATCATTGGCTCGTCCAATGTTGCTTAATTTCACCGCCCGTAACACGCCTGAGATCACCGCCTGATCGCAAGCCTGTGAAAGCGAGCACCACGCGCACAAAGGTAGGGCCCCTCCAGTTCGCGAGGTAGGAGGCGAGTAACCACTGAGTATGTGCTTTTCTTTGAAACCCAGACCGGCAAAAAAAAACGAAGTCAAACATTCTACAAGTCGGTCGGAACTGATTCATTTCATGTGAATCCTGAAACCAAGTCAAGGAACTGATTCACACACGTTCTTGCCAGCTTCCTTACGCATGAACTTAAAAAGTCTGACTAAGTGTGCGGTTACACGGAAAGCCGAACTACTTCATGTGAACAGGTTTAAGTGAACATGTTTACAAAAGAGGTTACACGGCAGTTGGTATGAAGCGTATTTAACTCCAAAACCGATCGTCTAATGTCATCGAATGAATGAATGTGTTGTGAGGATAAACTGCAGATTCCTATGTTTACTCGGGCAAATAACGCCAGTTAATTGCCTCCTGACTTGTCAGACTTCTCAACTGCACTGCATTTTTAAATATACTTTTACGAGGAAATCCCTGAAAACTTAGTTGCCAACAATATAATTTTTTATAACTGCAAGGATAGAGCTTTGTACCATTTAATTTGATGCAAAGCTCTGCCTTACAGTTCTATGGATATTACATGTAAAAGTACAAAAAAATTTTTTTTTAAGTATGGTTTGCCTGCAATAATTTATTTCCTCTGTTGAGAGGTTATCGTTGCCCCAGGGTCCAAAAGAACAATTAGCCAATAGCAAAAAAAAAAAAAAAAAGCTTTAATGTTATGAATTGATTTTTTTAGCCTATCACGAAACGAATCAGCAAATTTTCCGGTTATTGTTGGAGCCCTGATAATTTTACGGATGTATTAAGTTGCAAAGTAGACTTTAAGCAGATACACATCTGCTCCGAAAGAATGATTGGACTACAGTCCTCTTGGCATTCCCACGAAGACCCTGCGTTAGAAACAAGTAGAAGAAGTGGCTAATCTATCACGCATGAGCGTAGATCACTTGGGGAAGGGGGAGCAGGTGCCCCCCCCCCCCAATTGTATTTAAGAATCTCCTTGCTGAGGGGGCCCGCTTGCAAGTGTAAAATCGGGGTTGATAAACGTGAACGTCAAAACTATGTTTAATGGAAATCTTTCTGTATAATTTAAAGTTTTCTGTTTATTGTATGCATGTAGGCTGATATTTGGGCAGTATACAACATACAAGCACCCCATTCAGAGATGACTCGTGTCTGTTAAAGCCCGCGCGAAGAACTCCCGGTCCTCGGAGTCCTGCAGATTCACGCGTCACCCGCCCAAGGATGTCACTTTATCAACCAATGAGCTCTCAAATAAGTCTTCATATTATATAGGCGAACAGAGTTTAGCCTGGAGTGCAACGGATCCGCGAAATGATCGTGACACTGCCTGTAGTAAAAAATGGAGTGATTTACGTAAATCATAAAATCCTGGTCAGAGAATGGGTCATGTGTAAGGACCGGAAAAATTCGCGGGTTCAATGACCTGCAGGATGAACTCCATAGTTCTACATACACTCGGTCAAATGTCACCCACTCATTGGCCGCTGTCTTGTGAGACGTCCCAACGTAGCAGCCTGTAATTCGATAAAGCTTTGGTTGGGTGTTTCTCATTGGCCCAGAGTCACCCAGGTGAGTTGTGAGCCAATAGCAGAGGCAGCACTGAGGTATAACTATTGGTATTTTAGCCTATCGCGAAATTAATTCGCGAATTTTTCCGGTCTCTAGTCATGTGTGTTGAGGTTCGTAGGTACGAGCCCAACTCCCCAGGCATGTCTGCTACAAAAATCCAACGGTTGGTACACAAATAATTTGGAGCCTCCAATAATCATGGCAAACTGTCTGTCTCACCAACTATCTGGGTGATTTAATTTTATTTTTATTACCACTAAGTATTTGAAGGCTCTGTTCGCTATTGCCTAATGCCTATTTGTATGTTGTATATGTATATATATGAGGTTGATAAACTCCCACACCGTTTGACCGATCATCATACAAAGTTGGCACATCGAAGGGATTTTTCCATGTAGAAGGTATTTATGCTGTCCATTTATTTTTTTAAACTCTTCACAATATAGTGCTGCAGCTCATCAACTTCTATACCATTAAACCAAGCACCATGGGTAAATTCATATTTATAACAGAGAAACATTGGTCATAGACATACAAACAGTGTGTTTGTGTTATTGCTCTATGTCCGCCACACGGTCATATAGTAAGGTTTGGCAACTTCCTATATTTATCTTTGGCGAGACCCGTCCGATTTGTGGCGCTTGTGGCTTCTAGCGAATCAACGGTGCTAAAAAACAGTTTAGTTTTGAACTTCGTCAATAGATGTCTTTGCCTTGAATTTTAAACGCGCTATCGTATGGTGTGTCCGTCACGTCTTAAAAAAGGGTTATCTAGGATTTAGGTATTCTTTTTTTAGGATGGATTTGTTTTATCTCTTTCTCTAACAATTGACTTTGCATGTGTTTTGAATTAAGCTTATATAGTTATTTATCTTTCCTCATAATCAATAATTTAATTATTGATTATATAAAAGTCATTGTTTTGCGATCCATTTTGCTTTAACTCACGGACAATATATCAACCTGGGTTCAGTCCGGGCTACGTTGGGTACTGAAATTAGTACGCTATAAGTATAATTCTCACTAGTGATGCCAAATTGTTTTATGTTTAAGTCGGAAAGGTGTAAACATACAGCAGGTGATACAGCAAACAATACTCTGGTAAGCTAATACACACAATACCGATAGTGAATGTTGAATAATAAAAATAAACATTTTTTTTTTAATTTGAGAAAATATAACAATAAACAGGTAGAGAATGGTCGAAATAAATTAAACACAGGATAGATGGGAGATTGAATGTACTGAATTAAATGGTACGTTATTCGTGAAAATGCGACTCTTTGCCACATAAACATATTAGTATATTAACGTAATAATACACATAGTACAATAGTATATATAAGTAAACTACGCCACATAATGAATAATAATAATTATTTAATCCTATTAGTACTTTTCAACTCTCTTAAATAAAAACATCTAGTTTATTATATCTGTTTCACGTACGTTCAGGTTAAGTAATGTTTCAATATCTGGAGATCCTAGGACACAACAGAATATTCACAGAAGTTCGAAATTCTTGTAGCAAATATTACAATGGAAATCAATTATTTTGACAATATCCTTTTTAAAAACACGTCACTATCAATAAATATGTACTGAACAATTTGCTCTTAGCTGGATTCTCAGGTCATATTTCAAAAACTTTATAAGTATCACTGCTTGCCGGGTTACCACAACTAAGTTCACTATCCAACGTCGTACTGCCACAGAAATTACGTTTTTTCATTAGTTAGTTATTTTTCTTCAAAATATAAATGTTATTTAGCCGGGGTTATCACACACAACCATGTTTCGCTTGCCGTAGGTATAAAATGTATATAACTGTCTGTAACAATGGCTGATTACAGCTTACCTCAGCTGCCGGTTTTAAACACTGAATTTAATATATTCGGGTAAATTATGGGACCATTCTGTGCTAGCTGTTACCATAGGCCTATATTTAGCTAACCCTAGGCCGTTGTGAATTCAACGAACACCTAGTTATATTTATTGTTGAGCTGGGTAGATCACAGCATCCCCGCTTCAGGGAAAGAAGGATCCCGGCTGGTTCGTTGCATTAAAAAAATATCAATTTTTAAACATTCATCGTTCAACCAACCAGATGACGCTCTGACGCTGCTCAACCATTCTTAGTTTTAAAACAGTAAACATTCCAAAAATTTCATGTTCATAAATAAGTATTATTGACTAACAACTTTCTTTTATATCACTAAAAATGCGTTAAACGATAGATTACACTACATATAAGGACTGGCGGGTTGACCCCCATCGCGTAGCAAATAGAGTAATATTAAAATAATATTGTATTCTGTCATAATAAATATCAACACAAATATTAATTAAACTATTAAAATTAAACATTTAAATATTATTTTATTTCCGGTCATCTCTGTTCACGTAGTGTTCTACAAATCTCCTGTAAATTTGTCACTGTGGCGCTCTTGTATTTTAAGTCATGAAACAAAATTTTTAACAGATATTTAATAAGTATCATTTAACAGCGGTAAAAAGTTACGCAGTTGTTCGTAATAATCATAACTTACGTGACGTTTGTATCTCAAATATAAGTACATATCTGCATGAAAATATTTGTGGTCATATTAATTATTCAAAGAAAATAAGGCCTTTAAAAAACAGTAACTACAAGAAAAAAACTAACCAGTCACGTGAAGATTAAAACACTAATTATTCCTGACTGATACATCACGCGAAGACGCACAGGAAGGCATATTTTGGTGCAGTGTGTACTCGTATTTATCATTTATTTTAACGACTGGCAAAGGAGTGCGGGTATAAAAAAAAATTGTCCTCTTCATTTTACTCTTCAATTTTGACATGGCCACTTTTTTCCTCTTCAAATTAAGTCCACCATTCAACCCCCTTTCTTTCCTTGCGCTTGCTGTCGCCTTTGGGGGTTGGTGCTTGTTTCCGAGACTCGTGTGCACCGGGTGGTTCGAAAAGTGGGAGGGATTCGAAAGGGGGAAGGGGGTTGTTTGAAAAAAAAATAGCGTGTGCTGTGGTCGTGGATTATAGATGAAGTAAGGAAGCTGACCGGAAGAAATGGGTAAAGGAAAGGGAGAGGGGGTAGGAATTACGTAGCAAGTGGAAACTCGGTGCGTTGCACGATGACCTGCAGGGTACGCTGCCTACCAATCAGGAACGCTCCCCCCCTCTATCCCCCCTCCTGATTCGCCCATTTCCCTCCGCCCCCCCCCTCAACAGCCCGCACTAAAGCGCCTCGCGGTGGGAACAAGCGACCAGAGTTCTTGCGTCCTTTCTTAAGGGGGACCCCGCCTCGTCGTGAGAGTCTTTGTGTCGGTGAGGCGCGACCATAAGTGCGACGCTCGCTTGTGCATCGAGTCTTGGTATCGCCTCTAAGCGCAACGCTCTGAAACCTCTGAACCGGCGCGCAGACTTCTCGTCGTGCATAGGGCAGCTATGAGAGTTGATACGTCGCCATAGCACTATATGACGGTGACATTAAGATGGAGGTGTATTGCAAACCCCTGTAGTGCTTTCAATAATATTGTAGCGGCAGTTTAATGACTCAAAATTATCCTGAAAACATTGTGTTTAGTCATTTTTACTCTTCTGAAAAAATTATGTTTTAAATAGAAATATGTAAATAGAACTACTCATCTGCCCTCAGCTATTCTTAAATTATTTTCATAAACATTCTTGACATTGATATCTTGAGCAGTTATCAAATTTTTTTCCCCTGAAGGTCGTCTTAGGAATGTGGGTTTTCAAGCCGGCATCCAACTATAGGTTTCTACTAAAACTTTCACACACTTTTATTGCTGAGTATTCCTTTGTATGTATGTATGTATATATATGTACAATGTAAATGGAACATAATATTCATGTAAAATTTGAGATATTTGTACATTTGTACAATTACATGAATATATTTAACACAATTTCTTGGACATTGCAATATGAATTGTTTTTCATGAAATTTTTAAAGAACGCAAATTAAGAAACAAAAATTAAAACATTATCCCACATAGAACAAGCCTGACTCAGCTGTGTCAAACAGATAAATCCAACGATGTATCTAAACAGGTATTATGGACAACACAACGGCGACAGCACAGACAAACACGATAAAACTTAAATATCAGGCAGCACAGGAATTACGTTAAAGGAATTTAGTCCATTTGACAACTGTTTTACTGTATAAAATCTACTGTGTTCGTCGGCGTCGTCTTCGTTGTGTTGTACATGATATCTGTTTATCTTCATCGTTGTGTTCGTATGCTTGCTGCGTTGTCCTGATTTTACTGTCTGCTTGCATTTACTGTTATTGTTGAAACTGTCTTGTCGTTGTTAGTTAGCCCACTGTGTTCGTCCGTGCTGTTATTTTTTTTTTCATGACTCAATTTTTCCACGGAATTGTTGTGCCGATATTTAAGTTTAAATGTGCTTGTCTGTGGTGTCGTCGTTCTTTTTGTCCATAGTAACGTTTTAGGTCCATCGTTGGGTTTATCTGTTTGAAATAACTAATTAAGGTTTGTTCTCTGTGGATTTATGTTTTCAATTTGATTTTTATTTGCGCTCTTGCATTTTTCTATGACGAACAGTGCCAAACTGATATAGCGTATATCCAAGAAATTATATTAAACTAGCTGCAGAACCCGGCTTTGCCCGGGTTGAAAACCGGGTGATATATTGTCCTCGAGTTACAGCAAAATGGATAGCGATATGTCCAGTGTGGTGGACATTAAGAAATGACACATAATTGCTGTTTGTGTATCTGTGACCTATGGTTTTCTGTTTAACCATGGCGATCGGTTGAAAGGTTTAGAAGTTGATGCGCTACAGCGCCATCTAGCGGCGAGTTACAAAAAAAATGGTTAGTATAAAAATCTTCTCCATGATAAAAACTCTTTCATGTGCCAACTTTCATGGCGATCGGTCAAACGGTGTAAGAGTTTATCAACGCCATACATGCCAACATACTATTATATATATTCATATATTTCGAAATTTTGGGGCTTTCACTTTTGCGGAAAGTGGATGTTCAGGACCTCGAATGGTTTGGAACACTCCATCTCGAAAGAGATATAAAGGAATATAAGAATGTAGGCATTTACTGTACTGCTATCTACCATAATAACAATATTGACAAATAGAAAGCTTATTACCTACCTATGAATAATTATCTAAATAAATTAATAAATAACTGCATGTTTAAGAATTTACGTACATACATAATATTAAACTTCAAACTATACACACCAAAAAAAAAATAAGGATGTTTGTGAAACTATTTTTTATTTGTCACAATGTTAAAAACATTTGTAGGATTTGTTTATATGTAAAAATGTGGTGGCAATATTCCGCTTATCCAAAGGAGTATAGAAATTAATAGAGATATCACTCCTTGTACACACCACTAATCTTTGAATTAAGTAAAAAAAAAAAAAAACATAGTCCAAAATGAAACAAAAGGTATAAATAACAACTAATTATACAAAAAAATTTATACAACTGGAATAACAATGTAAACATCCGCCTGAAATTTAATAGAAGTAGGTAGGTAAGAATATATATATATATATACATAACAAATAAAATGAAATTAAAACATACATGAATAAAATTATCTCCTACTCAACCAAACATAATGTTTAATATGAAATAAAGGAATATGGCAATTACATGTAACTATTCTAATTAATAAAAAAATCAACTTTCCTGAAATAGTAAAATTCAAATTTTTCAACAATATATTACATAATTGATAAATATATCTGGTCTTCGGTCTCAGCAGCCCTAAGACTCTTGACGCTCAGCTAATAAATTATAAACACTAAACCAAACTCCTTGCAAATAAGTAGGTACTGTAAAAAAAAACAATATTGACAAATAGAATGAATAAATTTCGAAGAAATGTATAAGTTTAAGAATTTATGTACCTACATAATATTAAACTTTAAACTATCCACACAATAAAAACCTAAGAATGTTAGTGATACTAATTTTTTTTATTTGTCATAATACCTAAAATATGTATGTTTCCAAAATGAAACAAAGAATAAATAATGAATAATTTGACAAAAAAAATTGTACAACTCGAATGACATTGAAAACATACACGTGAAATTTAAAAGAATTATGAGTGCCCTAGGTAGGGAGAAAAAATATATAAAGAAATTAAATAAAAAAATAGGTGCGTGTACTTAGGTACGCGCATGAGAAGTTATACTTCTCTGGCATCATTAAAAAATAGTTTTTAATTGCATGCAAAAATATTGCGTGGAGTCCCTCCGCGTGGAAGAAGTGAAACTTCGTAATGTGGAAATGAAAATAGGAAGGGGTAGAAATTGATTTTTAGTGAAATCATATTGTATCAAATCAAACTAAAAAAATAAAGGAAATAAATTTGTAACGATTCATAAATTGATCTTCAGAGAGAGAGAGACACCTATTAAATGTCTATAAAACTAACTTTTTTATGAGAGCAGATTTTCATGAAATAAATTATGAAATCATTCAACGATAAAAGCTGTTTATTTAAGTAAGCGGACGGGTTCGCCCCAAGGAGAAAATTGACGCGGCGAGACCTCGTGGACATAGAGAAATGACACACACTCACTATTTATGTGTCTGTGAAACATGATTTTTTTCTGCAATTTAAATTGTAATATACAAAACGGTATTGAAAATTGAAACATATATGGCGACACTACAAACTGTCAAGATCTTTATTTTTTTCTTACTCTCTAATTAGTTCCTTACAATAGCATAACGTAACGTAATGGCTTGAAAGCTATTGCTCGGCAGACATAGAGGAATGACACTAACAGTTTGTATATCTATGACACACATTACATAAAATTAAGATATATTTTTTTAACCCGTTTAAAATTTATTTTTTTAGACAAAAGATAGCCTATGTCCATCCCCAGGATATAATCTATCTCCTTGCCAAATTTAATTACGATCCGTTCAGCCGTTCAGTCGGGAAAGGGTAACAAACAGACAGACAGACAGAGATACTTTCGCATTTATAATATTAGTAAGGATAAATATTCCCTATTGCATGAATAATCTCTAAAGTACGTACATGAAAACAACTATATCATTACAAAAAATTGTTCGCAGTAAAACTAAATATGGATTCTTACCAGGGCTTTTATGCTTTGTGTTATCCCAGTACTTCCAACAGTTAATGTTTTTTGTAACCTTTTCCCTGAACAGCTTTCCTGTATTAAATGCTTATACTAATAAGCATAATAAAACAAATACAGTCAAATTATTTTATATTGGATATTCTTTTCCTTGATTTATAAAAAAATACATGCTGAAATGTAGCATGAATTATAATATAAAATTATGCTCCAATTTTGGTACCTACGAAATATTCAGTATTATCTCGAAAAAACACATTTTATATGTGCATAAATAACCACAGCCATACGTTGTAAAAAATTAGAATATTTTTCTTGTAGTATTAAAAACTATTTATAAGCAACTGGTTTCCAAGGGAATCTTTTATAAAATAGTATGAAATAGTTTGAACATATTCATATCTCCTCCTCTATTCACATGCCTTTAAGGATGCAGTCCGAGGTGGCAAACCAGTATTACTGCAGACACTATTTTGTAGAAGTACAGTTGTTTATACAATATATATATATATATATATATATATATATATATGAACGCAAATGGGTCGATTGGCGACAGATTAAAAAATGTGCCGAACTGTATAGTGTCGGATTAAAACCCTTTTATTTATTTGTATATGTTGTGAAATTCTGTTGTTAGTTGAAGTGACTCTATCAATTGGTTAGCCAAACAAACCATATACGGTATTTTTTATTTAAATGGAACATAAATTTTTATGAGAAATTACAGATATTTGTACATTTAAACATTTACGTGAAAACAACTTTATCACTACAAAAATGTGTTCGCAGTAGTAATACTGATTTCATTATCTTACCCGGTAGTTTATGCTTTGTGTTATCCCAGTACATCCAATAGTTAAGTTATTTCAAACCATTCCCTCAAGAGCTTTTTCAGTATTAACTGCGTACATTAATAAGCATAGTAAAACAAAATAAATTTAAAGTATTGAATATTCGGCTGTCTTATTAAACGACCAAAAAAGTATAATTGACAAATAAGTCATTAAAAATAAATTATGCGCCAATTTGAAGTGCTCAGTGTTCACCCGAAAAAAATTTCATTATCGCAAAAATAATAATAGCAATGTGTTGTTACCATATATTTATTGTAGTTTTAAAACTAGTAATTGGTAACTGATTTCCAAAAAAAAATGTTTTGTAAAGGTATAGTATTTTTTTTTCTCTGTGTAGCTGTACAATGGCTGATTCTAGCAGTTGGTTAATGGCTTAAAAGGTACTCTGTAGGAAGTATCGTTATAATCACATCAGGAAGTGATTATTTCTATATAAAGACGTTAATAATAAATCTTTAAGAAATTAGCGTATAGATATTTTTAACCAAATCCCTGCCATTTTATTACCATACTATCCCCACTCCCAGTATTATATGTTGCGCTAGACGTGGGTTTTAAAACCATTATTTATTTTATTCCAGCTTTACCTAATTAAATTTCAGCTTTTGTTTTCAATACACCCTCTTCCAGGTATTAAATGCCTTATTTACAGCAAAATTGTGCTTACAATAAAATGTTTCTTTTTTTTTTTACTGCAAATTGTTTTCACCATAATATATTTTGAATGGTCCGTAATAAGACGACAATTTTTTTTGTGATTGCTACAAACTTTCTTTTGTTTCAGTCTACGTTTAGTTGGCAGCGAGTTCATTATAAATGGGTGAACTCAATCGCACAGTTCAAAGAAAAAAAACCGCACATGGTCTTAACGTGAAGTAGGTACAATTCCAGCAAATGCCTGGATTGATTTCGGGAGACCATGGGAAGCTGTTATCAAGATGGTCGGTCTGGGTATTCGAACACGTGTTCTCTGTACTCGTTCTATGGGCACACACTGAAACAAATTCGTGTTATTTCAAACAGTTTCACACAAAAGTATATGCTACCAGTCTCCACTGATGCTGGTGTGATTTTATACCTACATGTGTTTGTTCCTCAAGAAAACATACAATCACAGGTGAATTAGTACAACTTCCTAGCAATTGGTACGTTTTTTTCCCCTTTGTAATATTTAAATTTATACTTGCGATGTGTGTATGTGTAATTTTAAACAAATGCCAGCCTAATTTTATTACAATATGTATAGTAAATTCACAACAATCGTACTTCTTCCAAAAAAAATATTTTTATTTTTGTAGATTATTCTTACAAATTCACGTTGTGTGTTAAAATCAATTTTTAATTTTATCGCTATTGAATAACCATATAAAATCATTACGTAACCTTTATCACATTAAGTGAAAAGACGGAGTATTGAACCAACGAAGTTTTTCATATGTCTTGATTTCTGGACCATCGTGCAGTTGTTATAGTAATATCACTTGCTAAATGACGAGTTGAACTAGTGTTAAATGATCAATAATGTTAATTAAATGAGTTTTGAATAACATGCATCTGTATTTTTCATTTAATTAGTCGTTCATTTACTATGATAAATATCATGCACTATTACAGTGACGAAAGTGTGTATATACAACTACACTGCACTGATTATATTTAACACTTGTTTTATGTGCTATTTAACATATAAGTACATCCAGATGAATGGTTTAAAACGTAAGTTATTAAACTAAAAGATGTGCATTCAAGTATTCCAACTAATGCCTATAGCACAGTTTCGTTTTCAAGAAACATTTCAGTGAAATTACACAAAATGTACATGATTTCACAAATCACGGGATAAAAAAGTAAAATTACTGAACATTTAGATATATAATTTTGCAAAAAAAATGTTTTGCAGAGTACAATTACCACTGTACCTACAGAGAAAATTGCTGGGAAGGAATTGGCTGAGGCGTTTTCCTTAAAGTCATTTAAAAAAAACAGGACAAATTAGCGCCGTGTCATTCTGTCAAGTTCATCCGTTGCAACTGCTTAAAAAACTCAAGTTAGCTTTGCCCCAGACAAACAGGTTTTAATGTTCGAACTAATTACGCGTTTCCCAATGCCATAAACCAGTCCAATGTCCATGACATTTACCGCTGTTTTCTTGCGTAAGCAGTCCGTGGCGTGTGTGATTAATTACACGGTAATTATTTATGCGTGCAGTATAATCTCGCGCGTGCTAAGCAAAATTAATAAATCCTTTCTGTAAAAAATATATAACCACAGGCTTTGTTTATGATTAATTCTTAGCGTTGCAAAACACATCTCGCAATGGGCACATAATATAGCGTGTTTATATATATATATATATATATATATATATATATATATATATATATATACACACACAAAAACCCATAGACACTCATTACCGACGCAAAGACTGCATGCCTGTTCGCTGCCTAGTGCATAGAGGCGAAAATACGCGTGATGCGTGACCCAGTGTCGCCCTTAGCGCCCGAGCGCTCGTTAAGCTCATGAACCCGCCTTAATAACATTGAGTTAATAAACTTATTACAAGTATCAGTTTTTTTTACAAATAACATCCTCAGCAATGATCAATTTATACTGCTTAACAATAATGACGCAATTCACAAATTTGAGTGGTTGGACACACACACACACACACACCTACACACACCCACACTTACACACACACACACACATATTAAACCTTACTAATCAAAAAATCTTAACAAACAATAAAACTTTACTAACCAAAAAGCCTTGGTATAATTATTGATCAAAATGAATATTCGCAAAATGAAATTAAATTCGCTTTAACCAAATTTATTCTCAAAATCCGCTACCTTTTTTTTACAAAAACATTTTTTTTAATATAATAGATTCCACACAACTGAATTAAATGAATTACAGTTATGCATGCAGCAGCGAACTTACCTTGAAAACATCACAATATAGAAATCCTTAAACAAATTCCTCGAAACATCGTTAAAACACATTTGAATGCATTTGTGGTTATATCTAAGCCTGCAAAGTTAAATTGGTTTAATAGAATGGCTGATCAAAATGTATGTTTTCAAATTTTAATTAAATTCGCTTTAACAAAATATATTCTTAAAATCCACTACCATTTTTATGAAGAAAAAAAGAAAGAATTTAAATGTAATAGATTTCACACAACCAAACGGAATGAATAACAGATATTTTTACACTATTTCCACAAATAGTTACCAATGAAATATTCACAATTTATATCAAACTTCGCTAAGCGGACGGGTCTCGCCAAGGAGAATAATAAGAAGTTGATAAATCAATGGCGGCCAAGGAGAAATGACACAAACACGCCAAAAATCAACCAGCGGCTAGTTTGGTTTTCTAATAAAGTGCTTGTTAATATATTTTAAACAATTTCTTATTTCTGGATAAAATGTACCCTATGTCCTTTTCTGTACCCCTGACACCGTGTATGCAAAATTTCATAATGATCGGTTCTGTAGTTAAGGCGCAAAGCGTAACCAAAAAAACAACAAACTAATTTTGGGTTTTTCCTAATTTTTCCCCCTAAAACACCCCTGTATTAAGGCGAACAAAACAAAACAAAAATTATTGAAATCGGTCCAGCCGTTTTCGAGTTTTAGCCAGATTAACGCACGGCGATTAATTTTTATATATAAGATTAATAATTATTGATTGATCAATAATTATTTATATCATGAACATTTATTTTTATGATATTAATAATTTTGTCAATTCATGTTTATTTTTAAAATTGTCTTCTTTCTCTATCTCTCTCCGTTTTACCCCTTACGTTATACTTACGAGTCGAGGTTTGAATTGCCAAATAAGTTTCACTTGTATCACGTGTACTGAGTTACACGTGCTTTTTTTTTTTAACTTTGGTAATCTAATAAAATCACAAAAAAAAACCATTAATGTTTTTTCTAAGTCATCAGAAATAGCTGTTTAAAGGTTCATTATTTATTTATATTTTTAATTTAGCATTTGGATGGGAGATATTATAAGCTACAAAAAAAATCATCCTACTCCCCCTTGCCCAAAGTCCGCCACGGTTTTAAACTCCTTGTTCTGCAGACAATATCATTTACAAAAATGTTCATATCTAAAAACGTCCATGAAAGCACCTGTTCCCGCTACCCACAATGTAAGTCTGCAACGAAACCATAAAACGAAACCTATATAGGAAGGCGCTCTGGTTCTTCAATACTATTCTACTCTTCATCAGGCATTTTAAAGTAAATATTGAGCGATTCTTAAAGGACGCGTTAAAATGTTTCGAGGAACTACGTGAACACGCCTGAAGTTGGATATTTGTATGTACTTGTCGTTAGGAGTAACATCACGAGGGTTATCTGGAAGTGCAAGGAAACGAACCTATGTCCTTCTCCCGTACTTCCAAGCTAAAATAACTTGCCAGTTTGAAAAGTATTATGCAGGTTATGCCTGAAAGAACACTTACGTAGATTAAAAAAATTGGTTGTTAGTAAAGTCGGTTTATGGACGATAGTTTAACGTGACAACGTCATAACAAAACATTAATGAAATGATTGCATACTTTTATGAATAAAATTGAATCATTTTTATTGAATTATCACTATTTTGTATGGATACAAAGGAGTGAAATGAAATCTACAATTTAATTGATAAATTTACTTTTATTTGCACTCATTAATTCAAATATGTTTATTACTTTCACGAAGAGATTATTTTAACTATAACTTTTATACATGTTTGCTATTTAACTTCTTCCAATCTGTGTTATTCTGTTAAGGATAGGACGATGAAAGGAAAAGTAGGAATAGAATGGGAGTGTTTCAAGTTTAATGTGCCTCGAAAAAGTCAAATCGATGGTTGTTCCAATCGAGTGGAAGAGAGATAGATGCGGCGCAAGCGTACAATGAGCGTAACGAGACTAAGCGTAACGGGACAATGCGCATAACGGGACTATGAGTCATCCTTTTTCGTGCGTGCAGCCGGCGTTCATCGATTTATTAGACGTTATTACGTCAACAAAGCTTTCTAAATGATCTTCACTCAATATATTCTGGGACTAACAAATCAGACGAAAAAAAAGTTCAAGAATTGTATAGAAATTATCAGCGAATACGTTCACGTGTAGGTATATTACCGATTATAACTTAAAGAAACAAATGGTAGAACCTGAAATAAGGTTGCCATAAAGTAACGTGTCATTGACAAAGTGTAGGAACTTATCTTTCTGCTGTCATCATTTGTGGGTTTTTTTTTCGTCCTCTTAGTCCATTTTTCTTTGTTTTTCTTTGTTTGTTGACCATATTTCTGTTATGGAAGATTATGTGGTGTTTATATTCTGTTGACAAGAGCAATTTTTTGCTCAATTTGTGTTTTTTGTCTTTTGGGTATTTTTTATTTTTATTCTACAGAAAAAGTGCTTAGCAATGTCGTATGTCCAAAAGCTTACATCAAGTGTAGGAACTTATTAAATCATCAAACTTTTTCTTTGAAATGAATCTTCTATAATGTCAATAACCTGTTTATCTGGCAAATAGAAACAATTTTTAGAGGCAAAAAAACTCAACAATCTGAACTGCTCTAGTACACCACAAGCAGAAGCGTACGCAGAATTTCATTTTTTCTGTAAGGGGGTGGGGGGGGGGGGGGTTAATTAATCCACTCCGCCCACTGTTTGGTTTGAAATTTATTCATCTTATTAAAAACAACTTTGCACGATATTTGTTTCAATTTATTTCCATTTTTTTAAACAGTTTTCCCGGTGGTTGCTTAAAAATTATTTCAGTTATTTGAATCACTTAGCTCGCTGTCTGCTTTCGAATTCCTTCTTTTTTTTTGAACCACTTTACACGCTGTTTGTTTTCAAAATTCATTCTCTTTTTTTAACCAGTTTACCCGCAGTTTGTTTTAAAATACTTTCCGTTTTTTGAAACAGTTTTCCTGCTGTTTTCTTTAAAATTATTTCCATTATTTGTTATTTGAACCCCTTTACTTGCTGTTTGCCTTAAAATTCCATCTAATTTTGAAAACTTTTGCCTAATGTTTACTTGCATTTTTTTTTTTTTTTTTTTACAATTTTCAACCCTTTGTCCACGGTTTGTTATTAAATTATTTCCATTAATTTGTTGGCGTGAATGATGGATAATTTATGATTTGGGAGGAAAGGGGTCAACCCCCCCCCCTTCCCGACGAACACAAGGGCAAGAGAAGTGCGTGGCGTCTCAAGGACGTAGCTTCGTCTGTGACCCCGGAGTCGGCCCTCGCAAACACGCCCCTCGCCTCGAGGGCCGAGCTCGCTGATTGGCGGGTTGGACCCTGAATGTTGGCGTTATCGCGGTTCTCCCATTTCTCCCACCAATTAATTCAACCACTGCTGAATCGCACGGCTCAACCTCTCATATGTAGGGACCGGAAAAATTCGCGGGTTCAATGACCTCTAGGATGAACTCCATAGTTCTACGTACACTCGGTCAAATGCCACCCACTCATTGGCTGCTGTCTTGTGAGACGTTCCAGCGTAGCAGCCTGTGATTCGATAAAGCTTTGGTTGGGTGTTTCTCATTGGCCCAGAGTCACCCAGGTGAGTTTGAACCAATAGCAGAGGCAGCACTGAGGTATAACGATTTGTATTTTAGCCTATCGCGAAATGAATTCGCGAATTTTTCCGGTCTTTACATCAGTCTCTATTGACGTGACGAAGTCTTATTTCTGATCAAATTTTTTTAGTGACAAATAATTTGGAGTGCGAAAATTTCACCGACGTTTCGTTCGACCTTGAAATCGCACGTATCAGGGTAGCAGTTACCTACAGTATGTATGTAGGTGCTGTCCTGATGATGGTGACCGCAAGTTCAACCAAAACATCACCAAATCTTCGCCTTTGACGCGGCTACAAACCAGAAACCAAGCAACTCAAGACAATGACCTTGAAAGCATGCCAGCTTATTAAGTAAATACTTTCTAAATACATCTTCATTTTAGCTATAGCTCATTTTTACATATGTTCTGTACGATTTGCATTAAGTCTCATTATTTCAAGAAACGGTTTTTGCCGTTATCACTGTTACAAGACCGGCTAAATATTTTTAATGAGACTTTTGTGATTATGACTTTTTTCTTGTTGTAATTAATCAAACGCTGCCTCTTATAAATCTAATGAAATTTAAAATATCCCTTTCAGCACAGCCTACAGGCGTAGGTAGATTTCGAAGTACTTATTCATTCTGGAAATATTTTGAAAATTTCTATAAATTCCTGGAACATTTCAAGAACATATCATCCTATATGTTCGCCAATATTTAAAAAAAGATCGATTTAATATTTTCTAATATTCCATGCTGCGAAAATATTTTGATTATTTTTAACTTAATGCATACAGCATTGAATGCATTAACGAATTTCATATTATGCCTATTAAGGCAGCAATGCAATTATTTTTGACAACAAAACTATTTATGTGGTAGGGCCTTATATAAAAAAATTTTTGGACAAAGGTTTAAGGTAACATTAAGATGGTTACTAATTAATTCCAAAAAATTTGATACTACAAAAGTTTTAATGTGTTTTTTTTTAAATTTCAACCCCAATTTTTACGATAGTTGTTCGTTTATTCAAAAATGGTTTCAGTCAAAGGTTTTAGATAAAGTTTAGATGTTTTAAAATGAATTATAATGGTTTTGGTAGTATATCTATTATAATAAGGTTATACATTTTTTTTCTTTCTACCCTTATTATTTACACCCCTTGTAGTAATAATTTGAGACATAAAATTTTCTTAAGACAAAAGTTAACAATAATCAAAAAAGTTGAAAATTAAAAAAAATATTTCAATGGAGTATTAGGTAGGGAAGTTTTATTTATTTTCTTATTTCAATCCTTGGTTTTTTCAACCCCTTGCTGTAATGGTTTATATTATCAAAAATTGTTTCAGACAAAAGTTTTAGGTAAAAATTATATGATTTACAAACAATTTGAACGGATTTGATAGTGTACCTACCTACTAAGGGAGTTATTATTTTATTTAATTATACCCTTCATTTCTTCAACCCCTTGTAGCAATGGTTCGTCTAATCAAAAATTGTTTCAGACAAAAGTTTTAGATTAAAATATATAATATTTACAAATTATTTCAACGAATTTGATGCTGTTTCTGCGTAGGGAGTTAAGAATTTTTTTTTGTAATTCATCTCCTGTTTATTCCACCCCTTGCAGTAATGGTTGGTCGTATAAAAAATTATTTTAGACCAAAGTTATGGATAATAATTTAAGGTTTTGTAACAAAACAGAACGTATTCAATAGTGTACATGAGATTTATGAATTAAAAACATTTTTTTCAAACCCAGCAAAAAAATTGTCTTATCAAAAATTGTTTCAGACAGAAGTTTGAGATAAAAATAGTAAGATTTACAAATAATTTGGACGGATTTAATAATTATTCACCTAAGGGAGTTATGATTTGTTTATTCTCTTTTAATTCTATTTTGATTCTATTTTGATTCTATTTTAATTATATTCTTATTTCAACCTATTTCAGCAATTGTTTGTCGAATAAAAAAATATTTTGACAAAAGTTATATATAATAATTATAAGAGTATTAAACATTCTGTACGAATTCGATGTTGTACCTTCGTAGGGAGTTGTGAATTTCTTTGTTCTCCAAACATTGTTTTTCAACCCCTTGCAGTTATTGTTGGTCGTATAAAAACTGTATTTAGATAACATATTTTGTTATTACACATATTAGTTATAATACGTTTAAACGGATGTGGTATTTTCAATATTATGGGAGGTACAGCGTTTTGCTTTTTTTCAAATAACCTTCCCCATTTCTTCCCCTTTGGTCGGTTATTGCCCATTAAAGAACTTGACCGAGATTTTCCAATACTTAATTTTATGTATCAATTTGGAAGTGATTTGTGAAAAGTTGCGGCAGTTACAACATTCTGATATCCTTACAAATATTATAAATGCAAAAGTAACTCTTGTCTGTCTGTCTGTCTGCCGCCCTTTCACGCCAAAAATACTGAACCGATTTAAATGAAATTTGGTACACAGATAGTCTAAAGCCTGGGAAAGGACATGGGAAACTTTTTAATGTTAAAAATGGGTTGTAAGGGGTTGAAAGGTGGGATGAAAAGTTTTATGGAAGTATCGTCATTTTTAGAGCTAAAAGCTTGAAACTTATTTTTTAGGCTGTTGATTCGATATAAATAAATATGACATTCAAAGTTTGTAAAAGTTTTACCCTCAAGGGTGTAAAATAACAATAGGGAATAGGGGTTGAAATTTTGTATGGAAATATGTAAGGTTTATGTGAATGTTTTATAAGTTTGCGACAAGAGACAAAATATTAGAGCTATTCTGATGTAACATGTACGGAGTCATTACAAAATGTAAAACAGAAAACTTAGTTTATAAAAATGTACTTGAATAAACTCATATTAATACTTTTAACCTTATCTACTTACATACTTAAATAACTTAATTAGCGTTTGCAGTGAAACACTGCAAATAGCTCATTAAAGTATTTATACGTATGTGTCTTATTTGTAAAATAATTAGCCTTAATAATTAAAAATGCTACCCAAAGACACTATTCCACGCGGGCGAAGTCGCGGGCACAGCTAGTATATATATATAAAATTTTGATTTGGCGAATGTTTTGGGGTCTATGAAACAGGAAACAAAAATCTATATAAAAATTATCGGTAGGTCACATCATGGTAATGGCTACAATAGGTAGTATTTTTTTGAAAAAATCTACCTAAAAGCGTGGAAAAATATTTTTAAAATATTAAGTATTTTAGTAGTGTATTTTTGGCGTAGCTCAAGTTAGAGAAACATCACAGATGCTGAAGCAACAGTCAAACAACACAGACTTTTTCATTAGCATGAATCCTTACTAATATTATAAATGCGAAAGTAACTCTGTCTGTCTGTCTGTCTGTTTGTCTGTTTGTTTGTTACCTTTTCCCGGCCGAACGGCTGGACGGATCGTAATGAAATTTGGCAAGGAGATAGATTATATCCTGGGGATGGACATAGGCTATATTTGTCTAAAAAAAAAAATTTTAAACGGGTTAAAAAATATATCTTAATTTTATGTCATGTGTGTCATAGATATATAAACTGTTAGTGTCATTCCTCTATGTCTGCCGAGCAATAGCTTTCAAGCCATTACGTTACGTTTTGCTATTGAAAGGAACTAAGTAGAGAGTAAGAAAAAAATAACGATCTTGACAGTTTGTAGTGTCGCCATATTTGTTTTAATTTTCAATACCGTTTTAGTATATTACAATTTAAATTGCAGAAACAAATCTTATTTCATAGACACATAAATAGTGAGTGTGTGTCATTTCTCTATGTCCACGAGGTCTCGCCGCGTCAATTTTCTCCTTGGGGTGAACCCGTCCGCTTAATTAAATGAACAGCTTTTATCGTTGAATGATGTCATGATTTATTTCATGAAAATCTGCTCTCATAAAAAAGTTATTTTTATAGACATTCAATAGGTCTCTCTCTCTCTCTCTCTCTCTGAAAACCAATCTATGAATCGTTACAAATTTATTTCCTTAGTTTTTTTAGTTTGATTTAATACAATATGATTTCACTAAAAATCAATTTCTACCCCTTCCTATTTTCATTTCCACATTACGAAGTTTCACTTCTTCCACGCGGAGGGACTCCACGCAATATTTTTTCATGCAATTAAATCTATCTTTTAATGATGCCAAAAGAGTATAACTTCTCATGCGCGTACCTAAGTACACGAACCCATTTTTTAAATTTAATTTCTTCTTATATATTTTCTCCCTACCTAGGGCACTCATACCTAATTCTTTTAAATTTCACGTGTATGTTTTCAATGTCATTCGAGTTGTACAATTTTTTTTTTGTCAAATTGGTCATTATTTATACTTTGTTTCATTTTGGAAACATACATATTTCAAGTATTATGAAAAATAAAAAAAAATTAGTTTCACTAACATTCTTAGGTTTTTATTGTGTGGATAGTTTCAAGTTTAATATTATGTAGGTAGGCCTACATAAATTCTTAAACTTATAAATTTCTTCGAAATTTATTCATATGTTGGTAGGGCCTACTAAAATTTTCTATTTGTCAATATTGTAATTTTTTTACAGTACCTACTTATCAAGGAGTTTGGTTTAGTGTTTATAATTTATCTGCTGAGCTTCAAGACTCTTAGGGCTGCCGAGACCAAAGACCAGAAATATTGATCAGTTATGTAATATATTGTTGAAAAATTTGAATTTTACTATTTCAGGAAAGTTGATTTTTTTTATTAATTAGAATAGTTACGTGTAATTGCCATCTTCCTTTATTTCATATTAAACATTATGTTTGGTTGAGTGTGAGATAATTTTATTTATGTATGTTTTAATTTCATTTAATTTTTTATATATATATATATTCTTACCTACCTACTTATATTAAATTTCAGGTGGATGTTAACATTGTCATTCCAGTTGTATAAAAATTTTTGTCAAATAAGTTGTTATTTATACTTTTTGTTTCATTTTGGACTTGGTTTTTTTTTTTTTTTTACTTAATTCAAAGTTTTGTGGTGTGTACAGGGAGTGATATCTATATTGATTTCTATACTCCTTTGGATAAGCGGAATATTGGCATTACAGTTTTACATATAAACAAATCCTACAAATGTTTTAAACATTATGACAAATAAAAAATAGTTTCAAAAACATCCTTAGTTTTTTATCGTGTGTATAGTTTGAAGTTTAATATTATGTATGTACGTAAATTCTTAAACATACAGTTATTTATTAATTTATTTAGATAATTATTCATAGGTAGGTAATAAGCTTTCTAATTGTCAATATGGTTATTATGGTAGATAGGAGTACAGTAAATGCCTACATTCTTATATTCCTTTATATCTCTTTCGATTTGGAGTGTTTCCGAGCCATTCGGGGTCCTCAACACTTAAATCGTGCTTAACGAGCCCGCCTAATCGTGTCTATTTGTGTAAGCGAGGCGGGATGATATGTGCAAAGCTCTCTGGCTTACTAGCGTGAGGTGCCGAGGTGGCGACCGCCATCTTGGATTTTTACTTCACTGTGTCCGTCTTGGATGACCTTGACCTTTGACTATGACCATAACCTTGACCTTTAAAATTTGCACAATTTTGCCCTTAATTACCCTAAATTACCCTAAATTTGCCCAAAATTCGCCAAAACCCGCAAAATTTTTAATTTTTTTTGGGGGGGGGGGGGGGGGGGGGGGGGGGGAAATCCCTCAAAAAATTTCTCTACTTCGAGGGAAAAATTTTCATTGGAAAAATTCCATTATCTAGCTAATGTTCAGCATGCGTAGCAATGCCTCGTTTAGTTTTGTTTTGTAATTTGTTTGAATTAGGTACACATATACAAAGCATATCTCTATATTTCTAAATATTTATATTTCTCTCTTTATCTCTCTATCTACATATATACATCTATATATCTCACTATCTCTTATCTCTCTCCTCTATATACCAATTTCTATACCTCTCTATATATGCCACTATATAGCTCTATATATCTCCGTTTTATTCTCTATACTTCGCTCTATCTCGCTCTATCTCTCTCTATCGTTGGGTTCGTCCGTTTGTCACTGTATTGTCTAAGGTTGTTGTTTGACTGTATTTTCTTTTCCTGCTACTAATGTCTCGTCGTTGTTGACCCACTGTTTTCGTCTGTGCTGTGATTTTTTTTTCTGAATCCTTCCATGGAATTCTATGTGCTGTCTCATCATTTAACATTTGGCATAGGTTTATTTTGGTTTGTTTTAGCTGTGTGTTTGTGTTTTCATCTTTCATGCCTATTCTTGTGGTTTATGACATACAGCGAACTGGTACGTGGTTTTTTCGTCAAACATAGAGAAACTGTGAGATTTGAGTGGTAACTATATAAAAATATGGCGGAGAAATGAAGTTAAAGGAGTAATGCAAAGTCCTTGGGTGCTTTCAAGCATATTTACCGGGCGTTTCACGTGTAAAAAAATATTTTGAAAACACGTGTTTAATCATTTTCATTCTACTAAAAATACAGTTAAAAAACGAAACATGGAAACAGGACTACTCATCCGCCTCAAGTATTTTAAAATAATTTTAGTAAACAGGCACGACTCGGATATATCGAGCTATTTTCAAATTTTGTGGCTTCTTCTTAAGCTCTGCATTCTTTATGTACCCTAGTTTTTTTACTGTTTATAGAATTAAAATTATAAGTATAGCGTGAACGTTTAAAAAATTACCCTTCGAATATCAACACGTGGGCACGTTTTATTTCCAATTTTCTAGGCAGATGGGTATAAAAACAAATTAACAAATTGCAAACGTTTTTTTAAAGAAAAACCTGAATATATATTTTTTTATGTTTAATCATCAAAATCATGATTCACAATGTGATCTAAAATAGTTTTATTTTTGCTCCCGTGAGATTTTCTTCACTTGAGCATGTCAAGTCAATGATATCAAATAAAAATTACATATTCAGGCCAAATACTTATTTAAAAAAATTTTACTAACCCAAAACACAAAACAAGCACTCAACTCTAGCAGATAGTTATATTTACTCTTTTCAGTTAAATAACATTGTTTGCCCAGTAGAGAGGCTTAACCGCATATACAAAAAAAAAGAATTAACCATTGACCCGAGTTACGAGTAGGGCAGAATATTTATAGCCAACACAAATAATATAATTTAATTTCGTTTCATTTTTATTGCTTCTTTGTAGTAAAAAATATGAGAATTTCATATTCAAGAAGAAATATATAGTAAAATATATAATACACTTTGAATTATAACAACCTATACATTTCTTTTATTATTATAGGTTTTTAACACAAGAAGTCAAAAAAATCATCTATGAAATAAATAGTTTCCCTACCAAAATATATCTCTATAAAGAAAAATGTCCCACGTACCAGGTACTTGGTAAAATACGATCTTGGAAAGCAAACCATATTATTCATATTTTATGTAAGGCTCAGACGAGTTAGTATTTAGAATCAGACTCTAGGTACAAGACTGGGAAAATAATCTGTGTTTGGGGATCTTACATCTAAATACACAATAAAAAAGTTTTTCGTTGTGAGCTTAAGGTTTTTTCTTAAGCTAAAATGGCCACAAAGTGAAAAAATGGCTTAAACAAGAGAATAGGTACATAAAAAGGAACATAACTAGCTCGAATTACAAGCAGAAAATACATCTGAGCAAGAAAAAATTATCTTATACAATGTAATTTTTTTTGTAAATGGTACAGAAATATCTATGCAAAAACAGATATTTGAAAAAATTTTCAAAATAGTGTTTTCAGTCACTTCAAGTTTGTTCCCATAAAAAAGTTTAAATTAGATAGTAAGTGAATGGACGAGGTCATCTCTGCTACTTAAAGGATCTGAGTTGTTTGTAAATGGAACTGAACGAAAGGATGCAAGGTATGTGAACAGCAATACGAAAAAATTGCTTATTCCAACCTAAATATACATTATTCCATAGAAAATTTGTACATAAATATATCTATGACAGTATATACGGAATCCTACAGAACAGTTCATGCTGATATGAACTTGAAATTCTTGTCATATATGTTTCACAACAAATTTTTCGTAATAATGTCAATAAAAGACTTCTTTTTTGTGTCACAGTATGATTAAGCGTAAACTATAAGTTATTAAAAAAATATCAACAGCCTAAAAATTAAATATGCGAACACGAGAAAGTGCAATGTTCACCAATTACAACACTTGTATCACTGCGTCAAAATTATGTTATGTTATTACAGGTCCTATTTTATTGTCCTTATTTAAACACCACAGAAAAAAAAACAAATGTGATTTTGGTTGTAATTATTGCAAAAAGTATGCGATGCAAGTTGTTCCTATATATACTAGCTGCAGTACCCGGCTTTGCCCGGGCTGAACACCGGGTGATATATTGTCCGCGAGTTACAGCAAAATGAATAGCCATATTTCCAGTGTGGTGGACATTAAGAAATGACACACAATTACTGTTTGTGTATCTGTGACCTATGGTTATCTGTTTACCCATGGCGATCGGTTGAAAGGTTTAGAAGTTGATGCGTTACAACGCCATCTAGCGGCGAGTTACAAAAAATGGTTAGCATAAAAACCTTCTCCATGATAAAAACACTTCGATGTGCCAACTTTCATGGCGATCGGTCAAATGGTGTAAGAGTTTATCGACGTCATACATGCCAACATCCAATTATATATATTCTTATATTTCGAAATTTTGGAGCTTTCACTTTTGCGGAAAGTGGATGTTCAGACCTCGAATGGTTTGGAACACTCCATCTCGAAAGAATAAATATTTGAAATTCCTGAAATATTCGAAATTTTGGGGCTTTTTCCCCAGAAAGGAGGGGGGGCGGGGTTCGAGGACCCTGAATGGCTCGAAAACACTTAAAATCGAAAGAGATAGATTTTTAAAAATTTTTAAACTTTGGAAATTTTGGGGCTTTAACCACCTGGGGGGGGGGGGGAGGGTGATGTTGAGGACCCCGAATGGCTCGGAAACACTCCAAATCGAAAGAGATATAAAGGAATATAAGAGTGTAGGCATTTACTGTACTCCTATCTACCATAATAACAATATTGACAATTAGAAAGCTTATTACCTACCTATGAATAATTATCTAAATAAATTAATAAATAACTGTGTGTTTAAGAATTTACGTACATACATAATATTAAACTTCAAACTATACACACGAAAAAAAACTTAGGATGTTTTTGAAACTATTTTTTATTTGTCATAATGTTTAAAACATTTGTAGGATTTGTTTATATGTAAAACTGTGGTGCCAATATTTCGCTTATCCAAAGGAGTATATAAATTAATAGAGATATCACTCCCTGTACACACCTCAAATCTTTGAATTAAGTAAAAAAAAAAACATAGTCCAAAATGAAACAAAAAGTAAAAATAACAACTAATTTGACAAAAAAATTTATACAACTGGAATGACAATGTTAACATCCGCCTGAAATTTCATAGAAGTAAGTAGGCAAGAATATATATATATATAAGAAATTAAATGAAATTAAAACATACATAAATAAAATTAACTCACACTCAACCAAACATATTGTTTAATATGAAATAAAGGAAGATGGCAATTACATGTAACTATTCTAATTAATAAAAAAAATCAACTTTCCTGAAATAGTAAAATTCAAATTTTTCAACAATATATTACATAATTGATAAATATTTCTGGTCTTCGGTCTCAGCAGCCCTAAGTCTCTTGACGCTTAGCAGATAAATTATAAGCACTAAACCAAACTCCTTGCAAATAAGTAGGTAGAGTAAACACATATAACAATATTGACAAATAGAAAATATTAGTATGCCTTACCAACCAATGAATAAATTTCGAAGAAATCTATAAGTTTAAGAATTTATGTACCTACATAATATTAAACTTAAAACTATCCACACAATAAAAACCTAAGAATGTTAGTGAAACTATTTTTTTTATTTGTCATAATACTTGAAATACGTATGTTTCCAAAATGAAACAAAGTATAAATAATGACCAATTTGACAAAAAAAAAAAATTGTACAACTCGAATGACATTGAAAACATACACTTGAAATTTAAAAGAATTATGAGTGCCCTAGGTAGGGAGAAAATATATAAGAAGAAATTAAATTTAAAAAATGGGTGCGTGTACTTAGGTACGCGCATGAGAAGTTATACTTCTTTGGCATCATTAAAAAATAGTTTTTAATTGAATGCAAAAATATTGCGTGGAGTCCCTCTACGTGGAAGAAGTGAAACTTCGTAATGTGGAAATGAAAATAGGAAGGGGTAGAAATTGATTTTTAGTGAAATCATATTGTATTAAATCAAACTAAAAAAATAAAGGAAATAAATTTGTAACGATTCATAGATTGGTCTTCAGAGAGAAGAGAAATACACCTATTGAATGTCTATAAAACTAACTTTTTTATGAGAACAGATTTTCATGAAATAAATCATGAAATCATTCAACGATAAAAGCTGTTTATTTAATCAAGCGGACGGGTTCGCCCCAAGGAGAAAATTGACACGGCGAGACCTCGTGGACATAGAGAAATGACACACACTCACTATTTATGTGTCTATGAAATAAGATTTTTTTTTGCAATTTAAATTGTAATATACTAAAACGGTATTGAAAATTGAAACAAATATGGCGACACTACAAACTGTCAAGATCTTTATTTTTTTCTTACTCTCTACTTAGTTCCTTACAATAGCAAAACGTAACGTAATGGCTTGAAAGCTATTGCTCGGCAGACATAGAGGAATTAAACTAACAATTTGTATATCTATGACACACATTACATAAAATTAAGATATATTTTTAACCCGTTTAAATTTAATTTTTTTAGACAAAATATAGCCTATGTCCATCATCAGGATATAATCTATCTCCTTGTCAAATTTAATTACGATCCGTTCAGCCGGGAAAAGGTAACAAACAAACAGACAAAGAGACAGACAGACAGACAGAGTTACTTTCACATTTATAATATTAGTAAGGATATATATATATATATATATATATATATATATATATATATATATATAATGAAAGTTAAGCCACTTTAAAGGTATGAAAGTTTTACAGTGTCTAGCGTAAATATGAAAAAGGGCAGTTGCTGATGGTAAAAATGTACCGTCGGTGTCGATTTCAAAATGTGGATCGAGAGCTTGAATGTACCGAGATCATCGATCTGTCCTGCTCACAAATCGCACAGATCCAACCGAAAATTTGAAGAAAAACAAATTGTGAGTCAATCTTTCTGTACTCTGCAGAGATGTGTAACATCATTCCTCGGTAACGAACAAATTCACGTGTTCTCACGAAACTGCTGCATTTTCTTTGGCACAACCCCAGTTTGTATTTTCACTATTTAAATCGCCTGCAATGAAAAAGTGTTGCTGAGGATCATTAATTTGTTAAGATCTCTAAATAACAGTGGTTTCTCTGGGGGCTTATAATCTTCATACATGCTGACATGAAAATTCTTGTTTCGAATAATTAAACTCTGACATGAAATTTATCGTATAAATCTCTAAAATTATACCGAGCGTGATAAATATACGCAAACGGTGTTTTCAACTAAATTTCTTAACGTGAATAACGCGAAGTTTCCGCATCCGCCGCTATATAATTCGCTTCTGGAGCAGCTATATCGACTGTTGAATCATTAATTTTATCACCAGATCGAAATTTTAAACTGTATAATGAAAGGGCTCCGATAAAGGTGATATAGACTTGAAAAAAAAATACGAAAACCCCGGCTTTTGACCTGATTTTCGAAATGGAATTCGATTAAAATACTACCCATTTTGTTAAGATTCATAAAACAGTTTGTACTCTTGCCATCCGCAGTAGATGGCAGCACCAGGGTTACACATTTCCGTTCCACGACACCAAATGTCGTGTGGCGAGGTGTGCGCGATAGAATGAATGTCCGGCCGCGCGAGAGAGAACGATTGAATCACGATTTCCGCGTTACGAACCAAAAACTCGCGAGAAAGTTCGTCGACAGAGCAGAAGGGGGGGGGGGGGGGGGGGGTCAGTTTACACGTTGACGAGATAGATCCTTAATGGCTGGTTTGTTTCTCGCGATGACCCGAGAGGTACCAGGAGTGCAGGAGAAGGGTAAGAGAGGTCACAAAAGTGTGTGCCTCCCTCCTCCATCCCTTCCAACAACGAATCTCAACAGTAATCGGCCCGTTGCCCAGGCGATCCCGGCGAGAGAGAGAGAGAGAGAGAGAGAGAGTCGTGGAATCGGTACCTGGACGGTTCTCGTAATCACCCGGTGCTTCGGAAGGTACATGGGGAGGGGTGACCACTCCTCCACTTCCATCGGGGACCTTTGCCCCAGATCGCCTTCGCGCGCCGCGGCGTCAGAAGTGTTTCCCTCGCACGGGTTCCCACCGCCTGCGCCCCCTGGAACCCGAGCCGGCGGTCACGCGCGACTCAGTACGTGGCACCTCGCCCGACACGAGCGCTGATCAGCGTAATGACACGGCGATGAGCTCCCCCTCCCCCCTGGATGGGTAATTTGTCCGGTGCGGTTTGCATGGGCCGCCTTCGCTTCACGAGACGCACCGGACGAAGGAACGAGAACCTAACAAGGACAAGCAGAGAGAGAGAGAGAGAGAGAGAAGAGCGAATAAAAAAAAATTGGAAATCACGAGATGCCTGGGGAACGTATCTGTGATTGGTTTTCTATTAGCTTTCAAATGATGGAGTGCTCGGGTATGCGATTGTTTATCACGTTATTTCTTCTTTTCTCGAAAAAGAAAAAAGACGGATTGGGGAAGGGGACCTGCGCTATAATTTGATCTCGGGTTCCCTGCGCGTGAGCATCTTCTTCTTCCTGACGCCCGCGCCCCGCTCTAGCCCTGTCCCCTTCTTGCGCTTCGCCCCACCCCCTACTAGCCGTCGGTGGAATAATTACACACACACAGCTGTGCTCGCTGCGAGGCGAAGCCTCATAGCCATGCAGAGCCGGCGCTATCCATCTCGGAGCATCTCGGAGCATCTAGGAGCATCTTGGAACATCTCGGAGCATCTCAATCCATCTCGGAGCATCTTGGTTCATCTCTGAACATCTTGGTCCATCTCTGAGCATCTCGGTCCATCTAGAAGCGTCTCGGAGTATCTCGGAGCATCTCGGTCCATCTAGGTACGTCTCGGATTATCTCGGAGCATCTCGATCCATCTAGGTACGTCTCGGATTATCTCGGAGCATCTCGATCCATCTCGGAGCATCTCGGTCCATCTCGGAGCACAGATCGGGGCGGGTCGCGAAACGAATGTGGTTGGTCGAACGAGGGGAGGTCTCCCTCCGACGCGGGAACTGGATTACCGAATCATTGCTCGGGAACGTGAAGTTCGTGAGCTGGACTGACGAGTCCCCGAGGACACTATAGCCGGCCATGCATCCCAGGAGGACGATGCGGTATCGGCGTGGAGGCAGTCGTGGAAAACTGTGAAACGGGGATGATAACCGTAAAAATAATGCCAAAAAAACTATTTTTTATGCAATACATTTTTTTTTACGTGACGTCTAATAAATCGATGAACGCCGGCTGCACGCACGAAAAAGTGTCCCGTTACACACATTGTCCCATTTCGCTTTGTCCCGTTACGCTCTTTTTATAATGCTCTTTGCTAACCTGAACCTCCTAGTATTGCGACCGAGTCCGTGGCGTAGTTCTGTTTTCATGCATTTCAATGTAACATTTCCATTGCTCTTTGCTAACCCGTTCCTCCTAGCATTGCTGCAGAGTCCATGGCGCAAATATATTAATTTTGACTGCATCTTGGTGTTGGGTAAACCATTTACCTTTACATCATCCTTGAAACACTCCCATTCGTTTCCTACTTTTCCTATCATCGTCCTATCCTTAACTGAATAACGCAGATTGGAAGAAGTTAAATAGCATACATGTATAAAAGTTATATTTAAAATAATGTCTTCGTTAAAGTAATAAATATATTTGAATTAATGAGTGCAAATAAAAGTAAATTTATCAATTAAATTGTAGATTTCATTTCACTCCTTCTTTGTATCCATACAAAATAGTGATAATTCAATAAAAATTATTCAATTATATTCATAAAGGTATGCAATCATTTCATCAATGTTTTGTCATGACGTTGTCTCGTTAAACTATCGTCCGTAAACCGACTTTACAGACAACCAATTTTTTATCTGCAAACATCTAAGCTAATGGTATATAGTCTACGGCATTTTTGAAGGAGTAATTTCTTGAATGGAACGGACGTCTTACGGAACAGTGCTCCTTGGCGGATGGCGAGATCTAAAGGTCACAAAGACACAGGGAAGAATAGTTATGTTATTAACTGTTAAGTGAAATTTTAACAAGATGGGAAGTATTTTAATAAAATTATTTGTTGGAAATCGGGTCCAAAGCCGCGGTTTAGTAATTTTTTTTCCAAGTCATATTTTGCTCTTATCGAAGCCGTTTATTGTGTAGTTTAAAATTTCGGTCTGCAAATGGAATAAAACAATAGTCGATGTAGCTGCTCCGGTAACGCATTCTAGCGGTAGGTGTGGAAACTACGTGTGATTCGCGTACAAAAATGTAGTTGAAAAAAACAATTTGCGTATGTTTATCACACTCGGCATTGTTTTGAAGAATTCCACGTTAAATTTCGTGTCCGATTTCCGTATTATAAGAGTATTTGCAACATGAGAATGTATGAATTTGCTCGTTTCCGAGGTTAGATCTTTCCACATCGGTCACGAGTACTGAAATAGTTGCTCACATATATTTTTTTATCTAACACTTAAAGGTTTACGGCATTTATATAGCCTTTACCGCCCGATAAGATGATTTTTGTCATTCCGAACCCCCCCCCAAACGCAAAATTGATTGGCTGCATATTCCGCTTCTTCTCCCCACAAAAAAAATATATATATATATATTTTTTTTTTAATTTTCACTTAGTAAATTGTTCAAACAAAATAAAATTTCAGGTAAAACCAATGGAGTTAACACAAAAGTTCAATTGACCAAAATTATTGATATTTTCAGTGTGAATTTGTCTGCCTAGTTTGAGACTGTCGTTTTCCAACCACTAAGAAAATAATAGAAAAACTTTGAGAAAAAAAAACACAAATTTATCCTCTGAGCCAAAAATTAGGCTCTACCTGAAAAATAATATTAGATTCGACAAAAATCATGGGTTGAAAATTATAGATATCGCTAAATCCGATTAAATGGTGTGAAAATTTTTTCCATACGTCAAACAGACTGACCACCAAATAAGTTCTATACCAAATTTTTAGCGTTAATAGATATTTTGGATTTTTTTCTCTAAAAAATGTGTGTGTATATATATATATATATATTTAATTTTACCATCATTTACGAATTAAGATCTATGAGCCTGAAAAATTCCAAGTTGTAAGCTCATCTGGAAGAGGTTTAGAATTTGTATGGATAAGTGAGTGCGAGTGAGTGAGTGAATGGATGAGTTGCATTTGGGGCGTATATATTATAATATAGGCCTATGTGCATTGTTTGGTTAATTTAATTTTGAACTGAATTTCGGGTGCAATTAAATTTGGAAAGCGCATTAGCACAACTAACTGCCATAATTGTGCCAAATTATTATTATTCTACCTGCCTAATATGTATGTAAAAATATTTTATTTACATTTCTTTTTTCGACAGCCAGTTAGCTAGGGGCCGGAATAGCATACTTCCGTAGTAGTACCTTTGAATATATATACTGTATAGAAGTCGCCAGCCCAGGTTAAAATTTCTAATACGGTTTGAGGTAGTTGGTTAATTTACCGCCGCAATCGCCACCATCTCTAGGGCATCGACTTGTGGTGGTCCCTAGCGGACAAGTGTCGAACTCTTCAAACATCCCTTCCCCACCCTCACTCAAGCACGCGTTGTCCTCCACCCACCCTCTACCCCACCTCTCATCACTACAGTTTTGTGACGCACAAACTCTCGTTGAACGACCTTGAGCTGCAATGAATGTTTCGCCAGGGCGAGCATTTCACAGTTCCTTCCTCAGATTTTGGTTTCGGGTGCGATGCGGTTGAGTGTATTCGTTCTTAGTTTTCGAGGAACGATGGCAAATTTCAGATTGGGCAAGAAATGTGATTACACTGGTTGTTTTAATATGAGAAACAGTACCACGGGTATATCTATGTTCAGTTTCCCAATGAAAGACAAGGACGGTAATTTTTTAATTACTAGGCTATATCAGAAGTGTAGTTCAAGGACCAAGAGGTTGTGATTATGAAAGTAAAATAGGTTCGCTCAATGATTAAAATGGTTTGTTTTTACTACGACACACGTGCTTCCGTGAGGTTATAGTCTAAGCATATGCAAAAATTTCTTTGGTTTTAGTTTCATCGTCAAGTAGGAAAGGGAAAAAAAAATGGGGGGGAGTTTGGCTATTATTATTATATCTATAGCTTTATGGTAACCAAACAGAGAAAATAACCCGCGGATTAATTGTATTCTGAGGTTAACATAAACATTGTTTCAATTTAAAATAAGAGTCGTAAGTGTTTTTAAACTCTAATTATCACTGAGATGTGATTGTTGTTGAACAGTTTATATTTTCCCCCTCATTAACTGGGTTTGTGATTCGTAGCCCTATATCTATATATATAAAAGAAAGTCGTGTTAGTTATACTATTTATAACTCAAGAACGGCTGAACCGATTTGGCTGAAAATTTGTAGGGAGGTAGCTTAGAACCAGGAGACGGACATAGGATACCTTTTATCCTGTTCACGGGGAAAAAAATAGTTTAAAACAAACTAAAAAACACGCTTTATATAGAAAACCAAACTAAAAAATAGAAAATCAAGAAAGTATATTGTTCACAATAATCATAACCCACTCTCACTTTTCATTTTATTAAATATCACATTTCTTTTAATTAAATGTCACAATATTTAGTAGACTTTGTTTCTATCGCGCCAAAGACAAACTGAAAGAAAACAGTTCGGACATGAACAAAATGGTATTCTTTACAATGTGCGAACTATTTGTTTATACCGCGCCAAAGACAAACTGAAAGAAAAGAGTTCGCATATTGTAAAGAAAACCATTTCGTTCATGTGCGAACTCTTTTCTTTCAGTTTGTCTTTGGCGCGATATAAACAAAGCCTACTAAATATTGTGAAATTATATAGGCCTAAATTGACGAAAATCTTATCTTGCAAATTTAATAATGGAATAATCTTATCAAATTAGTGTATTGTAATCGGTCCTCGATAAATCTACAAAGTTTGAATGAAATCTGGCCGTTTAAAGTGGGTCAAAATCGTACCCAAAGGAGTCGGTTACAAACATACAAACAAACAAACATACAAGTGAAGCTAATATGATGCGTGTAAAAAAGTGATATAACACAACGCAACTGAAAGCAAAACGAAAAATTTATCAGTTAAAACATCAGTCTAGCCGTTCATTTGTTAAAAATGGTATAGCAAAACGCAACTGACATGGAATAACAAAACACAACTGACAGCTAAACGTAATTTCGATGCACCATGCCGGGTCATTTCGTGTCAGTTCAAGAAATCCCGATCTTGAGATGCACCAAAATACATGGCCAATAAAGAATCATTCAAATACTTGATTTTTTATTTATATTTATTATCTTAATAAAAAAATGAATTTAATAAAATCCAAAATCTGCTCATTTATTGCTTCTAAGGCGGAACAAAGTTCGCCGGGTCTTTTCGTGTCAGTTCAAGAAATCCCGATCTTGAGATGAATGAGGAGATACATAATCGGGCTTTGGTCTTGATCGAAGACATGTGTTACCTCATGTGCGGTAATTTATTAGTCAGGTTAGGAATGCCAGCGCCAAATCGTGAAATGAATCACGCATTTAATCTAGGATTGGAACGGGAACGTGAATATGATCTTCAGAAATTAGATTTAGTAGTTCAAACGAATGTACCACTATTGAATCCCCAACAAAAGGAAGTTTATAATACATTAATGAAGGCCATTGATGGTGGAAATGGTGGTTTATATTTCCTGGATGCCCCTGGTGGAACTGGTAAGACATTCCTCATGTCAGTAGTTGTAGCCACTGTTCGTGCGAGATCCAACATTGCGGTTACAGTTGCTTCTTCTGGAATAGCAGCCACATTGTTAGAATGATGCCGTACGGCTCATTCAGCATTAAAATTGCCGTTAAATCTTCAAACTATTGAAGAACCAACATGTAATATTGCAAAACACTCCGCAATGGCCAAAGTTTTATCAGCATCGAAAATCATCATCTGGGACGAATGCACAATGGCACATAAACGTGCATTGGAAGCACTTAACCGAACATTGAAAGATCTACGCAATGACTCGAGATGTTTTGGAGGAGCAATGATTTTACTGTCTGGCAATTTCCGTCAAACACTGCCAGTAATTCAAAGATCAACTGCTGCCGACGAAATAAACGCTTGCCTCAAATCATTGAATCTATGGTTTTATGTGAAGAAACTTCAGCTGACAACAAACATGAGAGTTGCATTGCTGAACGATACATCTGCTGAAGATATCTCTGAGCAATTGCTGACTATCGGTAATGGTCGAGTACCTATCGATGAATCGAGCGGATTGATTTCATTTCCTCCGAATTTCTGTAACTTTGTCACAAAGTATTCCCAAACATCATTACTAACCACAAAAATAATGAATGGTTGAGTGAGCGAGCAGTTTTGGTGGCTAAGAATAAAGTTGTAAATGACTTTAACGACATAATTCAGAATGAGATCATTGGTACACTGCATTCATTCAAATCTATTGACTGTGTAACAAATAATGATGAAGCCACCAACTATCCAATTGAATTTTTAAACTGCTTGGATGTGTCTGGCTTACCACCGTATAATTTACGACTAATGGTTGGCTCCATAGTAATCATGCTTCGAAACATAAACCAACCAAAACTGTGCAACGGAACGCGTTTGGTGGTAAGTAAATTGATGAACAATGTTATTTACGCGACGATACTCAAAGGAAAATTCGAAGGCGAGGAAGTTCTCATTCCGAGGATTCCAATGATCCCAACCGATATGCCGTTTGAGTTTTAAACGATTTCAATTTCCGATCCGTCTTGCATTTGCCATGACCATTAATAAATCACAAGTTCGTGGTCTGAATCTAGAAAATCCATGTTTTTCCCATGGTCAATTATATGTGGCATGATCACGGGTAGGAAGACCATCTGCGTTATTTGTTCTTGCGCCTGATAATAAAACAAAAAATGTCGTCTATCACAAGGTGCTTCAATGAAGAGTGCAATCCATGCACCAAAATACATGGCCAATAAAGAATCATTAAAATACTTGATTTTTTAATTTATATTTATTATCTTAATAAAAAATTGAATTTAATAAAATCCAAAATCTGCTCATTTATTGCCTCTAAGGCGGAACAAAGTTCGCCGGGTAAGCTAGTTATTCTTAAAAGTTAATAGCTATGACGTCCGTTATTGAAATATGTAGTTGTCAGTATAATGAGTGCCTGGTTCAGACTTTATCCTTTATCATTTAATTTATATTTTATTCATTCACATTTCATTTCCCGGTCCTTTTAACAGAGCGAACTGAGGTGATCGCTTATTTGTCTCATGCATGATATTTTTGCCGGTGCAGTGTGTATTTTGCATAACTTTCTTACACATCGAAATATTGTGTGTATATGACAAACAACAGGGTGGTTATTAAATCGATACGTTTATAAGCTAATAACAATACCTACCATATGGTTAGTTACTGTTAACTTTAAATAAAATAATGCCCTAAAAGTTTTAAGACTATTTTTTTTCGAAAGTAGATTACTATATTCATTTCCTATCATTCGGAATAATTTCACATGATTTTTTTAAAAAAAATCTAAATATTAGTTTCATTGCTTAGCGTAAAACACTAGATTGAAAAGTTAGTAATAAATAACTTTAACGGTTTATTAAAATTCCGAAGAATAACAATGGAGGTTGCTTTTAGCTTATAATTCACTGCCAAGATTATGATAGGTGAAAATATCAATACCTGCATGCTGACGCTACAGTTAGTTGCTTAAATTGGTAAATAGAACATTTTTTTCTCTTTGAAAAAAGAAAGCCCTCAAGAAATTTAGCCTTTGAAACCGTTAAAACTTTTTGGTTTAATAAACTTTATAGGGATATAATGTGAAAACTGATTTACTCGAGCAATAATTATTAGAGAAAAGTAATACTTTCTGTGATTTCACAAGACAATTATTAACATATTTTAATTCTCGTTCACCTCCACGTGAAGTGTGTTATTATATTGAGAAAATTAAATTCTTGCAAAACAAAACAAAACGACTCTTGTAGACACAACTGTTATGAGTTGCGCATGATGACCCTGCCGTATGGTGTATGTAAATTTTTACAATGTAATTTACGTCAAATAACGCAAATTAAATAATTTGTGACGCTGAAATTCACGATTAGGTATAAAGTTGAAACAATAAAATTCTACCTTCAACCGTATACATGTAAGAAACAAAGGTTTATGCGACACTCAAGTTTAACGAACACTTAAGTGTGTGCCCTATCCAACATGAAAATATAAAATATTGTTCGGCGTTTTTCCCATTACGTTGACATACCTTCAAATTTACCAATACACAAAAACACTTAACAGTCATGATAATTACGTTAGGACCGTAGTAAAAATGGAAAATGATTGTGATAGTGTTGCATTTTAGGATTTGTATTATTAAAAATAATAAATTGAAAGTATTAACATTATTAGTGTAAATGAAATGAGAACAATGGAGTGGTTCAAATATCAACACAAATAGGGTTTTTTCCCCCCTTATTTCGTTTGGCGCATCAATATATGTGTTTTTCAACACCAAAATCTATAAACGTGTAAATGTGTAATTATTTTCGTTTTAATAATATGTGATTATTTTCATAACTACTGAAATAATTTCATCACAGCCTAGTAATACACTACGCATAAGTAATATTTAATCTTGAATGTTGAGACAGAATAATATTTTTAGCAGTAATTTACTTCAATGTACGCATATTTTATGTACGTATTACTTGATAAGGTTATTTTAATAATGGCATAGTAGGTACACTGTGGATAATGATATTGATTGATAAAAACAGGTTCTAATGACATTTTTTTTAAGATGTCTTGAATGGATTTTGAAAAGTGGTAACGACAAACTTCTGGAACTATCAGACAACAAACTTAGAAACCGTGTGATATGCGCTGATCATTTTGAAGTGAACCAATTAAAAAATGAACTTAAGAAGTCATGAAATTATTTTGTCGTTCCTCGAATGTTCACACCATGCAAATCTCCGCCACTAACTGAACAAAGCTTCAACACAGAGGAGACTGCTTCCAGTCCTTGTTCTTTGACACTCCATTATGTACATATTTCAGAAGCTGACCCCAAATAAATCAGTCACATGATAAATCTCAGACAACTGTAAAAGAAAATAGTAAACTGAAAAAACTTAAACACCAATAAATTATGGGATGACGCTACATGAGTGAACCATTGTTTTTCAACTAAATATAGTTGTATAAGTAGTACGTGTGCGTGGTGGTTTGCAATATGTTCTACGCTTGCGTTGACATTTAATATCTTAATTTTTCTGATAGTGGTTTACTTCAAATATGACAAATTACAGCTGCTAAATCACTCATTCGCAGTATTATTAGTTGTTACTGTAATTATTGGACATAATAATATGGATGACCCATTTGTTTATAACAACGAAAATAATAACTTAAGATGTTTGGAGATTCACGTGTCATAAAAAATAATTCGTACGAAACTTTAGAGTTCGTGTGATACGCGGCGATTTTGTTTTGATATTAACAGTGTGTTTTTGCTATAAACACCACAAAATCCCAACTAATAGATATTTTATTTACCATGCACTATTTACTGTGTCAATAACACCCACAAACGTTATCATTTATCAACGAAATACCAAAAAAAAATAAACGCCAGTTTCCCATCATACCATAGACAGGCATGCTAATTTATATTGTTTACACCAGATCAGGCGAGAAAATCAAATAACAAATAAATAACACAAATTCGCCGCAGGCGAATCACGTCAGTAACTACGTCATATTCTCGGCCAGCACGAAACGGGAAGCGACAACCGAAGTCACACGCCAAAGGTTGTATAACTGTTGTCACGAACTGCCATATACACCTTACACTAAAGGAAAAAAAAATAACTTCCTACTTCACATCTATGCTAGCATATTTAATAGTTCCGAAATCTGCTACATGGGCTGAAAGAGTAAAAATTTACAAATGTACAATGAAAAAATGTAAACAAACATCCAGTCAGCTTGCTGACTTCCGCTATTGTGACCGAATTGTGACGTTACATATTGTTCCCTAGCACCCTAGAATTTTATCTCAATGGTCAAAGCTTGGCGCGTGGAGCGACCGTCCCGTAGGTGTGTTTTCAAATACTTTATAATGGTATGTTATTTCCGTACAGCGTGCGGGGTAGAAACCTGCAAATGTTTGTAAGGCAGCCGGAAAGGAGGGGATCAGGGGAATGAACAAACCGGTTTTGTCGCTGACGCTTGGATGGGGGGTGCGGGCGACAGTGCTGCGCTCTAACGTGCAAATAACAACCTAAGACGATACAAGGCGTTACGGCAGCGCACTGCAGCGGCGAAGTTCCCAAGCTGCTCATTTTACGCTCTTGAAAAACGTAGAGTAAATCCTATCCGCTCGCGACTTCTATACAGTATATATATTCAAAGGTAGTACATAATGTTCCTCCGGCGCCAGACAGCAGGCTGTGGTGAGTGGTGCCGACCGACCTCTGACGTCACGGCTATCTTTGACGTCACGGCGGTCATCTTAGATGACCTTGACCTTTGACATTGACCCTAGTGGCCATCTTGAATCCGCCATCTTTCAATCGAGTGGGGTTCTCACAAATGCTGCACTTTTCGTTATGTCCGCCAACTTTGATGTGTATGACATTATCGCTGCACTTTTCGTTACTGCCGCTATCTTGGATCAAAGTTCGTTGTAATTGTCGTTACGACCACCATATTGAATTATAATAACTTGTCCGCCATCTTGCATCTGAATTCACAACCATTTTTTTTTTCGATTCTAACATCATCATGGGTCGAACCAAGGACTTAAATCGTTCGAATCAATCATTATTTTAAAAAGCGATTTTTTAATGTTTTTGGAATTTTTTTCGGAATTTCTAATTTAAAATTTACAGAATTTCAAGATGGTGGCCTAGGCGACTCACAAGATGGCAGCCGCTATTTTTATAATTACTACTGTTCTCTAACGGGCAAAAGTTAAACTACTAGTCTACGTGTGACATCGTCCTTTGGCAGACGAAAATGAGATGGCGACCTCCACCATACGAAACCAAGAAGCCGGACATAAGATGGCTGCCACGACGTCATTCTGGCAGAAGTAATATCTGCCTTGGCATTAGTTGTGGGAGGTCAATCTGCCGGTGGATTTCATGGAGGAAGGTTCTGTCGCTAATTTTAATCGATTGACCTCGCCATGTTTTAACCGAAAACTCCACATCGTAAATACATTTTTAAAATAAAAAAAATGTTAAATAATTTTTTTCATAAATTTTGACATTTCTTCCGTTAAAATCGCATAGTAATTATGGAATTGAAAGATTGGTGGCGTAAAGAAAAGTGCAACGCTGACATCCTGATTCAAGATGCCTGGTTTGGGGTAAGCAAGATTTTTATTAAAATTTAATTTAAATTGTACCTAATTAAGAATTGTTTTAAATTTTTTATTAATAAATTACATGTTTACTCTTGACAAGACTCTAACCGAGGACCTAGATTGATTAAGTTACTAACATTTAAATGAAACACTTTTTTTTTATAATTTCTGGCATTTTTTCGATTTTTTTGGCCAAAAATTAAAGAATTTCAATGTTAAGGTCACGATCTGATGAGGCTTTCGTGAAAAAAATGCCCCTCTCAATGGAAAATTGGCCCCTATGGATGGATATTTGGCCCCTTTGGATTTTTTTAGCGGGGAAAAATTTAATATTTTCCCCATACACGGGAATTATTTCCTCGGATTAGGGAAATTTGTAGGAATTATGAGGATTTTTTGAGTCATTTAATATAATTTCGATGGTCAAGTTCATCCAAGATGGCCTCCGTGATATCAGAATACAATATGGTGGACATTGGGTCTAGTTCTTCACTACGACTCCATTCCCATAAATATAGGCTACTACTGTGATCTATTCCATTTCGTTATTTCTTCCGAGTTTGAAAACTAGATGTCCTTTAACTGTAAAAATTAATCACAAAATCATGTGGAAAAAAAGCTCAAATTATTCCTTTCATGTGGCTCTATTTTAGGTATAAGACTTTATGGAGACATGACAAAATGTCATGGGATCAAAATTTTATATCCTTTGTAATCCCATACAAAAGTGTGATCAGTATTTTCACAGGTCAAATAGTTTGACCACAGTGGACCACCAAACATGGTATGTATCGACTTAGTAGGTTCATCGAAGTTGTCAATTTTTCAGATGTTTCATATTAAAAATTTCAATTTTTTTTTTTTAATTTTCTTTTTGGTCAAGAACAAAGATTTGTGAGCCGTCAAAATTTTAAATTTATTCCTAATATATAAGTGTGTAAGAATTTGTTTAGCTGAGTGAGTGAACGAATGAGTCTCATTTGGGACTGTATATATTATTAGAATAGATTGCGCTGGCTCTCTTCTTTCATTTTCATACTGACTGTGTGATAGGAATTTTAAGACAACTGATATGAAGCACTCCACGCTTTTTTTCCACTAAAATTAAGTGTTCTGTTTATTACTTGATTATTATTTTAAGCTTAAATTCGTTATACAGAAAGGTAATTGATTCTGTCGCTGTTGAAGATATAACTCAAATTTAAATATTTTTTGTATAGTTCATATGGAGACCGGGGCTGGTTGTAACAGGGGCAGGTTGTAACACGACAGTTAGTTCCACAACCAGTCACCAGAGAGTCTTCTCCATTTAGTCACGGGAGCGCCTGTAGTTGCTCTCAGTGTGAATGGCAACATATCGCCGGTCAGACACGCTCGTTAGAAACAAGAAGAGGAACACTGTTTTTCGACATGTTGAGTAAATATTTCCCGTTTAATATTCTTAATTATTGTAGTTTGTGTTTACATTGTTTAAAAACTCTCTTTGGAGTACATACATATTCTAAACACTGGCTTTGCATATATGTTATTGGCATTTAAATTATATAACTCAAATAAGTTGTTACAACCAACCCCGTCGACTGTTACAACCTGCCCCGCCCTTAAGCTTTTGACAGTTAAAAAAAAACCTACTGCACTTGTTGCCCTACACTCTACAGATACTATTTCGAGCAGGATTTATTACCTCTTGCTCGTTATCACCTTGACAGCTACACGTGTCGATTTTGATTCCCACTGAAACTGAAATTTGGAGCGATGACATCAGCCGAACGAGGACAGTTGGATACCTTAACTGTGGCAGTGAATGCTGCAGGCAATTATATTCCTCCCAAGATAAGGCGTACCGCCTTAACTTCGCCACCAATAAAGACGATAAATAAATAAATAAATAAATAAATAATAAATAAATAGAGTCAGGTATTACGATCACTTCATCAGAGATGGTCCAACAGGGTGTATAGGTGCTGCAATAAGTCTGGATGGGCAACCGAAGCCGAGTTTTTGATTTTTCTTAAGCATTTTGTCACTTGTGTTTGTCCCAGCTGAGACACTAGTCCTCCTACTTTTAAACAATTATCAGTCACACATATCTCCCGTCTGTTTAGATTTTTCAAAACAAAATGGCATAGTTATGTTATCGTTTCCACCTCATTGCACTCATAGGCTTCAGCCACTTGATCAAAGTTTCTTTTCACCACTCAAGATACAGATAAACACAGCAATGGATGCATGGTTAAGCAAAAACAAAACCCCAGAGGCAACAGTTAAGCCGATGACAATCTATGATATTCCATCGATCTTAAAAATAGCTTTCCCGCTAGCTACAACTCCGATAAACATCCAACAAGGATTTGAGAAATGTGGAATTTTTCCTTACAACAGAGACATATTTAATGATACAGATTTTACTCCTTCGTTTGTGACGGACAGACCAAATCGAGACGTAGCACCAAGTTGTTCACATGATTTGGCAAGGGAATCTCCTAATAATTCACTCGAGCCATAATTGTTTGCCCCGGAAGCAGTCCAGCCACTTCCAAAATCCGCACTGAGGAAAACAAATGGTGTCAGACAAAAAAAAAAGTGCCATTTTGACAAACACTCCGGAAAAAAATGCGCTGGAGTAAGAATATGAGAAACGAAGAAATCGAGTCTTCCTGAAAGGAAAGAAGAAATTACCACAAATGTACAGACGTGTTAAAGCTAAGCCAAAACTTCCTCCAAAACAATGAAATTCATTACAAAGTGACATCAGCTCATCAGAGGACGACAGTGAATGTTTTTGTTTAGTGTGTTTAGAACCATTTTCTTTAATCAAGCCTGGTGAGGAGTGGGTTCGTTGTTTGGACTGCCAATTGTGGTCACACTTTACTTGTGCGAAAAAATCGAAAAAGTATGTTTGTCACAACTGTCAATCAGATGGAATATTCGAGTAAGCATTAGGTACCTACTATGCATTCGTAAGACTTTTTCGTTCTGCCAAATATGTGAAAACAACTGTATGGTTCACAATAAATTGTAAATAATTCCTGGATTTCAGTTTTTAAACACTTTTAAATACTGTTACAACCAACCCCAGGGTCTGTTACAACCAGCCCCAGAGCGGGGCTGGTTGTAACACTTTTATCTTAAGCGGTTTTCCCCTTGTGCAGCAAAATATATCAGAAGGATTGTTTCCAAAATACCTGAGATGGAAGAAGAAGGGCTATTTCATAATTTGCCCAGTAAATATTTTTCTTAGGTATTATACATGAACACAAAAAAATTAAATTCAAAAACTGTTACAACCAGCCCCGGTAATGAAGGCGTGTTTTTTAAATAAAATTTTAATTTTTAATTAATTTTTTAATATTTTTTTAAAAATTTCTCAAAATGTACTACAAAATAAATTATAATGTCCCGAAAATTTCACAAATGACACCTCTCCCCCCCTCCCCCCCCCCCCCCCTCGCCATCGAGTGGTCGCATAAAGCCAGAAGGCCTCAGAAGCACGTCAAAATAAACATATTTCCATTTTATTGAATTTATAAAAATTGGGGGCATATGACCTCTCATCGTGGAAGGTTGGGGGGGGGGGGGGGGGGGAAGTAGAACCCTGGGTATATTTTACACCATGGCTTAATACATATGATTTTCCTTACATAATTGCGTTAACCGATTTTAATGAGATACAGCATACAAAACAACATACAAAAAATAAAATTAACATTGTGTATACATCATATAAACACATGTAAAATACACATCATTACACATACACGCATATTAATTCAAAGACTTAGCTTCAATATAACTTTTCATTTTCGTAATACGACTGGTTCATCATGTTACACGGTGCACAATGTTACATGTATAATAATAATGTAACAGATATCATGTAATAATAATGTTAATATCACTACAGTAACAGTACTTTTAACATGGCACTGGTGAGAGTAGCATAGTATTTTTATGGATTCCATATTAATAGTACACAAACTATAATAATGGTACAAGTATCACGATAAAAGTATGGTACAAGTACCATAATTCTGGTTCAGGTATTACCATTACAATGGTATGAAATACGACAGTGACAGAAATGCAGAGCTTCTAGGCAGGGTCACCTTGCTGCCGTCGGGTCAGTATTGCTCTCGGCCGTATCCCGATCATGAACATCGGTGATTTCCCAGACGAGAGATCGAGTTATTGGTCGTTGCGGGTGTGGAAGGGGAGGGCGGTGGGGAGAGGCGGGGAGGCGGGGAGGCGCGGTGGGATCGACGTCGCATTCCGGATCACGTAGCCGCAAATGGGCGATAATTGCGAGGCTGCTGACCGCATCGGGACGGGAGGTCCGCCGATCACCTCCCTCCTCCTCTGTTCCAAACAACACTCTCTGTTGCATGGGTGAAGGCCCTGGAGACACTCATTCTCAAGGACTCCGCGCCTCTTCGACTGAGTGCATCGTCTCCCACCCGAGCAGGCGGTCGGCTATTTCCGTCTGCCGGTTGCCTTCGGCGGCTCCACTTCGGCTGGTACCCGTCACAGAAGTTGGAAGAGTCCACCCAGAAGGAGCTTGCGCAAGCGAAAGTGAAGCCAGACAGACTTGACCATAAAATTTGCTGTTTCCAAAAAAAGCGGCCATAACATCCACAGAATTCTTCCTTAAGGGGCCGCCTCGTCAGGGGTGTATGTGTGTTAGTGAGGCGACGCTCGCTGGTGCTTCTAGCGCGGTGTCTCCTCTGGACTGGCGCGCAGTCTTCTCGTCGTCACAGGATGACTGTGAGCGGTGACCGTATCATATAGCCGAGAAATGAAGATAAAGGTGTAATGCAAGTCCCTTAAGTGCTTTTAAGAATCTGACCCGGTTGTTTTACGCCTAAAAATTACTCTAAATACATGCATTTAGCAATTTTAACTCCTCCAAAAATATAGCTAAATAATTTAATCCGAAATCAAAAGTACTTTTCCGCCCTCAGCGAACTCTTAAATGTTTTTCGTAAGCAGACCCCATTCAGATATCTTGAGTGGTTTTAAAATCGCGTTGTTTTTCTTGAAGCTCTGCGCACAGAGTGTGTGCCCGGGTGGGCGGGGGCCTTAAGGAAAAAAACAAAAACATATGAGCGAGTCTTTCAGTATTCGCCAGTAACATGTGACCTTGGTAATGAGCAAATTCATTACTTCTCATGCTACAAATACACATAATAAGAAACTCTGACACGAATTATAACATTAATAAAATTCTTTAAACTAATGCCGCATGTTATAAATATACCGAAAATGTGTTTTCAGCTACAAATTTGAGGTCGCAAATCATGCGTAGTTTCCGCACCCGCCGCTAGAATTCGCTGCTGGAACCGGTACAGCGACTATCAAGTCAATCCAATTGTACACTGGAAATTTAAACTATCTAATTCAACAGCTCTGATTAAAGCGAAAAAAAAAACTTTATACAATTCTAAACCCTGGCACTGGAACCTGATTTATGACAAGGAAATTTATTAAAATACTGTCCATCTCGTTAAAAATCACTAAACAGGTAATACTTTACAATTTCCCATTGGTAGAGACCTGCAAAATTTGCGGATTCATTCGGTGATAGGCTAGAATCCAAACACATATACCTCTTAGATAATTTTGCTATTGGCTTACTGTTCATCTGAACGAATCTCAACCAGTTATAAACCCTCAACCAAAGAAGGATCGAATCACAGACAAACCAGCTGAGACGACTTACAAGTCGGCAGCCAATGAACTTGCGTTATTTGCCCGAGTGTACAGGGGTATGTGCAGTTCATCCTGAATGTCATTTAAACCGCGAATTTTGCAGGTCTCTACCCATTGGGTTTGTGAACTTTAATTCGCGCCATCTTCCATGGATAGTAGAACCGCCTGTTACACACTTCCGTTCCTTGACTTTCGTCTCATTCACGAAATTACTCCCACCAAATGCCATACACCAAAAGCTAAAAGATGTTACTCATCAGTAAATGGTTGCGTGCCCACCAAGCTCGTGACAAGAGAAACTTCACAGATACAGGCACAAGAAAGTATAAGAATGTGCGCATATACGCAACTTTGCTTCTGTGAAAACCCACCTTCTCCGCTATCGATCGCCCCCATTGCTTATCATCGCACATTTCGTTGCCATGTGAACTTTACACTTTTATGACGCTGAGGAGATGTCAATGCCAAGAAGTAATATATATATATATATTGGGGTCTCCGAACGCAGGGTCCAGGTTGTGGAGTGTGGTGGGTTCAATGAACGCCAGACCTCTGACATTATGGTGGCCATCTTGTATGACTTTGACCTTTGCCTTGACATTGACTTTGACCTTGACCCTGACCTTGACTTTCAACTTCAGTCGCCATCTGGAATTCCGCCATATTGTTATCGAGCACCAAAATATTCGAACATTTCAATTTTCGTTATGTTTACTATCTTCAATTCTAATAACATGTCCGCCATCTTGGATCTGATCTCACGTCAATTTTTTAGATTCTGATGTCATGTCTACCATTTTGTTTTCGTCGGCTGGAGGCCACCATCTTGGATGATCTCAAGGCCACCGTTTTGTTTTTTCCTTTTCTGCTAGAGGCCGCCATCTTGGATTCTGTCATTTTTTTTTTTTTCGGTGTTTGTTCCTAGAGAGCATATGGTTGATGGTCCATAAACTACCAGAGCTATTTTGGTTCTTATCAACATATTAAATTGTAACGCCCCTCGTGCCTCAAAATTAGATTATTTTAAATTAATTAAAAGGAGCCTTGGAAACTGCTGGGTAAAAAAAAAATAAGAAAAATTAAGTTATTGACCAGAGGTGGCACGAGGTGGAGAACAAGATAATTTGGATCTCCCTGACACAAGCAACAGGGGAGCTGGTGGATCGTTTAAGGGACGAAGGTATATCATAAATAAATTAACACTACACAAGTAGCTTGGTCTATAGGTTCCCTGGTTTATTATTAAGGAATTTTGTGTTCGTATTATTCAAACCTGACAATAAAATTCTTAGTAAATAACAAAGTTAAAAGGGGGCGCCCCAGGAGTAATTAAAACAGTACATGTTACACCTTAGCAAAAATTATTACATAATTAAAATTTAAAAATTGCACCAAATTTGAATGTCCAAACAATTACATCGCTGATTAGTTTTGTTGATTCTACATATTCTTGAGGAAAGCACTGTTCGCTGGTAGGCTATTCATTTGATTTATGTAGTTCGTAGCTAGAAAGTGGGGGGGGGGGGGGGATGTTGATTTCACATTACCACCCGGGTCTTCAAAAAATAACGTCGGGTCGCGGAAACCTCTCTTCTAACGTGACCCGCAGTGGAGGTGCAGGACCACGAGCTGGGAGCGATTTCTCTCTCCAGCACTTCGACCCTGTCTGAAACCCAAATCAAATCCAAAACGAATTAGACTTGCTTCCAGACAGTCCTATACCGTCGGCGCAAAAGGCCAACAAACGGGAATGGGGGGGGGGGAAGGGAAATAAAAATTACTCACCAACCAGGGTGTAGAGTTCGGAGCTCACTAGGTGTCTCGCGCCGACATCAGGATGCCGCGGACCGAGAAATCAGGATGCGCGGACGAAACCGGAATTTTTAGAATTAAATAAGAATAAATAAAAATTTAACTACGCATGACTTTTCTAAAAACTACCTCTGCCTGGCTACTGTACAAACGGGATCACATCCCTTAAGCAAACTGACTACATTCTCGTGCACGCGAAAATCACCGTTCCCGCAAAAAGCCTCTTAGCGCAGAGGACGTAGGTGAGACGAGGTCAGTAGCCGAGGTCAGAGGGCTGAGTGCCCCGCAATCGGCCAAAACCCCTAATTAAATCGGGCGGTAAGGCCCCGGGTCAAAGGAGGGGGTAGGTTCGGTTCTAAGCCGAAAATTTCCGAAGGAGTCCGAGGCGGTCGTGGCAACAACACGACATGCGCGCTCTCTACCGGACCGAAACGAAAACAAAGAACAATCGACTTCTCCGGGCCGCGAGAGGAAAGCATAGTGCCTTATGGCACCGCGACGCTGCCTTCTAGCGGCGTAAGGGGGAACTACTTGAGGTGGTGAGCAGACTTGCCACCAGGTGTCATGAGGGTAAGCTCTGCACGCTGGCGACCAGGCCCGCGGTTACTTTTTTTGCCGCTAGATGTCAGGGATGTGTCTGTCGGACCCGGGAGAAGGTTTTTGCATCAGGTCATCGTCCCGTCCGGTCACTGCTCTTAGCTTAATTTCTCAGAACTAAAGTGAGGAGGAGAGAGAGGAAGGGGGGGCAGAAATAGCCACTAAGGTGGGAACGCAGCTCCACTGGAGACTGCTTCGTGACGAGACATGCTTTTCTCAGCAGGCCTCTACAAGGTAGCAGCTTGCAGCCCAGGAGCTGCTCAAAGCAGTTTTGGTCATGCAGGGAATTAAAATTACAAACTCGGGGCGTGACTGCAGGCGAGAGAAATTTCAACCGGGCTGACCATGTCCACATTAGACAGCAAAATATCAGATTGGCCCCCTGGGAAGGGGCTTCGGTCCACTGGCACCAAGTTTAAATCGGTGGCGTACACCGGCCTAACAAAAAGTAAATCACCCCCATTAACCACCAGACAAATTAAAAAAATGGAAACCCCAAAAAAAATTTAAAATTATAGAATAAATTAAAAAAGTGACGAAATGCCTAATTTCCGGCACATACTCCCCCGCTTGAATGCGGAGCATATAGGGAAGAAAAAAAAACAACACTTACACTGCTCAGTAAAACTAGTACCAGGTTCGCCTGTATCCTACTACTTATATTCTAACACCTTTGAGACGCGTCCGCCTCTCAGGCACAACATATCGATAACCCTTAAACAAACTTATTAACTAAGAGCTTATTAACTAAGTGGCCACTTAAAACTAATACAACGTAAAGCTAGCATTCTTATTTCTAGTACCATGGATTTTTAAGACCTCGAGTATTTCTGGCATGCCTAATATTAGAGAGTTCCCTATGTTAGGGTAAAGAAATTAAACACATCTACTTTAAGTCAGCATGTGTTTTCTTTAAATGGGAGATGTGCGCTCTGGTCACGAATTCTCCTGAACTGGGGTCAGCCAGGCTAACCGTAACTGGCGTTAAAAATCGCTGTATTTGAAAGGGACCTCTCCAGCGGTACGCCAGCTTGGCGGAAAACTTATCCACTGCCTTGCTGAGTGGGTGTGCCTTACAAAGCACAAAATCGCCTACCCTATAAGGGTTAGGAGATCTGTTTTCGTTGTATTTCTTTTTTCTGCTCTCATGAGCCAGGTTGAGATTTTTACGAGCTCGTCTCCAAATCTCCCTGATGTCTCTCGGATCATCGGGCAATAGGTCATTCAAAGACCAAAGATTTGAAAGAGGGGTATTAGGTCGGTAAGTGAACATGAGTTCGAAAGGAGTACTTTTGTGTCCTTCATGATGTGCATAATTAAAGGCCATTTGCAGCCACACCAAATTCGAATCCCATTTATCCTGCTCCTGCGCATGGTAAGCTATTAGAGCAGACCGGAGATTGCGGTTGAATCTCTCAGCATGCGAGGGCTGTGGATAATAAGGCGAGGTTGTGACGTGCAGAATGCCATGCGAGAAGCACATGTTCTTAAAAATCCTAGCCGTGAACTGGGTTGCATTATCTGACACTACTATAGACGGGACTCCCGACGTCTTGAAGATCTGATTACGTAGCGCAGATACAGTGTTTTCTGCGGTGGCTTTTCGCATGGGGATGAGCCAGACAAATTTTGTGAAGGCGTCAATACACACCAGCAGCATAGTGTTTCCTGTCTTTGAGCGCGGGAAAGGTCCGACAAAGTCTATAAACATCTTTTGCATGGGGCGCTCGGCCACATCTGAAGTTAAATAACCGAAACGAGTATTCTGCGCTGGCTTACTCAGCGCACAGATTTTGCATAGTTTAACCTGCTCGGTGATGTCCTTGTGCATGCCGTCCCACACGAAATGACGTCGGATAGCCTGAATGGTCTTATATATACCGAGGTGTGCGCCCACCGGCGAGGTGTGATAATAATGGAATATCATATTACGTAGATTTTGCGGGAGCACGATTTTGTATGTTTTTGATTGGGGGGTGCGTTTTTGCAACAGCCCCTTAGACATCCTAAAGTATTTTGGCGCCGTTCCTGAACTAAAACGTTTAATAATACTGGAAATGTGTGGGTCAGCTTCCTGCTGGCTCTGTAAATCCTGAAATGCCAACGGAAAGTCTGTCAATAGGGCTTGACATAAGAGTGGTGTTCCTTCGGGCGGAGTCTGAGTTGGGTTTTCGAACATGCGAGACAGTGTGTCCGCTACTATATTCTGTGTGCCCCGAATATGTTGGATTTTGAACTTCAAAGAGGAAATTTTTGCAATCCATCGCCCGAGTTTCCCTAATTGTTTCGGGTGTGCCAAAAGCCAGGCTAATGCCTGATTATCTGTCTCTAACAGGAATTCCCTGTGTTCTATAAATTGGCGGAATTTGTCGATGCCAAATACCACGGCGAGGCATTCTAATTCGTAGATCGAGGAGGCTTTCCTCTCGGCGTGGGTAAGTGTCCGCGACGCAAACGCAATGGGCTGTCTACAGCCTTCGACTTCCTGTGACAGTACTGCGCCTATAGCCACACTGGACGCATCAGTCTGTAAAATGAAAGGTTTGGTGAAGTCTGCCATGCGGAGTACAGGCGGGGAAGAAATCGCCTGTTTCAGGAAATTAAAAGCTTTTTCTTGTTCCGGACCCCATGTGAAAGGTGTGTTTTTCTTACGCAACGTATTTAGTGGTGCTGCGTGCTCAGCGAAATTAGGAATATATTTTGAGTAAAAATTTGCCATACCAATAAAACGTGAAATACCCTTAGGGTTTGTGGGAGGCGGAAAATCACGAATAGCTTGAGTACGTGAAGGATCAATGGTGACTCCCTTGCTAGAAACCAGGTGTCCTAGAAAAGACAGTTCTTGGACTGCAAACTTAACCTTTTTTGTGTTGACAGTTAACCCCGCTTTACGAAATCTACTTAGGACTTCCTCTAAATGTTTGATGTGTTCTTCAAATGTTTCTGAATATACGACGACATCGTCTAGGTAGTTGTACACTGTTTTGAATTTTAGATCTCCTAGTATCTGATCCAGGAGTCGAGTTAGTACTTGGGCTCCCGTGGCAAGTCCGAAAGGTACTACTGTGTATTGGTACAAGTTCCAAGGGACACAGAAGGCTGTGATGGGTTTTGAATCCGCAGTAAGGGGAATTTGGTGGTAGGCAGAATTTAGATCAAACACACTAAAATATTTGGCTTTACTGAACCAATGAAAAGCAGTGTTTAGGTCTGGCAAAGGTATGTTTTGTATCACTATTTTCTCATTAACTTTTCTGTAATCAATTACACATCGTTGTTGATCCTTGCCCTTAGGCACCAGGAAAGCTGGGGAACTGTAGGCGGAGGTCGAGGGTTCGATTACCCCTTTTTCTAAAAGCTCCTGAACATGATTGCGCATCGTCTGCATCTTAGGGCCTAAAAATTGATAAGGGTGAGATCTCACTGGTATTTTATCCGCTAACTCAATTTGGTACTCGACTAAATTTGTGCGACCTAGTTTACTACTCAAGACATCTGGAAAACTACTGCATAATTTATCAATGGCGGCCCGCTGCTGTGTATTAAGGTGCTCGTGTGAAGTGGTGTTACCCTGATCCAAGATGGCTGCCGTTGGCTCGGCCGGAACTGAAACTATTTGTTCAGGGGTCCCACAAGGAATAGGATTACCCATGTTGAATTTGAAAACGAAATTCTTCGCCTGAAGATTAATGATTAGACCTGTCTTGGCGATGAAATCAGACCCGTAGATTAGGTCTGTGGCAAGTTGATCAGACACCAAAAATGGGAAATTCCATGAATATAAATCAATCTTCACCTTGATCACAACTGCTAACGTAATATTTAATGGCTGCTCTGAAGCTGTGAAACATTGTAACTTAGTGGTCTCAGTCTTTAGAATTAATTTGCTCTGTTTTAACTTGTTAAATAACTGCCCAGAAATCAGGCTCCGCGCTGATCCCGTATCAATTAGTCCCGGTACAGTGTGTTCGCCAATCGTTGTTACTGCATACGGAATTACTGTAGGAATATTACCAAAAATTTGGTGGCACTTTCTCTTGCCCTTATTTGTAGGATCAACACACGTTTTACATGAGTACGTGTGCGTTGAATTACCATTTCCCTTATTTTTGTTATTTCTCCTGCTATTGTGCTTTCTTTGTTTATGTTTGTGACCTCGCTTGTTACTTTTATTCCTGGACTCCTTGTTGTTAGGATTATTGTTTTTGTGTACTGGTGTTTCTTGTGTACGGCCATTACTTGGCGCAAGTTGAACTTCCCACTTATAAGAAAAATTTTTAACACTTGAATTTTTCGGTGGCCCTGAATAAGGTTGTTCAGGCCACCGCGTTATGCGTTTTTTTGGAGTGTCGCCATTTTGTTTGTTGTTTTTGTGGTAACACTGGGACAGGGAATGTCCGTCTCTTTTACAGAAAGTACAATGTGCATTTTGTTGATATCTCCCTTGTGGCCTTAAAGAGAAAAATTTATTGCCCTGATGTTTCTGTGCTGCATTCTTATGTTGCGAATTACTGCGCTCCGTTCCCGCGCTGCTACCTTGTTGACTAGCGAATGTGGCTTGTTTATTTCGCTGAAAATCAGCGTATTCTATGTTTGTGGCGTGTACGCAAAGTTTGTCAAGCTCAGCATAATTTTGGGGGCGTGCCTGGAACACTGAGCGCGAGCGCTCCGCTGGGTTCAAACCGTCTAGAATAGTACTCACGACCTCTCTCTCGGAAACCTTTAGCCTGAGTACCTGGTTGGCTTCGCGTATGTCAGCCACGTAATTCGGCAAGGCTTCATTATGCTGCTGCAGTCGGTTAAACCACTCCAACCGGATGTTTGTGAGTAGCCTACTCGGTATACAAAAATTTAACACGTCTTCATGAAACTCATCGAAAGTGAGGTCATTCTCAATGGCTGCCATGATCCGCTCACTTAAGGGAGCTTGGGTGTATGGGTAAACAATTTCAAAAATTTGTTTGTCGGGAATCCCTCCCTTTTGTCGCAGCTTTAATAAGACTCGAAGGAAATCAATTAGTATGTGTGCGTCCAGACCCGACGCCTCTGGCAAATCCTTGAGTAACCTTTCTACAGGATGGGTGATTTTTCCGTAGAAACTGTAGCCAGTTTCTGGGGCTGTCGTGCTCCTCAATACTGAGTCGTGGGGCTGAGCCGCGGCTCCTGCCGGCTGAGGTGAAGGCTGGTGTGACACCGGGTGCGACTGAGTCTGTTCCCGAGTCGCACCCAAGGGGCTGATTTGTGGTGGAGTGAGCTGGGGCGTTGTGAGTGGCGGCTGCAGAATACCAGCACTCGGAAGTGGGGTGGTTTGCCATGAAGGAAACTGTGGCTGAAATTGAGCATAAGGGTTAAAATAGCCCTGAGCGATCGGATACGGGAAAAACATGTTTGGTGGGTATGGTTGCGTCATTTGGTGTGCCAAGGTTGGTAATCCCTGTGAAAATGTCACGCTAGTGACGGGGTGGGTTGTCACATGACTCGTTGTAATGTTTGTCGCCGCTGTCGTCGACTGCACAAGCGGCTCTGAATGAGTGGTAGATACGTGTATCGGTTGGTTTGGAAGCGACGTTAGTGGCTGTGAGTCAGGGGCTGCGTCTGGTAATCTGCTCGTTTCCGTCTCCTGTCTGTTTACCGTCGCCCGTACTTCTGATTGTCGCGTGTCGGGTTGCTCTACTCCCAGGGGCAAGCTAGGAGCGTCCCCTTCCGGGAAGGCGGGACAATCGATGCCTAAAGCCTGTGCCCCAGCCACATAATGCTGACTGCGTCGTGTGTCTTCCAAAACGGCTGCTCTCGCCGCCAATTTTGAATGGAAACCTGCCGTCTGTTGCAAACATCGTTCTACCTCTTTTATATAAATTCCATGGAGAAGGTCTGCCGAAAGCTGTTTCAGGTTTTGCAAACGTCGGGTAACATGTTTTAGCCTGACTATATGTCGCTCGACATTGGGTAAATTTTCCTCCACATCTAGATAGCTTACGAAAGCCGATATATCATAAAACTTGGCGCAAGCAAGGTTGAATTCTTCAGTTACATCTAAATCCAAATTCGCTACACTAGTGGGCACACCATCATGAAGGGCGGCCCTGAGCCTCTTCCTGAGGACTTGGACATTGCCACTGGAGGGCAAATTGCGTAGCTGTAACTCATAGGTCAGCTCATCTGACAGCAATAACTCCGGCTTAAACATACTGCTCGGACGTAAATTACTGCTAATTAAAACAAAAATTTAACACACATGTACGATTCAAACGTACACCATAAATACTCCTCTCTTAACAACTATCTTAATTTTAAATACCTCCTAAGGCTTCCTATATTAATATAAACTACCAACTAACCCCAATGCGCGGGGAGTAAGTCACACTTTCAAGGTGGGGGGGTATGTGCCCAAACTTATTTGCGTAAAGAGTCGCCGTACTACTCAGACAACTGCGCGAACGTCCCCTGTCAGGTTGACCTGCACCACCTGTATATGTCCACAAGGGGATTGACCTGCCGCTCGCAAGGTCGTCTCCCACGATGGACAAGGGAGAGGGGTGTGCGGGAGGAACAGGGCCGTGTCGTCGCCCTCAGATAACGGGCGTGTCGCTGGCTCAAGCGGGGTGATGGGGAGGGGGGGGGGGGGAACGCCAGCTGAGGCGAGAGATAAGCCACGTCTCGCTACCGGCCCGCTAGCGGTCAGGACGCCGCGACTTCTTGCGCCGCGCGCAGACTAAGTCCGCACGGCACTTTTAAACTCAATCATAACTTTAAAATACAAAAGCAATATAACTACCGGGTGTACCAGCGATCAGTTTACAATGTTAAAAATACAAAATTGGTTTCACAAAAAATTAATTATTTTTTTTTTTTTTAGTTTTTTTTATATTTTATTTTAGGTATGCCTACTTTATTTAGGTATGCCTATAGACCAAACCATGCTCTGCTACCAATTGTAACGCCCCTCGTGCCTCAAAATTAGATTATTTTAAATTAATTAAAAGGAGCCTTGGAAACTGCTGGGTAAAAAAAAATAAGAAAAATTAAGTTATTGACCAGAGGTGGCACGAGGTGGAGAACAAGATAATTTGGATCTCCCTGACACAAGCAACAGGGGAGCTGGTGGATCGTTTAAGGGACGAAGGTATATCATAAATAAATTAACATTACACAAGTAGCTTGGTCTATAGGTTCCCTGGTTTATTATTAAGGAATTTTGTGTTCGTATTATTCAAACCTGACAATAAAATTCTTAGTAAATAACAAAGTTAAAAGGGGGCGCCCCAGGAGTAATTAAAACAGTACATGTTACACCTTAGCAAAAATTATTACATAATTAAAATTTAAAAATTGCACCAAATTTGAATGTCCCAACAATTACATCGCTGATTAGTTTTGTTGATTCTACATATTCTTGAGGAAAGCACTGTTCGCTGGTAGGCTATTCATTTGATTTATGTAGTTCGTAGCTAGAAAGTGGGGGGGGGGGGGGGATGTTGATTTCACATTACCACCCGGGTCTTCAAAAAATAACGTCGGGTCGCGGAAACCTCTCTTCTAACGTGACCCGCAGTGGAGGTGCAGGACCACGAGCTGGGAGCGATTTCTCTCTCCAGCACTTCGACCCTGTCTGAAACCCAAATCAAATCCAAAACGAATTAGACTTGCTTCCAGACAGTCCTATACCGTCGGCGCAAAAGGCCAACAAACGGGAATGGGGGGGGGGGGAAGGGAAATAAAAATTACTCACCAACCAGGGTGTAGAGTTCGGAGCTCACTAGGTGTCTCGCGCCGACATCAGGATGCCGCGGACCGAGAAATCAGGATGCGCGGACGAAACCGGAATTTTTAGAATTAAATAAGAATAAATAAAAATTTAACTACGCATGACTTTTCTAAAAACTACCTCTGCCTGGCTACTGTACAAACGGGATCACATCCCTTAAGCAAACTGACTACATTCTCGTGCACGCGAAAATCACCGTTCCCGCAAAAAGCCTCTTAGCGCAGAGGACGTAGGTGAGACGAGGTCAGTAGCCGAGGTCAGAGGGCTGAGTGCCCCGCAATCGGCCAAAACCCCTAATTAAATCGGGCGGTAAGGCCCCGGGTCAAAGGAGGGGGTAGGTTCGGTTCTAAGCCGAAAATTTCCGAAGGAGTCCGAGGCGGTCGTGGCAACAACACGACATGCGCGCTCTCTACCGGACCGAAACGAAAACAAAGAACAATCGACTTCTCCGGGCCGCGAGAGGAAAGCATAGTGCCTTATGGCACCGCGACGCTGCCTTCTAGCGGCGTAAGGGGGAACTACTTGAGGTGGTGAGCAGACTTGCCACCAGGTGTCATGAGGGTAAGCTCTGCACGCTGGCGACCAGGCCCGCGGTTACTTTTTTTTGCCGCTAGATGTCAGGGATGTGTCTGTCGGACCCGGGAGAAGGTTTTTGCATCAGGTCATCGTCCCGTCCGGTCACTGCTCTTAGCTTAATTTCTCAGAACTAAAGTGAGGAGGAGAGAGAGGAAGGGGGGGCAGAAATAGCCACTAAGGTGGGAACGCAGCTCCACTGGAGACTGCTTCGTGACGAGACATGCTTTTCTCAGCAGGCCTCTACAAGGTAGCAGCTTGCAGCCCAGGAGCTGCTCAAAGCAGTTTTGGTCATGCAGGGAATTAAAATTACAAACTCGGGGCGTGACTGCAGGCGAGAGAAATTTCAACCGGGCTGACCATGTCCACATTAGACAGCAAAATATCAGATTGGCCCCCTGGGAAGGGGCTTCGGTCCACTGGCACCAAGTTTAAATCGGTGGCGTACACCGGCCTAACAAAAAGTAAATCACCCCCATTAACCACCAGACAAATTAAAAAAATGGAAACCCCAAAAAAAATTTAAAATTATAGAATAAATTAAAAAAGTGACGAAATGCCTAATTTCCGGCACAAAATTAACTTTTCATACAAAATACATTGGAAGCACTGTGATTCGAACGATCACAGCTCTGACATCTGGGTTGGAAACCATACACTTTTAACCGCATGGACATCGAGATAATTACCAGAATAAGAATTTCAAAAATGTATGTAAAAAAACACTAATTTTCGAAATTGTAATTTTTTTAATTTGGAAGGAATAAAGCATCACCTGTATGAGACAGATGCTCCATAATATTTATATTTTCAATACATGCTACCAGGAACACTAGTTAACTCACATAACCTGCTAGAGAGTGCTGCCACCATCTGGTTTTCAGTTCTCTATACCAGGAGCGGCAGTGTAACATAGTACAGACATTTGCCAGAATGAGCTGCCACCACATTGGTTTAATTTTTACCCGCTAGAGTACAGGAATAATTTATTGTCAAGGCATACGCTATCTTGTCGGATGTCTTGGCCACCATATTGAAAATATTTAATATTTTAGCTATAAATTCGATTAAAAGTCCAAAACTCATCAAAAATTCACTTGTTAAAATAATGATTGAGGCGATCACATACAGTGTTCGGTTCGATCCTGGTTGTGACATCAGATCAAAGATGGCGACAGTAAAAAAAATTGCAATGTTCGGGGTTTAAGGCGCTCTTAGGAAAGATGGTGGAACTCAAGATGGCGACTGAGGTCAAATGTTAAGGTTAAGATCATAATTCAAGGTCAGAGTAAAAGGCCAATGTCAAATGTCAAGGTCAAGGACAAATTTCAAAGTCATTCAATATGGCTGCCTTGACGTCAGAGGTCAAGCGGTCATTGATACCACTTCACACTATAACCTGGACCCTGCGCTCGGAGCCCCCAATATATACTACTCTTAGACCTACTTTATCGTCTGTAAAAATTTTTTTTCCAATTTGGCACAATAGCTCTATATTCTGTACCATGAAACGTACCTCAATTTTACAGTTATTTTAAGTAAAACCAATGGCTAGAAACAGGAAAAATTCGCGAATTAATTTCGCGGTAGGCTAGACTCCAAACTCGTTCACCTTCATTCTGAGTCAGTGGTTGGACCACTGTTTACCTGAAGGACTCTTAAGCCAGTGAAAAACCTTCAAAAAAAGAAGTAAAAAATCACAAGCATGCCAGGTAACACGTGTCACGAGTCATTATTCAATGAGCAGGTGAAATTTGTCCTAGTGCATAGAGGATCGTTGAGTCCATCCTAGAGGTCATTGAATCCGCGAATTTTTCCAGTCTCTACCAATGGCCTACGTATCATCCTGCATCTGCGGATCTGTTGGGGATGCAACTGTAGGCCGAAAATCACTTAACTGAAAGGAACTAGAGGAAAGTCGTTTAGCCGAAAGGCACTAGACCGAAATTTTTAAAATTCATCTCGCTGGTAATATGATTTAACTTAGCAGCAGGATTTTGACTGAATGTCACTATACCAAAAGGCACTACAGATAATATTTTAAAATTTTTCTGGTTTATTGTTAAACCTTCAATTGTTATCTACAACATTAGTCTGAAATAATATTTTATACGGCCATCCATTACTGCAAGGGGTAGAATAAACAGGGGTTGGCACACCATCAAATTCGTTGAAAATGTTTGCCAATATTATATATTTTTATCTAAAAATTTTGTTTCAAACACTATTAAATACATTCCTTTTAATTATAATACCTTAAAATAATATCTACAATTTTCGTCCGAATTTATTTTTTATATGACAAACCATTACTGCAAGGGGTAGAAAATAACAGGGGGTGAAAGACAAATAACTTCATAGCTCCCTTAATATGGACACTATTAAATCCGTCCAAATTGTTTGTAAACCGTATAAATATTATTTAAAACATTGTGTTGAAATAATTTTCCATACGACCAACCATAACTGTAAGGGGTGGAAAAAACAAGATATGGATGTGGAAAAAAAAATTATAACGCCCTTAGTAAGGACACAATCGAATCCGTTCAAACTTTTTGTAAATCTTATAATTTGTATCTTAAACTCTTGTCTGAAACAATTTTTTTTATAAGACATATTGCTGTAGGGGGTTAAAAAAAACTAGGATAGAATTTAAAAAAAATCATAATAACCAAACCATGTACACTGTTAAATTCGTTCTAATTTATTGTAAAACCTTGAATTATTATTATCTACAACTTTTGTATGAAAATTACGACCTACCATGACTGCAAGGGGTGGAATAAAGAGGATTTTAATAACAAAAAATTATTAGTTCCCTTAGATAAACACACTATCAAATCCTTCAAATTGTTTCTGAACCTAATAATTTTTATAGGCCTATACAACTTCTGTTTGAAACAATTTTTTTTTATAATATACCATTATTGCAAGTGGTTGAAAAAACCTGAGGTTGTAATTAGAAAATAAATAAAGTTTCCCCTCCCGGTAAACTATCGAATCCATTCTTATTTTGATTTAACTGTCTAAATATTGACTAAAATTATTGTTAACATAAATTTTTGTTTTCGTAACCATTACAGAAAGGGGTGGAAATAAGGTTTGAAAGTAAAAAATAATAATCATTATTTTTTTAATTTATATACCATCATATCTGTCATAAATTTTTGTATGAATCCTAAACTTCATTTAAAACTTTGGCTGGAATTATTTTACGATGATACATGGGTTGAAATTAAAACAAATTCTACACTTTCTTAGTATCAAATTCATTTGAAATAATTTTAAACCGCCTTAATATTATCGTTAAACTTGGTCAATTCAATTCAAAAGTTTTTAACACATACTCTACACTTTACAGGTTTGGTACTTACAATGAGACATTCCAGCACTCAGTACTATTTTGCCTAATCTAATTGATGTATGTATAAGAAATTATTTAAATAAATATGTTTTGCATAAAAGTAAAAATTAAAAAAAAACATTTCATATTGTATTTTGGAGCCTTTTTTGGCTCAATGTCATGGTTTGGATCTTATAACAAAAAGTACATTTACACTATTTATTTACACATTCTTACAAACACTTTGTCTTTCACTGTACATAAATATTCTAAGTTGCACTGACTCTATGAAATTTAACTATATACATACATGGCACTGTGGTGGAAAACCTTATTTTCACAGACGAGAGAGCCAAACGCCCGATCGTGCATCTTCGTTTTTTTTTTTTGTTCATTGTAAAAAGGTTAGGTTAGCTACATTATAAATACTTTAAAACATTGTGGACTGTTGATTTGGTTAGGATAGCTACATTAAAGATACTGTGAAATCATCTAAATGGTTTCCTAGCCCTGGATAGCTACATATTAAAAAGTTATATGCTAAGCAACCATAAAATGATTTTACAGTATTTTTAATGTAGCTATACTTACCTAATACAACCAACCATCCACAATGTTTTAAGGTATTTATAATGTAGCTGACCTATCATAATAGACAGCAAAATTTAATGCCACACCGGTTTATACAATGAGATAGAACGAAAAAAAAGCGAGCATGAACTTCGGGGAACTTCGGGTGTGGCTCTCTCGTCTGTGAAATGCCGGCTTCCCCACTGTGGTGGGCGTCCAAGTCTATTCACTTCGGATGAGCGCTGTGGTCGGTGTCTCTTTGACTGGTTGCACTTGTGTTGCCCCGTCAGGGTTGCCTACCAGGGCGGTACTCCGTGATTAGTTTGTGTGGGTGCGGGTTGTGTTATGACGTGTTGTCCGATGTTCTGGATGAGTGTTGTGCTGCCTTATTGAAAAAATTGTCTGTATATTCAATAACTAATTGGCGTGGTGATGGTGTCTGCAAGTTCGTGTAGCTGAATGTTAGTTACATATTTGTATGTTAACCTTGGTGCAAATATGAACATGTTATTAGTGCACGGGATGAAAGAAAGAAAAAAGTTACCTTTGTTATAATACAATATGAAATTCATTCTAAGCCATTCAGTGCTGCGTTGTAAACTATTCAATGCTGTATACATTCAATTAAAATTGTCGTAGTATTTTCGCAGCAAGGAAAATTAGCAAATATTGAATCGATTATTTTGAAATATTGGAGAACTAAAATATGTTGTGTACATTATGTTCTTAAAATGTTCCAGAAGTTTATAGAAATTTCCAAAATATTTCCAGAATACTCGAAATCTATCTATTAGGCTGTACCGAAGTGGATTTTTTTTTACTTATCTTATTGCAGCTATATTGTTGTTTGTCAACTATCTGTTTTATTCTGGGGTATTTTTTTTTTTCTGAATTATCTTCTTCCACGGAATTCTCTGTACTTTCTAGGCATGTAACATTTGCCATCAGTTGATAATGGGCTTTTGTCCATTCTTGAGGTTCAGCAATATAAACTTGTGTAAATCAGCAATGGTGTTCGTACATGCATTTATTTTAAATTATTATTAGACATTGCATGAATCATTCAAAGGACGCATATAGGTTTTTGAATTATGTTCTGAGAAATTAGCCCTTAAATTTTGAATCCGTCATGGAGTTAGGAATTTTCAGGAGATGACATACCTTTACGTATTTTAAGTCACTTTTTAATTTAGCCATCACCATATTACCATGTTAAAAAAATCACCTTAAATTAACGAGGAACGCTGTTTACAAATTATCCAGAGATCTTCATAAATTTTATCGTTATCTTCGTAAATTTCGCTACCAAGTTAACTTATTTTGAATTTAAACCCACAAGAATAATCTGTGTATGTAAGAAAAACATTCAAAAACTGGTGAAGGCTCACGCAAAACCACACTTATTTCACACACTAGTGCATTTACCCTGTTTTCACTGAAAAACAGAACTCGGGATGTGGAAGTACGGTGTTGTTTCTACGAATATCCAGCCATCTGAAAGTACGAAGAACTCTTTGTTTATCTGAGATGAAATTCTTCGTTGAAATGTCCGTTAATATTCCGTGATTTTTAAAAGTGTGACGGTTGGTAAGTATGAATTTATTATAATCGCCGTTGTTGAGGGGTCCACCTCGTCAGGGGTGTATGTGTGTTAGTGAGGCGGGATGATAAGCTCGACGCTCGCTGGTGCTTCTAGCCTCTGGACTTGCGCGCAGTCTTCTCGTCGTCACATGATAACTGTGAAATTTGAGAGGTGACCGTAACACTATATGGCCCAGAAATGAAGATAAAGGGGTAATGCAAGTCCCTTAAGTGCTTTCAAGAATCTGTACTCGTTGTTTTGCGCCTAAATATTACTCTGAAAACATACGTTTTAGCCATTTTAACTCTTCTAAAACTACATTTTAAAACTTAATCCGAAATCAAAAGTACTTTTCGGCCCTCAGCGACTCTTAAATTTTGTTCGTAAGCAGACCTCCAGTCGGATATCTTGAGTAGTTTTGAAATCGCGTTGTTTTTCCTGAAGCTCTGCGCACCGCGTGTGTGCCCGGGTAGGCGGGGCCCTTAAGCACATCCACTTCCATAAACTATGGTCGTTTAAAAATTGTATCCACAATGTAGACACGAACTACACTTCGGTCAACGTTTCGGGGGTCTAGACGACATGGCCCAGACCACGAGTTCCTTGGGAGCCTTTGGTATTTTATCCCCCTTGTGGCGGGTCTAACTCATTATTTGTCTATGGAAATTTCGCGTCCGCCTGCTCTGTACTCCCGAACGTGGCCTTTGTGGGAGTCGTCCGGTTTTGCCTGCGCAGTCACAACATCCTGTCTTCCGCCAGAGCGCACTCTTCTTTATTTCGTCCTCGCGAGGGAAAAATTCCCCTCCCTCCCTCTCTCTCTGTTGAATCCTCTGCGGCACCGCCTAGCAAGACACGGAACTCCAACCATTGTGCTGTCTGCGCACGTGGCTTCGAATACTCCGCGTGTTTACCGCTGACGGCATTGTTTCCTTTCTCGGGAACTTTTGAACCGGGGAGGAGAGACCAACAATGATGCCAGAACTTTTCGCGTCTCGCATGTCCCCCTCCCCCTCCCTCTTCGAAGAACATTCCGCGGAAGCACATGCCCGCAGTCCAATTAGTGCAAGCGAATAAGCGAATGTCTGAATACCCTCCTTTCTCCCGTACTCAGAGTTCTTGTATACTTCTCAATCACGGAAATATAAACAGGTGGTGGTTGGGGCTGCTTAAATTTTGCAGTATCTACTTATTATTTTGCTCCTAATATACCCAGCCTTTCACGTTGAGATTTCCTATATAGGGATGCTTGAACTCCCATACAATTAGGCACATGTTTCATCCATCTCATCAGTGTTTCGCTAAGTATGTTCATGAAGTACTTTACATAGTCATGACCAACTCCGTGAATAGGCATCATTAGTTCTGCATCTCGAAACCGAAATGAGCTTAAGACGCAATCCAGCAACTTCAGAGGAGGGTAAAAAAAATACAGTTCTTTCGATGATATGAGTGGCTCATAACATTGTAACTGGTCTTAACGTTTGTGTCTAGCTCAACCGAAGCGATGGTCTTAGGCTCTAATAACTCTCTATAAAAGATTTATATAAAATTTTGAGTAAGTAACGGTTATGGTTCTATAGAAAACTAGCTTTAATACTGTAACACAAAATAAAACAAAAATAATCTAATTACACTCTTTATATTAGCTTCACATGTATGTTTGTTTGTATGTTTGTAACCGACTTCTTTGGGTGCGATTTTGACCCACTTTAAACGGCCAGATTTCATTCAAACTTTGTAGATTTATCGAGGACCGATGACAATACACTAATTTGATAAGATTATTCCATTATTAAATAAGATTTTTGTCAATTTATATAATTTCACAATATTTAGTAGGCTTTGTTTATATCGCGCCAAAGACAAACTGAAAGAAAAGAGTTCGCACATTGTAAAGAAAACCATTTTGATCATGTGCGAACTCTTTTCTTTCAGTTTGTCTTTGGCGCGATATAAACAAAGCCTACTAAATATTGTGACATTTAATTAAATGAAAAGTGAGAGTGGGTTATGATTATTGTGAACAATATACTTTCTTAAAGAGAATATTATCTATATTTGTAAAAATATGAAAAAAAACTGAAATAAGAGCTTTAAATTTTGTTTCTTTCGTTAAATAGAGAAACACAATTACGTCTTCGTTTCATTTTACCAATTAATAGTGGATTAAATATTTCAACAAAGAATGTGAACGTTTCCTAATCAAAGAAGACAAAAATAAAATAGAAATGTTAAAACATTTCTTAGAATACTCGAGTGTAGTTTGGTACAACTGCATGCAAATGAAACTTACAGTGGAATCAGACTGGAAAAAATGTGAGAAAAAATTTTGTGAGATATTTGCAAACAAAGGATGGTCACCCATCAGATATGTTGACTTAGAATAAACATCAATGACTTCCCGAATATATTGATTTTCATAGCAGGTTATTGAAATTATTGAGTACTGTATTTCTTCAACACGCTATATTGGATATATATTTTAGAAGCAGCCAATATCTACTCAAATTCACTTTAATAGTAAAGTCATGTAATATTTTAACTGCAGCCAATATCTATTCAAAATCTACTTTTATAGTAAATTGATGTAATAACTATCAAGTTTTTTTACATTGTTATAAAATTTCTTTCATACGTCGATAAAGAAGTATCACTTTAAATTATAAATAAAAGAAACTAAAAAGTAGAAAATAAATAATGGTTTAAAAAACTAAAAAACCATGCTTTATATAGAAAAACAAACTAAAAAATAGAAAATAAATTTTAATTAAAATAGTGTAAATTTTTTTAATAAATATAAATTAATGATTATGTATATAAAATTGAATTTTTTTTAAAAAAAAAAGCGTGAGTGCTTTTTAAGATATTATCGAAATGATAATACTTCTACTCATATATGTCAATAACATATTTATAACTATTGACACCATGCACCCCACGCTTTTTTTTTAAAAATAAAATGCCCTTTTTTCTTATATACACTATTATTAATATATTTTTTTTAAAAAAATTACACTATTCTTAATTAAAATTTATTAAAATTTATTTTCAATTTTATAGTTTGGTTTTCTATATAAAGCGTGTTTTTTAGTTTTTTAAAACTATTATTTATTTTTTCTTAGGCTTGTTTACCTTGTACAGTTTACAGAACTATACTAGTTGGGAGAATTCATGTACTCGCCGTGAATGACGTTAAACCTCAGAAGAGTATTTGTATTAGTATATGAGGAGTATTAGTATTATCAATCAGCATGGCTTTAGGGAGAAAAAAAAATTTAAATTGGTTTTGCGATTCTTAGGATTTCGCTCAAACCTTTTCAATAAAATTCACACCTATGTTAAAAACAACTTAGAATTACTCGTGTTTATGCATCTGGCTATAAGTATAAACAACATTAAGAACGTAGTCAAAATAGGCTTACCACAACTGCAAAAATAGTCAATAAATTATAATTAGTTTTTTATTTTTAAATTTGTTTGTATTAATTAATTTAAATTAATTAAATACGATATCAGATTACTAACAGGTTTCAGTACGTAACCACCAGGAGAAACTGATTATTTCATTTGGGCTATATATATATATATATATATATATATATATATATATATATATATATATCCGCATGCATGAAAGATCATCACTTTATAACTACTCGACCGATATAGTTGTTATTTTTTTAGTTCGTATTTATCAAGACAAGGTTTGTATGAAATAAAATATTTGGAAAATCTATAGGAAAATTCTGAAAAAGGGTTCAGTTTGAGAGTTCTGCTGTCATAGGTATTCACAGCAACAACCAATTTCGCATTAAAAATTTTTGTGTTTAATCAGAGGTTATCATATTTTTCGTACATTCAAAACCGTCACATGTACTATTCATAACATAACATAACCGTAATATTCATCAAATTCCACATTGAATATTTCAGTGTTTTATCATTGGTTATCATGTCTTTGGTGCATTCAAAACCGTAACATGTTTTCATAGCATAACATAACCGTAAATATTATAATATTAAAACATTCAATTTATTTCAGTTGTCATTATTAAATTGATAGAAATGCCACCATTGAGGCATCGAAAAATCGGACGGCTACGCGCAACGCAAGCCAACTACATGATCGTCAAGCAAATGAAGAGCGTAGACACCGTTTGGAAGAAAATCGAATAAGAATTTCTCAAGCGCGATTCATGATGACTCCAGAACAACGAGTAGGTACAGTCAATTTCGACTCGCTCTGTTGGAGACTACACATAAAGTAATTTGGAACGGTTACAAAACAGACTACCAAGCGTGACATTACGACATAGACGTTTGGCTTTCAGATATGATCCAACAGTCAATTACGCCGCGGATGTATCGGTCTAATTCGGAACAATGAGCAGTGGTTGTCAACATTTCAGTGCTTTGATATTTCCACATGAACCACCAGGATTACGTTGAGCGAGCAGAAAGGTCAAATCACCACAATTAACACCACCACCACTGGCACCATTGCTTTCTGGCCAAGAACCTCTATCGAAGCATTTCTTGCAGGGTATACTAAAGTGCAACAATTACTTTTCAAATGACATGGAAGAACAAGGTTTCGACCCAAATTTTAAGGTAATTTTTTTTTTCGACTGCAGCACACATCACATACACAAACACTTCATACATCGTTTCACCGAGGCTCATAAATGAAATATATGTTTTCTATTTTACAGATTCAAGGACAAATTCACCATCGTGCAGGAACATTGTTGTCGTCCGTGAATGGCGATTACAATTATTTTCTTCAGATATTTGAACACGGAGAATATTTTCGCGATATCCACTTTTTTATCACTCGGCACTAGATGGCACTGCAGCGCATCAATTTCTAAACCGTTAAACCGATCGTTATGGTAAAAACAAAATCGTAGTTCATAGACATACAAACCTCATTTCTCTATGTCCGCCACACTGCCATATAGCGCTATCCATTTCGCTTCAACTCGCGGACAATATATCACCCGTGTTCAGCCCGGGCAACGCCGGGTATTATAACTAGTTAAGTATAAAAAGGAACGCAGGCTTTCGCAGACATTGTCTGAAGTTGCTTGACTTCTGGATTCTAGCCACGTTAAAATCCGATGATTGCGCCGACATTTCAATTGACATCGCAGGTGCCATATTCAGAATTGCAGTTATATACTTCGGATCTTAGGGAATTCTCCTGTGTTTAAATACTCTCACCTGAGACATAGTGCGTTTCCTGAATGTCTGCAGCTGTAGACCAATCAGAACCTTCTTTTCTTTCAGTTGGCTGGTTGGTCTGGCCAATCAAAGCTGGGACTCTGTCTTTTGGTGGTTGCAGTGTTTGTTTTTGAGGATTTGTGAATAGTGTGATCCATATTCAGCTTATTTTACATCCAACCTTCCTATGGGTGTTTTAATATTTTTACTGCTTTTCGATTATACCTCTTGTTGTATTCGGGACTGTTGTCTATGATGTTAAATTGATTGAATTCTATGCTGTGGCTGGTTTCCATGGAGTGTTCTACTATGACGGATCGTAGGTTTTTATGATTGTAGTCGCTGAAGTGATCTTAAATCCTAGTGTATCATAATAACTACACCAGTGCACAAGTGCTGGCTTAAACTAGTTCCCAGACTCTGCCATATACATTGTACTATTTCAAACTACAATATTCAATAAAATAGCTTAATTGCATGTTAAGGCAAAATAATTTAATATTTAAGATGGTGGGGTTCATTCATTCAGGTAACTAGTTAGCGAGGGGGTGTGTGCAATCTTTGCCATGTTAAAAATTGAAGTCAGATGATAACGTTTCGCCCCTCCCAACTGGAAAGCTATATATATATATATATATATAATAAATTTAAAGAAGATTCCTTGCTTATGGGTTTTTAATATACTTCATGACAACATTTATACGATTCCTCCTAGCGAGTTTATATAAAGACTAGCAAACCCGATGAACTCCGTTTCGCCACCAAATGGCTTCGTTTTATGTAAAATTTCGTTTGGTGATTAAAAGATGAAGAAAAAATTTTTTTTTGTTTTATATTTGAAAAGGAAAAATTTTATTTCATTTCACAACAGTAATGAATTCATTTCGATTACAAAAATGAAGTGTTATTTAGTTGAACTTCTCTAAGTAAATGAACGCTAAACGTTCGGTCTCGACTTTGACATACATGTCGACAGCGAATTGCTGGAATAGCCGACGGCACTTCAGAATGACATTCTCCTCATGTGTACGAATCATCATACGATACGCATAGTAATTCATTGCGCTTAGATTTTTATTCGTTGATACGCCTGAAAATGCAAAATTAAATGAATTGTTAATGGAAACCAATAATAGCAATAATAGCAATAATTAGTGTGTGAATATTGTACCTGTAATTGGATCGACCATCTTCAACGTGATGTCGTATCCGTCTTGCCCTTGCCAATAAATGATTGGATATTGTAACGCATCGTACAAACGATGTGTCTCGTTTACACGATGCATGATATTGCTTCTTCGCTGAACGACAATGTCTCGCGATTTAGTTGGATCGCCAACAATAATTGCAGCAACATCATTAACGGTGGGTGCATTGAATCTTCGCACATGTTCACCTGTTGGGGTACAATCCGCTCTTATGACAAAATTGTGCGTATCCGATGGCATTCGTTCCAATGCTGTTTTGAACATATTAACCAAAGCATTATTAGCGTGAAAAAATGCTTGCAACTGTTCAATAATTCGTCTCTTTAACTGTTGTGTTCCCTGTATATTGCACCGCACATTCAGCTGATCCACCATCGACGAAATGAAATATATTTGCAGAAATTGATGCGGTTCATCTGGTGTTGGCACCATTGAACCATGCAAATGATATATTTGTCCTTGTATCTGTAATTGCAAATAATCATTTGTTTAAGAATACGGTGTAACTTCTGATCGTGTGATGGTGTAGTGTGTGGTGTATATGTAGTTGTTATGTATTGCAATTCATTGTGTTGGTGTGAGTGATACTTTACCTTGCAAGTCGGCATGAAGCCGCCTTCTCGAATGATATTAGCTCCAAAGGAAGTCATGCGAAAGCAGTTATTGTATTCAAGGATGTGTTGAAGAAAATGGCTGGAATCGGGATCACTTCCATCGAACAATGGTTTCAGTGGCTGTGGTGGTGTAAGTAATGGATCCAGTTTGACTTTTCCACTTGCGCAGCACAATCCAGCCGTTTCTCTTTTGAACTTTAACGCATTGCAATATCGGCATATAGTCGTCATTGGTCCAATATCTAAATTTTCATCATCACTGTAGTTCGCAGTGGGATCATATTGGAATGCCAAGCGATTGTATGATGCCAATGATCTTCGTGTGCTCACGCGTTGTCTCAATCGGGCATTTACTCTTATTTTATTTTGTCTTTCTTCGCTTAAGTTCTGTGAATACACTTGTTGCTGGCTTGCATGTCTTGTGCGGCGGCCGATGTTGGCACGTCGTCCTCTAGGCATTTTGGGCTATGGACAGAGTGGTGAATTTAACCTCAAATGCACGATCCACATAATTTACACAGTTCAACTTACGACCTTAAAGACAAATGCCTGCTGTTGAAATTGAATAAAAATTTGCACAATATACGTTATGTTTTTTTTTTACTTTTTTTTCACAATTTCACAGTAAACACAATACCGGTTTGTCACATGAAATTAACTGAGCAGAGAACAATGAGTAGTTGATTTGATGGTTTCCAATTGAAATGTTAGGAAACGAATAACTTATTTTTTTTCTTTTTTTTTCACAATTTCTCAGTAAACACAATACCGGTTTGTCACATGAAATTAACTGAGCAGAGAACAATGAGTAGTTGATTTGATGGTTTCCAATTGAAATGTTAGGAAACGAATAACTTATTTTTTTTTTCAAAATTTCACAGTGAACACAATACCGGTTTGTCACATGAAATTAACTGAGCAGAGAACAATGAGTAGCTGTCAAACAATGTATCACGCACCGACGCCATCTACTTAAAATGTTGGTTTGTCCTGAATTTTCTTTGCTATAAACCTCACGGAGCCCGAGACCTTTCCAACAACTGCAAAACCGTGGAAATCGGTTCGTGCGTTCTGGAGTTATAGCGTCAGGAAGGAAAACCCGACTTATTTTTATATAGTAGATATTAAACAAACCACCTATAGCATTAGATTTTAAATGGTTTGTATTGCTAACAAAAGAGACTTCAAATTAAGAACACATGCCAACTAGGGCTTAATTCTCCTAAATACGCCAAGTGTCTGAAATATAATTGCAAATGTTATGCATTTCTGTTGCAAAAAAAAGTTTGTTATAGTAAGTCGTATATGCACTGGTGTATACAAGAATATGTATTCTTAAAATTCTGTTTAAATGTTTCGCACCAAGTATTATTGTGGAATGACCACAGTGTTATTTTATGTTATTTAAATTATATTTAAGCTTGTAATTTAAAATTAAATTTTTGTGACCACCATAAAATAATTTATTTGATACCATGAAAAAATTGAGAGAGCTACCTACCTCAAGAAAGATATCATGTAGTCAACGTAATAGATTTTTCAGGCTCTAAAATCTCCAAATTTGTTATATCTTTTAATTTATTTGAAAAATCTTACATCCGCATATTAAGTCCATAGCAAATGTATTTTTATTTAACATTTATAGTTACACTTTAATATTTTAATTAAGAGTGGTTTTTTAAAAGCTATTTTCACCAAAAATCTAATTTCTTTTAAAGCACGGAAAATACTAAACAAATATAATTGATAGTTTCTGTGATAGTTAAATACGAGTCCGCCTAGGGAGGGGTTTATTTGTTTTAGTGAGCTGGAATGAAAGTTGTGACGCTTGCTGGTGTTTCCAGAGCGACATCGCCTCAAAATGCAAAGATTTTGAATAGACACAGTCTTTACGTCGTGCATAGGATAACTATAAGAATTTAAGTGGGGACCCTAACATTTAATGGCTTAGAAATAAAGAATGGTGCAAAGAACATACATATAGTACTTTCAATAATCTTTATTATCTAACGGGTTTTGCAAAGTAAAAGTGTTTCAAGGGTTTGTGTTCAATCCCAGGTGATTACTTTATTTTTACTTTTAAAACGGAAAAACTTATAGATATTTTGAGTCGTCAAAATTAAAAAAAAAAAATGAAATATAAACACAGTGCATACTTTATGCCTAATTAGCTAGAAAAGTTGAATTTCTAACATTTTTGTGCCGCACGTATAATAAATAATAAATAATAAATAAACGTTTAATAAATAACTTTAAAATATTTGAGTTTTAATGTCAATGCTGGTGGCAACTGTTTGATATAGTTAGAAAAATTTTGAAAAAAAAAATAATATTGATTTTTATTTTAGTTATCTTTTTAAAATCATAAAAATTCTGATAATCTTAAAAGGCTAGGAAAAATTAATTTTTTTCTGAAGAAATTAAACCATGTCACAAGAGCCAGTTATATTGACTTAAGACATAAAAATGTATAGTTTTATATTCTACTAGCTGCAGTACCCGGCGTTGCCCGGGCTGAACGCAGGGTGATATATTGTCCGCGAGTTAAAGCGAAATGGATAGCGCTATATGACAGTGTAGTGGACATATATAAATTACACACATTCGCTGTTGCATGCCTATGACCTATGATTTTTTTTACCCATAGCGAACGGTTTAACGGTTTGGAAGTTGATGCGCGGCAACACCATCTAGCGGCGAGTTATAGCAAAATGGATACCGCGAAAATATTCTCTGTGTTCAAATATCTGAAGAAATTTGTAATCACTGTTCACTGACGGTAGCAATGCTCCTGCACGATGGTGAATTTGTGCTTGATTCTGTAAAATAGAAAACAAATACTTCATTTATGAGCCTCAGTGAAAGGTTTTGCAATGTATGTTTTTGTGTATTTTATGTGTGATGTAGTCGAAAAATGATTAACATTTAAAAGTTGGATTGAAATAATATTCGCCCCACACGATGTCATTTGAAAGTAATTATTATACTTCTGTATCTTCTTCTAGAAATGCTTCGATAGAGGTTCTTGGCCAGAAAGCAATGATGCCAGTGCCTCTGGTGGTGGTGTTGATTGTGGTTAGGCCTATTTGACCTTTCCGCTCGCACAACGTAATCCTGGTGGTTCATGTGAAAATATCAAAGCACTGAAATGTTGACAAAAAGTGCTCATTGTTTCGAAGTAGACCGATACATTCGCGGCGTAACTGACTGTTGGATCATATCTGAACGCCAAACGTATATGTAGGGGCAGGCATTTTTCGCGAAAATATGTGAACACTTATTAGACTGCAACAAGGTATATCTGAACCCGTGGTTTCTTCCTTCTGCGAGAGAAGTCGTTGCCTTATTTTACCGAGCCACTCAGGACGCGTTTACTTCCACACTGAATAACAGTGAATGGTGTTGTTACAATCGATTTGTACCTGGATGAAACTCACTAAATCAAAAAACACAAACGATGCTATAGTGTTTTAACTTTCATCTAGTCTCGAAATCTTTTCGCGAAATCTGCATGCCCCTACGTATATGTCGTAATGTCACGCTTGGTAGTCTATTTTTTCGCCGTTACAAATTATTTTATGTGTAGGCTCCAACTGAGCGAGTCGAACTCGACTGTACCCGTTGTTCTGGAGTCATCATGAATCGCGCTTGAGAATTTCTTATTCGATTTTCTTTCAAACGGTGTCTACGCTCTTCATTTGCTTGACGATCATGTAGTTGGCTTGCGTTGCGCGTATCCGTCCGATATTTCGATGCCTCAATGGTGGCATTTCTATCAATTTAATAATGACAACTGAAATAAGTTGAATGTTTTAATATTATAATATTTACGGTTATTTTATGCTATGAAAACATGTTACGGTTTTGAGTGCACAAAATATATGATAAACACTGCTAAACACTGAATTATTTAATGCGGAATTGGTTGTTGCTATGAATATGTACCTCTGACAGTAGAACTCTCAAACTAAACACTTTTTCAGAATTTTCTGGTGGATTTTCCAAAAAAAATTTCTTTCATCAAACATTGTCTTGACACTTACGAGCAAAATAAAAAAACTAACAACCATATCGGTCGAGCAGTTCTCAAGTGGTGATCTTTCATACAGTTGGCAATATTTTTTATGTACATACAGATATTATTTTCCTTATCCATCCTGCACAATAACGTTAGGAATACAACTTTGCCAGATTATTATTTAAAATGTATGTTATGTGTAGGTATGTGTGTGTCAAAGTTCATCCACTCAAAAAGTCGTATATTTTAACCATCTAGGAATTAAATATACAATTTTACCTGAAACGGGACATTCGCCCTTAAACTTAGAAAAACATAGATACCAGCATTACATTTTTGTTATTTATAGTAGGCTAGCCTACTTAAAAAAAGTAGTGTAGATGTATTTATATTTGTTATATTATAGTCATAATACATAATTTATATTTATGAAATAATTGATTAAATGTGCGTATGATTTTTAGTTTACTAAAAAATTACTAATTGAAAATATAATTATAGTATTTAGTTTTCTAATAAAACCCATGACCAAAAATGGGTACAGTCCTAGCATTGAATTATTTTTATCTCACCGAAATCTATTGTTTAGTTTGGCGGGACCCCGCCTAGTTGAAGCTTTAGTAGGTACATTTCGTGTTCAAACCAATGAAGACTTCAAAAAATTGAAAAAAAAAAAATAAAAAATCTTAAGGGCAGTGTCTACCCGGGCGCACGTACGGTGCGCAAAGCTTCAGAGAAAACTACGCAATTTGTAAACTGCCTAAGATATCCGAGAGCAGTCTGTTTGCGAAAGTATTTAAGGATACGGCGAGAGCGGATGGATGCGTAATAAGTGCTAAAAACGTGTTTTTTCTTCTTTTTTCAGAATAATTTTCTGGCATTAAACATCTGGTACAGATTCTTGAAAGCACTCAATGGACTTGCATTACAACTTTATCTTCATTTCTCCGCCATGTAATGTTGTGGCCACCACTCAAACATCGTGGTATCACAACGCACGATGAGAAGACTGCGCCCCTGTTCAGAGCCTTGCACTTAGAGGCGACACCATGCTAGAAGCACCAGCGAGCGTCGCACTTATCGTACCGCCTCACCAACATGAATCCAACCCATGACTAGACGGGACCGTTAAAGCTCGGCTTTACTTTTGATGTCCAGTTATGGCATATTTACATCTTTTTCTTTTGCAATTCTCACGGATGTTTCTCCGTACAAGCATAGAAAACTCATTTTTTTTGTTATTTAATTTTTCGTCGGATATATTTTAAGTAAGTATTGGTTACTGGTGAAATTTTCGGAATATATTAGAAATTTAAATTTAACTATGCGTGACAAATTGCACCAATGTCGATCAAGCTAGTTACAATATATTTTGTTTTCCACGGTTAGGTAATGCTTATGATTTTATTACAGTAGTACAATTTTTTAATATGTTATCATGAACATCAGGCTCAAAAAAAAAGGTATTTAGTGAGATTATTTACGACCAAACACAAACAACTAGTACAAGCGAGCTATCGGAATAAATTAAGTGGAAAATCCCTAAATGGACATAATGACAATAAAAATATATAATCACCTCCACCAATCAGGGAAGTACTCACAGTGGCACCAGAAGAGAGAGTCAAACAATGGGAGTGCCTAATGATGGGAGCAGATGTCAGTTCCCGAAACGTCACTACTGTTTCGTCATATGTTCTGTCATAGTTGTGTTGCCCTAAGTTGTTATTTTTCTGTATTTGAACTGTTTTTGTTGCAACTGCCTCGTCGTTACCGGCCCACTATGTTCGTCAATGCTGTGATTTCTTTCAGACTAAATTGCTTCCTGTGCCGTCTAAGTGTGTAACATTCGACATCAGCTGGTTATGGGTTTGTTCTGTGTGTGTTTGTGCAGTCATCTTTATTATCCATTCTTGGGGTTTTTCTATGGCAAACAGTGTAAACTAGGGGAAGCCATAGGTTCACACACGACCATCCCGAGGCCACGTTCGTGGCATGTTCCGAATTTTTTGTTTTTTGTTTTAAGTTAACACGTGCAGGATTTATTTTTTAAATTTCTTTTATATGTATTTGAAATGTAATATAGATTAATTAATAAATTGGTAATTTTGAAAGTAAGCCCCTTTTCCGAAAGAAAGAAAAAAAGAAAAATTTTCAAACTGTTAGTAGTTAACTAGTATTTTAACATTTTTAAAGAGTGGTTATGTTATGTGTAGGCCTATACATTGCACATTTGTGATAGCGTGAGAATGGTCGGTTAGGTTAGATAGCTATATTTAAATATTGTGGACGATTGGTTCAGTTATAACTTTGAATTAGATAGAAATAAAATGTAAAATAGTTTTAACGATGGATTAGCAATTGTCAATTTAGAATGTATTTAACTGCATGTGATTAGTTGTCTTTATTATTTTATAGTAATTTAATGTCGCTCCTTTAAAAGTGTTACCATAGTTGCACGAGCGAGATTCGGCGAACTTCGGAACAGTTCGGGCCTTGGAATGGTCAGGTGTCAACCTTAGTATAAGTGTAAAGATCTTTGGACGCCAGATTTCACATAAATACATGTAGTAGCCTACACGTTTCTCAGTCTGACACTATGTCTCGATCAAGGAAAGTATCCTGCATGAGTGTAGCCAAAGATGTGATTTTTAAAAAAAATATTAATTCTAACACTTATTCAATAACGAAAATGTTGATAGTTTGAAATCAAGTATCTTTATGATTTACGTTAAATCTTGATTTTGTAAATACAATAAAAACCAACTTATAATTTAAGACATTGGCTCAATAAAGCAATATTTTCAACTAGCTCATAACATTTAGGTATATTGTTACGAACGCGAGAGTCCAGACCGCGATGCCAGGTTCGGAGCTGGCTGGCGGCCCTGCACGTCCACTAGCGTCACTAGCTGTCAAGCTGACGTAAGACATGCCACGCGTGCCTGGCCGGATTACAAGGGTCGTCGCTACCCCCCCCCCCCCACCCTCCGCACAACTGCATCGTCATCCCTTGGTGCTTTTATCTATCACTGAGCGGTCTTGGGAGAATTCAGTGGCCCGCAGCGTGAAATGGCGTGAACAAGAGACGTTGTTCCCGATATTTCGGGCATCGGGTCGGCCCGGGATGACGCGACTCGTCACGGCCGCTCTCGTCGGTTCTGGAAAGATTGCCCACCAGTGCTTAGCAGCGACGCCTGCCTGCGCGGAGTGCCGTGTGAGTTCCGAGCGAGTCCCGGGACAGTTCCGGAGTTCCGAGAGTTCCGAGAGTTCCGCGAGTTCCGAGAGTTCCGCGAGCGAAGGGAAGTGCGACATCGGCGAAGAGGCTGAGAGACATCGTGTGGGGACAGGCGCGAGGTAAGGGACGAACCAGTGTTGAGCCTGGCTCCAGTAAAGAGAGCGAACGGTAGAACTGGACAGACATTGAGTGATTTGGGGATAAACATTTTTAAGTGCTAGAGATTTGTGAGCGGGCATTTTTAAGTACAATTATTATTTATGTACATATTAATAAATAATAAAACTATAATAAAATTTAATTGGGCTATCCCTTACGAACCCAGATCTCCCCACATAGGTCGTAACAATATTCTTAAAGCTGTGGACTTCTGAGTTTATATGAGAAGAACATTTATTTTATCTATTCGTTATAATTTAAATATTAATGATATGAATACGTTTTCATTAGATATGAATTGTGATTAGCCGTAAACAATAGTTTGTAAAATCAAACATTTATGAACAAACAAAAAAAAATAACACTCAAATATACCATTGCGCCTCGCTTGGTATGAATGGTACCTACTGAAGTCGTAGAAGGTAAGTAGTTAGTTTTCATTCACTCCCTCCAGGTTTTATGATCGATATCGGTAAACTAAAACTCGTTAAAGACCCTCTGCTTGAGTCTGACGATAGTAGTATCAAATAGTGATTGCCTTAGTATTCTATTCCACTATTTACATCAAAGTGTTCGTAAAAGTATTTGATTTCTCCAAAAGTCTATTTTATCAAATGACTTCACGTTAACATTTAAACAGAAGTTTTGCAGCACTTAAATATCTTGATACATTTAATACTTTAGAAGTCTTTGTAAATTAACGTGTAATATCTTCTTGTAGCGGAATATTCCCTGAGACATATTATTCAGCTTTTAATACAAGAAACAATGATAGTAAAAAAATTACATACGGCATGTCTGAAATGTTGCGCTGCTAAAATACTTCTAATAGTTTTACACTAAACAATTCCTTCACCAGTGACCAAAGATTCATTTATGAAACAAAATGTAATTGTCCTCTATTTCTTTAAACCATAAGTCTATGCTTTTTACTTTGTTGAGGCTAACTTTGCATTTTAAAAATAAAATATTAATATTTAGTTGCATTGAAAAATTATTATTATATTTATATTTAAACATCATAGCTCTCAGTATACTGCATTTGGAAGGGAAGCCTTCTTTTCACAGACGAGAGAGCCAAACCCCATATCGTGCATCTTCAGGTTTTTTTTTTGGATCATTGTAAATAGATATGGCGGTGTTGATAAAAGGAAAAAACATAAACAAGGCAACGGTATTTATTTGTAATTGTTTTTAGAGAAAAATACCTAATTGAAGAAACGTACTTCGTGAATTTGTATATTTTTCATACAGTATAAAATCTAGAAAGTCTTTGTCTTCCACAAATATTCTCGGGACGCCCCATATTCCGTGAATGTTTGTTTTGGACAACTCATGATCACTAATGGTCAATTAGGTTAGGTTAGCTACATTATAAATATTTTAAAAAATTGTGGACGGTTGATTTGGTTGATTAAATATACTGTGAAATCATGTAAACGGTTTCCTAGCCCTGAATAGCTACATATTAAAACGTTATTTGCTAAGCAACCATAAAATGATTTTACAGTATTTTTAATGTAGCTGTACTTATCTAATATAACCAACAATCCACAATGTTTTAAAGTATTTATAATGTAGCTAACCTATCCTAATCGACCACAAAATTTAATCCCATACCAGTCTGTACAATGTGATAGAACGGAAAAAAAAAGCGCGCATGAACTTCGGGGAACTTCGGGTATGGCTCTCTCGTCTGTGAAATGTAGGCTTCCCCATTTGGAATGAGTAATTTCATGGATGGGATGGAAGTCGAAAAAACGAATATGTGTGGCCAATGAGCTGAATTCGTGATGATGGTGGACCCACGTGTAGCAACATAAACCCATAAATAGTCACATTCGTAAACATTAGGGGACATACCAAACGAATTGGTATGCCAAATGAAACTTTATGTAAGTAAAACCATCGTGAAATAAATTTGATAAACTAAAATAGTCGTAGTGAAAAGTAATTGCAAGTTTTAAAATATGTAAGAAAACAGGCATTACAAGGATTGTAAAACATTTTCTTCTTGCAAAATCACATTAGGCCACTTAGCACAGCGGCAGAGCGCGCGCGTTGTTAAAATCACGTCAATGGAACTTTTTAAATTTTTTATTTACATTACAGTATAATAATATAATAATATAATAACAATGCTGAATAAACTCAATAAGGCAAAGGTTTTTTTTTGTAGGAAGTATTCACAGACCGGTTTCAGTCTTTTAAGCAAATACAAATATACAATCATATACTTAATGTTATAGGTACTATGTGTTTTTAAATATTCTAGGTAAATATGTTAGTGATGTTATAGAATTAGATATAACTTCTAACGTGTGCGGAAACTTTATAGTATTAAATATTTAGTGAAATTAGCCAGCCAAAGTTTTCAGGTCTTTTTCAATTTTATTAAAGCCGTTTCTAATAGTTTAATTTTCCGTCTGTTCCGTGATGCATGGTTGTGACAAGCAACCTTTTCGATTCAGTCAGCGAATTCTAGTGGCGGGTGGAGAAAGTAACTGCGTGATTTGCATCCAGATATATTGGTATTTGATAAGCGAATATTTTATTTGTCAGTATTTTTATGCACGCTCAGCATAATTTTAAAGAATTATACGTTAAATTTCGTGTCAGAATTTTTCATTAGAAGTTTATTTGCAACATGTTAACACATTAAATATCTGGTTACCGAGGTGACATGTTAATTCATCACTGGCAAGTACTGACAATATCTAATTATTAGGGGCAGGCATTTTTCGCGAAAAGATCTGAACTCTTATTAGACTGCAACCAGGAATATTTGAACCCGTGGTTTCTTCCTTGTGATTGGCAGCCGTCTGCAAGAGAAGTTGTTGCCTTATTTTACCCAGCCACTCAGGACGCGTTTACTTCCACACTGAATCACTGTGATTGGTGTCGTTACAATCGATTTGAACCTGTAAGAAACTCACCCAATCAAAAAACACAGACGATGCTATAGTTTTTTTAACTTTCATCTAGTCTCGAAATCTTTTCGCGAAATCTGCATGCCCCTACTAATTATATTAATACAATCTGTAAGTGACCGTATCGTAAACCATCAGTGGCGAATTTCCACAACATTACTTTGAATCGGTATGATTCCGAGCGTTAAGGACTAACTCACATTCCTGTCGCATCGGTAGAAGGAAGTGTGGCCGGTGAGTCTGTGAGCCGGAGGCGGTCAGAGAGAAATGCAACGACGTTGTTTTTTTCTGTTCCCACACACGATCGCCGACTACACTGCCATCTATGAAGTAACATGATCGAAAGTGCGTGACGATAGACTGTATAAAACAAATCAATTTCAAACTGTTTTTTAAACTTGAGTGGAGATAACAGAAAATTATCACTATCGTATAGTATGATGCTATTAATAATACTAATAAACGCATGAGAACCTGTTTATTGCCTATATACTCGTTAAAATTGCTGTATAAGTGTTTCTTCTCTGTTGAAAACCAGTTCCTTACAACATGGACTGAATTATACCTAGGAATTTAGTTTTCTTCACTTATCATAGAAGCAATCTGGTGGTAAAACTTTGCTGTGATAAAAACAAAACAAAAAACCGGCTTTTAAGGAAAAATAGCGTTAAAGAATAATATTAATATTTTTAATTACTGGTATTATTTAAATCATACATTAAATTCCGTAATAAACATTAAAATTATTATTTAATTATAATTATGTACACACTCTATAAATAAACAAAAGAAATAGCTGGATATAGTAGCGTTATATATCGTGTCGGTTTTCAACACTGGTTGGTTACATATCGGGCTGTCCGCCGGAGGAATGGTCCAGCCCAGCATCCCAGCCCGGGAGCATCAAGGTGGAAGACGAGGAACACGCCAGACCGCTTGGCGCAGCCTGGAGGGGCATCGCTCCCCTCCCCTTTCACCCCCTGCATTCCTTTCCCGCCCCTCTTCCCCCGCAATGAACTCCCCCTGCCACCCCTCTTCCATACTTACACGCATGCACGACGGTGAAAGAGGAGAGGTAGGTTTGTTGGAAGAGAACGAGCTATTCCGAGCACCACCTACCAGACAATCAGCAAGACACCTCGACGCGGTATGATCCTGAATTATCTAGCTTCGAATATTGCTTATTTTTGCACAATATTTTTAAAATTAATTAATAATATTAACTCATTTAACTTTATATAAAAGAATATTTATACTAAAAAAAGTCCTCGCATGTACTGAAAGCATGAAATCACGTCTATAGTGTGTTGGATTTATCGTTTGTATGTAGCCTTCGACTTAACTCTATAATTTTTTTCGTATTTCATTCGTTAAATCAATAAAAATTAAGTTTTACAAAAACCATAGATCCTGAGTTATTAAGAATTTTGGGAAATAATATTTTTTTAAGATGAAAACTACGTACCAAAGCATGTGCTACGATTGACATGAAAAAATTTGCCTTTAAGTTTACCAAAAAATTAAGTAAAGGCTTATTTAGAAGAAATTTTTTTATCAACAATTAGATACGGCTATGTTATTAAAATATATTTAAAAACATAAAACATTACAAACAAAAACTATTAGGATACTGCCCTCTTATTACAACTGCCGCATATAGTCTAATCTAAAACATGACAGTTCTCAAGAGAAGTTGCAAGTTGTAACTCGTAACCCATTTCTCATATGTTACTGGCAAATCATCACGTACAACGACGACAATCATACGAAGTGAAGCAACGATTGTACAGGAGAATCTACTGGTCCGGCAAACAAGAAATCGTGTTTGTGTGTTTCGCGAGTCGATCAAGAGGCCATGTCCAGCATGAGTACCTGAATCGTGTGAAGAAACCGAAGGAGGAAAGAAGTGAACAACAGTACCAGAAGGATCCGTACACCATTAGTGCTACTTCAGACACAATCAATGATGAGGTCCGAAGTGATGCGCAGACAAACATTCATCACTTCAAGGCCCTTCTACGTGCGATTTATGCGCCTTCTTCAGTGTTATGCTTGACTATAGAGCATCCCACTCTTAGATTGCAGTATGGAATTAAATGGGCGCATTCTCTCTCTCTCTAACACACGCCGATTGCCGTTAGCACTGTCCTTGTTTCTTCGTGCGTTGTTGCCAAATATCAAACGAAATTTAAAATTTTAATTTTTGGACCAAGCTTTTTTTCATATTGTATAGAATCAAAATACGCATCAGGCAATGCTTATTTTGAATACTTAACAATATTTTAAGTGTCCGAAAAAATTAAAAAACATAACTTATTCGCTGCGAACTGTTTTGAAGTATTCCGATATGTTTCACATAAAAAAAAAAAAACCTGCATGTGTATTTCATTCAGATTTTTTTTATTAGTAAATTAATGCCTTAGGACGCCACCGAACAAATGTTAAGACAAAAACTGTACAGGTTTCACTTAAATAATTTTTTTAATATATTGAAATGCATTTTCTCACAAACTGACACATCAAAAAGTTGACCCGCGGAAACTTTTTTTTCTATTAAAGATAGATGGGGGACGAAAGCGAGAAAAATGTTCACAATGAATTGAATTAGTTTTTAAAAGCAGCGCCATCTCAATTGCTTCTACAGTTTCCGGGGAAATAGCTGTTAAAGATGTGTCTTATCAGTACAAGAGCGCGCGCTGCCGTCGTAAGAGGAAACAGGGCCGTGTGTTTAGATAAGTGGGGTTCTGTCCTACAAGCAATTTCAAATACATGGCTTCCTTAGTCAACAAAAAATATTATAATCGATTCTTGAACATAATATTTAAAATGTATGAAATAAATACGAAGGAATTTAATAGCGATCATGGTACAAAATTTTGAATTATTTTTCTATCCTTCTCACCAAGCATCTTATCAAACATTGTTTTAGACAAAGTTTTGGAAAATAATTATGATATTATTATAAACCATTTAAACAGATTTGATAAGGTGTCTACTAAGGCAGTTACGTTTTTTTGTCAGGTGAAAATTTTTTTCGAACCCATGCAGTTATGGCTGGTCGTATCAAAAATGTATTTAGAAAACATTTTTCGGCATTAGGTAATCCGAGTTATCATACGTTTAAACGGATTCGATATTATTCATATTATGGGAGTTGTTGCGATTTTTCTGTTTTTCAAAAAATCTTCCCCATTTCGAACCAATTGTTCGGATTTTTCCCATAACTTACTCGACCGAGAATTTCCATTACCGTATTTTATTTATCATTTTGGACATGACTTGTCAAAAAATACGGCATTTATCGGGCCCATGAAAATGTGATATATATATATATATATATATATATATAATTATATAGGTATATATATGGGATTTTTAGAACCGAAAAGAAAACTATAAGAAAATTTCGTCTACAATAGGTAGTTTTTATTTGAAATTTACATAAAAGTGGCGTTATTACAAATTTATATGTGTAATAGTATAAAATATTATAAATTACGATATGATTTCTTAAAATGCTTCTTGTTCTATCCAAATTACAAAGACACGCATCTCCTGAAATTCGTAAAGTGTTAGAGATTTGGCAACAGCGCGCGCCATAAGCCGTGTACTGCAATCTAAGAGTGGGACGGGCTATACCTTGCATCAACCACGAATTTGTGTCAGTGATTTGTGTCAGTGAGGCGGGATTAGTGTGACGCTCGCTGGTGTTTCTAGCGCGGTGTCGCCTCTGGACTGGCGCGCAGTCTTCTCGTCGTGCGTAGGACAGCTATGAGATTTGTATAGTAACCATAGCATTATATGGTGGACGAATGAAGATAAAGGTGTAATGGAAGTCCTTTGAGTGCTTTTAAGAATCTGTACCGGTTTTTTTAATGCTTAAAATTACTCTGAGAACACGCTTTTTTTTTATCCATTTTTACTCTTCTAAAAATCCGGAAAGATAACTACTCATATCCGCTCTCATAGTTTTCGTAAATGCTTTTAATAAACTGACCCCATTCTGATATCTCAAGAAGTTTTCAAATAGCGTTTTTTTTTTTTTTTTTTTTTCACTTCTCAAGCTCTGTACACAGTAAGTGTGCCCAGGTAGGCGGGGCCTGGATTAATATTAAAAAAATTTATTTTCCAGATTAATTAAAAGACTTTGCAGATGATGATTGAGACTTTATAAAAATCTTTGCCAGTTTTGTATTTCAAGTTAAAAGAAAAAAGAAAAGCCGTTTAGTTCCCACAGCTTACTGCAGCCAACCGGAATTCTGATGCAGCCAACCACTGCGATGCTACAGATGTTGAACGCAAACACCTCATCCATTCTCCTACCTTCTTCCTCTACTCTCTCTCTCTCTCTTTCTCTCCCCCCTCCACAATCACCCATTCCCCACCAAATCTCGATCTACCTATAACACCATCACGTTTCCCTTGCACTGTTTTTGTCCCTCTGCTTCGCTTCTGATTGCCGATCCTTCCCCTCCCCTTCCAACAGCACACCTCTCGTCTTCTCAGTCTATTTAGGAAGAAATTTCTTTGCTCTATAATTATTTCCTCTGAATTTCATTCTTTGATCACAACTCACAACTGGCAGGGGCCAGTAAAAAAAAAATCTTTTAACCCGGTTACAGTAGCCCAGGAGAGAAAGAGAGAGAGAGAGAGAGAGAGAGAGAAGGAAAGAAAGAGGTACGTAATAAGCTTATTTCATATTTTTGTTTTGAATTTTTTTTATTCTCAGAGCTTCGCTCCAGTCGGCTGTATCATTCTTTTTCGGTCTTTCTTGCGGCCGTCTTCCGTCTCTTTTCAATTTGTATCATTCGGGATTTTATTTTATTTTATTTTCTTCTGGGGGTGAGAGAGAAAAAAAGGGAGCTCATTAGGGATCCAGAAATGTTATGTGCCTTTGTCCGTGACTCTTATCTTTTTTTTTACCCCCTACATTCTGCTGGCTGCCTTAGATTGCAATCGACCGAATTTCTCCGAATCTCAAATTGAGACCAGTGTTTGTAATCCAGATGAGAGTCGTCATCCCACCTACCCCCTCCCATCACCACAGACACATTTTCGGAAACGATCGATGGGGAACGAAGAGGCTGTGTGTATTCGATTATTATTTTTTTTTAAGAGTTAATCGCAAATGCGAGTTGAAATCGAGTATTCGTTTGAACGCGTAATCCGAACGCGGCGACAGTGTTTTCCCAAACAGGCAAATGCGCGCCGGCTAGGTTCCCGCCGCTGACACAGTTTCGGTTAGAAAACCACGGCACGCCCTTTTGTCGCGAAAACTGAGACAACGGTGTTCGGACGTATCACACAAGCCTTACCAAATACAGCTGCGGAAATGTGCTTATAATTACACCGTCTTATATTAAAACTGATCCAGATAAACGTCTGTACATTAGATGAAATGATGAAAAACTATTTTAAATTGTAATTAACTTTAATAAGAACTCAAAAATAAAGTAGGCTTTAATTTTTTAAATATATTTTTTCAATTTGGTTTTTTTTTCAACAAAAATTCTTTGACGGATTATAATAAAAACTTTTTTATTAGTAAGATCTTTGGCTAACTTAAAAACTAGGTTGTATAAAACTACTGAATTCCACCTTAACGGGAGTGAAAAGTGGTTATTATGGTTTTGGTTTAAGTTATTCACTAAAATCTTTTGGGTATCAATTATATACATACCAAAATTCTATAAATTTGTGACTCTCTACCCTATAAACTAGGTCTAGTTCGTTAACGAAGGTGGATATGGGAAATATTCTTATATGTAGAAAGAAGAAACACCAATTATTATTCTAAAGACTGACATGAAATGTAATGTTGAAATATTTTTCACCCAATAGGGAAATTTAATTTTTTTTTTTAATTTTACTATAAATATTTTGCCGAGAGCCCACAATTTCATATTATTTTTTATATAAATTCACGAAATATGTTAGATTGCAAACATTATTTAAGATTTATCATTAAGTAAAGAGTGGAAAAATGCACGTATTCATTAAGTGATAGGCTAGAATTCAAATAATTATACCATTGTCTTGCGTCAGCCATAGCTCACAATAAATGTGGTGAAATTGTGAAATTCTCAACTAGAGAGAGAAGTGTCGTTTCAGAGACTAAATTATAACTTTATTTTTTGTAAATTAAACAATAACATTCATATAACATTACAGGTATTTGTGAATCGTTTCATTTACGTGAAAACAAATGAATCAATATATGCATCACTACAAAATATTGTTCGTATTTTTACCAGGGCATTTATGCTTTGTGTTGTCCCAATACCTCCAATAGTTAAAGTTATTTATAAACCGTTCTCTGAATAGCTTTTCAGTATTAACTGTGCACATAATAAGCATGATAAGACAAGTTAAATTCCAAATATGAAATATTCGATTAACTTTTCCTAGGTTTAAAATATTTGCTTGAGTTAAACCTTAATTACGATAGAAAATATTGCGCTAAAGAAATGCTCAGTATTCTTATGATTTATGCGGGGAGAACTAGTAGGTTCGTAAGGGATAGCCCAATTAATTAGTACAATTTTATTTACTACTAATGGCTACACTATACATTGAATTAATGCATTCAAGATTTCTGTCCACATCAGATAGTCTTACACTGATCATTGAAACATTAACACTTATCACTGGAGCTTGGCTCGACAGTGGCTCGCTCTTCTCTTCGCATCTGTCCGCTTCCTTCGCACACTCACCCACACCACGCCGCAGTACAGTCACCAACTATCGCTGGTCGCACCCGACTGGCTCGCCAGGCCTTCACTCGCAGGTATCGCCTCCCGATAGGTCCGGTTCGCTCAGCAAGGGCCACTTGCCCTCTTCACCTCTCGCTGATCGCAAGGGTATCGCCAGTATCACTCCCCGAAGGGGAGACTCTCTCCCCTACTCACAGATCTCTCCGAACCCTCGGAACTCCCGCTGAGGCTGGCGTCGTAGCTTATATAACCGTGGCGTCATTCTGGAAAGGACGAGAGCGGCTATGACGTGTCGCGTCATCCCGAGCCTACCCGACGCCCGAAACACCCAGAACAGCGACGCTTATTCACGCCAATCCTTGCGGTGGCATATGTAAGCCCAAAATTCCCAGGCTGCTAAAGGTACGTAACAATAGCCCGAGGAAGGATGATGCAGGGGGTGCTGAGGGGGGGGGGGGTAACTAGGACCCTTGTAATCCGGCCAGGCACGCATGGCATGCCTTACGTCAGTGGACGGCGCGTGACGTCAGTGGCCGTGTGGAGCCGCCAGCCAGCTCCGAACCTGGCGCGCGTCGTGGTCCTGTCTGCGTTCGTTACAGTATCATTTAAAAAAATGTATTTCATATCTGCAAAAATAACCATACCATGTTTTGTACAATGTTAGAATATAATCTTTGTACTATTGGAAACTATTTCTTGGCCACTGGTTTCCAAAAGAATATTTTGTAAAAGTACAGAAAATATTTTTGTGAGTAATCAGTGGAGATTAGATTTAGCACACCTGTGACTTGGAATTTTACAAGTCACCAGCCCATACAAAGATTTAATTTTCCCGAGTCTGCAGATGTCTATGTAGTCTATCCTAGAGGTCAATGAACCAGTCATTTTACCAGCCCCAATTTAACGAGACCTGCAAAATTTGCAAAAATTAGAGACCAAAAAACACTGTGGTTTTTGTTTTATGTAAACATTTATAACTCTGTGCTGCTTCTGCAATTGGCTTACAATTCTTTCTGGGCTAATCCCAATACCTCAACCAATAAATTGACGAATCAGAGACTACCCATTTGATATGTTCTCAAATTTAAGCATTAAATGAGCTTGTGATATTTGCGTAAGTGTGTAGAGGCTGTGGAGTCTATCCTGGAAGTCACTGAACAAGTGATTTTTTTTTTCCTATTATCTACCGATACCTTATGGTTATCCGGGTTCCTACCCAGAACTATCACTCCGAAAAATTGATATACTTTTTAGCCATCTACGTCACTATGTGTTTTACGGTTAAACCTTTGATGCAAATGTAATTGTATTTAGATACGTACAAATATTCAATTATTACTATAATAATATCTTCATTGTTACGTTTTTTAGAGTGTGTTTGTGATTGTTATTAATGTGTTTTTTTTTAAATTTTTTCTTCTTATGTTGTAAACGTACGATGTTTTACCCTTAATTTAATGGCAGAAGGCATACGCAAGTACTTGATTTTTAGTGAAAATTAATTTAGTTTTTAGTTGTACTTGTAGTGTTTTAATTTCTTTTTGGACATTTAACTAGCGATTAAGTTATTTTTCCAGCATGTTACCTCTCTAACAGTATAATATAATTTTGCTATGTTAAATTGTGTATTAAATAGCATAAAAGTGGTTAAATGTAAGGTAAGGTGTATCGCTTTAACTTCTCAAACCTACAAATACATTAAATAAATAAAATAACTAATAGAATTATAAGGAATTGGGATGAAAACCACGATTTTCTCTTCACCCATATTAAAAGCTGCAATATTAAAAGGATTGCGTGTCCTATTTCAGCGTATTGCTCACAAACAACATTCTGACCTTTTCGTGAGTGCCTAAAATGAACTTTGTGATAATATGACTTAGTGCATTTAGCACTTATTTACAGCTCCAGAAAGCCAGTTCCTAATAAATATATATTAGAAAGAACTAAAAAATGGGGGACCAGTGCAACAGTTCTCATAACTTAAAAATTATGTGTAGATACTTTTAAGTGGCGGAATATGGACTTTTTTTTTGCCTAAGGATGAATTGTCTCTCTTGTTGGACGAAGTCCTGGATTTTAAAATGGTTAAGTAATGTTTTTGTATTCGGATAACTGTCATTTAAATCCGGGTGTCTGCATTGTATTGGATAATAGTAAAAAAAAAATGACTGCCATATGGTCGGGTGGAATTATGTTGGATAAGTAAAGCATAATTTTGTGAATAGGCATCTTATCTGGGAGGCTGCGTTCTTCTACGGAAAAGAAAAAAAAAACTGTACAAGCCACCAAGGGTTAGCAAGATTATGGTAGTGGGAACCTAATTTTTTAACCAAAGCTCATCTTTACTATGTAGATATAGGTGGCAGTTATTTTATTTTCGGCAACTATCTAAACATGGAAATTTGAATCGTTGGCATTATTGGCAAGAATGTTCACTATTTCTTGGCTTATGGGTTGATTCCACATCCGTGGAAATGATGGTGTGCCGACGTTCAGGCGGGCTTTCGTACAACCATATTCAAAGGCGATTAAAAATATAGGGTCATTCACAGCTGCGCTGCGATTGGTCCATGTGGTTTACCATCATTACAGGAGGGGTATTGGCAATTCAGGATGAGTCTACTTAGTAGATGCTGTGAATTTTCTTATGTATACAGTGCCAGAACACGAGGCTATCAGTTGTCAGTCAACCTTGAAGATGGCTTCAAAAATGCATGCCGAAACATCGAGCACCATCGCTTCCACGGAATTATCCTCAAACCAGAATCCAGTAAGTTGTTAATAGATGACAATATACACATAACTGTGCATTGTTGAACAACAGGGTTCTGAAAACACTGTAATATTGTGTTGAAAACCTTAATTGAGGTTGTTATAAGCAAAGGTGTGTTAGTAATAAACTATATAATATAGTGTCCCGAGATAGTTCTTGCAGCGTTAAAAACTTTGCTTACCAAAATGCTTAATGCCTTAACATAATTTGTATTTGTGTATTTTTTTAAAATAAAATTGTGAGTCTTGAAATTTGTGTTTTTTATTTCTATAGTTTTAAGGTACCTGCATTTTAACCTAGTAAAAAATTAATTTTAAAAAGTGGTTGTTTTGACTCACGTAGTGCATGTAGCAGCCGCGGGTATAAATGTGATATCTTGCCGACGGGGCCCTCAGTCCACCTCTGGCTGTGGTGCAGTGCGGACCGGCTAGTTTGACTCATCTCACACACGTATTAGCTCGGTATCGGGGAATTCTTGTTAACACGATGTCATCATTACCATCTTTAACGAGTGCCTTGATAGACGCTCTGCCATCAACAGTGCAGAATCCGTTGGCAAAGTGGACGAGAGTGGAGAGCTCGATGGTGTCGGAGACCTCGATGACAGCGACGCCGACGGCGGCGCTGATTTCGATGGCATGCGTGATATCGGCTGCAGAGGAGGCATCGACAGGTGCTGTTCCTTCAGTTAAAGTTTCGTCAGCACCTACAGAGACGTCAGTATGTGCAACTGACGTTTAGCGCACAAGTGAAAATACTGTGGTACGTCATTCACTTCACCAGCAAACGCACGCAGACATAAAAAAAAGAAGCAGTTGCCCGACTAACGTACTGCAAAGTACACTGTTTCCGTGCAAGATATCTTACATCGACATTACAAAAAGGGCACTGGGTCAGTTAAGTACAAGCAAGAACCTGTTTGCAATTTCTGTGGTAAAACCTTTATGTTATCGCAGCGTGCTAGACGTAATGAAAACTGGAACTGTCCACTAAACATGTTGTTAAGTTCGTCACAGTGCGAATGGTGTGGCGTCATATACCAATGTAGTGGCTCTTCGGCGGTCCGTTTGAAATACTGTGAAGATAGAAACTATAATTTGATCGGCTCCACAATGTCACATGACTGTTAGGTATGAATAAATAACTAGCTTGCTTCGGCAGTGACTCTCAGTTCGTCTTTGTTTGTGAAAGAAATAGGACAGTTACTTAACAGTGTTTATTCTTGCTCGGACGTGAAAGTTGAAGACCTCGGTTGCATCTTTATTATCTTTAACACGGAACTCGATGGAAGGTGTACAGATGGCTGTGACGATGGCAAAGCCGATCCCAATGAAAAAAGCTGTGGATACTCCGGTGGCAATGACACTAACAACTCCAGAGATTACAATTAAAGGTGTATTGTCGTCCTTGGCAGCACTAGCGGAGACTTTAACGTGTTATTTTTGCATACATGAAATACGTTTTTCGTGGTAATAATGAGAATTTCTTATGAAAATGGTGCTTAATTTTATATGCATGCGATGCAATGTCTCAATCAATTGTTTTGTAATCATTTTGAAGCAGGTATCATAAATAAAGCATCTATCTATCTATCTCTATATGTATATATTTATATCTCCTTATATCGCTCTATATCAGCAGCAGTGAAATCAATAACCAAGGAGGCAACAAATGACGTTGTTCCATCGCCCTACTGTACGGACTGTGACAGCGTCAAAAACTTAAAAACTCGTGATTATGTAATACACAATTGTAAAAATAACTCTGAAGCCATTAAATACCAGTGCAACAGTTGTTGTACCCAATTTATACGCTACCGAATATTAAAAAAGACTCCCTAGGAATTGTGAGGGACTGGTTGCGCATTCATCAAGACCAATATGTATCTTTTGTGGCAAGATGTTTGTGGACATGTTTAGTGCAAGGTATCATGAAATATATCACTGTCTTTTAACGAAACTGAGAACTCAACTGAGATATGGACATGCCCTTAAATTGGATGCCAAGTTATGAAAAGGACTTGTTTCATACACTAATAATACTGCATAAATCGTGGAACGCTAATGATATCCTTGTTTTTGTACTTGTAGTAGAGTTGTAATTATGCAATAAATTTTTAATTGTATTTTTTTTCTATAACCTTTGTTTTTTGGCAATTTTAAGTATTTTTTTTGCATCAGCCAATGTTACAACCAAGCACTGTATGCCATCGAAACAAACATTATTTTAACAAGTAGTTTGTTTGATTTTTTTTTCCGAATTTTTAGCTAATTAATTCAGAATTTACAAATGTACGGGCGCTTTGGCAATAAATAATTACTGCTCTCTAGCAGGGAAAAATTAAATTAAAATTATAGTAGCGCACTCTAGCAGATCGGATCCAAGATGGTGGCCTCAAGCAACGAAAGCTATATGGCCACCATTATGTCACACTGAATGATATATTCTTTGGCATAAGTGGCGGGAGGTCAGTCTGCCGGTGGCTTCCGTGGCATTTTTATTTGGTTGCCCTCGCCGAGTTCGAACCGAGGACTCCATTGCATAGGTATGGTTTTTTTTCATTAATTTTTTTTTATTTTTCACAATTTCCTAGCATATTACTGATTTTAAAGATGGTGGCTGTAACGAAAAGTGCAACCATAGAGGGTGGGATATTCGATTACAAGATGGAGGAAATTTATAAAATCCAAGATGGCTGATCCCAAATAGCTGCCCGGGTATAGGTAAAATTTCAAGGTCAAGGTCATCCTGGATTGCAGCCGCGATGTCATCATAAAATATGGCGGTCGTAACGAAAATTGCAGTGGGGACGTCATCGTCCAAGATGGCCGCTGTGACGTCATGATGGTTGACACCTCGCACCCTATCCTGGAACCTGCGCCTGGACCGGTCAATGTACACTACTGCTATTCCACACTTTTCTGGGTAAGTATTTTTGATTTGTTAAAATAACTCTACATAAACTCTAAGCCAATAGAAGACGCAACACAATGGTATCATCGCGAAAAATGAATCCACGAATTTTTCCGGTCTCTAGTTCAACATCATTATAACTAGAGATACGGAAATTTAGTGCAATTTAGAATGCCAACCTTCACACTCTCGCACTGTGTTTATGATTGGACCGCAGTAAATTGGACACGCCCCTCTACGACCGCGAGACTACGATACCCGGAACATTTTGATTTAATACAATTTCTTGGACATAAGCCATTGCAGTTTTGCACTGTTTGTTATAAAGAAAATTCAAGAATTCAAACAAAGAAATAAAAAATTGGTTGTCTGTAAAGTCGGTTTACGGACAATAGTTTAACGTGACGTCATAACAAAACATTGATGAAATGATTGCATACTTTTATGAATAAAATTGAATCATTTTATTTTTAATTATCACTATTTTGTATGGATACAAAGAAGGAGTGAAATGAAATCTACAATTTAATTGATTAATTTTCTTTTATTTGCACTTATGAATTCAAATATGTTTATTACTTTAACGAAAAGATTATTTTAACTATAACTTTTATACATGTTTGCTATTTAACTTAAAGTTCGTCGAGAATGTTTTACGCTTTTTCGCAATTACACATTTAACGACGAAGTTTGTTCGTCGTGAAATTAAACGTAGAATTTAATAAAAATGCCCTTGCAGATAATAAAATAAGTATTAGTAAGTTTAAGAAAGAATTTCGGCTCTAATTTCCAACCCAGATGCTCGTGGTGCTTTGGGGCCGAGATTAAAATTTGTCGAAAATATTTTGCGTTTTTATGTCTTCCAGTGCTCAAAATGATATGCAATTGTGGCCCCGGGCACAAAATTTATTTATAATTAATTAATAATAACGCCCCTTGATATAAACAAAGGAATATATGTATTAAAGAGTGCCTGGAAAATATGTATTAACGAGTGCCTGGTTGCCGTGGAAGCTGATAGATAGGCCGATTCGTTTGGTTCGCGTCTGTCACCGTAGATGGCAGCACCGTAGGGGAATAATATTATTTCTTTTTTTATACCTTTTTCTAACAAATACGCATCCCAAATACTCCAAACTAATTTATAATGTGTTATAATATTTTTTAAAAAAACATTGTGCAAAAGATCCCGGGTGTAATTTGAATTGTTATGTGCAACTGTAAACACCATTGTTCGTACAAAAATGTATTTGAAAATTCAACATTACATTTAAATAACCGTACCGATTGTGCTGAAAATCGGTGGACGATCGTTAAATTACATAATAATAATTCAAACGACTAAAACATGATTGAAAAGTCAAATAGAGTGGAAGAGAGATAGATGTGGCGCAAGCGTACAATGAGCATAACGGGACACATCGTAGTGGGACAATGTGCGTTACGGGACACTTTTTCGTGCATGCAGTCGGCGTTCGTCGATTTATTAGATGTTGTCACGTCGAAAATGAAAACATAAGCTCACAGAGAACAAGCCTAAATCAGTTATGTCAAACAGATAAAGCTAACCTAATCTACCGTGTTTGTCGATGTTGTATTCGCTGTGTTGTACATAATATGTTTATCTTCATCGTTGTGTTCGTGTATTTGCTGCGTTGTCCAGGTTTTGTTGTCTGCATGTTGAAACTGTCCCGTCGTTGTTAACCATTACATTATAATGTTCAAGTAGATAAAATTTCCACACATTTGAGTCCTTTCCATTGATTTATTTCGTTACAATTCATGCATTTAATCATTGAAATTCATTTCTATTTAAGTACACCTATTTCGTTATAAATGGGTTCTTTTGATGATTTTTGTGTTTTTCTACTTCATTTTACTTATTTAAGTACTTTTGGGTACAATAATTTCATTTCTATTGTATCGAGTGATTTTGTTTGATGTATTAGGTTTCCGACTCTTTTCGGTGTATGTGGATTTATTTCATTTCCATTTGTATCGTTTGAGATTATTTCGGTTATTTTACATTTACATTTTCAAGTGCGTTTATATTTTTTCGTGACTAAATTCCTTCCACAGAATTCTTGTGCTTTCTGATGTTTAAGTTTGAATGTCGTCGTTGTGTTGTCCACAATACCTTTTTAGGTATTTTCCAATGGCGTGTATCCAATAAATTCTATTAAATCTCTAATTATAGGCAAAAATGTTTGGAAAGGTGATATGGTGAGTTTCAGGTGGTGACGGCGGACGATCCCAGGTCTTTAGTTGTCTCTCGCAACCTGCAGATGAGTGGGTTAGGGAAGGGGGGGAGGGCTCTGGTGCGACTGCGGAAGTATATGGCCGTGAGGTGGGGTGTATTCCCCCCCCCCTTCTAACCACCCCATCCACATCGAACGCCCCACCCCCTCGCGGACGCGCGGGGTGACGAGGACGACGAAATGCTTTTAAAAAAATCCTGGATGACAGTCCTCCGGCGCGGGCGCCTACGCCGAGGGAAGGCAGACTGTATTATGAAGATGCTCCCGTAATGGAGCAATCTTCGCCCGGGACGGCTGGGGTCCCCAGCGCCGGGCGGCGCAAGTCCCGTTCCGAAAACATCGACCCCCGCCGCGCGCGGATCATTACATAAACACTCCGTTGGACACCAGTTGCACAAAAAGTATTTTGAAATACTAGGAGGATATCATCAATTTGTGCGACACACGGCTATTATAGTTATTTTTGCATATATGAAATACGTTTTTCGTGAAAATAATGAGAATTTCTTATGAAAATTGGTGCTTAATTTTATATGCATGTGTTGCAATGTCTCAATCAATTTTTTTTGAAATCATTTTGAAGCAGATATACATATATAAAGCATCTATCTTTCTCTCTCTCAATCTCTATCTATCTCTATATGTATATATCTATATCTCCCTATATCGCTCTATATATGTATTTCTGTAGCTATCTCCCTATATCTATCTATATGTATACCCCTATCTCTCTTTATCACTATATCTCTCTATCTCTCTCCTATATATAAATATATCTTTATATCTCTATATATGTTACTCTATAGAAATAAAAATATTAAAAATCTATGTTTTACTCATATATATTTGATCCATTATATACCTGTAACGGATGTGACATAGGTTAACATAAACACGAGCGTATTCGAATGCAACTTTGTGTCCAAATTTTTTAGCAATCGGTGACGTATTTTCAGATTTTTACGATTTTTGAACGAACGTTACATTTTTATATATATAGCAGATTAAAGTTTATTAAAAATAATTTTTAAATCATATAAACATAATAGTATATTCAATTATTGGACTACATATTGTTTTATTATGCTTATAAATGATCGCAGTTAATACTGGAAAGCTATCTAGGGAACGGTTTACAAATAACTTGAACTATTGGAGGTAGGTACTGGGACAAGCTATACTGTTGTTTTCATGTATGCAAATGTACAAATGTACAAATATCTCTTATTTAACATGTTCATTTCTGTTCCATTAAGAAAAATAAAACATTTTTTGTTCGCGGAACAATGAGAACGAACGTATGACTGAATACATGGCTGAATGAATGAATAAATGAATTAATTAATTACATTTTAACGTTTCGTTCACATTGATAGTCCTTAGAGAAAATAAGGGATACACATGTATTCAGGGAAACGGGAATGAATGTATTTAGATTGGACGAATTAATGAATTAATAAATTAATTATGGCCTAACGTTTATCTTCCATTGAGATTCCACTCACAAAAAGAGAAACCTATCGCAGGAATTTTCACTGTTTTTTTTTTTTTTTTTTTTTTAAACTTCGAAATATGGTTCTTACATTTTTGTACAATTATTAAGGGCTTGGGGAGACTGACTTTTCTAAAAAAAAAAAAAAAAAAAGTTTAGAGACTAAAATACTGATTCATCGCCTATCTTGCGTGACTAGTGGAGTTTCTTTCAGATGCAACGAATGATTTTTAGAAATTCTGTGCGAAAGCAAACGCATTCTAAATGGCCTGGCCAGATAAGGCAAAGGCTTATCTTGTAAACGTCCGCCAATCACAAAGCCGAAATTGCTGAAGCAGGAATACCGTATTGCAGTATAATAAGGGAACAGATAGTTTTGGGAGAAAAAAATCACTGCATCTCGCCATTATTTATTTGTTTCTATCATTGGCTGCGGTCGGTAAAAAGGTTTTTTTTTTTTTTTCGCACTTGAGTGAGCCAACAATAATTCGATTACTGTGTTGCTGAACGTACTTCAATCACCGGAAGATAGCTTTGCCATGTTAAACATTACGTTACCAACCGTGTTAGTATGAAAAAGCTACAATAATTGGAGAGACGTCTTCTTGACACAAAAGGTATTCCTGGAATACAGTTGTTTATGACCATAAGTCATAAGCTAGAACCTGTAAAATTCGCGGATTCATTTCACGATAGGATAGAGTCCAAATACTTTTGACATTATTTTGCTTCAGTGATTGGGCCACAGTTTATCTGAAGGACTCTGGGCCAATGAAAAATCTTTGACAGAAAAATTAGCGAATCACGATCATTCCAGTCAACACGTGTAACGAGTCGGTAACCAATCAGCAGATGTAATTTGCACGAGTACGTAGAGGATCATGGAGTCTATCCTTTAGGGATTTGAAATCGCGAATTTTACATGTCTCTTGTCATAACTCACATGGTCTACAAGGTACAGTTATCTGATAGGTAGGGGAATGTATTTTTCACAAAATAATCGGATCGCTCATTAGATGCAAAAAAGATGGGCCGTCTGCAAAAGAAGCCATTGCTCTGTTTTGCCTGGCCATTCAGGACGCGTTTTGCTTCCGCAAGGGATGGATGGCTGTGATTGGTGTGTTGACAGTTAACGTGTACCTACCAACAATCAACCACGAAATACAGACAATGCTACAAAGTTTTAACACACAGACGGTCTGAAAATATTTTTCGCGAAAAGTACTTGACCCTACAGATAGGTTGGTGGTATTTGAAAATAAAATAAAAATATGTTTTATTTTAATTTTTATAATGGTATGGTTATTGTGAGAATACTGCACTTAGATATTAATTAGACTTTTTGTTAATTTATTTAAAAATAAAGGAAAGTTATGGGTTAAAATAAATGGTGGGGGAAAAAAATAGGCTGCAGAGTCAAAATAGTTTTCTTGCTCGCATATCCCATCCGATGGGTCCAACTCCGGTATGACTGGGCGCAGATCCAGACGAGTAGCGAAGCCCTTTATAGAAGACGGCCTGATGTTTCTCGAGCGAGTAGTAGCGACGACAAGGTGTGCTGCTTTTTCGGAGAAAGACGGAGAAAGACGGAGAAAGGGGGAGCAAATGGATCCGTGCGTGCGTGCGAGCGACGGAGACAGATACGTTGCAAAGTGCATGTAACGCGGGGCCTCCCCTTCCCGCCAAAATGATATCCGCACACGTGTGCGTAGATGCGTGTGTGTGCGTGTGTGTGTTCCCCCGGCAGCGACGCGGAGGCAAAGTGTCGGCCCGAGGTGTGTCGTTCGCATAATCTACGCGAACAGCGGGTACGGCTTTGAAGATAACCTCCGACTCCTCGTTGTCGTCCCGCGTCGAGTCGAGAGAAGCTTCTCTGAAACAGTCGTTACGTGTTTCTTCTCTTCTTTTTTTTTAAGTCTCACTTTACTACTCGAACAACATTGTTGAGAGGGTGGGCGGTTTGGTGATCCGGTTGGTTACAGTATATTTTAGCCATCATTAGAGACCTGAACAATTCGCGGATTCATTTCGCGGTAGGCTAGACTCCAAACTTGTTCACCTTCATTCTGAGTCAGTGATTGGACCACCGTTTACCTGAAGGTCTCTAAGCCAGTGAAAAACCTTCAACAAAAGAAGAATCAAATCACAAGCATCCCAGGTAACGCGTGTCACGAGTCATTATCTAATGAGCAGGTGCAATTTGTCGTAGTAGGCCTACATAGAGGATCGTGGAGTCTATCCTAGAGGTCATTGAAACCGCGAATTTTTCCAGTCTCTACCCATCATATTGTTTTTTAAGTATAGGATTTGGTGTTGTCAAATAATTTGTAGTAATGAAAAATTCGCATTTTTACCTAAAGAGAGGGACTGGAATTCACACCTGCATTTTGATTGTGTCGTAGCTAGAGCCACGATTATTTGGCAGGTTACTTTCACTACATGATAGACTCAACTTGCCTATTAAGCATGTTTTGTAGAGTGCTCATTGGTTGATAGATAGGTCTCATCCTTTGGCGGGATAAACGTGACTGGGTAGCCACTTCTCTTTTGTTTATAACTGGCGTCATTGTTATCGAGTTAAAGGAAATAATTACGAGACTAATTTTTAAATAGTAAAAAATTAATTAATTTAATAACTAACACAAATGAAAATTATTATAGCAGTTTTTTCGTATAAGTAGACACATGCAAATTTTGCGAATTCATTTAGTTTCAGGCTAAAATTTAAAGTAGGCATACTATTTATAGGTAGAGACAGGAAAATTTCGCGGGTTCAAATCGCGTTAAGCTAGAATCCAAACACACGTACCTCCCTATTGCTTCTGCTATTGGCTCACAGCTTACATAAAGGGCTCTGCTCCAATGGAAAAAACCTTCAACCAAAGAAGTATCGAATCGCAAGCATCCCAACTGACAGGTCTCTCGAGTCAGTTACCAATGATCAGGTTGTATTTGCCCGAGTAGGTAGGGGCTTGTGGAGTCTACCCTGAAGGTCATTGAAACCGCGAATTTTTCCAGTCCCTATTTATAGGCTACTGTATTCTTGAATGATTTCCTATTGGCTGATTTATTTTGAAGAACTTTCTTTTCGTTTGCGTAGGTACGTTTGCCAGTTTGAAAGATTCTTAGCTAGCTTCCTAGGTCGCTGGTATGGAACAGACAGTTCAAGTTTAATAACTCTATAGCAGTTTTTATAGAAGCTTTGATTTTTGGTAGGGGAAAAATTCTTAGGAATGTTTGCTAAAATTTAATAATACAATCTAGCTAATGATGCAAAAAAAGTTGTTAGTGTATTTAGTAGAGACTGCAAAAATTCGCGGTTTCAATGACCTCTAGAATAGACTCCATGATCCTCTATGTACTAGGACAAATTTCACCTGCTCATTGGACAATGATTCGTGACACGTGTTACCTGGGATGCTTGTGATTTGATACTTCTTTTGTTGAAGGTTTTTCACTGGCTCAAGAGTCCTTCAGGTAAACGGTGGTCCAATGACTGACTCAGGATGAAGATGAACGAGTTTGGAGTCTAGCCTACCGCGAAATGAAAGCGCGAATTTTTCCGGTCTTTAGTCATTAGCAGTGACTAGAAGAATACTTGGGTTCAGCGACTTCTAGGATACATTCCACAGTCCTCTACTCACTCGGGCAGATACCACCTTGTCATTGGCGTTCACATGTGAGGACGTATGAGCTTGGCAGTCTGTAATTCGTCAATCTTTTTTATAAGGGTTTCTGATTCGTTCGGAGATCCCCCAGCCAAACAAACAATGCAATTGGAGACGCAGACCAAAGTTATATGGTTTTTAATTATAGCTTGTCGCGGAATGAATGCGAGAATTTTCCCGGTCTGTCATAATTAGTAGTGTGCTGTTACATGACTGTCCCACACACAGAAAGTGTATTGTTTTTATTATAAATAACATATTTTAATGATTATTATTATTTGTTGACATTTTTATGTTTTTGCTCTATTGTTGTGTATTTGGACATATCTACGACTACCATACTCAGGGCCGGCGCGACCATATAGGCGAACTAGGCAACTGCCTAGGACGCCAAGTAGTTGGGGGCGGCGCAGCACGACACATAACAGCTGATATAATATGTTTAACGATTATTGAGACTAGATGAAAATGGATTTTTGTAACAGTTTGGAATGTTTATATTGATATAAGTAATTATTTAAAGTCCACAGTGACCTGTTTACGATTTGTAATAAGTAAAAAAGTAAAAAAAAACAGACAAGCCTGCTTACATTTTATTGTTGACAAAATCTTAGGCTTACGTGATGTATTTTGAGGCAAGGGAAATTTTTTTTGGGGTGTCCGTCCGGGGGGGGGGGGAAGGGGGCATTAAGGTTTTTTCGCCTAAGGTGCCAATTTACCTTGCACCGGCCCTGACCATACTCTATGGCGTAGCCCAAGTGACTTTGAAGCTCAATTAGCAAGACCCCTCTAGGGAGCAATTGACTTAAACGGCAAATTGAACTTTTTATACGTAATTTGCATAACAGAACTGTCATTGTTGAAAAATCAAGGTTTAAATTTAAGACATTTTAGCATATTAAGTTGTATTGTTAAGTGTCTGTATTTTGTTTTGATGTGATGATTAAGTCAACGATCTTTGTGTCTCGGCCAATGAGAGGCCATGTTACTTAAGATAAGCGTCATTACTGAAATTAAGAAAAAGTCTTGAAATAACGACGGCGTTGGCTAGATAGTCTGGGTTTCAATCCTCTTAAAAATCTTAAATATCTACGAGCTAATTAGATCATCCTATTACTATGATGTTTTCAATCATCGTTTGAATATAAATTACATGTTATTTAAATAGGGCACGTCCTATATGACGTGTAATTAGGAGTGAATTACCGTGAGTAAAATACTGACTCATGATGCTATCCTGAATGAACTGTATTTCCTCATTAACGTATTTTAATATTGCCAACGGACATAAAAACATTGAATTTTGAGCTGATCACAGTAAAGCCCTACTGAGATAAACATTTGTTAAAGCCAATTACGATTCTGATCTACACTTTATTTAGTTCTAACCCAGAGGTGAAATGAGACGGAGCTCTCATGACGCTCTACCACGATTTCATACTGACTACAGCCGAGGTACACTAAATTAAATTAAATTACGAAGATAATAAACATTATTTTTCTTCACACTAAATTAGATTCTAGATTGAGAGCAACAGACACAATTAATTTTAACTTATGAACTTTTGTTGTGTTTTATCATGTGTGCAACATACCTCCTGTTATTTAAGAAAATATAATAGTATACCACTGGTCCAACCAATATTTATCTATATTTTGTCTGATTAAAGGTTGTTTGTTTAATCCTATGTTACCCTGTTATTATTTAACAGTGTATATGTTTGTTTTCTTAATTACCTTAATTTAAATGTTCTCAATCTCATGCCAACTTTAGATTTGAAGTGTGAAATTATTTCATTTTTCTCTTATGTACCACACTACATTAGTCCTATCCTAGTAAGGAAGTTAAGTTGTACATAAGGGTGGCGCCCAGATACAAATTTAAATATAACCAAAGAGTATATACTCGACAGAGTAATAACTATCCAGAGAGAACTATTAGTATTATTTATAATATTAATATTGATTATTTATAATATTGTTATTCCTGACAGCTTAGTTTAGAGTATAGTTCATAGACTACCTGCTGTAAGTCCAGTAGATACCTCCAATTTTGCGGTCTTATTTGTTTGCTCTCTATAATGCAAACTGTTCTAAACTTAAACGACCCCCTGCGGCATAATATAGACTTTTTTTTATTTATTCCTCTTTATACTAACTAGTTTGTTTTATGTTGATACACCTTGTTTATAATTTAATTTAACCTTGTTTCAATATTTTAATAGGTTCAATAACATATGGTCATTTATTCTTTTGTTGTTTGTATATATTTTTATTCAAATAATTATATCCCCATTTTGCTTGGGACTATTTGTGACCCAGCGGTCATCCCATGCAAAATCGTTAAATTACCGAAAATACCCCATAATATCATCTGGACGAATCTCAACCAGTTATAAACCCTCAACCAAAGAAGAATCTAGTCACAGACAAACCAGCTGAGACGACTTACAAGTCGGCAGCCAAAGAACTTGCGTTATTTGCCCGAGTGTACAGTGGTATGTGCAGTCTATCCTGAAGGCCATCGAAACCGCGAATTTTTCAGGTCTCTGCCCATAATATATAAATAAGGCCCGTGAAAAAAGCTGACCGAAACAAGTGCAACAGAGAGAAGATCAAATGTGGCAGCAGTCAATGAAACACATGTCATCTACTTGTTTATGCATACGTTTGTGGAGTCTAACCTGACACCATAAAATTATCGCTATTTTGCAAGTCAAATTGTTGAATATCAGTTATATTTTCCATGGTTAAAAATTAATGCTTTAATAAAACATAAATTAAAATATAAAATAACTTTTGTAAGAACTCTTTTGGAAATTGTATTTCATGAAGCAAAAATAACTATAGCCAATTGTAGTACAAAGTTATCTTTCTTGTATTATTACAAACTATTTCTTTGCAACTTGTATCTAAAGAAATCTTTTGTACTAATACAGAAAAAAATTCTGTGTAGTATGATTTTAAATAGAAAATAAAAAACACCTTTATAATGCAGCGTGCAATTGCGAACATGACCGAAAACACTTTTTAATATCAAAAAATTAAGAAATTTCGCAAGGTAACTAAATTAGAAACGTGTATTAACGCATGTTGTAGCAATTGAAGATGAAGAAGTATCGTGTGATATAGGCGTTGCTATAGAAACGTCCTCAGCAGCTTCCATGCAGGTTCGAGCAGCAGTTTTGTTGGAAGCTTTTATCGGAGCTTCCACGAAACCTTCAATCATGGCACACGGGCTTTAGTTTGCAAGCAAGATGACAGTTCTGGGACGTGAACGCAGGCATATAAGAAGTGGCTTTTTTCGTGGATTCATTTCACGTCATGCTGGAATCCAAACACATGTACATTCATATTGCTTCTGTGATTGGCTCATAGCTTAGCTGAAGGCTTCTGAGCCGACGGAAAACCTTCAACCAATGAAGTATCGAATCGCAAGCATCCCATTTGACAGGTCTCATAAGTCAGTAGCCAATGAGCAGGTGGCATTTGCTATCCCAGAGGTCATTGAACCCGCAAAATTTTTCAGTCCCCGTTATATGTTGTTATTTTTAATTTGGTTTCATTTATGGAGAAAATTTACAGTAAAATATTTTCAAAGTTCATAACGTAGGTTCTATTGATAGTATTATTGAAGTTTAGAATTTTCCAAAAATGAATTCAATACTTAAACACAAGTGACTTCCCTTCTATTGTAGCAGCCATTGTCCTATTGACATCAGATATCACATGAATTATAAAGAGTGCTTTAACGAAGCAGACATATTAAAAATTATTCGAGAGAAAATTTTTATAACGTTGTTCAGTTCTCCTAGCCAGGGGTGTCTGTATCAGTTAGGCGGGATGATAAGTACGACGCTCGCGCTTCTAGCGCGGTGTCGCCTCTACTGGCACGCGATCTTCTCGTCGGGCATAGAACAACAACGAGATTTGAGCGGTAACCATAACATTACATCGCGGCAAATGAAGATAAAGGCGCAGGTTTCTTGAGTTTTTTCAATAATCTGTACCGGTTGTCGCAGGCCGAAATATTATTCCGAAAACATATGTTTACTCTTCTAAAAATACAATTTAATAACTGTAATACGGGATCATGCGTCCTCAGAGAATCCTTCAATGTTTTTTTTTTTGTAAACAGACTCCACTCCGATATGTTGATCATATTTTATATCGTGCGGCTTTGTTTTCTGAAGCTCTGCACACCGTATGTCTGCCCGGGTAGGCGGGGTTCCTAAAACCAAACTACTCAAGATATCCGAGTCGGGTCTGTTTACGAAAAGCATTTAAGAGTTCACTGAGGGCCGAAAAGTACTTTTGATTTTGGATTAAGTTTTTTAACATGTTTTCAGAGTAATTTTTAGGCGTAAAACAACCAGTACAGAGTCTTGAAAGCACTTAAGGGACTTGCATTATACCTTTTTCTTCATTTCTCCGCAAAATAATGTTAGGGTCACCGTTCAAATTGCACATTTATCCTGTGACGACGAGAAGACTGCGCGCCAGTCCAGAGGAGACACCGCGCTAGAAGCACCAGCGAGCGTCGCGCTTATCATCCCGCCTCACTAACACACACACACCCCTGACGAGGCGGGCGACTTAAGAGCACTGTTTGATGGTAGTCAGGATTCGCCGCGCCTGCATGCGGCCCTGGTGGTGGGTGACAACTAAGGCGGAGGAACATCTGGCTCTTTCTTATCTCCACCCCCCACCTCCCCACTTCTACCTCCAGCGCAGCATCCGAGGGTATGACCGGGGGAGGGAATCGAACAGGTGGACGGACGTCAGGAATGTTAACTGCTCGCTGAAAAATCACGTTCTCACGAGCGGGGGAGGGGAAGATGGAGGAGGAAATTGTTGAGAGGAGCGAAGAGAGAGAGAGAGCACGCGGGGGCTTATTATTTCCACCCTTCCTTCCTCCTCTCCTTGTTCTCTGCTCGCCCCATTGTTGCGTGATGCGGCGTGACCGCTGGGAGGAAACGAGGCGCGCGGGAAATGGGCGCTTTGACGACGCCCCAAACAAATTAGATCTCTCACTTGGGGCCGCGGCTCGGATGCGCGCGGATGCTGTGTGCGCGCGCATCCCCCCGCGGACGCTCGGAGCGTCCGGCGAGGGCGCATCCGCACCGTCAGAACTCACAGTTACAGTACGAACGTTTAAAAAAAATATGATGACATAAACGTATTGTTCTTCGTAATTTCAAATAACTGAATCTTCGCAGAAAATTCGCCGTAATTTGATTTCCATGTTGCATGTTACGTTCTACACAAATATCAACATACACGTGGGAAAAAAATAAGTTTTTTCTTAACCAGTTATTGAAATGTTTGTTTGTACACCATGAATACTCTTTTGATATTCTTTTGGAGTCATTTTCAAATGAAGTGGATCATGTGTCCGAAAATTTACGAATATCCCTGGATTATTTGTAACCAGTGTTCTACGTAAGTTGAAGGTGGAAACTTTTAACAGCGTGTACCACTCAGGACTTATTCTGTGTGTCTAGTCCCGTACATCCGAACACACACACGGTGCGCAGAGCTTCAGAAGAGACAACGCGATTTGAAAATTGCTCGAGACACCCGGGTGGGGTCCCATCACGAAAAGCATTTAAGGATTCTCTGAGGGCGATAAGTAGTTCTGTTTACGTATTTGGTTTTTTAACTGTATTTTTAGAAGAGTGGAAAGGATTAAAACGCTTGTTTTCAAAAAAAATTGGTCTTCTGTAAAGTCGGTTTATGGACGATAGTTTAACGTGACAACGTCATAACAAAATATTGATGAAATGATTGCATACTTTTACGAATAAAATTGAATCATTTTTATTGAATTATCACTATTTTGTATGGATACAAAGAAGGAGTGAAATGAAATCTACAATTTAATTGATAAATTTACTTTTATTTGCACTCATTAATTCAAATATGTTTATTACTTTAACGAAGAGATTATTTTAACTATAACTTTTAAACATGTTTGCTATTAACTTCTTCCAATATGTGTTATTCTGTTAAGGATAGGACGAAGATAGTAAAAGTAGGAAACGAATGGGAGTGTTTCAAGTTTAATGTGCCTCGAAAAAGTCAAATCGATGGTTGTTCCAATCGAGTGGAAGAGAGATAGATGCGGCGCAAGCGTACAATGAGCGTAACGGGACAATGAGTCATCCTTTTTCGTGCGTGCAGCCGGCGTTCATCGATTTATTAGACGTTGTCACGTCAAAAACATACAGAAAGTTTTTAATAAGACATAGCATCGACAACAAACAAGTTGACAGTCACGCTTTTACACTACAGGCAGACAAAACCCCCCCCCCCCCCCCCTAAGTGAGAGGCATCTTAGATCCAGAAGGGTCCAGGCCCCGTATCTACGCCCATGTTCCATAATAATATAGCAAATTCACCCCTTAAAAGGTGCATCCCATTTCAGGTCAAGATTTTATATTTACAGTAATTACTAGAGACTGGAAAAATTCGCGGTTTCAATGACCTCTAGGATAGACTCCACGATCCTCTATGTACTAGGACAGATTGCACCTGCTCATTGGATAATGACTCGTGGCACGTGTCACCGGGGATGCTTGTGATTTGATTCTTCTTTTGTTGAAGGGTTTTCACTGGCTTAGAGACCTTCAGGTACTAAACGGCGGTCCAATCACTGACTCAGAATGAAGGTGGATGAGTTTGGAGTCTAGCCTACCGCGAAATGAATTCGCGAATTTTTCTGGTCTCTAGTAATTACCGATAAACTTGCAGACTTTTTCAATTGTTTAACTTTCACTAAATGAAAAATATATTCGGCGCATACTTTTTGCATTTTTAAGCTGCCAAATTTACATTTTTAACGTTTTTGGGTTGTACAAATAAGAAGAATTTAATATATTGCAGCACTGAAACTTTTTAGGTTTAACTTCATTGCCACTGGCTAATTCAAGAAATGGTTTGAAATTCTTTTAAAAAAAATTAATTAACTTTACCTGGCATTTAAAAATTCTCAAATTTGTTACGATTTTGAGACCCAAGAAACATGAAATTAGTTTTTGTGATATAATTGCAAACTATACCATGAAGTAGCCAGTGGCATTGTAGTTAAACCTAAAATGTTTCAGTTCTGCAATAAATTAAATACTCCTTATTTGTACAACCCAAAACAAGTTAAAAATGTAACTTTAGCAGCTAATTATGCAAAAAAGTATGCGCTGTATATATTTCTCATTTCGTGAAAGTTAAACAATTGAAAAAGTCTGCAAGTTTATATGTAATTACTGTAAATATAAAATCTTGACCTGAAATAGGAGGCACCCCCTTAATCTGCCATAGAGACCCGTGAACTACGCTAAAGGTGCACTTCATTTCGGTGCCAGGCTCGTAGAGGCTGTAAGACGTGATGTGCGCGAGGCAGTCTCGCCCTTATCGCCCGCCGAGTGTTGAGACCTGGTGCGCGCAGCCAGGCGGCCAACTTGAGGCTGGCGTCGCAAACACTCTGAAGCTAGAGCCGTGGTGGACTCGAACCCCCAACCCACTCTCACCGAACACCCCTTACATTTGGCAATAAAAACGTCATAAAACATCTGTTTTTTTTAATAGATTTCCTCTGGAAACCAGTTGACAAGAAATAGTTTGTAATACCCCCAACAAAGGTATTGTAACTTTTGTACAACACATGATGGCTATGGTTTGAATTTTAATTGATTTTTCTTTCAAGCATGTTTTTTTTAAACCATTTAAAGGTAATCGAAAACACAACAATTTTACTTTATGTTGTTGTAACATGTTTGTTAATGAGCGCATTTAATACTGAAAAGCTATTTAGGGAACGGTTTTTAAATAACTTTAGTTATTGGAGGTACTGGGACAATACAAAGAATAAATACCTGGGTAAGAAACCAAACTCATGATTACTGTGAATACTTTTTTGTATTAATGCAGTTTTTTTCATGTTAATGAACAAATTTACAAATATCTGTAGTTTTACAATTTTTAAAAATATATATATATGGTAATGTAAGTCACGAACCAAGATTCAATGAAGAAATTTACTTTTATGATTTCGTCTACATACAATTAAGAACTTTAAGCAAATGAATAGTGCCATACAAACGTAACTGATCGCACACGGGAACTGATCATATCATCTGTTAGAATGCCACAGTTATTTTGGCCAATCGTACGTCAAAAATGTAAACCATGCGAAAAATATACGGTAATTTCATAGATAATTTTTGTTTGTAAACGTGTATACCTCTCTCTTGAGTTGATGATTGAATCACAATTGCTTGGACACACACTTCTACGACCGCGTGTCGGTCAACAAACACCCAACAGTAGAGTGTTAGGATTAAGTAGATTTTCTTCAAACAAAGGAAGTTTCTGCGGGAAAAAAATCCAACAGGAAACCATACATGGGTGTTGATTAGAGACCGGAAAAATTCGCGAATTCATTTCGCGATAGGCTAAAATACAAATAGTTATACCTCAGTGCTGCCTCTGCTATTGGCTCACAACTCACCTGTTTGACTCTGGGCCAATGAGAAACACCCAACCAAAGCTTTATCGATCACAGGCTGCTATGTTGGGACGTCTCACAATACAGCAGTGACATTTGACCGAATGTACGTAGAACTATGGAGTTCATTCTGCAGGTCATTGAACCCGCGAATTTTTCCGGTCCCTAGTGTAGATTATACGTAGTGCTGTGAATTTCAGCCTGACATCAAATGAATGCGCGAAATTTCCGGGAATCTACCCATGCGTGTAGGTCGGAAAACAGTCTACTTAATCGTAATCTTAAGATCTGCACCTTTGAAGCTTTCGTCGAAACGTCTCTACCGTCCAGGTTTTTATTACGGAAGGTTCGCAAGAGTGTAAATCCTCTCTTCGGGGGAAAAAAAAAAAGACGGATGTTTCCATTCTGTCAGATGACCCCCCGCACTGTCGCTTCGTGTCGAACGACAATTAAAAAAGGAGTACGTTACAAGGCCGCTATATCCTTAAGCGTAAGACTGCTTATAGGTTCTACTCATTGGTATCTTCATGCATCTGCAGTTTTTGTGCAGCTAGCTACACAGTAAAAAAAATTGTAACGATACAATTTTTTTTTCGGAAACCAGTTTTGGAACAGTACTGTTACTATTCTTTTACGCGTCCTCTATTTTATAGGTATATATAATATTTTTACATGCTTCCTATATAAGTAAAAATATATATATGCATATGTGTTGTGTGTGTGTAAATTTACATACAAGAAACTATTGCTCCATTTATAAATTGTTTTACTCCGTTGGTAAATTGACGTTATAAATATGATCTTCTCAGCTTTTTATTTAACGACTAGCAAGAGTTCAAACATATTATTTTTTTTAATTTTATGTTTTTTTTCACTATTACATCTAGCTTAATTATATGATTACTAACAAACTACGAGATAGTAACAAGTCGCTTGCTACGATAGCTCGAATCAAGCTGACAAGACCTTGAATTAATGCTGCCGTGACAAGTTTAACTGGTTAGCCTCATTCAAGTCTATTGAAGCAAATATGTTCCTTACTTATCAAAAATTTATATCGAAAACAAAAGTTGAATGCAACGTGATATGGCAATATACACAGCCAGTATAATGCAAGTGAGTCTGCAGGCTTACTCTATCGTAAAATGCTCTGTGGTAAAGGACGCGAAAATATCTCAGATGCAATGATTCTCTCAGTCTTAAGTCGAGGCCTGGTAAAAATGGCGAACAAAACGGGGAACAGGGTGGATTAAATTCCACTCCTCCACCCACAAAAAAGTTAAAGATAATTTGAGGTATTTTGGTGAAGGTGGTATGTTATTTCGTGTGATGCAATGCCAGCTGCTACTACACTCTAAATTTGTTTGAGAAATAGAACAAAAATATTAATGTCAAATAATAGGTAATTTTAAATTTGTCCATTTACATGAAAACAACTGTGTCACGAGAACATAGTGTTCGCAGTAATATTGGGTTCAGATTATTATCAGGGAATTCAAGCTTTATTTTCTCCCAGTACCTTAAATAGGTAATTTAAGTTATTTATAAACCTTTCCCTGAATAGCTTTACAGTTTTATCTGCTCTCATTAATAAACTCGATGAAACTAAATATAAACTAATTATTGAATATTCACTTCAATGAAGCATATACAAATTATGCGCTTATTTGTGCAAGAAAAACTCAGTATTTCCTCAAAAAAGTATTTCGTGTATGAAAAAAAAAAAAAGAAAACAATAGACATGTGTTGTACAAAGTTACAATATCTTTCTTTCATTTATTACAAAATAATTTTTTTGGCAACTGGTTTCCAAAAAAAATCTTTTGGAAAAAGCTACCAAAAAGTGATGCATGTTAAAGAATGACAATGTAACAGTCGAAACCGTTTTGTTGTTGACGTAAATTTCTTAACCCTCTTCTGCATGAATTGTTTTTTATATTTATGGAAAAAATATATGTTTATCATTCACAGCATGGAGATTACAGCAAAAATATTTTTACAAATTTAAATTAATTTTTAAATTTTTTACTTAATAAAATTGATTTGTGCCATATATGTAAGGCACACAATATGCAGTTATAGGAAAATAAAAATAATGTAATATAAAAATATCTACAACTGAACATTTTCGTCTAGTAAAAAAAAAATTACAATAGGTAATATACACAAAACAATTGTATTTTTGTTTATGTAATGATCATCAGGGGCTGCCAGAAATGGTTTCTGTAGCTTGCGCCGCGTATGGAACCCCATGCCGCTGCCGTCCTGGAGTCATTTCGTTTGTGGAGAAAAGTCTAAAATGCTTTATGCCTAGAGACCTGCAAAATTCGCAGTTTCGATGGCCTTCAGGATAGATTGCACATACCCCTGTACACTCGGTCAAATAACGCAAGTTCATTGGCTGCCGACTTGTAAGTCGTCTCAGCTGGTTTGTCTGTGATTCGATCCTTCTTTGGTTGAGGGTTTATAACTGGTTGAGATTCGTCCAGATGAACAGTAAGCCAATAGCAAAATTATCTAAGAGGTATATGTGTTTGAATTCTAGCCTATCACCGAATGAAACCGCGAATTTTGCAGGTCTCTATTTATGCCATATGTGTAGGGACACCTGTATTTCGCGAATACATTTCGTGTCAAGGTATTTTACAAAACACTGTAGATTTTTCTTGTAATTATTGGCTGTGGTCGGTGAAGGCTGTATTCCCGCACTTGAAAGGGCCAGCGTGGACGTAGTTACCGTACTGCTGCACGCCCGCATTCGCCAAACCTCTAAGAAAAAAGCTACCGTTATGTTTGAAATAGCCTGACACGAGACGTATTCGCGAAATACAGGTGTCCTTACATATGTGTCACAGTATGCAGTAGAGGGTTAAATGCACCAATTCTAATTATATAGACTTTTTCTTTCAGATTCCTTTGCACCATTACCACACCCCCGCCGAAAAGAAAGAGGATCTTGTGTCCCCCATCGCGTCGCTGTGTAGGATCCCGAACTGAGACTCCGAGGTGACGCAAGCGCAAGCCTCCCGAGAACAGATGCATTATTCACGTAAGCGCTAACGAAGCGAGCACGTGAGCGGGCTCTAAGTTATACATGGAGATTAATAAACCAACAGATTCGCTCCGCTCAACCGGAAGTGAAACGCGCGAACGGCAAGAGAGAGATTAATCATGCGCATTCGGGATATGGAGGTCACCGACGTATTTCTGATGCTCGTGGCGGGGAAGGGGGGGGGTGTTTGTACAGTTAGCGGTCCCGATTGATAATTCACGACACGTGCCGGCAGCTAGAGGACACAACGTAAAATTGGCAACGCCGTCGGGTCTTTGTTCGGCCCGGGGCTATTTTCCCGAGCGAGCGCGTGAGTGGTCTTTTTTTCCCCGAAACCAGCGCGGCCTGTCCCTTCGGTCACACCCCGAGGGCGGGGGACCAGCTGGGAGGCTTTTGTTATTACAGGTGCTGTCGTAACGTTCCGCGCGCATTCTCGCCTCTCATTTTACACCCCCCCCCCCCCCTCAAAGAACAATGGTGTCTTATTTCGACACGTGGACCCCGAGATATTTAACTTTTAATTGGGGAACTTTCACCCGCCACGCTCTTTCCAGGCCGGCGGCCGATCCAGGGAGTTGTTGCGACAACCACTGCCGCCACTGGACAATGTCTGCAATTTTCCATCTCCGCCTGTAGTTACACTGCTTGTGTTCGTTTGTTGCAGTGTTGGTTTTCTTTTTTTCTGACCACAAAAGACGGCATGGGAGTAGATAAAGGGGGGTCCAAGGTGCCCTGCCCCCTTCCCCCGGAATTAAGAAGCTTCTCACTCGAGGGGACCCGCTTGCGCTTGTAAAATTGCGACTGTGAAAGTTTCCTGATTATTGTAGCCTGTGCGTATTCGCCATAATGTGGGCAGTATACAACACGCAAGAACCCTATCCGGAGATAACTCGTGTTGGTTAAAACCCATGAGTAGAGACCTGCAAAATTCGCGGATTCATTCGGTGATAGGCTAGAATTCAAACACATATACCTTTTAGATAATTTTGCTATTGGCTTACTGTTCATCTGGACGAATCTCAACCAGTTATGAACCCTCGACCAAAGAAGGATCGAATCACAGACAAACCAGCTGAGACGACTTACAAGTCGGCAGCCAATGAACTTGCGTTATTTGCCCGAGTGTACAGGGGTATGTGCAGTCTATCCTGAAGGTCATCGAAACCGCTAATTTTGCAGGTCTCTACCCATGAGTAAAACTCTTTGGCTACCTCCTCCCCTCCCCGTACGAATTTATACAGCCCCCTCCCCTTTCCCGGTTTATCTTACTTGATGACGGTAACAGAAAGACTGGAATGCTTTTACAGGATGATGGTTGTGGTGGACAAGGTAATCGCGGGATAGCAGTTGGATGTGATCGGATCAAGGATCAAGACAAGTCGGCTAAAGAATGTATACCTGATGGAGATGAAATCTGCGCCCTGGCGTATCACCCTCGCCAAGAATCGGAAACCGATCCTGACATTGATTATGCGATGCGATTTCATCCGGAATGAAATTGACTGTTTCATACCCGCCTGCTCTACTGTAAGGGTACTCGGGAATTCTTAGGACATTGATTTTTTTTTTATTCGGTTGTACACGGCGGCTCCTATTGGATGGGTTGTCCCGACTGAAGCCCGTTTAACAGAATTGTGTGAGTTCAAATCCATTCTGAATGGATCTAACGTGGACGCGGTTGGTTCATTTGACCTGAGGTCGCGCCCTCCGCCACATCCCGTGGTGTACTCCACAGTGCTCCAACAGCAACAGTGGTGCTCTTTGAATGCCCTCAATGGGGTCGGTACAACATGAGGAGGAGGAAGTGAGGCTCGGCCGGGCTTTTCTTGGAACTAATTGACTTTCGGTTAAGACAACCACACTGTAATTAAATTTGGTATTTTTTACAAGGAAAACCCCGGAAAACTCAGTTACCAAAGATATAAATTTTAAAACTGCAAGTTAGAGAGCTTTGTAAAATTAGACATGGAAGAAATCTCTGCCTTGCAGTTTTAAAATTATATAGTAGCCAATGGATTTCCAAGGACTTTCCTTGTACTTATAATTACAAAAAAAAAATTAGTGCAGGTGATTACTAGCATGTAGGTCAGTAAGAATAAAAAGTGAAACTCACTGCAAAATTAGTGAAATCCACTAAAAAAAAGTTGCATTCACTGGGACATTACAAAATTATCATCATCATTTTATAACAGACTAGACTGAAAATTATATATTTCGCTGGTTAAGAGGTTATGTGAGACACCTTTAAATTTATTGAATTCAATAACAAAGAGGCGAACGAAATGCTAACCAATTAAGAGAGAGAGAGAGAGAGGGATAGAGAGAGAGTAAAATGTGACAGCAGCCGTTCGCAATAAAACGGATTATTCCCTAGTGATGAGAAATACAGCGGATTGTGTATGTTTCTAAACATTCAGTTACAGAGAGAAAACATAAGTATTCATTATCTATGAAAGATTTGTGCAATGAGAGTGCATGACTTGATGTAAGTTTTTGGAAATATGCCATTGCTAAGCATATGTAAGTCTGAAGAAGAAAACTACAAAAAAAAAACACAAATTACAAAAACACAAATGAAGCAAAAAATTGCTGTTGTCAGGATATAAACACCACACAATACTCCACACAGGAATATGGTCAACAAACAAAGAAAACCAAGAAAAATGGACTAACAGAACGATAAAAAACCCACAAATGATGATGGTGTTTATATCCTGACAACAGCAATTTTTTTTTGCTTAATTTGTGTTTTTGTAATTTGTGTTTTTTTGTAGTTTTCTTCTACAGACTTACATGTGCTTAGCAATGGCGTATGTCCAAAAACTTACATCAAATCAAGTAAGTATCCATTAATCTATTATCTCTCAACGTCACCTTTTCACCCAGTCCTGTATGTCGTGATCACTGACAAATCCAAGATGTGACAGTCGTGACTTTCCTGTGCTTGCCGAGGCAGGATGATTCTGCGGTGGTTTGCCGTTGCCTTCCGCGGAATGAAGGTGAAAGGCACATCAACACGCAGATTAATCCGACCTTACGGCCGGCGTTCTCACGTTCCCCTCCCACATATGCGCCCTAATAGTGTAGGGTGGGAGTAACATTCCAGAGCTTATTAATTAAAACAGAACTGTTAGGGATCGCTCCCTGTTGTTTATCGGGAGGGTATTAGGGCTTCGGCAATGACCAGCGGCTGGGGCCACCAACCCAGCATAGTCACCGCCTCAGCCCCGTACCTCGCTCAGCTGACCAGACAGTTGGCTGTGTCCTGAGCCCTAAGACTTTCAACTCTCCAACACGCAGTCCTAAACCCAGGGAGAGGGTTTAGGAAATACCCCCCTCAGACAAAATAGAACCCCCATCCCCTGTCCCACCAGCCAGACCCACTAGCGGACTCTGTACTGCTAGTAAGATCAAGTCTACGATTAAACATGTTACATTTAGGTGTACGAAATACGCGTATTTGTTTGCAAACCGGCCCTCAGCATAAGTGTACTTAGGTGAAAAATGTGAGCCAGTGATAATAAACATCTAACCCCGGTAACGATCAAATTAATGTTGCAAATACACGTATGATAAGAAACTCGGACACGAAATCTAGCGTAGAATTCTTTGAAATAATGCCGAGCATGACAAATAAACAGAAACTGGGTTTTCAACTACGTTTATGGCCGCAAATAACACATAGTTTCCGCACCCACAGTTAGGATTTGCTGCCGGAAAAGCTACGTCGACTATCAAATCATTTAATTAGCAGACCGAAATTTTAAACAGTATAATAAACGACTCCGATAAAAGCGGATATATATATATATACATACATACTGAACCCCGGCTTTGGGCCTGATTTTTGACAAGGAATTTTATTATAACATTGCACATCATGTTAAAATTCATTACACATTTAATAATATCAAATTTACTTTTTTTAAATTTTATTCACGCCATCCGCCACAGATGGCAGCACTGTGGATACACATTTCCGTTCCTCGACTTCCGTGCAATTCACGAAATTACTCCCACCCAATGCCATGTACTGAGAGCTGAAATGTTCACCCATCACCATTAGTACGGAGCGAGGTGGCGTGCGGGATGAAAACATTTGCCTGCGAGATGTTTTCGACATCATGATGGCTGGGGTGGGAATCCAAACCCTCGCCATCTTGATTATATTGAATACCAGGCCCAGCGTCTTAACCATTGTGGCAACTAGCTTCGTTCCTCCATCTATTTACGCTAAGGTTACGAACTTTTCAAAGAAGAATTCACGCCAAATAAACGAAGAGTTCTTACTGTTTTTATTATAACTATGGGTATTTGTTTTTGAAATAACGCCGTTATTCGAATTGTGAGTTCTGTTTTTCGGTGTAAATAGGGCAAACTCACACGTAGAAGAAATATTTGTGTTTTTTGCATAATTCTTAACGAGTTTTTAAAATATAATTTTTCTTATGTGTCAAGAGTAACTTTGTGGATTTGTTTTTGGAAGTAGGTTAGGTGGAAATAACGACAAATTAAAGAAGGTCCCTAGATAATTTGTAACCAGAACTGTTTGTAAATTTAAGTTCAATCTTTTTTTCAAGTGTGTGAAGTTTTACATGAACCCATGACCACCATCCCGGTCAACAAATGAACACAGTTTAATCAAATTATAGTCTGTTTTTTTTATCTGGCAGCATAATATGACTTGTAGTTCGATACCCGTAAACTTATATATTTAAAATTTTATCTCAATCTTGAGTCATTTGTCCAGATTTTAACGTTAACACTTTTTTTTTAATACGTATAATATCATACCGAATATCGACGAAGATAACTGCAAGATCTGCTTCCTGAAATGTGATTGGACCGCTCATGAAATACAGTTACCTGTTGGCTTTTACGAGAATGATGACATTGCCAATTGCATCAAGAAAATGTTACCACAAGATGCAGAGTATCAAATGCGTGGAAATCCAAACACTCAATAAAGTATTCTAGCATGCACTGAAACTGTCGACTTTGCGAAACCGCGGACCATAAGTACGATGCTCGGATTAGAATCAAAGATTTACGCTGCAGGAAAAATGAACGAATATACGCATGCAGTAACCATAATGCCCATGAATGTCATACAAATAAACTGTAATTAGGCAAGTGGAACGTATCTTAACGGAAGACTAAACAACATGCTGCACGAGTTTTGGCCAAAAGTCCCGCTATGATATAAACTGGTTGAAGTGACGCATAGTATAATTTACGTTCCAGTAGTCGTGAAGAGAGCACACAAAGTCGTGGTCAGAATCGTTGACCAGCGAGGACGCTTGGTGATTTTCAAAACGAAGAAATTACACTTCATATGCACATGAAACGATTTGCATTAAAATTTGTGACAACGAGCAGTCATAAAATAAATCGTATTGTTGTAAAAAAAGACTGGTTCTCTACCGTATGTCTGTGCATTAACACCTGACATTGTTAAGTTTCTTCTCAGTATAGAAAAAGTGCCGAAAAAATATGGAAGACGAAATACTCAACTTAAAGACTCTGTCATTTTTGATGACAGCTTTACGAAAATGTAACTGCACGTGTACCAGCCGTTCTTGCTTTGGCCGTGTGCACTACCTTCTGAAGTACGCATCGCTGTACAGCACCAAGATATCTGTACTTTACCTTCACAGTCATTTCTGCGTATAAAATTTACGCTGACAAAAACAGATGACACGCATCCAACAAAGGCGTTGAGGTATACCAGACGAGAGATGTAGGCATAACATCTGCTATGAAAAATTACCTTTCGCTCACGTCAAACGAACTGTCTACTCCAAAGATGGCCCTCTGGGCTCTCGAGAATGAATATAAGCTTCCTGTTTATGCCGAAAGTAAATTTGAATATTGTGTTCCTCTGTTCAAGTTTCTTGGATTCGCTGAAGACTACAAGCATATAACATGGATTTGAAACAGGAGCTCGTGCTGCTTCTAGCCAATACGTAAATTAATGCAATTTTTGCTGCTGTAGAAAACACAAAGGACGTCTCGCTAAGACTACAGTCTATCGAATGATTTCTGCATCACGTCCAAGTGAGCACTATTAAACGTATCAAGATGCTGAACGTTGAAAATGGCAAGAATATTGACGTACCATTCCTATACCGGAGTCTGGAAACTTATCCTGGCTTGCCTTAAAGTCAGCGTATCAATTGGATATTCAAGTCCAGCTTCGCTACGTAAAAACCAAGATACGTCATCATCGGGCTTCAGACTGGAAGACAGCTCAATGCAGGAATGATCCACTGTGTTCTATTACTGACAAATACATAATGTAAAAATATTTTTAAACAGCGAAAATACCCTTACGTGGAAATGGACATGAACTTTGAAAACCAAAGAATTATTCTCGCATACTATATCCGCAGATAGTCGCCGCAAATGAGTCCCGACAGTTTCAAGAGCAAGGCCACGTTAATGGTGTTTGACGTTTCCAAATAGGATGATCGAATAAATTCAAACCTCATCGACTGTAGGATCGAGATATTGACGAGTGTAAATATTCCACCAAACACTTATGGTTTTTGTCGGCATTCATCGTACATTTTCCGAGACAAGATTGTGAAAATTCTGTCATAAATACTATTGCATTCATGAAATTTATTTAGTTATGACCGAGCATTGCTAGCGTCAAGATGTACCTGCAAGGTTTTTAGAGCCAAAACGGATTTGTGGTAATGTAATTCCTGTCACATACAAGGATGGATGGACTCGACCACGTGGCATCATTTACGTCACCGCAATTGAGCAGAAGAAATGGCTGAGTAAATTTTGCGATGGAGTCACCGAAATTGTAGACCTGCAGACCGTCTACGGCTGTCCTACCCTGCGCTTAGTGCAATGTATGGCGGGCGGCCACACGACAAGTTTGAACGAGTATGTGCCTGTACAAACTCACAGTAAATGCGGAAATGGAACTCGCAGCATGTATATATAAAATGTGTGCAACGATCCGCGCCTTCAGTTGCCGTCCGACCAGCAAGAAGATGTTTTCGTTTCATCCTACCAATGTGTACGTTAGCGAAAGACCTAGCTTCAGCAGTGTCGAGTACATCTACTGGGATGCCGGGTATCTACGTACATATACGGTAACATTTGATGGAGGTGCTAAGCACTGGCAGTCTTCGCAATTGACTGTGCCCTACGAACCGACTCAGCAACTGCTAGATTGCTGCGAACCTGGAAATTGGGCCGTCTATCGAATGAGAGCGCACATGATCCTTCCAGCCAGCATCGAAGAAGTAGTCGCTACGTCTGCACGTGCAACACCAAACTTAGACGTGTCGCAATCTGTTGCGATTGCGATGCATCTACGTAGACGTCCAAACGGTGTGAAACTCGTCGTAGTTCAGTCAGTGATCCTGTCTCCACAAGCACTGAGTCACAGACTTCGTCGCCCATGTCTCTCCGAGGCAGTCGTCGCCGAAGAAGATGTCCAGTCGGATACCTGGGTTCCTGAGCCCGAGACCAACGAACCAGTTAGAACCGGAGTCGACGAGACAGTACTCAGAATCTACGAAGCAGTCCAAGCAACATTAAATACTTTGTTTACGAAAACGCTTAACGCCTTAACCTAATATGTGTTGTGTTTTTTTATATTTTATAAATTTGTGAAACTTGAAATTTGTGTGTTTTTATTTCTAGCGCTTTAAGTAACCTGCAGTTTAACCTAGTAAAAAAAATCAATGTTTTGACTTACGTAGTATACCGACACCCTCAGGTACATAAGTGATGCCCAGACAGCAGTACCCTCTGTCCTCCTCTGACTGCGGTGCAGTGTCGATCGACACTCTTCAGTACATTAACTTAAATTAAGTTGCTGTTCTAATGTCGAGCTTGATGGACAGTTGACATTCAGCAGCGGAGACCTTGATGACAGCGACGTTGATGAAGTCGGAGTAGTTCCGCGATACCAGCTGCAGAGTAGGCAACAACAGGTTCTGTTCCATCGGCTGCAGATTCGCCAGCAACATTGGAGACTCCAACGAACTACGAAAGTCTATCACGCCAGTGAAATACAGTGACACACTATTCACAACCAATTTAAGTGCTCGTCAGCATGAAACAATTGGATGTCGGAATAATGCACAAAGAATATTGTTTCAGAGAACAATATGTAGTAAATTATTTCACGACTTGATAGTTTAAAAAAAGCATAATGAAACTTGTGGTTCAGTTCAGTGCAAGCAAGAACCTGTTTGAAAATTCTGTGGTAAAATCTTTATGCTAGCTCTGCATGTAAGACGTCTTAAAAACTGGAGCTGCCCACTAATAACATTGTTACGTTCGTCAAAGTACGAAAAGTGATGTTTGTTATGTCGATACCTTTGACTCGTTGTCGGCCCATTTGAAATACTATGCAGATAGAGCTGATTTTGTTCTTGTAGTAGAGTAGAAATTATGTAATAAATTTTTAATTTTGTGGTGTATTTATTTGTTGTACCTAATACTGAGTTTCCGTACTGCATGCCCAATATGTACATTACGTGTCAAGTGTGAGTTCATTGCAAGTCATGTGCACGCATGTGCGTGAATTGCATGTCCAGTATGTGTTATTGAATTCCCGGTGTGAGAATGTGTGTTCTTTTCTTTTGTTTCATGCGTATCGTTTTGTTAAATGTGCTTAGCCAAGACTGTAGTCAGGTCATGATTGACCCCGTGGTTCGGATAAGCCTGGTCTATACTGCTAACACTGTGCATGACCTGGTTGAAAATATTCCAGGAAAACGAATTAGACTTCCGTGGAAGGCACAGAGAAAACGCATTTATTTTGTCGGACAGCTAACTTGTATTCAGTCTTTTTCGTAGAGAGAATGATATATAAACCCACGAAAGGTAATGAGAAACATAAATTAAATTTATTTTAAGATTTAGTTACATTTATCACTGACCGGAAATCTAACCAAGGACATGAATCGATCGAATCCGTAACTATTTAACCGAGCGATTTTTTTTATGGCTTTGGAATTTTTCCCAATTGTCTGGGTCAATAAATAATAGTGATTTCCAATGTGGCGGCCATACTGTCTTACTGAGGCTGGTAGATGAGGAACTTGAGCCGTTTTAGGATTTTGAACATGATTTATTAAATAAGTGGTTTTTAACAAGAATAAACATTTTTGCATTAGTAATGGATCGAAGCAGGCACTGTAATCGATCGAATCAATCCTTAAATTAATGTATGATTTGTTTGATGAATTTTCGATTTGCTTTCCTAATTTGTAGCTTAATAATTAAAGAATTCAAAAAAGGTGGTCAAGACGACCGACAAGATGGTGGACGCCATGGCATTAAATATTTATTGCACTCTAGAAGGTAAAAATTAAATCAATATGGTGGAGGTGCCCTCTAGCAGATGGCGTGTGTACTAAATGACGCTAGAGCTCATCATCGTATCAATTACAGAAAACAAGATGGGTGTAACACTCTCTAGTAGGTAATGTATAGAGACCTGTAAAATTCGCGATTTCAAATCCCTAAAGGATAGACTTCATAATCCTCTATGCACTCGTGCAAATTACATCTGCTGATTGGTTACCGACTCGTAACACCTGTTGACTGGAATGATCGTGATTCGCTAATTCTTCTGTTAAATATTTTTCATTGGCCCAGAGTCCTTCAGATAAACTGTGACCCGATCACTGAAGCAAAATAATGTCAAAAGTATTTTGACTCTATCCTATCGCGAAATGAATCCGCGAATTTTACAGGTCTCTACTAATGTATATTAACTAATACTCCTGGTAGCACGTATTGAAATAATAAATATAGGTGATGCAGGTAACAAACACGTCGGATGTAATGCCGTAGAACTTCACTTGGCACCTACTCTACGCACTGGAGTCCGCTCCGGATCAGAATGCAATTCTCCTCGAAGACGTCGAACACTACGCACTTGTTGGACTCGCATGGACGAGGGTCCCGGCAGAGGGCTCAAGGGCCACGTGGAGTTGTCGTCTGCCTCGTCGTCCTCCTCGCAGTCCACGACGACGTCCGTGTAGTTGACTGTGGATGGCCGTCGCGTGAACCAGTAAGCGTGAACGATGGTGGCCGTTCAGGCGTTGGGCTGCCTGGCTCGTCGTCGCACGTGGCGTGAGGGATGCGCGGGTGTCTCGGATCGTCGCGTGACGGCCGCAGGACGTCCAGGGACGGAGAGCAGTGCCGTCGTCAGACCCGAGGCCCTCCGACGGGTCGTCACCACAACGCCGAACGTACAATAACTAAAGACCGAAAAAAATTCGCGGGTGCAATGAACTCCAGGATAGACTCCAATATCCTCTACACACTCGGGCAAATGCAAACTGTTCATTGGGTGCTGACTTGTGAGTCGTCTAGACTGGGTGGCCTGTGATTCGACACTTCTATGAGTGAGGGTCTCTAATGGCCCTCAGTCCTCCAGATTAACAGTGAACCAATGATAGAAGCAGCACTAAGGTATAATTATTGTAATTTTAGCATAACACTAAATAAACCCGCGATTTTTTCAGGTCTCTAACAATAACGCCGAATACCATAACGCCGAATGCCAAAGTGACGGCAACGCCGACAGCTATAAAACTGCTGTGTACCACAACGCCGAAATACAGTAACACCGAATAATTTACCACAACCTAAACTAACCTAGGCTAGCCTAACCTATCCTAACCTAACCTAACCTTACCTTACCTAACCTAACCTTTGTGGCAGTCCTGCAATGACATTTTTCGGCGTTAATGTATTTCGGCGTTGTGGTAATTCGGCGTTGTGGTACACAGCAGTTTTCTAGCTGTCGGCGTCGTAGTCAATTTGGCATTCGGCGTTATGGTTTTCGGCGTTGTGGTATTTCGGCGTTGTGGTGAGTTTCCCCCCCCCCCCCCCCCCCAACCGACGACCATCGACGAATTCTTTCGTTGACATGTCCAGATCTCGATGGTGACGGCAGCGGAGATCCTTAATCCCGGCTGCTCCGGAGGTCAGAGTCACTGGAGCTTATCCAGAAACGTCTATGCCGCACCGTAATAACTGTTTGCGATATTGACGATGGCTTGTTGCTGTTGAACAGCAGCGGGGACAACCAGCGTCGCAAAAAAAAAAAAAATTTAATTGCAATTTTTTTACCAAATATCTAACATAAAAAAAGTTTTTTTTTTAGATGGCGACTGTATAGAAAAGTGTAACGTTCTAAAAACTAAGATGGCGGAATATTTTTTATTTAAATTTTAATAATTAATTTTTATTTATTTTATTAATTTTCCCAACTATATATCATAAAAATTACGAATTTCCAAGATGGTGGCCATAAGTAAATGTGAAATTTCTTTAGTCCAGGATGGCGTAAAGTTTTTATATAAACATCTTATTAATAATTTTTTTTATTAGTTTTAAAATTTTTCCCGAATTGTTAGCATTAAAATACGAATTTTTAAGATGGTGGCTGTAACTAAAAGTGCAACGCACAGGAGTGGGGCCATGATATTTTAAGATGGCGAAAGCTCTAGGATTCAGAATGGCGAAAAACCAAAATCAAAACGACCAGCTGGGTCAAGGTCAAGGTCAAAAATCAAGAAAAAGGTAATCCAAGATAGCCGCCGTGACTTCACAATTCAAGATGGCAGACACCGACACAGACACAAGATCACACTTCACACCCTACTCCTGCCACAGGACCGACCAAAGTATACTACTTTCCCCCTCCTTCACAACGTGCTGGCTACGTGCCCGATTCCCGCTGTTTCGGTTTCAAAGCGCACGAAAAGGAATGAACTACGCACTTTGAGGTAATTTTCGTCGCCCACGGCTCTCGCGTTCCACGCATCGCAGAAGGTCGTCCTCAGCTCGGCGATCGACACCTTAATTGCCGCCCTGGGGGGGTGTGAGATGTCGAAGGGGGGGGGGGGGGGGTTAAGAGGAGGAAGAACGAAATATGCGCCCGCCAGTTTTTGGGAGACATTCCGAGAATCTCCGTAGCGTCGTACGCCCAAGCCAAGTAACGCTCTCACTTAAGGAGGTAGAATCCAAAAATTATTTGTTTATAATATTTAATGTTTTTGCATATGATTTTAAATAAATTCATAATAGTTAAACCTCGTCCATGTGGACTAACTCGGACCAAGGGTAATCCGGACAATCGAAAATACCGACAATCCGGGTAATATGGATAACAAGCAAAACAAAGTAGTTAAATAATCAAACTTGCCGTTTATTACGATAAAAAATAAGTTTTGTAACGATAATTCAAAGTATACATGCCCTTTACTCTTAACAAGACATTAAATACATATATAAAACTTTCAACGTCATTTTTTAACAAAGAATTCGTTTAAATTTTTCTGTTTGAAACATGTCTGGCGTTTGAATGAAGCACGGTCACTCAAACACATTATCATCAATAGTTCAGATGGAGCGCTGTCTGGATGACACTCCAGTACACCATGTTTGTCAGCTGTGCGCTTTCTTAAACACAACAAAAATAATTTTATTACCATAATTATAACATCTACGCAGGAAAAGTAGGTACTTTGAATCAAACTTAAAAGTGAATATTTGGCGTACTTACAGTAACGTTCTTGCTAACGCAGTTAAAATTTTTTTGTGTAAACCTTGAATAAAAATCTAAAAATCTGTTCAACGAGTGCCCGATAAACGAGGTTTTACTGTTAATTTAATTTCACTCTTAATCTTTAAGAAAAATGTCTCACAGTTGAAATATATATAGCCCAATTAAAAAATGCATAAAGGTTTTCAAAAGTAATGCATTGCGTCATCTCTCCTTAGATGTCACAGGAAGATGGTGCAGACATTAAATTCGTCAAAAAAAACCTGTTAATATTTAAATCTGAACTCAGTTTTTATTTTCTTGTCAACGGAATGAAAAGGCGGATATAATAATTCGCCTAAAATATATATTTCTTAATAACAACTGCCACATAAACTTGGATGAGGAACTACTTGCATGCAAACAATATCTATGGCTTGTTTTGAGACAGTTTTCAGTGTTATACAGATTAATAAGTCATTGTAAATAAAGAGGGCCGAAAAGGTCGAAAGCAGTCCTAAATACCAGCCAGCGCTGCCATGCTCCACTAGGTCACTTTGATCAGATCGAACTTCTTTCACTGCATTTTCTCTGAAACATGTTGTTTTACTTTGCAATATTGAGGGCAAATGTCGATTGCTTTCTTTGATTTTGATTTTTCTGTTTTCATTCGGGGTGATGGACTGATTTTGCTCAGGATTTTTGTGGGTGTACAATTTTACTTGAATGTTTGAGGTGTGGGAGGAGAAGGTGGAACATTCGGGAGAGTTGAAGGACCTGGCTGAACTCAAGAAGCATTCGGTGCGCAATAGTGCTGAGCTATTTGGGAAGACTTTGAAATTTTGTAGCCTCTAAAATGGCAAACATCCATGCATCTTACAATGGCATTGGGATTAAAAGCATATATCTCGCAAGCTCTGGAATCACTAGTGGATTTTATCTTCACAGGACACAGAAACTGAACATTTTTCCAGTCACTTCATTTGTATGATAGCATTGTTTCATGCAATCTTCACAAATGCGCGACAAACGTGACGCAATGGACGCTACGCGACAAAAAAAAAATAGCCCGTCATGGGGACTGTCAACAGAAGTGAAAAATTAAGACTTTGTTTTTAAATGTGTAATATGACATCATTTCTACGTCAAATGTACGTAAGAAAATGATTCTGGTATTATATCAGTACGATGTCAGCATCATATCATTTATCTTTACATCATTTTTTAGTCACAACATATGTCAGTGGTAAGTAAAAATTACGTTAAAATGCATTACCTAGCTATGACTTACCAGTGATGTCAGACCTAGGTCATGTATTCATGTGGTCAAATTAACTTCACTTACTGCTACTACAGCGTGTCGGTGATGCAAACTCACAAGATTTTACCCATCAAAAAAAAAAGAGTCACATGATACAGTCGAGTATATACAATGTATTAGTGTATATATGCGTATACATGTACACAGGCCGCTGCGATTCGCCAGTCTGGCGCAACACGTCACTAGCATGTCGGTGACGCGAACCCATAAGTTTTGCCACTATTCAAAATCGCTCAACGCGGCTAAAGAAGTTTTCACTTCAAAATTTTTCCAACCAATCACGTTCGACACACCAGTAATGACAGCGCGACAAATTCGCGTACGAGACAGTCCCTCCAAATTGACTTTTAATTGAAGTGAAACTTCTTATGCGACTTCCAACAAGGTTGCGTTAAACGTTTAACGCTCCTGGGGAGGGGGAATAGAAAGAGACAGAGCGAGAGTGAATGCGTGGCACTCGAACGCATGCGCGTAGTATACCTGTTACAGGCCAGCGCGAGCGCTAGCAACGAGTAGCGTCCAATATTCCAAGCACATGCGCGTAGTATTCTTGCTATGCAGCGAAGTTAACAGTGTGAGCTTCGTGAAATAATTATTTGAATTACGTACTTGTTGTTCTATTTTAATTTATAATATTAATTATTTTTTCAATATTTCTAGTGCAAGTTCGACATCATCCAATCGATCTCCATTTCATATCTTCGTTAAAATCGTCGAAAATACAACATTTACAATGCTAATGTTAATAAAGTTTGTCTTCAAGAAACAATATGATTTCACTAAAAATCAATTTCTACCCCTTCCTATTTTCATTTCCACATTACGAAGTTTCACTTGTTCCGCGCGGAGGGACTTTACGCACTATTTTTTTTTTAATTTCCATCGCGTCAAGGGTGCCGTGTATGCTGAAATGAGCATCTGAATTTTGCTTTTGCCTTCGAATGATGGTTGAACTGGTGCGATGGGATATCAAATATACTTCTTTTAGTTTTGAGGTTTTTTTTCTACTAAATACGTTTATAAAATCTTTTAAATACGTCCACGTACAATTATTCTTGCGAATAAATATTAAATTAGTACGAAAACAAATATCCTCAATTGTGTTTACACCAACATGTAAATATTGATTTTCTTCGTATATTTTAGAGCAAATGTAATGATAATACGGTTTTGATATCCATCTCTTTGTTTTTAATTGTCGTGAGGTTAAAAACCACATGTTCATAACGACGCGATATTTTGCTTTTGCATCGCGTCGTTGTCTATGCGTCTGACGTGCCATCTTATGACATCATATTTTACCCTTCGTAAATAATTTAGAAAACATAATTTCCAAACTGTTTTTTACGTACTTTATGGGAATCAAAACTGGCTTGTTAATCCACGAGTGAGTGGTGTTCGCTTGCGTAGAATTAAAAATGCAAAAAACCCACCGCGTACATTAATGTCACTTAATAAAGTGTGGAGAGTTAACATTGCCCCTGGTGCATTGGCACAAACTTGTTTACAGACGTTACGGCTTCCCGGTCGGGTAATTTTATTTAAATTTCTCTTCCTTCTTCCCTTTTGGGAACTATCGGGATACGCCAGAGCGTTCGAATTTAAATTGATAAACGAGAAATGCCAAACACCGCTCGAAGCTTAAAACGTAACGCAACAAGATGTTTCCTGCGGTGAATAAAAAAAAGCAAACATAATCGCACGCAATTAATAAAATAAGAAATACTATTTTTTTCTTGCTGAATTATACTTTAAATTGATGGAAATTGGATTGGCTCCCACATTGTATGATAGTCCGAGTAATTTATCCGGTGTCGAGGGAAGAAAATGATTCATGAATAACGCACCGCTTAATTGGTCATAATTGGATGTGCATGTAATAAGCTGGGGTAAAACTATGAGATTACTATTAGAGATAAGGCAATTATTCTTAATCGTGCGTTCGAAATTCATGTGCCATTTAAATAATCAGTTCCTCTGTTCCCTGGGCGTAGTGACGAACATTACTCGGAAAAACCTGAAATAAAATTACCGAAATATTTTCTCTTTCGACTTGCTCCAGCGGCCAGCATTCCCATAACGTGGATAGAAGATTGTCTTGCCTTTTTGGACGAGTTTTATGGCTATTGTTTACCAAGTGAATGTTCGGCGGGACCGATTTGCTAGGGGCAAAAGGAATACGTTATTTTTTCAGATGCAGTTATATTAATTATTTGGGCGCAGAGATGAAGGAAAGTAAGCTTCTTGGGAAAAGATAAAAATCTCCTAAACGTGTAACGTTTTGCTACTCATGATTACTCATCCTTCTTTTATAACGAGCCTGCCTTTTCATCCCTTGATACAACACATTCGAGTTCTTCGTTTTTGAAAGGTTGAAGAAAATTGGAATAGAAACTATCATAGGCATATTTACAACTGCAATTATTTGACCTCTTCATAATTTATTAAAATCAATAGGTATTTTCATACTTAAGAATCTTCATTCATTACAAATTCGCTTTATGACTATTTGATCTTATGAAATTTTGCTCATATAATTAAAAAAAGAACATTTTAAAAACAAACTGGATTAAAGATTATAATTACTTTCTGGCCCTCCTTTGGCTGTTGCAGTCAGGCACATTTGTCATTTTTCAAAATTATTCTACAGTACATAGTTAAAATAGCACATACAATTTTAGAGATAGGCTAACTTTTCTATTGTAAACAGAGTGTTCGGAAATTTCGGGGCGTAAATATAATATGTGCAGGCGAATGCCAAATATTTTTTAAGGAACATATGAAAGGAAATAAAATCCTGCAAAGTTCAAGCTTGAACAATGGCTGGCTTCAGAGGACTATACTTGTTTCTGAGAAGACGAGAGACCTCAGCACAGTGATATGTGTCCTCTGGTACTTTTTTAATTGGCCCAGAGTCCTCCAGATTAACTGTAAACCAATAACAGGAGCGGCACAATATTACAAGTATTTGTATTATAGTTGATCATGAAATGAGTCCACTATTTTTTTTTGTCTCTGTACATGGATGTCAGAGATTTGGTATTGCCAGATGTATTGATTTGTGACAGGGATAATTTGACTGTTTATAAGAAGTTAATACATTTTGTTAATGTCTGCGGAATATCTTTTCTTCTGGCTCTTTTTGGTGAAGAAATTCGAATCACTCTTATTGAGCCAGCGAGGACTAAGCTTTTGTGTTAAGGATAGAGAAAGATTTTTTAATTTATTTCGCGATAAGCCATAATTCTTACACGCATAACTTTGTGCTGCTTCTGCAGTTAGCTCACAGTACTTCCGAATATCTGGGTCAACTGGGAACCCCAAACAAAAATATTGAGACGTATCACAGGCCACACACCCCCTCCCTCCCAGTTGATACGTTTTCATATATGAGCAGTCAATTGTCATGTGATATTTGCGTGATTGTGCAGAGGACTGTCAGCCATAAGCAGGGAAGGGAAAAATTCGCGGGTTCAATAACCTGCAGGATAGACTCGACAGCTGTGTGCACTCTCAACGCAAATATCACACAGTCATTGGTTGCTCACACATGTGAAAACGTATCACCTGGGTAGCCTGTAATTCGTCAATCTTTTGGTTGAGGGTTTATGATTGGCCCAGAGACCTCCGATGAACTGCAAGCCATTTGCAGAAGCAGCACAGTGTTATATGTGTTTGAATTATAGCTTAAGGCTTCAGGTCTTCTCAAATTTTTCCGAACTTTATTTGTAAGACTGAGCAGAAGTTACATTGATTTTTTGGAGAATAAAAATTTCAGAGTAAAAATCATATGTGAAGATAATCCTTTCTTCACCTCAAAATACTTCAATCCGTTTCCAATTGCTCATCCTGTCATTGTTTTGAAGTATTTTGCAAATATGCTAAATACACTTTTTCGCATGATCAATAGGGTCGAATTATCTGGCAAGACTGATATTTCAGAACGTTGTGGGGATATACCACCTTGCAGTACGACTATTTTGTGTTCTCGGCCAAACGAGATTCATTTCCATGAACCTCCAAGTTGTGTATCGTGTCGTCCAGGAACGGAAACCATCCAGCAATGATATCACTTGATCCGTTCCCAGAGAAACAAAGAAACATCGAAAGAGGCTCGTCTGCAACTTCCCAAATTTATCACAACGAGTTCTGCCGCGTCAGATTCTAAATCAACACTCCCAAGGCCGGGTATTTAAACATCTGAAAGAACGCGAGAACGCAAGGATTCAAAACGCAACAAGTGGTGGAAGAAAATCGTTTTTAAAAGCATGTAGATCGCAATACGTTACCAACAATATGATTTGAAATTGTAAAACTGTACACAGAAAAAAATGGCACTTTTTCAAAAGATTCCTTTGGAAACCAGTTGTTAGCAATAGTTTGTAAAACTGCAAGAGTAGCATATATTGTTAGGTAGCCTACTGGAACTGGTGAAAATGCGTGGATGGTGGATGGGGTTTGCTATCTTGGATTGTGTTGTCACGGCGGCAACCTCGGATGACCTTGACCTTGACCTTTGAACTTAACCTTGACGAAGTCCACCATATTGGATCCGCCATTTTGTTTTCCTCCATTTTGAATTCCGAAATTTTGTATTCTGCCATCTTGGATGTGTATGATGTCATCGTTGAAATTTTTCAATATGGTCGCCAACTTGGATTATAGAATCTTTCAAGTTTCGTTATGGCTGCCATCTATGATCATAAAATTATGTCCACCATCTTTAATCTGACATCACAACCATTTTTTTTTTCGATTCTGGTATCATGTTTGCCATTTTGTTTTCGTCTGCTGGAGGCTGCTATCATGGATGATGCCATAGCCACCATTTTTTTTTGCTGGAGGCCATCATCTTGGATTCCAGCATCTTTGTTTCTGGTTTTTGTTCCTAGATCATGCACATAAGTTCGATGTTCCATTACATGTCAATGTTGTTATGGCCCTTATCAACATATATAATTTTTTATACAAAATACATTGGAAGTGCTGTGATTCGAATCATCACAGCTAGGACCTCTGGGTTGGAAAACATGCGCCTTTAACCGTACGGCCATTGAGGCAATTACCAGACTGAGAATTAAATAAGGTATATAAAAAATTAAACACATATTCTTGTAATATTTTTTTTATTTGAAGGAATAATAAATATCATCACCTGTTCGAGATTGAGCCGCCATATTTATTTTTTCAATACATGCTACCAGGAGCGCTAATTAACACAATAACCAACTATAGAGTGCTGCCATCATCTTGTTTTCAGTAATTGATACAAGGAGCACTAGTGTCAAGTAGTTCACAAACCGACATCCAGAGGGCACCTCTGCTATATTAATTTAATCTTTTCCTGCTAGAGTGCAGTTAATAATTATTTCCAGGACATCCACCATCTTATTGGCCATCTTGGCCACCATCTTGGAAATCAGTATTTATTAAGCTATATATTAACGAAAAATTCCAAAATTCACCAAAAAATCATTATTTAAGTAAATAATTTCGAAGCAAAAAATTTAATTTTAGGTAAAAAAAAAGGGGGGGGGGGGTTGTTTGTAAAGTCGTTTTACGGACGATAATTTTACGTTTTAACGTCATAAGAAAACATTGATGAAAAATTGCATACTTTTTAATTTTCAAATATTATTTACAGTTTTTGCAAATTTAATTCAATAATTTGTTTAAATATAATCACTAACAATTAGTTAAAAAGCCCGCCAGAAGATTTTCTCGCACGGTGGTTGGCCGGTTCTTGCACGCTCGGCTCAGGCGGAACGTGACAATGAGTCATGCTTTTTCGTGCGTGCAGCCGGCGTTCATCGATTTATAAGACGTTATCGCGTCAAAAATATTTATTCAATAAAATATGACGACAAATCTTAAAACCAGCTTAAGGTTCCTACTCTACCAGCCTCCAGTAAGCCGATCATTACATATTGGCTTCATTCTTGGAAATTCGTAAAAATTAACCTAGAAATTCGAAAAATACTAAAAATCTTTAAAAAAATATCTATAAATGTAAGATTGACTCGATGGATTCAAGTCCTTGTTTTGATTCTCGGCCAGTGATAGGTTTAACTAAAGCTAAAGATATAGATTTTTTTAAATTCTGTTTCTCATTACCTATTTTGCAATGATACAGATTTTTTTTCATGAAGATGTACAAATTTTCAAATACCTTTAATTTTACATGAATATTCTTGTTCTGTATTTAAAAGTGTTATGTATTTTCAGTGTACGAAATTGAATCCACAAACTCTCATATCCTAGTAAGATGATAGTTTATCGACATGGTGTGAACATAATTATATATTTATCGACGTATGAAACACTAAATTTTAAAGGAGAAAGCAGTAGGGGAATTGATTATATTTGTAGTCTTTTTATACAGATGCCGGTCAAAATCTCTTCACTTCAACTATAGGCGTCGCAATCGCAGGCCGAAATAGTTGGCAATCAATGTAACTTCTGCTCAGTCTTACGGTTGGCCAAAATATGTTTAACAAAATGGAGTTATTTTAAAGAATATATCCTACTTTCTATATCTAGAGCATGGAAAAACTCGCGGGGTCAATGACCTCCAGCGTAGACTATACAGTACTCTGCACTCTCCTCACGCAAATAGCACACGCTCATTGGTTGCTCACATGTGAGAACGTATCAACTGGGTAGCTTGTGTTTCGTCTATATATTGTCTGAGGGTTTCTGATTGGCCCAGAGACCTCCAGAAGAACTGTGAGCCAAGCAGCACAAAGTTATGTTTCTGAATTATAGTTTGTCGCGAAATGAATTCCGAGAATTTTTCCGGTTTCCATGCTATGAAGAATTTTTTATGGGTTTGTCATTGGATCCCAGTCCTTCCAGGCGTGTCAAATAACTCGTGTTGCAGTGACAAGAGACATTCCAGTGTACAGACATTTTCATCCTCGGCTTTCGTAAAACAATAATGATTTTGCAGGTCCCTAATATATAGACGAACACCATAGAAATGTGCACAATTATGTCGGTGTCCATTGTCCATTGGATAAAGACACTTCCTGCTGGATTGTAGGTGATTGGGTCGTTTGAATTATGTGATGTTGTTGTTGGTGTACTGTCCTTGATGGCGTTTAAAAACTATCTACAGTCCAATGAGGACGCAGTTAGTTCATGTGTATGACACAGTTATTTCATGTGTATGAGGACGCAGTTAGTTCATGTGTATGAGGACACAGTTATTTCATGTGTATGAATACGCAGTTAGTCCATGTGTTTGGGTAAACAGTTAATGTGTATGAGGACGCATTTAGATCATGTGTATGAGGGCACAGCTATTTCATGTGTATGAATACACAGATAGTCCATGTGTTTGAGTAAACAGTTAATGTGTATGAGGACGCAGTTAGTTCATGCGTATGAGGACACAGTTATTTCATGTGTAGAGGACGCAGTTAGTTACAGTGTATGAAGACAGTTATTTCATGTGTATGAAGACGCAGTTAGATATTGTGTATAAGGACACAGTTATTTCATGTGTATGAGGACGCAGTTAGTTCATGTGTATGAATACGCAGTTAGTTCATGTGTATGAGGACACAGTTATTTCATGTGTATGAATAGGCAGTTAGTCCATGTGTTTGAGTTAACAGTTAATATGTATGAGGACGTAGTTAGTTCATGTGTATGAAGACACAGTTATTTCATGTGTATGAGGACGCAGTTAGTTATTGTGTATGAGGACACAGTTAATTCATGTGTGAGGACGCAGTTAGTTAATGTGAATGAGGACGCAGTTCATGTGTATGAGGACGCATTTCAAGTGTTTAATGGTATGCAGGCCAGCCTCTCTCCAAATAATAACGCTACATTTTCAGGACTCTACTATTAATTAGAGACCAGAAGAATTTCGCGGAGTTATTTTGTGTCACGATAAAAACTCACAGCCCTATGTATCACATATACTCATTTTTTATTAGTAGGGACATACATTTTTTAAATTAATTTCGTGATAGGATAGAATGGAAACACATTTGCAACTGTGCTACTTCTGCTATTGGCTCACAGTGTGTGTGTGTATGTGTGGCGTACTGTGGGCCGGTGAGGAACCCTAGACCTAATAAGTCTCGTATTAGAGACTAACCAGTGAAGACGTCTCGCAAGTCACCGGTCAAAGAACTGTTGACATTTTTCCGAGTATACATAAGACTTTGGAGTCTATCCTGAAGGTCACAGAAACAGCGAATATTTCCCGTCACTAGTTACTGGCTGCCTACTTACCTACTATGCAACCTCTGATTCTTTTGAATGTGTCAACATGATCCGATCACTCTGCTGATGGCTGGTAGTCAATTGGCACACAGTCGTAGAGAAGAGGCCCGAAGTATTTGTGATCCAACCATTAGAGCAATGTACAATTTTTTTTTTTCATTTTACCGTGCGACCGGGAAAAAAAGTCTGTGAAATTTCCATGTCTCTGCTAATGTTAGATAGAACCACGATTGTTGTGCAGACACACTGGGTAGCGAAGTAGACTTGAAGCACACATGCATGTTGTTCACGTTGATGATTGGCCCATCAGTGTTATTGACACGGCCTTGATGACCCTAAAGCCAGTTACGAACAAGGAGAATAAATGGCCACAAACGGTATAATTTTCCCGCGGAATCCAAATGCTCCTTTTCATAAGCAGAGACCCGGAAATTTCGGGAATTCATTCGGTTGCAAGGTGAATTTGAAACATTCATACATTTGCATTGTTCTGATAATTTATTCGTAGAGACCTGAAACATTCGCGGGTTCATTTCGTGTTATGCTTAGTGCTGCTTCTGTCATTGGTTCACTGTTAATCTGGAGGACTGAGGACGAATTAGAGACCCTCACTCATAGAAGTGTCGAATCACAGGCCACCCAGTCAAGACGACTCACAAGACAGCAGCCAATGAACATTGGCATTTGCCCGAGTGTGTAGAGGGTATTGGAGTCTATCCTGGAGGTCATTGAACCCGCGAAATTTTCCGGTCTATTTATTCGCAATCCTCTTGAAATCTTTCTCCACGACAGTGGGCCCGTCATCCTCCAGTCCTCAGTAGTGCTACGCCCCTCGTGCCTCAATATTAGATTATTTTAAATTACTAAATAAAAAACCTTGGAAACTGCTGGGTTCAACAATATTAAGAAATTTAAAGTTATTTACCAGAGGGGGCACGAGGCGGTGAACAAGACAATTTCATACTCCCTGCACACAAACAACTTGGGAGCTAGTGGATAGTTAAATAGAATAAGGTACATGATAAATAAATACACTACATAAGTAGCTTGGTCTATAGGTTCCCTGTTTTATTTAAAAAGAATTAAATGAATCCTTTGTTTAGGTTTAACAATAACATGGTATACACAAAATATTAAAGTTATTAAAGGGGGGCCGGCCCGATATTATTATAATAAGTTATACAATACTTTTAACAACAAAAAAATCACAGAAACATAAAAAATTGAAATATTCCACCCTATTATATTCTTTCGATGATTACATAAATAACAGTCTCATTGATTTTACATATTCTCGTCGATTAAGTTCTTAAGGCACTGTTCGCTGGTATGCATTTCATTAATTTAGTTCATTATATGTAAGGGGAAAATATATTTCTCATATCACCCGGGTCTTCAAAGTATTACGTCGGGCTGGGAAAAATTCTCTTCTTAAGGAGACTCGGACCTCGAGGTCCCGAATGACATGCTGGTAGCAAATTCGTCCCCCCAGCACTTGGACCCTGTCTGAAACCCAAGTCAAATTCCAAACGAATTAGACCTGCTTCCAGACAAACACAGTCGGCGCGAAAAGGCCAACAAACGGGAATTTTGGGGAGGAGACAAAAAGGCGGATTACTCACCAAACAGGGTTGTAGCTCCAGGTCTCAGGAGATGTCTCGCGCCGACATCCAAATGGCGTGGACCGAGAATACCACGGATGACGCGAAAGAAACCATGATTTAGGAAGATACAGAAATTAATAGAATGTAAACTAAAACATTATTCGTTGCCTAAATACAACGACTAACCAGCTACTGCTACATTAGATTCTGGGATCACATCCCTAAACACAGCTGACTACATCTTGAACTGAAGGCGATTCCGTCGTAGCCGCGACAAGAGACGGCGAGAAGATCTGGCCGACCTGCAGCGCGGATAGTAGCCAATGTAAAGTCCTTTGACGGAGGACCACGCTCCTAATTAAAACGGGCGCTAAGGCCCTAGGGCAAAAGAGGGGGAAGGTTCGGCTCAGGGCCGAAAACATGCGGAGGTGCCCGAGTGGTCGTAACCACGACTTCAGTTGTTTGCACCGAAGAGCGATTGCCGCTCTCTCTACTAGCGGGCACAGAAAGAAACAAAGAATCGACTTCTACAGGTCACGATTTGAATTATAGGGGCATATGGCGCCGCAGCGCTGCTCTCTAGAAGCGTAAAGGGGAACTAACTGAGGCGGTGAGCTGAATCGCCAGGTGTCACAAGGGTCAGCTCCACATGCTGGCTACCAGAGAAGTAGTTACTGTTACTGCCGCTTGATGTCATGGGTGGTCCATCCTTGCACACATGTTTTTTATGCAAGTCGTCCATGGAGTCGGTCACTGCCTGGCGGATATCACGTCAGGTCAATGGTCCTGGGCTAATTTCTCAGAACTGTGAGGGGGGGGGGGGGTGGATAAAAACGCAACGACGCTGGAAACGAGCGTCTACAGGATACTCGTTCGTGCCGAGACTCGCTACTCTCAGCGGGTCTCTGAGAAGTAGCAGTTTGCAGGCCAGAAGCTGCTCTATGCGATTTTATTCATGTAGGGAATTAATATTACAAACCCCGGACGTGACTGCAGGCGAAAGAAATGTCATACGGGCTGCAAACGTCCACAATATACTAGCAAAAGCTCAAATTGATCCTTGAGAAAAGGTGCCTCGGTCCACTGGCACAAAGTCTTACTACGTAGCGTACACCAGCCTAATAAAGTGAAAATCACCCCTTTAGTAACCAGATTATAATAAAAATAAGTTTTCCAAAAATAATTTAAAATTATAATAACAAATTTAAAAAAACGTGCCGAAATGCTTAATTTCCGGCACAGTAGAGTGACCAGGTCTCCACAACCCATTCCAAAGAAGAGAAGGGTCTACAGTAAGAAATCAGCCAAAGGATAGACTATTTGTGTAGAATGTACATAGGAATGTGAATTACAGCCAGAAACCAAAAAAATCCGCGTAATTTTCGGGCCTAAAGATATAAAAGTGCTATAGTCAGAGACATGCCAACTATTCTGATTGTGTGTTTGTGTGTGTGTGGTTGGAGGGGAAGAGAGGATTTCACAGTGGAAAGTTTGAATTTTAATTATATATTATTAAGGACAGGCATTTAACGCGAAAAAATCTGAACGCTTATTAGACTGCAACAAGGTATACCCGCACCAGCGGTTTCTTCCTTGTGATTGGCGACCGTCTGCCAGAGAAGTCGTTGCCTTTTTTTGACCGAGCCACTCAGGGCGTGTTTGCTTCATCACTGAATCACTGTGATTGGCTTTGTAACAGTAGAAATGTATCTGAAAGAACATAACCCAATCACAAACACAGACGATGCTACACTGTTTTAACTTCCAGAATTTTTTTTTTGCTAAAAATGCATGGCCCTATTGATGCACCAGTTCTTTGTTACAGTGGTCAACAGGAAGAACGCAGAAGCTCTGCTCATTAAATTCATTGCTCATTACTAGAGACCTGCAAAATTCGCGGATTCATTCGGTGATAGGCTAGAATTCAAACACATATACCTCTTACATAATTTTGCTATTCGCTTACTGTTCATCACGAATCTCAACCAGTTATAAACCCTCAACCAAAGAAGGATCGAATCACAGACAAATCAGCTGAGACGACTTACAAGTCGGCAGCCAATGAATTTGCGTTATTTGCCCGAGTGTACAGGGGTATGTGCAGTCTATCCTGAAGGCCATCAAACCGCGAATTTTGCAGGTCTCTACTCATTACTAGGGACTTGAAAAATTCGCGGTTTCAATGAGCTCTGGAATGGACTCCATGATCTTCTAGGTTCTAGGGAAAAACTACGCCCGTTCATTGGCTACTGACACCTGTTAACTGGGACGCTTGTGATTCGATACTTCTTTTGTTGAGGGTTTTACATTAGCTCAGAGTCATTCAGGTAAACTGTCGTCCAAGTATGGAGTCCAGCCTATCCCAAAATGAATCCGCGGTTTTTTTTCAGGTGTCTACTGATTACTGCCACGGCTCAAACAAAAAAAATCCACTTTTGAAATATTATTATGTAAAATATGTCGTTAGAACTGAGATAAATGTGAAGTTATATAAAGTGGAGACACCATCTTGAATCCAAACATTTTCCAATGCTTTCAAATTCGCATTTATTTAACCAATACTATTTCAGTATAATGACAAAGATGGTAACAGAAAGAAAGGATTGTGATCTGAAAGTGAATGAGGCATCAACAACGCGACATTCGTTGCCATGGAGACCATCGTAAAACGTGGTCAAAATGTTTTCTAAAATAAGGTTTTTAAAAAATTGAGTGAATCTTTCAGTACTCGCCAGATATGTGTTATATCAATATCTAACCTCGGTAACGAGCAAATTTATGTGTTCTCGTGTTGCAAATACACTTATAATACGAAACTCGGACACGAATCTTAACCTAGAATTCTTTAAAATGATTTATGTATCCAAGATTGCATAATACAAGATGGCGGCCGAGGTCAACGTCAAGGTCAAAGGTCAAGGTCAAGGTCATTCAAGGTGGCCGCTGTGACGTTACAATCCAAGATGGCGGTCGACTCCTCCGGCTCCTCAGCCAGAAGCCAGTTTCCTGATCGGCTATTATGTATCGTACTACTTATTGTGTACTTGTTTGTAGTAAGGATATTTAATTAAAATAAGATTTTAAGCTATAACACATTATGCATCGCCAAAGAATCATATAAAGGCTGCTAATTGACAGAACCAATTAGTCAATTAATAGTTTTTTTATAACTTTTAGAATTTTACTGACATTTTGTGTAAATTACGAATTTTTATATGGCGGGCGCTATGATAGCTGTCTGTCTAGTGATTGGCATTTAGTGATCTCTAGCGGGAAACTAATTAATCTATATGGTGGTAGTACACACTAGCAAGCGAAAAGACACGGCGGATTTATAATGACTGCCATGACGTTACATGGTGGAAGTAATATGATGCCTTTGTAGCAGTATGGTGGAGGTCAGTCTGGGTTAGAGCATCAATAAGGAAAGACATGTCACCATTTTTTTGTTACAAATGTATCAACTGCGAATCTGAATCGATCAAGTAATCTAATATTGGAATTAAATTATTTTTAGATACTATATTTCTGATATTTTGGTAAAATTGATTTTTTTTTAAGTTGATGGTCAAGAAAGTGCAAGGCTCACACAGAGTTTTTTTTTGCCATTTTAAATAATTTAATATTTAGCGAGGAAAATTAAGCTGTGAATAATGAAAGTGAGAGTTTTTTTTAATCGAAAAGGGAATTTTTCTCTCAAAAAAAGGAATTATTTGTGTCATTTTGTGTTTTTTTTCTTCTGGATATTTGAATAACAATATTGTCATCAAAATGATCGCCGTCACATCGCAATACAAGACTGCAGCCAGCACATCATTACCACAGGCAGTATTATGTTCTCGGGCCTACATTTATATGCTGCCGACACTTCTCTGGTCACTAGTCCAATCTCCTCCGTATAAACTGTGAGCAAACAGCAGACGTAGCAAAATGGTATAAGAATTTCAATTAAACCCTATAAATAAATAAATCTACGAATTTTTCCGTTCTGTAATAATAAGTTGCTTGGGGCTTGATCTGAGACGAAAACACAGTCTTTCCTAACCCAGATATCTGCCTTACGAAATACACTTGGTTTGAATTCCGTTAGAAAAAAAATCAGAGACCAGCATTTTTCTTATGGAATAAAGTACCAAAGAAATTATGTTCTCGAACGCAAAAAAAATAAATACCCACTTCGATTCGTTAAAAACAAATCAAATCTACCTAGCTTTACTGGGAAAGGTTAAAAGATTACAAAGAAATTTGTCTAGCATGCATAACTTTATTTTTGAACATTAGTATTGTAATACTGATAATTTAAAATTATTAGGCAAAAACTTTGTTAGTTTTCTTAAATAATAAATACTTATTCTCTCTGTATCGGATTGTGAGACCTATCAACCAGGTACCTTGTGATTAGTTACTTTTTTCAAATAATAGTTTTTCACGAGCCCGCAGTTATCCACATAAACTGTGAGCCAACAGCATGAAGCAGTGAAAAGTTATAAATATTTAAATTTTACCCTTTCGCGAAGTCAATCTGCAAACCCTGAAAATTGTAGCTTTGAAGTGAAACTTCTTGGGAGCGATGAGAGTAAAATTAAAAGGACGAAATTTGATGCAACGTTTTCTTGAAACATTGTTGTGAAACATTTCTGACGCGTAAAGGACAGAGAATAGATACTTGGCCTAAGAGATATAAAGAGTGCACTATGCTATATACATTGCTGGGCTCGTTTTCGTTCTCCTCTTTGTGCTATGGTTCGTCCCCTACCCAAAAAAAAAGAAGAGGGAAATTGATGCACAAAAGAATAAGACCGAGAGTGTGTGCTTGCGCTTGTTTTAGGAAATAGGTATAGGTATCCTATACAGTCGGCTGTGAATGTATTGAATTCTATATTTGCTACCAGAGCGCTCACGTTCCTTCTTGTTAAACCAGCAGCGTAGAGAGCGCTGTTGAGACAGTCCCTTCATTTCCCGCATAGATAGCGCTACCTGTTATGAATTTAATATTTCTTTCAGAGATTTGACGTGTTCCAAATTGAAGAATTGATTAAAGATATAGTAAAACGCAGTTTTTTCTTTATGTTGTATTTCAACAGTGATTAATATTTTTTGTTAATTAATCATTATTGATAGATGATAGATCAATAATTATTTATATCCTTAGCAATTATTTTTAAGTGCGTAATAATAACATTAAATCATAATTTTTCTTAGAAAATTGTCTTCTCTCTCTCTCTCTCTCTCTCTGCCAATTTGCCACTTACGATATACTTACAAATCGAGGCTTGAACTGCTAAATAATTTTCACTTCTACCACATGTACTGAGTTACACGCGCTCTTTCATTTTTAATCCAAAAGAATAATACAAATTGCAAAAAAAAAAGACAAAAGATGTATTTTCCATTGATTAGTAGAATTTTATGAGGTGAATAATAATAATAACAAAAATTTTAACATTTCATGCTCTATTATTTCTTCTTCACTGTCTGGCAGCGCTGGGCCCACATAAGTGGACTGAGGAAATTTTTTTTGGGGAGTGGGGGGGTAAGGGGGTTGAGGCGCGTTAAATGCCCACCCCCTCCCCTTCTCGCTGGCGTTCCAGACGCACGCAATTATGCCCTATCAAGGCTTCAGCGCGGGCGCCGCACAGCTATCACTCACGAGAACTCTGGGGCCGTGGCCTCGGCTCTGTCATTAGCGCACGCGAGAGAGAGAGAGAGAGAGAGAGAGAGAGAGTGAGAGAGAGTGAGAGAGTCCCTGTGGGAGGGGGGGGGGTGATCCCCGAAAGGCGCCATAAATCTCGATGCGCGTCCTCACACGCGGGAATCGCGGAAACGATCGCGTTCCCTGTCCATTTTTTTTTTTTTTAATGACCCCGATTATAATCGCTGACAGGCGTTTGAAGCTCTCGCGAGAAGAAGGCGGCACGTTAAATGGTTTTCCCCGCAGGGTTGTACCGAGAAAAAAAAATTAAGGCTGTCAAACCAAATATCCGTGGCCTTATAGATAGTGACCCCCGGAAAATTTCGCGGATTCACATCGCGAATTGCTAGAATCCAAACACAAGTAGCTTCATATTCCTTCTGCGATTGGCTAAAGTTTATCTGAAGAATTCTGAGCCAATGGGAAACCTTCAACCAAAGAAGTATCGAATCAAAAGCATCCAAGTTGACAGGTCTCACAAGTCTGTAGCCAATGAGCCGGTGGCGTTTACCCAAGTCTGTAAAGGAGTGTAAAGTATATCCTAGATGTCATTTAAACCACGATTTTTTTCATTCCCTACTTATACATAGTGACCCCGGAAATTTCGCTTCAGGCTAAAATTCACAGTAATATGTATACCGTACCCTCGTATGCTTCACTACTGGCTGATTTCTTATTCAGAACCTTTCTTATTCGGAATGGGTGTACGAGATTCGTTCTTTCCACTGATAGCTGGTAGCTATCTCCCACATAAAAATAAGTTAGTGTACGTTTACAAGAGATTTATTAGGAAACCAGTTAACAAGAAATATTTTTTTAATGCTACAAGAAAGATATTGTAACTTTGTACAACACATATATATGGTTGTTTTTGCACATGTGAAATACGTTCTAGATAAAACTCAGCATTTTTTACATAATTTGGCGCATAATGTTATATTTAATTTCATGTTTAATTCAAACATATTTTTTTAAACCTTAGAAAAGATAATCGAATGTTCAATAATTTGACTTTATTTTGTTATAATATATGTATTAATAGGGGCATCCCTATTTCGCTAAAAGATTACGAGACTAGCTTAAAGTTAAAACACTGTAGCATCGTCTGTTTTTCGTGATTGGGTGAATTTCTTTCAGGAACATGTCAATTGTTACAACATCAATCACAGCAATTCAGTGCGGAAGCAAACGTATTCTGAGTGGCTAGGGCAAATAAGGCAACGACTTCTCTCGCAGACGGCCGCCATTTACAAGGAAGAAACCGCCGTTGTGGGTATACATTGTTGCAGTCTAATAGGCGTTCAGATTTTACGCGAAAATTGCCTGTCCCTACTTATTAATGTACGCAGTTAATACTTGAAAGCTATTCAGGGAACGATTTACAAATAACTTTAACTTTTGGAGGTACTGGGACAACATAAAGCATAAATACACGGGTAAAAACCGAACCCAGTATTATCGTGAACACTATTTTTTAATGATGCAGTAATGGTTTTCATGTAAATGTACAAATATCTGTAATTTTACATGAATATTTCTGTTACATGTACAGTGCATAGTCGCAGAGACTAGTGGCGGTATATTTGTGAATCTATCATAAAAGCAATGTGTAGGTAAGTGTAGATGTTTGCAGTCGACCAAAAAAATCTACGTAATTGCCGGGTCTCTACTCATTGGTGTGAAACAAAGAATTTTTTTGACAGTAGAAAAGTGAGAAGATTACTAAGGGCAGGCATTTTTCGCGAAAAAAATCTCAACGCCTATTAGACTGCAACAAAGTATACCAGCACCAGCGATTTCTTCATTGCAATTAGTGGCCATCTGCGAGACAAGTCGTTACCTTATTTGATCGAGCCACTCAGGGCGCGTTTGCTTCCGTACTGAATTACTGTGATTAGTGTTGTAAAAATCTACATGTACCTGAAAGAAATTCACCCAATCACGAAACACAGACGATGCTACAATGTTTTAACTTTAAGCTAGTCTCGGAATCTTTTAGCGAAATATGCATCCCCTTAAGGATTACCACTTATTCTTGTCTGTAACTCGCACAACGTTGTCAAAGTGTGTCAAGAACACTGAAGTCCAATCAGCAAACGTGAAGCAGTTGTATAGTTGCTTCAAGTATACTGTCACACTCAGCTCCAGTGACAAGGGCAAGGGGCATTTGTACAAGTACAAAGGGGTATTCGGCAGACCTTTACAATGGGGTTTTACCAAGTAGCAGGTTTCAAACTTCAGTACCAGCAACTGAATGGTCTGCACAGAACATCCTAAACCACGGTTACAAACATCTGTAATTCGCGTGAACATTTGACTGTTTGTTAGAATTGAACATACTCTGCTAAACTTTTGTACATTTTTTATATCATTGACTATTATCGGTGAGAAGGTATTTTTTATTATTTGCACTCTACTGGTCCTTAAATAACGTGGCTACAGTACTAGTGAACATCCATGATTCATCTAAAATAATAACTAAGGCATGCTAAACATTACTCTACCAAAAATAACTACGGACCGAAAATTTTCACTAGTTAAATGTCCTCTAGAATAGAATCCACAATGTTCAGTGTATTTTGAGAAATGTCCGCTTCACATTGGCTCCTTAATAAATTCGATCATTCTTTGGGGGAGAATTTCTCATTGGCCAACAGTACTTCGCATAAACTGTGAGCCAATGACAGATGAAGATAAATGGTATAAGGATTAATTTCTAGCCTATCGTAAACTGTATCAGTAGTGGCATATGTTTTTCGCGAAAAGATCTGAACGCTCACTAGACTGCAATATAGTATATATGCGCCAACAGTTTGTTCGCTGTGATTGGCGGTCGTCTACGAGAGAAGCCATTGCCTTATTTGACCGAGCCACTCGGAACGAGTTTCATACCGAGTTGGATGACTGTGATTGGTGTGCTGACAGCAGACATGTACCTGAAATAATCTCAGCCAACCACGAGACACCGACAATGGTACAAAGTTTTAACACACACTTGTTCTGGAAATCTTTTCACGAGAAGTAAAGCCAACACCGATTCTTTCCACATATTTCCCTTAATTGTATAGTAGTTTACTATCTCTAATAACCTCGCTGGGAACGAGACGTTAAGCCATCATTTAAAAATAATAAAAAAAATATCTCATCACATGAAAAGTTATGTGGATCGTCCAACCCAGCTTTCTTTTCTTTTTCCAATATAATAACATATATTCATCGGTCCTTACATTTGATTGATTCATTCGAGTTTGAAGATTACTAAGTCGAATAAAATGATCAGTAAAAGGCCAAAATCTATTAGTATTATTCGTAAACGTAACCTCCACTTAGACCCAGGTCTGAAAACCCTTAAGGAAACATTCCCCGAATTCCAGCGCGGGGAAATCATCACGAGTGAGCCACTTGGACCATTTAACCATCCGGTGAACCTTTAATTTCCCACCCTTGGGTTGGGGGGGGGGGGGGGGTCGTTAGGCGAACCACACCCCCAGGCGCCGACCTTGCGGCTGAGTGCGGCTTCTTAGAAGTCCGCACATGCCGCCGGGAAAAAAATATTGCGTGGCGTGCGCTTAAGTAGGTTCATAAACACGGACAGAGACCGAAAAATATTTCGCAGTTTCATTTCGTGATAGGCTAGGATCCAAACTAGTTTCACCTTCTTACTGCTTCAGTGATTGAACGACAGTTTACACCTGTATGAGGGACTGGAAAAATTCGCGTTTTAAATGACCTCTAGGATAGATTTTACAATCCTTTACATACTTGGGTAAACGCCACCTTATTATTGGCTACAGACTTGTGAGACATATCTAGAGACCTGAAAAAATCGCGGGTTCATTTCGTGTTATGCTAAAATTCAAATAATTATACCATAGTGCTGCTTCTGTCATTGGTTCACTATTAATATGGAGGACTGAGGACCAATTAGAGACCCTCACTCATAGAAGTGTCGAATCACAGGCCACCCAGTCGAGACGACTCACAAGTCAGCAGCCAATGAACATTGGCATTTGCCCGAGTGTGTAGAGGATATTGGAGTCTATCCTGGAGGTCATTGAACCCGCGAATTTTTCCGGTCTCTAGACATATCAACTTGGATGCTTGCGATACTATTCTTCTTTGGTTGAAGGTTTTCCATCGGCTCAGAATTCTTCAGATGTACTGTGAGCCTATCACAGAAGATATATGTAGCTACGTGGGTTTAGATTCTAGCATTACGCGATGTGAACCCGCGAAATTTTCCTGTCTCTACCTGTAGGTATGACTCTGAGGTCTGTGCCAAACGTAAAACCCCTGAACGAAAGCAGTATCCCAGTTAATAGGTATCACGAGTCAGTAGCCAATGAACAGGTGCACTTTGCCCGAGTACAAAGAGAATCCTGGAGTCTATCCTACAAGTCATTGAAACAGGGAATTTTTCCCAGTCCCCCACACATGAATACCGCGCGGATAATGTAACATTGAATGCGTTCGTGCACATGTGCTAGTTAGAATACATATGATTGGCAGATACCTAGAGACAGAAAAAATTCGCGGATTCATTTCGCAGTAGGCTAGACTCCAAACTCGTTCACCTTCATTCTGAGTCAGTGATTGGACCAACGTTTACCTGAGGTCTCTAAGCCAGTTAAAAACCTTCAACAAAATAAGTGTCAAATTACAAGCATCCCAGGTAACGCGTGTCACGAGTCATTATCCAATGAGCAGGTGCAATTTGTCCTAGTGCATAGAGGATCGTGGAGTCTATCCTAGAGGTCATTGAAACCGCGAATTTTTCCAGTCCCTACAGATACCTTGAACATTGAGCGTACTTATTTGACGACAGTCTCAAATGAAAATATGTGTACATCTTAACGTCCCTGGTCATTGGCCGACTATGAGCCAATGGCTAGAGACCCGGAAATTTAGAGGATTCTTATGGTCACTAGATAGACCTCAAACATGTTTACCTTAGCATTTCTTGGAAGGTTGGATTACAATTAATTGTTTGGACACTCCCCTCTACGACTGTGGGCCAGCCAACCACTTGCCAGGAGTAGAATGGCCGAACCACATTGATACACTCAAAAGAAGGGAAGGTTTTATATAAAAAAAATCAGCCAATCGAGGGAATATTAGAAAAGAGTATACTTAGGACAGTCAATTTTCGCTTGACACGAAATTAATTAGTGAAATTTCCAGGGGGGGCCTATCGACCAATGACGAATGCCTAAAAACGTTTGACTAAATCACGCGTGGCCCTGAGAGACAGTGGAATGTGGAATCAGTAATGAAAGTACACATCAAATGAATTCATGATGCACTCGTTTATGGAGTCTAACTATAGCTAATGAAAATAACACAAATGTTTATGGTCTGAAATGATTATTTCTTGTGCTCGACCATGAAGATTAGGGTGCTACATCAAATAACTGGCTGAATGCATTGCTTTAGGAGGGACTTGTGAAGCTGGGCCTACAGGTAAAACAGGTAAAAAAGGTAGTAAAAAGTTCATATTGATGGTTAAAAATTGTTTTAATTATATTTTTAATAAATATTGACGAATTAATAATTTAATATATTAAATAATTAATAATATACACATACGTAATTTTAGAAAAAAAAAAACTTTATTTATGCTAATAATTTTTTTAATTATTATAGATAACACATCCACACCTTTAAATGTCACACTGTGATCAATTTAAAACCTAGCGTTTTAGTGTTGTTTTTATATAAAAGGTGTAACAAAAGGTACAGAATTGCTACCTGGAATGTTAAAAAGAACTTTTTGAATAAACGATAAGGCAAACTCACCGATAGAACTATCATTCAGCATTTTGAGAACATTCTTAATACACGAAAACGTGAAATAATGTTGGCATATAGAAAAGGCACCTTTTTAGTATGCGGGTACGTTTGCGTGGGGGCAGGGGTGTTCTTTCCAATGCTCGAGTACGCTTTTTGAGAGATTCTTGTAAGGCATTTATATTTCATTACAATTTTTCCCACTGTTTAATATTATAAAGATATTCTTTGTTTTCTAAAAAGGCCAGCCAATTATTCTTTAGTATTTTTGCTCAACTATTATGGTATTATATCCAGCTGCAAAAATGAACACGTTATTCAAGTTATCAGTATATTTGCTTTTGGGATATACTGTAAGCAGCGCCGACTCACTAGAGTAAACAATACCCTGCCTTCCATCCTGACTCATCCATCTGAACAAATAATGATTTTGTCTTCTGCGCGTAGCTCCTGTACAGTGACTTTACATTTCCCAACAGAACTATCGAAACCGGCTGCTGTAAACAACCACGAGTATGTTGGTTGACACAGGGGTGCCCACAAGGGGGGGGGGGGGTTGTAACGACGCAGACTGCGTCATTAAAATTTCAGGGGGGGGGGGGGGTGGTTAAAAGACGAGAAAAATCTATATATTATTTACATAATTATAGCTTCTAATGTGAAAGTACGTTTCTGGTGCTTTGATAATTGAAAGGGATCTTGTAAATCAAATTGGCAACCCCGCACTTTCCTCAACAAAAGCAGTTATCTGTCGGTTCAGGATGGAAATATTACCTGATATGACCAAAATTATTATTAAAAAATCAGTTTAAATTAATGCAAAATGTGATAAAATATAATACTAAAAAAGTATAATATTATAAAATCATTGAGTAAATCATTGAGAAAATAGCATAAAAATTTTCGGGGAGGGGGGGATCATTAGGTTAGGGGGGTGATTCATGGTGTTTGGGGAAGGGGGGGTGGGCACCTCTGGTTTACATTTGGTAATGAAGTAGACCCCTGCTTTGTTAAAAATAATGAAACACGAAGTATCTGTTCGACGCAGTACGCAATTTCAACAAGTCGGTGTCACGTGGTTCATTGCCAGCTGCCACATCTGAATTTCTCTCCTGATCACACATGATACGATCGAAATTATTTTTAATTGTTTTTTTTTCTCATTAGCTTCTAGAGTGGGTGAAATAATCATTAATCCATGCAAAGGGTCGGTCATAGAGACCCGGAAACTCTGCGAATGTGTTTTGCGCCAGGCTAGAAATTTATGGCATTGTGTTTGCTCTACCAACGTTCGCTTTTCCACTGGCTGATTTCTAAGTGAGAACCTTTTTTTCCCTTCTCATTGATCGGCACTACCTGATTCGCTTACTTCTCTCCTAGCTGGCCATCGTTGGTTCACGGTTGTGGAGGGGCGTGTCCAAATAACTGCGGTCCAATCATGAACACTGTGCTAGCTTGTGACCATAATGAATCCGCATAATTTCCGTACCTATATTCATTCAAGTGTACGCACATTTGCAAATTATGTCAGCAAAAAAAATTAAAGTCTCCAGGCATGAAACCTTAATTTTTCACTGTTGTGTTTGCAAAAAATAAGTTCAATGTCGGGAAAACCCGATTGTTTTTACTGAGCAGCTGGCCCATGTGCTGTACCAAAATGTTCGCTCCGTACACAGAAAAACATTTCCTGTACTTTTACAAAAAGATTACTTTGTAAACAAGTTGCTAAGAAGTAGTTTGTAATACAACAAGAAAGATATTGTAACATTGTACAACACATGCCTATGGTTATTTTTGCACATATGAAATACGTTTTTCAAAATAATACTGAATATTTCTAACGAAATTTGGGGCATAAATTTTATAATTGATATTACATTCAATCGTATTTTTTTTTAAACTACGGAAAAGATAAAAGATTATTCAAAAATTTGATTTATTTTGTTTTTAACATCTTATTGTGTGCGCAGTTAAAACTGGAAAGCTATTCAGGGAACGGTTCCCAAATGAATTTAACTATTTGAGGTTCTCAAACAACACAAAGAATAAATTCCCGGGTACGAATCTGAACCCAGTATTACTGCGAATACTTTTTTGTTTTTAGTGATACAGTTTGTTTCCATGTAAATGTACAATTGTACAAATATCTGTAATTCTGACATGGTTATCTCTGTTCAGTTTTTCGATTGACAAAACCAGAATTGCAGTGTTCGCTCAGCTCCTGGTCACGTGACCCTTTGGTTTGAGGGGGGGGGGGGGGGTGAAGCGGCGCAACGATTACGACGCGCGACTTGCATTTCTGAGAACCCGCCTTCGAATCCCGGTTCGGGCATTCCGATCCTGCTTGCCGTGGCTCCCTAAATCTTTCCAAGAAAGTTCTGGCATTGTTCCTTAAGGGGCCCGCCTCGTCAGGGGTGTATGTGTGTCAGTGAGGCGGGATGATAAGCGCGACGCTCGCTGGTGCTTCTAGCGCGGTGTCTCCTCTGGACTGGCACGCAGTCTTCTCGTCGTCACAGGACAACTGTGAAATTTGAGCGGTGACCGTAACATTATATTGCGGATAAATAAAGATAAAGGTGTAATGCAAGTCCCTTAAGTGCTTTCAGGAATCTGTACTGGTTGTTTTACGCCTAAAATTTACTCTGAAAACATGCGTTTTAACCATTTTAACTCATCTAAAATACAGTTTAAAACTTTAATCCCAAATCAAAAGTACTTTTCGGCCCTCAGAGAACTATTAAATGCTTTTCGTAAGCAGACCCCACTCGGATATCTTGAGTAGTTTGAAATCGCTTTGTTTTTCCTGAAGCTCTGCACACAGTGTGTGTGTCCGGGTAAGAGGTATCCTTAATAATTAGAGACCCCGGATTTCTGGCGAATTCTTATAATTGCAAAGAGAACTGCAAACATTTATAATATTGCCTTGCCTTGATGGTTTACATTTTATTGTTCCGCCACTGCCATCTATGAATGTGTGGCCATTATACCACCAGCTAGCAGTTTAGAGATAGAATCACATCTATCAACTGAAAATAAGTAGAGACCGGAAAAATTCACTTATTTATTTTGCTATAAGCTAAAATATAAATCGATCTAATAAGTAAATTTTTTGGTGAATTTTGAACTTTTATTTATTAAAATCTTATAATAAATAAAGATTTTCATGATGGCGCATTTCACGATTATTGATACAAGTGGTGACATAATTTAAAACGACGGGAGTGGTAAAAGACGTTTTTATTACTTTTTATTGAGAATTTTTTAAATATATTATTAATTTACTGCTTTACTCTCACCGGAAATCGAACCAAGGACCGAAATCGTTTCAATAACTAAACATTTGAATTAAGCAATTATTAAAATATTTTTTGGAATTTTTTGGAATTACTACCATTAAAATTACAGATTTTCAAGATGGCGACCATAACGATAATTGGAACTGTGTACGTCTTAATACACGATAGAGGTTCTGTCTCAAACAGGTTACATAAATATTTATTTATGTTCCATTAATAAAACAAAAATTATAATGTAGGATGGACACTACAATTTTATAAGAACTCAGGTAAACCATGGGTTGTTTCTTATCGATTGGGAAACGATTCAAGAGCACTGAAGTTCAACTGTCAGACTGTTCCGACCAAACGGCCGGCATTCTCACGTTACCCTCCCACATATGTGCCCTAAAAGGTTAATTTGGGAGGAACATTCTAGTTCTCTTAAATTTGACATTCCAGAGCTTTAATAAAAACAGAACTGCGAGGGATCGCTCCCTGTTGTTGATCGGGAGGGAATTGGGGCTTCGGCAATGACCAGCGGCTGGGGCCACCAACCCAGCATAGTCACCGTCTCAGCCCCGCACCTCACTCAGCTGACCAGACAGTTGGCTGTGTCATGGGCCCTGAGACATGTTCAGCACTGCTGGCGCCATCCCCGGTCTCCCACATCACACCGGGACCCCTCAGAACACCCAGTGAACCCGTGGTCCTGTGGAGGCCTATCCAACCTCTGTTAGCTATCCAGGCTAGTACCGGAGCTGTGTCGTCGCTCACCACGTCGACTCCGCATCAGGCTAGGGAACCCTTGGAGCCTGCTCCAAGCAATCGGAGCAAGAATCCCGCGTGTAGCAGATGTATATGTGCTTCAAGTCCACCCTGCTGGCCGATGGATCCGCTAGTCGTGGCTGCAGATAATGACTAGCGACTGGAAAAATTCGCCGTTTCAATGACCTCTAGGATAGACTCCACGATCTTCTATGAACTAAGACATATTAGTAGTATATGAATGGGACTCCGAGCCCAGGCATCAGGCTGTGGATTGTGATTGTCGGTCCTCCATCTTGGATTGTGATGTCATGGTGGCCATCTTGGATGACAATGACCTTGACCTTTAAACTTGACCTTGACCCCGGCAGCCATTTTGTATCCGCCATCTTGGATCAGCCATATTGGATGAGCGTAACGGGACACAGTGTAACGGGGCACGTAGATCACGACAGTGATCTTGGAACCGCCATCTTTAAATCGAGCAACCCACTCATTATGATGAAATTTTCGTCTCTGTCGCCATATTCATTTTTTCTGTTCCGCTGGAGGTCGCCATCTTGGATACCGTGGACTTTGTTTCTGTTGTTTGTTCCTAGATTGGGCCAGCGTCGCTCTTGATTTTTTCCTGTTCCACTGGAAGCCGCCATCTTGGATACCGTCGACTTTGTTTCTGTTGTTTGTTCCTAGATAGTGCCAGCGTCGCTCTTGATTTTTTCTGTTCCACTGGAGGCCGCCATCTTGGATACCATTGACTTTGTTTCTGTTGTTTGTTCCTAGATAGCGCCAGTGGCGCTCTTGATTTTTTTCTGTTCCAATGGAGGCCGCCATCTTGGATACAGTCGACTTTGTTTCTGTTGTTTGTTCCTAGATAACACCAGCGTCGCTCTGTCTCATCACATAAGGTCGATGTTCCATTACCTACCATAGCTATTATGATCCTTATCGACATATAAAATTTAATTTTTTATGCAAAGAACATTGGAAGCGCTGTGATACGAACCAGTGCAGCTCTGATCTCTAGGTTGGAAAATATACGCCTTTAACCGCTCGGCCATAGAGACATTTACCAGACTGAGAATTAAATAAGGTATATAAAAAATAACATGCATATTCGGACTTGAATTTTTTTTAAATTTAATTAATAATAGCACTACCTGTTCGAGACAGACCCGCCATCTTGGATTATAACGTCACCGTTGCAATTTCCGTTACGCCCGCAATCTTTAAAATCCGCAATTCTTATGTTAGAAAATCAAGAAAAAATTTAAAGATCATATAAAATTTAATAATCAAATTAAATAATAAAAAATTTAAAAACCACTGTTGCACTAATCGTTGCGGTCGCCATCTTGGATTATATAAATGTTGCATGTTATGTTACGCCCGCCATCTTGGTTGAGTACGATGCCATCCTTACACTTTACATTACGACCAACATATTGGATCCTATTAATGTTGCAATTATCGTTATTGTCGCCATCTTGAAATTTAGACGCCATCTTGGAAATCCGGAATTTTTATGTTAGAAAATCGGGAAAAATTCCAAAATTCATTAAAATTAACCTTTTAGAATACTAATTGATTAGATCGATTCCCGTCCTTGGTTGTATCCTATTAATGTTGCAATTACCGTTATGGTCACCATCTTGAAATTTAGACGCCATCTTGGAAATCCGTAATTTTTTATGTTAGAAAATCGGGAAAAATTCCAAAATACATCAAAAAATTAACTTAAAAGTATTCTGATTGATTATATCGATTCCTGTACTTGGTTAGAAACCGGTGAGAGCAAAAAAAAACCCATCAGATCCTTCCTCCACAGAAGCCACCTACAGACTGACCTACCACCAATATCAAGGTATATATTGTCAGCTGGTATGACGTCATGTCCGCCATCTTGTCTTCATCCGCTGGAGACCATCATCTTGTTTTCGTCTGCTAGGGTGTGCATGTTAATATAATTTTCTGTTCACCATACCTTTAACCTCGTCTATTGGCATTGAACCTTGTCATTGACCTTGAACTTTCTCCTTGACCTTGAACTTTGACCTTGACATTGAAATATGACCTTAACCTTGAAATTTTACCTTGACCTTGATCTTTGACTTTGACCTTGACGTCCAACATGGATCCATCATTTTATGTTCAATACATGCTACCAGGAGCTACCACCTGCTATTGGTCATTGCCACCATCATGTTTTTGTCTGCTGGAGGACACCATCGTGTGTGTACTCGTCTTACCATCATTCTATTTTTATTCTAACCTGCTACAGTGCAGTAATCATTTATTATTACTGAGGTGCCTGCCATCTTTAAATTTGGCCGCCATCTTGAAATCATGTAATTATTTAGCTAGAAATGCGGGAAAAATTCCAAAAGTCTCCGAAAAAATCAATTAATAATTCACAAATTAAATCGATGGATTCCTGTCCACGGTTCTATTCTTGACCAATGACAGTTTTAAAAAATTATTAAATAAATTTTAGATTCTGTTTTCCATTACCTTTCGAGGAGTTTATTAATCATTCACTATACGAAAAACAACTCAAGACAATATACCTGACCAACGAATTAAATACAGTGCCAATTAGCCTAACATGAAAGTCTCATTTTTCAATAATCTGAATAACCTATAAGCCGTTCATGTACAAAGCCACACATACAGGCCAATTGTCTTCAGACTACAAGACAGGGTCATGTCAATATCAGACATATAGACCATGAACTCAGTACACACAGGAAAACGGAATGTACACGCAGGAAACGGAACATACAAAAGGAAACGGAACGTAAACGCAGGAAAACGGAATGTACACACAGGAAAACGGAATGTACACGCAGGAAAACGGAATGTACATGCATAAAAACGGTACGTACACACAGGAAAACGGAATGTACACGCAGGAAAACGGAACGTACACACAGGAAACGGAACGTACACGCAGGAAAACGGAACGTACACACATGAAACGGAATGATCACACATACAGTAGCGGAAACACATGCTTAGTTGGAAATCAGAATACATGAAATAAAACGTACTTTTTCAAATATAAATAATTCATTTATTTTTCAATAGTACACACATGTCAGTTAAACAAATTATTTTTGTACGTAGCCAGCTTTCCACAGCTCTTTAAGTATGAACAATACTTCCTCGATATGCGAGTAGTTTCCTCTACGAACCGATGCCACCATCAGTCTTAGTTGGTCAACCAATATGTTTGGATTTTTCCAAGATGTGTAATCAATCTCTTCTGCTACCATCTTCCTTGCACGTTTATAATAAATATTATTTACGGTGTCTTCCGTTTTATCGTCAACCACAAGGTCACTTTCGTCATCGAGACAGTGATTACAAGCTTGATCAGGATAATTTATGTCGTTTCCATCGTTTTGGTCTCGGGCCACCACCACAGTCTTCGATCTTGCCTGCTTTAGCTGCTTCAGCACAGTCTTCGATCACGCCACCAGCTTCAGAGTCACTGTAGCAATCACCGTAGAAGGCATCGTCTTCACCCAGATTACTTTAAGCATTCGTTATCGTTGATGTCGTAGTGTCTTCATAGTCTTCATACTTCCTTTTTACAAAGTATGGTGGATCTACTGATTATCGGCTTGAATGTATTCTCACTTTTCACGGTGTTGTTACTTCCATTAGTTTCAGTCTTCTCGAAGCCATCAGCATTCTTCAATTTATGTTCTTCGTACGATCGGGTGAGCTAATACCATCACGCTCAGGACAAGGAAAATTATTGTCGTAATGCAGATCACTCTTCTTTAGTCTAGTGGATCCATCGATGTCCTCTTTGCCGTAAGTGGGCTTTGCTTTACATGTTCTACCGTGTCTTTTTAAGCTGTCAATTCACGTTAACAACCTGATACACCGATTACAGCTTATCATTTTGCGTAGTGATTTTTAACACAATCATTCTTCTCATACCGTTAAGCATTCTTTCTCAAGGTAAACACCTTGCTACAGTATCTTCACTGATGTTGTTTTGATACAGCTACAGTCATCGAAGGCTCCAGAAGGCAACAATTGCTCTTACAGTCTTTTGGTTTAATAGCACCAATGATATTTGTCTAGAATGCTACGAGGTCCCAAGACATCACGACTATGCGACTACGAGCCATGAGGTTACGAGACTACGTGACTACGAATCTTCAAGCATACGAGACTGCATGACTAAAAGACCACTTGGCTACGAAACTACATGTCTATGAAGCTACTCGTCTACAAGGCTCCAATTGCCGTATCTTTCTTCATTCCGTTTTACTGTGTGTATTTTCCGTTTTTCTGCATGTACGTTCCGTTTTCCTGCGTGTACATTCCGTTTTCCTGCGTGTAAATTCCGTTTTCCTGTGTGTACATTCCGTTTTCCTGCGTGTACGTTCCGTTTCCTGTGTGTACGTTCCGGTTTCCTGCGTGTACATTCCGTTTTCCTGTGTGTACTGAGTTCATGGTCTATATGTCTGATATTGACATGACCCCGTCTTGTAGTCTTAAGACAATTGGCCTGTATGTGTGGCTTAGTACATGAACGGCTTATATGTTATTCAGATTATTGAAAAATGAGACTTTCATGTTAGGCTAACAGGCACTGTATTTAATTCGTTGGTCAGGTATATTGTCTTGAGTTGTTTTTCGTAGAGTGAATGATTAATAAACTCCTCGAAAGGTAATGGATAACAGAATCTAAAATTTTTTTAATAATTTTTTAAAACTGTCATTGGTCAAGAATCGAACCGTGGACAGGAATCCATCGATTTAATTTGTGAATTATTAATTGATTTTTTCGGAGACTTTTGGAATTTTTCCCGCATTTCTAGCTAAATAATTACATGATTTCAAGATGGCGGCCAAATTTAAAGATGGCAGGCACCTCAGTAATAATAAATGATTACTGCACTGTAGCAGGTTAGAATAAAAATAGAATGACGGTAAGACGAGTACACACAAGATGGTGTCCTCCAGCAGACAAAAACATGATGGTGGCAATGACCACTAGCAGGTGGTAGCTCCTGGTAGCATGTATTGAACATAAAATGATGGATCCATGTTGGACGTCAAGGTCAAAGTCAAAGATCAAGGTCAAGGTAAAATTTCAAGGTTAAGGTCATATTTCAATGTCAAGGTCAAAGTTCAAGGTCAAGGAGAACGTTCAAGGTCAATGACAAAGTTCAATGCCAATAGACGAGGTTAAAGGTATGGTGAACAGAAAATTATATTAACATTACGCCAGCACACTCTAGCAGACAAAAACAAGATGATGGTCTCCAGCCGATGAAGACAAGATGGCGGACATGACGTCATACCAGCTGACGATATATACCTTGATATTGGTGGTAGGTCAGTCTGTAGGTGGCTTCTGTGGAAGAAGGATCTGATGGTTTTTTTTTTGCCCTCACCGGTTTCTAACTAAGGACGGGAATCGATGTAATCAATCAGAATACTTTTAAGTTAATTTTTTGATGAATTTTGGAATTTTTCTTGTTTTTCTAACATAAAATCTACGCATTTCCAAGATGGCGTCTAAATTTCAAGATGGTGACCATAACGGTAATTGCAACATTAATAGGATCCAACCATGGACGGGAATCGATTTAATCAATCAGTATTCTAAAGGTTAATTTTTTGATGAATTTTGGAATTTTCCCGATTTTCTAAAATAAAAATTCCGTAATTCCAAGATGGCGTCTAAATTTCAAGATGGCGACCATAACGATAATTGCAACATTAATAGGATCCAATATGTCGGTCGTAACGTAAAGTGTAAGGATGGCATCGTACTCAACCAAGATGGCGGGTGTAACGAAACATGCAACATTTATATAATCCAAGATGGCGACTGTTACGATAAGTGCAACAGTGGTTTTTAAAAATTTTATTATTTAATTCGATTATTTAATTTTTAATAATATTTTTAAATTTTTTTCCCGATTTTCTAACATAAGAATTGCGGATTTTAAAGATTGCGGGCGTAACGGAAATTGCAACGGTGACGTCATTATCCAAGATGGCGGTTTTGTCTCGAACAGGTAGTGCTCTTATTACTTAAAATTTTAAAAAAAATCTAGTCCGAATATGCATGTTATTTTTTTATATACCTTATTTAATTCTCAGTCTGGTAAATGTCTCGATGGCCGAGCGGTTAAAGGCGTATGTTTTCCAACCAAGAGATCAGAGCTGCGCTGGTTTGAATCACAGCGCTTCCAATGTATTCTGCATAAAAAATTAAATTTAATATATCGATAAGGATCATAATAGCTATGGTAGGTAATGGAACATCGACCTTATGTGATGAGACAGAGCGACGCTGGTGTTATCTAGGAACAAACAACAGAAAAAAAGTCGGCATTATCCAAGATGGCGGCCTCCAGTGGAACAGAATAAAATCAAGAGTGCCCCTGGCGCTATCTAGGAACAAACAACAGAAACAAAGTCAATGGTATCCAAGATGGCGGCCTCCAGTGGAACAGAAAAAAATCAAGAGTGCCTCTGGCGCTATCTAGGAACAAACAACAGAAACAAAGTCGACGGTATCCAAGATGGCGGCCTCCAGCGGAACAGAAAAAAATCAAGAGCGACGCTGGCGCAATCTAGTTACAAACAACAGAAACAAAGTCGATGGTATCCAAGATGGCGACCTCCAGCGGAACAGAAAAAATGAATATGGCGACAGAGACGAAAATTTCATCATAATGTGTGGGGCGCTCGAGTTAAATATGGCGGATACAAGATGGCCGCCATGATCTACGTGTCCCTTTATGCTGTGTACCGTTCCGCTGTGTCCCGTTACGCTCATCCAAGATAGCGAACCAAGATGGCGGAGACAAAATGGCCGCCGGGGTCAAGGACAAGGTCAAAGGTCAAGGTCATGGTCATCCAAGATGGCCTCCGTGACTTCACAATCCAAGATGGCGGACTGACAATCACAATCTACGGCCTGAAGCCTGGGCTCGGAGCCCCATTCATATACTACTCATATTGCAACTGCTCATTGGATAACGACTCGTGACACGCGTTACCTGGGATGGTTGTGATTTGATTCTTCTTTTGTTGAAGGGTTTCACTGGCTTAGAGACCTTCAGGTAAACGTTGGTCCAATCACTGACTCAGAATGAAGGTGAACGAGTTTGGAGTCTAGCCTACCGCGAAATGAATCCGCGAATTTTTCCGGTCTCTACTAGTGACCCCGCCGTCGTCAGCACGCGTGACCCAACTCGGCGAGGCGAGCATAGAGGAGGAGAAGAAGGGGAGATGGTTCGCTCGAGGCGGCGAGGATCGACTCAGTTTAGTTTCGGAGCGCAACCGCCGCGGCGCTGGGGTCGGACCACCCGCCGAGGCGCGCGCTCAAAGGTTAATTGCGTCGTGCGCCGACCCCCTGCAGCTCTCCGGATCTGAGGCGGACCCATCGCCCGCCGATTACCGAGTCCGTGCCCGCGACGTCTGCCGTCGGTGTTCGCACATTCACTAGAGACCGGGAAAAAAAGGTTTATTTGCATCACGAGGTCACATCTATTTGCTCGTTACCGAGTTTATGTGTTTACACATCACCCGCGAGTAATGAAATACTCGCTCACTTATTTTTTTTGAGGTTATAAATAGGGGCATGCAGATTTCGCGAAAAAAGATTTCGAGACTAGATGAAAGTTAAAACACTATAGCATCGTCTGTGGTTTTTTGATTGGGTGAGTTTCTTCCAGGTACAAATCGGTTGTAACAACACCAATCACAGTGATTCAGTGTGGAAGTAAACGCGTCCTGAGTGGCTCAGCTAAATAAGGCAACGACTTCTCTCGCAGACGGCCACCAATCACAAGGAAGAAACCACGGGTTCAGATATACCTTGTTGCAATCTAATACGTGTTCAGATCTTTTCGCGAAAAATGCCTGCCCCTAGTTCTAATACTTTAGGCGCATTATGAAAAAAAAATTGAATATTGTGAATTTTTACAATGCGCACGCACCAAGCAACGATTTATGTGCTTTTAAATCATATATTTTAGTTATTGATATTGTTAACTGGTCCCTATAATCAAAACATTTATTTTATTGCGAAAATTAGTAAAATTATTATGTTTAGAAACTTTTTCAAATGTATTTATATAAGTTAAGTTTTTTACCCTCATGTATAATTAATTAGCATTAAAATTATAACATTTTTATTTGATAAATTATAAAAATTAACATTTTAGATTAAACATTCAGCGAATTTATTGAATTTCTTTATTAATTAAAATTTATCTATATTATTTTACAAAATAAAATAATTAATTTATAAATGTATGAATAATGATATAAAATACTCAATATTTATTTAATTTTTTTCATTTAACTTAAATTTTACATTACCAATCGTATTTATAACGGAGATTGACAGTGGCCAAAAATCACTAGACCTAAAGTCATTTAGCCTAAATGTACTAGACTGAAAGGTACTAGACCGAAATCTTGAATATTTATGTCACTGGGAATATGTCTTAAATCTGCTAACAGGATCTTGACCGAAAGACAGTAGACCGAAATGCACTAGACCGAAAGTCATTTGGCCAAAAGGCACTAGACCAAAAGGCACTTCACTAAATTTGAATATTTATCTCGCTGGATATATGTCTTAGCTCTTGCAACAGGCAGTTAGCCGAAAAGCACTAGACCGAAAGGCACTAGACGAAAATCATTTGACGGAAAGGCACTACACCGAAAGTCATTTGACCAAAAGGCACTAGACCGAAAGTTATATGACCGAAAGGCATTTTACAGAAAGGCGCTAGACTAAAGGCACCAGACCAAATTCAATAGACCGAGAGGCACTAGACCGAAAGACATTTGACGGAAATTTCGCTTGACTGTTACTATTTATTACAACAATCCAATCATTTTTATTTTTCTATTTCTATTAGCTATTGCCATGCCAATAAACGTTAGTTTTTTATTACGCAAAGTAGGTAAGTATAATTTCTGAAGAGCGTACTTATGTAAACACACCCATTTTTTACTTATATAGCCTACTGTATTTAGTCAATTTTTATGTCTATATAATGTATCAATGTACATTTAGATTTAGTTTTTAATGTTTACATATAACAATAAATTCATTCAACAGTTATAATTTAATTTGTGAAGTATAAACCGTAACTAAAACCAAATTATTTACTGGGTATATTTCCCGCCAGACTAAACTCAACTTGCCTATAAATAATAAAGCATTTTTAGAGATTTAATTGTTCAATACGAATTTCACCTCTATTTACGGGTTGAATGTGATTGTCTAACCATTTATTATCCTTGTTTATAACTGGCTCAGGTTCGTCAAGTGTGTGTCAAAAACACTATAGATGTACCTTCAACGCAAATATCACATGCTCATTGGCTGCTCACGTGTGAGAACTTATCAACTGGGTAAATTGTGATTCGTCAATCTATTGGTTGAGGGTTTCTGATTGGCCCAGAGACTTCCAGAAGAACTGTGAACCAATTGCAGGAGCATCATAAAGTTATATATGTTTGGAATCTAGCCTATCGCGAAATGAATGCACGAATTTTCCCGGTCTCTAATTGTGAGACGTATTGACAATAAACTATGCTTGTGATGGAAACTTTTTTGGCTCAGAGTCTTCTAGATTAAGGCTAAGGTTACAATGAATGCGTGTTCTGACGAACATGAATTCGTCAGAATAGCTCAGATTGTTTGTTTTTTTTAGAATATAGTGGCTTTAGAATATAGTTCTTATATCAGCTTGCTTCTATCCACCAACGAAGAAGGGACCCATAGACGATGCGTATTTCTTTGAAAGTCCAATATTAAAGTATTAATTAATGAGTAGTGAAATAACCATAACTGTTAACGGATTATTGGCCAAATAAGTACCCATGAGAACAATATAATACATTAAAAAATTATACTTTTTACTTGTGCTCATTTCTCTAGCAAGCATATCCCGTACTGCCAAAAAAAAATAATTTCTGATGTGGTAAATGTGTTTCTTGCACATCCTACAGACACTTGTTTTCAAATACAAAGCTAATTTATTGTTTTACATTTCATTTTCATAACATATTGATAGGGGCAGGCATTTTTCGCGAAAAGATCTGAACGCATGTTAGACTGCAACAAGGTATACGCGCACCAGCGGTTTCTTCCTCGTGACTGGCGGCCGTCTGCGAGAGAAGTCGTTGCCTTATTTGACCGAGCCACTCGGGACGAGTTTGCTTCCGCACTGAATCACTGTGATTGGTGTTGTTACAGTCGTATGTACCTGGGAGAAACTCACCGAATCACGAAACACAGACGATGCTACAGTGTTTTAACTTTCATCTAGTCTCGAAATCTTTAAGCGAAATCTGCATGCCCCTACATATGGATTAACCTACAACAAGCAAGTTGTCGTCGTCACAACTAAATACAAAAAAAATTAACTGGTTTTAAAGACTGACTAATTCTGACGTGTCCATGGGTATTCTGCAGAGGCGGTTGCAGGCAGTGTGTAAATTCCATTTCATTTACATTGTTTCCGACGAACAAGTCAGAAACATTTTTCACCTGAATACGCCCCCACTGTAACCGTAGCCTTACTTTGGTCCAATTACTAGAGACTGGAAATGTTCGCTATTTAATTGACCTATGGGATAGACTCCACGATCATCTATGCACGCGGGAAAATTACACCTTCGCATCGACCACTGACTCGTGACACCTGATAACGAGGATGATCGTGATTGGATACTTCTTCTGGTGATAGTTTTTTTCATTGGCCGAGAGCTCTTCAGATTAACTGTGGCCTCAATCACTGAAGCAGCAAAGAGGCAAACGTTTTTTGACGTGAATACGTCTTTAAAATTGCTTCCATGGTGGGAGGCAATTCAAAAAACGAATGATAACAAAATCGGGGAATAGAGTATGGTGTTGCAGCTACATGTCTATCATCTCCATCCAAAATTGAACTTCACCACTGGATAGCTAAAGGATCAAAGAATTCCGTTACGCTAAGTGAGGACTGTGAAGCATCGCGCGAGGTGGAGGGAGAAGCGTCGCCATTTTGAGGTCATTTTTCTGCGTTTCGAGATTTCCATTTAGTAGCTATAACTTTTGACTCGGAGAAGCTACGACGTTCGTTTGAGTTTCAATCGTGAGTTCTCGTCAAAATATGTCAATTACATGTATAAAACATTACTGTAAAATAGTTGCAGTGAATATATATGGTGTTAAAATAAAAAATAATCAAAAATATATAACGTCGGCTTATACGCATCAAAAAGCCAAATCCAAATACAGAGATCGTATACGGTTGGAAAGGGCCTCCCAAAAGCAAACTAATGATACCAATAAAACACCACATGACTAGAGACCTGCAAAATTCGTGGTTTCGATGGACTTCAGGATAGACTATACATACCCCTGTACACTAGAGCAAATAACGCAAGTTCATTGGCTGCCGACTTGTAAGTCGTCTCAGCTGGTTTGTCTGTGATTCGATCCTTCTTTGGTTGAGGGTTTATAACTAGTTGAGATTCGTCCAGATGAACAGTAAGCCAATAGCAAAATTATCTAAGAGGTATATCTGTTTGAATTCTAGCCTATCACCGGATGAATCCGCGAATTTGGCAGGTCTCTAGATATGACAGAATGAAGCAGTGCCGGGAACGTTAAAGAATGAACGCGGCCGAGCGGATCAACGACGGTGCCAGTACATCTGCAGCTGGGGCGGTTGAAATTATGCAAGTGGACGATGAAATCTCTTCTATGTCGACACGTGTTCACGTACACCACACGGCCGTGTCCATGACACAGCCACAACCCCCCTTTATTTGGATTCTAACCTGTCATGAAATGAATCCGTGACTTCTTACTAGAGACCGGAAAATTTTTCGCGGGTTCACATCGAGTAATGCTAGAATCCAAACCCACGTAATTTCATATCTCTTCTGTGATAGGCTCACAGTTAATATAAAGAGTTCTGAGCCAATGGAAAACCTTCAACCAAAGAAGTAAAGTATCGCAAGCATCCAAGATGATATGTCTCACACAAGTCTGTAGTCAATATTATCTTTGAAAGATTTGTGCAATGGGAGTGCATGACTTGATGTAAGCTTTTGGACATACGCCATTGCTAAGCACATGTCTTCTACAGACATACATGTTAAACGGGTTACCTCCGTCAAAACATTTATCGATTACTATAAAGTGGCTTGACTTCAAATAACTCGAATATACTTAGACCCATTCTAATGAATTTATAAGATAAAAGCAAAAGAAAGAATCATTTAATGTTAAATAATGGGCGCCAACAACTTTTAAAAGTTGTAATAAACTGAATATTTATATGAATTAGAAGTAAACAATAAAAGTGTGTGAATGTATTGACTTAAATATGAATGCCACAATATTAGTATCGTGAACTGAAATAATACAACGTGCTATAAATGGTTTACTTCATACCAGTAAAATATCGTAAAACTCATTGAACCTATTTTATTAAATGTCTTCAATTATTGAATGAATTATATACAGAATGAAGTAATTTTTATTATCCTAGCTATTCAGTAGGTAGAGCAGGGTATGTCGTGGTGATGTTCGCTAGATTTCTAGATTATATGAAATACAATATTTAAATAGTAACTCAAGTTATGATAGACGTAAACATTCTGGTACTAGAAGGAAATGGTGTGTCGACTGGCTTTAAGGATTTTAAATATTCCGGAGTGTTTGTTCTGCAAAGGTAGTAAATTATACGAGATTCCTTAAGAAATAAACGACCGACCTGTAGTAATAGTTCAGGGTAATAGAACTATGTAATACGGTTGTGAATTCTTAATACTGGAACTCAGCATCGAATAATCCACATCTTCATCCTTGAAACACCAGCGCAGCAGTTCCGCGTCTTCGTCCTGGGAACGCCTTTCGGTGGTTCTGGATGGAATCGAACTGATGATTATTCTGTATATTTCTATTTCTTCGTCCTGGGAACGCCTCAATATTTCTTATAATCTTCGTAGCCGTGGTTCGTTATCTTCATCCTGGGAACGCCTGAATATTTCTTGAAATTCTTCGTATAAATAATTTACTTTCTTCTTACTGGGAACGCTTGAATAATTATTATATTCTTCGTATAAGTTGTCATTTCTCTTCAAATCAATAAATATTTTCAAATTATAAGTAGAATTTATTTCTCCTATTATTTTATACAATTCTTCTAAATAATTAAAATGCCATAATTTTCAATTTCTTCTGTAATGCAATTATACGTCGTGCTTCTACGAAGGTTCGAATATTAATTCTCGTTTTCGTTTTCTCCGTCTAAATTCCAAACAAAACTTTTATTTTCGAACAATAGTTTTTGTTCTACCGTCTTCGTCCAATACCAGAGTGTTTTACAAAATTTAGTTATATAATATTATTAAGCATGCAACTTGAAAATACATTTCTTATTGGCTTAACAAAATATCTAATTACTTGAGCAAAGAATTTTAATACTAAAATATATACCTGCAAAATTATTAACTTATGGTTCATAGAGAAAGAAAGGCACGTACACTGAAGTAAAATTATAAAATATAACACATTAATTTTGTTCCTCCATCTTGTTCTATAAAGTTTCCAAGTTCAACCATTATAATGTGCTTAGCAATGGCGTATGTCCAAAAGCTTACATCAAGTCTGTAGCCAATGATAAGGTGGCGTTTACCCAAATATGTAAAGGATTGTAAAATATATCCTTAAGGTCATTTAAAACGCGAATTTTTCCATTCCCTACTTCTTACGGTCTGTACGAATCACTAGAGACCAGAAATATTCGCGGATATATTTACCTATAGGTTAGAAGCCAAACACATATACCTTGTTTCTATGCCTGTGATTGGATCGCAGTTTATTAGATGGCTTCTGAACCAATAAAAACCGTCAACGAAAGAAATATCCAATCGAAAGCAACCCCGATTACAAGTCTCACAAGTCAGTAGCCAAAGAGCAGGTGGCTTTTGCAAGGGTTGTAGAGTCTATCCTAGAGGTCGGCGAAACTGCGAATTATTCCAGTCCCTACGAATCACAGAAGCCACACGGCGGTGAACATGTTTGGCTTCCACAGCCGACCGCTAAATGAATCCTCGAGTTCGGCCGGTCTCTTGTGACGGACCGCAAGTCTCGGAACCACGAGGACCACAGTCGCAGCCTCGGGCTGGAAGCCGCGAACAGTTCGAGCAACTGTTAATTGACCGAGATTGCGTCGCGCCGACGATCGCGCCCAGAGACCAGGAGAGAAAAAAAGGAGGAGGGGAGACGGAGGGGATTACCAGTAGGTATTCAGATGCGCGAGAGAAGGTAAAGGCTAAAACCTCCCACAACACCACCACGTAACAAAAAAAAAGTGATTGGAGAGATATACAGGAGGAGTCTGAATTCTATCGACTAATTTCAACTACAGTTTCTTCACGACAAAATATACTTATGGTACGTGCTTCCCAGGACGTCTTTGAAGATAAAGCTGAATATATATATATATATTAATTTTATATTAGAAGAAAAGTAGGCCTATTTATTTGATCACTAAGAGTCAGGAAAATGTTTAGTTGAATGAATTTATACAACCACTACAAACATGATTTCAATGAAATAATGCGTTGTAGTAACAACTCACATTCGTTCGTGAAAAATACATTTTTGCCCCCCATTATTTTAGTGAAATAATTTTGCGACGGCAACGAAATTTTCGGGGGATGTAGAAATTCATTGAATTAGAAATATTCCATACGGTCAGTGTTTGATCTTAAATGGTTTAAATGTTGTTCAGATGTTTCGTGAAAGACGTGTGCCAGTCTTGGGCAACACTCTACTCCGTAAGTCGCGAACCTGCATTTGAAGTTTGTCGGCCGAATTCGGACACGTCCTGTAGAGGGATCGGGATGAATTGCAGATAAAAAAAGAAACCCGATAATGAAGTCCGAAGGTGGATGAGAGAGAAATCTGGCGAGTCAGCGAGGCTGCCGGGGCTCGGCAGTGTATGCGACGCAAATCCTTCAAGAGATCCGTTGGTTGGTCCTCGTTTGTGTGTAGCTGCTTCAGCGGGCCGAAGACAGCAACAATAACAACTACAACAACAATAATAGTAACGAGAACATAATGGCGGTGGGTGAGTTCGTCGACCTGGACCGGCCAGCGATTCGATGTTGGGTGTTGTTGAGGGGGGAGGGAGGGAGAGGAAATTCGCGTTCACGTACAGACGTGCCGATCTACGTGATTGTGAGGCGCTCTGTAACGCCCTTTCCCCTCCGCCACTTTTCCCGTAAGGGCGAGCGAACATGGGAGACCTTATGTCGCGCAACTTATTTTGTCTTTGTTGCTCTCTAGTTGCGTCGTTTTTTGACGTGACAACGTCTAATAAATCGATGAACGCCGGCTGCACGTACGAAAAAGTGTCCCACTACGGATGTCCCACTACGGATGTGCTCTGTTTGCTCATTGTACGCATGCGTGGCATCTCTCTTCATGTTCATTGTACGCATACGTGGCATCTCTCTTCCACTCGATTGGAACAACCATCGATTTGACTTTTCAATCATATTTTCGTCGTTTGAATTATTAATATTATGTAATTTAACGATCGTCCACCAATTTTCAGCACAATCGGTACGGTCATTTAAAAGTAATGTTGAAAATTCAAATACGTTTTGAACCAACAATGGTGTTTTACAGTTACACATAATAATTCAAATGACACCCGGGATATTTTGCACAATGTTTTGAAAAATATTGTAACACATTATAAATAAGTTTGGTGTATTTGGGATGCGTATTTGTTATAAAATAGTGTTAATATTATACCCCTACCGTGAACAAAGTTTTTATAAATATATATATATATAACATTTGAACCTACATGAACTTAGTATGGCCTGGTCAGCGTGTGGTTAGCGTACCTAACTCTTAAAATAAAGGTTGTCGGTTCGATACACGGCAGCTGCGAAATTTTTTTGTTGTACTTGTAAAAATAAATATGGCGCACGCAACATTTCAAAAGTAATAAATATAGTGAATTAATGAATGCAAATAAAAGTAAACTTATTATTCAATTGCACATTTCAATTCACTCCTTTGTATTCATACAAAATAGTGATAATTCAATAAAAATTATTCAATTTTATTCATAAAAGTATGCAGAGGTAGATTTTATCATGCAAAAGATTGAAAAATTAAAAAAAACTTCTTCCTCAAAGAATATAATATTTTTAATGCCTAAATGGTTTGGTTGCAAAAATCTATTACGCTCAGTCTCAGGCCGAATATGATATTTCCTTTTCTTCTGGATCAATCATTTCATCAATGTTTTGTTATGACGTCACGTTAAACTATCGTCCGTAAACCGACTTTACAGACAACCAATTTTTTTTTTTGAGAGCGCGAACATGATGCACTACTTTCTTTCCAGCAATTTAGTGTTAAAAACATGTCAATAAAATAAATTGTAAAATAAAATTTAAAAAATATATATACTTTTATTGAAGTGAATGTTCCTTGGGCGCAATAAGAGGAAATTTTCAAGGCCGAATTTTAATGCAAAGTTTTCGTGAAACACTGTAATGAAACGTTTCTGATGTGAATGTACAGAGAATAGGTACTGCGCCAAAGAGATATAAAGAAAGCACTATGCAATATACGTTGCTGGGCTAGTTTACGTTCTCATTGTAGCTATTATGATTTCCCTCGCCCAAAAAGAAAGTTGAACGAAAGAATAAGACAGAGAGTATGCGCTTGCGCGTTTTTCAGAAAATATATATATGCAGGTGTACCCAATAAAGTCGTATGTGAGTGACTTGAGTTTTATATTTGCTACCAGCGCGCTTGCGTTCCTCCTCGATCAGCCAGCAGCTTAGAGAGCGCTGTTGAGGCAGTCCCTGCATTTATCTCATAGATAGCGCTACCTGTTAAGAATTTCATATTTCGTACAGAAATTTGGCGTGTTTCAGAATTGTTTGAAGAAACAACAACACGCACATATGAGTCGAAAAAGTTTCACTTCTATCAGGTGTACTGAGTTACACATACTACATCTTTTTTATTTGCATAGAGCTGTCCCCAGATAATACATGAAGCACTCAAAAACCCTTCATAGTTTGGTTTTCAAATTAGCATCTGAAAAATCATTTAAAGCTTTATTGAACAATGCTGGCATCTTGCAAATATAATGCATTATTATCAAATCACTATCGATGTCATCGTACTCACAACAGCCATTTTGCAAACTTCGAATTTTTCAACTGCAAAGAGAACAGAGAGATCATTGCACAATGAGCCTGAGATGGCAACTAAAACGTAACCCATATGAGCATGTAGTACTTTACTATGGGAGGGGAGACAAGACGTCGCCCGTAAGAGCACATAGCAATAAACTATGGGAGGAGAGACAAAACGTCGCACATATGAGCACGTAACAATAAACTAAGAAAGGGGAGACAAGATGTCGCCCGTAATAGCACGTAGTACTGAACTATGGGAGGAGAGACATGACGTCGCCCATATGAGCATGTAGTACAATAATATGGGAGGGAAGACAAGATGTCGCCCGTATGAGCACTTAGTACTAAACTATGGGAGGAGAAACAAGACGTCGCCCGTATGAGCAAGTAGCACTTAACTATGGCAGAGGAGACATGACGTCGCCCGTATGAGCACGAAGTTTAAACTATGGGAGGTGAGACAAGATGTCACCCGTAAGAGCAGGTAGTTCTAAACTATGGGAAATTAGACAAGACGTCACCCGTATGAGCACGTAGTACTAAACTATGGGAAAGGAGACATGACGTCGCCCGTATGAGCCCTACTAAACTATGGTAGGAGAGACAAGACGTCGCCCGTATGAGCAAGTAGTACTTAACTATGGGAGAGGAGACATGACGTCACCCGTATGAGCACGTAGTACTAAACTATGGGAGGGGAGAAAACTGTCGGCTCGCAGAGAAACTGACAGTTGCGTCGCTGTTTTGTCGTTCCACGTGCGCAATAGCCTATGATTGTACCATATTTTTGAGAAATACGGAATAGGCGCACAGCAAAATGTATTTTGAGTGCACAGCCTTAATCTCTTCCCCCTCCGCGCTTGTTTAATTGACACTTAGAGCGGTAAGACGTTCCGGTAAGGTAGCCATTAAGTAGTAAGTACTGCCTTGTACAGGTACAACCGTAATCTAACTCGCGGGCCGTATTCCATAACGTGTCCAAACTGATTCCCACTAAGAAAAAAATTGGCAGCAATTTTTAATAAAATGTGCCCTGCGCGAGGCTAGAAAATGGTTTCAACTTTTTCTAGAGGGCATTTTGCAACAATCGATATAATTGTTATGGCGAAAATACGAGAGACAGTAGCACCATCGCAGAAAAATAGAACCCGCCTTTTCAATATCTTCAATAACTTTTTTAAGTTGAGATTATTTTTTTATTATGACCGTCAACGTGTACTTACTATATGTATTACAGGTTATTTAAGCTACCACAAAATATAATTTATCACACCTACTCTTTCGTACGTCCAAAGATGATCACAAAAGTAACTATATACGAGTCGCATATCCGTCAACTGGATAAAATCAAAGAAAAAATTACCTCTGCGAATTCGCGGAATTTTGGTTACAGATAGGCAACGGATAGGACACCAATATCCAGTCCCTAAAAGTAATGGACTGTCCGTATCCTGTCGTGCACTAGAAATAAGTTTAGGGGGTGCATGTTGTAGCAAAATTCAACACCTAAAACTTTATTTATGAGTTTTGGAATGCCGATCTTACTGCAATCACTCCTCCATTCCGCGCTGCTTAGTAACATAAGATTCACGCATCTTCAGTAACACGCTCAAATTAACGGATTTTTTTTCATAGGTCCATAACTCAAGTGAATTTTGGTTGCATTGATTTAGCCACAGTAATAAGCTTTCGATGCTTCCCCAAAATAAAATATTTAGTTACACGAATACGGTTTATCGTGGCTATTATTTATTATTTAAGCGCGTGACTGAATATTGTTAAATACCTAGAATTCCTCCAAAAAGTCCTGAGTAGTATAGAAAAGGGGCTCCGAGAACAGGGTTCAGTTTTGTGGAGCTGGAGCCGGGTCAATGACCGATTGCTCTGACGTCACGGCGGCCATCTTGGATGTTTGTGACCTTGACCTTTGACCTTGAACTTGAAATTTGAACCTCAAAACTTGTCAAAATTGTCCAAAATGGGGTCAAATTTACCCAAAATTCCTCAAAAATCGCCAAATTTTCCATTTTTTGGAAAAAAAAATTCCGCCAAAAAATCTCAAAAATTGAGATAAATCTTTTTGAGGGAAAAATTCCCGTTTCAAGGGAAAATTTCCCGTTTTTAGTCCATAAAAATACCATAGGCTAGAAATGTCCATATATAGGCTTAAGCATCCATGTATACAGCCTCCGATAAGCCTCTGACGTCATCATGGATAATGACGTCACTGTTGCAATTTCCGTTACTGCCACCATATTGAAAATCTTTATTTATTATCCGATGTTAATGAAAATTTTTTATAATTTATAAAAAAATTCAATGATTGAAAATTTAGTAAAAAATATTTAAAAAACAAACATTTACAACACGGAGTTCGGAGTCCTCGGTTCGAACCCGGTGAGGGCAAAAAAAATATAAAAAATGGCAACTTCCCCCATGGTGGGTACTGGCAGACTGACCCCTACCACTTATGTCAAAGTATATATAATCAGGTACCATGACGTCACGTCCGCCATCTTGAAAATCCGTAATATTTATGTTAGAAAATCAGAAAAAAATTTAAAAATCATTAAAAAAATCAATCAAACGAACTAAATAATAAATATCCTTTAAACCACCGTTGCACTTTTCGTGACAGCCACAATCTTGAAAATCCATAATTATAATGCTAGAGATATGAAAAAAATCCAAAATTAAAAAAAAAATTACTTATTAGAATACCGAATGATTAGTTCGATTCATGTCCTTGGTTCGAAACCGCCAACTGTTGAAATTGGACATTGACCTTGACCTTGAACATTGACCTTGAACTTTGACCTTGACCTTGAACTTTGACCAAGACATTGAACTTTAACTTTGACGTTGAAATTTTACCTTGATCTTGAAATTTGACCTTGATCTTGAAATCTAACCTTGACCTTGAAATTTGACTTTGTCTTTGTCGACCATCATGGATCCAACATTTTATGTTCAGTACATGCTACCAAGAGCTACCACCGGCTGGTGTACATCTTGTGTGTGTGTACTCGTCTTATAGAGTACATTTACATCTGGATAAATTAATTCCAACCCGCTACAGTGCAGTAAACATTCATTACCGAGGTGCCCCCACCATCTTGAAATTTGGACACCATCTTGAAATCGTGTAATTATTTAGCTAGAAATTCGGGAAAAAAATCCAAAATTCATCAAAAAAAATCACTCATTAATTTACATTTCGAATCGCCGGATTCCTGCCCTCGATTCGATACTTGAACAGTGGCAAGTGAAACTAAAAATATAATAAATTTAATATTCTGTTTTTCCATTACCTTTCGCGGAGTTTATAAATCATTTTCTCTTCAAAAATAAAACACAAGTCAATGTACGACAATGTTCGACGAATTAATTACGTTGCCGATAAGCCTAACATGAAAGTCTACCTTTTCGATAATCTGAATAACCTGTAAACCGTTCATGTACAAAGCCATACATACATATAGACCAAGCGTCTTCGAACCGAGAGACCGGGTCATAATCAATGTCAGACGTATAGACCAGTTATTTCCGAACTTCAAGACCTTCCTCATCGTCAGCTAATTATATTAAACTGAACCAAGGGATCATGTTTTTTACGCTTACAAGAGGACCAAGAATCCAATCAAAATGGCAGCACCATTAACAAAAAGGAAGAACATTTTGGAAGCAACATCAACAAAAACGGCAGCACATTTGGAAGCACCATCAAAAAACGGAAGCACATTTGAAAGCACCATCAATGAAAAGGCAGCACATTTGGAAGCACCGTCAACGAAAAGGCAGCACATTTGGAAGCACCGACAACGAAAAGGCAGCACATTTGGAAGCACCGACAACGAAAAGGCAACACATTTGGAAGCACCGACAACGATAAGGCAACACATTTGGAAGCACCTTCAACGAAAAGGCAGCACATTTGGAAGCACCGACAACGAAAAGGCAGCTCATTTGGAAGCACCTTCAACGAATAGGCAGAAGATTTGGAAGCACCGTCAACGAATAGGCAGGACATTTGGAAGAACCGTAAAATAAAAGGCAGCACATTTGGAAGGACCGCCAACGAAAGAACAGCACATTTGGAAGCACCGTCAACGAAAAGGCAGCACATTTGGAAGCACCGACAACGAAAAGGCAGCACATTTGGAAGCACCGACAACGAAAAGGCAGCACATTTGGAAGCACCGACAACGAAAAGGCAGCACCATCATCGAAAAGGCAGCTCATTTGGAAGCACTATCAAAAAAGGAAGCACCTTTGGAAGCACCATCAACAAAAACGGTAGCACATTTGGAAGCACCATAATCAAAAAGGCAGCACATTTTGGAAGCACCATCAAAAAAGGAAAAACCATCAAAAAAGGAAGCACCATCAAAAAAGGAAGCACATTTGGAAGCTCCATCAACAAAAAGGCAAAAAGGAAGCACAAGTTACGAGAACTAAGTCTTAGTTAGAAATCAGAATACAAGAAATAAAAACATTAAATTTTTATAATTTAAATTATTTATTTTATTTCTTTACATTATACAAATGCCAGTAAAACAAGCCATTATTGTATGTAGCCAGCTTTCCTCAGTTCTTTGAGTATGAAGGATATTTATTTGATGCACGAATAGTTTCCTGCACAAAGCGAACCATGTACAAGTCTTAGCCGGTCAACCAATATGTTTGGATATTTCCATGATGTGTAATCATTCTCTTCTACCACCATCTTCCTTGCACGCTTATAATAAATATTATGATCTCTGGTGTCTTCCGTTTTACCACCAACCTCAGGGTAACTTCCATTTTTGAGACAGTGATCATCACATGCTTGATCAGATTTATTTAATATATCAATTCGTTTCCATCGTTTCTGTCTCAGGACACCGACACATTATTCTATCTTGTCCGCTTTAGGTGCATCATCACAGTCTATGTCTTTGTCAACAGCCTCAGAGTCACTGTAACAATCACCGTAGAAGCTATCGTCTTCACCCAGATTACCGTAAGAATTCGATTTAGATGATGTCAAAGTGTCTTCATCGTCTTCATGCTTCCTATTTAAGAGTCCATCATTTTTACAAAGTAGGAAAGATCTACTTGAATTCGGCTGGAATATATTCTCATTTTTCACGTTAAGGATTCTTCCATAAATCATCAACCTCCTTCAATTTAAGTTCTTTGTCGAGATCGATAGAGCCAGGAAAATTATTGTCGTAATGCAGATCACTCTTCCTTAGTCTAGTAGATTCATCGTTGCCCTCTAGCTTGTACGCAGGCTTGGCGTTACAAGTTCTGCCATGTCTTTTTAAGCTCTCTCTCCGCGTAAACGACTTGCTACATCGATTACAACTTATCATATTGCGTAGAGGATTTTTAACACAGTCATTCTTCTCGTGTTGTATTTTATTCTTTCTCAAGATAAACTCTTTGCTGCAAAACTTACACATATGTTCTTTCGATACAGCGTCAGATCCCAAATCGGAATTCATATTAGTTACTGAGACTAATTCCAGATACCAATTGAGTGTTTTAATTTAGATCCATTACTTAAATAGAATTTTTTTCATATTTCATCAGCGAGAATTAATAGATCTCATGCAAAGGTACCTGATACATGTAGTTCTGCTTTTCAACAACAGATGTCGCCACATGTTTTTTGCAGGTAAATAATATTTAGTTCTTTTATGCGGGATGCGTGATGCTCACTAACGATCGCAAAAGAAGGATGGCTTTACTAGACTCCAAGGAGAAGGAAGTTCATCCCTCCTGTTAGTGCTTCTTAGATTTCTCATAGATTATTATTTGACTGAGTATTGATATTTTATTTTATTTTCCACATGATAAAAATATTACAAGTGTTGATTAAGTAACAGAAATTCACTAATTAAATGTAACCTTAAATAAATTAATATGACTCATTAAGTAAAAAAATCCTTCATGCAGAGATCAATTGCTCATCTGTAACCAGAATCACAAAAAATTCAAAAACTGATTCTGATAGTTTGTGAACTTTTCATTTTTGAGCAAAAAATAGAGTTCTAGTTCAAGCCAGAATCAGTTTTTTAATTTTTTGTGATTTTTTTATTTTTTATTTTTTATTAATTTTTTTATGTAATTTTATGATAACAAAGAAAACTTCAGGCGGTTTTCTCCGTGTGCTTCCGATTATTCTTGTCAATATTATGGTGGTTTTCTCCGTGTGCTCCTGATTATTCTTGTCAAATATTATGGTGGTTTTTTCCGTGTGCTTCTGATTATTCTTGTCAAATATTATGGTGGTTTTCTCCGTGTGCTCCCGATTATTCATGACAATATTATGGTGGTTTTCTGCGTGTGCTCCTGATTATACTTGACAATATTTTGATGGTTTTCTGCAAGTGCTTCTGGTTACAGATGAGCAATTGATCTCTGCATGAAGGATTTTTTTACTTAATGAGTCATATTAATTTATTTAAGGTTACATTTAATTAGTGAATTTCTGTTACTTAATCAACACTTGTAATATTTTTATCATGTGGAAATTAAAATAAAATATCAATTCTCAATCAAATAATAATCTATGAGAAATCTAAGAAGCACTAACAGGAGGGATGAACTTCCTTCTCCTTGGAGTCTAGTAAAGCCATCCTTCTTTTGCGATCGTTAGTGAGCATCACGCATCCCGCATAAAAGAACTAAATATTATTTACCTGCAAACAACATGTGGCGACATCTGTTGTTGAAAAGCAGAACTACATGTATCAGGTACCTTTGCATGAGATCTATTAATTCTCGCTGATATATATAAAAAAAAATATAAAAAAAAATCTATTTAAGTAATGGATCTAAATTAAAACACTCAATTGGTATCTGGCATTAGTCTCAGTAACTAATATGAATTCCGATTTGGGCTCTGACGCTGTATCGAAAGAACATAGGTGTAAGTTTTGCAGCAAATAGTTTATCTTGAGAAAGAATAAAATACAACACGAGAAGAATGACAGTGTTTAAAATCCTCTACGCAATATGATAAGTTGTGTTCGATGTAGCAAGTCGTTTACGCGGAGAGAGAGCTTAAAAAGACATGGCAGAACTTGTAACGCCAAGCCTGCGTACAAGCTAGAGGTCAACGATGAATCTACTAGACTAAGGAAGAGTGATCTGCATTACGACAATAATTTTCCTGGCTCTATCGATCTCGACAAAGAACTTAAATTGAAGGAGGTTGTTGATTTATGGAAGAATGAAGACAATGGAAGAATCCTTAACGTGAAAAATGAGAATATATTCCAGCCGAATTCAAGTAGATCTTTCCTACTTTGTAAAAATGATGGACTCTTAAAAAGGAAATATGAAGACGATGAAGACACTTCGACATCATCTAAATCTAATTCTTACGGTAATCTGGGTGAAGACGATGGCTTCTACGGTGATTGTTACAGTGACTCTGAGGCTGTTGACAAAGACATAGACTGTGATGATGCACCTAAAGCTAACAAGATCGAAGAATGTGGCGGTGTCCTGAGACAGAAACGATGGAAACGAATTGATCTATTAAATAAATCTGATCAAGCATGTGATGATCACTGTCTCAAAAATGGAAGTTACCCTGAGGTTGGTGGTAAAACGGAAGACACCAGAGATCATAATATTTATTAGAAACATGCAAGGAAGATGGTGGTAGAAGAGAATGATTACACATCATGGAAATTACCAAACATATTAGTTGACCGGCTAAGACTTTTACATGGTTCGCTTTGTGCAGGAAACTATTCGTGCATCAAAGAAATATCTTTCATACTCAAAGAACTGAGGAATGCTGGCTGCATACAATAATGGCTTGTTTTACTGGTATTTGTATAATGTAAAGAAATAAAATAAATAATTTAAATTATTAATATTTAATGTTTTTATTTCTTGTATTCTGATTTCTAACTAAGACTTAGTTCTCGTAACTTGTGCTTTCTTTTTGCCTTTTTTTGATGGAGCTTCCAAATGTGCTTCCTTTTTTGATGGTGCTTCCAAAATGTGCTGCCTTTATGATGGTGCATCCAAAATATGCTGCCTGTTTGATTATGGTGCTTCCAAATGTGCTACCTTTTTTGTTGATGGTGCTTCCAAAAGTGCTTCCTTTTTTGATGGTGCTTACAAATGTGCTGCCTCTTTGTTGATAGTGCTTCCAAAATGTGCTTCCTTTTTATTGATGGCGCTTCCAAATGAGCTGCCTTTTCGATGATGGTGTTGCCTTTTCGTTGTCGGTGCTTTCAAATGTGCTGTCTTTTCTTTGTCGGTGCTTCCAAATGTGCTGCCTTTTCATTGTCGGTGCTTTCAAATGTGCTGCCTATTCGTTGACGGTGCTTCCAAATGTGCTGCCTTTACGTTGATGGTGCTTCCAAATGTGCTTCCCTTTTTTGATGGTGCTTCCTAATGTGCTGCCTTTTTGTTGATGTTGCTTCCAAAATGTGCTGCCTTTTTGATTGGATTCTTGGTCCTCTTGTAAGCGTAAAAACCGTGACCCCTTGGTTCAGTTTAATTAATTAGCTGACGATGTGGAAGGTCGTGAGCTTCGGAAATAACTGGCCTATACGTCTGACATTGATTATGACCCGGTCTCTCGGTCCGAAGACGCTTGGTTTATATGTATATATGTATTTGTACATGAACGGTTTAGAGGTTATTCAGGTTATCGAAAAAGTAGACTTTCATGTTAGGCTTATCGGCAACGTATTTAATTCGTCGAACATTGATGTACATTGACTTGTGTTTTATTTTTGAAGAGAGAATGATTTATAAACTTCGCGAAAGGTAATGGAAAAACAGAATATTAAATTTATTTTATATTTAGTTACACTTGTCACTGTACAAGTATCGAATCGAGGGCAGGAATCCGGCGATTCAAAATGTAAATTAATGAGTGTTTTTTTTTATGTATTTTGGATTTTTTCCCGAATTTCTAGCTAAATAATTACACGATTTCAAGATGGCGTCCAAATATCAAGATGGTGGGGGCACCTCGGTAATAAATGTTTACTGCACTATAGCGTGTTGGAATTAAATTATCCAGATGTAAATGTACTCTATAAGACGAGTACACACACACACACACAAGATGGTGTACTCCAGCAGGTGGTAGCTCCTGGTAGCATGTACTGAACATAAAATGTTGGATCCATGATGGTCGACAAGGACAAATTAAAATTTCAAGGTCAAGGTCAAAGTTCAAGGTCAAGGTAAAATTTCAAGGTCAATGTCAAATTTCAATGTCAACATTTGAGGACAAAGGTATGGTGACCAAATAAATATAATAACATGGTATCAGCACACTCTAGCGGACGAAAACAAGATGTTGGTCTCCAGCGGATGAAGACAAGATGGCGGACATGTCGTCATACCATTTGACGGTATATACCTGTATACCTTGGTATTGGTGGTGGTAGATCAGTCTGTAGGTGGCTTCTGTTGAGGAAGGATCTGTTGTTTTTTTGCTCTTATCGGTTTCGAACCAAGGACAGAAACCGAACTAATCAATCGGTATTCTAATAAGTATTTTTTTTTTGGAATTTTTCTCGTATCTGTAGTATTATAATTATGGATTTTCAAGATGGCGGCCGTCACGAAAAGTGCAACGGTGGTTTTAAGGATATTTATAATTTAATTCGTTTGATTAATTTTTTTAATTATTTTTAAATATTTTCCCGATTTTCTAACTTAAAAATAACGGATTTTCAAGGTGGCGCACCTAACGTCATGTTACCTGATGATATATACTTTGACATATGTGGTGGGGCAAAGTCTGCCAGCACCCACCATGGGGGAAGGATCGGTTGCCATTTTTTTTTGCCCTCACCGGGTTCGAACCGAGGACTCCGAACTCCGTGTTGTAAATGTTTGTTTTTTAAATATTTTTTACTAAATTTTCAATAATTGAATTTTTTTTATAAATTATAAAAAAATTTCATTAAAATCGGATAATAAATAAAGATTTTCAATATGGCGGCAGTAACGGAAATTGCAACAGTGACGTCATTATCGTTGATGACGTCAGAGGCTTATCGGAGGCTGTAGACATGGATGCTTAAGCCTATCTACATATGGACATTTCTAGCCTCTGGTATTTTTATGGACTAAAAACGGGAAATTTTCCCTTGAAACGGGAATTTTTCCCTCAAAAAGAGAATTTTTTAATTTATCAACATTTTTGAGATTTTTTGGCGGAATTTTTTTTTTTTAAAAATGGAAATCTTGGCGATTTTTGAGGAATTTTGGGTAAATTTGACCCCATTTTGGACAATTTTGACAAGTTTTGAGGTTCAAATTTCAAGGTCAAGGTCACAACCATCCAAGATGGCCACCGTGACAGAGCAATCAGTCATTGACCCGTCTCCAGCTCCACAACCCTGAACCCTGTTCTCGGAGCCCCTTTTCTATACTACTATCCTGCATAGTCATTGTGATGTATCTTGTCTCGAGTTTGACAGTGATAAAAAAAATGCCTTTTATTTTTCTAATTTTAAACTGATTTTAAAAAAATATTACAGAATGTTATTCATATGTTATATATAGGGACTAAAAAATATTATCGTTTCAGTGAACTATAGAACATACTCGACAACCCTCCATGTACTAGGGTAAATGTCACCTAATGATTGCTTAGTGATTTATTGCTTGTGATTCGATACTTATTCTGTTCAAGGTTTTTCATTGGCTCAGAGTCTTCCAGGTAAACTGTGGTACAATCGCAGAAGCAACATGATGGTAAACATGTTTGTATTCTGGTCTATCAAGAAATGAATCCGTGAATTTTCCCGGCCTTTTTTTATACCTATGCTTAACCAGCATATCACCCGCGGCTTCGCTTGCGCAGATTATATGTTATTGCTAGAGACCTGCAAAATTCGCGGATTCATTCGGTGATAGGCTAGAATTCAAACACATATACCTCTTAGATAATTTTGCTGTTGGCTTACTGTTCATCTGGACGAATTTCAACCAGTTATAAACCCTCAACCAAAGAAGGATTGAATCACAGACAAACCAGCTGAGACGACTTACAAGTCGGCACCACTGAACTTGCGTTATTTGCCCGAGTGTACAGGGGAATGTGCAGTCTATCCTGAAGGCCATCGAAACCGCGAATTTTGCAGGGCTCTAGTTATTGCTGTTATTTTACCATTCAAAGAATTGTGTTAATCTGAAGAAGTAGTCAAAATAAAATGTCAGGTGTAATTTCTAGCAAAACAATTCCTGGTTGAAATGTTGACTGAAGTTATGTTTATTTAAATACATAATATGTAAAAAAATTTAAGCTCCCTTTTTTATATATTCGGAAATATATTTTACCTCGATGAAATCACACTTAAGGGCCCCGCCTCGTCAGGGGTGTATGTGTGTTAGTGAGGCGGGATGATAAGTGCGACGCTCGATGGTATTTCTAGCGCGGTATCGCATCTAAGCGCAAGGCTCTGAATTGACGCGCAGTCTTCTCGTCGTCACAGGATAACTGTGAAATTTGAGCGGTGACTGCAACATTATATGGCTGATAAATGAAGATAAAGGTGTAATGCAAATCCCTTAAGTGCTTTTAATAATCTGTACTGGTTGTTTTACGCCTAAAAATTACTCTCAAAACATGCGTTTTAACTCTTCTAGAAATACAGTTTAAAAACATGATCAAAAATTAAAAGTACTTTTCGGGGCTCAGCGAACTCTTAAATGCTTTTCGTAGACATACCCCACTCGGATATCTTGAGTAGTTTTGAAATCGCGTTATTTTTCCTGAAGCTCTGCACACCGTCTGTGTGACCAGGTAGGCGGGCCCCTTAAGCCTACCACCTTATCATTTCATGATGAAGCATATAAACAAATTTTACACGTGTATATTTTATTTTAATGTTAATTATGCCTTTTTTTAACATTTCTTTATAAATGTTGTTAATGTGCACAAGATAATAAAGAATAAATATATTTCTTATTTCACCTCATTATAGATTTATTATTTTAATTTTTTGGAAAAAAAAAGCAGCTTTAATTCAATGTTGGATAAAGCTATAGGATTTCTTATATAATCTATTAATATATTATAAGTTATGCTTAGTATTAATGGAAAAAAACTCACAAAACTTTAAAAAAACCTTTATTCCAAAAGGAATAAAAAATATCTTTTTTAAATAAATGTAAAATTGGTAGAGCCTAAGTTATAAAACAAACGTACAAATTTAATAAATACACCAAACTCATTCCGTTCTTAGCACATCGAATGTGATATCAAAAATATTTATGATAAACTCACAATTAATTACGTTTATACTGCCAAAATTATTATATAATTATTTACTGAATTCATTCAATTATTTTTTTCTGAAACAATACTCACTCCTTTTACAACTTTAGAGGTGAAATTTAAGAAAACATTATATAAGTAAACGTAGATGTGTTATGAAATTATTACCAATATATATAAATTATTGAATCAAAAATATGATTTTTTTTATCAAACCATATTTAATTACGTCCCACCCCTTTAAAAGTTAGATTTCGGAAAGAGTTAAAATATACTTATTTTTTTTTTCAAAATACCGAATATATAGCACCCGCTTGATTACCTTCGTAATTATGAATTTTTTTATCATGAACCCAAACCTACCTCTATTCACCCCGTATGTGGTCAAATTAAAAAAACCTTTCGGCACAGCCTATAGGCACAGATGTTTATATTGGAACTTCTGTTTATCTTCTCTAATATTACAAATTAATGACTAAAATTTTGCTCATATTCCATGAGGGTAAAATGTTTCAATTTTGTTTTTTAGTTTAATGCATCCAGCATTGAGTAACTTAGAATGAATTATACTGTGTTTACTAAGATAGAAAGATTTTTTACCTTAAAATACTTTATTTTATCTCTTGCACTACTGAGTGAACGTATAAATTATTTTTTGGTTAAGGTTTAAAATTTATTTAGAAGTTTTCAAAAAGATAAAATGAATTTTATAATGCACGTAATAAGGATATTCTGAATTTCAAAATTTAAAACCCCTGTTTATTTTTTTTTTCACGTCTGACAATAATAGTTCCATCTCATCAAACATTGCTTCAGACAAATGTTTAGGATTTTTTACAATAAATTGCAACGGTTTAACTGATGCAACTACTAAATTAATTGTGATATTTTGTTTTGTTTTTCAGCCCTTGATATTTCCAACCTTTGAAGTAATGGTTGGTCGCATCAAAAATAATTTTAGACACACCTATTAGAGAATACTTAGAAACTTTAAAATAAATATTTTTTTAATAAAATGATTCAATTATGTACATGCTACTTCATTCGTATTTCAACCCCTTACTGTAATGGATTATCTTGTAACAAACCATTTCAGGCAAAAGTTTTACTTAACGTTTATGAGGTTTATAACAATTTTAACAGATTTTATAGCATGCCTACTAAGAAAGTTGTGATTTTTTTTCGTCAACACCTGTTTCTCCACCCCGTTCAGTAACGGTTGGTCTTATGAAAAAATATTTAAAAAAATGTTGTGGATATTATTTATAAATAATAACGGATTTGGTAGTGTGCATGGTACGGATATTATATTTTTTTCAACCCTAGATTTTTTAATTTCTTGCAACATTAGTTTTTCTAAGTGGTAATTGTTTCAAACAAAAGTTTTGGATAATATTAATTTATAACTAAAACAAACAATTTTACTGTGTGCCTGCTAAGTAAAGTATGAAATTTTAGTTGTCCAACCATCTTTTTTTTAACCCGTTGTAGCTATAATTAGTAGAGACCGGAAAAATTAGCGAATTCATTTCGCGATAGACTAAAATACAAATCGTTAACCTCAGTGCTGCCTCTGCTATTGGTTCACAGCTCACCTGGGTCACTCTGGGCCAATGACAAACACCCAACCAAAGCTTTATCGAATCTCAGGCTGCTACGCTGGGACGTCTCACAAGACAGCAGCCAATGAGTGGGTGGCATTTGAGCGAATGTACGTAGAACTATGGAGTTCATCCTAGAGGTCATTGAACCCGCGAATTTTTCCGGTCCCTAATAATTAGTACGATAAAATTTATTACGACAAAACCTTTTAGTGTTACTCCAACAAGATGTAATAACTATTGTACATACTAATACCTAGGCACCAAGCCAAAGTTTTATTATAAGGTGTATCGGTTCAAGGATTCGTGGCGGCCTTCTTTGATTACGTCACTTCCGGTGAACATCTTGGATTACGTCACTTCCGGCGACCATCTTGTATTACGCCATTTTGTTTTCTAGAACATTCCACCACCAACTGCTGGAGGTCACGTATGTTGTCAGCACACTGACGTTCATGCCGGTAGCTTTTAAGGGGTGGGGAGGGGGGGGGGGAACGCTTCTTTCCATGGACAGACTATAAGTAGGAGCGTGCATTTTTCGCGGAATTATTTCGAGATTAGTTTAAAATAATACATTGAGGTATTGTCTGCGTTTCGTGATTGGCGGAGTTTCTTTCAGGTACATTTCTACTGTTGGCACAGCAAGCACATTGATTCAGCACGGTATCAAACGCGTACTTTGTGGCTCTGTCAAAAAGTTCAATGTATTCTCTCGCAGAAGGATGCCAATTACATGGAAGTAACAGCTGGTACGTGCATACAATTTTGCAGTCTAGTGAGCATTCAGATATTTCTGCAAAAAATACCCACCCCTATAGCTACAAGTTACTATACACGCGTTTCCGATACCAAGAAATCAATAGCCTTATGTTATTAAAAAATAGGGTCTGGAAAAATTCGTGGTTTAAATTACCTCTGGGATAGATTTTACAATCCTTTACATACTTGGGTAAACGCCGCCTTCTCATTGGCTACAGACTTGTGAGATATGTCAACTTGAATGCTTGCGATTCAATACTTCTTTGGTTTAAGGTTTTTTTTCCATTGGCTCAGAATTATCCAGATTAACTGTGAGCCTATCACAGCTACGTAGGTTTGGATTCTAGCATTACGCGATGTGAACCCGCGAAATTTTCCGGTCTCTAGTAATAAATTACTGTTTACAACATGCTGATGCTTGCTGTTAAACAACATTGGTAGTAGCCATGTTGAAAAAGCAGCGACGTTTGTTTGATTGTACTGTTTATTTTCTACATATCTAAAAAAAAAAAAAAAAAAAAAAACATATTTCTAGATTCCGGAAAAATTTGCGGATTCATCCCGAGATAGGCTAACATTCAAATACACATGCCTTTAACCTGCTTTTGCTATTGGCTCACTGCTCACTTGGACGTGTCTGAGCCAACGAGAAACCCTCAACTAAAGAAGTATCGAATCACAGTGCAAGACAGCTAAGACGACTCACGAGTCAGCAGCCAATCAACTGACGTTATCCGCCCAATTAAAGAGACTGCTGTGTAGTTTTTCCTGAAGGTCATCGTAAACGCAAATTTTTCCAGTCCCTACGTATTTGCTAAGGATACTGTAATATACATACTAAATTTGTTTTTAGGTTGCTGTTTCATAGCTCCACTCTCTTTTTTTTTAAATAATGCGAGAAAATTATTATCATTCTTGTCAGATGTCGATTATAATTCAGCTGTCAGCTCAGCAGAGAAGAGATAGGCTCTCTTGGTTTTTTTTTTATTATTTTCACAGGTGGGTTGGCTGCAGTGCGTTCCATCCTCAACGGGAGTTGTTTGGTCAAGGCAAACTATCATTAAGTTATTGGCTACCGTGCGTCGGCTGCCACTTTCCCATGGCTCCTGTTGGCTGTCCGCCCCCCAACCCCCCCTCCTTACTAGTTTTCATGTAACCCCCTCTCCGCCCTATCCCTCCACCACCTAGCAGAACATCCTCCATCTCGTCTATTTAATTTAGAGTTTCATTATAATATGAGACGGGCCAGGCCCCTTCCAACCCTCCGCCACCCTCCTCTCCAGCTTGATGTTGGCCCACCATCGCGAGGGAGCTCCAACCGAGGTGTGCTCCTAAGGGGTGCTGTCACAACTTAGAAACACACAACTTAGAAACACACAAGATATAATCTTCTAAGTTGTGTTTTTCTAAGTTATGGTAGTTCTAAGTTACGTGGTACGGCGTTGCGTTTTTCTAAGTTACGACAGTTCTACGTTGTGAGTTTCTAAGTTGTGATAGTTCTAAGTTATGCCTTTCTACGTTACGGCGTTTCTACCTTGTGTGGTTCTGCGTTGTGTGTTTCTAAGTTATGACAGTTCTAAGTTGTGTGTTTCTAAGTTGTGTGTTTCTAAGTTGTGTGTTTCTAAGTTGTCATAGTTCTAAGTTATGACTTTCTATGTCACGACGTTTCTAAGTTGCGTGGTTCTGCTTTGTGTGTTTCTAAGTTACGTGTTTTTAAGTTATGATCGTTCTAACTTATGACAGTTCTAAGTTACGTGGATTATTTTTAGGTTTATAAGTTATGACTGTTCTAAGTTGTGTGTTTCTAAGTTATGTGTTGTACCCAGCTCCTAAGACCCTGTCACGCGGTCAAATATTCGTCTCCAACTATATATGGCGATTTGGTTGGAGAGGGAATATATGGCTTCCAATTTTCTCCATCAAAAAAAGGTTGGGCAGATAAAAACAATAATGGTTGTACTCATATCACACTATCAGAGTACTAGGAGGTTGTACAAAAATCTATTTGTGCCTTCGTGATACGCCTGTCTCCAAGGTATACATATCTCTTTGGCGTTACAGAGTCAGTGAGTCAGTTCTGAGCGTAACTATATATAGGATATACTTATGGTCTATTTATCTCTATCTTAATTTTTTTTAATTTTGAATATTGCACCACATGTGCTGTCTGGAATTATTAAAATTATTATTAGAGCCCGGGAAAATTCGCGGGTTCAATGACCTCCAGGATAGACTCCAATATCTTCTACACACTCGGGCAAATGCCAACTGTTCATTGGCTGCTGACTTGTGAGTCGTCTCGACTGGGTGGCCTGTGATTCGACACTTCTATGAGTGAGGGTCTCTAATTGGCCCTCAGTCCTCCAGATTAACAGTGAACCAATGACAGAAGCAGCACTATGGTATAATTATTGTAATTTTAGCATAACACGAAATGAACCCGCGAATTTTTCAGGTCTCTACTTATTATGGACCTGAAAGACACTCACCCAATCATGAAACACAGACGATGCTACAGTGTTTTAACTTTCAACTAGTCTCGGAATATTTTCGCGAAATATGCATGCCACTATATGCCGATAGTTTTAAAACAGAATTTTTTTTTGTACATTCAAAAAAATTCTTTGGTAACCAATTGCCAAGGAATAGTTCGAAATGCTACAATAAAGGTATTGTAACTTTGTGCAACACATGGATATGGTATTTTTTGAACATATTAAATACTTTTTTTCTCAAGATTTTACTGAGTATTACTTACAAACATTGGCGCATAAATTTAGTAATTTTTTTCCCGTCAAGTATAATTTGTTCAAACCAGGTAAACGATAATCGAGTTACCAATTAATAGACTTCATTTTGTTATATCATGTTTATTGTGTGCTCAGTTAAAACTAGAAACCCATTCGAGTATTGGTTAAAAATAACTTTTAACTACTGGAGGTACTGGGACAACCGGGTAAGAATCCGAAACCAGTGTTACTGCCAGAACTATTTTTAGTGGAAAAGTTTTTTTTTTTCATAACTGTTCAAATGTACAAATATCTGTAGAGACCGAAAAAATTCGCGGGTTCAATGACCTCCAGGATAGACTCCAATATCATCTACACACTCGGGCAAATGCCAACTGTTCATTGGCTGCTGGCTTGTGAGTCGTCTCGACTGGGTGGCCTGTGATTCGACACTTCTATGAGTGAGGGTCTCTAATTGGTCCTCAGTCCTCCAGATTAACAGTAAACCAATGGCAGAAGCAGCACTAAGGTATAATTATTTGAATTTTAGCATAACACGAAATGAACCCGCGAATTTTCCAGGTCTCTAATTAAGCATATACACGAAATCAAAAGTATCGCAATAAAATTTTTTTTGCAGTAACACTGGATTCGGTTACTTACCCAAGCACTTATGCTTTGTGTGTTGTTCCAGTACCTGCATTACAGTGTAAAAAAATGTGTACTTTTACAATGATAGTCCTCAGTCCAACGATATCACTTGTAAAATTGCAGGGCAGAGCTTTGTAACATATCCAGTTTTACAAAGCTCTACCTTGTAGTTTTACAAGTGATATCGTTGGCAACTGGTTTCCAAAAGTTTTCCTTGTAAAAAGTATAAAATATTTTTTAAATTTTGTTAATTTTATTTTGTAAACAGATCCCCAAATTATTTTACAGTTTCAATTGCTCACATCCATAAGCAAAACAAAGGAAAGAAAGTCCATTTGTATACACTGTAAAAAATTTGTACTTTTTACAAAGAAAACGCTTGCAAACCCAGTTGTCAACATATCACTAGAGACCGGAAAAATTAGCGAATTCATTTCGCGATAGGCTAAAATACAAATCGTTATACCTCAGTGGTGCCTCTGCTATTGGCTCACAACTCACCTGGGTGACTCTAGGCCAACGAGAAACACCCAACCAGAGCTTTATCGAATCACAGGCTGCTACTCTGGGACGTCTCACAAGACAGCAGCCAAAGAGTGGGTGGCATTTGACCGAGTGTACGTAGAACTATGAAGTTCATCCTAGTGTTCAAGGAACCCGCGAATTTTTCCGGTCTCTACATATCACTTGTAAAACTGCAATGGAGAGCTTTGTAAAATTGCCAATGATACAAAACTCTACCTTGTAGATTTTCAAGTGTTATCGTTGACAACTGGGTTTCCAAAGACTATCCTTTTAAAAGTACAAAAATATTACAATGTAGTATTAGATTATATTTTCCATGGTTTAAAACATTTATACGTGAACAAAACATCAATCAAAATTAAATTTATGCACCAATTATCTTAAGCTCGTCAAGTATATTCAGTATTGTTTTGGGGAGACAATTTTAACGAAAAAATCCGAACGCCCATAGACTGCAATATGGTGTATCCACCCCAGGTGTTTCATTCTTATGATTGGCAACCTTTTGCAAGTGACGTCATTACCAGATTTTACCGGGCACTTTAAGACGCGTTTCCTTTCGCGCCGAATTATTGAGATTGGTCTACTGACAGAAGAAATTTACTTGAAAAACCTTGACCAATCACGAAATACAAACGATGCCACAGTGTTTTAACTCTCAACTTGTCCCGAAATCTTTTCGCGAAAAATACATAAATCTGACAATTGTTTCCAAAAAAGGAAAGTCAAATTTACAATATTATTCTTGTAGTATTGCAAACTATTTCTTAGCAACTTGTTTCTGAATAAATCCCCTGTAAAAGCACAACAAAATTCTGTTTAGGCTATATTCCAAAATCCTCTACATACTCCGGACAAATGTCACTTATCAATTAGCTACAGTATAATGAGACCTATTAAAAAAGATGATTGTGTTTCGTAACTTCATTTTTTAAAGGTTTTTTATTGACTAAGAGACCTTCACGTTAACTGTGGCCCAATCATTGAAGCGCCATGCTAAAATATCGCAAAATGTATACGTGAATTTTTCCGGTATGTACATTTGAGTTATTTTTGGCAGGTATCGTATTAAAAAATCGAACATTAATAATTTAAAAATTTTTGAAGTTATACCTTTTAAGGCGCGTTATGAAAAAAAAAGAATGAAGGTGAAATTTTAAGATACGCGCGCACCTTGCAACGAAATTTTCACATGATGATGATGGACCACGTCTAAGTACATAAACCCATATATAGACACTTTCATAAAAATTATGTTACCTATCAAACGTATTGGTGTACCATATGAATATTTATAATAGCGAATCTACCCTGGAATATATTTGGTAAACTAAAAGTCATAATAAGGAGTAATTTTAAGTTTAAAAAAACAGGTATTACAACAATTATAATATATTTTATCCTAGCAATCTTTGGTCCTGCTTCAAAGCGCATTGGTTATAGTGCGTGTTTAATAAGCTAAAGGACCGTAGTTTAAAACTCAGTAGTCAAATATTTTTTTTACTATTTTCAATTAAAGATTCCTGAATTATACTAACTATGCATAAGCATAGATAATAATACATTTTATTTGTTTATCGTATTGCCATATTATTAGAGACCTGAAAAATTCGCGGGTTCATTTCGTGTTATGCTAAAATTCAAATAATTATACCTTAGTGCTGCTTCTGCCATTGGTTTACTGTTAATCTGGAGGACTGAGGACCAATTAGAGACCCTCACTCATAGAAGTGTCGAATCACAGGCCACCCAGTCGAGACGACACACAAGTCAGCAGCCAATGAACAGTTGGCATTTACCCGAGTGTGTAGAGGATATTGGAGTCTATCCTGGAGGTCATTGAACCCGCGAATTTTTCCGGTCTCTACATATTATTTTATACTCATGTTTATATTAATATTGAAAACAGAGTACTTATTTATTTAATTTTTACTATAGTAAATTTCAATATAGTGCAGTGTCTTGAATAAAAACTGTGTAACTTCTAATAAGCGTACATAAGTACGCACACCTTTTAATTTATTTTTATTATCGGTAGAAATAATTCTAACTTACCAAAAATCTGCATCGGTCTAATAGGCAGAGTTACATTGCCTCTTTATTTACGTATTTACATTATTCGAGTGAATGAGTGCGCAATACTTAAGATGCTTAAGGGCATATATTTTCCGCTCAAGGATCTGTACGGTCGTCTAGATTGCAAAACAGTATGCCTGCGCCGGCAGTTACTTCCTTGTGATGGCGGGTTGACATTTACGATTGCCTCTACAGTGGGGGGCTTTTTCATACCTAGGCCCTTGTGCACGCTGTTGGAAATTACTTTAATTTGATGGGATTTTTAACCGAACAGTTATTCGTATATTCAAAACACCGACTTTTCATAGAGATTAAGCCAGTATTTCGTTATTCGAGTTGTATGTTTTGTTCTAAACAAAGGTAAACACATGCGTGGTCCAAATATTAGTGTTCCTTTTGTAGACTTAACCAGTTTTTGAATGTTTTGTTAATATTCCAAGATAATTATTTTGTATTCATGTTCAAACTTAGTGATCTCAGCGTCCGTAAATTTACGAAGGTAAAGGTAAATTTACTATGTGTTATTCGTAAATTTAAGGTGAAGATTTTTAAAAGCGTATATACGCCCATGGTACTTAATGCCTGTACAATAACAATACGTATATAAATTTTATGACCAAGAAATCATACTTCTAGCATTAGGAGGGGATATTAGCTTTAGTATGGAATTCTGAAATTCTCTGACATATCCAGTTTTTCCCCAACAAGAAGTTAACAATCTTCCCTGACCTCCCAGAAACGCATCAATGGGTTAATGCTTTTCCTAGTGACCGGAGGAGGTTGTATATGCAGTTCGACTGTGTCATTTTATTCATAAAATGTATCACTACCGAAATAAATGATTATTTCTATAATAAACTGATTGATAATCAATAAGATTCAATCAGATTGATATCAATAATAATTGATATCCCATTGAAATAGTATCTAGACTGTTTTTTTTTTGACACGTCCTGTTAGAGCATATAAATCCCAAATGGTTAGCATTTGAAATTGGATGTGTTAAATTGTCGGAGATCTTAGTATTTCTGGTAATACGAACTACCTGTATCATTCAAGACATTTCTCTAAAATGTACGATAGTAACGATATTTTTATGTTATGAAGTACTATATGTAAGCTTTTTTATTGGAAACGAAGAATTCGTATTTTTTTGTTAGTAAAAGTATGTATACGCCAATTGCTGTCATTTAACGAAGAAACCGTATTTGAATATTATTAAGTACTAAAATTTCATACCTACTAGAACATTGTTTGTCACATTTACAAATAATCCGTATTAAGTGCCTACTTGTTCATATTTTTACAGCAACAGAAGTAAAATTACGGAGAAACCTTAAATTTATTGTAAAATATTTTTAACAGTTCAAGTACAGTATCTAAAGCCCCTCAGGACGCATTTGCTTTCGCAATGAACGGCCGTAATTCGTATATGCCTACAGTGGACAATGAACCTGAGATGAACTCAACCAATCAATAAACACAGACCACGCAACGGTGTTTTACCATACAGTCTTGAAATCGTATCGTGAAATCTGCCTAATGATACTCCGCTCAATAGCATTCGTTTTTTTTTTCTTGCTTGTCTTATTGAATTCTTATTTGTTTGATTGAACTAAGTGATTTTATATACTATTTGTTTGATTAAATTTGAATTTTGTTGTTTATCATTTAATGTGAATAATCGACGCTAAGTATCTAAGGAAATATTTCAATAATTTTTATTCGATACTATTATGAGTACGTTTTTTTAATTCCGAAACTACTCATGAGTACCTACAGTGCCGATACTTTTCATTCGATGTTGTGTCCCTACGTGGAAGGAAGGGAAATATATTTTTTGTCCGAGTTTGGTACGCCTGTACGCTGCGAGCGATTGGTTTCGCATTATATAGGCCCCGGTTCAGTTTTTTTTTTCTTTTTACTCTTGTTTGTAATCGAACGGCAACCGGCGTTACGCAATCTCATTCCCCGCCATCCGACAGTTGCAATCTTTTCTCTTCGGTGTGAGGGGGGTATTGGACCGTTACGCTATTGCCCGTTGCTGCTCGAACACTGGAACAGAATCCGCTCTGTTAAAATGAGATATCGGAAATTTATTTAATAAGCCTGAATTATAAATTCTTACAGAATTAAAAAATAAAATATTTTTAAGTGTTTGAAAAACCTCTCAATCTCCAGTCATGCTCCTACCAGTGAACGACATCAACCTACAGTCATGACCCTACCAGTGGACGACATCAACCTATGTCATCCCAATCAATCAAGACTCATTCAGCACACCAGTTTTTACCAACCGCAAGTTCTTCAGACATGAATCAGCTTCAGTAGTTTTGACCACCATCAGCAGCAAAATCCTAAGCCGAGTCTGATGACTAGGGACCGGAAAAATTCGCGGGTTCAATGACCTCTAGGATGAACTCCATAGTTCTACGTACATTCGGTCAAATGCCACCCACTCATTGGCTGCTGTCATGTGAGACGTCCTAGCGTAGCAGCCTATGATTTGATAAAGCTTTGGTTGGGTGTTTCTCGTTGGCCCAGAGTCATCCAGGTGAGTTGTGAGCCAATAGTAGAGGCAACACTGAGGTATAACTATTTGTATTTTAGCCTATAGCGAAATGAATTCGCGAATTTTTCCGGTCTCTACTGATGACTCAAATACATGTAAAGACATTTTAAAATTATTTTTACGAAAAATTACATTAATTCTGAAATGTTGTAGAACTATAATTTTTTGTTAGTATGAAATGTTCTCTAAATTTATTAATATTCAGTTTTATGTTGTATGCATTTCTGACTGTACTTTTATGTTTATTTATTCAATAAATAGTAGAATTTTTGTTAAGGGTTGTGTTAAAGTATGTATGTTTCTATATTGTTACAAAAACTAGAAAGTCATTTTTTAGTTTTGTACAAAGTTACTACAATGTTTTATTCTATTTTTAATTTAAACACTCATATAGTTTAAACAAATTTTTAGTTTATTAAAATAAATTAAAAATATTTAGTATAAATATTAATACCCTCCTTCGTGTGGTTGCAGGTCTCTTTTCGTCATGTATACTTCTTCTCATATTGGTGTCGGCCTTCCCGATATAATTTTTTAGCAAGGCAAGTCACTGTGAAAAAGATTCTTGTCTCATTCTAAAATAGTTAATACCATTTAATGTGTCTTATTCATTAGAGTGTAGAACTTTCCGTCAGCCAGTGATCACTGTTGACTACGACACGCCGACGACGCACGAAGAAGCGCTTCCTCGTCGGAGTCCATGATCAAAAACTTTTATCTGTGGCGCTTCTCTGAAGCTTATTCATTCTCAAGGCCATCGAGTGGCAACACTTAGTAGCGCTACTCGGTGGCTCGTTCAATAGACTGCGTGTCGACACTCAGTAGCGCTACTTGGTGGCTCGTTCAAGAGACTGCGTGGCGACACTCAGTAGCGCTACTTGGTGGCTCGTTCAATAGACTGCGTGTCGACACTCAGTAGCGCTACTTGGTGGCTCGTTCAGGAGACTGCGTGGTGACACTCAGTAGCGCTACTCGGTGGCTCGTTCAAGAGACTGCGTGTCGACACTCAGTAGCGCTACTCGGTGGCTCGTTCAGGAGACTGCGTGTCGACACTCAGTAGCGCTACTTGGTGGCTCGTTCAGGAGACTGCGTGTCGACACTCAGTAGCGCTACTTGGTGGCTCGTTCAGGAGACTGCGTGTCGACACTCAGTAGCGCTACTTGGTGGCTCGTTCAGGAGACTGCGTGGTGACACTCAGTAGCGCTACTTGGTGGCTCGTTCAGGAGACTGCGTGGTGACACTCAGTAGCGCTACTTGGTGGCTCGTTCAGGAGACTGCGTGGCGACACTCAGTAGCGCTACTTGGTGGCTCGTTCAGGAGACTGCGTGGCGACACTCAGTAGCGCTACTTGGTGGCTCGTTCAGGAGACTGCGTGGTGACACTCAGTAGCGCTACTTGGTGGCTCGTTCAGGAGACTGCGTGGTGACACTCAGTAGCGCTACTTGGTGGCTCGTTCAGGAGACTGCGTGTCGACACTCAGTAGCGCTACTTGGTGGTTCGTTCAGGAGACTGCGTGGCGACACTCAGTAACGCTACTTGGTGGCTCGTTCAGGAGACTGCGTGGTGACACTCAGTAGCGCTACTTGGTGGCTCGTTCAGGAGACTGCGTGGCGACACTCAGTAGAGCTACTCGGTGGCTCGTTCAAGAGACTGCGTGTCGACACTCAGTAGCGCTACTCGGTGGTTCGTTCAGGAGACTGCGTGGTGACACTCAGTAGCGCTACTTGGTGGTTCGTTCAGGAGACTGCGTGGTGACACTCAGTAGCACTACTTGGTGGCTCGTTCAGGAGACTGCGTGGTGACACTCAGTAGCGCTACTCGGTGGCTCGTTCAAGAGACTGCGTGTCGACACTCAGTAGCGCTACTCGGTGGTTCGTTCAGGAGACTGCGTGGTGACACTCAGTAGCGCTACTCGGTGGCTCGTTCAAGAGACTGCGTGTCGACACTCAGTAGCGCTACTCGGTGGCTCGTTCAGGAGACTGCGTGGTGACACTCAGTAGCGCTACTTGGTGGTTCGTTCAGGAGACTGCGTGGCGACACTCAGTAACGCTACTTGGTGGCTCGTTCAGGAGACTGCGTGGTGACACTCAGTAGCGCTACTTGGTGCCTCGTTCAGGAGACTGCGTGGCGACACTCAGTAGAGCTACTCGGTGGCTCGTTCAAGAGACTGCGTGTCGACACTCAGTAGCGCTACTCGGTGGCTCGTTCAAGAGACTGCGTGTCGACACTCAGTAGCGCTACTCGGTGGTTCGTTCAGGAGACTGCGTGGTGACACTCAGTAGCGCTACTTGGTGGTTCGTTCAGGAGATTGCGTGGTGACACTCAGTAGCGCTACTTGGTGGCTCGTTCAGGAGACTGCGTGGTGACACTCAGTAGCGCTACTCGGTGGCTCGTTCAAGAGACTGCGTGGTGACACTCAGTAGCGCTACTCGGTGGCTCGTTCAAGAGACTGCGTGGTGACACTCAGTAGCGCTACTCGGTGGCTCGTTCAAGTGACTGCGTGTCGACACTCAGTAGCGCTACTCGGTGACTCGTTCAAGTGACTGCGTGGTGACACTCAGTAGCGCTACTTGGTGACTCGTTCAAGTGACTGCGTGGTGACACTCAGTAGCGCTACTTGGTGGCTCGTTCAAGAGACTGCGTGGCGACACTCAGTAGCGCTACTCGGTGGCTCGTTCAGGAGACTGCGTGTCGACATCCAGTAGCGCTACTCGGTGGCTCGTTCAGGAGACTGCGTGGTGACACTCAGTAGCGCTACTTGGTGGCTCGTTCGGACGACTGCGTGGCGAAACTCAGTAGCGCTACTTGGTGGCTCGTTCCGGAGACTGCATGGCGACACTCAGTAGCGCTACTCGGTGGCTCGTTCAGGAGACTGCGTGGCGACACTCAGTAGCGCTACTTGGTGGCTCGTTCAAGTGACGGCGCGTTGACTCGCAGTCGCACGACCGAGTTTTCTGTGCGGAAGGACGCTTGAAAACTTAACAGGGAATTTGATTTGACCAAGCTCCCTTTCTCTCGTCACTGCCTTTCGACGGCCCCGACAATTATACAAAATAGCCTATACAATTTTTTTTTAATTCACAAGAAAATAATGTAACATTATGAAACTCTAGTATATAAAACTAAATCAATTTATTTTACATTGTAAGCTCACACGTATTTTGACAAAACACTAGACAAAAGCTGCTTCCGAATACGAGTCTAAGTGTACGCTTAAATAGGGTTACCACTAGAAGTGCATAGTAGTGTATGTGGCTATATTTGTGTTGTTTCCGAACTCCCACAATTGATGCATCGTTATCCCTTCATCGAGTTTCTAGTGATGCGATCCTCGCATCCACTTATGCGTCCTTTCATCAATTTGCTTCGGTATATTTTTTTTTATAATATTACTTTAGATTTTTTGCATTAAACTGTATAAACGTTATAAACATAATTGATAAACCAAATTATTGCAATTAAAAATCAATAAAAATTACTGAAAGTAGTATACATTGGTTCCACCGGCACTTGGCTGTGGATTGTGGATTGTCGACGCCATTTTGGATCATGATTTCATGTCAACTGTTGGAGCCAAAGACCTTTTGGAGCCATAGGCGGTTAGAGCCAAAGACTGATGAAGCCAATGATTGTTGGAGGCATTATATCCTATAATAATTTGACGATCGCATTCTACTCAGTTAAATTTTCGTGTAAATGTACGTCCTTTTCGTTAAATTTATGTAGTCAAGACTGTACTATCGTATTCTACTGATGATATCGTATCACACCAAAATTAATTTTCATCCAAATCTGCTTTCTTTTAATCAAATTCGTGTCCTGTGTGTGTTCATTGCGTGTACTGTGTCCATTGCATGTCCATTGCAGGTCCTGTGTGTATACTCTGTGTCATTTGTGTGTACTGTGGGTCCATTGCGTGTATTGTGTGTCCATTGCGTGTCCATTTCATGTCCAATTTGTTTGTACTGCGTGTCAATTTCTTTTGTGAATTTTGCTTCCTAATGTGTAGAGACCTGTAAAATTCGTAGATTAATTTCGCGATAGGATAGAGTCCAAATACTTTTGACATTATTTTGCTTCAGTGATTGGGCCACAGTTTATCTGAAGGACTCTGGGCCAATGAAAAATCTTTAACAGAAGAATTAGCGAATTACGATCATTCCAGTCAACAGGTGTTACGAGTCGGTAACCAATCAGCATATGTAATTTGCACGAGTGCATAGAGGATCATGGAGTCTATCCTTTAAGGATATAAATTTGCGAATTGTATAGGTCTCTACTAATGTGTTTCCTTTTTTAAGTGTGCTTCTTTTTTTTAAGTTGTTTAGACTTGTGTGTTATATAAAATGGTTCTTGTTTTGACGAGCATTTTAATCGATCGGTCGTGGGTATATAAGCGAGTCCCGGACGAAAGGACTTTTAGTTGGTTACTGGTGACGACGGTGCAAGAATCACCTAATTGGACTCATCTTATACATAGGTCACTTAATTACCTAATTTTGAGATCTTGATGGCATATTTACCATCTTTAACAATTGAACTCGATGTAATTTTTACCAATGTCTACGGGAACCCTGACTGCAGCGACGACGACGATGAAGCAGATGAACAACGGTAATGCTCGACGACACCAGAAGAGACAATGTGCTAAGATTCAACCTCGCAAAATGTTTGGCTGTGAGAAAACGCAAAAGCTGTTTGCCAGAATAATATAATATGAAAAAGCACTTGAAGACATGCAGAGGTCGTGCTGCACGGCAGAAAATAAAGGTATTGCTGCAACAACGATGCATATATGTGCATAAGTGTACACTGGACTATAGGAACATCAGCATCTGGTTTGGGTCTGAAAGGTTCGTCTTCAACGAATAGGCATCCTTGCAGCTACTGCGATAGGACGTTCACAATTCCCCATGATGCACGAAGACATGAGCGGAATAAACGCGTGAAGAATCCTTCTCGTACTAAGTTTCACTGCGATGAGTGTCATGTTTGGTTTACAAGTATTGACAGTTTGAGACGGCACGCGAACAACTGTAAAGGTGAAGTACGTGTGCCTACTGATGAACTAACTACCTGTAGACATGTCGACTACTCGCTTTAGGTTGAAGACTCGTATGCGTAAAAGTACAAAAACTGATGTTCAGCCACCAATTTTGATATTGCCTGGACATGTCACTAAACACACGTGCATTACAGGTAAATAATAACGGATATCACTTGGTGAAATCTGCATTTTGTGAAATATGGAATGACTAATATTATCTGAATACTTTTAGTGAGTCGAAAGACATATGTACCTTTCTTGGCGATATCGAGCAGAACATTATTAATCAGCTTACTGATGAATTAGCTACGTACGAATCTTTCAAATATAAATTGTGGCTGGACTGCGTGTATGGCAAACCATATCCGTTCAAGGAAAAAGTAAAGAAGTGCACATTCAAGACAGTAAAAACTCACATTTACAAGTTCGAAGAGGTGAAGAGGCGTCTGTTAAACACAGTATCGAGAAAATCTGTCGGGAAGAAAATGACTATGTAGGAGAAGGATCTGGCTGGTCTCTGTCTTCGGTAAACCGATTGCGGCAAAGAATTAGTCAGTCCAAATGATTATTAGACTGCTAAATTTAGCAAGTGTTTCTGTAGTAGAGTAGAAATTATGTAATATTTTTTTGTTTGTAATTTTGTTGTTTTATTTCTTGGACATGTATTTTTTTCATTATTTTAATTAAATATTTTTTTCAATTAACAAGGATTGAGGCAATGACATTAATCCATCGATTCAATCAGTAAATTAATGAGTGTTTTTTTAATGATTTTTGGAATTTTCCCGAATTTCTAGGTTAAATATTACGAATTTCCATTACGGTGGTATATATTTCATCATCAGCTTACTAGAGGCTAGAAGTAGAGGATATAAAGCCTATTTTAGGACTTCCCAACATATTTGTTGAAATTAATATTTTATTCCATAAAATTAAATTTTTGTATCGGTCAAGTATCGAACAAGGACAGTAACCGATCGAATAAATCAGTGTATAATGGCAGATTTTTTGATAAATTTTGGAATTATTCCCGAATTTTCAGCTTAATAAATACGAATGTCCTAGATGGCAGCCAAATGTCAATATGGCGGGCGTTACAGTAATAAATTATTACTGCACTCTAGCGGGTAAAAATTAAACTTACATGGTAGTAGCACACTCTAGCAGACAAAAATAATATGGTGGCCTCCAGCAGACGAAAACAAGATGGTGGCCTCCAGCTGACGAAATCAAGATGGCGGACATGACATCATACTAGCCACCGATATATACCTTGGCATTTGTGGTGGGAGGTCAGTCTGTTGGCGGATTCCGTGGAGGAAGGATCTGTCGTATTTTTTTCCCCTCTCCAGGTTCGATCTCCATGACTTCAGTTCATTTTTTAGTTAAAATTTTATTAAAATATTATTTCAATAAATTTTTATAAATTTTAAATTTTTTCCAATTTTTTTTCCGACAATAATTACGAATTTTCGATATGGTGGCCATGATGTTATAATCCAATATGACGGAATGTTTTTAAAATTTATTAATCATTTTTGTTATTAATTTAATGTTTTTTTACCGATTTCGTAGCACAAAAAATTACGGAATTTAAAGATGGCGGTTGTAACGAAAAGTGCAATGGTGACGTCATAATTCAAAATTGCGTCCATGGAATACGTAGGGAGGCTTGTAGATGCGGACTTTAAGCCTCTTTGGGGACTTTTCTAGCCGTTGGCATTTTTGAGCAATAACACTGGAAATTTTCCCTGAAAACGGTAATTTTACCCTCGAAATAGGGAATTTTTTAATTTTTTAATATTTTTGGCGGGATTTTTTTCCAACTGGTGATTTCAACCAGGTAGTTTAGGCTGATTTTTTGGCCAATTTTGAGTAAATTATTGCCCAATTTTGGCAAATTTTGAAGGTCAATTTCATCCATGCTGGTCGCCGTAACGTCACAATCCAAGATGGCGTCGACTATCCACAATCCAAAGCCAGAAGCCAGGCGCTGGAGAAAACAATATATACTACTACCACCCAAAGGCAAACTTAAACTTACAGAAATGTTTAATGTTTATTATAAGTATTTTTAATATTTTGATATTCGTAACAAAAATTTTATTTTGATCACTAACATTTATATCATCCACACTACATTAATTTTTTTTTAATCTGTCGTTATTTACGTCGTAAACATCACGACACAAAATACCTATGTGCACATTAGTACAACCAACTGACTAAAGGCAATGCTAGCAGTAAAAGCAATCGGATAGCATCCTTCCATTAGAAATGCGTAATTTAATTTATGGCTGAATTTGGTAAGGGATGTAGGGATGCGTGTGTTATGGACGCATCCCTGTGTATTCGGACACACTTTAAAAGTTTTTAGACCGGTAAAAAAAAAAAACCACACACGCTTTGAAGTTAAGATTAGCGGGGCGGCGCTCCACCACGACTAATTTTTCATTTACCAATATTGTACAGCGAACAATGTGTCACTCGGTTATCTTCGCTGCGAGAGAAACGTGAAGCCGTTCATATCTCACCTCGTCATCTAGGTCCACATGGTTGGCAGGTCAGCCACACAAACATTCCCTTCTTTCTCTCTCTCTCTCTCTCTCTCTCTCTCTCTCTCTCTCTCTCTCTCTCCTCCCTCCCCCCTTCAAACTTATTTAATCGGGCTTGGGACGTCATGCAGCGAGAGGCTACCTCAAATTCCCCCCCCTCCCCCCTCCACAACCCCAGCCAACACCCAAATGTTTTTTCCTTCTTTTCATTCCCCTCAATCCTCCACCTGGTAAAGAAAACCCGCACCAGGCCGACGATTGTCTACCAACGAGACTGGATGATTCCCACCCCTTGTTTCGGTAACATCCCGCCAGTCTTCAGCCTGGTCTCACCTCTTCGGGCGTATTCCAGCGATGCTCGTGTCCAGTTTCAAATGAGTCGTTACCACAACGCCGAAATACCATAACGCCGAATGTCAAAATTGACCACAAAGCCGACACCTATAAAACTGCTGTGTACCACAACGCCGAAATAACAACTGAATGAATTTGTGTGTTTTTCTTAAATGTACCTTAACGCCGAAATACCACAATCAAACCTAACCTAACCTAACCTAACCTAGCGTAATATAACCTAACCTAACTTAACCTACCCTATCCTAGCCTAGCCTAACCTAACCTAGCCTAACCTAGTCTAACCTTACCTAGTCTAACCTAACCTAACCTTTGTGGCAGTCCTGCAATGACATTTATCGGCGTTAGTGTATTTCGGCGTTGTGGTATTTCGGCGTTGTGGTGCGTCCCCGTTTCAATTATATATAGGTATGAATCCTAGTCACTTAGGTTCCTTTTTAGAACTGCAGTAAACATGTGCATATTTTCAAAACGTTGAAGCGCCCGCCGCGCTTCTGTGACGTCATCTCCGTGCCGCAGCCTTCCTTTCCTTCTCCCCTCTTAACCCCTCTCCGCCTCAAGGTGCCAATTTCCCCTTCCCTTTCTTTCCCCCTAGCCTCTCCTCAATTGTAGCGACTGCAACGCCATCTAGCGAATAGTATAAATGAGCGCGTATAACTTTTAATTGTCTATTTCGTGGGTCTCTCTTGGTGGAAGCAGGTCGTCTCTGGCCCGGTCGAGGGGCAGCTCGTCTAGGTAAAATTCTTCAGGAGACGGAGTTAGTGTGTGCACACGATGGCCGTGCGAGTAACGTAAATATTAAATATGCTTGCCAGCCTTGATTTTCATGTAGCCATCCCTTTTGACTATGACCTTCACTTAATTTATTTTTCTTTGTGCTGGAAGCATTTGCTTACTCCCTCCTGCATGTGGTTTTGATTTTAGTTGCTGCGCGACTTGCATGGTCGGCAGTGGACTCTTAACTTATTTCAACGGCATCCAGACCACGCTTTGATTGCTTTGGGTTTAGAAGTAAGCACGTTAAGTGCCCGATGCCGCCCTTGTATTTGTTTTTTCATAAGAGCTTTCAGCTCCGTATGACGTAATTTTACGCATCGTTTTGCCTCGATTTTGCCCTCTTTCTTTTCCTCCCAGCTGTACCCCCGACCGGAGCCATTTGGTTAAGGCATACCCCCCCGTGATCTAGCATTTTTTGTTTGAGCACTTCTCTTTATTACGCTTACCTAGCCTTGGCAGTGAATGTCATCATGACGAGACCCACTGAAAATTGTAGCTGTAACAAACCATGTAACCGATCCCTCGCTTCTCTCTTGGGCTTGCATTTTTGTCCGCGGGACTACGCTCTCTATGAGTAATAGATATTTAATATGTTTTTTTTGAGGAGTGCACAATTAACGTTATATTAGGTGTTGGTTTATTTTGTAGTACATAATTCCTTGCCCCTACACGTGTTTGGACCGCTCGTATAGTCTGTATGTATATTGAGTCAGTTCCTAAAGTTGTTAACAGCAACGTACGTCTTGTGAATCACGTGTGTAATGACATAATGTTCACTATGATTTTGGTCTTCGCTCGCCTCCGGGCCGTAACGTAATGCGTACGCACGTATACTTGAATATTGGTTTCTCTCCTCTCTTATAGTGTGTGGTAACTGAGTTATAATTTCGCACAGAAAATGAGAAAATGTCTATCCCCATTGTCAGAGGCGACGGTTTTATACTGCATGATCCAGGGCATGCCTAGGAAACTCAACTTTCACAACGAGTTGTATCGGATGATTCCGTAAGGAATATCGTTGTCGCTAACGGGCAAGGCATACGCACATGTAAATCTATTATAATTCATTTCAAAATCCATGGATTTTCCTGGAGTTGGCCGTTTGTCGTTGTCCCCGGGATTTTGCCGAATCTAATCCTTGGCTTAGATTTTTTGGGCAAATCACGCTGTCGACTCAGTCCCGCCAACCATGAATTGCAATTTGATTTCGCTCCTGCTGTAAAAATTCGTTTGCGTCATGAGGTCCGCGAACCCATAGTTATGAGTTGCAATGATTCCGATAACGCGATGCGCGATCAAGCCATCGCCGCTCTCGTGCGGGAGTTTCCTGACGTGATAACACGTAAGATCGGCAGATGTGACATCTTGCCTTTTCGTTTTCACGTTACCGACGAAGTGCCCGTTTTTGCCAAATATTTGAAGGTTTCTCCCCCTAAGCTGCAGGCCATGCGCGCCATTATCGACAGATTACTCGCTGCCGGCGTCGTTACCCCTTCGACATCCGAGTTTTGCACCCCTACTTTTTTGGTTGCTAAGAAGGGGGGCTCTGAGTGGCGCCTTGTGCATAACTTTAAACCTCTCAACAAGAAGGTAATTCATCCAGTTTGGCCAATACCGACGGTAGAGAGCGCCTTACAACACTTGGGTAAAGCAAAAATATTTTCCATCATCGACCTCAACGACAGTTACCATCAATGCTTGCTTGATCCCGCCTGTAGAAAATACACTGCCTTTTCAACCCCTTTTGGCCACTACGAATTCAACAGAATTCCGATGGGTGTAAGTTTCGGGAGCGAAGCCATGAGCCGTGTTCTGGACCATGTGCTAAGCGACCTTAAATACAAATTTGTTTTTAACTATATCGACGACATAATTGTATATAGTAATTCACTTTCAGAACATCTTGATCACCTTAAGCAAGTCTTGGCACGTCTGAGAAACGCGCATCTTACTGTTAATCCACATAAAATTTCCTTGGCACAAGACTCAGTAAAATTTTTAGGCTATGTAATTTCAGAAGGGAAACTTCACATGGATCCGGATAAGGTCGCCCCCGTGGCTACTTTTCCGCGTCCAAAGACTTTGAAGGGAATTCAAAAATTTCTCGGCATGCTGGGGTATTATGCGCGTTTTATCCCAGATTTTGCCACGATTTGCGCGCCGTTGAATCGGTTGCGAAAGAAAAACGCTGCTTTTGTTTGGGGTGAGGAACAGGAAACGGCCTTTCCATCTCTAAGAAAATGTTTGTGTTCCGCCCCCGTGTTAATTCTCCCCGACTTCAATAAACGTTTTGCCCTGCAGGTTGATGCTTCCTCAGTAGCCCTTGGAGCTGTCCTCGGACACATGGAGAACGGAAAATTGAGACCAATTGCTTTCGCAAGTCGAACCCTCTCAGAGTCAGAGCGCCGCTTGGGCACCTATGAGAAGGAGGCCCTTGCGTGCCTTTTCGGACTCGAAAAATTCGAGTGTTACTTGGATTGTAGAGAGTTCGACCTGTATACAGACAACCAGGCCTTAAGTTGGCTGTGCAATCATCCCTCGCAGCTCGGGAAGCTTGGGCGTTGGATACTGCGGTTGTCAAAATTCCGATTTGTAATCCATCACCTAAGAGGTGCGGAGAACGTTGTGGCCGACAGTTTATCTAGAATGTTCAACCCGGATGATTTTGAAATTGATAACCCTTCCCCCCCGGATGCGGTTGAGTTTATTTCGGTGTGCAAAATCTTCCCCGAATCCTTCATAAACCTGAAAGCCTGCCAGCAGGATGATCCTGCATGTATTCGAATCCGGAACGATTTGCAATGTGGAATGGCCTTACCCTTTGCCGAGAAGGATGGGTTGTTAGTGTATGCTGGCCCGTCAGGACGAGCTCAGAAAGTTGTCGTCCCTGAAAAACTTAAGGGTATGATTATCACATATTTCCATGCCTCACTTGTGGGTGGGCACATGGGAATAGATAAAACATATCGTAAAATTGCCCAACATTTTTTCTGGCCAGAAATGCGTCAAGACGTTCGCGATTTTGTACGCGCCTGTATTGACTGTCAGCTATCAAAGCCCCCACACAATGCTAAAGTAGGGCTTTACTGTGCCGACGCTCCCGTCGCCCCTTGGCAGGTTCTGCATATTGATATTTTCGGACCGCTGACGCGATCAAAAAAGGGCAACGTATGCTTATTAGTAATTCTAGATATTTTTACTAAATTTGTTGTTTTAACCCCCCTTAAAAACATGAAGGCGTCGTCCATAGTAAAAGTTCTTAAGGAACAGGTGTTCAAAATCTTAGGCCCGCCGTGTATTGTAGTATCAGACAACGCTAAATACTTTCAGTCGAACTTATACAAAAATTTCTTGTTTGAATTTTCTGTAAAGCCGGTGTACAGTTCACCGTATTTTCCACAGGGAAATATGAGTGAGAGAACCAACAAGGTTCTCAAGGGAATTTTCACTTCGTTCTACCGCGCCGACCAGACTCTCTGGGACGCCGATCTTGAACTTTTAAATATTGGTTTGAACGCAGCTCATCACAGTTCTACAGGGCATCCCCCCTCCGTGCCTTTCCTGGGGAGGGAACTTACCTTACCCTTGCTCAACCAGTGGGGGTCGACTCTAGTTTGTCAAGTGTAGAGTTAGATCGTGTCTTGGAAGACGTTACTAAGAATTTAGCTAAGGCTAGGGAAAACGTGGCACGAAATTATGATGCAAAAAGGGCAGCCCATTCATTCGCTGTTGGCGACGTTGTGCTCTGCCGCTCTTACGTTTTGCCCTCATTAGCGGCTAGCCTAAACGTCAAACTTTTGCCGCCCTATGATGGGCCGTTTTTGATTACTAAGTTTTTAGCAGCTAACACTGTTCAGTTACAGCTAATGAGCAATAAACGTAAGTGGCGTAAGGCACACGTAACACAGCTAAAGCGTTTCATTCAGTGATTTAATGCAACGTTTTGGCGGCTAGTGGAAGCCTTGAGATACTTAAGTTTTTTTTTTTTTTTTTTTTTTTGGTGTGTGTATTACTACTTTAGGTATGTTTTCTAATTAGATTGTAGAATTGTTAGTAACAGGATATAGTGTTCAGTCGCAGTTCAGTTGATGATTACAGTTTCCTTCAAGCGCGCGCGCCTCCTTTCTACCCCTCCCTTGGGCTGTGCGCGGACAACTCTACGAGAAGCCTGCTACGTCTCTGCTTTGCCGCTGCCCCTCCGCCCCCTACGTCGCCAGCCCTTGACTGCTGCGGGGTGAGGAGACTGTTGGACGGCGTGGAGATCTGGTGACAGACTCTCCGCTGTTCGGACGCCACCGCCGCCGCGGTTCAGCTCTAGAGGTATTCTCGGCCCGCCAGAAGACGTCTGCGGGAAGGATGCTGCAGAGTTCCGCTGTCCGCCACTTAGCGCTGAGTGGCTGAGACGAGGAAAAGCGCCGCGCGCTGCCTGAACCCCTTGCAACCTTGTACCGCCAGAATAGGTCACCTGATACGGCGCTTATCGTTTCTCTCTTTCACTTCAGAAAAAAAAAAAAAAAAAATGGAGGGGGACCTGTCAGCGACACGTCGGACGCGAGTCGCCTGTATTCTACTTGTGCAGCACCAAGGAGATCGCGGTCCCCTGTTGGAGCTGCCACCCGTCGCACCGCTGAAACGAACACGTTGCTGCCCCCCTCCAGCGGCACGATCCGGCTAGTTTCAAGTCATTTCTACATCGTCTGAATCAAGGCGTTCGCAAGATACAAGAAGTTGGCTCATGTCACAAACACTGAACTTCAACACGACTCTAAGCTCGGGCTCACAGGGCAGAAGACTTCGTAAGGGGTGGGGGTTGAAGCGCCCGCCGCGCTTCTGTGACGTCATCTCCGTGCCGCATCCTTCCTTTCCTTCTCCCCTCTTAACCCCTCTCCGCCTCAAGGTGCCAATTTCCCCTTCCCTTTCTTTCCCCCTAGCCTCTCCTCAATTGTAGCGACTGCAACGCCATCTAGCGAATAGTATAAATGAGCGCGTATAACTTTTAATTGTCTATTTCGTGGGTCTCTCTTGGTGGAAGCAGGTCGTCTCTGGCCCGGTCGAGGGGCAGCTCGTCTAGGTAAAATTCTTCAGGAGACGGAGTTAGTGTGTGCACACGATGGCCGTGCGAGTAACGTAAATATTAAATATGCTTGCCAGCCTTGATTTTCATGTAGCCATCCCTTTTGACTATGACCTTCACTTAATTTATTTTTCTTTGTGCTGGAAGCATTTGCTTACTCCCTCCTGCATGTGGTTTTGATTTTAGTTGCTGCGCGACTTGCATGGTCGGCAGTGGACTCTTAACTTATTTCAACGGCATCCAGACCACGCTTTGATTGCTTTGGGTTTAGAAGTAAGCACGTTAAGTGCCCGATGCCGCCCTTGTATTTGTTTTTTCATAAGAGCTTTCAGCTCCGTATGACGTAATTTTACGCATCGTTTTGCCTCGATTTTGCCCTCTTTCTTTTCCTCCCAGCTGTACCCCCGACCGGAGCCATTTGGTTAAGGCATACCCCCCCGTGATCTAGCATTTTTTGTTTGAGCACTTCTCTGTATTACGCTTACCTAGCCTTGGCAGTGAATGTCATCATGACGAGACCCACTGAAAATTGTAGCTGTAACAAAACATGTAACCGATCCCTCGCTTCTCTCTTGGGCTTGCATTTTTGTCCGCGGGACTACGCTCTCTATGAGTAATAGATATTTAATATGTTTTTTTTGAGGAGTGCACAATTAACGTTATATTAGGTGTTGGTTTATTTTGTAGTACATAATTCCTTGCCCCTACACGTGTTTGGACCGCTCGTATAGTCTGTATGTATATTGAGTCAGTTCCTAAAGTTGTTAACAGCAACGTACGTCTTGTGAATCACGTGTGTAATGACATAATGTTCACTATGATTTTGGTCTTCGCTCGCCTCCGGGCCGTAACGTAATGCGTACGCACGTATACTTGAATATTGGTTTCTCTCCTCTCTTATAGTGTGTGGTAACTGAGTTATAATTTCGCACAGAAAATGAGAAAATGTCTATCCCCATTGTCAGAGGCGACGGTTTTATACTGCATGATCCAGGGCATGCCTAGGAAATTCAACTTGTATCGGAGAGAGAGAAAGAATATTAACTTGTTGCTTGTTGCTTGTTGTTTCGTACGACTGTAAGAGATACGCAGTAGTAGTTTGTTTGTTGAATCAGAGTACATTGGGCACAAGGTTCACCCTAGTTTTTTCCATAAGTAAGGACTCAGTAAAGACATAAGGAGTGAAAATCATTGTGAAGGGAATAAACTTCATTAAATGTATGCTAATTTGTATTTGCTACGCACATGCCTCTAGCTGGCATCGAATCCGTTGACAGTGTATGTATATGAGTTAAGTTTGCGAAATTATAACGTTGTTGAGTGCGACTCATGTTCTTTATTTGTATTTATGATTTATCACTTTCTGCTTAACTGTTTTTTCTAGCAAAGACCCCACACACGATTTTCTTGTGCCCCCATACACTTCGCTTGCATGAGTAGGATAATCAGTAGGAGTGTTTGGTGGCGCATGGATGCACCCTGGTGGTATGCTTAACTGGATACCCCCACGCTGCAACACAAGCATGTATTTTATCACTATTTTAACAGATTTTAAAGTCACCTCAAGTTCTACCTCCAAAGATTCTTAGTGTGGTATTTCAAGACTTTCGGGTAACGTAGCGAGTGAGCGCCGCTTTGTTGGGGCGCAACCGCAACCTTACTTGCGGCGCATTCCAGAACATGTAAAGACACAATGCCAGCAAGGAAACAAATCGGCAACCGTTCGAATAAACGGTTTCCCTGCGCGAGGCTAGAAACTGGTTTCAATTCATTCTAGCGGATACAATAAATTGTTTCGGAAAATATCCTAGAGATACAGCATCATCGCGCAGAAATGGAACGGCCCTTTCTAATTTTTCAAGTACTTTCAAACTTGCGAATATTTATTGTTATGACCTATAAAGTGTACAAAATGTATTCCAGGATAATTTCGCTGCCATAAAGTTTCATTTGGCACATCGATACGCTTGGAACGTCTCCCGATCATCATAGAAATTACTACATATGAGTTAATGATGGCGCCAGACGCTGGTCCGCCGTCTGGACGAAAGTGAGCTCTGCGCATGCGCGTAATATGGGCAACGGATAGGACACCAAAATCCGTTCCCTATAAATAAGGGACTGGCCAGGTCCTATAGTGCACTAGGAATACAGTTGTTTGGGTACAAGTGTAGCATATTTAACACCCGAACCCTTATTTTTGGTGTCTTGGAGAACCGGCATAAAGCTGCCTTCACACTGGGCCACTGCGATCGCACCAATAGAAACGAACCACATCGTGGTCACGTGAAACCACACGCAACCATTGACACCGAGTGGCGCGTACACACCAGCAGTGGCCGGGGGAAACCCAAGATTCACACCAGTCCATTCCGAGGCCGCGTTCGTGCATGTACGTTCTCTCTCTCTCTCTCTCTCTCTCTCTCTCTCTCTCTGTGTGTGTGTGTGTGTGTGTGTGTGTGTGTGTGTTTAGCTGTAATAAACACTTCGAAAATTTGAATTTTTAATTCCATCTCAGGGTACCTATTTGTATAGTAGTTTTATGCCTAGTGGTTAAAACTTTGTTTATTTTAAAGTAAAGCCACATTTCTGAAAATTAAAAATAAAAATTTAATAATGTTTTAATATTTTTTTGTAAATATTACATATTTTAATGGCGTTAGAATGTTTGATTAGGGTAGGTTTAACTACGTTAAAAATAATTATAATATTGTGGTCGGTTATTTGTTAAAGTTATATATTATATAAAAAATACATTAAAAAATTGATTCTTGGTTACCTATGCTGAAAGCACTCACTAAAAATACTGTAAAATAAGTTTGGTGGTTGGTTAGGAATTACCAATTTAAGATGTAGCTAACTTATCGTAATCTATTACCTACCTTTAATATTTTGTAGTACTTGAAATGTACGTAGCTGAACTAACCTAACCAACCATCCACACGATTTTACAAAATTATTATTGAAGTTTACCTATCCTAATAAACCGTCCTCTCTTTATGGAGGTATTTTTAATTTAGCTTGACAATTTACTAATTTCTCCATATTTAAAGTCTATGAAAGACGATCTCGACATCTTTCCCGCAAATTTTTCCTAACCTAAGTAAAACTAAGTGTATTTTGGAGGGGTCCGGGTTAGGGAGGGACTAGGTGCGTCTCAGGCCGAAGCCTATACGCCTTGTCGTGCACACGGTGCAAGCGACCCTCTCCCTGCATGGCTAATCCCAGCATGACTAGGCGTATAGGCTTCGGCCTGAGACGCACCTAGGTCTCTCCTGAACCTTGACCCCTCCCAAGTACACTTAGTTTTAGTTAGGTTAAGAAAAAAAAATTGAATGGGCTGTTGACAATCTTCGGCTCACTGAGCGGGTCACACAGCGCGCCACCCGGGTCACTGAGAGCGCCACCCGGGTCACTGAGCGCGCCACCCGGGTCACTGAGCGAACCACCCGGGTCACTGAGCGCGCCACCCGGGTCACTGAGCGAACCACCCGGGTCACTGAGCGAACCAACCGGGTCACTGAGCGCGCCACCTGGGTCACTGAGCGAACCAACCGGGTCACTGAGCGCGCCACCCGGGTCACTGAGCGCGCCACCTGGGTCACTGAGCGCGCCACCCGGGTCACTGTGCGCGCCACCCGGGTCACTGAGCGCGCCACCCGGGTCACTGAGCGCGCCACCCGGGTCACTGAGCGAACCACCCGGGTCACTGAGCGCGCCACCTGGGTCACTGAGCGCGCCACCCGGGTCACTGAGCGAACCACCCGGGTCACTGAGCGCGCCACCCGGGTCACTGAGCGCGCCACCCGGGTCACTGAGCGCGCCACCTGGGTCACTGAGCGCGCCACCCGGGTCACTGAGCGCACCACCCGGGTCACTGAGCGAACCACCCGGGTCACTGAGCGCGCCACCCGGGTCACTGAGCGCGCCACCCGGGTCACTGAGCGAACCACCCGGGTCACTGAGCGAACCACCTGGGTCACTGAGCGCGCCACCCGGGTCACTGAGCGCGCCACCCGGGTCACTGAGCGAACCACCCGGGTCACTGAGCGCGCCACCCGGGTCACTGAGCGCGCCACCCGGGTCACTGAGCGAACCACCCGGGTCACTGAGCGAACCACCCGGGTCACTGAGCGCGCCACCCGGGTCACTGAGCGCGCCACCCGGGTCACTGAGCGAACCAACCGGGTCACTGAGCGCGCCACACGGGTCACTGAGCGAACCACCCGGGTCACTGAGCGAACCAACCGGGTCACTGAGCGCGCCACCTGGGTCACTGAGCGAACCAACCGGGTCACTGAGCGCGCCACCCGGGTCACTGAGCGCGCCACCCGGGTCACTGAGCGAACCACCCGGGTCACTGTGCGCGCCACACGGGTCACTGAGCGCGCCACCCGGGTCACTGAGCGCGCCACCTGGGTCACTGAGCGAACCAACCGGGTCACTGAGCGCGCCACCCGGGTCACTGAGCGCGCCACCTGGGTCACTGAGCGCGCCACCCGGGTCACTGTGCGCGCCACCCAGGTCACTGAGCGCGCCACCCGGGTCACTGAGCGAACCACCCGGGTCACTGAGCGCGCCCCCTGGGTCACTGAGCGAACCAACCGGGTCACTGAGCGCGCCACACGGGTCACTGAGCGAACCACCCGGGTCACTGAGCGAACCAACCGGGTCACTGAGCGCGCCACCTGGGTCACTGAGCGAACCAACCGGGTCACTGAGCGCGCCACCCGGGTCACTGAGCGCGCCACCCGGGTCACTGAGCGAACCACCCGGGTCACTGTGCGCGCCACACGGGTCACTGAGCGCGCCACCCGGGTCACTGAGCGAACCACCCGGGTCACTGAGCGCGCCACCTGGGTCACTGAGCGAACCACCCGGGTCACTGAGCGCGCCCCCTGGGTCACTGAGCGAACCACCCGGGTCACTGAGCGCGCCACCTGGGTCACTGAGCGAACCACCCGGGTCACTGAGCGCGCCACCCGGGTCACTGAGCGAACCACTCGGGTCACTGAGCGCGCCACCTGGGTCACTAAGCGAACCACCCGGGTCACTGAGCGCGCCACCCGGGTCACTGAGCGAACCACTCGGGTCACTGAGCGCGCCACCTGGGTCACTGAGCGCGCCACCCGGGTCACTGAGCGCGCCACCCGGGTCACTGAGCGAACCACACGGGTCTCTGAGCGCGCCACCTGGGTCACTGAGCGCGCCACCCGGGTCACTGAGCGCACCACCTGGGTCACTGAGCGAACCACACGGGTCTCTGAGCGCGCCACCTGGGTCACTGAGCGAACCACCCGGGTCACTGAGCGCGCCACCTGGGTCACTGAGCGAACCACACGGGTCACTGAGCGCGCCACCTGGCTCACTGAGCGAACCACCCGGGTCACTGAGCGCGCCACCTGGGTCACTGAGCGAACCACCCGGGTCACTGAGCGCGCCACCTGGGTCACTGAGCGAACCACCCGGGTCACTGAGCGCGCCACCTGGGTCACTGAGCGAACCACCCGAGTCACTGAGCGCGCCACCTGGGTCACTGAGCGAACCACCCGGGTCACTGAGCGCGCCACCTGGGTCACTGAGCGAACCACTCGGGTCACTGAGCGCGCCACCTGGGTCACTGAGCGAACCACCCGGGTCACTGAGCGCGCCACCCGGGTCACTGAGCGAACCACTCGGGTCACTGAGCGCGCCACCTGGGTCACTGAGCGAACCACCCGGGTCACTGAGCGCGCCACCTGGGTCACTGAGCGAACCACCCGAGTCACTGAGCGCGCCACCTGGGTCACTGAGCGAACCACCCGGGTCACTGAGCGCGCCACCTGGGTCACTGAGCGAACCACCCGGGTCACTGAGCGCGCCACCTGGGTCACTGAGCGCGCCACCCGGGTCACTGTGCGCGCCACCCAGGTCACTGAGCGCGCCACCCGGGTCACTGAGCGAACCACCCGGGTCACTGAGCGCGCCCCCTGGGTCACTGAGCGAACCAACCGGGTCACTGAGCGCGCCACACGGGTCACTGAGCGAACCACCCGGGTCACTGAGCGAACCAACCGGGTCACTGAGCGCGCCACCTGGGTCACTGAGCGAACCAACCGGGTCACTGAGCGCGCCACCCGGGTCACTGAGCGCGCCACCCGGGTCACTGAGCGAACCACCCGGGTCACTGTGCGCGCCACACGGGTCACTGAGCGCGCCACCCGGGTCACTGAGCGAACCACCCGGGTCACTGAGCGCGCCACCTGGGTCACTGAGCGAACCACCCGGGTCACTGAGCGCGCCCCCTGGGTCACTGAGCGAACCACCCGGGTCACTGAGCGCGCCACCTGGGTCACTGAGCGAACCACCCGGGTCACTGAGCGCGCCACCCGGGTCACTGAGCGAACCACTCGGGTCACTGAGCGCGCCACCTGGGTCACTAAGCGAACCACCCGGGTCACTGAGCGCGCCACCCGGGGCACTGAGCGAACCACTCGGGTCACTGAGCGCGCCACCTGGGTCACTGAGCGCGCCACCCGGGTCACTGAGCGCGCCACCCGGGTCACTGAGCGAACCACACGGGTCTCTGAGCGCGCCACCTGGGTCACTGAGCGCGCCACCCGGGTCACTGAGCGCACCACCTGGGTCACTGAGCGAACCACACGGGTCTCTGAGCGCGCCACCTGGGTCACTGAGCGAACCACCCGGGTCACTGAGCGCGCCACCTGGGTCACTGAGCGAACCACACGGGTCACTGAGCGCGCCACCTGGCTCACTGAGCGAACCACCCGGGTCACTGAGCGCGCCACCTGGGTCACTGAGCGAACCACCCGGGTCACTGAGCGCGCCACCTGGGTCACTGAGCGAACCACCCGGGTCACTGAGCGCGCCACCTGGGTCACTGAGCGAACCACCCGAGTCACTGAGCGCGCCACCTGGGTCACTGAGCGAACCACCCGGGTCACTGAGCGCGCCACCTGGGTCACTGAGCGAACCACTCGGGTCACTGAGCGCGCCACCTGGGTCACTGAGCGAACCACCCGGGTCACTGAGCGCGCCACCCGGGTCACTGAGCGAACCACTCGGGTCACTGAGCGCGCCACCTGGGTCACTGAGCGAACCACCCGGGTCACTGAGCGCGCCACCTGGGTCACTGAGCGAACCACTCGGGTCACTGAGCGCGCCACCTGGGTCACTGAGCGAACCACCCGGGTCACTGAGCGCGCCACCTGGGTCACTGAGCGAACCACTCGGGTCACTGAGCGCGCCACCTGGGTCACTGAGCGAACCACTCGGGTCACTGAGCGCGCCACCTGGGTCACTGAGCGAACCACTCGGGTCACTGAGCGCGCCACCTGGGTCACTGAGCGAACCACCCGGGTCACTGAGCGCGCCACCCGGGTCACTGAAAGCGCCACCTGGGTCACTGAGCGCGCCACCTGGGTCACAGAGCAAACCACCCGGGTCACTGAGCGCGCCACCTGGGTCACTGAGCGAACCACTCGGGTCACTGAGCGCGCCACCTGGGTCACTGAGCGAACCACCCGGGTCACTGAGCGCGCCACCTGGGTCACTGAGCGAACCACTCGGGTCACTGAGCGCGCCACCTGGGTCACTGAGCGAACCACTCGGGTCACTGAGCGCGCCACCTGGGTCACTGAGCGAACCACTCGGGTCACTGAGCGCGCCACCTGGGTCACTGAGCGAACCACTCGGGTCACTGAGCGCGCCACCTGGGTCACTGAGCGAACCATCCGGGTCACTGAACGCGCCACCTGGGTCACTGAGCGAACCACTCGGGTCACTGAGCGCGCCACCTGGGTCACTGAGCGAACCACCCGGGTCACTGAGCGCGCCACCTGGGTCACTGAGCGAACCACTCGGGTCACTGAGCGCGCCACCTGGGTCACTGAGCGAACCACCCGGGTCACTGAGCGAACCACCCGGGTCACTGAGCGCGCCACCCGGGTCACTGAGCGCGCCACCTGGGTCACTGAGCGCGCCACCTGGGTCACTGAGCGAACCACCCGGGTCACTGAGCGCGCCACCTGGGTCACTGAGCGAACCACCCGGGTCACTGAGCGCGCCACCTGGGTCACTGAGCGAACCACTCGGGTCACTAAGCACGCCACCTGGGTCACTGAGCGAACCACTCCTGTCACTGAGCGCGCCACCTGGGTCACTGAGCGAACCACTCGGGTCACTGAGCGCGCCACCTGGGTCACTGAGCGAACCACCCGGGTAACTGAGCGCGCCACCTGGGTCACTGAGCGAACTACCCGGGTCACTGAGCGCGCCACCTGGGTCACTGAGCGAACCCCCCGGGTCACTGAGCACGCCACCTGGGTCACTGAGCGAACCACTCGGGTCACTGAGCGCGCCACCTGGGTCACTGAGCGAACCACCTGGGTAACTGAGCGAACCACCCGGGTCACTGAGCGCGCCACCCGGGTTACTGAGCGCGCCACCTGGATCACTGAGCACGCCACCTGGGTCACTGAGAGAACCACCCGGGTCACTGAGCGCGCCACCTGGGTCACTGAGCGAACCACCCGGGTCACTGAGCGCGCCACCTGTGTCACTGAGCGAACTACCCTGGTCACTGAGCGCGCCACCTGGGTCACTGAGCGAACCACCCGGGTCACTGAGCGCGCCACCTGGGTCACTGAGCGAACCACTCGGGTCACTGAGCGCACCACCTGGGTCACTGAGCGAACCACTCGGGTCACTGAGCGCGCCACCTGGGTCACTGAGCGAACCACTCGGGTCACTGAGCGCGCCACCTGGGTCACTGAGCGAACCACCCGGGTCACTGAGCGCGCCACCTGGGTAACTGAGCGAACCACCTGGGTCACTGAGCGCGCCACCTGGGTCACTGAGCGAACCACCCGGGTCACTGAGCGCGCCACCTGGGTCACTGAGCGAACCACTCGGGTCACTGAGCGTGCCACCTGGGTCACTGAGCGAACCACCCGGGTCACTGAGCGCGCCACCTGGGTCACTGAGCGAACCACCCGGGTCACTGAGCGCGCCACCTGGGTCACTGAGCGAACCACTCGGGTCACTGAGCGCGCCACCTGGGTCACTGAGCGAACCACCCGGGTCACTGAGCGCGCCACCTGGGTCACTGAGCGAACCACTCGGGTCACTGAGTGCGCCACCTGGGTCACTGAGCGAACCACCCGGGTCACTGAGCGCGCCACCTGGGTCACTGAGCGAACCACTCGGGTCACTGAGCGCGCCACCTGGGTCACTGAGCGAACCACCCGGGTCACTGAGCGCGCCACCCGGATAATTTGAGCGCACCACCCGGGTCACTGAGCGCGCCACCTGGGTCACTGAGCGAACCACCCGGGTCACTGAGCGCGCCACCTGGGTCACTGAGCGAACCACTCGTGTCACTGAGCGCGCCACCTGGGTCACTGAGCGAACCACCCTGGTCTCTGAGCGCGCCACCTGGGTCACTGAGCGAACCACTCGGGTCACTGAGCGCGCCACCTGGGTCACTGAGCGAACCACCCGGGTCACTGAGCGCGCCACCCGGATAATTTGAGCGCGCCACCCGGGTCACTGAGCGCGCCACCTGCGTCACTGAGCGAACCACCCGGGTCACTGAGCGCGCCACCTGGGTCACTGAGCGAACCACTCGTGTCACTGAGCGCGCCACCTGGGTCACTGAGCGAACCACCCGGGTCACTGAGCGCGCCACCTGGGTCACTGAGCGAACCACTCGGGTTACTGAGCGCGCCATCTGGGTCACTGAGCGAACCACTCGGGTCACTGAGCGCGCCACCTGGGTCACTGAGCGAACCACTCGGGTCACTGAGCGCGCCACCTGGGTCACTGAGCGAACCACCCGGGTCACTGAGAGCGCCACCTGGGTCACTGAGCGAACCACTCGGGTCACTGAGCGCGCCACCTGGGTCACTGAGCGAACCACACGGGTTACTGAGCGCGCACTCCCAGGTCACTGAGCGCGCCACCTGGGTCACTGAGCGCGCCACCTGGGTCACTGAGCGAACCACCCGGGTCACTGAGCGCGCCACCTGGGTCACTGAGCGAACCACTCGGGTCACTGAGCGCGCCACCTTGGTCACTGAGCGAACCACCCGGGTCACTGAGCGCGCCACCCGGGTCACGGAGCGAACCACCCGGGTCACTGAGCGCGCCACCTGGGTCACTGAGCGAACCACTCGGGTCACTGAGCGCGCCACCTGGGTCACTGAGCGAACCACTCGGGTCACTGAGCGAATTACCCGGGTCACTGAGCACACCACCCGGGTCACTGAGCGCGCCACCCGGGTCACTGAGTGCGCCACCCGGGTCACTGAGCGCGCCACCCGGGTCACTGAGCGCGCCACCCGGGTCACTGAGTGCGCCACCCGGGTCACTGAGCGCGCCACCTGGGTCACTGAGCGAACCACCCGGGTCACTGAGCGCGCCACCTGGGTCACTGAGCGAACCACTCGTGTCACTGAGCGCGCCACCTGGGTCACTGAGCGAACCACCCTGGTCTCTGAGCGCGCCACCTGGGTCACTGAGCGAACCACTCGGGTCACTGAGCACGCCACCTGGGTCACTGAGCGAACCACCCGGGTCACTGAGCGCGCCACCCGGATAATTTGAGCGCGCCACCCGGGTCACTGAGCGCGCCACCTGGGTCACTGAGCGAACCACCCGGGTCACTGAGCGCGCCACCTGGGTCACTGAGCGAACCACTCGTGTCACTGAGCGCGCCACCTGGGTCACTGAGCGAACCACCTGGGTCACTGAGCGAACCACCTAGGTCACTGAGCGAACCACCCGGGTCACTGAGCACGCCACCCGGGTTACTGAGCGCGCCACCTGGGTCACTGAGCACGCCACCTGGGTCACTGAGAGAACCACCCGGGTCACTGAGCGCGCCACCTGGGTCACTGAGCGAACCACCCGGGTCACTGAGCGCGCCACCTGTGTCACTGAGCGAACTACCGGGGTCACTGAGCGCGCCACCTGGGTCACTGAGCGAACCACCCGGGTCACTGAGCGCGCCACCTGGGTCACTGAGCGAAACACTCGGGTCACTAAGCGCACCACCTGGGTCACTGAGCGAACCACTCGGGTCACTGAGCGCGCCACCTGGGTCAAAGAGCGAACCACTCGGGTCACTGAGCGCGCCACCTGGGTCACTGAGCGAACCACCCGGGTCACTGAGCGCGCCACCTGGGTAACTGAGCGAACCACCTGGGTCACTGAGCGCGCCACCTGGGTCACTGAGCGAACCACCCGGGTCACTGAGCGCGCCACCTGGGTCACTGAGCGAACCACTCGGGTCACTGAGCGTGCCACCTGGGTCACTGAGCGAACCACCCGGGTCACTGAGCGTGCCACCTGGGTCACTGAGCGAACCACCCGGGTCACTGAGCGCGCCACCTGGGTCACTGAGCGAACCACTCGGGTCACTGAGCGCGCCACCTGGTCACTGAACGAACCACCCGGGTCACTGAGCGCGCCACCTGGGTCACTGAGCGAACCACTCGGGTCACTGAGCGCGCCACCTGGGTCACTGAGCGAACCACCCGGGTCACTGAGCGTGCCACCTGGGTCACTGAGCGAACCACTCGGGTCACTGAGCGCGCCACCTGGGTCACTGAGCGAACCACTCGGGTCACTGAGCGCGCCACCCGGATAATTTGAGCGCACCACCCGGGTCACTGAGCGCGCCACCTGGGTCACTGAGCGAACCACCCGGGTCACTGAGCGCGCCACCTGGGTCACTGAGCGAACCACTCGTGTCACTGAGCGCGCCACCTGGGTCACTGAGCGAACCACCCTGGTCTCTGAGCGCGCCACCTGGGTCACTGAGCCAACCACTCGGGTCACTGAGCGCGCCACCTGGGTCACTGAGCGAACCACCCGGGTCACTGAGCGCGCCACCCGGATAATTTGAGCGCGCCACCCGGGTCACTGAGCGCGCCACCTGGGTCACTGAGCGAACCACCCGGGTCACTGAGCGCGCCACGTGGGTCACTGAGTGCGCCACCTGGGTCACTGAGCGAACCACTCGGGTCACTGAGCGCGCCACCTGGGTCACTGAACGAACCACCCGGGTCACTGAGCGCGCCACCTGGGTCACTGAGCGAACCACTCGGGTCACTGAGCGCGCCACCTGGGTCACTGAGCGAACCACACGGGTTACTGAGCGCGCACTCCCGGGTCACTGAGCGCGCCACCTGGGTCACTGAGCGCGCCACCTGGGTCATTGAGCGAACCACCCGGGTCACTGAGCGCGCCACCTGGGTCACTGAGCGAACTACTCGGGTCACTGAGCACGCCACCTTGGTCACTGAGCGAACCACCCGGGTCACTGAGCGCGCCACCCGGGTCACTGAGCGAACCACCCGGGTCACTGAGCGTGCCACCTGGGTCACTGAGCGAACCACTCGGGTCACTGAGCGCGCCACCTGGGTCACTGAGCGAACCACTCGGGTCACTGAGCGAATTACCCGGGTCACTGAGCACACCACCCGGGTCACTGAGCGCGCCACCCGGGTCACTGAGTGCGCCACCCGGGTCACTGAGCGCGCCACCCGGGTCACTGAGCGCGCCACCCGGGTCACTGAGCGCGCCACCCGGGTCACTGAGCGCGCCACCCGGGTCACTGAGCGCGCCACCCGGGTCACTGAGCGCGCCATCCGGGTCACTGAGCGCGCCACCTGGGCCACTGAGCGCGCCACCCGGGTCACTGAGCGCGCCACCTGGGTCACTGAGCGCGCCACCCGGGTCACTGAGCGCGCCACCTGGTCACTGAGCGAACCACCCGGGTCACTGAGCGCGCCACCCGGGTCACTGAGCGAACCACTCGGGTCACTGAGCGCGCCACCTGGGTCACTAAGCGAACCACCCGGGTCACTGAGCGCGCCACCCGGGTCACTGAGCGAACCACTCGGGTCACTGAGCGCGCCACCTGGGTCACTGAGCGCGCCACCCGGGTCACTGAGCGCGCCACCCGGGTCACTGAGCGAACCACACGGGTCTCTGAGCGCGCCACCTGGGTCACTGAGCGCGCCACCCGGGTCACTGAGCGCACCACCTGGGTCACTGAGCGAACCACACGGGTCTCTGAGCGCGCCACCTGGGTCACTGAGCGAACCACCCGGGTCACTGAGCGCGCCACCTGGGTCACTGAGCGAACCACACGGGTCACTGAGCGCGCCACCTGGCTCACTGAGCGAACCACCCGGGTCACTGAGCGCGCCACCTGGGTCACTGAGCGAACCACCCGGGTCACTGAGCGCGCCACCTGGGTCACTGAGCGAACCACCCGGGTCACTGAGCGCGCCACCTGGGTCACTGAGCGAACCACCCGAGTCACTGAGCGCGCCACCTGGGTCACTGAGCGAACCACCCGGGTCACTGAGCGCGCCACCTGGGTCACTGAGCGAACCACTCGGGTCACTGAGCGCGCCACCTGGGTCACTGAGCGAACCACCCGGGTCACTGAGCGCGCCACCCGGGTCACTGAGCGAACCACTCGGGTCACTGAGCGCGCCACCTGGGTCACTGAGCGAACCACCCGGGTCACTGAGCGCGCCACCTGGGTCACTGAGCGAACCACTCGGGTCACTGAGCGCGCCACCTGGGTCACTGAGCGAACCACCCGGGTCACTGAGCGCGCCACCTGGGTCACTGAGCGAACCACTCGGGTCACTGAGCGCGCCACCTGGGTCACTGAGCGAACCACTCGGGTCACTGAGCGCGCCACCTGGGTCACTGAGCGAACCACTCGGGTCACTGAGCGCGCCACCTGGGTCACTGAGCGAACCACCCGGGTCACTGAGCGCGCCACCCGGGTCACTGAAAGCGCCACCTGGGTCACTGAGCGCGCCACCTGGGTCACAGAGCAAACCACCCGGGTCACTGAGCGCGCCACCTGGGTCACTGAGCGAACCACTCGGGTCACTGAGCGCGCCACCTGGGTCACTGAGCGAACCACCCGGGTCACTGAGCGCGCCACCTGGGTCACTGAGCGAACCACTCGGGTCACTGAGCGCGCCACCTGGGTCACTGAGCGAACCACTCGGGTCACTGAGCGCGCCACCTGGGTCACTGAGCGAACCACTCGGGTCACTGAGCGCGCCACCTGGGTCACTGAGCGAACCACTCGGGTCACTGAGCGCGCCACCTGGGTCACAGAGCGAACCATCCGGGTCACTGAACGCGCCACCTGGGTCACTGAGCGAACCACTCGGGTCACTGAGCGCGCCACCTGGGTCACTGAGCGAACCACCCGGGTCACTGAGCGCGCCACCTGGGTCACTGAGCGAACCACTCGGGTCACTGAGCGCGCCACCTGGGTCACTGAGCGAACCACCCGGGTCACTGAGCGAACCACCCGGGTCACTGAGCGCGCCACCCGGGTCACTGAGCGCGCCACCTGGGTCACTGAGCGCGCCACCTGGGTCACTGAGCGAACTACCCGGGTCACTGAGCGCGCCACCTGGGTCACTGAGCGAACCACCCGGGTCACTGAGCGCGCCACCTGGGTCACTGAGCGAACCACTCGGGTCACTAAGCACGCCACCTGGGTCACTGAGCGAACCACTCCTGTCACTGAGCGCGCCACCTGGGTCACTGAGCGAACCACTCGGGTCACTGAGCGCGCCACCTGGGTCACTGAGCGAACCACCCGGGTAACTGAGCGCGCCACCTGGGTCACTGAGCGAACTACCCGGGTCACTGAGCGCGCCACCTGGGTCACTGAGCGAACCCCCCGGGTCACTGAGCACGCCACCTGGGTCACTGAGCGAACCACTCGGGTCACTGAGCGCGCCACCTGGGTCACTGAGCGAACCACCTGGGTAACTGAGCGAACCACCCGGGTCACTGAGCGCGCCACCCGGGTTACTGAGCGCGCCACCTGGATCACTGAGCACGCCACCTGGGTCACTGAGAGAACCACCCGGGTCACTGAGCGCGCCACCTGGGTCACTGAGCGAACCACCCGGGTCACTGAGCGCGCCACCTGTGTCACTGAGCGAACTACCCGGGTCACTGAGCGCGCCACCTGGGTCACTGAGCGAACCACCCGGGTCACTGAGCGCGCCACCTGGGTCACTGAGCGAACCACTCGGGTCACTGAGCGCACCACCTGGGTCACTGAGCGAACCACTCGGGTCACTGAGCGCGCCACCTGGGTCACTGAGCGAACCACTCGGGTCACTGAGCGCGCCACCTGGGTCACTGAGCGAACCACCCGGGTCACTGAGCGCGCCACCTGGGTAACTGAGCGAACCACCTGGGTCACTGAGCGCGCCACCTGGGTCACTGAGCGAACCACCCGGGTCACTGAGCGCGCCACCTGGGTCACTGAGCGAACCACTCGGGTCACTGAGCGTGCCACCTGGGTCACTGAGCGAACCACCCGGGTCACTGAGCGCGCCACCTGGGTCACTGAGCGAACCACCCGGGTCACTGAGCGCGCCACCTGGGTCACTGAGCGAACCACTCGGGTCACTGAGCGCGCCACCTGGGTCACTGAGCGAACCACCCGGGTCACTGAGCGCGCCACCTGGGTCACTGAGCGAACCACTCGGGTCACTGAGTGCGCCACCTGGGTCACTGAGCGAACCACCCGGGTCACTGAGCGCGCCACCTGGGTCACTGAGCGAACCACTCGGGTCACTGAGCGCGCCACCTGGGTCACTGAGCGAACCACCCGGGTCACTGAGCGCGCCACCCGGATAATTTGAGCGCACCACCCGGGTCACTGAGCGCGCCACCTGGGTCACTGAGCGAACCACCCGGGTCACTGAGCGCGCCACCTGGGTCACTGAGCGAACCACTCGTGTCACTGAGCGCGCCACCTGGGTCACTGAGCGAACCACCCTGGTCTCTGAGCGCGCCACCTGGGTCACTGAGCGAACCACTCGGGTCACTGAGCGCGCCACCTGGGTCACTGAGCGAACCACCCGGGTCACTGAGCGCGCCACCCGGATAATTTGAGCGCGCCACCCGGGTCACTGAGCGCGCCACCTGCGTCACTGAGCGAACCACCCGGGTCACTGAGCGCGCCACCTGGGTCACTGAGCGAACCACTCGTGTCACTGAGCGCGCCACCTGGGTCACTGAGCGAACCACCCGGGTCACTGAGCGCGCCACCTGGGTCACTGAGCGAACCACTCGGGTTACTGAGCGCGCCATCTGGGTCACTGAGCGAACCACTCGGGTCACTGAGCGCGCCACCTGGGTCACTGAGCGAACCACTCGGGTCACTGAGCGCGCCACCTGGGTCACTGAGCGAACCACCCGGGTCACTGAGAGCGCCACCTGGGTCACTGAGCGAACCACTCGGGTCACTGAGCGCGCCACCTGGGTCACTGAGCGAACCACACGGGTTACTGAGCGCGCACTCCCAGGTCACTGAGCGCGCCACCTGGGTCACTGAGCGCGCCACCTGGGTCACTGAGCGAACCACCCGGGTCACTGAGCGCGCCACCTGGGTCACTGAGCGAACCACTCGGGTCACTGAGCGCGCCACCTTGGTCACTGAGCGAACCACCCGGGTCACTGAGCGCGCCACCCGGGTCACGGAGCGAACCACCCGGGTCACTGAGCGCGCCACCTGGGTCACTGAGCGAACCACTCGGGTCACTGAGCGCGCCACCTGGGTCACTGAGCGAACCACTCGGGTCACTGAGCGAATAACCCGGGTCACTGAGCACACCACCCGGGTCACTGAGCGCGCCACCCGGGTCACTGAGCGCGCCACCCGGGTCACTGAGCGCGCCACCCGGGTCACTGAGCGCGCCACCCGGGTCACTGAGTGCGCCACCCGGGTCACTGAGCGCGCCACCTGGGTCACTGAGCGAACCACCCGGGTCACTGAGCGCGCCACCTGGGTCACTGAGCGAACCACTCGTGTCACTGAGCGCGCCACCTGGGTCACTGAGCGAACCACCCTGGTCTCTGAGCGCGCCACCTGGGTCACTGAGCGAACCACTCGGGTCACTGAGCACGCCACCTGGGTCACTGAGCGAACCACCCGGGTCACTGAGCGCGCCACCCGGATAATTTGAGCGCGCCACCCGGGTCACTGAGCGCGCCACCTGGGTCACTGAGCGAACCACCCGGGTCACTGAGCGCGCCACCTGGGTCACTGAGCGAACCACTCGTGTCACTGAGCGCGCCACCTGGGTCACTGAGCGAACCACCTGGGTCACTGAGCGAACCACCTAGGTCACTGAGCGAACCACCCGGGTCACTGAGCACGCCACCCGGGTTACTGAGCGCGCCACCTGGGTCACTGAGCACGCCACCTGGGTCACTGAGAGAACCACCCGGGTCACTGAGCGCGCCACCTGGGTCACTGAGCGAACCACCCGGGTCACTGAGCGCGCCACCTGGGTCACTGAGCGAACCACCCGGGTCACTGAGCGCGCCACCTGTGTCACTGAGCGAACTACCGGGGTCACTGAGCGCGCCACCTGGGTCACTGAGCGAACCACCCGGGTCACTGAGCGCGCCACCTGGGTCACTGAGCGAACCACTCGGGTCACTAAGCGCACCACCTGGGTCACTGAGCGAACCACTCGGGTCACTGAGCGCGCCACCTGGGTCAAAGAGCGAACCACTCGGGTCACTGAGCGCGCCACCTGGGTCACTGAGCGAACCACCCGGGTCACTGAGCGCGCCACCTGGGTAACTGAGCGAACCACCTGGGTCACTGAGCGCGCCACCTGGGTCACTGAGCGAACCACCCGGGTCACTAAGCGCGCCACCTGGGTCACTGAGCGAACCACTCGGGTCACTGAGCGTGCCACCTGGGTCACTGAGCGAACCACCCGGGTCACTGAGCGCGCCACCTGGGTCACTGAGCGAACCACCCGGGTCACTGAGCGCGCCACCTGGGTCACTGAGCGAACCACTCGGGTCACTGAGCGCGCCACCTGGTCACTGAACGAACCACCCGGGTCACTGAGCGCGCCACCTGGGTCACTGAGCGAACCACTCGGGTCACTGAGCGCGCCACCTGGGTCACTGAGCGAACCACCCGGGTCACTGAGCGTGCCACCTGGGTCACTGAGCGAACCACTCGGGTCACTGAGCGCGCCACCTGGGTCACTGAGCGAACCACTCGGGTCACTGAGCGCGCCACCCGGATAATTTGAGCGCACCACCCGGGTCACTGAGCGCGCCACCTGGGTCACTGAGCGAACCACCCGGGTCACTGAGCGCGCCACCTGGGTCACTGAGCGAACCACTCGTGTCACTGAGCGCGCCACCTGGGTCACTGAGCGAACCACCCTGGTCTCTGAGCGCGCCACCTGGGTCACTGAGCCAACCACTCGGGTCACTGAGCGCGCCACCTGGGTCACTGAGCGAACCACCCGGGTCACTGAGCGCGCCACCCGGATAATTTGAGCGCGCCACCCGGGTCACTGAGCGCGCCACCTGGGTCACTGAGCGAACCACCCGGGTCACTGAGCGCGCCACCTGGGTCACTGAGTGCGCCACCTGGGTCACTGAGCGAACCACTCGGGTCACTGAGCGCGCCACCTGGGTCACTGAACGAACCACCCGGGTCACTGAGCGCGCCACCTGGGTCACTGAGCGAACCACTCGGGTCACTGAGCGCGCCACCTGGGTCACTGAGCGAACCACACGGGTTACTGAGCGCGCACTCCCGGGTCACTGAGCGCGCCACCTGGGTCACTGAGCGCGCCACCTGGGTCATTGAGCGAACCACCCGGGTCACTGAGCGCGCCACCTGGGTCACTGAGCGAACTACTCGGGTCACTGAGCACGCCACCTTGGTCACTGAGCGAACCACCCGGGTCACTGAGCGCGCCACCCGGGTCACTGAGCGAACCACCCGGGTCACTGAGCGCGCCACCTGGGTCACTGAGCGAACCACTCGGGTCACTGAGCGCGCCACCTGGGTCACTGAGCGAACCACTCGGGTCACTGAGCGAATTACCCGGGTCACTGAGCACACCACCCGGGTCACTGAGCGCGCCACCCGGGTCACTGAGTGCGCCACCCGGGTCACTGAGCGCGCCACCCGGGTCACTGAGCGCGCCACCCGGGTCACTGAGCGCGCCACCCGGGTCACTGAGCGCGCCACCCGGGTCACTGAGCGCGCCACCCGGGTCACTGAGCGCGCCATCCGGGTCACTGAGCGCGCCACCTGGGCCACTGAGCGCGCCACCCGGGTCACTGAGCGCGCCACCTGGGTCACTGAGCGCGCCACCCGGGTCACTGAGCGCGCCACCCGGGTCACTGAGCGCGCCACCCGGGTCACTGAGCGCGCCACCCGGGTCACTGAGCGCGCCACCCGGGTCACTGTGCGCGCCACCTTGGTCACTGAGCGTGCCACCCGGGTCACTGAGCGCGCCACCTGGGTCACTGAGCGAACCACTCGGGTTAGTGAGGCGGGATGATAAGCGCGGCGCTCGCTGGTGCTTCTAGCGCGGTGTCGCCTCTGGACTGGCACGCAGTCTTCTTGTAGTGCACATGAGCGGTGACCTTAACATTAGGTACATGGCGGAGGAATGTATATAAAGGTGTAATTCGAGTCCCGCAAGTGCTTCAAGAATCTGGTGTAGGTACCGGTTGTTTCATGCATGAAACCTTTTTAACCATTGTAACTCTACTGGAAAATAAAATTTAAGAACTTAATCGGTGAATAAAACAACTTATCGGCTCACGGCGAACTTTTAAATGTTTTTCGTGAACAGACCCCATTCGGATATCTTGGACGGGTGCCCTAAGGTGTTCTCTTCATCCAGATGTCAACTGGTAGTTTGATGGCATCTGGACTATTGGCGTCAGTTGTACCATCTGCCAATGTTAGAATGGTATGTACCATTCTTTGCCTCAACCAGAAACAACTTATCCATTCTGTTTAAGCCACCGTGCCTGCAGCCAGAATAAAGCTTTGTTAGATTATGAGATATCCTTGTCCATTTTGCATCCATGCATAAAATACACGACGGCTGATGTTAAAACACTACGGTCATTCCTTGTGGGATCTCTTGCATGCCATATCTCGGGACGGTTGCCTGTACCCGGGGCAACGAACATGCAAGGGCACTGATTCCACAGCCTTTCTGGGTGTTCTCGATCTCTGCCTTCTGTGACTTTTCCTTTGCCGTTCCATTCTTGTCTGCTGATTCTTCAGCCCCTTTCCTTCTCCTGCTTTCTGTTTCCTTGCCTTGCGTTCTTGTTCCTTCTTCTATTGTCATTCCGGTAAAATTTGTCCTTTGATAAAATTTGGTCCATTTCTGAAATTTCCATTTTATGTGCATCCGAAAAAATATCACAAGTCTTTTTGTAAAATATCCAATATTTTCGTTTGGCCATAAAATTTCCTTTAGCATTGCTGGTCCTGAATAAAATTTCTCTGTAGTCACACCGTAAAAACTTCTCCTTTTCCTCTTGCTCCTCTTGGTTGTCACGTCCTTGTTCGTGTTTGGATGTAAGCTTGTCTGCTGAATGACATCACTGCCTTTTAACCAGATGGTATCCATTAAAAGGTTTTGTATGGTCGAAAACGAAACGACCATATTGCATTTCAGCTTGCTTTTTTGATTTCTTGGAAATCGATGTTTATTCCAAGTGTCTCGGAGTTGGCGCGCAGCAGGGGTCTCAGCTCGTTGATATGCTTACTACTGGACTCTACGGCGCGCACCGCGAAGGGAGAGACGTCGTCGCCGCCGGCAGCGCTCCACCGAACAAATGAATGCTCGTCGCGGTCGTCCATGCAGCGCCGGTAGCCGCGGACGTAATTACCGCTCGGCTGCGTAATTAATGGAAGGTGCCTGAAGACCAGCAGGGGTGGGCATCAAACCCCTACCCCCCTTCCCTTCACCCAACAAAAATTTCCCCCTCCGAATCCCGCGCCGGACGATAAATGACGTCACATCCGTCTGCGCCTCTCCCGGCCCCAACCGCAACTGCAACCGCCTTTTGTTTGTTTCATTTTTTCTTTTTTTTTTTTTACGTGCTGGAGTTCGGACCCGAAATTCCAAGGAGAAACCATCCCAGTTATACCGAGCGAGTCAGAATTCAACCGACAAAACTTCGGTGGCAGGTTCACCACAACAATATTAGTTAACAAACTAATACTGTCTAAAGTAGCTACTTCTCAATGCTGGTATACGTCTTTTGAAGTTGGGGCTGAACAACATATTTAAATGTAAATAATAGAGAAAGTATTATAGATGGAACCCTCGGCGTCTGGATTATGTTTGATTGAATGAAGTCCTACAACCACAACAAAACTTGGCGCTGTCGTGAAATTATTTCATTGAAATATATTGCCCACTTATTTTTTTTTGTGTGTGATTTAATACCACACCCAATCACTTCAATGATAATAATTTTTCGACATCAACAAAATTCGCGGTTTTTGTAGAAATTCAATCAATTAAAAATAATCCAGATGCTCCGTGTTTATCTTAAATACTTTCTCTATTATTTACAATAAAATTGTTGCTCACTCCTTCAAAGACGTTCACAATTGTAACAAATATGGGAACAGAACTCCTGCCAAGAGTTCCGGTTGCCTGACTCTCTTCTTCATTCGTTAATCTCCTCTTCCTCAACATCGAGCGCCCTACTCCTGGGCATCACATCCCTTTTTTTTCCGTTGCGCTCTGATAACTCGCCCTTCTGGTTTTAAACTAAGTCTCACTTCATAAAATAGTCACATCGCTAGGAACTGGAAAAATTCTCGCACTGTTAGAAAGTAGTGGAGCATCGATTATCCAAACTAAATAATAGATAACTGGGGATGTTCTGATAAACGATATTTCGGATAGCTAGAGACCGGAAAAATTCGCGGATTCATTTCACGAAATGTTATTATCAAAAAAAACTGTACCTTTATATTGCTTCTCTGATTGGCTCACAGTTTATCTAAAGGACTTTGAGCCAATGAAAAACCTTCAACCAAAAAAGTATCGAATCGCAAGCGTCCCAGTTGACAGGTGTCACAAGTCAATATCCAATGAGCAGGTGGCATTTGCCTGAGTGTGTAGGGGATTGTGGAGTCTATCCTAGAGGTCATCATCCAAAGCGCGAATTTTTCCAGTCTCTACGGATAGCCAATCATTTTCGGGGGGGGGGGGGGGGACTTTCTAGGTTTACATGAGCACAGTGAAACAAATAAACAGTGATAATAAACACAAACATGTGTGTATTTTGTACTACGATGCAACGTTGGTCACGTGGGCCACTCTTGCATGGAGGGGAGGGGAAGATTGCGCTAACAATGCTTGCGGCCACGTGTGAAAATCCTGCAGTGCATGGCGCGCGAATTTGAATTATTTTTGAACTCTGGAACGCATTTTGTTAACCGGTCGTTCGGTAGACCGAGGTTCGGATAAATTTATAGAGACCGGAAAAATTCGCAAATTCCTTTCGAGACAGGCTGGAATCCAAACTCGTTTAGCTTAATGCTGCGTCAGTGATTGGACCGCAATTTACCTGAAGGACTTTGAGCCAATGGCAAACACTAAACAAAAGAAGTATCGAATCATAAGAATCGCAGTAAACAGGTTTCCCGAGTCGGTAGTCAATGACCAGGTGATAGTTGCCCGAGTACATAGAGAATCGTGGAGTCCATCCTGGTGGTCATTGAAACCGCGAATTTTTACAGTCCCTATAAATTTACGAACTTTTTAACGAAGAAATTACCTGAAATGAAAGGAGAGTATAGACCGGAAAAATACGCGGTTTCGATGGCCTTCAGGATAGACTGCACATTCCCCTGTACACTCGGGCATATAACGCAAGTTCATTGGCTGCTGACTTTTAAGTCATCTCAGTTGGTTTGTGTGTGATTCGATCCTTCTTCGGTTGAGGGTTTATAATTGGTTGAGATGCGTCCAGATTAACAATAAGCCCATAGCAAAATCATCTTAGAGGTATATGTATTTGAATTCTAGCCTATGCCTAATGAATCCGCGAATTTTTCCTGTCTCTAACGGAGAGTTCTTCGTAATTCCTGGTTCCGTGCTCCGCTGCAAACAGGGTAAACAGGCAAGTGTGAGGGAGAAGGGTGTTATTACTGTTGACTTAACCATTTGTTGAATATTTGTGTGGTACTGCAAGATTATTCTTGTGGATTTGTGCTCAATGCAAGTTTATTCATTACTCGTTATTTTACGAAGATAACAGTTAAATTAATGCAGATCCCTTGATACTATCCAACCACCTTTCTCCGTAAAATAAAGGTTTAAATTTTTAACATTGCGTGTTCAATCACCTCCAGGATAGACTCCACAGTCCTCTATATACTTACGCAGATACCACATGCTCATTGTCTGCTCTTACATGTGAGAACGTATCAACTGGGTATCTAGCTAGCTTTATATATATACATACATATATCGATCTTTGTATTATTTTTTATTTCAAATTTTTAAATCATAATTTAAAACAAAAGCTTTATTTTTTGCAAAGATTTTATTGCAATGCATGTGAATATAGTAAAGTAATTTAATGAAGTGGTTTGGAGTTTAAAGCGAATAACGAGAGGATGGTGTTACACTGTACATTACTCTACAAATTTTCATGTAATGCCATCTGTAACTCAGAACTAAATGTACCTAGTCATGATTGGGAAACTTTAAAGAAGAGCAAAATGAAACCAATTTTTCAATTATGCTCTGTTATCGATCAACCTCCGTATACGTCTGGCTAGAAGGAACTTACATCAATTTCTTACAAATGCCGTAATCAAACCTACCAGCCACATAAAGCTGTGGCTCTACTAAAGCTTTGGACTCAGGCTATTATAACTCTAGGTAAATGATTTAAAATATCATTTTTCGAGTGAAGTACCATGTTATTATTGAATATAAAACGAACCGTTAAGACTTAATGTGCAACAAAACTAAAATAGCAAAAAAATTTTGACTTACAATCGTTGGGCTCTGAGGATATGCTGGGTTCCCAACACACATTAATTTTCTTGCAAATAATTAACATTAGCTGATTTTTTACAATGTAGGGTATAAGTATAGTATATGACAAGATGTTTGTGGCATGTTTCAAGCCGTGACTGAATTCGCCTGAAGTACACAACTATATGTACATTTTTCCCATAAGTGACATCACTAGGACAGTCCGAAAGGGAAGTAATTGAAGTAGACAAGTATGCAAGTAAACGAATATGAGTATACTTTTCGCGTACTTCGAGTTAAATAAATATTGACAGTTGAAAAATGTTTTGTAAAGTTTAATATAAAATTTAAGTAATTTAAATACTTGTACAATCATTTTCACTTTATATTTTACCGGTACTAATATATTCGACTAAAAAAATATTTAAACTTGTTTTAAGGAAGTTTAAACAAATACAAACACACACACATATTTACAAACCAAAGATGTAATCATCAAGTAAATTGCCGTAGATTCGTGTGAAAATAATGATGAGTTAGAAATTATTAATTTCAGCTAAACATTGTTTCTCCAATAAAATTAAATTTGCTGACTCTAATAATAACTTAAACAACCTCCTGTTCAGCTGGCTTACACTATCTGAAGAGACTAAACATTTAACCCGTCCGGATTCGTAGAACACGTCACAAGGGCAGGCGAAGTATGTCAGTACGTAGGTACACAACTGCGCAATGGAATTCGAACACGGCCTAAGGTGATGACGCGAAGAATAATTCAAATAGATTCTACATGTAGAAATTATGTAAATACAGAGAAAAAAAATATGAACGTGGATTTTAAATGTGAAATTATTTTCGGCGCGATGAGATTAAATTTTCAAGGCCGACATTTAATGCAATATGAAACATTGTTCTGAAAAGTTTGTGAAGCGAAATGACAGAGAATAGGTACTTGGCCAAAGAGATATAAAGAGAACACTGTGCTATACTTATACGTTGCTGGGCTTTTTTCGTTCTCCTCTTTGTTTGACATTCGTCCCTAGCCAAAAAGAAAAAAAAACATAGAACTAAGAGAGATAGATGAACAAAATAATAAGACCGAGTGTATGCGCATGCGCTTGTTTCATAAAATAGATATAGGTATCAAATACAGTCAGCTGTGTGTGCCTTGAATTTTATATTTGCAACAAGCGCACCTGCATTCCTCCTTGTTCAACCAGCAGCGTAGAGAGCGCGGTTGAGACAGTCTCTGCATTTCCTGCATAGATCGCGCTACCTGTTTTGAATTCCATATTTCGTTCAGAGATTTGGCGTGTTCCAAATGTCAGAATTGTTTGAAGAAACAGTAACACGCACAGTTTCTCTTTGTGAATTGTGTTTATCAGAGGGTAATATTTATTGATCAATAATCAGTAAACATTTATTTTGGGGTGATGATATTGTAAATTCATGTTTATTTAGAAAATGTTCTTATTCCTCTCTCTATCTCTCTCCATTTGTCGTTTTACCCCTTACGATATACTCACGAGTCGAGGTTTAAATTGCCAAAGAAGTTACACTTTATCACGCGTACTGAGTTACACGCGCTCTTTCCTTTTTACGTTACGAACTATGTTTCTCACTAACTTTTCGTGGATTTCAGTCAATATTTCCGTTCACTCACGTGTAATCACTAGGACCTGCAAATTTCGCGGTTTCGATGGCCTTCAGGATAGACTGCACATACCCCTGTACACTCGGGCAAATAACTCAAGTTCATTGGCTGCCGACTTGTAAGTCGTCTCAGCTGGTTTGTTTGTGATTCGATCTTTCTTTGGTTGAGGGTTTGTAACTGGTTGAGATTCGTCCAGATGAACAGTAAGCCAATAGCAAAATTATCTAAGAGGTATATGTGTTATGAATTCTAGCCTATCACCGAATGAATCGGCGTATTTTGCAGGTCTGTAGTAATTGTTTGCAAAGCGTCGAGGAGCTTCACACGTGAGTTGATGTAAAGCCAGCCGGTGAGTTTAGAGAGTATAGATTCGCCGAATTAACGCAGCGAGACTTGGGATGTTGAAGCATCTCCCAGTGCGCCCTCGCGGGCAGAGTGTAAATGCCCGGGTCGTAGGTCCCACGGGCCAGACAATGGAAGCTACCTGACAGAGACAAATTCCACCCCCCCTTAACAACCCCCACCTGCCGGGCTCAGCGATTATAAGACGTGGAAGCTGTAGCAGGCGGGATGGGGTAGGGAGAGAGAGGATGAAAACAGACAAATGTGTGGGCGCGCGGGGGTATCTTGATACAGACGTTTTCGGTCGCAGGGATACCAACCCGCTGACATTGTAGCCCTCCTCCCGGCCCGCCCTGTCGGCGTGGACGACAGCAGTTCCCCCAGGTGGCCAGACTGGCTGGGAGGAAGGACAGCGCAGGTGGTGGCGAGATGCCATAAATAATTCAGAACCATAATGCGTTCCTCGCCAGGCCATAGCGGCAAGCTCGCCGTAATCAAACCACGGAGGAGAGATGTTAGGGAGACGGTGCGTACCATCTTTGCCATGTTAATAATTGAAGTACGCGTTCCCGTCTCTCTTTAACGCATCTTGATAGAAAACTTATATTTTGTTATAATGAAGTTGATTCCTTACTTTTCCTTCTATATTCGTGAGAAATAAAAGATTCTAAGGAAAATATTTTAAAAAAAAATTTGAAAAATACTACACTAGGCCCATGAATGTTTCGCGAAAAGATTCCACGACTAGCTGAAAGTTGAAACACTCTAGCATCGTCTGTCTTTGGGTGAATTTCTTCCAGGTTCATGACAATTGTTACAACATCAGTCACAGCAATTCAGTGCGGAAAACAAGGCAACGACTTCGCTCGCAGACGGCCGCCAATATCAAGGAAGGAACCGCTGGTGCGGGTATACCTTGTTGCAGTCTAATAGGCGTTCTGATGTATTCGCGAAAAATTCCTGCCCCTACTAACCTATGAAGTTGATTAGGCTGATTTTTTTCTTTCATACCTATCCTGCCCACATTACCTAAGACATTGTACTTTTAACATGTAATTATATAAATTCTGGAAACTTATAGTTTGTTAAACGACCATTTAAAGGGTAGGATGTTTCAACGCAATAGTTAATATTTTTAATTAATTGTTAATTAATTTATGTTTGATACGGTTTCGAGGTACTTTCTGGGATTCGAATTTGAGATTCCGATTCTAGAAAATTGGGATTTGACCAATCACTAGTTGTTTAACATTACATAGTACATGAGGGTTGTTTTTTAAGATTCCTTCAATAGCGTGATCCTTTCAAGCTATTAAACGAACCTCTGGCATTATCCTTTATACAATTACGTTTCGTTTAGCTAGTCAACTGCTACCCAGAGTGAATAAAACTTTATTCATGCATTTACTAAACACAATCCAGTGATATATTACGACGTGAAACTAACTTTTTGCTGTAAACACTGGTGATTATATTAACGATTTTTAAACTATCCACGAAATTTTTAGTAGTATTCCATCTGAAACAAACTTAAACAAAATTTAAACAGTAATTTGTTATATTTCACTAATACGTTCCAGTAGTCTAAGCAATCTAAATAATTGGTCTTTTTTTGTCTGTTTGCCATATAGTTTAACTTGTAACTCCATTATTATAGTAGATATTCAGATAGAACTTTGTAACTAATTATCTGAAATAAGTAACAGTTTTTTTTAGGTGTTGGCGTTATTATATTTAGTCATTAAATACAATGTTATTTTAGCCATTAAACTGTTAGTCCAAATTAAATTACCTTTCGATACACTTAATTCAAAGTGTTTTAAATATTTCTATGGAAAATAAGCTTCCTTCATTATTTATTAGTAGGAGCAGTCATTTTTCGAGGGAAAAAAAATCTGACCGCCTGTTAAACTGCAGTAAGTTATACATGCGCCACCGGTTACTTCCATGCGATTGGCAACCGTTTACAAGAGAAGCGAACTCCTTATTTGCCCGAGCCACTCATGACGCGTTTGCTTCTGCACTGATTTACTGTGATTGATGTCCGTAAAAGTAGGCCTGTACCTGAAAGATACTCAGACAATCACGAAACACAGGCAATTCTACGGTGTTTTAACTCTCAGCTAGTCCCAAAATCTTTTCACAAAAAATTCATGTCCCTATTTATTAGATTTATTGTGTAAAAAATCAATAAAATTCATATATATAGAATTAAGTAATCTTTTGTGTATTTGTTTGTAGAAGTAGAATAGTAGTTACGCTTAAATATTGAAGAAAAATTTCTTTCTTTATTACTTTTTCAATACTCATGACAAGAAACCGGAAAAATTCACGGATTCATTTCGTTTTACGGTAGAATCCAAACACACGTACATTCACATTGATTCTGTGATTGGCTCACAGCTTACCTGAATGATTCTGAGCCAATGGAAATCATTCAACCAAAGAAGTATGCTATCTCAAGCATCTCAGTTCACAGGTCTCTAAAGTCAGTATCCAATGAACAAGTGGCATTTGCCCGAGTATGTAGAGGATTGTGGAGTCTATCCTGGAGGTCATTGAAACCGCCAATTTTTCCAATCACTTCTCATGAAAGATTTAAAATGTTTTAATTTTGCATACATTTAGGTAGGGACTGGAAAAATTCGCGGTTTCGATGACCTTCAGGATAGACTACACAGTCCTCAGTATACTCGGGAAAATAACTCCTGTTCATTGGCCGCTGACTTGTGAGTCGTCTCAACTAGTTTGTTTGTGATACGATACTTCTTTGGTTGAGCATTTCACCATTGGCCCAGAGTCGTCCAGATGAACAGTGAACCAATAACAAAAGCAGCTTTAAGGTATATGTATTTGAATTTTAGCGTATCGCGAAATTAATCCGCGAATTTTTCCGGTCTCTACATTTAGGGGTGTAAATAGCTTACATTGTATTAGTGTCGGTTAATTTTCAGTTACATACTATACAGAGTGAGTCCGAATTTCACCGACAAACGTTGCCTGCAGATCCAGCTCAACGAAAGTTGAAAACCTCGTTAAAACTTAATGTATAAAGTGCTTTGAAGTTGAAGTTGAATGACATTTATTTTTTTAAATCAAAGAGCGAGTATTTAAGATGAAACACTGGACGTCTGGTTTGTTTAATTGAATTAATTCTACAACCACTGCGTGTTTTGTCGCTTTCGCAAAATTATTTCATTAAGGGGGAGTGTGACGTCACAATAATACTGTATGTTAAAAATAAAGGCGTTGCCCCAATTATTCAAATTAAATATTTTTTGACCGACAAATATTGCTGTGGTTGTAGAACATCATGCAATTAAACAAAATCGAGACGCTGAGTGATCTATTTAAATGCTTTCTCTTTTATTTACAATAAAAATGTTGTTCCTATCATCATATGTGTATGCCAGTCTTGGAAAGCACTTTGTAACATAGTTCGTGTGTATACATATATATGTGTGTGTTGGTGTGTGTTTAACTTTTTTTTTGACAAACCTTCGGCTGAAGTTTGTCGGTCGAATTCAGTCTCAGCCTGTATAGCTGACTGTTTGAAAACACTTTGTAGCGAATCTGAAAATTTTTATCTAGTTTCAAATAATTATATTTAAAGTTATTTACTGCTAACATTTTTTTTCATTATAGTAACTATTTCATAGGCTCATTAACTCCTTAAATTAAAAAAATACATAACGTAGCTTATAAAACTAGCCAGAAAATAATCTGAGGTTACCGTTCCAGCCTTGTAAAATCCTGCATTCCTTGAAGTAGGTATAATGTAATCTTTCTACCGCTAACTGGTAGTTCACTGGCCCACTTTTGTAGAGGGGAGTGACAGAACTATTGTGAACCTATCATGATATCAATGCCAACATATATATATATATATTTGCAGTCTATCTGGTAACCAAAATAATTAACGAATAATTCGTGTTTGTGATTATAAACAGAGTCGTGTTTAACGAAAATATTTCTATACTAGCTGTGTATTAAAAACATTGTAGCATCGCCTGTGATTCTTTTGAGTTTCTTGTAGGTACATATCAACTGTTAGCACACGAATTACGGCCATCCATAGTGGTATAAAACACATCCTTAATGGCCAAAAAGACAATGCCTCCTCTTGCAGGCGGCTGCCAATTACAAGGGAGAAACCGCTGTCACGAGCACACCTTATTGCAATCTAATGGGTTATGTTATTTTTCCTGAAACTGCTGTCCCTAATAATTAGGGACCGGAAAAATTCGCGGGTTCAATGACCTGTAGGATAAACTCCATAGTTCTACCTACACTCAGTCAAATGTCACCCACTCATTGGCTGCTGTCTTGTGAGACGTTCCAGCGTAGCAGCCTGTGATTCGATAAAGATTTGGTTGGGTGTTTCTCATTGGCTCAGAGTCATCCAGGTGAGTTGTGAACCAATATCAGAGGCAGCACTGAGGTATAACGATTTGCATTTTAGCATTACGCGAAATGAATTCGCGAATTTTTCCGGTCTCTACTAATAATAAGTCTTTGTGTACTTGCAGATATAATTTTATTCATTCAAACAAATAAAACAAGTTAATTCTGCACGAGGCCTCAATCATCCATTAAAAGTTAATAAATGAAAGTTCTTTTTCATTGTTTTAGTTTCATAAAAAGGTTGGCGCAATAATTAAAAAGGAAAATTTAAAAATACAAACTGAACCTACCGGATAGAAAGAGTTTATTTCTGAAAAAATTTTTGATCAAACTACTAAATAATGATTACTGTGATAAAAGTAGTATGCTATGGTAAACATCGTATCGTTGAAAGTGTTTATTTGTAGAACTTTTTAAGCGTAGATGTACCGTATAGTCTAATTTTATACCGTACTTAATTTTTACAGTTCAACCTGCACAGTTTAGTTATTAATGCAAAAAAATTAATATTTTTACCCAGAAGTTGTCACTAGCATGGTCATTTATTTAATTTAAGTTTGTTTTGGATCTATTTCAAATTAATTATATTTTTGCTATGAAAAGAGAACACATAAAATCACGAATAATAGTAGTAACGTAATGGTACATAAATACAATTTTTTTTATCTGAATACTATTAATGTTTTATCGTAATTGGAATTTCGGGACAATTAATACCTTTGAAACATTTAATGTTGCTCATGGTCATAGATAGAGACCTGAAAAATTCGCGGGTTCATTTCGTGTTATGCTAAAATTCAAATAATTATACCTTAGTGCTGCTTCTGTCATTGGTACACTGTTAATCTGGAGGACTAAGGACCAATTAGAGACCCTCACTCATAGAAGTGTCGAATCACAGGCCACCCAGTCGAGACGACTCACAAGTCAGCAGCCAATGAACAGTTTGCATTTGCCCGAGTGTGTAGAGTACATTGGAGTCTATCCTGGAGGTCATCGAACCCGCGAATTTTTCCGGTCTCTAGTCATAGATCCAGGGTTATTTCGTTGGATTCATTGGGAAACAAAGTAGACTTGAAGCATTTCACGTTGATGATTGGCCCACAGAGCTCTCGACACGCCCATGTCGGTTCTGGGCCAGTCACAAACAATGAGAAGTGGCTTCCCGAACACGTGTAAGGCTGGGTTCACAATTAAAAACCACAAGCGAGCGCACAGCAGGCCATGCGCACGAACTGTGCGTGATAGGGGCACAATTTAAATCCCTACTGTTCATTTCAACCAATGAATTTTCACGATGTATCCGACATCTGTTGGCAGTTTCAGTAAGTAACTATCTGAACTTTCAAATAACTATCCCGTGAATTCTAACCAGAAATATGCGAGCACAGTTTTTCAACATATAAATAAATAAGGGTTCCCTATATCTTTTTTTTTAAACCATTCTAACAACGACGCAATTTTTTTTCCACAATTTTTGCTAGTATCTTAATTTTTAAAGCAGGATTTACACCTGAGCACTGTAAAATCTCGAATATTTCTTGTCACAATATGAATGATAAATATAAACAGTTCTCTAGACCCGCCAAAATGGCTTATTACTAGGGGCATGCAATTTTAGCGAAAATATTTCAAGGTTAGCTAAATGTTTATACACTGTAGCATTGTCTGCGTCTCGTGATTGGGTGAGTTTCTTTAAGGTACGTGTCTACTGTCAGCACACTATTCACAGTAATACAGTACGGTAGCATATGCGTCCTGAGTGACTCGGTCAAATAAGGCCATGGCTTTTCCTTGAAGTCGGCCGCCAATCACAAGGAAGAAACCGCTGACACGTGAACATCATATTGCAGTCCAGTGAGCGTTCAGATCTTTTTACCAAAAATACCTGCCCCTACTTATTACTCTAGTCCCATTGGTAGGGAATGGAAAAATTCGCGTTTTGAATGACCTCTAGGATGGACTCCACGATCCTCTATGTACGCGGGAATATTACACCATCTCATTGGCTACTGACTCGTGACACCTGCTAACTGGGATGCTTATGATTCGATACTTCTTACGTTGAGGGTCATTCATTAGCTCACATTCTTTCAGGCAAACTGTGTTCCAATCACTGAAGTGACAATAAGTTGCACGCATTTGGATTCTAGCCTATCGTGAAATGAACCCGCGAATTTTTCCTGTCTCTACCCATTGGTAGGGGCATGCAGATTTCGCGAAAAGATTTCGAAACTAGATAAAAGTTAAAACACTATAGCATCGTCTGTGTTTTTTGATTGGGTGAGTTTCTTCCAGGGACAAATCGATTGTAACAACAAAAATCACAGTGATTCAGTGTGGAAGTAAACGCGTCCTGAGTGGCTCGGTAAAATAAGGCAACGACTTCTCTCGCAGACGGCCGCCAATCACAAGGAAGAAACCACGGGTTCAGATATACCTTGTTGCAGTCTAATAAGGGTTCAGATCTTTTCGCGAAAAGTGCCTGCCCCTACACATTGGTTTTTGCACCATGCGTCCGTAACAGAAATAAAATATATTAATTTTCCTTACATGCGCCCGACCTGTCTCCCATGCATGAACACGACTGTCCTGTGCGCTACTGTGAATCAGTATGTTGGAAAACATGGCGGTCAAATCTTGTGCGCATGACCTACTGTTACTGTTACGGTTTTTTTCAATTGTGCACCCTGCTTAACTCGCCCAGGGATGTGATCTTGTTATCAACCAATGAGTAGAGGCCGGAATAATTCGCGATTTGAATGACCTATAGGATATTACCTACTCCATGATCCTCTATGCACTCGGGAAAATAACACATGCTTATTGGCTGCTGACTCGTGACACCTGTTAACTGGGATGCTCGCGATTCGTAACTTCTTTTCCTGAAGGTTTTTAATTGGCCCAGAGTCTTTCAGATAAACTGTGGCCCAATTAGTCAAGCAGAAAAAAAGCAGACGTATTTGGATTCTAGTCTATCGCGAAATGTCCCCGCGAATTTTTCAGGTCTCTACAAATGAGTAGAGACCTGCAAAATTCGCGGATTCATTCGGTGATAGGCTAGTATTCAAACACATATACCTCTTAGATAATTTTGCTATTGCCTTACTGTTCATCTGGACGAATCTCAACCAGTTATAAACCCTCAACCAAAGAAGGATCGAATCAAATACAAACCAGCTGAGACGACTTACAAGTCGGCAGCCAATGAACTTGCGTTATTTGCCCGAGTTTACAGGGGAATGTGCAGTCTATCCTGAAGGCCATCGAAACAGCTAATTTTTCCGGTCTCTACCAATGAGCACTCAAAAAAAAAAAAGATCGTGTTGAGTCCAGCCTGGAGGGAAGTGGATCCGTGAGATAATCGCGGCCCTACTCAGCGGCTGTCAGCGCGGATGTAGACCGCTGTTGCTCCGAGTCCACGGGCACTCAAGTCCAGTAGCCGGGACGTGTCGGCGCGGTGGGCCCGGGTGCCTCGGCGCGGAAACAACGCGGAGGAGAAAAAAGGAACTGAAAATGGAGATGAAAGGGGGCGCTGCCACAATGGAACAACTAAATACGAACAATGGAGCCGCTGGAATCAGGGCGGGCGGGAGCGCGTCCCGCGGATGACCGAGTGGGTAGCCTGGCGCTGGACCAAACACGGACGTCGCCCGTATGCGAGACCGTAAACGCAGCGGCACATACCTACGTCTTGCGCATGCGGGCGCGGAGCATACCTCATGGGTAGGGACCTCAAAATTCGCGGTTTCGATGGCCTTCAGGATAGACTGCACATTCTCCTGTACACTGGGCAAACAACGCAAGTTCATTGGTTGTTGACTTGTAGGTCGTCTCAGCTGGTTTGTCTGTGATTCGATCCTTCTTTGGTTGAGGGTTTATAACTGGTTGAGATTCATCCAGATGAACAGTAAGCCAATAGCAAAATTATCTAAGAGGTTTATTTTTTAAATTCTAGCCTATCACCGAATGAATCCGCAAATTTTGCAGTTCTCTACTCATGGGTAGAGTCCGGAAAAATTCGCGGTTACAATTACCTCTAGGATAGACTCAACGATCCTCTTTGTACTAGGACAAATTGAACCTGCTCATTGGATAATGACTCGTAACACGCGTTACCTGGGATGCTTGTTATTTGATTCTTAAATTTTTTGAAGGGTTTTTCACTGGCTTAGAGTCCTTCAGGTAAACGGCGGTCTGATCACTGACTCAGAATGATGGTGAACGAGTTTGGAGTCTAGTCTACTGCGAAATGAATCCGCGAATTTTTCCGGTCTCTACTCATGGGCCGTGCTAAAAAAATGATGCCGTGTTTCGTACTTCAAATTTAGTATATTAACCTTCAAATTAAAAAAAAACGTTTGTTTATTGAATCATTTCAAGCTACAACAATCAACTAGATTATTTTGATCAAAACATAAGTATCAAAGATCCCAACAAGCCACTAATAATACTCTTATAATTGTTGATGTGTAAACATCTTAGTTCTCGGTATACGGCATTTGGTAGGAATAATGTAGTGAAAATGAAACGGAAGTCTATGAACGGAAAAGTGTCACAAATATGGCGGACCCACAGTGTAGTAACATAAAAACCCGTAACTTGTCACATACCAAACGTAATGGTGTGCCAAATGAAACTTTGTGATAGTGAAACTACCCTGGCATATATTTATCATGTATTTAACTATCTCAAAATTATAAATAAATAGTTATTTCAACATTCACTTGGCAAAGTCTTAAAAAAAAGCCTTATTAAGTGCTCAGAACACAAAAAAAAAGTTTAGTAAACATTGTTTTTTAATACCTGTACACATAACAAATATTAAAGTCAGGTATCGTAGCAATGGCGATAAAAAAGTGAACAAAAGTTTAAATGTATAGTTTCAGCGCTCTGCACTACTGTTAAACTACAGTATTATGAGTTTATTTGCAACATGAACAACATGAGAACACACGCGTTTGCCCGTTACCAAGGTTAGATTTCCATTTTGGTGTTGGATGACTTTTTTTTTATAATTTTGTTTGTTGGTCTGGAAATGTTTTAGTTAAATAGCATAACATTTTAGTTCTGTAGTTTTAAATACATTTTTATGCATTAACGTAAGCATAATTGGCATGTTATAGTGAGTGCGAAACAGGTGAATGATAAATATGAGACACAGAAATTTTTGGGGAATCTTTTGGTCGCAAAGTATAATGAAAATCCATACATTTACTTTGCTCTGATTGATCCACAACTCTCCCGCCAATTCTCTCCACGTCTGTGGGACTTTCAAGTGCCATCTATCAGTTGAGACACCGACTGCTGTCGCCCCTCTTGAAAGGGGAAACGGGGAAGAGGATTCGTGTGTAAATAAATCAGCCAATAAGAAACCATAATTGGTAGAGACCGGAATAATTCGCGTTTTGAATGACCTATAGGTAGGAGCAGGCATTTTTCACGAAAAGATCTGAACACTTATTAGACTGCAACAAGGTATATCTGAACCCGTGGCTTCTTCCTTGTGATAGGCGACAGTCTGCGAGAGAAGTCGTTGCCTTATTTTACTGAGCCACTCTTAACGCGTTTACTTCCACACTGAATCACTGTGATTGGTGTTGTTACAATCGATTTGTACCTGGAATAAACTCACCCAATAAAAAAACACAGACGATGCTATAGTGTTTTAACTTTCATCTAGTCTGGAAATCTTTTCGCGAAATCTGCATGCCCCCTACCTATAGGATATACTCCATGAGCCTCTATGCACTCGGGAAAATAACACATGCTCATTGGCTGCTGACTCGTGACACCTGTTAATTGGGATCCTCGTGATTCGTTACTTCTTTTTCTGAAGGTTTTTAATTGGCCCAAAGTCATACAGATAAACTGTGGCCCAATCAGTCAAGCAGCAAAAAGGCAGACGTATTTGGATTCTAGTCTATCGCGAAATGAATCCGTAAAGTTTTCAGGTCCCTAATAATTAGAGACCGGAAAAATTCGCGGTTTCGATGGCCTTCAGGATAGACTGCACATTCCCCTGTACACTCGGGCATATAACATAAGTTCATTGGCTGCTGACTTGTTAGTCGTCTCGGTTTGTCTGTGATTCGATCCTTCTTTGGTTGAGGGTTTATAATTTGTTGAGATGCGTCCAGATGAACAGTAAGCCAATAGCAAAATCATCTAGGAGGTATATGTATTTGAATTCTAGCCTATCGCCTAATGAATCCGCGAATTTTTCCTGCCTCTACTAATAATTGGGTGTAGCGTACATAGGAATGTGAATTTTGTCCTGACAAAATTAATCTGAGAAATTTCCGAGTCTCTATTCACGCTTATTGTAATAACCTCCCACTTTATTTCTTTAATTAAAGTCTATAATGCAATTTTTTGGACTGTGTTCGTTTAGTACTGGCGTTGTTGTGTTTTACATATTATATGTTTATTTTCATCGCTGTGTTTGTATTTTTCCTGCATTGTTCATATTTTTTGTATGTCTGCATTTACTGTTCTTATCAAAACTGTCTCCCCGTTGTTAGTCCACCGTGTTCATCCTTGCTATTATGTTTTCATGAGTAAATTCTTGTGCTGTCAGATATTTTAAATTTAAATGTGTTCGCCTGTGCTGTCCTCGTTGTGTTGTCCGTAATAACTGTTTAGTTCCATCTTTGGGTCAAACTGATCGACATCAGCTGATTGAGGCTTGTTCTAGGTGGGTTTATGTTTTCATTGTTATTTTTTATTCTGCATTCTTGAAATTTTCCGTGACAAGCAGTGCAAAACTGCAACGGCTTGTGTCCAAAAAAATTGGTTGTCTGTAAAGTTGTTTACGGACGATAGTTTAACGTGACGTCATAACAAAACATTGATGAAATGATTGCATACTTTTATGAATAAAATTGTATCATTTTTATTTTAATAATAAAAGAATAAATACTTGAAATTATACTGGTAACCAGATTTTAAAATGCAAGAATAATTAACATTTTAGGCGAAATTGTTGTTGTAATAAGCAATGAAAACCACATTAACTTTTCACTTCACTTTATAAACAGTCAACGAAACAGTTCACGTGTAGATGACTTGTAATCAATTTAATAAACTGGCGTTTAGCTATAAAGTTTAAATATAATTATGAACAGGTTTTCATATAAATAAAGTGTAATCAAATATCTATCATCAATTATATGAATCACCATAATTTTTTAGTCAATTGTAACATAACCTACTATCACTGCACTCGCCGACAGATGCTACTTTTTTTAATAATAAAATAATAAATACTTGAAACTATATTAGTAATCAGATTCATTTTCTTACGTACATTTGACGTAGAAATTATTTCATATTACACATTTATAAACAAAGTTTTAAGTTTTCACTTCTATCAGTGCGGCGCAAGCGTACAATGAGCGTAACGGGACACAGCGTAACGGAACAATTTGCGTAACTGGACACTTTTTCGTGCGTGGAGCCGGCGTTCATCGATTTATTAGACGTTGTCGCGTCAAATAATTTTTATGAAATCAGAATTTCCCATTGCATGGATCATTTAAAGAACGTTGAATTTAAGTGTCACGTCCTCTGAACGACTATGGAGCACCGTGGGATCCATTGGCGCATCTCACCCCCCCCCCCCCACAACCCCACCATCTAAGTCTTTATGTTCCTGAAAATAGATGTAATCCCTCCCTAATACGTCTGAAATTGCCCACATTTACTCACAAATTGCTCTGATCTTGGTTTTTTTTTTACCCTGTCACGCCCTCGTCTCGTGAACTCCCGTCGATTCGTGAATAAAAATTTCCCGTGACACAAAGCACAGAGGTCGTATTTCGTGGTCATTCGTGGACAGTATATAAAGAATAATGGTAGGTAGGCCTATACAATAACGCCACTACTTTTCAAAATTCCATTTTAGTTTGATATAAAATTTTATTTTAAAGTAATATTAATGGGTAGGTACAATACAAAAATAATACAAAATGTTTTAGATGCTGAAATATTTTAGTAAATAATGGTTCCAAATTTTTATTAATAAATAAATAAAAGAATAGTGGCGTTATTACATCCCCATTGGATTCAATAACGCCATATTACAAAATACATTTTTATATTAAACTTAAACATATTATATTATAACAAATAATTCGTCGATTATTTAAATTGACATATAAATGTTTGACAGATACGATGAGGCAGTCTTTAATCACTGTAATAGTCAGTGCAGATATCACAAATACCATGTTTGGATACCAACACTTCACAGCACTTTTCGTTGGACCAACGAGTGCATTTTGTGCTTTGAACCTAGCTTACATTTTTCTCTGTCTCCACAGTAATTTTTGGGGTCTACACCAGCAACAAGGGCTGATTCCCTGTGGACTGCAGAGACGGATGTTGGCGGGGTAGGCCAGACATACCAGGAGATGAGGAAATGCAAGTTTTCGTGGTTGTGTTGCATGGATATTCTTAGACCTTCTTGAATTGGATTTCGTTCTTTTGATTTCTTGTGTGTCTATTAATTTTCTCCTATTGCGATAGTAATAGAGCATCCCGCATCCCAAATAAAAAAAATAATAAATAGGCTATATACCTCAACACAAAATTTGGTGAAATCTCTTGGCAGGAATATTCATGAAATAAGCTAACCCTCGCTGAAAAAATATTTAAATGCATACATATAAGATCAATAATATTTGATGAAAATTTTTCGAATGTGTGTTTGAACCTAGTTGGATCATTTTCTGTTCGAACAATGGAAGACGATTTTGACGACGTATCAAGAACAGTCTATGTGATTAAAAAAGCAGTAGTGACATAGTCGGCATATAGGTGTCGGTATTGGGGTTTTTCTTTCACTAAAACCAACAATTATTGACGTGATGAAAAAAAAATTGCAAAAAGTCATGTGAAGAAAATTTTACGTAGCGACATTTGCGGCTTTCAGTTTGGACGAAATGATAAATTAAGATAAAAAATAAAAACCTGCCTCGATACACTATTTCGTATACTGAGAAAAAGTCAGTGTTTGGACCGAATGTATGTGGAGTTGGCATAAATCATACCAATTGGCGTGGAAATTTTGAATAATTTTTTTTGGAAGAGAAAATTTAAATTTCATTTTTTATGATAATTGCTTGTGTAGTAGTATAATAATGGTAGAAATTTTTAGGGCATTATGCATAAGAGCAAAACAGTTTTTCACCGTGCCGAAAAATAAAAATTCTAAGTGCTTGAGAGCTGTCATTTAGCTATTTTTATACAGAACAACAAGTAACCATAACAAATGTAGTGATATTACACACACACAAAACAATCCCATGTGATTTTTTCCCCATTGTACAAAGCTATACTTGATTTTCAATAATGTTATTATCAACTAGTATACTTATAACTAGAGACCAGAAAAAATCGCGGATTCATTTCGTTTTATGTTTGAATCAAACACACGTAACTCACATTGCTTCTGTGATTGGATCACAGCTTATCAGAAGGATTCTGAGCCAATGGAAAACCTTTAACCAAAGAAGTATTGTATCGCAAGCATCCCAGTTTACTGGTCTCTAAAGTCAGTAGCCAATGAGCAGGTGGCATTTGCCCGAGTATGTAGGGGATTGTGGAGTCCATCCTGGAGGTCATTGAAACCGCGAATTGGTCCTAAAATACGAGGTTTGTTTTTTATGTAAGTATCGTTTTGAAATGAAAATATATGTATACTTTTAAAAATAATTTTATTTTCCTATGCAAGTCTGTACTTTAATCTACTTTTCTACATAATTTCCACAAATATTAAGGCATGTATCGTACAACCAGTTCTTGAATCCCATCCTTATAGAAGTCTGCCGCTTGCTTAAACTCATCAGATAACGACTAAATCGTAAAACATAATCCAGACGCTGTGTTCAATCTTATATAATTTCTCTGTTATTAAAAACAAAATTGTTTTACAGCTTCAACTTCAAAGACGTATACCAGGCTAGGGGAACACTTTAGACCATATGTTTGCAATTTATTTTGTAGTGGTATATCTGTAGGGGCATGCAGATTTTGCGAAAAGATTTACAGAGTAGATTAAATTTAAAACACTGTAGCATCGTCTGTGTTTCGTGATTGGGTGAGATTATTTCAAGTACATGTAGATTGTTTCAACACCAATCACAGTGATTTATTGTGGAAGCAAACACATCCTGAGTGATTCGTTAAAAATAAGGTAGCGACTTCTCTCGCAGACAGCCGCCAATCACAAGGAAAAATATACAGGTGCGGGTATACCTTGTTGCAGTCTAATATGCATTCAGATCTTTTCGCGAAAAATGCCTGCCCCTATATATCTGCATCTGAAGTTAGTGGACCAAGTTCAGACTCACCATGGTTTTTTCGCGAAGCAATATCAGCGCTAGACAGCAATAAATAGAGACCCGGAAATTTCGCGGATTCATTTAGTCGCAAGCTAGAATGAAAACCTTCACACTCTCGCATTGTGTTCATGATTGGACCGCAGTTGTTTGGACACGCCCCTCCACGACCGTGAGCCAACGATGCCCAACTAGGAGAGAAGTAAGCGAATCAGATAGTGCCAAATAACAAGGATAAAAATGTTCTCGCTAAGAAATCAACCAATGGGAAAGTAAACATGGGTCGAGCACACCTATAACTTTGAATTCTATCCTGAGGCCAGAGGAATCCGCGAAATTTCCGGGACTCTACCAATAACCACAGGAGAAAAGCTACAGTATTTTGTGAAATACCTTGACACGAAGTGTATTCGCGAAATACAGGTGTCCCTACGTATAAGTAGGGACCGGAAAAATTTGCGGATTCATTTTGCGTTATGCTAGAATCCAAACAACTGTACCTTCATGTTGTGCTTCTGTGAATGGCTTACAGTTTGTCTGAAGGACTTTGAGCCAATGGAAAACTTTCAAAAAAAGTATCGAATCGCAAGCGTCCCAGTTGACAGATGTCACGAGTCGATAGCCAATGAGCAGGTGGCATTTGCCTGAGTGTGTAGGGGATTGTGGAGTCTATCCTAGAGGTCACTGAAAGCGCGAATTTTTCCAGTCCCTACGTATAAGATGCTGGAGTGAATGGGTTATAACCTGACTTCTGACTGGAAACTATTCGAGACCTCGGTTCGGTTTGAGGTTGCCACGCGAAACATGAAAATCATTCCCGGGTAGAATCTTCTGACGCGAAGGAGCGCACGTAACATTTTTTTTTTTTGATCTCGTTAGCTTCTGTAAGCCGGTGCGGGGAACGTTCTGGAACGAAAGAGTAAACGTTGAGCTGCCAGCAGCGGAGCAGAAAGGCTGTAAACAGTGCTGACAACGCTACCGAGATAAATTAGACGAAGTAAGCGGGAGTGGCGCAGGAAGGAAAATAATAACAAAAAATAAATAAATAAAATCGGGAAGCCAACGTAAAATAAACGAAGCAAAATAAAATACTCATTAAATCTTTTTTCTTCTTCTCCTGCGCCGGAGTACATCCTGTGCGAGGAAGCGTCTTTTCATTATGCTTCAAAGAGGAGAACGAGGAACAAAAAAAATTAGGGGGGGGGGGGGAAAGGCAAGTACGGAGTATAAAAAGAGACGGATTAAAAAGGAAAGCATCCAATAGCGGGACGAGATTCAAATAAATAGCAGTTAAGGGGGGACTGCGTGGCAATGCTAGGAATTATTTTTAATGACAAATGCATTAGCGTTTTTGAAGCCAGCGTTCGTGGAATTTTTTTTTCTTCTCCGTCTGCGAACTGATTAGGGATGTTTACGACAACACCAGACGGCTAAGTCCATCTAATTTCGCATTTCTTCCGCCGGACCTGGATGGGGAATACCTGTCGCCCAGCTTCCACGGAAAAAAAATTTTCCAAAACAAACAGCAGAAGAACTCATCGGAAGACGGTGGGCGCCAGAGGAAAATCTCCAATTTCTGACCGAGAACCCGAGAAGCGAATTAAATTCATCCACAAGGTCTTAGAGGTTACGGGAAAAAAATTCTACTGGCGGTGCACGTCTTTCAAATACCTACAAGATGACGTATCATTAAGGCCATGCATATTTCGCGAAAAGATTCCGAGACTAGCTGAAAGTTAAAACACTGTAGCATAGTCTGTGTTTCGTGATTGTGTGAGTTTCTTTCAGGAACATGACGATTGTTAAAAACAGCAATCACAGTAATTAATTGCGAAAGCAAATGCGTCCTGAGTGGCTCAGCCAAATAAGGCAACTACTACTCTCGCGGACGGCCGCCAATCACAAGGAAGAAACCACTGGTGCGCGTATACCTTGTTGCAGTCTAATAGGCGTTTAGATTTATTCGCGAAAAATGCCTGCCCCTACGTATCATCTGGGTATCCTGCACCTTAAAAAATATTTGGAAAGTAACATAGAGCCTATACAAAATGCTAAGTAATTTTACATTTTCGTCGTATAATATTGAAAAAAAAATGTACAGTTGATGTAATTTTACAACGATGTTTCTAGGAAACAAAATTGTGCTACAGAATTCTGTAATTAATATTACGCTAATATGCATCTCTTATTACAGAAATTGACGTGGTAAATTTCACATTTCGATGTACACTTGAAACTACACATAGAACAAGTTTTTCTTGTCGGAAGGCTACACTTCACTTGTAGGTAAACATACAAGTCATTGTAAAAGCGCAAAATATTTGTCAGAGTAAATTTACAACTATCAAGGAACTGCCAAAAAAATAAAATGCATTTTGCAATTTGTACCAAGAAGCAGTGGTATAGGGGCTTCAAGCCAATTTTTCTAACCAATAAATCCGCTAAATAAAAGTGGCTATGCACATTCGTGGTAAACAGACGAGAGGAAATTTTAACAGTGTTGTCAAGTGTACACGTTGGGCAACTGCAGCGAGTATTTCTTCTTTTTTCCCTCCTGGCTGGGTATTTTTTTATTTCTTTTTTCTCTTCTTCGGTTCTGAAGTGGCATTTTATTGATTTCCGACACACAAAAAAAAATTGTCGTGTGCTTCAGGAAGAGAAATGAGGGGTGGGGGAAGGGGATTGCTATGCCAATACGGAGAGCCGCGACGCGATGCAGTATTCATGCCACGCAAGGCAACATGGCGACGGTTTGTCTGCGCCCACGGCACAGTCCCCGAGTCCGGGGGTTGGGGGAATGGGAAATAGAAAGTATAGGGGTAGCAAGCGCATGGCAGCGAAAAACACGTGGATGGTGACACTCAGGGGCGAAAATCTGCTAAAAAAAGGGGGGAGTATTCCTTATTCACAGTTACGATTTTGCAACTGCAAGCAGCCCTCACAGTGACTCAAAATAATAAGTGACGTTGAATGTATGTAAATACGATATCTTAGATTTCAGCAAACTCGTGGTCTGATTGGGCAACAGGTTACACTTAGCACTTTCCCCCTCTTATAAAATGGCTACCACCAAATTTAACCAATCTCCTACATCCTGCCAGACTATGCTTCTGTCAATTACTCTGTGACAGTGTCGAGGTTTTTTTTTTTAATTAGAGGATATACGATCATGATGACGTTATCAATTGGCATTATATTTGACCAGCAGGCTATTCTAAAAAAATACTCTAAGGCCACTTTTTTCTTATGTGTGTAATTAGTGGCTACACTGTATTTTTTTGTAAATGTAACATAAATTTTCATGTAAAATTACAAGAGACTCCAAATATTCGCAATTTTTGCTGAACTCTAGGAAAAACTCAACGATCATCTATGCAATCGGGAAAATTACATATGTTCATTGGCTTATGACTCATGAAAAAAGGTTAGCGGCGATGTTTGTAATTAGGTACTTTTTTGTTGAGGTTCAGAATCCTTCAGACAAACTGTGGTCCGATCGCTGAGCAGCCAAAATTTTAACGAATTTGGATTCCAAACTATTGCAAAATGAAACCACGAATTCTTCCGGTCTCTAAAAAAGTATTGATATTTGTACATTTGTACATTTACATGAATACAACTGTATAACTATAAAAAAGTGTTCACAGGAATACTGGGTTCGAATTCTTACCTGGGCATGTATGCTTTCTGTTGTCCCAGTATCTCCAATAGTTAAAGTTATTTGTACACCATCCCCTGAATACCTTTCCATAACTACGCACATGAATCTCTATAAATATTATACCTATACTAATATTATAAAGCTGAAGAGTTTGTTTGTTTGTTTGTTTGTTTGAACGCGCTAATCTCAGGAACCACTGGTCCGATTTGAAAAATTCTTTCAGTGTTGGATAGTACATTTATCGAGGAAGGCTATAGGATATATTATATTATCAATAACATTAGGGATCCTTACTAAAAGTCCAATTTAGAATCAAATGCGTTGGAGGTGGTTAGATACAACATGCAGTACACGTACGAAGTGTGTGTTGACAATGCCGCAGGCGCTAGAAGTTTATTAAGAGAAATACCACTCACTGACTCACACATCACGAGGTCTCTAAAACTATACACCCGATCGACTTGAAATTTAGCATAGTTACTCATTTTGTGATGTAGATGCTCACTAAGAACGGATTCTGCGGAAATCCGATCCCAAGGGGAGTTTCGGGGGCGTAATATATCAAAATTTCCAGTTATTGGTAGGAAATCACCATGGCAACGGCTGTTGCTTTGTGGATGCTTCATTCGTCTCTATGGCAACGACTATTTCATTGTTAGTGCAGTCCTCATCACCGTTGAAATTTTGCGGGTACTTTAAATATCAAAAATGTTCCTTTTTTTCAAGTATATATATTTTACAGACTTGAAACTTCACAGTAATGTTCCTTATGTTACGCAGGTTGACATTTTCCGAAAATTAGATCCCATGGGGGGTTAAAACCAGGCAACAGTGGATACTTTGTCTGCATGAGAACAGGATTTTACATTGTTCATGCCTTCTGCGTTTCCATGGCAACGGACATCGCGCGGTAGTGGCGTACCCGCAAGGAGGGGCATGTATAATGAGCGGCATAAGAGTGATCTGCCCGTAGACTGCCGTAGCGAAGTACGGGTACATCAGTTGTACGTTGCGTGCACGAGTCGAGAAACCATCGGTGCTATTCATTTTCTCTCCGGTACATTATACAGCATTGTAATAATTTTTCACTGAATTATTTTTTATTTACCATTACTGTAAATGGGAGATGTGGCTTAATTTTTTTTCCATTAGTATAGCCGTGCGAAGCCGGGTCGGACAGTAGTATATAATAGCCGGTCCTGAAACTGGTTTCTGGTTGCGGTGCTTGGTGCCGAGCCACATCTCTGACGTCACGTCTATCTGTGACGTCACGGCGGCCATCTTGGACGAGCGTAACGTGACAATATGCGTAACGTGACACTTTTTCGTGCATGCAGCCGGCGTAACGGGACACAGCGTAACGGGACATAACGTAACGGGACAAGTATATCACGGCGGCCATCTTGGATCCGCCATCTTGGATGACGTCATTTTGTTTTCTCGAACTTTCCGCCATTTTGTTTTCCGCCATATTGGATGATGACGTCACCGTTGCAATTTCCGTTACGGCCGCCATCTTTAACTTTTTTATTTATTATCCGATTTTAATGAAATTTTTTTTTTAAAAATTATAAAAAAATTTAAATAATATAAATTTAATAAAATATTTATAAAAAACAAACATTATCGATACGGAGCACGGAGTCCTCGGTTCGAACCCGACGAGGTCAAAAAATTAATAATGGCGACCGATCCTTCCCCCTGTGGTGGCTGCTGACAGACTGCCCCCCCACCACTTTTTTCAAAGCATATATATCGACAGTGAGCATGACGTCATGTCCGCCATCTTGAAATCTGGACGCCATCTTGAAAATCTTTATTTATTATCCGATTTTAATGAAACAAATTCCAAAATTCATCAAAAAATTAACGTATTTGAATTCTGTTTGATTATATCGATGTACGTCCTTGGTTCGATTCCCGGCGAGAGTAAACGATCAATCCTTCCTCCATGAAAGCTACCTAGATTGATCTACCACCAACAATACCAAGGTTTATATCATCAACTGGTATGACATCATGTCCGCCATCTTGTCTTCATCCGCTGGAGTCCACCATCTTGTTTTCGTCTGCTAGAGTGTGCCGATACCATGTAGTATAATTATCTGGTCACCATACTTTTGTCCTCAACTGTTGTCATTGACCTTGAACTTTGACCTTGACCTTGAAATTTGACCTTGACCTTCAACTTTGACCTTGACCTTGAAATTTGACCTTGACCTTGAAATTTGACCTTGACCTTGAAATTTGACCTTGACATTGAAATTTGACCTTGACCTTGAAATTCGACTTTGTCCTTGTAATTTGTCTTTGTCCTTGTCGTCCATCATGGATCCGTCATTTTATGTTTAGTACATGCTAGCGGTCATTGCCCTTCATCATGTTTTCGTCTGCTGCTGGACACCATCTTGTGTGTACTTGTATTATAGAGTACATTTCCATCATGATAGTTTTATTCTAACCTGTTACAGTGCAGTAATCATTTATTATTACCGAGGTGCCCGCCATCTTGAAATTTGGCCGCCATCTTGAAATCATGTAATTATTTAGCTAGAAATGCGGGGAAAATACCAAAAGTCTCCGAGGAAATCAATTATTAATTTTCATATTGAATCGATGGATCCCTGTCCACGGTTCGATTCTTGACCAGTGACAGTTGTAACTAATTATGAAATAAATTTTAGATTCTGTTTTCCATTACCTTTCACGGAGTTTATTAATCATTCACTCTACGAAAAACAACTCAAGTCAATATACCTGACCAACGAATTAATACAGTGCCGATTAGCCTATTATGAAAGTCTAATTTTTCAATAATCTGAAAAACATATAAGCTGTTCATGTACAAAGCCATACATATAGATCAATTGTCTTCAGTCCATGAGACCGAGTCACGTCATTATCAGACGTATAGGCTAGTCATTTCAGGTCCGCATGAACTTCGTCGTTAGCTAATTATATTCAATTAATCCCTCGTGACATTTTTTATACTTACTAAAGGACCAAGTGACCTTGAAAAATATTTTAGTAACACCAAGAGGTTTTTAAACTAGTAAATATTCAATCACTACATTTTGTACTACGCACAATCAAAAAAAAAAAACAGGAAGCACCATCATCGAAAAGGCAGCACCATCAATGAAAAGCCAGCACATTTGGAAGCACCGACAACGAAAAGGAAGCACCATCAAAGAAAAGACAGCACCGCCAACGAAAAGGAGGAAGCACATTTGGAAGCACCGACAACGAAAAGGCAGCACCGGCAACGAAAAGGAAGCACATTTGAAAGCACCGACAACGAAAAGGCAGCACCGGCATCGAAAAGGAAGCACATTTGGAAGCACCGACAACGAAAAGGCAGCACCGGCATCGAAAAGGAAGCACATTTGGAAGCACCGACAACGAAAAGGCAGCACCGGCATCGAAAAGGAAGCACATTTGGAAGCACCGACAACGAAAAGGCAGCACCGGCATCAAAAAGGAAGCACATTTGGAAGCACCGACAACGAAAAGGCAGCACCGGCATCAAAAAGGAAGCACATTTGGAAGCACCGACAACGAAAAGGAAGCACCGGCAACGAAAAGGAAGCACATTTGGAAGCACCGACAACGAAAAGGCAGCACCGGCATCGAAAAGGAAGCACATTTGGAAGCACCGACAACGAAAAGGCAGCACCGGCATCGAAAAGGAAGCACATTTGGAAGCACCGACAACGAAAAGGCAGCACCGGCATCGAAAAGGAAGCACATTTGGAAGCACCGACAACGAAAAGGCAGCACCGGCATCGAAAAGGAAGCACATTTGGAAGCATTGACAACTAAAAGGCAGCACTGCCAACGAAAAGGCAGCACCGGCATCGAAAAGACAGCACATTTGGAAGCACCGACAACGAAAAGGCAGCACCGCCAACGAAAAGGAAGCACATTTGGATGCACCAACAACGAAAAGGCAGCACCGCCAACGAAAAGGCAGCACCGCCATCGAAAAAGCAGCTCATTTGGAAGCACCGACAACTATAAGGCAGCACCGCCAACGAAAAAGCAGCACATTTGGAAGCACCGACAACGAAAAGGCAGCACCATCGACGAAAAGGAAGCACATTTGGAAGCACAAGTTACGAGAACTTAGTCTTAGTTAGAAATCTGAATACAAGAAATAAAAACATTAAATTTTTATAATTCAAATTTTTTATTTCTGTACATTATACAAATACAAGTAAAACAAGCCATTATTGTATGTAGCCAGCTTTCCTCAGTTCTTTGAGTATGAAGGATATTTCTTTGATGCACGAATAGTTTCCTGCACAAAGCGAGCCATGTAGAAGTCTTAGCCGGTCAACCAATATGTTTGGATCTTTCCATGATGTGTAATCAATCTCTTCTACCACAATTTTACTTGCTTGTTTATTATAAATATTATGATCTCTGGTGTATTCCGTTTTAACACCAACCTCAGGGTAACTTTCATTATCGAGATAGTGAACATCACATGCTTGATCAGATTTATTTAATATATCTCGACGTTTCCATCGTTTCGGTCTCAGGACACCGACACAGTCTTCGATCTTGCCTGCTTTAGCTGCTTCATCAGAGTCTATGTCTTTGTCAACAGCCTCAGAGTCGCTGTAGCAATTACCGTAGAAGGCATCATCTTCACCCAGATTACCGTAAGAATTCGATGCCGATGATGTCGTAGTGTCTTCATCGTCTTCATGCTTCATTTTTAGGAGTCCATCATTTTTACAGAGTAGGAAAGATCTACTTGAATTCGGCTGGAATGTATTCTCACTTTTCACGTTAAGGATTCTTCCATTGTCTTCATTCTTCCATAAATCATCATCATCCGTCAATTTAAGTTTTTTGTCGAGATTGGAAGAGCCGCGAACATAATCTCTCCCAAGACAAGGAAAATTATTGTCGTAATGCAAATCGCTCTTCCTTAGCCTAGTAGAGCCATCGATGTCCTCTAGCTTGTACGCAGGCTTGGCGTTACAAGTTCTGTCATGTCTTTTTAAGCTCTCTCTCCGCGTAAACGACTTGCTACATCTAACACAACTTATCATATTACGTAGTGGATTTTTAACACAGTCATTCTTCTCGTGTTGTCTTCCATTCTTTCTCAAGATAAATTCTTTGCTGCAAAACTTACACCTGTGTCCTTTCAATACAGCAACAGTCACCGAATCAGGATTCATATTAGTTACTGAGACTATTGTCAGATGCAAACTGAGTGAATTAAATTAGATACATTACTTAAATAGAATTTTCTAAATATTTCACCAGCAAGAATTAATTTATCTCATTCAAAGGTACTTTTTGCAAGTAGTTCTGCTTTTCAACAACAGATGTTGCCACATGTTACTTGCAGGTAAATAATATTTAGTTCTTTTATGCGGGATGCGGGATGCTCACTAACGTTCGCAAAACAAGGATGGCTTCGCTAGACATCAAGGAGAAGGAAGTTTATCTTTCATGTTAATGCTTCTCAGCTGTCTCAAAGCATATTATTTGTCTGAGTAAAGTTATTATTTTTTAAATCCACCTGATAAAAATATTGTATGTTCTGTTTTATTGACAGAATTTCACTGATTAAATGTAACTCTGAATAAAAATGTCATGACTCAGTAAGTAAAAAATTCTTCATGCAGAGATAGATCTCTCACAAATAATCAGGAGCACTCGGTGAAAACCATCAGATGTCTAGCCAGGAATAATCAGAAACACTTGGAGAAAGCCATCAATATAATATCAAGATTAATCAGAAGCACTCGGAGAAATCCATCAGATGTCTAGTTAGGTATAATCAGAAGCACACGGAGTAAACCGCCATAATATTGTCAAGAATAATCGGAAGCTCACGGAGAATACCACCATAATATTGTCAAGAATAATCAGGAGCACACGGATAAAACCACCATAATATTAACAATAATAATCAGAAGCACACGGAGAAAACCACCATAATATTGACAAGAATAATCGGAAGCACACGGAGAAAACCACCACAAGTTTTCTTTGATATCATAAAAATACAGAAAAAAAAATTTAATAAATAACATAAAAAAAATTAATAAAAAAAATTTAAATGACAAAATAAAATACAAAAATACATAAACAGATTCTGCTAGCTTGTGAACTTCTCATTGTTAAGCAAAGATATAGTTCTAGTACAAGCCAGAATTTTATGTATTTTTGTATTTTATTTTGTCATTTAAATTTTTTTTATTAATTTTTTTTATGTTATTTATTAAATTTTTTTTTCTGTATTTTTATGATATCAAAGAAAACTTGTGGTGGTTTTCTCCGTGTGCTTCCGATTATTCTTGTCAATATTATGGTGGTTTTCTCCGTGTGCTTCTGATTATTATTGTTAATATTATGGTGGTTTTATCCGTGTGCTCCTGATTATTCTTGACAATATTATGGTGGTATTCTCCGTGAGCTTCCGATTATTCTTGACAATATTATGGCGGTTTACTCCGTGTGCTTCTGATTATACCTAACTAGACATCTGATGGATTTCTCCGAGTGCTTCTGATTAATCTTGATATTATATTGATGGCTTTCTCCAAGTGTTTCTGATTATTCCTGGCTAGACATCTGATGGTTTTCACCGAGTGCTCCTGATTATTTGTGAGAGATCTATCTCTGCATGAAGAATTTTTTACTTACTGAGTCATGACATTTTTATTCAGAGTTACATTTAATCAGTGAAATTCTGTCAATAAAACAGAACATACAATATTTTTATCAGGTGGATTTAAAAAATAATAACTTTACTCAGACAAATAATATGCTTTGAGACAGCTGAGAAGCATTAAAATGAAAGATAAACTTCCTTCTCCTTGATGTCTAGCGAAGCCATCCTTGTTTTGCGAACGTTAGTGAGCATCCCGCATCCCGCATAAAAGAACTAAATATTATTTACCTGCAAGTAACATGTGGCAACATCTGTTGTTGAAAAGCAGAACTACTTGCAAAAAGTACCTTTGAATGAGATAAATTAATTCTTGCTGGTGAAATATTTAGAAAATTCTATTTAAGTAATGTATCTAATTTAATTCACTCAGTTTGCATCTGACAATAGTCTCAGTGACTAATATGAATCCTGATTCGGTGACTGTTGCTGTATTGAAAGGACACAGGTGTAAGTTTTGCAGCAAAGAATTTATCTTGAGAAAGAATGGAAGACAACACGAGAAGAATGACTGTGTTAAAAATCCACTACGTAATATGATAAGTTGTGTTAGATGTAGCAAGTCGTTTACGCGGAGAGAGAGCTTAAAAAGACATGACAGAACTTGTAACGCCAAGCCTGCGTACAAGCTAGAGGACATCGATGGCTCTACTAGGCTAAGGAAGAGCGATTTGCATTACGACAATAATTTTCCTTGTCTTGGGAGAGATTATGTTCGCGGCTCTTCCAATCTCGACAAAAAACTTAAATTGACGGATGATGATGATTTATGGAAGAATGAAGACAATGGAAGAATCCTTAACGTGAAAAGTGAGAATACATTCCAGCCGAATTCAAGTAGATCTTTCCTACTCTGTAAAAATGATGGACTCCTAAAAAGGAAGCATGAAGACGATGAAGACACTACGACATCATCGGCATCGAATTCTTACGGTAATCTGGGTGAAGATGATGCCTTCTACGGTAATTGCTACAGCGACTCTGAGGCTGTTGACAAAGACATAGACTCTGATGAAGCAGCTAAAGCAGGCAAGATCGAAGACTGTGTCGGTGTCCTGAGACCGAAACGATGGAAACGTCGAGATATATTAAATAAATCTGATCAAGCATGTGATGTTCACTATCTCGATAATGAAAGTTACCCTGAGGTTGGTGTTAAAACGGAATACACCAGAGATCATAATATTTATAATAAACAAGCAAGTAAAATTGTGGTAGAAGAGATTGATTACACATCATGGAAAGATCCAAACATATTGGTTGACCGGCTAAGACTTCTACATGGCTCGCTTTGTGCAGGAAACTATTCGTGCATCAAAGAAATATCCTTCATACTCAAAGAACTGAGGAAAGCTGGCTACATACAATAATGGCTTGTTTTACTTGTATTTGTATAATGTACAGAAATAAAAAATTTGAATTATAAAAATTTAATGTTTTTATTTCTTGTATTCAGATTTCTAACTAAGACTAAGTTCTCGTAACTTGTGCTTCCAAATGTGCTTCCTTTTCGTCGATGGTGCTGCCTTTTCGTTGTCGGTGCTTCCAAATGTGCTGCTTTTTCGTTGGCGGTGCTGCCTTATAGTTGTCGGTGCTTCCAAATGAGCTGCTTTTTCGATGGCGGTGCTGCCTTTTCGTTGGCGGTGCTGCCTTTTCGTTGTTGGTGCATCCAAATGTGCTTCCTTTTCGTTGGCGGTGCTGCCTTTTCGTTGTCGGTGCTTCCAAATGTGCTGTCTTTTCGATGCCGGTGCTGCCTTTTCGTTGGCAGTGCTGCCTTTTAGTTGTCAATGCTTCCAAATGTGCTTCCTTTTCGATGCCGGTGCTGCCTTTTCGTTGTCGGTGCTTCCAAATGTGCTTCCTTTTCGATGCCGGTGCTGCCTTTTCGTTGTCGGTGCTTCCAAATGTGCTTCCTTTTCGATGCCGGTGCTGCCTTTTCGTTGTCGGTGCTTCCAAATGTGCTTCCTTTTCGATGCCGGTGCTGCCATTTCGTTGTCGGTGCTTCCAAATGTGCTTCCTTTTCGATGCCGGTGCTGCCTTTTCGTTGTCGGTGCTTTCAAATGTGCTTCCTTTTCGTTGCCGGTGCTGCCTTTTCGTTGTCGGTGCTTCCAAATGTGCTTCCTTTTCGATGCCGGTGCTGCCTTTTCGTTGTCGGTGCTTCCAAATGTGCTTCCTTTTCGTTGGTGGTGCTTCCTTTTCGTTGTCGGTGCTTCCAAATGTGCTTCCTTTTTGATGCCGGTGCTGCCTTTTCGTTGTCGGTGCTTCCAAATGTGCTTCCTTTTCGATGCCGGTGCTGCCTTTTCGTTGTCGGTGCTTCCAAATGTGCTTCCTTTTCGATGCCGGTGCTGCCTTTTCGTTGTCGGTGCTTCCAAATGTGCTTCCTTTTCGATGCCGGTGCTGCCTTTTCGTTGTCGGTGCTTCCAAATGTGCTTCCTTTTCGATGCCGGTGCTGCCTTTTCGTTGTCGGTGCTTCCAAATGTGCTTCCTTTTCGATGCCGGTGCTGTCTTTTCGTTGTCGGTGCTTCCAAATGTGCTTCCTTTTCGTTGCCGGTGCTGCCTTTTCGTTGTCGGTGCTTCCAAATGTGCTTCCTTTTCGATGCCGGTGCTGCCTTTTCGTTGTCGGTGCTTCCAAATGTGCTTCCTTTTCGTTGGCGGTGCTGTCTTTTCTTTGATGGTGCTTCCTTTTCGTTGTCGGTGCTTCCAAATGTGCTGGCTTTTCATTGATGGTGCTGCCTTTTCGATGATGGTGCTTCCTGTTTTTTTTTTGATTGTGCGTAGTACAAAATGTAGTGATTGAATATTTACTAGTTTAAAAACCTCTTGGTGTTACTAAAATATTTTTCAAGGTCACTTGGTCCTTTAGTAAGTATAAAAAATGTCACGAGGGATTAATTGAATATAATTAGCTAACGACGAAGTTCATGCGGACCTGAAATGACTAGCCTATACGTCTGATAATGACGTGACTCGGTCTCATGGACTGAAGACAATTGATCTATATGTATGGCTTTGTACATGAACAGCTTATATGTTTTTCAGATTATTGAAAAATTAGACTTTCATAATAGGCTAATCGGCACTGTATTAATTCGTTGGTCAGGTATATTGACTTGAGTTGTTTTTCGTAGAGTGAATGATTAATAAACTCCGTGAAAGGTAATGGAAAACAGAATCTAAAATTTATTTCATAATTAGTTACAACTGTCACTGGTCAAGAATCGAACCGTGGACAGGGATCCATCGATTCAATATGAAAATTAATAATTGATTTCCTCGGAGACTTTTGGTATTTTCCCCGCATTTCTAGCTAAATAATTACATGATTTCAAGATGGCGGCCAAATTTCAAGATGGCGGGCACCTCGGTAATAATAAATGATTACTGCACTGTAACAGGTTAGAATAAAACTATCATGATGGAAATGTACTCTATAATACAAGTACACACAAGATGGTGTCCAGCAGCAGACGAAAACATGATGAAGGGCAATGACCGCTAGCATGTACTAAACATAAAATGACGGATCCATGATGGACGACAAGGACAAAGACAAATTACAAGGACAAAGTCGAATTTCAAGGTCAAGGTCAAATTTCAATGTCAAGGTCAAATTTCAAGGTCAAGGTCAAATTTCAAGGTCAAGGTCAAATTTCAAGGTCAAGGTCAAAGTTGAAGGTCAAGGTCAAATTTCAAGGTCAAGGTCAAAGTTCAAGGTCAATGACAACAGTTGAGGACAAAAGTATGGTGACCAGATAATTATACTACATGGTATCGGCACACTCTAGCAGACGAAAACAAGATGGTGGACTCCAGCGGATGAAGACAAGATGGCGGACATGATGTCATACCAGTTGATGATATAAACCTTGGTATTGTTGGTGGTAGATCAATCTAGGTAGCTTTCATGGAGGAAGGATTGATCGTTTACTCTCGCCGGGAATCGAACCAAGGACGTACATCGATATAATCAAACAGAATTCAAATACGTTAATTTTTTGATGAATTTTGGAATTTGTTTCATTAAAATCGGATAATAAATAAAGATTTTCAAGATGGCGTCCAGATTTCAAGATGGCGGACATGACTTCATGCTCACTGTCGATATATATGCTTTGAAAAAAGTGGTGGGGGGGCAGTCTGTCAGCAGCCACCACAGGGGGAAGGATCGGTCGCCATTATTAATTTTTTGACCTCGTCGGGTTCGAACCGAGGACTCCGTGCTCCGTATCGATAATGTTTGTTTTTTATAAATATTTTATTAAATTTATATTATTTAAATTTTTTTATAATTTTTAAAAAAAAAATTTCATTAAAATCGGATAATAAATAAAAAAGTTAAAGATGGCGGCCGTAACGGAAATTGCAACGGTGACGTCATCATCCAATATGGCGGAAAACAAAATGGCGGAAAGTTCGAGAAAACAAAATGACGTCATCCAAGATGGCGGATCCAAGATGGCCGCCGTGATATACTTGTCCCGTTACGTTATGTCCCGTTACGCTGTGTCCCGTTACGCCGGCTGCATGCACGAAAAAGTGTCACGTTACGCATATTGTCACGTTACGCTCGTCCAAGATGGCCGCCGTGACGTCACAGATAGACGTGACGTCAGAGATGTGGCTCGGCACCAAGCACCGCAACCAGAAACCAGTTTCAGGACCGGCTATTATATACTACTTCGGACAGCTAGTAATATATATAATTAGATGTTGGTATATATGACTACGATAAACTCCAACACCGTTTGACCGATCGCGATGCAAGTTAGCATATCGAAGTGGGTTTAATTTCATGGAGAAGATTTTTATGCTATCCATTTTTTGTAACTCGCTGCTAGATGGCGCTGCAGCGCATCAACTTCCGCTGCAGCGCATCAAATTCTAAATCGTTCAACCGATCGCCATGGGTAAACAGAAGATCACAGGTTCATAGACATACAAACAGCAATGGTGTGTCATTTCTCTATGTCCGCCACACTGTCATATAGCGCTAAAACTCTGTGTTCAGCCAGGGCAACGTTATGTACTGCAGCTATGAATAACTATCATTATTTTATTTGTAGGCAAATTAAATTTGTATCGCACACATCTTTGGACGCCTTATCTGTCAATAAACATTAAATATTTTTGTATCTTACGCAACCAAACTATCTTTGTAAGTATTATATGTAAATTATTTTACAATATTTATTTTGCTATACCTGTATGTTCTATGACTCAAGGAACACGCAGCAACAAATAATAACAAATACTGATTTTGACTGTGATTTGTAATTGGTGAGTAAGTTTAATAATATCAAATAGTGATTGTGATTTATATTAATAATTGGTAAGCAAATAACATGTAAGTGCTATAAAATAACTATTATTATTTATTCCAGGCAAATTTCATTTGCATCACTTGCAATTAAACTACCTATTGACATCTTATCTGTCAATAAACAGTAATTACTAGGAATTATTTTTAATGAAATAAAACTAAACAGTCGGAATGTCTGCCGGATTCTGCTAGTAAGCATAATAAAACAAAATCATTCAATCATTCAATATTCAGTAATTATTTTCATGATTTAAAAAAAAGAGTCGTGTTTGAATGAAACACCAATTAAAATATAAAATTATGCGCCAACCATCATAAGAAATACCTACTCATTATTATCTCGAGAAACGTAATTCATCTATGCAAGAATAACGACAAAGAAAATATTTTCTGTAGAGATACAAAACAGTCCTATTTGAAAACCAGATGCCAAGGAATAGTTTTCTGTTCTACAAGAAAAATATTGTAACTTTGTACAACACATGGCTATGGTTATTTTTGTAAATATGTGATACGTTCCTTATCCGAGGGCCCAGCAGTTTCATTGGTCGAAACCCGCGGACAACCGAGGGCGAGCAATGATTGGTCAGCGGCCGAAGCTAGGCCAGAAGCAAATTTCACATAAGTAACATTGTGCAACTAAACAGTCAATCTTCACAAGTTTGTTGAAATAAACATTTATAAGTCTTTCATGACAGCACTATTGTAAAAATTTAATTACAAGTGAATGTTCACAAGTTTACAAGTTACTTGCTTGTAAACTAACTTAAAAATTCGGGTTATTAACAATTTTAGCTAATAAACTTGAAGATGACACTTGTTGTATAATACTAATTAACAAAACCTAGCTACCTTAAATCGTAGGTAGGTTTCAATTACAAGTTTACAAATAATTCTCCTATAAAGATATTGTGGTCTGGTTTTTACCCTGCTGAGTTAAAATATATGTTGCAACAATTACTGTTGCCATTACACTAATTGAATGAGTTTGTGTTGTTTCATCTTGTTGGACACAATTGGGGTTATGTTACCAAATCCCGATAGTTACAAATATACCAACTTCTACGCTTGTCACACACAATCAAATCTTTTACTTTTTGGTGACCAGTTTAGGCAATCTATGTGTAATACCTGCTCGTGACAACTTGTGATTGTGTGTACTTGATTCATACAGTCTTTGCTTAGGTGCATGACTTGTAACTTGGTGAAATGGACCCATGAGTTCACAGGGATGAGAACCACAACTGAACAGTTCCGATGCGCTCCGAAGGTTGCCGATCGCTCGTGAAAAAACAACACGTTGCAAGGATTTATATATTTTACAGTCACAGAGTATTTGAAACAACGCTGACCTAACCTAACCAACTTTTAATTTCAGCTACGATAACCTAACCTATTTATAAGCTGGAATTACAATAGTCCATCGCCTCCGTCCATCATCCGCCCGTCAATCACGTGACCTGTAGCCTATCATATGGCTCGAAATATTCCATTCGTCCGTCCGTACAAAGCTTGGTGACTTCATAACTTTGTCGGACGGACTAATGGAATTATAACCTCTAAACGTCTGCAAGAATATTGCGTGTCATATTATATTATATTATATATTTTTGAAGATTGTTTGATTTTTAGATGATTCAATAATGTTTTTAAAATTTTAATTTAACCCTTTTTAAGGTTGCTATTTTAAAATATATATTTAAAAAATTGGTTGTCTGTGTAAAGTCGGTTTACGGACGATAGTTTAATGTGACAACGTCATAAAAAAACATTGATGAAATGATTGCACACTCTATGAATAAAATTTAATCATTTTTATTTTAATAATAAAATAATAAATACTTGAAATTATACTAGTAATCAGATTTTAAAATGAAAGAATAATTAACCTTTATTGCCAAAATTGTTGTTGTAATAAGCACTAAAAACAACATTAACTTTTCACTTCACTTTATAAACAGTCAAGTGCAAGAGAGATAGATGCGGCGCAAGCGTACAATGAGCGTAACGGGACACAGCGTAACGGAACAATGTGCGTAACGGGGCACTTTTTCGTGCGTGCAGCCAGCGTTCATTGATTTATTAGACGTTGTCACGTCAAAAAGTGTTATTTGTTACGCATGATAACTCTGAAAGTTTTGAAATAAATGTCAGTGTGAAAAAAATTCAGTTTAATTAGTTATAGGTGCATAGCTTACACGAATGTTCAAACTAATTTAATTTCTATAAAAGAGAAATTTTCTCCAAAATTTAAGTTTTCTCAACTTTTGGCAGCATGTATGACGGAAAATATTATGACGGACGAACATAGTTCTGTAAATCTCACGGCGGCTGATGGACGAACAAAGCGCAATTGTAATTTTGGATTTACAATGACCGAACCTTCTTCTTCGGTTAACTTCGTAACTGCTCGGGTAGTGGTCGTGGCTTTCATCTCTGTGAACTGTAAGCTGTCTAGGTAAAGGCCCATCTAAAAATATTCCAAACCTGTGGGCGGTCAGTGTCCTTATCCTAATGTGAATGCCGTCACATTGTCGCACGGGAATCCGCCCAGTCTACAATTTCCATGTCCGATGTCCGAATCTACTGATTTATAAATCACCAGAGCGCAGTAAATATAGAACACCAAAATAATTGTGTTTTGATTGTTTTTGTTTGCTATTTTCATGCTTTGTAAATGTGTACACGGTTAAGCATTGAATATTTAGTTGACTTGTGAAATTTTTTTATGTTTATTTATTTATATTTTGCAAGGCAAAAGTAAATGCAAATAAATTTCCTTTCCTTTTTTTTTTTTTACTTTTTTAAACGGGAACCGAAAACAGCAATTATCACGAGTGTTCGTTCTTCTGTGCTACCGAAGGACACAGATTGGGACTAAAAAGTTCAAGCTGACCAATGTGTTCGGACCGGGGAGTTTCGGACCATCGCATTGTTTACCTCTGGCATGACGTCAGAGGGTCACGCGGGCCAATCAGTGCTCAGTGTGGGGTCGGACACAGTTTAGGTACACTGCAATTGCAGACGGGCCTTAAGGGTGTGCCTCCCATTTCAGGTCATGATTTCATATTTATATTAATCAATGATCAACTTTTAGACTTTTTCAATTGTGTAACGTTCACGAAATGAACAATATATACAGCGCATACTTTTTGCATAATAAGCTGCCAAAGGTACATTTTTTACCTTTTTGGTTTGTACAAATAAGGAAAATTTAATTTATTTCAGAACTGAAACTTTTTAGGTTTAATTGCAATGCCACTGGCTACTTCATGATATGGTTTGCATTTCTCTCACAATAACTCATTTCATGTTTCTTTGTCTGTCAAAATCGTAACAAATTTGAGAATTTAGAAATGCCAGGTAAAATTAATTAACATCTTCTGAAAGGAATTCTAACCATGCAAAAAGTATGCGCCGTATATTATAATTTTTATTTCGTGAAAGTTAAACAATTGAAAAAGTCCGCAAGTTTATCTGTAATTACTGTAAATATAAAATCTTGACATGAAATGGGAGGTACCCCCTTAAGGCCCGCGCCCACCCGGGCACACACGCGGTGTGCAGAGCTTCAGGAAAAACAACGCTATTTCAAAACTACTCCAAATATCCGAGTGGGGTCTACTTACGAAAAGCATTTTAAGTGTTCACCGAGGGCCTAAAAGTGCTTCTGATTTCGGATGAAGTTTTTAAATTGTATTTTAAGGAGAGTTAAAATGGCTAAAACGCATGTGTTCAGACTAAATTTTAGGCGTAAAAAACCGGTACAGATTCTTGAAAGCACTTAAATATACTTGCATTACACATTTATCTTCATTTCTCGGCTATATAATGTTACGGGGTCCGCTCAAATTTCGCAGGTATCATGTGACGACGAGAAGACTACGCGTCAGTTCAGAGCCTTGCGCTTAGGGGCTATACCGCGCTATAAGCATTGCCTCACTGACACACACACACCCCTGACGAGGCGGGCCCCTTAAGGGGCTCGCCTCGTCAGGGGTGTGTGTGTGTCAGTGAGGCGGGATGAAAGGCGCGACGCTCGCTGGTGCTTCTAGCGCGGTGTCTCCTCTGGACTGGCGCGCAGTCTTCTCGTCATCACATGATAACTGTGAAATTTGAGCGGTAACAGTAACATTATTTTGCGGAGAAATGAAGATAAAGGTGTAATGCTAGTCCCTTAAGTGCTTTCAAGAATCTGTAATGGTTGTTTTACGCCTAAAAAATTACTCTGAGAACATGCGTTTTAGCCGTTTTAACTCCTCTAAAAATACAATTTAAAAAATTCATCCAAAATCAAAAGTACTATTCGGCCCTCAGCGAACTCTAAAATGCTTTTCGAGAAGAACCCACTCGGATATCTGGAGTTGTTTCCCCTGAAGCTCTGCGCACCGTGTGTGTGCCCGGGTGGTCTGGGCGGCCGCCGGCGGGGCGAGGAAGAACGAGGGGCAGAGGGGGAAGGTGGGAGGACCGACCGTCCCGCCTGCACGAGGAAGCCGCTAAACGAAGCGGCCACGCCTTGCGCCGTTACCGGCGGTCGAGTGTGTGTGTTACCTCCAGGGAGGGGAGACAATGGTCGCAGCATCCCGCAGCCTGCGGGCTCCCACGGTCAGGAGCTGCGCATCTTCCGGCGCCGGGAGACACCTACTGTCGCGCGCAGACCCAGGACCCCCCCCCCCCCTCCCCATGGTCTACCCGCGCACACACACACACACACACACACGGTGTGCAGAGCTCCAGAGCAACATGTGTTCGTGGAGTCCACACGCGACAGACATTACACTTCCTGATCATTAGGTATAGATAGAGATACATGAATAATTCGCGAATTTATTTCGCGATGGGCTAAAATACAATAGTTATACCTCAGTGCTGCCTCTGCTATTGGTTCACAACTCACCTGGGTGACTCTGGGCCAATGAGAAACACCCAACCAAAGCTTTATCGAATCACAGGCTGCTACGCTTGGACGTCTCACAAGACAGCAGCCAATGAGTGGGTGACATTTAACCGAGTGTATGTAGAACTATGGAGTTCATCCTTCAGGTCATTGAACCTGCGAATTTTTCCGGTCCCTAATTGTTAGGTTATTTTTATTCAACGAAAGATTGTACTTCAGAATGCGGGTTTTATCTCAAATAATAAAAAAACGATTGTTCAATTAACAATTTAAAACAATAATAATTTACACAGGTAATTAAAATAATACGTATATGAAAGATAAATATCTTCTTGTTAATATGGCCAGTGGCTCGGTGCACTACAATAAGCGCGTCCCTACCGCCGCGACCAGCCTATGCCTACAGTATTGTATGGTTAAACCTGAGCCGCTGCCATCACGTGGAGCTCGCTCAAGGCTGCTCCGCTGATCACATTCATCAAAACGGAAGCACATTCGACAAAGGAAAATAACAAGCAATACTCACATTGGACAAGCAATGGACACTCAGTGGACACGCAATACACACAATGAACACGAAGTGCACACGAAATACACACACTGAACAAGCAATGGACACACAATACACACACCGGACACGCAATTATCATGCAATACACACAGTGGGCACGCAATGGACACACAATACACACACCGGACACGCAATTAACATGCAATACACACAGTGGACACGCAATGGACATGCAATAGACACTGGACACAAAATGGACACGCAATAAACAACCAACCGTACAATGAACACGCAATACACACAAAGAGTGGTTATGGATAGGGGCTCCGGCGCCAGGCTTCAAGGCTTTGAGTCGGAGGAGCCGACCGTCATATCTAATTGTGACGTCACGGTGGCCCTCTAGGACTCATAATGACTCAAAAATGAGCTAAAATGACTCAAAATTTCTATAACTGTCCCCATTTCGAGGAAAAAATTCCCGTTTAGAGTAAAAATTTCGCTTTTTATTCCTCAAAACTTCAAAAATTCGGAATTCGAAAAACCTCGAAAGTCTTTTGCCTTAAGAAAGAACCAACATTCCCCAAAGAGGCTTAAATTCCCAAACGACAAGCCACCCAAACACTCTGACAGCCATCTTAGATGACCTGGATCTTGACCCTAAAATTCAAATTCTTTATTTTTTAACCCAAACTTCGGAAAAAGTTTTTAAAAAAATTGCTTACTTCAAATATTTAGTTAAACGATTCCGGTCCTTGGTTAGATTCCCGGCGAGAGTATACATGTAATATATTAACAATACATTTTAAAAATCATAAATAAAATTTTGAACCATAAATAAAAAGGTCTTACGTCACACCCACCATCTTGAATTATAACATAATCGCTGCAATTATCGTTACGGTCGCTATATTGAAAATCCGTAATTTTAACGCTAGGAAATCAGGAAAAATTAAAAATATTATAGATTAATAGGTTAATATAATTTTTAATAAAATATTATTGTAAAAACGCACTTAAGCCATGGAGTCCTCGGTTCAAACCTGACGAGGGCAAAATAAAAAATGACGACAGATTCTTCCTCTACGGAACCACCGACAGACTGAACTCCCACCACTAATGTCTAGGTATATATATCGTCAGCTAGTTGACATAACGTCTGCCATTTTGTTTACGTCTGCTGGAGGACACCATCTTTTTTTCGTCTGCTAGAGAGTGCTACCACCATGCAAGGTTTTGTTTTACCTGCTAGAGTGTAGTAATTATTTAATATTACTGTGGTACCCACCATCTAGAAAATGGACGCCATCTGGGAAATATGTATGTTTTTAGCTAGAAAATCAGGATACATGTCAAAATGTATTAAAAATTCTGCAATTAATATACTCTAATTAGATGGATTCCTGTCCTTGGTTCCATATTTGATCAATTGAAAACAAATTATTTAAGACAAAAATATTTATTTAATAAATCAAGTTCAAAATCCTGAAAACGAATTAAGTTCCTAATATACCACCATACATTAAGTCGACATAACCGTCATCTTTAAAATTTGTATTTATTGACCTATAATTTCGGAAAAAATTCACAATCCATTAAAAAATCACTTATTCAAAAATAATAATTGTCGAAAAGGTTTTTGTCCTTGGTTTGGTTCTCGGCCAGTGATAAAGGTAATTAAAGCTTAAAATAAATTTGAAATTCTGTTTCCCGTTACCTTTCGTGGAGTCTATATATCATTCGCTCAATGAATAACCATTTTGGACAAGATACCTGGCCAAAGAAATAAATATGTTTTTGCGCTGCCTAGCACGAAAGTTTTTTTTTTATAAATGGAATACCTTCCATTCAGTTCATATACAATGCTATACGTATAGATTAAGTGTCATCGTACCACGAGACCAGGGCATGAAAAATGTCAGATGTATAGGCCAGACATTTCCGAACCACAAGACCATCTTCATCGATGGCTAATAGAACATATTTCAACCAATCAAGACAAAGTCTTCGACCTGTCAGACCTAAAATATCGATAAAATCAATTACAAGCAATTAGACCAACGGTACATTTTTTACGCTTACTAAAGGACCAAGAATCCCTGAAAAATGAGCCTAGTGCTTGCCATACCGCTTCACCAACACCCTGGCTGGGTCGCCAAATGGACGTGCAAAGAACTCCAAGTGACAACACGCAATTACTAACAGAATTTGGGTTTAGATGGTTTTGGGAAGTGATGATATTTAAGGGTGACAGCCTCAAGTCCTACAGACGTGCCTTATCGACGCGAAGACTGCACTTCAGTTCTGTGCCCGGTGCGTAGAGGCCAAGAGGCGTGTGAAACGCGAGCTGGTGTCACCCTTAGCGCCCTCGTGCTCTTAGAGCTCGTGGGTCCAACTTAACGTTACTATTTGCGAAACTATTTTTTTCCACTCATGTAGTTCCTGGTCATTGGATCACGGGTTATTTGGAGCGTCCCTTTAGGACTAGAAGCCATCCAAAAACCAATAGGTGAAACTTCTGGCAGAATCACGTGCGACCCGAAGAGGATATGAAATTGTGGCAGCAACCAATGACAATCGACTTGATTACCCGTACTTTGCGCACAGAAAAAAATACTGTACTTTTACAAAAGATTCCTTTGGAAACCAGTTGCCAAAAATTGGTTTGTTCAACTACAAGAAACTTTGAGCATGATTTTATATTTAAATGTATATTTCATTCAAGCATACTTTTTTCCAATGTAAAATAATCGCATATTCAATAATTGGACTTAATTTTGTTTAATTATGCTTATTAATGTGTGAAGTTAATACTGGATAGCTATTCAGTGAACTGTTGTCAAATGACTTTTACTATTGGAGGTGGTGGGACAGCACATAGCATAATTTACCGGGTAAGAACCTGAAGTTAGTATTACTGCGAACTCTGTGTAATGTACAAATTTACAAATATCTGTATTTTACATGAATCATGAATATTTCTATTCCATTGATAAAAAAATACCGTGTGGAGTCTTAGCCTTAATCCAGAAAATTATGTGGATGTTGCAAGTCTCTAGAGAAAATTTCTTACGCAGACCGATTCTCAGAACCAATATACTATCGCCGTTTCATTACCCGATAGGTTAGAATGTAAACACGTTTGTTTACAAATGTTTCCTTGTTCTGTGATTGGCTGACAGTTGATTATAAGGACTTCGAGCGAATAAAAAAACCCGCAATAAAAGAAGTATGTAATCACAAGCATTCCAGTTAACACAACTTATAAGTAGAGAACTGTAAAATTCGATATTTCAAATCCCTAAAGGATAGACACCATGATCCTCTACTCACTCGTGCAAATTACATCTGCTGATAGGTTACCGACTCGTAACACCTGTTGACTGGAATGATCGTGATTCGCTAATTCTTCTGTTAAAGATTTTTCATTGGCCCAGAGTCCTTCAGATAAAATGTGGCCCAATCACTGAAGCAAGATAATGTCAAAAGTGTTGGGACTCTATCCTATCGCGAAATGAATCCGCAAATTTTACAGGTCTCTACTTATTAGACCAGAAGTCGATCTGCACGTGGCATTTACCCGAGTAGGTACAGTATAGTAAAGTGAATCCTGGAAATAATTGAACTTGCGATTATTTATCACTCGTTGGAAAATATGGTATCTTCGGTGATCAGCTAGGGACTGTAAATATTTCCGGTTACAATAATCTCTGGAATTCACCCCGTAATCCCCTACACACTTTGGCAAATGCCACCTGCTCATTGGCTGATTACTAGGGTCAGGCATTTGTCGCGAATAAATCTGAACGCCTACTAGACTGCAACAAGTTATACTCGCACCAGCGGTTTCTTCCTTGTGATTGGCGTCCGTCGGCGAGAGAAATCGTTGCCCTGTTTGACCGAGCCTCTCAGGACGCGTTTGCTTCCGCACTCGATAACTGTGACTGGTGGTTTAGCAATCGACTTGTGCCTGAAAAAAAACTCGCCCAATCACGAAATACAGACGATGCTACAGTGTTTAACTTTCAGCTAGTCTCGGAATTTTTCGCGAAATTTGCATGCCTCTACTAATTACTTGTGAGACCTGCGAATTGTGATACTTGCGATTCGATACTTCTTTGGTTGAAGGTTTTTTCACTGGGTCGAAATGTTTAGATAAACCGTGAGCCAATCACAGAAGCAATATGAACCCACATGTGTTAGGATTTCAGCACAACGCGAAACGAATCCGCGAAATTTTCCGGTCTCTTATGATTAGAGACTTGAAAAATTCATGAATTCATTTTGCGATAGACTAGAATCCAAATACGTCTGCCTTTTTTCTGCTTGACTGATTGGGCCACAGTTTATCTGAAAGACTATGGGCCAATTAAAAACCTTCAGAAAAGGAAGTAACGAATCACGAGCATCCCAGTTAACAGGTGTCACGAGTCAGCAGCCAATGAGCATGTGTTATTTTCCCGAGTGCGTAGAGACTCATGGAGTATATCCTATAGGTCATTCAAATCGCGAATTATTCCGGTCTCTACTTATGATCGCTTTATCGATGAAGTCCTCCTTCCGCGAAGACGTCGAGGCGTCGGGGTGGCCAGACGCTTGTAATTAATCTCACCACTCTACCACCCCTTTCCTTCCCAGATCGATCTAATCACCACTGGCGTCAGAAATATTCAAAGGGCTTCTCTCCTTTGACGTGCCGGTCAAGTACGTAGGTACTCCCCTCTCAAGCACCACCTAACACCGTCCAATTAAGTATTTCAGAACCTCGGCTGTGATTACGCTACGATTCAGGACGGACCCGTTTAATTTCCCATGCGGCCCACATACACACTCGCGCACGCGAAGCAACACACGGGCATGAATCTCTCATCCGAAATGATTTGGGATGTTAAAAAATTTCTCCCCGCGCGCCATTAAGTGCCCCGATGTTATCTTTGTGTGCTTGTATGGTAATGAGGCGCCCGTTCTTCATGTTTTATTCGTTATAACACCCAAATATTCTACCAACACATCCCTCCCCCCACCCTACCTAAACTTCCTTTTTTCCCCCTCTCCTCGCCGGCCACAGCACCCGTGTGAACCTTCCTCGCGGAATGCCCCGTGGCCTGCTGTTTCCATCGCACGTGAATTAAAAAAACAAAACAAGAAATAACATGCGAGCGAGTCTTTCAGTACTCACCAAGAGCGTCACCAGGGGGGGGGGGGGGGTAGGTGGGCACTTGCCCCCCCCCCCCCTAGAGCCTTAGAGATATAAAATAATGTAGCCAAATGCAAAAAAATACATAATTTTCGCATAACTTGCCCCCCACCCCCTTCACAGGTCATCGGCTGGTGACGCCCTTGGTACTCACCAGAGAGTAACGATAAAATTCATGTGTTCTAATGTTGCAAATACACTTGTAATATGATAATCGGACACGAAATTTAACGTACAATTCTTTAAAATAATGCCGAACATGTTATATATATATTAAAAAAAAAGTGTTTCGAACTACATTTTTAGACGTGAATCACACAAAATTTTCCACACCCACCGCTAGGATTCGTTGCCGGAGCAGCTACGTTGACTATTCAACATTTGATTAGCAGACCAAAACTTTAAATTAGCTATATGATGAAACGCCTCCGATAAAAGCAAAAAAAAAGACTTGAAAAAAACTAAATTCCAGCTTTGAACCAGATTTTCGACAAGGAATTTTATAAAATACTGTCCAACTTGTTAAAATTCATTAAACCTTTAATGCTATAGGTTTCCCTTTGGCTTTGTGAACTTTAGTTTACGCCATCCTCAACAGACGGCAGCACTGTGGTTACACATTTCCATTACATTCACGAAATCCTTACCAAATGCCGAATATAGAGAGCTAAGAGGTCATACATTAATAACAAAAAATCTACAACGATATTTTTTAAGGCGCAGCGTGCCTAAAACATATAAGAATCATGCATTTTCCCCAAAAATGATATCAAGACTATTTGCACATCAAAACACTGTGGCATCAATTGTGTTTCGTTATTGGTTGAGTTTCTTTCAGGCACGTGTGTCTGCTTTCGGCATGCATATCACTGACATTCGTCGTGGAAACATACATGTTCTGAATGGCCTGGCAAACCCGACAGTGGCTTCTCTTGCCAACGGCAGCCAATCACAAGGATGAGACACTGGTGCAGACCTAACTTTATTGCAGTCTCGTAATTGGTGAGATTGTTTTCCGCGAAAAAATATATATTGCCCTACTCATGAAGGCCACAGTTATTTCACTGTTTCAGTGGCCAGAAAAGTAGACTTTAAGTACATGTATATTAGCTTCACGTAGATGATTGGACTACAGAGCTCTTAACACGCCCTTGGCAACCATGAGTAAAAAAATTAACAAGGAGAATAAGTGTTTAACCAGTCACGTGGGGTTGCAGGCACTAAGTAGGCCGAAAGTCATTTACCGAAATTTCTATCTAGTGCCTTTCGACCTACTGCCTTTCGACCTACTGCCTTCCGACCTAGTGCCTTTCGGTCTAGAGCCTTTCGGCCGCTTTCGACCTAGTGCCTTCCGACCTAGTGTCTTTCGGTCTAGAGCCTTTCGGCCGCTTTCGACCTAGTGCCTTCCGACCTATTGCCTTCCGACCTAGTGCCTTTCGGTCTAGAGCCTTTCGGCCGCTTTCGACCTATTGCCTTCCAACCTAGTGCCTTTCGGTCTAGTGCCTTTCAGTCTAGTGCCTGTGGCCAAGGTTAAGACATATTCACAGCTAAATATTTTCAAGTTTGCGGTCTAGTGCCTTTCGGCCTATTGCCGCGTTACCGTCACGTGTATGTTACATTGTGGCTATCTCTCTCTTAAAAGATACTTTATTAAATACAGGCAAGTTGAGTCTCGTATGGAGTGAAATGTAACCACGAAATAATTGTGGCTTAACACTATGGATAGCCAAATTTTGCGTTATCATCTGGCAATAGACTATACTGCATCTATAAATAATTTTTCCATTGGTTAGTGAGGTTTTATGACTACCCCTAAAGAACTAGACGCCAATAACAAACAGGCAAACAACACGTTAGCCAATATCACGATAGTGGGTACAATGTAACAAGTAACCAAACAATAGGAACTGGAAAATTTCGCTAGTTCAATGACCCCCAGGATATATAAGTTACTCCCAAGTCCTCTATACACTTACGCAAATATCGCATGTTCATTGGCTGCTCACATGTGAGAACGTATCAACTGGGTAACTTGTGATTCGTCAATCTATTGGTTGAGGGTTTCTGATTAGCCCAGAGACTTTCAGACGAACTGCGAGCCAGTTGCAGGAGCGGCTCATAGTTATATATATGTTTGGATTCTAGCCAATCGCGAAATTGATCCGTGAACATTTCCGGTCTCTGTAAATTATACTTAAAAGTTTTTCAGTGTTAGTAAACTGAATTTTGTTATTGTTCCTCAACAACCAAAACACTTTGAATTTATTTTTCCTTTTAAAGTTCGCTTCTGATGTAATATGATTTGCAGGTAAAATATGACGGTATTTTTGGTGACAGGTGATAATGTATAATTTCATTCATTTTATTGGCATTATAATTACATCGTGGATATATTGACACGTCCTGACAAACAAGAAACCAAAAACCAAATTTAATTTTTTTTTTGACCCAATCACATGCAGCCTGGACAGGATGTAACACATGGCCGCGGCCAACGCACGAAAGACACGGCCTTTTTATGTTCAAGAAAGTGAAGTCCCGCCTGGTGCCAGAAAATTACGTGAATTCGTCATGAATGCGTTCATTCATTTCCAGAAACTGCCCCGAAATTTTATATAGATATTTTAAGGAACCTTTGTTTCTAAGGAGTTTTAACTTTGTCGTAAAAGCACTGTACGAAGGTTTCGTGTATAAAAGTACCAGGGAAAGGCAATTGAAAGGGTTTATTCGAAGGTACAGACCGGAAATATTCGCGGAGTCATCTCGCGATAGGCTAAGACTCCAAACTCAGTTACCAGCTGCCTCAGTGATTGGACGACAGTTTATCTGAATGACTCTGAACGAATGCAAAACCTTCAACAAAAAAATGTATCGAAACATAATCATCCCAGTTAACAGGTGTCACGAGTCAGTAGCCAATGAGCTGGTGTAATATTCCCGAGTACATAGAGGATCGTGGAGTCTAAAGTCATTGAAACCGCGAAATTTTTCAATCCCTATTTGTTAAGGCATGTAATTTTCCCAAAAACATTTCGAGACTAGTTGTTAAAACACGGCAGCGTTATCGCTTACGTATAACCTGGTTGCCGAAAATTTCAAACTAAGGAGTTCTTCATTGGACGTTCACTTTCATAAAGGAAATCTCAATATATTGGGCATATTATGAGAAACGAGAGATAATAGCTATGTTTCATATCATCATTGAATAGAAGATTTAAGGTAAAAGGTCTGTTTTGAGGAGGAATTTGTGGCTGCAGGACATTCGGAGTTGGTACAACTGCACGTCAGAAGATGCTTAAAATCACGTCCACAGCTGTCTATGTGGACTGCCAATCTCCGCCAGGAAAAGGCGCCTTTAAAAAAAATTCGCCTATGTCACTTGATTGATAGAGTTTTTTTGAAGTTACAATTATTTAGGCACGTTATGGAGAAAATTATGAAAGTAAATTTTTACGATACGCGTGCTCCAGGCAAAGACATTTTCTCAGGAAGATGGCTGACTCACCCATAAGTATATAGTCTATTCCATTAAAACTAGAGGACATACCAAACGTATTTGTGTGGCAAATGAAAATTTATAATAGTGAAACTACTCTGGAATAAATTTGGTAAACTTAAAAAGCCATAGTAAAGCTCAATTCGAAGTTTTAAAAAATCCTAAGGATACTGGTATTACAACATTTATAAAACACTAGCTGCAGTACCCGGCGTTCCCGGGCTGAACATAGGGTGAAGGGGAACTGTTAGAGATCAGATGTAGTTAGTAATTGTCTTCTTAATTTGAATGTCAAGTGTGCAAAATAATTTATATCACTTTCAGATCCCGACAGACGTTGTTCTGACAGTGTATAGTTATTTACATGTATATATCTAAAAATTTGTGGTCTGCATGTAATATAGACTCTATAAAGCACTATAGAAAAGAGCTGAAAAATAAGAGATTAATATTGAAAAGGTTCCATTATCTAGCTAATGTTCGGCATGCATTGCAATGCCTCATTCAGTTTTGTTTTTAATATGTTTGAAGTAGTTACACATAAATAAATCATCTATCCATCTCTGTAAATATATATTTATATCTATCTACATATATATATATATACCTATATATCTCTCTATCTCTATTTATCTCCTTATATATATATATCCCACTATCTCTATCTCTTCTATATATAAATCTCTATATAGCTATATACATCTATATATATCTTTAACTAACCCATTTCATTCTCTATACCTCACTCTATCTAAACTTATCTCTCTTTCTCTCTCTCTATAGTTATATATATAATCACTCTATATCTGTCTCTCTTTTATATTTAAATAAATAGTGTCATGTGTGCGCACTTATACAACAAAAACAGACGAAGTGCAACTATATAAAATTAAATAAACACAGTTTTTTAAACGATTCGTGCTCCAACTATTGCAAAATAGTTATACCGTCTCAGAAACCTTCACGGGCATGCGCATAACAACTCACCAAACTTTCATCGCAATCGGATGAATGGTATAGGAACGCATACGGCACAAAAAAACGAAAATTAAAGAAATGACAAACGCATCAAACGATGGTGCGTTTAAAATTCAAGGCAACTCTATCTATTGACGAAGTGTAGAACAAAACTGTTATAAGCACCTTTAATTTGCTAGCCGCTGCGAGCTCCACTAAGCAGGCTGGTCTCACCAAGGAGAAAAATATGAATTTTCCAGACATTACTATGTGTATAGTCGTGTGGCAGACATAGAGAAATGACACTCAATATTTGTATGTCTATGACCTATGATTTTTTCTGTTATAAAAGGAAATTATCACTTTTTCATTCCCTAAGGGATATAATTTCATATTAATATGTTGTCTATGTGTTAATCCAGGTTATGAGCTCTCTGTAGGCCAAATTTCATCGAGATCCGTTCAGCCGTTCTGGCGTGATTGACTAACAAACATTCATCCATTCAAACTTTCAGAATTATAATATTAGTGGGATATTCTCGTTACAATCTCCTGTCTGGCTTCGTAGAGCAGTGGTTATAGTGTGTGGTTAATTAAATTAAGGAATGTATTCAATACTTGGCAGTGGGAATATATATTTTTTCCTTTTTTGAATACAGATTACTGGATTACACAAATTGTTCTTTAACCAAGTATATCTGAATACATTTTATTTGTTTATTGTATTGCTATAATATTATTAAATACATAGTTCAGTTCATTGGATTTATTATTTAATACTACGCATGCCTATATCCACTATTTTATTTTAAAATAATGTTAATTTAATTACGTTCGTTTAGAAATGACTTTCCACGAAATTGCATAGGAAATAAAAAATAAAACTTTATAAGAGTACAAGTATATTTTATTACTTAATAATCTATAGTCATATTACATATGCGGAAACTATATATTATTAACTTTTTAATCCATTTTAACAAGGTAAGCGATATATTAATAAAATTACTTGTCAAGCTAGGGTTTAGTATTTTTTCAAGTTTTTTCGTTTTTAATCAGAGACGTTACATAATAGAGTATTTCCTTTCGCTCTACAAATCCAATTATTCAATAGTCGACGTAACTGCTCCGGTAGCGAATTATAGCGACGGATGCGGAACTACGTTTGAGTCGCGTTCAGAAATTTAGTGACTGATATTGAATACTGGTTCATATAATCAAAAAAAAACATTTATTTATTGTGAATATTAGTGTAAGAAAATGTGTTTATAAACTTTTCAAGTTTATGAATATAAGTGAGGTATGTATGTTACCCGTATGTATAATTTATTGAAATTATAAATTTTAAATGATTACATTATTTTTTTAGTAAATATTTAACACTAATTTTAAAATAAACTGTGATGGGGATCTTTAAGGTTCCACATTGTTATTAGAAATGAACAGAAACAAGGTGTGATTCTGTCTGAATATAATTACTTCAAATTTATTATAGGAAAATTTATAACAGATATTAAAAAATATAGACATACAATATCAATTACTTAATTAATTAGCTCTCAAATATATTTAAAGAGAAATATGGGCTAGCCCTAATTTAAATTATAAAAAAAGGTTTCATTAAAAAAAATACATAAACCAATAAAAAAATACAAATATGTTTAAACTATCCCAGTATTCTCAAAGTCCAGATGTGGCATTTATCTGATGAACTTCGTCTAACGGCGTAGTTTAAGAAAGTTCAGAAAAGGTTAAAAGATACAGAAGCACCGGAGGTCGGGGCTTCGCTTCCCGGAGATCGATCGGGAAAATGATGCCAGGGCGCCTGTGTGCCGTTGAGGAAGGTTGATGAAAATGCAAATTCGGCGTCCGGCTCTCGGACCCTGTCTGCGAACAGTCCAAATCAAAACTGATCAGAACTTGTACATAGACAGTATACGGGGCAGAAAATGTCCGGAAAAGGTAAGGTGAGGTTGAGGAAAGTCGCGGATCGTCACTCACCAGACAGGGAAGTTGGCTTCTATTTACCGATGAGTCGCCAGCCAGGAACTGGATCCCGCGAATGCGCGGCTGGGCGCGGATGTTTTCATTATTTCAAAAAAAATATTTAAAAGAAAAATAACTATTACTCTTTGTACTACGCAGACGGACTAAACTACTTGAAGAAGATTACAGGGATAGCATCCTTTATTTAAGCGACTACATCGTCGGTTGCGGCCGGATGGAAGTCTTGCAGTGTCTCGTCGACTCGACGATAATCGCAAATGGTCCGTCTGCAGTCGCGACGCGAAGTGTCACGCGAAGAACCGTGTCTCGTAATTAAAAGTAAAGGTTCAATCAAAAGTGGGGGGAGGGACTGGGACGTCCGGACCGAAAGGTTCCGAAGTTCCCCGAGTGGGTATCATAAAAAAACTCTGACTGATGTCTCGAAGTTGGTAGCACTGGCCGACCTTGGCGCTACCTGTTGAGGGGTGTCTGAAATAAAAAAGAACCGACTCGCCCAAGGTGTCTGCTTTAACAAGGGAATAAAGGGACAGTCAGGTGCAGCTCTCTGGCGGCCTACAGGGTAAGTTGGCTGGGCGGTTAGCGAGTTTGCCGCTAGATGTCGTGTGCGGTCCATCTTGGCACACACATTTTTTTATGCCAGTCGCCCTTGGAGACGGTCGCTGTCTGCTGGTGTTTATGACCGATCATTGGTCTTAGGCGAATTCTTAGAACCGAGGGGAGGGGGGTGAACAAAAAGCGCCACGACGCTGGGAACGAGCGTCCATGACGTGTCTCTCGAGGAGTGAACCTAAGACGTTTGCGTGATGGTAAAGGCTACGGTCAGCTCGCCTCTGAGAAATGGTAACAACTCGTCCAGAACGGTTGTGTGCCGTTTTAGTCATGAAGTGAAGTAACGTTACAGGCCTGGGACGTGCCTGTAAGCGAGGGAAATTTCAAACGGGCAGCCAACAAAGTCTTAGATCTGCAAAAGATCCTAAAGGTCTCTGGGAAAGGTGCTTCTGTCTACTGGCACAAAGTTTAACTAAGGGGAGTACACCAGCCTAACAAAGAGTAAATCGCCCTTTAGTAACCAAATTATAGATCGAAATAAAATTTCCAACAATAATTAAAAATAATAATAAAATTAGAAAAGAACGTGTCGAAATTCCTAATTTCCGGCACAAAACTTTCATATCATTATTGATTTTTATTACTAAATAAAATTTTCTCGATTATCTTACTAAATTAGAAAATTAATTTTATACACTTGTTGATATTAATATGGAATATTGAGTGTTTATTTAATTACTATTTACAATAACAGCCCCCAGAAAAAAAGACGTCCGGGTGCTTGCTCCTGGAAATGTTTAAAAATTGAACTCTTTTAAACTACATTTTCAAGCCAAATAAAACTTAAATTTCGAACTGGCTAAAGAATTTTATATATTCTTTCCTGAAAAGTTATACTCTGGTATGTTATTTTAAAAATGCCAACGATCAAACTCTCTTAAAATTGCGCCATAACACGAGGTAATTGAAATTTTTTTTTTCCTAGTACGAAATCATGAAAACCAAATCGAAATCGAAAGGTATTGACCAGCACTTAACATAACATGCATGTAGTTACAAATTAATTGTTACTTTTCCCAATAACTTGCATTGTTATTTTTCTTCGCAGGAAACAACGCAAACAGGGAAACGGGTCGGCTGGGTGTCTTCTGGAGGCCGCTGGACCCTACGCAAGGGAAATTGCAGTCTTCTCGCAGATTTTGTAGGCCCAAAGAGTTCTCACAACAAACACCATCCCTGCGCATTGTTGTGAACGACTCGGGTGTTTGTTACTCAACTAAATCCACGTCCCGGATTTATTTCCGTCGGAGTCATCCCCAAGCGATAACTACGGCGGAAAGACACGGAGCTGAGATGTGGGGAAGGGGGGAAAAAAAAAAGAAGAAGAGATTGGAACGATGGCGGGAAAGAAAACTCGAGTGAAAAGTTTCGAACACTATTTTCTCCGCGCCAGGGCTGTTAGCCTCATTCGCTCCTGAGCACGTCTTCCGCAGCTCATGAAGTTCTACCCCCACCGCCAACCCGGTTTAGGGCATAAGGGTCTTGGCAGAAAGGGAGGGGGATACAGCCAGAACACCGAGGTGGCGAGATTGGAGCGTGCCAGCCTCACGAGTTTGTATCTCTTTGTTTGGAATTGTAAAAGGGAAAATGGCGTGAGGGTGGGAAGAAAAGGAAAAGGGGGTAGACAGTTGAATTTCATCGCGCGCTCCCTCGTTACCGGCCAATCAGAACAACCAGCGTGGCTCGCGCGGTTATCGGCGGGGGAGGGGGGAGCGCCTGAGAAGAAAGAAACAGTCGTGTGTATAACGATGTGGCGAGAGGTGTGTGTGTGAGTGCGCGTGTGAAAATAATACACCGTTAAAAAAATTCTCACCTTCATAATACTGGGCATTTGTTACATTTACGGATACCTTCCTAAATTTGCAGACACATGTCGTAATTACTTTGGGCATAACGTATCTGTAGGGGGCGGTATTCTCAGCGACATAATCTGTCTCTCATTAGACTGCAATAAGTAGAGACCTGCAAAATTCGCGGTTTCGATGGCCTTCAGGATAGAATGCACATACCCCTGTACACTCGGGCAAATAACGCAAGTTCATTGGCTGGCGACTTGTAAGTCAAACGCCCGAAAAATATTTGTTAATGCAATTCGGTATTAGGCTTTTGGGGACCAAGGAAACTATTTTACACTATTAATGTAGCTGAGGAAACCCAACCTATCTTTAACTATAGTTATGACCTCCTTTCCTTGCGAGGAAAAAAAATTGCAAAAGTCGTGCATGTAAGTAAGGATGTTGAAATCTTAGGCTAACACAAAAACCACCGTAACTCTTACAGCGTAGACAAATTTAAGTCTTATGTTCTACGTATGTCAAAAGAAAAATAGATCACTCTACAAAATATTGGTCTTATAATAAAATTTGCTTTAACTATTAAAGGATGACATCGTGAAGCAACTCTTATGGAGATAACGAATATTTCAAATATTTCGATTAATACAAAAAGAATTTCACACGAGTTATCAATAGCAAACGCCAATGACATCCTAATGTAAACTATTTTATTAGGACTTTCTTTTAATTATAACATAAATATACTTTGAAGGAAACATATTTTAAAAAATCAAACGTAAGAAAATTGTTATGCACGGGAAAAATATTTTCTGTACTTTTACAAACAACCTTTGTAAACCAGTTGCCAGAAAATAGTTTGTAATACAACAAGAAAGATATTGTAAATTTGTACAACACATGGCTATGGTTAGTTTTTCATTAATATAAAATACGTTTTTCGAGATAATACTGAGCATTTATTACAAAATTTGGCGCATAATTTAACATTAAAAAAATGTTTCATTAATGCATAATTTTTGTCAACCATGGAAAATATAATAGAATATTTAATAATTTGTCATTATTTGGTTTTAATGCTTGTTAATGTGCACAATTTATACTGAAAAATCGTTCAGGGAACGGTTTACATATTAATATAGAATGCGTAAATTCCCGGGTAATAATTATAACCCAATATTACAGCGAACACTATTTTATAATTGTTTTCAAGTGATTGTATCTGTAATTTTACATGAATGGTTCGGTTTCATTTACACAAAAAAAATTCTGTGTGGTATGGAATATGTTGAAACCCACATTATGATTTTCTGTTCCTTCCTCTCCGCCTTAACGAAACCTTAGGTCAATTGGCAAGTCAGTGGCTGAAACACAATTTGTACGAACTCTGTGTTATGCCTACGAAGGGAATATGATTATTTGTCCTCCAACTCTTATTTTTTCAACCCCTTGCAGTTTTGGTTGGTCGATCAAAAACCTTTAGGCCAAATATTTTGGGATTACTCCTACGAGTTATAATACTTTCAAACGGATGGGATTTTTTTCCATAGTATAGAAACCAAAGAGATTTTTTTCTTTTTCTTTTTAAAAAAAACCTTCCCCATTTTTTACCCTTTGGTCGGATATTTCCCATTAACGAATTCGATTGGGATGATCCACTATTAGAGTTTATGTATCAGATTGGAAGTGATTTGTGAAAAATTGTGGCAGCTATCCACAATATTATGATGTATATGATATATATATAACCTATATAAATTTTTATATAGTTTTTCGTTTCATGGTCCAAAGGCTCCAAAACCACAGTCAGCTCAAAAGTTTAGATCTATCATATATATCATAATATTGTATCCATTAAAAATAATACGTCCACCTATTAGTGCAAGGGATAATAAATAGGGTTTGAATATCAAAAATAATTACATTACTACCTTAGTAGTTAGTCTATAATATAAAAATTCGTTGACATTTAATACAGGATGCATTAAGTTAAAAAATTTCAAAATATTTTCACTGCACGGAAACCGAGAAAATGTTAAATCGATCTTTTTTGAATGACGAACGCATAGGATGTTATGTAGGCTACATTCAGTTCTGAAAATGTTCCAGGAGTTAATAGAAGTGTCCAAAATATTTTTAGATGAAATAGGTACTTCTGAAACTACCAACGCCTGTAAGCTGTGCCGAAAGTTTTTTTTTTCTTTTTTTTTTTTTTTTGCTGAGAAGCGTTCGTCATATGAAAGTCCGTAAATTTAGTATCATTCCTGGCAGTGTACAGGCGTGCCACATGCACTGCACATATTATATGTTTTTTTTTTTTACTTTTGCAAGGATTTTCCTTGGAAACTCAGTTGGCAAAAGAAATCACTTCTGAAATTGCAAGGCTGAGCTTTGTACCATTTGCAAATTTACAAACCTCCGCCTTGCAGTTTCACAAGTAATATCGTTGGCATCTGAGTTTTCTAGGAATTTTCTTTTAAATATTAAAAAAAAATTAAAATGCCGTGTACGCGAGGGTGGCTTCGAACTGTCTCACAAGTTGCGCGAGTCTGAAGACAAGCACATGAACGCAATGATTTTTTTTAAGTTTTCTTTTCTTCATCCTGTAACTATACATTTATTGGTTGGTCTAAGCTTTCACAAAAAAAAAAATATTAGACAATGCTCACAGTAGCTGAGACAATAAAACAAATTTCAGAAATTAAAATATATTTGTGTATACATCATAGATCTCGGTATGCGGTATTTGGAAAGATTAATTCCGTGATTTGAACGGAAGTCGCACGGAACGGAAATGTGTAATCACGGTGCTGCCACATGTGACGGATGGCGCGAACTGAAGTTCACGAAGCCAAAGGGGGAATTTTTAGTAATAACTGTTCAATGAATGTTAACCAGATACGCAGTTTTTTGACGTGACAACGTCTAATAAATCGATGAACGCCGGCTGCACGCACGAAAAAGTGTCCCGTAACACACATTGTCCCGTTACGCTTTGACCCGTTACGCTCATTGTACGCTTGCGTCACATCTATCTCTCTTCCACTCGATTGGAACAACCATCGATTTGACTTTTTTGAGGCACATTAAACTTGAAACACTCCCATTCGTTTCCTACTTGTCCTATCATTGTCCTATCCTTAACAGAATAACACAGATTGGAAGAAGTTAAATAGCAAATATGTATAAAAGTTATAGTTTTAATAATCTGTTCGTTAAAGTTATAAACATATTTGAATTAATGAGTGCAATTAAAGTAAATTTATAAATGAAACTGTAGAATTAATTTCACTCCTTCTTTGTATCCATACAAAATAGTGATAATTCAATAGAAATGATTCAATTTTATTCATAAAAGTATGCAAACATGTCATCAATGTTTTGTTATGACGTTGTCACGTAAAACTATCGTCCGTAAAGCGACTTTACAGACAACAAAATTTTTTTATACAATTTCTTGTCGAAAATCAGGTTCAAAGCCGGTGTTTAGTATTTTTTTCAAGTCTTGTTCGCTTTTATTGAAGCCGTTTCATTATATTCGCTCTTCTGTCTGCAAATGGAATGATTCGATAGTCGCTTCTCCGGCAGCGAATTCTCGCGGCGAGTGCGGAAACTAGATGAAATTCGCGTCAAGTAATGATGTTGAAAACACAATAATTGTACATTTATCTCGCTCAGCATTATTTTAAAGAATTATACGTTAAATTTCGTGTCCGAATTCCGTATTATAAGCTTATTTGCAACATGAGAACACATGAATTTGTTCGTTAGCAAGGTTTGATGATCACAATTCAATGGCAAGTTCTGGAAGACTTGCGCACAATTTTATTTTTTTCATTTCTTCTGATCGGGGGTAGCGTATTCGTTCTGAAGCATAGATTCGCCAGCCAAATGATTTGAAGTCCACGATAACGTGGGGAGGTACCTTCCCTTTAACGACCCCCTCCCCCCGGGTACACACAGGGTGTGCAGAGCTTCAGGAAAAACCCCGCCATCTGAATACTGATCAATATATCCGAGTGAGGCCGGTTTACGAAAGCATTAAAAAATATTCTGTGGACATATTTGTAGTTCTGTTTCCGTATATATTTTTCCTGCTCTATTTGAAGATGAGTGGAAATAGTTAAAACACAGGGTAAAAAATATATATATTAGGCTTGAAAATTCCAGTAACTGTTTTGAAAAGCACTCAAGGAACTTGCATTACACCTTTATCCTGATTATTTTGCCATATGATTTCGTGTTTACCGCTCAAATAAAACAGTATCCCTGTGCAGAGGCTACACCGCGCTTGTATCACCTGTGAAACCAGCCTCACTAACACACATACGCCCTTGACATATATATTTATTTATTACATTTATATTATTACATTGTTTTATCTTTGAATTGTCAACTGTCTAAGTTACGTAGGTGAAAAAAACAAAACCAGCAAATTATTTTAGGATTAAATCGTCATTGACAACTAGCAGTAATTTATTTTAGAACAAATTTTGTTTTAGAATGGTTTTGTGAAATTCGTGACAAAACATGACAGCCAAAATTTAATATGCGTTGAAGAAGTATCTTTAAAGGTAACTCGTGGGAAAATTAGGACACAGCTTTATACGTTGGGGACACGACGGGGATTGTGTTCCGAACATACGCCAATGGCGTAGCGGTTCGCTGTCGGTGAAGTGTTGAGAAGGAGGGGGGGGGGGGGTCAAAGATTGCGAGCCGCACACAGGTAAAATCTGCGGGGAGGCAGATGTTGCTTTCCCCCAGCGAGTTATTCAGTCGCGCGCGCGGACATGCGGCAAGGAAGGGAAGTGAGCGAATGTGACGTAAAGTTTTTGGGAGGATTTTGCGGAAGAGGGAGGAGGGGGGGAATGGGGAGAACTGCGTTGCTTTTGTTCTCGCCCGACAGCAGCGAGGGCGCGTTCGGAAATTCACGCGTGCGCGCGAATATCAAATCGCATTCAAAAAAAAAAAATAAATAAACCGATGGCGCACCCACTGTGGTCGCTTCCCGGAAGGGAAATAGCGGGAGATTTTTTTTTGGGGGGGAGGGGAGGTGTTAGAAACTATCGGGGAACGCCTGCGTGAAATCCCTCGACGCCACAGACATCTGCCATCCTGAGGGTCGCAAAGAAAGGAATTTGTCACCGATGATTCGTGGATAGAACGTCTTTTTTTTTTCGTGATTTCGCCGTTGTCAAAGCCATGTCTTGCTATCAAACTTTCACTTCCAAAACCTTGAAAGAAATATTTTAAATCCAATAAATTTGGGGGACTATGACAGCGCCTATATACGTCACTAGTTACTAACACAGTCTTTTTTTTTTTTTTTGTAAATAGGATGACTTGAGTTCACATAAAATAGTTTACAATTAGAAATGATTCAAATACACACACACATAGGCCCTATATATATATAATTATACATATAGGTAGCTACGTAAATAAGATATTTGAGGAAAACAGCAAATCAGAATCGAGCCCACCAAAAAGGAAATGGCAAGCGTTTCCATATCAACGATTAAATCTAAAGTAAAGAAAATAATGTTTTATGAATTTTGCGTGTGAAGTAATTTAATTTAAAAAATTAATTTATAAGTCTATAACCTTTAAATATCGCGGATCATTCATTAAGTTTTGCAACAACTATTTAATGTTACTTAAGAAATACAAGATTCTTAATAGTTAATATATGCATAAAAATCATAACTAGAATAAATCTCCTATCTAATAGAACTATTGTTACCGATGGTTTTTGTATTCTGTATAATTCTTCCTCACCTCCCGGACTAGTACATGTATGCCGCCTGTAAGCAGACTACCCGCCGACACGGCGTCAACTGTACTGTTTTTTTTCTCTCTCCTGAGTGATTAGGCTTCACTGCTACGCTCCACGTCATCCCACGTGGCCGGGAAGCGCCGACCACGTGGCACCCGAGTTCTTCCGAACGAGGCTTCGGAAGATTGTTCTCACCTGCTCTGGGAGCCGAAGTTCGTTAGGCTCGGGCGAGTATACACACCCCTCTGGAAGCTAGGGGGTTGCGCAGTCGCCTACCAGTAGACCAGCAGTCTACCAAGTCGTCTACCAGTAGACCAGCAGTCTACCAAGTCGTCTACCAGTAGACCATCAGTCTACCAAGTCGTCTACCAGTAGTACAGCAGTCTACCAAGTAGTCTACCAGCAGTATAGCAGTCTACCAAGTCGTCTACCAGTAGACCAGCAGTCTACCATGTCGTCTACCAGTAGACCAACAGTCTACTAAGTCGTCTACCAGTAGACCAACGGTCTACTAAGTCGTCTGCCAGTATACCAGCAGTCTACCAAGTCGTCTACCAGTAGACCATCAGTCTACCAAGTCGTCTACTAGTAGTACAGCAATCTGCCAAGTCGTCTACCAGTAGTACAGCAGTCTACTAAGTCGTCTACCAGTAGTACAGCAGTCTACCACCGAAGAAGACCTCGACCGTGGTCTCGCCGCTAGCTGCCGCCCGCAAATCTCCAGGTTATTCTGGTCATTTATGGCTACGCTTCTGTTGGTTATCTCCGTGTGTTCCTGGTTATTTCTGGCGAGACTTTTACTAATGTTCTCTGAGTGCTTCTGGTTATTTCTCAGAAATCTATCTCTGCATGAAGAATATTTTACCTATTGGGACATGCAATTTTAATCAGAGTTACATTTAATTAGCAAATTTATGTTACCTAATCAGCACTTAAAATATTTTTATCAGGTGGAATATCAGAAGAATATCCACTACTCAGTCAAATAAGAAGACGGTTGAGAATCATATCATGCAAGACGAACTTCCTTCTCCTTGATGTATAGCGAAGCCATCCTTCTCTTGCAATCGAGAGTGAGCATTCAGCATCCCATATGAAAGAGGGAGTGTCTGTACAATATGTCAAACGAAGAGATTCGTTTCTTAGACGATTACTATAACTTGAGACAGCTGAGGAACATTGACATGCGAGACGAACTTCCTTCTCCTTGATATCTAGTGAAGCCATCTTTCTCTTGCGGTCGTGAGTGAGCATCCCGCATCCCACATGAAAAATAAATAATATTTACCTGAACACACCACATGTCACCAACTTTTGACAAGAAAAGGAAATACTTGCAATAAGTTACTTTCCATTATAGAAATTAACTCTCACGGCTGAATGATGCCAAAGATGGTTAGAGTCATGAAGTCTCGTAGTCTCGTAGCTTCACAGCCTCGTAGGCTCGTAGCTAGTTGGAACCCCGTATACTCGTAGTCCCGTTGCCTTATTGCCTCGTATTCTTGTAGTCCTGTAGCCTCGTAGTATCGTTGCCTCGAAGTATTGTAGTCATGTAGCTTCGTAGCCAAGTTGCCTTGTAGCCAAATGTTTCTGTAGCAGTTATGCCTAAGACAGCTGGAGCCGATGACTTTTGGAGCCAATGATTGATGTATGTGCTCATCGTTAAATATGCTTCCTTCCTTAGTGTGCTTCATTTTTTAACGAACTTACAAATGTGCTTTCTTTTTTTGAGTGTGCTTTTTTTTAATAGTGTTATGACTCGCGTATTAATGTAAATGGATCATGTTTAGACTAGTATATTATTCGAGCGGACGTGGATATATAAGCGAGTCCCAGACGACAGGGCCTTAAATCCACCTCTGACAACTGTGCAGTGCGAATCGGCTCTCTTATTGTACATTACCTGATATTTATAAGCTGTTCCAATGTTGAGCTCGATAGACAGCATACCCTTGACGGAGCAGAACCTGATGGTAGCAGCGATGACGGTATTGCAGTTTCCGTTGGCATTGACGACGAAAACTACGCAGACCTTGATGGATTGTGTACCATTGACATCGGGGACCCTGATGGCAGTGAGGTCGACATCAACGCAGATCCCGTTGGCATTGACGACGACAATCCCGAATAACTCGATGGAATGTGTACCATCCTCACAGACAACATTAAATTAGACTTCAACAGATATCGTTCTATAAGCAGAAGAGACTATAATGCCTGCAGTACCAAAAGCATCAACGATGACCACTAAAGGTGCATCGGCGTCTTCCCAGCATCTATTTCGTTACTGTGACAAGACTAATGAAATACACGTCGACGCGAGAAGAGAAAATGTGATAATAATCTTTCTCGCAAAATTTTTAGCTGCAAAAATTTTCGCAAGTAAAATTACAAGAAATGATACGTTGAAAAGACACTTGACGACATGCAATGGTCCTGCTGTGCGGCAGAATGAAAAGGTTTTGCTACAACAGCGATTGATTGATTTGCTTAAGTGTACACCGGGAATTGGTACAAATGCAGTAACATCAGTATCTGGTTTGGGTCTGAAATGTTCGTCTTCGTCGACTAGACGTCAGCGCGGCTACTGCGATATGTCGTTTGCATTTGGCAGTGATGCACGAATACACGAGAGAAATAAATATATGTATGAAGAATGCATCTCGTATGAAGTTTCACTGCGATAAGTGTCATATTTTGTTTACTCGTATTGAAATTTTGAGACGACATGCCAAAAACTGTTAAGTCGAAGTCCGTGTGTCTACTATGGAAGAACCTGCAGACATTTCGACTCCTCGGGTTAGGTTTGGGACTCGTGCACGTACAAGTACAAAAGCAGATGGGCAGCAACCGATTGCAATGACACCTGGACATGAAACTAAATTCTAGACGGTGCTCGGTGTATTACAGGTGAATGATAATGGTTTCTATTTGGCGCAGTCTGCATTTCGTGGAACATTGAAAGACTACTATTATCTAAATACGTTTAGTGAGTCGAAAGACATTTGTACTTTTCTTGTCGATATCATGCAGGACATTATCAATAAGCTGACTGATGAAGAAGCTTCAAACGGTCCTTTGAAATATAACTTGTGGTTGGACTGTGTATATAGTAAGCCGTATCTATTCGAGGACAAAGTGAAGAAGTGAGCTTTCAAGACATTGGTTGCTACAATTTACACTTCTGACGATGTAAAGCAGTCTGTTAAAAACAGTATTGCGAAACTTGGTCAGTAAAGACTATCAGTAAAGTATCTGGCTGGTCTCTGTCTTCAGTATACCGACTGGAGCTGAGAATGAGTCAGTTAAAGCCAATTCAGAACTAAATATTTATTAGTAGAGACCTGAAAAATTCGCGGGTTCATTTCGCGTTATGCTAAAATGCAAATAATTATACCTTAGTGCGGCTTCTGCAATTGGTTCACTGTTAATCTGGAGGACTGACGGCCAATTATAGACCCTCACTCATAGAAGTGTCGAATCACAGGTTACCCAGTCGCGACGACACACAAGTCAGCAGCCAATGAACAGTTGGCATTTGCCCGAGTGTGTAGAGGATATTGGAGTCTATCCTGAAGTTCATTGAACCCGCGAATTTTTCCGGTCTCTATTTATTAGATAGCTATCTTTCACTAGTTTACCTGTATTAGAGTAGAAATTATGTAATAATTTTTATATGTAATTTTTTTAGAACCTGTTATTATTATAGTATTTTGAATTATAATTATCTATTTTTTTATTGATCAAGAATCGAATCAAGGTAATCGATACCAATAATTTTTTCTAACAAGCGAATTTTTTATTATTTCTAAAAAAAAATTTCTTTAAATTTCTAGCTTAAAAATACAGATTTCCAAGATGGCAGTTGCATTTCAAGATGTCGGACGCCTCAGTAATATATGAATACTACACTCTAGTGGGAAAAAATTAAACTAATATGGCGGCAGCGCAATCTAACAGACGAAAAACAATAATTCGGATCCAGGATGGTGGCTTTCAGCCGACGAAAACAAGATAGCCGCCATGCCGTCATTCTGGCAGACGTAATATCTAGCTTGACATTAGTGGTGGGAGGTCAGTTTGCTGGTGGCTTCTGTGAAGAATGGATTCGTCACCATTTTTAATTGATTGCTCTCGTCGTGTTTGAACCCAGTACCTTTTTATAAATTTTACTATCAAAATTTAATAATATAAATTTTACAATTTTTCCCGTGAAAATCGGATAATAATTATGGATATTCAACATTGCAGCCTAACTAAAACTGTAATAATGCCGTCATATTTCAAAATGGTGGCTGTAACGAAAAATTAAACGATGACATACTCAGCCCAGATGGCAACCATCACGAAAAGTGTAGCGTTTTAGGATCCAAGATGGCGGTCGTAACGAAAAGTGCAACGTTTTAAATAAAATATATATTTTTTTTGTATTTTTTTTTTGGAATTCTTTGGTCAAAATTTAACGAATTTCAAGATTATGGTCCAGGTGGGCATGATGTCGACGTCTTAGGGCGGCTAGACGACCGACGGGGAGTTCAAGACGCTATGGGGATTTTCATTTTTCTCCTAAGGCAAATATCTTTACAGGCATATATAATTAAGAATTTTTGAGTTTTTCCGGAATAAAAACCGGGAGTTTTCCCTCAAAACGGGAATTTTACCCTCAAAATAGAAAAATTCTAGTAATTTTGAGGAATTTTGAGTCATTTTTGAGTAATTTTGAGGAAAGTTGACACCAAGATGGCCACTGTGATGCCAGTATTCAAGATGGCGTTCAGCACCTCAGGCACCTCAGCCATGAAGCCAGTTTCCCGACATACAATTATACACTAATCTATACATATACATGTATACAATAAAGGCATTCCATTTTTTTCTTATTGTATGCGGTCATTTATACAATGTTAATATATGACGAATATGGTAAACAAAAAAATCACCACCTCATTTTTTTAGTTTCCGTTGGTTGAAAAGAAATAGAACCTATATAAGACTCCATATCTGTGTAATGTAAATGTAAAACGAAAAGGCCAGAACACCCCTTAATGTTTCAAATGTGTACTCAGAGGAAAACTCGTACCTCACAACAACAGCAAAAAATATATAGGTATGTATCCAGAGATCACGAGCCAATACGATACCATTCCAACGAGCAAATGGCCGACTCGGACTTTAAAGGGATCTGTTAGCACAGTAATTGGAAAATAGATTAGTTTTCGTGGTCAGCAGCGGGTGAACTCGATCTGACCTCGATCTGACCTTGAGGCGTCAGGGGCGGGTGGAAGGATGGGCGCTAGGAATTGCTCCGGGCGAGACGAACAAACCAGGTGTAGGTAAGTGTGATGATTTTTTTTAGAGTCAAGAATGTGGGTTCCATTCGAAGATTTTAGATCGAAGCCGACATCATCATTATTCATTTCACAGTTACTTCTTTTTTTTAGATCGTCTTTCAGGTGATTTTGAAAAAAATACTATTTATTTCAGTTTGTATCATAGTAAGTGCGTCTTCCAGAAAAAAAAATATATGTGTGTGTGTATATATATATATATATATATATATATATATATATATATATACTTATATAGTTTTATAATCCATAGACCCCGAAAATATCGTCAACATAAAAGTTTATAAATATTTATGTTAATCCATTTTCAATAGACAGGATAACTTCTGTAATTTTGAAAAAATTAGTTTCAGATGGAAAATCTCAGTCGAGTTCGTCAATATATAATAAAATCGGACCAAAGCCGTTAAAATGGTAAAAGGTTTTTAAAAAAAAATTCACCGTAACTACGTAAATATGAAAAACATAAGTTGCATACATTTAAAGTTATAACTCCTAACAATAATATATAAAAAAAAATTCGGAAAGGTTTTTGATAACTCCAACCATTAACTCAAGGGTCGATCAGATAAGGGTTTAATGACAAAATATAACATTACGCCCTTTGTAGACACTATATTAAATCCGTTCAAATTTAACTTAGGTTTGAACACATGTCAGTCGATATTCTATAAAAGCCCATACCATACCTTACTTCAATCGCAATATGATCGAGTTTAGATCTTCGTTGTTTCAAATTTCACAGTCGTGTGGATTAAATACACAGTAAAAAATAAACAAATGATACAAAAGGTCATCACACCACCTAGTTGTGGGAAACACACCACTGCATCGACAGCGGTACGAGATAATATTTTCTATTTTTTGGCAGAAAGTTAACCTGCAAAAGCCTGAGCAAGGAAAAGCAAATTAGTTAGGATAAATGGGTATTGAGACTAATATAGTATATTAATGTTCCTTCTGGCTACTGAATAGGCGTGCCTAGCCACCGACTGGGAGTACCTAGCTAACCTGCTAGATGTGTCTGTCGAACAGACTAGACGGGTGTGCCTGGCCAACTGTCCAACATGCGTGGCATACATCAAGACGTGGCTGCTCACCGATTACGTGCCTGGCCACTGAATAGACATGCCTGACCACTTACTGGATGTGCCTTGCCACGGGTCGTTACCACAACGCCGAAATACCATAACGCCGAATGTCAAAATTTACCACAACGCCGACAGCTAGAAAACTGCTGTGTACTACAACGCCGAAATAACTGAATGAATTTGTGTGTGTTTCTTAAATGTACCTTAACGCCGAAATACCACAATCAAACCTAACCTTACCTAACCTAACCTGACCTAGCGTAATATAACCTAACCTAACTTAACCTAGCCTATCCTAAGCCTAGCCTAACCTAGCCTATTCTAACCTAACCTAGTCTAACCTAACCTAACCTTTGTGGCAGTCCTGCAATGACATTTTTCGGCTTTAGTGTATTTCGGCGTTGTGGTAATTCGGCGTTGTGGTACACAGCAGTTTTCTAGCTGTCGGCGTTTTGGTCAATTTGGCATTTCGTCGTTGTGGTGCGTCCCCCCTTGCCACCTACTGGACGTGTGTGGCCACTGATTGGACGTGGCTGGTTAATCGACTGTCACGAGGAGATGCCCTGAAAACACATGTCAAGGCATGCACAGGACTCGCTTTGCCTTCTAAGAAGACTGCAGACATCGAGAAACGCTTGTAATTTTCTTATTTTTTTTTTGTTCGTTTAGAAGTTCTGTAAAAATTTTTGTTTGTACATACTTTTTTTCCTGAACCTGTCTTTTTAGGTCATTTTAATTACTTTATATTTTATTGCATCAAGCAAGGATCGTGCCAAGAACGGACTTTGATCAAATAAATAATTATTTTAACAAGTGATTTTTTTAAACGATTTTTTTGGGATTTTTCCCGAATTTATATCTTACAATTTAAAGAATTTCAATGTGGCAGCCAAGACGGCTGACAAGATGGCGGACGCCACGGTAGTGAATACTGCAGCACTATAACGGGAAAGTATTGAACTAATATGATGACAGCTCCCTCTTAAAGACGAAAATGAGATGGCGATCCACCAGACGACAACAAGATGGCGTATCCAATATGGCTGCTTTGACGTCATACTGTCTGCCGTAATATCTGCCTTGGCGTTAGTGGTTGGAGGTCAATCTTTTGGTGGCTTCTGTGGAGGAAGGATCTGTCGCCATTTTTAATCCACTCACCTCGTCGGATACGATCCGAGGACTCTCAACTCTATTACATAAGTGTATTTTAAGTTAAAATTTGATTAATTAATTTTATATTAATTTTCAAAATGGGTTTATATAACGTATTTTCAAGATGGTGGCCATAACGGAAAATGCAACGTTAGGGAGTAGGTAGTTCAATTCCACGTTAATTGTATGTTTTCATCAAAATTTCATTAAATAATTTTTTATTCACTTTTATTTTTTCTCCGATTTTTAAGCATAAAAATTACAGATCTTCAAGATGGCGTTCGTAACGAAAATTGCGATGTTAGGGAGTGGTGAGATTCTAAGATGGTAGAATGTTCTAGAATTCAAAACGATGGAAAACAAAATGACGGAATTCAAAATGGTGGACTGAAAATTGCCGCCGGGGTCAAGATCAAAGGTTAAGGTCAATTTCATCCAAGATAGCCGCTATGACGTCACAATTTAATATGGCGGACATCGGAACCAGCACCTTACTCCGACTCCAACGCCAAAATGAACACTCCTATAATACTAGATTGAAAATAAGAATTTTCTTTAATATCTGGCGTAAAATAAGGAATTGGAAGGTTATTTCGAGTGCTTGTATATTAGCAAAATATGGGTAGCTGGTATTATAGAATAGTCGAGCACTTAACATTTTTCAAAGTATTAGGCTAAAAGCTGCTAAAATTCAGTGTGAATAAACTTGAGCGTATAGGCACAAATCGATGTTTGTTATGATATTTTATGTTTGACAAAAAAAGAGGTGATAGGCTAACCTAATTGGATGCATTTTTTGGCATCCAGAACAACCTAAATTACTAACGAAGGGAAACGAAAGTGAAGAAATAAAAATAACATTTTAAAAATCGTGGTTAATACATTAAGGAGTATTAGGGCCCTCCATTTTGGATTTTTCTATCGGTTGACTATAATGCTAATTTTGAACTATTATTCAGTTTTTTGGCATTTCAAGGCATAAATCATCTCTCTTAGACCTTATATACCTTGTTGCAACCACTACCACTTATTCACTTACATGCTCTATCCTGTAAGCGCTGTGAGTACATAACTTATTATTTCATATTTCACACAGGTGACTATAACTATCATGATAATCACACCAGTTCAAAATAAGCCAAAGCTATATCCTATGCCGTGTTAAACCAAGAAAGATTTTTCACGGAATCTTTATTGCAAGTGTTATTAAATTTTTGAAATTTGAAGATGGCGAGGCCTAATCCCTAGTGGCATGCATATTTCGCGAAAAGATTCCGAGACTAGCTGAAAGTTAAAACACTGTAGCATTGTCTGTGTATAGTGATTGGGTGAGTTTCTTTCAGGTGCATGTCTGCTGTTAGAACACCAATCACAGTAATTTAGTTCGGAAGTAAACGCGTCCTGAGTGGCTCGGTCAAATAAGGCAACGACTTCTTTCACAGACAACCGCCAATCACAAGGAAGAAACACCTGATGTGGATATACATTGTTGCAGTCTAATAGGTATTCAGTTTTTTTTCGCGAACAATGCCTGCCCCTACTAATCCCCCTTAAGTGATGATAATATACATCTAGACAAGCATAAATCAACGCAGAGGGTCGTACGAGCTGTCTGTGTAATGAAATGATTAGAGACAGTACAGAAAAAAAGACTGAATGACCAGATACAGATGAATTTGAGGAAAAATCAATTATCCAACAAACTTCCAGCTTCACAAATCCCACATCACTACAACTGCTCGAAACTGCAGCCGCCGACAGTGATGCAGGCTTCACTCGCGTCCTGTTGCAAAAAACGTTCTCCACACAAGCATATGATGAATGTCGGCCTTCTCTTGATTCGCAGTTTGAAACCATCTCGCTGAAGATCCACAAAACAGATGACGACCGCTGTTGTTACCTGCAGGTTCACATCGCTTTATGGAAAGCGCCATGTACCTGAGTGTACGTTGTAAGGTGGCTTCTTCTATTCTGTTTGAGATCTATCACACCCTAACGTATGCACCACAAATTTTAAAACACCCTGTATAAACTTGCAAAGGTTTTAAAAAATCTTAAATACAAAATAAAAAGTCATGGGAACTGCCGACACAAGTGAAAACTTAAAACTTTGGGATAACAGTGTTCTATTTTTAAATTTTTAAATTAATTGTAGTCTTAATATCATTCAAAATAAGATGTGACTTATAAATGACTCATGACTGACTGATAACTTCGCACTTATTTACATCAGATACTGACGTAACATTAATGCCATAATGATTATGTTAGTCTGACATCATTATGATCTCCGTTAAGTGGATTTTACATACCGATGACATAGTAATGATCGTCAATTTTGTCGACTAAACCAGACGTCGAATAATAATAATAGTAATAATATTTTTGACGTGACAACGTCTAATAAATCGATGAACGCCAGCTGCACGCACTAAAAAGTGTCCCGTTACGCACATTGTCCCGTTACACTGTGTCCCGTTACACTCATTGTACGCTTCAGCCGCATCTATCCCTCTTCCACTCCATTGGAACAACCATCGATTTGACTTTTTCGATGCACATTAGACTTGAAACACTCCCATTCGTTTTCTACTTTTCCTTTCATCGTCCTATCCTTAACAGAATAACACAGATTGGAAGAAGTTAAATAGCAAACATGTATAAAAGTTATAGTTAAAATAATCTCTTCGTTAAAGTAATAAACATTTTTGAATTAATGAGTGCAAATAAAAGTAAATTTATGAATTATTTTGTAGATTTCATTTCACTCCTTCTTTGTATACATACAAAATAGTGATATTTCAATAAAAATGATTCAACTTTATTCATAAAAGTATGCAATCATTTCATCAATGTTTTGTTATGACGTTGTCACGTTAAACTATCGTCCGTAAACCGACTTTACAGACAACCAATTTTTAAATGCCTAGCGATTCAAGTTCGAATCTCACTCGGATATTTTTTATTTATTTTTAAATTAAATAATAATAAATAATTAAATGAAAAAGGACTCAAGTATTGTTATTATGATGCTTATTGATGAAATCATAATCAATATTAAAATATAACTTTATAATAAAATAATTCAGTGTGACTCAATACAAAAAAAAATATAGACGAAAAATCGCAACCTCCGGATTCCGAATTTAGTACCTAACGCTCGTTGTCTTACATAAGTGCTGTACGCCACGCTACGCAACCGATTTACATCCCGTCATTTTAGTACCTTCATATAAGGTAGTCGTAAACCACGCCTCTGCAAATTACAATGCATTCTGTCGAATATTTAAGGGAGAAGGGATAAAAGGCCACGATCATATGTAAAATTATTATGTACGCAGTTGGCAATTATATAAAAGTTAGACTCTATCTTATTGGCTATAAAATATATCCTTTTTTTAAATTTTTTGTTTTAATTTTCGGAAATGTATTGCAAAAAATTTCTTTTAAATTAAGAAAATTGAAATTCTTGATTTATATTTTATCGGGTGAGGGCTCCAGAAGATTTCATACCAATTTTCTCAGCTTTCTATACCTCGATTTATATAAATATCAGTATGATGTCAGCATGATATAATTTATCCTTACATCATTTTTTAGTCACAACAGATGTCAGTGGTATGTCAAAATTACGTAAAAATTCATTACCTAGCTATGACTTACCAGTGATGTCAGACCTAGGTCATGTGTTCACTGGGCAATGCACAGTTTACATAAGTTAAACATTTCACGTGGTCAATTCAACTTCACTTACTGTGCTACTACAGCATGTCGGTGATGCGAACTCACAAGATTTTACCCATCCAAAAAGAGTCCAACAAGCACATGATACAGTCGAGTATACACAATGTATTAGTGTATACATGCGTAGGCCTATAAATTGCGCGTCGCCAGTCTGGCGCAACACGTCACTAGCATGTTGGTGACGCGAACCCTTAATCTTTTCACCTACAGAAAATCGCCCAACGCGGCTAAATATGTTTTCATTTTAAAAATACTAAAAATGTTTACTTTCTAGTACAGGGCTTACTTACTTTGATCATAAAATCGCAAAAAATTATATTCGTACACCAACAAAAAACCTAAACAAAATTTATTGTTATGTCCAAAGCAAACACAGTTCTCTACCTTTCGTGTGCTCTGTTTTTACTTCATAACAGAGAACTCGGAAGTCAGAATATTTGGTAGTTTACACGAAAATACATTTATCTGGTACTACTTACAAAGAACACTTCTTTGTCTATTTGAGATACACTCTTGGTGAAAACGTTTGTAAATATACTGTGATTTATATCAGTTTTTAAGTGAATGTATTTACGCTCCTTTTATTTAGATGACGAGGTTTTATACTGGTGACTTTATTAACTACAGCAAAGTTCGTGGAAAACGGAAAAAGACAATGTTTATGTCCATAAAACAAAGTCCCAGTTATAAATTGTAATAGTATGAACTGTAAGCGTTGTAGTGTGTTGGTTCACAGTCACAAACAGTAACTCGGCTTTAGATAAACGCACGCGCGAGTATTGTTTTGTTGTTTTCTCGCTTGCAGCTCCATCAACGCAAAATAGCGACTCCAAAGCGTAAAGCGTTTTGTGTTCTTCAATTTGATAAGAGTGAACCTGAACTATCAGTTTAGCGAGCGTTTCGTTTAAAGTTTAATAGCGATTCCCCATATGGCAAAAACATTCGCCGATGGTACAAGCAATTCGAGACGACATGGCTCTTTTTCGCTGGCCTCCACGTTTACCTGACATAACGCCATGTGATATTTGCCTCTGGGGTTTTATAAAAGATCGTGTCTACGTTCCGCCGCTACCTAACGATTTGCCAAAGTTGAGACACAGAATTACTCCGGAATTGTTAACCAAAGTGTGGGAAGAATTGGACTTTAGGTTGGACATGTGCCGTATTACTTAAATGTACACATATTGAAAATTTGTAAGAAAACCAACATAATTTAATTTCTATTAGATGCATGATTGGTTGTAAATAGTCTTAACTAAACTGTTATAATATACCATTGAAACTGGAACATGCTTTTATGGACATCCTGCATTTCTGAATAGTAAATTTTCGATTGTGTTAAATAATGCATCCCATTTTGTCCCTCGTGAGCTCGAACTGGCCTCCTCAGTCACTGCGATGTCAGGAGCAAGAGAGCTAGCGACACACTGTAGTATGGATCAGACGTGTTCTTGGATAATTGATCGCCGTCCACCAGCTCATAAACCGGCGAACATTCATACATCATTCTCGCATCAAGAGGTGTTTCGAATTTTTTTTTCCCTCGTTAATTTCGTTGTAGAAGTGTGCCAACGCGTTAAATGGAAATTTACTGCACGGCTCTTTGTTAGTGTGTCGTATCTTTCTGGACTCCCCTCTTGGACTCGTTAATTAAGGGGGAGAGACACCTTGTCGCCGCGTAAGGCAAAGTCCAGTCGGAGAACCATGCAGCAACTGCGAGACGCTTTCACTTTTTTTTTTCCCCCGGCGACACGTGTCCCGTTCTTAATTCGGTCGCTCGGTAATTATCCGAGCTCCGATGACTTTCTATCGATCTATTGCGCGCGCCTCGTTGATTGTCGTTGGCGACCCGGAGAGAGAGAAGGGAGGGGGTGATGCGGAAATTGTTACGTAAAACTCCGTTGTAATTTGTCTGCCCTTTCCCCCCTCCTCACCACCCTTCCCCCTTTTCCACTCCGAACCACCCGACCATTTTACCGTAACGCTCGTTCTGCGTCGTTTTCGCAACCCCCGCGATTACGTTTCCTCTCCATTGTCCGCGGGTCCCACAATGCCTTGCGCCTCGGCGCTCGTCGGCAGAAAGCGAGAGGGCACGCGGCCTTAAAAATTACTGCGCGAGAACTTCCGGTAGAGACGGAAGGGCATGACTGGTAAGTCAAATTCCGTCAGCGATCCGTCCGAACGTTTTAAGTTGCTTAAGAGAATTGAAATCAATACAAAAAAATATTGAATTATTTTATGACCATTTTCGAACGGAAATTACAGCATGGGAAAAGCTAAATCCCTTTTCCTCAACACTGGCGAGAAAGTAGTGTTAGGGCCTCAATGCCATTTTTTTAACCGACTTCAAAAAAGGAGGAGGTTTTTTTTTTTTAAATGTATGTTCACTGATTTCTCCGTCAATTGTGGATAGATTTTTGAAATTCTTTTTTTTTTTTTGCTTGAAAGGGTATACTCTCGAGATGGTCCCATTGTCACCAAGTCATAATCTGATGCGGGGATCGCATGGAAATGAGGGAAATCCTGAAATTTTATAGGAATGTACACAATGTTTTTGTTGAACTCTCTCAAATCAAATGCAATCTATTAATGATTCAGGTGTTTAAGCCTAATAATCATCTCTTCATGCTGCTGAGATGATGGTATCCACGGCACTTCTTAACTGTTAGGAGTTAGGATAAAATACTGCAATATGTATTACGTACATTGTATTTTGGATTAAATCTGTATTTTTTTATTCTCTTTAACCTAAATAAAAACGAAGAGTAATAAAGGAGGATTCTGAGATCTTCTCAGGCCGAAGCCTGTACGCCTAACTATGCAGGGTTTTAGCCATGCAGGAGAGGTGTCATGCTTCACATGATAAGTGGGGATTTGTCAGCCATGGCAGCCATTGTGGCCATTCATAACTCCCCTACCATCTAAACTCTAGTCTATAACTTGTTGAGGGGGATAAGGCATTGCCATATTTGCCATTTCAAATATTCTGATACGTCTTGCAATAAAGTTTCCGTTATAATTTTTGACGTGACAACGCCTAATAAATCGATGAACGCCGGCTGCACGCACAAAAAAGTGTCCCGTTACGTACATTGTTCCGTTACGCTGTGTCCCGTTACGCTCATTGTACGCTTGCGCCGCATCTATCTCTTTTACACTCGACTGTTTATAAAGTGAAGTGAAAATATAATGTGGTTTTCATTGCTTATTACAACAACAATTTCGGCAATAAAGGTTAATTATTCTTGCATTTTAAAAATCTGATTACTAGTATAATTTCAAGTATTTATTCTTTTATTATTAAAATAAAAATGATTCAATTTTATTCATAAAGTATGCAATCATTTCATCAATGTTTTGTTATGACGTTGTCACGTTAAACTATCGTCCGTAAACCGACTTTTTAGACAACCAATTTTTTTTGGTACATGGCCTAGGTCTTAGCATTGGCTACTTGGTGAAGCCAACATTTGTGACCTGGTGTGATTATCATGATAGTTGTAGTAGTTCACGTGAAATGACAAGTTATTTTCTCGCGGCGCTTACAGACTTCAGCCTGTAAGTAAATATGTGGTCGCAACAACGTGCAGAAGTTCTGGAAGGTATTATTTATGCCGTGACATGCTCAAACAATCTGGATAAATAGTTCAAAGTTATAATTATAGCAAACAGGGGGGGGGGAGATGAAATCGCAAACAGGTGGGGCCTAACCCCTCTGCTCTTTCGTGCGGGGTGCAAAAGCCATGCCTTAAACAAGCAGGTTGGTTCTAGCAAGACAAAATTATGATTTAGGAAGAAGAGTTGGTAGGGTAAAAAAAGATACTACTAAACAAGGAGTGGAAACTCCTTTGACATGGCTGCATGCATTAGTTCTGTCAGTACTGAATTTTTTCGGGTCAACTTTCGTTTCCCAAGGCCACAATGCTATTTAACGATTAAATACTTAAGATTTAACAGTAAGAATTGAAACTGTCCTTAAAATATGACTGTGTAAACGAGTAAATATTTACTGTTCATTATTAAGTATTCAATTGTAGACTAGCCCTAACAACCAGTGGCTATGAACGAAGGGTGGATGGCGAGGGGGGGGGGGGGGGTTCCCCACCGCCCGAGAAATTTGCCCGTCGATTTAAACATACACAAGAAGGGTGCTTGTTTGTTGTTTACTGCTCATTTTGGCTCATATGCATCCAATAAACAGAAAACTTAAAAATATTAAAATATACAAAAAAAGTCTTCCATAAAACATAGTTTTTAAGTTTACGTTTATCAACCCCGTTTCACAGTCAGCATTTTGAAAGCGCAAAAGGGATCCATCATAGAGGGCCCCTACCCCCCCCCCCCCCCCCTTCCCGGATCTATGCTCATGTCTAATACTAAAAGATATTGTTTGTTTGTCAATAGGTATCCTTCGAAAAAAAAAAATATGTTTCGTTGAGAGTTTACTATGGATGCAAAGAAACCAATATGTAGTCCCCAAATTTAAACTGTTTGTTTTTCAGATGAAACTGTCGAAAACACGGACTGGCACACACTGGAATGTAATAACAAGACGAAATGTAATGCAACGTACTGGCATTTTAGAATAATTTATGTAAACAAACGTTTGTGTCACTGCGTTGTTAGGGTGGTTTTTGACAGTGTTTTCGGCAAGTTGTATGCACATGCGCAGAAGACTACACTGTAAAAAAAATCGTGTAATTTTACAAAAAGTGTATGTGGCAGCAGAGTGCCCAACGACATTTGTGTAATTTCTGCTCTTGTGTTTAAGTAAAAATACTATTTAAAGTGTAAAAGTAAAATTGCTATGGTTTGATGAATATGACATAGCTGTGGGTGTATTTTTACTATGTGGTGTACGTATTGTTAACTTTTACTTCTGTTAGTTGATAGTACCGCATCATTGAGTAATTTTACATTAACATTGTACATGCTAATACTTGTAAGAGTTCAAAAATATTTTTTGTAGCTTGTAGCTGTAAAAGAACAATGTGTTGTTGTGTACTTTCGAGCGACTTTCAATTTTATCATTGCTAACTGTAAACACTTCTAAAAATCTATGTGAATTAGAGGAATTAGAATACTGATTGTTAGGCTACCGCCATACCACTTGACTATCGTGCACACAAATGATTTATCAACTAATAGGAATACCATTTTCGTAACCTTATGTAAATTAAATGGGGTTTTCTCTGTTTGAATGGTAAAATTCGTTATATATATTTTTTTTCAGTTCATTTGTAGTAGTCAATTTACTCTGACAAATATTGTGCACTATTACAATGACATATGTTTGTACCTACCAGTACAGTGTACTGACAAAAAAGACAATGATTAATTTAACAGTAATTTTATCAGTACATCCAAATGCGTATTAAAACACGTTAGTTATTTTAATAACAGGCATACGCACATGTAGTATTTTTACCAAAGCGTGTGGCACAACTACTTTTTCTAAAAATATTTGTGTCAAATTACAAATGTACTAGTTTTTTTTCTTCAAAATAACATTAAAAGAATGTAAAATGACTAAACCATTGTAATTATAAATTTACGGAATTATTTTTAGTGTCCCCCATATTACTCTATGGCATGCTGCGAGTTTTCCACAAGCAGTGATATGTTATGAATTGCGACGAATAAAAAATAAACACCGAAAAGCTGCAATATGTACACAACATGGCAACGAAATGCAAGTTATATCACGGAATTAACAGCATTTAACAAAAATTTAATTCATATCACAAAAAAAGTAATTTTTTAACACAAGATGTCATTATTTACGGACAAAAGTTATATCATAGTGCATGGATAAGAAAAATTAATTTAATTAGTTTTATTGTGCATCACTTATTAAATCTCTTTTAAACCACGAACACTCGCCAATTTATTTTTATTGTCATTAATGCATCTGTTTTAGACCAATTTGGTACAAATAATTTTATCACAAAAATACAGCATACAAACCTACTATTTTTGTGGAGTAAATATAAAAAAAAAACCTGTATTTAAAAATAAAAACAATAACACCGAAATATTTTTTGAACTAAAAATAAAACCATAAAATATTGACTCTAGTCATAACTATAGACAAGTTTACTGGGTTATAAACCAATGGAAAAAAGTCAAATTTTCCAGCAGTGATACTGAAAGCTGATTACGAGTTCTTCCATTGACACTCGTAATAAAATAAGATTTTATATTTGTTGATAGAAACCAGGTTCAGAGCTTAAAGCCTGCTGCTGCTTCCTTTGCAGACCCTAGTTGAAAACACATTGTAAATTCAGTCAAGTGGTTCTTTTGTCAATTAAATTTTCCTATTACCAAATACATATTTAAAATTTCAATTTTGAAGTTTTCTGCACTTGTTGTTTTCCCATGTGTTAAGTACCTCTACAATAAAATATTGATAGTTTCTGTTTGCACATTAACTCATTTCTGCTTTATTTTCGCTGACATCTTAATGATTAAGAATAATATTTAAGTAGATATATTGTTTTCTGTAACTAACGCTGGGCTGGCTGGCAGCCCGGCGGGAAACGACTAAAGTCGCCCCCGAAACAACCAGTGCCACCCAAACCAATGCGCACAGCAATTTCCAAGCCCCCAACCCCCCCGCATGGTAGACTCTTTTCTACTCTGTCCAACTCTTCTTCCGGAACCATCCTTCTTTTCCTGTAACCAACCTGCTTGCCAATAATGCATGAACTTTTGCATCCCGCATGTCAGAGCCCAGGGTTCTCCCTGTGTCTATGCAGGTTTTACCTGGGCCCAACTTATCTAGTTTTAGTCTAGAATAGTCAGTGAGGGGAGTTAGTCATGGCAAAAACGTTGCCATGGCTGGCCAATCCCCTCCTAGCACACGGTGCATGCTACCTCTCCCGCATGGCTTAAACCCTGCATGATTAGAGCGTATAGGCTTCGGCCTGAGACGCACTTAGAGTCTCTCCCTAACCCAGACCCCTCCCAAATACACTTAGTTATAATTTAGCCTAGGAAAAAAAATCGTTAACTAACGTAATAAATTTCTTTTTTAGCATAGTTTTGAGCGCGAATTTAAGGTTTTATATTTAAATTAAGGGTACTGCATTTGATTAAATTTGGGCAACAAACACCAGCTTTTACTTAAGCACTAAAATATTTTTTTTCAATAACTTACAAAAAAGTCATCGGATTAAATAATTTATATATTAGAGATGTATTATATTTTATTATTTATAAATGATTATGCAGATTTAGTTACTCATACTTATTAGTTCAAGAATTGCATCTTAAAACTTCTACTGAACAATGCAAAATTATAATTAGAAATGTAGAAAATTTAAAGAAAAATCGTTTAAAAATGCAAATTCATTTTGAAAAAGTATATTCTTTCTAAATTACAAATTTGATATGGTGGTCATGAATTAAAATAATCTACTTTGAAATAAAAAAAAAATCTACGGTAAAATTCTTTTAAAAGCATCAAACATCTACCCGCGAAGATATAGTAGTATAGTTAAAAATCACTAATAATAAGGCATGTTTTGCTGATGTGTAGCCTTGATGCACCAAGATTGTGCAGTCAATGAAACTTTAAAATCAAAATTTCCTGATTTTCTAGTATATGTCCTACAGACTTGAAAATCGCTAAGTGATGTTCCTTTTATATTATGATGTGTTTAGTCCGGGCGACGACGTGTACTTCAGCTTAAGTGTGTGTGTATTGGTGAGTGTTGGTGAGTGTTGGTGAGTGTTGGTGTGTGTAGGTGAGTGTTGGTGTGTGTAGGTGAGTGTTGGTGTGTGTAGGTGAGTGTTGGTGTGTGTTGGTGAGTGTTGGTGTGTGTTGGTGTGTGTTGGTGAGTGTTGGTGTGTGTATTGGTGAGTGTTGGTGTGTGTAGGTGAGTGTTGGTGTGTGTTGGTGTGTGTTGGTGAGTGTTGGTGTGTGTATTGGTGAGTGTTGGTGTGTGTAGGTGAGTGTTGGTGTGTGTAGGTGAGTGTTGGTGTGTGTAGGTGAGTGTTGGTGTGTGTAGGTGAGTGTTGGTGTGTGTTGGTGAGTGTTGGTGTGTGTATTGGTGAGTGTTGGTGTGTGTAGGTGAGTGTTGGTGTGTGTAGGTGAGTGTTGGTGTGTGTAGGTGAGTGTTGGTGTGTGTTGGTGTGTGTTGGTGAGTGTTGGTGTGTGTATTGGTGAGTGTTGGTGTGTGTAGGTGAGTGTTGGTGTGTGTAGGTGAGTGTTGGTGTGTGTTGGTGAGTGTTGGTGTGTGTTGGTGTGTGTTGGTGAGTGTTGGTGTGTGTTGGTGAGTGTTGGTGTGTGTTGGTGTGTGTAGGTGAGTGTTGGTGTGTGTATTGGTGAGTGTTGGTGTGTGTAGGTGAGTGTTGGTGTGTGTTGGTGAGTGTTGGTGTGTGTTGGTGAGTGTGTGTTTGTAAAACTTCTCTGCAACTCACTCGTCCTGCTGACCACCGCTCCTCGCTGGTAAACCGTTGACAGATACTCAGGACGTCTGCCAGCTCACATTTCATACACATGATGGTATTTTAGTACGTCATTGCGTACTTTATTGTTTTCTTTCACCCTCATGTGGATTACTGAAGTGCGAAGCCTCTCTTCTAAGGCGCGTGGCGGCCAAGAAATAATTTTCAAAACGCCTTACGTGTTGCCAACGTCAACGGACGACGGGTGGAACGCGCCGGTTGGGACGAACGGATCGAGGAGTCGTCCGCCATGTTTCCACCGATCCCGGATCTCCTCGGCGAAGCGGGGGCCAGGAATGCGGAGGCGGCGGGGGCAAGAAACCGCCCCCGGGGGGCCGGAAGGGCCCCCCTGCTCTCAGCACGTGTCTGCGGCCGACCGAGTCTTTCCCCCCTACTCCCTCTTAAGCCACCAGCGGCAGTCATTAACACAGCAATCCTCGCCGGCGATAAAATGCGTGAAATTAAGGCGGCCCCCCTCCTTCCTCCTTGGCCACATTTCCCCCCCCCCCCAACCTAAACACACTATTTTTCCACGGCAGCACCGGCGGAGACAAAGAAGTGAAAGAGTTGACGTGCTCCCAGAGTTTGTTCAACTGCCCCGAAATAATATATATATATATATATATATATATATATATATATATATATATATATAGCCTTAGAGCGTTATTTTTTCTTCTTTCTTTTTGGAAGTCATCAACAGCATGCTACTGTGTACTACGTTATGTTGGAAGTGCACGTCCAGTAAGAAAGAGCGCAATCGGTTTTTTGCTGCCACGTCAAGTTAATTTTTGTGATTCGGCAAGTTTGAATTCGGAAGTATCCAGTGTTCATTTGTTTCGTGTATTTGCCTGTGTGCACGGAGTTGGAAATTGTCAGCAGACGGCATGCTGAGACGCCTTGCTGTTCCTCCAAAAACATTGCTGCAATGGTGCTTGATAACGCCTTATGATAATTAGTATGAATTAAAATTTCCAACGTTAAAAAAAGTAATTTCGATCTGTTTCTACACTTTAAACACTACACTTAAGCTAATGATTTGTATGCTTAACCAACATGGCACAACAATTAGCTGCAGAAAAATAAAATGTTTTCACACACCACGCAATAATGCCAACGCGGCCACCCCCTGGTCTGTGTGTGAATGGGTACAAGCGGGAAGAAAGACGAAGTAGGGACTCGCCTAGTTAGGGGTGTATCTGTGTCGGTTAGCGGACAGAAATTTCCAAGTTCCCGCAGAGTGATTAGTGTGACGCTCTCTGGTGTTTCTAGTGCAGCATCACCTCTAAGTGCAATGCTCTGAACTGGCGCGCAGTCTTCTCGTCGGGCATAGGACAGCTACGATATGCGAGTGCTGATCATGACATGAAGAAAAAAAATTGCAATACGAGTTCCTTGAGTGCTTTCAAAAATCTGTACCGGGTTTTTCATGCATAAAAATTACTCAAAACAAGCGTTCTCTTAAAAAAAAAAAAACAGTTCGCAAACGAAAAACGGAATTAGAACTACTCCTGCGCCCTCGTAGGCAGACCCCACTCGGATATCGTGAGCAGTTTTCAAATCGCGTGGTTTGTTCTGGAGCGGTTTTTTTCATAACCTAACTAAAAACTAAGTGTATTTGGGAGGGGTCTGTGTTAGGGAGAGACTCTAAGTGCGTCTCAGGCCGAAGCCTATACGCTCTATAATCATGCAGGTGTTAAGCCATGCAGGAGAGTTGGCATGCATCATGTACTAGGAGGGGGATTGGCCAGCCATGGCAGCAATTGGCGAAATGACTAACTGCCCTCACTGACTATTCTAGACTAAAAACTAGATAAGTTGGGCCCAGGTAAAACCTGCATAGACACATTGAAAACCCTGGGCACTTACATGCGGGATGCAACATTTCATGCATTATTGACCAGCAGGTTGGTTACAGGAAACAGAAGGATGGTTCCGGAAGAAGAGTTGGACAGAGTAGAAATAAACTACTAAGCAAAGGGCGGGAACTTGGACGTTGCTGTCCGTCCGCTTTAGTTTGGGTGGCGCTGTTTTTTTTTTTTTCCGGGGGCGACATTTTATCGTTTCCCACCAGGCTGCCAGCCAGCCTGTATGTTCTGGAGCTGTGAACACGGCGTGTCTTAGCCGAGCGACCAGGCGCAGCCACTACTGACCGCCATGGCGACCTCAAGGGCCGGGTATCGAGGCCCCACCAGGAGTACCAACACAACCAAAGGTGGTCCGCGCGCACCAAGCCTCCTCACTGACGATATTCTATTCAACGTGAAACTTTTTAAAAAAGGCTTCCATTCTGAGGTCCCACCCGGGTTACCGATGAATCGCTTTTTTTTTTCGCCAAAAATTTTAATAGGCCTATATCTTGTGACTCAAGAGTTGTATCGTTAAGTGTTGCATGCATTCTGAGAACAGACTCTGTTAGTGCTCTCAAGCCGTCGTGCGCCTACGTCATTGAAGCTTGACCCGGGTTGGATGGGGGAGGGGGGTGTTGTGAAAAAAAAAAAAGAACCACGAAATTTACTCTGCGCTGCCAAAGAATTAGTCATAACTCCGCAAAGGAAAGTGTTACACGAGTCATTTGTGCGTCATCGTGTGGATGCTGAGGTGATCCAGAAGGTTAGCTAAGCAGAGACAGAGAGAGAATAAAAAAAAGTTGTCGAGTGGAAAGTTGTGCCTTGTGACAGTTTACAGAACGTTCTAAAACTGGTTGTTTCAGGTAACGCCGCGCAATCACGGGAAATATTAGTGGTGGGAATGAAATACTATTTATATTGCATCACATGTTGCTGATCGAAAGTCTCGCGGGCTGGACTCCAGTGAGGAGTGCGGACTGTGGAACTGGACAGACACTGAGTGACTTGAGAATAATTAATAACTTTTAAGTGCGAGTAATTGGTGATTAGGAATTTTTAAGTAAGATTATTTATTATTAAGGTAAATATTAGTAATCAATAAAACTGTGATTGGGATACTTAATTAGGCTATCCCTTACGAACCCAGTTCTCCCACATTATCATAAATCGCAGCAATATTAACCAACAATTTGAATGGATTCAATTGTCTTTACTAAGGGAGTTATAATTTTTTTTCACTTCCAGCCCTTGTTTTTTTTCACTACTTTCAGTTATGGTTGGATGTATCAAAACATTTTCAGACAAAAATTTTGGTACTACTCCTACGAGTTATTATATGTTCAAATGGATTTGATATCTTCCATATTATGGGAGTTAGAGTGATTTTTCTGTTTCTCAAAAACCTTCCCCAGTTCTACCCCTTTGGTCGGATACAGCCAATTAACCAACTCGGCCGAAATTTTCCACTACTAGATTTTATATGTCATTTTGGGAGTGATTTGTAAAAAAAATGCGACAGTTATCGTGTCCACAAAAAGGTAATACACACACACATACACACACATATATATTAGTAACGGCTACAATATGTAATATTTATTTGAAATCTACCTAAAAATAACGATTATTGTAGTGGTTTTCAGTACAACCACTTAGAAACAAGCGATGGTATACATTGGCCTCATGTCAGCAAGCCGATTTATATAATATATTACCTATTATTTTAGTCCTTAAAAGAAAGAAAAAAAAATGATTTGATTCTTTCCGAAAAAAATGCCCATGGCAAAACTTATTTTCCAATTTTGTACGAAGTAGTGTTGAAAGTAAAGTTAAAAAGGTGTGGTGGTTGCAAGGGTGGAGGACAGTAACCCCCTCCCCCCCAACCTTGAAATATCAGTTAAGGGTGTGCGTTAGTTTGGGTAATTAATAGTGTGCTGTTAACACCTGCAATTTCAACTGTCTAATAAGCCGTGTCGCCTACGGCTACTTCTGTAGACCCATATGTCAGTGTCTTAAGGTTAGACTGGACTGTTATGTGAGATCTATTATTACAATCAGTGGTGGACGCAAAGGGAGCAATAACGGGGCTATATCCCTCCTCGAGTTATGCAAAATATGCGAGAAATCGGTGAAGGCAGTCAGAAGTCTACTGGTTTAGTATTGTTACGACTAATGTGGGGATAACTGGGTTCATAAGGGATAGCCCAAATAAGTTTATTCGCAGTTTTATTAATGGTTAATATTTACATTAATAAATAATTTTACTTATAAATGTCCGATCACAATTCACTGGCACTTAAAAATGTTTATTCTCAAGTCACTCAATGTCCGTCAAGTTCCGCAGTTAGCACTCCATCATTGGAGCCAGGCTCGACAGTGGTTCGCCCCTTACCTCGCGACTGTCCACACACACACAGTCTCGCGCCACTCGGTAGCACTCTCTCACGATCCAGTCGAACTCCACGTCGCGCCACCCTGGGGGGGGGGGGGGGGAGGTTATTTCACCCACTTCACCAATGTTGCACTTCCCTTCACTCGCGGAAGTCTCTGAACTCGCTCGGAACTCGCGGTACATGTCGTGGAACTCGGCACTCCACGGAACTCCGTCGCGGGACTCTCACCGCGGAACTCCCGCGGAGGCCGGCTTTATTGCTTAAGTACTTGAGACGCCCCTTTTCGAACCGACGAGAGCGGCAGTGACGAGTCACGTCATCCCGGGCCGACCCGACGCCCGAACAGTCCAGAAGGGTGGGGTCAATTCACGCTGCTCCGCGCGGTGGCCCGCGGAATTCCCAAGGCCGCTCAGCGATTGATAACAGCGTGGGTGTGGAGGGGGAGTGGGTGGAAGGGAAGGAGGTAGCGAACACCCTTGTAATCCGGCCAGGCACGCGTGGCATGCCTTACGTCAGTGTACTGCACGTGACGCCAGTGGCCGTGCAGGGCCACCAGCCAGCTCCGAAGCTGGCATCGTGGTCTGGTCTCTTGCGGTCGTAACATTATTTTGGTTGATGAAAGATGAACGTTTACATCACATGGAATCACAAACCTCAAAGGCAGTGATAAATGTTGGGAATGATAATGTAACTGTTTAAATCCCTCGTTGTTGACGTACATTTTTTGAAAAAAAAAAAAAAAAAAAAAAATCTTTTTAAATGCTCTCATTATATAAATTCCTGCATCCGCTACTGATTACAATAATTTACTGCTGGTGTATTATGTATCGAATGTTTATTGTCTTGCACTGTTTATGTGACAAATATCCTTTGTTTAGTTATCGCATAGGATATCTACTATTGATGTATCATCATAGGGGCACATGCCCCCGCCCCCTTCCCAGAAGGATAAAATATGCACTGGATAATACGACTTCTGAATCTGAAGTAATGAACAGGTTTTATACTAGGTCCAGACTAACCGCCACGGGTATCATGTTTCAACAGTTCATTCAATTTGTATTGTTCATGTAACATGTATTTCTGTTTATCGCGTCATTGCCAGAAATCCCGAAGGAAAAAAAAAACACAACTTTACCGAATAATTGGAATAAATATCTCCAATTCTCTCCCGACCCCCTTCCTACCCATGAAATTAATGGTTGTACGCGGTCTTCTTTCTGCTAGCGAGTTTAATTTTTACGGAACAAAATAGGGAATCAAATGAACCGCCGATGCCGTTATACTGTTTATTGTTTTTTTTTTTTTGGCTTAGAGAGCAGCACTGTATAAATATGGCCACCTTCAGTGTTAAATAATGTTTACATAATTGTAATAGATACGTGCTTTATTTTTCGGCATGTTAGTAATATTTTTATATGTGTTATTATGTTAGTGTATGAAAAACTACTTCATTATTGTTCAGTTTGCGATTAATTCGATGTTGTAGTGTTTTTACATATTGTTTTGTGTGAAGCTTGAATAAATAACTAGATAATATATTTTTTTTTATGAAGACACACCTAATATTTACAATCTTTTTAGCCGGAATTAAACTTATACTTGCTATGGATAACGAAAATGTCACAGTAAATGAAGACATTATAGACATAATGCATTGTGAAAACGAGAGTTATAATCAACAAAGTGTTGAATCGTACGCACGACAGAATAATAGAGATCCTATTTACAGACCTCACGGAACACTGGCTAGAACTCTTTACAACAAATACCTGGCCGATGAGAGGTTGCAAAACTACGATAGAAGAAAGGTAGGCGTTTGTCATCACCAGTATTATGTTTTTTTGCAAGCTTACATACCTCGTACCGGTAGCCTAATGAAATTGCAATAATTTATTAAACTACTAAGGTTTAATTAGAGGTAACTTGTGTACCTTTGGTGATTCTGAAAGAGACCCACTATTCTTATAAAAAAAAAAAGGGGGTTATCCAAATTTCCTAACATGTCTGTGAAACATTTCTTAAGTAATTTACAGTTTAAATGAATGGTTAAGTTAAGTAAGCTACATTAAAATACTGTAAAAATAGTTACGTAGGGTTAACTAGCTACATTAAAATAATTTTAAATCATGTGAATGGTTGGTTAGGTTAGGTTACCTATTTTAAAATAATTATAAAAAATCAGAGTAATTGATTACCTCAAGATACCACAATTTTAAATTGGTAACTTCGAAAAAACCGTTGAAATAACTTGTGTACATTATTTGTTAATGGAATTAACCTAACCTAACCTAACCTAACCTAACCTAACCTAACCTAACCTAACCTAACCTAACCTAACCTAACCTAACCTAACCTAACCTAACCTACTGTCTACTCTTTTCCAAAGTTTTTAAAAGACTAACCTAACATAATTCAACAACTATTTCACCTAACATCCCAAATGATATACACACAACACACCTCTCAACTAACGCATGAAACAAAATGCACATAAAACACAACTACAAATCACAACCATTTAAAGCCATAAAACACCACTTATCTTTCTTTGCTTTATGGCAATAATCATTTATTGTCAATATTTCTCTTGTAGATCAATTTGTTATCATTGGCCAACTTCCATGATGTCATACATTTCCCCTTCGTTATTTCAGACCAATAGGAAGTAAGTATGGTATCATATTTTGAACTTGACTCCAAATATACTTGGGGTTTAAAGTCAGGTAATTCGTGATATGAAGGGGAGTTTCGTTGAAAACAAATACTTATTGTGAAAATGGTATTTTTTAGTGTGACTTACTGTTGCTTTTTTATACTGGAGAAACTACTCCCAAATCTAATAAGTACAGTAAGTCCTCTATTTACGTCGTACCGATTTACGTCGTTTCGGATTAACGTCGCTAATGTTTGAGTACTCATGTTTCAATTTAAGTTGTCGCCGATTCACAATAACGTCGTTTACAATGACCGTAAATCTTTATTTTAACCAAAACACCGTATATTTCTTTGTTTCCTTCGGTAGCTAATTTATGCTATGTAGCGTAAGCTACACGTTCACCGCCTTATCTTATCATACATCATGAGGGACGCTTCCTGCTCTTACGTACAGTATGTACTATATATCTGTTTTTATATTTCAATCAATAAAGTTAATAAAGCAGCTGGTTAAATAACCATTCTATAAAGCTGAGAAGTACTATTCTCCGTTCACTCTTAGCTGAGTTCTGAAATAAACAAACACCGCCGTATCACTGCGCCGCGTCAGCAAGTGATAGGCTGAATTCATCTGGCGCGCCAAGCACTAGTTGCAACACACACATACTTCAGTATAGTCGGTGCTAATAAAATAACGGAGACGTAATACAACAGGAAGCACCGTAGTACTTTGTTCAGCGTAGGTGGTTCATTTGCGAAGAAAAAACTATGCAATTTACGCCTAATAACCGTCTTCACAAAATCATCACAAGTTTTTATAACAGGATACTCAAGTTTCCTTTTCTTCCCGGAAGATGTAAATGTCCCGGTGTCCTGTAATTATTTCCTTGCACGAAGCACACTGCTCTTCGAAACACGCCTAAATTCCTCAGTTAAACTCGCGATATCGTTCACACGACAATCCGTATATTTGTCTAAAAATCGCGATATCGTTCACACGACAATCCGTATATTTGTCTGAAAATGTTTTAAAAACATTCAACACAATAGTTTTCTGTGCACTTTTCAAAGGCTTTCCCGTTCTGTGTTTTACAAAACTCGGTCTGACGTCAGCCATAACAAACCGTGCGCGCGCGAATCCGAAATGCAACTGTTGCGCCGGGCATCAATTGTACACTGTACAGTACCTTTTGTCTATGCCACCGTACACATGGCGTCTGCTAACATAATTGTAAGTACATACTTGCTGACACATTAAACTGTATTGGAAATTAATGATGAATCGCTATAATGCTATACATCAACAATTGTTATAAAAAGACAGTGTAAAAATACTTACAAATGGTACGTAACCAAGGGACTATTTCTTGCGCACGAATAATGTGCGCGGCGGCCGGCAGCCAATGAAAATGTTTGTTTAAAAGAGGCTTTGTTTATTCCAAAACTCAGGTAAGAGTGAACGGAGAATAGTTGGACTTGTTTCCCACGCTGTCGGTTGTCATTTGCTGATAAAATTGCCCGTTGTCATGTCTGTATGCCAGCGCTTCCGGCCGGTGGCATGAAACATGGCTCATTTTGCGTCGTTTCTATTTACGTCGCGGTTTTCAGGAACGTAACCCCGACGTAAACCGAGGACTTACTGTAGTGTTTTTAATCTTATCTCCTCATTTGTAATGCTTCCCCCCCCCCCCCCCCCCCCCCCTCCTCCAAATATTCCTGGACTTCATCAGCTTTCCCACTATTGAGTTTTCAAAATGTAAGTAGTGGGAGTTGAAAAATGGGTTTTATCATACCTACTCAAAAATACCATTTTCAGAAGATTTGTTTACTATTAAATACCTTTTTTTTATGTCAATAATTTTCTGACTGTAGTACTCAAGTACATTTGTTCCACTAACTGGGAGTAGTTTACAATGTAATACCATAACAATATTGTTAATGTCATCAAATTGGCGGCACTGATGTTATTATCACCCCTTTATTTATATGGGACAAATGTGGAAATATGGGTGTTTTGGGCGGGAAACTTTGACACATTTATTTTGCACAAAATATATTTTCTTTTCATTCATGTTTATTCTGTATACTACAATCCCACCCAGTTAAGTTTATTTTGCGATACCAAATTTGTATAATTTAATTATTTTTTTGTATGATTTGAACTTCTCCGGTATCGTATACAGGGTGTCTACTGACCCTGGAAAACCTGGAAAACCTGGAAATATCAGGGAATTTTGTAATCAGGGAATAAACAGGGAAAAATCAGGGAATTTTTTTTAAAAATCAGGGAATTTTTGTTTGGTAGGTTGTAGTTGGCAATACGTTTTTTGTTTATTGATCAGCTTGCATTGACGTGGCATCATGTGTATCCCCTCCCTTTTTTATTTTTGAATGGCAAATAATGAACAGTTCCCACGTCCATTTTCTTTTATTTACCATCGGATTCGGAAGTGGCATCAAATCACGTGATACAAACTGGTTCAAGATGGTCTGTTATCCTGCTGACGTGACGTGATGCAGCATGTGCTTCCCACGTTCAGATTATACCGACAGGTGCATTTAATTTTAAGTATCTATGGATGCCCTCAACGTAAACTGGACATTTTTGTTAGCTTTGAAAATACATATCACAGACACTTTTGGTGAAGATTTGCCATTGTTGCTATAAATTGGTAGCTGTGGGCTTCATACGGTCCATGGTGCTTTCAAAACTGGAATTTCTGTTACACAATGGGACGTTTTTAGTTTTTTGAGGCACAGTTACTATTTGTTTAAGCACATATCTGCAAGGAGGGCAGATTACATTAGAATAACTGGATCAGAGCTTTTTCCCAAGAAATTTTGTGCAATTAGATGGAATACTGCAGTTGCTGAGCGTGCCATGAAAACGTTACCCCACCTAAAGAAATTTGTTAGTGAAGTTTCTATTTCATCTCTCTCTTTCAGTGTATAGTGAAAAGTGCTCTTGAAGATAATCTTCTAAAAGTAAAATTGACATTCTTCCATTTTTTGGCATCAGAGCTGGAATTGTTTCTCACAATGTTCCAAAGTGAAGCACCCATGGCACCTTTTCTCTATGATTCACTGGTAGACATTTTATTAGCTTTGGCAGGAAAGTTTTTGAAACCAGAAGTACTGAAGAGCTTTAGGGAGAAACGCAATGTATCTCGATTGGATGTAGATAACCAGGAAAATCTATTGACTGCTAACAATATCAAGTTGGGTTATGCAGTACGCCATGCCATCAAGAAAGAGAAAGTACCAGAAAAGTCTGTCCTGTTACAGAAAAATGATAGGACTTGTCTAAAGGTTATGGTAAAAAAACTTCAAGACAAAAGTCCCCTGAAGTACAATCTTACCAAGGGAATTTCCTGCTTATGTCCGTCTGTGGCTTTAAATTCGGGTGTGAGGAAACAGCGTGTGAAGTACAGTTTAGAATGTTGTCTTCAAAACAGGTGGCTATCAGGACAAGAAGCTGATAACATTGAGTGATCATATCAGTTGGTATGTTCCTCGCAAGATTCTGCAGCACTGTTCTCGTCTTTTTCTCGAGAAGACGGGCGCCTTGATCACTTGTGGATGCTCATTCTTAAGGCACATACAGTAGCTGCCAAAACAGGCCTTCTAAAGTTTGTGAGGATGGTGTTGGTACTTTCCCATGGAAATGCATCATTGGAAAGAGGATTTTCAGTGAATTATAATCAGCTGACTGAAAACTTGCAGGAAGAAATACTGATCGCACAAAGACAGATGTATGACTTTGTTCAACGTTCTGGAGGTGTAGAGCATGTTGACATGTTGATATCACCAAGTCCAGTATGTAAGAAATGCTAGTTGTAGGCGTAAGGAAGCCCTGCAAAAAAAACAAAAAGAAAATGAAGCTACAGACAAGAAGAAGGCAGAAAAAAGAAGAGTTGAAGAGGAGATCAAGGCATTGCAGTTGAAGAAGGCTCGAATGTTGGATTTGGCTCGTTCTGAAGTAAGTGCAATAGACGCAAAAGTTGAGTCACTGCAACATTGATGGGAGCTTCCATTTACTAATGTTTTTTGCAAAAGGAAGTGTGTGAAATATTTGTAGCAGCATGTTTTATTTGCCATCAATTGAGTCTCTTTGGCCACGTTTGGAAGAAGGTAATTTTTTTTACTAATTTAAGTAAGTTGAAATACTTTGAAACCCGTCAATGTAATATTATGCAGTTTTTTTCAGTTTCTTGGAATGTCGTAATTGTGTTAAAGAAAACCTGGAAAAATTCAGTTTTAGACCTGGAAAACCTGGAAAAATCAGGGAATTTAATTTACTAGATCTGGTAGACACCCTGCGTATATATATTTTAACCCTATCGATTCTAGAATAGAACACAAGACCGAAAATATATTTCGTAGGTACCCTTTCTTCAAGAAACGTATTTTGTGCTAAACAAGCACGTGAATCTTCCCCGTCCAAAACGCCCTATTCCCGTGCTTTTACTGTAAGAACGTATGGGTCATAATTTCTTCAGCATCACCTTGTTGTTGACTTTTTCAATATCGCTACCATATCGCAATGCAAAATGTAAAACATTTTTTTATTGTAGGTTAACTAATCTTTTCAATCTTTTTTTTTTTTTTTCCTTGAACAAGTGCAAAACCAACTGTACATATGAAAACAAGACTTTTTACCTTAGGCCCTACGTAATAAATTTCATTATTCAACTAGCATAAGAAAACAATTCTTTAACATAACATTGCAAATCAAACACACACAACAATCCTCATACCTAACACAACAAAGTGTACAAAAAACCATACTACAGAATCACTAAAACTTTTATAAACAAGGAAAAAAAAAACACTTAATCTTCCTGGCTGTATGACCTTAATTAATCTATACTAATATTATAAAGCTGAAGAGTTTGTTTGTTTGTTTGAACACGCTAATCTCAGGAACCACTGGTCCGATTTGAAAAATTCTTTCAGTGTTGGATAGTACATTATCGAGGAAGGCTATAGGCTATATTATATTATCAATAACATAAGGGATCCTTACTAAAAGTCCAATTTAGAATCAAATGCGTTGGAGGGGGTTAGATACAACATGCAGTACACGTACAAAGTGTGTGTTGACAATGCCGCAGCCGCTAGAAGTTTATTTCCTATTGCCTATTAACATTGTTGCCACGCACTAGATGCCTTATCATTCTTAATTTTCCCATACAAGTAAAAAACACCCGTATGATATTAACAACGAAGCAATCAGTACCCTCATAAGAGTTCAATTAGTAGGTAGGTATTTAAATACTTTTTATCACTTTAAATCGCAAACCTAATCTATTGTTTTTTTCCCTCTCTCTCTGTTTGATTTGTTTTTTTATTGCCCTTTTTTTTTCAAGTATATATATTTTACAGACTTGAAACTTCACAGTAATGTTCCTTATGTTACGCAGGATGTCATTTTCCGAAAATTAGATCCCATGGGTGGTTAAAACCAGGCAACAGTGGGTACTTTGTCTGCATGAGAACAGGATTTTGCATTGTTCATGCCTTCTGCGTCTCCATGGCAACGGGCATCGCGTGGCAGTGGCGTACCCACAAGGAGGGGCATGTATAATGAGCGGCGCAAGAGTGATCTGCCTGTAGACTGCCGTAACGAAGTACGGGTACATCAGTTGTACGTTGCGTGCACGAGTCGGGAAACCATCGGTGCTATTCATTTTCTCTCCGGTAGATTATACAGCATTGTAATAATTTTTCACTGAATAATTTTTTATTTACCATTACTGTAAATGGGAGATGTGGCTTAATTTTTTTCCATTAGTATAGCCGTGAAAAGCCGGGTTGGGAAGCTATGTATATATAAAGAGATATAAAGAGATATATAGATAGAGAGATACATAGATGTATATAGATGTAGATAGAGACAGAGCTGGGCAAAATACTTTGAAAATGTATTTGAAATACAAATTACAAAATACCTGAGTACATTTATAACAATACAATTTCAAAATACTAATAATAAAATGTAGTTTAGATACAAAATACAAAATAGTATTTTAAAATACGGATGAAATTACAAAATACATGCAACATTTTTGTGAGCAACGAAAGACGAATTCTCTTTAAGACAAACCAGTCTCTCAAATATTGTGTCACTCAAGCTGTGGTATTTATGGTTGTGTATTATACCTGCAAATGAAAACAACCTTTCAACACGACCACTAGAGGTTAAACTGGTATTATATCGTAAGAATAGCTTTCGCACCATTGGATAACCATCTAGCATACTGTGTGGGTAGCCTTATCTTGTAAGTATTGTAATAACTCAAGTTCAATTTTGTTTGTTTGTGCAACACTTGATTCATTATTTGTATTGACATCGAATGCAAACCAATCATCTTCTGCTGGTGTGTAACTGTTCTTCTTGTCATCTTTCAGTGGGTTTATGTCCTTTGCAGCCACTGTTAGAACTTCTTGGATCCATTTCCTCGTGCTTTCATTAGTTGCAGTTGCAGGTAACCAACGCAATTTGAAGTATGGATGTGCACATGTTGCAATAATGACTTCATTTACCTCTGAAGTTAATTCAAAATATTTCTCAAATCTTTTCAAAACTGATGTCTTCACAGCTTGCTAAAGAGGTGCACCAAGTCTGAAAGTTTGGAGTTATAGTTCTTCAAACTTTTTAACCAATGTAAAAAATGTTGGTAGTAATTGGCCATAATAGCAGCCATCTCCCTGTAGGCGGTCAAGAGCAGCAGCAAGAGGGATAAATATGTATATTTAGGTACTTTCTTAGATATTCAAGCTCAGTTTCTTTAATGGTGCATTTCAATTTTAGTGATTCAAAAACTTCTGGTAATTTTTCTTGAAATTATATAATCTGGCAGATAGAATCGTACATATAATTCCATCTGGTAACACAAGGATAACTAATTTTATGTCCTAGGATAGAAAATATTATTTCACCCAATTTTGGTTGGCCTGAGGCATTCCATAAAGTAGAACACTTGGCCAGTGTTGTGTGATGAATCCTTGAAATTGATGGATTGCTTTCAATGGCCTTATTGATATCTGTAGTTGCAACAAGATTTAGTGTATGAGATGCGCATCTCAAATGTTGAGGAAGAATCAGTGGATGTTTAGATGTCGTAAGACTGTCATCGACATCAATGAACATTAACTCAGCGTCATGAACATACGTGATAAGACAGAAATTTGTAAAATCTGTGATACCGTTTATGTTCAACTAATATGTACCTTTACAATGATATCACTCACTAGTGCCAGATTGCAAATAAATAGCCAATCCTAATTTCCAAAATTAAAATATCCAGCAAATAAATTAGATATTTTATTAATGCAAGTACGCAATGTATTTTGTATTTTATAAAATACAAAATACAGTAAATACTTACACTTCAAAAGTATTTTAGATACAAAATATAAAATACTGAGACATAACTTTCTACTGATACAAAATACAAAATACCCAAAAGTATCGAAAATACGTATTTCAAATACTTGTATTTTCGATACTGCCCAGCTCTGGATAGAGATAAATATTTATAGAGAGATGGATAGATGATTTGTATATGTGGAACTACTTCAAACATATTACAAAACAAAACTGAATGAGGCATTGTAATGCAGCCGAGCATTAGCTAGATAATGGAATCTTTTCAATATTAGTAATCTCTTATTTTTCAGCTTTTTTATATATTGCTTTATAAAGTCTAAATTACATACATACCAGGTAAATAACTATTAACTGGCAGAACAACGTCTGTTGGGATCTGAAAGTGATATAAATTAATTTTCTCACTGTACATTCAAATTAAGAAGACAATTACTAACTACACTCTGTGTTCAGGCCAGGCAACGCCAGTTATTGCAGCTAGTTGTATATAATATATTTATGATGCTAGTATTGTTGCATGCCTTTCCACTATTAAATTCATTCAATATTGCAAAGTACGAACTGTCACATTAGGAAACATAAACTTTCATTGGTCTCATAAATATTATATTCATTATTACATTTACCTATATCCCCTACCTTGGTAAAATTATTGGTTCTCTATAACCTTCTTGAACCACTCACTTGAACATACATATGACCATCGTCTCTGAACTAACCATTAACATTAGCACTTATGTTACAACTTCTCGAATCATCAAATACCAGACACATTTCATGAAAACTTTAACTTTAGCAATCACATTTTATTTTATTGTGTCAGAAGATTGACGCATTTATTAATATTTATACTAGCAGAACCCGGCAGACATCCTGCCAGTGTTTGTTTATTTACCTATATATGTGTATATATAATGGATGGTCTGTATGTAATCTAAAATCTATAAAGCGTTTGAAATGGTATTCCATTTTAATCTCACTCACCAAATACCTATCACAGTCACTATCACTATTTTTTTTTTATTGACGATTAAGGATAGTAAAAATCACAATATATGTAGGCCTACCAATTTATATGGCGATCTGTTGAACGGTTTAGAAGTTGATGCGCTGCAGCACCATCTAGCAGCGATTTAAAAAAAAAAAATTGGATAGCATAAAAACCTTCTCCATGAAAAAACACTTCGAAGTGCCAACTTTCATGGCTGTCGGTCAAACGGTGTTGGAGTTTATCAACTTCATACAAAACAACACATCCTAGCGGACCCAATCGAGGTTGTTCTGTTCAAACGCTTTAAATTTGAAAATTTACAGGAAATTTCCCTGAATCTTATTTGCGGCACCATCTGCCGGGTTGAACTGAAATAAAAATAAAATATTTTTGAATATTCGATAACGCGATCACAGCGCTTCCTACCGGATCCAATGTAAAACATCCAAAGTTCAACAACATTAATTAAATAAATTAACTAAAAAATATTATTTAGCGGATTGAATTGTGAATCTAAACCATCCTTGAATCCACCTGAACACACACTTTAAAGCGGACCCGACAGACGTCCTGTTCAAACGTTGTAAATCCAAAAATCATAATTTTTTTTTTGTATAAACTATAAATTAATAATATAAAACTTCAATTTTAAATATACTTTAAACTATAATTACTATAAGTAATTTTTATTTTATCAATGTTATAATTTATTTTACAAACTTATATTTTTATTTTCAAAGAGGCGTTCAATACATCATAAGTTGTATAGAATAAAATGAGAACTGGCAATTTACAATTTTAGGTTAAGTTGATTGTTGTTGAATGTACGTAAATACATAATTAAAAGTAATGAAAAATCATGTAAAATACTCACTTCAATACTGTACCTTACATATTTTGCACAATGTATATTTTTTATTACACTTTAAAATGTAGAATAAAATGAGAACTGACAATTTAATTTTGTAGGTTAAGTTGATTGGTATTGAATGCACGTGTATACATAATTAAAATCACGAAAAATCATGTAAAATACGCATTTCAATACTGCACCTCACAAATTTGCACAATGTATATTTTTATCTAGGGGGCCTATACTTTAAAATATTATTTCAATAAATAACAATATAATTTTCTTAATAAGCAATTCTATTTTAATTTTAATGTAATAACAACAATTCCAAAGATTAACAACACATAAATGAATACACAAAACACACACACAATCACACATACATATATATGTATATGTATATATGTATATGTATATATGTGTGTATATATATATATGTGTGTATGTGTATATATATATATATATACACACACACACACACATACATACACTGTGAACCTAAACCATCCAAAGATCAACAACAATTTATAAATAAAAAATTAATGAAATAAACATTTTCCAGTGGACTGAATTGTGAATGTAAACCATTTTTGAATCCACTGGAACACACACAAAAAATTTCATCAAAATCGGTCCGGCCGTTTAGGAGGAGTTCAGTGACATACATACACACAGAATAATTACATATATTTATAAAGATTATTTTGCTAATACAATTTTTTATCTCATTTACTGGTCCTTGCCTTCCACAGCCTTTAATAACTAGAATACAACAAGCAAACATTATTATTCTGTCTTCCATTGATACCAATTTAACAAACTAAGTAAGTTACTTCCACTATTTCACTTTTCACCGGCCAACTTACATGACGACATACATTTTCACTACTTATTTTCGCAACATAATAAACATTGGTGGTACATAATATCAAGATGTAAACTTGACCCACAGATTTAGATAACAGTGATTTAATTATTTTTCCATCAATATTTAATTGTTTTCAATTTTCAAAATAAAAAATGTGAGCTAGCCTTTTAGTACTTACTAGAATGTGTAAACATCAAACTTCTGTAAAGAGTAAATTCATGTGTTCTCATGATACAAATAAACTTATAATTGGACGCAAAATTTAATGTAGAATTCTTTAAAACAAAATTGCAGAGCATGATAAATATAAGAGAAGTATTAATTTTAGGGAAAAAATGTTAAAAATTGATGGTATTAGCTATTTCTAAGGACTAGCCAAACAACAGGAATATCGAACGCATTGCATATAAATGTCTCAACGTGGAACCTTAGACATTTCCCTCTAGACCAGAATTATCATCACCTGCATTTTTGAGGTTATACTACTTTAGGTACGCTGAGGGTGAAATTTTTATATGCCTCAGAATTGCAGCGAAATAATTGCGCATTACACATTGGAAATTTACGTAATAGGTTGAAAGTCCAACGCGCATTCATGTAGAATCTGCTACAGACACAAGCCAAAGTCGTCGATGACGAACCCATGCGTGGCAACATGCACCCTAAATATTAACTTTCGCAAACATTGGGGGAAGTTCTGAGTGAATTGGTGTTCTAAAATAAACTTTATGGTAGCGAAACTGTTTAGGAATACATTTTGTGAACTTGAATACCCATACAAGATATAATCACATCTTTAAAAAATACTTATAATTTATTAGCAAGGAAAATTGTATTGGAATGAACATGGCTTCAAAGATAGTTAACATTTTGCTGGTTTTCTAAAGCATAACAAATGCGTTGCTATCGTTTAAGTATTTTTCAAACTAAAAGTTGTATTCCAATAGATACATTAAAACAAAGTAACCTGAAACATTTTAAAACACGTACTTTAACACTAAGAATATGTTTTTTCCTTTTGTTTTTGCTTAAACCACAGAAATCAGTCTGTAAATACTTCCTACTTACAAACCTTATCCTAATTCAGCTGATTCAACATTTAAGATATTACAGTAAAAATTTAATCACAAAATTCTCTTATTTAACATGGCATTGAATATATGTATGTTAATAATTTCTTGTGTCTTAAAGTATGATGAACACTGCACTTTCTTTACATTTAAATGTTAACTAAGTATTTTCAAAATTGTAATGCATATTTTTTAAGTATGTAGCCTAGTCTTTATTTTTTATGACTAGAAATAATAACAAAAAGTATGATTTAAGGATAGTTGTACTATTATAAAGTTTAGTTTGGCACACCAGTGTGCTTAATTCATCCCCTGATGTTCGCAAAAGTTATGATGTACAGATGCAGGTCTGCCATATTTTTGAGATTTCTGAGACTTCCATAGATAGCAGCACTGTGTTTAGGGACACATTTCCATACCAATTGAGTTCTGTTCCATTCACAAAATTACTCCTACCAACTGCCGTATACCAAGAGCTAAGATGTTCACACATCGAACAATTGTTCTCGACTTCAAGACTTTCACGAAATACAAAGATTTCAAAAATAAATTTTGATAAAAAAAAATTATTTTGGCACACACTATAGGCGTACGTAGATTTCGAATACCTGTTTCTTCTGGAAATGTTTTGGAAACTTTTATAAACTCCTGGAATATTTTAAGAATTTAAGGTACATTACATCCTACTTAATGTTCTCCGATATTCAAAAATGTTCATATATATAAAATGAATGTTTGTGTGTACATCTTCTATACGTATTCACATTGTTCATCCGGTTGAGTTGAAACTATGCATACTTGACCAAAAACAAGGGGAAGATCACTGTCTAGGTTATATTTTGATAAAACAAAACCTTAAAGCATAATTTAATTATTCTTGGTGAAATCTCATCATTCCATCATCATAGTACAGACTAACCACGAAAGGATGCGGGCTGTTAAATATAGTTCATTCTGCATGAAACAGAGTGTGCGCATTGCATGCAATCTGCGAGCTATCAATATCGATATTGGACTATGCGACCACACACTATTACAGTAATCAACGTAACCAAATATGAATGCTCTGCAGATAAAGACTATAAGATTAAAAATATCTTTAAAGAAACTTTACACATGAAGTTGCTTGGCTTCTGGGTTGTAGCTGTGTCAGTACGTAACTGCTCCCTGATGATGGTTACTGCAATGTCGACCGAAATGTCGGTGAATTATTCGCCTAGGACACGGCTACAACCCAAAAGCCAAGCTACTTCAGACAATGGCTGTGAAAGCCTGGAAACATTATTAAACTTTACACATCACCAACTTCATATTTCTGTTAATTAAATAAGTAGCAGGTAAAATATTGGTTTTCAACTTAAAAATACATTGTTTTATCCGGCAAAAGAAGTTTATGGGCAACATCTTACACTAGAAAAAAAAACATATCTTATTATTTGCGGGAACGAAATATTTGTCCGTATTGGATGGGAAAACGTAATGGTAATTATCGTTCTGTCTAGGTGAGATTCTGATAAAACCAATCGTTTGAGCAGAATTTATTTATTCTTGATAAAATTTTATTATTGCATTTATAACTCATTGTTCATCCAATCTCAATGACATTTTCCACGTTTGACCTTTGAAACCATGGAGGTATTAGGCTATGGAATGGTTGTGTGTTCTGAAGTACCTGATATAGTAGCTCTATAAAGGCTAATATGCTTACGTTGGTTTAATAGCTTCAAAATAACTCACTAGGAAGAATCGTAAATATACCATCATGCAGTGAATATGCACTAAATAAACATAATACCAACTCATGTGCAAGAAATTATGGTTAAACTTCATTATAACCAAAAATTGTTTTGCTATGCAGAAGCAAAAAAAGGTGTTAGAGGTCATTCTCATTTTGACTTTAAGTATTAAAATGGCAAAGATTGTATACACCAACTCCCTTACTTCTTACCTGTATGTTTAAAATATGAGGAAGGTCACTGTTCAGGTGAGATTTCACCAATACCAACCCTTAAAGCAAAAATTAAGGTGGTGCGCGATTAGTATCGGATAATTACCAGTAAGTACTTAATGTCAGTTCCTCTTTTCTATGGTCCGAATACTAATAGTGGTGTGCAAGTCTAGAGAGAGGAATAAAGAGAGATGCTTTGATGTGTTTACAAAATTACAAAAAAATACAAAGAGGCATTGCAATGCATACCGGACATTAGCTAGTGATTGATAAAACATTTTCTCATAGGTATTCTATGCGGTGATAATGTTTTTAATGGAGATAGCTTGAATAGTTTAGGACAAATTTAATATTATGCCTACTAAGATTGTTATGGAGTTTTTTGACCTTCAAACACTATTTTTCATTTCTTGCACTAATACGTGGTCGTATGAACATTTGCTTAGGTTTAAAGATTACATTAAGGTGGTTTAAAACAAAGTTGAATGAATTTGATAGTAAGGAAGTTTATATATTTTTTATTTTGACCCCTGTTTTTATGGTAATAGTTTGTGTCATCAAATATTGTTTGGGCCAAAGGTTTTTGATAATGTTTCTAATTTTTATAATAAATTATAAAGGATTTGATAGTATACCTACTAAAATGTTTAGATTTTTTTTTGTCTTTCAGACCTTATTTCCACCCCTTGCAGTAATGGTTGGTTACATGAAAATTTACTTAAGATAAACAATTTAGGCAATATTTAAAAAGTTAAAAATAACTTAGAACTGATTCAATAGTGTACATGGTACAAAGTTTTATTTATTTAATTTTTTTTCAATCCTTGGTTTTTTCAACTCCCTTGCAGTAATGGTTTGTCTTATTGAAAATAGTTTTGAACCAAAGTTTTCGATAATTTAGAGAAGATTTACAATATTGTTATTATTTTTTTTAATACGTACTTAATAAGGGAGATACAAATTTTTTTGTTCTTTAATCTGTATATTTCACTTATAGCACCAATGTTTGGTTTAATCAAAAATTGTTTTGGACAAAAGTTTTTTACAAGATTAATAAAGTACAAACAATTAAAAAATATTTGATAGTCTACTTACGAAGGCAATTACTAATTTGTGTCCTAAACTGCTGTTATTTTCCACCTCTTGCAGTAATGGTTGCTTGTGTAAAAAAAAACATTTTGGACATAAGTTTAAATAATATTTGTAGGTTTCACTATAAATAAAAACAGATTAAATAGTAAATGGTATATGGTTCAGAAATTTTGAGTTATTTTATATTCATACTTTTTTTTTTTCAACCCCTTGTAGCAATGGTGTGCATTATCAAAAATAGTTTCAGACAAAAGTTTTAGATAAAAATGATAAGATTTATAAATAATCGGAACGGATTTGATGCGGTGCTTACTAACGGAGTTAGGAAATTTTTGGTCCTCCAATCCATGTTTTTTCCATCCCTTGCAGTAATAGTTTGTCATATCAAAAATTTCTTCAGACAAAAGTTTTTTTGTAATTCTCAAACGAGTTATGGGAGCATTCAAGTATTACGTAACGAATTTGGGGGGAGGGGGGGGGGGGGTCCTTGTAAAATGTTACGATGCGTTACAGGGGCGGGAGGGGGGTTTGACCTATGCATTACGTCACATTGTTTTTTTTTTTAACCCTTCAGAACGGTCGCGTAGAGACAGATTCTTTCACACATTTTTTAAAACTTTTTTCTCTCAAAATTTCAAATGGCATGATAACTTAATTTTTTTTTACCTTCACAAAATTGCTTCTGCTTGCTTTACAGGATTAGTGAATAATGTTTTTTTTAACTCCAAATGTAAAGCAAAAAAAAATATTTATCAACAGCTGTGATAGTTTTTCTCGTCACTCCAGTAAAGTAGTTAAAACAAACAAGCTCGTGGTACCTAGTCAGATAGACAAAGGATCATGCAAGTTTTCGCCACTTCTTGTGAGGTTGTCTGTTGATCTGTCGCCTCCTCTAGAAGGGTTTAAGCAGATGCCTTACAATTTATTTTGCCCATCAGTACAATCCGACCTAAAGAACCGAGTATGTTCAACCTGTGGGATTTATTTTACATCCCACAAGAGTGTGCAAATGCACAATCGTTACATGCATGGCAAGACTGCCCAAGACCTTCGTGAAAGTCGAGCACGGCCACAGCGACTTGCTGCAAGAAGGGCAAATGAGCTTCTCTACATTGTGCGTCGCTGTGAAACATCGTCTTATGATGCCGATTGGCTCGACGAAGACGAAGTTGATGCAAGCGGGTTAACAATTCCGGAACCCTCTTCGTCTGCTCTCCGGATGCCAGTAATGAAAGAATCTGAGTGGCTGGCAAACCCATGGACAAGGGAGCAGTAAAACTCAAAATGAATTTTTTTTTACAATCTACTTATTTTAATTATGGCTGATTTTATTTTAAATGTTTTCGTTTTCGTTCGATCATATTTCTTAAATACGATTATATTTTGACAAATATTTTTTATTTCAGTTAGTTTTATGTTTGTAATTGCATTGCCAAAGGTAAAAATAAATTATTAGAAATAAAATTTGTTATTTGATTTTAATAGCTTTATTAGTAAAATGCTAAAATAGGAGAATGCATGAGAAGAACAATGGCGGATAAAGCAAAAAGTGTGTAAGGACAGGGCCAAGTCAGGAAAATGACGTAATTAAATGTATGATTGAGTAGTAAAAATTTATTAGGACAAAAAAAACATTAGAAAGCTCTTGCTTTTAAAAACAAGACATTTCAAATGTTAATAAATAACATTAAAGCGATTAAAACAATAACAAAGGTATTTTAGTGACTTATTCCGGTATGTTACGCCACATAATTGTGACTTTTAGGTAAAAATGGTCACTTGGGGTTACGTAACGTTTTACTAGGGGGGAAGGGGGGGTACAGAAAAACGTTATGGCGCGTTACATAGGGGGGAGGGGGGGTCAAAAATATCAAAAAATTGCGTTAATACTTGAACGCTCCCTATAATAAGTTCAGTTGGATGCATGTTTGTCATATTATGAAAGTTATAGCGATTTTTCTGTTTTTCAAAAAACCTACTCCATCACTACCCCTTCGGTCAGATTTTGCCAATTAACGAACTCGTCCAATATATTTTATGTATCAGTTTGGAAGTGATTTGTAACAATTTACAGCAATTATTATGTCCATAAAAATGTGACACACATATATATATTATATATATGTATATATATATGTATATATATATATATATATATATATATATATATATATATATATATAAACTTTTGAGTTGATGATGGTTTTGGGGTCTATGGACCATGAAACGAAAAACTAAATAAAAAATCGCATCATGGTAGTGGTTTCAATATGTAGTTTTTCTTAGAAATCTTCCGAAAAAATAAATATAACGGGAAAGACGATACACCAAACTATAAATTATAAACTAAACATCTGTTTAAAAAACTAAATTTTACTTAAAACCTTTTTAACTAATAAATATGTTATTGTGCATTACCAGCATTACTAACACATGAATTTACTAAAATCTTCATTTCTTTTTTATGATTTACGATCAGTACGTGCTCATTAATTGGTAGGAATCTTTCTTATGAACCTAGATCTGCTCCAACAGCAAACTGAGTGCCCAATTACAAACAGCAAATCTAATAATTACCAATGCAGAATGATGCAAAGTAAACTAGGTTGCCCATATCAACCTGCACATTAAAACTCAAACACCGAAGCAAAAAACCCCTGTCAAAACTTTTAATTCAGGAATTGGAATAATACATAATATATAAAAATGCTATTAGATTGGGTTTGTCCTTTTTATTGCTATCTTTTTGAAGTTATACTTCTGTAGGCGTGTTATGCAAAAATGATGAGAGTGAATGTTTATGATCCACGTGCACCATAACAATGAAATTTTCACAGGATCTTAAAAAAGGCTACTTTCAGATAAATATTTTATTTGTGCTTTTAAATCATATACTTTAGTGGTTAATATTAAATACTGGTCCATATAATCGAAAACATTTATTTTTTGTGAATATTAGTGTTCATAAACTTTTTCAAGTATATTTATATAAGTGAGGTTATGCTCTTGTTTTTATAATTTACAGTAGAATCCGTTTATTATGACTCCATCTATATTGACAAACCGCCTATTATGACGTAATAATACAACAAAATTTGGTTTTCATATAAAATTCTTTGTAAATAAGTCGGATATAATGACTTTGCTTACAGTGACATGTCGCTTATTGTAACCCATTTTTAATCAATTTTGTCCGGTTATAATGACCGTAATGATTCTTTACACCTTCGGCAATGTTCGTTAATTCCCGATGACGTGGCTCGTGGCTCGTTTTTGTTTTGAACCTCAGTGAGTAATTGACACTTGAAGGTCACGCATTGTTGTTTGTGATATCCTGTGGAAAAAATGTCATCTCAACGCCGTAAATCATTTACGATTGAGGAGAAAGGTGCAATTATATGCAGATTAGAAAATGGAGAATCAAACTCTTCTCTCGCAAAGGAATTTGGCGTGGGTCATTCTACAATCTCAATGATTTTCAAAAACAAGAACCAGATTAAGCTATCGTTCAATTCAAATGTTTTGAAACCAAAGAGGCTTCGAAAATCGCGACAAGAAAATGTTGATCAAGCATTAATTCAGTGGTTTAAAATCATGAGAAACAAGGGAATACCTGTCAGCCGCCCTATGCTACAGGAAAAGGCAAATATTTTTGCCACGCGTTTTGGTATTCTCGACTTAAATTGTTCTGCAAGCTGGATCAGTCTTTTAAAGTTTGATATAACATTGTGGCAGGAAAAATTGTCTGTGAATCTTCGTCTGTTGACAACAAACTGGTTGACGTCTGTGTGGCTGAATCTACGAAGACAATTTTCTTATGATGAGATTTTTAATGCTGATGAAACTGGACTGTTTTACAAATTAATGCCGGACAAAACTTTGAAATTTAAAGGTGAGAACTGTAGTGGAGGCAAGTTGTCGAAAGACAGAATAACTGTCATGGTAGCAGCAAATATGAGTGGCACAGAGAAAAAGAAATTGCTTGTTATTGGAAAGTTACAAAAACCAAGATGTTTTAGCAGTGTCAAATCATTACCTGTCGATTATGCTAACCGTAGAGCTTGGATGACGTCAGAGCTTTTTGAAAAATTTTGAAATTGGGATTGTGATTTGGTGAAGAAGAAGAAAATTTTTTTATTGCTGGTTGATAATTGCCCGGCGCATCCAAAAGTTACTGATTTAAAGTCTAAAACACTTGCTTTCCTTCTGCCGAATACAACATCAGTACTACAGCTAATGGATCAGGGAATAATACGATCACTCAAAACTTATTTTAGAAAAAACCTCGTGCTCAAAATGTTTAATTGTCTTGATGCTAATGAAAACAACTCTTCTACGAAAATAACAGTGCTGGATGCAATTCTGATGGTTAATGATGCCTGGAATAAAATGTCACAAAGTACCATTCCCAACTGTTTCAAACATGCTGGATTCATTGGAAACCACGATGGTTTACCTGTTCAAACAGCAAAACATGAATTTGATGAAGAAGATGACGTCCCTTTATCTTTGTGGTCACGAAACCTAAATTCAGATTCTTTAGCAGCACCGAAAATGTGGGAATATTATGTTGACATCGATAGTGCTCTTCTCACATCCGAAGAACCCACCAATGAAAATATCGTACAGAACATTAATGCTAGGGAACACCTCAAAAGCGATGGGGAAAGGGAAGAGGAAGTCGAAGAAGCACCATTACCTACCGCAGAAGAGGCATTAAAGGCTGCAGAATTACTATCACGATTTGTTCATAGCAATATTGAAAATGACAGTAATTTAACCATGGCAATGTCTTCTATACACAATAGTATTAGAGACTGTTATTACAATAAAATGAAAAAAACAAAAGCTGACACAAAATTATAGATTTCTTAATTTAAAAATGAAAAATATGTACGTATATGTATCATGTTTGTACACATGTTTATATGCTAAGTTTCTCTATTAAAATACATAAGTCTTCACCTAAAAAATGTGTTTTTTTCTTCTTCACAAAACGCTTTGTATGACATCCGCTTATCATGACGTGTTTATCAATTCCCTTCGATGTCATTGTAAACGGTTTCCACTGTATTTTCATTATAAATCATAAATCAATACATTATTTAAGAAATAATTAAAATTACTAAATTAGAATATACATTCAGCATTATTATGTATTTTCATTATTAACTAAAATGTATCTCAGTTATTTTACTAAATTAAATAATCAATTTTATATACATTTTTTTATTTTATTGAATATTGAGTATTTATGTAAATTTTTTAATTTTATTGTATCTTTACTTTAACAAATATATTTATATCACTCCAGTACTTTTATTATTTTATTTTTATTAATTATTTGCTTGTAAAAATTAAAGTAAGTTTTTTTATAATGCCAAGTAGGCTAAGTATAACTTAAAATGTGTGTACATAAGTACATTAGTACACACATCCTTTTTTTTTATTCTCTTCTGAATAGATAAACATGTATAACCAGAATAAAATAGCATATGTTAAATATATGTTCTTTCACTAATATGGCCTTAAAATTTTCATTTCATTTATTTTTATTACTGTAATCCACAAGACACGTACTAAGAAATAACAAAAATTAACTTGTTTAATCCATAACATAATTCTTCAGGTACTTTTAGAAAATATGGCCACAGATCCTGGCTCAAAACACACCAAAAAATAAATAAATATTAACTATAATACCCTATTATTTACTAGTAAAAAAAATTTCCCACAAAAATGTTAAACTATCAGTATACCTATAAGTATTATTGACAATTATTTGTATCTGATGCATCAAAGTATAAAAAATGGAATAGTTGTTTAGAGCAAAGCATTTTTATCAAATATACATAGCTAGCTGCCTTTGGTAAGCTCAAGGGGCAAGCAAAAAGTGCAAATACTATCACATAAAAAAAACTATTATTTCATCCGTCTTGGACCAAGATACAATATAGGCAGCATTCAGAATCAAGTCACACAAAAACAAACTACTGGCTATTCAACTGGTATACTTAGCTCTCAAATGAACCTTCGTCGCCTTGTCGCCGCTTTCGAAGAACTTCTATGTCATGATGTCTGCTTGGTCGGTCATTCCTTGTGTCTCCCTGCCGACTCTTAACCTGGGACATAATTACCCTCCCTCCCCTCCCACTCCTCATCCCATCAGTATGTCCCTTGCAACATCCAAGGAGCAATGAAATCCTTCGCGAACAATCTTGGTTAATCTACAGCGTTCAAGGTATACCGGCGATAATAAATTCTTTGGATGTCCTCCATTTCACAATTTACACTCATCCTACTGTGGTCCCAATTCTCTGCCTATACCCTCTCCTTTCCTACAGGCAATTGAAAGAAGTTTTGCCTATAGTTCCTGGAATATATGCTACCTTGAACAATTAAAAATTGCAATTTTTTTTTTCATTATGGCATAAGTTATTCAACCCCACAACAGGCAATAGTTAATATTTGGTCCATTCACATCTGTAACCCTGTGTTACCCTGTGAAAAACATGTCCATAAATGTTGTGACTTTATACATGATCATATCCTGTTAAAAATGATATTTTTATTTATTGTCTAAATTGTAACTAAATATAGTAGATACTGCTATTCTTAAGATTGCTAAAAATGTTCAGTTAAAAATAACATAAGTACAACCTGGTTTTGAAAATGGGAAAGTTTGTTTAACTTCGGGCATGAGAAGTATATTATGTAATACATTCATTTACTTACTTGCGTACATGTGTTCATTTTTCGCTAATAGGACAGTCTTGGTGATTTCATTTTAAAGAACAAATGTATCTATGTATATGTGTAGCTATATAGATTACTTCAGGCAACCTAAATTATGATAATGGTAGACCTTATATCAAACCTAAAATAAGAAACATAAATATAAAATGTATTGGAAACAATTTTTTTTTCTTTCATATTTCTAGATTACACTTAGAGTTCTTAGTCAAACTTAAAAATGGAAAGAAAATTTAAAGCACCCCAGTATGAAAAATTTGCTTACATTCCTATGCAGTTGTTGAACTAAAGAGCATAATATTTTCTATCTGAAAATGTGTAAAAGAGATGATAATGAAATCTGCAGACATTTTTTTAGTGAAGGTATTGCTTAGGCCCACTCAGTATTCTTAGGCCGGTGTCTCACTATTGCGGTTGAACCTGAGTGGTTGCCAGTTTATGCTCAGTGATTTATTCTAGATCAATTGCTTACAAGTTCAATATTGATCAATTTACTCAGTGCATTCTTGACAGGCTTGCATTACGCACTCTAAGAAATGCATGCAAAATAATAGTGAGCTAAAATTGCTGCAGAAGCTTTAGCAGCTGCGGCAGAAATGCATACTGTGACACCAGCCTTGTCTTATGTAACTACTGCTGTGGTCAGGGCCGCAACTAGGGGGGAGCAAGCGGGGCATACGCCCCGGGCGCAAAGCTGTTGGGGCGCCGAAATCGCTTGCATTGTAATTCCTACTACAACTGGTAACTGGTAAAATGTTTTTTAACTTGCATGCCAGGAATGTCTAATCTGATTTACAATATAATGTCTCAACATATTGAATGAACAAGTCTAGTGATTATACGGACTACTTTATGGACATAGTGGGTTCATGTATGGAATGTACAGTAGCACAGAAACTGTTACATGTAGGTATGGAAAATGCTTAAATAACACCATTTTTCCGTGGGAGGGCCCCCGGACCTCCCGCTTTATTGGTGTGGTATGTGCAAAAAAAATAGGGGGGGGGGGGGGGCGCATGAATCTATTCATACCCCGGGTGCCAGAGACTCTAGTTGCGGCCCTGGCTGTGGTTAACAAATTAGTCGTCAACAATAGTTCTCATACGAACTGAAATTAATTATTTTCTCTAATCCTGTCACGTGTCAAAATTATTAAACCTTAGAGTCATGAAAGATTCAGAAATGCATTGTTATCAACATAACTAGTCGTTTCCAATTTATAATTTTATGTTCATCCATTTTCATGTAAAACAAACTCGAAATGCATTGTCTGTATAATGTACTGTATTGTTTCTGCTTATAAAGTATTTAGATTGTCAGGTGGACTTGAATCTACTTTCCATAATTTTTTTCTGAACTTGTGCTGTTAGGATCATGTTTCTGTGATTAGGTATGAGTTTGTTACGATAAAATTACTATTCACTTTATTATTGTTGGCTTCACTCGCTTGGGCTCAACCTTTTTGCACCAAAACTGCTACCAACTGTAACCAGGCATTCCTGTTGCAAATACTCAAGGTACCACAATCCAATAGTTTTATCGGGAGTTGTCACTACAATGTTTCTACACCTGGGTGCTAGACCTTCTACACCTGCATGGGATGTGATGTGAAAGATGCAGAAAGTGTCAGTATGGGGAGGGGAGGGAGTTTGAATATGGACCAGGTTTCATACTGAGGCCTTACAATTTTTTTAAGGTTATGTATAGCACAGAAAAGTGTGGTTCATAAATAACTAAGCAAAAGTTATAATATTTATGGTAAAACAACATGTGTAACCAATTTGAATGAAATAAACCTTGCAAGAAAACCATGTTACACATTTAAATTAATTTTTAGTTTTGTATATATAACTTTTAAGTAAATATGAAACATATATAATATGTAATTATTACTTTTTTTCATGTAATATTAAATTATGGCTCATAAAGTTTTTTTTTTCACATATAAATTATTTGTTTCAAAAGCTCTCATACATTTTCAGTGGTAATGTTTACACTCTTTGTACTTTCTGTACCCTCAATTTTTTTTCCTTCACACACACACACTGCACCTTTGGGTGCAGAAGTTGCATAAGGCATAGCCCATGTGAAAAAAGCCATTTACACTCTGATTCCATTTCTCTTACAAGGGGAGATAGGCTACTATTCATGACTGATTTTGTCCGGACTCACAGTATCGTAGGCAGGGCCACTGAGAGAATTTGTGGGCCCCTGGGCAGCTGAGGTAGTAGGCCCCCTTCTTTTTTTTTTGCATACCACTACTACGTAGGCCTATACCATTAATATATATGGTATCGTAAAATTGCATCCTTCATTTGAACATACATAATGATTTCCTAGTTACGCAAAAAAAAAGAGAGCATTTGCATGTATTTATTATCTCAGTGCACTTTTACATTGTTAATCAAAAAAAAAAAATCTTAAATGGTAATCAGAAATTGCATTATTATATCAGTGTTTAAAATACATAAGTATAATAATTTGTTCTGAATGTAAATATTATTAAAATAATATAGAGTAATAATCAATTTTATCACTTCGAAAACATCAAACACACTGAATCACGTTGATTACATTGAAAAATTTGTAATACATATTAATTATTTATAACGTTCCAGGGACGTTGGAACGTTTTCATTAGTTGGGGGGGGGGGGGGGGGGGGCAAACAGATGTATCACACTTACCTCAGTCATAGAGTGGGGGGTCGGGGGGCCCTCCCGCAGAAAAATTTGGAATTTTAGATGCAAAATTTTGCTATTTAATGAGTTTCCGAACCAAAATATTAAATATACCATTCCAAGAATTTGATGACGTAGTATGTATTAAATACTACTCTGACAGTAGATGTAGTACAATTTAAATAAAATATCATCTAGGAATTTGCAATTATTTTACAGTATATTGACAATCATAAATTTGATTTTCTAATCAATGTGATCACCAATGCAACATTTGTAAATACTGGTTGAGAAAAATACTACTACGTCCAAACATTTATTCTGGGAAAAGGAGGGGGGGAATGCTACTCTCGTTCCCCCCCCCCCCCATGCATAACAGCATGGGGGTGACTCGCCCCTGCTGCCCCCCCCCCCCCCCTGTTCCGACGTCCCTGTAACGATCCCATTTCTGCTACTACTAAAGTATTTTGGTGTGAACTGAATGTTACAAGTACCTACTGCTCGGATAGGTTATTGGTTATCGACTGTAGTTTTAGGAACACACAAAACAATTTATATATATATATATATATATATATATATATATATATATACATATATATATATATATGAGTTCAAGATGTTTTAATAGCAGGGGGAAAATGTTTTTCCAGCCATCTATTTTCCACTTCCCAGCCGGGCGCCCGGGCTCCTAAGGCTACCGGGCCCCTGGGCATTTGCCCCTTTTGCCCCCCCCCTCTCGGCGGCCCTGATCGTAGGGCTCGACCAGAAATTAATGTGACTGAAGTGGGAGCACCAGATGACCAAGCGTTTAAGAAATAAAATTTTTGTCGCAGATTGATCAATACATAAGTCTTTTATGTTAGTGTTATTTACAAGCAGTGGTTGCCGTAGAGGCAAGAGTTTAGATTTGTAATGCGAGGGTCACGGGTTCAAATCCCCATGTGGAAACCTTTTTCTTTGTCTTCTTTTCAATTTTTTACAATTCTAATGCCACAAATGAACCAAAATAGTATAATGTATTGTATTTATATTTTCACAAAAGTCATAGGACATCAATATTTTAACAGGAACATAATCATGGAAAATTTGGGATTGCAAATAACTTTCCAAGAAGGAATTGTAATTAAAGCGTACATGAGGACTTTGTGTCACTTTTTTTCACAAATATTCCTTGCATATTCTGATAGAACTGTAGCGGATGGCAAACATATCTTTTGTTGAGATGAATAATGTAGTTCTTGTCATCTACACATTTGCTAGTGTTCCGATTTCTGAATTTTACTTCCCAAATATATTTCTTAGAATCTTTTTTCTTGCTTGTCAAATCTTTTAATACTAAAGATTTGATGGTGTTTTAAGGTTTAAGAATTTTATTGACCTATCCCAATAAAAGCTAAACTGGTAGTTACTCTCAGTTTGTACTTAAAAACAATAATAATTCATGGAAATTCACGCACAATTACTCTGAACGCCCTATCATTCCCGATCAAAATAATAAACTAGCAGAACTTACTAAACTCACTATCAATAAAAGTGATGCTTAATAAAACTAAATCTTCCTACTTAAAATTACATAAACTATTATTCTCAAGAAAAGTGCAGAAGCATTTTCAAAAATGAGGAAATATTTAAAGCTTGGGAACAAAAACCACACAAACTTTAAACACACTTTATTACTTTTATTGCAAAAAAATAAATTTTATTTAAGATAGGTACTTCCCATCTCTCGAAAGTAGATTGAATGAATGGAAACAAAAGTTACAAAATAGCGTATGGCATTCAGTTGGTTGTCGGGGTGGCCAAAAGGATAAAAAAAAATAAACCATTGGGAAAAATGAGGGGTTTTAAAAAGTATCTAAGAAAGTGGTTTTGCCAATCACTGCTTGCGTAGGTTCCATTTACTCATTTATTGTACTACTGCTCAGTATTTTAGCATCACATGCATTCAATATTTCATCTATGGCAGTGAGGGCTACTGCACTCTTTTTGAGTACCAGATATCATTCTTCAAACTAATATAATGACCAGACACACACATAAAAAAATACATTTCTAACAAAAATTTTTAATGTAGCATTTTGTAGAGTAACCAATAAATTTAAAGACATGAAGAAACAAAAAAAAATGTTAGTGTTTCAGTACGCGCCAAAGATGTGCAACATCTAACCTCGATAACGAGCATATTGTGTTCTCAGGTTGCAGATACACTTATAATACGAAACTTTGACATGAAATACTACGTAGAATTCTTTAAAATAATGCTGAGTTTGATAAATGTATGCAAATCGTGTTTTGAACTAAATTTCCGTATGTGAATCAAACGTAGTTTCTGCACCCGCTACTAGAATTTGCGGGCGGAGCAGCTATGTCAACTATAAAATTATTTGATTTGCATACATAAATTTTGAACTATATAATATAACGGCTCTGATAAAAGCAAAATAAAAAACAACCTAAACTCCAGCTTTGGACCTGTTTTTCATCAAGAAATTTTATTAAATCACTGCCCATCTGGTTAAAATTCACTAAACAGTTAATGGCAGCACCGTAATTACACATTTCCATTCCATGCGACTTCCGTTCCTTTCACTAAATTACTCCTACCGAATGCCGTGTACAGAGAGCTAAGATGTTAGGCATAAAAAAACATAGGTTTTACAATATTAATAAAAAATTTTTTTTACATAAGCCTATAATATGTGTTATTTTCTTATCAAATTTATTACAATGTCGACAATTAGTAATATCATTATAATGTCTATGTATTTGTATTTCTTTCTTTTTATGCATTTTATGTTTAGATGTTTATCTTTAATAGTTATATTTTAAACTTTATTTTTTTGTTTGTATTTTGTTTGTATTTTTCATAAAGATGTTGTCCTTGTATATATGTGTCGTACCCACCGCTAAAGCCCTTGGCTGTTGGTGGGCATGATACAACATTAATAAGTAAATAAATAAATAAATAAATAAATAAATAACCCTATAAATCTAAGGAGCATTAAAATGAAACAATTAATATTACAAAAATTATATATATAAATAATGTTATTAATATTTCTGTGAGAATATCATGGCTTCATAACAGTGTTTGCTGACAACATATCCTGCATTAAGGCAAACAAAGCTGACTTATATACGAGAGTATAAATCTAGTGATATTTTAATGAAAGATTCTTTAAGCAGACCGTACTAAACAGTGCTGTGAGTCGCCAGTTGATCTAGTGCGTAGTTTGCTGTACAGAATAGCACGATTTATAAAAAATTGAGGGCTAATGATGTGAAAAATATGTTTTTGATACAGTGAAGACCAGCTGCAAATTCTGGGAAAAAAAAATTTTATTCAAGAACCTGAATATATTTGGCTGGTATATTATTGAGGTGTCAGAACTCTGCAGTAAGCATTAATTATTTTTATCATAGTAATTATTAGAAACATTACAAGTTTTTCCTATATGATAGTTATTTCTTTGCTGCAATAGTTGAACTCATTTTCTTTAAATTTGTATAATTTTGATTTTATAAGCATTTATTTTACTTTCATTTCAACAGAAAAATAGCAACATATTTAGAGACATAATTTTGTAAATTCTTCCACAAAATGTTCCACTAATGTAAAAAATAATAGTTAAAGCATTATTTCAACTTACTCGGTTCCAGTCATAAAAATTATACTACACTTTCTGTGGTATAAAAAGAGCTGTAATATAATATAACTTTTTACCTATGAAAAAGGAAGGTAATTCAGCCTTGGGGATTATTGTGAAAATACAATGTGTGCTTACTCTTCAAAACTGAAAAAAGGAAGGGTATTTAATTACTTTTACGCTGGGAATGTAATACCGGGACATGCATTTTACCCAAAAGTTGGTGGTCATAGTTTCTTAGCTAGTTTCCATAGCTAGTTGGGCACTTAAACTAGGAACTATTACAGGAAATTTTGCAAATTTTTACATCTCCATCAGACAAGATATGTTTTGTTCTGGCTTTGCTTCTCATGTTTCACTTAATTTAAATTATATACACAACAGAAATATTGTTCGGAATAAAATTTAAATTGCAGAGTCCTATATTCTTAAGCACTTAGGTAAATCTTAATACACTTCTGTAAAAGGAAAGTGTTACTATGGATCCCATATAAAGTCAGTTTGGCGATAAAATTACAAAACTGCTCCCAGGAAGTTTAACCCAGAAACTCATAATTGTGCTGGTATTAACTTAAATACATATTATAAAGTAGAAAGCTTGCATTAAAAAAACAGATATACCTAACCTATATTTAGATACCCTTTAGTTCACTGACACAAGACTCTTAATTTTAAACTTGTTATGTTAATTAGCTTACTGGTTTCATGTAGTGGAATTAATTTTGAGGAGTAATCATATCATTTTGATTAAAAAAGAAACATCCTATTTTGGGTGTGATTTTAATCCATGCTCTTTCTAAAAAAATTGATGCACATGTAACTAGTTTATCACTTTGTTTCAAAGACCCATATTGTATTCTTATGATACTACTTGTGGTAAGTAATTAGTCTTTAAAATCATCAGTATGAATTTTTTTTACTATTTATCAATATTTAATTGCTATTTTACAGTAAAGTGGAGGTAGTTATACTTGTTTTTTATGTATGAATTTAAAAAAAATATTTTGTATTTTTACTATATTAGGCTATTTTAATTATTTTTCAGTAAAATTGCCAAAATATTTATAAGCCTTTACTCATTTTGTGAACTGTTTATAAGCTGTCTCTATGTGCCACATGGGCATACACACTAATCATCACTGACTTTCATACACATTGCTGAAGAACTTGTACATAAAAATAGAAAATATTTGTGTAGTGTTATTTTGCCATTTTATGTACAACTTGTTTGTACCAAGCCTATATTATTTAATTTTTTGTTTTCCATTACTTTTTTCTAGTAAATACAAATGTTGTCTCCATATTGCCACCAGTTGCAGTATGCCTAATTGTGCAGATATTTACGAGCATGGATTATTTGCCTGCTATTATATTTCTGTGGAAATAATGCAGTGTTACTAGTCAAATGCAATTTCTTGCCTTGCAGATATTTATAGTTTGTTTTATAGTGTGTATGTGTGCTTGTATAGGTAAATTTGACCGACAAACTACCACTGCATGTTTAATTGAGTGAAGTCCTCAACCACTGCAAATTTTGTTACTAACAAATAATTATTTAATTGAAATAATTGGGGATATTAACACATAACAAAAAAAAAATGAGAAAAATAAAGGTGTTACACCCAATTGTTTCAATGAAATGATACGGCACAGGAAAAATTGTTTGCGGTGGTTGTAGAACTAAACATCATCCAGACACTTGGTGTTCCATCTTAAATACTTTCTCTATTATTTACAACAAATATATATTGTTCAGCTCCATCTTCAAAAGTGTATACCAGTCTGAGAAGCACTTTAGATCATAAGTGGACAATATGTTTTCAACTTATTTTGTCGTGATGAACCAGTAGTTGAAGTTTGTTTGCCCTCGGATTCAGACTTACTCGATACAGTCCATTGGTGTTAATCTGAACTCGTGAAAGAAAAATTTGGAAACATGCCAGTTTTATGAATGCACAGAATTCAACTTAACCGTAGCCATGCGTACACACATTCAGGCTGGCGACACAAGATGGGTACTTTCATATATTTTACTTAACATCTTTTCGACTGACTTAAACACTAATCAGGACTTATAAGTGATCTCTATACATCATATTGGTTAATTTGTGTGCATGGGTATACAGCACAAAGCTATATTTAGATCAAGGTTGTGTATGAGATCCTGGTTTCAAATCCTAGTCCACAGAGCCAAAGGGACCCTGGCTATGTCTTGTTACCCAGTAATGGACCCTGTCCGAGCGGTCCACTCTCGCCGGCATGTAAATGCGTGCCGTAATTGACTCGTCCCTAACCTTGGTTCATGGATGGACAGCTTCTTACATGCTATGAATCAGGCCTCAATTATTTACCTTATTCATAGAGTAATATTTAATGTTATATTAATGAATCAGTGTAATAATTTATTCAGCTAAAAATTGTTTGCTACTCAAAAAATTTACCATTTTAAATAGTTAAGAATATTTTTTTTTTTTGTGTTTTTTGAAGTTAGACTTCTTTAGGCACGTTATGGAAAAATAATGGAGAGTGAATTTTTACGATGCGTGAGCACTATGCCACAAAATTTTCACTACACATAAACTCCTTGTATAGTCACTTTCATAAAAATAACGGGACATACCAAAGGTATCGATGTGCCGAATGAAATTTATAATAGTGAAACTACCCTGGAATATATTTGGTAAACTAAAATATTCATAGTAAAGAGTATTGTCAAGTTTTAAAAAAAAACCTAAGGATACAATTATTACAACAAATATAATACATATTCTCCTTTCAACATTTTGTTAGGATATGTAGTGTGTGATTAATAAGCTAAAGGATCGTGGCTCATAAATAGGGAATGGATTTTTTTTTAAATTACAGATTACTGGATTATAAAAATTTTGCTTTAAGCAAATATGAATACATTTTATTTCTTTAACATAATATGAGGTAATATTAAATAAATTGGATTATTTCATTATAGGTAGGCCCAATCACAAACCAATCAAAAAAAAGTAATAGTAAATTAATTATGTTTGTTAAGGAATGAATTTCCATTAATTCACATAGGAAATAAAAAATAAAATTTATAATAGTTCAATTATCCTTCAATACCTAATAATTTATAGTCATCTAACATGTGCGGAAACTGTATAGTATTAACTTTTTAATGAATTTCAACAAGGTGGGCATTAGTTAAATAAAATTACTTGTTCAAAAGAAAGTCCAAGCTGATGTTTAATATTTTTCCAAGTCTTTTTTGTTTTTATCAGAGACGTTTCATTATATTGTTTAACCTTTCACTCTGCAAATAGAATGATTCGATAGTCGACATAGCTGCTCCGGTAGCGAATTTTAGAGTGAATTATAGTGGCGGGTACAGAACCACATGTGAGTCACGTTCAAAAATTTGGTGATTGATATTGAATATTGGTCCATATAATTAAAAACATTTATTTATTGTGAATGTTAGTGATACAAATTATGTTTATAAACTTTTTCAAGTGTATTTTCAAGTCTATTAATACAAGTGAGGTTATTTTCCCGTATGTATAATTTGTTTGTATTATAAATTATTACATTATTATTTAATAAAAATAGAATAAACATTCACCATTCTTATTGGTTTTTTATTATTAATTAAAAATTCTCTTATTTGATACAAATGTTTATATTAATATTGAATGCTGAGTATTTATTTAATTTTTTATTACAACAAATTTCGAAATAGTTAAGTATCTTAAATAAAAAATTATAACTTCTAATGCGCGTGCATAAATATACACACTTTTGTTTTTGAATTTAACAAACATGGCACCAAACAACAATGCAGTTACAGAACTTTTTTTGTTCCTCATTATTCTCAAATCATCTCCAGGAAAAGTGCTGAAATGGTTTATTACGATTGGCCAAAGCCCAGTCATTCCCTCAGTATCACTGCAATATTTTTTGCGCGTTGCCAACTCTAATGACCTTGCTTTCAACAAGCTACAAAAATAAAACTGTTCGGTAATGATATTTTACTTGAAATTATCCAAATATAGGAGTTGCATTGTTATCAACCTTGTTTAGGTAACAGATAATGTCACTTTCTATCTATTTTATTTAGAAGTTTGTTTTTATTGTTTTTGTTTTCTTCAGAGAGATAGTTGTGAGTGGTCTTATTGATTCTTCCCTATGGTTGAATATATATTTTTTTAAATGTATTCAATACATTCCTTGCATTTATTTTTATGGTAGAAATCATAAGGTGATGGAACAAGTCAGATACATGAAACCATTGTGGTATTTACAAATGAAACATAAAAGAGCACCATAGTTAAAAGACTTGAAAAAACTGAGATACACATTTGAAACAAAATAATATTCATACCTACATATATTATGAAAAATAAATAGTTTCAGCACTTATATTAAGTTTGTACAGCTCCCTTGAATTATTTTAGTATACACATCCTATGTTTTAAATTTACTGCTAGTTTATGATACAAAGTACCTACATATAGTCATTAAACTAAAACAATGCAGATATGCTAATAACTATGCAAAAAATATTTAAAAAAAATTATGTATTTGCAACTCAAGCAAAATAAAACAAAATTAACAATTATGTTACAATTGAGCCCCTGTAGCCACCTGCGACACAGCACACACAGTGTCTTCCATTACACCACCTCAAACTACTTACCTGTAACACAGCTCCTGTGGCCACCTGCGACACAGCACACACAGTGTCTTCCATTACACCGCCTCAAACTACCTACCTGTAACACAGCCCCTGTAGCCACCTGCAACACAGCACACACAGTGTCTTCCATTACACCGCCTCAAACTACCTACCTGTAACACAGCCCCTGTAGCCACCTGCGACACAGCACACACAATGTCTTCCATTACACCGCCTCAAACTACCTACCTGTAACACAGCCCCTGTAGCCACCTGCGACACAGCACACACAGTGTCTTCCATTACAACACCTCAAACTACCTACCTGTAACACAGCCCCTGTAGCCACCTGCGACACAGCACACACAGTGTCTTCCATTACACCGCCTCAAACTACCTACCTGTAACACAGCCCCTGTAGCCACCTGCGACACAGCACACACAGTGTCTTCCATTACAACACCTCAAACTACCTACCTGTAACACAGCCCCTGTAGCCACCTGCGACACAACACACACAGTGTCTTCCATTACACCGCCTCAAACTACCTACCTGTAACACAGCTCCTGTAGCCACCTGCGACACAGCACACACAGTGTCTTCCATTACACCACCTCAAACTACCCACCTGTAACACAGCCCCTGTAGCCACCTGCGACACAGCACACACAGTGTCTTCCATTACAAAACCTCAAACTACCTACTTGTAACACAGCCCCTGTAGCCACCTGCGACACAGCACACACAGTGTCTTCCATTACACCACCTCAAACTACCTACTTGTAACACAGCCCCTGGAAGCTGTAGACATTACATTAAACCGCCATACTATCTGCAGGTGCTTAATTTTATTACTCTTTGTTAAAAAATACTATGTCTTTGCAAACCTAATTTATTTACCTATGGCACTGTGTTAAATTGTTTGAATTGAAAGTATTTTTTAAATGGAATGTTTTTTTCATTTTTTGTAAATTAATGTCTAATGCTAATTATATTGACAGTAAAAGTCATACATTACTGTAATTCTGGTGAGTCTTCCTCATATTTTAAGCTTTAATATGTAGTTTTTTTGTTTCAAAGTAAATCATCCTCTGGAAAGAGTTATTAATAAATTTGGTAACAAATTATATTATTCATCATCTTTGAAAATAACTCTGAGACAATCGTTTTATGAATATTAAAATTAGTATGTTTGTTAACTCAAAAACAATCCAGTAGTCTTGAGAAAGTGTTGGTTTTCCGACTGATCTGTAGCCTGGAGTATATGCATGTATATACTATATAACTACCAGTGTCATGGGCATGTGATACTATCATAAATTTAGTGGTATATTTTGTGTCTATGTTCTTAGAATAAGTTCACACCCAAAGATAATAATTATAAAAATACTGGCATTTAAAAAATAGAAAACTGAACGAAAAAGTTATAGAAGAGAGATATATATATATATATATATATATATAGGGTAAATACAAATTAAAGTAAAAACAGGAACACACAAAACTGGTATTTAACCAATGTAGGATAAATGTAAAGTTACAAAATATCGCACCAAAGTGGAGCTCTTGGGACAGAGACATATAATATAATTTGACATTTGATTTTTGACATTGCTTTATGGCATAATAGTGTTTTATATTGTTGTTTATTTGATTTTTTTTGTTGATTGTATAACTTTATCATGTCTCAGAAAGTAAAATTACAATTTGAGCTCAGAGCTCATGCTAGAGTTAGTAAAGTTTGTATTCCTGAACATGGAACGTCAGACAGCAACATGATTTCTGCAGATTCTTATCCAACCACTGATGAGGTAATTCAGATCGGACTTAATCAGATTGTTTGTCGTGAGCCTTGTGAATGTAACACGGAGAAGCAGGAAGAGCAGGAGATTAACCAGCCAGTCAATGATATATATCATATATATATGATGAAATACCAGTGTTGGATCAGCAGATAATTTACGTAAAAGGACCCACCGTACTAATGTACAATCAGCCAGCTGAGCCAGCAGTTAAAGCAAGTGTTAACTTAATGCGATTCCTACAACAGATGTAGAAAGAATTGATTACAAATTTGAAATCTAGTATTGAAAAGTTAAGGTTAGATCAGAACTCTAGTACTGAGCAGTTACGGGGATTTGAACTCTAGTACTGAACAGTTAAAAGGCAAATTTATCAGAATTCCAGTACTGAACGATTGAATTTAGATTCCGCACATAATTTTCTAGTCTAAGGGATAATCTACAGAGTGGTATTGTTGAGCAAGAGGAGAAGGCAGCTATTGAATTCAGAAGAGTTAGGCAGGATGCAGCTGTTAGAAAATGTCAACTATCTGTCTGAGTTAGTAAACTCTTAACACTCAGAACATACAGGAAATACATAACACATGCCAGTCACAAGTAACAAACATGGTAGAGCAACAGACTGCTGTTCTAGTACGAGAAGTAAAGGATAAGTTGCAACAGGTAGTGCAACAACAAGATACTGTATTTCATCGATATAACCGAATAGAGGAATGGAGAAAAACATGCAGAGTTTTTGTGTCAAGCATAACACCTACTACTATTACCTGTCCATCTAATCAAACTACACATAAGCAGTTACAGGAGTATGATATAACTTTGGAAAATAACTCTTTAGAATCACCAATCATTGCTCCTACAACACATCAACCAGTGCCAGTGTTGTATCATGTTTCTGTACTACATCATCCGGCACATCAATGGGCAGAGTCTATGCCTCGATTCTCTGCTAATGTACATGTAAATCCCATCTGTTTCCTGAAACAATTTGATGAGTATGCCAGTGTGTTCAGGCTTTCGGATGAAGAGAAATTAAGATATTTGGGTACAGCATTGACAGACCATGCATATTATTAGTGAGAGGTGGTTCAATCTACCATCAATAGTTATGCTGAATTTAAGGAAATTTTCAGATGTCATTTCTGGAAAATTTGAAAAATTTGAAAAATTTGACCCAAGAAGGAGAAATCATTAGAAACACATGTATACCATATGTTTAAAAGAACCAAGTAATTCTTTCTTGCCATGGGGAATGAAGAGTTTCTGGCTATGGTAGTCACTGAATTACCAATAAAATACCAGGTTCATCTAACATGTAGGCACTTCATGAACCTAATGGACTTCAGAGAACAGTTGTTATCTGTTGACCGATTGGACAAACTTAATTGTTGTACTAATCCAAGGGATGACATATAAAAAACGGCACAGCATTGGCAGAAATGTCAAGATCAACAACACAGGCAAGAAATTGTGAACTTGACAAGTTGGCAAAATGAAAAAAATAAGGGTAGGCACCAGGAGTATGAGTAGACAAAGGAAATTTCATCATCATACAAAAATGGGGGATGGAGATACATCGGTCCATACAAGCTAAAGTACTGGGGAGGTAAGAGGAAGAGATTGAATAGAAATGGTAAAGAAAGATATCAACATAATCACAATCATCGTAAACAGAATCAGTGTAGATCGACTACTCCAGAACGTCCACCACAATCTGAATGTGATAATGATGGTCACCACATCATTCATACCAAGATCAAATACCATCATCCAGTGTCACCACTGAACAGGATTCCAATCATTCATCAAGCCATCATGACATGGAAAGTCCCAAAATCACTAGACTCTCTACCTTGGTTTCCTCCAGCAACCGGCACCTCCCATCCAGCCTTCAGAAACAGTGAATTATTCTCAGTGTAGTCTATCAGCTGTGCTGCCGTTTACTAGACTAATTAAAGAAAAGCATCCATTAAATTAAAACGGATCAGCTGTGAATCACCCCGAGAATCAATCTGTCGAACCTTGTGTTAACAATGTAAAGTACTTACTGAAATAATGCTATGTACATTTGGTATAATATTGTTTAATACTGCCTTAACATTAAATTTCAAAGTAGAAGAATATGTATAGTGTATTGCATATGTAAATTTTGAACTGTTATTTTAAACATTAGATTATCAACCCATGTGTGTAATTTTATCAACATACTTATACTTTAGTACAAAACCCCAATAACAATTAGTTATACTGTATGTGAATATAATCATCTTAGAATACTCACTTCTGTCATCAGTTCTTAGAAGATATTTACTTATCCTAATTGTAGTAAGTACCATAGTACTACCTAATGGAAATGTGCTGAGTTTCATGCATGAAATTATATTTCACACTTAATTGTAACCAACATGGATTCTTATATTAATTTTGTTTGTAGTGAAAATAAGATAAAACTGGGTGAACAGTGATTTATTTATAAGTAGTAATTTGCTAACCAATTGTGTCAATTGTAGACTAATTGTAAAATATCATATCATTCATGTTGTAAATAATTCAAAAAATTAGTTGATATATATGTAAATAGGTAACCAGAAAATAAAATATTATTAGTTAGTACACATACATACAATTACATTAACTTCAAGAAAAGAAGATTGTGTAATGAATGAGAATAGCATTGGTAATCTTGCCATAAACTGTAACTGTTGACAGGAAGTGTATGCTAGTCTCAGACATTATAATTTAGTGCGACACTATGTTGACAGAAAAAATAATGCAGTATCACTGGTGTTGTGATTCATCGCTATAAATACTGTGCTGTGGAGAACTGTGTCGTCGTAATCACCAGAATGCACAGTTTTAGGCTGTAACATCTTTTCTGCATAGAATATAGTCAACCTATGTCTGCATTTGGAGCAGCCACCTGGTATCTCGTCACAAACCCTGGAAAGTTGGAGTTACCTTCAACATCTTTTGGTGTCCCAGAACGAGCGACATCCGGGGTTGGTGCTACTGTGTGATCCAGCAGTCTTCATTTAGCTGACTTGTGAAATAGCAACAAAGATTGTTCTTATGAACACTGAATTCTATTGTTTTTTTTTAGGAATTATTACTTGTAATTTTAATAGGTTAGGTTTGCATTGTTTATTTATTTATTTTCATGATTACAAAATGTTTATGTTATTAGCAGTAATGGCAATACTGGTATATAATCTTTAGTTGATCTGTTTAATATGTAACTACATCGCACTATATAACCTTTATGTATTACAGAGTGGAGTTGTAAAGATTTTTTTTTTTTACTAGCTGATTTCATTACTCTGACTGAATTGAGTTTATTGAAACATATAAAGTTTCCTATTATGCAAGAAAATTTAACACAGTTTGTTACTATAGTTACCTTTTCATGGGAGCGGCTTTCTGTATTACTGCAGGCATACAACATATAATATTTTATTATTTTGGCTATTTGGAAGCTGTGTAGATATGACATTTAACCTCCATACTACCTGCAGATGCTTAATTTTATTACTCTTTGTAAAAAAAAAAAAATACCATGTCTTTTCAAATCTTATTTCTTTATCTATGGCATTGTGTTAAATTGTTTGAATTGAAAGTATGTTTATTAATGGCATGTTGTTCCATTTTATTGTAAACTGATGTTGAATACTAATTTTATTGACAGTAAAAGTCATACACTACTACAATTCTGATGAGTCTTTGTCACATTTTGAGCTTTAATATGTAATTATTTTGTTTCAAAGTAAATCATCGACTGGAATGAGTTATGAACAAATTTTGTTACAAATTATTAAAATTAGTATGTTTTTGAACTTTAAAAAATAATCCAGTAGTCTTGAGAAAGCGATTGTGTTTTCTCACTGATATTTAGCCTGGAGTGTATGCATACATATCTATATAATAACTACTACCATTACACATAGTGGTTATGGGCATGTGATTCTGATCATAAATTTAGAGGTATATTTTGTGTGAATGTTTTTAGAATAAGTTTACTGACAAATATAATAATTATAAAAATACTGGGGCTTAATAAACACAAAACTGAACAAACTAGTTATAGTAGTTATATATTTATATATCTCCATATAATGTTTTTAGGTTAAAAGGAAAATACAAATGAAAGTAAAAACATTAACACACTTGCAAAACTGGTATCCAACCCATGTAGGATAAACGTAAAATTACAACGTATAACATGTAAGTAGTAGATTCAATTTTAAGACCCTTTTTTTAGTTTTGAGAACTTGGGTATGAAAACAGAGAATTTTGAAAAATGTTCCTTACTTCTTACATAGTTCTTACTCATTGGGGGATAAACTAATTTATGTTAAGAGAAGATTAAAATATATATATACATATACAGTATATAGCATTAAAACAACTATGTGTTTGCACAGTTACATTTTCATTCTCAAAATGCATCACTGCCTTTGTGGATTGTGATTCCAGGTGTTGAAACAGCTAACATTGTATTACCCATTATAAATACTGCCTTCACCTAGATCTTGCATATTTAGCATAACTTTTTTTCATCTGCCACTGTACTTGTTTGTACTTGCTTGGGGAACTTGAAGTCGCAAAAGAGTCTAAGGAATGAAGTAACCCTTTACAATTTTTTTTATCCAAAATAACTAAACAACTATGAAAAAAATTAATGTACTGTGATATAATATATGTTAGAAATAAATCTTTATGAACATTCATATTACTTTATAGTTTTTTTATGCTTTAATCAGTATATTAGCAAGTAGGTACATAATTTTTTTTATATATATTTTGACTGGAAATCATTTTTAAATAATGTTTTATTTAAGAGACCAGCAAAGTTGGAATTATTTTACCACATACAAAAATTTACATACAGATTATATTTTTTGGGTTTAGATTGTCATTTGTTCTTTGATTGTTGTTGACTCAGCAAGATGATTTTTTAGTATTGGGATTTGCTATTGTGTAATTTTTTTTAACTTAGTTTTTAGTCCCAAGATTTCAATTCATTAAAAGTCACATTTGATTCAATTACGAAAATTCTAATTTTCAATTTTTGTTTCCCAGTCTATGTCTAAATAATATATATTTTTAAGTACATAATTGTACATATTGTGATAAGGTTATCCACCTGTCTCGTTATTTTTACGAGGGTAAAGCTGCAGTAATTTTTTTATTGTACTTTAATACTTATTTAATGATTGTGTTGGTGTTACTGCTAATAATTTTGAGGTTTCCAAAACATTGGCTTAAAAACATAAAAACATTCCAGTTAATGTGAATGCTTCTTAAACTTGGTAGCTAGGTATTTCTTTAAGTCGAGAAAGTAGATACACTATGATTAATTGGAATTATTTGAAGGTGTTGACAAAACTGGCTACCACAAGTCACTTCTAAAATGTTCAGAATTACTGTAATTATGTTTAATATTTCATTTAAATAAATATTTTTTTTTTCACAGCTCATGGTATGGCAGTAAAATATCTTTATTTATCCACTATGTATTTTCTTTTGTCTTTTGTGAATAAGATTCGATTCACCCCATCATTGAAATAGTTATGACAGTGGGCTGGGAAACTGTTTTTTTAACTAATCCAGAAAAGAATTGCTAATGTTATGAATAAATATTTTGGTAATTTTATATATATATATATATATATATATATACACACACATATACATATATATACACATACACACATATACATATATATACACATACACACATATATATATATATAGCTATATATATCTAGACACACACATACACAGTATAATTTATATTATTTTTATATTGTGGTTTGTGTTTTCATATTTTTTACCTTGACATATTTTTTTCTGCTTATCGAGTCTTCTGTTCACGTTGGTTTAGTTTATTTGTTTAAATAAGTTGCAGTTAGTACATGTTAGTTTGGATAAGTTGCCGTTAGTACATGTTAGTTTGGATAAGTTGCAGTTAGTGCATGTGTGTGAAAATATTTGGCAATAAATATTTTTTTACAGAGTGTTACATAATTTGTTACATCATTGTATTTATAAAGACAAATTTTATTAGTTATATATAAAAGTTTCTTTGAAATGTAGGTAGTTTATAAAATTATTAATATTATTATTATTATTATTATTTAGAAAGAGGTTATCCATGCTTATTACTTAGATAAATTTTACTTTTACTATTAAATTTTACTTTTACTATAAAATGAGTATTGAAAAAATTACAAGTATGTATGCAGCAAAGTTAATGCAAAATATCCTTTGTATTTTAGAATGTTTTATATCAATGAAAACATGGTTCACACCCTCTTGTGTAATCAAAAATTTAGGACCCCATTACCAATATATAGAGGTATAAAACCATTTGCAGTATAGAAAATTCCTCAAGAAAATAATTTTAAATAGTTAATGCACAAAAAATAATTTTGTTGGTTGGTTCAATCTTTACAGATAAGCCCATATTGTCCAGTGTGTCTGGAACATAAATCTTGCCCAAGCATAGTGTGTTAAAAAGTTTAATAAAAGAGTTCCTTAGGTTTATTGTTCATTCGCTGGAAAAACTATACAAACTAGAGTTACATTTTTTTTTACATTCTTATTACCATAATATGTTCATTAAACCAAAAATGGTTTTAACTTTTTGTTTCTCATTTATTTGGATTCTTATAAGCACTCGGTTATTTTTAACATCTTGTTGGTTGCAGATTTTGTTGTTTTGATGCAAAATTTAAGTAGATTAAAGTTCTTGTTTCTGATAATGTGGCTAATATTGATGATTGTCATTATTAATGTACAATTAGCTTTGATAGCAGATTCATGGTACTATTTAAAAATGTGTTTTATTTTTATCATAAACATTTTGTTTCTTAGTGCAAATAATATGTCAGTTCATTTCATACTTTTCTTAAACATCTCCCTAGTATACATATAATTAGCTTGAGAGTGTATTATGAATAGTAGCTTAAAGTACAATGATCAAATAAATAGTCAAAGATATTGGTTTCTTTTCAGTCATAGGCCTATATGTATTACAAAAATATTTTAACAAAATAATTACATACAGTGGAGTCCCGCTAATCCGAGAATCTGACTTATCCAAATGAGTTTAGGGTGCAAAAAAATATTTAAAAAAAATTTGTATTTTAATAATTATTTTTTGATGTCTTCTTATACTTATTATGTTTAGAGATTTTGTGGTTGTAAAACTGTTATAGGCTTTGTTGCATGATAACTAAACACTTATAAATATGTATTTTAGTACAAAAATATATAAATCCAAACAGGGATCTTGGGCCTAATTAGTTTGAATTAGCGGGATTCTACTGTATTTAATTCGTAACAGTAATAAAACACTTTCATCTTGCTCCAAGCATATGGACACGTTACTAGTAGTTATGTGCTGTTATGAAATGATATTTTACACAGGATTAAAAAAAAACTTCATTTAAACTGGAGCCAATAAATAGAACATAATTGTTGAAATGCACATACAAATATAACAAAATCAAGGTCAAAAGTCTGCGTAGGTGATAACAACAGTCTCATTGACTACTTGCTTTGAAACAAGTCCAAACAAGCATGCTAATGCGTATTTCAGTAATATGTAATTTGACAAATTATTAATTGTGTAAGTAGTTAAAATATATATTTAATTTTCCCTCTTCTGCGCCAAATGTACATGATAATAGATTTCTGTATTTCAGGTAACGCAAGAGTTATCACCATGCCACATCCAACGTCATCTTGCTACTGACGTTGACTCCTCATAAAAACACTATCCATACTTAAAAGAATGGTTGGAAATGAAGTTGGCAGTGCTTCGACAAAAAAACAGTGATGAGTGGAACAAAAAAAAGTTCACTAATGCGTAGACGTGTTTGCACCAATATTTTTCTCATTAATTTTAAACCTATCAGTTGGAAATGCGGAACGTATCACTTGATTCAACACGGAAATACATTAGCAACTGTGTAGAATTAAACAGACATTCTCTCAGAAGTGTATGAACAACACTGCACTTCGCTGTCGCATTTTGTACAAAACGAACGGCCGGAAACTAAAACAGAAGAGTGTGTTTATTTGTTATTTATATTTCAACATGCCTATCAACAGTTATTAAACTTTTTCTGATAGGCATGACCCACATTCACACGCAGAAAACAGGCAAAACATTATACACTGGACAGCACAAACAGAGCATCTTAAATGCAAAAAAAAAAAATGTAGAGAGTAGGACAGACAAACTGTACCATGTTATTCTACCTCACAGCGAAGGAGAGATGTAACGAATAAACATTTTTAAGCCATGCCTTACTGCCTGATACAGCGCCTACCAAATGGGTGAAGGTGGATACAGTTGGAATTATTTGTCTAACCATTTATAGCAGATGCTGTGAATATAACATATTTAATTATGGTTGTTTGCAGTTCAAAACTAATGAAAGCACAGGCATATGTTGATAAAATTTTCAAGTAATTTGGCTGTGTTTTTTTTCCTGTAAAATTAATAGAAAAGCATTAGTTCTTGTTATTTATTTTTTACTTATTTGTTTCATAAAAAAATCCTTTAGAAATAAATCCAGTAAAGTGATTATGACATCTTGCAAATGGTTTTGTTGATTGCACCGTCATCAGAGTCTGGAAAAACCTTAATTTTGAATATGTTTATTAATCATTATGTTGTGTGTTCTCTGATATTAGATTGGAAATTAGGAAATTTGTAACCATTTGTGTGATTTCCCCAAAAATCACTCAAATAAATTTACTATGAATGTCTGAAAATAATGTTCAAACTACCTTTGTAACTTGATTGAATAGCCAAATATAATTTTATTATTACATCTTTGTTCGAAATATTCCTTTTGAATCCGTATTGCAGCTGATATTTTATGTTCTGTTCTATTTTCTCAGCCTATCGCCTCGAACTAAGTTAACGGCATTCATCAGTTGATTGCACTTTTCAAAATGTTCAGTAAAATTGTAATTCAGTATACCAGTTTGTAATTTAATTTGGTATCATAGCTTGTGATTATGTACGTACATATAATATTATCGGTGAACAGTTTCGACTGAAAATATATTGCCGAATAATTAAATTAATTTATCTCTTTGTGATTATGTCTTAATTGCAGTTCTCAATTGTGGAAACATTGCATATTACCATTTTTTAGTAAGAAATTAAACTAGTCGCTAAAATTATTTATACAGAATTATAAATGTTTTTTAGTTTTCAAACAATTAAATGAGTACAATTTAAGTTTCACTAAAATAAAGTTTATTTTGTTCATCGCTAAGATTGAGAAAAAGCTCTGTAGGATATTTACCATATTTACAAGCAGTTTACAAATGTATGCCAAATTACACTTTGAAATAAATATGATGTATGTCTTTTTAAGTGCCAAGTGCTGAAAGTACTGACATGGTTATTTAGGAGAAAATATGAATTTATGTTGACATTTTTTTTTTGTTTTCGTTGGTTTCTTGGTGCACTGAATAAGTGTGATTTTACCAGAAAACTATAGTTGAAAGTCGGCCATGTTCAAGAGCACGGCACACTTTTAAGCCTATAAAAAGAAACTAGTTAATGTTATGTTTATAATGTCATGCTAAATGAAGCAGAAAAATGGGTATTCTGGTTGACGGAATAGAAAATTTGATTGATAAGAACAGAGATGTTATAGTGGTCTTACAGAGTCACAAACGAAGAGATCGTGTGAAGAGCAGGTGAGGAAAGAAAACAGAAGATCCTGCAAGGGATTTTATGTAGTGGGGAAAATTTTATGAAATATATATATATATGAGTGAGTCTTTCAGTAATCACCAGAGATGTGTAACATCTAACCTCGGTAACGAGCGAATTTGTGTGTTCTCATGTTGAAAATAAACTTACAATACGCAACTCGGACATGCAATTTCCGTAGAATTCTTTAAAATAATGTCTAGCGTGATAAATATATCTGCAAATTGTATTTCCAACTACCTTTCTTGACGTGAATCACACATCGTTTCTTAGTTTACCCACCCGCCACTAGAATTCGCTGACGGAGCAGCTACGTCGACTATTGAATCATTTTATTAGCAAAGCAAAATTTTAAACTGTTTAATGAAACGGTGTATGCTTTTTAAATATTTTTATTAAAATTTTATTAATTGAATTTTTTTATAAATTTTAAATTATTTTTATTAAAATCGGATAATAAATAAAGATTTTCAAGATTGCGGCCGTAACGGAAATTATAAAGGTGACGTCATAATTCAAAATGGCTGCCATGGCATCCTAATTTTCAAGGTCATGACCTCGGCAGCTTAGGGCGGCTAGCTCTTACGACGTTTAAGCCGCTTCCAGGATTTTGAGTTGTATTTAAGGCAAAAAGACTTTTGAGGTTTTTCGAAATCCTAATTTTTGAATTGTGGAGTTTTTGAGAATTTTTGGCGGAATTTCGATCCAAAAAACTGGACATTTTGGCGATTTTTGGCAAATTTTGAAGGTCAAGGTCAAAGATCGAGGTCATCCAAGATGGCCGCCGTGACGTCAGAGCAATCAGTCATTGACCCGGCACCAGCACCACGCGCCTGCGCCTGGCGCCGGGGGAAACAAACCATACTACTGCCCTGGATTCTGATTGGGTAGGACTCGTACTTGGTACTGGTGCTCCGATCGCTTGGAGCAGGCTCAAGGGTTCCCTAGCCCGATGCGGAGTCGACGTGGTGAGCGACGACACAGCTCCGGTACTAGCCTGGATAGGCCTCCACCGGACCACGGGTTCACTGGGTGTTTTGAGGGGTCCCAGCGTGTGTGGGAGATCTGGGAAGGCGCCAGCAGTCCTGATAAAGTCTTAGGGCTCAGGAAACAGCCAACCGTCTGGTCGGCTGAGTGTGGTAAAGGGGCTGAGGCGGTGACTAGGCTAGGTTGGTGGCCCCAGCCGCTGATCATTGCCGAAGCCCCAATACCATCCCGATCAACAAAAGGGAGCGATCCCTAAGAGTTTTTTTTTTTAAAGCTCTGGGATGTTTATGAAAAGCGAACTGGAATGCTACTCCCACCCTACAATAATAGGGCGCATATGTGGGAGGGGAACGTGAGAATGCCGGCCGTAAGGTCGGAATAATCTGTATGTATGAGATTATTTATGGATTAGAGCACTAAAATATGCCTACTACTTAAAATTGTAAAATTTATTTGGAATTATCTTAGCAAAACCACGTGTCTGTGTTTTCATAAGATGATTTTAACATTTACGTTGGGAATTCACACGCAAATGTTGGAGACATGCCTAGTAGGGTGAATAAAAAAATTAAGATTTTTTTGAAACCATAGTAATGCGGAAACAAGGCCTCCTATAATAATAAAAAAGGGGGTAAAAATCGATTGACATCTTTCGGCGCACATGGTATTTAAAGTTTATATTAATTGACAAAATTGGACATTTTTGTAAATTATTTTAATGCTAAATATTATAGGTGACTGACATTATACTTGTTTTACATATTTAGCAGGGTAGACTAGTACAGTTGTGACAATTTTGGTTTATTCGCCAATAATTCTGTTAATTTATCAGTTAGCTGGGAAAAAAGTAACACGAATAGTAATTTGTTTATTTGTCTACGTAAAAATACTAATATATTGTCCTTAAATACGCTGTATTAGTCATAGGATGAAATTTAAAAACAAAGGAAAGTGTCACAACCGACTACACCCCAAGGACGGTTGTGACAGTGGTTGGGGTCGGTAGTGACAGGCATAAACATACAGCAAAATGGTTTATAGTTACTTTTATTGTTAGAAATATGTACCATAACAAAAACATCAACTTCTTCTAAACAAAAATAACATTCATATAGCAATTGAACTAAAATCTGACATCACTTTCGTTCTTATAATTTATAAGGCACTGTAACAACTAATAATATAACAGTCTTCTTAGAATCAGTCAGAACTTTAACTAAACTTAAATTTACTGTAGGTGACTGTAAAAAGTTCTACTATAATTTAAATAATAATATTTTAAAATAATTATAAAATAATAAAAGTTTCTAAACTGAAATCTAGTCAGATTCATCACCACAGTTGCGACAAATGTAATGGTGACTATTACCTGCGCACTCTACGTGGGACCAGAGTCGAGTCCACATGTTACTTGGCACTTGATCCATTTTTCGCCAGCCCTACTTTCAGAACATGCGCCTACACAAACTAGACAGAAATAGTCTTCTTCATCGGATGATGGTTGTAAAGTCTTTCTTTTCTTGGCATTGGTTTTTCCTTTTCCTTTCCCTTTATTATTTCGTTTTAGTTCAGTTAGATTTTTGTTTACCTGCTTAGCCTCCAAACGTTTATCTTTTTCTTCATGTTCTGGGCATCTAAAAGAAAAGAAAAACTAATAAATATATGTCACAACCGTACCCACACAATTTGTCACAACCGTACCCAACGCACAATTTCGAAAACAAAAAATCTTCATGAATCAACCAAACAATCTACATAAAAAGTAATCACTCGTAGTTAACTACTAATGTTCAACTTATAACAAGAAAAAATACGAGGTAAACTATCTTTATATATAAAACAGTAATTATTAAAAGAAATCAAACAAAGAAACTTACTTTTGACTTTAAAAGCAATGTAGGCTCCTGCTTAGGTTAATGTCGCGCGCTGACTTACGCAATCCTAGGGAACGTGTTCAGACTTGCACGCCACGCCTCTCTTCCCTTATACTCTTCGCCATATTCCGTATAGTTTCGCGGTTATAACGACTGTCACTACCGTACTCTGTCACAGCCGTACCCAGTGTACCCTACTTTTTTTTTTGGTACAGAAACATTATAAGATGATACAGACAATGAAACTTGAAAAAAAAAGTTTTTTTATTTCCCGTTTTTATAATACATTGCGCAACTGGATAACATTATTATATTACCAATGTTTTACTTTGTTGAACTCTAAAATAAATATAACAAATTATAGTGTTGCAATCGCAGCATTTTATATAATATATAAAAATGCACAAAACTATTTATTTCGCTAATTTGAAGGTATCAAGTTTTAATACGATTCTTAATGAAAGATTTCAAATGATTTTTAATTTTTCTCTGTCCGTTTTCTTGTTATAGTTGGAAGCTATCCAGCAATGTATCAGTTGGAAAAAAAAAATCTTATTTTTTTTGCGCTCCTAATGCACAGAATGCAGTAATCGCCTTGTATCATCTTCAGTCCATGGTTATGTCCATGCCCATGGACATTAAAGCTGGAGCGAGGAATGATCACCAGCTGCGCCCGGTCGCGCCATAAACGCCACGGCAACAGACGAGGCGGCGAAACTGCCGCGTTATACGTGTTTTATCGCACTCAAAATACGTCCTAGTTAAACTACGATGTGCCAGTTGCGCTAGCGTTGCATGCCTTGTGAAATTACAGTGAGTCGTAATAATGGCTGGTTGTATGTCTGCTCCTTAGTCCGCGAACTGCCGGTCAACTCTGCATGTTAACATCCTCTGGACCGCTGATGCCAAGTGCGCGCAGATCTCGGACCCCAGTACCCGAGAGCACACCTGGGAGATTGACGCTCCATTGCATGTCCATCAGTATGAGATAGAGCCAAGAGCATTGAATCTCCTAACCGGAGAGAGATTTAGCACCTTTCAATCACAGTGTAGGGCATAGAACCCACTTACATTATCATATCACGTCATATAGTGTAATTCATGGGGGCCACCCAGGTGGCCTCGAGGTCCATCCCACCTCTGTGGAAGCACTGGGTCTATTTCTGTACACCAAACAATGACCTTTACACTGGTCATAAGACCTCCAGCCTGAGCCTTGAAGACAACAACAAATATTGGCAGCGCCATAGTTTCATGCCAGGCACCTGTTGTTCTTGAAACTATACTATGCCCCAGAGTGTTCTCACCCCAGCTTAACACACTAAATCCTATAATTTTATCACCACAATTTTACTTCCCCACTCAGAACAACAAACAGCCTACATGCCAGCATTCTCACCAGAGATCTACCAACCACTTAGGTCACTGTTTGGGAAGAGCCATGGCTTATTGTCTCCGAGGTTCTTGCGACTATACCATGCCAGACAAAACTCTCACCCTTGCTTGACTCCACCGCTCCAGAGAACAACATATAGCCTCCATGCCAGCAGTATTGCCCACCAGAGATATACCTTTCTTTGGGAAGATCCAGGTTTTCTTGCCAGTAACCCGAGATTTTTGTGACTCTACTGTGCCCCACGTTTTTCCTACCCCTGCTTGATTGCATCACTCCAGAGGACTCCAGAGACAGCCTACATACCAGCAGTATTTCCCACCAGAGGTCTACCAACCAAGTCGGCCAATTTTCGGAAGATCCAGAATTGCTTGCCAGTAACTCTAAATTCTTGTGACTACTGTGCTCCACAATGTTCTCACCCCTGCTTGACTTCACCACTCTAGATGACACCATACAGCCTCCATACCAGCAGTATACCCCACCAGAGATCTACCAACATGTCGGCCATTGTTTGAGAAGGGCCAACATTTATTGCCAGTTACCGAAATTCTTGTGACTTTACTATGGTCCAGAGTGTTCTCACTTACCCTTTTCTCCACAGCTCCAGAGAACACTAGAAAACCTCCATTCCAGCAGTATTGCCAACGTAGATCTACCAATCACAGTCGGCCACTGTTCGTGAAGAGTTACGGCTAGCAAGCACAACCCCAGGGAGGACACAGGCAGAGGCTGGACCAACTGTTTGTAATCTTGCACATGGCTGTGTAGTAGGCAGATTTGGTTCCCATGCGCCAGTTCGACCGGTCCCAGTTTGCCACTTAGTTAAAAAGTCTTTCAAATCTTACCGACGCCGACGTGGATGTGTGTGTGTGTGTGGGGGGGGGGGGGGGCTTTAAAAATGAACCACTCAGGGGCAAATTTAAGCTAAACAGCGCCTAAACGACAGCTTGTGACGTTTTCCGACGCCAAAAACACACCCATTGGTTGACGCTATCTCCTCCGAGGGGAAGGGTGTGTGTTCTTTTGAGTGAGGATGGTACATGTGATTAAAGCTGGGAAGCTAGCATCAGTCTAACCATTTTGTTTTGACACCCTTGTAAGTATGACTCTTTTTTTGGTCGAAAACTTGGTTCTTTATTAATGAAATAATAGAACGAACGATACTAGAAGTTTAATAGCGTGAAAGGATGTACCAAGGAAGACTCGTAAAGATGACATCATGAAGTGAGTATTGTTACTCAACAAAGATGTTAACACGTCATCATGAAATAAGCATTAAAATACATTATAGCCAAAATATTATTTGCTGTCTAAATCCCATTTTGAGTTTACTTATTAACATGGCAAATATTGCATTTTTCCACACCTTAACATATCTTTATGAGCGAAACAGTGCCTGAAGTATAAGAAAAAACATGCGAACGCGTATTTCAGTACTCGATGTGTAACATCTAATTTTTGTAAAGAGCAAATTCATGTGTTCACGTGTTGCAAATACACTTACAATACGAAACTCGGACACGAAATTTGTCATAGAATTCTTTAAAACAATGCCGAACGGGATAAATATACGAAAATTGTGTTTTCAGCTACATTTATTGACGCAAATCACATCGCTGCCGGAGCAGGTACGATTCGATTTGCAGAGCGAAATTTTAAATTGTATAATGAAACTGGTCAGATAAAAGGGAAAAAAAGACTTGAAAAAAAAAATTACCAAACCCCCGGCTTTGGACCTGATTTTCGACAAGGATTTCATCATTTAACAGTTAATAGTATATATATGTATATATATATATATTCCCCTTTGACCTTGTGAACTTCGGTTCGCGCCATCCACCACAGATAGCAGCACCGTGGTCCCGCGCGACTTCCGTTCCATCCACGGAAGTTACGCCCACCAAATAGCCGCATGCCGAGAGCTCAAATGTTACACGTCGATAAAATCCAGCCCCGTCGTCCGTCCAAGTGACTTCGACCTGGACGAGACTTGGAACCATGACCCGCCGAGGACTCCCGCGATGAAGGTCGACGACGACCGCAATTAGCGAAGCGCGGTGGGCCCCACGGTCACTGGGCTCGGACGTCGCGACGGTTTTGTCAGTTAAGGGTGGGGGGGGGGGGTGGTCTCACGGATCCGTGCCCATGTAGGGCGCAAACCGCGGCGTTGCTGTCTGCAACTCCCCGGCCGGCAGTAACCTTTACTCTCTTCGCGTCGACCAGGGCCTCAGCTGCCGGCAGACTTCCTCCATGCCCGTCGCGAAAACGTGGGTGAGTTTACGAAAGTGAAACTTCTTCGCTGAGGGGGGGGGGGGGGGGGGGTGTCGGCTACAATTTCCGATCGCTCGCCGGTAATAGCTATGTACGTGTAGTGGGGGAACCGGTAAAGAGGAGGAGATTGCGTCAGCGGCAACGCCACTCCCAACGCATGCGCTAGCGGTCGAATGGGGCGACGCTGTATGTTAGTTGTAACGGCTGGAAGGGGGCAGGCGGCAGGGGAGAGTTAGAAATGACGCAAGCAGTGATACTAAGGAATTCTCGTAACGCTGCTGGTGTTTTGTCTACTCCTCAGTTTTCGTAACGGGTAACGATTGACGCCACCATTTTTTCTTTTAATTCATTTCAAGTATCTGCAATTTGTTTATTCGTGTGGAAAAGAGTTGTTGATTTGTGCAATTAACTTCTTAAGTATCATTCATTTTTATGTGAATAGTTGTGATTGAAAATGTACATAATTTATATTTATCTATACGTAATAAGCAAGATGTCTCACTTGTGTCGCGCTGAAGTCTACGCACACAATATTTTATTTATTTATTTTTTTTGGTCAGAGGTTTACTGCTGTGACGGAGCCGCAGTGAAAAATTGCCGTCAGTACAGGAATGCGGATCGGAATTTCTTTTTCGGAAAATAGTCAGACTGGTGCTATTGGTAATGCTATTGTTATTGACGTGTAACATCTTAGATCTCGATATACGGCATGTGGTAGGAGTAATTTCGTGAATGGAACGGAAGTCGCATGGAACGGAAATGTGTAACCACGGTGCTGCTATCTGTGGCGGATTGCGTGAACCAAAGTTCTCAAAGTCAAAGGTAAACTTAATAAATTTAACTATTTAATGAAGTTGAACCAGATGTGCATTATTTTAATAAAATTCCTTGTCGAAAATGAGGTCCATATCAGGGGTTTATTTTTTTTTCAAGTCTTTTTCGCTTTCATCGGAGCTGTTTTATTATACAATTAAAACTTTCTCTCTGCTAATAAAATTATTCAAATCCTACGTAGCTGCTCCTGCAGCTAATTCTAGTGACAGGTGTGGAAACTTTGTTTAATTCACTACAAGAAATGTAGTTGAAAGCACAATTTTCGTATATTTATCACGCTAGGCATTATTATAAAGAATTATACGTTTAATTTTTTCTCCAAGTATTGTATTATAAGTGTATTTGCAACATGAGAACATGTGAATTTGCTCGCTACCGAGATTAGTTGTTATTCATCACAGGCGAATACTGAAATAATTTTTTTTATTTGGTCAAAGGGTTGCGTCTGTAACGTAAGCACGTAAAAAAATTTCGGGCAGGATAGGATTGCGGGTCAGAATTTCGTTTTTGAAGGATGGTTGGACTGGTGCGTTGGTAATGTTATTATTATTCGAGATATTATTGCTTTTTTTCGCTTCAGATTACTGCTTTGATTGAGTGTAGAAAGGTTATCTATGAATTTATTAGGAATGTGTTTTGCTTGATGTTGTGTATAAACAATATTAATAAGTGCAGATATAAAAGTACTTAAAAGTTGTAAGTTATAGTGACAAGAAAGAAAAAAATAAATGTAAAAAAATGCATTTTGAAATCCTTATTATTTTTTTTTTTTTTGTTTCGATGCGCCCTGTCCTCAATATTTGCCGCTCAATGTACCTACATATTTAGGCTTTGGTTTAGTGAATGTATATTTTAAATCTTTGAAATGTGTTTGTTCACTTTCAGTGATCTTCTCGGATGAATGTTAAAATATAATCAAACATGCTTGTTTCGAACATGTCGAGAAAAAAAAAATAATTTTAAACATTTATGAGGGTAATGGCAAGAAACATTTTATATATGATAGTTTATTTGTGTTTGTGGCGTGGATAGAAACTACGTGTTCGCAATAACGCGATAATTTTGTTGCGTCGCGTTATTCGCGTTTGTGCGTCCAATCGATTGTGATTACCGCGTCACGCGATGGACTCACGGCACATCTGGGAATTTCTGTGTTAATTAAAATAATTTTTGATATTAACATCTTAGTTCTCGGTTTACGGCATTTGGTAGAAGCAATTTCTTGAATGGAACGGAAGTCGCATGACACGTAAATGTGTAACCACGGTGCTGCCATCTGTGGCAGATGGCGCGAACCAAAGTTTACATAGACAAAGGGAAACTTTTTAGTATTAACTGTTAAAAATAAATTTTAACAAAATAGGCAGTATTTTAACATAATTCCTTGTCGAAAATTAGGTCCAAAGCAGGGGTTAGTATGTTTTCAAGTCTTTTTCGCTTTTATCGGTGACGTTTCTTTATACAGTTCAAAATTTCGGTCTGCTAATCATATAATTCTTTAGTTGACGTAGCGAATTCTCGTGTCGGATGCGGGAACTACTCCTGATTCGCGTCCAGAACTGTAGTTGAAAACACAATTTGAGTATGTATTTATCACGAAAGACAATACTTTAAAGTATTATCCTTTAAATTTTTGTCCGCGTTTCCAATAATAAGTGTATTTGCAACACGAAAATACATGGAATTCTTCGTTACCTAGGTTAGATGTTACATTTCTCTTGCAAATATTGAAAGATTCGCTTACGTTTTGTTATATCATGCCCGTCTATTGGAGGGAAAAATCATAACAGTTAATCTCGCACGCCTAAAAGATTTCAAACCTTCCAATCACAGTGGTAGGCATAAAACTCACAATGTAGGGATAGAGAAGTTTTCGACGTAAGACAGCAGCGTTGTCTCAGTTGTATGTAGATCATGAACATCCTTTAAGTCACGAAAAAGTGTAAACAATAGTAAACAAGAGTAAATAATAGTGCTTGAAGTTAAAGAATTTTTTCCGGCGGAATTTTGCTAACTTGGTCTTAATTTCTTGACGCCTAAATAGCTTATGAACTGTCCATTACAATCACGAGGAAATTTACTCTGAAAATGTTTCAGGTTTCCAACATAAAAACAGGCACGTTTCTGCAAATAATAAAAAAAAATTGCTTAAATTTTGGTTATTATATGTTTTTAGAAATAGAAATGGGTGTCTGGTCGCCTTGTTCCTTAGAATTGAAACTTCACAGGTAAAGAGGAATAGGAAATTGTAAAGGTACTCTAATTTTTTTAACATGCTTTATCGTGTGTTGAAAATAGACCTTTATTTACTGGTGTCTGTCCATGTCTGTAATGTAATATAAGAATGAATATACGGGTTTATGATAGATAAAATATTATACGTAACCCTGTTGGAAATGTGGATACAAATTTTCTTAGTTACAATGCTAACACCGGATCCAACCTTAGTAGTATAGGAATGACGGAGCTGGCACAGGCGTCAGGCGGTGGAGCCTGTGGAGCCGACCGCCATATTGCATTGTGACGTCACGGCGGCCATCTTGGATGGTTGTGACCTTGACCTTTGACCTTGACCTTGAATTTGATCCTCAAAAATCGCCAAAATCCGCCAAAATTGGGCAAAATTTGCCCAAAATTCCTCAAAATTCACCAAAATTTACATTTCTGTGAAAAAAAATTCCGCCAAAAAATCTCAAAAAATTCCACAATTCAAAAATCAGGATTTCGAAAATCCTCAAAAGTCGTTTTGCCCTAGAAAAAACCCAAATTCCTAAAAGCGGCTTAAAACTCCTAAGAGCTAGCCGCTCTAAGCCGCCGAGGTCATGACCTTGAAAACTAGGATGCCATGGCAGCCATATTGGATGATGACGTCACCGTTGCAATTTCCGTTACGGCCGCCATCTTTAAAATCTTTATTTATTATCCGATTTTAATGAAATTTTTTTTAAATTTATAAAAAAAATTAAATTAATAAAATTTTAATATATTTTTTTTAAAAAACGTACTTTTTAGACACGGAGTTCGGAGTCCTCGGTTCGAACCCGACGAGGTCAAAAAATTAAAAATGGCGACCGATCCTTCCCCCTGCGGTGGCTGCTGACAGACTGACCCCCACCACTTTTTTCAAAGCATATATATCGACAGTGAGCATGACGTCATGTCCGCCATCTTGTCTTCGATGTTGGAAACCATCATCATTGTATCGGCGGCGAGAGTGCGCTGACGCCTAGTTAGTTTGATTCTTACCCGCTAGAGTGCAGTAATCATTTATAAAGTTCAAAATCCATTAAATAAATTTGTAATCTATATACTGATTGATTAGATCGACTAAGGTCCTTGGTTTGATCCCTGGCCGATACAAAACAACTTTAATTTTTAAAAAAATACTAAAAAAGTGACAGGATTGAGAAAATAAAAAACACCGCAAGTACTTTTAAAAACTTTTATTACATACATTCTAATCTACTACAAGTACAAAAAAAATACACAGACAAATTACTAAAGTCTTGGTTAAGATTTATTTCCGCATTTAATCTTGTGCTGTTCAAGACACTGTATAGCTGTGAGTCCTGATTTTCGAGGTCGATTAGCAAAATACTTAAAGCACATCTTACACATATAAATCTTATGTTGATGTTTTGTAACCTGGGGTCTCACAAGTCGGGAGAAGTTTTTGATGTAGCAGTAGTGTGCATAACCGCCTTCACTTGTCACAAGCAACAAATCGAAATGATTTTTTCATTCTTGTTTGGTTACCCGAATCGGACACACCTTATTATCCTCATTTAGCGCATACACATTAACTGAGACTTCAGGGTTATTTTTCTCAAAAACTTTTATCTGATTTAACGGTGGCGGATAGCACAGTCCATCGAAGTTGTACTTATTCTCCAAAGCATAATACCTCTTATCAACACGGTTTTGATGACTTCCCTCGACAAATCTTGCCAAAATACTCAATTTAAAACAAAACTGGTCCTTGAAGTTTTGGCAATTGACTACTGCTCTTTTGTTGACTATCGCCTCAGGTAAGGCAATAAATGATGATGTCTGATGGTATGGAAGCATACTATCACTTGATTCGTTTCCTATGCACATAATCTTGTGACTGTCCAGACTGTTACAATGCGAAAAAACCTTATCGCATTTGTCGCACTTATATGTCTCTCGAGAGATTGTCAGAGACCCACTGCAGGTTATTGATGCACCACAATATTTGAATTGATGCGATGTACGCTCTTCATTAGTTGAAGAATCCATTGCTGATGATGAAACTTCAGCTGATGGTGGAACAGCACGTATCGTTGTCTCCTCTGCAGCAGGTATCGGGATCTTCACAGCTGTCGACACCTCAGCCATTGAGCCCTCCGCTGCCGTGGTCTCCTCTGCAAATGGTATCGGGATCTCCGACTCCATCATCGCTGCTGTCGGTAAACATTCTATTCCGGTCGACATAACTAAACCTCACGAAACTTAATGGAGAGAGCAGGTCCGTACTGCACCGCGGCCAGAGGTATACTGAGGGTCCACTCGTCTGAACTTCGCTTATATACCCGCGGTCTACTGGAATACTACATTAGTCAAAATATTGTCTGTATTTAAAATTAATTTTTATTGGGTACCTAAAAATTGTAGAAATAAAAAACACACGAGTTCCAGTTTTACACATTTATTTATAAAAAGTACACAAATACATATTAGGTTAAGGAATCAAGCATTTTTACAAGCACAGTCTTTAATGCCGCACGAACTGACACGTTGACTCCGGTTCCAACTGGTTCGTTGACTCCGGTTCCAACTGGTTCGCAGGCCACAGGATCAGGAACACAGGTTTCCAGCTGGTCATCTTCTGTGACGTTGACAACTCCGACAAGACATGGTCGATGACGTCTGTGACCACGTCTACGCCTGGGCTTTGGCTCAGTGCTAGTTGGGACAGATTCACTGCCTGAACTGCGACGACGAGACACACACCGTTTGGGCGTCTGCGTAGAAGCATCACAGGTCGCAACAGGTTGCAACACGCTCATGTTTGGTGTTGCACATGCAGACGAGGCGACTACCTCAACGATGCTAGCAGGAAGGATTGTGTGTGGTCTCATGTGATAGACGGCACAGTTTCCAGGTTCGCAACAAGCAACCAGCTGCTGAGTCGGTTCGTAGGACACAGGAAAGTGCGCAAACCGCCAATGCTGAGCACCTCCATCACAGGTTTCTGTATATGTACGTAGATATCCGGAATCCCAGTAGCTGTACTCGACACTGCTGAAGCTAGGTCTTGCGCTCACGTACACGTTAGCAGGATGAAACGTAAACATCTTCTTGCAGGTCGAACGTCAACTGAAGGCACGTACGTAGGTACGTCATTTATATATGCAGGCTCCTACTAACACTGTGTGTGCCATTTCTGCATTAGCTGCGAGTTTGTACAGGCACAGACACGTTCAAACTTGTCACATGGCTGCACGTCGTATATTGCACTAAGCTTGCGCAGGGAAGGACAGCCATAGTCGGTCTGTATATCTACGATTTCAGCTGCTCCAACGTCGCACAGTTCTCGTAGCCATTTCTTCTGTTCGGGTCCGGCAACGTAGATTATTTCGTTTTGAACTAGTAAATCTCCAATAGTGTTTTTCACTTGGTGGTACGGAATTTTTCCTTCGTCCCACTCTAGTCCGTGATAGTATTTACATAACCATTCGTTCGACCGTTTACTTTTTTCGTCTAGTAGTTTCCACGGATACGGAGGTCGGAAGCTGCGGGTTCGAGTCTTGTCTCCAGAGGTGACGCTAATTTCCTTGAGCACGAATCCATGTTGACTCTGGAAACCTTGCAGGTTGCAGTACATCTTGTCGCTAGCAATGCTCGGTCGTAACTAAATTATTATCGAAAACGAAACAGTATTTATGTCAGAATTTTCACAAGTTTGTCTCGACAATTGTACGAAGCAAGCCGATCGTGAAGTATCAGACAAAAAGCATAGGTGTTTGGTGGAATATTTCCGCTAGTCGTTATCTCGATCCTACAGTCGATGATGTTTGAATTTATTCGATCATCCTGTTTGGAAACGTCAAACACCATTAACGGTGCCTTGTTCTTGAAACTGTCGGGACTCAGTATCGGTGACTGACTCCGCCCATAGTAAGCTTGCTGAAACTTGGCATACATTTGATATGCTAGAAGGAATCTTCCACTTTCAAAGTCCATGTTCATGTCAACGTACGGATAACTTTCGCTGTTTAAAAATATTTTTACATTACGTATTTGACAGTTATCGAATACGGAGCGACTTACTCCTGCATTGAGCTGTCTTCCGGTCTGAAGCCCGACGATGATGTATCTTGGTTTTTCCGTAGCGAAGCTGGACTTTACTATCCAATTGATACGCTGACTAAGAGGCAAGCCAGGATAAGTTTCCAGGCTCCAGGATCGGAATGGCACATCGAAATTCTTGCCATTTTCTATGTTCTTCAACATCTTGACTCGTTCAACGGTGCTTACTTGGATGTGGGGCAGCATCCACTCGATAGACTGTAGTGTTAGCGAGACATCTTGAGGGTTTTCTGCAGCGGCGACAATTGCATTAATGTGCGTGTTGGCTAGAAGCAGTACGAGCTCTTGTTTCGAATTAATGATTATATGCTTGTAGTCCTCAGCGAATCCAAGAAGCATGGACAGAGGGACACAAACTTCGAACTTCCCTTCGGCATAAACCGGAAGCTTATATTCATCCTCGAGAGCCCAACCGGCCATCTTTGCAGCAGACAGTTCATTTGGCGTGAGCGAAAGGTAATTTTTCATAGCAGATGTTATGCCTACATCTCTCGTCTGGTCTACCTCGACACCATTGAGTACATAAGTAATGCGTTCGATTAGGTGAAGAATACCATTGCAGGATATTGACGTCGTTGTCGGATGCGTACCATCCGCTTTTGTAAGCGTGCCTCTTATACGTAGAAATGACTGCGAAGGTAAAGTACAAATATCTTGGTGCTGTACTGCAATGCGTACTTCCGATGGTAGTGCGTACGGTCCGAGCAGGAAAGGCTGGTACTCGTGCAATTCCATTTTCGTAATGCTGTCATCAAAAATGACCGGATCTTCCACGTTGAGGATTTCGTCTTCCATATTTATTCGGCACTTGTCCAATACTGAGAAGATACTTTATGTTGTCAGGTGTTAATGCACCGATGTCTGGTAGAGAACTGTTCTTGTTCACGCCAATACGATTTCTTTTATAACTGTTCGGTGTTACGAACTTTATGCCCATTGCTTCAAGTGCAGACGTAATGTAATTTCTTCGTCTTGAAAATTCACCAATCGTCCTCGCTGGTCAACGATTCGGACGACGACTTCGTGTGCGCACTTCACGACGACTGGAACGTAAATGATACTTTGCGGTACTTCGACCAGTTTATATCCTGGCGGGACCATCGGCGAAAACTCGTGCAGCATGTTGTTTAGTCGTCCGTTGAGATACGTTCCACTTGCCAAATTACAGTTTATTCTTATGACATTCACAGGCAAAATGTTTACTGCGCGTGTAGATTCGTACGTTCTTCCCGTATCATAAACCTTTGATTCGAATCCGAGCATCGTACCTATGGTGCCAGGTTTCGTAAAGTCGACATTTTCACTGCATGTTAGAATGCTTTTTTGAGTGTTTGGATTTCCACGCAGTTGAAAGTCTACATCCTGTGGTAACATATCCCTGATGTAATTTGCAATGTCGTCAATTTCGTAAGAGCCAACAGGTAACCGTATTTCATGAGCGGTCCCATCACTTTTCAGGAAGCAGATCTTGCAATTTTCTTCGTCGATATTAGGTATGGCATTATACGTTTGAAAATCTACGAGTCCGATACACCATTCTCCGTCTAAATCCAGAGGCGGGAAATGAACCGCCCGCAGCTCAGATGCGTGACCTGTCAGGGTAAGTGATATCGACATGACTAATAAATTAACATCACTGCACAACCTTTAAGTAGCAATTTTTATTTGTCAGCTAATTTTTGTTTGTTAAAAAGCGAAGACACAAGTGTCCGCAGTTTGTTTGATTAGGCTTCTGTTCCGTTTCGTAATTGTAAAACAACGTAGTGGACCGGCCCAGGTACTGTCGCAGTTCGGGCGGAGGGCGTAAATTTCCAAAACTGTCGTAGTAAGTTGCTTTTTTTCCAGACTTTATGTACGCCACCCAGTGCGTGCCGCGACCCGCCGACGTGTCTAAATTAATTATGGCACACTCACGTGTCTTTGGCTTGCTGGGCAAAGTGTCTCGCATAAACACGCCGCGGAAATTTGGTATTTTCAGTTTGCGTGCGTACTTTATTAAATCTACGTTGGTGAGCGGTCGTTTCGGTAGGGAACTTAGGATTTTCTCTTTACACGTTTCTTTCTCATGCCTCGTCCTGTCTTGTGAGGATGCAAGTACAGTCCTGCGCCGTTTTTTTTACCGATGGCAATGGCTTCCATGCTGGCATTGTGTCGCTGTGCTTCTTTTAACTGCTTGCGCTCATTCTTCGAAGTGTTGACTGCCCGCACTATACCGCTCGTTGCACCGATAAGGCCTCCGAGAGCACCCAATGCAGGCAAAAGCAAAGGAAGAAATCCTCCTATAATCTTCTTGTCGAGAGTCTGTAGTTTTTGCTTGGCTTTTTGCACGCCTGCACCGATCTTGCGCTTCTTGGTCTTGCGTGAGTTAGTCTTTGACTTGATGTAGCTGGTTCGACGAGCACCCATTCCTAATTTCGTCTTTGCCTTCATGATCTTAGATACGCCCCACGCTGCGATTTTCTCTCCTAGTCCCGCGTTCGACGATTTACTTATATCTTCGGCTTTCTGTGCCAATATCTCGTCGGCCCGGTACCTGGATTCCAGATCCTTGCTTAATGAATATGCGATATCGTGCTGCTTGCACTTTTCGTCGAGAGAATTAATGCCCACGTCACCGCGAGCTAACCTTTTCGCTAGTTTAGTGCCGGGGCCGCAAAATCTGTAGCCGGGAATGTGTAGCTCGAATGGTAGATTGTTTATCAGCGAGTTCACGAGTCCTGCGCCGATGTGTTTATTGTTCTTACCTCTTCGAGGCATTACATACAACTGACCTAAAATCAATAAATACGATTGTTCTTATAGGATGTTCGTCAGTAGCAATGCAGGTCGTCAAGCACGAAGTGTGTTTGCCCGTGCGCATTACGCAAGACGATGTATTTAGTGCGCGTGAATCACGACATGGCTTACTGTTGCCTTCTGCCGTACGTTGCATAATGGCGGGTCCGTCCAACTGCGGTAAAACGTGTGTTTTACTGAGTTTACTGGAGGAACCAAATGGTCTTCGGTTCGAGAACGTTTACTTGTATTCCAAGTCGTTGCAACAGCCAAAGTACCAGCGCCTAGCAACTGTTCTATGATCTGTGGATGGTCTGGAGTATTTTCCGTTTAGCGATAATACCAATGTTGTACCTCCAAGCGAAGCAAAAGTCAATTCCGTGTTTGTTTTCGACGATGTAATGTGCGAGAAACAAGGCATAATACAAGAGTACTTTTCCATGGGCAGACACGCCAAGGTAGACTGCGTTTACCTGTGTCAGACGTACAGTCGTATTCCAAAACATCTCCTACGAGACAACGCAAATGTCATAGTTTTGTTTCGCATGGACGAACTTAATTTACGCCACGCTTATGATGATCACGTAAACACCGACATGACATTCCAGGAATTCAAAGACATGTGCTCCTTGTGTTGGAAAGAAGAACACGGATTCCTAGTTATAGTCAAAGACTGGCCTCTATATAAGGGCAGGTACAGACGAGGTTTCGATCAGTTTATCACCAAACATGAGTCATAGCATTTCGAAATTCGGTCGTAGCAGTCGAGACTTACGTACTGCTCTCAAGTCTCATGACGACGTTATCCGCAAATACATTTCGCTACTGGCTCAAAAAATAGACGGGGTGAAAAAGGAATTACTTGAGTACCTCGTAGCCATAGACCAGCGCGTGGAAGCTTCGGATTCTCGCATTCGCGACATGATCGAAGTTTCGAATGCACAAAGACGGGACGATCTGAGGACTTTTCAAAGTAGTCTGAAAGCATCACTATCTCAATCGTCAACAAATTCAGATTTGGCCAAACACAAGAAAGAAGTTTCTGCGAACGAATAAAAAAGTATAAAAGGAGGTCTTGCAATAAGTTTTCAGCCAGTACAATGTCGGACCTGGCCAGTGACCTTCATCGAGCTATACAGTCTGTTCGCGAAAAATATTTACTTGCTAGACGAACCAGACTTGCACGTGAGATGGAAAATGAGGAGATATTTAAACCAATCACTAGTCGCCTCGACGAACTTAAAAACAAGGAAGAACCAGCCTTCATTGTGAAGACAGAAGTTGAAGATGAAATGCCGACTGTAAAGAAGAGAAAGTATGAACCAGATCGAGAAGAAGAGGACTTAACAAGTACAGAGTCCATGCACAAGAAAAAAATACTGAAAAAGGGACATCAAGTTAATGCAATGGTCCGACCATACCTGATATCGTTTACGAGCCGGAATAATGACACGACCTACGGAGTGTACAGAAAACATAATAAATGGTTCCTCGGTGCTAAAGAAATAGACTTTCTACCAGGAAATATCGTGCGCGTAGCAGAGTTCAAAACGCGCGGGACTCCGGGTCTGTACGAATTGCTGTTTCGCAGGGAGCCTAAAGGATATTCTCACAACGACTTACAAGAGTACAAAAAACTGCTAGAGCTAACCAATGCACATTTTCGCGATAACGATCCAGATAGTGGTGTATATAAAGACGTAGATCATGAAAAAATGGACATTCTCGCTAATCTCTTCAGTGAACTAACAATACATGGCGAAGGTTTAAAAAAGCTAGAAAGTGGTCAGACATTTGACTATGTATATTGGGACGACCCTAATGAATTAGTTGATCGCCTTAGAATTCTACATGCATCGCTTAGTGTAGGAAACTATTCGCACATCAACGAAATAGTCTCCATACTTGAAGAACTGAAGGAAGCCGGCTACATACAATGAGTCGAACCGGAATCGCTCGCGAACTTCATGCTCCTGCTAGACGGAAATACCTTCGTCGCAAAGTCATAGTTCGTGGAATTGATGATTTATTCCAGGCGGACCTTGTTGAGATGATACCGTATTCCCGATTGAATAAAGGTTTCAAGTACATGTTGACAGTCATCGATGTTTATAGCAAGTTCGCTTGGGCTAGACCTGTCAAATCAAAGACTGCAACTGACGTAGCCAAAGCCATGAACAATATTTTGCGTGATGGACGTGTACCGTCGCACCTGCAAACGGACCTCGGGAAAGAATTCTACAATGCGACCTTCAAGGCTTTGATGAAGAAGTATGGCATCAAACACTACTCTACATTAGTAACGTCAAAGCCTCCGTTGTCGAAAGGTTTAACAGAACTTTGCGTTCCAAGATGTGGCGGCAGTTCACGGCTAACGGAAATTACAAGTGGCTTGACATCTTGCCGAAACTAATAAGCGAGTATAATTCCACTGTGCATTGTACCACGAAAATGAAGCCAAAGGACGTAATGAATAATCGCCTGCTTCAAACAGTTTTTCCCAACACGAAGAAGAAAGATCCACGAAAGCGTAAAGCTAACGTCGGCGACATTGTGCGAATCTCCAAGCAGAAAGGTATCTTCGAGAAAGGTTTCACTGCGAACTGGAGTCCCGAACTTTTCCGTGTGACACATGTTCGTGAATCAGAGCCTAGGACCTACTACCTCGAACATTTGGACCACAAACCTATCCGTGGCGGCTTCTATGCCGAAGAGATTCAGCCTACGTTGTATCCCGATACGTACTTGGTGGAGAAGATTATAAAACGAAGAAATGGACTGTCCTACGTCAAGTGGTGGGGCTTTCCACCTCGCTTCAATTCGTGGGTGGCAGATGAAGACATCGAGAAATCCACAAGACTTTAGTAATTTGTCTGTGTATTTTTTTTTGTACTTGTAGTAGATTAGAATGTATGTAATAAAAGTTTTTAAAAGTACTTGCGGTGTTTTTTATTTTCTCAATCCTGTCACTTTTTTAGTATTTTTTTTAAAATTAAAGTTGTTTTGTATCGGCCAGGGATCAAACCAAGGACCTTAGTCGATCTAATCAATCAGTATATAGATTACAAATTTATTTAATGGATTTTGAACTTTATAAATGATTACTGCACTCTAGCGGGTAAGAATCAAACTAACTAGGCGTCAGCGCACTCTCGCCGCCGATACAATGATGATGGTTTCCAACATCGAAGACAAGATGGCGGACATGACGTCATGCTCACTGTCGATATATATGCTTTGAAAAAAGTGGTGGGGGTCAGTCTGTCAGCAGCCACCACAGGGGGAAGGATCGGTCGCCATTTTTAATTTTTTGACCTCGTCGGGTTCGAACCGAGGACTCCGAACTCCGTGTCTAAAAAGTACGTTTTTTAAAAAAAATATATTAAAATTTTATTAATTTAATTTTTTTTATAAATTTAAAAAAAATTTCATTAAAATCGGATAATAAATAAAGATTTTAAAGATGGCGGCCGTAACGGAAATTGCAACGGTGACGTCATCATCCAATATGGCTGCCATGGCATCCTAGTTTTCAAGGTCATGACCTCGGCGGCTTAGAGCGGCTAGCTCTTAGGAGTTTTAAGCCGCTTTTAGGAATTTGGGTTTTTTCTAGGGCAAAACGACTTTTGAGGATTTTCGAAATCCTGATTTTTGAATTGTGGAATTTTTTGAGATTTTTTGGCGGAATTTTTTTTCACAGAAATGTAAATTTTGGTGAATTTTGAGGAATTTTGGGCAAATTTTGCCCAATTTTGGCGGATTTTGGCGATTTTTGAGGATCAAATTCAAGGTCAAGGTCAAAGGTCAAGGTCACAACCATCCAAGATGGCCGCCGTGACGTCACAATGCAATATGGCGGTCGGCTCCACAGGCTCCACCGCCTGACGCCTGTGCCAGCTCCGTCATTCCTATACTACTAACCTTGTAATTTAGAGTTGCAAAAGTATGCAAACGTAAGCAAAAGTTTGCTAAAGAATGTGAAAGTAAGTAAAGGATTACAAAGGTATCTTCAAGTATACACGAAATAATGCGCTGCTGTGGCCATCTGTAACTGGCTGTAAAGATGTTTCAATTCAAAACTTTTTTTTTCAAACCTCGCGCCATCGAGCAATAATCTTCACATACATTACACACGTTAAGGGCTCCGCCTACCCGGGCACACACACGGTGCGCAGAACTTCAGGAAAAACAACGCGATTTCAAAACTACTCAAGATATCAGAGTGGGGTCTGCTAACGAAAAGCATTTAAGAGTTCGCTGAGGGCCGAAAAGTACTTTTGATTTTGGATGAAGTTTTTTAAATTGTATTTTTAGAGGTGTTAAAATGGCTAGAACACCTGTTTTCAGAGTAATGTTTAGGCGTAAAAAAACCGGTACAGATTCTTGAAAGCAATTAAGGGACTTGCATCCCACCTTTATCTTCATTTCTCGGCCATATAGTATTACGGTCACCGCTCAAATTTCACAGTTATCCTGTGACGACGAGAAGACTGCGCGCCAGTCCAGAGGAGACACTGCGCTAGAAGCACCAGCGAGCGTCGCGCTTATCATCCCGCCTCACTAACACACATACACCCCTGATGAGGCGGGCCCCTTAACTCTATCTGTTACCTTTCTCACTTCCGTTACCCTGTGATTCTGATATCGCTCTACCGGCTGTATATAAAAAAAGTTTCGTTTCAAAAATCACCCTTTTATATTCATAAAGATTCTTTGAACATTGTATTAAAAGTATAAAAAGTCCTTAGAATCAGTTCGTATAGGGTATTTTGGAGACCTGCTGTAGTGCTCTCGTTCGAAAGAGCGCGAACTGAGTCCCGCCCCCGCGGGGGCGACAGTGGAATTATTCGCGGGGTGTCGCCCCCTGCGTCAGTCACCCGCGGAGGTAACGAGCAGGTCCATAAAGGATCTCTCTCTCTCTCTCTCTCTCTCTCTCTCTCTCTCTCTCTCTCTCTGTCTTGCCCTGGACCCAGCCTCTGCGCCCGAGGACCCGTGCAAGTAATAACTTCCGGTGTTTAGACGAGCTACGACCCTAATCCCAAGGGGGAACCTCCTTCGTCTTCTCAGTCACCCGGTGCATTCACCTGGGCTGTCTCTCGGCAACAGCGGTTCGCCGAGGCTCGCTCCGAACTAAATGACAATTCCTCTCTCTCTCTCTCTCTCTCTGCGAAAAATCAGTTCTTTGAATGATCATTGCAATGGCGAAGATTGATTGAATTTTTTTTTGACCTGATAACGTCTTATAAATCAATGAACGCCGGCTGCACGCACGAAAAATTGTCACGTTCCGCCTAAGCCGAGCGTGCGAGAACCGGCTAACCACCGTTCGAGAAAATCTTCTATAATATCAAACAGGTTAAGGTGGGCTTTTTAACTAATTGTTCGTGATTATTTTTAAACAAATTATTTAAATTAAATTTGCAAAAACTGTAAACATTTGAAAATTATAAAAAGTATGCAATTTTTCATGTATGTTTTCTTATGACGCTATCACGTAAAATTATCGTCCGTAAACCGACTTAACAGGCAACCCCTCCTTTTTTTTTATTCACGCCATTTCGGGTTTACACTTTATGTAATACAGAAAACTCAAGAACGGATAAAAAGAAATGACTACCCAATCACACATTAAACAAGCCAAACTCAGCCCATGTAAATGGTTAAATGCGTTGGCAGCACAGCGAATTCCTTGGAAGGAATTGGTCAGGAAAGTTTATCACAGGACAGACGAACAGTTAGCTGACAACGACGAGACAGATTCAACGAGAACAGTAGATATAGACAAAAACATGACCTTCGACAACGCAGCGACGAACAGACGAACATAACGATGGTTAATTAGAAATTCTGGAAAACAACGACGACGACAGCACAGACGAACGTAGTAAACTTTCTAAAGCAAAAAAGGTTCACGAGACTAAACCGATGTTCTGGATAACACATCGACAATACCATTGACTGAAACAGTAGGCTTCTGAAGACGAAACAGCTGCGACGTTCCAGGAACATGCATCTGTTTCTATCATCAGGCAAAACAAAAACTTTATGTATCTCTTTGTCCGTTCACAAGGGTTTTTATATTACATAAAAGTATAAACTAGTAAAGAAGTATCCCCAAAAATGTTTTGAATTAAACAACTCTACTGATTAAATAATCTGATCATAAGCAAGGAGTTGCCATGCATGCAACACTACATGGATACAATAATACTGTTTGCAAAACAATTGCCACGCATACATTTCTACATGGATAGTACTATAATGTTTGCGTAACATGATCCCAGGCAAGGAGTTGTCATGCCAACGTCACTACATTGAAAGTATTATACTCATTGAATAACATGATTCCAATCAAGGAGTTGCCATAAATCCATCATTATATGTTTGGTATTCTACTGATTGAATAAAATGATCCCAAGCAAAGAGTTTCCATGAATGAAATTCCTATATGTTCAGTATTCTTAAATAACATGATCCCAGGCAAGAAGTTGCCATGCAATCGTCACTACATTGACAATATTCTACTGATTGAATAACGGAGAGTGCGTCGTTTGCCCTACAGGCGTTTGCCCTAAACGCATTTTCGAAGCATATTCTCGCATTCCTCATTCCAAACAGGCGTTTGCCCTAAAAGCGTTTGCCCTAAAAGCGTTTGTCCTAAAGTCGTTTGCCCTACAGGCGTTTGCCCTACAGGCGTTTGCCCTACAGGCGTTTTCCCTAAAGGCGTTTGCACAAAATGTTTGATAATAAAATTCGGACCAAGCTCCGGCATTTGCCCTAAAGGCGTTTGCCCTAAAAGAAGTTTTTCGACAGTCGTTTGCCCTACAGGCGTTTGCCCTAAAGGCGTTTGCCCTAAAAGTTTGCGAATTTTCAATAATCCGAAAATGAATGCTTGCCGGCGTTTGCCCTACAGTCGTTTGCCCTAAAGGCATTTGCCCTAAAGTCGTTTGCCCTACAGGCGTTTGCCCTACGAACCTTTTCGAAGATAGATGTTCTTACGTGTGTCGCCCCTGTTGACAAATGTTGGAACCATTCTCCAAATGAGTACAAAGTACAAAATTCACAAATTAGATGGCAGCACATACGGTTTGCTTTCCCAACGTTGAAGTCTAAGAATGCAGCTGGTAATTGAACCTTACAACATATGGTGCACCAATCTGAGTGACTGGATTGTATTTTTTAAATCATTTTTTAACAGAGAGGTTGATGATGTAATATTTTCCAAGGTGGAGGGGGGTTAACTAGCGAACGAATTAACTTAATTTAATATTGCTGCTATATATAAAAACAAGCGTTAACAAAAGGAGCTTACAAAATTTTATTATCCTTGCCTGCTGGAATTTTCACTTAAAGTCGTCCTAAAAACGATGACCCTAAAATAATTTAAGCAGAAGATTATACATATGCATTTATAAAACATTTTCAGTGTTTTAAAGTTACTGTTAAAATAGCCTCCGAGATCTTCATGCCTATTTTCAATTTTTATATAACATGTGCCCAACTGAATCTGTCGATGTATTAATATGTTTGTAGAATGCGGTGAAAATACTTCCATCGAGAGTTTACATATTTTGTTAATTCGCCCAGACCATCTATAGCTTAACCCCTAATAAGTTTTATGGGAACAAGTGAACTATGATAAAAGACTGATTTTATGTGTGACAGCCAATGAAATGTACAACTTTTCAAAATGCATTTAATCATATCATCCATATTGCCACAATATTTGAATGAATGTCATAGGTATGAGTGTAAACTAGGAACGATTTTGATATGTCATGGAATGTACAATTATGAATTACGTAAAAGTATAATACACAAAGAAAGAACATTAAATATAACTCTGTTTCAGATGCTAATTAATCAGCAAAATAAAAGTGCAATTTTAGTTAATATATTTTCAAAACAATTTAGTTTCAAAATTGCTATGATCTTGTTTTTAAACACTGAATCAACTTCTCTATATTTTTTGCAAGTGAAGCTTAGAAAATAAATATTTAAAAAAATAATTCACCGAATTGCATAATTTTCAAAATAAACCTTTGCAATTTTATTTAGTTAATTACATATTTGTCACATGCCCACAAACAGTCTTACGACTTTAACAGGGGGCACGATATATATATATATATATATATATATAATAACCCTCGTATATATATATACATACATATATATATATACATATATATATATATATATATATATATATATATATAAATATACGAGGGTTATTTTTTTTCAACCTTCGATCGGCTGTAATAAAAAAAAAACGGGAATGAATTGGGAAATTATTTTAATGTCAAAAGAAACGTTCATCTTTACTCTATTTTTCCACATAATCACCGTGCAGATTGAGGCATTTGTCGTACCGATGCACCAGCTTTCCAATACCCTCTGCATAAAAGGATGCCTCCTGCCTATTCAGCCACGTTTTAACAGTGCTCTGCAGTTCATCATTGGTGTTGAAGCGTCGTCCTTCAAGCCCCTTTTTCAACGTGGGGAAAAGGTGATAGTCACTCGGTGCCAAATCTGGACTGTAAGGAGGGTGATCACACACTTCCCATCGAAACTTGCAAGGAGTTGTTTTGTTACGGCGGCACTATGCGGTCGGGCGTTGTCATGAAGCAAGACAACACCAGACGTCAGCATTCCTCTCCGCGTGTTGCGTATCGACTGTCTTAGCCGTCGTAGTGTCGCGCAGTATGCAGCAGCATTGATTGTTGTCCCTGGCTCCATGAAATCAACCAGTAGCACACCTTGGTGATCCCAGAACACTGTAGCCATCTGTTTCTTGGTGCTGAATGTCCGTTTGAACTTTTTCGGCTTGTTTGGAGAATATAGGTGCATCCACTGTTGTGATTGAAGTTTTGTTTCTTCGTTATCGAAATGAATCCATGTTTCATCACCTGTCACAATTTGAGTCAAAAAGTGTTCACCATCGTCTGCGTAACGCAGCAAAAACGACAAGGCTGATGCCATTCGCCGCTCCTTGTTGATGTCAGTCAACATCTTGGGTAGCCATCGGGCACAGATTTTCCTGTATCCGAGATTGTCTGTAACAATGGCGTATAGGGCTGACCTTGAAATGAGCGGAAATTGTTCAGACAGCTCTGAAATCGTGAATCGACGTCTCTCACGAACAACTGCATCAACTCTCTGAACTGTTTCATCTGTTGCTACCGACTTCCTTCCTTGGCCACCTTCATCATGAACATCAATACGGCCTTCGTGGAATTTCCGACATCACTCTCGCACAACGCCATCGCTCATAAAGTTTTCACCGTACACAACACTCATTCGGCGATGGATTTCTGCTGCAGTATGCCCTTCTGCCTGTAAGAAACGGATGACTCCACGCAGTTCGCATTTCACCGTACAGTTTATCGTTGCAGCCATGTTGACATTCCCATAACCAAGCTTCAACTGAGGTGTGAGTTGGTCGCTCCACATGGTTGGTGGAAGGGGGTAAACACTACGAGACGTGTCGATTCGTGTACGAGCGATTAGGGTATCGATTAATGGGCATGCCACGGAGAAATGAAACTGTAATCACACTGCAGGGCACTGTTAAAACGTGGCTGAATAGGCAGGAGGCATCATTTTATGCAGAGGGTATTGGAAAGCTGGTGCATCGGTATGACAAATGCCTCAATCTGCACGGTGATTATGTGGAAAAATAAAGAGTAAAGATGTACGTTTCTTTTGACATTAAAATAATTTCCCAATTTATTCCCGTTTTTTTATTACAGCCGATCGGAGGTTGAAAAAAAAATAACTCTCGTATATATATATATACACCTATATATATACCTATATATGTATATATTCAGTATTTGGTTAAATGTACGCAATAGGTTTATCCAACCCGACTTGCTTGCCTTGGTCGGCAAATATGTTGGCTGTTTTCTCTGTTAGAACTCTGGGTAACGTGTGTATGGAGTAATGAATTATTTCTTCACTTCTGCTAATGAAATTTATATAACCACTTTTATACCCATGGGTATAATAGAATATAAAGCACAAATTGGGCGCCGTGTGGGGCGGGCTTACAGGACAGCAAACCATAACAAAAACTGTTAGCATAACAATCATGTATCAAAAATAGTATCAGTTGTGCACGCGCAGTTCATCTCCACAAATTAAGTTTTTACGTGACTATATTTTTTTTTACTCCTGAGATCGTTTTTAGGTAGATTTCGCAGAGCGACTTACAGAAAATTTCACAATTTTTTCTCCGATCTAGGTCCTATGAATTTCAGAATTTATAATTCAGGTAAATATGAATGTCTAATGTATTGTTAGATTGGATTTATATCCCTATACATATTGTTGAGCCAACAATTAATTTGCAATTTTTTGTTACATTGGATATTCTAGAAATATTCATAAGATTTAAATAGTTAATTGAAACTTCTGGAATTTTTTAGAAAGTTTATTTTTATATTAGTAAACCACACGGCGAAATCTACCTTTCCGACTGGCTGCCATCGGGGATTTTTCATTTATAATTATGGGATATATGATTTCACACTATTATGCACACAGACGCTCCATATCTAAAACAATATTGTTCAAACGAAAGGTTTTTAATTTTTTAATAAGACATTATTTTTTGTGACAGATATCTCAAAGAAAACAAAACCAGTAATTCGGCAGAATTCTATACGAGCCTCGCCAAATTTAATGGACGCAAAATAATAAATTACCTACACACAGACACAGCGAGGCTCTTTTCAGCGTAAATGTTACATGGCAGGACAAGATTCAAGAAAGGTTTAGCTTATGAGAAGAGTCCTTTCAAAAAAATGTCAGGTAGGAGCCCTGGTTCAATAAACAAGAAAGTCATTCGTAAAAAGATTCGACACGGCACAACTCGGCGTAAACTGGCTTACCAAGAAGATAGTCGGTTGAAACTAAAACGGCGTGAACTCCAATCGACTAAACCAAATGTTGACTATGGATCCTCATCAGGGCAAGTTACTGATGTACAAGGGTGTGATCTTCCTGAAAATGAACTATTAAGTAAGTGTGAACATTACATCGCGTCACTACAAGTCACTTTGGAAGAAGGAAGGAATATTGTGGAACAAACAAATATGCATACAATCCCGCAAGGAAAGTCGTTATGTGTGCGGTAGGCTAAAGTCACATTATTATTATTGAGAAATAACATTACGTATATTCATTATTTTATTTTGGGAATATAAGTGGAATCCACTATGGAAATATGGGAAATATTATGGATATATTTTAATATATATTATATTACGGATATAGCCTATTTTAAGAATCATGCCAACCAATTACTATTATCGGCCAACTGTTATAACTGAACGTCAAAATGATCTAACACAAACATTACAAACTAAATGCAAATTATGGAAAACCCAGAACAAAACGAACTGGAATACTTCTTCATTGTGTACTTCAGCTGTATTTTGTGTATACATTCCAGAATAAAATAGTATGAACAATATGTAGGAGTTTTTAAGGCTAGTATTCGCATTATTTACCTATATGCTCGTAATATTTTAAGTAATCATAGCGTAATGCGCGTCTGACAGCTGAAATTGAAATAAGCAAATCCCCGGAGAAAAAAAAGTTGAACCTTTTTCCAGCGATATTTTTGTTAAATCGCCAATACTGTTTTTTTATTATACGATTTTTTTTTTGGTCGAAGCCCTTACATCACCTAATGTTCCGAAATATTTTACAGAAAAAAATATTTGATAACATTGAACTTAGCGCAGGGAACCATCTGCTGGTAAATATAGGAAGTTCATACCACATGAATTCCCACCAAACCTCGATATAGGCTTACATAAGTGCCATCTAGCGACGGTTTTGTAAACTTTGCATTTAGAGGGAAAACTTTTATTTAGGTACTGCCACCTGCGGAGGAAATATAAACTACAAGAACACTGTTTGAATCGATACATAATTGAAAAAACCTACATTACCCAAAATAACCTAAACTTCGTTTACCCTAAAGTCATTTGCCCTACAGGCGTTTGCCCTAAAGGCATTTGCCCTACAGGCGTTTGCCCTACAGGCATTTGCCCTAAAGGCGTTTGCACAAAATGTTTGATAATCCCATTCGGACCAAGCTCCGGCATTTGCCCTAAAAACGTTTGCCCTAAAAGAAGTTTTTCGACAGTCGATTGCCCTACAGGCATTTGCCCCACAGGCGTCTGGCCTAAAAGTTGGCGTGGTTTCGTTAATCCAAAACATAAGTGCTTGCCGGCGTTTGCCCTACAGTCGTTTGCACTAAACGGCATTTACCCTAATGTCGTTTGCCCTACAGGCATTTGCCCTACGTTTAGGGCAAACGCCTGTAGGGCAAACGATGTGTACCCGAATAACGTGATTCCAATCAAGGAGTTGCCATATAGCCATCATTATATTTTTGGTATTCTACTGATTGAATAAAATGATCCCAAGCAAAGAGTTGCCATGAATGAATTCCTATATGTTCAGTATTCTTAAATAACATGATCCCAGGCAAGAAGTTGCCATGCCATCGTCACTACATTGATAATATTCCACTGATTGAATAACATGATCCCAGGCAAGGAGTTTTCATGAATGCTTTACCACATGGCAAGGTTAGGTTTGACTGAATAACATGATCCCAGTCGAGGAGTTGCCAAACATGCTTTACTACGTGGATAGGTTTACTCTTGATTGAATATTATGATCCTTGGCAAGGAGTTGCCATGCATGTTTTTCAACATAGATAGTATTTTACTGACTAAATAACATGATCACAAGCAATGAGTTTCCATGAATCACCACTATGTGTTTAGTATTCTAGTGATTGTGTAACATGATCACAGGCAAGAAGTTGCCATGCATGACTTGCTACATGGATAATGTTTTACTGTTTGCATTCTTGTAAAGCGTCGTCAGATGTGATGTAGCAATTTTTCAGCAATAGTTTGGATGCTTTAATATTGCGTTGGTGAGGTATAGAGTAACTTAAGTACGTCACAGCTTGCCATATTCTGACTATTTTGACGTGATAACGTCTAATAAATCGATGAACGCCGGCTGCACGCACGAAAAAGTGTACCGTTATGCACATTGTTCCGTTACGCTGTGTCCCGTTACGCTCATTGTACGCTTGCGCCGCATCTATCTCTCTTCCACTCGATTGGAACAACCATCGATTTGACTTTTTCGAGGTACATTAAACTTGAAACACTCCCATTCGTTTCCTACTTTTCCTATCATCGTCTTATCCTTAACAGAATAACGCAGATTGGAAGAAGTTAAATAGCCAACATGTATAAAAGTTATAGTTAAAATAATCTCTTCGTTAAAGTAATAAACACATTTGAATTAATGAGTGCAAATAAAAGTAAATTTATCAATTAAATTGTAGATTTCATTTCACTCCTTCTTTGTATCCATACAAAATAGTGATAATTCAATAAAAATTATTCAATTTTATTCATTAAAGTATGCAATCATTTCATCAATGTTTTGTTATGACATTATCACGTTAAACTATCTTCCGTAAACCGACTTTACAGACAACCAATTGTTTTGTTTTTATTATTTTATGGCGTCGTTCAGGGCCGTCGAGAGAATATGAGAGAGAGCCCGTGGGCAAGTAATTTTGTCGTTACCCTCCTTATTAATTAATACACAACTCTTCAAACTCCTCACTATTACAAAAAATAAAAAAATACTGCAAAACTTAATGAGATTGTAGTAATGTATAAATAGGACAACACTAAATGATTTTAACGGTATTTTAAGAAACGTTTTTAAATTTTTCTCTCAATAAATCATAAATGTCATCCCTTTATACATTTTAAAAAATATGACAAATTTTTTCTTTTTAAAAATTTACATAATAATAAACAACTTAAAATTTAACATTCTTAATACAGAACAACTTAAAACTTTTAAAAAATCATGTAACATTATTGTTTTCGGGCTTTCATATCAGCGAACGTTTAAATAATAGAATCAAAATTTAATGTCTGCTCAAGTCTTGAATTAATGCATAATGTTCCTGGCATTACATTCATTATAATACATATTCTCCTTCTGTATTTCCAATGGTATTAGTAGCACATTGGTAGAGCCCGCAATTGTTAACTTCAAGGGGCGTGATTCTAATCTCGTCACTGGATTTTTTTTTTTTTACTCTTTTAGTAACATATTATTATCCAATAATAATGTTGAATCAGATCAATAAGGTTAGGGTTAATTGATAAGAAGTATTTACAGACAGATTTCAGTCGTTTAAGCTAAAATAATACACAAACACACACTTAATGTTATAATATGTAATTTAAAATGTTTGAGTAATACAATAGAAGTATAACTTCTATCTGTTCCAAAGTGTTGTATTATTACTGTTCAGTGAATTTTAACAAGATGGGCAGTGTTTTAATAAAATTCCTTGTCGAAAATCAGTTCCAATGCCAGTTTAAAATTTCTGGTTGTTTCTTGCTGCTAATTGCTATTTGCGTTTGATGACTTGAAGCAACGTTTACGATTCAGGCAGCGAATTCTAGCGGCGGGTGCAGAAAGGATGTTTGTGATTCACATCCAGAATTTTTGGTTTTTTTAAAAGCTCTTGTTTCATTTGTCAGCTTATTTTAATACGCTCAGAATTATTTTAAGGAATTCTACGTTTAACTTCGTGTCCGATTTTCATATTATAAGTTTATTTGAAACATGAACAACATGAGAACTCATGATTTTGCTCGTCACCGAGGTTAGATGCCTGCACCTCACCGGCGAGTACTGAAAGACTAACTCACATTAAAAAATAAAGCTCAAAATATAAATAACAGTAAAATAATAAAATATAATATGGTATTTACTACACAAACCTCCCTAAAACCTTTGTGCGAAACCATGTGATATGAAGCCCATTTGTTGTAATTGTTATTTAAAATTTTTTTTACCATCTACCTTCTCTGTTCGTTCAGAGCCACAGAAACTGATTAGCAATTCACACCTCTTTATTATTTTTTTTTTGTTCGCTCCGACACCTCCTCTGAATAACGAGTGGGAAAGACCCATTGAAAAAAAATATTCTCGCGAACAATCGACGAGAACAAATTATTTTCGGTCGGTCCCTCCGAGCGCCTCTAGACCCGTGGAATAATGCGTATTCATAATGAGACTTTCTACCTCCCCCCCTTACACATCCACGGCTTGTTAAGATGGGGCGTGGGTAGCGGAGATGCGAGTGAAGGTAAACACCATTATGTTTAAGAATCAACAGGGAAATGAGCAAGGACAAAAAAAATATCCACCTCGCACGCGTAAAAAAGGAATTTGTGCACTTGAAACTACTTCAATTTATTTACGTCCTGGACGAAGTACGTATCGAAGAGTACACAATGGAAGTTCCAAATTTTAGAAGAATAAATTAGACGCAGGAAATTATTACAGACCTTATTTGTGGATATCTTTCGGGTTTTTTTGAGTCGCATTACGAAACTCCACGCTTGAAAATTATTAATTACTAGCCGTGTGCCCGATGGACGAAAATTGGATCCTCATGTTTGATTTACTGACAACGCTGTTACAACTAACTTTTGTTTATAAACATAAGCCTAAACACCGTTTTCCGTATTTCTTACTTCAAAAATGACAAACTTTCATCCCATATTTAACACGACCTTAGGGGATTGATTTTCAAAAAATCCTTTGTTAGTGCTCGCCTACGTTAAGCCTTTAAGGAACACCTATACAAAATTTAAAATTTCAAGGTACACTGGTTTAATCTACGCGTTGTCTGTCAGTGTTAGAATTTTATTTAGTAGATTTTTATGTTTGTCAGAAAAAAATTGTTTCCACGCGTTAGGTCTTCCTTGTTTACGGTTTAGTTTACTAAAAGTGTTTATGTGCTAATAACTCTTGGCCACAAACGTATGATAACACGAGTAGTTCAGGTAAACTTTGAAGTAGTGACTGAACACGGTATTCGCACACCAATAGGTACCAAGTTCAACCCTCGGTCACGATTTTATCATAGCTTCCTGTGATCATTCCAGGAAAATACTGGAATAGTTCCTTACTGTAGGTCATCGTTTATTCCTTCACCAGTAGCCTTGAAATGTTTCGTTCTGCGACCGTATCTTAAGGGAGCAGTTTCCTATTTAATTATTTTACTTTTAATATTTCTAGTTTTCGCATAATTCCGTTAATCATTATAAAATGTTTGTTCCTACTGAACGTGTCCTTAATTAATGTTTTTTTTATGAACTCAGTGGAAAATTTTAATGTACGTTTTAGCACGTACTAAAAGCATGATATCATGTAGTCTACAGTTTTGGACTATCAGTTCGTATGTATTCTTCGTCTTGAAACTATTCTTATTTTTAGTATATCATTCAACAAATAAAATTAAGTTTTTCCAAAACCATAGAAAACGGAGTGTTCAGGGTATTAGGAAAACTTAATTTGTTTTGAATTACAAATGAAATACTGAAAAAAGAAGTGTTTAACGACACGTGGGAACAGTTAATCCAAAACTGTGTAGGCCTATCACATGATTTCATGATTTCAGTACGTGCTAGGACTGACATAAAATTTTCTCCGTAAGTTTATAAAAACCATTAATTAAGGACATATATAATCTGAAAATAAATAATTAAATATGGCTTGATTATGTCGGGACTTATCTCTTTTTGTTTGGAAATCAAGAAATGCATAATGATGTGCGCGGGCAGGTCGTAAGGTATGTTGTAGATAACTGGATAGAATTTTCTATTATGTCATGTGATGTAAATGGAGATAACTATGCCACATTATCTGATTATAAAAACGATTTGATAAAAACATCAACGTTCGGTAGTTAGGTGAGTTGGAAGCTGCTGGGCGAATCTTCCCATTTGTTTTTTAAGTCTATCGAAATGGTACATTTTATGTCAACACAAGCACTGAGGGTCGACCAATTAAGCGCTTAGCTGTACAAGTATTTCCACTGAGCATTTGGATGCATATGCTTCACAAGAAAATTCGGTTTCGTAGGTTTGGGCACAGGTAATCCATAAGTTATGTATGCTAAAAATATTTTAATTACGAACAGTTGAAATATCAGTAACTCCATTGGCTGAGAGTCAGTCCCTGTATTCATCTTCGTCATACCATATCTTAGAACCGATTGCTCCGACAACCCAGAAGTGAAACAAAATATTACCTGAAAAATGCATCAAAAAATCATCTAAAAATAACCCTACTGTATATTAGGAAGCAGTATAAAACTATCAAGCATCAAATCCTGAAGTACACTAACAAGCTGTAGCCAAGTATCAACACACAAATCCAGACCTCAACAGAACAAGAAACTTGGAAGACAGCATATGCAACCAATCATGATGACAGCAAACCATCTCTCACAGTAGATTCAATTTCTGAACTATGTCACGACTGTGTGGCAAATATATTTACCGGCGAGAGAGTCACAAGCAAATACTCCATTTGTTGTGCCAATGGAAAAGTTTTAATGCCGGATTCGCGAATTGTCAGATCTGTGCCCAAGGAATTAGACAGTCATCACAGGCCAAAAACTTCCGCGAGTATATTCGCAACTCAACAGCGCTTTGGCTTTTGCAACCATTGATGCCAAGATGGACCACAGTTTTGCCGTAAGAAGAGGACCAATACCATACAAAGTGTCGGGAGACATGTGGTTCATGACCTCTCACTTGATGTCAACCGACAGACCTGTGTATGCCTATTTCTACTACATCGACTCTCAACTAGCACTCGGGGAGAGTGACCAATGCTTGGCGACTGTCATGAGCAAGTTGGACACTGTGTTGCGGCAATCCTATTTGTACGCACAGACTTACGAGATGGTTAAGGATGTTGTTAGTCAAGTTGGAGAGCCTGAGATAGTCAAGCTCATGTTTTTCAAAGACCCGGAGATGGACAAGAGGAGATACTATGGGCCGAGTGCAAATGAGGTTTCAATCATCTTTGTTGAAGAAAGCGAAAACCCTCCTCAAAATATTGACTCTAAAGTGTTGATGCATTCTTTTTTTCCTTCTAAATTTTGCGGGGGCGTTAAAAATAAAAAATTTCCGTTTTTCAAGTAAATGTCCGACATTCTTGAAACTCGGCAGTGATGTTCTTACATTAGATAAGCCTCAATTATTGAGAACGAGATTTTCCGAAAATCAGCTCCCAAGGGTAGTTTAGCCCGAAAAACGCCTTGTAGTTAAGCTAAATATAACTAAATATAACTAAATAAATAATAAATAACTAATATAATAACTAACTGCCTTAGGAACAGGAATTTTGGGTGTCACTTATGAAGAAGGCTTCACATAACCACTGAATGTAAATACGTATGTGTATGCATATAAATAACTAACTTTAGGCTTGCCGTCTTCAGATTTTTTTACATGTACCATTGCTGGTATGGTAGGTAAACCTCAAGAGTGGACAAGCAGATGATCGCATAAACGTACAGAAAACAAACCAAAACAAGCCGATGCCAAAAGTTAAATGCAGAGACTCCGCAGAGAATTCCTTGGAAGTAATTAGTAAGCTAAAACATCACGCACAGACGAACACGGTTGGTTGAAAACGACTAGGCATGTGGAACAAGAACAGTAAATACAGACAAAAACAATACCTTGGACAACACATCGACAGTACAGCGACGACCAAGTCAACCCAGCAATGGAACTAAAAACTAATTAGCTATTCTGGACAAAATAACGACGGCAGCATATTCTAACAGTAGGATTCCTAAGGAAAAAAAAACAAAAATGTTTTAAATAAATCTTCCCCATTGCAGTTACCCTCTGCAGTTTTTATAATTATAACTTGGGGGGAGGGGGGAAGTGAGAGTTTTATGCATTTCTTTTTTGTGAAATGTTTTTGAAACAAAGGAAAATGCAAATGTCGAAATTTAAAACTTTTTTCCATTGAATAAACGATGTTCTCCCGTCTAAATTATGGTATATTCATCATTATGAAGTAATGGTTGTTATTGTTTATGCTTTAGTAAGTTACTATTATATTGCAAGTTGCTAAAACACCTCTAAAACAATATTAAAATCCCCATTAAAATTATTCTTATATTGCATATAAATAAGCAGTGATACAGTAGACAGTTGTTAGTCGTACAAATATAGGTTGCTTATCCTACTTTCTACGTAATATTGTAAATGCGTAAGTGTGTTTCTTGGTTTATCCTTTCACGCAGCAACAGGGCTAAGGCTTGATATGTTTTATTTCCATAGAAATAGTTTATGGGCTGGAGAAAATGCACGGTCCCTGTGGGATAGATCTGGAGTGTAATTATGTAATTACCTTAAGCTTTATTTTTTGTAACCTTGGTAATGGGCTTTTTTTGCATTGTTAATACCTTCTGCGTCTCCATGGAAACGGCCATTGCATCGGTTGCTTGCAGTTCGGTTTAGATTTGTCGATTAGTTAATATTTTTCTACTAAATTTAGACTTTTTTTATGTTTGTTAAATATTTAAAGGCCTAGCGTCTCGCCGCTAAGAGAGCCACTGCGAAGCCGTGGCAGTATTTCCCTTAGTAAAAATATTTATATACCCGGCTGGATATAAAACTTTATCTGGGTAAAATTCTCGTCACGGCTTTTCCGTAAATAAAATATGGAAAAAATATATTTTTTTCGAACACTTAAGACGTTCTTCTATCTACCATAAAAAAAATTGGTTGTCTGTAAAGTCGGTTTGCGGACGATAGTTTAACGTGGCAACGTCTTAACAAAACATTGATGAAATGATTGCATACTTTTATGAATAAAATTGAATCAATTTGTTGAATTATCACTATTTTGTATGGATACAAAGAAGGAGTAAAATTAAATCTACAATTTAATTGATAAATTTACTTTTATTTGCATTCATTAATTCAAATATGTTTATTACTTTAACGAAGAGATTATTTTAACTATTTTTTATACATGTTTGCTATTTAACTTCTTCCATTCTGTGTTATTCTGTTAAGGGTAGGACGATGATAGGAAAAGTAGGAAACGAATGGGAGTGTTTCAAGTTTAATGTGCCTCGAAAAAGTCAAATCGATGGTGGTTCCAATCGAGTGGAAGAGAGATAGATGCGGCGCAAGCGTTCAATGAGCGTAACGGGACACAACGTAACGGGACAATGTGCGTAACGGGACACTTTTTCGTCCGTGCAGCCGGCGTTCATCGATTTATTAGACGTCACGTCAAAAACAGCATTTCTAAATTTCCACTGGTGTCTGAGAAATCACCGTTTATAGGTTACTTTACAATACCTGTGCATTGACACTCCCGCGGCAATTTTTTGCTTTACCATGAGGGTCCGCGTGTTTATGTTTTGGAGAACTTGTTAAATATTGATTTCGGTCGATTAGGTTGGATTAGCTATATTAAAAAATACTTTAAAATTTGTGTACGGTTAGTTAGGTTAGTATCTATAGCTACACAAAAAATATTGTCAAATATTTAGGAATTACCAATTATAAGTTGTAGCTTTACTTTCCTAACCAACTGTTCATACTTTTTCAAAGTATTTTTTATGTTGCCATACTAACCTAATCAACCGTTCACAGTATTTTAAAGTATTTTTAATGGAGCTAACCTTATCTAAACGACCATTCTCACGATGTAACAAATTTCTAATAGTTGTACCGGACATGCACAAACGCGGCCTCGGGGTGGACTGTTGTGAATATTAGTTTTGCCGATGCTGTCATGCTCCTTGTATAAGAACTTTAAAAAAATGGCGATTGCTGCATCAATGCATATGTATTTTAATGTAAGCTATAAATGGTGATTTTTCAGGAACCAGTTGGAATATAAAGACTTTTTCAAGTAAATACAGGAATGTCTCTAGTTTTCGAAAAAAAAAAAATCTGTTTTTTATTATTAATTTCCGGAAATGCCCCGACGTAAGAATATTAATTCATCTGTTCGTCCGAAGCCTGGTAGCGTAGCTAGTATACATATAAAAATGAAGGTTACGCATGTAATTTGTCGCTTTAGTTCTAAGTTATAAATTTACGAATTCTCTGTCTATAGTCTGTATCATGTAACTTGTCTTAAATTTCGACGGTTCTCAAAAGTATTACTAGTGGTGTCCATTTACCAACTGTTGCTTGCAAATCAGTGTTTGTGTTTGTTGGCGAACACCTACAACCACGTGAAGTTGTTTACAAAACACTGTTGACCGGATAACAGTGACAGAAGGATACCATAACCATTGGTTCCACTTTTGAGGAATGTAAAATTGGAGAAAAATTTCATGAATCATTCTGTATCTTCCGTGAATGGGTAAGATGTGTTTCCAGCAAATTTGTAGTTGTTTTAAAAGATGCACATTATAAATTCTATGAATACATTAGTGAAATATAGATTGAAGATGTATTTTGGACATACGCCATTGCTGGTTATACTTACTGTATGTCAAAAGAAACCTCAATAATGGGCAAAAAAAACCCGGTACAATAGTCATAAAATACTTTGGGACAGTGCTACTCCACTATACAGGAAAAACACCCAATAAGAAGGAAAATAAAATAATAAGCATTTAAAGTCAGCAATACCAATGTTATCAGTTAACACAGTATTGGATTAAATATATGTATGCCTTTAATTAAAACTGGAACTAATTTACCACAATAAACAATATCAAACTGACTACCCTCGTAGCAAGACATCAGCTAATAACGTGGGCTCTTACATGCATGGCGAATGCTCGCCTGTGATTGGAGGAGAAGGGGTCGACAGCAATCCTTCTGTGTTCGTCTGTGCTGTCGTCGTTGTGGTGTCCAGAATATATATTTTATCTCATCATGGGTTCGTGTATGCATCTCTGGTTTACCTTTGTGTTGTCCACATTTTCTGTTCATTTTCATCGTTGGGATAGTTTGGTTTTCGCGGTTTTGTCGAAGGTATTTAGTTACTGTTCTTGTTGCAACTGTATCATCGTTGTTAGCCCACTGTGTTTGTCGGTGTTGTCATATTTTTCTGAATAATTAGGTACTTCCTCGGAATTTTCTGCGCTATGTTTTTAACTTTTGGAAGTCGGCTGACTTTGGCGTGTTTTCTGTGTGCGTATGTCCAAAAAATATCACTAATGTATTCACATTTTAATTGGTTACTTTTAGTACTGCGAGATTATAGCTTTCTGGCTGTTTGGTTCAGTTTAGCACGTTTCAGTGCGAACTGTTTGTCAAAGAAATGAATGTATTTTGTTTAAAAAAAAAAGCGTCATCGTAGTAAAAAAAATGAAAGTAATCCTCGTGCACTAACTGCTTTTGAACTACTCCCTTGCGGCGTCTATCAAGGAAACGCTGTATAGGTTCCTGGGTGCCGTCGTACGGAATCTAACTAAACTGATTTAACGCGTGTTGTATATGCTCGGTCTGTTCCTTTGTGCGGGCAGAAAATCGAGCAGAGGGGAAAAAGAAATTTTCTTTTGAAGTTTCGCTTTGCTGGAATTAAGCGAACAACCGATACGTAAGGGTGCATCGGATGGCAGAAAGAGTAGAGGCATCTTTTCTCTCTCACTACACTGTAAAACAACATATGTACTTTTTACAAGGAGAGTCTTTGAAAACTTGGTTGCCAAAGATTTTTATTATAATGTTTTAAGTAAAACGTTTTTGAACTTTTTTGGGTTTTGAGTCCGTGGTAGCCCTGCTTTTCATCAATGGCTTTTTGCAGCCATCTTAAAGTATTATTTAAATTGTTTATCAGTTGTCAGTTGTTTATCGTCCTTGAAGATGGCTGCAACAAGCCATTGACGAAACGTCTGGTACACCATTATTCCCACGTACGTTTCCTCAACCCCGCCAAGATTACAATACCTTCTTCAGACAAACCTTTACCCCCACAGGAATGCGTTGTAAAATTTGCTCTTATTTAATGTGGTTTTTGTACATACGCCATTGATGGTTACATTATACCACACAAACTGACAGAAAACACACAGAAAAAACAAACATAATTAATCGATTTAAAAAAATTAAAAACACAGACAACACAGAAAATTCCGTGGAAGGAATTATTTGGAAAATATCGCAGCACAGACACACAGTGGGCTTACAAGAACGAGGCAGTTGTTACAATAACAGGAAATAAAGACAAAAACCACCTTGGATGTCACATTGACAAACAGACGAATACAGCGACGATTCTTAACAGAAAATGTGGACAACACAACGAAGATACAGCGACGCACATGCGAACCCAACGATTATTTTAAACAAATATTTTGACAACACAACGAAGACAACACAGCAAACAAAGTAGGTCTCTTCAGACACTACAGTTGCGGTGTTTCGGGAACTGAGATCTGTTCCCCACCTGTTTGTGCCCGAGGACGGGAACAGATCTCATTCTCGAAACTTCCTAACTGTGGGGTCTTAAGAAACCTGCTTTGTTCGTCTGTTTTGTCTTCGTTGTGTTGTCAGAATATTTGTTTCATTTCTTCATTGGTTTCGGATGTGCGTCGTTGTGCACATAATCAGTTTTGAATCTTCGCTGTGTTCGTCTGTTTGTCGATGTGAAGTCCAAGGTAGTTTATTTTTCTTTATTTCCTGTTCTTGTTACAACTGCCTCGTCGTTGTTATCCCACTGTTTTTGTCTGTGGTGCGATATTTGCTGACTAATCCCTTCCACGGAATTTTCTGTGCTGTCTATGTTTTTAGTTTTTTGACATCGGCAGACTTTCGCTTTTTTTTTTTTCTTGTGATGGCTTAGCTTAGTCGTTTTTGTCAATTTTTTGTGGTTCCTTATGACATGCAGTGAAACCAGCCATTGCGTTTGCCCAAAAAAATCATTTTAAATCAATATTCCCCACTGTGAAAACCATTAAAATAACGTAACTATTTACACTTTTATATTTTGTGGATTTACAGGAAAATATATTCGCAATTAGTTTCCAAAGACATTCGTTGGAAAAATTACAATTATTTTCACACCGTATAGGCTAAGTTACCGTGTTACAGAAGCCCCCCTCCTCCTTTTTTTTCACCACTTCCCCTTCCCTAAGTTGTCTCAAAATTTTACATATCTCAAAAGTGTTAGCAACGGTCTTCGTATCCTCCTGAAACTGTTTTTTTCGGTCAGCAGCGCTCGTAAACAACTTCATGTGGTTGTCGGTGGTCTTAAGCAAACATCGCGTGTTGCTTTGAAAGTGACCGTGGGGAAATGGCTGCAACTTGTCAAATAAGACAAGGTACATGACACAGGCTACCATGCTATTTTACCTTACCAACTACCGCTGGCGGAGAATTGTTTTTTTTTTTTTTTTTCGGTGACTTGTTTTTCGTGTAGGGAAAATGTTAAGCTTTTTCTGAGGGGAACTAAGAGGTAGTGAATAAAAAAAATTAAGAGTTTTAGCCCCCCCCCCCCCCCCCCCCCCCAACACCTTTCCCGCTATTAAGTGGCCCGCGTAACTACGAAGGAATCGATACGACCTCGTGGGCCGGGCCGGTCGCTTCGCAAGCTTCGAACGAAAAAAACGAAAGGAAAACGGAACTGGCGCGCGCGATGGGGGTTGTTTTTATTCCGGGCAACAATCAGCGGCTCCCAAGGGCGGCGAACTCGAATGGATTAAAGACGTCCCATTATCTGAGGCGCCGTTGCAAGTCTGATGAGCCTTCCCCCCCGTCGAAGCCGCCCCGAACTAACGAATGTGCGCTCTGTGACCCCTTTTTCCGGGCCTAATGCGATAATGCGAACGAAACTCGTGTAATTCTACCCTTTTATTTCCTCTCACTCACTCCGTCTCCTTTTAGCCGTGGGATTGTGGCTCGTGCGCTGTCTTAAAAAAAAATGGTGTTCTTCCCTGAAGTTCCCGTGAATACTTCATCGCGTGGATCGGGTTTTGCCGCCGCCGAAGACGTCCCGATGTCCTTTCCGTGGCCGGAACTCGAGAACCCCTGACGTTGTAAAGTCCAGTTCCGGTTCCCCCACCCCCTCCCCCCGTCCTCACTTCTCCCGTCATCGCACATCGGCAATAACGTTGAAAGCGTTCGACCCGCCGCGCAAACGACTTCTCCCGAGTTCAAAACCACGATTAATAATTGGTTTTGATGGACGCTGTCGTGTAATTGGCTTTCCGTTTTTTTTTTGTTTCCTTCCTTCCCCCCTTTTTTTTCCTTCGCCGCTTTTTGAAATATTTCTGAAGCCATTAAATAAATGAGTCCTTTTTTTCTGCCTTTTTTTTTTGTGGAGCGTGACTCGTAGAAAATGCGTGGAAGCACACGGAAAAAAAAAAAAAAAGTTCCATCGAAAGTCTTCGATTCGTGAATTATTGTCGTTTCCGTGTCGCGGCAAGTGGTTGTACTCGCGGCTATTATTTGAGACGATGTCGGGCTTTTGTCAGATGCTTCTGGTTTGGATATTCTGGTCATAATTAATGACCTCAAGGTGTTCAGTGATACTTTTTTTTTTCCTTTGTAACGGGCTACACTTGTTTTTTTTTTAAATTTACAATTCCAAACAAAGTTTCCAGTTTGGTGTACTTCGTCTTTCATGGTATGAAACTCCCATGTTCAGGCACGCGCTGGTTAAGCCGTACGAAGGTCTTACTATTCGGTATGTCTTTAGTGGAAGCGCCCTTGGTAAATGCGCGCTGCTCCTGCTGCAACGTTTTTGAAGTGAAACGTCTTTGGGCGCGATGAAAGAAAAATTTCAAGCCCAAATTTTATCGTGAAACATTGCTATGAAACGTTTTTGACACGAAAAGGACAGAGAATAGGTACTTGGCCAAAGAGATATAAAGAGTGCACTATGCTATATACATTGCTGGGCTCGTTTTCGTTCTCCTCTTTGTGCGATGAGTCGTCCCCCGCCAAAAAAAAAAAAAAAAAAAAAAGAACCGAGAGAGAGAGAGAGAGAGAGAGAGAGAGAGAGATGAACAAAATAATACAACAGAGAGAGAGTGTGTGCACTTGTATCAGAAAATATATATAGGTATTCTATACAGTCAGCTATGAATGCATTGAATTTTATATTTGCTACCAGCGCGCTCGCATTCCTCCTTGTTCAACCAGCAGCGTAGAGGGCACTGTTGAGACAGTCCCTGCATTTCCCGCAAAGATAGCGCTTCCTGTTATGAAATTCACATTTCCTTGGGAGATTTGGCGTGTTCTAAATGTCAGAATTGTTTGAAGAAACAGTAACACGCACAGTTTTTTTTCTGTGTGGTGTATTTCAGCAGTAAGTAATATCTATTAAAATTAATCATTATTTATTGATGAATATTTATTGAAATCCTTAACAGTTATTATGAAGTGAGTAATAATTTTAATTCATGTTTAGTAATTTATTTTTATTTTAATGAAATATCTAATAAATACAAAAATGGTTAGGATTCGGAAGTACTTGGGAAAAAAAGAAAGCAAAAAAACGCGCTGTTATTTTTAGAAAATTGTGTTTCTCTCTATCTATCTCTCTCTCTCTCTCTCTCTCTCTCTCGCTCTCTCTCTCTCTCTCTCTCTCTCTCTCTCTCTCTCTCTCTCTCTCTCTCTGCCTCTGTCGTTCTACCCCAAACGATATACTTACTTATTTAAATTGCCAAAGAAGTTTCACTTGATCACTTGTACTGAGTTACACGCGCTCTTTATTTTTTTCGCCTACCTATACAACCATTAACATATCGGCCATCTTTGCGATGTACGGTCTGCCGTGCTATTTCTGTTTGTCAAATTTGTCATCGTAGCATCGTACTCACACTACATCCAGCATTGCGCTGATCGCCCAAAGCCAAATGTTTAAACTACACCACCACCAACCATCCACTGTGATGTACACCGGACTCCTGGTCAGTGATGCCAACTCCTAGAGTGTTCCCCCTAGTACCAACTTCAAATCCTCCTAGATGTCGATTAGACAACCCCTATAGTTTTCATTGTACAACATGTTTGCAATCAAATAAAACTCGCGTGTAGACAACAAACTAACGGACACAACCTCAACGTGACAACGTGAAAACGTCGGGAATTCGTTGCTCTTGACCAGCAAGTAGTTTTTGATCGTAGTTCGAAATCCAGCCACCATCGTCATTTGTGTTGCTGTTCTTTTTTCACTTTTCTCAAGATATACACTTTAATTTCATGGCCTCAAAAATTTTTCTTAAATAATTTACGCGCTAAAAATTCCCCTAAAGAATCCCCATAAATAATTGTACCCCCTAAAAAAAACCATTTACATCTTGATTCCCCTTTAATTTGGGGGAAAAATCCCCCAAGTTGGCATCACTGCTGCTGGTTGGCCGGCTCGTCGTTGTCTCCCGCGGAGCGTTCGATTTCCACCGCGCTGCGATCGCGCGTCCTCTCAGCCAATGGAGTAGTCCACTGAAGCCCGCCAAATTCAAATTTTGCGCGCTAGCGTTCGCGCCTGTAACTTTGCAGGATTTCGTTTCCGGACACGTGTTCCTTACCACAAAATTTTTGTCTTGGCATTCCCTGCCACCCATTAAATTAATTCTACGCATTTCGCGAATATTCTGTGTGTTTATGAATTATGTATGTTATTTATAAACACTCATACATATATTCCTTCACTGTCTGGTGTAATGAGAAAAAATGGCAAACATATAAATGTATTTTAGCAGTACCTTAACTTTCGTAAGAAAAGTTTGTGTTTTAGGATATGATAGATTATCTTTTATTATCATCGCCTAAGATATCGAAGCTACTCACATAATTAATGGAAAAATAACCTTACATTATTTAAGGGAGATCTGACACCGCCATCTTTGTTTTTCAAATATGAAGCCAAAGCAGGTGGTACAGATTTAGTTTCATATTTTATCGCTGGATAAGGGCGTATTTACGCTGCACACGGTTAAACTTGCCAACCTTTTGAGCGGCTAAGTTTACACAAAATGGAAAAAAAATATTGCATTGCATACTTTTTTCTTGATTAGCTGTAAAAATTGCATTTTTAACGTTTTAGTGCAGTATGGTTAAGGAGAATAAAATGGAATATAAAACTGGAATTTTTTAGATTTAAAGTAAATTTTACTGGCTACTATGTAGTTTAATTTGTTTCAGGAAAAAAAAATTACTTAGCCTTTTAAAATCCTCAGTATTTTAATGTTAAAATTTGATTTCGTTAAAGCATGTGTACATATTTATAGGTTTACAAAGACTTTATAATAATGTCTGTTGACGGTATTATTACAGCTGTGATCATTTTTATCCCCATTTATTTACGTTATTTACACTTTTACACTTAGTTTTTCAAAACTTAAACAATCACAAAAGCTAGCTTGTTTGTGAGTGATTCTGGTCTTTTCATGGTACGTACGGTATCAAAACTTAAGTAACTACAATATAAAAAAATAATCTAAAAAATGACAAAACCTAAATGAAAAAATTCAATTCAATATTAAGTACTAAAAGCCAGTGAATTTTACGAGTCTAAAAATGCATTTGTTAACTAAAAAATTAAAGTTAAAAACTGTTGAACACAAGATTGCGGGAAACACATACATTCAGAAAAAAAAATCAAGCTATTTGAAAACTGTTCTAGTTATCAATGTGGTGTCTGTCTGCGAAAAGCATTTAAGAAAGCACTGAGGACGGACGAGTAATTATGTTTCCGTATTAATTTTTGACGTGACAAAGTCTAATAAATTGATGAACGCCGGCTGCACGCACGAAAAAGGATGACTAATTGTCCCGTTACGCACATTGGCCCGTTACGCTGTGTCCCGTTACGCTCATTGTACGCTTGCGCCGCATCTATCTCTCTTACACTCGATTGGAACAACAATCGATTTGACTTTTTCGAGGCACATTAAACTTGAAACACTCCCATTCGTTTCCTACTTTTCCTATCATCGTCCTATCCTTAACAGAATAACACAGATTGGAAGAAGTTAAATAGCAAACATGTATAAAAGTTATAGTTTAAATAATCTGTTCGTTAATGAGTGCAAATAAAAGTAAATTTATCACTTAAATTGTAGATTTCAATTCACTCCTTCTTTGTATCCTTACAAAATAGTGAATATTTAATAAAAATGATTCAATTTTATTCATAAAAGTATGTAATAATTTCATCAATGTTTTATTATGACGTTTAAGATTGAAACTGGCTAAAACGCGTGTTATCAGAATAATTTTTAGGCATGAAACTCATGATATAGATTTTTGAAATCACTCAAATTACTTGGATTGTGTTTGATGTTAAAATAATTACCGCTCAGATCTCATAGTTGTAATACTTCTCGACGAGAAGACTGCGCGCCAGTCCACAGCCTTGCGCTTAGAGGCGATACCATGCTAGAAGCACTAGCGAGCGTCGCACTTATCGTACCGCCTCACCGACACAAACATACCCCTGACTAGGCGGCCCCGACAAACGTTTTCCCAGTACTTGATTCGCGCAATGGTTTCGCCTTTATCGCAACTTGCGGGATATTCTTTGGAGGCGAGGCTTTCCCCTTTTCTTTCTTGGAATAACTCTTGGCCATTGTGAATATTGATTTGAAATAATTTTAATGGATGTACGCTATCGCTATTTACTCTGGTTGTCATATAATAACCTCAAGAATGGACGCACATTATCACATGGAAAACAAGCTGGTGTCTAATGTGACAACATGACTAGGCAACGCAAGGAGAATTCCGTGGAAGAAGTTAAGTTTCATCGCCGCACAGTGTGATATTTTTATAATCTGGCTGGCCAAAAGTAATTTTTCATACCTGCCTATTCAGACAAACTAGTTGCTTTTATTTACAGTACAGAAATTTACTTCCACGTTGTATTATTTGTTTTTCAAGAAGTCGTGCCGAACAATAGAAAAAAAAAGGTCGAAACGGCCGACTACCTGAGTTTCGCTGATCGGGTTTACCGAGCGACTCTGTCATTAGTCTGAGTTTGCTCGATGACTACGGCCGTGTCTCTACTGCTAGCTGTAAAAGTGTGTTGGATAATTGTTTTGTGAGTTTGGAGGTAAGTTTGTAAACATTTTCTTGTTTTCTACATTATTAAATTCAACCCTGAGCAACATTAGAATAGAAAGTGTTTAAATATGACCAAAGAAAATTTGTAAGTTAGCTTGTACTTGAGTTTTAGTATATTATATCGCATTATACAAGCATTGTAGTGTATTATTTGGAAAGAGTTACTTATCAGCTAAACAAAACACATCTGTTTGTTTTCGAATGATTGCGATGTTCATTTTTTTTTTTCCAGAATGACTTCGCATCATTCGCGTCGAAAATTTTTCGACTTTTGGTTTGCTAACGCAAAAGAAACCAGGACGGACGCTTTATTATGCCATTTATTGCAAGAGCTAGGTGACCCGTCTTTTTCGGAAGACATTTTAAAGACTTTGAAAGTTAGCAATCGAAGTGTTTTGTCAAAAAATTGAACAAAAGTGTTCACGCTGAAAAGTCTGCCGAAATTATTGGTGTCAATCGTGAGCTTATTAAGCACTTCCGTGTTTTTTTTGGAGTGTATTAATAGCGGATTTCCCATCAACCTCGATAAATTCCAAGAATACGCGAAGGCCACAAGAGAATTGTACATTAAGGAGTATTCATGGTATTCGATGCCCGTAGGCGTTCATAAAATTCTTTTCCATGGAAAATACATAATTTCTTCTTGTGTTCTTCCAATTGGTCAACTTTCGGAAGAAGCCCAAGAAGCTAGAAATAAGCACAATAGAAAATTTAGAGAATTATTTACAAGGAAGACGTCTAGGGTTGATACAAATGCATATTTGATTAATAGACTGCTAATCACATCAGACCCGTTCATTGCACGCTTATATGCTCCTCCGAAAACAAAGCATAGCAAATTAAGTCATGAAGTGTGCCAGCTTCTAAAAGCTCCAGAAATTTAATATAGTGACATACAATCTCCACAACCTGATATCGATTCCGAATAATGTGATAGCAGCGATTCCGATGAACATAACAGCGATTTTAACTGAGTCGCTAAACTTTGTATCGTGTTTAAATAAGGTTTTTTTTTTTTTAACTTTTTATTTTGTTCATAGAATCTCAAAAATGTAACATTTGGTAGGTATGTAAGTGTATTTCATAATAGAATAAATCATGTTTTATACAATGACAGTGCCTTTAAATACCATTTTAAACATATCTGCACATTTCACTCATATTGTTAAGCTTCAATGCTCTTGGCCAGCCAGATTATGAAAATATCACACTGTGCGTTGCGGTGTTATCCAATGTTGTTGTTTTACCTTATTTACTGTTCTTGATGTAACTGTGTCGTCTTTGTAAGCCCAAATGTGTTTGTCTGTGCCGTAATGTTTTACTAATTTGCTTCCACGGAATTATCTGTGCTGTCTAGGCATTGTAGAGGTAACACAGCTTGTGTATGGCTGGATTTACTCTCTGTACAGCACCACACGTTGCTGTTTCACTTGTCTTCTGTACTGTTATTCTCTCTGGAAACTATGTTACTAGTATTATTATAATTGGGCGCCTTTTTCTTCTTTTGTATTAATACAGACTCACTGATAGTGTCATATTGTGCTAGTATTAAGATACCCAGGAGATAACTTCCTAAAGATGGATTCAACTGACATAAGTTTGAAATAAACACAAATAAAACTGAGAAAAACTGAGAATATTGTATAATGTGTGAAGGTTGTGGAAGTGTATAATGTAAGTATGTAAAGCTGTACTAAAAAATATATTAATGTTTTGGGGCACAGGACACAAAACACATTTAATATAGCACTAACACTGAAATTACACATACATATACATTTACACTGTACTAATACTAAACATAAACAAGAACACATTCATAGATGCAATTGGCTTTGTATTGACGTAAGTTAGAATAAAAAAAATTATAGATGTTATTTAGTGTGATTAGGGCAGACCTGGTGATGTATAACTGGATCAAACTGACGGGATTTATGGTGAGATAGATTAAATAGGTCCGGAAACGATTAACTCAGCTTTAAATGTTTACTACTTTAGTTTTATGCAGTTGTATCACAAATGAACTCTTAAAATGTACCACGGCTAGATAATTCAGTGAGAGCAATGATAGCTTGACACGCAGACCACTGGTCTATTATTCCAGCTTAAATATGTCCTCGAAAAATGTTAATTAGCAAATGCTATAATGGAATTTATTATTATTATCTTGACATGTAGCACAGCTCGTAATTCAAACAAAATTTACAACGAAGTTACTGAATCGTTATGTGGCATTCTTAATATAAGAGTGGCTATAATGTCGATGGTTTGGGCTTCACTCTAATTATGGAAATAATTAAGTACAACGTAGATATTTCCTGCCACATTTAATCACGGCACGTCCCGGTATCGTGTAGAATCTGATGCACTATTACTTATCACCACATGTAATAAATATGTTAAATAATATAAAAATTTCTACACTTCGGCATCGGGCTAAGCCTTACGAAGGACGCCTCAGACATTTCTTCTTTCTATTCTCCAATTTCTCCCTGTTGTACCAAAGTCTTATTGTTAGCTTAAAAATCAGATTGCTGATTGGCTGCTGTAAAAACATAACATGGTCCAAGATCCCAGAGCGATTAGACATAACTTATTTTCACACAGATGAAACCTTAGGTTCTCAGTAGCGTCTCGTGTGCTCTGAATACCAGCGTGCTTGTGGAGCTCGCCCTGTGACACCTGGCCAGGTACCAGGCGAGAAAGTTAACTAACAGCAAAAGTTATTTAACTTAAATTTATATTCCTGATTTATATATATATTTTGTAGAATATTATTCTGAAGTCGTATCATAAGTGTCAGACACTTATTATGGACCAGAACTTTTGTCAGACGCTTTAAAGCTCCACAAAAAATACATGAAGTTAACTTATGTTTACATGTCTGATTTTTAAATATGTTATTAAAGTAACTATTACAAAGTTATATTTCATCAGTCAGACAAATTGTAGTGACCAAACATCCCCTAAACACAAAAAATATTCAGCCAGGAGTACGAGCGCGAGAGCACTATGCGCATGCGTCTCAGAGAAATTTTTTTTATATATTAAAAATACGTACTGCTTTCGATCGAAGATTTTCGCATCTCTATTTCAATAAGATAAACTTTAACATTAAGGTTATAATTAATAAATGTTAAAGTAAAATAGTTTATTGCATATATTTAGGATAATTAATATATTCGGAGCTTTTTTGTTTTATTAGGAATTATTTTTATGTTATTGTAAAAAAAGATACCAGTTGGGATAATTTTAAGAAAAAAATCAGTTTAGTAAAAAAATATTTAACTATGATTAATTAAAGCAATTATTTGTTTACTTTTTTAATCATCGTAATCATCGTCACAATCATTAGAATTTTCATCATTCACCCAATCATAATTCTTCCATTCGAGTCATCATCCTCATCGTCATCAGTTATGTTGTCGTTGCTGGAAGCTTCTTCTGCAAAAAACAGCTCAAAGAATAAAAAAAATTACAAATATAATAAATTTTAAACTTGAAGTCAAAGTATAGTATCTGATTTTTGAAGGGATTCACTAACGTCTCCTGGTAATTGGTCACCATTAAACCAATGAAAGTGATACTGGTTATCTTCTAACCTCCACCCATTGTGTTCAGGAGTAAGAATGGTTGGTGGTTTTTCATTTTCATGATTCCATATGCTAGAAATATAATTTGCTCGGAGAAATTGTTGAAATAACTCAGTTTTACATGGTGGTAAATTGCTAGCATCAAAATCTTTTAAAATTTCTGGATTGAATTCTTCATTAACATTATATACGCTGTAATTATTTAAAAACAGCTGAAGCCGGGCAGCATCAAAGTCGAGTATACCAGGAACACTATAAATTTCGCAGATACATTTTTGGACCTTTTTGAAAATATCTTCTTGTATGTGCTCATCGGTAAACTACTCTGGATCTCCAAACTGCATAAAAGCTCGCTGATATTCATGTTTCTTCATCAATATATTAAATAGTCTTGTTTACCTTTTTTTAAAAAGGCAGGATTGAAGTCACATCCAGTCAATGCATGAAATCCTGGCAAACTTCTACACAATGATGGTCCCAATGCTCGTAAACCTTTGTCAAATTAATATATTTTTAGTTATTTATGGTGCCTGCGTTTAACCATACATTTGAATCATCATTTTTCAAATTATGCATATGTCCTAACACAATTATCACAATATCAGTATCAGAACATCTTATCACAAAATTTTCTTGAACGACTATATTACAAACATGAAAAACAAGGTTCTTCAGAATTACATGACACCGGTTCAACTGATTCTAATTCAACACATGGCTCAACACATGGCTCAGGTATTACAATAGGTTCAAACATAGTACTAGCTGGACTTGAGTTTGATACTACATCTAAATCAGTAACTGTAGAATTATTTTGTTGACTTGAGGTAGATGCTGTACATGGATCATTATTACAGCACTAAAATTACTTGGTAGGCGTGATGTCGATGCAACTGACGTATTTTCAAAGATACTCGATGAATTTTTTTTTAGCATTTCTTGGTTCTTCTGAAATTGGGGAGTAAAACTTTTTTTTGGCAAAACAGTAAAATTTTTGTAACATTCTCGATGATAACCATTATCATACAAATCATCCGGTAAAACTACGTCTTTGAATTTTAGGTTATGAATATTATACGCTGTTTTAAAACGTTTTTGCACTTTTTAAATGTCTCTTCGGTAAATAACTTTAATTTATCATGATATTGTTTACAAAACGTTCATTTCAATTTTTTTTTTCCGTGATTTTCACTATTGCTTATAACTTTATATCATTCACAAATGACACAATGTAAACAACAAAAACATGTGCTCTCACAGACCCGAACCATACTGTATATTATAGGTTGCGCGAAAAGGGCACATACACACTAGATTGAGACAGATTGTGAGTTTAAGAAGGGGAACCGAGTTATTATGGTCGTCTCACTCGCTCTGAAACGCATGCATAGTGCTCTCGCGCTCGTACTCCTGGCTGAATATTTTTTGTGTTTAGGGGATGTTTGGTCACTACAATTTGTCTGACTGATGAAATATAACTTTGTAATAGTTACTTTAATAACATATTTAAAAATCAGACATGTAAAAATAAGTTAACTTCATGTATTTTTTGTGGAGCTTTAAAGCGTCTGACAAAAGTTCTGGTCCATAATAAGTGTCTGACACTTATGATACGACTTCAGAATAATATTCTACAATATATATAAATCAGGAATATAAATTTAAGTTAAATAACTTTTGCTGTTAGTTAACTTTCTCGCCTGGTACCAGCCCAGGTGTCACAGGGCGAGCTCCACAAGCACGCAGGTATTCAAAGCACACGAGACGCTACTGAGAACCTAAGGTTTCATCTGTGTGAAAATAAGTTATGTCTTATCGCTCTGGGATCTTACTCTAACAGGAGGCCTTCGTACACATGTACGCAGCAAGATACAGAAAAGTGAGAAAAATAAATAAACTGACAATAAATTACAGTCAAATACCAAAATAACATAAAACAATTTCAAATAAATCCAGTTCATGTTAGATTGCAAATTAAGTGCTGTAAATGATGTAATGTCTATTGTTTATGAAATTATAACTCAAGAGTTTCTATTGTTCGTGGCTGTAGCTTATAGACACTTATTCAACAATATAATATAATTCTGACATTACAATAATAAAATCTTAAAATGTAACAATTAATTAGACAATAATAAATAAACAAAATCTGAACGAAAACTGTTGTTATCGTACAGCATGTAACATTAGACACCAGCTTATATTGCCTCGCTTTCAGTAAGTATTAATCTATGTTGTTCATTCTTAAGGTTTTTTAATGCACAGCGTCTTAGCTCTCGGTGTACGGCTCCTGTGTTAGTTATTTAACCCTTTCTTATATTTAGATAGTAACAATATTGACAGTTATTTGAGTGGATTTTGGATTTCATTGTTAGCCTGAGGCCAAACAAACGATTGGTCGAGACAAAAACGTAAACACTTACACTGTATCGACATAACTTAGTTTTAAATTATAAAATGTATAGATAAGTCTTTGTTTATTTTTATCATTATTGTTTCAAACGAAGGCCAGACGTTCTTTAAGAGTTTAAAAGACGTTCTGGTTAAAAAAAAAAAAAAAAAAAGCTTAAACATTCATCGAAAATCGGAGAATTTAGTTAGCAAGACTTAATTTTACTCATTCCGTCAAGACGTACACAAGGGCACTACGATCATAATTTTGTAATGATTAAAGGGGGAAGTAATTGAAAAAATTGGTCAAAAATAGCTAAAAAAATAAATTGTTTTCAGGTGCAAAAGGACTGCCCTTGGAGAATCCGCGTACCGAATTTCACGTATCTGGGCCCTTTGGTCTCCTCGCTACGTGAAAGACAGACAGACAAACTCTTTTATTAATGTAGATTCCAAATTTCCAGTCTTTCAAACTGGTACTTTTTTTTTAATGCAATTGATGTAAACGCGTCTTGTGAAACGGGTTGATTTGAGTGTAAAGATAGGTTGGGGGAGGGGGGGGGGGGGGTGAAATTGGATAGGCGTGGAACGAGTACGAAAATGTTCGTCCGAAAAAGACGACCGCATAGGCGCGACCGACGGGCGTGTCAATCATCCCGCGAAGAAACCTCCCCCCCTCCCCTCTACACAAGTAGGTAATTATAGTATGTATGGGGACACCGGTGGGTGGTGGGGGAGCCGGGGAGCCACGGCGGCCATCTTGGTTTACGTCACTTCCGGCGACCATCTTGGATTACGTCATTTCCGGCGGCCATCTTGGATTACATCACTTCCTGCAGCCATCTTGGATTTGACCTTTACCTTTGAACCCGGAGGCCATTTTGTTTTTCTAGAACTTTCCTCCATTTTGTTTTCTTGATCATTCCGCCATTTTGAGTTTCGTCCGCCATCTTGAAAATCTTTATTTATTATCCGATTTTAATGAAAAAAATTTTAAATTTAAAAAAATTAAATAATCAAAATTTTAAAATAAAATTAAAAATATTATTTAATAAAATTTTAATTAAAAACCTACGCATCGAACACCCCACTCCTCTAAATTACAAATACATCATCTAGCACCCCCACCCCTCTGTTACAATGACATCGTCATCGAACACCCCACTCATTCCTGTTACAATTTTTCGTTACATCCACCATCTTGGAAAATCATAATTATTAACTTAGAAAATCAGGAAAAAAAATATACCATCGTTGTCTGCTGGAGGCAACCATCTTATTTAGTGGAGACTACCATCTTGATTTCATCTGGTGGGTGTCGTCATCGGTTGTAGGTTTCTAAAGTATGTTAGTGTATGTAAGGTCGAGTTAAAATTCTCTACCAACATTGTTATGAACCTTATAGACCAAAATCCACAGAATCCACAAGATCCACAAAATCCACAGTCACTTTGTTGTTGTAACCGACATTTTTTCTTAAAGTCTTATCACTTATAGGTTTTAACTAAAATATATGTTATCAATACTGTCGTTGTGGATGCGTTAGTTAAAGTAATGATAATTTAAAAAACATTTATTACTCCATCTTAGCTGACCAGAAATTTTTCATAGTCCTATCATACATGTAAACATACTAAATAAATTAATGTTTGTGTATTCGTGTTTAAAACTGCATGGAAGCAGATATTTAGGTGTTTGTGTATAATATCATTTCTTAGTGTTCGTGTTTGCGTTCCTGTGTTTAAAAGCTGCATGGAAGCAGATATTTTAGGCGTTTGTGTCTAATTACATGATCATTTTACGATATCAAATTAAGTATAAGTACCTTGAGGAATATAGGGCATTAATTAAAAAAAATAATAAGCGATATGTAGGTAAAATTATATTTACTGAATCAAAGAAATATATTGTACAAAACAAAACCCTCAAGGAGAGAAAAATATACTTGTCAAACGAAGCTATAAAAAAAACAGAAACTATATACAAAAACGAAAACTGTTTACAACAAAAAGACTGGAACTATACAACAGATAATTCATCTCCAACATAGCCGTGGGGAACCGTATGGATGCCATCCTCACATATTTGGCGCTTATCATCCTCCCATGTTATGGCCAGCTTATTTGTGCTCTCGCTATAGAGCACCTGCTGCCTCGAGCGTATGGCCCTAACTGCTACTCGTCGTGTGTGGTGATCGTGCAGGGCATCCAGGTAGTCCCTGAATGTTATGCGGTTTTTGACCACACACCGCTGGATACCCTTGGCCTTCTTCTCAACTTTGTCACCACACTTGTATGCATACAGTTTGGCCCGCAGACCGACAAACTCACTCATCACTTTCCCCCCACACTCATCCTTAAACTTTCCGACAACCTTTTTGTTGATGGGGGAGAAGCAAGGGTGGTCGGAAGGGTAGCAGCTGGTGTCGAACTTCTCCATGAGTGTAGGATCGGCTTTGAGGTCATGGTAGAAATCATCGGTTTGTATCTCGTATACGAAACTATCGGTGTCCATGTATGCCAGATGAATGTTTTCTGCATATCTGGGTTTCATTGTGCTGTAATGGAAGTCGTACATGAGTGTTTTTGAGAGATCAAGTACTGCGAGTCCGGCATAGATTGGCTTATCGAAAATTATGGTCTCATGGTTCAGGTGGACTAGAGTCAAGTTCGGTTCATACATTGTGCGGTCCTTGAAGGATGGACGACACACCAGTTTCTTGAACCGCTTCTCGGAACATACCAACTCCATTTTGAGCCTCCGCCTCTTGTTCTCCATCAGTTTCCCGAAAGTACTGTTTACAGCGAGCTTAAAGAACTCCTTCTCGAATTCGTTGGCTGCAGCCTTGCGCTTATTGGTGTTGAGCTTAATGTATGGCTCCAACCACGCCGACTGCTCAAACTGGAGGACTCTGTGTACCTTAGTAACTATCAACCCATGTGATACTGCTTGCTGGAGGTTTCTGTAGTGTACAATGTAATGTTCCTTAATTTCTAGTGTTGTCATGAGCTTTGATTGTTTGGAGCCGGGCGGACATTGATTGATGGGGAGAAACGGAAGGTCTTTGTGACTTTCGTGGAGTTCAGTAGGGTACTCCACGTCACATTCGATAATGTACCCGATAGGAGAATTTTCTGGAATAGTCATGACATCAATAGATGTGTCTGACCATTTGAAATGTCGAATCGGAAGCGACAGCGACATCGCCCACCCGTACAAATTATTTGCATCAATGTACTGTAGATATGTGGATGGCTTGGACACATCATGTGTCTCAGGAACGTATTTGTTGTTACCCACACAATGACGTTTGATGCTTTGCGCTACACCCCCACGAATACCTGCTTCCACAAACATATACATATCGTAATCTGTCAGAAGCTCGAGTTGTACTCCTGTGGTGCGAAGCATCGCATCGAAAGCGAACCCAGGACAGGAAATGTAGTGTGACGGGTCTAGACTGTACGTCTCCAAGCAAAGACTGCGAAAATTCTCGAATACGTCCGCCAAAATCAGGACATCTGTCTTTAGGTACAAGTCAGCGTACTCCCCCAAAGTAGCACACTGAAACTTGTCCCAGACATTTTGTGCGTGAGCGTAATCCGCCTCGGAAATACCAGAATCAGTCAGAATATTAAAGAACTCATCGATAGATGGAAGACTAGTATCGTCTAGTCGAGCAAAAGAATCAACGAAGTCGTAGGGGAAGACTCCCTTGCGAGTAACCAACTCCAACTCATCAGGAGCGAAAAACTCAGCAGTACTGACAAACTTGTCTGCAGGCAAGAACTCTGCGAGCGAAGCAAGACCCCGACTCATGAAACGGAACGTATCGACAAACTGAATGCTGAACTTATCATGCAACTTCTTGGAAAAAGTTATCAACTTCTCTTCCGAATTAGGAATGATGAAGATGTCTTTAGTGTCGTACCCCAACTTCCTGATAATGAAGTTCTGGTCGTACGCCAGGTTGTGGAAGAACACAATCATCTTTTTTGGTCTGCGCCTGAGAAGGTTGCAGTCATTACATGCAGGTCCAATAAATTCGCCGGTGAAGTGATTATGATCACGAACTTTCTTTACGACCCCTCCAAACTTTCCTCCACAGTAGCAACAACACCTTGCTTGCAGAAAAGCAGTGTTTTGTGCATGTGTGAGCGGAGTCATAGGAACAGACATAGAAAATATTTTCTGCACGTCATGTCCAATCTCCACAATGCGGGATATGAATTTATCTTCTGCGTCACAACCGCGATACACTTCAGGCTGTGAAGGAAGTGAAGAAGTGAGGTGTACTGGAATCACGGAGTTATCTGCTTTCACGTAAATGCAGTAGCTGTACGCTTTATGCTTTTGATACTGCAGTGTGTATGCTTCATCAGGATTCGGGTGACATGTATGGATTTTCTCCAGAATAGCTTCAAAGTCGCAATATACCACGATGGGCATTTTATCACTGTGATGGAAGTTTTTGAACTTCAAAACAGGAGGCAAACCATTTTCATCAACCTGGGGCATTTCCATCCTAACAGCAGCATGCTGTTTACAGAGCTCACTGTGTTTTTCCAAACACTGAAGACCAGTAAGCCCGCTAACCCTATCCTGATCATCATAATGCTTGAAGCATCTTTTGCAAACATGAATAGCCTCAGTGTGTGTAGTGATTTGGGACCGAACCAGAGCAGAAAAATTATTGATGTAGGCGAAATGGGACGAATTGTCATTGACCAAGAGCAGAAGATCGAAATGATGTTCTTTTTCTTCAGGAGCGACTCGTGCAGGAACAACATTCAGATTCTCGTCGATACTGTAAATGTTGATGGAGACTCCGGGGTTCTGTTTTTCAAACAGCGGTATTTGCTTGATTGGAGTAGGGGAGTCAATGTTGTTGAAGTTGAACTTCCCCTCCAAGTCATGGTAGCGCTGGTTGACACGTTCAGGATGCTCACCTTCCACGTACTTAACAAGAATTGACCACTTGAAGCACATGTGGTCTTCGAGGTTTTGCGGATTGATCACAGCGTATTTGTCTTTGATGGAAGTAGGTAATTCAATGTAGGAGCTGGCACGGAGTGGATCAAGCTTGTTTATTCGGAGTTGAAGTCGCTTAACGGCCGACAAAGTCCATCCGGACCCCTTACCCATGTAATCTTCCTCCTCCTTGCAGATCTTGGAGATGGACTCGGTAACTGCCTCCTCCACCTCATGAACTGCGTAGAGGGGAACATTCATGGTTTTGAAGGCCCTCTTGTCTTCACAGGCATCTACTGGTTTTTCGTAGTCGCACTCAAGAACGACATTAAACTTCAGCGGTCCATTCTCTTCAATCTCCTCCTCAAGTTGGCTTATTATTTTTGCCTTGATGGAGTCCAGGTACGTACAAATGTCCTTGGCAGAACTTGACGTATTTACAGCAACATAAGTCTTCAAGTTGCCCTTGAATCCCACTTCGGCGGTGATGAAGCCATGGGTATTGGCCAAACCCGCGCCGGTCACCACCTTTGTTCGGCTGGTCGATGGTTTAGGCAGTACTGCTGGCTTAACTGCTGCCATTCTCTGCTTCTTTGTTGGAGGCGGAGCAGGCCCCTTGCACACCTTAATGTGGTTGCGAAGAGTGTCAGCCCTGACGAACTCTTTAGCACAGTTCGTGCAGGAATGTGCTATGCAGTTAGGGTTAAGACCGCAAGCCGACTTCTCATGTAGTCTGGCGACATCAGCACGGGCGAAGGCCTTATAGCAGAAGCTACACCGGGTGCCTGATGTCGTGGCGACAGCACCAGTACATGTTGACAGGTGCTGCTGCATCTTGTCGCTGCGTGCGACCATCTTGCCACATAGGTGGCACTGCTGGTAGTCACGATGCTGGTTCTCGGCACACTGTCGCTCGTGCCGGTAGCGGTTCTTAGCTGCCGTGAAGGTAGCAGAGCAGAAACGGCATTTCTGCGCGGTAAATGCCATCTCGACAATCGGTAGACTGGTCTCAACGTACGGAACACGCGAAGGAAGCTCGACGTACGGAGAACTATAACATAAGAATAAAGAAAACAATGTAGCTAGATGTTACATGAAAACACACATATCCTCAAAACTCTAGCCTCAAGCTTTCTAACCTAAACTACTAGCAATGTTACTAAATAAAAAAGTTGCAAACATAACCTCAAAACTCTAGCCCTCAAGCTTTCTAACCTAACTTGATAGCAATGTAATAAATAAAAAAGTTACAAACATAACCTCAAAACTCTAGCCATCAAGCTTAATAACCTAACTTGATAGCAATGTTACTAAATAAAAAAAGTTGCAAACATAACCTCAAATTTCTTGCCCTCAAGCTTACTAACCTAAACTGTTAGCAATGTTACTAAATAAAAAAAAGTTACAAACATAACCTCAAAGCTACTCCTTCATTCATGTACAATCCTAAAAATGGTAGAATATTTAAAGTACTGATAAAAGTCAAAGCTGAAAAATATTCAATGTTATCTAAAAATGATTGATTACATAACCTCAAAACTACTCTAATGCACAACCCAAAAATGCTAGAATTTTAAAGTACTGTTAAAAGTTTAAGCTAAACAATTCCTGGTTACCCACACATAAGTGTACAGAGAAAAAACTAGTTAGCTGATAACCTACGAAAAAGCTGAGAAACATTCAATGTTAACGAAACATGTAGCATACCTCAGAAAAAGATGAAGTGGAGCTGTAGAACACAAAGTAGCGTTGGCGGTAGAAATCGTGGTAGCAGCTAAACTCACACACGAACTAGCTCACTCAAACTCCAAGAACACAATGAAGCTCCGACAGCTAATCCCGGCCTTTTATAGCCGCGGACCTGCTTGTTCTTGGAAAAACCATTAGGAACATAGTATTTTTACCGAACCTACCAATAGGAATATAGTATGTGGAGGGGAAGTACCATTGTCTTCGGAAAAACCCAGCATGACTCATGCGCAGGTCGTAGCAGGTCTGTGAGGGGTGGGAGGTAGAAATGTAGGTAATAACTTAACATAGGAAACCACTCTCGGGTAAAACCACTAATGACCTAGGTGATGAGAGATTAGGTCGCGAGGCACTTCATGCATCGTGACTCATCACTCAGAAATGTCGTCTCGCAGTGCCGAGGGGACCCGAACAATAGACTTGACCGTGCATGTCACAACAGATCCATTAGTCGCCCGACTTTGTGGCGCCATGAGGCGCTCAGGTAGCAGTCATGGTCTACGGCAACAGACTCGTTAAAGTGTCATTACGAAGCACTCAAGCTGAGTTCGAGGAAAATACAGCTAAATATTCATTATAGATATGTAAGGAAATAAATAAAAAATAAATCGGGTAAGTTTAATACATTTGTTAAAAGTAAGAACACATTACAAAACTACAACATTTAAAATTTAACCTACATTTATTATGACCAACATTCGTTTAAAATTTTTTAGCATTTCATTGCGAACAATCAGTTGAACATCCACAGAATGACACATTTTGCTGATGTTCCAGGAACAAACCCTTTTCACAACCATTTAAGGAGACTTTCCTTAAGCTCTCTTTTCATTGGTCAAATAAAACATCTCCCTCTCTTCCCCTCATACAATGATGCTGCTTCACCATCACGCTAAAATTCTGTAAGACCAAACAAAATATACTTCCCTTAAACCTTATGGTAGAAATTTCATCCTAGGATGCTGTTACTGCATCTAGAAATTAAAAATTATATTATCTCATACAGGTTTTATTTACATGTCAGACTTAACCATCCTACCACACACTGGCTCACACTTACACACACATGCGTGCGCATGCGTGCACTGAGATTAAATACATACTTGCCCACATAATGTACTTTTATTTACAAAGGCAACATATTAAAACACATAATATTTAAATTTTGTGTAGATTGGATGGTACCAGGAAACCATACTGCAAAACGAGCGGACAACACTTGAGTCTTTACTATGATTGGGCTGACGGATTGCCTCTGAACGCCCTTACCTTCAACGACTTAGAATTAATACTTTTATCCATCAAAAAACAAAACAGTTTTACTAAGCAAACATACACCCCACACCCCTCAAAAAATTGTTATTACACAGGGCATTATTTACATGGCAGGAGACCGCACATACGAAGTGCGCAGCTTCAGGTTAGAAATATTGATTAAAATAACTGCTAAAGATGTTAATTTGTTTATGAAAAAACTGCACATGAAATACAGACACTTGGTTATTTACACACACATACATACATACATACATACATACATACATACATACATACATACATACATACATACATACATACACCCTGCATCGCTTCAGATGGAAGTACGATATTTTGAAAACCACTCAAGACTTACATCTGTTTATGAAAAGGAGCTAAAAATTAAAAATTTTCAAAGTTAATTTTAGAGATGAAACATCATGTGCAAGTCCTTGCATGCGAGAACATTTTATTACGCAATTATCTTCATTTTTCCCAAACCATAGGTCTGATGTCTGGATACCACACAAATCTCATACTTAACATATGCACTACGAGATGACTGCGCGCCAGTCCAAGCCCCCTGCGCTTAGAGACGAAACTGCACTAGAAGCATTAGCAAGCATTGCAATTATCTCGCTTCAGTAATGCAGATTCACCTCTGACTAGGTGGACCTCCTGAAACACTAAACATAGGACAGTGAAACACATTAAAATAATGCATTTCAAAATAATTGAATAATATAAAACACTGCATATTTCTCTAGAATCACCACGCAACTGACAGCCCTTTCAATCACAATTCTGCGAATGCTATCACAGAATGCTATATTAAGAAAGAAAGGATCATTCATTCCTTCATTATGGAACACAGTAATACATCACATGAAGAGAAACAAAAAAGGAACACACTTCGTTCTTAGACTCGTGCCGCCTCCTTGACAGAGAGAAAAGTTTTTACACATAAAATAGTATATATTTCTTTTCCAGCGATGAAGCTGTACTAATATCACCTTGACAAGCTTAGATGATCTAGGGAGAGACAAAGTAAATTAATTAACAATAAAAAAGTCGACTAAAATCATTTACAAACAATATACTTAATATTTCTTCGATTACATATTTTTCTCAATTTAATAAATGTGTGAACACAAAAATTTCCTTAAATCACTATTTATCAATTTTAAACTCTCATGTACATCAGGAAAAAATATATAGTTTCAGGCATTATTAGTTGTAATGTAAAAAATTCAAAACAGTTTCTTTGTGGGATGTGGAATGCTCACTCACGATCGAAAAAAGGAGGTGCTTCGCTGTAACACAAGGGGAGGGGGAAACCATCTTTAAAGTTGTCGTTGCTCATATATTTGGATATATAGTAATCAAACAAGTAATAACATTTGGTGGTATAATCTCCGGCTGATTAAAGTTTATTTGCTAACATGAATTCACAAATTAAACGAATCTCTAAGTACATTTGCTTATCTTTTATAGAAAAAAAATGCACAGATTGATTTTTTATCATGAATAACCAGGAGCACACTAAAAAACCAACGAAATTCTCGCCAATAATAACCAACAGCACACGAACAATAGAAAAAAAACATTTTCTCAGTAATCACATACAGCATGCGGAGAAAATCACCAAAATATTGTCAAGAATATCCATTAATACATGTAGAATACCAATAAAGTCTTGACATAAAAAAGGCTGAAGTGCACGGACAAAAATCATCAAATTCTTGTCAGGTAAAAAAAGCAGAAGCACATGAAAAAAAAAAAACCCAACAAAATTCTAACACAGTAAAGTTGAAGCACACGTAGAAATCTATCGAAATTTCATGTGAAAAAATAGGAGCACTCAGAGAAAACCATCAGGGAGAAGATGTTTAAAAACATTATAAATTATGAATTGTTTAAGAAAAAGTTCAAATTGAATCCTGCCAGATCTCTTTGCTTAAGCAAAGAGTTCACAAGCTGACTTGTGCTAGAACTCTCATGTTGCTTAAGCAAAGAGTTCACAAGCTGACTTGTGCTAGAACTCTCATGTTGCTTAAGCAAAGAGTTCACAAGCTGACTTGTGCTAGAACTCTCATGTTGCTTAAGCAAAGAGATCTGGCAGGATTCAATTTGAACTTTTTCTTAAACAATTCATAATTTATAATGTTTTTAAACATCTTCTCCCTGATGGTTTTCTCTGAGTGCTCCTATTTTTTCACATGAAATTTCGATAGATTTCTACGTGTGCTTCAACTTTACTGTGTTAGAATTTTGTTGGGTTTTTTTTTTTCATGTGCTTCTGCTTTTTTTACCTGACAAGAATTTGATGATTTTTGTCCGTGCACTTCAGCCTTTTTTATGTCAAGACTTTATTGGTATTCTACATGTATTAATGGATATTCTTGACAATATTTTGGTGATTTTCTCCGCATGCTGTATGTGATTACTGAGAAAATGTTTTTTTTTCTATTGTTCGTGTGCTGTTGGTTATTATTGGCGAGAATTTCGTTGGTTTTTTTAGTGTGCTCCTGGTTATTCATGATAAAAAATCAATCTGTGCATTTTTTTTCTATAAAAGATAAGCAAATGTACTTAGAGATTCGTTTAATTTGTGAATTCATGTTAGCAAATAAACTTTAATCAGCCGGAGATTATACCACCAAATGTTATTACTTGCTTGATTACTATATATCCAAATATATGAGCAACGACAACTTTAAAGATGGTTTCCCCCTCCCCTTGTGTTACAGCGAAGCACCTCCTTTTTTCGATCGTGAGTGAGCATTCCACATCCCACAAAGAAACTGTTTTGAATTTTTTACATTACAACTAATAATGCCTGAAACTATATATTTTTTCCTGATGTACATGAGAGTTTAAAATTGATAAATAGTGATTTAAGGAAATTTTTGTGTTCACACATTTATTAAATTGAGAAAAATATGTAATCGAAGAAATATTAAGTATATTGTCACGTGGTACCTAGCCGGTGCCACCACCATTTCTGTCACGATCCACTTTCGGAGGGGGGAGAGAATCGTAGCTCTTTACATAGAAACAACTCGCTTGGCATCAACTAGTCTTAACTTCATAAAATACTTTACTGTACCTAGGATCATAGGTTCGTCATCCCGTACAGGATGTCTGGTGAGAGCTGAACTAAGGAGATTTTGCAAAATAACATAATACTTAATTAAAATTATTTTATTCTTAAAGTCAAATACTCAACATCATTTTAAAGAACATTTAAATAGCGGGATTACAATTTAAAACAATAATCTCTTTACTTCCTTAACGATTGAACGACCTTACAAGAGAGAGAATGAGAGAACTTCACTAAACACTTCCCTAGTCCTTCCGAATACCTCAAATCATAATTAATACTTAAAATTAAAACAAAGATAAGTCCATACTCACATTTTCCGAAAAGCCTTTCTTGATCGATTACTTTAAAAAAATAACGTAGGGGCCTCTCCTGCCCTTGAAATCCCGAACGAACATTACATTTTAAAAACTATGACGCGTGACCCCTGACGAGGGCCATAGCCTCCGCCCGAAAGCTTGACGACTACATTATGACCTAACTTAAATTAAACGACTCGTGGCCTCTGGCGTCGACCATAGCTTCCGCCCGAAAGCTTGAATTCCTACATCACGAACGAACTAACAACTCGTGACCACAGGTGAGACGCATAGCCTCCGCCTGAGTGAGCCTGAATTCCTACATCACGAACGAACTAACAACTCGTGACCACAGGTGAGACGCATAGCCTCCGCCTGAGTGAGCCTGAATTCCTACATCACGAACGAACTAACAACTCGTGACCACAGGTGAGACGCATAGCCTCCGCCTGAGTGAGCCCCGAGTCACCACTCACTTGCGCTTAAATTCGCGCGCCCTGCCGCGCCTACCATAACAAAAGCTCGTTATTGAAGTCAAATTTACTAAACAACTAACTAGAACATCTGGGAAGACTACCCCCCCTCTACCCCAATGTGCAGGCCACACCGCGCGGCTTGTTACGACAGCGCGCCCCAGTAACTGCGGCCCGTGGCTGCGCCAGCGCGCGGCCAAACAAACAAACAAAATTCTGCAAGCCCGCAGCGCGCCGCGCCGGCCCCGTGCCCCAATTACATGGTCACGCCACTTGCGCTGACGAGTGAACAGAGCAGCCAGCCCAGAGTCCCGTCAGTAAAGTCCCTAAATTTGATTTCAACAACCCTGCAAAATTTCAACCCGCGACATAACCCTCCCCTCACAGAGCTCGAGCCCCATCGAGCTACCTCAAAATTACAAATTGTCTTTTTCCATTAAACCATAACTATAAATTCCTCATTTCACAAAAATAATAATTTTCTTAGTTCCTTGCTGTCTGAACATACATCTAGATTCTGCATAAGATTTATTTTAAAACAACAAGTATTCATAAAATTAAATGTAAAACTTTTATCTGGTTTGTTCTCACAGGAACCTTCAGAGGCTCGAGTTCTCAATTCTAAAAAAAATTGTTCTGTTAGTGAAGCTCTCTTTACAAATTAAATTACTGTTCTTAGTTTCTCAGTATTCGTTAAACAATGTGCGAATTCTTGATAATTATTATTATTTTTTTTTTTTCGGTTTCCGTTTATTACCATACTTCTTTCGTTCTTCAAAAAAAATTAAGTGTCCTTACAGTGTTTCAATTAATTAAACTCTTATCTCGTGAAGGTTGGTGCAACTCCTCGAAGTCAGTGTTGTCGAGAAGAGTAGCTCCCTGGGCTGGCCATCAGCAAACACCACTCAACTCCAACAGCTACTGGACTGGCTTCCAGGGCAGCTCACAACTTCTCCCCACATCTGCTTCGGAGTTGTGCCATCCTCATCACGAACAGATTACAATTCTGAAACATCATCAACAGGCATTACCATCACGCCTGACAAATACAAAACTAACTACTAAACTGCAATCGATGGGCAAGGATGCAAACACACAAAAAATAAAATTAATTAATTCAACTGCTAACATAAAGTATCCCACCCTTAGCATAATCTAATCAGGCAAATAATTTGATAGGAAAAACTTAAGGAAGGGAAACATGACCTCCAATGATTTTCCCTAACTCTTGAGTCTTGATCTTCTCTATACAGCAAATAGTCCCCACGAAGTAACTGGGTTGAAGGTCAGTTCACATGACCCACCCATAACCTCTTCTACTCTTCTTTTCTTCTGGGGGCAACCACAATGCCCACCAATCTCTCTCCATGGTGCCGAACCAGCTATCCCATGAGAGTAAACAACGTAGTCAATAGAAGCGCAGAGGGGAAACACCAATCTCTGGCTTGTCGAGTCATAAAACTGCTTTATCTTCTTCTTCTTCTTCTTCTGAGTAAAACATCTGATTAATCTTGCTACTATTCTTCCCAACAATAAAAAAAAGTTCATCAGGTATCTTCATAAAAAAACATTCTAACTAATAATAAGTCTTCTTTTTCTTCTTTTTTTTTTTTCTGTTAGATGTAATAGAAGGCCATGTTAGGGAGGTTATAGGGAAAAAGAGTGGCCAATTCCCACCCCATCACCCACCTAGATCATGACTAATTAACTTTTAAACTTTCTATTTCAAACAAATTAAAAAAAAACCATTTTTTTATTCAAACTTTTAAACTATAATTACTTTTACTTCATAACCTCAAAAGCTAATCAATAATTCTAAATGAAATTGTGATTTACTGCATCCTTGTTCCATCCGATCTGTTTGTTTATAACCTTTCTTGTAAAGTATAAAATTTTCAAACATTACTAATTAAAAAAAAATTAAATTCTGGTGTCCTTTGAGTTACAATTAACTTTACTATTTCTTAGCTTGAAATAATTTAAGTTTTCAGAACTATTTCATTGTCTAATTCACAACACTTAAAAATCAACTCAAAACAACAAATCATCAAAATCAATAAGATCATCTGACCTACCTATCAGTACTGTGAACTTGAACTGTTCGTACACATTTATAATAAGCTATTGTATTTAAATTCCAACCTAAATAAGGTTTAAAAAAAACTACTAATCCCTCTGTAAATTAAGAAAATTAACTTTAAAAATTAAACTTAAGGTATTAGTTCTTTTTGACAGCTACCACAACTCACTAGTTCCATTACCTTACTATAACCTAAAAAGTTCTGTAAATAATGTTTATAACAAAAAAAAACTCCAGTTACTGTCTTCCATAAAAAAAAATAAAACTTTACATGACCTTATTAATCTCCACTTGTAAGTCCATGGCTGCCAGCTTTCTCTTCTCTTGAATCTTCAGTCTTGGCTCTTGTTTCAGTGATCTTGTATCTTGTCTCTCGAACTCTTGTCATCTTGTAAACTGGACTGCTGCTCAGCTCATCTTAAGGAATCTGTAACAGTTTCAAAAATACATGTTAATTTAAATTACATAATTCCTGTTCTTTGGTCCTAAAAAAAAATTGTATTATTAGTACACATTACCCTGAAACAACATTATTATTCATTGTTTATTACTTAAAAAAAAATGCTTTACCATAAAATCCTTTTTTGTTCTTTTCATTAGGCCTATTTATTTTCCTTCTTCTTAATTAAATTCTGCTTCAAATGTTAATCCTAACTTAAGACCTACCATCTATTTATTATTCATTACCTACATTATTTATGTTACCCTAAAATTCCCATAAGTTTCTAATACTTCCTATCAAAGATATTCTCTCTAAAAAAAATTTACTTGTGACTCTTAACTTAACAAACTTAAAAAAAACTTTTACACTAGACTTAACTTATTATTCATTCTTAGTTACTAAATTTCTATTTGTAAACTTTAGTACTTACAAACAAAAACTGCCTATTTCTCTCTACCTCTTAATCTCTTTCAATTATTACAATAATAATGTTACCTTGCATCTTTAAACTTTCTTCTTTTCAATTAAATTAGACATCTCATAACAATAAAAATTCTGCCTATACTCTTCTTATGGGTGTACAAACCAACAACAAAATTTCAAATTCTCAAGTTTCCTTATATTTAAATTATGCAATACAAATAACCTCTGTGGTGCCTGTACCCTTTTAGGCCTACCACCTTCTCCTCTCACATCATGACAACTCTTATTCCTCGGGGTCTGTATTCACTGTTACAAATCAAATATCTCAAAAAAATTAAAAACAAATTTATTATTTTAAGAAAACAAAAATTTACATTGAATTTACTATGGAGCCTGGAAATCTTAATGTCTCACAGCAGCTAACATGACTAAATCCCATGGAACCCCAGGTTTACCTAACCTGTGCCCAAAAATTTAAGCATACCAGGCTTTCCCTGCACTGGTTTTACAGCATCACACACTATTTAGGGCCCCTGATCTGCCATCAGTCCCAAGGAGTTTTCCCACAACCCCTCTCTACACAAGCGCCTACCGCATTCCTCTCAATTGGCTATCGGTTTTACGGCATTCTTTTGGGATCCGACCATCAAGTTAGGGCTAATCGAACACTAAACCTCCATACTTCCAAACTAATGTAAATCAATTAAATTTTCTCTGTAAATTCTAAAAATCAAAAAAAATTATTCCAACATGCCAAAGAAACTTCCAAAAAAAATTCATAATCTTATCTTCAAACCCTTAAAATAAAAATAAATAGATTACTCTGTTTTCTCCTTAATAACTGTAAACTGTCAACAAATATTATGTCGTAAATTTAACTATGCTTACTGACTCTAAATCATAAAATCTCATTCGTCCTAATTAATAAACAACCAATTTCCTTGAAATCTCACTGTATCTCTCATACTCAAACTCCACTGGCTGAATATCTCAATAAATTCAAAAACAATTATCTAAACTCTTAAAGAAATTCCTCCCCAATTATTCAAACTTCTTCACATTATTTTATTTCATTACTTAAAACACCTTACTCAAAAAAATTAATTAATTCCCTTCCATTATTATTTGACCAGAAAAAACTTTCTCATTAATTAATTTATTAAAATTCAATTTCACATTAGGCAAGTACACTAACTCTCTACAGCAATGTTTCTCATTTCCCTCCTTCCTAACTGAATCCAATCTTACTTAACCTCCAGGGAATTTACCTCACAAAATAACCAAAAATTTCACTGTAGTGCCTATCTGCTATAGGCCCACTACACAGGGGGCTCTAACCCCACCAACAAACTTCATTGAAATGGTACCCTATCCCATACAGGATAGCCACTTCGGTACTACCATGGGGAACTCCTGCCCCAAACTATTCACAACTCTCAGGATTCTCCTGACCCTTAATTCCGTAGTCAGCCCATCTCCTATGGTCTGCGCTACAATTCCCTTTCTTCCCAGGGACACAACGCCTCACCTTAGGGTCCCTCGCCCTAATGAAAACATTAATTTTGTCTCTCTGTTCTTTTGGAGTAAATTCCCTCTACACACAAAATCTAGCCTTCCCAGTTTTCTCAATGCTTATCGATTTTATAGTGTACCTCCTTAATAATGTTTACAAATCCCAAAAAAATATTTTTAAAACCGAGGTAGAATTTAACTAACAAAAACATAAACAACTTACAACGAAACACTTCTAGCCTATACATCATACACTTCTTAAATTAAATTACTTACATACTGAAAGTTCCTCTTCTCCTAAAACACACTTAAATTTAAATTTATTTAACCAATAGTCTATTTTCTTATCGCTAAGTTACCGTACAGCTGATCAAAACAAGGTCACGGCCGTCCACGTCTCTGTACGTGCTCGTGACGTCACCGAATTCCATCAGGTGCGCCAACCCTCGCTTGCGGTTCCTCCGTTCTCCGCTAGGTCTCAGCACCTCCCCGTCACGTGTTCATTCTGCCACGTCCACTGACGTGTCGTTCTGAAACAACTCTCAACATTTTTCTAATTAAAACAAAACATCACTATAAATTCTATAACTCTCTTTTACATAAACTCTCGTTTTCTCTTTAATTCCTTTCTAACGTTTATCCTTCCCTCGACTGATTTAATTCGTACGTCTCGTCTCCTACGCGCACGAAAACAAAACAAACTTCTCTTGAAAATAATTCCTATTTACGAAAAAAACTTTATTTTAAATTTTAACTCTCTTAACCTACAATCTTAAAATTAATTTCAATTAAATTAAACCACTTGCATTATCTCTATTAATCATTTAAATTATAACGTATTCTCCTCACGTAAAAATCCCTGATAAACTCAACGACTTAAAACAACTTATCACTATAAACTTTATCCTTACAAGTATACTCAAATAATCATCTGTTACGTCAAAAAAAAAATCTCAAAGACTTCCTCCACTATAGACTAAAATTCCGTAATCCTCTCCTCAAGTAAACTCTTAATAACCTGCTATCAGAAGCTGAAACTAACTTAATAATAAACATAAAAATCTACCTCTCTCTCTCTCCAGAAATAGAACCTATCCGGCGAACTCTACCATTTCTGTCACGTGGTACCTAGCCGGTGCCACCACCATTTCTGTCACGATCCACTTTCGGAGGGGGGAGAGAATCGTAGCTCTTTACATAGAAACAACTCGCTTGGCATCAACTAGTCTTAACTTCATAAAATACTTTACTGTACCTAGGATCATAGGTTCGTCATCCCGTACAGGATGTCTGGTGAGAGCTGAACTAAGGAGATTTTGCAAAATAACATAATACTTAATTAAAATTATTTTATTCTTAAAGTCAAATACTCAACATCATTTTAAAGAACATTTAAATAGCGGGATTACAATTTAAAACAATAATCTCTTTACTTCCTTAACGATTGAACGACCTTACAAGAGAGAGAATGAGAGAACTTCACTAAACACTTCCCTAGTCCTTCCGAATACCTCAAATCATAATTAATACTTAAAATTAAAACAAAGATAAGTCCATACTCACATTTTCCGAAAAGCCTTTCTTGATCGATTACTTTAAAAAAATAACGTAGGGGCCTCTCCTGCCCTTGAAATCCCGAACGAACATTACATTTTAAAAACTATGACGCGTGACCCCTGACGAGGGCCATAGCCTCCGCCCGAAAGCTTGACGACTACATTATGACCTAACTTAAATTAAACGACTCGTGGCCTCTGGCGTCGACCATAGCTTCCGCCCGAAAGCTTGAATTCCTACATCACGAACGAACTAACAACTCGTGACCACAGGTGAGACGCATAGCCTCCGCCTGAGTGAGCCTGAATTCCTACATCACGAACGAACTAACAACTCGTGACCACAGGTGAGACGCATAGCCTCCGCCTGAGTGAGCCTGAATTCCTACATCACGAACGAACTAACAACTCGTGACCACAGGTGAGACGCATAGCCTCCGCCTGAGTGAGCCCCGAGTCACCACTCACTTGCGCTTAAATTCGCGCGCCCTGCCGCGCCTACCATAACAAAAGCTCGTTATTGAAGTCAAATTTACTAAACAACTAACTAGAACATCTGGGAAGACTACCCCCCCTCTACCCCAATGTGCAGGCCACACCGCGCGGCTTGTTACGACAGCGCGCCCCAGTAACTGCGGCCCGTGGCTGCGCCAGCGCGCGGCCAAACAAACAAACAAAATTCTGCAAGCCCGCAGCGCGCCGCGCCGGCCCCGTGCCCCAATTACATGGTCACGCCACTTGCGCTGACGAGTGAACAGAGCAGCCAGCCCAGAGTCCCGTCAGTAAAGTCCCTAAATTTGATTTCAACAACCCTGCAAAATTTCAACCCGCGACATAACCCTCCCCTCACAGAGCTCGAGCCCCATCGAGCTACCTCAAAATTACAAATTGTCTTTTTCCATTAAACCATAACTATAAATTCCTCATTTCACAAAAATAATAATTTTCTTAGTTCCTTGCTGTCTGAACATACATCTAGATTCTGCATAAGATTTATTTTAAAACAACAAGTATTCATAAAATTAAATGTAAAACTTTTATCTGGTTTGTTCTCACAGGAACCTTCAGAGGCTCGAGTTCTCAATTCTAAAAAAAATTGTTCTGTTAGTGAAGCTCTCTTTACAAATTAAATTACTGTTCTTAGTTTCTCAGTATTCGTTAAACAATGTGCGAATTCTTGATAATTATTATTATTTTTTTTTTTTCGGTTTCCGTTTATTACCATACTTCTTTCGTTCTTCAAAAAAAATTAAGTGTCCTTACAGTGTTTCAATTAATTAAACTCTTATCTCGTGAAGGTTGGTGCAACTCCTCGAAGTCAGTGTTGTCGAGAAGAGTAGCTCCCTGGGCTGGCCATCAGCAAACACCACTCAACTCCAACAGCTACTGGACTGGCTTCCAGGGCAGCTCACAACTTCTCCCCACATCTGCTTCGGAGTTGTGCCATCCTCATCACGAACAGATTACAATTCTGAAACATCATCAACAGGCATTACCATCACGCCTGACAAATACAAAACTAACTACTAAACTGCAATCGATGGGCAAGGATGCAAACACACAAAAAATAAAATTAATTAATTCAACTGCTAACATAAAGTATCCCACCCTTAGCATAATCTAATCAGGCAAATAATTTGATAGGAAAAACTTAAGGAAGGGAAACATGACCTCCAATGATTTTCCCTAACTCTTGAGTCTTGATCTTCTCTATACAGCAAATAGTCCCCACGAAGTAACTGGGTTGAAGGTCAGTTCACATGACCCACCCATAACCTCTTCTACTCTTCTTTTCTTCTGGGGGCAACCACAATGCCCACCAATCTCTCTCCATGGTGCCGAACCAGCTATCCCATGAGAGTAAACAACGTAGTCAATAGAAGCGCAGAGGGGAAACACCAATCTCTGGCTTGTCGAGTCATAAAACTGCTTTATCTTCTTCTTCTTCTTCTTCTGAGTAAAACATCTGATTAATCTTGCTACTATTCTTCCCAACAATAAAAAAAAGTTCATCAGGTATCTTCATAAAAAAACATTCTAACTAATAATAAGTCTTCTTTTTCTTCTTTTTTTTTTTTTCTGTTAGATGTAATAGAAGGCCATGTTAGGGAGGTTATAGGGAAAAAGAGTGGCCAATTCCCACCCCATCACCCACCTAGATCATGACTAATTAACTTTTAAACTTTCTATTTCAAACAAATTAAAAAAAAACCATTTTTTTATTCAAACTTTTAAACTATAATTACTTTTACTTCATAACCTCAAAAGCTAATCAATAATTCTAAATGAAATTGTGATTTACTGCATCCTTGTTCCATCCGATCTGTTTGTTTATAACCTTTCTTGTAAAGTATAAAATTTTCAAACATTACTAATTAAAAAAAAATTAAATTCTGGTGTCCTTTGAGTTACAATTAACTTTACTATTTCTTAGCTTGAAATAATTTAAGTTTTCAGAACTATTTCATTGTCTAATTCACAACACTTAAAAATCAACTCAAAACAACAAATCATCAAAATCAATAAGATCATCTGACCTACCTATCAGTACTGTGAACTTGAACTGTTCGTACACATTTATAATAAGCTATTGTATTTAAATTCCAACCTAAATAAGGTTTAAAAAAAACTACTAATCCCTCTGTAAATTAAGAAAATTAACTTTAAAAATTAAACTTAAGGTATTAGTTCTTTTTGACAGCTACCACAACTCACTAGTTCCATTACCTTACTATAACCTAAAAAGTTCTGTAAATAATGTTTATAACAAAAAAAAACTCCAGTTACTGTCTTCCATAAAAAAAAATAAAACTTTACATGACCTTATTAATCTCCACTTGTAAGTCCATGGCTGCCAGCTTTCTCTTCTCTTGAATCTTCAGTCTTGGCTCTTGTTTCAGTGATCTTGTATCTTGTCTCTCGAACTCTTGTCATCTTGTAAACTGGACTGCTGCTCAGCTCATCTTAAGGAATCTGTAACAGTTTCAAAAATACATGTTAATTTAAATTACATAATTCCTGTTCTTTGGTCCTAAAAAAAAATTGTATTATTAGTACACATTACCCTGAAACAACATTATTATTCATTGTTTATTACTTAAAAAAAAATGCTTTACCATAAAATCCTTTTTTGTTCTTTTCATTAGGCCTATTTATTTTCCTTCTTCTTAATTAAATTCTGCTTCAAATGTTAATCCTAACTTAAGACCTACCATCTATTTATTATTCATTACCTACATTATTTATGTTACCCTAAAATTCCCATAAGTTTCTAATACTTCCTATCAAAGATATTCTCTCTAAAAAAAATTTACTTGTGACTCTTAACTTAACAAACTTAAAAAAAACTTTTACACTAGACTTAACTTATTATTCATTCTTAGTTACTAAATTTCTATTTGTAAACTTTAGTACTTACAAACAAAAACTGCCTATTTCTCTCTACCTCTTAATCTCTTTCAATTATTACAATAATAATGTTACCTTGCATCTTTAAACTTTCTTCTTTTCAATTAAATTAGACATCTCATAACAATAAAAATTCTGCCTATACTCTTCTTATGGGTGTACAAACCAACAACAAAATTTCAAATTCTCAAGTTTCCTTATATTTAAATTATGCAATACAAATAACCTCTGTGGTGCCTGTACCCTTTTAGGCCTACCACCTTCTCCTCTCACATCATGACAACTCTTATTCCTCGGGGTCTGTATTCACTGTTACAAATCAAATATCTCAAAAAAATTAAAAACAAATTTATTATTTTAAGAAAACAAAAATTTACATTGAATTTACTATGGAGCCTGGAAATCTTAATGTCTCACAGCAGCTAACATGACTAAATCCCATGGAACCCCAGGTTTACCTAACCTGTGCCCAAAAATTTAAGCATACCAGGCTTTCCCTGCACTGGTTTTACAGCATCACACACTATTTAGGGCCCCTGATCTGCCATCAGTCCCAAGGAGTTTTCCCACAACCCCTCTCTACACAAGCGCCTACCGCATTCCTCTCAATTGGCTATCGGTTTTACGGCATTCTTTTGGGATCCGACCATCAAGTTAGGGCTAATCGAACACTAAACCTCCATACTTCCAAACTAATGTAAATCAATTAAATTTTCTCTGTAAATTCTAAAAATCAAAAAAAATTATTCCAACATGCCAAAGAAACTTCCAAAAAAAATTCATAATCTTATCTTCAAACCCTTAAAATAAAAATAAATAGATTACTCTGTTTTCTCCTTAATAACTGTAAACTGTCAACAAATATTATGTCGTAAATTTAACTATGCTTACTGACTCTAAATCATAAAATCTCATTCGTCCTAATTAATAAACAACCAATTTCCTTGAAATCTCACTGTATCTCTCATACTCAAACTCCACTGGCTGAATATCTCAATAAATTCAAAAACAATTATCTAAACTCTTAAAGAAATTCCTCCCCAATTATTCAAACTTCTTCACATTATTTTATTTCATTACTTAAAACACCTTACTCAAAAAAATTAATTAATTCCCTTCCATTATTATTTGACCAGAAAAAACTTTCTCATTAATTAATTTATTAAAATTCAATTTCACATTAGGCAAGTACACTAACTCTCTACAGCAATGTTTCTCATTTCCCTCCTTCCTAACTGAATCCAATCTTACTTAACCTCCAGGGAATTTACCTCACAAAATAACCAAAAATTTCACTGTAGTGCCTATCTGCTATAGGCCCACTACACAGGGGGCTCTAACCCCACCAACAAACTTCATTGAAATGGTACCCTATCCCATACAGGATAGCCACTTCGGTACTACCATGGGGAACTCCTGCCCCAAACTATTCACAACTCTCAGGATTCTCCTGACCCTTAATTCCGTAGTCAGCCCATCTCCTATGGTCTGCGCTACAATTCCCTTTCTTCCCAGGGACACAACGCCTCACCTTAGGGTCCCTCGCCCTAATGAAAACATTAATTTTGTCTCTCTGTTCTTTTGGAGTAAATTCCCTCTACACACAAAATCTAGCCTTCCCAGTTTTCTCAATGCTTATCGATTTTATAGTGTACCTCCTTAATAATGTTTACAAATCCCAAAAAAATATTTTTAAAACCGAGGTAGAATTTAACTAACAAAAACATAAACAACTTACAACGAAACACTTCTAGCCTATACATCATACACTTCTTAAATTAAATTACTTACATACTGAAAGTTCCTCTTCTCCTAAAACACACTTAAATTTAAATTTATTTAACCAATAGTCTATTTTCTTATCGCTAAGTTACCGTACAGCTGATCAAAACAAGGTCACGGCCGTCCACGTCTCTGTACGTGCTCGTGACGTCACCGAATTCCATCAGGTGCGCCAACCCTCGCTTGCGGTTCCTCCGTTCTCCGCTAGGTCTCAGCACCTCCCCGTCACGTGTTCATTCTGCCACGTCCACTGACGTGTCGTTCTGAAACAACTCTCAACATTTTTCTAATTAAAACAAAACATCACTATAAATTCTATAACTCTCTTTTACATAAACTCTCGTTTTCTCTTTAATTCCTTTCTAACGTTTATCCTTCCCTCGACTGATTTAATTCGTACGTCTCGTCTCCTACGCGCACGAAAACAAAACAAACTTCTCTTGAAAATAATTCCTATTTACGAAAAAAACTTTATTTTAAATTTTAACTCTCTTAACCTACAATCTTAAAATTAATTTCAATTAAATTAAACCACTTGCATTATCTCTATTAATCATTTAAATTATAACGTATTCTCCTCACGTAAAAATCCCTGATAAACTCAACGACTTAAAACAACTTATCACTATAAACTTTATCCTTACAAGTATACTCAAATAATCATCTGTTACGTCAAAAAAAAAATCTCAAAGACTTCCTCCACTATAGACTAAAATTCCGTAATCCTCTCCTCAAGTAAACTCTTAATAACCTGCTATCAGAAGCTGAAACTAACTTAATAATAAACATAAAAATCTACCTCTCTCTCTCTCCAGAAATAGAACCTATCCGGCGAACTCTACCATTTCTGTCACGTGGTACCTAGCCGGTGCCACCACCATTTCTGTCACGATCCACTTTCGGAGGGGGGAGAGAATCGTAGCTCTTTACATAGAAACAACTCGCTTGGCATCAACTAGTCTTAACTTCATAAAATACTTTACTGTACCTAGGATCATAGGTTCGTCATCCCGTACAGGATGTCTGGTGAGAGCTGAACTAAGGAGATTTTGCAAAATAACATAATACTTAATTAAAATTATTTTATTCTTAAAGTCAAATACTCAACATCATTTTAAAGAACATTTAAATAGCGGGATTACAATTTAAAACAATAATCTCTTTACTTCCTTAACGATTGAACGACCTTACAAGAGAGAGAATGAGAGAACTTCACTAAACACTTCCCTAGTCCTTCCGAATACCTCAAATCATAATTAATACTTAAAATTAAAACAAAGATAAGTCCATACTCACATTTTCCGAAAAGCCTTTCTTGATCGATTACTTTAAAAAAATAACGTAGGGGCCTCTCCTGCCCTTGAAATCCCGAACGAACATTACATTTTAAAAACTATGACGCGTGACCCCTGACGAGGGCCATAGCCTCCGCCCGAAAGCTTGACGACTACATTATGACCTAACTTAAATTAAACGACTCGTGGCCTCTGGCGTCGACCATAGCTTCCGCCCGAAAGCTTGAATTCCTACATCACGAACGAACTAACAACTCGTGACCACAGGTGAGACGCATAGCCTCCGCCTGAGTGAGCCTGAATTCCTACATCACGAACGAACTAACAACTCGTGACCACAGGTGAGACGCATAGCCTCCGCCTGAGTGAGCCTGAATTCCTACATCACGAACGAACTAACAACTCGTGACCACAGGTGAGACGCATAGCCTCCGCCTGAGTGAGCCCCGAGTCACCACTCACTTGCGCTTAAATTCGCGCGCCCTGCCGCGCCTACCATAACAAAAGCTCGTTATTGAAGTCAAATTTACTAAACAACTAACTAGAACATCTGGGAAGACTACCCCCCCTCTACCCCAATGTGCAGGCCACACCGCGCGGCTTGTTACGACAGCGCGCCCCAGTAACTGCGGCCCGTGGCTGCGCCAGCGCGCGGCCAAACAAACAAACAAAATTCTGCAAGCCCGCAGCGCGCCGCGCCGGCCCCGTGCCCCAATTACATGGTCACGCCACTTGCGCTGACGAGTGAACAGAGCAGCCAGCCCAGAGTCCCGTCAGTAAAGTCCCTAAATTTGATTTCAACAACCCTGCAAAATTTCAACCCGCGACAATATTGTTTGTAAATGATTTTAGTCGACTTTTTTATTGTTAATTAATTTACTTTGTCTCTCCCTAGATCATCTAAGCTTGTCAAGGTGATATTAGTACAGCTTCATCGCTGGAAAAGAAATATATACTATTTTATGTGTAAAAACTTTTCTCTCTGTCAAGGAGGCGGCACGAGTCTAAGAACGAAGTGTGTTCCTTTTTTGTTTCTCTTCATGTGATGTATTACTGTGTTCCATAATGAAGGAATGAATGATCCTTTCTTTCTTAATATAGCATTCTGTGATAGCATTCGCAGAATTGTGATTGAAAGGGCTGTCAGTTGCGTGGTGATTCTAGAGAAATATGCAGTGTTTTATATTATTCAATTATTTTGAAATGCATTATTTTAATGTGTTTCACTGTCCTATGTTTAGTGTTTCAGGAGGTCCACCTAGTCAGAGGTGAATCTGCATTACTGAAGCGAGATAATTGCAATGCTTGCTAATGCTTCTAGTGCAGTTTCGTCTCTAAGCGCAGGGGGCTTGGACTGGCGCGCAGTCATCTCGTAGTGCATATGTTAAGTATGAGATTTGTGTGGTATCCAGACATCAGACCTATGGTTTGGGAAAAATGAAGATAATTGCGTAATAAAATGTTCTCGCATGCAAGGACTTGCACATGATGTTTCATCTCTAAAATTAACTTTGAAAATTTTTAATTTTTAGCTCCTTTTCATAAACAGATGTAAGTCTTGAGTGGTTTTCAAAATATCGTACTTCCATCTGAAGCGATGCAGGGTGTATGTATGTATGTATGTATGTATGTATGTATGTATGTATGTATGTATGTATGTATGTATGTGTGTGTAAATAACCAAGTGTCTGTATTTCATGTGCAGTTTTTTCATAAACAAATTATCATCTTTAGCAGTTATTTTAATCAATATTTCTAACCTGAAGCTGCGCACTTCGTATGTGCGGTCTCCTGCCATGTAAATAATGCCCTGTGTAATAACAATTTTTTGAGGGGTGTGGGGTGTATGTTTGCTTAGTAAAACTGTTTTGTTTTTTGATGGATAAAAGTATTAATTCTAAGTCGTTGAAGGTAAGGGCGTTCAGAGGCAATCCGTCAGCCCAATCATAGTAAAGACTCAAGTGTTGTCCGCTCGTTTTGCAGTATGGTTTCCTGGTACCATCCAATCTACACAAAATTTAAATATTATGTGTTTTAATATGTTGCCTTTGTAAATAAAAGTACATTATGTGGGCAAGTATGTATTTAATCTCAGTGCACGCATGCGCACGCATGTGTGTGTAAGTGTGAGCCAGTGTGTGGTAGGATGGTTAAGTCTGACATGTAAATAAAACCTGTATGAGATAATATAATTTTTAATTTCTAGATGCAGTAACAGCATCCTAGGATGAAATTTCTACCATAAGGTTTAAGGGAAGTATATTTTGTTTGGTCTTACAGAATTTTAGCGTGATGGTGAAGCAGCATCATTGTATGAGGGGAAGAGAGGGAGATGTTTTATTTGACCAATGAAAAGAGAGCTTAAGGAAAGTCTCCTTAAATGGTTGTGAAAAGGGTTTGTTCCTGGAACATCAGCAAAATGTGTCATTCTGTGGATGTTCAACTGATTGTTCGCAATGAAATGCTAAAAAATTTTAAACGAATGTTGGTCATAATAAATGTAGGTTAAATTTTAAATGTTGTAGTTTTGTAATGTGTTCTTACTTTTAACAAATGTATTAAACTTACCCGATTTATTTTTTATTTATTTCCTTACATATCTATAATGAATATTTAGCTGTATTTTCCTCGAACTCAGCTTGAGTGCTTCGTAATGACACTTTAACGAGTCTGTTGCCGTAGACCATGACTGCTACCTGAGCGCCTCATGGCGCCACAAAGTCGGGCGACTAATGGATCTGTTGTGACATGCACGGTCAAGTCTATTGTTCGGGTCCCCTCGGCACTGCGAGACGACATTTCTGAGTGATGAGTCACGATGCATGAAGTGCCTCGCGACCTAATCTCTCATCACCTAGGTCATTAGTGGTTTTACCCGAGAGTGGTTTCCTATGTTAAGTTATTACCTACATTTCTACCTCCCACCCCTCACAGACCTGCTACGACCTGCGCATGAGTCATGCTGGGTTTTTCCGAAGACAATGGTACTTCCCCTCCACATACTATATTCCTATTGGTAGGTTCGGTAAAAATACTATGTTCCTAATGGTTTTTCCAAGAACAAGCAGGTCCGCGGCTATAAAAGGCCGGGATTAGCTGTCGGAGCTTCATTGTGTTCTTGGAGTTTGAGTGAGCTAGTTCGTGTGTGAGTTTAGCTGCTACCACGATTTCTACCGCCAACGCTACTTTGTGTTCTACAGCTCCACTTCATCTTTTTCTGAGGTATGCTACATGTTTCGTTAACATTGAATGTTTCTCAGCTTTTTCGTAGGTTATCAGCTAACTAGTTTTTTCTCTGTACACTTATGTGTGGGTAACCAGGAATTGTTTAGCTTAAACTTTTAACAGTACTTTAAAATTCTAGCATTTTTGGGTTGTGCATTAGAGTAGTTTTGAGGTTATGTAATCAATCATTTTTAGATAACATTGAATATTTTTCAGCTTTGACTTTTATCAGTACTTTAAATATTCTACCATTTTTAGGATTGTACATGAATGAAGGAGTAGCTTTGAGGTTATGTTTGTAACTTTTTTTTATTTAGTAACATTGCTAACAGTTTAGGTTAGTAAGCTTGAGGGCTAGAAATTTGAGGTTATGTTTGCAACTTTTTTTATTTAGTAACATTGCTATCAAGTTAGGTTATTAAGCTTGATGGCTAGAGTTTTGAGGTTATGTTTGTAACTTTTTTATTTATTACATTGCTATCAAGTTAGGTTAGAAAGCTTGAGGGCTAGAGTTTTGAGGTTATGTTTGCAACTTTTTTATTTAGTAACATTGCTAGTAGTTTAGGTTAGAAAGCTTGAGGCTAGAGTTTTGAGGATATGTGTGTTTTCATGTAACATCTAGCTACATTGTTTTCTTTATTCTTATGTTATAGTTCTCCGTACGTCGAGCTTCCTTCGCGTGTTCCGTACGTTGAGACCAGTCTACCGATTGTCGAGATGGCATTTACCGCGCAGAAATGCCGTTTCTGCTCTGCTACCTTCACGGCAGCTAAGAACCGCTACCGGCACGAGCGACAGTGTGCCGAGAACCAGCATCGTGACTACCAGCAGTGCCACCTATGTGGCAAGATGGTCGCACGCAGCGACAAGATGCAGCAGCACCTGTCAACATGTACTGGTGCTGTCGCCACGACATCAGGCACCCGGTGTAGCTTCTGCTATAAGGCCTTCGCCCGTGCTGATGTCGCCAGACTACATGAGAAGTCGGCTTGCGGTCTTAACCCTAACTGCATAGCACATTCCTGCACGAACTGTGCTAAAGAGTTCGTCAGGGCTGACACTCTTCGCAACCACATTAAGGTGTGCAAGGGGCCTGCTCCGCCTCCAACAAAGAAGCAGAGAATGGCAGCAGTTAAGCCAGCAGTACTGCCTAAACCATCGACCAGCCGAACAAAGGTGGTGACCGGCGCGGGTTTGGCCAATACCCATGGCTTCATCACCGCCGAAGTGGGATTCAAGGGCAACTTGAAGACTTATGTTGCTGTAAATACGTCAAGTTCTGCCAAGGACATTTGTACGTACCTGGACTCCATCAAGGCAAAAATAATAAGCCAACTTGAGGAGGAGATTGAAGAGAATGGACCGCTGAAGTTTAATGTCGTTCTTGAGTGCGACTACGAAAAACCAGTAGATGCCTGTGAAGACAAGAGGGCCTTCAAAACCATGAATGTTCCCCTCTACGCAGTTCATGAGGTGGAGGAGGCAGTTACCGAGTCCATCTCCAAGATCTGCAAGGAGGAGGAAGATTACATGGGTAAGGGGTCCGGATGGACTTTGTCGGCCGTTAAGCGACTTCAACTCCGAATAAACAAGCTTGATCCACTCCGTGCCAGCTCCTACATTGAATTACCTACTTCCATCAAAGACAAATACGCTGTGATCAATCCGCAAAACCTCGAAGACCACATGTGCTTCAAGTGGTCAATTCTTGTTAAGTACGTGGAAGGTGAGCATCCTGAACGTGTCAACCAGCGCTACCATGACTTGGAGGGGAAGTTCAACTTCAACAACATTGACTCCCCTACTCCAATCAAGCAAATACCGCTGTTTGAAAAACAGAACCCCGGAGTCTCCATCAACATTTACAGTATCGACGAGAATCTGAATGTTGTTCCTGCACGAGTCGCTCCTGAAGAAAAAGAACATCATTTCGATCTTCTGCTCTTGGTCAATGACAATTCGTCCCATTTCGCCTACATCAATAATTTTTCTGCTCTGGTTCGGTCCCAAATCACTACACACACTGAGGCTATTCATGTTTGCAAAAGATGCTTCAAGCATTATGATGATCAGGATAGGGTTAGCGGGCTTACTGGTCTTCAGTGTTTGGAAAAACACAGTGAGCTCTGTAAACAGCATGCTGCTGTTAGGATGGAAATGCCCCAGGTTGATGAAAATGGTTTGCCTCCTGTTTTGAAGTTCAAAAACTTCCATCACAGTGATAAAATGCCCATCGTGGTATATTGCGACTTTGAAGCTATTCTGGAGAAAATCCATACATGTCACCCGAATCCTGATGAAGCATACACACTGCAGTATCAAAAGCATAAAGCGTACAGCTACTGCATTTACGTGAAAGCAGATAACTCCGTGATTCCAGTACACCTCACTTCTTCACTTCCTTCACAGCCTGAAGTGTATCGCGGTTGTGACGCAGAAGATAAATTCATATCCCGCATTGTGGAGATTGGACATGACGTGCAGAAAATATTTTCTATGTCTGTTCCTATGACTCCGCTCACACATGCACAAAACACTGCTTTTCTGCAAGCAAGGTGTTGTTGCTACTGTGGAGGAAAGTTTGGAGGGGTCGTAAAGAAAGTTCGTGATCATAATCACTTCACCGGCGAATTTATTGGACCTGCATGTAATGACTGCAACCTTCTCAGGCGCAGACCAAAAAAGATGATTGTGTTCTTCCACAACCTGGCGTACGACCAGAACTTCATTATCAGGAAGTTGGGGTACGACACTAAAGACATCTTCATCATTCCTAATTCGGAAGAGAAGTTGATAACTTTTTCCAAGAAGTTGCATGATAAGTTCAGCATTCAGTTTGTCGATACGTTCCGTTTCATGAGTCGGGGTCTTGCTTCGCTCGCAGAGTTCTTGCCTGCAGACAAGTTTGTCAGTACTGCTGAGTTTTTCGCTCCTGATGAGTTGGAGTTGGTTACTCGCAAGGGAGTCTTCCCCTACGACTTCGTTGATTCTTTTGCTCGACTAGACGATACTAGTCTTCCATCTATCGATGAGTTCTTTAATATTCTGACTGATTCTGGTATTTCCGAGGCGGATTACGCTCACGCACAAAATGTCTGGGACAAGTTTCAGTGTGCTACTTTGGGGGAGTACGCTGACTTGTACCTAAAGACAGATGTCCTGATTTTGGCGGACGTATTCGAGAATTTTCGCAGTCTTTGCTTGGAGACGTACAGTCTAGACCCGTCACACTACATTTCCTGTCCTGGGTTCGCTTTCGATGCGATGCTTCGCACCACAGGAGTACAACTCGAGCTTCTGACAGATTACGATATGTATATGTTTGTGGAAGCAGGTATTCGTGGGGGTGTAGCGCAAAGCATCAAACGTCATTGTGTGGGTAACAACAAATACGTTCCTGAGACACATGATGTGTCCAAGCCATCCACATATCTACAGTACATTGATGCAAATAATTTGTACGGGTGGGCGATGTCGCTGTCGCTTCCGATTCGACATTTCAAATGGTCAGACACATCTATTGATGTCATGACTATTCCAGAAAATTCTCCTATCGGGTACATTATCGAATGTGACGTGGAGTACCCTACTGAACTCCACGAAAGTCACAAAGACCTTCCGTTTCTCCCCATCAATCAATGTCCGCCCGGCTCCAAACAATCAAAGCTCATGACAACACTAGAAATTAAGGAACATTACATTGTACACTACAGAAACCTCCAGCAAGCAGTATCACATGGGTTGATAGTTACTAAGGTACACAGAGTCCTCCAGTTTGAGCAGTCGGCGTGGTTGGAGCCATACATTAAGCTCAACACCAATAAGCGCAAGGCTGCAGCCAACGAATTCGAGAAGGAGTTCTTTAAGCTCGCTGTAAACAGTACTTTCGGGAAACTGATGGAGAACAAGAGGCGGAGGCTCAAAATGGAGTTGGTATGTTCCGAGAAGCGGTTCAAGAAACTGGTGTGTCGTCCATCCTTCAAGGACCGCACAATGTATGAACCGAACTTGACTCTAGTCCACCTGAACCATGAGACCATAATTTTCGATAAGCCAATCTATGCCGGACTCGCAGTACTTGATCTCTCAAAAACACTCATGTACGACTTCCATTACAGCACAATGAAACCCAGATATGCAGAAAACATTCATCTGGCATACATGGACACCGATAGTTTCGTATACGAGATACAAACCGATGATTTCTACCATGACCTCAAAGCCGATCCTACACTCATGGAGAAGTTCGACACCAGCTGCTACCCTTCCGACCACCCTTGCTTCTCCCCCATCAACAAAAAGGTTGTCGGAAAGTTTAAGGATGAGTGTGGGGGGAAAGTGATGAGTGAGTTTGTCGGTCTGCGGGCCAAACTGTATGCATACAAGTGTGGTGACAAAGTTGAGAAGAAGGCCAAGGGTATCCAGCGGTGTGTGGTCAAAAACCGCATAACATTCAGGGACTACCTGGATGCCCTGCACGATCACCACACACGACGAGTAGCAGTTAGGGCCATACGCTCGAGGCAGCAGGTGCTCTATAGCGAGAGCACAAATAAGCTGGCCATAACATGGGAGGATGATAAGCGCCAAATATGTGAGGATGGCATCCATACGGTTCCCCACGGCTATGTTGGAGATGAATTATCTGTTGTATAGTTCCAGTCTTTTTGTTGTAAACAGTTTTCGTTTTTGTATATAGTTTCTGTTTTTTTTAAAGCTTCGTTTGACAAGTATATTTTTCTCTCCTTGAGGGTTTTGTTTTGTACAATATATTTCTTTGATTCAGTAAATATAATTTTACCTACATATGGCTTATTATTTTTTTTAATTAATGCCCTATATTCCTCAAGGTACTTATACTTAATTTGATATCGTAAAATGATCATGTAATTAGACACAAACGCCTAAAATATCTGCTTCCATGCAGCTTTTAAACACAGGAACGCAAACACGAACACTAAGAAATGATATTATACACAAACACCTAAATATCTGCTTCCATGCAGTTTTAAACACGAATACACAAACATTAATTTATTTAGTATGTTTACATGTATGATAGGACTATGAAAAATTTCTGGTCAGCTAAGATGGAGTAATAAATGTTTTTTAAATTATCATTACTTTAACTAACGCATCCACAACGACAGTATTGATAACATATATTTTAGTTAAAACCTATAAGTGATAAGACTTTAAGAAAAAATGTCGGTTACAACAACAAAGTGACTGTGGATTTTGTGGATCTTGTGGATTCTGTGGATTTTGGTCTATAAGGTTCATAACAATGTTGGTAGAGAATTTTAACTCGACCTTACATACACTAACATACTTTAGAAACCTACAACCGATGACGACACCCACCAGATGAAATCAAGATGGTAGTCTCCACTAAATAAGATGGTTGCCTCCAGCAGACAACGATGGTATATTTTTTTTCCTGATTTTCTAAGTTAATAATTATGATTTTCCAAGATGGTGGATGTAACGAAAAATTGTAACAGGAATGAGTGGGGTGTTCGATGACGATGTCATTGTAACAGAGGGGTGGGGGTGCTAGATGATGTATTTGTAATTTAGAGGAGTGGGGTGTTCGATGCGTAGGTTTTTAATTAAAATTTTATTAAATAATATTTTTAATTTTATTTTAAAATTTTGATTATTTAATTTTTTTAAATTTAAAATTTTTTTCATTAAAATCGGATAATAAATAAAGATTTTCAAGATGGCGGACGAAACTCAAAATGGCGGAATGATCAAGAAAACAAAATGGAGGAAAGTTCTAGAAAAACAAAATGGCCTCCGGGTTCAAAGGTAAAGGTCAAATCCAAGATGGCTGCAGGAAGTGATGTAATCCAAGATGGCCGCCGGAAATGACGTAATCCAAGATGGTCGCCGGAAGTGACGTAAACCAAGATGGCCGCCGTGGCTCCCCGGCTCCCCCACCACCCACCGGTGTCCCCATACATACTATAATTACCTACTTACACCATCAAGCCTTTTTCGCCCGAATAATTGATCAACCGCCTGGGTTCCTTCTGATGACGTCCTTAAAAATTCACGTGACCTGCCATCACCAGGCCGAGAGAGAGAGAGAGAGAGAGAGAGAGAGAGAGAGAGAGAGAGAAAAGGGAGGGGGCCAGAGCAGGCGTAAAGAGCGCGAAAGGACGAAGGATTAATCCGAGGCAAACATTTCCCGTGCCTCGGAAATTAAACATTACTCTGGCGAGGGATGGTTAAAAAACTGGACAGGAGCGTCCAATCATGATGGTGTCAGACCAATTATTTATTTGATTCCGCCCCATCTGTACACAACTCCACTCCTCGCGGGTTGTCTTCGACGCTTACCTAGCCGGTCGTCGCGCGCGAAGCGGTTAATGAAAGCGGTTTCCCGGGTTGTTTGAATAGTCCCAGCCCAACCCCCCCCCCCCCCTCCCCTTAACAACCTGGTATTTGTCCAGCGGGGCGCCGCGCCGTTCGGAGGATTGACGGCTCGTTAGTAAAGGCGTTCGCGTGGCGGGTTTAATCAGGGCGGTCCCGACCCCGTTACGACCCGGTGCTCCGCCCCCCGATCTTCTATTTATGCCCTGGCCCCGCCGCCATCTTCCCTCCTTGATTCCCCGGCCGCCTTTTGTTCACTTCCTCGCGGAGCCGGTGCTATTTCATTTCTACGACCTAGGCAGCTCACAACCGTTTTTTTCTCTCTCCCCACTCTGGTAGTGTTCTGTGGGGGCTGTGAGGGGAAGTTAAAACAAAATGGCGCGCACTAAATGCTCAAGCCAATTAGAAAATGTTAAAGAAAACATAAAAATAAAAATATCAACAAAAAATATATATAATAAAGCGTATTTTCGAGCAGTTCTATGTGAAAAAGTATCCGGGGACCAGAAGTCACAGAGAGGTAGTTAAAGCGCCCCCCTAACCAGGGTTGTTTTGGCGGTCAGTGGCCGAGGCTGTAGCTGTGTTCGCACCGCGGGGGTCCCAGCCACTTTCCCCCTTCAAAGAAGTCACAACCCGTAATAGGGTGTTCCTAAACTTTCCACCACTGCTGCTCTAATAATACAGGAAACCAAGACTTAAAAAGGCACAGACCTGTGAAAAATTTGTCCAAAGCTTAATTTTTGCACAGTGGTACAGTCGACTATGCTTAACAACATGCCAAAAGTTTACCGCTGTAGACCTTGTGCGTATCTCCGAAAAATTGCAGTTAATTCCTGGATGACAGCGACTTAACAACAGTTCATTAAAATACTTCCCATTTATACTGTTTTCAATGTAGACTCTCCATAAAACTACTAAAACAATCCAGGAACATTGATGTTGAAAAAATATTTGGAATGTTACTAAAAAGATAATCAATTAATCTTTAAACTACGTTTATCTATCCCTCCCATCCAAATGAAAATATGATTTACACAAAACTGAAGAGCCGAATGCAAAAAATATTTTCATAAATGCTTTTGAGTAATATTTTAGCTTTAAAACAGTATAAATATAAAAAAATTGCAAATAATTTGGCTCACTAGAGCAGCCCGAGCGTCGTAGTGGGTCGTACTGCGACAGTTCTAAGCTCTCACGGCCGGCGCAACACACAATACTCTGCGAGGTGCCACACTCATTACACTCGGTCTTAATTAGGGATTACCAGTAATATATACCTACCTATATAATATATAAATACATATATCGAGACATAATTCTTTAAAAAAATTTTTAAGAACGCTTTTCTATATTTTCTATATTTTTTATTTACGTGTATGTAATACACTTGTGATGTTTCTAGTAAAATTGCCTTCTACCGTAACAGTAAAATTTAGTTTTGACAAATTATCCATAAATTAAAAACCTTGGTTACCTCGTAACAAAAATCGTTCCAGCTCAAGCGACTTCAGCAACCTCACAGTATGGTACCACACTACGCAGCTCGAAATGTTTCAGAGGTAACACCAATAGTACCAGATTTTTCACAAATATGCCAATTTAAAGCTTAAGAAATATGCAAAAACCTTTACTAAACAACATTTTTGCGTTGAGCTCTTAATGTCTGTGTATTATGTATGATTACTTCCATACATTTGAGTAAAATGTTTCCCAACTTTTATGATTATAAATGGTTATCAAAAATATGATTTTTAAATTTAATTACTTTTCCTTTAAATATGTATAATATAGTTTTTATATTATCCAAACTAAGAGTCTACTTCATATATTAAATTTACAAAATGTATATTTGTGGATCTTTACAAAAAAATATCATAAGGACTTAACTGCACCTTTTTGGTGTAACTCACAATGTATACAACGTTAAAAATTTGATATGTTACTAAGAAACGTTTATAATTGCTCTGTACAAAGTTTCATTTATATAATTTTCCATGTACTAAAAATCTTCGCAACTTAAAGCGAAATTCGTCCCGTCCCGAGCGAATTCAGCAAACACGCTGTATATATACTACACGCTACGCAGTTCGAAACGCTTCAGCGGTCAGCCAGATTGAACCAAATTATCTACAAATATACCAATTCGTAGCTAAATAATAATGCAACAACATTCATTAATGCGTTTATCTTATCAGGTTTTCGTGTTTTTATTTTAATATGTTTCATTTTTTTTTGTAATTTTGTTGGTATCAACTCATTTTTCCTAATAAAACAATAAATTTCATATTTAGTAAAACATATTGAATGTTTTTCGTTTTTTATATTTATAATATTTTTTTAAGTACGTTTTGGTTATGTTTGCAGAAGGTCTACTATAATAATGACGTTTAAGGAATGCATGATTGTGACGCACGAGGTTTGCGGAGATAATCTTTTCATATGTTACTAAAAGACCTCGATGTTACCTTTGTATCAATTTTCAATATGGAAGGAATTTGCGAAAGATTTAAAAACCTCGACTTAGTGGGAGCGAAAGTGACCCCCGCGCTTGCGGTTGTTACATTATCACATACGTACATAATACTACTACTCTCAGAACGCTCTAGAAATCCAATAAATTAAACTAGACTCTTCAAAACTATGTCAATGTAAAGCTTAAGATATATACAACATAATTGTTAAAGTAATATTTACATTAGATTTTTTTTTTAAGTCAATCGGGTTTTAATGTCCTTGAATTATATAAAAAAGAGTTTTTCATTACTTCATCAATTTATTTCTTTCCTTAACCTAAACTCTTAGAACTCTTGAAAACATTAGTGTATATAAAAGCTTTTTTTTAGAGTGTTTTAATAATTTTATGAAAAGTCTACGTAAAAAAGTGGGTAAATGGGAAGCATTTTAATAAACTGCTGCAAGTCGCTGCCATTAAGGACTTAAATGCACTTTTTCAGATATACGCACAAAGTCTACAGCGGCATACTTTCGGTATGTTGCTCAGCATAGTTGACTCTTTTACTGTGAAAAAAAATTTATCATTGGACAAATTTTACACAGGTTAAAACCTTTGTTTCCTGGGTTATAGCCGCGTGTTTCCTTCACCTGCAAGGCATTGCTCTCACTAGAGACCTATCTGACTCACAAATAAAAAATCCTAAACCTAAAGCAAGGAAAGAACTATTCAGTTTTTAAGATTGGCCATGTATTTTGATGAATGTAATTTAGAGAATAAAATAAATTTCACTGCCAAAACTATCCTTAAGTCATCAGTGTGATGAACATTATATCAAATTAGTGAAAACTATAAGAGTTTTAAAACCGGTAAACCTTCCTTCAATTTTAAAGTACTCATAATATAAAATAAGGAATATATATATTTTTTAACTTGAGTACATAAAAAAATCTGATAAATTTTAAAAATCAAGATGAAATCCTTTTCGTTAACATGCAAATATAACCTGGGAAAAACTCATATTTCTATAATTTTGCAGGCGCACTGGCCAAAACCTTTTTTTTTTTCGTATTAATATTACCAATGTTGTACCAATATAATAAACAATTGTTAAAAATCAGTGCTTTTAACAAGATGCACAAAGTGATAAACTGCAGCATTTAGCGAGGATAAAAAATATTGCAGTACATAAGTAAAGATTTACGATGGAAATCACTTAGTGACACGAATACTGAAGGAGACTGAAAAATAATCTTAATCCAAGCCGTAGATAATATTATTAAATTATTTTTTAAAGAACTAAACAAATCACGTTCTAATGTTGTATGAACTAAAAAGAAAATAATTAATCTTTAAATATAAGAAATGTGTTCAACAGCGACAGAATTAACTAGAAGTCTGTATGGCAAAAATTTTTAATGCATGAGCTTAAAAATAAGATCCAGGTGAAAAACAAATAAAGAAATCAATTAGTTTTAGTGAAAAAAGTGTGACTTCAAGTGTATGTTTACAGGTATGTGAGTGACGTAAGCTACGGCCACACAGGGCGCCATGCTCGCAATGTTCACTATGGCTATGTTTGGACGACGCCAGGTGTTTAGTTCTCGGCTATTTTTCTAAAAACGTCGCTGGCTTCGGGCATGTGCAAATAAAAATATCTGTTTCCGCCCGGAATTTCACTGTAGCCTACTTTCTGTGTATTCTTTAAATTAGTATCCTATCACGTCGACGAAAAATTTGATTGAAGTACGAAAATAGCCATGTTTAATGATAAAAACGATAAAATCCATAGTAAGCAGTATATGCAAGATATTGTCTGTGTTTCGATTTTAAAGGTATGATAAGAAACTGTAATGCATTTATTCCTCATGCAACTACTACTACATCAAATGATGTAATTATTCAAATTCATATATTTTTGGACAAACTGCATGGACTCATTTCTTTTTTACGTTTACATACTGTGATGCCAGCAGAATATTATCATTATCGAATCATAACTTGAATCCCACGGCATGCGTCTATCCAACATCGTGAACTAGACTGTGTGGCCAACTGCTGCAGCGAACATAGCGAACATGCGTAGCTCTCTGTGTGGCCGAGGCTTTAGATGTATCTCGGAGTCTTCACTGGATATTTTATCTTGTGGCTTTTAAGGCATTATAGGATACTTAATTAATTTCCCAATTTTTTTAAAAATATTTCAGTTTTGAATTGTAATCAAAAAGACACAATAATATACTCAAACCAAATGTTTTATGTGTCTAATGTATCTTTACCATTAAAACTCGAGGAATGATGGAGTATGGGTCTTAAAAATCAGTCAGCTAGCCTTTATTTTTAATTTGAATTTGAGGATTAAATATTTAAAATTTGTCGTGTTTTTTATCGTCTTAAAATTTCAAAACTCCATTTAGATATAGCCTACAGGAAATACATGTTGAATCTGTTTAATATTTGGCTGATCTCTCTCGAAATTCTTTCAACCCCTTGTCTTACCTATTCACTGATTTTATATTAATTATGTAGACAATTTTTTCTGGACTGGAACATTCATATGCAAGTAAACATTGGGTGCACAAATAGTCTTCTGTTTGTAAGAAAATAACAAATTAGGCTTAAAATTAGTTAATTCACTGAAGTTACCAGTTGTAACAAGAAAATCGTGGTAAGTTATAAATAACATAGGTAATAATATAAATGATTTTGAAAGGAATCATTATTTAAAACGATTTTATGTTTTACGCAGATAAGTACCTATAGGCTATCCCATTTTAATAATTTGTGCTGTGGTGGATAAAATTCTGAATATAACTACGTTTAAGTTACTTGACAAGACAGCTATATACATTCTTATTTTACTTAAATGAGGCCAACAAGAACAAAAACTCAAAATATTGTACTTATAATTATTTTCACAACATGTCTGAACGGCGAATAGAATGTGAACAGACCCCAAGAAAATTCAGTCATCAAGGTGAGGTTTCAACCCAAAAATAAACCCGATGTAAGGCGTTTCCTAGGACTATGTGCTTACTATAAAGGTTTTTAGACTAGGTTCGCAGCTGCTGACCGATCACCACATCATCTGACTCAGGAAAAGATACTGTTTTTTTTTGGAATTCATGCTGTGAGGCTACCTCTAAGAACCTTTAGGAGGCACTATGTTCTGCCTCCATTCTTGCCAACATTTATCATAATAAAAACGAGCAGACATGGGCTGGGTTCTGTACTTTCCCAGGGTCATAATGAAAGCGAATGAGGTATCAAGTTCACTACAAAGCTTTATCTAAGATAGAAAGTAAATAATTAATATAAAAGAACTTCCAGCTGTAGATAAGGCACTGCAGCATTTTCACAAATATTTATGTAGGAGATAATTCCTTGTACGCTGACCATGCTCCACTATGTGTTATTTGCAATTCAAGCACACAAAGGAACAAATCACTTGGTAGAGTGAACCGATACAGCAATGCAATTGCTACATCGCACACCACAAGGGCCAAACTCACAGCAATGCTGTTGCCCTACCTCACTGACCATGCAATGTAGACTGCAACCATTGCAAAAGGGGAGAGAATGATGAATAAGTCGAAGACATCCGAGTTACGACTGATGTTAACAGCGAGCATAAATAGGACTATCCTAGCCTAAAAGTGGAACAGCAACAAGACTCTGGCCTAGGGATACAGGAAATTATCATATTGTCGCATTCCAGAATTTTTCGGTGTAGCCGACTTTAAATTTCTGTTGGTTTTCTGGCATCGCACATACTGATGTGTGGCATGAGCTGACCATAGACCTGGTGCTACCTCGTGCTAATATTTCTGGGTCGCTCTGTGGTAAAACAGGGGGCTTTGTCCCTTGGGTAGCGAGCGACTCGGGGGTCACTCAGCTAGCATGTGCCCTGATTGCGAAATTTGGGGCCCACGAGCCCCAAATCTTCTGTAATTGGTAATGATTAGTCAGCCATCTGTTTGTAGATTTGTTTTTGCGGTCGAGGAGATGCCAGGGGAATAGCGGTAAGAATTGACGAGATATAGTGCTTCCGTCGACATATGCTATGCATATTTCCTTGATGATAAATCCTACTTGCGACATGAACACCTGGATATTAACGAACATGTTGGTGGCAGAAACTATACTGAACTCTTTTCCGCATTTACACTAGTATTTACACTACTTTGTCCCGGACATTATATGTAGCCAGCCTATCGTGCATAATAAGAGCATACACTTCACTGTTTGAGGGCATGTTTTCTGCAGCCATAATCTCGATTTTGCAGTCTATAACTCCAGTATTAATAAGTTCGTCCTGTCTAATCACGTCAAATACAAAGAGAGGAGCAATATTTTTGAATTCATTCGGGTCTAATATTGGGGATGGTAACTGACCATAATACGATTGCTGATATTTGATATTGTGCATACATCCGGTAAGCGAGCAAATATCTTCCATTTTCAAAGTCTGCATTCATATCCAGATAAGGGTAACTTTCAGAGTTTAACAAAACTTTAATATTTTTTATCTTGTCATGATTAAATGTAGAGCAGTCTGCTCTTATATCATTTTGTTTGTTTGTTTGAAATGCTAATATAATGTATCGCGGCTTAACTGCAGCAAAACTAGATTTTGCATTCCAATTTATGTTTTGAGACTGGGATTAGATTAGGGTACGTTTCCAAACACCATAAACGAAAAGCAACGTCGTTATTTGTACCTTTCTCGACAAATTTCAAAAGCCTAATGCATTCTGCCGTATTCACTTGAACGTGAGGAAGAAGCCACTCGATAGTGTGTATGGATAAAGTTACATTTTCCGGTTGATTGCTTGTATCGAGAAGTGCATTTGCCTGGGTGTTGGCTAAAAATATCACCAACTCCTGCTTAGCATTAATTATGATGTGCTTATAATCTTCTGCATATCCCAAAATCATTGCGAGAGGAACGCAAACTTCAAATCTTCCGCCTGCATATAACGACAACTTGTAATCTGGTTCTATTCCCCATTAGACCATTTTAGCCGCGGGTAGTTGATTATGGGTTAGCGATGAGTATTTTTTTAAAGTACAAGTAATTCCCACATCTCGCGTTTGGTCGAGCTCGATACCATTTAATTCGTAAGATATTTTACTGATCATGTGAAGAATACCATTACGTACGATCTTGGTAGTTGTAGGAATATAACCATCATCTTTTAAAAGTGTGCCTCTAAATTGCAAAAAAGAGTTGCAAGGTACCGTATATGTATCTTGGTTTTGTACAGCAATTCGTATTTCCGACGACAGAGGATATGGTACAGAAAGATAAGGTAAGTACGGGTGAATTTCGGTCTTTGTAATAATATCTTCATAACTAACTACATCTTCCATGTTCAGGATTTCCGTATCCATTCCTAATCACTTTATACCCGAGTTGATTCAAGAAACGAATGTTAGCACGTGTTAACACGCTCGAGGTTTGTGTTATACTGACTGTTGGTTTAGTAGTGTGAGTTAATTTATAGTTTTTTCGTATAAAATTAAAACCCATCTCTCTTCAAGTGTAAGCGCAATGTGATTTCTTCCTCTCTAAAATTTATCAACAACTTATCGTTCTGGTCGACTATGCGGACGACAATTTCGTGTACGCTCTTCCCAATGACCGGTGAGTAAATGAGTTTTTAGGCACTTCTACAACTTTGAACCCAGGAGGGACTAGCACGCTAAACTCGTGTAGCGTATGGTTCGGTCTACCATTAAGATATGATCCGCTAACCAAATTGCAGTTTACTCTTATAACATTTACAGGAAGAATATTAATCGGTAATGTTGATACATGTAATTTACCCCCTTCGTAAATTTTATTTTGAAACCCCAGCATTGCTGCTAGAGTATCCCGCTCCCTAAAGTCAATATTAGTGCTACACATCATCTCGCTTTTCAGAGTGTTTGGGTTACCACGAAGATAAAACTCTACATCATCTTGTAGTAATGCTTGCTTAATGTATGATGCGATATCCTCGATTTCATATGATCCCGTGGGTACAGATATTACTTTCAAAACATTATTTTTCATATATCATATTTTACAGTTTGCGTAATTGACTTTCTGGACAGAGAAATATTTTGAAAATCGACTAATGCGATACTCCATGTGCCTTCCGAATTCAAGGCAGGAAAATAAGTAGATCGGAGCTCCGAGGTTTCACCCGACAGGATAAGAGTTATCGACATAACTGACTTGTTTTTTTCTTGTATTAAAGCTCTTTTATAAGCAAATTATTTCATAATTTGTTAACTAAGAAGCGGAGGCACAAGTGACTTCAATTCCATTGATTAGGCAACTGCTATGCTTTATAATTATATTTTAATGTAGTGTCGCGAAGATACTTGCGTAATTCCATAGGTGGTCTAAGATTCCCGAAACTGTCATAGTATTCTGCCGCATTACCGGCCTTTTGGTATGCTACCCAATGTGTCCCGCACCCATGCTTACCATCCACATTTACGATTGCGCAATACCTCAACTTGGGTTTGCGTGGTAGTTCATCACACATGTATACATTGCGGAAATAAGGAATTTTTAATTTTCGTGCAAACATGTTCAAGTCAGCTATTGTTAGCGGTCTGTTTGGTAGTGATTATAGGATCTCCTCTTTTTTCTTTTCTTTCTTTGACCTCCACCCACCGGATACGGTCTTAGGTATAGTCCTTTCCCGCTTTTTGCTCCCATTGCAATAGCTTCCATGGTCTTGTTATGTCAAAATGCCTCTGCTAGTTGTTTGTTTTAATTCTTTGATGAGTTGACTGCACGTAAAATACCACTTGTGGCCCCAATAAGCCCGCCGAGTGCACAGAGAGCAGGAAGAACTAGTGGGAGAAAACCACCTCTTTTCTTACACCTCTGTGTATTCTTTTTCTTACACTGCTTCTTACACTGTTTTTTCTTGTTGAATTTTATACCCATTCCATGCTTAACTTTAGTCTTCATTATTTTAGAAACTCCCCAAGCAGCTACCTTTTCTCCAAATTTAGTATCTGGTGTTTTCAAAATTTTCCTCGCTTTTTCGGCCAAGATGTTGTCTGCCTGATGCTTGTCTTCCAAGTTATTACTGGTAGCATATGCTATATCGTGTTCTCTGCATGCTCTGTCCAAAGTATTTATACCATTGTTGCCTCGTACCAAACGTTTAGCTAGTTTTGTACCTGGTCCACAAAATTGATATCCCGGAATATGAAGTTCGAATGGCAATTTGTTTATAAGCGTATTTACGAGTCCACGACCTGATTTGATCTTTACCCTACGAGGCATAACGACAGACTGGTCTAGAATAACTACAAGTGTTAACAATATATATGTATGTACTTAATATAAACATTATTGTTACGAAAACAAAATTCTAAATTTACATCTGGATTAATATAATGTAGTATGTGTTAGTTGCATTTTGGATGTCGAAGGGTGAACATCACAACATACTGGATGTCATGGCGCACACAGAGTTTAAATGTGAAATCTGTCAACATACATTTACCCGCAGTGACAACTTAAAACGGCATACACAAAGATGTATGCTTAAAGCCCCTCCTCATAGCCCTCCTCCTCCTATTACATCTTCTCATACATCATATCTCAAAGGTATACAAGTAGTTCAGAAAGATGTAAAATTACCTATAAATATAAGTGCTGAGGATGAAGCACTAGCACGCATGCTGCGTCATGGCTGTTTGCTTCCATTGACTGTACGTTGCATTATTGCTGGGCCTTCCAACTGCGGGAAAACATGTGTGTTACTGAGTTTATTGGAGGATCCCAATGGACTTAGGTTTGAAAACGTGTACCTGTATTCCAAGTCACTAATGCAACTAAAATATCAACGCCTAGCACAAGTGCTGCAGGCCGTAGAAGGTCTAAAATATTTTCCATATAGTGATAATGAAGAAGTTGTGCCGCCTGAAAATGCCTTACCCAATTCCATAATTGTGTTCAATGATGTTGCATGTGAAAAGCAGCAATGTATCCAATATTACTTTAGTATGGGAAGGCATGTTAAGGTAGACTGTTTTTATCTATGTCAAACATACTCGCACATTCCAAAACAGCTGATTCGCGATAATGCAAACATGATTGTGTTATTCAAAATGGATGATATGAATCTTCGTCATGTCTATTCCGATCATGTTAATACTGACATGTCGTTTGAAAAATTTAAAGATGTGTGTTCCTTGAGCTGGAGTATCGATCATGGTTTTATGGTCATAGTCAAGGATTTCCCCCTACTTAATGGATGGTACCGTCGAGGATTTGATCAGTTCATAACAATACATCAGTGAGAAATGAGCTATATCATATCCAAATTTGGACATAATGGTCTAAAATGCAGGGCAGTGACTTTTCTCATGCCTACGGATGATGGCCACTGCAGTGCTGATGGGAAACATATTAGAAATTTAGGCAGGCCCAAACATGAAGAGGATGTAGTTAAAAAGGCCTACGTTGATTCATAGATATCAGCATTATTAGCATTGAATAATAGCACAAAGGAGAATATTATTACATCTTTAAGCAATGAAATTAACACAATTCCTTCGAAAATCATTACCTTACTAGATGACATATTTAAAATCATAGAAGATGAGCTACTTAATAAAATTAACAGTAAATTATCAGATATTTATGGCAATATTGACGAAAGATTGGAAAAAGTACAGGATAAGATAGTACATCACTTATTGAATCTCGAAAATACTGTGAAAAATTACAACACCGTGTCTTCTGCTGATACAGATTCTAACTCGTAACTGAACGATCTTGTCTTGTTGGAGGATGGGAACAAGGAACCTCATCAAGGAAAGAATATATAAACGGTTTCCATTTTGTTTTTTCATTCAGTATAATGGCTGAAGCTGCAAGTGACTTACATTGTGTCATTCAGAGTGTGCATGCAAAATATATGTTGGCTAAGCGCGAATGATAGGAGTGTGATATGGCTAATGAAGAAGCTTTGAAACCAATTATTTCTTGACTAGAAAATTTAAAACTGGTGGTGGTGCCCATGAAGAAAAGGAGGAGCCTGCTAATGAATTTCCGAAATGGAAAAAGCAATTGTTTAAACCTAGTGGCGAGGATGATATTCCTCTGTCTGAATTAAAACCTAAGAAGGCTAGGGCTAACACTCGGAGCTCGGCTGTTCGCGGTTATTTATCTTCTTATTCGTCTCAGAATCAAGATACGACATACGTCGTGCAGAAAAGAAAAAAAAATGGTTTTTGGAAAAAAAGGAAATTGTTTTTCTCCCTAATGACGTAGTACAGGTCGGTAGCGAAGTAATACATGCAGCTCCTGGCCTATATGAACTGCTTTTCAAGATGGAGCTGGGCACATATTCTAGGGAAGCACTAAAGCAGTATACGCGCTTACTAAAAATCATAAGTACACATTTGAGGAATAACAATTCATCGAGTAATGCATATAAGGATGAGCACCATGCTAAATTCGATATTATTTCGCATTTGTTTCCGAATGTATGAGGCGGTGTTCCATTTGGTAAAGGACTACCGAATAAAATCGAAAATGGTCGACGTGTAGATTATGTTTATTGGGACGATGTGAATGAACTTGTTGACAGACTGCATATGCTAGTTGTCTCTCAAAGAGCAGGAAATAATTCACACACAAATGAAATAAGTTCTATACTCGAAGAACTGAGGGAAGCAGGCTACATACAATGAGTTGCTCGGATATAGCTGCTGAATTGCACAAGCCTGCTAGATGTTACTATCCAAGACGCAAAGTAACTCTTTTCGGTATACGTGATTTATTCCAAGCGGATCTCGTCGATATGATTCCGTATTCGCGTGAAAATAAACGATACAAGTACATGTTGACCGTAATAAATTGTTTTAGCAAGTATGTTTGGGCAGTGCTAGTAAAAACAAAGAATGCTGCTGACGTTACAAAAGCCATGGGCACTGTTTTGCAAGATGGAGGACAGCCTAAAAACCTACGAACCGACTTGGGAAAAGAATTCTACAACTCTTCCTTCACTGCGCTCATGAAGAAACATAAAATTAACCATTACTCGACTCACAGCAACCTCAAAGCTAGCATATTTGAGCATTTTAATCCAACTTTAAAAGGACTTATGTGGCGCGAATTTTCGTCCCAAGGAAATTATAGCTATAAGGATAGGAATATTGCCTAGACTTATAAATACATATAATAATGTGAAGCATCATACTACAAAATTGAGACCTGTTGATGTCATGGATAATTCATTGCTTCAGACCGTATTCAAAAATTCTAAAGTGCTGGATACTCGTAAAGTAAAAGCAGCAGCAGGATCCTATGTCAGAATATCCAAGCAGAAAGGTATATTTGTTAAGGGCTACACTCCGAATTGGAGCACGGAAATCTACAAAGTGATCAAGATTCGATATTATAAGCCGCGAATGTACTACTTCGAAGAAATGGAAGGAAATCCTATACGAGGTGGATTTTATGCCGAAGAAATCCAGCTTTCAAAGTTTCCGCATACTTATCTAGTGGAAAAAATTTTAAGACCTAAAGGAAATAAAGTTCTAGTTCGCTGGCTTGGATTTTGACCAAAGCCATGATTCATGGATACCAATAACCGACATTACAGATAAGTAGTTAACAAACGGCTGCTGGTCTTGACTTGTATGGACTCGTCTTATTGCTAGACTTGTTTACTTCTGATGCTAGCATTTTTTTCTTCTGGGTATAAATAGAGAGGGACGATTCTTCACTACCTTCATTTTGACCATAAACGTCGACATGGATACATGGAGAAGCAGTGCCGAGTCGTTACTGAATGCTGTATTTGATGCAGTCATCGAAGTGGAAACATTGCCAATGGTTGATCAGCAACCATCACAAATAGATTCAACATTGGATGAGGACTATCGGTCGATATCAGCCACTGCATCTTACGCTTGTATAAGTCGCTGGTTGGACGAAGAACTTTCGCCTGTGCCCTGGAGCGAGTACACGCTGGGATCGCCTGGCATGCAGGAGGAACCAACAGATGGGGAGGGCGCTGCCGCCGAAGAGGGACCGTCTCTTCAAAATGTTATTGACGAAGTGCGCACCTTTCGTGAAGAAGTTTTGGAAAGAATAGCAATACAAGATGCATGGAACATTGACATAACTGTTGACATAACTGCTGTTCTGCACGAACTCCGGAGGCTTCGGGAAGAAGTGGAAGATATCCAAGATGTGATTCGTCGAGAAAAGAATATGCTCCGAAAATCCTAATAATTTTGTACATATATATTAATAAACATGGTGATTGTTAAAAAAAAATGCTGTACATTATTTCGTAGTTTTAGTTCCTTGGTACCTATAGGATGGTTTAAAAGGATACAAAGTTTCATAAATAATAATGGTTGTAAATCCGGAATAATATAAAATTTTATAACTAAAAAGGGTAGTCTAGGAATTAACTACCATAATTATTACATTGAACATTTGACCTTATGTTCAACACTAGAAGGAAACTAATATGGATGCTTGTATATATATATGGTGCGTTAAATAAAAATAAATAAAAATAGTAATAAAAGTATAATCCAAGATGGCTGCCAGTAGCATAAAAGTAATAATATTAGATATGGTGATGTAATTCGAAACTCCATTAGTTGTGATGTAATGGTATAAAGTTCTAGAATACAAAATGGCGAAAATCCAAAGCCCCAAGTCTTGGTAGTTATGTTGCAATGGTAGAAAGTTCTAGAATTCAAAATGGTGACAGTAATGTGAAAATCCAAAGCCCCATTAGTTATGATGTAATGGTAGAAAGTTCTAAAAACCAAATGGCGGCCAGAAATTACGTAATCCAAGATGGTTATTGCATAATGGTAAAATCATAAATCCGAATCCTCAAGCCTCATTGGTAGTGACATAATAGAAAGTTCTAGAATTAAAATGACAGAACATTCTAGACAAAATGATGGTCGTAAAATTATGCAATTCAATATGGCGGAAATCCTTGGAAATTACGTAATCAAATATGGCGACCGGAAATGATGTAATCCAAGATGGTGGCCAGAAGTGACGCCAGGGGTCAAAGGTCAAAACCATAACGTCAGAGGTCAAAGGTCACGCATCCTAATCCTAATCCTAATCCCCGATCCCATGTCCTCGGAGCCCCTATTCCTAACTACTGGTAAGGTAGTGGATGGTCACAGTGAGATACGAGAAGGCTGTTCTGTTTATTGTCACATTACATGTAACCAGTTTCTGCCATTGGAAACTAGAAAGCAGAAGATTAAAAACATCAGAAAATCATATATAATCATAATAATAGGCCTACCGTCCTTATTGATGGCCAAGTTAAGACAGTACGCATTTTCTTACTTTTAACCACTGTTTTGCAATCACTTTAAATATTGAAATATTACAAATAAAGCATGACATAAACAGTGTGATTTTCTGTCGCATTTACTTGTCTGAAATTATTGCTGTAAACGCATGATATCAAAAGAACAAACAGAAAATTTATTTCATGAGTTACGTTGTAAATTTATTCTGGTTCATAAATTTCAAAATAGGGATACAAAACGTAGACTTAGAATTTCATTGAGTAAATATCCAAAGGTACCGCTGTTAAATCCTTAATACACCAGCAAGGTAATATTATCATCTTGAAAATTACTGATATTTGTTCTTAAATGGTTGGAAGTTTAAAGCTGTTATGGACGAAAAATAAACATTGACTATTTATTTTATAGGTAAAAAATAAATTAAACTGTCACTAAAATTTTTAATATGCTTGTGATCATACGGTGTAAGTGAATTTAAAACACAGACTCCAAACGAACAAATTGCACACTTTCTTCATGAGTTTTTTCAATGTATATACTGTATATCAAATTGCTGTTCTTGTTTATATTAATGTAATTGTTTCGATTTCCAGTTTTTAGCTCAAATCAGCTTCTAAATTTAACGCGGCCGGTACGCATAATTATAACAAGAATTAATTAATTTATATTAAAAAAATTAAACATGCTTTTGTAGCAATAAAAACTAAATTATAAATAAATAAATTAAATTATAATTGGATTCAAAAATGACATGAAGTCTCAAAAATGTAACATAAAAATAAAAATGTGTGGTGCTTTATAGCCTATGAGTTAACTTGAACTTCTTATCTCCAGTTATTCTGAAAGTTATGTCTTTATAAAATTTTAAATATAATGTATGATATGATTTGATTTTTATTTTGTATCTATAGCTATTAATAATTGCCAAATAATTATAAATACGTCAATAGGAAGGTTGGTATAAGTTGACTCTAATTTCATATAGTCATTTATTCAGCCATTCAAATTCATTTCCTACATTTCCTCACTTTTAATAACGTTACGTACGTCTAATACAAATCTGGTCTCAGCCCTCTATTTAGCTCGAAGCTTTCGCTTTCTTTTCTAGCCCCCCTGTCTTTGAAAACACTTTTTCACGATGGGGCGTCCAGCCAACTCTCAAGGGTCGCGGACATCTTGCTGTCAACCTACCTCCCATGGCGTTCTGAACGCCGGATACGAAGCTGCTCCAAAGAGCAGAGCGAGAAAAAAAAACGAGTGGCTTAAATTTTTTTCGTCTCTGTATGAACTTAAATTTGTGTTTTAGAGGGATTCGAGCCAATGACAAGGTTCCGATTCATACTCTGTTATCTGACAGGTATATTTATTTTAATATTTTTTTTCTTTTCTTATCCCTAAGGCTGCGCAATGTAACTACAGATAAAAATACTTATGTGTAACAATGACTTAAGCTATATCAGAACGTTCGCCCTGAGTATTTAAGTTGTAAACTAAAAAAAAATTGAAAGCATCAAATCGTTTAATGAGAGTCTAAAGGCAAATAATATGCTATGAAAAAGGAATTGTAAATAGTAATCAATAAAAACTATTTTGTGTGTTTTAAAATTTATTCGTTTACATATATATTTTTTCTTCAAATTGAAAACTGGATTGTTCAAAATACGAAGTTTTTTTATGTGATGAAAGTATAATTTATTTTAAATACAAATTATTTTTATGATGTTTATTTAGTTTGTTATATATTCGTTTTCTTTTTTCTAATCACTGGTTAGTTTTCAGCAATAGTTATGGCGCAATTAGTGTCAGTGTACCTACAAAACCTATTTCCAGGAAAAAAGCAAGCACGTAAGCAAATATAGAATTTAAAACCACAAGAAAACATTTGGTACAATAAATTATAGTCAACATTTCATTAAGTTGACAAAAAAAATTCTTGTTTATCTGTAGTAAGGTAAATTCGATAATTGAAACATTTATATTAAAAAATTACATGGTTAACAATAGTACTCTTTTTACTTTTACAGTATACCCTTCTACCGCAATCATAACAATTTTTTGTTATGCGTTTTATTATATTAATATATTCTTTACTGTTATTTACAAAGCACAAAATTGGCAAAATCAAAACCATCGTAACCATTCCATACACGAATTTGTATTTAATTGACTGGGCTATCCGACCTGTTTTCCACAATTTTTGAACCTCTTGACAAAACACTTTTTTTTTTATGTGCCGATACGATTTATCTGAGAAAAATAAAGTAGCATAACGATTGAATTTTAACGAATATTTATTATGCATTTATTACAAACCAATCTGTTTGAACTTCAAATTATATATACACATCTTTTAAATAGTACAACTATTTTTTTTTTACCGGGGTGGGTAATGTTTAGCCAACATGAGATCGTTAGAGACAGAAACACACATTAATACTAATCAGGTATATTTCAGAAGGTATTGGCCATGGCTTGCAAGTAAAATCTACCTATTTTTATACCTAAAGTAATTTACAGAAACCATGGAAAACATGAATCGGTATGACTGGTTCGGAATTATAACCCAGATTTTTAATACCGCGTCACTTTGCTTTATTGGCAATGATATATTTTAGTTATTGTAACGAGGCTAACACTTCAACATTATTATAAAAACATGACAAAATGAAGGAAAAAAATCCTTTCGGCACCTCCTACAGGCGTGAGTAGATTTCTAAGGAATTATTTATTTTAGAAATGTTCTGGAAACTTTTACAAATTCCTGAAACTATTACAAATTTTAATGTACCTACTATATGAATTATATGTTCACCAATATTTAAGAAAATATATCGATTAAACATTTTCTCGTACTCCAAGCAGTGAAAATATATTAAATGTTCTTTTTCTCAACTGAATGCATCCAGCATTGAACGTATAAACGAATTTATTATTATGCCTACTGGTAGTTACGCAATTGGTTTAAACCTTCAAACAGTTTTTCTTTTCATCATTCGCACAAATACGTGGTCGTATGAAAATTTTCTTTTGACAAAGATTTGAGGTAGTCAGTCAAAAATAAATACGACTAAAATTTTTAATTCGCCTCTTTATTTTTTCAGCCCCCTGCAACAATGTCTCGTATTATCAAAAATATTTTTAGATGAAGTTTTGAATAAAAATTATAAAATGAACTCACAATTTGAACGGATTTGATTGTGAACCTACTAAGGGAGTTACGATTTTAATTGTAGGCCTAATTTAACTTCTCTTTTTTCAACCCCTTGAAGCAACGGTTCATATAATCAAAATTAGTTTCAGTCAAAAGTTTTGGGCAAACCATGTAAGATTAATAAAAAATTCGTACGGATTCGATGTTGTGCGTAGGAAGGTAGCTTTAATTTTTTTCGTCCTCCGACACTTGTATATTCCAACCCTGGCAGTAATAATTGGTCGTATATTTTTTTTTAAATAAAACATGTTATGTATAGTAATTTAAGGTTATAAAAAAGTATTCAATATTGTGCATGGTGTTTTTATATCCACACCAGAATTATTTAAAAAAAATTTCTAACCCCTGCAATAATGGCTCGTCACATAAAAAACTGTTTCAAATAAAATTATTTAAATAATAATTATAAGATTGATACATAATTCGTACGTATTAAATGTTGTGTCTACGAGGGAGTAACTATAATTTTGTACTATTTATGTATATATACTAAAGTTGAGTTGATAATCTATTTGGTGTCTATGGACCATGAAACGAGAAACTATATAAAATTTGCCATGGATACGGACGGCTACAATAGGTGGTATTTCTTTTTAAATTTACCTTAAAGTGAAACTCATACCATAAATAGATGCATATAGTCACTTGAGTAAAATATTTAATTAAAATAAACAACCTGCCATAAGTTTCTCCTTTTTAAATTAATTATTCGCAACGGTAATTTTTTTAGTTTGAAAATATGTATTTTGACACAAATATAGTTGGTGTGACCACTACAGCAGCTCAATAATTTCAGTTCTGACACGAGTGTTGTGTATACGGCTACATTTGTGTTTTGAGACATTTAGACTGTTAACTTGATCATTTCTTAATAGTTAAGCGAAGAGAGAAAACATTTAAAATGGAACCATGCATCTAAATCTTTAAGCAATAATATGTGTTACGGTGAAATAATACATAATATAAAATTTGAACCTGATAATTTTGACAAAATTTTACAAAAATATTAAAACTTTTTTCTTAGTTTATATATTTTTTCAAACCTTAGAAGAACTTTCCTTAGCGAAATGTTAAACCACAGACCAGTATCCTAACATTTATGTAGGCAATTCAAAGTATAGGCAAAATAGTCATATTAAAGGATTTTTATATCCATATATATGGATATAATGTTTTATTGTATTCATTATTGAAAAGAGTTAGTACAAGTAGAATAATTATTTACATGAGTTACAAAATATAAAAAAATCTTAACTGCTCTTAAATAACTTATGACGAAATTAAACTATAAGGTATAAATAACTTGAATTTTTAAGTTCATATATATAACTGTATAAACTCGTAGCATAATAACTGGTTAGTTTTCAGCAATAGTTATGGCGCAAATAGTGTCAGTGTACCTACAAAACGTATTTCCAGGAAAAAAGGCAAGCATGTAAGCAAATATAGAATTTAAAACTGCAAGAACCCTAACATTTGGTACAAAAATGCGAATTAAATATCGAGAATATTATACACAGTGCCATTTTTTAAATGTAAGATAGTAAATATTGTAACTAATAGAAAATAAAATATCGGTACAATGACTTGACCAGATTTAAAGTAATGTATGTATTTTTAATGCTTTGATACTGACTCCAAACAAATTAAATTTTTCATCCAATTTAGATATATACTAAACAGAAAATTAAAACAAGTGAAAAAATGTGTACCTAAGGCCATTTAGTAAAAATTAAACTTCAAAAGCTCTGTTACTAACAAAATTTCACGAAATATTGATAAACATAAACGATCAGTGACGTTGATTTTTTTTTATTTAAACTATATCAACATGCTGGTAGTGCCACAGAAAGCTGCGCTCACCTCTCGCAAAGTTCTGAGCGCCTGATACCCAGCTCGCCTGAGCGCTCCGTGGACGCTCGGGCCACCCCCAGGGGTCCCGGGGGAGCAGCCAATGAGGACAATGGGGCGGGCCCATACTTGGCGGTAGGTCTCGTGGAGGGAGTTCAAAGCAGTGAAGGAGAAACGGTCGGTGATCTGCACAGGTCGTGCATCTGCGAACCGACCGCGGAGCCTTCTGTCGCGGCGACCGAGCGACGGCCGTTGACCTTTCGCACGACGCACGAGCGTCACTTCTGTCGCCGCGTCGAGAGTCAGCATGTCTCCCGGCACTCCTTGTCCTTTGTAACTCAGCGACTCATTGAAAAAAAATTGGTTGTCTTTAAAGTCGGTTTGCGGACGATAGTTTAACATGACAATGTCATAACAAAACATACTTTTATAAATAAAATTGAATCATTTTTATTCTAATAATAAAATAATAAATACTTGAAATTATACTAGTAATCAGATTAATAAAATGCAAGAATAATTAACCTTTATTGCTGAAATTGTTGTTGTAATAAGCAATGAAAACCACATTAACTTTTCACTTCACTTTATAAACAGTCGAGTGTAAGAGAGATAGATGCGGCGCAAGCGTACAATGAGCGTAACGGGACACAGCGTAACAGGACAATGTGCGTAACGGGACACTTTTTCGTGCGTGCAGCCGGCGTTCATAGATTTATTAGACGTTGTCACGTCAAAATTAAAAATCTGGTAGAGATTATGAAAAGCACTCGAGGTACTTGCAATACATCTTTGTCTTCATTTCTCCGCAATTCAATGTTATGGTTACCGCTCAAGTCTCCTAGTTGCCATATAATGCACGACGAGAAGACTGCGCGCTCCTAGAGGCGATACCGTGCTAGAAGCACCAGCGAGCATCGCACTTAACATCCCGACTCACAGTCACAAACTTGCCCCTGTCGCTCTGTGCGGTTGAACTGGAAGAGGTTGCCAGTCTCTACTCGGGGATTATGTCAATTCTTTACCTGTTCGATTTCAATAACTTTACTCAGTTCATGCTTGAGAGACCTGTGCTGTGCAAAAAGGTTGCGTTAGACGTTGTATTTATTGGCGAAGTAAAAAAAAAAAAATAGTGCGTGGAGTTCCTCCGCGCGGAAGAAGTGAAACTTCGTAATGTGGAAAAGAAAATAGGTAGGGGTATAAATTGATTTTTAGTGAAATCATATTGTATCAAATCAAACTAAAAAAATAAATCATGAAATCATTCAACGATAAAAGATGTTTATTTAATTAAGCGGACGGGTTCGCTCCAAGGAGAAAATTGACGCGGCGAGACCTCGTGGACATAGAGAAATGACACACACTCACTATTTATGTGTCTATGAAACATGATTTTTTTCTGCAATTTCAATTGTAATATACAAAAAGGGTATTGAAAATTGAAACAAATATGGCAGCACTACAAACTGTCAGGATCTTTATTTTTTTCTTACTCTCTACTTAGTTCCTTACAATAGCATTCACTCTCGCTCTCTCTCTCTTTCTATTCCCCCTCCCCAGGAGCGTTAAACGTTTAACGCAATCTTGTTGGAAGTCGCATTGGAAGTATAACTCCAAAAAACTAACTTTATTATCATGCAAATAATTAATAGAAATAAAATAACAGTATGACTGTATTTATATATTATAAATACGGTTGGTAAAGTATACATTCAATCAAAGTAGAAAATAAAGTAATTTCTCATTATTCAATACGAAAATAAAAATATGTATCAAATTAAGTTTTTTAAATTAGTAAAGTAATTGCGATCCATTTTAATTTATAATAAAAATCAATATATAAGCTGAATGTTTATTATAATTTATAAATAATTATTAATTTAATTATAATTTAATAATTTATAAGGAAAATTAACTATACCTACGGGAACATAACCTCACTTATATAAATGCACTTGAAAAAGTTTATAAACACAATTTATAGGCTATCACATATATTGACAATAAATAAATGTTTTTTATTCATATGGGCCAGTATTCAATATCAATCGCTAAAGCATATGATTTAAAAGCTCGTATATAATTTTTATTTGTGTGTATCTTTTTTGTATGTAGCATTTTTTTTTTATCCTGTTAAAGTTTCGCTGCGTGGTGCGCGCTCAACGTAAAAATTAACTCATCTTTTTTCGTAACGTGGCTCAAAAAGTAGGCATAACTAAAAAAAAAAAATAAAAAAAAATAAAAAAAAAATAAATAAAGTATAAGCCCGCTGCGCAAGTTTTAGCCTCAGCGGCAGAACCGCATAGTGTGCGCATCTCTCGTTGACTTTGAGAGTTGCTGCTCAGTCCAGTTGCTTAGTCGGACAAACACCGTGGCATTGTTCGACACAGACGGTACTGCCGTGGTCCGACTGCCGTATCGAACATCGGACTGCGAGCCCACGGGTGTCTCAGGCGACGGAACTGTGACCACTAAGTATATCTAGTGATAAAAATGCAGCATTAGGGGTTGACTGTGGCATAATGAGTGCACTGTAAGAAATGTTTGATGTGTAAACTTTTTAGCGTTCGGTATATGGCATTTGGTAGGAATAATTTCGTGAATATGGAACGTAATTGCGTAACAACGGAAGACTCAGAAACTTTGAAAAGACGGTGGACCTGTGTGATTATTGTGCTTTTTATATGTATATGTATATATGTATATATATATATATATATATATATATACATATACATACATACATACATACTAGCTGCCCGACCCGGCTTCGCACGGCTATACTAATGGGAAAAAAAACGCTACGTCAGTCTACAGGCAGATCACTCTTGCGCCGCTCATTATACATGCCCCTCCTTGTGGGTACGCCACTGCCGCGCGATGCCCGTTGCCATGGAGACGCAGAAGGCATCAACAATGCAAAATCCTGTTCTCATGCATACAAAGTACCCACTGTTGCCTGGTTTTAACCACCCATGTGATCTAATTTTCGGGAAATGACATCCTGCGTAACATAAGGAACATTACTGTGAAGTTTCAAGTCTGTAAAGTATATATACTTGGAAAAAAGGCCAATAAAAAACAAATTAAACGCAGAGAGAGGAAAAAAAACAATAGTTCAGGTTGTACTGCAACATATTATTGTTTTGACATATTAAGTGTAAATATTTATGATTTATTTAATATTTGTTCGATGTCTAATATGTAATTTATTTTCAAAAACGGTAAATTATTTTTATGTATATCTATGAGAATATGACTCTATGGACTTATTCGGACATTTGAAATTGAACATTGTTGAGACCCTTCTAAGGAGGAATTGAACATTAAGACGGTAAACGGTAAAGTTAATGCCATTGTTTTTAATATAAATTGTTATTTTAGTAATTTTATATTTAAATTTTACGTGAAATTTTGTGTTCCGCGCTATTGTTGCGTGCGGATTTCACGATTTATTAAGTAATTAATGTAACTGATTTTGGTTTTCGGCCAATCACGGCCCGCCATTTAAAATTAAGTTGAGTATTGTTAACTGGCTTAATTTAAGAATATAAGAAGGAATGAATGGCCAGCTAATGCGAGCTGACCTTCGTGACGTCGGCAATTAAAAATCCTACGAATTAGCTATTTAGCAGTAGGCATCCCGAATAGAGGATGATAATTATGTATCTTAGGGAGTCTAGATACTAAGTAGGCTTTATCTACAAAGATAAAGGGCCTAGGAGTGAAAATACGTGAGTAATTAAAAGTGCAAAAATCTGTCTCCTCAATTACATGTACATCGTCACGTACCTCCCGTAAATCGTCACATCGCAGCCTAAAATTAATATAAACATTGTAATTTGAAGTAATTTGACATTGTCCACAAAAAAACTGATTATTTTGATACAAATATATTTAATTTTCCACACTTCTATAGTAACTCAGAGGTTCTACGAGCGAGAGACTCTGAGCTCTACCGACTTTAATTTGAACCCAACTAGCCGAGGAAAATAATTACGATCCCTAAAAATCAACGAATATAAACTGTGTAATATCGCCGAACCCCAATCAAAGACTATTGCTTGTGAATTAAATGTGCGCATCGTAACTCCTGATGGTTGGAATTTACATGTGGGATGTGATGTCAAAGGCCAATTAGGGAATTTGAATATAATAAGTAATTAAATAATATTAATAATAAGAGTAAATTTTGAACTATTTTCGTTTGATAAATAAGTATATATATTTTTATTGTGAGTGTTGTGTCATGTTATTTCTTCTATCATTTATCCCAGTGTATGTTTATATATATTTGTTTTGCTAAGTTAACACCTAACTGTGGCCTAGTTACCATCAACACATGCCAACGGAGAGCCACACAAGTGATATTGATTTACACAGATTAATACAGCCCAACGTGAATTTCTTAGTCTCCATAAAAGTGGGGCCATTTGTAAACACACACAAAGATAGTAAGCAAGTTGCCCTACATATCTAAGTGGCTACAGAAGTGGGGCCATTCATACAAAGTGTGACAAGGGTCCGCACAAGGTTTGCGATTTAAAGTGATAAAAAGTATTTAAATACTAATTGATCTCTTATGAGGGTACTGATTGCTTCGTTGTTAATATCACAAGGGTGTTTTTTACTTGTATGGGAAAATTAAGAATGATAAGGCATCTAGTGTGTGGCAACAATGTTAATAGGCAATAGGAAATAAACTTTTAGCGTTTGCGGCATTGTCAACACACACTTCGTACGTGTACTGCATGTTGTATCTAACACCCTCTTACGCATTTGATTATAAATTGGACTTTTAGTAAGGATCCCTGATGTTATTGATAATATAATATAGCCCATAGCCTTCCTCGATAAATGTACTATCCCACACTGAAAGAATTTTTCAAATCGGACCAGTGGTTCCTGAGATTAGCGCGTTCAAATAAACAAACAAACAAACAAACTCTTCAGCTTTATAATATTAGTATAGATATATATAAACCGTGGTCGCCCATAAAATGGCGCTGAACTTTGTTAATACTCCACATTAAAGCATTCGTCTTTACCCGTCCGGCCACCATAACCTCATTAAATATAATATATCTGTATACTATACAACCCATGTGCGACTAACTGATTCACTCCCTCACTCACTCGCTCACTCACTCAGCTGTACAAATTCTAATCCACTTCCAGACGAGCTAGAAACTTTACATTTTCACAGGTGGTAGATCTCGTCCCGTAACCGACGCGAAGACTCCAAAAAAAAAAAAAAGTAAAATTTTTTAATTTTGAACCCACATAAAAATTAAAAACTATCAAAAATCTACCCAGTCAGGCCATCATAGCATTGTTGTAGACATGACAACACGATTGGACCAATGTTTATTTGTAAGCCATGACCATAGACTACAATAACACGTGAACAAAGGAAAAAAAACTTTTTCGTTTCTGTGAGTGACATTTTGTTTGACGCAGAAAGGTATTGATAATTATGGCGTGATCAACGATTCAAGCTGTATATTTCGTTTTGCAGCCCGCTGCACGTTTCTCTTAAATGTGTAAACGTACGTAACGTTTAGCAGTGATCGACAAAATATATATCTTAGTGATTTACATTTTAGTGCTTTAAAATGTGCTGATATGCGGCTGACATGAAGTTAAATATAATAGATATAAACTTTAAAAACGTAAACATTATGAACAGTCGCCTCCCGTGCTTGTGTCTGCCATGAACTATGCTCCATTGTTTCGTTGTTTACGTTTGAGAGCATTCTACAGTCACAGTACTCTATGCACCAAGTTTCAAACAACCGGAAGTGGGGTTACACGCCTGTTATCAGGACGGCGCGGGAAGTATTTTCATATTAATTATTAGTGCATTTTTATTAAAGATTTAAAATACTTTAGTAAATATTACTTGTGTTGTGGTGTGTGCACCACTTCGTAACTTTCATTTTGGATTGTTGTTTATTGCCATTGTTGCGTTAGGCGCCAAATCTGGACCAATCCCAGCAAGGCGTCGGTACGCCGGCGCCGGTGCATATACGCCAGATCCCGTTTATCCGGGGAGTTCCTCTTGCCTCCACGGAATGAACCTGCGAACTCTGCGGTATATTTAGGCGCCAATTTGAACTTTTTGAACTTAGAAATTATGAAATAGCAACTGGCTTTGTTATAGGCTTAGGGACGTGAAGCATCTTATAGCCAAACCTTCACAGGATTGGCTGAGCCGCGTCATAGGACTGCGTGTGTGTGTGTGTGTGTGTGAGTGCGACGCAACAATAGCCGTAAGTAAGTAGCTACACCGGCCGTCCTACTTGTGTTCCCAATGCTGGCAACTGTTTCCACCACGGCGCACCGCAGGTAACAATTCCGTGTTACGCCAGTAGTATAGTTTGGTTCCTCCGGGGACAGGGTCCAGGGTCTGTCTGGTGCCGGGTGCCAAACCACCATCTCTGAATGTGACGTCACAGCGGCCATTTTGGACTCAAAAATTCTTCAAAATTCCTCAAAAATGACTCAAAATGACTCAAAAATTACAGTTTTGAGCAAAATTTTCTCGTTTTCTTCCACAAAAATTCGAAAATTAGGATTTCGAAAAACCTCAAAGTACTTTTGCCTTAGAAAGAACACAAAATCCTAAAAGCGGCTTAAAAGTCCTAAGAGCTAGCCGCTGTAAGCCGCTGACGTCATCTAGGATTATGACGCCACCGTTGCAATTTCCTTTACGTCCGCCATCTTGAAAATCTTTATTTATTATCCGATTTTAATGAAAAAATTATAAAATTTATAAAAAAATTCAAATAATAAAATTTTAATAAAACATATATAAAAAACTTACAATAAAAAGTCCTCGGTTCGAACACGACGAGAGCAAAAAAAATGGCGTCTGATCCTTCCCTCATGGTGGCTGCTGGCAGACTGACCCCCACCACTTATGTCAAAGTATATATATATCATCACCTAGTATGACGTCATGTCCGCCATCTTGAAAATATAACTATTCCCGCGGCTGAGATCCACGAGGGGTGCTGCGGCGAGAGTTGCGCCAGAGGTGCGGCCCAGCGAGGTGTGTGGATTGTAAGAAACGAGTGACTGGGGAAGCAACATTTTTAAGTGCAATTGATTATTTGGCAATTTTAGAATATTAATTGTAAGTGACATAAGTAGTGGCCATCAATATAACTGTGTGTGTAATAAAATATTTAATTGGGATATCCTTTACGAACACGCAGTAAATCGTAACAATATATTTGTAAATTTGTTATTGCTTAAACGACTGAAATCAGTCTGTAAATACTTCCTACGAATAAACTTGAACCTTATTGAGCTGATTGAAAATTATTATTATATTATATTATATTATTGAAAAATTGAAACAGAGCGGATTTAATGTTATTAAAAAAGTAAAAAAAAAGGTTTTTCTAGTAAATATATTTGAACAACGCCCTTTGATGTAACCAAATGTGTATTCTACCGCTGTGCTAAAAGCCTATTAGGAATTTAGAAGTAGAATATGTATCATCATCATTGTGACGCCAGTTATCTTAGTTATTTTGAAACTTATAATTACTTTTTACCCTGACTCTTTTTGTTTACCAAATATATTCCACAGTAGTTTCAATATCATAAAGTTACATTTGGCACACCAATCCGTTTTGTATGTACCTCAGTGTTTATGAAAGTGATTATTTACGGGTTTACGTTTTTACACGAGGGTCCGTCATCTCGGTTACACATTTCCCTTCCATTTCCACGAAATTACTCCTACCAAATCCCGTTTACCGAGAGCTATTTACACGTAAATAACATAGCCTTAGTTCTGTGGTTTGAAAAACTCCCCTGCCCCCAACCACAAAAAAAATTATTTATAAAAAATTGGTTGTCTGTAATTTAGTTTAACGTGACAACGTCATAACAAAACATCGATGAAATTATTGCATACTTTTATTAATAAAATTGAATCATTTTTATTTTTATAATAAAAGAATAAATACTTGAAATTATACTAGTAATCATATCTTTAAAATGCAAGAATAATTAACCTTTAATGCCGAAATTGTTGTATTAAGCAATGAAAACCACATTAACTTTTCACTTCACTTTATAAACAGTCGAGTGGAAGAGAGATATATGCGGCGCAATCGTACAATGAGCGTAACGGGACACAGTGTAACGGAACAATGTGCGTAACGGGACACAGCGCAACGGAACAATGTGCGTAACGGGTCACCGCGTAACGGAACAATGTGCATAACGGGACACTTTTTCGTGCGTGCAGCCGGCGTTCATCGATTTATTAGACGTTGTCACGTCAAAAAAATTGGCAAGTATTTTCAGCTGCGGTTCAAATCCCAAGTTGGCGGTGTACCGCTCTCTTTTAACAACTTCGGTAAACTTTATGGAGTCCCTCGTGATTCTAACGCGAGTCGCGAACTTCATTTTCACTGATGGCTTCGGGAAGTTTATTCCGTGGGCACCGCGTCGTTACGGTCGTTATTCCTTTATTGGCTGCGTTTCAAAGGTTTCCAATAGGCCGTAAATAATTCACATCGTTCGCTTCACGCCCATCCATCGCTAAGTGAGCTACGTTTATGCGCCTTTAAAGAAATATGGTAAAAAGTCCACGAATGTTATAGAAAAATCTTTAGTTTTCCTGTTGTAAATTCTTCTCCGTATAGGCATGTCGTGTCTTCATGGTTCGTGCCGTGTAACATATCTCCAATTTGACAGTTTCCAAAAGTGGTGCCAACCGGGGCCGTAACAAATGCCTCGCGCACACCACATTTGGTGGGGGGAGGGGTGGCTAAACCGACATAATTTTTGCTATAAATATTTAATTAAATATCTTAGTGTTAGAACACAGAAAAATGTTGGAGGGCAGATGAACTGGATTATTTTTATTTGAATGATACATACCACTATATCATCGAAACATATAGAAAGTAGTATTTTTCGTGTATTCTACTATACTACTTGCAGTGTATTAAAATTGAAATGACTGCAAATGAGTACATCTATTTACCATCTAAGTTGAATCAGAAATATTTGTAATAGTGAAATTAATGTCTGGTAGTGATATGAGATGTCGGGAGAGGTATTGGCCTGGTAGGTTTGTAAAAGAAAGTAGGTGCCAAGATGTGTTCTTACCCCGGGTGGAAATGAGTCTAGTTAACGTCCCTGACTTCGTAAACAGGATTTGTAAACAAGTTTCACGTTGTTGCCTCATTGTTCGTAAACAAACTTCAAGTGTTGCTTATGGCAAGTGACTTACTGGAAATGTGTACAGATTTTTATATTTTTGAGAGCTTTTAAATGATAGAAGAGTTTCATTGACCATGCTCACCATAAGAATGTTATTTAGTCCCATCTTTAGTAAGAAAAACACCGTGATTTTGTTCCTGTAATTCATTGATTACTATTGTAGATGAAGTAGCTTGGCTTCTGGGTTGTAGCCTTGTCCTTGGCAAATAATTCACCGATGTTTCGGATGACATTTGCAGTCGCCATCATCAGTAGGTAATTCTCCCTGATGATGGCGACTGAAATGTTGACCGAAACGTCGGTAAATTATTCGCCAAGGACACGGCTACAATCCAAAAACCAAGCTACTTCAGACAATGGCCGGGAAAGCCTGCGAACATTATAACTATTGTAGATATTTGGTGATTTTTTTTTTGTTTCGCACCGGTAAAAACTAGTTTTCTTTGAACGTTCGTGAAATGTTTTTATTTCATCGTTGCTAAATAATAATAGAACAAAAACACACAACTTTTCTTCTGATTCTTGATTTTATTTAAATATAACTACTGGAAAATAAAACAAAATATATAGCTAAGACTATATATTTTTCCAAATAAAACTATTTTAAAAATGAGACCACGGCGATAAATTTTTTGTTCAGTTGAAAGAAAATTTTTGGTAAGTTTCGCGAAAGACTCTGCAGACCCGAGACTTTTTTTTTATGTTTCGTCTTCCAACCACTTTTAATTTGATACGTTGGGTGATGCTTTATATTCACGCTTCGGCGAATAAACTTGCTTATTATCATATCAGAGACGTGGTGACGCGCCGTTAACTTATGTCCATTTAGTGGAGTTTAATACGGGTCTACTTTTATCCCTACTTACTTGGGACTGCTGTTTGTTTTTCCTTGTGATGGTTGAAGTCTTGATAAACAGATAAAGTACGAAATTGTAAAAAAAAAATTGGTTGTCTTTAAAGTCGGTTTACGGACGATAGTTTAACGTGACAACTTCATAAAAAACATTGATGAAATAATTGCATATTTTTATGAATAAAATTGAATCATTTTTATTGAATTATCACTATTTTGTATGGATACAAAGAAGAAGTGAAATGAAAACTACAATTTAATTGATAAATTTACTTTAATTTGCACTCATTAATTAAAATATGTTTATTTCTTTAACGAAGATATTATTTTAACTATAACTTTTAGTACTTAACATAAATGTTTAACATGTAGCCTCGGTAACGAGCAAATTCATGTGCTCTCATGTTGCAAATAAACTTATAATACGAAATGGGACACGAAATTAAACGAAAAAAAAATCTTTAAAATAATGCCAAGCGTGATTAACATACGCACATTGTGTTTTAAAATACTTTTCTGGACGCGAGTCACAGAAGTTTCCGCGCCTGCCGCTAGAATTCACTGCTGGAGCAGCTGCGCTGACTATTGAATCATTCGGTCAATAAAACGAAATTTAAAGTATATAATCACATGGCTCCGATAAAGGCGAAGAAGACTTGAAGAAAATACTAAACCCCAGGTTTTCAGCTGATTTTCGACTAGGGATTTTATTAAAACACTATCTATCTTATAAAAAGTCGTTAAACAGTTAATACTATAAGGTTTTCCTTTGGCTTTGTGAACTTTTGTTTGAGCCATCTGCCATAGATACTAGCACCTTGGTTACACATTTCCGTTCCATGTGACTTCCTCTCCATTCATGAAATTACTCCTCCTGAATGCCGTGTACCGAGAACTAAGATGTCTACACATCAAAAAGAACATACCCCGTGTAAAATGTGCCGATATTAAATATATTTTTATTCGCATTTTAAAGTCTACGCACACATGCACAGTTTTTTTTTTTTTACACTGACGAGAAGCTTGTAAACTCACATTGTCTGTCAAAAGCTCACTTTTAACCTTCCAAAGTATGTGTATTTATTTGTAGGTACCTGCAATCTTTATTTCTAACGTCTTAGGTAACTTGAATAAAAGGGAATCATGATCAATAAATTAATAGGTACCATTCTATAATTATATAGTTATATATTTATAAGCATGGTAGTTCATGTATTAAACAGGACACATTCGCCAAACAGTATTTTTACCTAATAAATATAATATTTGTTATGTGATTCGCGCCGATCACAAATTTTATCGACGCAAAACAACGCTGCTACCTCGAGTGGCACGTTATGACTATCCGGAACTATTTCTACGATCTGGAACGTGTAAGAATTACTCCGCTGATGTTCGTAGTGAGCCCAGTTTCTGTAAGTAAAACAAAAGTGTTGGCTGTGGGGGGAAGGGGGGGGGGGGGTTGTCCTCGTTGTAGCATGTCGGTAATTTGGTCGTAATGACACCACAAATACTCCGTCCGGTAAAAAAAAAAAGCACTTTCTTTCCCCCCGGCGTGTTTCTTTTCAAGCCATCAATTTGCGGCGGGAAGTTGGGTTCGTGGTCGTATCAATCATCGGGGGTGGAAAAAGGGGTTGGACTTTGAATGTCCGAGGGGGAAACGGGGGTTGGACGTAAGTTATCGAACTGGCGATTCGGAATTTTTTTTTCTGTCGGAGGGAATTTCAGGAACGGGCGAGAATAATAATTTTTTATTTACAGGTGGCCTATCGTGCGGGCTTAATTATAGTTTTGAATCGATCCCCGGGTAAGTGGGTAAACGTGGTGGACGTTGCCATGTGCCGGTGGGTTTTCTCGGGGTACTCCCCCCCCCCCCCCCCCTCACACAATGATTCATATGCACCTCGTCCCCTTCCACCGTCTCTATTGATCCCGATTTTTACTACACATTTTTATAAATCCATTTATAACTCAGTTTATTGTTAGTGCCACTTAAAACAACGAAAAATTTGAATCCAACATTCGTATCCTAATAATTTTATAGGATTTGCGGGTTTAGTGAAATGCAAGTTGAAACTAATGTTACCGCTAGACTTAGAACGTCAGGCACATCAGCTTTGAGCTTAGATACAATTTTTTCGGTAGGTACAGGAAACATATTAATTATGGTTATTTGAACCTAATATACTTTTTTAAGTAATGCACGCATGTTTTGCCAACAAAATGAATTTTCCACGAAGAATCCATTCACCTCAAATAAATTAAGAATTCTTCATTATTTCGGATAGCTAGTTGTTTTAAATACTGGGCCTATTTTAACTTTAAAGTTATGTTTTTCAAGGAAAACACACACTTAGACGTAATCAAAACGTTTATGTATGTTTTGATAATATATCAAGATCTTTCTTGTGGATTCTTGTTCAACGTGAGCGAGCGTAGTCCTTTAAATTTACATATATAACGGTAAATTTAAGAGGATTAGGGATAATTCGTAACTAATGAAAATATTTAACAGTGTTGTGGATACTGGGTGGTACCACAACAATATTAATACTACTAGCCAGGGTAAGGTTATTTGCATGAATACCATCATTTCGTGGGTTGGCAGCATTTGCTCGGGCATTTCATCATGGCATCCCTACAGCACTGTAAACAAAGATAATTAAGTTTTGGTGCAAAATTACACTAAATTATTTCAAAAATTAAAAAGTCAGAAAACAAATCTAGTTTCGTTATGACGTCAGGATTTTAGTGGCCAAACGGGCGCAATTAGTACTTTACAAAACCAGCACGGGAAGTTATAATAAAACCCTTAAATATAAAAATAACTCTTTTTTTTCTTAATTATTCTCGTCACGCAATTTAATTATGACATGACTAGTTTCTGAAATTAAACCTTTATGTTCACGTGCGTCTGATGGCTAAACACACTCTGCGGAATGATATACCAAGTAAAACACAAACTAACATCACACTATAATAATCCACTTACTTGAATTAGGAAGATGACTCAACAACACAAAATAAATAAAGTTATCAATGTCGGGCCCTTGACAGTAACATATCGTAAATGCGTGTAAACTCCCGCCTCGTGTCTGGACGAGCAGCACGCCTCAGTCTCGCCTGCGCCACGGCTGAGCGCTGAGCCTGACCCATGTCAACACACTCTTAACTCCTGGCTCCTGATTGGACGAGCAGCACGTCACAGTCTAGCCTCCGCCACGGCTGAGCGCTGAGCCTGACCCATGTCAACACACTCTTAACTCCTGGCTCCTGATTGGACGAGCAGCACGCCACAGTCTAGCCTCCGCCACGGCTGAGCGCTGAGCCTGACCCATGTCAACACACTCTTAACTCCTGGCTCCTGATTGGACGAGCAGCACGTCACAGTCTAGCCTCCGCCACGGCTGAGCGCTGAGCCTGACCCATGTCAACACACTCTTAACTCCTGGCTCCTGATTGGACGAGCAGCACGCCACAGTCTAGCCTCCGCCACGGCTGAGCGCTGAGCCTGACCCATGTCAACACACTCTTAACTCCTGGCTCCTGATTGGACGAGCAGCACGTCACAGTCTAGCCTCCGCCACGGCTGAGCGCTGAGCCTGACCCATGTCAACACACTCTTAACTCCTGGCTCCTGATTGGACGAGCAGCACGCCACAGTCTAGCCTCCGCCACGGCTGAGCGCTGAGCCTGACCCATGTCAACACACTCTTAACTCCTGGCTCCTGATTGGACGAGCAGCACGCCACAGTCTAGCCTCCGCCACGGCTGAGCGCTGAGCCTGACCCATGTCAACACACTCTTAACTCCTGGCTCCTGATTGGACGAGCAGCACGCTACAGTCTAGCCTCCGCCATGGCTGAGCGCTGAGCCTGACCCATGTCAACACACTCTTAACTCCTGGCTCCTGATTGGACGAGCAGCACGCCACAGTCTAGCCTGCGCCACGGCTGAGCGCTGAGCCTGACCCATGTCAACACACTCTTAACTCCTGGCTCCTGATTGGACGAGCAGCACGCCACAGTCTAGCCTCCGCCACGGCTGAGCGCTGAGCCTGACCCATGTCAACACACTCTTAACTCCTGGCTCCTGATTGGACGAGCAGCACGCCACAGTCTAGCCTCCGCCACGGCTGAGCGCTGAGCCTGACCCATGTCAACACACTCTTAACTCCTGGCTCCTGATTGGACGAGCAGCACGCCACAGTCTAGCCTCCGCCATGGCTGAGCGCTGAGCCTGACCCATGTCAACACACTCTTAACTCCTGGCTCCTGATTGGACGAGCAGCACGCCACAGTCTAGCCTCCGCCACGGCTGAGCGCTGAGCCTGACCCATGTCAACACACTCTTAACTCCTGGCTCCTGATTGGACGAGCAGCACGCCACAGTCTAGCCTCCGCCACGGCTGAGCGCTGAGCCTGACCCATGTCAACACACTCTTAATTCCTGGCTCCTGATTGGACGAGCAGCACGCCTCAGTCTCGCCTGCGCCACGGCTGAGCGCTGAGCCCGACCCAGGTCACGGAACCGGTTCACTGTTAGTTCCTGGGAGAGATGCGTGTCACGTGGTACAGGTGACCCTGTTCAAGATTCATGGTTATGGCACCCTGATCCGGGTTGCTTCCAGTTCATTCGTTTATCGGTCTCACCCAGTACTCTACCGGTTCACTTCACGTGTTACCGGCCATCGGTCACGGCTCACGGGTCTCGGGATTCGGATCATGTCCAGTAAATGGAAGACACATAGTTTGTACAGAGTAAAAATAATATTACGTTACTGTGTCAGGGGACACAGGTAACAGTGTGGGTGTCTGTTCTAAGGTTATTCGCTCTGGTTGATGATTGGTTAGCAAAACAAACCGTAGGTGTATAAAGACCCATGCTAGAAATTTGTTCAATGGCTTCAGAGAAAAACGCTAAAAGAATCGCAAAAACGCCATTATGAAGTGAGTATTGTTAAGAATACATCTGTAAGGAATCATCATTAAACAAAAAACCTTTGCTACCCAGGTAGGCGTGGGGTCGTTCTCATTTTGACATCAATTATTAACACTGTAAAAATTGCACACACCTTTTTCCTTAATTCTTACCTCCACGCGGATAACTACTTCCTTTGCAGGGATTTAAGTCGTTACGTCACACCTAAAAATTTAGCTATGGAGAACCACCCTACTGAGGTTTTAGGCTTTTGTAAAGGGAATGGTAAAAGAGGTGATTGTTTTTATTTTCTGTCGTGCCTTTTCTCGGGTGACTCGTATTGTGTGGCAAGTAGAGAAATTGTGTCGGTTCGGTATTAGGTTGGCAACCCGACTGGCGCGCTCCGCGTCCAGCCTATCTTGTCTTCAGAATCAGGCTTACGCGGAAATCACAATAGTGCGACAAGATGGACCATTTTCCTATCTAATCACGTCTCACACACATGTGACGTCAGAGCAACAAAATTCGTGGATATATATGAATTACGTATAAGAAAATCTTTCTATTTCCATCGCGACTTGGGCGCAACGTTAATGACCAGAGCACCAGAATTAGATTTTTTAATTGATGATTTGACTAATGCATTATTATTATTATTGGTAGTAATATTATTATATCTCTGCAATCTCTGATATGTGTTCACGCATTGTTTTTTTTCTCGAATGAACCTTAAATTAGGATAAAACGTATTTCTCTCAAACTTATCGGTCATTTGTAAACATTGAAGGCTATCTATGCGTGGTACGTATTTTATGATCAGAAAATTTTTTAATATAATCGTTTATATTTGTTTGTCGTTAGGGTGAATACTTAATTTTTACTTTATCGTAAAATTTTGCTGCCGCATTTCAGTGATTCTAGCATACCACGTTTGTGCAGCTAAGGGAAGAATTCACGCAAGTTACTCTCTTCAATGATAACTGTTTTACCGTCGGACAGATTGAAAATGGATGAACTGTAAAAAAAATTGGTAATGTTCCAGAACATGCTGTATTATTTATTAATCTGTTATATTTGTTTTCCTGAAAACAAATAGATGAGACGCCATGGATTAACAATAAATGTCATCATCATTTACTTTTTATACTCTTCGTAATATAATGAATCTTTGAACTATTTCTTACAATGTAAAAATTCTAAGATATTAATTTTGATATGCAGATAAATGGCAAAAACCAATTGGTTCTCTGGGATATAAAACCTTTGTTGCGGCAAATCCCAAAGTTTCAATATAAGTACAGAATTAAAATTCAGAGTCATGTTTTGGGTTTGTGTTTCGAACGATTTCTCCCTCATCGGCATATCGGCAAGGTATCTAAAGCCTCGTAATGCGATAAAAAAATTCAATACACTTCTCTCTAAACTCAGCGGAAACAGCGTGTAAGGAAAACTTGGTATGCTTGCTAGAGGTAATTGAAGTGATATTCACAAATTTGGAGTTTGGACGTAAAACTATACTTACCAGAACACAGGCGGCAATTTTTTGTATTTCTTAAAAATTTTCCTGACTTAATACTTAAAAAAATTAATGTTTCAATAGTTTTCTGTTAGATTTTTATCTAGCTTGCGTTTCGTTCAGCAATAATTTGAAATTGCTAACAACATATAATATACAAAACACAAAATAAATTATGTGTAATTAAAATTATTTGTGTTTTAGTTGCTCAATCACTGACCACAGAGTGCTTATAAATTATTTTTTCGGGATTACTAATCCCAAAAATCACAAACACAGTAGAAAATGTAATATTGTTGTTTGTGTTTTTAACATATTTTTTCCTTCGTAGTTTATTAGTTGATATTTGTTGAATTACAAAGTATATAGGTTTCATTTTGTGTTTTTTTATTAAATGTAATTCTTCGTCCATAAATAAACCAGCAAATTTTATGAGATTGTTCAATTTTGGGAGGATTTTTAGAAGACCAGTAGGTATTTTATGGGCCAAGAAATTTTTTTTAATGTTAAACAACTTGAATAAATAAAATCTAGCGTATTCTGCTTTAAAAAAATAATATTCTAAAATTGAAAATTTTAATATATGAAGTTTTTTTTAAGAATTAAAATACGCAAATCTTGAACGTAATCGTTCATAAATTTACGAAGCAAATTTATGAAAATTGTTGAAATTGGGATAATTTTTAAAGACATCTAGGTATGTTTCGGAGCAAGAAATTTATTTTTACGCTGTAAATAACTTTGAATGAATAATATGTGGTTTCGTCTACCTAAAAATATTTTAATGTTAAAAAATCTTAATATCTACAAAATGTTTTAGAAAACCTTTATAAAGTCGTGAAAAAGTAGTAACTAAAAAACAATATCTTAAATTAACTACGAAAGAGACAAATTTTTATACGATTCAAAAATATAAAATTTAACACTGAATTTTTTTATAAAGTAGTATAGTAAAGGAGCCCTGGTTCCTGGTTCCTTGTTAAAGAGCATGGAGACGACCTATCTCTGACATCACTTCTGCCATATTTGATTGTTACGTCACAGTAACCATCATGGATGACCTAGTGTTTGCCCTCGGCCCTAGTGGCCATTTTGGAGCCGCCATTTTGTTTTTCCGCCATTTTATAACTGCTTTTATTTTTTTTTTCGCCATTTAGAATTATTGAACATTCCGCACTCTTGGAATAGAATTCCCCACTCTCGAACATTGCACTTTTCGTTACGGCTGCCATATTGAATTTTCGTAATTTTTAAGCTAGAAAATCAGTGGAAATATTTAAATTTATAAAATTTTTAATAAAAAACATAATACCGCTAAATTGAGATTGGGATGCCATCTTGAAAAACCATAATTTTATGCTAGAAATTCGTGAAAATAATTTGAAGTTTATAAAAAAAAAACTAATTAATTGAATTTTTCATAGTAAAATTTATAAAAAAATTTACTGGGTTCTAACCTGGCGAGTTCATTCGATTAAAAATTGCGACCTATCCTTCCTCCATGGAAGCCACCGGAAGTCTGATCCTACGACTAATGACAAAGCTGATAATACATTAGCCAGTATGATTTCATTGCTTCCATATTGTTTGCGACTGCTGGAAGCCACCATTTTGGATCCGACATATGGTTTTCGTCTGCTAGAGTGTGACACTGCCATATTAGTTTAATTTTTTCCGCTAAAGAGCAGTAATTATTTATTACCTTTACATCCGCCATCTGGTCAACCATCTTAGTCGCCATATTGAAAATCTGTAATTATTTAGCTAGAAATTCGGAAGGAAATTCCAAATTGCATAAAAAAAATCACTTTTTAAAATAATGATCGTTTCGATCGTATACGGATCTTAGGTCCATCCTTGTAAACAAATACAAAAAAAAAGTAATTTAATTAATTTTACAGAAAATGGACAGGTTCAAGAAATAAAACAACAAAATTACAAAAAAAAAAAATTAAACAATTTCTAAACGAGCCAGTAGGTGTATTTGGTAGGTATGGGGACACCGGGTCCAGGGTCGGGATCCGGGGATCCGCAGCGGCCATCTTGGATTACGTCACTTCCGGCGGCCATCTTGGATTACGTCACTTCCGGCGGCCATCTTAGATTACGTCACTTCCGGCGGCCATCTTGGATTACGTCACTTCCGGAGGCCATCTTGGATTGCGTAACTTCAGGCGGCCATCTTGGATTGCGTCACTTCCGGCGGTTATCTTTTATTGTGTCACTTCCGGCGGCCATCTTGGATTACGTCAAGTCCGGCGGCCATTTTGTTTTCCAGAACATCCCGACATTTCGAGTTTCATCCATCATCTTGAAAATCTTTATTTATTATCCGATTTTAATGAATTTTTTTTTAAATTTATAAAAAATTAAATAATCAAAATTTTAAAATAAAATTTAAAAGTATATTATTTAATAAAATTTTATTTAAAAACCCTATGCATCGAGTACCCCACTCCTCTAAATTACAAATACATCATCTAGCACCCCCACCCCCTGTTACAATGACATCGTCATCGAACACCCCACTCATTCCTGTTACAATTTTTCGTTACATCCACCATCTTGGAAAATCATAATTATTAACTTAGAAAATCAGGAAAAAAATATATACCATCGTTGTCTGCTGGAGGCAGCCATCTTATTTAGTGGAGACTGCCATCTTGATTTCATCTGATGGGTGTCGTCATCGGTTGACCCTTATAGACAAAAATCCACAAAAATCCACAAAAATCCACAAAAATTCACAAAAATCCACAAAAACCCACAAAAATCCACAAAATCCACAGTCATTTCGTTGTTGTAACCACCACTTTTTCTTAAAGTCTTACCATTTATAGGTTTTAACTAAAATATATGTTATCAATACTATCGTTGTGGATGTGATAGTTAAAGTAATGATAATTAAAAAAAAAACTTTTATTACTCCATATTAGCAGACCAGAAATTTTTCAGAGTCCTAACCCACAAGTAGATAAGTATCTCTTCTAAGTAGGAACATGTTTGCGTACACGTGTTTAAAGAGCTGCACAGAAGCAAATATTTAAAATGTTTGGTATACATCCATCCCCCTCCCCTAAAATTTTTAATGACAGAAAAAACACAAGCAGCTTTAATCGTTCACGAGAATATTATGCTACAAACAAAAATGCCGAATCACATTTGTACAGTATTAGATGTTCCCCTATCTTCACGAGAGAGACCACATCCGACACTTAACATTTTACGTTTCAACTTAATGTCTGATCGCTATAGTGTATATGATCCAGTTACAACACTCACCTCAGCCATAACCTACTGTCGCTACGAGCAAAGCCATTACCTACTGCCACTACGAGATGCACTTCATATCAAATGAAAATAGTATTTTTTTAAGTCGTGGCAAGAATTCGAAGTAAATAAAATATAAAAAAAATATTTAACATATTTAATAAAAAAAAACACACTCCTTCATACCATCTTCTCCCCCCTTGTTAACACAATACCATTCAGAAGGCGTTACCGTCCCCCTTCACAACACCCCGCCCCGCAGTACTTTCCATAATAGCCATCAATTACTCTGCCCACACAACTATACAAGCATCACGCAGCTCCAAAGTCGATATCCCCCTCCCCTTCACAGCAGCAATATCTTCCACAGTCAGAGTGGAGGTGTTCACAGGTACATCTGCGATGTCTTCCCTGGACTCTTCGTCTTCATCCATCGCAAGAGCTTCTTCCTGGCCGCTAGCCTCCTGACAGCACGCATAGAACTCATCCTCAACAATCTTCTCATACGTGGCCCGACACATCTTAATAGCTCTGTTGATAACTACGAATGATACATCCTAAGGCTGCAATTGTTCAACTGTCCCGACCCCTCTACCCTTTCTATTGCAGTCCTGTTCGTGCGTGCCAAGCACACACGTCACTGACGCACGGCCTTTGACGTCAGCAGACCTACCCCCTCCCCCCTCACCCTGAACCATCCACACCCTAAATAGCTTAATCATTTAGACCTGTCGCTACCATGGAGCTAATATACAGTAATACATCTGAAGAGGACAAGGGAAAGCCAGCAAAGGATGCGAGGTGAAGCCGGGTATCGGCGTTTGTTCCCTGCTTCCTACGCTGGAAGAAAACGAAAACGAGCCAAACTTGTCTCGCGCGGCCGAAAAATCCTCCAAACTAAACTCGCAACAGCTCCGAAACTATCAAAACAATCAAACTGAAAATTTTACTGGATCATCTTTAAACATTCTTCCCCACACCGCTTTAATATTTTTTTCGAAACATGAATACTTTCATTTTTAAAAATTAAATACCTATTTACTGCCAAATTTTTTTGTGTATACGCAGAGTAAATTTCAACATCGAGGGAAAATTTTTGTTTGCAACTATAGGTGGGGGACACCTGCGTATGAAATTAGGAAGAAGCTTCAAATTTTATTTATATACCACTCTTGACGCATTCAACCCCATACTTTTATTTTTACAGAGAGTTGAAGTGGGAATAATGTTTCAGTGGGTAACACTACCGACATATGTCTTCGTAACGCACTTCTTTTTGCTATTATACTTCTCAAATTTTATAATTTCATACACAATGTTTATAAAAAACGAATTCTTACTTACTTCATTTAATCTATTACAAATCTCTTGTAATATACGTGTATTAGTAGAAGTTAGAAGTCTTTTCAATATCATGTTCATGTTCCAGTCTACTTACTCAACCAACGTAACATGCAAACCTTAGCTAAACACTGGTAGAGAATTGTTTGTAATAACTGTAATGCTATGCATATACTGACAATGTAAGAAACTTTCAATTTTATTAATTGTTTGCATAAGAATTAAAATTTTTAAAAAATCATAGAATAGGCCTTTATAGACTGAAAACCTTTCACGTAGTTTCAAGTAGCGTACATAAAAGTTTATATATATATATAATTACCAAATATTGTTGAATATATTTAACATTTTTATACATGTTACAACACACATATAATAACAAGCCTATATAGGATATAAAAAGACAGACGCCAAATTTTAGCATTTTATATTTCTTTTCTCTGTGTGAATAAAATAACAGTTCTTAACGTAGTTGCTAATACATACTGTTCTATATTTCTAAAAAATATACGAAAACCCCTGACATCGTCACCATAACAATGATAAATTTGCAAAATAATTAAGGCACGTCTTTTAATGATACGAAGCACACTCTTAAGAGAAATGTTTTAAACTTATGTTGGGATTTATCTAATATCTTAAAAGCATTGTGAAACCGTTCCTTTGAGGGAAACCTTAATATACCGAACACCATATCATCCTTTAATCGAGTTAGATTTTCGCTTCTTAAGACCCATTTTTCTTCAAAATGCACTGTACACAATGCATGGTTCGGAGACGCAGTCCAATTTTTCCGCTTTGTCGCTTTTTCCCAGATCTGTCGTTGATCTATACGTTTTGGAAATCTATGAAAAAAGTAAAGAATTATACTTACAACTGAAACAACTTCTCTTTGTTAAATAGTTTTCTTAGGTTTTTCGAAAAGTTCGAAGATTAGTTACTTCTGTTTAAAACATTTGCCACTTTTTTCTGATGCTTCAAAAGTTTTGGGAATTAATTTAGTTAACAAATGAAAAAAAAAAATCTTTAATACATGTGAAAAGCAACGCCATCCGGCTTGGAATTCCATCGATTTGTACAGCCATATGCGCTACAGGAAATCACCATTGTAGCCGCACACCAGCGACACTCAAACCTCAAGGACAAGTGGGCTAGGGCTGCGTTTGCAGTAGAAATACGCTCTCTTCCTCTTTCTTTTCAACCCTTCTTCGCAACCGGCTGGCTTCGCTCTCGCCCTACACATGTCCACTTAAGATCTTCTTACATGCTCCTTGGTCGCTACGCGTCCCCAGCCTCCTAATACCATTTTAAGCACCTTCGACGAACATTCCGACCTCTGGTACTAGTGAAAAGTTTCAAACAACACATGAATAAATACATTTTTTATTTATTTTAGACTTGCATTTATTAATATAAAAATTTACATGTCAAAACATTAAAATTTATATGGCATCAGTAGATTTTATCCAACTGATTTTCACATTTATCGAATCCTAGCCACTTCACAACAAGGCATCATCTTTCTAATCTATCAATTTTTCTACTTAATTATCGCTTGGGTACTTGGTAGGCTGAATTTATTCCCCATAGAATCCTCCACGTATCACCGAACCTCGTAAATCTTCCAAGTAGTAACATCACGGAATATTTATGTCAACCATTTATAAATACATACAAAATATTCAATTTTAGCTCTAAGTTTTATCACGCCTAGTTTATTTGCATCAAAATAAACAGTTTCCAGGAGTGAGTTATATTTTACATTAACAGGCACCATGCCAGTTTTTCTGTATTTTCTGTAACTTATAAATCCACATGTAACTCCCTTTTGCTGCGAACTCCCTTCACATGACTTCCTTTAGAGCAGGAATAAATCAATCATCCGCCCATCCTTTATCTCGGTGAACAAAGTTGAATTATTTATTTCGAACAAGGCTACAAGACTTCTTGGCTACAAAGCTACAAGCTACAAGGTTACAATCGGCTACGTGTCTACAATACTACCAGGCTACAAGACCACGAGGCTACAAGGATGCATCAAACGCATAGAAAAAAAATCTGGGTATAAAAATACCAACTCAGCAAATTTAAAGCTTACTGTAGAGCCTAAACATCCCTGAAATATGTATTTTATGCTTACTACATGACCAAGGGGTTTTGAACTATTAAATATTCAGCACTGGCTACAGACTTGACAACAAACATTCAATGAAACGGACGCACATTTGGATAAAACATTCAACTCAGTAGGATACGATATATAGTATAGATTAGTTAAAATACTAAAGGAAACGATAGAATCCAGCTCAAGCTGGCTACAATGCCTCCATCCACATTTGGCTCCAAATTATTTTAGTTACAATGTAGTACGTACCCGCCACAATTGCCGGAAATACGTTATTATGACTCTCCATTTTGTTAGTCATTTATTACTAATTTTACATCTTTAAGTTATAAGTTGTACGACGAGAACCCAACCTTAGCTAGAAATTATATTACAATAAATAAAACAAACTTTTTTAATCCAATTTTGTTTTTCACTTTTATACACATGCAGACAAAACAAGTTATTATTGTATGTGGCATGCATTTCTTATTTCACGAAGTATAGACCATATTTGTTTGGTATTGGGTAAATTTTCTTCATTTTTGCGAGGCAAGTAGAAGTCTTAACCTATCTACCTATAGGTTAGAATATTTCCATGTGGCATAATAAATATCTTCGGCTTCTAACATCTTACGTAAATTTTCATTACTAATACTTTTAAGACTTCTAAAGTTCCGTTTTTAATACCAGCCTCAAAGCCATTAAAATTGTAATCGCCCCACTGACCATCATAAGCCTAATCTGAATAATTTAGTTTAATAAGTCGTTTCCATCATTTTGGTCTCAACACTTTATCACAGTATTCGATCTTGTGAGCTTCAAGTTCTTAATCATAGTCTTAGTTCTTGTAAGCTTTAGGTGAATCATAGCAGTCTTCGACCTTTTCAGCTTTAGGCTGTTCTAAAGTGCTCTCAATTTCATGAAGGCGACTAGAACTTGGTGTAAATATTTTTAATTCCCCATGAAAATGCTAGGTACTTTCTTCGTTAACTTTTAGTTCCAAATAATTAACAAGACCTGGGATAGTACTATTATAATCATCATCTTCACATTTCTCGTGATCATTATAGTCGTCTAATATTTTGCTACCATTTCACTTCCTTGCTTTTATAGACACACAATTCTTAACATTAACCAGCCTTGTTTAACCAGACCTCAAGGAGGGAGAGAATCATGTTACAAACGAGTGTTTCTCGGCTGTACTTAGCCTATTTAACGAATGAGTAATGGATATTTTTATTCAAGTACCACATGATTTCAATGCGGAAATTTCTTATTTGGTGTCAGGAATTCACAATACAAACAGACATCTCTCAATATATTCCAAGACCAATACAAAAAATAAAACTCAATAAAAGATATATGACTCAAAAAAATCTGGAAGCACATCCCATTAAATTAATTTATTAACTCAGATTCATTCCTCTAAAAGAATACAGAGGTGTTTTTTTACTAATGTGAACGCACATTTAAAACACTAATACTCATATTTCAAACACAATTCATCATATTTCAAACACATCTCAGCATATTTCAAACAATTATCCACACAATTCACAAAAACAGCATATTTCAATACCAAGAACAGAAGTTTCAAGTGATGTTCTTTTCTCTTCTATAGCAACTCGTGATGTTACAATCATCTGGTTTTCATCGATGCTATAGATGTTTATGCAGGCACGAGGATTCTGTTTCTCTAACAGAGGGATCTGGCGAAGTGAATTGGGAAACTCGTTGTTAGTGAAGTTGAACTTTCCCTCCAAGTAATTGTAGCACTGATTAACATGCTCAGATGCTCACCCGCATCTAACTTCACCAGAATTGCACACTTAAAACATATGTGCTCATCTAAGTATTTACAGATTGACCACCGCATATTTTTCTTTGATGCAGGTAGGTATTTCGATGTAGGAGCTAGCTCTAAGTGGATCAAGCTTGTTAATGTGTAGTTGTAGTCGCTTAACACCAGACAAAGACCATCCGGAACCCTTTCATAATTAGTATTCTTCCTCTTTACATATTTTAAAGATGTATTCAGTAATGACATCCTCCACTTCACGAACTGTAAAGAGTGGAAGATTCGTGGTTTTGAAGGCCCTCTTGTCTTCACACGTACCCATTGGCTTTTCACAATTGCACTCAAGCACGATGTAATACTTGAGTGGACCATCCTCTTCAATTTCCTCTAGAAGTTGGCTTATTAATTTAACCTTGATAGAGTCCAAGTATGTACATGTGTCCTTGACAGAACTGGTATAAATTTTTACCATACAAGTCTTCAAGTTGCCTCAGATTCACACTTCTGCAATGATGAAGTCGTGGATGTTGGCCAAAACCCGCCTCTGTCACCAGCAACGTTCAACTGGTGCTTGGCTTAGGTATGACTACAGGCTTAAGTGTGGCTATTCTCTGCTTCTTAGTTGATAGTGGATCAGGACCCTTACACACTTTGGTATGTGCTTTCAACTTACCAGCCATGGCGAACACTTTAGCATAGTTCCCACACGAATACATTTTATGGCTAGGGTTGAGACCGCAAGCCGTCTTCTCATGATGTGTGACATGACTGGAGTTTTCGAAGGTTTTGAAGCAGAAGCTACACCAGGTGACTGAATTCGTTAGGGCAGCACCAGTACATGTTGTAAGATATTACCGCAATTTATCACCATCTTTCCACACAGATGACACCTGCTTGAGGTCATGATTCTGGTTTTCAGCACACTGACGTTCATAACGGTAGCAGTTATTAGCTGCCATATAGGTAGCAGGACAGAAACTTCATTTCTGCATGGTTTATGTCATCACAACAATCGGTAGTCTGTGCTCAATGCACGGAACACACGAAGGAAGCCCGACGTACGGAGAACTATAACAGAAGTCTTAAGAAAACAATGTAGCTACCCATTACATGAAAATGTTTGCATACATAACTCCAAACCTACAAACTACAGCTTCAACAAACTAATCCTTAAGTTAGCACTACCTTAACCCGAAAAAATCTAAAAAATCACTAAAATGTTAAAGTACTGTAACTGACAAGTTACGCAGAAGTAGTCAAAAAATATTCAAAGTCCTGGTAACTGGTAACTTTAACAATTTTTTAAGTACAGAGAAGCATTTAGCTGAAAAATATTCAAAGTCCACACAACTCCCTATCCACACAAATGTTTAAGTACAGAGAAGCATTAAACTGAAAAATATTCAAAGCCCTATATAGTTACATTTTCAAACAAAAGATTAAGTACACAGAAGCATTTAGCTCAAAAATATTCAAAGTCCACACAACCCCCTCTCCACACAAATGTTGAAGTACAGAGAAGCATTAAACTGAAAAATATTCAAAAGCCCGCACAGCTACATTTTCACACAATAGTTTTAAGTACACAGAAAAAGCTAGCAGAAAAAAAATGTTCAAAGTTCTGATAGCTAACAAAATTATTTAAAAGATCATATAGATAGCTATCTACAAAAGGAAAAAAAAATGAATACACAGCCTCAAATCCACTCATTTACACGAAATCCAAAAAATTAACCCACAAACTACAACTAATCATACTACCCCTCAATATAACAAAGAAGCCCCTTGCTTGAAACCAATCAAACCTAAAAATTGTTTCAATTTTAGCACAAAACGTAGCTCATGTGCAGGTTTTCATAACAACTCCTGAGTTTCGGTATGTCTTTGATGTGTGAAGGGGTACGGGGTAAAAACATGTAGCAACCATGCAACAAGTATGATTAACCTCTATAGCTTGGACCAAGTACAACCACTATTGGCTTTGCCAATTAGAAATGGGGTCGCGAGGTACTTTCACAATCATGACTCATCTCTCAAAAATGTCTGAGAGCTTGAGCTATCCACAACAGTCTCAAGCAATTCACGGCATCGTGGACCCATGAGTCTCTCAGCACACAACCATTATCTACACACACAGTTAAACTTCTACATGACAATACTTGGCATGGTAAATGTTATAGTTGTGAAAGGAAATAGTTAGAAAAATTAAAATCTGATACTTTTTCGGATTCAGAACATACACATACATGTGTGAAACTAAGCATGGGACTTGAGCGAAAACATTCGTTGCTCACGAAACATTTTGTGTAAATAACTTCATACCTACAAACCCACATTAAATCCATAATTCATAGTGATAAATTATCAAACCAACCCACAAAACCATCAAATTAATCCGCACATTAGCATTTTGCAGCTACCCCCACCACCCTTTGAATTCAATCTAACATAAAAATCACTCAAATAACACCAATGTAAGTAAGTAAGTAAGTCGAAAAATTATTCATGAGTTCAAGTATGGAGGTGATCTCATCCATATCGGTATAGGCTCCTACACAAAAAGAAACAATTAAATGTATCACCCCGGCCACCAAATATTTAGACCATCCCAAGACACATGCAATATCTCTTATGCTGCCATAATTCTGAAAATCACAAAATTCATTGTTTTTAACACCTGCTACATAGTCATTATCCTCATCATCTTCTCAGATATCATCGACACAGCCATCATCATAATCAACATACTCATCCAGATTACTGTCATATTTCGTAATCTTAGGCGTCGAAGCTTCTTCTTTGTCTTGAAGCATCCTCTATAAGTGTCCATCCATTCTCAAAGTTCGAAGGCTCTGGAGAAATGGGCTGAAACATATTCTCACTATTCACAATAATGATACTTCCACCATCTTCGGTCTTCCTTAAACCTTCAACATCCTTAATTTCAAGTTCTTTGTCGTAATCAGAAGAGCTACGAACATTCATCCCAAGTAATAACATTCATCAATGAGCATAACTTTACAAGTCTTGCAATGTCTTTTTAAGCTCTCTCTTAGAACAAAATACCTGTCACACCGATCTTAACATTTTATATGGTTGGTTTTTGACATGATCATTCCTTCTCAATGTAAAACCCTGTCACAATAACTACACTAGTGACCTTTTCATGAAGTTAATAGCACCGATCCAGAATCCATATTAGTTTCTATGACAAATGTCAGAAGAAACCTGAAAGTTCAAACGCAAACACTAAACTTAAATATAACATTAAAATAAACTATCAGTGAGAGTTAATTCCGAATTTTAAATAATACATGGTTAAGTAGTTCCGCTTCTCACCAACATATTTTGCAACATGCTGATTCAAAGTATTTAATTATTTATTTCTATTGAAGTAAACCTTATACAAATTACATAATATGAGTTAAGCAAATATAAATTTTACCGACATATGACTACAAATGAAGTCAATTCGGCAGCAAATGTAACCAATTTTCTCCATCAGTCTGCAAATGTAACCCTGTAGCCTATGTATTCCGATCTTCAACCCACTTCGTTTCAGAGTATGATGGGTGTATTCATACTGTTTATAAAGCTATGTTATTATATAGCATGCAGGATGTATACTTGGTGTTCGCAAGAGAAGTAAGGATTCGATAGGTCTCAAGGGAAAGAAAATCAAATTTGTGTTGTCCTCGTAACAAGCTACCTTTTGCTTGTATGTAACAAAATAGTGAATTTTAATCTAGTGTCATCGTTATTTTCATTTGTTTAAACTAACCGAAATTCTCAGCACATAACCAGTCACATGTAGAAACAATCTGACTATGGTGGATTATTACCACAGAATTCACTGAAAAATGCTATGTGAGAATCAATTTTATTTATAAATAAGGTCACATTCGCCAGTTCTATGAGTGAACAAACATTATGGAGGATGTATACTTGGTGTTCGCAATAGAAGTAAGGATTCGATAGGTATCAAGAGAAAATCATCAAATTCTTGTCAGGTAAAAAAGCATAAGCACACGAGAAAAAAAATTCTGACACAGTAAAGTTGAAGCAAACGTAGAAATCCATAGAAATTTCACGTGAAAAAATAGAACAACTCAGAGAAAACCATCAAGGAGAAGATGTCGTTTATAAACATCATATATTATCAATTTTTTTAAAAATTTCAAATTTAATCCTGCTTAAAAAAAGAGTTCACAAGCTGACTTGTGCCAGAACTCTCATGTTGCTTAAGCAAAGAGTTCACAAGCTGACTTGTGCTAGAACTCTCATGTTGCTTAAACAAAGAGTTCACAAGCTGACTTGTGCCAGAACTCTCATGTTGCTTAAGCAAAGACTTCACAAGCTGACTTGTGCTAGAACTCTCATGTTGCTTAAACAAAGAGATCACAAGCTGACTTGTGCCAGAACTCTCATGTTGCTGTGAGACTGTTGTGGATAGCTCAGGCTCTCAGACATTTTTAAGAGATGAGTCATGATTGTGAAAGTACCTCGCTACCCCATTTCTAATTGGCAAAGCCAATAGTGGTTGTACTTGGTCCAAGCTATAGAGGTTAATCATACTTGTTGCATGGTTGCTACATGTTTTTACCCCGTACCCCTTCACACATCACAGACATACCGAAACTCAGGAGTTGTTATGAAAACCTGCACATGAGCTACGTTTTGTGCTAAAATTGAAACAATTTTTAGGTTTGATTGGTTTCAAGCAAGGGGCTTCTTTGTTATATTGAGGGGTAGTATGATTAGTTGTAGTTTGTGGGTTAATTTTTTGGATTTCGTGTAAATGAGTGGATTTGAGGCTGTGTATTCATTTTTTTTCCTTTTGTAGATAGCTATCTATATGATATTTTAAATAATTTTGTTAGCTATCAGAACTTTGAACATTTTTTTTCTGCTAGCTTTTTCTGTGTACTTAAAACTATTGTGTGAAAATGTAGCTGTGCGGGCTTTTGAATATTTTTCAGTTTAATGCTTCTCTGTACTTCAACATTTGTGTGGAGAGGGGGTTGTGTGGACTTTGAATATTTTTGAGCTAAATGCTTCTGTGTACTTAATCTTTTGTTTGAAAATGTAACTATATAGGGCTTTGAATATTTTTTAGTTTAATGCTTCTCTGTACTTAAACATTTGTGTGGATAGGGAGTTGTGTGGACTTTGAATTTTTTTCAGCTAAATGCTTCTCTGTACTTAAAAATTTGTTAAAGTTACCAGTTACCAGGACTTTGAATATTTTTTGGCTACTTCTGCGTAACTTGTCAGTTACAGTACTTTAACATTTTAGTGATTTTTTAGATTTTTTCGGGTTAAGGTAGTGCTAACTTAAGGATTAGTTTGTTGAAGCTGTAGTTTGTAGGTTTGAAGATATGTATGCAAATATTTTCATGTAATGGGTAGCTACATTGTTTTCTTAAGACTTCTGTTATAGTTCTCCGTACGTCGGGCTTCCTTCGTGTGTTCCGTGCATTGAGCACAGACTACCGATTGTTGTGATGACATAAACCATGCAGAAATGAAGTTTCTGTCCTGCTACCTATATGGCAGCTAATAACTGCTACCGTTATGAACGTCAGTGTGCTGACAACCAGAATCATGACCTCAAGCAGGTGTCATCTGTGTGGAAAGATGGTGATAAATTGCTGTAATATCTTACAACATGTACTGGTGCTGCCCTCACGACTTCAGTCACCTGGTGTAGCTTCTGCTTCAAAACCTTCGAAAACTCCAGTCATGTCACACATCATGAGAAGACGGCTTGCGGTCTCAACCCTAGCCATAAAATGTATTCGTGTGGGAACTATGCTAAAGTGTTCGCCATGGCTGGTAAGTTGAAAGCACATACCAAAGTGTGTAAGGGTCCTGATCCACTATCAACTAAGAAGCAGAGAATAGCCGCACTTAAGCCTATAGTCATACCTAAGCCAAGCACCAGTTGAACGTTGCTGGTGACAGAGGCGGGTTTTGGCCAACATCCACGACTTCATCATTGCAGAAGTGTGAATCTGGGGTAACTTGAAGACTTGTATGGTAGAAATTAATACCAGTTCTGTCAAGGAAACATGTACATACTTGGACTCTATCAAGGTTAAATTAATAAGCCAACTTCTAGAGGAAATTGAAGAGGATGGTCCACTCAAGTATTACATCGTGCTTGAGTGCAATTGTGAAAAGCCAATGGGTACGTGTGAAGACAAGAGGGCCTACAAAACCACGAATGTTCCACTCTTTACAGTTCGTAAAGTGGAGGATGTCATTACTGAATACATCTTTAAGATATGTAAAGAGGAAGAATACTAATTATGAAAGGGTTCCGGATGGTCTTTGTCTGGTGTTAAGCGACTACAACTACACATTAACAAGCTTGATCCACTTAGAGCTAGCTCCTACATCGAAATACCTACCTGCATCAAAGAAAAATATGCGGTGGTCAATCTGTAAATACTTAGATGAGCACATATGTTTTAAGTGTGCAATTCTGGTGAAGTTAGATGCGGGTGAGCATCTGAGCATGTTAATCAGTGCTACAATTACTTGGAGGGAAAGTTCAACTTCACTAACAACGAGTTTCCCAATTCACTTCGCCAGATCCCTCTGTTAGAGAAACAGAATCCTCGTGCCTGCATAAACATCTATAGCATCGATGAAAACCAGATGATTGTAACATCACGAGTTGCTATAGAAGAGAAAAGAACATCACTTGAAACTTCTGTTCTTGGTATTGAAATATGCTGTTTTTGTGAATTGTGTGGATAATTGTTTGAAATATGCTGAGATGTGTTTGAAATATGATGAATTGTGTTTGAAATATGAGTATTAGTGTTTTAAATGTGCGTTCACATTAGTAAAAAAACACCTCTGTATTCTTTTAGAGGAATGAATCTGAGTTAATAAATTAATTTAATGGGATGTGCTTCCAGATTTTTTTGAGTCATATATCTTTTATTGAGTTTTATTTTTTGTATTGGTCTTGGAATATATTAAGAGATATCTGTTTGTATTGTGAATTCCTGACACCAAATAAGAAATTTCCGCATTGAAATCATGTGGTACTTGAATAAAAATATCCATTACTCATTCGTTAAATAGGCTAAGTACAGCCGAGAAACACTCGTTTGTAACATGATTCTCTCCCTCCTTGAGGTCTGGTTAAACAAGGCTGGTTAATGTTAAGAATTGTGTGTCTATAAAAGCAAGGAAGTGAAATGGTAGCAAAATATTAGACGACTATAATGATCACGAGAAATGTGAAGATGATGATTATAATAGTACTATCCCAGGTCTTGTTAATTATTTGGAACTAAAAGTTAACGAAGAAAGTACCTAGCATTTTCATGGGGAATTAAAAATATTTACACCAAGTTCTAGTCGCCTTCATGAAATTGAGAGCACTTTAGAACAGCCTAAAGCTGAAAAGGTCGAAGACTGCTATGATTCACCTAAAGCTTACAAGAACTAAGACTATGATTAAGAACTTGAAGCTCACAAGATCGAATACTGTGATAAAGTGTTGAGACCAAAATGATGGAAACGACTTATTAAACTAAATTATTCAGATTAGGCTTATGATGGTCAGTGGGGCGATTACAATTTTAATGGTTTTGAGGCTGGTATTAAAAACGGAACTTTAGAAGTCTTAAAAGTATTAGTAATGAAAATTTACGTAAGATGTTAGAAGCCGAAGATATTTATTATGCCACATGGAAATATTCTAACCTATAGGTAGATAGGTTAAGACTTCTACTTGCCTCGCAAAAATGAAGAAAATTTACCCAATACCAAACAAATATGGTCTATACTTCGTGAAATAAGAAATGCATGCCACATACAATAATAACTTGTTTTGTCTGCATGTGTATAAAAGTGAAAAACAAAATTGGATTAAAAAAGTTTGTTTTATTTATTGTAATATAATTTCTAGCTAAGGTTGGGTTCTCGTCGTACAACTTATAACTTAAAGATGTAAAATTAGTAATAAATGACTAACAAAATGGAGAGTCATAATAACGTATTTCCGGCAATTGTGGCGGGTACGTACTAGATTGTAGCTAAAATAATTTGGAGCCAAATGTGAATGGAGGCATTGTAGCCGGCTTGAGCTGGATTCTATCGTTTCCTTTAGTATTTTAACTAATCTATAATATATATCGTATCCTACTGAGTTGAATGTTTTATCCAAATGTGCATCCGTTTCATTGAATGTTTGTTGTCAAGTCTGTAGCCAGGGCTGAATATTTAATAGTTCAAAACCCCTTGGTCATGTAGTAAGCAAAATACATATTTCAGGGATGTTTCGGCTCTACAGTAAGCTTTAAATTTGCTGAGTTGGTATTTTTATACCCAGATTTTTTTTCTATGCGTTTGATGCATCCTTGTAGCCTCGTGGTCTTGTAGCCTGGTAGTATTGTAGACACGTAGCCGATTGTAACCTTGTAGCTTGTAGCTTTGTAGCCAAGAAGTCTTGTAGCCTTGTTCGAAATAAATAATTCAACTATGTTCACCGAGATAAAGGATGGGCGGTTGATTGATATATTCCTGCTCTAAAGGAAGTCATGTGAAGGGAGTTCGCAGCAAAAGGGAGTTACATGTGGATTTATAAGTTACAGAAAATACAGAAAAACTGGCATGGTGCCTGTTAATGTAAAATATAACTCACTCCTGGAAACTGTTTATTTTGATGCAAATAAACTAGGCGTGATAAAACTTAGAGCTAAAATTGAATATTTTGTATGTATTTATAAATGGTTGACATAAATATTCCGTGATGTTACTACTTGGAAGATTTACGAGGTTCGGTGATACGTGGAGGATTCTATGGGGAATAAATTCAGCCTACCAAGTACCCAAGCGATAATTAAGTAGAAAAATTGATAGATTAGAAAGATGATGCCTTGTTGTGAAGTGGCTAGGATTCGATAAATGTGAAAATCAGTTGGATAAAATCTACTGATGCCATATAAAATTTAATGTTTTGACATGTAAATTTTTATATTAATAAATGCAAGTCTAAAATAAATAAAAAATGTATTTATTCATGTGTTGTTTGAAACTTTTCACTAGTTACCAGAGGACGGAATGTTCGTCGAAGGTGCTTAAAATGGTATTAGGAGGCTGGGGACGCGTGGCGACATGTCAAAATGATTCAGCTATTTGGGGTGTGGATGTTTTCGTGGCGAGGTGGGAGGGGGTAGGTCTGCTGACGTCAAAGGCCGTGCGTCAGTGACGTGTGTGCTTGGCACGCACGAACAGGACTGCAATAGAAAGGGTAGAGGGGTCGGGACAGTTGAACAATTGCAGCCTTAGGATGTATCATTCGTAGTTATCAACAGAGCTATTAAGATGTGTCGGGCCACGTATGAGAAGATTGTTGAGGATGAGTTCTATGCGTGCTGTCAGAAGGCTAGCGGCCAGGAAGAAGCTCTTGCGATGGATGAAGACGAAGAGTCCAGGGAAGACATCGTAGATGTACCTGTGAACACCTCCACTCTGACTGTGGAGGATATTGCTGCTGTGAAGGGGAGGGGGATATCGACTTTGGAGCTGCGTGATGCTTGTATAGTTGTGTGGGCAGAGTAATTGATGGCTAGTATGGAAAGTACTGCGGAGCGGGGTGTTGTGAAGGGAGACGATAACGCCTTCTGAATGGTATTGTGTTAACAAGGGGGAGAAGATGGTATGAAGGAGTGTGTGTTTTTTTATTAAATATGTTAAATATTTTTTTTATATTTTATTTACTTCGAATTCTTGCCACGACTTAAAAAAATACTATTTCATTTGATATGAAGTGCATCTCGTAGTGGCAGTAGGTAATGGCTTTGCTCGTAGCCACAGTAGGTTATGGCTGAGGTGAGTGTTGTAACTGGATCATATACACTATAGCGATCAGACATTAAGTTGAAACGTAAAATGTTAAGTGTCGGATGTGGTCTCTCTCGTGAAGATAGGGGAACATCTAATACTGTACAAATGTGATTCGGCATTTTTGTTTGTAGCATAATATTCTCGTGAACGATTAAAGCTGCTTGTGTTTTTTCTGTCATTAAAAATTTTAGGGGATGGGGATGGATGTATACCCAAACATTTTAAATATTTGCTTCCGTGCAACTCTTTAAACACGTGTACGCAAACATGTTCCTACTTAGAAGAGATACTTATCTACTTGTGGGTTAGGACTCTGAAAAATTTCTGGTCCGCTAAGATGGAGTAATAAATGTTTTTTTTTAATTATCATTACTTTAACTATCACATCCACAACGATAGTATTGATAACATATATTTTAGTTAAAACCTATAAATGGTTAGACTTTAAGAAAAAATGGTGGTTACAACAACGAAATGACTGTGGATTTTGTGGATTTTTGTGGGTTTTTGTGGATTTTTGTGAATTTTTGTGGATTTTTGTGGATTTTGTGGATTTTTGTGGATTTTTGTCTATAAGGGTCATAACAATGTTGGTAGAGAATTGTAACTCCTCCTTACATACACTTACATACTTTAGAAACCTAAAACCGATGACGACACCCATCAGATGAAATCAAGATGGCAGTCTCCACTAAATAAGATGGCTGCCTCCAGCAGACAACGATGTTATATATTTTTTTCCTGATTTTCTAAGTTAATAATTATGATTTTCCAAGATGGTGGATGTAACGAAAAATTGTAACAGGAATGAGTGGGGTGTTCGATGACGATGTCATTGTAACAGGGGGTGGGGGTGCTAGATGATGTATTTGTAATTTAGAGGAGTGGGGTACTCGATGCATAGGGTTTTTAAATAAAATTTTATTAAATAATATACTTTTAAATTTTATTTTAAAATTTTGATTATTTAATTTTTTATAAATTTAAAAAAAAAATTCATTAAAATCGGATAATAAATAAAGATTTTCAAGATGATGGATGAAACTCGAATTGTCGGGATGTTCTGGAAAACAAAATGGCCGCCGGACTTGACGTAATCCAAGATGGCCGCCAGAAGTGACACAATAAAAGATGACCGCCGGAAGTGACGCAATCCAAGATGGCCGCCGGAAGTTACGCAATCCAAGATGGCCGCCAGAAGTGACGTAATCCAAGATGTACGCCGGAAGTGACGTAATCCAAGATGGCCGCCGGAAGTGACGTAATCTAAGATGGCCGCTGCGGATCCCCGGATCCCGACCCTGGACCCGGTGTCTCCATACCTACCAAATACACCTACTCGAACCAAAAAAACAAACAAATTTTTAAAGTTTCTCGATTTATAAAGTCTTCTTTGAGTACGAAGCAAGTCCTTTACATTCTTGACATGTATTTACAGGGCAGTTTAACATGTTAATTGATGACCACATTTTTCACACAAAACAGAAATCTCAGTTTCGTTTAAAGAACAGTAATATATTTCATGATGCCTTGCATGTTTTATGCATACAAGTGTCTTGCCGCAGAATGCATAGTTTGATTAAGATGGATATTTAATCAGTCCTTCACAAAACTACGTGTGATTTTTCGAGTTTCAGTAGCGTATGAACTACTAACACATGTTTCACTGATAGTTAATGTGTTCAGATATATTATTACATTAATTTATTATGTGTTCAGCAATTTTCAAAATTTTGATGTAACAGTACGGAGAGTCGGGTGATGGAACACCGTAGGTTTAAACGTCCTTTATCGATGTCACTGGCACTGCTGACAACCATTGTTCCGCTGCTGAAAACATTGCAGGTATTAAAATCTCCTGCTCTGCTGGAACAGTAGGGGCACTGTTGACACCGTTGCCAACAGGAGCTACGTCGGTATCGACGCCTTCGTCGCCGTTATCGCCTTCGGGATCTCTGGAGCTGTCAGCAATGTTGCCATCGGGGTCTGCATTATTGATGGTAGGCCTTCCATCCAGGTCGAAGTTAATTATGGTAATGATACCAATCAGTTCTCAAGAATGGCTAGATACCGGACTAATATGTGAGATGAGTCAAACAAGACGACCCGCACTGCACCGCAGCCAGAGGTCGACTGAGAGACTTATCGTCCAGTCCGATGGACGCGAGTCAAAAGAATGGTCAGATTCATTTTCATAAACAGGTTCGTGCTTGCCTTTTACTGACCCAGGGAAGATTTAGTCGTGTCGATTTAGTCTATCAAAGTCTGGAAATTAGTTTACACATTTGATGTACTGAAGCAGTATTCTTTGTACATTATTCCTACATCCGCCTCTTTCATGCCTCCGAACGTTTGAAGTGGTAGTGAATGATATAACACAGTATTTGCTCTGGCGCGATGAAAGTCCATTTGGTGAAACTTCAGCCAATGGAACAGCATTCTCTGATATCTCCTTTGCAGCCATTAGCACAGATGCGTTCGGGATCTCCGACGCCGCCGCTGTCACTGCCATCAGGATCTCTGGTGCTGCTCTCGTCCCTGCCATCGAGACCTCCGCTGAAACCCGGTTCTGCACAACTGATAGTAAACTGGTCATCAAGACCGACATTCAAACACCAACTGAATCTCAGGAAACATTACTGAAGAGAATCTATCCGCACTGCACCGCGGTCAGAGGTAAACTGAGGACTCCGTCGTCTGGACATCACATAAATACTTACAGGGACTGGTGTATGATGCAGGTCAAAACAAAAAACATTTTTCATTAATATACGAGTCAAAACAACGTTCAGTTTTATCTCTATTCTTTAAATTTAATAATATTTTTGTCTATAAATTCAAGATTACATATCGGATTAGAACTTTGCTAAATGTTTACGTGGCTCCAATCGCTCCAACACGCTCCAAGGGCTTCGATGCTCTAACAGATCCTGGTACTCCAATCTCCAACAGCTCCAGTACTCCAATGTTCCAACATCTTCAATTGCTCCAACATCTCAAAGTTCTCCAAAGCTCCAATTGTTCCAAAGCTCCAAATGCTACAAAGCTACAATTGATACAAAAGCTCCAAATGCCCCAAGTGCTCCAAAGCTCCAAAGATCCACAGCTCCAATTGCTCCAAAGCACCAGTTGCTCCAAATTCGCCAATGCCTCAACTGCTCTAAATGCTCTAACTTATACAAGTGCTCTCAAGCCGTAAGTGTCCAAAGCCTCAAATGCTCATACCTCGAACTGCTCAACTTCACCTGATTTTAATTACATTTTGATCGAACTTGCCCCGATTGCTTGAATGACTTTATTATTACTCTTCAACAACTGTAAGCTGCGCTTAATATTTGAAATTTCAAATGTAAAACAGTGTAACGTTTGACATCAGCTGAGGTTTTTTTTCTCCGTGTATCCATGTATGTATCTATGTGACCATTCTTGAGGTTCTTCACTGTTGTACAGTGTAAACCTGGTACATGGAATTTTTTAAATCATTGTACGAAGAGTTCCAGAGCCACGCAAGTCGGGCGAGATCCCAGGGCACGCACCGGCCATTTTGTACCGACGCACCTGTAATGTGATTGTTTGTCATTACATTTTGTTCCTATTAATTATGCAACGTAAACGTAATTTATTCGTATTTCAATAATAATGAAACAATCTGTATTGTTCATATTCATTTTTAATATCTGTAGCATATAAGTTCTTTAGCAAAAACATTGTTGGAAATTGAAGTTTCTTGTCGACTTAAAAAATTGTTTTAAATAAATAATGTTTTTTTAATTTTTTTGGCCAATTGCCTCTCTCTTCTCTGGGGGTTTATTCCAAAAAACTCCACTCCCTTCCTACCCCCCCCCCCTCCCCTTACGAAACGACGCGACATTTTGTATGACAGTAGTTGACTTCCACGTATTTACACAAAAGCAATTTACACAGGATGAGACGTGGTGCGACGCCTCAAAACTGTTGCGATCAGACTCGAGGCGACACTGTACAATGACTGCTTCCAACTTCGTTCTGAGCAGGCTGTCTGATGGCTGCAGTGTTCTGCGCATTTGTTAACAAAGATATGTCGTAGTGTGCATACACTTATTTACTCCGTGGTAGCGTGTGTATAGCAGATTAGTTAAATACTGCTTTCATTCACTTGTAAAGTACTATTTTAATTTTTTCTCTCTTATGGAGCTGTATACAGATGATTAATATGTTTAGTACAATTCATGACAATTTGTTTAAAGGATACAGGAAGAAACACCGCAAAGAAAATACGGTGAAAATCTTTCGCGAGAAAACTGCAGTAGTATGGAATAGCTGATCCGGGCACAAGCTTCAGGCTGTGGAGCCGGGAGTCGATCCTCCATCTTGGATTATGATGTGACGGAGGACCTGGACCTTTGACTTTGACCTCGTCAACGTCAGCCATCTTAAATTCCACCATATTAGAATCTAGTGCTCCACTCACGATCGTTGCATTTTTTGCTATGGTAGAACCTTCCGACATTTTCAATTATATCACGTCAGCCATCTTGGATAGCATCACTATCGCCTTATTGTTTCCTTCTGCTGGAGGCCACCATCTTGGATCTAACAACATCATAGCCTTGTTTTTCGATTCTAATGTCACAGCCGTCATATTGTTTTCGTCTGCTGCTGGTGGAAACCAAGATGGCGACTGAGGTCAAAGGTCGAGGACAATGTTAAAGGTCATAGTCAAAGATCAAGGTCATCCAATATGGCCGCCGTGACGTTACAATGTTCCTGGCTCAGCCTGAAGCCTGTTCCCGGATCGGCTATTCCATACTACTGACGGTGTTAAGGGGCCCACCTCGTCAGGTGTGTGTTAGTGAGGCGGGATAATGAGCGCGACGCTCGCTGGTGCTTCTAGCGCGATGTCTCCTCTGGACTGGCGCGCAGTCTTCTCGTCGTGCATATGAGCGGTGACCGTAACATTATATGGCCCAGAAAGGAAGATAACGGTGTAATGCAAGTCCCTTAAGTGTTTTTAAGAATCTGTACTGTTTTTTACGCCTAAAAATTATCCTGAAAACATGCGTTTTAGCCATTTTAACTTCTCTAAAAATACAGTTTAAAAACTTAATCCGAAATCAAAAGTACTTTTCGGCCCTCAACGAACACTTAAATGCTTTTCGTAAGCAGACCCCATTTGGATATATTGAGTGGTTATGAAATCGCGTTGTTTTTCCTGAAGTTCTGCGCACAGTGTGTGTGCCCGGGTGGGCGGGGGCCTTAACAACCTGTCTCGTGGCATCGCGTGGTGTCGCGTCTGGTCTGATTCTGTGTGTGCCCGGCCTCAGTTCCTACAAGTCTGTAGCCGCCACTGCCTGCAGGGCGCGCGTAAGGTTCAGACCCGGCTCCCGCAGGTCCAAAACCTAACTTCTAGAGCAGATACCAGCGGTGAAGCCGTCTTTGAGTGAGGAGGGGAAGTGGGGAAGACGATAGTAAAACTGTCTTGTCGAATTTTTATTATTATTATTATTATTTTGCGCCGTTCGCATGGCACTCAACATAGCGCGAGGGCTGTAAATCCGCGAATAAAACCCCCCGAGTGCGCTGTTAGTCGTAATTAGGTGTTACTGGCGCATTGCTCGCCGCCTGTTCGGGTTTTATTTAGGTTTAAGGGGGGGGGGGGGGGGGAGGGTGAAGGAATCGGAAACCCGCCGCCCGCGTGCCTACCTCGCAGGCGTTAAGGGTGTGCGGCACTTTTCAGGTCATGATTTAGTGTTTAGTTTACGCCCACACGGTTAACCTTGTAGACCTTGTGTGGCCTGCAGCAAACAACAAAATTACATAATTTTTTTTATCGTTTCTGGAACGAAACAAAACGCAGCACAGAGATCTAATGGACTGGAGAACTGTAACATTTTTAGGTTTAAGTTCTGTAATCCACTATTACTATCTCTATCACTACTCTACAGAACTGTTTTCTTTGGCAGTTTATTATACAAAAAGTATAATATAATATATTGATTTTTTGAAAGTTCAGCTATTTTAAAAGTCTATAAGTTTAACAAAATTTAAAGTACATATTAAGTAATGACTGGAGACCGGAAAAATTCGCGGATTCAATTTGTGGTATGCTAAAATTCATATAATTGTAACTTTTCGTTGATTCTGCTATTGGTTCGCTATTAATCATAAGGACTCTGGTCTGATAAGAGACCGTCAATCAAAGTAGTATCGAATCACAAGTTACCTAGTTTAGTCGCCTCACAAGTCATCAGCTAACGAACAGGCTACGTTTGCCCAAGTATGCAGAGATAAGCGTGAGTCTGGTTTCATTAATATAGGGGTTATCCCATAACTAAACAAGACGAGGACAGTTGATTGGCCAATACATTACGGTCCTTGTGGGCTTTACAAGTTTTGACGTGACAACGTCTAATAAATCGATGAACGTGGGCTGCACGCATGAAAATGTGTCCCGTTACGCACATTGTTCCGTTACGCTGTGTCCCGTTACGCTAATTGTTCCGTTACGCTGTGTCCCGTTACGCTCATCGTACGCTTGCGCCGCACCGACATAAGTGAAAACTTAAAACTTTGTATATAAATGTGTAATATTAAATAATTGCTACGTCAAATGTACGTAAGAAAATGAATCTGATTACTAGTATAATTTCAAGTATTTATTATTTAAAAAAGTAGAATCTGTCGGCGAGTGCAGTAATAATAGGTTATGTTATATATTTGATTACAGTTTATTTATATTAAAACTTGTTCATAATTATATTTAAACTTTATAGCTAAACGCCAGTTTTTAAAATTAATTACAAGTCATCTACACGTGAACTGTTTCGTCGACTGTTTATAAAGTGACGTGAAAAGTTAATGTGGTTTTCATTGCTTATTACAAAAACAATTTCGGCAATAAAGTTTAATTATTCTTCCATTTTAAAAATCCGATTACTATTATAATTTCAAGTATTTATTATTTTATAATTAAAATTTAAAAAAAAATTATGTTTTGCTTATATGCCAAGATTATTCTTTTGGACTCATGTTACAAGTAAGTGAACTCAGTGCTTGCAAAGGTACGAAGAGAGCCGTAAATTTACGAATATCACTGGATAATTTGTAACCAGAGTGGTTCGTAAATTTAAGGTGAAGATTTTCTAACAGTGTAGAAACTACCTTGTAAACAGGGTGAGACGCGCGAGGACGAAAAATGGAGCGTGCTTCCACTGCAGATTTAACAAGGTTTTTTTTTAAGTCCCCAAAGATTATTTTCGTGAGTTCAATTTTACAGTAATATATCCATAAATAAACTAGTATCACAGAATGAGTTTTGGCCAGAGTTCTTTGCAAACTTAAGAAAAATGCAGAAAAGTGTATAAAAAATAAACCCATGAAAACTTAGTGGCATGTAGTTGCCTTCTTTAGTTGAGAAATGTAAACATCTTCAACGAACTTTGTTTTTGTTGTGAAAATTCACTAGGTCTTAAAGACCACGTTCAAAATTTTTTTCATTAAGTTTTAAGAACTATTTCTAAAATTATTACTAGATACCTCTTTTTTGTTTATTGTTCTGCCACCAATATTTTTAATATATACTCACTTATTGTAAAATAATTTATCTGAAAAGTTACACAAGTGACACCAATGATATTTACATTAAGTAAATATCAAATGAAAATACATGTGGCAAAATAACAAAATTCAAAGGCGGTGAATTTCATAAATTTAACAGTAAAATGTCATAGTAATGACGTGAAAATAAATAACTCATCACGGCATTTTAGACCGAGCCTATAGTAAATTACTGAAAGCTTACTAGCTTTGAGAAACATCATAGTTAAGAACATTTGTGTACATTCCTCCCTTCCCCTCCCGCAAATACAAAAAACAAAATATACTGAAGCCACGCGGTGATATAAATAGAAAAATGACCAAAGATGCTTCAAGGATGCCAGTAAATGCAGAGTTAAGAGCGCGCGGAGAGAAAAATCAACAGTGTTTATTAAACAACCGCAAGCCATCATTATCGTCACTGCGAGGTTAATGACGCATAATGGCCTTTTCCCTGTTTCACAATTCTGGTCCTCCGCGAGTGCCCAGGAAAGCTACGCTATCACGCGGGGGTAGTAATTATTATGCCCTTCCCTTGGCTGGTTCGTTGCATCCGCCCGTTTACGTGTTGCTTGTACAAGTGTTCATAGCAGTTACATTAGTACCCCCGTATCCTTTATTTTGTTTTGGCTGTATGCCGCCGACGGCGAGGTCATTAGGAACGTACACGTAAAGCCTGTGTCGTTTAACTTGTCTTGAATTTGACTGTCCTCGAAAGTAGAACCAAAGGTCTACGTATTCTTCTGGGAAAAAAAAGTATAGATATAAGCGAGCCCTCCAGGACTCGCCAGATGTATAACATATAACCTCGGCAACGAGCAAATTCGTGTATTCTCGTGTTGCAAATACACTTGTAATACGAAACTAGGACGTGAATTAACGTACAATTCTTTTAAATAATGCCGAGCGTGATAAATACACGCATATTGTGTTTCCAACTAAATTTTTCGACGCGAATTGCACGTAGTTTCCACACCCGCCGCTAGAATTCGCTGCCGGAACAGCTACGTCGACTATTGAATCATTAGATTAGTAGAACGAAATTTTAAAAGGCTCCGATTTAAGTGAAAAATACTTGAAAAAAAATACAAAATCCCGGCTTCAGGCCTGATTTTCCAAACTAAGAATTTCATTACAATACTGCCCATCTTGGTAAAATTTTTCAAACAGTTGATACTACAAAGTTTCCCTTTTGCTTTGTGAACGAGAAAGTTTCGTAAATTCACGTTAACCTACCCGTAATGTCAGGGGGAAAAACGGATTCAATTTCCGTACTTTTCAAAAAAAGATACTTAGGCCTATCGTATTTTTTTCCGAGCTTCGGAAGTAAAGGAATAACATCTGCTACTGTGCATGAAAACGTGTTCACTGTTCGGTGACATCTTTGTAGTGCATTTCCGTATAGACGTAACTTGTATTAATTCTTTCATAAAATAGTATTGAACCTACAACCACTCACATTGCATAGCCTACCTGCATTCTTCTTTCTCGCGGTCATACTATTAAGAAAAAAATGTTCACCTTGACTTTACGATGAATACTACTTCGTTGCAAACTATCCAGGGATCTTCTTAAAATCACGGATATCTTCGTAAATTTACAGCAGCTGAGTTTAATTTCTTTGAACACGTACTCACCGAGATCATTTTAGAGTTTTAAAAATAGGCTACATTAAAAAAAAAAATTGGTTGTCTGTAAAGTCGGTTTACGAATGATAGTTTAACGTGACAACGTCATAAAAAAACATTGATGACATTATTAATCCAGAAGAAAAGTAAATATCATATTCGGCCTGAAACTGAGCCGTAATAGGTTTTTGCAACCAAACCATTTAGGCATTAAAAATATTATATTCTTTGAGGAAGAAATTTTTTTTAAATTTTTCTATCTTTTGTATGATAAAATCTACCTCCGCATACTTCTATGAATAAAATTGAATCAATTTTATTGAATTATCACTATTTTGTATGTATACAAAGGAGTGAAATTAAATGTACAATTTAATTAATAAATTTACTTTTATTTGCATTCATTAATTCAAATATACTTATTACTTTTGAAATGTTGCGTGCAGCGTATTTATTTTTACAAGTACTAAATAAATTCACAACTGTCGAGATTTGAACCGATAACCTTTGGATTGGAAGTCATCCACGCTAACCACACGACCACGAGTACATTTTGAGAATAATCGATTCAGATGGTCTAAATTAATAATATTCCACGCACGATATTTGTTTGAATTTCTTTTAACTAGCATATTCTCTGTTGTACTCGAAATATTTACACGCTCGTGGGCTCATAACTATAATACGGTGTGTGATTTAGTTGATCAAATAATAACTCATGACAAATAATTACCAATGTCAAACTAAAGCGTGAAAAGTATCATACCAGCAATAAATATTTAGTTACACAGCTAAAACAATACTCATACAACACTGTTTAAATATACTGAATACACTAGTAATTAAAATAATACGTACTTGTAAGAACGACATTTCCTTGCGAATATACTCCCGTGGCGCGGTGCACAACAATAACCTCGAACCCGTACGCCGCCACGTGCCGGCCGAGTTCTCTGTACCGTCGGCAACATACCAGAGAGATGCCACGCATGTATTGGGACATCTGTAGTGGGACATCCGTAGTGGGACATCAGTAGTGGGACATCCGTAGTGGGACAATTTCGTGCGTGAGCCAGCGTTCATCGATTTATTAGACGTTGTCACGTCAAAAATTGGTTGTCTGTAAAGTTGGTTTACGGACGATAGTTTAACGTGACAACGTCATAACAAAACATTGATGAAATGATTGCATACTTTTATGAATAAAATTGAATAATTTTTATTGAACTATCACTATTTTGTATGGATACAAAGAAGGAGTGAATGAAATCTACAATTTAATTGATACATTTACTTTTATTTGCACTCATTAATTCAAATATGTTTATTACTTTAACGAAGAGATTATTTTAACTATAACATTCATATATGTTTGCTATTTAACTTCTTCCAATCTGTGTTATTCTGTTAAGGATGCTGGGGTGCAAATCTGCAGGATTAGCTTGGTGGGGAGGGGGCTGTGGAAATTCGCAAGGGAGCCCGCGCGTGGGTTTTAATCGACATTATTCATTTCCTGATAGTGTGCTTATATGTATACCACCCGTATTTGGGCTTATATGCACGCAATAATCAGAAGACCTTCAAATATACAGAATGTTTTCCATAATACATGGTTTTCACGTGTACATTCATCAACCCCATTTCACAGTCTGGATTTTTGCAAGCGCAATCATGGTCCCCTCAGAGAGGGGCTTCTTAATTACAAAGTTCCTAACTCCCCCCTCCCCCCTTCTCAAGGTCAACGCCCATTGTTTTCTTTTCAAACAGGGTAAACACATACTTGGAATAAATAGGTGTGGTTTTTACAGTAGTCTTCACCATATTTTGAATGATTTACGTGTGAAGAAAGAATATTCTTGTGGATCCACGTTCAAAGAAAGTTAGTGACCTTAGAACCAGTAAGTTTTCTAAAATAATAATAAATTTACGAAGATACATTGATGATTTTTTTACCAGCGTTCTTCGTAAACTTTATGTTTGAAAACTAGAACAGTTAGTTGCAGGCCGGGCTGGTTCCGCACCACGTATCTGATCGAGAGCATTTGCAGCGGGAAGTAATGTGACGAGCACTCCCGGGCGGGAAGAAAGCCGGTCTGTGTCTCGCGGGTGAAGGGGTGGGCGTGGCACCCGCTAGCACTAACCCGCGCCTATCGCGTCGCTTTCCCGAGGCTAAGGATCTCCTTTGGAGCCATCATCACCGCCGCTTTATTTCCTCTCTCTCTCTCTCGCGAGATGTTCTCCCTGTTCCGAACCCGGTTCCTCCATTGTTTTCTTTTTTACCTTTCTCTCTCTACATTTCTCCTTTTCCTCTCTTTATCGGTCCTCGATGTTCTCGTCCTTCCCAGCTCGAGGGCATCACCCTGCCAGAGACACCCATCTCGCCCCATCTCGCCCCATCTCGCCCCATCTCGCGGAGTTCGGCACAGCGGTTCCCCCCTCCCCCCTTCTCACAGGACACCGACTCTCTCACGCGGGCGCGGCTGCCGATAAGAATATGGCACAGTTTCTGACGGCGCGGGGGAAGGTAGTAGAAGGGGGTTGAAAAAAAGAGAAAGAGACAAGACTCCGAACGGTGCTTCGACGAGGCATCCGCGCTGCCGGATGAAGCTCCCGGCGATGTAAGAAAATCGCGCGCTTTTGTGGCTGTCCTTTTGGGAGAGGCGATAGTAGGGGTGATTGTCCCCACCCTCTCCCTTCTCATATTTTTTTTCTTCATAAAACCCAGATAACTTAAAAAAAAATAGTGTGTGTAACTCAGTACACGTGATAGCATTGTAACTTCTTTGTGCAATTGAAACCTCGACTCGTAAGTGCTCTCTTAACATCTCTTTTTGGCGTCAGAAAAGTTTCAATACAATGTTTAACGAAAACGTTGCATTCAATTAGGCCTTGAAATTGTAATTGAAATTTTACTCTCATCGCGCCCAAAGAAGTTTCACTTCAAAAAATAGTTCACATCTTAATTTGAAATTAAAAATTAGATTGTTGATGATGAACTTTCAATACGCCCGCAACGAATTTATCCTGTAAAAAAAGTGGGAAAATTTTATCTAAAGTTTCAGAAGAAAAAAAAAAGAAAGGTGCAGTTTGGGTTAGCTCTGTAGATTTTTGTTAACAACGTCTGGATAAAATTATAACAAGTGTTTCGTATTAATATGTTTTTAATTATCAATATCTTTATTTTAATTATCGATCTCATTTTCTTTTCGACGGTGGCGTAGATCTGGCATTCGCTCGGCACTGGATGTTTGAGGCATTTTGGATTCTTTTCGATGCGAGCTTTCCTTGGACTTATGTGTTTTATATAATTTAGAGCATATTTACGAGTCATATGAGACGCATCTTTTATTATTTTGTAATTTTCAATGTAATACCGACGCGTTTCCACGCCACACCAACTTGTAACTTTACAGAAAGTTAATTCGTAACGGTCACTCGCATGCCCATACACAGGTACGATGACGTCACACGCAAAACTACATACTGCGCGACAAAAAAGTACAGACATGCTCTATCCGTTGTGCGCCCAGCCATTGTTGTTGCATTATTAGTCCCGTAGTTACTAGCTACTCAAAGCTGACAATACAATATGTCCATAGAAGAATGTCCCAGTTATAAATGTTAACAGTATCAACTGTAAGCGTTGTAGAGTTTTGATTCAAGGTCACAATTAAAGAGTAAATCAAACAGTTTTAGATAAGCGCATGCGCGAGTACTGCTTTGTTGTTTTCTCGCTTGCAGCGCCACCTACACAAAATGGTGACTCCTGAGCATAAAGCTTTTTGTGTTCTGCAATTTGCTAATAGTGAATCTGTTATTTCAGTTCACCGTGCGTTTTGCTTAAAGTTTAACTGTCGTAATTTCTGACCGTTGGATTGGTCGTAATGGTCGAGACGACAGAGCTCTTTTTCTCTGGTCTCTGCTTTCACCTGACATAACGGCATACAATTTTTTTTTTCTTAGGGTTTTTTATAAAATATCGTGCCTTCTTTTTGACACTACGTAATGATTTGACATAGTTGAGACACATAATTGAAGAGACTAGGGCTACCAGTCCTCCTGGCTTGTTAACCAAAGTGTGGGTAGAAATGGACTTAGGTTGAATGTGTGCTGTATAACTAAAGGTGCACATATTGAACATTTGTAAGGAAAAAATACGTTAGTTTACCTTCAATTTGATGTATGATTTGTTTTAATAGTCGAAATTAAACTGTTATAATATACCATTGAAAATGGGAAATTCTTTTATGGACATGCTGTCTTGTCACACTAGAAAGTTCAACTATCACTGTGATGAGTGTTTTCACGTCAAAAATGTCCCGAAATTTGTTCGTCTAGTGTGTGTAAACACCCTTTTAATCCTCCATTAGCATATAATATTTATAAGGGTTTCCAACATGTAAGAGTTAGAGGCATAGGCGTGCGCAGGACTTCAGTAGTGGTGGTGCCAGATTACACAACAGCCCTGTCATTCACGGACCCCGAGCCTAAAGAGGGGAGGGGGGGGGGTCCGGGGGTCCTCCCCCGGAAAAATTTGGATTTGAAAGCGCAAAATGGTGCTATTTAAGGTGTTTCCGAACAAAACCATTAAATACACAGATGTAACAATTTTAACATTTTTTATGACAAATTATGGCTTTGAACGTTATAATCACCAGGAAAACTACTAAACTATTTACAGTTTTAAGCTTTGTTGAGCCATAAAGTAAATTGCACAAATTGTTTGCACGGAATTCATGCTGGTGGCTTTGAAAAACCGTACTTACATGTTTTCTGAAGACGCCAAATAAATGCTAGAAAATACATTCTCAAATGTTAAGTTTTAAAATCAACAAATCAAGGGAGTTTTTGCAACATACCTTAAATATGTAAAATATTAAAATAATAAAAATACACAAATAAGATTGTGGAAAAAGTTTTAACTTTTGGAATACAACAAAAATGTTTTGTCGGCGACTGCATATAAGTCATCGAGTAAGCCTATCCTTTTAACTAACTAAACTCTCTCTCTTTTTTTGAATAAACCCTGGCGGACGGCGGCTATTATTCCGTGCGCCTGCCGAGTGGAGTGAACAGTGGACTCCGAGCGCGCATTCTATGTAATTCGAGGAGAACAATGAGAAGTATTTACATTTCAGAAGTTTCGTAGTCGCGGCCCTCGTGTACAACACACGTAATTGCAACTGGCTTGTTTCCGTGTGTATAGTTGGTTCGATTGATAATTGATATACTGATAGTGTTATGAGCACATATCTGTAACTCGACACGATTGGAAAACATATTTTTTTTGGAAATAATACGGATTTTTGTAAGTATGTATTATTTCTGCTTGTAAAAAACAAAATAACGTTAACCCTAATGGTGGTGCCAAGGCACCTGTGGCACCTACCGTGCGCACGCCTATGGTTAGAGGGCTATATTGGGAAACTTTGCATGATTGTGGCAGCACTTTAATAATATGCCAATTTTCATAAAATTCTGCAATTACGATTAGAACCGAAGTAACAGTATGGAATAATATTGAGGTCTGGGTGAAAATGAAGTTTTAATCATTTAAATTGTTAATAAAATATGTATTAAAAAAACAGCGAAATTTAAAAAAAAGAATAATTTAAGTTTGAAGTAAACCACTCAACAATGTCACTTATTTTTGTATATAACAAATGTCAAAAAAAAAAAATTATACCAAAGACAACCAACAAAAAGTGTAACCGTTGGCCCAGGCAGCATTAATGTTTCTAAGTGCAACGTTATGGGTATATAATTTGTTTCTCTTTTTTTTATTGGCTATTTCTCGATAAAAAGTGAGCGTTGGGTTTTCACGTTCACAGAGTGGATTGCTATTGGGAAGTACTTTACTTTCGCGAAGGAACGTTAAAATCGGCGACCATAAAATCTCCCTGGAAGTGCAAGTCTGTGGACTGGTGCGCAGTCTTCTCGTCGTGCAAATGGTAAACGTTAGCTATGAGATTTGAGCGGTAATCATATTATTATTTGGCGGAATAATATATTTCAAAGTCATTTGAGTACTTTTAAGAATCCTTTCCGGGTGTTTCATGCATAAAGATTATTGGGGAAAAAGCGTTTTATCCATTTCTCACTATTCTAAAAACAGTTTATAAATGAAATGGGGAACACATATACTCATCCGCCCTCGTGTATCTTGAGCAGTTTCCAGATCGCGTTGTATCTTTTCCGAAGCTCTGCACACCGTGTGTGTGCCAGGGAGTGGGGGGGGGGGGGGCCCTTATATAAAGTCGCGCATGTGTTTGATTGCTTACACTTGCGCGTCTTTTTACTGCAGTTATATTGCACCTAGTAAATATCTGTTTGAAAATATATGTGACAGAACAACGAATTCGAGAGAGAGAGAGTTTTAGTGTTGAATTTACAGAATAAAGCCCTTAACTAATTTAGTGTTGACGACAAAACGGAAACATAATCTACATGGGGAGTGATACCATCACCTAAGGCCTCCCGTGTGGGAATCGGGTGGTGGATGGGACAGGGTGGGTTGGGGGGGGGGGGGGGGGGCTGTGAACGTGTGAGAGTGAAAGAGTTCGTGGGCGACCCCGAAATGTTCAAGTTGGTTTCGCGTCTCAGCTCGTAAAATCCAGACGTCGGGTATTTCCTAAACTGTTAACATCCCCCCCCCCCCCCCCCGAGTTAAATTAACCTCGAAACTATCCCGTGATCTCCGTAAACTTACGGATATCCTCGTGAAGGTCTCAGGTGCCGAGTTTATAATCGCGACCGAAAGGTCTCCGATCCTTCATTCTGTGTTTTCGCACATTCTGTAATCCGGCACGAACCGAGCCGCTCGCGTTCAGAACATGGTCGCCAGATCGCGTATCTGTTCGGCCAGAGTTTTATCGTTTACTGTCGGGTTTCCTGTTTTCTAGCGGGCTGCATTTTACTTTCCTCATTTACCAGTTGGTAGTTCCTTTAAAAAAAACTTATTTGACTTTTGCTCTAAAATAAGTACAGGCATACACCTGATGTAATTAAATTAAGTGTAATACTTCTCACGTCAGTTTAAGAAATAAAATAGAGATTTCTTTACTTTAATAAAAATCACCGAGGCTAAGTCCAACATGCAGCTCGGTGTGGCGTCGGGCAGAGTGACGTTCCTTGGTGACGTGATGACGTGGTGACGGGTAGAGTGACGTCAGGGTGACGTAGTCGGGTGTGAGAGCTTTCTCTTCCACCGCTCCGGAGACTCTGAGGACTGCAGGAAAACCCAGGCCTATATATACTCCTTGGGCTGGTATCGACCCGCTGGTAGAACCATCCAGAAGCATGGAGTTACTTCCCCGCCTCCAGGGATGGAAGGAGGGGTGGTGATGTCAGATGACGAATCACGTGGTCTCCCCCCCCCCTCCACTCACATGGCTCGGGCGAGCCTTAAAGTAGCTGGTGTCATGGCATGCGGGAGGGGGTATGCCATCAGAGAAGCCTCGCTGTTGTGCCGGTAGTGTAACTTTCAGGGGCTAACTTTCAAAGTATTGGCCCATTCAAGATTAGGTTGCGGGAAGTCAAAACAGACCGTAATAAATTCATGCATTAGGAAAGTCGCAAAGTTTTCATGCTCAGTATGTGTTCCGATGATGCTTTTTCAGCTTGTGTTTGAAAGTGGCCAAGTTTTTAGATAGCCGTGTTGCCTGGTCCAGTTCGTTCCAGAGCCTGCTACTGACCTGTCGTGTGTATAGTGCGGGCCAAACGTCTTGCGAGCTATCAGCGGCGGTGTGGACCGAGAGAGGGGGGGGGGGGGTAATGGCCTGTTGCATAATTCTGCTGTTCGCTCCTCGATCCAATGATCTTACTTAGCCCAATAGTTGTCTAACGAGCATTCCTCTAAACGTCGCGCCAACACATTCTGCGACTAAAGGAACTTCGCTCGCATGAACAGAAACTAAGAAAGTTTTCAATCTGCGACAACAGGTAGCAGCAGTGTCTAAGGAAATGTTATGTTCATGAAGTCGCTACAATCGATTGTGGCACTGCAAGCAAATGGTTGATGCGATTTCCACAATATAGTAGCACATGTAGTCGCTGTCGTACCTTTTTAATTTTAATAACGACTGAAAACACACACTGTTAATAAAAAAGATGAAGTAATGTATGAATAGGTTTTGACTAAAAAAAATTAAACGCTTCTATTTATATGGAAAGTAATCATGACAAAAAATATTAAAATGTTAATCTAATATTTAAGGATTTCAAACTTTTAAAATATTGGTATTTCGCATCAAACGAGATTGTCACTAGAATAAGTATAATTTTTGGTATGTGTATTATATATGATCTGAAGTATTGTAATTAATTGCCCTAATATTTCCGTTTGATGAGATTGACGTGCACAAAGTCTGTGAAAATGCCGGCCATGTCTGCTCGTGCAGTGTCGATCCGAGATCATTGCTAAGAACCAATCCGAGATTCGGATCACATCCAAGTTCCCAGTGATCTTCGTCCAGCGCTCTCAACTCAATGGTGCAACAGAAAATGTAGTCGAACGATGATTAAACCAGCTTATGACTGTAGCTCAGGCCTGGACTCCAATGGGCATAACTGGCCGTAAGTGAAGGGATACTTATAAGTGAGGCGCGGCCAGTGAGGTTTAAAAAATATTCCTGGGCGCAGCTTTCTTCTTCGAGTGCTTTACCCTTTGAAATTACTGTCACGAGGTGTCCAGGCATGTCTGGAGCTGCAAGCTGGCCACGCTTGTCTCTGAGGAAACAAACCTTCCACTACCAGTACATGGACATCCCATTAGTGGGCCTATTTCTGTCCTGCGGAGTCCGCGCGTCTCTCTGCCTCGCCTAGAGGCTTCTACAAGTCCCGAGACCACCGTCACGTGAAGTGAGTATAGCGCCATTGTTCTCGCGGCTTAGAGTGTTTAGATTAGGCGGGGGGGGGGGGTCCCCCTTGATGACGCGACACTTCGGAGGATTACGAGACCTTTCCAGGGCAGGTCTTGGCAGGTACATAAGGACACCCATGTGGGAGAAACTCTAATTGCCCAGACTGAGACCTACGTTTTTTTAAGTAGTTTTGGGCCCAGCTACTTGATAGTAGCTTTTCTTATATACTACTAACATAGCTATATTTATTTTGAGAAGTAATACATAAGCTATTATCAGGCAAACAAACCAGTGAGAATTAATTCACATTGTTTTTGAAATCACATGTTTTGTGGTGTGGTTTACCAGAAATATTTCATCTCCTACTTATTTATATAGAACATCCTTTTTTTCTCTAATAAACCAGCATTAATTATTCCTCACAGAGTTTAAACCTCGGTTACTAAGCAATTAGTCGTCAAGTAGTTAAAATAATAACCCTCTCACTTTGGATTTGAATCTCCCGTCCGTTTTCTAATAGTTACGGGCACACTCAACAGATAGCGTAGCAAGTCGCGCGAACATACACTGTAAGAGTCGCACTTCTATATCTCCTCCTTGTTTTGTGGCGACACCGACGAGCGAGTCCTCGAGAGTGATGCGAGAGTGAAGTGAAGAGGGTGAGTGACCCCTTGGCGAGCGATAGCGGGCGACGAGCAACGGGCTTCGTGTGTGGAGACTGGTGCATCGGGGACCTGGCATTTGGGGCGATGTTGTGTGCGCGGCGGACTAGTGAGTAGCGCGAGGCATTGTGCTGGGACTGAGGTCCGTGGCAAGATGCGGACAGCAGAGAGAGACACTGTCGAGCCACGCTGTTGTGGAGGAAGTGAATAGTGGACTTAAGAAATTGTGATTAATTTGCTGACAGTCGTTTAAATAGTCCACATAGATGTTGATAAATTAAACTCTAATTAATTAATTAATTTAGGATATCCTTTCCAGACCCCGTGGTACTACACTTGTAACAATATGTTGACAGTGTAGTGATTGGCGAGCGGTTTCGTAGATACACAAACTAGCGTGACTACGGTCATTGATGTTTTTGGAACAGATGATGCAACGGGCCTTGCCGAGTCGGCACTTGTTTCCGGACCTGAGGGCTCCTCGTGAGAAGCCTAAGATGTCCATCAAGTTTTGTCCCTGCCCGAACACGTCCGAATATTCGCATTCGGCCAACCTCGGGATTTGTTTAATTTTTGCGCAGCAAAAATGAATTCAAATATTAAAAGTGGTCGGTTAGGTTAGCTACATTAAAACACTTTAAAACACTATGGACGGTTAGTTAGGTTAGTATAGCTACATTAAATTAAAAAGAGAAAAATATATATATATATATACCTATATATATATATATAAACCCGAGGTTGGCCGAAGGTGAATATTCGGGCGTGTTCGGGCGGGGACAGAACTTGATGTACATCTTAGGCTTCCCGCTCCTCGTGCTACTTGGCTCTTCCGGTCCGTTCTGAGCACTGTGTTTCTATCGAACCCTCGGAGAAGAACTCGCAAGATCTTTGTGGCCCGGACTATAGGTTCATTTCAAACCCACCCGGCTGTCACCTAGCTGGAGCAGACACGAGTCGAATGAGTCTGCACATCCTACCGACCGCAAAACATCCACAACAAAACACAAGATGTTTCCACAGATATTTCCTTTTACGATTCGGCTAGAGCTAATCCCTGGCGTAGTCATTCTAAGATTTATGCATCGGCTTATTTTATTCCTAACTAGCTGCCTGACCCGGCTTCGCACGGCTATACCAATGGATAAATAATTAAGCCACATCTCCCATTTACAGGAATGGTAAATAAAAAAAAAAATTCAGTGAAAAATTATTACAATGCTGTATAATGTACCGGAGAGAAAATGAATAGCACCGATGGTTTCCCGACTCGTGCACGAAACGTACAACTGATGTACCCGTACTTCGCTACGGCAGTCTACAGGCAGATCACTCTTGCACCGCTCATTATACATACCCCTCCTTGTGGGTACGCCACTGCCGCGCGATGCCCGTTGCCATGCAGACGCAGAAGGCATGAGCAATGCAAAATCCTGTTCTCATGCAAACAAAGTACCCACTGTTGCCTGGTTTTAACCACCCATGGGATCTAATTTTCGGAAAATGTCATCCTGCGTAACATAAGGAACATTACTGTGAAGTTTCAAGTCTGTAAAATATATATACTTGGAAAAAAGGGCAATAAAAAAAACAAATTAAACACAGAGAGAGGGAAAAAAAACAATAGGTTAGGTTTGCGATTTAAAGTGATAAAAAGTATTTAAATACTAATTGAACTCTTATGAGGGTACTGATTGCTTCGTTGTTAATATCACACGGGTGTTTTTTACTTGTATGGGAAAATTAAGAATGATAAGGCATATAGTGCGTGGCAACAATGTTAATAGGCAATAGGAAATAAACTTATATGCGCCTGCGGCATTGTCAACACACACTTCGTACGTGTACTGCATGTTGTATCTAACCCCCTCCAACGCATTTGATTCTAAATTGGACTTTTAGTAAGGATCCCTAATGTTATTGATTATATAATATAGCCTATAGCCTTCCTCGATAAATGCACTATCCAACACTGAAATAATTTTCCAAATCGGACCAGTGGTTCCTGAGATTAGCGCGTTCAAACAAGCAAACAAGCAAACAAACTCTTTAGCTTTATAATATTAGTAAAGATTATTTTGTAAAAACGCTTTTATTTTTCTACTGGGACTACGGGTCGTTCTTATTATATTAATATTTATCTTCTATATGTAAGCTATACCTACTTATATACAGTCCATAAAAGAATCTCCCAGTTATAAATTTTAATAGTATTAACTGCAAGCATTGAAGCGTGTTGGTTCATGGTCGCAATTAAAGAGTAACTCAACCAGTTTTAGATAGACGCACGTGCGAGTGCTGCTTTGCTGTTTTCTCGCTTGCAGCGCCACCTATACGCAAAATGACAAATCGTGAGAGTAAAGCGTTTTGTATTCTGAAATTTGCTAAGAATGCATCTGTAATTTCGGTTCAACGTGTTTTTAGTTTTAAGTTCTTCAATTGTGGTCCCCTCATGTGGCAAAAACATCCGCCGAGGATACAGACTGTTCGAAACAAGGATGTGTTTGTAAAGGGAAGAACACGGGACGACCATAATGTTGGCCGCGCCAGAGCATCTGATCTGCGTGGTCCTGAGAAGTCTGTTCGGAAAGCAAGTCTTGGACTTCAGTTTCTAAACACGACCGTGTGTACTTGTTAACCAAAGTGTGGGATGATATTTACTATAGGTTGGATGTGTGCCATATAACTAAAGGTGCACATATTGCACATTTGTAAGAAAAAAACTATTATAGTTCATCTTAAGTCGGTGACGTCTTCCATTCCTAATCACAATCTACCTTCTGCATCAGCCTAAATCGTCCTTCTTCCTTTTATACTTCTTCATTCAACGAACTGTCTTCAGACCACAGACGACACGAGACGGTCGGATGTGTTCTTCTCCAGTATCTCGCAGCCTCGCCACCCTCGCCAGCTTCTTCCGTCGATACCATCAGCCACGGGAATAGCAGGGCGGTCGGGGGTCGTGTACATTCATGGGGCATGTGTGTAATGTTTCGTGCACATATGTTCCCCGCAATTTCTGTCTCGTACACATATTTTCCCCGCAATCGCTGTCTCGTACACAAATGTTCCCCGCAATCGCTGTCTAGTACACATATGTTCCTCGCAATCGCTGTCTCGTACACATATGTTCCTTGCAATCGCTGTCTAGTACACACATGTTCCCCGCAATCGCTGTCTAGTACACATATGTTCCCCGCAATCGCGTACACGGCATCGTATACCCCACTGTTCGGGCAGGTGTTCGTTGGTGCTCGGAGCCAAACTCTTCGTTTCCTCCGCCACTCGACACGTATCACTTCAAATAGGGTGTGTGATGGCGGTTTGCCTGAAAAGAATTGGGGGGAGGGGTGTTTGCGTGTGTTTCCCGGGTCCCGAGTCGACTTTAAACAAAGTTGGCGGGGGTTCGCCGTGCGCTGGATGATGGATCGACGGACGGTGTCCCGCGGGTGGATTAATCCATCAATTACACTTAAAAACCAGCTCCTTGGTGAGGGGGGAATCATGCGTGCGCTGACGCCTCTGGAAAGCTTCCGCATGTTTCGGTTTTTGGAAAGGAATGATTTTCATGGTGGTGGGAGGGGGGGGGGTGTTTCGTGGTCTTTGCGGCACCCCGCCTCGTTTCGGCGCCACGTGATTGATCGCCTGGCGGAGGGGAGGGAAGCGATGAAGGTGGGGGATGTTACCGCACCTTCTTGTTAGTCTGTCGAGTCTCTCGCCCCGTCTTGCGTCTCGTCCTGAACTCATCTCTTCCCGTTTGTCGGTAAATTGTCCCGCTTTATATTCCGCAATGGGATCGATCTCGGGTCCTCTGCGCTACAAAACCGAATTTTTTTCCATGACTAATCTTTTGTTTCTGCAAACCCTTTTGAATAACACTTCTTTGAAATCACACCGAAACAAAGTTTTACCAGAATAGAAATTTTATACCGTAATTAAAAGGTCTATATAATCTGGTCTTATTAGTCTTGGTGACGTGAGTGACCTGTCATTATTTAACGTATGTAGTCAGCTCGCTGATACGACCCTGAGTCTGCATCATGGTCGGGCGGGGTGGCGGGGGAGGGGAACCGCGCTGATTGGTCACAACCGGCGCTCCCGACTCAGACGTGATGGCGCGGTGACTCGTGTGTTTGTGTGTGCAGTTTATTTAGATCGATCGATTTAAGCCAAACATAGTGTATTTTGGACAGTATGTTTGATGTAAAAATGTAAAGGAAGCTTTTAAAAAGTATTAAAACACAGTATGTCAGCCTCAGCCCATGCAAGAGGAGGTTAAGACACAGGCGCCGAGAGAGACTGTCTCTGGAGCGGCGCAGAGATGTTACCTGCTCCAGTGGACACCATCTGTGTCTGTTTTGTGTTAAAATATTTAGTACGCAGTCAGTGTCTCGTGTTCATTTCAATCCATTACACTCAGAACGACTTGCCGACATGCACGTTAAACCAACGGCCGTGTGTACCGACACAGCCCCACCCAATTTTGTTTTGCTGCAAGTTATGTTCTGCAAACAATTTTGTTTTGGTTTGGTGTGTAGATTTACTGTCAAAAAAAAAAAAGATGCCTGCATTGTCATTAAAATAGAGCAACAGCTTTTTTTTAAAATATATATGTTAGAAATATTGATGTAAAGAAAAGTTTTTTTTTTTTTTGAAAAAAATTACTGTAACACTAAAGTAAGCTATATCAGTAACATTTACGATTTCCTTAAATTACCGGCTATCTCTGGGTTATTTGTAACCAAAAGTCTAATAAATTTTAAGGTAAACATTTGCGGCCGTGTAGCATTTGCAACGCCTTTCGGGGAACTGGGACCGCTATTTGAAACCAAAGGCTTGTGGTGTCCAACTTGGAACAGGTTTAGAAACGCGTCAGCAATGCTCCATTGCTTGTATTCTTAGTTCGTTAAGAACGTGCTGTGGTCGCTGTTTATAACCGGCAATGTTTTGACAGTTATTTTTAATACTCGGAATAATTTATGAGGAAGTTTATAAGTGGCTCATAGCGTTGCAACAGCCCGTGAAGAATCAACCCAATACAAGCACGTGTACGTATTTTTTTTATTTGGTCCGTTTTTTTAATGTGTAACATTTTAGCCCTCGGTATATAGTAAGTAGAACTTTGATTAACTGGGATAATGGGGAAAAGGTCAGCGTGTATTATCGAATTAAAATGTATTTAGGTTATATAATTTAGCAACATTTAGTAAGTAATTTATAAAAAACAAATGTACAAATATAAAGACACTAATTATAATTTTTTTATAAACATGTATGAATGTCATTGTATGTAATGACCTAAAACATAGTTACATTTCGCGGGCTTGGTCCCCCCCCCCCCTACCCCCCCGAAAAAAAGTTTTATTTTTAATTGAGAACCAGGTTAACCGAATGTCCAGTTAAATAGTTCACGGATAATCGAGGTTCTACTGTATATGGTAGTAGTAATTTCGTGAATGAAACGGAATTCGCTTGGAACGGAAATGTGTAACTACGATGCTGCCATCTGTGTGGGATGGCGCCAACCAAACTTCACAAAGACAAAGCGAAACTTTATAGTTACAACTGATAAATTAATTGTAACAATATGGGCATTATTTTAATATGTTACCTTGTTTAAAACCAAGCTCAAAGTTGGGGTTTATATAATTTGTTACATCCATTTCGATTTTATCGGAACTGTTTCATTATAGAGTTTAAAAAATTGGACTGCTAATAGAATGATTCGATAACAGCTGCTCCGACAGCGAATTCTAGCGGCGTGTTTGGAAACTACGCGTGATTCGCGTCCATAAATTTAGCTGAAAACACAATTTACGTATATTTATTTTGCTTGACATTATTTTAAAGAATTGTACGTTAATTTTTTAATGTTTTATAAACGCATTTGCAACATTATAACACATGAATTTGTTCGTTATCGAGGCTATACCTATTACACATCTCTGGCGAGTACTGAATGTTTCTCTCACTTTTTTCTAACGAGATTTTTATTTGCGAAGATATTGGAAATTTCAAAATTTAAGGTGTTGTGTAATTTGATGGGTAATGTTTTTTCAACCACTTTCACGACGGTATTTGTTTTGTCCATGAGAGAGACGTAAGTACCAAAATAAAAATAGTACCTATGTGTCAAGTTCAATAAAATAAGTTAATACTAACCCACTGTATTTTATTTTAAAATATTATAAATAGTTGTAAGTATAATTTTCTGACGTAGGAACATTGTTTCCTGTAAATATTTTATATACTGCATTGCTTACATGTAAATATGTAAATCTTTTGTTTCACCTTTAAAAGTGAACTTTTAATTATAAGCATTTGCAGATTTTTTTTATATTTGGTGTTTTAAGATTTTTTGTTTACTGAAGAGAGTGTTAAAAATGAACAAAAAAGAAACTTTTTAAATAGTGATCATGGTAGTCATTAATTTATATATTATTGAATTTTGCAAATATCTTGTTGGTAATCCAAGCATAAAGGCCTACAGTATTATCTTAAGTAAAAAAAAGTTAAGAAAATAACGCGAATAATATGTATTTAGACATTGGTCATCATCATGCGAATTATCTTGTAGTGGTTAAATTTGTAATATGCAACTTTGTACAGTATTGAAATATATCCTAAGCATTTATTTCTAGGGATTATGTATTGTCGTCCCTATTTGCCTGGATTTTTATTTCAAATGTAAAACCTGGCAAAGTAGGGAATATTGGTTGTCTTATTAGCTGGACACCATGGTTCAATAGTCCTGAAATGTAAAAAATTTATTGCATTGGAGTGTGGACGCTCAAAGTGTTTTGATAGTCTTTAACCTTAACAATGTGCCAACTGCACATGCATTGACTAAGTTTAGCTAAATACTACCTACTGTAGCCGTTACCATGGTGCAATTTCCGGAAACATTTTATATAGTTTTTAGTTTTATGGTTCATAGACCCCAAAACCATCATCAACTCAAAAGTTCACACACACACACACACACCTACATACATACATATATATATATATATCACAATTTTGTGGACACGATAACAACAGCAATTTTTTTTACAAATCACTTCTAAGCTAATACATAAAATATAGTAGTGGAAAATCTCGTTCAAGTTCGTTAATGGGTAATATCAGACCAAAGGGGAAGAAATGGGGAAGGTTTATTGATAAACAGAAATATCGCTGTAACTACTATAATTTGGACATTATCACATACGTTTGAAAGTATTATAACTCGTAGGAGTAATAGGTACCAAAATCTTTTGTCTGAATACGTTTTTGATACGACCAACCATAACTGCAAGGGTTGAAAAAATTGTTGACGGAAAAAAAATGTTAACACCCTTTGTATGCACAACATCGATTTCGTACAAATTTTATATTAATTTTATTATTTTTATACAAAACTTTTGTTTGAAACAATTTTTGATTAGACGAAACATTTTTGCAAGGGGTTGATAAAATGAAGGGGTGAAATTTAAAAAATTCATAATGAACGTGCCATGTACAATATTAAATCAGTTCTGATTTATTTTAAAATTTTAAATTTCTATCTACAACTTTCGTCTGGAATAGTTTTTTATCTGACTAACCATTACTGAAATGGGTGGAATAAACAGGGGTTGAATAACAAAAAATAAATAACTCACTTCGTAGATACACAACCACTTTTTTTTTTCAAATTATTTGTAAATATCTATTATATTTTTTATCTAAAACTTTTGTCTGAAATATTTTTTTATTATATGAACCATTGCTGTAAGGGGTTTAGAAAACAGGGGGTCGAAATAAGAAAATAAATAAAACTTTACTACAATGTATTCTCTCGAATTAATGTTTTTTTGTTTAAATTTTTAAATATTATTGATATATTTTGTCTAAAAAAAATTTATATCACAAATCATTACTGCAATGGGTTGGAAATAACAAGAATAGAAATACAAAATGTCATTACTTTTGATTTTATAGCTAGACTATCAAATACATTGTTATTTATTGTAAAACTCCTAAACTTTATCTAAAACCTTTGGTTGAAACAATTTTTGATGCAACGAACTCTTACCGTAAAACAGTGGTTGAAATTTAAAAAAAATCTTTATTAATATCAATTTCGTCGGGATCTATATAACCTTAAACCTTTGTCCAAAAACGTTGTACGGCCACGGATTGGTGCAAGGGATGAAAAATAGTATTTGGAGGTCAAAAATAATTGCATAAATACCTTAGTAGGTATAATCTAAAATTCGTTAAGACAGTCAATGCTGGATGTACAAAACATATTTTCGCTGCATGGAATATGAGAAAATATTAAATATATATATTTTTTTAATTTTTGCGAACATATAGGATGTTATGTATGCTACATTAAGTTATTAAAATGTTCCAGGAGTTTATAGAAATTTCCAAAATATTTCCAGAAGAAATAGGTACTTCGAAATCTACCGACGCCTGTAGGCTGCGACGAAATGTTTTTTTTTTTCAAGTATATTGGCAAAAAAGCCTTTTCAGTGTTGGGCACACAAATGCACGATTTCAAGAATGTAAACCAAAAACCTAATTTGCTTTCTATTTAACCTTTGTTAAATTTATATTGGCCTATGACTCCATGAACAAGACTTGAAATTTTATCTCGCCGTTTCCTACACGTTTGCACGGTGGGATACACACATAACGTAAAAATACACAACTTAGAAACACATAACTTAGAAACATGCAACGCCGAACCACACAACTTAGAACACCAATAATAAAGAAACGCACATCTTAGAATAGACATAACCTAGAAAATTCTATCTAACTTGTGTTTTTCTAAGTGGTTTGTTTCTAAGTTATGACATAAACCTTTGCACGGTGAATGTTAAGTCCCACACAACACGTAGGTCTTTACTCTAAACGCAAATAGCACCTCAAGAACGCGTACTTCCATATCGTTACGTAAACTTATTCAGTTTTGTCGCCCATGGACCGAACTCTAAAGGGGTTTTCGCCTCAGGACGCCACATAACAGGCATTTTTCAGCAATCATCCGTCTTTTTCGTCGTCCCAACTGCCTCTCCTTGCCCCTTTCTCTTCGGGTGACCACTAATTAATATTTTGGTTAAAAGGCCGGTCTTAGACCGTGCAGGTATGCCCTCTAACCCCTCCCCCCCCCCCTAAACAACTCTCGGGCCCACACGAACACGCATTTGCATGCGCGCTTGTTTCTTGTGTTGTCAGCTGGCATGTACCGGGTACAGCCAGCCAGTGAGGTAACCGCTGTACGCAGAGCCGTGGACAGGATCTTGTGACGGTCCCCTCCAATGTAACCATTAAAAAAATTTATTAGTAATTTTTCTTTTTAAATGCGATTAAAAAGAAAAATGTCACACTAAAATATCAGGAAACAGTAGACTTTTTGAAGTCCAACGTCTACACAAGAAATTTAAATAAATATAATTAAGAAAAACTGGACATTATATATTTTTTTATTTAATTGTTTTAGTACTTTTTTTCCTTTAGTCAATTTTTAATGTTTTCGTCAAAAAAAGTTATAAATACGTATATATTAATGTTATTTAATATATGAAACACACATGTCAAGTTTGTATGAAAGACATGCTTACATCTAACACGTGCAAACCGGCATTAAATACACACTTCTTGCAAACGCAATTCCTGCAGCTTCTGTGTGTGAGAACCATGTTGGGCCTAGATGTGGGAGGAAACGCATTTATTGCAGCCCTCTATAAGGATTACAGCAATCCTTCCAAATAAAACTCTCTGTTACTTTATGTAGTTAAGTTGCTGTATTTGTATTACTGTGTCTTGACAATTTTTGTTTTCATTTAAATCCTTGAAGGGAGGGGTCCGACCCCTCGGACCCCCCTTCCCCTCTTTTTCCATCAAAGTCATTGATGGACATGAAAAGAGGGACTAGTTAGGGGACCACCTGGCTGGACGCAAGAACTCTAAAAGCGCGGGGGCGACGCTAAGGGCGACACTGGTTCGCGCATCACACAGCTTATAGCCTCTACGCTCCACGCATGGAAAAAGTCTTAGCGTCGATACGCGCCTCTATGGTACTTTAGGCGGTGAGCCTATCATTTTATCATGAAATATTAAATATGAAGGCTCCTTGCATTTCCCTGTACCGATTTCAGTACCGTATTTATAGAATTTTTATTTTTCATAACCAAAAAGTCCGTGAAAACAAGTCCTTTTTAGCCTTTTAATATATATATATATATATATATATATATATATACATACATACATACATACACATACACATACACATACACATTGCAGTCGCCATCATCAGGGAGCAGTTACAGGTAACTGCTCCCTGATGATGGCAACTGCAGTGTCGACCGAAACATGGGTGAATTATTTGCCAAGGACACGGCTACAACCCAGAAGCCAAGCTATTCGAAATTTAAGAATTTTGTCTGCACAGATGAGAATCTCTTGTAAGCAAATGCATATTCCTTGCGTAACATAACGTAACCATTGTATATAACCTACGTATCTTATGTGTCTTTCTTAGCAGTCTTGCCGACCGTACGAGACCCATAAATGTCGCAGTGTTTATGTTCCCGAATCCTCGCCGACTCCGGCTCAGCTAATGCCGACCCAGCAAGAATGATACTAAGTCCTTAAAACAATCGTCCATCAGTCACTTCAACGAGCGATTACTTCAAAAATATGGCTAAGTCCAAACGACACACACTCAGAATATTTCTATCACCAATATGTCTAAAAATAATAAAAAGACAAAACCAGAGAATAAGTATTTTCAAAGGCAGCGTGGGAATAAACCGCCAAAAGAGGCACCAAAAAGTGTCAGTGAACGGATGCGAGAGCACAGTGCGCGGAAAAAGTTTTTTTTTTTTTCATTTTAGATAATGCCCGCATTCTTTTTATTCTTAATTATTATCTCTTGTTCAGTACAAAATACTAATAATTTATCTGTCTATGCCTAATAAGCAATTAGTTTCACCTCTGTCACGTGCGGACTTCACGCACACCTTTTTTTTTACTTTGCGGCTTAATAAAAAAATCGTGTCTACGTTCCGTCGCTACCTAATGATTTTCCAGAGTTGAGAAACTGAAGTTAAGAAACGTTTGCTTCCATTACTACGGACGAGTTAACCAAAGTGTGGGAAGAATTGGACTGTAGTTGTTAGATGAGTGCCGTATAACTAAAGGTGCACACATTGAACATTTGTAAGAAAAACTAGGTTAGTTTACCTCCAATTTGATTATGATAATCATAATTAAACTGTTATAATATACCATTGAATCTGGGACATAATTCTTTGGAGACCCTGTTTTTTTTTTTAGGACAGGCAGAAACACAATACGCGTGTACAGCATATACAGGATAACATACATTAGTTGCGCACTGCATATATGATAGACACGACAAACAGAACTGTGTGTGTAAACAAAGTTTACTCAGGAATGTTAAAAAAAATAAAGTTTTGGATTGGAACAAAATAACATCGTTTTGTTGTAGATTATTTTCATTTATAATTTTTATCAAAGCCATTGTATATTTATTGGAGTGTTGCTGTGTTTATGCAAATAGCGCTCAAACAAGAGGTAAAGAGCGAAATCTAAAGTCATTTATTGTTTCAGCTTATGAAATAAAATAAACCAGATTGAAAAAAAATATTCGGTAGCAAAGTACTTTGTGTTGTGTACCTAATACTTAATAATATTTAGACTATTATGATTTTTTTAACTCGGTTACAGATTTCTAAGATTTTTAGTGATTGCACAGGGAAGTTTGGCAAGTGTTCCTGGCCATCACCATCGTAAGGCGTTAAAATTACTCGCCCGTGAAACCAGTAAAAGTGTTTGGTAAAATTATAATTTTTTTTTTCGAACTGTGTATTGCACTTCTGTGTTTTATTGCATTTAAACTTTCTTCCTTCTTGATTGTGTGATTCTGCTTTTGGAAAACATTTTATGATCGTTTATTATGTTTCTCTGTTTTATTTCACATATTACTCATATTACAAAATTAACTTTCTCATGCATGTTTATAGTATATTTTATATTAATATTTCTTTACTTTTTTATTGGGACGCTGGCTGGGTGTAGCTATACGGTGGTAACAAAAAAAAGTGGTGTATGGTCATTCGAATTCCTTTCAGTGATTTTTCGGCTTGGTAGTTGACAGTTTTTTTTACGTTGATAATTTACGAGGCTCTTACTAATTTTTATGTCGGTTGGTCCAGCGATTTTTAAGATGCTGGATAATTAAGGTATTTTTCCACGGCAGGGTCTTGGTGAATATTACCATATTGAGAGTGCCATAGTCCGTCACTTCTCTGAAGGAAAATAAACGGGTGGTGCGTATTTTACGATTCACCAGGTTGGCCGCGTCTTGTGGCCACCTGTGAAGCGAGGTGGCGCAGAGGAGCCGGGCTCAAAAACAGGTCCGGCCATTCTGAATCATGGTTTTCTGTGGTTTCCTAAAAACATTTCATTGTTTCTTTAAACAACTCCGTAGTCGAAATAACTCTGCAATTTCCCGAAATAACGGTGTGATTTCCCGAAATAATTGGGCGATTTTCCGAAATAACTCCGTAGTTTCCAAAACAATTAATCCGTAGTTTCCCGAATTAAGTCTGCAGTTTCCAGAAATAACTCAGTAGTTTCCCGAAATAATTCTGCAGTTTCCAGAAATAACTTCACATCTTCCCGAAGAACTCTGCGATTTCCCAAACACTCTTCAGTTTAGAAAAATAACTCTTAAGTTTCCCATAAAAACTACGCTGTTTCCTGAAATAACAATCTAGTTACCCCTAATAACTTTCCAGTTTCCCGAAATAACTCTTCAATTTCCCGAAATAACACTTCAGTTTCCCGAAATAGTTCCATAGTTTCCCAAAAACCTTATATTTGCCCGAAATAATTCAATAGTTTCCTGAAACAGTTACGCTGTTTCCTGAAATAACTTTGTTTCCCGAAATACCTCCGTAGTTTCCCGAAATAACTCCGCATTTTCCTGAAATAGCCCTATCTCCAGAAAAATGCTGCCATGATTCCTTACTATAGACTATGGCCTAGTACAATAGACTTCCTATAATCCGGCACGTTCGGGACCTCTACAGGTACTTCTCGCCATCGTTAAACGCTAAGTTAAGGCAAATACGTTTGCAAGATGGTGTTTGGCAAAAAAATATCGTTGGGCAGGAACATAACGTTAAAGATTTCATCACGATATACAGGCTAAAAGTCAATTTTAATTTTAAATTTTTAAGATTTTTCCTAACCTAATTAAAACTAAATGTATTTTTTAGGAGGGCTCCGGGTTAGGGAGCGACCTAGGTGCGTCTCAGGCCGAAGCCTATACGCCTAGTCATGCTGGGATTAGCCATGCAGGGAGAGGGTCGCATGCATCGTGTGCTAGGAGCTGATTGGTTAGTCATGGCAGCGATTAGCGCCATGACTAACTCTCTTAGATTTTAAAACTAGATTAAAATTAGGCCAGAAATAATAATAATATTATTATTATTAGTTTAGAGGTTATGTAATGTCTACATCTCTTCATCTCAGTATGAAGTTTTTAGTTTTGGTTTTCTCACTTCTCATGAAAGGGCAACATTTCTGCACTTCAAAAACTCTTATCGAATAAAAAAAATATAATATTTTGATCTCATCAACAGTTTTTTTAATTATGAAGACACCATTTCAAAAGTTCATTTTTCAATTTAATATTTTGTATAGCAATATAAATATATTTCATTCTTAATGTTGATGAGTATTTTTTTTAATTCACATAAAAAAAAACCAACCTAAAGTAAAAATGTGATTATTTTTTGTTCAACAAAAATGCTTGACAATTTGAATACTAATATTTACCTACATGGGAGTAGATGCCGTGCAAGGGTTGGGGAGGGGGGCTGTAATAAATAATCTCCTATCTGAAGGGGCCTGTTCGCGCTTGAAAATAGCTGTGAAATGGGAATGAAAAACTTTATCCCGCTGCCCCCCCCCCCCCTTCACTTTTACCTCTTAGGAATCCTACATTTTATATTATTTGGGGTTTATATTTTAAAACACAAAACCCTTTATTAGTCATCGTAAATATATTTGGCAATGTTTTGTTTATCAGTCATATGTTTCTATAAATATAATCTAATCAATTCTGATAATCATTATTATGATTTATAAATTTGCCGTTTATTGCCTTATTCAGTTTAGTTACCTGTTTACTCCTGACAAACACTATTATTCGTTTGGGCTATAATATTACATTGTTGTCTACTATAAAAAAAAGTCCGATGTGGCTGGACGCTAAGCTAATAAATGTGTATTTTCTCTTTAAAAAACAAAAAAAAATGATTGTAATACTAATGAATATTAGAAAAATTCACATGTTTTCTTAGTTCGGTTCTTCATTTATGACTAATTTTGTCAAAAGACGAACTTCATGAGAAATTTTCACCTAATACGTTTAAAAATAGCATTAAATTAAGGAAACTTAAGCCATATTAAATAGTTCAGGTGCTCAGTACTTGCAAAGAACTTGTACTTATAAATCTAATCATCTTGGTGCACATTTTTAACCTCCAACGCAAAAATAGGGGAGTTACAAATTTGATGCCTTGAATCCAAATGCGTTTACTTTTTGCTGCTGGATGATTGGACCACATTTTGTGTGAAAGACTCTTGAGCCCATTAATGACCGTCAAAAAAGAAGTATCTAATTACAAACATCGCACTTAACATATGCCACGAGTCATTAGCCAATGAAAAGGTGTAATTTTCCCGAATGCATAGAAGATCCTGGAGTTTGTCCTTGTTGTTATTGAAACCGCGAATGTAAAAAAAAAAAAAAACATAGAGTGCATAGCAGGCCAATCACACGACATATACGAAATCGGTTCACAATTGAAATCTTACTATTAATTTCAGCCAATGGAATTTCGCAATGTATCCGACATATGTACGTAGTTTTCGTAAATAACTATTTTAACTACCAAATGATTATCCCACGACATCTGACCAGCAATGTGTGAACATAGTTTTTCAACACAAATTAATTTAGGCTATATAAAATATTTTATTTTATGCTACAATTTTACCCAGGAATAATATTATTTTTTTAATAACATTGATTGCTAGTGAATTTTTATAAGTAATAGAAATAATTATTTTTTAAAGCAGAAATTACATACACATGAGCATTGTAATACATATACAATTTATTTTCGTGGCATTATTAATAATAACAAACAGTTTTCTAGTGTCACCAAAATTACATCCTACTCTATTCTCATTGGCTGTTGTGTCATGCCTCCGTAACTGAAATAAAATACATTCATTCCCCCCTACCCCCATGCAGACGATCATCCTATGCCTTGTAGTGAATCAGTAGGATGGAAAACATGACGGTCAAAACTTGTGCACACGACCTACTGGTAATGTTACTGTAGGTTTTTTCAGCTGTGCACTCATCTTTGCTAAAGGCCCTGTTACACTGTCAACCTTTCACTTCCAACACCTTCCAATATAATGTGTCAAAGTATGACGTCAAAGATGTCATTAGCACAGTCATGTTTGTTTGACAAGTTGGATTATTTCAGTTTCATTAAAAACTTTTTTTTTCATATAGGATGGGTTCTAATTTATGTTGGATATTGGATGCATTCGGCCAATCAAAATCGTGCCTAGCGAAAATGGAAATGATATCCGTTTTCATCTCAACTATTCTTTTAAATGGGATGTTTATATGGGTGATTAAAGAGGTAGTAAAAGTTAAATAACTAAAATAACGTTAATATGAATGTCGCATGCGAAAAATTTTATGTGTGTAAGTGAAATTATTTTTCTGTAAATTAAAAAAAAATCTCCGAACATTTATTTTTAATATGTAATGAAAATTATTGTAAGTTATTTATTTACTTGAAATAAAATTTAAAATACACAAATAGCATTAAAAAGTTTAAAAAATTTCATCCAGCATTGTGTTGCGTTATTTTATTTCAAAAACAGATTAAAATTGTAAAGTTTGAGATAGCTCGGACCAAAAATCAACTTTGATGGTTGGACTTGTTTGAAAACATATTTGAGGTTAACCTGTCCAAATATGTTTGATGGAGGGAATTGGGAGGTAGTTGATGAGCTCAGGCGACAGGCCTGTCGAGGAATGCTGCCATAGGTGGGCGAAATGATGACGGGACAGGGGGGTAGGGGACCACGTCGTGCTGCGATCCGTTCAATTTGTGTTCCCCTGCGGGTGGGCGGGCTTTCAGGGTTGTCGGTTGTTGTTGAAGGGGGGAGGGGGTGGGGGTTGGAGCGGGGCAGAGGTCAAACAGACACGACACCCCCCCCCCCCCTCCAGTCCCACAACCTCGTGATGGGACTGCCATTGTGCGCCCCGGGGCCCCGCAGTTACGTCCCTTCGCTCCCACCATCGGGACATTCAAATCTCTAAACGTAAACTGACGGCAATTTTTTTAGTTTTATTTTACAGACGTTGAAATCTTTGGGATACTAATACACCAGAAACCGCAAAATAATTTTTTCTAACCCCTGGTGCCAAGTTGAACTCCCCTAATTTGCAAGCCATAAAAGTTTATTCGTTCCTCATCCCCCCCCCCCCTTTTTTTTAATTTTTAGTATGCTCGGAGTTAACTGCATCGCAACTATAGGTAATATTGATTTGGCCTCTCTGTTTTCAAGATAGTTTAGACTTAGCGTGTGACGGCCATTTAAATGCAGCAAACATATTTATTTTTAAGCAAATGATCACTACACTACAAATGCACATTATATACAATATTTAATACATTAAAAAAAAGTACATAAAGAGCTGACAAATTATTTTTTATTTTCTGTGTGTCTGTCTGGATTGCACGCACTAGGACTTGCATTGGCTGTACCGTATTAGTATCTATCCCCAATGGATGAAATTAATATAGGTTTTTTGTTGGTAAGTTGTCTTTCGGAGCGTGGAAAACCACCCATTAATCGATTAAAAATGTCATGCAGGCATAAAATGAGATATAGTCTAGTTTGTCTTCAAATGATGCAAATTGTGCATATTTTACAGTCACACGACGTCTTTACGGGACGGTTTGTAGTTTCATACAATTTATGTCTACTTCAAAATATTTTTCGGCGGTAAAAAATGTAGAAGCAGAAGAAATGTGTATCTGTATACCTATGTGTACGTAGGCACAGAACACCATTTATTGACAGGCACGCCGCCTAAAAGTCCAGCCAATATGTTGCTTTAGGCCATTAGCTGGTCGCCGATAGTCTTGTTACTGGGGCGTGACGTCACACCAGAGCACATGTGACGAGCTGTTTTCGCGGGCGTCTTGAGTGAGCAATTTTCAAAAAAAATAGTATAATTTCTTCAAATCAGCTACAAATTACAATTTTAACCTTGTTATTAATCTTAGTTTTTCATGTATTTTATATGGGTCTTCTTTCTGGAAAACACTCGTGGGGCACATTGAAGATTGCGACACACCATCTGAGAAAGATTTATTTTAACTAGGTTTTGAAATAGTTGTAACTGAAAGTTATTATAATAAGTTGACCTCTCCGAGGACTCGAGCAGAAGGTAGTGGAGTTCACAGTAAAATCTGTTACAGGATTCCTGCAGGCAGGAAAAATTAAAAAAAAAAAAAAAAAGGAATACTCAGGGAATTCAAAAGTGGTCTATAAGATCTGGAATACACAAGGAAACTGACATCTTACTTAAAAAAAATAACACAGTGAAACCTAATTAAAAATAACCATGTTAATACAAAACTTATACTAATACAAAGTGATAAACAGTCCCTAGTAATTACACAGGATTTCTAGTGCTTAGTAATTTCTTTAGTACAAAAGAATGGCTATTGAGCAATACAAAGTTGTTTTTGTTCCAATGGTAAAAAAAAATTAAATATAGTAAAAGATGGTTAATACAAATATCTCAGATTAATGTAAATAAACAATGTTAAATTTTAACTAAAATTATAATGATGTCAATACTTTGTTTCATTATGGGTTCAGGAAAAATCTTAGATATTTTATTCTTCAAAGTGTTGGTAGTGTTTTCTTTTGTAGATGAATTCTAAACCATCGCTTTAATCTCTGCAATTTATTATTTTAATTGTGAAACAGTAAAAAAAGTTTTTAAACACAAGTGTAGCAACCTAAAATTAATTTTAAATTTCTAAAAAAACAGTACATTAAGTGTAGTATACAATTGTGTGCAATTTTTTTTTACTTTATTAAAATTTAATTTAGAAATTACAAAAAAAAAATTTGTTAAAGTTTGTAAAAGTTTGGTTATTACAAAACTTTGTTATTCCAAGGTGACAAAGTTGTGGTCCCTATAGTTTTGTATTATCGAGGTTTGACTGTAATATAAGTAATTTTTATACTATGTAGTAACTTAATGTCTTAAAAATGGTATGTGTTTCATTCATAAATTCGAGTGCCTTAAATATTCCTATCAGATTTCTTTACTTACATAAAATGAAAATTAGTGACAGAAACCACTGTGTTTTAATTTGAAACACAATCAAATATCTAAATTCTTTTCCCCGATCAAAGCCAGTAATGTATCGATTCAAGTTGTTTGGCTTCTGGGTTGTAGACGCGTCGAATGCGAAGATATCACCGACGTTTCGGTCGACGTTGCACTCGCCATCATCAGGTAGCAGTTACCTACTGAAGTCATTCGCCGCCGATCCATCATATTGCCATCCGGGGCAGTTAGTGTGTGCGAGACCAGAAACCGAAGTTTCTATAACTCGCTTAGTGCATTGTAAATCAGGTGCACCCCACACTTTTGTAGAATCACTTGGATCAACGGGCGGGGCGCGTGTCTTGAGGGATAAGTTTGGCACACGGGCCTGTGTGTGCGCTGGTAGGTTGTGTAATGCTAGAAAAAATTACGTGTACCTAATTCGGCGGGGGAGAGAAGCTCCCCACCAGCTAGATCGGCTAACTGGCGTGATGTAGTGTCGTGTTGGTGTGCAATAGAGGCTTGTCGGTGTGCTGTAATTTCAAGTGACCTAGTTAAATTCGGGTGTGGCGTGTAGTGTAAAGCTGTGCAAGCCGCTCCTACGAACCCCTGGGAACACAGAAACATGCTAGGGTAGTTAGCCCATTATTGCATGTAACAAGGTAGTTCAGGCCGTCACTTCACACAGGCATATCATCGTGTGGTCGTGTTGGTGATACGGTAAAAGAAATTACATAGATTAGTAAACACCTGGCCGCCTTAAGGACCGAACTATTGCGTTCCAATATAGTTCGGTCAAAGTTAGGCTAAACCAGTATTGCTGTAGCTAGCCCCCTGGCTGTTGTCTTCTAAACCTGAAAAATAGAAAGTGAAATTAATAAATGAAGGTCGTCCTATTCTATTATTGTTCGAGCAGAGAGATGCCCTCGTCCAGTATTTTTTTTTTTATTTATTTAATTTTTTTTTGTTTTTAATTTTTATATATATTTTTTATTTTATTTTATTATTTTATAATTTTTTTATTTATTTTTTTATTTTTTTTTTAAATCTAGACTTAAAGCTACTGTACATGCCCCCAGAGCCCTGCCCTGACAGGCATGCATGCCTCTCGGCCCGGATCCCCAGCGAGGGCTGGGGCAGCTCCCTCTGCCAGTTCACCTGCATGATTCTGCCTTGACAAGGTGCTACGACGTGTGTGTGGATTGTCGCGCGTGTTGTAGTGGTGTGGCTGTAAAATGTTACGTACCCCGGGGAAGGGAAAATTAATTAGGTGATGATGGATTTACGGAACTAGCTTTTTTAATTCAAAATCCCATGCCTTTCCGAAACGCGGCCGGCACTGGAGGTGAAGCCTGCCAGGCGGGTCTCGCCCTTCAGACATAGGGAGTCAGCCCTAACAACACAGGCAGTGAATCTCCCGGGAGCCAAAACCTACACCTGCGTGCTTCGGACCATTTTGAATTAGCTAGGAGAGAGAAAAATGCAGAGAATGTAAGAAATTTAATTTGCTATTATTAAGTGGTGAGCTATAAGTGTATTTTATTGTTATGATTCAAAATCCCCTGCCTTTCCGAAACGCGGCCGGCATTGGAGGTGAAACCTACCAGGCGGACCGCGCCCTTCAGACACAAGGAGTCAGCCCTAACATCACAGGCAGTGAACCCGAGGGGGCCGCACATACCTGCGTGCTTTGGACCATTTTGAATCGAAAGAAGTGGAGTTAATGATGCTGAAGTTATTTTGTAGCTTGTATTTATTTATTTTTATTGTTGTTATTATATATAGAAATTATAATTGTTTCACAATTCAAAATCCCATGCCTTTCCGAAACGCGGCCGGCACTGGAGGTGAAGCCTGCCAGGCGGGTCTCGCCCTTCAGGCATAGGGAGTCAGCCCTAACAACACAGGCAGTGAATCTCCCGGGAGCCAAAACCTACACCTGCGTGCTTCGGACCATTTTGAATTGTATAGGCCGTGTAAACTTTAAACTTTAAACTGTAGGCTCTGCGCGGTGTGAACACGCCCGGAGCTGGAATGCGACTGCCTTGGTGTCGGGGGAGAAAAACAGTTTTGTTTGGGGGCCCCCAGCGCCCCGACCAATCAGAGAGCTTCTAGGCCTGTGATTGGCCGGGGCCCCGAAAGCCCCCGCACGAGGTGTTCGGAGAGCTATTTTATGTAATTTAAAATTTATTGAAGACTTTTTTTAAAAACTGAATCCATGTCGCTTTCGTTTTGTAATAATTATTGTTTTAATTTAATCGAGGTTTTTTATGTTTTCGTTGCTCGGACGGGTCGTAAATCGCTATTGAATTTATCAGTGCGTTTTCGTGCTGTGGTAAATCTAGGTACATTTTATTATTATTCTTTGATATTATTTCGCGGATGTACGGAATTTTAAGTGCGTTGTGAATAGTTTCGTTACTCGTAAATCTGTTACAGTCTAAAATGGCCCTTAGGAAATTATTCTGTTTAACTTGTAGCCGATTTATATGGTGATTTGCAGCATAGACCCAGACCTCGCAACCATATAGCAACTGCGGGCGTACAATTTGAGTGTAAAGTTGGAGTTTTTTCCTGCGTGGTAAATTAGGTGCTTTTAACATTGGGTACAGGCTTCTTAAGGATCCTGTTGCAATGTTTGTTGCTCGAGTAATGTGTTTGCTCCATAGTAATGTCCTGTCTAGCGTGAGTCCTAGATATTTTGCCTGTGAAACATTAGGAATAGGTTGGTGAAAAATTTCTAGTTCCCTGTCTGGTCTGCCTCTACGTTTTGAAATTACAAGCGTGGTTGATTTAGCTGCATTAATTTTAATTCGCCACCGAGTGTAGTATTGCTCAAGTGCAGTTAGCTGCCTTTGGACGCATACCATGGCATATCTTAGGTTACCAGATTGTTTAATTATGGCTGTATCATCCGCATACATCTGTACGTAGGCGTTTGCATGCGGTATGTCGGCTGTGTAAATATTATAGAAGAAAGGAGAGAGTGGGGAGCCTTGTGGCACTCCAGCTGTAAGTTCGCGAGTAGTCGATTTAGCCCCGTCCAGAGCAACATAAAAGTTACGACGCCATAGATAGTGGGCCACCAGGTATATATATGTGTCTGGAAAATTGAAGTTTATTAATTTTTGAATAAGACCCGGAATCCAGACTTTGTCGAATGCTTTTTCTGCGTCGAGCATTGTCATTACTGTGTAGGCTTTAGATGGGTTATTAAATCCGTCGGTAGCATCTTCAACGATTTTAATTAAGGGGTGGATTGTTGAGTGACCTTTCCTGAAACCAAACTGAATGTCTGGAATCACGTCGTGTTCCTCTGCGTGTGTTTGAAGGCGCGAGAGTAAGGCTTTTTCAAAAATTTTACTCATACTGTTTAGAAGACTTATAGGTCGCCTGTTTTCTGGGATGGCTGGGTTTTTCCCTGGTTTAGGAATTGTGATTATTTTTGCAAGTTTCCAGGAATCGGGGTAAGTTTTGTGTGTTAGTATTGCGTTGAATATCGCCAGTAAATATTCGAGTGCCTCGAGAGGGAGTTTTTTAAGTGTTTCGTAATTTATTGCGTCCGTGCCGCCTGATTTGTTGTTCGGACTGGCTTTAATTAGCTTTAAAAGTTCCCTTAACGTTATGGGTTCAGGAACAGACTGCGTGCCTGTTTGTAAAAAGTTATTTACCGCCTGTGTTGTTGTTAAAGTGAAGTTTCTGTCATTTACGTCTGTGTTCTGGGAGAATTGTTTCTCCAGTAGGTCTGCGACTGCGTTGGCCTTGTCTTCTGCCATGTATTTAGCCCCGGTGGCTGTTATAATAGCTGGGGTTGAAATAAATTTTTTGTTGCCGCGGAGCCTGCGAGATAGTTTCCACATTTCCTGCGGTTTTGTGGCTACTTCGTTTATTAAGTTTCCGAATTGATTTATTTTTTCCTGTTTTAATTTGCGCTGTACGAGATTATTCAGTCTGTTGTATTCGTTTCTTGCTTCTGTTGTGCGGAGCCTTTGTGCTCTGTTTCTGGCTTGCCGCCTAAGAGAAATGTAATAATCCAGATCGGGGTAGTGTGTTCGAGTGAACTGCCTTTTTGTTTCAAAGCGAGAGTGTTTTTTAATGGCATTTTTTACTGTGTCCGTGAAAAGTTTTACGTGTGGATTTATTTCCTCGGGTGAATTTATTTCGGGGGGCTGATTTAGGGTGTCTATAAGTTCTATCTTAAACCCGTCCCAATCTGTAATCTTTAGTTTATTATTAAAGAGTTGTATGTTGGATGTAGCATTAAAAGTTATTTGTGTTAGCACCGGTAAATGATCGGAGTTTAGTTCATCCAAGGTTTCTGTATTTATCTGAGCGTTTGGAATGTTGGTTAGGGCTATGTCTAAAATTTCTGGGGTGCCACCATTTACTGGATAGCATGTCGGGGAGTCAGGCGCAATAATGATGTAGTTTCCTGCAACCGCGTGGCCGTGTAGAATGTTCCCGTTGGCGTTTGTTTGGGTGCAGCCCCAGTCAGTGTGTTTGCTGTTTAAGTCTCCTGCTATAAAAAATTGATCTTCGACTTCCATTAATTTATTGAGGTCCTGTGGTGTGAGTGGGTCTTGTGGCGTCTTGTATACCGCGGACATGCAAACATGCGAATTATTATTACGGACGTTTATGCTGGTGGCCTCAATGTGTTGTAGTCCATTTATTGTTATCGGGTGGTGGTGAATTCCGTGTTTTATTAGTATGGCTGTACCGCCGCCGTGGAGTGCGGGGCGGTCTGTTCTGTATATTGTGTAGCCGCATATGTACGCTCGCATGTGTGGTTTTAGAAAAGTTTCAGAGATGAAAGCGACATCGATTCCGTATACAAAAAGTAACTGTTCCAGTTCATATATTTTATTTTGGAGGCCGTGTGCATTGAAAATTAGGACCTGTAAAAGCTTCCCCGGGTTCTGTGCCATTTTAAGGTGTAGCGAGATTCAGGATTGCGGATAGTAAGATCATCTGTCGCTTCGATGCGTCTGTTTCAGCTCGGATGGCGGCGTAGTGTGGCGAGAGTGTAGCAATGAGCTGTGAGAAATTGCAGAGTTTCAGAATCTCTGCCAGCTCGAATAGATCACCGACGGTGTTACCTTCTACTCTGTTCTGCGCTGGAGTGTGTGTGGTGCGTGGTTCCTTCACGGCTTGCGAATATTTACGCTCCGATCGTGTCAGCTCGGTGGTTGTTGTTTGCGGCTGTGTCTGTGGCTTGTTGACCACCTGGGCGCGCGGCTGTGCGTGAGCGGGGCGGGTGGGGGGGAACTCCACCTGGCTGTGCGTGGCTGGCGGTTGTTGTTTTGTCTGCGCCTGTGTCTGCACGGATTGTCGCTGTGACCTACTCGTGACCATTTTCAAAAATACTGGACACTGCTTCCATGCTGCAGTGTGTCCCCGCACTTTACAGTTAAAGCAGAATTTATCTGCGTCGTCAGCTTTCGGGCAGTCCTTTCGGGTGTGATTTTCGCCACACCTGACGCATCGCGGTGGCTTACTGCAGCGAGTGTGGGTGTGATCAAATTCACCACAGCGCTTGCACTGGGCGATGTCTTGTGGGCGGGCCTGGTATTTTTGAATAGTCACTGTCGTATAGTGAAGTGTACGAACGGCGAGAATGTTGACGTCAGAGGCCGCGACTGTCGCGCAGAAAGTTCCCGACCTAAATCGTTGTTGCTGCCCTGTGGCGTCTGACCGGGTGACTTCGAAATTACGCACGTCATGAACTACGAATCCCTTCTCCGTCAGTTCCGCGGCAATGTCGGCCTCGACGACCTCCGGGTACAATCCCTTAATAACGACCTTTGTGTTGCGCTCGTCGGGATGCGCAAACGTGTGGTGGTAGATGTTGTGGCCTTTCAGGTATGAGAGAGCTTGAGAGTAGCCCTCTCTGTTCTCAAATGTCAGTCGCAGCTCTCTCCTGCGCGTGATCGTGTTCCTGAACGCGATTCTGTGTGTGTTCAGGAAAGTTGCGATCTCCTTGAGCTTCGCAACTTCCCTGACCATTATCGGTACACCCCTGTACCGTGTGCCGGCCGCGGTTGTGGTCTGTGGTTGTGCACTTGTCTGTGGTTGTGTGTCGGCAGGCAAATTTGCCAGCACGCCGTAGCTGTTCTGCAGCGGGATTGCGGATGTCGCTGGTGTGTGTTGTTGTGCGGAGCCGCGCCTCGAAATCCGCGCGTCCTCACTGTTCGCCAGTACCGTCTCCCGACGCCTACCGAGTGATGTGCTCCGGTTTCCCCTCAAGGCCTTTTTACCCGAGACCTGTTGGAAGTCGATCTCATCGTCAGCGCGTTCGCGTTTGGCGTTAGCCTGTTGGGTTTCCATGGCCTGTTCGTGTGTTGTTGTACTCGTACTCGCCATGATCCCTGTCCCTGTCGCGGTTCCGATTCGCGGGCTATCCGACCCGCCGGGTCGCCTAATACCTGAAGCAGTGGTGGCTGACAAACACTGATATGAACAGCGAAGCTAGGCCTTAGAGAGGCTGTCCTCTCTGCACCACTGCCTGGTGCGAAGTGCTGAAGTCATTACAAGTTATCCTGCCTTTTAATACTCTCGCCTGAGAGGGGAGTGTTTCCCGATTGGCTGCAGCTGTGGGCCAATCAGGGTTTCCGTTCCTTCTGGTTGGCCTGTTGGTTTGGCCAATCGGAGCTGGATTTATGTGATTGGCTGAAAGTGCTGGCCAATCAGTGACCTCTTCTCTTCTGGTTGGCTGGGCTGTTTGGTCAACCGGAGGCGATCTGTCTGTTGTTGGGTGCCGAGTTAGGTCTGCAGACCTAATGCAAGTGAATATAATATTTTGACGGACTCCGGGTAAAAGGTAACAAGTCACATTTTGGTGATTTTTAGTTTATTTCATCAATAAACTCTTAAGCATTTTTTTTATCATTGGCAACTATGTTGGTAAATATCTTGGTAAATAAAAGAATAATGCAAGAAAAATTTAAGTATTTAAATTCAATTTTTATCTAAGAGTTTTTTGTTTCTCCAGAAAAACGTGAATTCTTGACTTGTTACCTTTTACCCGGAGACCGTCCATTTGATAACATAATTAGGTATCACTTCTTGTATATAATTTTTTCTGTAACACTTTTGAGAACTGTGGTACAGAAACAGAGATTCACAAATTTTTCTGAGATCAAAAAAAAATATATATATATATAGGATATATAATTTAATGAAGCGACGGATGTGCAGATTACACCCATCTTCCTGATTCGAAGAGGCGAGGACTTATCTTGAACACTGTTAATTTAAATTTTGATTTGAATAGTAACTACGCTTTAAATACGCTGACAAGTTCCCATTGCCAGAGAAGTATAGGGGAGAGTTGGGTAAAACAGGGTAGTTGGGTAGAACGGGGTACCACTGTTATTTTCCGTACACGTGGTGCTATCTGTGTGTACGTTTGTTAAGTTACTCCTCTATACGTCGTCACTAGAGTGAGGTAGTATGAAGTGTCGCACAGTATTCTTTCGTGCGTAATAATGGAAATTACAAATTTATGATGTTTCACTAAAATGTTTAGCGTGTATTGGCTATACAATATTTAATCAGTGGTTGCAGATATATTTTATGTTAAGTTGTATTCAAGTAAAGTATTATATTTGCTATGTTGTGCCATAGTAACCGATGTAATTGACGGGTGTTAAGATTTTCTGTTGTCTTTTTGCTTGAGAACCTGCATGTAGGGTAAAACAGGGTACACAGGTAATGGGTAAAACGGGGTAGTACCTCGTTCTGTCCAACCAGTTTCCTGTTTTAATCATCTTTTCGATCAATTGTGCAAATGACTTTTAAAATTAAAAACAGTTTTGTTATGCATACTAAATGTTATACAGAGTTACCTACAGTACATTTATACAGTCAACCAAAAGTCTTGTATCGGTGAGGAAAAAAATTGGAAACGTAAAAATGTTGTAGGCCCATGTAATTAAATTGTAATTTGACTTTATCTTTTTTTCTATTTTTAAAAATAAAAACCATGCTCGAAAAAACCATGTCGTCCTATTGTGTTTTCCCCCACACTGCACCCATAGGTTGCAGCCCTTAGATGTTTCCTTCATGTCCCCATTGATGCAGTATTATAGTGATGAAGCAAGGAAATGGGTTCGTTTACATCCTGGACGTCCCATTACAATTAACCAGATCGGGAAACTCTATGGCGCTGCATTTATGAAGGCCGCTTCTATGGAAACTGCGGTAAATGGTTTCAGAAGAACTGGAATATTTCCCCTTGATGCAAGTATCTTCCCAGATTGGATGTTTTAGCCAGCGGCAACAACTGACCGAGCTAACTCCAGGCCTTCAGAACCGAGTGGAAATGACACTGTCGGTGATATTCCACTGACTGCTGCAACAACTGACCGAGCTAACTCCAGGCCTTCAAAACCGAGTGGAAATGACAGTGTAGGTGATATTCCAGTGACTGCTGCAACAACTGATCGAGCTTACACAATGCCTTCAGAGTCCCATGGAAATGTCAGTGTTGGTAATATTCCTGGGACATCTGGTTTGGTATCTTCACCAACTGAATCTCGTTTAGGCCTATCTGATAAAAACAATCGAAATGCTTCATCAAACAGTAGCTTCACAATTCCACCGACTACAGTGATGCCGATTTCCCATGTCAAAAGGAATCCTGCAGAAGGAAGAGGACGACGACGTGGCAAGGCAGCTGTGCTGACCGACTCGCCATATAAGAACGAACTAATTATTATTCAGTCAGCTTCACCAAAATCTTTAAAAAGGAAAAATGCTGGTGTGTCTAAATCTCAAAACAGTTCTAAAACACATAAGAATAAAGAAGACAGCAACAAATCCATACCAACAGTAACTTTGCGTGTGTCTGATGATGATGACGTTCCTTGCATTTATTGCGCTGAACAGTTCTCCACTTCAAAATCAGCCGAAAGTTGGGTGCAATGATTAAAGTGTCATTCTTGGAGCCATGAAGGATGTGCTGGTGTAGACACAGATGACTGTAGGCCATTTGAATGTGATTTCTGCCAGTTTGGAATAAAGACTCTGGCCTTATTTTGTGTTCTGATGGGCCTACTATGCCATATTAGGCTAATTAAACAATCATATGTTTTGTCAGATATTTGGGTTCACCGCATATGCAAGTTTGTATTATACATAGTAAGATTATGCTTTTAGACTAACCACTTCCTCAAAATTAACAGTGTTGTGTTATTGTTGTTCAAACAATGTTTGTGATTTTCCGCAAACCAATGTTTTTGTGAAGTTTTACTGCAAATACAGAGGAAAATGTAAGGTGAAGGCTTATAATTGATTTTTTTTTAAATTCTCATATTTTCACTGACATTTGTATTTATTTGTCATACTACATGTTGTTCAGAATTTTTTATAGTGCACATGTAAAATAATTTTAAAAATCTGCTTTCTGTACCCCGTTTTACCCAACCAGTTGGGTAAAACAGGGTAGTGTGCATACATTAAAATAAATAAATATCTCTGCAAGAATAATATTTCAGAAGACACGGTACTAGTTGCAGAATTAAACTCACATTCTAATCTACGCATGCTGATGTTTTCAGACAGATACAGCAATATTAAAACAATAAATTAAAGCGATTTATACTAAGTACCCCGTTATACCCTACTCTCCCCTACATAGTAGATTTTTTTTTGCCCTGAATCAATTGTGTCGTCGTTACTCCCTGGAAGTTAATTTTCTAGGTGAACACAGCTGGGTAAATACATAATTAATTGATTATTTAATCTAATTTTAGAAATACTTATTTTTACACGAACATCTGTAGTTACAGAAAAAATAAAAAATTCAAAATGGCAGATGAAGCCTATTAGTCTATTCTCATGAATGGACTAAAACATGAATGTGAATATTATTTGATTTTACCTTTCGAATTTCTCTAAATAGACTAAAACATGAATATGAATTTGATTTGATTTTACCTTACTAAAAAATCTTATACGAATAATTTTCTTGCACCAGTTTTTTTCATGTTATCCAAACCGACAATAAAATCAATCTAATTGCAACGTGTACATAATTAATAAATGACTCAAGGTTGAAATATTTTAAGAGCTATGATTTTAGGATTTTTACTATGTATTTATAGATTGAATCTCTGATAGTTAAAGCTACTATCAATATATTGTTACGAAAGCGAAAGTCAAGACCGAGATGCCAGGTTCGGAGCTGGCTTGCAGCCCCGCACATGTCACGTGCGGCCCGCTGACGTAAGGCATGCCACGCGTGCCTCGCCGGATTACAAATTACAAGAGTCGTCGCTACCCCCCTCCCCCTCCACATCCCGCTCATCGTCCTGCCTCGGCGCCGTTATCTATCGCTGAGCGATAATTCCTCGGGCCGCCGCGCGAGCGAGTGACGCTGTTCTCGAATGTTCGGGCGTCGGGTCGGCGCGGGATGACGCGACTCGTCGCGGCCGCTCTCGTCGGTTCGAGAAGGGCGCCACAGACTGCTTGAGCAGCGACGCCTGCCTCCGTGACCGGTTTTTTGGGGTGACGAGATTCCCACTACGGTGTGGACCGGTGAATGCCGCGAGTGAGGCGAGAATTGGGTGAGGAGTGAGGCCCAGTGAGGAGTGCGGACTGTGGAACTTGACAGACACTGAGTGACTTGAGAATAAACATTTTTAAGTGCAAGTAATTGGTGATTAGGCATTCTTAAGTAAGATTATATGTTAGTTGATGTAAATATTAGTAATCAATAAAACTGTAATAAAACTTTATTGGGCTATCTATTACGAACCCAGTAGTTCTCCCCACGACATTATTAAATCGTAACAATGTTCATATCTACGAACTATTATGTTCTTTTGCTATTTTTATGTTGTATAATTAAACGGATATTTTCTATTCAGAAGAAAAACAATAAATTTTATTAAATGAAACTTATTTTCTCATAAATTAAATCACTAAAACTGATAAGTAATTTGTTTATACCAAGAAAAAGGATTTAAATACATTGATAACAAACAACAGTGTGCGAGATTCCAACTAATGAATAGCTGTGGAAAACGCGTGGCATATGTTTGCATGTAGTACAAGGAGGGAGAAATAGCGAGAAGTGCGACACTTACAGTGTAAACTGAGGCCATGTTTTGTTTGACATGTGACGCTATCAACTAGCAAAAAAAACCTTGGGCGTATGGTTCAAATCCGAAGTGTTAGCTTTATAATAATAATAATAATAATAATATTTTAACTGCTTGGCGACTAATTGCTGAATGGAGACTTAAACTGTGCAAAAAAACACTTAATATTGTTTTGTAATAAGTCATGTTCGATATAAATGAGTAGGAGATGTAATATTTCTGGTATGTCACAAAATATGTGGCTACCAAAAATAAAGTAAATCAAGTTTCACAGGTTTCCTAGCCTGATAATAGCTGATGGCCATGGGCATTATCGCGGTTGGGGGGGGGGGGGGTTACGCCCCCTGGATCTAATAAGGGGGGTAGCGCCCCCTGGAACTAAGAAGGGGGGTGGTAGCGCCTCCTGGAACTAAGAAGGGGGGTGGTAGCGCCCCCTGGAACTAAGAAGGGGGGTGGTAGCGCCCCCTGGAACTAAGAAGGGGGGTGGTAGCGCCCCCTGGAACTAAGAAGGGGGGGTAGCGCCCCCTGGAACTAAGAAGGGGGGGGGTAGCGCCCCCTGGAACTAAGAAGGGGGGGGGGTAGCGCCCCCTAGAACTAAGAAGGGGGTGGGGGTAACGCCCCCTGGAACTAAGAAGCCCCTCACTAAGGCGGCCCGCTTGCGCTTACGCCATCGTGTCTGTAAAACCGTGGTTGATCAACGTAAACGTCAAAACTATGTTTTATGGAAAACTTTCTGTGTATTTTAAACTTCTCTGCTTATTGTATGCACGTAGGCCAAATTAAGGCAGTATATACAACATACAAGCACCCTATCTAGAGATGACTTGTGTCGCTTAAAATGCCACTACACTCCCTAGCGCTCCCTACATATTTGCGCTCCTGGCTGATGCATTACTTCTCACAATCAGTATATCTATGTTAGTTAAGTATATATCATGAAAGTTACTATCTAGCGAGTGGGCCAAAACCAAATTCCAAATAACTGTGTCTTAATCTCGGCAGCCATAGTTTCTCCCCCATGAGTGCAGATCGTGTCAGCATCAGCTTATCCCCGTGTGTTTGGAAATGACGGAAAGCTTTACGCACGAGGGGGATGGGGGGAAATAGTTCCAGTAATTTATGATGATTGTGGTGTATTTATTCTTCGGCACCGAGGTCTTGTTGGGTGTTCTCATTACTATCGCAATTAGCGGCGATGTCACGCGGTGTTGCTTGTGCGGAGAAAAAAAAAAAAGTCGCCTCGTAATAATCGTGTTAATGGTTTGTGGCGATCTGCTCGTCTTAGGACGACACCAACGCAGGTTCTTAAAAAAAGAAATTGTCGCTAACACGAAACTCAACCAAGTTGTGTTTATCCAGCGAGACTTTGTTCTTCGCGTGCGTGGTACCCGGGCATCACAGATGCGCTAAGTGACTTAATTTTTGTGACCGCGACTTACTGTTGCGCAAGGCTGAAAGGACCTCTTCTTTTCCACGTTCGATAAGGCTCTGCCCCTCCCGACATTCAAATGATTTGTAATGTTTTCTCCCTTTGCTTATTCAACATTTTCATGAAAATATTTTTAAAAAATATAAAAAGGCTGAAGAAGCTGCATGCATTACCACCAAATTTAGAAATACACCGGAGTCCCACTAATCCGTACGAGTTTAGAGTAAAAATTTAATAATGAAAATATGATTTTATATTGAATATTTAATTTTAAGGTCGTTACCCAATTATCAACGTGTTAGAGATTTCATAGGTTGTATAACGTGATAACAAAACGCTTATAGAGATGTATTTTACCACACGCTGTTGCAGTACTGGAATTACTTGGCTAATCCAAATATGTAGTAATCCGAACAGGTCTATACCCCAATTAGATGGATTAGCGAGACTTCGCTGTTGATGACGGGAGCAGATAGCAGTTCCCGAAACGTCGCTTGTTTCTGTTTTAGAAAACTATTGTGTTTGTTTCGTCTTTTCGTTTTGTCGTGTTTTTTTGTCTTGTTTCAACTGTTATGCTGAATTTTTTTGGGTTCAATATTTTTGTGCTGTCATCATTTGTGGGGGTTTTTTCGTTCTCTTCTGTTTTTGGAAAACTATTGTGTTTTTTCGTCTTTTCGTTTTGTCTTGTTTTTGTCTCGTTTCAACTGTTGTTTTGAATTTTTTTGGGCTCAATATTTTTGTGCTGTCATCATTTGTGGTTTTTTTTTTCGTTCTGTTAGTCAATTTTTCTTTGTTTTTTCCTTTTTATGTTGACCATATTTCTGTTGTGGAATATTATGTGGTGTTTATATCCTGTTGACAACAGCAATTTTTTGTTTAATTTGTGTGTTTGTCTTTTGTGTTTTTTGTAGTTTTCTTCTACAGATATACATGTGCTTAGCAATGGCGTATGTCCAAAAGCTTACATCAAGTCATGCACTCCCATTGCACAAATAATTCAAAGATAATTTCGTTGTTAATGAATGAATGAATTATTTAGTATTGACTGAACGAATAGGTTGGGGGAAATGGGAGAACCCCGAGAAAACGCACAGCCTTACAACAGCGTCGCCACACTTCATACTTGCAGTAAAATCTGGGTTCGACCTCGTCGAGAATGAAACGCGTGATATGACCGCTCAGTAAAGTTAAATTTTGGTAACTGAAAACGACAAAGTTAATCAAACAGGTTTAGTGATTAAGGGGCTCACCTACCTAGGCACACGCTGTGTGCAGTGCTGCGGAAGAAACCACGCAATTTGAAAACTGCTCAAGATATCCGAGAGGTGTCAGTTACGAAAAACATTCAAGGATACGCCGTATTTAGTTTTTTAACTGTACTTTTAGAAGAGTGAAAAGGACTAAAACGCTTGTTTCAGGCTAATTTTTAAGACATCAAACTCCCGGTATGGATTCTTGGAATCGCCTAAGGGCCTTGCAGTAGTACTCTTTTACCTTAATTTCTCCGCTGATATAATGTTATAGTTATGGAATAAAATATTGTAGTTGTCCTATGCCCGACGAGAATACTGCGCGCCTGTTCCGTAGCCTTGTAATTAGAGGCGGGCACCTTAACGCATGCACATGACGTGTTGCATTAATAACTGGCGACGAGTGAATTAAATACAAACATGATGCAGTGAGTTTTCAGTGTAAATTGCCCCTATACAGCCAAACCTCAATAATACAAACCTGAAGGGACCATAATGTTGTCACTTTGCAATAACAGAGTTTGCAATAACCGAATTATTACAAAATTTAATCACATTATTTGTAATTTTCAAGAACATATTCAAATAAAGTGAAAACGTGCACACAATTTTATACCACACCAAATTTTAGGGATTGTAAAATTAAATTTTGAAAATAGTTACACTTGTGGCTGAATTTTTTTTATTATTGTAATACTTTTTAAAGGATGTAAGACATAAGAATAAAGAAAAGGTTTAGTATCTACACTGAACCAAAGCACTAGCACCAGGGTAATTTTGGTTGAAACTTCTCATTGTTTCTTTACATCAGTCTGAGATATTTGTACTAACCATAATTTACTACGTGTAATTGTTAACTCTTGGAACAAACCCAACTTTCTATTACTCAGCAACCATACTTTTGTATTAATCAAATTACTAAGTACTAGGGGCTTTGTTTTAATGAGATTTTTGTATTAACAGGGTTTTTATGAATGAGGTTTCACTGTTTATAAAAACAGGAGTTGGAAAAGTAATATTCCAAGATGTTGGGTGTGGACGAGCCTTAACTCTGACCGCGCGCTTCGTGACGGACGCCTTAATTGTGTTGTTCAATTAACGCCCCGATGCAGATCGTGAGGCGAACCAAAAAAAAGTTCCAAGGCCAGGCAAATGAAGCTTTTGTCGTTTACCTCTAATCCTCACGGTTGACTCTGGCTTTTTCGTTTCGTTTGCACGTGCGCCTGTAGTCGTGGGTACGTCACGTTTCGCGTGATTGCTTTATGTTTACGTCAAGCAGTGCTAATTTTGTTGGCTTTTGTATTAATTTTCACAGAATGTATGTACATTTAGATGTATATTTACACATACATACATATATTGTACCCATACATACACTGTACACTGACAGACACTGTACACATACATAATTGTATACGTATATATTGTATATGCATGCACATGTACATGTACAAGTTTTGAGTAATTAAGCACCAAAGTTAGTTTTTTTCAAATTTTTGTGCAGTACCGATATTGCTAATAAAATCGATTGTATGTTTTAAGGAAATGATGATGAAGACTTTATGATATGGTTTAGATTTATTTTAAATAGTGTATTATAACTACATAGCCTTTTAAAAAGCCCACAAGAATACTACCGCCAAGACATTTTAAGATGTCAAATAAACTATTTGGTTAACACAGGGCAATATTTATCTTGGGTGACGACTCTAGTATATTATCATTTAGACGTCGACCTAATAAATTATTTTCCTCCTTAAATTTTATCTATATTCTTGTAACACATTTTAAATATAAATTAAGATTAGAAAATGCATAATTTTTCTCAATTAGATCCTTCTTTAATGACTCATTTCGTGAATCGACAGATAACATGAGAGAAATTTTTACCTTACGCGTCAACGATAGAATCAAGTTGAAGAAACACTTGCGATTTCAAATGTTTGGCGTGCTCACTGCTTCCATAGAACTTGAACTTATAAATTTTATCATTTGTGTACGTATTTTGATTTTAAAAAAACGTACGTAGCACTAACAGTAAATGACGTGCAAATAAAATTAGTCGTGTTTTAAGTCGCATGGTTATGCACGGGGACTAGACGACGGAATATCCAATAATATACTGAGTCCGAAATCATTTGGTTGTCAACTCATTGCTCATAATATAGATTTCAGTTTTCCAATAACTTCAAATTCAGCCTGCTTTAACAGTCATCGTCACAAAAAAAAATGCATTATTGATCTTTGTATACAATTTTTTTTCTGAATCGCTGTCGAAGCAAGTTTATTTAAAACGTTCTTTAAATGATTCGTGCAAGGGCATATGCCATTACAGTTTTGCAAACTTGGTCGTGGAAAAAATTCAAGAATGCAAAATAAGAAACCTTGGACAACAGCGAACATATAAATACACCACAGACGAATACAGTCAAACTATAAATATTAAACAGCACAAGAATTCCACGGAAAGAATTTAGTCATGAAAAAATTACAGCACAGACGAACACACAGGGCTAACAACGACGAGTCAGTCTCAACAAAACAGCAAATGCAGATAGACTACAAACCTGGACAACACAGCAAACATACGAACACAACGATGAAAGTAAACAGGTATTATGAACCACACAACGAAAACAGTACCAACGAACATAATTTGCTTCCTATGACAAAACAGTTACGATGTTTCGGGAACTGGCGTCTGTTGCCGTCATCTGCTACAAATAGTCTGATTTGATTTTATGCCGTACGCGATGGTTCTTCTGGAAGCATATCTCACCTCTTATGATCTTTGTCACAGGTCTTAGAAGTAGCGTCATTGGTGCCTATTTCCGTGCTTTCACTTGCAAAAGGACCCCCCCCCCCCCCCACCTTTTTGGTTTGTTTACCGACTTTGTTCGCAGAAGGACACGTGGACCATTGGCATTACTGTTGAGGACTGTCAAGTTGGAGACAAGCTACAAGACATGGACTACAGTTGTTCCGCCCGCCTCCATGCTGACAGCTGTTTAACGTGCGGCCGTGCTGGTGCGCCTTTTAATCCCAGTGATTTGAACGTTAGATAAAACAACGAACACACGGCCCGCGAGAAAGCATGTGAACGGGAGCGGAGACGGAGAGAGAGAGAGAGAGAGAGAGAGAGAGAGAAATAGGGGAGAAAGAAAAGGAGGAGGGGGAGAATGTAGACGCAGTGACCATTTGATTACAGTCATTATCCCCTTTGGACGCAAGAAGGTGGGAAAAGGGATTTTTGGGGGGGGGGGGGGGGGGGGAGAGAATTTTGTGAAAGCTCCCCCGAGACTTTCATTTACTGCCCCGCGCATGTTTGTTTGCCAAGCTTTGTGCCCTCGGCGCAGCTCGAGGATTGAAGGGATGGGGGTTTTCCGGGCGCCCGTTTCGAAGACAATGAAACCGAAATAAAAACCACGGGAGGTTCACAAGAAGGCGTTAATTACAGTCTTCAGGTAGACCGGCTTTCTTTTCTCTCGACCATCCCTCCGGATCCCCCCCTGCCAACCAACCTTTTCGCGTCGCTGCCGGTGTTAAGAGTGTGGATGAATTTAACCTCAGGAATGCCTTTGATTGACTTAATTAAGCTACCGCTGGCCGGCGCGCTCACACTAGCTTTCCGCTTCGTCAGTCCCTTCTCCTCCCCCCCCCCCCCCCTAACCGTCGACACACCCTCTTCAATCACTCCCCTGAGGTTCTTCTCAACAATAGACTCACGCACACATCACGTGTACGGCTTCCAAGAAGCGCGGGTGTTGTTTTTCCACACAGTTATTTTCTTTCGTATCGTAGAAACCTTCACCCTCTCTTTATCTTTCTCCTTTCACTATCATTCGGTCTACACGCCATGCTGATTTTTTTATATGAATTTTCGACAGAAATATGAATTTTTGATTTCGGGTTGGGTGCCACTTCGGCTGAGGATTCGTCACCGCGTAGAACTCCTAAACTATGAAAGCTCCTGAGTGGAAGTGAATACATCTTATTTGTAGAGCAGACTTTGCTCGTGGTCGTTACGTATGACTCACCAGGTTAACATTTGCAGTGATGAAGTAATGAGCGTTGGTGGGGAGTGTCGAGTTGAAGTCAGTGAGAGCTGGGACTCGGAAGCAATAGACGGATTTGCGTGATTTCAACTATGATTTGCTCGTGAGTGAGCACTTAGTGGTGCTAGTTGAGTGAAATAACTATAAAGTTACTTACTTTGGTTTTGAAGCCATTAATCGCAAAATACCCTAGCGAAAACAGGTTATGTCGTCGGAGAAAAGAAATAAAACAAATGAAATCGCCCGAGCAGCAGCAATTAAAAATGTAGGAAAGTGTCGAAGGCAAAAATTAGGCAAAATGTAGCCAAGAGAAACGAGCCAGTGGGGCAAAACGAGCCCCCGAACCAAGCGCGAAATTAGCGCTCGAGCGAGGCTCAGCCGTCTGCCTCGCGAGAAGCGACGAGGAATGCAGAAAATTGTTCGGTTTTAGACGTGGATGTGCTCGCTGATGATTCTGGTTTTTCTGTAGTGTTTTTTTTGGCGTGTTCGCTTGACCTTTAAGTGAGAGTTCATCGAATTCACGTGAAACAATAAACGATTTTATTTATTTCATACACAACATTGCCGTCCAGCGTGATGGAAATTCACGAAACAAACCTCTGACGGCTGTAGTACAAAGTACATACAGCATACCTAGAATTTTTTTTGCAATGCTTTTATTTAAGAATTATTTCTAAAAAAAAAAAGGGGGTTGTCTGTAAAGTCGGTTGACGGACGATATTTTTACGTGATAACGTCAAATCAATTTTTTTAAATTGCTGCTTTTAAAAAGCCCGTCTTAACCTGTTTGATATTATGGAAGATTTTCTCGCACGGTGGTTGGCCGGTTCTTGCACGCTCGGCTCAGGTGGTACGTGACAATGAGTCATGCTTTTTCGTGCGTGCAGCCGGCGTTCATCATGTCAAAATTTTTTTAACTATTTACTTCCCTTCATTTGTTGTCCTGCTACAAATATTTTCACCATATATTCATTTAGTGTAATATAAAGCGTTTCTTCGTAATTATCATCACATGCGTACCTTTTTTACTCGTATGATATGACACTAACTGAATTTTTTTTTTTGAAAATAGTTGTGTCAGAACGGTAAATGCAAGGGAGGTGTCGAGATGAAATTTTAGAAATATCCCTTAAACAAGAAACACACAAGATAGAATTGTCTAAGTAATGGTTGTTTTAATTTGTGACACATAAAATGTGACTTTCTTAGTTATGACGTTTCTAAGTGACGTGGTTGGGGTTATGGCAGTTATAAGCTGTGTGTTTATAAGTTGTGATAGTTCTAAATTATAACTTTCTAGGTTATAAATTTTCTAAGCGGAGTTGGTTCGGCTTTGTGGGTTTCTAAGTTACGACTGTTCTAAGTCGTTTGTTTCTAAGTTATAACTATAAGTTATGAAATTTTTAGGTTGTGTGTTTCTAAGTTACTTCTATTTTATGACATATCTTAGTTGTGTGTTTGTAAGTTATTGTCATCCTATCTTGTTACAGTTCTAGTTTTATGTGGATTTTTAAGAATTGTAAGTTATCAATGTTCTAAGTTGTGACATTCTAAATTATGTGAGATCCCTGCTGACACTACGGAGCTATTGTCTGAAATTAGTTCCTTAGATTTAATGGTATGCTTTGTATTCGAAAGAAAATAATTGCTTTCCGATGATACAAAACTCGTTACTTGGCATTTTTAAATATTAAATATTAATAAAGGTATTCAATTTTAGTGTACAGAAAAGATTACGTATTATTGTAGACCGATATAAAACTATTACAAAGGGTGATCACACTGTTACACTTGATTTTGTTTTTGTACCAGATGCTTGTAGTATTACGCGCGCGTATACTTTCGTGGTTTTTTCTCGCTAATAACTTGAACATTCGAATTCATTTCGATTCTAAAATCGAAAACGGACCTGAACAGATGTTGGGTGCAAGTCATCTACAAAAATCTCCCAGAAACGAAACGAAAGACTATCGAGAAAGTAACTAGCGTTTGAAGGGGGGGGGGGGGGGGGGACGAAAGGGGCGCTATGCGTGGCCTAAAAAATTAAGTTTTTCAGCGTTTAGATATAAAATATATTTTTCAAAAGCATATAGTATATTAGCACTACATCTTATAAATACTTCTTTTAGGTAGATTTCAAATAAATACTAGTACCTATTGTAGCCGTTACCATGGTGCGATTTTCGGAAATTTTGTTCATAGTTTTTCGTTTCATAGTCCAAACCCCGAAACCATTGTTAACTCTAAAGTTAATAATTATGTATATGTATGTATATAACAATTTCGTGGACACGATAACTGTCGCAATTTTTCACAATTCACTTCCGTACTGATACATAAAATCTAGTAGTGGAAAAATCTCGATCGAGTTCGTTAATGAGATGTATTCGAATATTCGTCCAAAGGGGTAGCAATGGGGAAGGTTTTTTGAAATAAAGAAAAATCGCTAATATAGAAAATATCACATACGTTTGAAGGTATAACTCAAAGGATTCATATCAAAATGTTTTGTTTGAAAAAAATTTTGCTAGACAAACAATAACTGCAAGGGTTTGAAAAAAAAAAAGAAAGGTTGGAGGACAAAAGAAAATTATAACTCCCTTCGTCATCGAATTCGTACAAACTATGTATTAATCTTATAATTTGTATATAAAACGTTTGTCTGAAACAATTTCTGGTTAGATTAGTGCGCTGGGGATCTTTTAGGTTTCACAATGTTATTAGAAATGAACAGAAACTAGGTGTGATTCCGTCTGAATATAATTACGTCAAATATATTAGAAGAAAAATTATAACAGATATTAAACAATATAAACATACAATATCAATTAAGTACTTAAACATATCTCAGGTATATTCAAAAAAAATATATGGGTCGACCCTAAATTCAATTATTAAAAGTCTAATTTAAAAAAATACATAAATCAATAAAAAAATACAAATATATTTAAACTATCCCAGTTGAGGTATGTACTTAAAGTCCAGAAATTATGTTTGTATGATGAATATCGTCTGACGGCGTAATTCAGGAAAGTTAAAAAAAAGTTGAAAAATACAGTAGCGCCGAAGGTCGGGGCTTCGTTTCCCGGAGATCACGCGGGAACATGATGCCAGGGCGCCTGTGTGCCGTTGAGGGAGGGAGATGAAAATGCCAATTCGGCGTCCGGCTCTCGGACCCTGTCTGCGAACAGTCCAAATCAAAACTGATCAGAACTTGTACACAGACAGTATACGGGGCAGAAAATGCCCGCAAAGTTAAGGGGGGGTTGGGGAAAGTCGCGGATCGTCACTCACCAGACAGGGAAGTCGGCTTCTCTTTACCGATGTGTCGCCAGCCAGGATCTGGATCCCGCGAAAACGCGGCTAGCGCGGTCGTTTCTACCATTTCAAAAAAAAATTTAAAAGAAAAATAACCATTATGTTTCTTACTGTGCAGACGGACTAAACTACATAAAGAAGATTACAGGGATAGCATCCCTTATTTAAGCGACTACATAGTCGGTTGCGGCCGGATGGAAGTCTTGCAGTGTCTCGTCGACTCGCCGATAATCGCAAATGGTCCGTCTGCAGTCGCGACGCGAAGTGTCTCGCGAAGAACCGCGTCTCGTAATTAAAAGTAACTGTTCTATCAAAAGTGGGGAGGGGGGAACTGGGAGTCTGGAGCGAAAGGTTCCGAAGTTCCCCGAGTGGGCAACATAAAAAAACTCTGACTGATGTCTCGAAGTTGGTAGCACTGGCCGACCTTAGCGCTACCTGTTGAGGGGTGTCTGAAATAAAAAAAAGAATCTACTCCCCCAAGGCGTCTGCTTAAAACAAGGGTTTTTAGGGGCAGTCAGGTGTTACATTCTGGCGGCCAAGATAATAAGTTACTGTTTCTGCCGCTAGATGTCGTGGGCGGTCCATCTTCACACACACATTTTTTTATGCCAGTCGCCCTTGGAGATGGTCGCTGTCTGCTGGGGTTTATGACCGGTTATTGGTCTTAGGCGAATTCTTAGAACCGAGAGGGAAGGGCGGTGAACAAAAAGCGCAACGACGCTGGGAACTAGCGTCCATGATGTGACTCCAGGGGAGTGAACCTAAGACGTTTGCTTGATGGTAAAGGCTACGGTCAGCTCGCCTCTGAGAAATGATAACAGCTCGTCCAGAGCTGCTGTATGCAGTTTTAGTCATGAAGTGAAGTAACGTTACAGGCCTGGGACGTGTGTGTAAGCGAGGGAAATGTTAAGCGGGCTGCCAACCAAGTCTTAGATATGCAAAAGATCCTATAGGTCTCTGGGAAAGGTGCTTCTGTCTACTGGCACAAAGTTTAACTTAGGGGAGTACACCAGCCTAACAAAGAGTAAATCACCCAAAGAAACCAAATTATAAAGAAAAATAAAATTTCCAAAAATAATTTAAAATTATATAAAATTAGAAAAAAATCGTGTCGAAATACCAAATTTCCGGCACATACTCCCCCACTGAAAGGCGGAGCCAGGGTAAGCAACCAACACTGAGTATGAAATAATTGAAACCTGGCATACTTACCCTGTACCAGAATCGACTTAGTTAAACTACTTGCAATACCTGATGAACTTACGAGGTAACATGGTCATACAAAACAGCTTTAAAAACTAAGTCACATAATTATTCATTGTTTACACATAACTTTATGAACTAGGTATCATCATTCTCTTACGAACTAAGTTACATATTTATCTTATGGTTTAAGTGTATTTTAAATACTAAGTGGATCTTACGGACTAAGTGTTCTTATGTATTAAGTGGCGCCACTTAATAATAATATCTCATCCTAAAACATTCTTAATACTAAACATCTGAACTGTAAACACTCTTACAAAATAGTACCATGGATATTTATTACTTATAAATACAACCTAGGATTTTTATATCTTTCAACACTGCGTGTTTCAGATGGCATGCCGAAGCTTTGTTTAAGACTCCTCGAATAGGAGTAGAGGGATGCACCTAATTTAAGTTGGGGTGCACCTTCTTTAGATGCGAAATGTGCGCGCGCGTTATGTACGAACCAGAACCTGGGTCGGCTAGGGCGACCGTTACTGGGGTTAAAAAGCGCTCGATTTGCCACGGGCCATTCCATCGATAAGCAAGTTTGGCGGATCGCTTGTCGATCGCCTTACTTAGTGGGTGTGATCTGCACAACACCATATCACCTACCCTTTATGGATTAGGCGAACATTTCTTATTATATCTCTGCCTGCTTTCCGCATGGGCTAAGTTCAGGTTATGCTGAGCTCTTCTCCAGACCTCTTTTATGTTGCGAGGATTATGTGGGAGAAGCTCTTGTAGTGACCAGAGATTAGAAAGTTGATTATTGGGTTTATACGTGAAAATGATTTCAAATGGTGTGGTTTTGTGTCCCTCATGTCGAGCATAGTTGAAAGCCTTTTGTAACCAGACCAAGTTAGTGTCCCATTTATCCTGCGAGTTCGCATGATATGCTATTAAAGCGGATCGGAGGTTCCTATTAAAACGCTCCGCATGTGAAGGCTGTGGATAATAGGGAGAAGTGGTTACGTGCTGAATGCCTTGGGAAAAGCACATATTCTTGAAAAGTCTGGATGTAAATAGTGATGCGTTATCTGACACAATTATTGAAGGTAAGCCTGATATTTTAAAAATATTATTTTGCAATGCTAGTATTGTGGTTTCTGCGGTGGCTCGCCGGAGGGGAATGAGCCATACAAATTTAGAAAATGCATCAATAGCTACGAGAAGCATGGTGTGTCCAGTTTTAGAACGGGGGAAGGGGCCAACAAAATCTATAAATAATTTTTGCATAGGCCTTTCGGCCACATCTGATGTTAGAAATAAAAATTGTGTTTTCTGTGCTGGTTTACTCAGTGCGCATAATTGACATAATTTTACCTTCTCAGCAATGTCTTTGTGCATTCCATCCCAAATAAAATGGCGGCGTATGCCGTCAATTGTTTTGTATGTGCCCAGGTGTGCTCCAATGGGTGAGCTGTGATAATATTTAAATACCATGTCTCTTAAATTCTGAGGAAGGGCTATTCTGTAAGTTTTACATTGTGATATTCGTCGATACAGAAGACCTTTTGAAATCTTGCAATATTTTGGCGGTGTACCTGATTTTATTTGCTGAATAATATCTGAAATGTAAGGATCTGAATTTTGGTGACACTGTTAGTCTGAAAACGCTAAAGGGAAATCCGTGAGTAGAGCATTACCTGAAACTAGGGGTTCCTCCTGAAGATTAGATTTGGAGGGATTCTCGAACATTCGAGAAAGAGCATCTGCTACAATATTCTGCGTACCTCTGATATGTTGAATAGTGAATTTAAGTGAGGAAATTTTTGCTATCCACCTGCCTAGTTTTTCTAGTTGCTTGGGGTGAGCTAAAAGCCAAGCAAGGGCCTGATTGTCAGTCTCTAATAAAAATTCCCTGTGTTCAAGGTATTGCCGAAACTTGTCGATTCCGAATACAACTGCTAGGCACTCGAGTTCATAAACTGAGGACGTTTTTTTCTCTTAATAAGTTAGGGTGCGAGAGGCGAAAGCTATTGGTTGCCTGTGGCCATCGAACTCTTGTGATAAAACTGCACCAATGGCGACACTCGATGCATCTGTCTGTAGTATGAATGGTTTAGTGAAATCCACCATTCGAAGAACAGGTGGGCTGGCTATAGCTTGTTTCAAATAACTAAAAGCTTTGTCTTGTTCAGGACCCCAATTGAATGATGTGTTTTTCTTCCGATGAGCATTTAAAGGGGCTGCATGTTCTGCAAAATTTGGGATGAATTTGGCATAGAAATTAGCCATTCCAATAAATCTAGAAATTCCTTTTGGATCTTGAGTGCGGCTTGGGTCAACTGTTACTCCTCTACTGGAAATTATGTGTCCTAGGAAAGACATTTCAGAAACTGCAAATTTAACCTTCTTTGTGTTTACTGTCAGTCCTGCTTTACGCAGCCGGGTGAGAACTTCAGACAAATGAATTATGTGATCTTCAAAAGATTTGGAATACACTACAACGTCATCCAGGTAGTTAAATACAAATTTAAATTTTAAATCTCCAAAAACTTGGTCTAGGAGCCGAGTCAGTACCTGTGCGCCTGTGGCTAGTCCAAATGGAACTACTTTATATTGATACAAATTCCAGGGCACGCAAAAGCCGGTGATGTGTTTTGACTTTGGTGTTAATGGTATTTGATGGTAAGCCGAATTAAGATCAAAAACGCCAAAATATTTGACTTTGCTAAACCAATGGCAAGCTGAATTCAAGTCAGGTAATGGTACCATTTCTATGTCTATCTGTTTGTTAATTTAGAAAATCTACAACTAACCGGTGACCTTGACTTTTGGGGACCAAAAATGCTGGAGAGGAAAAACTGGAAGTCGATGGTTCAATAACATCCTTGTCCAATAGGTCTTGTATGTGTTCGCGCATGATTTCCATTTTGGGACCCAATAATTGATACGGGTGACACCTGACTGGAGATTTATCCAAAAGTTTTATATCATATTGCACTAAGTGTGTGCGACCTAATTTTTTTGTCAAGACATCTGGGAAGTTATGACATAAATTTTCCACTGCTTTTCTTTGCGATGTGTCGAGGTGTGTCAAGGATAACTCACATTCATCCTCAGCTTCGGTATGGGTTGCATTTACATTACTCTGATGCTGGATTTTAGATGAAACACATGGGATAACAGATTTATTAAATTTGAACTTGAAATTTCTTGTTCGCAGATCAATTACTAAGCCTGTTTTAGAAATGAAATCCGATCCAAAAATTAGATCAGTAGCTAAGTCCTGTGCAACTAAAAATGGAAACATCCAGGTAAATAAATCAATTTTAACTTTAATGACGACTGCTTGGTTGACCTTTAGTGGTTGCTCTGATGCGGTGAAACATTATATTTTTACTGGTTTAATTTCCTGAACCAATTTCTCCTTTTGTAAAACATGAAAAAGATTTGCTGAAATAAAACTTCGGACTGAGCCTGTATCAATCAGTCCTGGAATTTCGTGTTTGCCAATTAAAGTGCTCGCATAAGGTAATACTGTTGGTATACCTGCGAATATATTATGACATGTCCTCTTGCCTGAATTTTTGGGATTTATGCAATTTTCACAATGTGTCCTAGGGTCTGTATAATTTTTTACTTTATTTGGATTTGTGTACATTTTGCATTTTTTCCTTCTACGAGACTTGTTTGACTTATGTGACTTATTTGAATTTTTTGTGTATTTTTGTTGTTGTTGCATAGTGTAATTACTCCATGGATGGTAATTAAATCTGTTATTATATCTACTCGGTGCATGTGGAGTAGTGACTGTATTGCAGAAATTATCTGAAGATGATTTTTGATTAGGTGGCACAGAAGGATTGCTTTCTGGCCACCTCGTTACTCGTTTTTTGGGTTGTTGTTGTTGTGATTGTTGTAGTAGTAATAATTTTTCTGTCTGTATTTTGTGCGGCATTGTTCAATCACATGCCCGGTTCTTTTACAGAATTTACAAAATGGCATCTGTTGCTGGTTATGATTATATCCACTCTGATGGTGACTGTAATCATTTTGTTTTGTTTTGTGAATAGTGTTCATGTTCTCTTTTCTTGGTTGAGGTTGTGCCACTGACAGAATGGGGTGTCGATCAAGGGAACTCGGGTAACGATTCCTTTGGTATTCGGTGAATTCTACATTAGTGGCATGTATACACAAACGGTCCAGCTCCGCAAATGTATGTGGTCTGCTCTGAAAAACTGCTTGCGATCGCTCTGCAGGGCTAATTCCATCTAGAATATTGGAAAAGATTTCGCACTCTGAGGCGCCTAATCGAAGGACTCGAGCGGCTTCCTTAATGTCAGCAATGTATTTACTTAATGGCTCGTCTTTCTGTGGAAGTCTGTTGTACCAATCAAGTCGCAGGTTTGTGAGCATGCGCGCTGGAATAAAAAAATCTAATATGTCAGCATGGTACTGATCAAAAGATAGGTTATTTTTTATTGCCAATGAGGTTCGTTCGCTGAGAGGTGGGTGGGTAAGGGGAAAAACTATCTCAAATAATTCTTTGCCTGGTAGGTTGCATTTTTGGTGTAGTTTCAGTAACTGTCGCAAAAACTCAATCAGTTTTTTAGGATCCAATCCATTGGTTTCCGGGAGATTGGTGAGTAGCCTTTCTGCTGGGTGGGCGATTTTACTGTAGAAATGGGTTGTTTGACCTTGGCCAGGTGGTGGTGGGGGGTGATTTGGTGCAGGATTAGGGTTGTGTGGAGGGAGGGGTGCTGCAGGTGCCAGAGGGAGGTACGAGGTTGAAGAGCTGACTTGGGGAATTTGTGGGTCAGGTAGTGGATTGGCTGTCATGGCGGTGGACTGTGCAAGTGAAGACGCGGTGCTAGATGCACTTACCTGAGGTAGGGGTGAGATTTGCGTGCCAACTGCCGTAGAGGGAGTGTGGAGTTCTGGGGTGGTCTGGAAGGATGAAAACGCTGACTGGAACTGGTGGTATGGGTTAAACATTCCCGCCATGTTTGGTGGGAGGTACATTGGCTGGGTGGGTTGAGAGGAGTGTGCAATGACTTCGGGAATAGGTCGAGTGTAGGTGAGCTTGGTGACTGGCTGGGGTACCGGCCTCGCGATAGAGGCGGAGGGAAACCACATGTGGGTGGATGGGTAGCCAATAGTAGTGATTGCCGGAAACGGGATTTATGTAAAGGAAACAGGTGGCGGCGATGAAGGCGGAGGCGGGGGCTATACTGGTAATGGCGACACCAGAGTGATCTTGGTCTGTAGTCCCGGTATTTCTGCCGGTGTTGCGTCAGGCTGTATACTTGTACCAGGCATCTGTTCCTGAGGGATGGGAATTACGTCAGTAATGCTCTCGAAGAGTGGGTCCTGTATGGTGATGAGTTTTGCACTCAACTTATGTGTGAGGTCAGGTATCTGTTGTCGGCATTTGTCAATTTCTTTGGTGTAGACACCATTCAATTTACCTCCTGATAAGATGGACAGGTTGTGGAATCTAGTGGCAACGTGGTTAAGTCGTGTGATGGTTCTTAATATGTTTTTTTTTGTTTGTTTCGTTGTGCACATCATTGGCATAAGCGCTTATGTCTTGGAATTTACTACAGACAATATTGAACTCCTCTAGTGGCTCCAAATTTACATTCCACGCAATCGGCTGTACTTGTTTCTGGCAAACGGCTCTGAGTCGTTTCCTGAGCTCTTGGACATCTCCTGAGGTAGGTTGTCCCCGGAGTGTGAGCTAATAAATTATCTCGTCCATAAGGAGATACTCCGGAGTGATCATGATTAACTAAATTTAAAAACTCTAAGAACCTATAAGTCTTACTCTAGGTTGACATGCAATAAACAAAACACTCTTAACTTAAACTTGAATTAACACTTAAACTATTTGGTTGCGCCCTGACTCTGCATAATCAGTGGGTCGCGTACTTATAATATTTTGCATTCCCGCCGACGAAAGGAGGGCAGTGTCCTCACAGGTGATGAGGCGGTGTGGGTTTGGGTAGCCTCGTGCGGACACGCACGCTTGATAAGATTACAGCTGTCAACAGACGCCGCGGCCCTCGGCTGTCGGGGGTGGTGAAAGGCGGGAGGGGTGTCTGTGACCTTCTGTGTGTCACGTCTGATACCGTCGCGGTGCGGTCGGGACAGCTGGAACTTCTGGGCGACGTCTTGCGTGAAAGTTAGATTAATATTGCTTGTAAGAAATTAAAATTAAAGTTACTTTTATTCGCGCTAAAAAATATAAAGATTCTCGCTCAAATATTTAAATAAAAAAAATTAAAGATCTAAAAATTTAATTTACTTTATGTTGTTTCTACTGGGATTGCTTAGAGACTAAATCACACACTAATAAACTAGAAACCCCGGCTATGCTACCATTTTTGTGGCAGCAAACCACGCTCTGATTACCATTTTTGTGCTGGGGATCTTTTAGGTTTCACAATGTTATTAGAAATGAACAGAAACAAGGTGTGATTCCGTCTGAATATAATTACGTCAAATATATTAGAAGAAAATTTATAACAGATATTAAACAATATAAACATACAATATCAATTAAATACTTAAACATATCTCAGGTATATTCAAAAAAAATATATGGGTCAACCCTAAATTCAATTATAAAAAGTCTAATTTAAAAAAATACATAAATCAATAAAAAATACAAATATATTTAAACTATCCCAGTTGAGGTATGTACTTAAAGTCCAGAAATTATGTTTGTATGATGAATATCGTCTGACGGCGTAATTTAGGAATGTTCAAAAAAAGTTAAAAAATACAGTAGCGCCGGAGGTCGGGGCTTCGTTTCCCGGAGATCACGCGGGAACATGATGCCAGGGCGCCTGTGTGCCGTTGAGGGAGGGAGATGAAAATGCCAATTCGGCGTCCGGCTCTCGGACCCTGTCTGCGAACAGTCCAAATCAAAACTGATCAGAACTTGTACACAGACAGTATACGGGGCAGAAAATGCCCGCAAAGTTAAGGGGGGGTTGGGGAAAGTCGCGGATCGTCACTCACCAGACAGGGAAATCGGCTTCTATTTACCGATGTGTCGCCAGCCAGGATCTGGATCCCGCGAAAACGCAGCTAGCGCGGTCGTTTCTACCATTTCAAAAAAAAATTTAAAAGAAAAATAACCATTATGTTTCTTACTGTGCAGACGGACTAAACTACATAAAGAAGATTACAGGGATAGCATCCCTTATTTAAGCGACTACATAGTCGGTTGCGGCCGGATGGAAGTCTTGCAGTGTCTCGTCGACTCGCCGATAATCGCAAATGGTCCGTCTGCAGTCGCGACGCGAAGTGTCTCGCGAAGAACCGCGTCTCGTAATTAAAAGTAACTGTTCTATCAAAAGTGGGGAGGGGGGAACTGGGAGTCTGGAGCGAAAGGTTCCGAAGTTCCCCGAGTGGGCAACATAAAAAAACTCTGACTGATGTCTCGAAGTTGGTAGCACTGGCCGACCTTAGCGCTACCTGTTGAGGGGTGTCTGAAATAAAAAAAAGAATCTACTCCCCCAAGGCGTCTGCTTAAAACAAGGGTTTTTAGGGGCAGTCAGGTGTTACATTCTGGCGGCCAAGATAATAAGTTACTGTTTCTGCCGCTAGATGTCGTGGGCGGTCCATCTTCACACACACATTTTTTTATGCCAGTCGCCCTTGGAGATGGTCGCTGTCTGCTGGGGTTTATGACCGGTTATTGGTCTTAGGCGAATTCTTAGAACCGAGAGGGAAGGGCGGTGAACAAAAAGCGCAACGACGCTGGGAACTAGCGTCCATGATGTGACTCCAGGGGAGTGAACCTAAGACGTTTGCTTGATGGTAAAGGCTACGGTCAGCTCGCCTCTGAGAAATGATAACAGCTCGTCCAGAGCTGCTGTATGCAGTTTTAGTCATGAAGTGAAGTAACGTTACAGGCCTGGGACGTGTGTGTAAGCGAGGGAAATGTTAAGCGGGCTGCCAACCAAGTCTTAGATATGCAAAAGATCCTATAGGTCTCTGGGAAAGGTGCTTCTGTCTACTGGCACAAAGTTTAACTTAGGGGAGTACACCAGCCTAACAAAGAGTAAATCACCCAAAGAAACCAAATTATAAAGAAAAATAAAATTTCCAAAAATAATTTAAAATTATATAAAATTAGAAAAAAATCGTGTCGAAATACCAAATTTCCGGCACATACTCCCCCACTGAAAGGCGGAGCCAGGGTAAGCAACCAACACTGAGTATGAAATAATTGAAACCTGGCATACTTACCCTGTACCAGAATCGACTTAGTTAAACTACTTGCAATACCTGATGAACTTACGAGGTAACATGGTCATACAAAACAGCTTTAAAAACTAAGTCACATAATTATTCATTGTTTACACATAACTTTATGAACTAGGTATCATCATTCTCTTACGAACTAAGTTACATATTTATCTTATGGTTTAAGTGTATTTTAAATACTAAGTGGATCTTACGGACTAAGTGTTCTTATGTATTAAGTGGCGCCACTTAATAATAATATCTCATCCTAAAACATTCTTAATACTAAACATCTGAACTGTAAACACTCTTACAAAATAGTACCATGGATATTTATTACTTATAAATACAACCTAGGATTTTTATATTTTTCAACACTGCGTGTTTCAGATGGCATGCCGAAGCTTTGTTTAAGACTCCTCGAATAGGAGTAGAGGGATGCACCTAATTTAAGTTGGGGTGCACCTTCTTTAGATGCGAAATGTGCGCGCGCGTTATGTACGAACCAGAACCTGGGTCGGCTAGGGCGACCGTTACTGGGGTTAAAAAGCGCTCGATTTGCCACGGGCCATTCCATCGATAAGCAAGTTTGGCGGATCGCTTGTCGATCGCCTTACTTAGTGGGTGTGATCTGCACAACACCATATCACCTACCCTTTATGGATTAGGCGAACATTTCTTATTATATCTCTGCCTGCTTTCCGCATGGGCTAAGTTCAGGTTATGCTGAGCTCTTCTCCAGACCTCTTTTATGTTGCGAGGATTATGTGGGAGAAGCTCTTGTAGTGACCAGAGATTAGAAAGTTGATTATTGGGTTTATACGTGAAAATGATTTCAAATGGTGTGGTTTTGTGTCCCTCATGTCGAGCATAGTTGAAAGCCTTTTGTAACCAGACCAAGTTAGTGTCCCATTTATCCTGCGAGTTCGCATGATATGCTATTAAAGCGGATCGGAGGTTCCTATTAAAACGCTCCGCATGTGAAGGCTGTGGATAATAGGGAGAAGTGGTTACGTGCTGAATGCCTTGGGAAAAGCACATATTCTTGAAAAGTCTGGATGTAAATAGTGATGCGTTATCTGACACAATTATTGAAGGTAAGCCTGATATTTTAAAAATATTATTTTGCAATGCTAGTATTGTGGTTTCTGCGGTGGCTCGCCGGAGGGGAATGAGCCATACAAATTTAGAAAATGCATCAATAGCTACGAGAAGCATGGTGTGTCCAGTTTTAGAACGGGGGAAGGGGCCAACAAAATCTATAAATAATTTTTGCATAGGCCTTTCGGCCACATCTGATGTTAGAAATAAAAATTGTGTTTTCTGTGCTGGTTTACTCAGTGCGCATAATTGACATAATTTTACCTTCTCAGCAATGTCTTTGTGCATTCCATCCCAAATAAAATGGCGGCGTATGCCGTCAATTGTTTTGTATGTGCCCAGGTGTGCTCCAATGGGTGAGCTGTGATAATATTTAAATACCATGTCTCTTAAATTCTGAGGAAGGGCTATTCTGTAAGTTTTACATTGTGATATTCGTCGATACAGAAGACCTTTTGAAATCTTGCAATATTTTGGCGGTGTACCTGATTTTATTTGCTGAATAATATCTGAAATGTAAGGATCTGAATTTTGGTGACACTGTTAGTCTGAAAACGCTAAAGGGAAATCCGTGAGTAGAGCATTACCTGAAACTAGGGGTTCCTCCTGAAGATTAGATTTGGAGGGATTCTCGAACATTCGAGAAAGAGCATCTGCTACAATATTCTGCGTACCTCTGATATGTTGAATAGTGAATTTAAGTGAGGAAATTTTTGCTATCCACCTGCCTAGTTTTTCTAGTTGCTTGGGGTGAGCTAAAAGCCAAGCAAGGGCCTGATTGTCAGTCTCTAATAAAAATTCCCTGTGTTCAAGGTATTGCCGAAACTTGTCGATTCCGAATACAACTGCTAGGCACTCGAGTTCATAAACTGAGGACGTTTTTTTCTCTTAATAAGTTAGGGTGCGAGAGGCGAAAGCTATTGGTTGCCTGTGGCCATCGAACTCTTGTGATAAAACTGCACCAATGGCGACACTCGATGCATCTGTCTGTAGTATGAATGGTTTAGTGAAATCCACCATTCGAAGAACAGGTGGGCTGGCTATAGCTTGTTTCAAATAACTAAAAGCTTTGTCTTGTTCAGGACCCCAATTGAATGATGTGTTTTTCTTCCGATGAGCATTTAAAGGGGCTGCATGTTCTGCAAAATTTGGGATGAATTTGGCATAGAAATTAGCCATTCCAATAAATCTAGAAATTCCTTTTGGATCTTGAGTGCGGCTTGGGTCAACTGTTACTCCTCTACTGGAAATTATGTGTCCTAGGAAAGACATTTCAGAAACTGCAAATTTAACCTTCTTTGTGTTTACTGTCAGTCCTGCTTTACGCAGCCGGGTGAGAACTTCAGACAAATGAATTATGTGATCTTCAAAAGATTTGGAATACACTACAACGTCATCCAGGTAGTTAAATACAAATTTAAATTTTAAATCTCCAAAAACTTGGTCTAGGAGCCGAGTCAGTACCTGTGCGCCTGTGGCTAGTCCAAATGGAACTACTTTATATTGATACAAATTCCAGGGCACGCAAAAGCCGGTGATGTGTTTTGACTTTGGTGTTAATGGTATTTGATGGTAAGCCGAATTAAGATCAAAAACGCCAAAATATTTGACTTTGCTAAACCAATGGCAAGCTGAATTCAAGTCAGGTAATGGTACCATTTCTATGTCTATCTGTTTGTTAATTTAGAAAATCTACAACTAACCGGTGACCTTGACTTTTGGGGACCAAAAATGCTGGAGAGGAAAAACTGGAAGTCGATGGTTCAATAACATCCTTGTCCAATAGGTCTTGTATGTGTTCGCGCATGATTTCCATTTTGGGACCCAATAATTGATACGGGTGACACCTGACTGGAGATTTATCCAAAAGTTTTATATCATATTGCACTAAGTGTGTGCGACCTAATTTTTTTGTCAAGACATCTGGGAAGTTATGACATAAATTTTCCACTGCTTTTCTTTGCGATGTGTCGAGGTGTGTCAAGGATAACTCACATTCATCCTCAGCTTCGGTATGGGTTGCATTTACATTACTCTGATGCTGGATTTTAGATGAAACACATGGGATAACAGATTTATTAAATTTGAACTTGAAATTTCTTGTTCGCAGATCAATTACTAAGCCTGTTTTAGAAATGAAATCCGATCCAAAAATTAGATCAGTAGCTAAGTCCTGTGCAACTAAAAATGGAAACATCCAGGTAAATAAATCAATTTTAACTTTAATGACGACTGCTTGGTTGACCTTTAGTGGTTGCTCTGATGCGGTGAAACATTATATTTTTACTGGTTTAATTTCCTGAACCAATTTCTCCTTTTGTAAAACATGAAAAAGATTTGCTGAAATAAAACTTCGGACTGAGCCTGTATCAATCAGTCCTGGAATTTCGTGTTTGCCAATTAAAGTGCTCGCATAAGGTAATACTGTTGGTATACCTGCGAATATATTATGACATGTCCTCTTGCCTGAATTTTTGGGATTTATGCAATTTTCACAATGTGTCCTAGGGTCTGTATAATTTTTTACTTTATTTGGATTTGTGTACATTTTGCATTTTTTCCTTCTACGAGACTTGTTTGACTTATGTGACTTATTTGAATTTTTTGTGTATTTTTGTTGTTGTTGCGTAGTGTAATTACTCCATGGATGGTAATTAAATCTGTTATTATATCTACTCGGTGCATGTGGAGTAGTGACTGTATTGCAGAAATTATCTGAAGATGATTTTTGATTAGGTGGCACAGAAGGATTGCTTTCTGGCCACCTCGTTACTCGTTTTTTGGGTTGTTGTTGTTGTGATTGTAGTAGTAGTAATAATTTTTCTGTCTGTATTTTGTGCGGCATTGTTCAATCACATGCCCGGTTCTTTTACAGAATTTACAAAATGGCATCTGTTGCTGGTTATGATTATATCCACTCTGATGGTGACTGTAATCATTTTGTTTTGTTTTGTGAATAGTGTTCATGTTCTCTTTTCTTGGTTGAGGTTGTGCCACTGACAGAATGGGGTGTCGATCAAGGGAACTCGGGTAACGATTCCTTTGGTATTCGGTGAATTCTACATTAGTGGCATGTATACACAAACGGTCCAGCTCCGCAAATGTATGTGGTCTGCTCTGAAAAACTGCTTGCGATCGCTCTGCAGGGCTAATTCCATCTAGAATATTGGAAAAGATTTCGCACTCTGAGGCGCCTAATCGAAGGACTCGAGCGGCTTCCTTAATGTCAGCAATGTATTTACTTAATGGCTCGTCTTTCTGTGGAAGTCTGTTGTACCAATCAAGTCGCAGGTTTGTGAGCATGCGCGCTGGAATAAAAAAATCTAATATGTCAGCATGGTACTGATCAAAAGATAGGTTATTTTTTATTGCCAATGAGGTTCGTTCGCTGAGAGGTGGGTGGGTAAGGGGAAAAACTATCTCAAATAATTCTTTGCCTGGTAGGTTGCATTTTTGGTGTAGTTTCAGTAACTGTCGCAAAAACTCAATCAGTTTTTTAGGATCCAATCCATTGGTTTCCGGGAGATTGGTGAGTAGCCTTTCTGCTGGGTGGGCGATTTTACTGTAGAAATGGGTTGTTTGACCTTGGCCAGGTGGTGGTGGGGGGTGATTTGGTGCAGGATTAGGGTTGTGTGGAGGGAGGGGTGCTGCAGGTGCCAGAGGGAGGTACGAGGTTGAAGAGCTGACTTGGGGAATTTGTGGGTCAGGTAGTGGATTGGCTGTCATGGCGGTGGACTGTGCAAGTGAAGACGCGGTGCTAGATGCACTTACCTGAGGTAGGGGTGAGATTTGCGTGCCAACTGCCGTAGAGGGAGTGTGGAGTTCTGGGGTGGTCTGGAAGGATGAAAACGCTGACTGGAACTGGTGGTATGGGTTAAACATTCCCGCCATGTTTGGTGGGAGGTACATTGGCTGGGTGGGTTGAGAGGAGTGTGCAATGACTTCGGGAATAGGTCGAGTGTAGGTGAGCTTGGTGACTGGCTGGGGTACCGGCCTCGCGATAGAGGCGGAGGGAAACCACATGTGGGTGGATGGGTAGCCAATAGTAGTGATTGCCGGAAACGGGATTTATGTAAAGGAAACAGGTGGCGGCGATGAAGGCGGAGGCGGGGGCTATACTGGTAATGGCGACACCAGAGTGATCTTGGTCTGTAGTCCCGGTATTTCTGCCGGTGTTGCGTCAGGCTGTATACTTGTACCAGGCATCTGTTCCTGAGGGATGGGAATTACGTCAGTAATGCTCTCGAAGAGTGGGTCCTGTATGGTGATGAGTTTTGCACTCAACTTATGTGTGAGGTCAGGTATCTGTTGTCGGCATTTGTCAATTTCTTTGGTGTAGACACCATTCAATTTACCTCCTGATAAGATGGACAGGTTGTGGAATCTAGTGGCAACGTGGTTAAGTCGTGTGATGGTTCTTAATATGTTTTTTTTTGTTTGTTTCGTTGTGCACATCATTGGCATAAGCGCTTATGTCTTGGAATTTACTACAGACAATATTGAACTCCTCTAGTGGCTCCAAATTTACATTCCACGCAATCGGCTGTACTTGTTTCTGGCAAACGGCTCTGAGTCGTTTCCTGAGCTCTTGGACATCTCCTGAGGTAGGTTGTCCCCGGAGTGTGAGCTAATAAATTATCTCGTCCATAAGGAGATACTCCGGAGTGATCATGATTAACTAAATTTAAAAACTCTAAGAACCTATAAGTCTTACTCTAGGTTGACATGCAATAAACAAAACACTCTTAACTTAAACTTGAATTAACACTTAAACTATTTGGTTGCGCCCTGACTCTGCATAATCAGTGGGTCGCGTACTTATAATATTTTGCATTCCCGCCGACGAAAGGAGGGCAGTGTCCTCACAGGTGATGAGGCGGTGTGGGTTTGGGTAGCCTCGTGCGGACACGCACGCTTGATAAGATTACAGCTGTCAACAGACGCCGCGGCCCTCGGCTGTCGGGGGTGGTGAAAGGCGGGAGGGGTGTCTGTGACCTTCTGTGTGTCACGTCTGATACCGTCGCGGTGCGGTCGGGACAGCTGGAACTTCTGGGCGACGTCTTGCGTGAAAGTTAGATTAATATTGCTTGTAAGAAATTAAAATTAAAGTTACTTTTATTCGCGCTAAAAAATATAAAGATTCTCGCTCAAATATTTAAATAAAAAAAATTAAAGATCTAAAAATTTAATTTACTTTATGTTGTTTCTACTGGGATTGCTTAGAGACTAAATCACACACTAATAAACTAGAAACCCCGGCTATGCTACCATTTTTGTGGCAGCAAACCACGCTCTGATTACCATTTTTGTGCTGGGGATCTTTTAGGTTTCACAATGTTATTAGAAATGAACAGAAACAAGGTGTGATTCCGTCTGAATATAATTACGTCAAATATATTAGAAGAAAATTTATAACAGATATTAAACAATATAAACATACAATATCAATTAAATACTTAAACATATCTCAGGTATATTCAAAAAAAATATATGGGTCAACCCTAAATTCAATTATAAAAAGTCTAATTTAAAAAAATACATAAATCAATAAAAAATACAAATATATTTAAACTATCCCAGTTGAGGTATGTACTTAAAGTCCAGAAATTATGTTTGTATGATGAATATCGTCTGACGGCGTAATTTAGGAATGTTCAAAAAAAGTTAAAAAATACAGTAGCGCCGGAGGTCGGGGCTTCGTTTCCCGGAGATCGATCGGGAAAATGATGCCAGGGCGCCTGTGTGCCGTTGAGGAAGGTTGATGAAAATGCCAATTCGGCGTCCGGCTCTCGGACCCTGTCTGCGAACAGTCCAAATCAAAACTGATCAGAACTTGTACACAGACAGTATACGGGGCAGAAAATGCCCGCAAAGTTAAGGGGGGGGGGGGTTGGGGAAAGTCGCGGATCGTCACTCACCAGACAGGGAAATCGGCTTCTATTTACCGATGTGTCGCCAGCCAGGAACTGGATCACGCGAATACGCGGCTGGCGCGGTCGTTTCTACCATTTCAAAAAAAATAACTATTATGTTTCTTACTGTGCAGACGGACTAAACTACATAAAAATGATTACAGGGATAGCATCCCTTATTTAAGCGACTACATAGTCGGTTGCGGCCGGATGGAAGTCTTGCAGTTTCTCGTCGACTCGCCGATAATCGCAAATGGTCCGTCTGCAGTCGCGACGCGAAGTGTCTGGCGAAGAACCGCGTCTCGTAATTAAAAATAACTGTTCTATCAAAAGTGGGGGGAGGAGGGAACTGGGATTCCGGACCGAAAGGTTCCGAAGTTCCCCGAGTGGGCAACATAAAAAAACTCTGACTGATGTCTCGAAGTTGGTAGCACTGGCCGACCTTAGCGCTACATGTTGAGGGGTGTCTGAAGTAAAAAAAAAAAGAATCTACTCCCCCAAGGCGTCTGCTTAAAACTAGGGTTAAAGGGGCAGTCAGGTGCTACATTCTGGCGGCCAAGATAATAAGTTACTGTTTCTGCCGCTAGATGTCGTGGGCGGTCCATCTTCGCACACACATTTTTTTATGCCAGTCGCCCTTGGAGATGGTCGCTGTCTGCTGGGGTTTATGACCGGTTTTTGGTCTTAGGCGAATTCCTGGAACCGAGAGGGAAGGGCGGTGAACAAAAAGCGCAACGACGCTGGGAACTAGCGTTCATGATGTGACTCCAGGGGAGTGAACCTAAGACGTTTGCTTGATGGTAAAGGCTACGGTCAGCTCGCCTCTGAGAAATGGTAACAGCTCGTCCAGAGCTGCTGTATGCAGTTTTAGTCATGAAGTGAAGTAACGTTACAGGTCTGGGACGTGTGTGTAAGCGAGGGAAATGTTAAGCGGGCTGCCAACCAAGTCTTAGATCTGCAAAAGATCCTATAGGTCTCTGGGAAAGGTGCTTCTGTCTACTGGCACAAAGTTTAACTTAGGGGAGTACACCAGCCTAACAAAGAGTAAATCACCCAAAGAAACCAAATTATAAAGAAAAATAAAATTTCCAAAAATAAATTAAAATTATATAAAATTAGAAAAAAATCGTGTCGAAATACCAAATTTCCGGCACATTAGCCATTCCTGCAAGGTGTTGAAAAATAAAAGGCAGAATTTAAAAAAAATCATAAATATTTAAAAAAATTTAAAATTTAAAAAAAAAACGAAATAACATCCGGATTGTGCTAGAACTCTATCCTTGCTCAACAAAGGAAAAGTTCACAAGCTGACAGGAGTTGTTTTCTATTCTTTATTTTTTAATTTTTATTGTAGAATATTTTTTTTATTGGTGCGTGGATATTGTTTTAGCAAAAGTAAGTTAGTTTTCTCCGGTTGCTTCTGATTATTCCTGTCATTATTTTATAGGTTTTTTCCCCTCCGCTTGCTCCTAATTATTCCTAGCGAGATTTGTGATGGTTTTATCCATGTGTACCTGATGATTCCTGTCAATATTCTGTTGGTTTTGTCGGAGTTTTTCTGGGTATTCCTGAGAAAACAATCGCTTAATGTAATTTTTTTTGTACTGAGACAAGCAATTTTATTTAGAGTCTCGTTTAGTTAGTGAATATTTCTTACTAAATCAACATCACTTACAATACTATCATGCGAGACGAAATTCCTTCTCCTTGATGTATAGCGAAGCCTTCCTTCTCTTGCGAACATGAGTGAGCATCCCGCATTCCGCATAAAAAATGAATAATATTTACCTCAACACAACATGTGGCGTCATCTGTTGGCTGGAATACGAACTACATGCAACAAGTTTATTGTATGAGATAAATTAATTCTCGCAGTGGAATGGAGTCAAACACACATAGCCTTGTAATCTCGTAGCCATGTAGACTCGTAGCCTTGCAGTCTCGTAGCCTTGTAGTCAAAAGTCGCTGGAGCTGTTGGAGCCAAAGACAGTTGGAGCCTACCGTACCTATATATTGGCGAGATCGTATCCTGTGTGTTGAGATCTTATCACCCCACATCGAATTTTCATCCAAATGTGCTTCCTTTTTGTCAAATGCGTGTCCTGTGTGTGTATTGCATATTCGTTGTAGGTCCTGTGTGTGTATTACGTTTTCATTGTTTGTCCCCTGTGTGTGTGTTTGTGTAATGCATGTCCATTGCATTGCATTGTGTGTATTGCATGTACTGTGTGTGTCCATTCCACATCCATTGCATATCCAGTGTGTGTACTGTGTCCTTTGCGTGTACTGTGTGTGTATTGAGTGTTTATTGAGTGTGTACTGTGTGCTTATACATATCCAGTTTGTTATTTTATTTATTTGATTGTGTGTCGTTTCATTGAACGTGCATATTTTTTTTTAATGTGCTTCCTTTTATGAATGTTGTTCTTTGGTCAATAAAGAGGTCACATACTTTGGCTGGTTACACGTGGTTGGATGAATACTTCTTCTCCTTGGTTGAACTGCCTCAGAATCGTCTTGTCAAACATTAACATGAAGCAAATGTGCAAGTGTACTGTTAGAAATTACAGTACATTTACGGTCTTTTCAACTCAAATAAACGAAGGCTTATTCGTAATTTCAAATAACTCAATCTTCGTAGAAACTAACCGTATTTCGACTTCCAAGGTTGTAAAAATGTTTACGTACAGACAAAATAAGAGTGTTCTTGTTCTTGTTGTGGACTTATCCAGTTTCTGAATGATTTGTTAATGTACCAAGGATATTTTTTTTGGATTCATGTTCAAAGTGAACACATTGTACTAGTTATGTACGAGAGTGATTTTTTAAGTAAGCACTGTTTTGAAATTCGGCCGCTGCAGCGCTGCGGTTGGAATTCCGCTCAGGCGGGCTGTGTGTATACATCTGTTGGCAAACCACAGACGTAATTACGGAAACATTCGACCGTGCTTACGTTTGCTTGTGAGTATTTAAAATTCTGCTGCTGCCGTTTGAAAATCCCACGGACTGTGAGATATGCGTTGTGATTAGTTTTTCTTAGCGATAAAGGCGTGAAACGACAGAAATTCATCTTTAGATGAGTTTGAACCGAAATGGGTTACAGCTTTTAAAGATGTCCGCACAAATTCCATAATGGGGAACGAAGTGGGTGACCTTCTGATATTACTGAAGTTTTGGTGCAGAAATATGACGAAAAAAGTGAAAGAGAACAGACGTTTTACAATTTGATCGTTATCTGATGAGTTTAAATCAGGCGGCAGACTTCTTTGAGGATGGGATTCAAAAATCTGGTTGTACGATACGTGCCTTAATATTGGTGTAAATTAGGTAGAAAAGTATATTATGGGTGTATGCCCCATTCCAGGTCATTATTTTAAATTTACGTTTAACACGGTAAAACCTGTAGACTTTTAGAGCGGCCGAAATTCAACTTTGTGGATGATTATCTAGCAAACTTGAATTTTTAAGATTTTGGTGCAGTATGGATAAGGAGAAACAAATGGAATAAGTCACTGAAAATGTTTGGATTTAAAGGCAGTGCTGGTTGCTATTCTGTGGTATGGTTTAAATTTATTTCAGAAAAATATTTTGAATTTAGTTTAGTCTTTTAAAATAATCAGGATATTAAGCAGTTTTAAAGGCTAGGTAAAATCAAATAATTTTTTTTCTGAAAGAATTAAAATTATATCACATAGCAGCCAGTAAAATTTTATTAAAACTAAATTGGTTCCAGTTTTATATTCCTTTTCATTCTCATTATTACATACAGTATAAAAACGTTAACAATTCATATCTCTTAGCTAATTATGAAAAAGTGTGCAATATTTATATATATTTTTTTCAATTAGTAAAATATCAGGTATTCAGAAATGTCGGCAGGTTTAACCGTTTCGAACTAAATATATAATATCGCTCATCGCTCGGACAATAGATACTTATCTCGTGCGATAAGTTCACCAGAGCGCGCGAACTCGACCTGGTATGTTTCCGATCACGGCCGATGCTGTGGAGGGTGCAGGGGGTGGGAGGGAGGAAAGGAAAAAACGTCGGGGAGTGGCGGAGTGCATTGTGTTGTTCCGCCGAGCCGGGGTTTACGACACAGCGACCACGGCCTAGGAGTGTGGAGTCTGTATAAGAAGGGGGGTGAAGGGGTAGAGGGGAGGTCCCAGCGGCAGCTCGTGAAGTTGAGTAACCCCCCCCCCCCCCCCCCCCCCCAAATTTTTTTTTTAGTTCCTTGACGAGGAGGAGGCGGCGGGGCAGGTGCGAGGCCGCGAGGTGAGCAGACGAGGTGCCCCGGGTGTCGGGAGTGACTCCGTCCCCGGCGCGGTTTGGGTGGTCCTTGCGCGGTGGTACTGCCGGAGCGCGTGGTCCTGACCTCCGCGTCATCGTCGGAGTACTGCCAGCGCGCGTTGACCTGACCTCCGCTTCATTGTCGGAGTACTGCCAGCGCGCGTTGTCCTGTCCTCCGCTTCATTGTCGGAGTACTCCGGCGCGCTTGTCCTGACCACCGCGTCCTCGTCGGAGTACTGCCAGCGCGCGTTGTCCTGACCTCCGCGTCCTCGTCGGAGTACTGCCAGCACGCGTGGTCCTGACCTGCGCGTCCTCGTCGGAGTACTGCAAGCGCGCGTTGTCCTGACCTCCGCGTCCTTGTCGGAGTACTGCCAGCGCGAGTTGTCCTGACCTCCGCATCATTGTCGGAGTACTGCCGGCGCGCTTGTCCTGACCTCCGGGTCCTCGTAGGAGAACTGCCGGCGCGCGTTGTCCTGACCTCCTCGTCCTCGTCGGAGTACTGCCGGCGCGCGTTGTCCTGACCTCCGCGTCCTCGTCGGAGTACTGCCGGCGCGCGTTGTCCTATCCTCCTCGTCCTTGTCGGAGTACTGCCGGCGCAATTGTCCTGACCACCGCGTCCTCGTCGGAACATGCCAGCGCGCGTTGTCCTGACCTCCGCTCCATTGTCGGAGTAATGCCGGCGCACTTGTCCTATCCACCGCGTCCTCGTCGGAGTACTGCCGGCGGGCGTTGTTATGACCTACGCGTCCTCGTCGGAGTACTGCCAGCGCGCGTTGTCCTGACCTCCGCTTCATTATCAGAGTACTGCCAGCGCGCTTGTCCTGACCTCCGCGTCCCTTGTCGGAGTACTGCCAGCGCGCGTTGGCCTGACCTCCGCTTCTCTGTCGGAGTACTGCCAGCACGCTTGTCCTGACCACCGCGTCCTCGTCGGAGTACTGCCGCCGCACGTTGTCCTGACCTCCGCTTCATTGTCGGAGTACTGCCACCGCGCGTTATCCTGACCTCCGCGTCCTCTTCGGAGTACTGCCTGCGCGCATTGTCCTGACCTCCTCTTCATTGTCGGAGTACTGCCGGCGCGCTTGTCCTGACCACCGCGTCCTCGTCGGAGTACTGCCGGCGCGCGTTGTCCTGACCTCCTCGTCCTCGTCGGAGTACTGCCGGCGCGCGTTGTCCTGACCTCCGCTTCATTGTCGGAGTACTGCCGGCGCGCTTGACTTGACCACCGCGTCCTCGTCGGAATAATGCCGGCGCGCGATGTCCTGACCTCCTCGTCCTCTTCGGAGTACTGCCGACGCGCGTTGTCCTGACCTCCGCGTCCTCCTCGGAGTACTGCCGGCGCGCGTGGTCCTGACCTCCGCTTCATTGTCGGAATACTGCCGGCGCGCTTGTCCTGAATACCGCGTCCTCGTCGGAGTACTGCAAGCGCGCGTTGTCCTGACCTCCGCCTCCTTGTCGGAGTACTGCCAGCGCGCGTTGTCCTGACCTCCGCTTCATTGTCGGAGTACTGCTGGCGCGCTTGTCCTGACCTCCGGGTCCTCGTAGGAGAACTGCCGGCGCGCGTTGTCCTGACCTCCGCGTTCTCGTCGGAGTACTGCCGGCGCGCGTTGTCCCGAACCTCCGCGTCCTCGTCGGAGTACTGCCGGCGCGCGTTGTCCTGACCTCCTCGTCCTTGTCGGAGTACTGCCAGGGCAATTGTCCTGACCACCGCGTCCTCGTCGGAACATGCCAGCGCGCGTTGTCCTGACCTCCGCTCCATTGTCGGAGTACTGCCGGCGCACTTGTCCTATCCACCGCGTCCTCGTCGGAATAATGCCGGCGCGCGATGTCCTGACCTCCTCGTCCTCTTCGGAGTACTGCCGACGCGCGTTGTCCTGACCTCCGCGTCCTCCTCGGAGTACTGCCGGCGCGCGTGGTCCTGACCTCCGCTTCCTCGTCGAAGTACTGCCGGCGCGCGTTGTCCTGACCTCCGCTTCATTGTCGGAATACTGCCGGCGCGCTTGTCCTGAATACCGCGTCCTCGTCGGAGTACTGCAAGCGCGCGTTGTCCTGACCTCCGCCTCCTTGTCGGAGTACTGCCAGCGCGCGTTGTCCTGACCTCCGCTTCATTGTCGGAGTACTGCTGGCGCGCTTGTCCTGACCTCCGGGTCCTCGTAGGAGAACTGCCGGCGCGCGTTGTCCTGACCTCCGCGTCCTCGTCGGAGTACTGCCGGCGCGCGTTGTCCCGAACCTCCGCGTCCTCGTCGGAGTACTGCCGGCGCGCGTTGTCCTGACCTCCTCTTCATTGTCGGAGTACTGCCGGCGCGCTTGTCCTGACCACCGCGTCCTCGTCGGAGTACTGCCGGCGCGCGTTGTCCTGACCTCCTCGTCCTCGTCGGAGTACTGCCGGCGCGCGTTGTCCTGACCTCCGCTTCATTGTCGGAGTACTGCCGGCGCGCTTGACTTGACCACCGCGTCCTCGTCGGAATAATGCCGGCGCGCGATGTCCTGACCTCCTCGTCCTCTTCGGAGTACTGCCGACGCGCGTTGTCCTGACCTCCGCGTCCTCCTCGGAGTACTGCCGGCGCGCGTGGTCCTGACCTCCGCTTCATTGTCGGAATACTGCCGGCGCGCTTGTCCTGAATACCGCGTCCTCGTCGGAGTACTGCAAGCGCGCGTTGTCCTGACCTCCGCCTCCTTGTCGGAGTACTGCCAGCGCGCGTTGTCCTGACCTCCGCTTCATTGTCGGAGTACTGCTGGCGCGCTTGTCCTGACCTCCGGGTCCTCGTAGGAGAACTGCCGGCGCGCGTTGTCCTGACCTCCGCGTTCTCGTCGGAGTACTGCCGGCGCGCGTTGTCCCGAACCTCCGCGTCCTCGTCGGAGTACTGCCGGCGCGCGTTGTCCTGACCTCCTCGTCCTTGTCGGAGTACTGCCAGGGCAATTGTCCTGACCACCGCGTCCTCGTCGGAACATGCCAGCGCGCGTTGTCCTGACCTCCGCTCCATTGTCGGAGTACTGCCGGCGCACTTGTCCTATCCACCGCGTCCTCGTCGGAATAATGCCGGCGCGCGATGTCCTGACCTCCTCGTCCTCTTCGGAGTACTGCCGACGCGCGTTGTCCTGACCTCCGCGTCCTCCTCGGAGTACTGCCGGCGCGCGTGGTCCTGACCTCCGCTTCCTCGTCGAAGTACTGCCGGCGCGCGTTGTCCTGACCTCCGCTTCATTGTCGGAATACTGCCGGCGCGCTTGTCCTGAATACCGCGTCCTCGTCGGAGTACTGCAAGCGCGCGTTGTCCTGACCTCCGCCTCCTTGTCGGAGTACTGCCAGCGAGCGTTGTCCTGACCTCCGCTTCATTGTCGGAGTACTGCTGGCGCGCTTGTCCTGACCTCCGGGTCCTCGTAGGAGAACTGCCGGCGCGCGTTGTCCTGACCTCCGCGTCCTCGTCGGAGTACTGCCGGCGCGCGTTGTCCCGAACCTCCGCGTCCTCGTCGGAGTACTGCCGGCGCGCGTTGTCCTGACCTCCTCGTCCTTGTCGGAGTACTGCCAGGGCAATTGTCCTGACCACCGCGTCCTCGTCGGAACATGCCAGCGCGCGATGTCCTGACCTCCGCTCCATTGTCGGAGTACTGCCGGCGCACTTGTCCTATCCACCGCGTCCTCGTCGGAGTACTGCCGGCGCGCGTTGTCCTGACCTCCGCGTCCTCGTCTGAGTACTGCCGGCGCGCGTTGTTCTGACCTCCGCTTCATTGTCAGAGTACTGCCGGCGCGCTTGTTCGGACCTCCGCGTCCTCGTCGAAGTACTGCCAGCGCACGTTGTCCTGACTTCCGCTTCTCTGTCGGAGTACTGCCAGCGCGCTTGTCCTGACCATCGCGTCCTCGTCGGAGTACTGCCGGCGCGCGTTGTTATGACCTCCTCGTCCTCGTCGGAGTACTGCCGACGCGCGTTGTCCTGTCCTCCGTGTCCTCCTCGGAGTACTGCCGGCGCGCGTGGTCCTGACCTCCGCTTCCTCTTTGGAGTACTGCCGGCGCGCGTTGTCCTGACCTCCGCTTCATTGTCGGAATACTGCTTGCGCGCTTGTCCTGACCACCGCGTCCTCGTTGGAGTACTGCCAGCGCGCGTTGTCCTGACCTCCGCTTCATTGTCGGAGTACTGCCGGCTCGCGTGGTCCTGAATTCCGCGTCCTTGTCGGAGTACTGCCAGCGCGCTTGTCCTAACCTCCGCTGCATTGTCGGAGTACTGCCGGCGCGCTTGTCCTGACCACCGCGTCTTCGTCGGAGTACTGTATGCGCGCGTTGTCCTATCCTCCGCTTCATTGTCGGAGTACTGTCGGCGCGCTTGTCCTTACCACCGCGTCCTCGTCGGAGTACTGCCGGCGCGCGTGGTCCTGACCTCCGCGTCCTAGTCGGAGTACTGCTGGCGTGCGTGGTCCTGACCTCCGCTTCATTGTCGAAGTACTGCCGGCGTGCTTGTCCTGACCACCGCGTCCTCGTCGGAGTACTGCCAGCGCGCGTGGTCCTGACCTCCGCGTCCTCGTCGGCGTACTGCCAGCGCACGTTGACCTGACCTCCGCTTCATTGTCGGAATACTGCCGGCGCGCTTGTCCTGACCACCGCGTCCTCGTCGGAGTACTGCCAGCGCGCGTTGTCATGACCTCCGTGTCCTTGTCGGAGTACTGCCAGCGCGCGTTGTTCTGACCTCCTCTTCATTGTCGGAGTACTGCCGGCACGCTTGTCCTGACCACCGCGTCCTCGTCGGAGTACTGCCAGCGCACGTGGTCCAGACCTCCGCGTCCTCGTCGAAGTACTGCCAGCGTGCTTGTCCTGACCTCCGCGGCCTTTTTCGTAGTACTGCCAGCGCGCGTTGTCCTGACCTCCGCTTCATTGTCGGAGTACTGTTGGCGCACTTGTCCTGACCACCGCGTCCTTGTCGGAGTACTGCCAGCGCGCGTTGTCTTGACCTCCGCTTCATTGTCGTAATACTGCCGGCGCGCTTGTCCTGACTTCCGCGTCCTCGTCGGAGTACTGCATGCGCGCGTGGTCCTACCTCCGTGTCCTCGTCGGAGTACTGCCAGCGCGTTTGTCATGACCTCCGCGTCCTTTTCGGAGTAGTGCCAGCGCGCGTTGTCCTGACCTCCGCTTCATTGTCGGAGTACTGCCGGCACGCTTGTCCTGACCACCGCGTCCTTGTCGGAGTACTGCCAGCGCGCTATGCCCTTACCACCGCTTCTCTGTCGTAATACTGCCGGCGAGCTTGTCCTGACCTCCGCGTCCTTGTCAGAGTACTGCCTGCGCGCGTTTTCCTGACCGCTTCATTGTCGGAGTACTGCCGGCGCGCTTTTCGTGACCACCGCGTCCTCGTCGGAGTACTGCCAGCGCGCGTTGTCCTAACCTCCGCTGCATTGTCGGAGTACAGCCGGCGCGCTTGTCCTGACCACCGTGTCCTCTTCGGAGTACTGCCAGCGCGCGTTGTTCTGACCTCCGCGTCCTCGTCGGAGTACTGCCAGCGCGCGTTCTCCTGACCTCTGAGTCTTTGACGAAGTACTGCCAGCGCGCGTTGTCCTGACCTCCGCTTCATTGTCGGAGTACTGCCAGCGCGCGTTGTCCTGACCTCCGCTTCATTGTCGGAGTACTGCCGGCGCGCTTGTCCTGACCACCGCGTCCTTGTCGGAGTACTGCCAGCGCGCGTTGTCCTGACCTCCGCTTCATTGTCGTAATAATGCCGGCGCGCTTGTCCTGACCTCCGCGTCCTCGTCGGAGTACTGCCAGCGCACGTGGTCCTGACCTCCGCGTCCTGGTCGAAGTACTGCCAGCGCGCTTGTCCTGACCTCCGCGGCCTTTTTCGGAGTACAGCCAGCGCGCGTTCGCCTGACCTCCGCTTCATTGTCGGAGTACTGCGGGCGCACTTGTCCTTACCACCGCGTCCTTGTCGGAGTACTGCCAGCGCGCGTTGTCCTGACCTCCCGTTCATTGTTGTAATACTGCCGGCGCGCTTGTCCTGACTTCCGCGTCCTCGTCGGAGTACTGCCAGCGCGCGTGGTCCTGACCTCCGTGTCCTCGTCGGAGTACTGCCAGCGCGTTTGTCATGACCTCCGTGTCCTTGTCGGAGTAGTGCCAGCGCGCGTTGTCCTGACCTCCGCTTCATTGTCGTAATACTGCCGGCGCGCTTGTCCTGACCTCCGCGTCCTTGTCGGAGTACTGCCTGCGCGCGTTTTCCTGACCTCCGCTTCATTGTCGGAGTACTGCCGGCGCGCTTGTCGTGACCACCGCGTCCTCGTCGGAGTAGTGCCAGCGCGCGTTGTCCTAACCTCCGCTGCATTGTCGGAGTACTGCCGGCGCGCTTGTCCTGACCTCTGAGTCCTTGACGAACTACTGCAAGCGCGCGTTGTCCTGACCTCCGCGTCCTCGTCGGAGTACTGCCAGCGCGCGTTGTCCTGACCTCCGCGTCCTCGTCGGAGTACTGCCAGCGCGCGTTGTCCTGACCTCTGAGTCCTTGACGAAGTACTGCCAGCGCGCGTTGTCCTGACCTCCGCTTCATTGTCGGAGTACTGCCAGCGCGCGTTGTCCTGACCTCCGCTTCATTGTCGGAGTACAGCCGGCGTGCTTGTCCTGACCAACGCGTCCTTGTCGGATTACTGCCAGCGCGCGTTGTCCTGACCTCCGCTATATTGTCGTAATATTGCCGGCGCGCTTGTCCTGACCTCCGCGTCCTAGTCGGAGTACTGCCAGCGCACGTGGTCCTGACCTCCGGGCCCTGTCGAAGTACTGCCAGCGCGCTTGTCCTGACCTCCGCGGCCTTTTTCGGAGTACAGCCAGCGCGCGTTGTCCTGACCTCCGCTTCATTGTCGGAGTACTGCCGGCGCACTTGTCCTGACCACCGCGTCCTTGTCGGAGTACTGCCAGCGCGCGTTGTCCTGACCTCCGCTTCATTGTTGTAATACTGCCGGCGCGCTTGTCCTGACTTCCGCGTCCTCGTCGGAGTACTGCCAGTGCGCGTGGTCCTGACCTCTGTGTCCTCGTCGGAGTACTTTCAGCGCGCGTTGTCCTGTCCTCCGCTTCATTGTCAGAGTACTCCGGCGCGCTTGTCCTGACCACCGCGTCCTCGTTGGAGTACTGCCGGCGCGCTTGTCCTGACCACCGCGTCCTTGTCGGAGTACTGCCAGCGCGCTATGCCCTTACCTCCGCTTCTTTGTCGTAATACTGCCGGCGCGCTTGTCCTGACCTCCGCGTCCTTGTCGGAGTACTGCCTGCGCGCGTTTTCCTGACCTCCGCTTCATTGTCGGAGTACTGCCGGCGCGCTTGTCGTGACCACCGCGTCCTCGTCGGAGTACTGCCAGCGCGCGTTGTCCTAACCTCCGCTGCATTGTCGGAGTACTGCCGGCGCGCTTGTCCTGAAAACCGCGTCCTCGTCGGAGTAATGCCAGCGCGCGTTGTCCTGACCTCCGCGTCTTCGTCGGAGTACTGCCAGCGCGCGTTGTCCTGACCTCTGAGTCCTTGACGAAGTACTGCCAGCGCGCGTTGTCCTGACCTCCGCGTCCTCGTCGGAGTACTGACTGAGCGCGTTATCCTGACCTCCGCTTCATTGTCGGAGTACTGCCGGCGCGCTTGTCCTGACCTCCGGGTCCTCGTAGGAGAACTGCCGGCGCGCGTTGTCCTGACCTCCGCGTCCTCGTATGAGTACTGCCGGCGCGCGTTGTCCTGACCTCCGCGTCCTCGTCGGAGTACTGCCGGCGCGCGTTGTCCTGACCTCCTCGTCCTTGTCGGAGTACTGCCGGCGCAATTGTCCTGACCACCGCGTCCTCGTCGGAACATGCCAGCGCGCGTTGTCCTGACCTCCGCTCCATTGTCGGAGTACTGCCGGCGCACTTGTCCTATCCACCGCGTCCTCGTCGGAGTACTACCGGCTCGCGTTGTCCTTACCTCCGCGTCCTCGTCGGAGTACTGCCAGCGCGCTTGTCCTGACCATCGCGTCCTCGTCGGAGTACTGCCTGCGCGCGTTTTCCTGACCTCCGCTTCATTGTCGGAGTACTGCCGGCGCGCTTGTCGTGACCACCGCGTCCTCATCGAGTACTGCCAGCGCGTGTTGTCCTAACCTCCGCTGCATTGTCGGAGTACTGCCGGCGCGCTTGTCCTGAAAACCGCGTCCTCGTCGGAGTAATGCCAGCGCGCGTTGTCCTGACCTCCGCGTCTTCGTCGGAGTACTGCCAGCGCGCGTTGTCCTAACCTCCGCTGCATTGTCGGAGTACTGCCGGCGCGCTTGTCCTGAAAACCGCGTCCTCGTCGGAGTAATGCCAGCGCGCGTTGTCCTGACCTCCGCGTATTCGTCGGAGTACTGCCAGCGCGCGTTGTCCTGACCTCTGAGTCCTTGACGAAGTACTGCCAGCGCGCGTTGTCCTGACCTCCGCGTCCTCGTCGGAGTACTGACTGAGCGCGTTATCCTGACCTCCGCTTCATTGTCGGAGTACTGCCGGCGCGCTTGTCCTGACCTCCGGGTCCTTGTAGGAGAACTGCCGGCGCGCGTTGTCCTGACCTCCGCGTCCTCGTATGAGTACTGCCGGCGCGCGTTGTCCTGACCTCCGCGTCCTCGTCGGAGTACTGCCGGCGCGCGTTGTCCTGACCTCCTCGTCCTTGTCGGAGTACTGCCGGCGCAATTGTCCTGACCACCGCGTCCTCGTCGGAACATGCCAGCGCGCGTTGTCCTGACCTCCGCTCCATTGTCGGAGTACTGCCGGCGCACTTGTCCTATCCACCGCGTCCTCGTCGGAGTACTACCGGCTCGCGTTGTCCTTACCTCCGCGTCCTCGTCGGAGTACTGCCAGCGCGCTTGTCCTGACCATCGCGTCCTCGTCGGAGTACTGCCGGCGCGCGTTGTCCTGACCTCCGCTTCATTGTCGGAGTACTGTCGGCGCGCTTGTCCTTACCACTGCGTCCTCGTCGGAGTACTGCCGGCGCGCGTGGTCCTGACCTCCGCGTCCTCGTCGGCGTACTGCCAGCGCGCGTTGACCTGACCTCCGCTTCATTGTCGGAATACTGCCGGCGCGCTTGTCCTGACCTCCGTGTCTGTGTCGGAGTACTGACTGCGCGCGTTGTCCTGACCTCCGCTTCATTGTCGGAATACTGCCGGCACGCTTGCCCTGACCACCGCGTCCTCTTCGGAGTACTGCCAGCGCGCGTGGTCCTGACCTCCGCGTACTCGTCGGAGTACTGCCAGCGCGCGTTGTCCTGACCTCCGCTTCATTGTCGGAGTACTGCCGGCACGCTTGTCCTGACCACCGCGTCCTCGTCGGAGTACTGCCAGCGCGTGTTGTCCTGACCTCCGCGTCCTCGTCGGAGTACTGCCAGCGCGCGTTGTCCTGACCTCCGCTTCATTGTCGGAGTACTGCCGGCGCGCTTGTCCTGACCACCGCGTCCTCGTCGGAGTACTGCCAGCGCGCGTTGTCCTGAACTCCTCGTCCTCGTCGGAGTACTGCCGGCGCGCGTTGTCCTGACTTCCGCTTCATTGTCGGAGTACTGCCGGCGCGCGTGGTTCTGACCTCCGCGTCCTCTTCGGAGTACTGCCAGCGCGCGTGGTCCTGACCTCCGCGTCCTCGTCGGAGTACTGCCAGCGCGCGTTGTCCTGACCTCCGCTTCATTGTCGGAGTACTGCCGGCGCGCTTGTCCTGACTACCGCGTCCTCGTCGGAGTACTGCCAGCGCGCGTTGTCCTGACCTCCTCGTCCTCGTCGGAGTACTTCCGGCGCGCGTTGTCCTGACCTCCGCTTTATTGTCGGAGTACTGCCACGACACGACAAATCCGATTCGACGTCGTACATAGTTCCAACACGACAGATTAAAAAAGGGTTTTGTCACAATACCACGGCAACATTAACACGACTACCACTAATTTGGCTGTCGGCAAATATTGCCATATCAAATTCTTCCATATAGAATGCGCTAAAAACTGTTTAGGCCTTGTAGAAAGCTTTTATTTCCTGTTGACAGTTGAAGTGCATAAAAATAAATGAAGTTTATTGTAGATACAAGGAAGCAAGATGTATGAATATATTATAAAGAGCCAGAAATATATATTTTGCTGTTAGCTATGTGAAATATTAGATTTAATCGTGACTAAATATAGAAAAATAACTTTGACTGTTAACACGATGATGTCTTTTATTTTACATAAACCGCTGAAGGCACACTACACCCACACAGAAAAATAAATTTAAATTTTCAGCATAAAGATTTACCAAGTTTAGTTTTGTGAAGTTTCCGTTATGTTTTCTGTAGTGCGGCACGATACAACAAAATTAGAAATAGGATCTACTTCTTTCAGGACGTCGAAGCGCATATTTCTACGTGCTGACGTCACGGCGACCTTTAATTTTATTAGCTACTGAGCGTGTCGCACGTGTCATGGCATTGCGTCTCCAGCGTAAAACAACCAACACTAACTTCCTGTTCAAATTAAAAAATAATAATAATTTAAAATTTTCACTTTAAATATTCTGAGGAAACAAATCAAAGGAATACTGTATGAATGTGTTTATGAGTGAGTGTGTAAACAATATTATTAATAAGACTTAAATAAATTAATTCTATAAATATTTTATTGTGAAAGTTAGTATGAAACTTCAGTGTTCTTAAAATAACTATTTTAAGTATTTGTTACTTTAATGTTATTTTTTACTATATCATTTCATGTTTAATGTTATTTTGCGTTATTTTGTGTCATATATGAAATACTATTTTAACGTCGCAGGAGTACTCACTTTAACTGTCCCAAGCGAAGCTGAATTATTGATGAATAATCAAATATGGGTTTGTATTCCGTGGGGCAAGTGTGAAACGAAACGGACGTTTCTGTGAGCCGGTTTACTCGGGGTTGTCACTTCCCCTCTCCCATAACTCATTAGTAGAGACCTGCATAATTCGCGGATTCATTCGGTGATAGGCTAGAATTCAAACACATATACCTCTTCGATAATTTTGCTATTGGCTTACTGTTCATCTGGACGAATAAACCAGTTATAAACCTTCAACCAAAGAAGGATCGAATCACATACAAACCAGCTGAGACGACTTACAAGTTGGCAGTCAATGAACTTGCGTTATTTGCCCGAGTGTACAGGGGTATGTGCAGTCTATCCTGAAGGCCATCGAAACCGCGAATTTTGCAGGTCTCTACTCATTAGTCTCGTAATATCACCCTACGTCAATTCTAACAATCTTAATGTGACGAGCTGCTAACACCCGAATCATAAAAAATGTTCATCCACGTCCGACGAGCATGAGAAAACTCTAAGCGTGGGGCTAGGTGGTCTGGACTCTGGACTCTGGACAATGGACAGTGGACATTGCACAATGGACTCCCTACTCCGCACTCCGGACTCTGGACTCAGAACTCTGCTCTTCGGTCTCTGGAGTCAGGACTCCGGGCTGTGTTTCCTTGTTGATTATATGAACGAAATGAAAACATGTGGGGGATGCGTTTGTGGAATAGGGCGTTTCGGCCACGATGCGGAGGGTGATCGCACTCCACACGAAAGTAACCCATCGTGCGCGCCGTTTTAGCTTGCAGATGTTAGAGGAAAGACATCTCGAGCAGAGACAGGGCTGTAGATCGTTTTCGGACACTTCTTCTCCTCGAGATGTCTGGACGAACTGCCCGCTGACATGGTGGTCGCAGGGGTGCGGGCTGGCGATGCTGAGGTGTCAGCCAGGACAGTGACCAAACATCCTTGAGGAGAGAGCAGTCCCCAGGGGTGTGTGTATCACTGCTTGTGCCACTATCTGTCCAGATGATGGTCAACGCAATGTCTGCACGACACCCGAAACACGCTTGCATCGTGGAAATAGCTTTAAACGACCGCGTTTTATAGATGTGACTGTGTTTAGTAACGGTAATATCCATTCCTACTAATTAACATGCAGTATAATGTTTTATAAATGGAACAAATATTCATGTAAAATTTCAGATATTTGTAAATTTGTGCATAGACATGAAAACAACTGTATACTGGGTTCGAATTCTTACATTGGCATTTATGCTTTGTGTAGTCCCGGTAGCCGTTATCTGAATAGCTTTCCTGTACTAACTGCTCATATTAATTAGCATAGTGATACAAAATTAAGTTGAATTTGTGAATATTAAATGATATTATTATGGTCTAAAAATTCTTGGGTGAAACATCAAATAAAATAAAATTATGCGATAATTTTTGTTATAAATACTCAGTATCATCTTTAAAAACATATTTCATGTATGCAAGAATAATCATAGCTATGTGTTGTACAAAGTTACAATATCTTTCTCGTAGTATTACAAACAATATCTTTTCAAATGGTTTCTAAAATAATCTTTCGTAAAAGTACAGATTTTTTTCTTTGTGGACTAGAAAAAAAACCATTTGCAGCTTCACTCACCTCTATAGCAGACTCCACATTCTTCTATTTACTCTGGAAAAAGTTACTTGGTTGTCTTTGACTACCGACTTGTGAAACCTGTTTACCAAGAGCGTACGTAGAATTTCATTTCTGAGGGGTGGGTAGATAGAACCACTTTTCCCACTGTTTGCTTTCAAATAGTTTGTGGAGTGTACAGATTGTTTTAGGATTTTTTGTGGTTATATGTTTTTGTATATATTTAAGAATGTATATGTATATATGTATCCCCCTCCTTGCGTACAATCTTGCTGTTAACTGGGTTCATTGTGATTCGATACTTCTTTCGTTGTGGTTCTTTATTGGAATAGAGTCCTTCAGATAAATTGTTGTCCACTCATAGAAGCAGGTAGAATGTGAAAGTTTATGATTCTAGCGTAATGCAAAATTAAATTGGGAAATTTTTCCGATCTCTACTCGTTAACCATCAGCACACGTGGTCAGGCACCACTTCCGTAATGTTGAGCGTGCTGATGGTGAGGATGGTAAGTAACAAGACAATAAAAAAACATAGCTAATTTCAATAACAGGTTAAAAAAACATCTCTGGAACACCTACTTACCATGATCAGTTCGTGGCGTACCTACTGCTTGGATCTGTGTGTGAATGAGTACGTGACTGGGTTTGATGTAATACTACTTATTATTGTCTTGTTTTAACAACGAGCGGATTTTTTAATGTGTTTATTAGTTTACAGCATGTGTATGCTCTGCCATATCCACCTCAGTCGGTTAGGTTAACCTCGTAGGGGACACAATAGGGAAGCTCCAGGACCTTAGGCCTACTGGCTCGTCACGTGGCTATTACAACCAGCAGAAATTAACTTAATAAATAGTAAATGAATTGACGAAAGGAACTGATTTTACATAAAAAAATACATATATATTTCGGTTCAGGCCATTTTTTTATTTAAATAATATCATAAAACACATACTTAACTTACAAATGTCTGAGTATTCCGTTTCACAAAACATTAAATATTAAAATTTAGCAAGCTTGGGGGCCCCTCAATAACACAAAATATTAAATCAACACATGGCTGGTTACACCAGTGGCAATTACAATAACAGCAACATTTAAAATTTTTTTTAAAGATAATAACTAAAATGTATTTTATTAATTTGACGAAACGAAGGAAAGTACCTTTCACTTGATTATTTATCATTTTTCAACGCGACGATAGAGCCGATGATGCCGTAAGCAGATTAACCTTCATGCCGAAACATGCTGGAAGCCTAAAGATTAAAAAAAAATCACTTTCCTTAACTAGTAGGCTGCATCCTGATGCCAATAGCGGAGGAGAAAAGTCTCCCTCCCGTCCCGTACTTAGTGAACTACCTCTAGCATGGCCCGGATGTCTCACGTTACCCACAAGGACCGCTAAAAGAAATGAACAAATATCACCAATATTAATACATCGGCCAAAAATAAATAAATAACATGATTCCGGGGGAATCATGAAAGAAAACTCACCCATAAGGCGGTAAGCGGTAATCAAATCACCGCATAATCCAGCGGATTAAAATAGTTACTTGAATTACGGTGTTTACATGATGGCTGACCGATAAGGAAGAAGAAAGGGCAAAGTAAAACATCTACACCATATATATTGACACAAGATGTCAAACTTGGTTAACAAAAATTAAACAATACAGGTTTAGTTCCAAAATGATTAATAATACATTTCAACTAAAGTAAGTGAAAAAGTTTAAGGTAATTAAATATTAGTGTTAAAAAATGTTTATATTTTATAAAGTCCTTTAAATTATTCTTTTTCCTTTTTTATATTATATATATCTTGAAGCACTTTAGATTACAAATAATTTCACATTTCTCACAATTTACATTTAGATATGATTAAAATACAAGTAATTATTTTCAAAATTCACAAAATTGAGCCTACATAATGTCCAGTTTGCAAAAAAAAATAATTAAAAAAAATTAAAAAAATCATGAAAACAGGTTGAGTACATGCAACATTACGGAGTGCAACGGCACAATGCATATGCTTAATATTTTGTTACCTGTAAATTGGCTTTTTGGTTAAATTTTGTAATTGAACATTTATTTAAATATTAATTCTGCTTTCTTATCACCTATTTTATCATAGCATAAAATGTGTTATAGTTTAGAAAAGGCTAATAGTCAGGGATGTATTTGTGTTAGCGAGGCGGGATGATAACTGTGTTTCTCGCTGGTATTTCTAGCGCGATATAGCCTCTAAACGCAGTTCTGTGAAATGGTGCGCAGTCTACGCATCGTGCATAGGAAAACTATGAAATTTGAACGATTACTGTAACATTATGTGGCGGAGAAATGAAGATAAATGTGTAATGAAAATCCCTTAAGTACTTTCAAGAATATGTATCAGTTGTTTTATGCTTAAAAATTACCCTGAAAACACGCCTTTTAGCAATTTTAATTTTTCTAAAAATACCGCTCAAAAACGTATTCCGGGAATAATATTTCTTATCGGCCCTCAGCAAATTCTTAAATGCTTTTCTTTAACAGGCTCGAACCGGATATCTCGAGTAGTTTTCAAATCGCGTTTTTTTTCTTTGAAGCTCTGCGCACCGTGTGTGCCCGGGTAGTCGGAGCCCTTAACTTCGCCACCAATAAAGACGACAATAAATAAATAAATAAAAATTCCTTTCGGCACAGCCTACAGGCATAGTTACATGTCGAAACACCTGTTTCGCCTGGAAATGTTTTTAAAATCTTCTATAAACTCCTGGAACATTTTAAGAACTTAATGTAGTACATAACATTCTATAAATGTTCTCCGATATTCCAAAATGATCGATTAAACATTTTCTCATATTCCATGCAGCGAAAATATTTGGAATGTTTTTAACTTAATGCATCTAGCATTGAATATCTTAACGAATTTTATATAATGCCCACTGAGGTAGTTATGCAATTATTTTTGACCTTTATACACTTTTTCATCCCTTTCACTAATATGGTCGTATAAAAATTTTCTTTGAACCAAGGTTTAAGTGAATATTTAGATTTTTAAAATAACTTCTAACAAATTTTATACTAAGAAGGTTTTTTTTTTTTAATTTCAACCTCTGTTTTTTACGGTGTATTAAAAATAGTTTCAGTCAAAAGTTTTAGTTTATGAGTTTTACTAAAAATTATAACGGATTTGATAGGTATGTCTATTAAAATTGTCATGATTTTTTTTCTTGTCTTGTTATTTCCACCCCTTGCAGTAATGGTTTGTTACAAAACAATTTACTTTTAGACAAAAGTTTTTAACAATTTTTAAATATTAAACAGGAATAAACATTGATTCGATAGAGCACTCATTAGGAAAGTTTTATTTATTTTATTATTTAAATCCCAATTTATTTTAAACCCTTTGCAGTAACAGTTTGTACTATAAAAAATTGTTTCATACAAAAGTTTTGTAAAAAAATTATCGTTTGGTGGTGTGCTTACTGAGGCAGTTACGGTTTAATTTTAATTTTATTTTTTAACCTCTCTTTATTCACCCTTTGCAGCAATGGTTGTTTGTATGAAAAATTGTTTCAGACAAAAATATATAATATTTAGAGGTTTTCAACCAATTTGAATGGATGTGATATTGTGCCTACTAAGAGAGTTATGAATTTTTGTATGATTCTACCACTGTTTTTAAATCCAGTTTCTGCAATGGTTCCTATAATATAAAATTGTTTCAGACAAAAGGTTTAGATAAAACGTATAAGATTTACAAATCTGAAAGGATTCGATGTTGTGCGTACGAAGGGAGTTATGATTTTTTTGTCCTCCAAACAGTGTTTTTTTTTCATCCCTTGCAGTTATGGTTGGTCGTATGAAAAAATATTTAAACAAAATTTTATGGTTTTACTCCCACAGATTTTAACACTTTCAAACTTATGAAATATCCATCATATTATGAAAGTTATAGCTTCGTTTTCTTTCAAAAAACCTTCCCTATTTCTACCCCTTTGGTCGGATATTGGCCATTAATGAACTCGACCGATATTTTTCACCATTGTATTTTATGTAATCAGTTTGGAAGTGATTTGTGAAAAATTACTGCCTTTATCGTTTGCATAAATATGTTATATATATAACTTATATATAACTTTTAGTTAACGATTGTTTTGGGGTCTATGGACCATGAAACGAAAAACTATTTTAAAAATTGCCTAAAGTTGTACCATGGTAATGGCTACAATAGTTAGTATTTCTTTGCCTAAAAATGGGTCCGTGTAGGTTTGTACGTGCGTTAGAAGTTATACTTATTTGGCGTAATAAAAAACTAACTTTAATTTTGCATGCACAAATTAGTTAATACAAATAAAATAGTAAAAGTACTAAATGGATATTATAAATATGGCTGTAAAGCCAAAAGTCAATCAAATTAAAAATATTAAATAAATACTCTCTTTTATTATTAATATACCTAAGCATGTGTATAAAATTAACTATTTAATTTAGTAAAATAATTGAGATTCATTTTTATTAAAGATGAAAACCAATAAAAATGCCGAATGTTATAATTTATTAATTTTAATTATTTATTTAATTATTTAATTATTTATAATGAAAATAATTTATACTTACGGGAATATAACCTCAAATTTACTCCCATGAAAACTGCCACGAGACTAATAAACCTTTCACAGAAACTCTCTCCTAGCGACAATTGAACTTACAAGCAACCTGACATCTTTAAACGTAAGAGAACATTATCTCACAGGTATATACACACCTCAAAATACACTTCAAGTAGTTTATAAACACAATTTATATCACCTATATTCACAACAAATTAATGTTTATAATTACATGGACCAGTATTCAATATTAATCAATATATATATATTTTTATGTAGGTTTTTTTCCTCTATCCTGTAAAAAATTTCTTTTCGTGGGGCGCGCGCATCGTAAAAAAATTCACTCACGTCATTTTTTGACGTAACGTCTAATAAATCGATGAACGCCGACTGCACGTACGAAAAAGTGTCCCGTTACGCACATTGTCCCGTTACGATGTGTCCCGTTACGCTCATTGTACGCTTGCGCCGCATCTATCTCTCTTCCACTTGATTGGCCTATGCGTCCGAGGAGAAGAAAGACAGCGGCAGATCACAAATTACATCTACACGTGAACTATTTCGTCAACTGGTTATAAAGTGAAGTGAAAAGTTAATGTGGTTATCATTGCTTCTTACAACAACAATTTCGGCAATAAATGTTAATTATTCTTCCATTTTAAAAATCTGATTACTAGTATAATTTCAAGTATTTATTATTTTATTATTAAAATAAAAAAAAATGATTCAATTTTATTCATAAAAGTATCCAATCATTTCATCAATGTATTGTTATGACGTCACGTTAAACTATCGTCCGTAAACCGACTTTACAGACGACCAATTTTTTTCCCCGTAACGTGCCTAGAGAAGCATGGCTTCAATAAACGAATACGTGACAGCGTGCCCAACTCCGCGGGCCGGACCAGAGACCCACAGCAAGAGGCTGTTCACACCCGGATTCGCATTGTGGGGCAGCCGGGCTGACCGGTCCTCCCTCCCCCTCCTCACCCGGCATCCTGCACCTCCAGAGGCGTGAGTCATCCGGGAAGCCTGCTGTTCACAGACGAGAGAGCCGAACGGCCGGTCGTGCATCTTCTGTTTTATTTGTTCATTGTCACTCATGATAACTAATGGTCAATTAGGTTAGGTTAGCTACATTATAAATTCTTTAAAACATTGTGGACAGTTGATTTGGTTAGGATAGCTACATTAAAGATACTGTGAAATCATGTAAACGGCTTCCTAGCCCTGGATAGCTACATATTAAAAAATTATTTGCTAAGCAACCATAAAATGATTTTACAGTATTTTTAATGTATCTAACTTACCTAATATAACCAACCATCCACAATGTTTTAAAGTATTTATAATGTAGCTAACCTATCCTAATCGACAGGAAAATTTAATGCCACACCGGTTTTACAGTAAGATAGAACGGGAAAACAAAATTGGTTGTCTGTAAAATCAGTTTACGGACGATAGTTTAACGTGACAACGTCATAACAAAACATTGATGAAATGATTGCGTACTTTTATGAATAAAATTGAATCATTTTTATTGAATTATCACTATTTTGTATGGTTACAAAGAAGGAGTGAATCAAATCTACAATTTAATTAATAAATTTACTTTTATTTGCACTCATTAATTCAAATATGTTTATTACTTTAACGAAGAGATTATTTTAACTATAACTTTTATACATGTTTGCTTTTTAACTTCTTCCAATCTGTGTTATTCTGTTAAGGATAGGACGATGATAGGAAAAGTAGGAAACGAATGGGAGTGTTTCAAGTTTAATGTGCCTCGAAAAAGTCAAATCGATGGTTGTTCCAATCGAGTGGAAGAGAGATAGATGCGGCGCAAGCGTACAATGAGCGTAACGGGACACAGCGCAACGGGGCAATGTGCGTAACGGTACACTTTTTCGTGCGTGTCGCCGGCGTTCATCGATTTATTAGACGTCACGTCAAAAAGCGAGCATGAACTTCGGGGAACTTCGGGCGTGGCTCTCTCGTCTGTGAAATGAAGGCTTCCCTGAGTCATCCCGACTCGCCGCGGGTCACATCGCTCTCGATTAAAAAAAAACTGACCGAGGTCTCGCCCGTCGAGAAGCTTCCTCGCCGCGATGCGCCTGTCGGCTAATGAGGTAGCGAAATGAGGATGGCGAAGAAAGTGGGGAAGAAAAAAAAAGGTGCTAGGATTAAAAAAAAGAGAAGGATGTGAAGCATTGTAACCAAATTATTTTACTCTCCCCCCCCCCCCCCTCATCCAACCACATATTTTTTTCTTCCTTCTTTCTGTTGCGACGAAGACGACGAAAGATAAAATGAAGAACGCGGACGGCGAAGAAGACACGGAGGGAGAAGTGCGTCGAAGGAATAGAAGATTGAAGCAGGAAGTCGTAGTAAATATTTGGGTCACGGTTGATTGTGACTTCGGATCGGTCATAGACGATTGGGAAAGGCGGGAGAAGAGAAGTGAGATAAACTATCCAGCAGAAGATGACGATGATGATAAATGTGAGCTAGTCTTACAGTGCTCTCCAGTGCTGTGTAACTTCTAGCCTCGATAACGAGCTAATTCATATGTTCTCGTGTTGAAAATTAACTTAAGTAAAATAGGAAACTCTGCCTCGAAATTTGACGTAGAATTCTTCAAAATAATGCCGAGCGTGATAAATATATGCAAATTATGTTTTCTTGTCGCGAATCACTCGTAGTTCCCTCACCCGCCGCTAGAATTCGTTGCCGCAACAGGTACGTCGTCGACTATTAAATCAATCGATTTGCAGAGTAAAAGGTTAAACTAGATAATAAAATAAATAAAAAGCAAAAAATACTTGGGAAAGATCTCAAACCTCGGAATTTTATTTAACTACTTCCCATATTGTTAAAATTCACTAAACACTTAATACTATAAAGTTTATCTTTGCCTTTTTAAAATATTTGGTTCGTGCCATCCGCCACAGATGGCAGCACTGTGATTACACATTTACGTTCCATGCGACTTCCGTTCCATTCACGAAATTACTACCACCAAATACCGAAAGCTAAGATTTTACATATCAGTGATGATGATGATGATGATAATAATATTGTTACTAACGCGAGAGTCCAGACCGCGATGCCAGGTTCGGAGCTGGCTGGCGGCCCTGCACGGCCACTGACCACGTGCCGTCCACTGACGTAAGCCATGCCACGCGTGCCTGCGCGGATTACAAGGGTCCTCACTACCCTCCTCCTCCTCCTCCTCCTCCTCCTCCTCCTCCTCCTACACCTCCTCCTCCTCCTCCTCCTCCTCCTCCTCCTCCTCCTCCTCCTCCTCCTACACCTCCTCCTCCTCCTCCTCCTCCTCCTACACCTCCTCCTCCTCCTCCTCCTCCTACACCTCCTCCTCCTACACCTCCTCCTCCTCCTCCTCCTACACCTCCTCCTCCTCCTCCTCCTCCTCCTCCTACACCTCCTCCTCCTCCTCCTCCTCCTCCTACTCCTCCTCCTCCTCCTCCGCCGGACAGCCTGGGGGAATACCGCGGGCCGTCGCGCGAGCTGCCGATACCCTTCTCGACGCTTCGGGCGTCGGGTCGGCGCGGGATGACGTGACTGGCCCCAGCCGCGCTCGTCACTTCTAGAAGGGCGCCAGGATCTATATAACAGACAACTAAACACCTGCCCCATCTTGCCTCAATACCCCATCTTGCCCCCACTTCCCCTATATATATATATATATATATATATATATATAAATCTTTTTCGCTATCTCTATTATCGGAGCCGATTCATTCATTATAGGTACAGTTTAAAATCTCGGTCTGCAGATCGAATGATTCGATAGTGCACGTAGCTGCACCGGCAGCTAAGTGTGATTGACGTCGGGAAATGTATTTGAAAACACAATTTGGCGTTTGTCTACCGAGTGTATTTGCAACACTTAAACACATGAATGTGCTCGCTACCGCGGTCAGGTGTTGCGCACCTGTGGCGAGCACTGGAAGACTGGCGAATGGCGGGTCTGGCTGTGCGGGAAGGCGACGGGAAGCGAGAGGCCGGGCGGAGTAACGGTGCCGCGGTCCATTGTAATTACCCTCTCCTGGACGCGACCTCGCGGCACCCGCTCATTAGCCCCGCGCGGCGATCAGGCGCTCATTGCCCCGTTTCGCGCCCGATCGCAATTACGGCCGGATGAACAGTTGTCTTCCCGCCTCGCGCGCCGCCTGCCCGCGCTGGCGGGGCGCCGGGGTGACGCAGATGGAGGTCTCTGGGGCTGGCGACGCCGGCCGTGCGCGAGGCTGCTCCGGGAACCTCACATCACTTAGAAACACACAACTTAGAACTGTCATAACTTAGAAACACATAACTGAGAAACACATAACTTAGAAACACGCAACGCAGAACCACGCGACTTAGAAACGTCGTAATGTAGACGGTCATAACTTAGAACTATCGCAACTTAGAAACTTACAACTTAGAACTGTAATTACTTAGAAACTCGTAACTTAGAAACACACAACCCCGAACCGCATAACTTAGAACTATCTTAACTTAGAAACACATAACTTAGAACAGGCATAACTTAGACGATTCTATCTATCGTGATTCTAAGTTATGTGTTTCTAAGTTGTGAGGAAAACATTCGAAACCGACATTGGCCCATAACCACACAGTGATTAATAACTCTACAGTTTACGCTGCATGCATATCACATTACTATTTGTAATGTTGTAAAAAAAATTGTGTTTGGCTGTGTCATGGACACGTGAATACGTCTACATAACAGGTAATATAAATATTTTTTTTTTTCAAAATATAATGTACGCTATTTTATGTTTGTTATAATCATGTTTGAATACTAAGAAGTCTTTCGGGTTTCCATGTTTTGTTTATGATAGCAACTATTTCCGTTCGTCGGGTTCAGGAAAGAAACCAAGTAAACAAATAATTACCGTGTTACAACTTTATTAATTATAGGTCTGTGATACGAAAAGTAAGACACAAAAGGCATTAAGGATACATCGAGATTTCTATAAATGTTAAATCAATACAGGTATTACCCAACGTTATGCAATCGATAGATTTTGACGAGAGATGACGATTGAAACTCAAACGAATGTCGTAGCTTCTCCGAGTCAAAAGTTCCACTAAATGAAAATCTCGAAACGCAGCAAATTGACCTCAAAATGACGGCGCTTCCCTCTCCACCGCGCGCGAGGCGTTACAGTCCTCACTTAGCGTAACGAATTCTTTGATCCTTTAGCTATGCAGTGGTGTAATTAAATTTTGGGTGGAGATGATAGATATGTGGCTGCAACACTAAACTGTATCCCCCGATTTTGTTATCATTCGTTTTCTCGAATTGCCTCCCACTATGGAAGCAATTTTAAAAACGTATTCCCGTCAAACGGACTGGTCCAGGAAGAAGAGTTGGTCGGGGCGGAAAGGTGTTGATCATGCTGGAGTCGGGAACTTGGGCCTTGCGGCCTGCATTGGTATTAATGCGCGTCTGGGTTGGTGCCAGGTGCCAGTGACATATGCCAGTGACATATGCTAGATCGCACTGCCATAATTTTAGTTTAGTTTATACCCATTCGAGTGGAGTATTCGTTTATTACTGTGGTATTCCCAGTGACGAGATATGAATCACTCCACTTGGGGTTACCAAGCTTGGGCTTTATCGCTGTACTAGTAAGCCTTTTGGTACGTCAAAAGCCCTTTTCTTTTGACATGTCTGCTCATCTATACCAACGAGTTCCTGTCATTAGCTAATACTTATCATCACTTCTCTGCTAGTCGTGTCGTGGGGTTTCTCCAGCGTGTACTCTCTCCTCTTTATCCGCGCGGAATCCAAGTCCCCGGTACCCTCCCCTCCCCCCCCCCCCCCTTCGCCCAGCGAGTCCCTTAGATCTGCGAACCGGGAAGCCTTCATTCCACAGACGAGAGAGCCACACCCGAAGTTCCCCGACGTTCATGCTCGCTTTTTTTCCCCGTTCTATCTCATTGTATAAACCGGCGTGGCATTAAATTTTGAGGTCGATTAGGATAGGTTAGCTAGCTTATAAATACTTTAAAACATTGTGGATGGTTGGTTATATTAGTTAAGTATAGCTACATTAAAAATACTGTAAAATCATTTTATGGTTGCTTAGCAAATAACTTTTTAATATGTAGCTATCCAGGACTAGGAAACCGTTTACATGATTTCACAGTATCTTTAATGTAGCTGTCCTAACCAAATCAACCGTCCACAATGTTTTAAAGTATCTATAATGTAGCTAACCTAACCTTTTACAATGAACAAAAAAAACCGAAGATGCACGATCAGGCGTTTGGCTCTCTCGTCTGTGAAAAGAAGGCTTCCTCTGCGCACCTGGGGCTAGCAAATACACTAACAACACGGGCGAGTGTGTGAACAAAACCCTAGCGGCAAGAGGCGAGACCACAACAAATTGTATAGGTTAATTGTTTAATTTAATTTTATATTATCTGGTGTCAAATATCAATTGCTTCTTTTTAAGAAATGATTTTAAAAAAAATTATAGAAAAAAAAAGGACTTTTTCTTTGTCATTTGTCATAATTGGCTTTTGTGCTTCAGTATATTTCGGGCGTTCCTTTAACGTATAGTTTCTCATTAAATGCAGCCTTCATACTAAATGACAAAGCAGCGGTTCCCAACCGCGGTGGGTCGCGACTCGATCCTAAAACTTTCGGAAACCATCGAATAAACCATCAGAAAAGATAATAAAAATCGAAACAAATCGAATTGTGTTTTGATGGTTTCCTTGGTTCTTGATGGTTGGCATCTGGGGCAGACAACAGAACCACTACATCCCTCCAAGATGACTCACACAGTCACACAGATGGTACACACTCTGGCAACGCCCCCCCCCCCCCCCCTACTACCTCCACACTGTCGGAGGTCACGCCACGTGAGCACTATTGTTCACTAACCTCAGTCACTCAGTCACTGTGGACATCGTGTAGTGAGTTACATATTTGGTTATATGTCTACTGTAAAATAAATAACTGTTTTGATACTGAGTGCTAATATTTTGTCAAAACATTTTCAACTCAGAACGCAGTTTGTTTATCAATAATCAATCTGTATTGTCAAAAAATCATATATATATATATATAAAATATTTGATGGTAAATCTATATATATATATATAAATGTTATGTTGGTTTGTGTACGCTTCAAAAACTCAAAACGTTCTGCACCGATCGAGCTGAAATTTTACTATTATATACAACCCGCATCAAGGATTGTTTTTATCTACTTTTCACGTCAGAAACATACCCGCGACTGCGAAAAAGTAACTGAGCCATTTTATTAATGTGTTTTCTCACCAATAAAAACCAAAAACACGCATTTTCTGTTATGGAAACGTTTCTCCATGCCAATGGATTTCTCTTAGCAATGGAAAAAACTACGTCAAGTAAAGCGAGCGGGAAATTGCTATATACAATGAGAATGCTTTTATTGTGAGGTGCAATAATTAAAAAATGACTAAGCATACCGGTATGGGACTAATTATACAATATGAATGAAGTACTTTAGTGTGATCGTGTCTCGATTGTGCTGCGCCGTTATCCAAATCGTAAGTAGAGGTTAAGTTTTGTATGGGTCTATCACCACTTGATGTGAGATTGCATGTAGATGGTTCTAGGCTATTCATTTTTGAACTCCTTAGACGCTATACCTTTTTTTTTAATTTTTAATTAAATTAATATGTTCTATCGCCAATAACAACAATTGCATCAATCGTAAGTAGAGGTTATGTTTTGTATGGGTCTATCACCACTTGATGTGGGATTGCATGTAGATGGTACTAGGCTATTCATTTTTTTAACTCCTTAGACCCTATACCTTTTTTTTAAATTTTAAATTTTATTAAATTGATCTACGGAATTTTCTAACTCACTTGACCTGCCATGGATACCACCACACATACTTAAATTGAAAATAGGTGTGCCAATTATCCTCTTGCGGAATATTAATCAGCCAAAACTCTGCAATGGCACGCGACTTTCAGTTAAGAAATTAACGAGTAGCGTAGTGGAAGCAACGATTTTAACGGGGCCTTTCAAAGATGAAGATGTCCTCATTCCTCGAATACCCATGATCCCGACCGATACACCATTTCAATTTAAAATATTACAATTCTCAATTCGATTGGCATTTGCAATCACAATCAATAAAGCTCAAGGTCAATATTTAGAATTGTGTGGTTTAGATTTAGATGCGGATTGCTTTTCACATGGACAAAACTGTACGTTGCACAATGTGCCACAGCGAAGCGTGGCAGGGTACAGCTAGTTATATATACATAAGGAAGGTATACGACACAAATAAGGTTTTTTTACTTCATCATAGACCGATCGACCGTGGAAAGGTTGGTCGCCAGCTGAAAAAGGTTAGGAACCACAGTGTTAAAGGATTAAAACCAACCCTAGGCGATAACCCTCCTGGAGCAGGCTTATGGGTTCAGTCCGCGGCAAAAACTCACACGCCACGTAGTCCCTCAGGAGCGAGTGTGTCTCGCCACGTAGTCCCTCGGGAGCGAGTATGTCTCGCCACGTAGTCCCTCGGGAGCGAGTATGTCTCGCCACGTAGTCCCTCGGGAGCGAGTATGTCTCGCCACGTAGTCCGTAGTGAGCGAGTATGTGTGCTGCAGTGTGGCGGGATCGGCCAACCGAGGGCGCGGATACACGGCACGCCGAACTACTCAAGCTCAAGAGGTTTTAGTGAACATGTTTACAAACGGGAAAGTGAATGATTACCCGGCAGTTGGCATGAATGTGTTGTGAATCCTTTTTATTTGAGTATTTTTATCTCTGTTACAGAATTACCTAGTATTAATTATAAAACAATAAAATATTTAGTCTATTGAACCTTTTTTTTTTTTTGTTGCAGTCGGTAAAATATTACACGAAATTTTGCCAGGAACATTCTCCATCTTGCGTTTTTCGCAGTACTCAACACTCAACAGCGAATCAGAGGCTTTTGTAGAAAACATGTCGTTCTGAACTTCTTTGCCCGACTGTTCAGGTTGAATGGGAAATGGCTTCGAACGAAACATGTTCAGATTGTATATCACCGCACGAGGAAGTTGAACATGTTTACCTGCAGTAGTTAAGTCCCGTGTAACCGCGCTCTAACTCCTGAGGCACTCGCCGTTGTTAGTCTCACCCGCTGGAACCTCATGGAGAGGAAGAGAGAGAGATCGGGGGGAAACTCGGTCACTCAAGCAGACCTCTCGACGACTCGCCGGTCTCGGACACCCTGGATCCGAACCACTGACCACTTGGTCGCTCTTCGCTGGTTCGACATCCACTGCTGACATCACCGGCGTCCACCAGCCTTCATTCCTCGACGCAGGAGACTCGTGTGTGTGCTGCCTCCTGCGGCAGACTGCTTGTGACTGACTCCGCAGCCTTTTGGTTTCCTAACCTAACTTAAACTAATTGTATTTGTTTGGGAGGGGTCAGGGTTAGGGAAGACTCTGGGTGCGTCCCAGGCCGAACCCTATACGTCCAATCATCCTGGGTTTCAGCCACACAAAAATGGTAGCATACTTCGTGTGCTTTGTTTGGGGAATTGGCCAGCCATGCCATGACTAACCCTTCTATCTTAAATCTAGACTATAACTAGTTAAGTTGGGCCCAGGTAAAACCTGCATAGACACAGGGCAAACCCTGGGAAATTAATTGCTGGATGCAAAATTTCATGCATTAATTACAAGCAGGTTGGTTACGGGAAACAGTGGAATGGTTCAGGAAGAAGAGTTGAACAGAGTAGAAAGAGTCTACCATGCAGGGTTGGGTACTTGGACTTTATGTCCGCATTCGGTTTGGGGAGCGCTGGTTTCTTCGGGGGTGACTAGGTGTCGTTTCCCGACAGGCTGCCAGCCAGACTATACTAAACTAGAAGGGGAAAGGTATTTTTGTACGCTTATAAATTTATTTAGATAAAAATACATTAAAATTAAAAAAAACACCCCAGGAGCGCGCTGTGACCCATTTATACAGGGATGTTCGAGAACCTTCCACTCAGTGCCAGGTTCTTATACTATCACTGACTTGCAGCTTGGGTTGCTTGTGTCATCTGATAGCTCTCATTGACTCCCAGTCTGTTTTCGGTCTTAGAGGCGACGGGGAAAAAACGTAAAGGCTACGTGTCTCTTTACAATGTGATTCACATATTCGCAATTTGAGTTACAAAATACTGCGCCGATTGTTGTCGTGGATCTTGTATTTCATATTTTTCTACTGTTATTAATTTTCCGTTTCAGTTTGTTATCTAATAGGTTCATCAGCGGTTGTGCTTCTGGCTTGGGAATTGGGCATTGCTGTCGTAACGAAAAACGCATCACCTTATCGTAGCTTCACTAACGCTTGTCCAAATATTAGGAGTGGGTGGCTCAATTAACCCCCTCCTCTTCACTATCTAGCTCCCAAGTCCTGAGCATAATGACAGAGCCTCAAGGATTTTTCCAGAAAGCTAGACAAGTCGTAGCAGCTATCACCTGCACCTTATTGTTTAACAAGCCGAGTCATATGGAGTGCGTGCTCCCATTCATGGCTAGGCCTCCATCGACACAACACAATCTCCCAAGAGTCACGGAGGAATTGATACAACATTTCAACGCAACCTGGAAGTGTTTGAAGAAGAGCTTAATGATAGGCTGAGGCAACCCGTCCCAGGATCACCGCCAGCAACATTGGGCTAACCCGTGGTTGATGTAAGGAATTTCCTGAGTATCCAGCTGTTGGAACAGTATTTAAGAAGGAAGCTTGAATACTGGATTCTAAAGGGAAGAACCCAGATGGAGGAGACATGGGTGGCTTAGTAACCAGAACATACTAAATTACATTTTAGTTATGCAGAAAATAAAATAATAATAATAAAAAACTTATTTAACGTCGAACAATATTTTTTCCCAGGGCACTACCGCTGCAATACTTCCAAGTGTAATGGATGTCTAGATGAAGAACTACGAAAATAGAGAGACTTAAGGTAGTCTCAAAATCAGCAAAATATCATTCATTTATCTCTTGTAATAAGAACATTAATCTTATGTAAAACTTTTTAACTATAAAATGTTTTGCAAACCTGTAAAAATTTTTATTTCATTGTTAATGGATTAATTATCTCGTTGCTGTTAAGAAGTGGTGTTATTTGTTTTGGAAGTCTGGTATCTGGTGTAAATGTTTGTTCAACATGTGTTAAATTTGTACAAGTGTGATTACTTTGCTGACACTATCACAGGCTGGAAGCAGTTGATGATGGTGATGATTACTGGTGTGTGTGCCTGGAAGTTGGCAGCACTGCGAAACACACAGATTATTCTGACCTTACGGCCGGTATTCTCACGTTCCCCTCCCACATATGTGCCCTAATAGAGTAGGGTGGGAGTAGCATTCCAGTTCGCTTTTCATAAACATTCCAGAGCTTTTAAGAGAAACAGAACTGTTAGGGATCGCTCGGGAGGGTATTAGAGCTTCTGCAATGACCAGCGGCTGGGGCCACCAACCCAGCATAGTCACCGCCTCAGCCCCGTACCACACTCAGCTGACCAAACAGTTGGCTGTGTCCTGAGCCCTAAGACTTTATAAGCACTGCTGGTGCCTTCCCCGATCTCGCACATCACATCTGCGAAACAGACAGGAGACTTATCCTGAGAAAGAGAGAGAGAGAGTGTGTCCGGGGGCTGTTGCAGTGGTATGCGGTGGACCCGGGGCGACTCCCGCCGACCATTGCGTCGCTCTTCCTGCAGCTGTCGGCCGACCAGGAGACCGAGCAGTTCCTCGAGCAGGCCACGGAGAAGTCCGACTGGGTGCTGACCCAGCTCTGGCACTCCCTGGCGCGCTCCTTCCTCGGGCTCTTCATGACGCAGACGTCCATCAACGGGTGAGTCGGCGCGCTCTGCCCCCTGTACCCTGTCCCAGGCCCGCTGTTCTTATGCAGTTCCTCTTGTTGTCGAGTCCCGCTGCGCGGCTAACACCCCGGTGTAGGTTGTCCGACTCGAGTCCAGGCCAGCACTATCCAGGCAGACCTTCCTCATCATGCTGACCCACGACCATGTCAGCCCGGCACCTCCCATATCCTGGAGACCACTGTTTTCCAGCCCGAAGGCTGGCTCACCCGCCACCTCCCCTCCTATGTCTACGCCCTTTTAGGATAGAATAGGAGTCGTCTTACAGATCTTGTTTAACCAGAGCCCAACATCTGAATTAGACTTGGAAAACAGGTCCCATCCGCTCTGTCCGACTAGCGGACTGCCAACTGCCTACGCAAGTCAGTGGACAGAGTTTCACAGGAAGTTAGCCTCAGGTTTCCGCTGACCGGCAGGCACACACCCAACCAGAAACTGGTGACCACCAAGATCTACTACCAGACAGGCTTCAACCAACTATCTTTGTCACCGATCTGAGCCAATCCGGGTAGGAATGCAACACCGAGCCCCAGAGATGAATGGCGCTACACACCCCCTCCAAGTACACCATTTGAAACGGAGGACAAGGATGGTTCTTCAACCGTGTCCTGGGGACTGTCCGATCCAGTACCCTACTCGCCGACGACCACACACCCGGCTTGGCCTTCTCGCGCATGCGCCGTCCACCGGCCGGCGCGCGCTCCAAGCGGAGGGAGTCCGTCTCAATCCCAACACACAAACATAAGGTGTTGAATATGCTACTCCTGTGCCCTAACCGCATTCCTAGTGCACGATAGGACTCAGCCAGTTCCTTAGTTCAGGGAACGGATTTTGGTGTTTTATCCGTTGTCGAAACTTCCGTTCAAGCGCAGAGCTCACTTTTTCATTGATTTCGCGTCTGGCGCCATTAACTGGTATATAGTCACTTTCGTGAACATCAGGGGAACGTACCAAGCGTATTGGTGTGCCATATGAAAGTGTATGATAGCGAAACTTTCCTTGAATACATTTTTTACACTTGAATGGTCATAACAAGAAATAATCGCAACTTAAAAAGTAGTCGAGAAAATTAGAATGGCGGTTATATGTTTGTGCGATAGGGCTGATATATCTAGAATTTTTTCCGCAACAAGTGTATCGATGTTTGGGAAACGTCCTCTATAATCCGTTGGAACCAGTTTCTAGCCTCGCGCATGCCACCGTTTATTAAAACTATTGCAGATGTGTTTCCTTACTGAGATTCGTTTTAGACACGTTTTGGAATACTGACTGCGATTTAGGTTACAGTTGTTTACAAACTAGGCAATGCTCATTTGTTACTTACCCGAACGTCTTTGAATACCGCCCTTACACTCGTTCACCCGCCTTTTGTCCTATGCTTATTCTTCGACTTCTGTATCATGCAAACACCCACCAACAGGTGAGTGTCATTATTTGCCTATCCGTGCGTTTTTTGAATGATTTTTGCAAATGATATGGTAACTAAAATATATCTTGAACATATGCCATTGTAAAAACGGGTGGTTCCTGAAGAAACCTCAGGAATGCACAGCAAGAAACAATATAGGCAAATATAATTTTATTTTCTTATTTTATAGAGTTTTTTATTTGTAATTTAATGATTTTTATCTAGAGGTGCTGGTCATCAGTTTAAGTTGTATTTTAATTTGTTTTTATTTTTTGTACTTGTTATTACTTTGTTTACGACTTTTTATTTTTTTTGAGGCTTGTGACGAAACTAAACGGATAACCTGGACTCCACAACGACGACGGCACGCTTCAGCACAACCAAGCCTTCTGTGATGAAATAGTTGCGACGTTATGGAAACTGGGATATGCTCCCGTTTGAGGCACAGACAGACGTCAATCAGCGGGCGAGGTGACATGCTTTGACAGTCCGCCCCTTCCTTATCCTCATAACGACACAGACGTCATTGATGAAGGATTTGGTGCAGTGGAATTTTGTGTGCGACTGGCTTAAGTACCCAACGTTGCCTGATCCGAACCCCCAGTGGGAGCTGATTTTCGAAAAACCTCGTTCTCAGTTTATGACTGTTTAGTTTAAAAAAAACATCACTGCTGAGTTTCAAGTCTGTAGTACGTATACTTGAAATACGTGGAGTTGTGATATTTAACGTCCTTGGAGCCACCCTTGGGAGCTGATTTTTGTAATATCCTTTCTTAGTGCACCCTAACGGTACTCAAGGAATATTACCTTCAAATTAAAAATTTCCAGGTCCATCAGTTTAATCTGTTAGGTGTCTGTCAGTATGTGTTAAAAGTTTTATTAAGTAGACTAGCTTAAATACCCCGTGCTGCCCGGGCATCATTACACATCAGGTCATGTCTGCAGGATTTCTCATCGGCAACATCTCAGGAATCATCCGACTTTTCCCCAGTTTTAGAGTTTTTGGGTAACCTTCTCTGCCTGTGCCTTTTTTTTTTTTTTACCCTTTGGTCGAGGCAAGGAATAGTCCAGCATAAACAAATAAAGACTAAAGAATTTCTGGGAAACGTTTCTAGCGCGAACAGAGCAGAGAATATGTATTTGGCCAAAGAGATGTGAAGATAGCACTGATATACATGATTAGTTGAGGTTTGAAATGCCTGGGAAGTTTTACTTCTATCACGTGTACATATTGACACGCGCTCTGTTTTTTTTTTTTACTTGGCCCCGACTTCAAAATTATGAAACAATTAATAATTACATAATAACAATAAGTTCCTAATTACAACAAACAAAATAAGAACAATTAAGTATTAATTTGGTGTATATAACTTTTGTTGGCTTTTTAGTGAACTTATGTTACTTTCGTGTATTTTGAAGTCGGTTATTACTATATTTTAAAGTTATTTATTTTAGAAAGAAACGTACGACTCTTAAGTCGAAATACTGTGTAGTTTCTAAGAAGATTCAGTTATTTGAAATCACGAAGAACTCTTCGTTTATTTGAGTTGATTCTTCGTTTGAAAGTCCGCAAATTTAGTGTAATTTCTAACAGTGTGTAAAGAAACCATTTCCTTTTGTTAGCAACCTTATATTTCGCTTTTTGTTTTTTGCGCTGGCTTTTAAAGTTTGTTGTGCTATGTCAAACATAACGTTCAGTGTGGTTAAACTCAACTGATTAATTTTCAACCACTGGTTGTTGACAGGCGATAGACGCCTTGCCCTGTTGAATAAATTTCTTAAGGAAATTATGACCTTCAATGGCGCGGTTTTGTGTTGGAGGTCCTTCTTCCAGTTGATTTTGATAAATTCATTTAGTTTGTAAGCAGTCTTTTTTTCCCCGATAGTCTGTCATGTCAACATATAAAGTAGTGTTTTAAACATGGCAGCTAAATGATCGGGGAAGTTTGACATTGATGCTCGACCTTGACATGTGATTAATTTGCGTGTACAGACCTACCAATAAAAATATCCAAGCTCTTTGCATGAAACTGTTGAAGTCCCTTGAGTTAAGTTCTTTGAATGATTTGTGCAGTAAGGAATTCTGTTTTAATTCAATTCTTTGGATATACGCCATTGCAGTTTTTCACCGTTTGTCATGGGAAAAAAAAATTCAAGAATGCAGAATACGAAACCCTAGGCTGCACAGCGAACAGATGGATACAACGATGAAACCAAACAAGTAAACGTCGCAACTGTTTTGTCGTCGGTGCTGTCTTCGTTGTGTTTCCCATAATACCTGTTTATTTTCATCGGCATGTTTTTATGTCTCGTCGTTGCTAGCCCACTGTCTTCATCTGTGCTGTAATTTTTTGACGTGACAACTTCTAATAAATCGATGAACGCCGGCTGCACGCACGAAAAAATGTCCCGTAACGCAAATTGTCCCGTTACGCTGTGTCCCGTTACACTGTGTCCCGTTACGCTCATTGTACGCTTGCGCCACATGTATCTCTCTTCCACTCGATTGGAACAAAACCATCGATTTGAATTTTCGAGGCACATTAAACTTGAAACACTCCCATTCGTTTCCTACTTTTCCTATCATCGTCCTATCCTTAACAGAATATCACAGATAGCAAACGTGTATAAAAAAATAGTTATAATAATCTCTATGTTAAAGTAATAAACATATTTGAATTAATGAGTGCAAATAAAAGTAAATTTATCAATTAAATTGTAGATTTCATTTCACTCCTTCTTTGTATCCATACACAATAGTGATAATTCAATAAAAATGATTCAATTTTATTCATAAAAGTATGCAATCATTTTATCAATGTTTTGTTATGACGTTGTCACGTTAAACTATCGTCCGTAAACCGACTTTACAGACAACCAATTTTTTTTTCATGACTAAATTCCTTCCACGTAATTCTTGTGCTGTGTGGTATATGAAGTTGGATTGTATTCGTCTATGATGTCGTTGTTGTGTTGTCCGTAACACCTGTTTAGTTTCATCGTTGTATCCATCTGTTGGTTGTTTCGTCAAGGGTTTCTTATTCTGCATTCTTGAATATTTTTTTCCGTGTCAAACATTGTAAAACTCAGATAATTGTATTAGACCTTCAGTGAGTTTTAGAAAATGCCGTTAACTAAGAATGAGAACCTCTGATACTTGAGGTTGCCGTAGCCGCACGTTAGCGGTTTTCTGTTTCGTTCCTGTTCGGTGTGCTGCACGGTTGAACACTTGCTGCGACGGGAATTTAACGATGCAGTTCCATGCATCATTGATGCCGTCGTTGGCCGCGCAGAGAAAACCGAAGAGGTGGACTTCCTCCGCGAGCGCTTGACATTCAACAATAACAACGCGCGGGCCCAGCCGGTGCTATTACCTCCGTAATGTATTCGCGTCTACTCCAGGTTAGTAGGTATTTGTCGAGTCGCACGATTATAAATCTGTCCCGAACCGAAATAAACCTCCAAATGACGCGCCTCTGATGCATGTTTAAACGTGACCTCATCTAAAAAGAAAAAAAATATATATAGTACCTTAGATTGACATCTTGAATATTTAACTGCCGCATCGCTTAAACATGCGGTACCCCAGGGAGAGGATTCCCGAAACCAAAGTTATGGCCGAAAGCGCGTCACTCATTTTTATCCCAGAATGAATGCAGCATTTGTAACGAGGCAATTGGCGCGGTAACCTCGATATTACAATTGCAAATTAAATAATGCGGCGAGTCACTCCTTGCAAAAATACGAACAGGAAAACATATTTATATCCTTCTTTGCTAACAAAGACACAAACATATTAATAATAATTGTTTAAATTTAATATATTTAGTTTTTAATACGTAAATTTCTTTTTGCAAAGGGAAGGTTGATAATTTGATTTTAATCTTAAAGCTATAAATTAAAAAAAAAGAATTAAAAAACTTAATTGCTGGATTCAATACAATTATATTTAAACGTGCATTATAATAAGAAATTTTGAGAAATAAATTCGTTTAAAGCCAACTAACTCTAAATCTTTGTCTGAAATATTTTTTTTTTAAACTAAAACAGATTTGTTGGTGAAGACCGGAAAAATTCGCCAATTCATGTCGCGATTAGTTCTTAACTTCTTACTTCTTATGCGATTACCTCACAGTTGATATGAAGGACTGAACCCAGCGAGAATACCGCAGACAAATAAGCGATTAATCACAGACAACCCAAACGGTGGTGTTAAAGCGAAATTTTCAAACCGCTCACGATTAAGGTATTTTAAGGTGTCTGTTACAAATAGCGTTTATGAGCCATTGCACTTGGAATCGGTAGTTTCGTACCATGTTTTTTTATTTTTGTTTAATAGCGATTGAGGTCAACACTGGTGTTTTCGAATTCGTTTTTAGACATGAAATTTTTGGTACTCTGAGTATCTTAAGTAGAATAGGTTCATGCAAGGAACTTGAAGATTTTCCACACAGGTGGGTTACCTACACTGTAAGAGTCGCTCGAAGAGTCAGGTAAGTAAAATCCGAGAAAAAAACTTTTCAGGTTAATCAAACGGAGAAATACTTTCCTTTGCCTGAAGTCACAACTGTGCAAAGTCGGCCTAAGACTGCGCGTCATTTCGGTGCCTGGCACGTAGGGACGAAGATCCGTGCGGTGAGCGAGCGAGTGTCGCCCTTAGCGCCACCGCGCACATAGAGCTCGTGCACCCAATCAGGCCAGTAGCCAGTAAACAGGCGGCATTTATTTGCCTGAGTATCCATGGCACAGTAAATGCCATTGAACCCCCGAATTTTCCTAGTCCCTGTTTATGAATCCCATATTATAATAATATAACAAGTAACACTTTCAGTATGATACGTAAACAGATAAATAAATAGGTGTGTTAAAAATTTAATACTTTCAGTCACAAATTAGAACTTTTCACTGGAAATTAAATTTTAAATGTTTTTAAACTAATATAAAACAATATTTTATTTGTTTTGTTGATAAAATTAAAAATATATTTGTTTTCTTGTCATATTTTTAAGAAACCTTTAAAAAAAAATAATTTTAAAACTATTATAATTTATAATTTTAACCTGATTTTGTTGTAACATCTTTTTTAATTATCATAATTTAAGAAAAGCTATAAAATTTTAAATAATTGCTGTTATGAACTTGATTGACTCCTATATGTAGGTCTGTTGTGTTGTCACGTGTATTGTCACTTCGTAAATTGTATTTTTTTTGCAACTATGTGCTTTGCATGTTAATGTGTGTTTTTTATTATTTTTAATTTTTGTGTTATTCTGTAAATGGATCAGCTGTAGAATGACACATAAAAACAAAACAAATAAATAAATAAACAAATAAATAAATGACCTACCTCTATATAATTCGGTACACAATATTTTGACTTTAAAATATGAGATCGCGAGCTGAAGTTCTTTCTTGGAATGGGTGTTTTTTGAGTTACTTTGTAAGCCTTACCAGACCCCACTAAAGCCCCCGGAATTTGGCTCGAAAGTTAATAAACAAATCGTCCTTAAGTTTTCCGCCAACGGTAGTCGTTACGGATGGAATGGGATTGACACACTTATACAGAAACATATTTTTTATCGTTCTTTTATAGAAGAGTTCTTCGGAAACCATTTGTCAAGAAGTCGTTTGTAATACCGCAAAGAACATTTTGTAAATTTGTACAAACCATTGTTATCGTTACACTTGCGTTTACTATATTAAATACTTTTTAAAAAAAATGCTGAATCTTTCTTGTTGCATTTACGAGTTTAGGCGCATAATTTTAAAATACCTTTGATGTGTCGTACAAAAAAAAATTGTTTTAAAACACCAGTAGTAGATAATGAAATATTCAGAAACTGGACTTTGTTTTGTTTTGTCGTGCGCAGTAGTGCCGGAAAGCTATTCAGGGAACGGTTTACAAATAATAACTTTAACTAATGTCGCTGCTGGAACAACACAAAGCATTAATGCCCGTGCATGAATCCGAACTCGGTTTAAATGCAAACATTCAGTTTCTTTCTTGTAAATGTAAATTTTTTAAGTATATGCATTTTTACATGATTGTTTCAGTTCCATTTAGAAACAATTTTTTTTTATTTTTCCGCGGAAGTAGATATTAAATGTACCCCCTTGAAGTGGTATAACCTTGAAGTGGTACACCATTGAAGTGGTACCCCATTGAAGTGGCACACCCTTGAAGTGGTACACCATTGAAGTGGTACATACACCCTTAAAGTTGTACCCCATTGAAGTGTTACTCCCTTGAATTTGTACCCCCTTGAAGTGGTACATCCTTGAAGTGGTACACCCTTGAAGTGGTACACCCTAGAAGTGGTACATCCTTGAAGTGTCCCACCAAATGGCAGGGTGGTCGTGGATGAAATGAGACTTGCAGTCGTGGGAACCAACTGCCTGCTAGAGAGCCAGACATGTAGTTACAACCAACCCAGAGATCGCGCGATGAAACCCATTGGTAAGGAAAAACGAGAGTATTCTGGAGGAAAAAAAAACATTAGCAAGTATTTTAGTTCTCGCCAGGGATGTGTAACATCCAACCTCAGAACAAGAAAAATTCATGTGTTCTCATGTTGCAAATACACTTATAATACAAAACTCGGGCACGAAATTTAACGTAGAATTCTTTAAAATAATGCCGAGCGTGTTAAATATACGCAAATAGTATTTTCAACTACAATTATGAGAATCACACGTAGTTTTTTCACCCACCACTAAATTAGATGCCGGAGCAGCTATGTCGACTATTGAATCATTTGTTTAGCACACTGTAATTTTAAACTCTGTTATAAAACGGCTCCGATAAAAGCGAAAAAGATGTGGAAAAAATTAAACCTCGGAAACCAAAGTTTATGTGCATCAGGGTGACTCAGTTCATTGCCACTTTTTTTCCCCTCCCAAATAGATGATTTTTTAGTACGGAATTCAACATAAAGCGAGTGTTTTAAAAACATCAGTAACATGCTAATTACAAAAGTATGATTTTTTTTATTCGTGGTTTTAAAAAAGAGTGATTCAAGATGTCATTTTGGACATACGCCATTACTAGAGCATATTTCGCGAAAAGAAACCAAGGCTAGCTGAAAGTTCAAACACTGTAGCATCGTATGTGTTCCGTGATTGGGTGAGTTTCTTTCAGGTACGTGTAGATTGTTAAAACACCAATCACAGTAAGTCAGTGCGGAAGCAAACGCGTACTGAGTGGCTCGATCAAATAAGGCATCAACGTCTTTCGCTGACGGTCGCCAATCACAAGAAATAAACTGTTGGTGCGGCTATATCTTGTAGTCTAATAGGCATTCAGATTTATTCGCGAAAAATGCCTGCCTCTAGCCATTACTTGTGACACAGTTTAGAGACAAGAGACTCTCCTCTGGTTCGCTCGGTCTGAAGCTGTACTTCAGATCTTCACACTCTTGCACAGACTTCGTGACTGGACCGCTGTTATTTGTGCACGCGCCCCCCTACGACCCGTGAGCCCGTGTCTGTACAGGTTTTACCTGCGCCCGACGTATTTAGTTTATAGTCTAGAGTTAAGAAGTGAGGGGAGTTGGTCGTGGCGCCAATCGCTGCCACGGCTGGCCAATCCCCCTCCTATAGCCCGTCCCACTCTTAGATTGCAGTACACGGCTTATGGCGCGCGCTGTTGCCAAATCTCTAACACATTACGAATTTTAGGAGATGTGTGTCTTTGTGATTCGGATCGAACAAGAAGAATTTTAAGAAATCACATCGTAATTTATAGTATTTTATACCATTACACATATAAATTTGTAATAATGCCACTTTTATGTAAATTTCAAATAAAAACTACCTATTGTAGACGAAAATTTCTTATAGTTTTATTTTATGTTCTAAAAATCCCATATATATATATATATATATATATATATATATATATATATATAATCACATTTTCATGGGCCCGATAAATGCCGTATTTTTGGACAAGTCATGTTCAAAATGATAAATAAAATACGGTAATGGAAATTCTCGGTCGAGTAGTTATGGGAAAAATCCGAACAATTGGGTCGAAATGGGGAAGATTTTTTGAAAAACAGAAAAATCGCAACAACTCCCATAATATGAATAATATCGCATCCGTTTTAACGTATTATAACTCGGAGTACCTAATGCCAAAAAATGTTTTCTAAATAAATTTTTTATACGACCAGCCATAACTGCATGGGTTCGAAAAATATTTTCACCGGACAAAAAAAACGTAACTGCCTTAGTAGACACCTTATCAAATCTGTTTAAATTGTTTGTAAATATCATAATTATTTTCCAAAACTTTGTCAAAAACAATGTTTGATAAGATGCTTGGTGTTGAGAAGGATAGAAAAATAATTCAAAATTTTTTACCATCATCGCTATTAAATTCCTTCGTATTTATTTGATACATTTTACATATTATGTTCAAGATTCGATTAAAATATATTTTGTAAAAACCATTACTGCAAGGGGAAGAAAAAAATATGTGTTTAAGGATATAAAAAGCCCTTTTTGTTCTAATGTAATGAAACATAATCATCAAAATCTTCCTGCGCCTTTAGGCTGTGCCGATAAGGAATTTTTTTTAACTTTAACTTACAACAAGAATATGTTCACACACATTTCATTCATAGGAATTTATACGATAAATGTAACATTAACTTGATTAAGAAATTAATAACATCACATACCTTTTTATCACTATCGCTACCGCGTACCAATGTTGATACACCTTCCATAAGAGTAGCACATAGCTGACCAGATTGCATTTCACACACTCATATTTTTTGAAAAATACTCAAATACATTCAATACAATCTTGCGTTCCCTCCCGAGTAGCCTACCGATATAATTTATTTTCGGTGTTCTAACTTCCATATTTTATATGTACGTAATAAAAATAAATGTAGAAAATAAAATCACGTATGTTAATATATAATTTGTTTGTCAAAATTATAACTGTAACGAGTCACCGGACACAAAGCATTGCTTCGTCGCGAGACACAATACTAACTGGCAGGCTGGTTTTCAGAAATGCGTGTCTAAGGAAATATATGTTGACTAAGGAAGCCATGTATTTGAAATTGCTTGCAGGACAGAACCCCACTTATCTAAACACACGACCCTGTTTCCTCTTACGACGGCAGCTTGTGAGAGAAACCTCTATTGCAGCGCGCTCTTGTACTGATAAGACACATCTTTAACAGCTATTTCCACGGAAACTGTAGAAGCAATTGAGATGGAGCTGCTTTTAGAAACTAATTCAATTCATTGTGAACATTTTTCACGCTTTCGTCCCCCATCTATCTTTAATAGAAAAAATGTTTTCCGCTGGTCAACTTTTTGATGTGTCAGTTTGTGAGTAAATGCATTTCAATATATTAAAAAAAATATTTAAGTGAAACCTATATAGTTTTTGTCTTAACATTTGTTCGGTGGCGTCCTACCGCATTAATTTGTTAATAAAAAAAATCTGAATGAAATACACATGTAGGTTATTTTTTTTTGATGTGAAACATCTCGGAATACTTCAAAACAATTCGCAGCGAATAAGTTATGTTTTTTAATTTTTTCGGTCACTTAAAATATTGTTAAGTATTCAAAATAAGCATTGACTGATGCGTATTTCAATGCTATACAATATGAAAAAAAGCTTGGTCCAAAAATTAAAATTTTTAAATTCGTTTGATATTTGGCAACAACGCACGAAGAAACAAGGACAGCGCTAACGGCAATCGGCGTGTGTTAGAGAGAGAGAGAGAATGCGCCCATTTACTTCCACACTGCAATCTAAGAGTGGGATGCTCTATAGCACATGATGCATGCTACCTCTCCTGCATGGCTAACACCCTGCATGTGTAGAGCGTATGGGCTTCAGGCTGAGACGCACTTAGTCTCCTCCCTAAGCCGTACCCACCCAAAGACACTTAGTTTTCAGTTAGGTTAGGAAAAAAAAAAGTTTCGCAACAGTGTTTCACGAAAACGTTGCATTAAAATTCGGCTTTTAACTAATACCCCCATCGCGACCAGAAAAGTTTAACTTTAAAAAATTGGTTGTCTGTAAAGTCGATTTACGGACGATAGTTTAACGTGACAAAGTCATAACAAAACATTGATGAAATGATTGCATACTTTTATGAATAAAATTGAATCATTTTATTGAATTATCACTATTTTGTATGGATACAAAGAAGGAGTGAATTGAAATCTACAATTTAATTGATAAATTTACTTGTATTTGCACTCATTAATTCAAATATATTTATTACTTTAACGAAGAGATTGTATAACTATAACTTTTATACATGTTTGCTATTTAACTTCTACCAATCTGTGTTATTCTGCTAAGGATAGGACGATATAGGAAAAGTAGGAAACGAATGGGAGTGTTTCAAGTTTAATGTGCCTCGAAAAAGTCAAATCGATGGTTGTTCCAATCGAGTGGAAGAGAGATAGATGCGGCGCAAGCGTACAATGAGCGTAATGGGACAATGTGCGTAACGGGACAATGAGTCATCCTTTTTCGTGCGTGCATCCGGCGTTCATCGATTTTTTAGACGTTGTCACGTCAAAAAGCAACGCGGGTCTCCGACAGACGACCATCTGGAGGCGGCGCCCAGCAACAAATCAGCCGGCTTATTAATGACGGTGGTTGAAATTCCACCTTGGAGAGGGCACTGGCGGCGCCGGGCTGCACGCCACAGGAACTGTGGGAGTCAGGGAGTCCACGTTATGGACATTCAGGGAATTTGTATTTGGTCAGAGAATTTACCCAGGGAGTCTATATTCTTGAAAGTCAGGAAAGTTGGAGTTGGTCAGGGAAAGTCAGGGAATTTATTCAGGACTTGCATATTGTGGGATATCAGGGAAAAAATGCAGGTAAGTTAGAGTTTTTCAGGGGAATTCAGGAAGTTTACTCATGGTTACCACATTTTGGAAAGTCGAGGAAAATTCAGAAAATTTGGTGTTGTCAGGGAAAGTCAGGCAATATACTAATGGTTTCCACATTTTACAAAATCAAGGTAAAGTTAGGAATGTAGGTGTTGGTCAGGGAAATTCAGGTAATATACTCATGGTTTTCACATTTTGAAAAGGCAAGGGAAATTCAGGAAAGTTTGTGTTGGTCCGGGAAAGTCAGGGAATTTACTCATAGTTAGCATATTTTGCAGAGTCAAGGGATAGTCAAGTGTTGGTCAGGGAAAGTCTGGGAATTTACTCGTGGCTTTTACATTTTGAAAAGTTCGGGGGAAAGGTTGGAAAGGTGTGTTTTACCAGCGAAAATCAGTTAATCTACTCAGGGTGTCCACTTTCTGGCAAGTCAAAGAAGTTGTAAATGTTCAAGGAACATGAGGGAATTTACTGCAAATCCTAGTAAAGTCATGGAAATTTCCCAGTATTAGTAATTTGAGGGTAAAATATAATCCTCAAGTCTGCCATCACCCAAGCTGTGAAATTATTATTTTTTCGCCAGACGGTATTGCAGTGTATAGTAATACACACTATGCCACTATACAAACTAGGCCATTTATGGGAATGGTTGATTATGAATTTTCTGTATTAAATTAAGAAAATTGCTAAATAAGTAAATTATCAAAAAGTTTGCCAGGGAAATTGGTAATTTTTGGTCATGAAAAGTCAGAGAAAATTCAGGTATAAGTATTGCAGATTTCTGTGACACTGCAGGAGTTTTCGAGCATCGCTACCCATTTGATCTACTCGCGATATTTCGATGCTCTACGGCAGGAATTTCCATGTACAGGTAGAGACATAATTCGACCGAAACATCCGTGTACCAGTCATAGGAATATTTCAATTACCTACAATAATATTTCCATTTACAGATAGATAGTCATAATTCGATCGACAAATGTATGTACTAGTCATGGGAATATTTATATGCTCTGCAACAGAAATGTCCGTATTCAGATTGAGACAAAATCCGAACGAAAAATGTTTTGACCTGTCATGGGCATATTTCTCTGCTCTACAACATGAAATATACTACACAGTATTGAGTCATTATACCGAAAAATGTTTTTATTAGTCATGGGAATGTTTCTATGTTCTACAACAGGAATTAAACTATACAAGTTGAGTTATAATTCTACCGACAAATGTGTGAACTAGTCATGGGAAGATTTCCTATACAGGTTGATTCTGAATTCGACTCACAAATGCGTGTACCAGCTATCGGAAGCACTTTAGACTCTAATTCATATAAGAATATTTGTTTTAGTAATGAACTTGCAGCCAATGTTTGTTGAATGAATTCTATCTCATACTGTATTTAAATTGATGTTTCTTCGAAAATAACACATTTCAAGTATATCGTCCCGTAACATTTTACTATGTTATATTTAAGTTAAACACTGTTCAACTTGTAGACTGTATAATAACCTAACTTTCACAATAAAAAAAGTCAATCATATACATCTTGCATCATGTGTTTCAAATGTTACATTTTTTTTGTGTATGTAGAGTACCCGAACGAGCGTTAAATTGTTTAATGTTTTTTTTTTTTTGGCTACTTGATGATTTGGTTTGAAGTTCAGAATCACCAAAATTTTGTTTTACATGTATGAAAAACGGTAGCACTGCGACGCTCAGACTGCTCTAGCGATCTAATTAACTATGCCAGACTCTTCTTTATTGTACTGTCCTACATCCAAAATAATGACCAAAAACATTGATTCAGTTAATTTTATTTTTGGGCCCTTCAGTTGTTGAGATAGTAAATTACAAAATTTTTAAGTTTTATTTTTTGTCTTTGTGTTGGTTTTATTTAAAACATGGTCGTGTAAGATAACATTCTTTATTTTTTTTGGCGTGTTAACAGAAAGTCTGCATGAGTAAAGAAAAGCTCTTTGATAGAACGCTTGTTAGACGCCCCATCTAGCGTTTGAGGCTCAGTCTTATGCGACAAGTTTATTATCTTATTGTCTTGTCGTTACTCGTATTAAAGGGCCACCATTGGATAATTTGGCATGTTATGTTTCGTTTCAAATTTTCTAAGCGCATGTTTACTGTGTGCAATCAAATATTAGTAAAAAGTCTCGCAAATGTTAATAATTCACTTTCGTGACCTTTTACAGCTCGATAATAATGTGTAGTAAATATCTGGTGAGAAAATGCATGACACAACAGCAAGTGCTAGAGAACTATTGGAATAACTTCACAGGGTGATATTCTGATTTAATAGCAATGAGGTTAAAATGATATAAAGACCGAGTCTTAAGGGTGTATGTGTTTAGTTCCAGGTCATTATTTTAAATTTTACGTTCCGCACGGTTAAAATTGCCTACTTTTTTTAATTCTTCAACTTTCACATTATGAAGGAGGGGAAAAAACGTATCGCGTACTTCTTGCATAATTAACTGGCAAAGTTGCATTTTTAACGTTCTTGTCCCGTGTGGATAAGGATAATGAAATTGAATATAAGAATGAATCTTTGTAGTTTTGAAGTCAATTTTACTGACTGCAATGAGATGCGGTTTAATTTCTTTCAGAAACTAATATTTAATTTCACCTGGGCTTTTTTAATCATAGGAATTTTTATGATTTTAAAAGGCTATATACAAATAAATTTTTGTCAAACAATTTTAAACCAGACCACATAATAGCCACCGGAATTGCATTAAAACCCAAACATTTTCAGTTATATTTCGTTCTTCTTATCCATACTGTACACAAAAAAAATTAAACTTTACCAGCTAATTGCGTAAAATGTATGCACTATGTATTTTTGTCAATTTGTTGAATTTCGGCCATTAAAAAAGGTCTACAAGTTTAACCTTGTTAAAAGTCATTGTAAAATAATGACCTTGAACGGGACACACCTCCTTCGCTGCACGTTTTCGGAGTGACGCACGAGGGTTATGGCGGTAAACGTTTGGTGTTTCATTAAGGTGGTGCGGTGGGGCTGTAAGGACGACACGGGCTCACACACCACACGGCTTATAGCCTCTACGCGCCAGGCACAGAACCGGCGTGCGGTCTTCGCGTCGGTAACACACCTCTATGGGACTTGCTAAACAGTGATCCTGTAATTTTATGGTGGAACATTGAAGATATATATATTTTTTTTGACGTGACGTCTAATAAATCGATGAACGCCGGCTGCACGCACGAAGAAAAAAAAAACGGTTGTCTGTAAAGTCGGTTTACGGACGCTAGTTTAACGTGACAATGTCATAACAAAACATTGATGAAATGATTGATCCAGAAGAAAAGGAAATATATTCGGCCTGAGACTGAGCCGGAGCCGTAATTGGTTTTTGCAACCAAACCATTTAGGCATTAAAAATGTAATATTGTTTGAGGAAGAATTTTTTTTTTAATTTTTCTATCTTTTGTATGATAAAATCTACCTCTGCATATATTTATGAATAAAATCGAGTCATTTTTATTGAATTATCACTATTTTTGTATGTATGGATACAAAGAAGTGAAATAAAATGTAAAATTTAATTAATAAATTTACTTTTATTTGCATTCATTAATTCAAATATATTTATTACTTTTGAAATGTTGCGTACGTCGTATTTATTTATAAAAGAACAAAAAAATTTTTTTGCAGTTGCCGGGATCTGAACCGACAACTTTTGGATCAGAAATTAGCCACGCTAACCACAAGACCACGTGGCCAATCTTGAAAATAGATAGTTTCAGATAGTATATATTCATAATAAAAAAATTTGTTCACGGTAGGGGAATAATATTATTTCGTTTTTATAACACGATTTCATAACAAATACGCATCCCATATACACCAAACTTATTTATAATGTGTTACAATATTTTTTAAAACATTGTGAAAAAGATCCCGGGTGTAATTTGAATTATTATGTGTAACTGTAAAACACCATTGTTGGTTCAAAACGTATTTGAATATTCAACATTACTTTTAAATAACCGTACCGATTGTGCTGAAAATCGGTGGACGATCGTTAAATTACGTAATATTAATAATTCAAACGACGAAAATATGATTGAAAAGTCAAATCGATGGTTGTTCCAATCGAGTGGAAGAGAGATGCCACGCATGCGTACAATGAGCAAACAGGGTACATCCGTAGTGGGACATCCGTAGTGGGACACTTTTTCGTGCGTGCAGCCGGCGTTTATCGATTTATTAGACGTTGTCACGTGAAAAGTGTCCCGTTACGCACATTGTTCCGATATGCTGTGTCCCGTTACGCTCATTGTACGCTTGCGCCGCACAAACAGAAGTGAAAACTTTAAACTTTGTTTATAAATGTGTAATATGAAATAATTTCTACGTCAAATGTACGTAAGAAAATGAATCTGATTACTAGTATAATTTCAAGTATTTATTCTTTTATTATTAAAAAAAGTAGCATCTGTCGGCGAGTGCAGTAATAATAGGTTATGTTAGATATTTGATTACAGCTTATTTGTATGAAAACTTGTTCATAATTATATTTAAACTTTATAGCTAAACGCCAGTTTTTAAAATTAATTACAAGTCATCTACACGTGAACTGTTTCGTCGACTGTTTATAAAGTGAAGTGAAAAGTTAATGTGGTTTTCATTGCTCATTGCAACAACAATTTCGGCAATAAAGGTTAATTATTCTTGCATTTTAAAAATCTAGTTACTATTATAATATCAAGAATTTATTCTTTTATTATTAAAATAAAAATGATTCAATTTTATTCATAAAAGTATGCAATCATTTCATCAATGTTTTGTTATGACGTTGTCACGTTAAACTATCGTCCGTAAACCGACTTTACAGACAACAATTTTTTTTGCTCTTTTTTATGCCATTTACAATGCGGTGCGCAAAATTTATCGCACCTAACAAGTTTGTGAAAATACCCGTTTTTGCACTTTTTACTGTCCATAAAGTACACGTTATAGACCAAACCATGGACCGATGCTATCATAGGCAAGTGCAATGCTTCTTAAATGTTTTTCATTATCAGACATTTTTAATCGATCTGGAGGGATTTGTGAATAGCGTGTTATCACCTGGAGCTCGGTCATCTGTTTGGCGACATAGCCATGCGACCCCCTTAAGACTTTGTCACTGTGCAGAAATTCAGCTTTGCATAAGTTTTTCTTTATAGGTATGTGTATTTTTAATTTTAGTTTTCTGGATCTAGTGTATCTCTCACTTAGATTGCATTACACTGTAAATGGCACCCACTGTTGCCTGTCGTGTTAGGGTTAAAAACTTTATTGTGAATCCAATTTTTGATTTAAAAAATTTTATTTTTTTAATTGGGCTATTTGTTAGTTTTTCTTATATAGTAAAATAGTGTCTGTTGACCAGTAGGTATTATTACATTGGTAGAGAAATCTTTAAAACAAAAGAATCAATTTCAGTGCTGAACACAAATGAATTTTTCAGTATTGATAACAAGACTTTTAATTATATTATGATCTGTGTTCAAACACAGTCACACATTTTTAATATTGAATCAAATAAAAAAATATATATGTTTAACAAAAATAGTTTAAACCAAGATTTTGTCCATGTTACGTCACCTATGGAGTAAAGAATTTAATTTCAGACCGTGCTCTTGATGAATACAAGAAACCGTGTTCCTTTAAAAATTGAAAAAAAAAAAATGTTTATGAACAAAAAAAAGTCATATTATTTTGAAAGTGTGTCTAGAACTGTTGTGCTGGCGTACGTCTGGCAACAGAACGCATGTAAACGAGTACAGGCACAGAATTAGTTGCTTAATGAAGCGACCCCGAGCAGACATCACGCCCGACTGACAGGGGTTACATCACCACCCGTGCGGGCCTAGGGGCCCGAGTGCCGCGACTGGGCGTCGAACCCCGAGCTCCGTGAAGGAGTCCCAGGTCGCCTGGTGCGACCCCTAACCTCCTGGTTCCACTGCTGTGAGTTTTGTTTTGGTGTTTTGTATGCAATGTTTCTAAAGAAAAATGCTGCGAAGCAGTGGTGATAGCACGCAAACAAGGACAGCGGTAACGGCGGAAACCGTGCATTGGAAAGAGAGAGTAATTGCACGCTGATAACTAACGCTACATCAGTCGCAGCACCTGTTTGCTACGGGGGACGCACCACAACGCCGAAATACCGCAACGCCGAACGTACAATAACGCCGAATGCCAAATTGACTACAACGCCGACAGCTAGAAAACTGCTGTGTACCACAACGCCGAATTACCACAACGCCGAAATACAATTAACGCCGAAAAATGTCATTGCAGGACTGCCACAAAGGTTAGGATTGGTATGGTTAGGTTAGGTTAGACTAGGTTAGGTTAGACTAGGTTAGGTTAGGCTAGGTTAGGCTAGGATAGGCTAGGTTAAGTTAGATTAGGTTAAATTACGCTAGGTTAGGTTAGGTTAGGTAAGGTTAGGTTTGATTGTGGTATTTCGGCGTTAAGGTACATTTAAGAAACACACACAAATTCATTCAGTTGTTATTTCGGCGTTGTGGTACACAGCAGTTTTCTAGCTGTCGGCGTTGTGGTCAATTTTCACATTCGGCGTTATGGTATTTCGGCGTTGTGGTACACAGCAGTTTTCTAGTTGTCGGCGTTGCGGTCAATTTTGCATTCGGCGTTATTGTATTCGGCGTTATTGTACGTTCGGCGTTGTGGCAACGACCCTTTGCTACGGTTCAGGAAGACTGCTGGTTCGAATCCCAGTCGCAGGGCCTCAATGCAGACGTCGCCTCTCTGTTTCCCTCCTAATTACGCCCTTGCTCCTGTATTCTTCGCCCCTCACGACCCTTCTTCCAAATCTTTTCGATTCCCCGAGACGAAATACTCTCTGGCGAGGCGACAGGAAGACAAAAGATCCAGAGAGAATCAAACCTTTTTCTCCGCAACTCCCTGTTCAACTCCCAGCCAGTCTTCCCTGGCATTCTTCATTATCCAGCTCACCAGCTCTTCTTTTTTTTTTACACTTTCTCCCATTGTAGTTTTCGAAAACCCCGTGTATACCTCTTTCCATTCGTCGTGAAGGGTTTTCAAGCCGTTCTTTGCTGCATCATCCTACTTTAAAGGTCGTTATCAGGCCCTTCGGCCAGAGGTTTGGAGTTTACTGCCCTAATCTAATTTTTTTTACACATTTATTTGTTCATTTTGTTGAGAATCACGGGTATAAAATACTAACTTAAACAAAATTTTGTACACATATATTTTTTTCAAGCTAAGATTTAGTGTTGCGGTCATTATAGATGGTAGGTAACACGCAAGAAAGCATATTTGACGTATTGGGCAAGAGAACAGTCCCAGATCTTGCCAGGTGTGATTTCAGGAGAACGACGTAAAACCGAAAATAAGATAACTGGTTCGGGATTCGAACACGGGTCTTCTGTAATGCGAGTCCAATGTATTAACTCTGTGCATCCTCGTTTCTTAAGGGATATCCTAAAAATTTCAAATATTTTGTTACTGCTTTCAAAAAGTATCCATGCTAGATTTTTTATTAACATGGCATAGGACTCGGCTTTGGCTACTTGTTGAAGTTAACACTTGTAAACTGGTATGACTATCATGATAGTTGCAGTTGCCTGCGTGTAATAACAAGTTATTTCCTTGCGGCGTTTACAGGATAGAGCCTGTTAGTAAATCAGTGGTTATAACAAGGTATATAAAAGGTCCAGGAGATATGATCTGTGCCTTGCCAGGCCAAAAATTGGGATAAATAGTTCACAATTAGAATTATAGCAGAAAGATATGGAAAAAAAACCCATGAACCCCTTAACATACCAGGGTAATTCTAAAAGTAAAGAACGTTTGTGTCTCTAGAAATGTTTACTTAAGATGATTTAGAAAACTTATGTTTCAACAAATATAATACTTTAGCTATTTTTGTACAAATACAAACTTAAACATTTCTCATTGCGTATCACAAGATTTTCTATGCCTTCTGCATACTCAATTGTCACGAAGTTGTTGAACCAATCATTTAGCTACGTCCTCTTTCAGTTCGTTGTCATATCCATGTTGGTTCCCGGCTAAAAAACAAAAACCTAAAATTTGGGGAAAATGTTTTCAAGCTAGGATTTAGTGCTGCGGTCATTGTAGATATAGGTCAATATAGAGGAAAAAAATTATGTACTTTCACAAAATATTACTGTGGAAACCAGTTGTCAATAAATAATTTTAATACTAAAATAAAGATATTGTGTCTTGGTACAACACAAGGCTGTAACTCACACAACACTTTTAAACAATACTGATTTACACAAGTAATTAAAATAATAATATGTACGTGAAATATAAATATTTTCTTGCGAAGATGGCCCGTGGCATGGTGAATAACAATTAGCTCAAACCCCGTTGTGTTGCCCTCTGCCCAAACACTCCCTTAAGTCGAGGTGGCGTCAGGCGCAGGCGGGTCCCTACCACCGCGACCCGCCTATCCCTGCAGCATGGCGGGGTTCAACCTGAGCCGTTGCCATCACGTGCAGCCCGCTCAAGGCTGCTTCAGCTGCGCCACCCTGAAGAAACAACCGCGCATATGTGAGTGCGTGAGTGCGCGAGTGAGGAAGGGTACGAGTGTGTAAGTATGCAAGTGCCCGAGTGTGAGAGTGTGCATGTATGTAAGTGAGCTAGTGAGTAAATGCGCAAGATAGCATATATCGCAAGAGTGTGCAAGTTGCAAATGCGCAAGTGTGCAAGTTTGCGAGTAAGCAAGTGCGCAAGGAATCAAGAGTGTATGTGTGCGAGTGGGCTAGTACGTTAAGTGCGCGAGTGAGCAAGTACGCAACCTATCAAGTGCACAAGTGCGCAAGCGTGCAAATAACACTTGTGTGCTGCATCATTTAAACCTTTACCTGCCGTCTCCTCTACCGGTTTCCCCCACCCCAAACCTAACCATTACCCTCCTCTCCCTGTTCCCCCACCAAATACTTAGCTATTTCCCCTCGTGCGATCGGAATTTTCATAAAGCTCGATAACTGTTGTCCCTCCCCCCCCCCCCCTCCACTGCAGAGAAGTTTCACTTTAAAAAATGTGAGCGCGTCTTTTAGTAAATGCCAGTCATATGTAACATCCAACCTTTCGTATCAAAAACTGTGTATTAACAAAACATGCATTTTAATACATCCCTCATAAAATTGAATTTATATTATATATCATACATAGTTATTTTACAACGTATTCATGACGTGCTAGAAGATCCACATGGCAATTCGCCTTGTACAGCGCGACGTGCTGTACAAGACAACTGTTAGCAGAATGAACGGTAATCAGTTGTGTCTTCTTTCTTTCTCCATTCCTCTCTCTGTCTTGTCAAACGCCGTGGAAATGTGTGGATTCGCTGACTCGCCGCCGCACAAGCACCAGCTGTAGGCCGCGCCGCACGCTTCTACCTACTTCCTGTTACACATTTCCGTCGCGTTCACTAAATTACTCCCACCAAATTCCGCAACCCGAAAGCTAATATTTTACACACAAAAACAAAACACTAACACTACTATAAAACACCAAGAACGCTTTAACACTCTAAACGTGCTAAGTCGAGCTCCTAAATTGGGCGCAGGATATACATGGTCTTCATTATGGAGTGTTAAGTCCTTAAGTTGATAAATATATGTACTGTCACACATAGTTCTATAAAAACGTAAATATATATATTACACTATTACTGTACACATATGTAACTCTAATATATTCCATACAAAACCTTTAAGTCCTCTTTTCTGCAAAAAAATATACATTTTAGGGAACAGCTTTAATATTTTTCCTTTTTTTTTTTCAAATCGATACAACATATATTTCTGTTCAACAGGATAACACTATTTATTGTTAAAAAATACCTCATATCACTTTTGTACTGAAGTAATTTATTGGTTCGTTAAAATTCTTGAATGTACTTATATCCTTTATTGATTCTGGGTACGCTTAAAAGGTGTCATTTTAAATTCTTTAAATGGCTTAAAACTTTTTGAGTTAATATTTTAAAGTAAAATAATGCAAACAATTTCCCCCAGTTTTTAAAATCCCAAGTATAAAATTCTGTTTAACAAGATGGTACTATTTATTTCTCAAAATTAAAGTTGAATGTAGCGCGCTCCTCCCTACTGTTTGTTACACATTTCCGTCGCATTCAGGAAATTACTCCCACCAAATGCCGTACATATTATTGCGACCATACGGCCGGCGTTCTCACGTTCCCCTCCCACATATGCGCCCTAATAGGGTAGGGTGGGAGTAGCATTCCAGTTAGCTTTTTATAAACATTCCAGAGCTTTTAAGAAAAACAGAACTGTTAGGGATCACTCGGGAGGGAATTTGGGCTTCGGCAATGACCAGCGGCTGGGGAACCCAGCATAGTCACCGCCTCAGCCCCGCACCTCACTCAGCTGACCAGACAGTTGGCTGTGTTCTGAGCGCACTGCAGGCGCCTGCCCCGGTCTCCCGCTAAGAGGTCGCGACAGGACGAGCCGAGGTCGCGCCGCCGCGTCACGCCACGTCACGCAGTCAATCCCCGGCTGATGACACTCATCCGCCGCCGGAACTCTCTCGCCCTCAGGTAATTGAAAACAAGTCGATTAGTTCCGGTTGCCGCGCGGATCCCGGCGTCCGGGCTGAGCGCGATCCGTGGCCCCTTTCAGCTGGCATCTACACTGCCCGACACGGAACACGAGTGGCTACACTGCCTGACACATATCGCGAGCATCTACTCTGCCCGACACGGAACACGAGTGGCTACACTGCCTGGCACAGATCGAGAGCTAATACTCTGCCCGACACGGAACACGAGTGGCTACACTGCCTGGCACAGATCGTGAGCATATACTCTGCCCGACACGGAACACGAGTGGCTACACTACCTGCCACAGATCGTGAGCACATACTCTGCCCGACACGGAACACGAGTGGCTACACTACCTGCCACAGATCGTGAGCATATACTCTGCCCGACACGGAACACGAGTGGCTACACTACCTGCCACAGATCGTGAGCATATACTCTGCCCGACACGGAACACGAGTGGCTACACTACCTGCCACAGATCGTGAGCATATACTCTGCCCGACACGGAACACGAGTGGCTACACTGCCTGGCACAGATCGTGAGCTTATACTCTGCCCGACACGGAACACGAGTGGCTACACTACCTGCCACAGATCGTGAGCATATACTCTGCCCGACACGGAACACGAGTGGCTACACTACCTGCCACAGATCGTGAGCATATTCTGTGCCCGAAACGGAACACGAGTGGCTACACGGCCTGGCACAGATCGTGAGCATATACTCTGCCCGAAACGGAACACGAGTGGCTACACGGCCTGGCATAGATCGTGAGCATATACTCTGCCCGACACGGAACACGAGTGGCTACACTACCTGCCACAGATCGTGAGCATATACTCTGCCCGACACGGAACACGAGTGGCTACACTGCCTGGCCCAGATCGTGAGCATATACTCTGCCCGACACGGAACACGAGTGGCTACACTGCCTGGCACAGATCGCGAGCATCTACTCTGCCCGACACGGAACACGAGTGGCTACACTGCCTGGCACAGATCGTTAACATATACTCTGCCCGACACGGAACACGAGTGGCTACACTGCCTGGCCCAGATCGTGAGCATATACTCTGCCCGACACGGAACACGAGTGGCTACACTACCTGCCACAGATCGTGAGCATATACTCTGCCCGACACGGAACACGAGTGGCTACACTGCCTGGCACAGATCGTGAGCATATACTCTGCCCGACACGGAACACGAGTGGCTACACGGCCTGGCACAGATCGTGAGCATATACTCTGCCCGACACGGAACACGAGTGGCTACACTACCTGCCACAGATCGTGAGCATATACTCTGCCCGACACGGAACACGAGTGGCTACACTGCCTGGCCCAGATCGTGAGCATATACTCTGCCCGACACGGAACACGAGTGGCTACACTGCCTGGCACAGATCGCGAGCATCTACTCTGCCCGACACGGAACACGAGTGGCTACACTGCCTGGCACAGATCGTGAGCATATACTCTGCCCGACACGGAACACGAGTGGCTACACTAACCTGGCTCAGATCGTGAGCATATACTCTGCCCGACACGGAACACGAGTGGCTACACTAACCTGGCTCAGATCGTGAGCATATACTCTGCCCGACACGGAACACGAGTGGCTACACTACCTGCCACAGATCGTGAGCATATACTCTGCCCGACACGGATCACGAGTGGCTACACTACCTGCCACAGATCGTGAGCATATACTCTGCCCGAAACGGAACACGAGTGGCTACACGGCCTGGCACAGATCGTGAGCATATACTCTGCCCGACACGGAACACGAGTGGCTACACTACCTGCCACAGATCGTGAGCATATACTCTGCCCGACACGGAACACGAGTGGCTACACTACCTGCCACAGATCGTGAGCATATACTCTGCCCGACACGGAACACGAGTGGCTACACTACCTGCCACAGATCGTGAGCATATACTCTGCCCGACACGGAACACGAGTGGCTACACTGCCTGGCACAGATCGTGAGCATATACTCTGCCCGACACGGAACACGAGTGGCTACACTACCTGCCACAGATCGTGAGCATATACTCTGCCCGACACGGAACACGAGTGGCTACACTACCTGCCACAGATCGTGAGCATATATTCTGCCCGACACGGAACACGAGTGGCTACACTACCTGCCACAGATCGTGAGCATATACTCTGCCCGACACGGAACACGAGTGGCTACACTACCTTGCACAGATCGTGAGCATATACTCTGCCCGACACGGAACACGAGTGGCTACACTACCTGCCACAGATCGTGAGCATATACTCTGCCCGACACGGAACACGAGTGGCTACACTACCTTGCACAGATCGTGAGCATATATTCTGCCCGACACGGAACACGAGTGGCTACACTACCTGCCACAGATCGTGAGCATATACTCTGCCCGACACGGAACACGAGTGGCTACACTACCTTGCACAGATCGTGAGCATATACTCTGCCCGACACGGAACACGAGTGGCTACACGGCCTGGCACAGATCGTGAGCATATACTCTGCCCGACACGGAACACGAGTGTCTACACGGCCTGGCACAGATCGTGAGCATATACTCTGCCCGACACGGAACACGAGTGGCTACACTGCCTGGCACAGATCGTGAGCATATACTCTGCCCGACACGGAACACGAGTGACTACCCTGCCCGACTGAGAACCTGAGCAACTACACTGCCCGATACAGAACGCGAGCGTATACTCTGCCCGACACGGAACACGAGTGGCTACACTACCTGCCACAGATCGTGAGCATATATTCTGCCCGACACGGAACACGAGTGGCTACACTACCTGCCACAGATCGTGAGCATATACTCTGCCCGACACGGAACACGAGTGGCTACACTACCTTGCACAGATCGTGAGCATATACTCTGCCCGACACGGAACACGAGTGGCTACACTACCTGCCACAGATCGTGAGCATATACTCTGCCCGACACGGAACACGAGTGGCTACACTACCTGCCACAGATCGTGAGCATATACTCTGCCCGACACGGAACACGAGTGGCTACACTACCTTGCACAGATCGTGAGCATATATTCTGCCCGACACGGAACACGAGTGGCTACACTGCCCGACACAGATCGTGAGCATATACTCTGCCCGACACGGAACACGAGTGGCTACACTGCCTGGCACAGATCGTGAGCATATACTCTGCCCGACACGGAACACGAGTGGCTACACTACCTGCCACAGATCGTGAGCATATACTCTGCCCGACACGAAACACGAGTGGCTACACTACCTGCCACAGATCGTGAGCATATACTCTGCCCGACACGGAACACGAGTGGCTACACTACCTGCCACATATCGCGAGCATCTACACTTCCCGACACGGAACACGAGTGGCTACACTGCTCGACCCGGAGCGCAAGCATATACACTGCCTGACACGAAACACTAGTGGCTACACTGCCTGACACATATCGTTAGCATATACTCTGCCCGACACGGAACACGAGTGACTACCCTGCCCGACTGAGAACCTGAACAACTACACTGCCCGATACAGAACGCGAGCGTATACTCTGTCCGACACGGAACACGAGTGGCTACACTGCCCGACACAGATCGTGAGCATATACTCTGTCCGGCACGGAACACGAGTGGCTTCACTGCCCGACACAGATCGTGAGCATCTATCCTGCCGGACATGGAACACTAGTGGCTACATTGCCTTGCACAGATCGTGAGCATATGCCCTGTCCGACACGGAACACGATTGGCTACACTGCCCGACGGAGAACCTGAGCAACTATACTGCCCGACACAGAACGCGAGCATATACTCTGTCCGGCACGGAACACGAGTGGCTAGACTACCTGCCACAGATCGTGAGCATATACTCTGCCCGACACGGAACACGAGTAGCTACACTACCTGCCACAGATCGTGAGCATATACTCTGCCCGACACGGAACACGAGTGGCTACACTACCTGGAACAGATCGTGAGCATATACTCTGCCCGACACGGAACACGAGTGGCTACACTACCTGCCACAGATCGTGAGCATATACTCTGCCCGAAACGGAACACGAGTGGCTACACGGCCTGGCACAGATCGTGAGCATATACTCTGCCCGACACGGCAGACGAGTGGCTACAGTACCTGCCACAGATCGTGTGCATATACTCTGCCCGACACGGAACACGAGTGGCTACACTACCTGCCACAGATCGTGAGCATATACTCTGCCCGACACGGAACACGAGTGGCTGCACTACCTGCCACAGATCGTGAGCATATACTCTGCCCGACACGGAACACAAGTGGCTACACTACCTGCCACAGATCGTGAGCATATACTCTGCCCGACACGGAACACGAGTGGCTACACTACCTGCCACAGATCGTGAGCATATACTCTGCCCGAAACAAACACGAGTGGCTACACGGCCTGGCACAGATCTCAAGCATATACTTTGCCCGACACGGAACACGAGTGGCTACACTACCTGCCACAGATCGTCAGCATATACTCTGCCCGACACGGAACACGAGTGGCTACACTACCTGCCACAGATCGTGAGCATGTACTCTGCCCGACACGGAACACGAGTGGCTACACTGCCTGGCACAGATCGTGAGCATATACTCTGCCCGACACGGAACACGAGTGGCTACTATGCCTGGCACAGATCGCGAGCATCTACTCTGCCCGACACGGAACACGAGTGGCTACACTACCTGCCACAGATCGTGAGCATAATCTCTGCCCGACACGGAACATGAGTGGCTACACTGCCTGGCCCAGATCTCGTGCATATACTCTGCCCGACACGGAACACGAGTGGCTACACTGCCTGGCACAGATCGTGAGCATATACTCTGCCTGACACGGAGCACGAGTGGCTACACTGCCTGGCACAGATCGTGAGCATATACTCGGCCCGACGCGGAACACGAGTGGCTACACTGCCTGGCACAGATCGTGAGCATATACTCTGCCCGACACGGAACACGAGTGGCTACACTACCTGCCACAGATCGTGAGCATATACTCTGCCTGACACGGAGCACGAGTGGCTACACTGCCTGCCACAGATCGTGAGCATATACTCTGCCCGACACGGAACACGAGTGGCTACACTACCTGCCACAGATCGTGAGCATATACTCTGTCCGGCACGGAACACGAGTGGCTTCACTGCCCGACACAGATCGTGAGCATCTATCCTGCCCGACATGGAACACGAGTGGCTACATTGCCTTGCACAGATCGTGAGCATATGCCCTGTCCGACACGGAACACGAGTGGCTACACTGCCCGACGGAGAACCTGAGCAACTACACTGCCCGACACAGAACGCGAGCATATACTCTGCCCGGCACGGAACACGAGTGGCTACACTGCCCGACACAGATCGTGAGCATATACTCTGTCCGACACTGTACACGAGTGGCTACATTGCCTGGCACATATCGAGAGCATATACTCTGCCCGACACGGAACACGAGTGGCTACACTGCTTGGCACAGATCGTGAGCATATACTCTGCCCGACACGGAACACGAGTGGCTACACTGCCTGGCACAGATCTCGAGCATATACTTTGCCCGACACGAAACACGAGTGGCTACACTACCTGCCACATATCGCGAGCATCTACACTTCCCGACACGGAACACGAGTGGCTACACTGCTCGACCCGGAGCGCAAGCATATACACTGCCTGACACGAAACACTAGTGGCTACACTGCCTGACACATATCGTTAGCATATACTCTGCCCGACACGGAACACGAGTGACTACCCTGCCCGACTGAGAACCTGAGCAACTACACTGCCCGATACAGAACGCGAGCGTATACTCTGTCCGACACGGAACACGAGTGGCTACACTGCCCGACACAGATCGTGAGCATATACTCTGTCCGGCACGGAACACGAGTGGCTTCACTGCCCGACACAGATCGTGAGCATCTATCCTGCCCGACATGGAACACGAGTGGCTACATTGCCTTGCACAGATCGTGAGCATATGCCCTGTCCGACACGGAACACGAGTGGCTACACTGCCCGACGGAGAACCTGAGCAACTATACTGCCCGACACAGAACGCGAGCATATACTCTGTCCGGCACGGAACACGAGTGGCTACACTGCCCGACACAGATCGTGAGTATCTATCCTGCCCGACACGGAACACAACTGGCTACATTGCTCGACACAGTTCGCGAGCATATACTGTGCCCAACACGAAACGTGAACTGTAGAATATTTGACATGGAACGCGATCTGGTTACATTATCTGACCTAGAAAACTAGTTGATAATTCACCGGAAATTTTACGCAAGTGGTCATACTACCCGACACGAAATTGGAGCATGTAGGCCTTTATTGTCCGATTTATGAATGCAAACAAATATGCCGCCTGACGCGAACCGCAAGTATGTACACTGCCCGACTCGGAATGCGAACGGGTACACTGGGAGACATGGAAGGCGAGCGAACTTTCTGCCCTCACGGGCAGTAATAGCACATTTCATTTAAGTGCTCTTTCTTTTTTACAGTTATCTATAGGTGCTGAATCCTGAAGCCTAACCTGTTTTGTCAATAAAATCTGCATGTTATAAAACTTAGAATGTGCCTGTTAAGTTTGAGTAACGCCCTGTTTTATCGCACCATTTTAACGTGTGGTACCAACATGGCGAGCTGAAACGTCGGCCACATGGTCATTTCCTCGGACGTCGTCTCAATCAGAAGCCTAGAAGTAGTTACTTAATTCAAACACATAACTTTGTTTTGCTTTTGTTACTGGCTCACGGTTTATCTGTTGGACTGTGGGTAATTAGGAACCCTAAAAAGCGAGTGTATAGCGAAAAATGTGGAGTATATGGGAATTTATCCAGGCCCTAGTTAGTAATATTGTGATTTTTGCAGGACTCTACCTATGATTTCGTCTTACATCTTACCATTAGGCGACAATATTTTGCCTGATCAGCCAGAGTCTTCGTTCCCCGGTCTACAGACACCAGCGGCGTTTATGGAAGGAGGGGGGGGGGGGGGGGGAAATTAGGAGTTTCGGGTAATTGTTCCTTTTTACTCATCCAGTTTTATAACAATGTTTTTATAAATCATGTCTTCAAAATCAAATATATATTTTGGCTAGTGTTGGTACAGTTTCGAATCAGCAAACACGTTCAAATGCTTGCTTTATTTTAATATTGTACATTAAAATACAATAAGGCGGTGTTTTGCATGTGGCGTCTCTATCTTCCTTTCGCGCCGTTTCGCTTGTGTGATTATGCGACCGACGCTTTCCACCCCTCCCTCCCTTCACGGTTCGCGTTCGAGAGAGAAGACCTCTCCCGACGTGGCGGACGCGAATGGCCAGGAATGCGACTGGAATGCGACTCGGCAAGAATTTCATTTGTGTTGATTGACCAGTGGGTTGGGGAGGGATTATGGAGGAGGGGGGGGGAGGGGGGCGTACTCTCCTACTCACCCATCCCCTCTCTACAAATCCCCCCCCCCCCCCCCCACTGGTGCATCAACCAACAACACAACGAGACACTCTCCTCCAGGTGGCGACGAGACGCTAGCGGGTGAGAACGGGCCAAGTCCATTAAGCCACTTACTTCCCTACTCAGTGCTGGCTGGCAGCCTGGCGGGTAACGACGAAATTCACCCCCAAATAACCAGTACCTACTACCCAAAAAATTGGTTGTCTGTAAAGTCGGTTTACGGACGATAGTTTAACGTGGCAACGTGACAACAAAACATTGATGAAATGATTGCATACTTTTATGAATAAAATTGAATCTTTTTATTGAACTATCACTATTTTGTATGGATACAAAGAAGGAGTAAAATGAAATCCACAATTTAATTGATAAATTTACTTTTATTTGCACTCATTAATTCAAATATGTTTATTACTTTAACGGAGAGATTATTTTAACTATAACTTTTATACATGTTTGCTATTTAACTTCTTCTAATCTAGGTTATTCTGTTAAGGATAGGACGATAATAGGAAAAGTAGGAAACGAATGGGAGTGTTTCAAGTTTAATGTGCCTCGAAAAAGCCATATCGATGGTTGTTCCAATCGATTGGAAGAGTGATAGATGCGGCGCAAGCGTACGATGAGCATAACGGGACAGAGCGTAACGGGACAATGTGCGTAACGGGACACTTTTTCGTGCGTGGAGCCGGCGTTCATCGATTTATTTGACGTTGTCACGTCAAAAACAAATGCGGACAGAAATATCCAAATTTACCGCCCTTTTCTTAGTAGTTTGCTTCTAGCCTGTCCAACTCTCCTTCTGTAACCATCATTCTGTTTCCTGTATCCAACCTGCTTAATATTAATGCATGAAATTTTTGCATCCCGCATGTCTGAGCCCAGGGTTTACCCTGTGTCTATGCAGGTTTTACCTGGGCCCAGCTTAACTAGATTTAGTCTAGAATAGTCAGTGAGGGGGTTAGTCATGGCTAAAACGTTGCCATTTCTGCCCAATGCCCTCCTAGCACATGATGCATGCTACCTCTCCTGCATGGCTTAACACCTGCATGATTAGAGTGTATATATAGGCTTTGGCCTGAGACGCACTTAGAGTATCTCCATAACACAGACCTCTCCCAATCACACTTAGTTTTTAGTTAGGTTAGGAAAAAAAAAATCTTTACTACTCGGGCACACACGGTGTGCAGAGCTTCAGAAAAAAAACCTTACGATTTGGAAACTGCTCAAGAGATACAAGAGTGTTGTCTGTTTCTCTAAAAAAAAAAAATGATTTTAGAATGCGTTGAGGTAGAATCAGTAGCTCTGTTCTCGAATTTCGATTTTTAAACTGTAACTTTAGAAGAGTAAAAATTGTTCAAACGCTTGTTTTAGAATAGTTTGAAGGCATGATACACTTGAAAGCACTAAAGGGACTTGCATTACACCTTCGTCTTTTCTCAGCCATATAATGTTTTGATTACCACTCAAATCTTGTTCAGAGGCGACACCGCGCTATAAATATCAGCAAGCGGCACACTATTCATCTCGCCTCTCTAACACAAATACACCCCGACTAGGTGGTAATAAAAAAAAAGCCAAAATTAATAACTAAAGGAAAAAGTAAAAAGTTACAACAGAATTGTTATTAGCGCCGTTAGTTCGCTAGTCGCCGCGAGCTTCACTAAGCGGACGGGTTTCGCCAAGGAGAAGGATAGGAAGATACCAGACCTTACTTTATGTCCGTGTGGCGGACGTAGAGAAATTACACTCACTCACTGTTTGTATCCCTAATACTTACCTTCATTGATTTTATAGGTATATAATTTAATAATTACAGTATTATATATGTCAATTCAGAATATGAGCTAGCTGGGTGCCATTTTTTTTTTCAAATTCGTTCAGTAGTTGGGGGGTAATGACTAAAAAAATATTCAAACATCTTAATATCCAAACCATTTTCGGTGTCTGTTCTGAATTTGAAGTCAACTGGTTATCAATCGGATAGAAAAAATAAAAAAAATAATCGTAGCTATGTGAATGTTAAGATTCTATAAATTTTTCTTAATAGCTTGAAAATAATTCGCTAGAAAGATTCGTAGAACTTTTATAATGTAGTGAATATTACTAAACAAACACGATACCAGTACATGTGCAAGTAATAGGCGTTAACTTCATTATAACCAAAAATTGTTTTGCTCTTCAGATAAAAATAGGGGTTTGAGGGGTCGTTCTCATTTTGACTTCATGTATTAACGTGGCAATGATTGCACACGCGAATTCCTTTACTTCTCATCTCCATGATCCAAACACCCAAACTTTCACTTCTATATAAATAAAAACGTAAATGTTTGTTCAAAATCTTAATTCTCCGAAAGTTCTTCAATAATTCCTTTGAAATGTTGACACAACGTTGCATTCGAATACGCGCGTGTCACACCAGTGACAGGTAAAAAGACAGATAAAAATATACATAGCATATATGTTTACACCTGCATAAATGCATGTTTTTGTGCTCGTCTTCTGTTTTGTAAAGATAAGAAATAGAATAGAATACATAACATATAGAGATAGAGATATAGGGAGAGGTATACATATGTATAGAGAGGAATATATACAGATGTATAGAGATATGTAGAGAGATAAAGATAGGAAAATAGATTGAGATATAGATAGAAAGACAGATCCATTGAGATATTTAGAGAGAGATAGAGATGTATTTGATATATATATATATATATATATATATATATATATATATATATATATATTGAGAGGTATAGAGAAATTGTTGTATACATGGAGATATATTGTGAGCTGTATAGAGTGATACACATAGAGAGATAAATTGAGATGCTTTGTATAGGTGTTCCTACTACAAACAAATTACAAACAAATTAAATTGAAATAGGCATATCAGTGCATTCTGGGCATTAGCTAGTTTATATTAGTAGTATCTTGAAATTAATCTGCAAATTTTTTCCGGTTTTTCCGGTCTGTATCCATGGATGTGCGGACCCGCGAGTGGACCCCGGAAGCTGTGGAACACGAGTCCGATGTCTCACCACTAAGATAATATTGATAAGAGGATTGGTCCTCTGTGGCAGAGATCCTGGAGCCTTCGGGGTGTTTGCTATGTGGTCTAGGGTTCGATCCCGTTCGCCGCCGTTCAGTTAAATTTACGGCTATAAATGTAATTTAGGACAGTGCCTAACCATGCCACGCAACAATCCCATCAATAGTTTTATAGGATTTAAAATACAACCGTTATTATGTATTCATCACCTTCCCCAACACACAAAAAAATAAACGCAAATCAGCTGTGTATTTATTAGTTAGAGTACATCACTCGTTTGAGTAAATTGCCTGGTGTTCGTGGCTTTAAAATACAAAATTTATTTCACATCTTAAAAATTGATTTATGCGTTAAACTAAAACATTTTTCGTATCTATTTATATTTAATGCAGGTTTCACGTCTAAAATTTATCATCTACCGTTTTAGTGGATTCAAAGGTTCCGTCATTTTAGAGTCAAAATTCCCCCCCCCCTTTTTTTACCAAATCAAGAATCAAATTTAAAAAAAAAAAGAATTTTTTAATTTTTGTTTTTTCTGAATGTGCATGAAAATTAATGTTTTATTTGATTTTTGAAGATTTCAAACACTTTTAGAAAAAGCAATAGCAATAGCTATATAATCATTCAACAAAGTATTGAATTGAAAAAATATATGGATACCTTAAATTAAAAAAAAAAAAACAATTACTTCAGAACTCAGTTGCAAACACACACCTCTTACAGCAACACATCACCAATAATTTCACACATTTTGTTCGTGGACAATCAGGATAGCCCTCGCCTGCCATTGGCTGTGCAAGGAGAGGAGCTATAACATATATAAACCCATAGTTTTCTTGTGTCCAATATCAGTCCTTTTGTGCCTGATGACGGGAACAGACGTCAGTTCCCGAAACGTCAGTTTCATCGTTGGTTACGTGTGTTTGCTGATTCAGTATTTCTTTGTGAATTTTCTATTTTCATTTTTTTAATCTTTTTTATTATTTTGGAATATTTCCACGACAAACAGTGCAAAACTCCGTTAAATCACATATTTGCTCTGTACTGATTAATGAGACACATGGACTGCTCACACTACAGAGAGCAGTAGGTTAGTTTCTAGTTTATTTACGCAATCGTGGAGAAATAAATAAATACTTTCAACTACATATATTTTGACATACGTATTTAATTTTCTTACTTTAAACTTGATGAACACTGAATTTTCTTTTTGAATATAAAAATAAATACTTATTATATGTGTCTCGTGTTGATTTTTGACCAAACGAAGAAGTCAACATGGCATGCTTACTGCAAGATATCTCAATACAGCGGTGTAAATGATTGCAAAACATGTATTTAACACCACACGAAAAGAAGAATAAATTACCATTATTTACTTTTCTTCAATCGCCTATCGATAAATCAGCTAATTAAAATGTTAAAAAACCTTGCAAATCAACAGCAGGCCTTCTACTCCATATGCAATAAGAAATATCTTGTTTTTCTATACATTTTTGATAAACATTTTGGATATTTATTTTACACCTACACAAAAGACTAGGATTAAAAATATCATTTATTAATAACATACATCATTCATTGACTTAAGATACTTTTGGTTTTTCATATTTCTCAAATCATTACAAAACCTGTTTCGTGTTTGTATAGTTTGCGATCTTGTAGAGCGACAAATAAATGCAAAAAAAAAAAAAAGGGAAACGGATTTTTTAGTTCTCGCTAGTGATGTGTAGCATATAATCTCGGTAACGAGCGAATTCATGTGTTCTCCTTTAAAATAATGCTGAGCGTGATAAATATACGGAAATAATGGTTTCAACTACATTTCTTGACGCGAATCATACGTAGTTTCTGCTCCCGCCGCTAGCAGAATCATTTGATTAGATGACCGAAAGTTTAAACTGTGTTATAAAACGGGTCCAATAAAGCAAAAAAAAAAAGACTTGAAAAAATTACTAAATCCCGACCAGAAATTTTTATTATAATTCTGCCCATCGTGTTATAATTCATTAAACAGTTAATTCATTAAAGTTTCTCTTTGGTTTTGTGAACTCATGTTCGCGCCATCCGCCACAGACGGCAGTGCCGTGGCTACACATTTCCGTTACACGCGACTTCCATCCAAGAAATTACTCCTACCAAATGCCTTATACCAAGACCTGGGCTTGTTCAACATCAAAAATAAAGAAACATTAAAAAGTATTTGCTTTCCACCCTGTACTAGAACTGTATTTACTCAATGCTAGAGACAGGAAAAATTCGCGGGTTCATTTCGCGATAATCTAGAATCAAAGAGCGTGTAACTTATTGTCGCTTCAGTGATTGGAACACAGTTTGCCCGAAGGACTGTGAGCCAATGAATGACCCTCAACGTAAGAAGTATCGAATCATAAGCATCCCAGTTAGCAGGTGTCACGAGCCAGTAGCCAATGAGCTGGTGTAATGTTCCCGCGCACATAGAGGATCGTGGAGTCCGTCCTAGAGGTCATTCAAACCACGAATTTTTCCAGTCCCTACTCGATGCTCAAGACACATAAGACCACGCCAAAGTGACAATCATCCACGTAGCTCCTTCTTGCGCGGAGGGAAGCGAGAGCTGGCCGGGTCACCTTGATGCGGCATCACAACAATAACGCCATGAGCGGGGAGGGGGTCTGAGGGGGGGGGGGGGGGGGGGGGGGGGGCTAGGATGTATGGGTTAAGAGATTGACGATTTGCATAAGCTTCAGACCGGTCGCAAGCGCTCAGACAACTCCACGCGGAACACTCCAAATCACAAAACCCAGTGATTTGAATCAGAGAACTGTGTTACAGCAAGGCAAAATTAGCGGATTCCATTTTACAAGAGGCTGGAAGACAAACAATTACGTTTACATAAACCTCTCCCCCCCCCCCCCCCCCCCGGAACGTTGTTTAAACTATCTTTAATTACAAAAAAAAATCTCTGAGGTAACATAGAAAAAAAACCTGTACCATTACAAAAGATTTATTTGGAAACAAGTAACCATGAAAAACTTTTCAATACTGAATACTTTGTAATACTGCAAGACAAGTATTGTAACTTTGTACAACATATGGATATGGTTATTTTTGCGTACGTATTAAATAATTTTTCAAATGAAAACTACATTTATTAAAAAAATTGGCGAATAATTTTATATTCGTATTGATGTTTCATTCAAGCATAATATAAAAACCACGGCGATAATAATATAATATACAATACTTAGATTTATCGTGTTTTTTTGTGCTTATTAATAATCACAAGCAACCCAGATAGAAGATCTCAGAAGTCAGTAACTGAAAATCAGGTGGTACATAAGAGTGCAACGGGCTGCATGGGCGCCCGTGCACACGGCCTTCCCTCCCTCTCACTCCCTCCATCCCCTCTTGCCCCTAACCCCTTCCCTCCCCTCGCTTTCCCCTCTTGTCGCAAGAGAATTGTGGAATCCATCCTATAGATCATAAAAAATCTTTTAAAGTTTTAATTTTGTCCATTTCCTATTAGTGAAATAGGGAATAAATAAACTGCGTAAGTGCTAACACATTTGAGTAGACATTTTCAACTCTAAAGTAGGGACTTGGTAACAGAATGATGCAGATAGTCTTCAAGGACCCATGGTATGTATGTGTTTATGTATGGTTTAACAACACGAATGACTGATTTGGCGCCATCAAGTGCGGGACTGAAACCTACTGTGTTTCATGCAGGAGAGGCTCAAACCTCGGCACCTGGCAGGACTCCACGCCTTGCAGAGCCCAAACAGTCCGGTCAAAATAGACATAAAAATAGTGATCAAATAACAAAATTCCGACAGGGCAAGTGCGCAAGTGCGCGAGAGCGCAAGAGAGCAAGTATGCTGGGTCATTTCTACCTTTCCCTGCCTTCTTCTCTATCGGTTCCCCCACCACGTACCTACCTATTCCCCTCCTTTCCCGGTCCCCCCCCCCCCACATACCTAGCTATTTCCCTTCATGCTCGAAAATTGTAACTCTCTCAGCAAAGAAGTTTCAATTTAATATTCTATACTTATTTTAGTATTTGCCTTATATTTAAGTCTTTTTTTTATTTTACAAAAAAATAGTCGGCCCATCTTGTGGTCTCTCTAGCCTGTCGCCTGGGACAGGCTACCTCCACCCCAGATCCTTCACTGCATGACTATAGTTATGAAGAATCAATAGACGATGCTGCATACAGAGACGGGGCCAGTGATGCCAGCTAGTCACTGGTCAAAACCTTACACACTAGGCACTGACAGCCAGTGGTCTCGGACACCTTTGAGAGTGGTACTAAGATTTGATGCTGTCATATTCTCGCTAAATTTAGTAATGGAAACTCCATACTTACATTTTGTTCAAATAGTCTCTGACGAATATTACACAACTACGTTGTACTTATCTAGAAATTTCATCAAAATACTCCCATTAGAACCAGTGTTGAACTTCAATTTACAAACTCTCTTGCGGTGGCGAACGGCCGACAGACGGTTAAACACGTTCCTCTGAAGGCGAGTGCCTGTTCAGACAGGAAAGTACTGGCCACGAGTACGTCACGTGACCGCCACTGTCCATCTCACGAGCCAGTAAATTTTACTGGCTGTCACATGAAAGTTGAATTTACAGATTAATAAGATCTTATTGCAATATAGATATATTTATATATTGTTATAAATTAGTTAAATAATATTTTATTAATAATAACATCATATTTGATGGAAACAAAATATGTATTATATATTAAAAATGTATTATTATATTAGATAACAATTATATAATAATGGTCTACCCTCTATTTGCTGATAAATATTTATTATATTACTTAGTATTAAAGAATTAAATTTTCTTAATACCTATTATTGTATATTAAATTAAGGTATTTAATAATACATATTTTATACATTTAAATATAATCTTATTAAATTATTATCATACAATATTAAAAATAGATATGTATTATGAATTAGATCTTTATATTAACTGAAGTAGAAAGTAGCTATTTAGGCGAGGTGTAGACAGATTGTGACAGCCAGTACTTGCCTTCGTCACTGGCCAACTCCATCACTTGCCTAGTTACGAGCCCACGAGTGTGTGAATATGTTTCTCGATCGGAGTGTATCTACGGGTGATTGTGGCTCAACAAAGTAGCACTGAGTTAGGTTCTATTCGTATGCCATGCTGTCGCTTTCACATGTCAGATACCTACCTCAGACACCACACGAACATTTGGATAGTTAGTTAAGCTGTATAAACTGCCTTATTATCGGCAAGCTTCAAGTTTGAGAATTATTTAAAATCAAAGTTTGTTTTAAATGTACGAGAAAAATATTTTAGTAAACATTTTTTATTCAAAGAGTCTACGATTTATTTATTCGTGTGGAAAAGAGTTATTTCATTTGAGATCATACCCGCGTCCTTAATATGCTCATTTTTTTATCTCTTCTTCTTTTAAAAAATATTAGTAGTATATCTCTATCTATAACTAATAAGCAAGAATTTTCACTTCTGTCGTACGTGAACTCCACGCATAGAATTTTTTTGTAATTTTACTCGTTCAATTATGTATTCAATGGTGATCTTTAATACTCAGTTTCTAGTGAGTTTGTTCGATATTATTTGTGCTTAGGCCGTGAAATAAAATGTATACTTAAACACTGGACACGGATTTCGATCAAAATTTAATTTAAAATTTTACTACTAATATACGCTACATGAAAACCAATTATGCCTGGTACATTTATTGCTTTTTTTTGTTGGTAGTGTTGGTAATAAAATGGGGGCGAAGGTAACTATAGATCCATTCCTGTAATCATATGTTAAAATCAGGGTTTCCACATTCTGGAAAGTCAGGGAAATGTCAGGGAAAGGTGGTATTTGTCATGGATAATCAGGGAGTTTACTTGAAATCTTGGAGAAAGTAATGGAAATTCCTCAGCGAAAGTAAATTTAGGAAAAACAAGTGCTACACCCATACTGTGAAAATATTTCTTTCCTATAAATGTTTAGGGCATACTCATGTATACATATTATCAAATGGCGTATGCAAGGTTTTTTCAAATTTTAATTTATGATTTATACAGGTCCGATATGGGGGACTGAAAACTGGGTTTTCTTTACTTTTCTCAGAATACCTCAAAGAAGAGCAATTATTTTTAAAAAAATATGTAAATTTGAAATTTTAGTCATGGGAAGTCAGGGAAAACGTTTTACAGAATTTTTGGATATTCTTTAAATATAGTCTAAACAAAACGTGTATCGATTAAAATTACTATATCTTATAATTTAATGTAACATCTCTTAAATAAAATGAATACTTCTTTAATGTGTAAGATATGTACACAGAACATTCTAAAGCATAGTTTTAACAGTTCTTTGTGTTACAAAACCCGGTGCATATTACCAACTCCCCATAAGATAACTATCCCTATATTATCGGTCTTTTTTGGGCTGTGGGTACAGAAATGTCGTCCCTAAGAATAATTCATACTCTTGTCTCTGTGACAAGTGTTTTTATTAAAGTTTCATATCCGTAAAATTAATTTCGATGAATATTTACAAACAGGTAATTAAGATGTTTAAAAGGTACTCGCGGTGTCTTGACGCGTTCGTGTTTAACCGTGAAATTTTCGAACGTTTTCTTGACAAACGCGGTTCCACAGGAATGGGGGGAAAAAAAGGGGGAGGGTGGAATTGTAATTATATGTTAGTTTTATGGTTATGTCATTGTTAACTTTAATACTTGAATTAATGTTATAAACAATTTTCTTATCTTCAAAAGATGTGTGAAACTTTTAAAGTTCAGTACTTGAGACCGTAAATGTGTGAGTATTCCAAAGACAATCTTTAAAATTCATCATTTCATTTCACGGTTTTCCCTTCTGGAGCCTCTCATTTCATCGTACTGTTCATTAACTTTTGTCCGGCACTGTACCCGCACCGCCCCTTTTTCCCAGCCATCGCTGGCCGACCTGTTCCTTGTTAGTCGAATCAATTTCTTACACCATCTGATCCAGGGGGACAAGTGTCGCGTCTGCTTAATTAAACTGAAGGGGGGAAAAAAGAGAAATAAACTGTCCATTGGAGTGTTCTTGTTTTGAAAGTTGGTCCTTCGCAAAGGCCAGCCCCAACGGAGTCAATAACCACACAAGTGTATTTTTGTGGTGCCTTCCTTGTCGAGAGTGCTTTGGCGTGATTGTTGGCACGTGAAATTAAATTGTAATTCTGCACATTCTACAGAATTATACATTTGGTAATTTATGTTTTTGAGTGTTTTCTGAGATTTTGAAAATAATTTTTTTTGACGTGACAACGTCTAATAAATCGATGAACGCCGGCTGCACGCACGAAAAAGGACGACACATTGTCCTGTTACGCACATTGTCCCGTTACATTATGTCCCGTTACACTCATTGTACGCTTGCGCCGCATCTATCTCTCTTCCACTCGATTGGAACAACCATCGATTTGACTTTTTCGAGGCACATTAAACTTGAAACACTTCCATTCGTTTCCTACTTTTCCTATCATCGTCCTATCCTTAACAGAATAACACAGATTGGAAGAAGTTAAATAGCAAACATGTATAAAAGTTATAGTTTAAATAATCTCTTCGTTAAAGTGATAAACATATTTGAATTAATGAGTGCAAATAAAAGTAAATTTATCAATTAAATTGTAGATTTAATTTCACTCCTTCTTTGTATCCATACAAAATAGTGATAATTCAATAAAAATGATACAATTTTATTCATAAAAGTATGCAATCATTTAATCAATGTTTTGTTATGACATTGTCACGTTAAACTATCGTCCGTAAACCGACTTTAGAGACGACCAATTTTTTTCAGTCTTGTTCTTCCTTCAAATGACAAATACTTGCCGAATCGTTACAACATTGACCAATTTGTGTTTTATCCCAAAAATAAAAGTTTCATTACAGATAAAAAATTTAGCTCATATTTACGTAATAATAATTTTTTATTTATTTTATTTAGCTTAACGTCTTCTCAGCAGTGAGGTCGTTGTACGAGTAAACTGGGGGATCAGAATATTGGGGAGAGAATGGGACGTGGGATACAGTAAGGACAATCCCTTGCCTGGAGTGACTTAGAGGAAACCGAGATTAGACTTGACCTAAGCGCGGGAGCAGATTATTTTCTTAACCTGATTCCACACTGTAATTATTTTTATAAATGAAACAGAAATATTCATGGTAAAATTACAGGTAGTTGTAAATTTATAAATTTATATGAAAAAAACTACATAAATACAAAAAAAAATTAGTGGGTTAAAATTCTTACCCGGGCCTTTATGACTTTTGTTGACCTAGTACCTCCAATAGTTAAAGTTGTTTTTAAACGTTCCCTAAATAACTTTCCAGTATTAACTGCGCACATTAATAAGAATGATACACAAAACAAAGTCAAATTGTGGAATACTCGATTATCTTTTCATGGTTTGAAAAATATATATATATATATGCTTGAATGCAACATCAATTTTACTAAAAATAAAATTATGCTGCAATTTTTATAAGAAATACTCCGTATTATCTCGAAAAACTTATCTAATATATGCAAAAATAACCATAGCCATGTGATGTATCAAGTAACAATATATTTCCTGTAGTATTAAAAACTATTTATTGGCTGCTGGTTTCCAAAAGATGGTAGTTTAGCTGGTAATCGGTCCCCGAGGACTCTGCTGTACGAAACTGTAGTAAATATATTTATTTATATTAATTCCGTTGAATAATAAAATCGCGTCCTGTAATTAAAGTCCACTGATTTTAAGCAATTTTACCGCTTTACCTTCATGAAAAACCTGCCAATACTTACGTTTGATGTTGCTTGCTGTGTGAAAACTAAACCCCTGTCTTATATATATACATGTAAATATCTTATAAAATATTATAATTTTATCTTCCTTTAAACTGAAAAATCTTTCGTTTTCATAGTTTTTTGTCCAGAAGTTTTTTCAAGTCAAAATCTTCCGGTTATCATGTAACCGGTTTGATTTAAAAAAAAACTGGCTGTTGAGTGACTATTAATAATAGTTACGGTGATGTTGAATACTATAAAACTGTTAAACTGATCATATTCATTTATATTTGTTTGAAACATGAATCGAGTTTAACAATTTATTACTATAAACATCATTTGTCAGTTGCCTAAAAAAAAAAAAAAAATACTTTTCAAAACACATGTTTATTTTAAGATGTGGTGAAATTCTTTAACAATTGGTTTTGTGAAAGATAGTCATTATTGGTGAAGTCTATATTTTCCTTAAAATTTTCTCTTCTTTTTTTGTTTGTGATGTGGAACTTCGTGTGGAAATTACACTTGCGTTGTACATATTTATGGTAAATAATATCAGGTGACATTTAATTATACACCTATCAAGTATTTATGTTACGAGTATTTTTGTTAAATGAGCCGTTGTATGTAAATAAGAATTTCTCCCTATAGTATCGATTTATCACTTCAGAGTTTAAAGATATATTTAACTAAGAATGAGGACCAAATAATTCATTATTTTTTGTGTGTATCCCATATGAGAGTATCTTCACTGCCACGTGTGGAGTGCAACTCAAATGGCAGAGTTTTGGTCTTTAAAATAATATTACGTGTAATTTAAAATCGTTCCAATTTTGTTTTTAGAAATAAACTTTATTTGCGTTTGAATAAAAAAAAAATATTTAGTGATCGTTTAAAGACCGACGGTGACAAAAATCCGCTTATTGTTCACATTATGTTCTTGCGCATTGATGAAAGTTTTTAATAAGGTTTATGGTTTGTGTGAGCCCTCTGATCAGCACGCTTATGCTAAAGCCCATGTAATTTTTATGACATGAGCCTCCTACTTATCTTGGGCGTTTTACCTACGCTTAAAATGTTTTTGTAAAAAACATATACAAATTTTTACAATTTTGTCGAATTTTGTCGAGTAATCTGTAAAAAAAAAGGCACATATTGTGTAATTTTACAGAAATATTTTTTTTAGAAAACCAAATTGTCCTGCATGTGTCAGTTAAAATACTCGAATGTAAAGATTTTACTTCAATAACTGACTTGTAAACGTTCATATTTCAATGTTTGTGTGAAATTACACACGCGATTGTTAAATAAATATATGTCTTTATTTATCAGTACATTGGAGTTGTATATGCACACTTACGTTACAGTTATAGTGCATAATATTTGCCAAACCTATAAATATCTGAAAAATACATGTGCTTATTAACAAAATACCATTCAATTTACAAGTTCAACAAGTCGTTTGAAAAGTGATATTCCCATTACAATAGTATTCGTCTTTTTGCATTATGGTTGACAGATAAAGATGTTAGACAGACAATCTATGGGTTTTAAGTTTGATACTCCTCCACTTCACTGAATACGGTGTGTTTAAATGGTCACCAAAAATGATAAAATTAAAAATTGCATTTAAAACATAACGTTTATTATCATGATTAAGAGTATAAGGAAAAATTGCATAGTACACGAATGACAAGAATATAAAACAATAATATAATCTGAACTAATTGACATAATTCGATGGTTTTTTTTTTTCCTGGTAGTTAATTAAATTACAAAGACATGAATGTACAGAATTGTAAAAGCAGTGTTCATTTTTTTAAAAAAAAATTTCTACTGTTTTTTATTAAATTAAAAACAAACAAATATAAAAATATTATGCTAATTAAAGGTATTAAAATTTCATATGAATGATCTCTATGATAACAAAATCATATAACGAGAAGGAAAAATAAATTACAATTTAAGTTAATTTCAAGTTATTTAAAAATTATATTATGCAATTGTAAAATAAAATGATTTAAATATTTTTTTCTGAGATTTGATTGTTATAAGAGTTTATTTCTTAAGTGAATTTAATCATTTTACAGCCAATTTGTTTTCATATTTGTGTATTTATATTTCAAGCCTTTATGTTATAAAAACACTTTAAATTTTTTCAAAACTGTTTTAACTTTTACTGGTAATTCAGGTCTCAGTAATCAAAATATCTAGCCGCCAAAAACCACCACATCGAATTCTGTCAATTCGTTCAGATTCTATTATTGTTTTTATATTCCTGTCATTCATGCACGATGCGAACATGCCTATTCTCTTAAGCTACAAAAATTAAAAGTATTTTTTAAAGAAGTACAGTTTTACATATTCGCTGTTTATGTGTATACATCTTTAATGTAGATTTAAATACCACGGAGTAAAATCAAATCAATTGCCGTGGTAAATTCACCAAATCATATCAATAGTGCTAATAAACTTTCGATAGTATGTTTACGTGAGCACGAGAATAATAAACTTATAATTTAAAACAATTAGAAAGCAGCTTTTATCATTGAAATAACTTAAAATGAAATAAATTAAATTTAGGTTTTTTTGTCTTAACAGCCAAATAATTCACAACAACTTTGTATAACTAAAATCTTTCATTTTCGTAATGACTGTATCCTAAAATTAGTGATAGAAAAATTTAAGACAAATGATATCCAGCGCCTCATTACTATTTTTAAGTTCATTATTGTTATTAATTTCATATATTCATTTTCGTAATGACTACATCCTAAAAATAGTGATAGAAAATTTAAGAAAAATTATACCAAGAACCCTACGCTTTTAGTTATACAGAGTTGTGGTGCATGATTTGGCTGTTGGAAAAAATCTGAAAATTTAAATTTTATTTTTAATTTTTATTTCATTCAACGGCAAAAATTTTTTTAAAGTTTTTAAACTATAAGTTTATTATTTTTTAATCTGATAATAAAATAAAGCTATATGATATTCTGACCATTCTTTCAGTAATATGAAGCTACATTATCCATGAGTGCAAAAGGCTATTTTTTATTCTGGTAAAGACGTGTTTTCAGTAACAAATCACAATAACTGTAATTGAAGCCAGAAAAAAAACTAGCCTTATGGTCTATGTTCGCCAAGCCATAGCAGTGAAGCCATTATAAAAATAAAAGCTCTTGACCGTATTTCGTCGCCATGCTTGATACAGTTGTCATTACCCATTTTGTACTTTATTGTTTATGATAGCACATTAGAACTACAGCACTACCACAGAACTGCAGAAAAAATTAATTTTTTAAAATTAAGACGACAATGTTTTTAGCTTTCCAGATAAAAAATTATTATGAAATTAATTAACAAACGTTTATGGTAGTGAAAAACTAGTTTAAAGGAAGACTGATCTAAATTTGTAAGTTCTAGGTAAAATGAAAGCTCCTGACCGTCATACAAGTATATGTCTACTGGCTTGAAACTCGGCAGGGATGTTAATTATATTACATTTACATTTGGGACTTTAGCCCCCCCCCCCCTCCCGGACACATTTTCCACCATAACCCGACCCCGAAAACACTCTAAATCGAAAATAATATATTTTAAATAATTTTTGTAATTTAAGGACCGTACGCCCTTCACCCTTTTGCCTCGGGCACATTTCCCTCCATAACCCGACCTTTTAGATCGGAAACACTCCAAATCGAAAAAGAAAAAAAAAACATTGATTTTTAAAATTTTCGAAATTTTGGGTTTTTAACCTCCCCTCCCCTCCTTTCCACGGTGGGGCACAGTCGAACCCGAAGAAAATTCCCATCATGCCCTAACATCTTGAAAACATAAAAAGCATGGTTATTACCCATAGCTCAAAATTAGTGGTTTTTTGACCTTTACCACTTAACGCTAAGGTCTTAAGTTATTAAAATTTTGTATTGTCAGAGGTTCTAAATATGTATGCGAAATTGCAACACATACGGATGTCGATATGTGGGTAAAAATTGAATGGAAAGATGTTATTACAAAGTCCATTTATATATACATACAGGTCAAGCTAATAAAAGCGTGGTAAAAACACACCAACACGCGTTGGTGTGAAATTACACCAACATCAGTAGTGCTGCCATATTCATTTTGTGTAATATTACATTATTTTTGAAGTGAAACTTCTTGGGTGAGGGCGCTTCATTTTTCGACCTTAGGAAAATTCCTATATCATGAGGGGAACCGGTTGAGGAATCGACAGGGGAGAGGTATAAATAACGCAATATAATATACTTGCCCACTTGCATACTTGCACATTTTATAATTGCAAATTGCATACTTTAATTTGCACATTTGCATAGGGTAGGGCGGGGCTAGTTGAGCATAGGGGCAAGTTGGGCAATCGAAATATCTCGAAAACTATTCACCGCACGCGAAGGTGAAGCCATCAAACAGCGAGAAGAAGGGGTCGCGGGAGGGGAACTCATCATGAGACCGCCAGTGGCGACTAGTCGATCGATTGAAGTACACGCGCGCATTCTTTATTTTGTAACCAAAAACTAAAATAATAATAAAGCGGAATATTTAGTCTGTAATAGTTAAATGTTATCCGTTTTTAATCAGGTAAGTGTTAAAATTCCATAAATTTATAGTACTTTTGATATGTACCTACATATAAATATTTTGGGTATAATTCTAACCGTTTTTTCATAACCTCACTTTTATTTTAAAATTTCGGATTGGGGTTAGTTTGGATATAGTTGCTCAACTAACCCCACGACTTAGAACTAAAGTAATATAGTAATGATTTTTTTTTTATTTTGGGGGATGCGGACTTATAAATGAAAGACTACGAGATGTTCTTACTCTACTCAAAACTTAAATGATGCTGCAAAGGCGGTCAACGATGAGGGAAAAAGCGTGAATGCCGCTGAAAAAGAATTCGGTATCAAACGGATGACTTTGACCAGATTTTTGAAGAAATTAAACGAAGGTGGTGATTCATCCATGGGTTATGCAACACCGAGGCAAGTATTTTCTCTCACGCAAGAGGACTCTTTAAAGAAATACTTGTTACAATTGCAACAGTGACAACGACTATTAAGTTTCCTATGTCTCATTAATATTTTCTTTTATATATTAATATTTTCTTATTAACATAAGCTTTATTGATAATTATATAAATATTCAAGTCTGAATTTGATCAGAAAGACTGAAACTAATTCCAAATTTAAGCTTAAGATACGTTGAAGTTTTGTTGATTCTATTTTCAGTTTATTATTCAAAGAAAATTACTTTTAATTTAGTTGTTTTGTGACTAAAAGACTATAAATAAAAAGTTGATTATCAAACAGAAATTTTATTTCATGTCTAGTTAACATTCAACTCATCATTTGGCTAGACATTCTAAGTGCTCAATTTTCCCCATACCCTTGCTCAACTTACCTCACCTATGGGGTACGTTGAGCATACACGACTTTCTGCATTTAAACAGCAGTTGTAAGAAAAAAATTACTGTGGACACTTTTGCAAACGTGTAAATTCGTAATCCTTCAGTATGCATAAGAAGCCATTAATACTTATCGTTGAGGAGCTATAACCGCTCAAGTGAAAAAGTGCTCAACTAGTCCCGCCCTACCACACTTGTGTACTTGCACACTTACATAATTACTCACTTGCATACTTACACACTCGCATAATTGCACACTCGCATAATTGCACACTTGTATACTTGTACACTTAAATGCTCGCTTACTTGAATGCTTACACACTTGCATATTTTTAATTTGCACATTGAATAATTTCACACTTGCATACTTGCATATATTTTTTGATATGTGACCTCAGCCAAAGACAGTGTTTCCTATACTAAATAATAAGCTAGAAGTTTCACTTCTGTTGCGCGTGCACTCCATGTACACATTTTTAGGTAGATTTCAAAGAAATACTACCTGCTGTAGCCTTTACCATGGTGCGAGTTTCGACAAATTTTGAAAAGTTTTTTCGTTTCATGGTGTATAAACCCCAAAACCATCGGCAATTCAATATATATATATATATATATATATATATATATATATATATATATATATATATATATATCACAATTGTGTGGACACGATAACCAACGCATTTTTTCACAAATCATTTCCAAACAGATACATAACATCTAGTAGTGGAAAATCTTGGTCGAGTTCGTTCATGGCCAATATCAGACCATAGGGGTAGAAATTCGGAAGGTGTTTTTGAAAACAAAAAAAAAAATCGCTGTAACTTCCATAATATGGAAAATATCACATCCGTTTGAACTTATTATAACTCGTAGGAGTAATACAAAAATATTTTGTCTGAAAACGTCTTTTGATAAGACCAACCATAACTGCAAGGGGGTGAAAAAACAAGGGCTGGAGGACAAAACAAATCATAACTCACTTCATAGAAACAAAATCGAATTGATGAATTTTTTTTATTAATCTTATAATTTTTATTTAAAACTTTTGTCTGAAACAATTTTTGATAAGAAAACCCATTGTGGCAAGAGGTTTTAAAAAACGGGATGAAATTAAAAAAATATCATAAAATCCGTACCTTTTCACTATAAAAGTTGATTGTAAAATCTAAAAATATTAGCCTATCTACAATTGCGCGTGCCAGTTTATAATTTTTTTGCATTCGAAGGTACATTTAAACTTGATATAATACCAGTCACATTTCCACTCCATTAAGTAGCGAATTAAAAAAAAATTGTAAAAACGCGCTTATTTCTTTTTTAATGTGGATTATGCCGACTTCCGCATTCCATAAAGCGTTACAACGTGGAGATATAGGCCTAATTAGTTGTTGGTCTAAAACTTTTGGTTCTGTGTTGTCGTCAACTCGTGAGTCAGTTTTTTTTTCTATCTAAATAAACTTATTTAACAAAGTCGTGGGCACTGCTGATCTAAAATAAGAAAAATAAAAGCAGCACTGCCTTTCTTTATGTCCACCAAGCAAAATATGTTCATATTATTATTTATTGTAGCTAAGTAGTTATATTTGCTCCAAATGTTTTATAATGCTTTAGGGAGATATTTGTTTTTAGTTTTTATCTAACATAATATTTTTGAAACATCTTGAGATAACAAAATAAAATAAAGAATTAATTTATCTTGTGAAATCAGGTCAAAAGCAATTTGAGTATATCATTTCGTAAGATTTGGTTTGCTAACCGAAAAATATGTAATAATTATGTATTTTTATTAATGTATTGATATGTATCCCAAAAATGTTTTTTTACAGTTTTTTAAAGTTTTTTTTTATTTTACGTTATTTAATACGATATTTTTTCTAGTATACTAATGTGCTCGAAATTTTCACTCTGGCTTGATTTACTTATATTCACTTCCATGTTGTAACACCAAGATTGTGTAAGATGCAAGAAATTGAAAGATAAAAAAGCCATTTGCAACAAAAACTTATCGATAATTCAGGGATTTCCTTATTGGCTTCATTATATTTATATTTCTTCACAACACTCGTGTGGGATTTGGTGGATGAAGGGGAAAAGAATACACTTTGACGAAGACTTTACTCTCTTCGAAACACGAGGAAAGCACAAAATGAGAAGTTAGGGCCTATTGGTTTAATGAGGTATTGTGCCGTGTATTTGCAAATATAGAAAGCCAACAGGCCAGCACCACCCAGAGGAATAAAACTCTTCATTACGAGGCAAAATGGGAAGGGAAGTAAAAAAAAAACATCGTGTAGCAAATTTTATTGGTTTGGCAAAAGTTCAAGTTTATGGCTGTGACGGAACGCATAAAATAGCAGACCGTGCGCTTGAATTTCAGCGTCGATTTACTGCGACAGGCCGAACCCGCAGGAAAAAAAAAGAAACCTTTAAGACATTGAGTACTTAATATTAATAAGCAGCAGAGATCAAGATTCTCCCATCTCAGTCTCTGGTTTCAAGGTGCATATTGAACTATAATATTCTCACGTCAGTTATGCTGTTTTATTTGTAATAAACGTATTTTTTACTATTTAAGCATTGCATAATAGATTTTTTTATCTGCTGTTGGTCAAGACGGTGAATATTCAGAATTAAATTTTTTTGAGCTAATATATTGTCGTGATTTCTCAAAAGAAGTTATTTTCAACATTTCCCACGGCTAGATTATTCATACAATGGTCTCATTTTAGAAATATATATTTTTTTCTTACAGGTATAAAATTAGCAAACAAAACAAACCCAAGCAGACTTCCCAAAAGTAATTTTTTTGATCCAGTAAAAATACGCAAACAAAAAGCAGGGTTTACAAAAACATCATTTGGAAGAGAGTATTTTGTTTCATGTTTGGTTTGATGTCCGTGTGCATTATGAATGCCTTATTACTTTTAATAAATAGCGTAAAGTTTTAAAATTTTCAATTCTGAAAATTTTCAGTGAGACAGTTAACACGCTAACTCTGGCTAACTTTAACTAATACCGCCGATATTAATGCTCGTCTTGACTTTTTAAAACGCCAAATATAATTCAATTGTAGTCAGAATATTTATTTGTGACTTTTCTTGGATGTAACAAATAAACTGAACTTTTTTAAAACTGCGTTAGGATGTTACAGAAGTTTTATTTTTCTGATAAAATAGCAAGTTGTTAATAATCCTACCTAATATTTTTATGATTTTTATTTCCGGCTTGTGGGTTGGGCAAGATATTTATATTAGACGTGGTTTCTGATGAATCTAAAGGCCTCTGCTATGGGATAAGGGTTTGACTTTCTAGCCTAAGGACATCTAAACACCACTTATTTTTGTTTGTATATTTTCATCAGCCCCTGGTGTTGTTATTCCTTAAATCACTGTAGATGCTGCAATTGTTTTGTTTTTTCCTACGATGCTCTCTCGCAGCGAATAGACGGAAAGGGGAAGGGGGAACGCAACCCGAAGACAGAATTTCGTTTTCTAAATAATTAATATCGGCTTTTTCCCGACGCGCGTTTTGTTTGCCGGAGATGTTTTATTCATCGCGTTGAATATATCATTTACCCTTCACACCCGGCCCCCTTCCCTTCTTCGCTTTCACGTCTGTGGGGGTGAGAGTCGTGGCCGCTGATTAATTCTGCCCCTTTGTCCGCCGAAGCTGATGTTGATGAATTGCTCGGCCCCCGAAGAGTGTGGCTAGCTTCAGGGGACTGGCGCGCTTCGGCGAGCCGTCAACATCGCCGTCCATAAGCGCGCTATTCCCCTCGTTTCCTTCTTCTCCTTCCGTCTTCATTCCCCTCGTTCCTCCTTGTGTCTCACTGCTGACGTGTGACGTCTCAGCTCTCGGTGTGCGGCATCCGGTGGAACGGAAACGTGTAACAACCACGGTGCTTCCATCTGTGGTGTGTGGCGCGAATCAAAGTTCACAAAGACAAAGGTGAAACTTTGAAGCAGGGTTTTGGTCATTTCTTTTTCGCTTTTATCCGAACCGTTTCATTATATAGTTTGAAGTTTCGGTCTGCAAATGGTCTGAATTATTCGATAGTCGACGTAGCTGTTCCGGCAGCTAATATCTTGCGGTGGGTGCGAAAACTAAGTGTGATTCACGCCATTTTCCATGTTCGTCTGTCATCACAGACTGAAATACGTCGGCCACATCTGCCTCTGCTGCCACAGGTTGAAATGTCTCGGGGTGGTTATTAAAAGCTGCTGCTTCTACAATTTTCCTCGTTCTGGACGAACATCCAGGAACCTTGCATTATAAAGAGTACCTATAAGATTTGTTTAAAAAACTGACATTGCATAATATTATAAAATTTATTTTATCGCATAAATGAATACTACGATGCCATTTTTACAATATATAGTAGGTACTTAAAAACATTTCAGTTATATAAACACATATATATATATATATATATATATATATATATATATATATATAACCTTCCTACACAACAAATATGGTTTGTAAAATTAATCATGCTAGTGATATTATTATTCTATAATCGGTGATACAATTTTTTTTTGTATTTTCATCACACTCGGCATTATTTGACAGAGTTCTACGGGTTTCGTATTATAAGTGCATTTGTAGCATGAGAACACATGAAAGTACTCGTTACCTGGGTTAGATCTGATGTTACACATCTCTGGCGAGTACTGAAAGAAGGCTCGCTCACTTTTTTTCTTCCTTGTTCTTTCTGCTTCATGCTCCCGTATACCGTCTTTATTCTTCCTCCTTCCCCTCGTTTCTTGTATTTGCCTGAAGGCGTGATCATAATAGATCCCGGGGAGGACGTCTCACAACTCAACTTCTCATGTTCGGAAAGTGAGCGTCACTCAGTTAATTATTTTCTGGGGAACCGTGGCAATAACTCTCCCAGAGTAAGTGCTACGTTTATCACAAACGTGCGACTACATGGTCAGGTGAGCATTCTTGAAGCTTCACACACACATTCACACCGCATTGACGTCATCATACCGCGGTAGAAGTCCCGCCCATTTGCGTTCATGCTTGAACCCGCTGCAGCTAGTGTCGCGGTTGACACTCCCTGTGCCACACCACCACAAGTTAGACACCCGTCTGGGAACAGCCTTAAACACTCCAATCTTTTTTATCTCTTTTAAATTATTATTTTGCACGCTGCTCCGATAAACGAGTGCCCCAAAATTCATAAATAAATTATTCGAAAAGATTTTAGAAAAGGAAGAGAACAGATTAATAGCATTTAAAATGAAAAGAACGTAATTACTTGAAATGTCAAAACCTTTAATGAGACCATTTGCGCATGAGCATGGTAAGGAATTTAATTTAAGACCAAATATCAAAAAAATTACAATTATATCTAAAACCTTTTGCCTTATAAAGTTACAGAGGCTTTTAATATAGCCACGTTTTAATATATACCAATAAATAATAAATACTGCAATAAACGCATAAATAAATTCAGACATTGATACAAAAACCGTTCAAAAATATATATATATGTACAAACAATAAATTACAATACTATTCAAATAAAAGTTAGTAAAAATTAATGTCACTCTAAAACCTCTTGATTACACCCGGGTGATTTTATTTTACGACACTTCATGGCAAGCTTGATGGAAGGTTCGATACAAATGAGTACGAGGACGCAACATACACTCGACGTGGGAATTAGGGTCTTTTGGCAAAAGTTATTTTTAAATTGTTCACTGTTATGGTGGGCAAAGTTTATATCAACGCCCCGGGGTTACAGGGGCAAAAGTTCGGAGCCGGAATCACTTACTTGGATTAAACGTTGTACGTCGCATCCCACCCCGGACCTCCTGGCCCGGAGTTTAGCCGGCTGTACTTTAGCACACATGCTAAATGCTTCATTAACGAAAAATGTAGCGTGGAGTCTTCATCCTCTTGGCAGCACCCGCCACAATGTAAGTATTTCCCGAAGCTCAATATACGTCAGCTGATTTATGTTAAAAAATATTCACGAGTCCCCGCCGGCCCAATACCACAAGCCATCACCGCGCTCGTCACGCCCGAAGCGCATACACGTCCCCCACGGCGATCAGCTGACGACTCCTTCATCCAGCTCATTCCATCCGTCTTGACGTATTTCCCCCACCACCTTATTGCCTTGGAACAGTCCATTTGAATGTTCACGGGGGGGGGGGGGGGGGGGGAAGCGTCGTACACCGTATTATGATAAAAGTCCAAAACGATATAATTAAATATCAAGAAACTAAACCATTTAAAAATTAACATAATATAAAAACATTTTTTAAAAATAAGATTAACAAAACTTATAAAAGACCAATACTTATAAAAAAAGGGAAAGGGCAAATACTAAAACGAAAATTACGTCACAGCCACAATTCAAAAATTAATTAAAATAAATATAAAATCAAGTGGCCATGCCACCTATGGCCACACTAGTGTACGTTTGTTGGTAAACAAACAAGACTGAACAACACAAGAGCCAACGGTGGCATTCGTACAAGTATAATGATTTAATTAGAAAATTAGAAGCTAAATTTTTAAAAATACTTGAGTTCGGTGATAAGGGCACCGATAGGAATTTAAATAGTTCTCTGCAAGGCAAATAATAGGCATAAAGAATGACTCAGCTACATCAAACCATTTCAGAACTATATCATACATATTGTCACGCCTAAACTAAGCAAGGGCGTATAGACCTTGGAATGTATGCTTTCTTTGTTTGCGATGCATTCTTTCAATGTTTCTCGCAGTGGGGAATATTGATTCAAGATGTTATTTTGGAATTACGCCATTGCTGGCGTATGTTAAAAGTAACATCTTGAACCTTTGTTTGCCATATTAATAATTGAAGTCAAAATTGGAATGATATTTGTCTGGATAGCAAAACATTGTTATTTTGTTATAATGTTTTTTTAATCCTGATTCCTTGCTCATATATTGTTAATATCTTTGTTAAAAAACAATACTCCCTTCATGATGGCAATTTTTTTTACTAGTTTATTTTGGAATATTCAAGTTATTAAACAAACTTATAGCATTACTAGCTGAAGTGAAGCGGCGTTACCCGGGCTAAAATACCCGTTTGACCTGATATTTTAGAAAACGAAAAACGGGAATTTTGATCTTGAACTACACCGAAACCCTCCTTGCAAGATGAGTTTTCAAAATTAATGAAACAGGCGTTTGTTTTAAAGAGCATATTTACAAAATTTCGTTATCGTTACTTAAAAAAAAAAGGTTTCTTCATACAAAATATAGGCCTACCACCCCTTTTCACCCCCTTAGGGATGGAATTTCAAATAACCCCTCCTTAGTGCACACCCAGGGTAATGATGAATATTTCCTCAAAATTTAATGCATCTAGACTAGGGTGACCAAATCATAAAGTTGAAAAAACGGGACACATCCGCGGAGGGTTTGGGGGCGATACCCTCCAGTCCGAGGGGCCCCATCGAGACGTAATCATTGAAACATGCTCTTTTTTTGCTAATTTGAGACCTATAAATCTTTTTCAATTTACCTATGAATATGTAATTTAATTTAAATTGTGAGGCGTATAATAATTGCAGTGAATACTTATTTATTATAAGTATTATGACATACTTCAAAACATAATTAAACAAGATAACTAAAATTGTTAGTCAAAGTTATGTTAAAAATCTTTAGGATTTCAATTGGGGATATTTTTTCTTTCGTTCCAGCCAATTTTAAAACCTCTTTCTTTTCCAATATAAAGTTGTAAAAACTAGAACAGTCCATTTTTAAATTGTAGAGTACCTGCAAGATTGCAGTAAGGATATCCACTCCCATCTTGTTCCTTTCATCAGTCCATTGAATGTCCATAAGCGAAAAGATTCTTTCAGTATTACCATTATGGGCAGGGATCACAAACACATACTGGCAAATCTTCAAAAATTCAACTGTCGAGGAGAGCGGAAGACGGTCCGAGGAGAGGCGCGACAAAAGTGTATCATCAACCTAACGTAAATACGGGACATTTAGGCGTCCCGGGAGACTTTTTCGGGACCCCATGTACGATCGTTAAAAAACGGGACAATCCCGTTTTTACGGGACGTTTGGTCACCCTAATCTAGACCCACTGGATTTGTCAGTCAGTCAGTTTTAGTAATTGGATATTTTATAGAGGCAGTATTTGTTTCGCTAAATAATTCTCTACCAGGGTGACTTCAGCTTTGGACTTGCTCTACACGAACTGAACACTACACGGTCCCGCACTGAAGGACCAGAGGGGATGAAGGCCGGTGATCGCTAATTAGTCGCGGCTAGGGGGATCATTCGTCAGGCGAGACGGGGACAAAACTCGGCCATTAGGGACCCGCCTCGTCAGGGGTGTGTCTGTGTTAGTGCGCTGGTGCTCCTAGCGCGCTGTCGCCTCTGGACTGGCGCGCAGTCTTCTCTTCGTCATAGGGCAACAATGAGATTTCAACGGTGACCATGACGTTTTGACGTGACAACGTCTAATAAATCGATGAACGCCGGCTACACGCACGAAAAAGTGTCCCGTTACGCACATTGTTCCGTTACGCTGTGTCCCGTTAAGCTTATTGTACGCTTGCGCCGCATCTATCTCTCTTCCACTCGATTGGAACAACCATCGATTTGACTTTTTCGAGGCACATTAAACTTTAAACACTCTCATTCGTTTCCTACTTTTCCTATCATCGTCCTATCCTTAACAGAATAACACGGATAGGAAGAAGTTAAATAGCAAATATGTATAAAAGTTATAGTTAAAATAATCTTTTCGATAAAGTAATAAACATATTTAAATTAATGAGTGCAAATAAAAGTAAATTTATCAATTAAATTGTATCCATACAAAATAGTGATAATTCAATAAAAATTATTCAATTGTATTCATAAAAGTATGCAATCATTTCATTAATGTTTTGTTATGACGTTGTCACGTTAAACTATCGTCCGTAAACCGACTTTACAGACAACCAATTTTTTTTGTCTTCGTTTACTGTTCTGTGGCACTGTCTTGATGTTAGCCCACTGTGTCCGTTTGTGGTGTTTATGTTTTTACAATTGTTTTGACAGCAGCTGATTTTAGCTTGTTCTCTGTGTGTTTGAATTTTTAATAATTTTTGTATAATTATCTTTTTTTCACCATAATTGAGGTTTCTTATGACATACAGTTTAATCAACAATAATGTATGCTCAAAATTACATCTTCATACTGGGGTTTCTCATTGCTAGAGACTGTTAAAATTATCGAATTTGTTTCGCGATAGGCTAAAATTGTTATACTATACCTTTGCGATCCTTTTTTTTTGTGTCAACTGTTTATATGAAGGACTCGCGGTCATTGAGAGACCCTCAGCCAAATAAGTAACGAATCATGAGCAACCCTGCTGAGACGTATTATAAGTTATCAGCAAACGACTATCGCTCAATATTGCGGAGACTTAGGAATATATACCATACCTATTACCAGGGCCGTCGTTTCGGTGGTGAATGTGTGTGTGTGGGGGTTGCAGGGGGGGGGGGGTAACCCTGGTGCTTGGTTGAGTTTAAATTTTTTTATTGCATGATAGTATGATGATATTTCAAATCTAATGCTAATATAATTAATTGTAAGCCTTACCAGCTATGCATAGTAATGGCCTCTGTAACATTTACAATCTTAGGTTTTTTATATTTAAGATTTGAAATATTGTACATTAAATAAGGGGGGGGGGGGGTGATATTTTCTATAGGCTCTTAGTTTCTCTCGATGGCCCTGCGTATGTCATTTAAATCGCTAAATTATCTGGTACCAAGTCATAGTTTATTCTGTAAATATACCTGGAGTCATTTATTCTGTGCCTTGAGTGATGTCAGCATTGTTATTTGAATTCCATCCTCATTTCGTATGTTTCGTGAACTCCTTGCAAGTATTGTTTTTGTTCTTTCGAGTTGACTTGAGAATAGGTGCCCATTCCAAGAATATATACATAATTTGTCTGACTTCTCGTCCTTGTTTTATTTTTGTTTCCCCTTCGTAGTGTTTGTTTCTTGGATATCCCATAATGGACGTTTTCCGAATGGGGCAGGATGACAGTTTGATTCTGTGTGTTTGTATCACCACCTCCACCTCGTTACCGACGTATAAAGTCCCCGAAATTACCTCCGAAGTCCGGGCATTGAATTTTCTTTTTTTGTTTTTTCAGCATACGTATTCCGTAGGAGCTCCTGTTGGTGACGTTGTCTCCACGGTTTTTTCCCCCTCAAACCTCCTCCTGACGACTCCTTCCCTTCCAACCGTCCCCACACCTCGGTTATGCCCTGGCCACGGAGTATCGCGCGGAAGAGAGTGGGAAATAAAATCGCAGGCAGTCAACAGGAGGAGGAGGAGAAGGAAGAAGAAGATCCCTTCCTTCTACGACGCTCACGGTCGTCCGATTTGTTCTCCCCGGCGGTCGCGAACGAAGGACGAAGAATATGAAATTTAAAATCAAAATAAAATAAAGAGGAGAAGGTTCTGGTGGAGCAAAGAGCATGGAGAACTTGTGGAGGGGGTAGGGGTGGGGAGAATTTGAGGAGAACTTGGGGAGAAGAGGTTAGTGTCGTAAATCTGCGAAGGTGTTTTGAACAGTGCGGACGGCGCGCGCGAAAGAGCGAGAATACACTGTTAAAAATTTTTTTACCTTCAATTTACGAAGAAAGCAGGTAACAAATTATCCAGGGATCTTACGGAAACTTCGAACATACATCCACAACAATAATCTTTGTACATAAACAAATCATTCTAACACTGGTTTTAAGTTCCACAGCAATAACACACTTCTTTTGTCTGTACTCGTGTTTACCGTTGTTTAGAACGAAACATTCTTACAACCTTGGAAGTCGAAATATGGCGTAGTTTCTGCGAAGATTTATTTATTTGAAATTACGAAGAAGTCTTCGTTTATTTGAGTTAAATTCTTCGTGGGAATGTCCCTTAATTCACTGTATTTTTTTTACCATGCTTCTATTAGCCTCAACTGTATGTATGCATGTCTGTATGTATGAATAGATTATGTAATAAAATATGTCCATTCAATATTTACCAACTTTTAGACGTTCGAATGTGTTGAAGTTTTGCATTCGTATAAAGAACTTCTGACAATATAATATTTTGATAACTTAAGACTTTAGTGTTAAAGGATAATGTAAGTGGGGGATCAGAGGGTAAATAAAAACCACCAATTTCGAGCTATGGGTAATACCGGCCTTTTTATGTATCCATGAGGTCGGGGCATGGTGGGAATTTGCCCCGGAATCGACTGTTTCCCTTGAGGGGGAGGGGGGGGGGGTTCAGACCCAAAATGTCGAAAATTTTAAAACTCAATGTTTTTTTTCGATTTTGAGTGTTTCCGGTCAAGGGGGAGGGCGTAGTGACCTAAATTTCAAAATTTTAAGAATATATTCTTTTTGATTTAGAGTTTTTCCGACGTCGTGTTATGGTGGAAAATGGGTCCGGGGTTCGACTTTCTCCCCTCTTTTGGAGGGGGGAGGGAAGCGTAATGCATCAATATTTCGAATATTACAAAAATATATTCTTTTGGAATTAGAGTGTTCCCGAGGTCGGATTATTGTGGCAAAATTGCCCGGGGTTCGTTAATGATAATAAGGTACTATATCTGAAATTATCTGGCCACTCTTCCGCCGTGATCAAGTGTATGTTACGGACATTCCATCAGTCCATGTTGATTTCGGCGCACATGGTGTACAACCAATAGTCATTCATTTTCCAGCAAAATACAGCTTTAGTACTACTGGAAAGCAAATGTCATTAATACTGAGTTGAGCATCTACCGTGCATAAAATGCTAGGCTGCATTGTAGATTATGCAATTGTTTATTTGGGATCGCGTCTCTTTGCTACCGAACAGGCTTATGTAGCTCTTAGTCGCGTGAAGTCACTGGATGGTCTCCAAGTAGAAGAACTTGATTGCTCTATGATAACAAGAAAAGTTCCATTTAATGTTGACGCATTAGCTTAAATGACTAGATCACGTGAACATTTATGACAAATTTTAAGTTTACTGTAACAAATAAATACTTTAATCACTCATATTTAGTATTTTTAATTTGTTCCAGTTATTCATATTCAGTATTTTAATTGTGAGACTAAAAATGAATAAAATAAATGTATAGTTAAAAAACTAAAAAAAAAAAAACTTTAGACTTGAATGTACTAAAAATTTAAAAAAAAATAAAATTAAAATTTAATTATTTTGTCCAACAGCCAAATAATGCACCACAACTCTGTATAACTAAAAGCGTAGGGTTCTCTCTTATTTCATTTTGCTAATGACTATATCCTAAAATTAGTGATAGAAAATTTAAGACAAATTATTTCAAGCACCCCACGTTATTAGTTAAACAGAGTTGTGTTGCATAAGTTGGCTCTTAGACAAAAAAATTAACTTTAATTTTAATTTTTTTAAATTTTTAGTTTATTCAACGGTAAAAGCTTTTTTTTTTAGTTTTTTTTAACTATAAGTATATTTACAGTGTAAGTTGCCCGCGGCGGGGTAGGTGAATGGCCGAGTTGTTTTGATCAAGAGCAGTTGGTGGAAGGAGTTGCGTTTTAAACGTTTCCACCCCCTAACTCTTTCACATTTTCTCTTCTCCTTCCTATAGCATATCCGGTGACACTGTAAAAGGCCTCGACGCAGTTGTAAGCTTTAGACGTGTGACTTCGTGGTTACCACGTGGAGGTAAAAATTTGAGGATCTGGTATGCGCAATCTTTGTGCCAATTTAATAATTGAATTCTAATTGAGACGGACCCCACGCCCCCTTCCTTATCTGGATAACAAAACCTTTCCTGCGTGATTGTTCCTTTTGTGCTTGTTATCGCGTATACAGTTATATTTGGACATAACGTATTAAAAATAAAGTAAGGAAAAGATTTGTTTCTGATGCAAAGCTGTTTAATTACACAAGCATATTTAATTTTGAAAATATATACAAAATATTGTTCCCGTGAGCAATTGTTCTGTATAACGTATCCAGTTATATTTTAACATCATCAAATAAAATAAATTAAGCAATTGAATGTGTGTGTATGTGATTTGAAACTGTGCAAAAACCAGAATATTTTTAAATTTGAAGATATGTATTAATTGCATACACGATAAGGACAATTGACCACGGGAGTAACTTTTTCGTGTAACTTATCCAATTGTATTTTTACGTAAATTATTAAAATAAAGTAATTAATTGAAATTACCCATTTTTGTTCAATGAAGTTTAACGCTTTTTTTTTGGCTGATGTGTTGTTACCATCTTTGTTAAAACAATAAGTAGACATTACATGAAGTCAGGCTGCAGCCAACAACGAGATGACAATGACTTGATCATGCACGCGCTTGTGGGGTCTAAACCTGGCGCCAGAGAAACCAGGTTCGAATCCTAGGCAGGGTTTCCTGTATTTCTTTCCAAACGATTTCCCGAAATCGTCACAAGGCCAGTGATGGGATGGTTATTCCGTGACTGATTCCTTTCCCAATGTATCGCCCTTACGTCTTCCCATCTCCAATGCATTGATGTTGACAGGTGTATATATTAGTAAAAATAAGAAGGAATAAATGGGTATGTGTACTTCAGGGTTGGCTGATTTAACACACAATGGTTTAAACCAGGGTTTAAAACATGGTTTAAATCAATTGGTTCTTATAAAAAAATGTTTTTTAAAATAAAAAACCAATTGGTTTTAAAAAATGTATTTTTAAATAGAATATCTTCATAAATTTTAATGAAAGCTCTAATTCTTCTCTAATAACAACAGTAGTTTGCTCATTATTGTTTCATGTGATTTATGGGAGAAAATAGTTATATACCATTCAAGATTTTATCATTTAAATTACTTAGTAAAGTGTAATCATAAGTTTATAAAAAAAAGAAATAAACAAATGAATTATTTTTAAAAAATCATTTTTTTTGTGGGAAATCCCTGACCGTACAGTAAATCCCCACTATATGGGAATCACCCATTCTATAGATATTCCTCCTCCAGTGGTTATGTCCCAGTCAGATGTGCAGATTTGCTTGACTTCAGTTCTTTGATATTATAACTTTTCTGGTTCAACATGAGGCGCAGAAAGCGGAATGTTGTATGGCTTTCGTTTGAACATGCTGATAACCAAAATAACTAATGAAATAAATAAACTTCGTTTAAACCCCCCCCCCCCCCCCCAAAAAAAAAAACCTGCTTGAAACCAAAAAATAAAAATAATTAACTTTAATTTTGCATGTAAATAATTAATAGAAATAAAATAATACAAAGACTCGAGTGATATAAATACAGTTTGTAAAGTATAAATTCATCAAATTAAAAATTAAAATAAATGTTTAGTATTCAAAGTTAAAATATATACTTGAATAAAATTAATTATTTATTTTGGTAAAATAATCTAGGTATAATTTAATTAATAGAAAAGTGAATAAATATGCTACAACTTTAATCTCATTTATTATTTGTATTATTTATTTAATAAAATCTAATAATTTATAATGCAAATAATTTTACATACTTATAGTAATACAATTGAAAAACAAACAAAATAAACAAAATTTATACCTCTAATATTCATAGAAAATCTTTTTATTTTAATAATAAAGATATTTATTCAATATCAATCACTTAAGTATAATATTTTGAAGCACATAATTTTTCTTTTTATGTAGCCTTTTTTTCTTACGTGAAAATTTCGTGACATGCTGCGCTCATATCATTTACATCCTGTGAAAATTTCTTGGCATGTTTACACTCATTTTTTTTTTCATAACTCACATTATGAAGTATAACTTCAATAATTATCAGCTTGTTATTCCTGGATAAATTTTTTAAACCTACTGTATTCCACTTTAAATATAAATTATAAAATAGCACTACTTTTCAGTTTGTACAACCCCCATGATAATCGTATATTTCTAGGCCAGTCCGAATTGATAGATAGTATGATGTTTTTTTTTTTTTTTTTTTTGGTGTGTGCTTTCTTAATTCTGAGTAATTTTATTTGTAAGCAATAGTTTAGTTAAAGGACTCTTTCTACGAATGTTTCAATACACAAGCGTTAAAGATTTATTTTCGTTGCATATTTTTCCGCAGTATGTAAGCTGTAGTATGTATCACATAATTTGTCACAAATTTAAGAATTCTCAATAGTAATACCAGTCAAATCCATTTTTCAACTGTCATTTTTTAAGCATAACGAAATGTTTGTTTACGAACTCTGACAACGACATAAAGTAATTTATGCTAGACATAAGTATACGTGGAACATTGGTTCTGCTTTTAAGAACTAACTGTCGAATTTGGGACAAATTACACCAACAAACTGCTGTTTGTAAAATGCCAGGCAAAAATTACTACTAATATTAATGAGATGTTTTCTTTAAAACCTTTTTTTTGTGATTCACACAACTGGGCAATGCATTCCACAGATTAAAAAAAAATCTGTACTTTAGTAAAATATTCCTTTGAAAGCTAGTTGCTAAGAAATAGTTTGTAATACTACAATAAATATATTGTAACTTTGTCCACCCATTGGCTATGGTTATTTTTTGCATACATGCAATATGTTTTTCGAGATAATACTGAGTATTACGAAAATTGGCGCATAATTTTATATTTCAATTGATGTTTCGTCAAGTATAATTTTCTTAAACCATGGAAAAGATAATCGATATTATTTTGTTTTATTTTACGTATTAATGTTGCGCAGTTAATACTGGAAAGCTATTCAAGGAACGGTTTACAAATAACCATTGGGGTACTGGGACAACACAAAGCATAAATTCCTGCGAACACTGTTTTGCAGTGATGTAGGTGTTTTTATGGAAAGGTACATATTTACAAATATCTGTAATTTTAAATAAATATTTTTTGTTCTATTTACAAAAAAAAATTACAGTGTGGTATAATTTAACTCCTGTAGTCAGGCTTTTGATGTTAATTCATAGAAATTACAAGGTACGTAAAAAAAATTCCAAAATGGCTGAAGTGATTCTCGAAACGATGCGATGTTATGGAAAAAAAAAATTGGAGAGAATCCATCCGAAGTAAGACTGATAACGGTATAGCCTGTCCTTTTTCCGAGGACCGGGGGCCTTTTATGACGTGCCGTTAATTTTTCCATCGGACTCATTACAATTTGAAGTATCTTTCGTGTTACCTTTCCCACCGTGCGGGGAGAGAACTGAGGAGGGGGAATGAAAACAAATAAATGATTAAAACCTTTCACCGGCACGCAACATACATGTCCGGCTCTCGGCGTTTGGCCTGTTAGCGGTCGAAGACTTTTTTCCCGCCCCTTCCCCTCTTCCTTCCCCACCTCTCCTTCCCTCCCCCCACCACCAACAAACAACCATTATTTATGCCTTGCGTCCCGTTCCGTTTCGTATCATTATGTAAACAAATAGCCTCCATTTATAGCGGCGGCCGGTCGGTCCTTGGAGCGCGCGTGTCCGTGTTTGATGGCGCTCCCCCCTGCCGCGCGGGGCTTCGATAATCGATACTGGAAAATGGTGCGCGGTTTTGGTGGGAGGGGTAGTGGGAGGGGGGACAACTTCCAGGTGGGGAGGGTTTAAGGCTGCGGGTCGTTAGGTGCGATATTTTCGTCGATGTATTGGGACTTCGTTCCCGACCACTCAAAATTCAGGATGAAGGGGGTGAAGGTGGGTCTGTCGCTCCCACACACTCCCTTTTTTTTCCTTCTTCCCTCTACGTCTCGGCTCTCCTTATCTTTGCATCGGGAATGAAAAGGCGGAGGTGGTTTGTAGGAGGAGTGAGGGGGGAGAGGTGTTCTTATCGCCTGCACGTCCCGCTAGCATTTCCTCTTCACCACGTGGAACATTACCCTCGGCCAGAAGTGATGCGCGGGCGCGTTTGTCCGCGAGCATATCCGCGATAGTGCCGACGACTGCTTCGGTGTCCACGGTACTAGAATTGTTCCATGCACAGTTTGCCCATGAAATAATGTCCAAGTTATCAATTGTAATACGTAGAGACCGGAAAAATTCGCGAATTCATTTCGTGATAGGCTAAAATTGAAACATGTGAACAATTCTGCTGGTTCTGCTATTGGCTCGCGGTTTAACTGGAGCTCTCTGGGCCAGTGAGAGACTATCGACCAAAGAAGCGTCGAATTACAAGCTACCCAGTGGAGACGCCTCACAATTTAGTACCCAATGAACACGCGTGTTTACTTGAGAAATGCAGAGGATAATGGAGGCTATCCTAGAGGTCATTGAATCCGCGAATTTTTCCGGTCCCTTGTAATACCTAATGTCAACTGTAAGCATTGTAGAGTTTTGGTTCAAGCTCACAAACGAAGACTAGGGCTGGTATTTAATAGTCGTGTCTTGAGCAATCTCTTGAGTCCATCTTGGCGAAGACCGTCTTGTATCTTCAAGGCAGCGATTTCAAAATCCATGTTTCATAGTCCGCGAACAAGATAAGCTTCACGAAGTCTCCGTGCTCAAGCAACAGCTTGTTTTACGTACTTCCGGCTTGAGGAAGTGATTGATTAAAGACAGCCGGAAAGACACGAGTATGTACGAATCTTGCCGACTTGACTCGTTCGATAAATTTTCTGCTACTTTTCACACAGAGCACTGAAACCCCAAAATTTGAGGTGTGTTTGTACTTTGAGGTGAGGAAGAGTTTTTATTGTTTCAATACTCTTGAGTTACACCTGGAAACACAGGTGTTTTGCAACCACAAAGATGCACACCTTCTATTAAGCACTTGCTATACTTTTGTCTTTCCTGTGCTAGTTGAATGTTAAGACATAGGTTAAACTGTTTTTAAAATAGCTCTGCTTAATTTCTACAGTTATTTTAGCTAATACGACATAAGAAAAAATTTAATACATTTTACCATATCATTAATGTTCCTAACCTAAACTAATTAATCATTCCCACTATAGTTTTAATGTAGTTATGCTAATTAATTAACCATTAACTTGGTGTTACCGTTTTTCAAGTATAACTACCCTAAACTAGCATCTCTATAAATGTTATTGCCGAATAACTACTTTTTTAATACAATAAATAAGTGACCACAAAAAGAAAAATATCATATAAGAATTCGGAAGGGCTTAAAAACAAAAAAAGCAATCTGCCAAAAAAAAACTTTCGGGCATATAAAAAATATTAGAAATAAAAAAAGGCAAAAAAATTTTTTAATAAAATTATAAACTTCAAAGATATAAGCATATTTAAAAAAAAATAAAGATTTTCGAAAGAGCATAAGTACAAAATTCAAAACATTATCTAAAGATTCCTAGTGACGTAAACTTAGATTTCCAAAAAGGGAAAAACTTTAATTATTCGTTTAGAGCTTAACTTCCTGAGATACCTATAAGCCTTTTTAATTATTATATGCACAGTTAGTTGTAAGGTGCCTAATGTGCCCATCGAAAAATGATTGCAAATAACAAACACTTTGATTTAATCATTAAGGCGTATTTCACGTATGTAGTGGTATTTAAAATATTACTCTATTGTTTCACTCCTATTTGATATTTTATACACGTCTCTATGAGTAGGCTCATAGTTATGCTTCACGATACGCCCATCTCCAAGGTATACATAGGTATATCTTTGGCGTTACAGAGTCAGTCAGTGATGAGCGTAACTGTATAAAGGATTTTATTTTAAAATTCAACTGGTTACGCAGTAAGGAATAATTACCATTTCTAAATGATGTGGTGTTTTTCTGATGATCTGCTCGGGTTGGTGAAGCCCTTAAAAAAAGGAGGGGGGGTGAAGTGTTAATTGCTGGCGTTTTCTCCCGTTCCCGCTTTAACGACCCTGTCGGCCGCTCATTTGCGATCAGTTTTCCCGCCGAGTTTCGAGTTTTATGTGTCCGCCGAGCTCTCGCCTCCATTAACATTCGAAATTTATCGCGAAGATACTTTTTAAACATACTTATATTTCTCCTGCTGTTAAATTTTTTTTAAAGTTAGATATACTAACCAAAACACGCCATATTCGATCCAACAGTTTTTTTTTGCAATAAAAATTTGGTGTCGTTTGATGTAAAAATAATCCTTCGTTAAGAAAGAGATCAAACATAAAAAGATTTCCAAAGATTAAACCAGTATTTAATGAACTGAGAACCAGAGTTTTTGTGAAAATATTTCGCTGCTTGTCGAATTCAAGAACGTCTTCTATATTTTACTTTTGTGGCTTATTATTTTATTTTTAAAGACAGCTACATTTACGACTTTTTTTTACCATTATTACTGGTTTTAGTATTTCAACAATTCAAAAAGTTTTAATTATTTTGACTAACTACTAACATATAACAAGGAACCATTCTAGAATTAGCCTGTTGTGATCTTGGAAAACAATACGGAAAACCAGGTTTAGAACTCCGATTTCCACTTGCTAAGTCGTTGTTTTAACAAAGTGCCATCTCGGAAATTTTTTTTGTGGTATATGGCCTACTGATAACGCCCACAGTATTATTTAAGTTGTAGTCATTCTCAAAGATGATTTCAGTACTTAAGAACCCCGCCTGCCCGGGCACACACACACGGTGTGCAGAGCTGCGGACCAAAACACACTTTTTTAAAAACTGTTCTAGATATCCAGGTGAGGTCTGCTTGCAAAGAGAATGCGTTGAGGACGGATGAGTTTCCGCATTTAGTTTTTAAGCTGTGTTCAAATAAGAGTGAAACTGGATAAAACGTGTGTTTTCAGGATCATGTTTAGTCTTTAAGGGGGTGCCTCCCATTTCAGGTCATGATTTTATATTTGTATTAATCACTGATCAACTTTTAGACTTTTTCAATTGTTTAACTTTCACTAAATGAAAAAATATATATAGCGCATACTTTTTTGCATAATTAGCTGCCAAAGTTACATTTTTAACCTGTTTCGGCTGTGCAAATAAGGAGAACTTAATTTATTGCAGAACTGAAACTTTTTAGTTTTAACTGCAATGCCACTGGCTACTTAATGATATGGTTTGCATTTATATTACAAAAACTCATTTCTTATTTCTTGGATATCAAAATCGTAACATATTAGAGAATTTTGAAATGCCAGGTAAAATTATTTAATTTTTTCTGAAAGAAATTCAAACCATTTCTTGAAGTAGCCAGTGGCATTGCAATTAAACCTAAAAAGTTTCAGTTCAGCAATAAATTAAATTCTCTTTACTTGTACATCCCAAAAACGTAAAAAAAGATTTACTTTGGCAGCTAATTATGCAAAAAGTATGCGCTGTATATATTTTTCATTTCGTGAAAGTTAAACAATTGGAAAAGTCTACAAGTTTATCTGTAATTACTGTAAATATAAAATCTTGACCTGAAATAGGAGGCACCCCCTTAAACACCCGGTACAGTTTGCTGGAAGAACTCAAAAGGGCCTGCATCACATCTTTATCTTCATTTATCCGCCATATAATGCTATGGTCACCACTCAAAACCTCACAGTTGTCCTAGACTGGACGCCAGTTCAGAGCCTTGCGCTTAAAGGCGATACCGCGCTTGAAGCACCAGCGAGCTCGATCCTAACATCCCGCCTCGGTAACGCAAATACACCTCTGGCGCGTCGGGATCCTTCAAATTCCTTCTCTCGTTTAATTCAGTAGCGGTCAAATCATCGCCTGCGTCCAATTGAGCCCCCTCCCCCCTCTCTTGTTCAGCACAGAGAGACAACCGCTAATTGACTGCTGAATGATTTGAAATCTAACAGGGTACCTCATTCAGGCACACAAAAAAAAATTCTGTACTTTTACAGAAGATGCCTTTGGAAACCAGTTGCCAAGAAATATTTTGTAGTGCTACAATAAATACATGGCTATGGTTATTTTTGTACATATAAAACAATGAAAAGATAATTGAACATTCCACAGATAACTTAATTTTTTTTATCAGTATTATTAATGTGCGCAGTTAATACTGAAAAAACTAGTCAGGAAACGGTGTACAAATAACTATTGGAGGTACTGGGACAACACAAAGCATAAATGCCCGGGAAGAATCCGAACCCCGTATTACTGCGAGCACTATATTGTAGTCATAGAATTTTCATGTAGCTGTATAAATGTAATATTATTTCTAATTTTATATAAATATTTCTGTTCCATTTACAAAGGAATATACAGTGAACCGAGAGAAAGGTCTGTTTTTCACAAAACAAAAAAGTTGTGTTTTGTATAATAGAGTTCAATCAAACTAATATCTTACTGTAGAAAAGATTAAGTGATCCAGAAAAATGATTACGTCAACACGACTGTGTATTTCTGTAGGTTTATACTAATTTAATTTTGGTTGTATACGAAATTCGGCTAGACCAACAGAATATTACGTTGCAAAAAGTAGATAAGTCTCGCCGTATACAAACAAAAATTTTTGTTAAACCGACCCTTTTATTTCTGTGTGTGCGAAATTTCAATTTTTTCTACACATGAGTAGTGTGGTTTAAGTGATACACTGCTCAGTTGCCCTTACTCGTCGTCTGCCATGAATCAAATCGTGTGAAAAGGCAGGTTATGTATGAGATAGTGAAAAGACCATGCGAGTTACAAAGATTGGCCCGCTAAATTTGTATTTTTTTTTGTAATTGTCTCTCACTGTTTAAAGGTTGGCTATTCTTTCTTTAGATGTTCGGCACGATAAATATTGAAAAATTAAGTATCATATACCACAGGATCAATAGATGCAGCATCATGCCATCAGCATCACGGGATAAACTTGGAGATTTTATACACATATATATATATATATATATATATATATATATATATATATATATATAAAAAGTGTTTCGTTAATATCTCTTCGGTTGCAATCGTACCCCGCCTGGAGAATCCACGTGCCAAATTTTACGGCTATATGCCTTGTCTGCGCTTTATGCGAGCTACAGACGGACAAACTCTCTCCTTTATTAAAATAAAAGACATAATAAAGATAACGTTTTGTAAATCCATCCTATTTTCGTTACACTCCACTTTTCAACGTGGCATCCCGATTTGCAAGACGTACCTATCCACGTTCACATTTCCCCACTCTTCGTTTGTCCGAGGTCGCGAAGTATTTTTAGCGCGTGATTCGCGCGTCTGTGCCCGCCGCGCAGATTTACTGCCGCGGGGGTCGATGTGCGCGCACAATGGGCCGGTAGCGAGGGTTTTTACAATTTGTGGCTTCGCCAGCTCGGTCGTTAGGCCTTTTTTTTTTCTCGCGGGGGGGAATGAGAATCGATATATGTTCCAGAGCGTCGGTCGTCCGCGGCCGTCACACACGCACACACACACACCTCCGTCAGCGAGCACCCTCCCACTCGGACGCGCGGGCCCACACTGTGCAACATGTTTACGAGGCTGTAAAAACCTCTCTCGCCCGGGCTAATCATCCCCTTGACCTTCGCCAGTCGCGGGCAGGCCGTGAGCGCGCGTCTGTCTGCCCGAACGAGTCCGAAATACCTGCTGCGTGTCCATAAAAGAAATTCCCAGTTATAATTTTTTTTAATAGCGTCAACTGTAAGCGATCTAGAGTGTTGGTTCATGATCACAATTAGAGAGTAACTCAAAAAAGGTTTAGATAAGCGCATTCGTGAATGCTGCTTTTGTTGTTTTCTCGCTCGCAGCGCGGAAGATGGTTCCTCTCCTCAGTTGATAGAGGGTGAACCTGTGAATTGTATTTGGCAACAGGATGGAGCCTCTCCCCATTGGAATCTCTATGTACGTCCAAGTCCCTGACCGTTGGATTGGTAGTAGACGACAAGAGTTCTTTTTAGCTGGCCTCCACGTTCACCTGACATAACGCCATGCAATTTTTTCCTTTGGGTCTTTATAAAATATCGTTTGTGGACGTTCCGCCGCTACTATTGTTTTTCCAGAGTTGAGACACAGATATGAAGAGAATATTGCTTCCATTAGTTCGGTCTTGTAAACCAAAGTGTGGTAAGAAAATTAACTTTAGGTTGTAAGTGCCGTATAATTAAATGTGCATAAATTTAACATTTTTAACTTTTGTAAGAAAAAAACTGGGTTATTTTACCTTCAATTTGATGAAAGATTTGTTGTAAATAGTCTCAATCAAACTGTTATAATATACTATTGAAACTGGGACATTATTTTATGGACAGCCTGTACTTAGGACGGTATTACAAACGTTCGTGCGACCAATTTTGTTTTCTAACCTAGCTGGAACTATTTGCATTTGTTTGGGAGGGGTGTGGCCTATGGAAGACTCTAGGTGCAGAGGCCTTTACGCCTAATCATGCTGGGTTTCCGCTATGCAGAAAGGGTAGCATGCATGTGCTTTTTTCAGGGATTGGCCAGCCATGGCAACAAATGATGTCATGGCTAACTCTCCAATATTAAACTCTAGACTATAACTTGTTAAGTTGGGCCCAGGTATAACCTGCATAGACTCATGGAAAACCCTGGGCACATTCATGCAGAATTAAATAGTGCAAGCATGAAGCGGGCAGGTTAGGCAGGTTCAGTACAGGACAAAAAACAATGGGGTTGTGGCTGTGTCATGGATACAGCCGTGTGTTGTACGTGCATACGTGTACGTAACAGGTAATATTTTTATTTTAACACCATATATATTCACTGTAACTATTTTACACTAATGTTTTTTTTATGCCATCGATAGATTTTGACGATAGCTGACGATTGAATCTCAAACTAACGTCGTAGCTTCTCCGAGTCAAAAGTTATAGCTACTAAATGGAAATCTCGAAACGCAGCAAAATGACCTCAAATTGGCGGCGCTTCCCCCTCCACCTCGCGCGATGCGTCACAGTCCTCACTTAGCGTAACGAATTAGTTTGATCCTTTAGCTATCCAGTGGTGTAATTAAATTTTGGATGGAGATGATAGATATATAGCTGCAACACCAAATTTTATCCCGCGATTTTGTTATCATTCGTTTTCTCGAATTGCCTCCCACTATGGAAGCAATTTTAAAAACGTATTCCCGTCAAACGGACTGGTCCAGGAAGAAGAGTTGGTCGGGGCAGAAAGGTGTTGATCATGCTGGAGTCGGGAACTTGGGCCTTGCGGCCTGCATTGGTATTAATGCGCGTCTGGGTTGGTGCCAGGTGCCAGTGACATATGCCAGTGACATATGCTAGATCGCACTGCCATAATATTAGTTTAGTTTATACCCATTCGAGTGGAGTATTCATTTATTACTGTGGTATTCCCAGTGACGAGATTTGAACCACTCCCCTTGAGTTCGCAAGCTTGTGCTTTATCGCTGTACTTGTAAGCGTTTTGGTAATTTGGAAGCAGAATGTGAATTATAATTATTGTAATGCCAGTTTTCTTATGAATTTTTTTCAACTTGTCATTACTTTGTAATATGACTATTTTAATCTGCCAAATATATTCCAGGGTATTTTCACTATCACAGAGCTTCATTTGCACACTTCTAAGTTTAGTATTTTTACCTAACATTTACGAAAGTGAGTTTTTGACTTCTTCAGCACCGCAGTTACACATTTACGTTCATTTCACTTCTGTTTCATGCACGAAATTACTGTCAACAAATGCTGTACGCCGACTTTATTTGAATGATTCTTGCAGTTGGTGGGAAGTTTGTTTTAAAGCATTCTACGGACACACGCCATTATCTGGTTTTCATTGTACTTATGTCATAAAGTAACCACAAATATGGACAAGAGTGGTGAATACACAAATACGCAGAAACACAACCCAAATTCAGCCGACGTCGAATATTAAATGAAAAGTCAGCGGAAATAATTCCGTAAAAGAGGTTATTCAAATAATTATCACGGCACAGACGAACATAGTAATTTTACAATTTCGAGTAGGTCTTAACAGGAACACACACAAAAAAAGAGACAAACAACAACCTTCGACAAACGGTCGAAACAAACGATGATACAAAATAGGTAATCTGGACAACCTTCAATTTGACGTTCGATTTGTTGTAAATAGTCTCAATTAAACTGTTATCATATACCATTGAAACTGGGACATTATTTTGTGGACACATAGTACTTTTTTTTATTAGACACAGGGACGTACATTTCAAGTCGGGGAAATTTAGGAAGCACTAAGCCATGAAAACCGAGAGCAGGATGGAGAAACCAGGATTTGAATCCGGGTCCTCAATGCAAGTTCAACATTTTGTTGTCTCGCCCCATCTTATATAGCCAATATTAAATTCAGACTTTTTAACGTAGTTTAACTACTATTAATTTATCTCCAACGTAATATTTTCTCCATGCTATGTTTTTATTGTATTTTATGAGTATAGGGTAATGTGGGGCAAGAGTCCGCACGGGGCAAGAGTTCTTCTTCGTAGCAGTTACGCTCAGTGTCACTAGATAGCACTGGCATGTCCATGTGCTCCATTTGAATGCGTTTCTACACACTGGGCTTGGTTGTCACGGTACTCCCGCCATTTCAGTGTGAGTGGTGGCAGTTTATTGTTTTAAGCAGCGTGTGGTGTTATTTATTATATTTAGAAGAGCGTATAGATTTGCATGAAATCTTCAAACCATTCTGCGGAAAGTACATAGACATTAGAAGTAAGTTTTAAATTATCTACTTGTGTGGGTAATTTTTGTTTTAAGAGTAATGGGTAAATAATGGCCAGTGGATGAAACATTTTGTTACACATGGGGCAAGATTCCTGGGGCAAGATTCCGTATAACATTCTGTGCGGATTCTTACCCCACATAGCCATTTTGATTTGAAAAATATATGTAATGCCTAAACCTATATTTGAAAGTATGGATTTCCTATTTTGTTTTTATTTTTGTTTGTAAACATTGATTAGAAACCGTGAAATTCAATTGAAAACCCAAAATTCTTATTTTCTTTAGTGAAAACATTCGAGTATGATTTATCCTGGATGTGGGATCAAATGTGTTTAAAGTGCGGTTTCCATTTACAGGATATGTAATATAGTGGTCAATACACTTTATGTAATGTAACTTATTTTATTTATTTTAACTTACTGCGGAGCAGACCGTCGTAGTGCAGTCCAAATTAATATAATAATTAGAGTGGTTAATTTTTCACATATGAAATTTAAATAACTAAAGAGTGTACTGTAGTGGTTTGAGATACAAGTGCGTTTATTTGTAAGTGTAACTAATGTTACAATACATTCATTGCCTAGTTAAAATATTTACACATTTAATAATTTCTTGTTTATTCTCTGACTGGCAGCTATTTCCTATCAATCAATGAATTTGATCCTATAGAACAGGCAGTGATTTTCCACTACTTTATTATAGAGCCATTTGCACAAAATTTCGACGATGGAATCGGCTGTAGTTCAATTAATTTTTTACTGATTCAGGTATACAATGTTGCAATTAAATTAAACCCAGAACTTATTGGAAAAATGTTTTATCAAAGCAAATTTTATTGCAGGAAAATGAGGAACTATAAAAGAAAGACAAATAGAAAACCACTTGATTCCGAGACACTACAAAAAGCGAAGTTTAGAAAGGTTAATGGTGATTCAATTCGGGCAGTTGCTGAGGATTTGAACGTAGAGGAATCCACCTTACGGAAAGGACTTAAAGTGGTAAGAAATAGTTAATGATTATACATTTAATCATTTTAGGTAATCTTTAAATTTATTGAACAGTATTTAAGGTAAATAAAATACTCATTTGTTATAGGGTAGCACAGCTGTTTCATGCGGCCGTTTTTCGTCAACATTTTCACAAGAATTGGAGCTACAGCTAGTGAGTTACTTACAGGACACTGACAGAAGATTTTACGGTTTGACATTTAGGGAAGTTCAAGCTTTGGCATATTAATTTGCAGAACAAAATAACATTGCTCATCCCTTTAATAAGGACATCAAACTTGCAGGGTGGGACTGGGTTTATGGATTCCTTTCACGCCACCCATCGCTAAGTTTAAGGAAGCCTGAAGATGTGAGTATAGCACGGTATGTTGGATTTAACAAAGTTCAGATGGATCGCTATTTCAAAAATCTTCAAGAAATAGACGAGAAACATAGTTTTCTAACCAAACCCAACAGAGTGTACAATATGGACGAAAGTGGCCTATCCACTGTGCCCAACAGAATTCCCAAAATAGTATCTACCAAAGGTCAAAGGATTTTAAACAAAGTTGTGTCTGGAGAGCGGGGTCAAACTGTGATAGTCGTTTGCTGCATGTCAGCAGTTGGGCATTTCGTCCCTCCTGCGATTATATTTCCAAGAAAGCGAATGAAGGTTGAACTTTCAGATGGAGCTCCTCCATCAAGTTTATTTCTTCTTTCTGATTCTGGATACATGAATTCTGATCTGTTCTCAGCATGGCTTCAACATTTTGTTTCACATACTAAGCCTTCTAGAGACGACCATGTTCTGTTACTTTTGGATAGTCATTCCTCGCATATTTCCATACCTGCTATCATGTTCAGTAGTATATAATAGCCGGAGCTGAAACAGGATTCAGGATGTGGTGCCTGTGGTGCCGACCGCCATCTTGGATTGTGACGTCACGGCGGCCATCTTGGACTCAAAAATTCCTCATAATTCCTCAAAATTGACTAAAAATGACTCAAAATTTCCCGTTTTAAGAAAAATTTTCCCGTTTTCGAGGGAAAAATTCTTGTTTCGAGGGAAAATTTCCCATTTTATTCCATAAAAATCCCAGCGGCTGAAAATACCTAAAACTGGCTTAAGAATCCTTAACTCAAGCCACCGTTAAGCCATTTATAGGATTATGACGTCACCGTTGCAGTTTCCGTTACGCCCACCATCTTTAACTTTTTTATTTATTATCTGATTTTTAATGAAATTTTTTTTAAATTATAAAAAAATCAATTAATAAAATTTTTAAAATTTTTTTATAAAAAATATACTTTTACGACACGGAGTTCGGAGTCCTCGGTTCGACCCCGACGAGGGCAAAAAAAATTAAAAATGGCGGCCGATCCTTCCTCACAGTGGCTGCAGGCAGACTGACTCCCACCACTTTTTTCAAAGCATATATATCGTCACCTAGTATAACGTCATGTCCGCCATCTTGTCTTCGTTGCTGGAGACCACCATCTTGTTTTTGTCGGCGAGAGTGCGCTGACGCCATGTTAGTTTAGTTCTTATCCGCCAGAGTGCAGTAATCATTTATTATTGCTGTGACACCCGCCATCTTGTCATTTGGCCGCCATCTTGAAAATCCGTAATTATTTAGCTATAAATTCGGGAAAAAATCCAAAATTCATAAAAAAAATCACTCATTAATTTACATATTGATTCGATCCGCTCCAGTCCTTGGTTTGATACTCGATCGATGCAATATTGTTTAATTATATGAAAAAAAAAATAATTTCAATAAACCATGTACATCATTCTTAAGAGACTTTAAATCCTCTACTACCATCATCCTATCCGACATCAAGACCAACATATTGGTAATTCATAATTTTAATGCTAGATATTCGGGAAAAAGTTAAAAATTCATTAAATAAATTTGCAAACAATATACTGATTAATTAGGTCGACTAAAGTCCTTGGCACGATCCTGGACGAAGCTAAAACAACTTTAATTTTAAAAAAGTACCAGAAAAGTGTAAGGTTCGAGAAATAAAACACCACAAAGTCTTTAACAAACATAATATTTATTACACAATTTCTATCCTACTACAGGATCACTTGTGAAAGCCAGCAAACTTATAAACATTTAGCCCTGCATAGACGTGCAACGACTACTTCTTAGCTCCTACAGCCCTAAATGCTCCAACAGCTCCAACAGCTTCAAATGCTCCAAACGGCCTCCAAATGATTGACAGCTCCAAATGGCTCCAAATGCTTCAAACGGCCTCCAAATTCTTGACAGCTCCAAATGACTCCAACAGCTCCAAATGCTCCAAACGGCCTCCAAATGCTTGACAGCTCCAAATGGCTCCAACAGCTCCAACAGCTTCAAATGCTCCAAACGGCCTCCAAATGCCTGACAGCTCCAAATGGCTCCAACAGCTCCATCTTCAATTGGTTCCAACTGATTCCAATTACTTTTCTTATCGAACTTGGCATGATTACTGACATGACTTTATTAGTATACATTTAGACTGGCAGTGGTATCGTTTTTTACTCCTTTAAGTTATAAGTTTTATTTAGAAATCAGATTTCGATAAATGGTAGCTTCCATCTGGAAAGAAAATATATTAATTTATCTTCAAGTTTATACACATACATTTAATTTAAGCCATTATTGTATGTAGCCAGCTTCCCTCAGTTCTTTGAGTATAAAGGATATTTCTTTAATGTTCGAATAGTTTCCTGCACAAAGCGATCCATGTAGTAGTCGTAGCCAGTCAACCAATATGTTAGGATCTTCCCATGAGGTATAATCAATCTCTTCTGCTTCGTTCATCATCCTTGCATGTTTATAATAAATATTATTATCTCTGGTGTCTATCGTTTTAACACCAACCACAAGGTCACTTTCGTCATCTTGCCAGTGATTATCACAAGCTTGATCAGGATAATTTATTTTATTACGACGTTTCCATCGTTTTGGTCTCAAGCCACCATGACAGTCATCATCACCATCATCATCAGCCATCACACTCTTGCTTGCTTTTGGTGCTTCAGCACAGTACTCACTCATGTCAGCCTTAGATGTGTCAGCACAGTCTTCGTTCATGCCAGCTTCTGATGTGTCACCACAGTCTTCAATCATGTCAGCATCACAAACTTGATCAGGATAATTTATTTTATTACGTCGTTTCCATCGTTTAGGTCTCAGACCGCCATCACAGTCTTCGATATTGCCTGCTTTAGGTTCTTCAGTACAGTACTCAATCATGTCAGCCTCAGATGTGTCACCACAATTTTCAATCATGCCCGCTTCAGATGATTCATAAAAGTCTTCGACCTTGTAAGCTTCAGATGGTTCTCCATCTTTCTCATTTTCATGGAGACGACTAGATATTGGAGTAAATATCTTTTCATTTGTAATGTGGTTACAACTTCCTTCGTTTGTTTTAAATTTTTAATTATTATCTTGATCCAGATCAGTAATTTTAGCATTAGCTTTTTCGCCTTCGTTCCTCTTCCGCGATGTTGTAGCCCAGTCTTCGTTATCTTTATTCATCTTAATTGTACAGGTCTTGTAATGTCTATCCAAGTAATATCTTCTACCAAAGGATTTCTGACACTGACTGCAATGAAATGGTTTTTGACAAGGACCCAAATTACACTAGCTTCTTTCATGTCGTTTAGCATTCTTTCTCAAGGTAAACACCTTGCTACAATATCTACAGTGATGACGTTTTGATACAGCAACAAATCCCGTTTCAGGATTCATATTAGTTACTGAGACTAATGCCAGATGCAAACTAAGAGTTTTAAATTAGATATATTACTTAAATAGAATTTTTTAATTATTTCATCAGCGAGAATTAATTTATCTCATTCAAAGGTACTTGTTGCAAGTAGTTCTGCTTTTCAACAACAGATGTCGCCACATGTTACTTGCAGGTAAATAATATATAGTTCTTTTATGCGGGATGCGGGATGCTCACTAACGATCGCAAAAGAAGGATGGCTTCGCTAGACTCCAAGGAGAAGGAAGTTCGTCCATCCAGTTAGTGCTTCTTAGATTTCTCAGAGATTATTTGACTGAGTAATGATTTTTTTTGTTAAATTTCCACCTGATAAAAATATTACAAGTGCTGATTTATTGGCAGAATTTCAATAATTAAATGCAAACTTGAATAAAAAATTAAATGACTCAAAAAGTAAAAAATTCTTCATGCAGAGATCAATTCCTCATCAGTAACCAGAAGCACTCGGAGAAAACCATCAGATGTCTAGTCAGGAATAATCAGATGCACCCAGAGAAAACCATCAAAATATTGTCAAGAATAATCAGGAGCACACGGAGAAAACTACCATAATATTGTCAAGAATAATCAGGAGCACACGGAGAAATCCACCATAATACTGTCAAGAATAAACGGGAGCACACGGTGAAAACCACCATAATATTGACAAGAATAATCAGGAGCACACGGAGAAAACCGCCACAAGTTTTCTTTGATATCATAAAATTTCATGAAAAAATAATAATAAAAATTAAAATAAATTAATATAAAATTAAAAATAAAATAAAAAAATACATAAATATATTCTGCTAGCTTGTGAACTTCTCATTGTTGAACAAAGATAGAGTTCTAGTACAATCAGTTATATTGTTTGCAAATTTATTTAATGAATTTTTAACTTTTTCCCGAATCTCTAGCATTAAAATTATGAATTACCAATATGTTGGTCTTGATGTCGGATAGGATGATGGTAGTAGAGGATTTAAAGTCTCTTAAGAATGATGTACATGGTTTATTGAAATTATTATTTTTTTTTCATATAATTAAACAATATTGCATCGATCGAGTATCAAACCAAGGACTGGAGCGGATCGAATCAATATGTAAATTAATGAGTGATTTTTTTGATGAATTTTGGATTTTTTTCCCGAATTTATAGCTAAATAATTACGGCTTTTCAAGATGGCGGCCAAATGACAAGATGGCGGGTGTCACAGCAATAATAAATGATTACTGCACTCTGGCGGATAAGAACTAAACTAACATGGCGTCAGCGCACTCTCGCCGACAAAAACAAGATGGTGGTCTCCAGCAACTAAGACAAGATGGCGGACATGACGTTATACTAGGTGACGATATATATGCTTTGAAAAAAAGTGGTGGGAGTCAGTCTGCCTGCAGCCACTGTGAGGAAGGATCGGCCGCCATTTTTAATTTTTTTTTGCCCTCGTCGGGGTCGAACCGAGGACTCCGAACTCCGTGTCGTAAAAGTATAGTTTTTATAAAAAAAAATTTTAAAAACTTTATTAATTGAATTTTTTTATAATTTAAAAAAAATTTCATTAAAATCAGGTAATAAATAAAAAAGTTAAAGATGATGGGCGTAACGGAAACTGCAACGGTGACGTCATAATCCTATAAATGGCTTAACGGTGGCTTGAGTTAAGGATGCTTAAGCCAGTTTTAGGAATTTTCAGCCGCTGGGATTTTTATGGAATAAAATGGGAAATTTTCCCTCGAAACGGGAATTTTTCCCTCGAAAACGGGAATTTTTTTCTTAAAACGGGAAATTTTGAGTCATTTTTAGTCAATTTTGAGGAATTTTGAGGAATTTTTGAGTCCAAGATGGCCGCCGTGACGTCACAATCCAAGATGGCGGTCGGCACCACAGGCACCACATCCTGAATCCTGTTTCAGCTCCGGCTATTATATACTACTATGTTCTGTCGATATAATCACATCCATCTGCTTTCTCTACCTCCTCACATATCCCACAAAGCTCAGCCTCTGGACAAAACGTTCCTTGGACCTTTGAAAGTTTACTATTCAAGTGAGTGCAGCATATGGATGTCAGCTCATCCTGGACGTTCCATCAAACAGTTTCAAATTGCTTCTCTCTTTCGATTGGAATGTGAAAAAGCAGCATCTGTGGGAAATGCAGCCAAAGGTTTCAAAACATGGGGCATAATCCCATTCAATCCTGATGTTTTCACAGATGTTGACTACCTTCCATCTGCAGTTACTGACCAGCCTGCCACAAACATCAATGCCGAACCGTCTACATCGTCCTCTTCGCATTGTTTTCTGGAAAGTTGTGGCACTACTGATGCAGGCACCCCATCTAGTCCTAGGTCTTCTCATACAGACACTAACACTGAGTGTGCTTCAAATAGGCCAAGGTTACCTGACCTTTCACCTCATGCTGGAGATACCATCATGCATACTCCTACAAAAGCTTGTTCTATTGTTTACCCAGAAATAATAAGACCTCTTCCTAAACGTAGCACTCCTCAAAAACTACATAAAAAATTCCAAAAAAATTCCAACTGCTCACAGGATCTCCTTACGTTAAAACGATTTCTTCTTTACAGTCGAACAGCAACACAGAAATGAACTCTCAGAAAAACATGCCAAAAAAATGTAAGCCAAGACAGTTGGCAATTAAAGGTATTGGAGCAAGTCGTCAATTAACATGGGGGGTTAAGAAAGGCATAAAATGTTCAGGAAAATGGTGCTGTGTACGAAGAGCCTCCGAACGTGTACTGGATTATGTGCCATGCATGTAGATCATGATGGGAAGATCCTTGTACAGATTACATGGGAACTGGTATTTTTACTTGCGATGTGTGCAAGTAGGACACTTACCCCACAGTGATAGGACTCTTGCCCCTCGTGTGGGGCAAGTTCCCTAATTTACATGATTGTGAGTTTTGTTAGGTTAAAACTTCATAAAACCTCCAGTAATAATTCTAAATATTTATTTTTGTTCCTAAAGGCTGTAGATGTATGATAATATATGTTTCAGTTCTAAAATTTGCAACAGAGGTGATAAAACTCCCCACATTACCCTACAGGTCTGTCAGTAAAAACTAAGGGCCCGCGGGCAAATAATTTTATCAGGGCCATTCTATATTACTTCTTTTACAAATTTTCAAAAATTACAATTAAAAAATATATCTAAAGACCAAACGTTACTAAGGCCTTAACTGTAAAAGTGATCTGCGCGTATTGCATAACTTGTAATTTTTGTCCTACAATCAGGGTAAAAAAAAACAATAAAAAAAATTTTCTGGCCACAACCTGACTATGGTAAATTTACACCCCCCCCCCCCCACCCCCATACTGTCGTCACTGTGTTTACACAGATAGTACCTATATAGTTTTATATGAGTACATTATATGTTTTTTCTCTAACTAAATAACTGGTTTCATTTTTTCTTCTTCTTGTACGTTAAACTTATGAAATATCACCTTTACTAAGTCTGAAAACGATAACATCTTTCAAGCTCTCGAATTAATTTGATTTGCGCGGTTTTATGCAGATGTTATTGAAGTTGCCCGAACGAGCGACGAACTTCGGGAAGCTTTGGTAATTTTCGGTTGTGGCTCTCGTCCCTTCTCCCCTCCCCGACCAAGTTCAGGGGTAACGAGAGGGACGTATAATTGGTCGATCTGGCGGTAGAAGTTTGAAATGAATATTTTTCTTTTTGCAAGAGGAACTAAAAAAATATCTTTATTAGGTTACGAATTAATGTAAAATTCAAAGCTTAGTGATAATACAATGCTGACATAACAAGCTGTTCATCGATACAAAAACAAGAATTCTTGCTTTGTTATATTTTAAGCCCATTCCTTTTGAATAAGAAGTAGATAGGTTTGGTACGTTCTGGTGCAGGGGGCGAGGGTTAGGTATCCAAATATCCGCGGCGGCCATTGCGTATTACGTAATCCACTCCGAGTTTTAAAATTATCAGTTTTTAACGTAACTTTGGCTGATATTCACGCAATTACGTTATATGTATATATATATATATATATATATATAATTTTTGTAAAGCTCGGAGCGGATTACGTAATCCACGTTATGACGAAATCTGAAACAAAAACTTACAATTTTATATTTTGTAAAACTCAGAGTTGATTACCTAATCCAATATGGCTGCCATGGATCTCTAACCCCCTCCCCCTTTTCTCTGTCACCAGAACATACCAAACCTACAGTCTGACTGTGAGGTGAATAATTAATTAGTCTAAACCTGACTTGTGACCTTCTACCGCCAGACCGCCCGGTCGGTCCGCGCCTGCGCAGTCGTAGCTGCTGCGTGCGCGCGCGGCCTTAATTACCGCCGCACTGCGACGCCGCGTTGCGCGCGGGGCTAATTACCCTCCCCTCCCTGCTGCCACCCCTCTTCCCCCACCCCCACTCCAGCTTCACCCCTTTCGACTCGCGGAGCCGCCAACCCCCGACCCGGACAGCTGCGCGCAACCCTTTACACACCCTCCCTCTTCATCCCCCCTCTCCTCCCTCCAGGGGCCCCGGCAGCCAATCAGCGGGCCGCTCATCAGCATGCACGGTTGGCGGTCTCGGGAGCTCGCGAAGCTCTGAGCCGCTGGCGATTAGCGGACTGGACTTCGGTTGTGTTTCAGCGGTGTGTCCTATTAATTTTCACTAGCTGTATGGCATATATATATACACACACATACATTAGCTAATGCCCGGCGTGCGTTTTTTTTTGCCTCTTTGAATTTTTTTTTGTAATTTGTTTGCAGTAGGTACAGATATACAAAGAATCCCTGTATCTCTATATATTAGTCTCTCTATACAACTATATATCTCTATCCATATCACTCTTTATGTCTATGTATCTATATATATATATATATATCAATCCATCTCCATATCTATATCTCTCTATATATATATCTCCCTCTATATCTCTATATATCTGTATATCTTCCTCTATAGCTTTATATATTTCTATATCTCTATGTCTATATCTTCCTATCTATATATTTGTCTTTACAAAATAGAAGACGAGCTCACAAACATTCATTTATATATATTTTTACCAATCTATACTTTATATTTTTAACTGTCACAGGTGTGACATAGGTATCTAAACACGCGCATATTCGAATGCAACGTTGTGTCGAAATTTCAAAGCAATCGGTGGAGAACTTTGGGAGATGTATGATTTTGAACGAACAAACATTTACATTTATATATATGTTTGTTTGTGTGTGTGTGTGTGTGTGTGTGTGTGATTAACTGGATTGGAGTCAGACCCCAGAACAGTTCCGAACATATCCGAAGTTAAATAGAGTATTTTTAATGTCGCTGATCTTACCTAACCAAATTTTTATTTCAGTAACGATCACCTGGATGTGCGAAAAACCTAAACACTGGACACACCTAACCTACACGCACAGATTAAATTGGCGTCTGATTCAAGTCTGCGAAGTAGCCGGCGTTGCCCGGGATAAACCATTCTTGGGAGCTAAGTGTTATAAAAAAAATAGTGCGTGGAGTCCCTCCGCGCGGAAGAAGTGAAACTTCTTAATGTGGAAATGAAAATAGGAAGGGGTAGAAATTGATTTTTAGTGAAATCATATTGTTTCTTTAAGACAAACTTCATTAACATTGCTTACAATTCACAATTGATCGCATCTTTTAATTATCATTTTCGAGTGGAGAAATATCCAAATCTATAACATTTACAATGGGATTGCTACTCGTTGCTAACGCTCGCGCTGGCCTGTAACAGGTATACTACGCGCATGCGTTCGAGTGCCACGCATTCACTCTCGCTCTGTCTCTTTCTATTCCCCCTCCCCAGGAGCGTTGAAGGTTTAACGCAACAGTGCTTTCATACCCCCTCCATGGTAGCGTTAAACGTTTAACGCAACCTTGTTGGAAGTCGCATTAGATGTTTCACTTCAAAAACTCGTTCTCATTTGTAGGCTATGTAATATAAGGAACACCCCTTCCGAGTTTCAAGTCTGTGGGACTTGTAAGTACTTGAAAAAACAGGAATTTTTGATATTTAACGCTCCCGCAACTCCTCGTGGGAGCTGATTTTCGTGAAATCCGATCTGAGCAGATGTCTCTGGTACAAAAGAAGTAAATGTGCCAGATTTCAAGTGTGTGTGTCTAATAGTTTCTGAGAATTCATGATGAGCGGCTAAGTGAGTAGTGAGTGGTATTTCGCTTAGATATAAACGTATTTAAGTACATATTAATACACAAAATTAACATTTGAATCTTGTTGAAATTTACAATTATGTATGATGTTCTTTACCGATGATTACACCATTATCTAAGTACTTAATTGCTTTTTAAGTACCCAACAGTCGTTTGGCTGAGTTAACTTAATCTGTTCGAAGCACCTGGTATTTGATAGTTCAAGAGAGAAATTTGGTTTTCTATAGACGGATATAAGTCTTCAATTATCTGCACTGGTATAATTGTATAAATAATAGTCTGTAATTCTATATTTATGCAGAGATTCGAAAATACCGAGTTTAACGAGCCCTGGGAGCTTTAAACTGATTTATATGTAACTTGGCATTAGAATCTAACTATTTTATAAGACATTTTGCCTAGAGTTTTTTGTTTAAGAAATTCTTCTGTCTTTCTTATCGCTAATTGAGTTTTATTCTGTAAAAAGTAACTTGTGCTATGTATTACGACAACTATTAAAATAAATAAATGGCCATATAAAATGTAAATGCCTTATTTGTTGGTTCTTCGAGAAAAATGTTTCCACGTGTTTTCTGAATAACATTTTACATGGCGCGTGGGAATCACTGGTGATTATTTCTTCGCACCATAATTAGGTCTACCGAAATCCGTAGAGACCAACTCTTCCTGTTATGGTAACTTGCAGTGGCTTCTAACGAAGTCGAGATCCAGGGATAAAATACCTTTATAACAAAAAAACACACACAGCAACATTGTGGTAGGGAAATAAAATCAAATCGGTGACAACGTTGAAAAGTGGAACTCGATGAAAATAAGTTTAAAAAAAAAAACACATGCATGGATTAAGTTTAACATCGGGTTAAACCGAAAAAATTGGTTGTCTGAAAAGTCGGTGTACGGACGATAGTTTAACTTGACAACCTCATAACAAAACATTGATGAAATGATTGCATACTTTTATGAATAAAATTGAATAATTTTTAATGAATTATCACTATTTTGTATGGATATAAAGAAGGAGTGAAATGAAATATACAATTTAGTTGATAAATTTACTTTTCTTTGCATTCATTAACTCAAATATGTTTATTACTTTAACGAACAGATTATTTTAACTATAACTTTTATACATTTTTGCTGTTTAACTTGTTCCAATCTGTGTTATTCTGTTAAGGATAGGACGATGATTGGAAAAGTAGGATACGAATGGGAGTCTTTCAAGGATGATGTGAAGGAATATGGCTTACCCAACACCAAAATGCAGTCAAAAATAATATATTTGCGCCACGGACTCTGCAGCAATGCTAGGAGGAACGGGTTAGCAAAGAGCAATGAAAATGTTACATTGAAATTCATGAAAAAAGAATTACGCCACGGACTCGGTCGCAATGCTAGGAGGTTCAGGATAGCAAAGAGCAATATAAAATGAGCGTAACGGGACACAGCAAAACGGGACAATGTGCGTAATGGGACACTTTTTCGTGCGTGCAGCCGGCGTTCATCGATTTATTAGACGTTGTCACGTCAAAAAAAAAAAACACACCCGTACCTTCGGTTTATGCGTACACAGAAAAGAATTTTTCTGTATTTTTACAAAAGATTCCTTTACAAACCAGTTGCCAAGAAATAGGCTGTAATACTACGAAAAGGATTTTGTAAATTTGTACAATTAATGGCTGTGGTTATTTTTACATGTATTTAATACGATTTCTTACGAAAATTGGTGCATAATTTTATATTTTAATTAATATTTCATCCAAGCATAATATATTAAAATCAAAGAAAAGATAATCGAAAATTCAAGAGTTCTACCTTATTTTGGTGTATCATGCTTACTAATGTGCGCAGTCAATACTGGAAATCTATTCAGGGAACGGTTTACAAATAAATTTAACTATTGCAGGAACTGGGACAACGCAAACCATTATATAGTGAGAAGTGATGTAGTTGTTTTCAATTATATGTACAAATTTACAAATATCTGTAATGTTTTATGAATATTTCTGTTCCATTTACAAAAAAAAGTGTAATGTTTGATAATTTTACATGATGACGGATTTTATATCCACCCAAGCAGCGAAGATGTGAAATATTGTGACGTTCATTTGGTAATAACCACTATACTGCAAGATTAGCAAGAGCTCAGACCAACCAGTATCCGAACTCGCCTGACTTATGTACGTGTGTGTACTTGTCCCTGAAAGACACACTTCACAATGTCTGTTTGAACGGAATTGAACTGGGCAGGTATGTAAGTAAACGAATCTGTATACGTCTTGCGTACCCTCGCGTAAACAAACGTCGCTTTTTGACGTGACAACGTCTAATAAATCGATGAACGCCGGCTGCACGCACGAAAAAGTGTCCCGTTGCGCTGTGTCCCGTTATGCTCATTGTACGCTTGCGCCGCATCTTATCTCTCTTCCACTCGATTGGAACAACCATCGATTTGACTTTTTCGAGCCACATTAAACTTTAAACACCCATTCGTTTCCTACTTTTCCTATCATCGTCCTATCCTTAACAGAATAACATATATTACAAGAAGTTAAATAGCAAACATTTATAAAAGTTATAGTTAAAATAATTTATTCGTTAAAGTAATAAACATATTTGAATAAATGAGTGCAAATAAAAGTAAATTTATCAATTAAATTGTAGATTTCATATCACTCCTTCATTGTATCCATACAAAATAGTGATAATTCAATAAAATGATTCAATTTTAGTCATAAAAGTATGCAATCATTTCATCAATGTTTTGTTATGACGTCACGTTAAACTATCGTCTGTAAACCAACTTTACAGACAACCAATTTTTTTTAAAATCCTTTTGTTTGTTGTAGTTTCATTGAGCACAGAATTCTATATTTAGAAGAGTTGTAAACTTAAATGCTTACTAATATCATTTCAATACCTAAGTTATTAATAAAAAATGGATGATATTCTTACCGTAAATTTAGTTACAAGGAAATAAACTTAATTAACGTGTTATTATATACTGCATGTAATTTAATAAAATTAATTTTAAATGTCTTGCTGGGCTGAAATTTATTTACTGATAAAATTTAAAAACACTTCAGCAAACTGTTCAGTTAGCTAATACAATTTATGGATGCCAACGCTTATATCAGTCTGAATTGCTCCAGTACACACCAAAGACAAGTTACGTTTGGTGGATCGGGTGCATAGTTGTGTACAGTCGGACAGTTCGGACAGAGATGACTACTGTCATTCTGAATAAGTCACTTTAATTAGTAAAATTATAGTACCTGATCAAAATATTTTTGGAATCCTATTTATTAGCCAGCGAGTCTTTGAATGCACTTAATGTATAATCTGTGCTTAAGATCCCTGCTTACCTGGGTTTGTGCAGAAATTTAGAAAAAAACGAAAACACTCTAATAAATCCGGGTGCTGTTGTTTTACGAAAAGCATGTAAGAACAAATTGAGGTCTCATTGGTAGTTTGATTGTTAGATTTAATTTTAAAACAGTTTGGTGATTGACGGTTTTTTTTTAATATCTAATATTTTCTTTACGATGTGAAATTCTTTCTACTGATTCTTCAAAGCACTATGTCTGCGTTAATAACACCTTTATTTTGTTTATAACACTTTCACACTTATTCTGCTTCACTAACGTACAATTTGGGATACTTCAAAAATTTCTTCATTAGTAGGGACCGGAAAAATTCGCGGGTTCAATGACCTGCAGGATGAACTCCATAGTTCTACATACACTCGGTCAAATGTCACCCATTCATTGGCTGCCATCTTGTGAGACGTTCCAACGTAGCTGCCTGTGATTCGATAAAGCTTTGGTCGGGTGTTTCTCATTGGCCCAGAGTCATCCAGGTGAGTTGTGAGCCAATAGCAGAGGCAGCACTAAGGTATAACTAATTGTGTTTTAGCCTATCGCGAAATGAATTCGTGAATTTTTCCGGTTTCTATTGATTAGATAAACCATTATTTACGTATACTAGCTGAAGTACCCAGCGGTGCCCAGGCTAAACACATCATGATATAAGGAACATCACTACCGAGTTTCAAGTCTGTGGGACGTAGAAGCGAAAAACGGGAAATTCTGATCTTAAATTCATTTTTGTTGCACAAACTCAGTGCATCAAGTCTACGTATCCACATAACCGGGACGCCAATCTTCAGCTACATTTTGTGGGAAAGCAGGTAACCCCTAGGCAAGACGTGATGGACGCACCAAACGAAGGGAATCCTACGATTCACTCGTTCTTCTGGGCATACCCGAGTACTCACGTTGGCAAGCCTTCTTTTCACAGACGAGAGAGCCAAACACGAAGTTCCCCGAAGTTCACGCTCGCTTTTTTTTTCCGTACCACAACAGGTGTATTTATTTGGGGGAAGCGTTTACATGATTTCACATTATCTTTAATGTAGCTATCCTAACCAAATCAACCATGCACAATGTTTTAAAGTATTTATAACGTAGCTAACCTAACCTAATTGACCATTAGTTGTCATGAGTTGTATATTTATTTACAATGAACAAAAAAAAACGAAGATGCACGATCGGGCGTTTGGCTCTCTCGTCTGTTGAAAGAAGGCTTGCCAACGTGGGTATTCGGGTACGTCCAGAAGAACGACGAATCGTAGGCTTCCCCCAAACGATAGCGCGGTACAAATGATCTATTCACGCAGTTCTAAACTAAACTGCTGTTATTATCTCCTTTAGTTCGCTAGCAGCCGCAGCTTCATCAAGAAGTGTAGTTGAAAAAACATTTTGCGTACCTATATACAGCACGCTCGGCTTTATTAAAAAAAAATTGTACGTTAGATTCCGTGTCCGAATTGTTGTATTATAAGTGTATTTGCATCGTAAGAACACGTGAATTAGCTCGTTACCGAGGTTAGATGTTACACATCTCTGGCGAGTACTGAAGCTTGCGTTTTGTTTTATAATTAGGGTTTTTTAAGTGAAAACATATATAGGAAGGTTTGCATAGGGAGTAAATTCATGTAAGTCGTCATCGACATGGTCACGTGACGTCAGCTGGTGAATGTGGTGCGCGCGCAGCCAGTACACATAACACAGGTCGACAAGTAACGCACACGACATACACCAATACATATCTTATAATACGCGTCTTCAGTCCCTGTACATCATTGCTGTGCATATGTGAATCGAATGTGTGTATGTAGTAAAAAGTGAGTATAAAATATATTAATATTCTCATATAGATATATAGTTTGAATAACGAATAAAACGGAGTCTTTGTAGCAATATAACCTAAAAATTAGGAACATCATTATTTATTTTGTTAATACCTACAACTACTATGCAATCCGTATTTTATTATTAATTTAGGATTTATTTTACTAAAACAAAATTTGTTGTGTGATAATATTTTTTTCGTAAAATGATTTACAAGTTTTAATTTAAGATCAAACAATTAATTTGGATATACAAAAATAACAACTGTTTGTTTATAAGGTTTTAAGTTTTCACTTCTGTCGGCAGTCCTCATGACTGTTTCTTGCAGTGTGGTTGGGGCGTGTCTGAAGCCTTCATGTCCCCCCCCCCCCCCTCCCGCCTCTTGCACCACCCGGCGATGAACTGCGCGTGTTTACTGCGACAAGCGCGGATGAGCGGTCAGGATGACGCGGTTAATTAGGCGCGCCGGTTTATTGGGCCCCCCTGTTACAATGTTAACGGACCCGCGTGGGATGTTTAACGGCCGCGATAAATAACGCAGGTAACGACCATCGTCCCGTGCCAGGGCGACAGGCCTGCGTTTCCTCATGTTCTTTTTTTTTTTTTTTCCAACATCGCGTTGCAACCGAACGAAACTCTTCTCTTGGCGCGTCGCGGCTGCATCAACTCGCCAAAAAAAAAAAAAAAAAAAAAAAAAAAAAAAAAAAAAAAAAAAAAAAAAAAAAATGTGCGTCTGTTCCTGTCTGAAGTTCAGGTGCCACTGCATTGAAACTGAAACAATTCACGTTAACCTACAGCATTTTGTGAATTTTCACATTTGTATGAGTACAACTGTAGCACTTAAAAAATATTATTCACAGTAATACTGGGTTCGGAATCTTACCTGGGAATTTTAAAACCAAGTAAAGTCGAATTATTGGATACTTGATTATATTTGCTGTGGTTAAAAAAAAATTGGTTGTCTGTAAAGTCGGTTTACGGACGATAGTTTAACGTGACAACGTCATAATAAAACATTAATGAAATAATTGCATACTTTTATGAATAAAATTGAATAATATTTACTGAATTATCACTATTTTGTATGGATACAAAGGAGTGAAATGAAATCTACAATTTAATTGATAAATTTACTTTTATTTTCACTCATTAATTCAAACATGTTTATTACTTTAACGAACAGATTATTTTAACTATAACTTTTATACATGTATGCTATTTAACTTCTTCCAATCTGTGTTATTCTGTTAAGGATAGGACGATGATAGGAAAAGTAGGAAACGAATGGGAGTGTTTCAAGTTTAATGTGCCTCGAGAAAGTCAAATCGATGGTTGTTCCAATCGAGTTGAAGAGAGATAGATGCGGCGCTAGCGTACAATGAGCGTAACGGGACAAAGCGCAACGGGACAATGTGCGTAACGAGACATGAGTCATTTTTCGTGCGTGCAGCTGGCGTTCATTGATTTATTAGACGTTGTCACGTCAAAAATAATAAATATACATAAATGGAATGTCAATTAAAATATAAAATCACGTATGCAAAACTAACCAGAGTCACGTGATTTACAAAAATACTAAATCTGTCTTGTAGCATTACAAACAATTTCTTGATAATTGGTTTCGGAAGGTGTTTTTTTTTAAGTACAGATAATTTTTTTCTGTGTGGTTAGCAGCTGGATAGCAAAAAAAAAAAAAACGTATTTGTAGAAAGACAGGAACTCTAAAGCTGGAGTCATAAAAATGGCCATTATTTAATGAGTTTTGTAAATCAAACTTGATAACAATACATTATCAAAGAATAACCGTTAAAATTGATTATAGCCAATAATTGTTTTGCTATCCAGATGGAAAAGGAGGAATTGGGGCCATTCTCATTTTGACTTCTTACACAGAAAATATTTTTCTGTACTTTTAAACGTTCCCGCAGAGAGAAAAGGTACAAAAAAAAAGTATTTTCGACACCTTCACAAAAATTCCTTTGGAAAACACTTGCCAAGATATAGTTTGTCATCATAAGTACAAGAAAGGTGTTGTAACATTGTACAAAACAAGCCCATAGTTATTTTTTTATAAATGAAGTACGTTTTTCGAGATGACCCGGAGGATTCCTTACGAGAATTGGCGTATAATTTTATATTCTAATTTTTGTTTCATTCAAGAATAATTATTTAAAGATAATAGAATATTCAATAATTTGATTCACTATGTTTTATTATGCTTATTAATGTGTGCAGTCAACACTAGGAAGCTATTCAGGGAAAGGTTCACAACTAGGACAACACAAAGCATAAATGCCTAAGTAATAATCCGAACGCAGTATTATTGCGAACACTATTTTGTATTAATAGAGTTATTTTCACTTAAATATACCAATTCACATAATTTTTAATTTTACATGAATATTTCTGTTCCATTTTCTAAAAAAAAAATTACAGTGTTAATTTAAATTATTTACTTTCGGTACAGAATGATATGACATTTGAAGTAACCTGTCCATTTTGATCTGCTATGTTCTATTAGTAGGGATATGCATTTTTCGCTAGAATATTTCCACCCAAATTTTATTTAAAAAAAACTTGGCAGCATTGTCTGTGTGTCGTGGTTGGCCGGTATTATTTCAGGTAGCGCATGTGTACTGTGAGCACACCAATCACAGCCATCCAGTGCGGAGGCAAAACCGCCTGAATGGCCCGGCCAATCAGGGCAATGGCTGATCTTGCGGACGGCAGCCAATCACAAGGGAACACTCGCTAGCGCGGGCATACCTTATTGCAGTCAGAGCGATCAGAATTTGACTTGAAAAAATGCATGCCCCTATCTGTAACTACTTATACAGAGAGAGTGTGAATTCTACGGACGAACTTCAGTTGCGGGTTCATTACAAAAAAAATAAGTTGTAAACATATATACATACATACATACATGGTCTTAAAGTCTTCACTTGACTGGCATGATTTTTTAAAATTGCTATTCAACAACTAGTTTAATACAAAAATAAATAATTAAAGTATCTAAGTTAGAAGATTGAGCATCTAGATAATGACGAGTGGAATTAAAAAAAAAAAAGTCTTCAACGACTGAAAAATCTATTGGCCTTTTAAAATAATAATTTCATTGTTGTTGATACAATTTATAGCAATGTTCCCAAAATCCAGAAGAAAAAAACTTTAGACTGTGTGAATGGCTGTCACCAAAATGGGATTTTTTTTTCTGTAGCTGGCGTGTGCGTGATTTCCCCCCCCCCCCGCCCCCTCCTAATTCTCCCTTTTGCATCATATCTTTGACTACTTCGTATCCGTAGTCGTGATTTACCGCGGAAAAGAAGGGGTTGAGGTTGTCCATTTGCCTCAGATTGATCGCCACCGCACTGCGCGCAGCCTCGAGTGATTTGTTGCAGTCGTGACGCTGTTTCTGCTATTTCATCTCGCCCCTTGTTTCTCCAGCCTTCACCGCCTCCGCGGATAGAGTCATCGCCAGCGGGCCGAGTTAGTTCGTAACGCCCGGGCGAACGACGAATTTGTTCACAAGCCTGCTTACGATCCCACGTCTTCCGTAGGCTGGGAGTGAATTTGTAATTCATAGAGACCCAGACATTTTTATCAGATTATTTTGGTCACCAGTCAGACTACAAACATATGTACCTCGGCATTGCCTTCGATGATAGGTAGGGACCGGAAAAATTCGCGGGTTCAATGACTTCTAGGATGAACTCCATAGTTCTACGTACACTCGGTCAAATGCCACCCACTCATTGGCTGCTGTCTTGTGAGACGTTCCAGCGTAGCAGCCTGTGATTCGATAAAGCTTTGGTTGGGTGTTTCTCATTGGCCCAGAGTCACCCAGGTGAGTTGTAAACCAATAGCAGAGGCAGCACTGAGGTATAACTAATTGTATTTTAGCCTTTCGCGAAATGAATTCGCGAATTTTTCCGGTCTCTAATGATAGGTTCATAGTTATTCCCCCACACGCCTCTACGACTGTCGGTCATTTAACTATCATCTGGCATTCGAGAGACCCAATCACGTCCACCCACTCCAAAGAAGGGGAGGTGCTACATAAATAAAGCAGCCAATTGGAAAAGCGTATGAGGATGCGGATCGTGAGTTTCCGGCTCTCTAATGATTGAGCATTGGCTGGATAAACGAGTGGGGGGAAAAAACGGGAGTAAACACACAACTAAAGCTAAAAACAAGGTTTTCTCACAGCAAATTCCACCGGGTGTTTCCTTATTCTAAATGTTAGAGGTGTGAGTCCTCGGCGGCCGGGAATGGAACCCAGATGCCGCGGTGGTGCGCGGGTGGTCTGACGAGGCTCAGATGTGCAGATGGTCTTCTCCGTCCGATATGCGAGCTCTGCGACTTGTACGCAACTCTGTCACGATTGTCATTAAAAACCTTGTCCCCACTCCCCTCTTCACTACTTGAAACTCTTGAGGCGTGCTCGCGCGAGCCTGCCACGGTGTCTCGACACTTTGCAGTCGACTTTTATGGATCTTTCTTTCATTTTATACATATGTAATTTTTTTTTCTTCTTCTCGCTTCGTCCCGAGGGGAGGGGTTTCCTTCTGCGCTCGGCGAAGAGAAAGAGAGAGAGAGAGAGAAAAAAAAATTACGATCCTGAGTTATTACAAGCGTCCGTGGACTCCCTTTCTCTTCCCTGCGTCCAAACCTCTTCCATTCAACCGCCGTAATTTTTTCTTCTTTTTTCCTTCCTTCTTCCTTTGGGGAAGTAGTAACTGTCTCTGTTTCTTTCGGGACAGTTGGGTTCTGCGACGGGTCGTTGTAGGACTGTGTTGCTCGCTGGCTGTCACTCTCCTCCCCCCCTCCACCCGCCCTACTCCTCGGGGGGAACAACATAAATGTTCTCGCCGGTTGTATTTCATTCGCGCGAGGAAGGCGTGGCTCGGTGGAGCGGGAGGTCGCGTCCGCTCAGGAGTTGGCTCGTTGACGTCAGCAAATTAAGGGGCTCCGCCTACCCGGGCTGCGACGTGATAGGGGCGCCACTCGCTGGTGCTTCTAGCGCGGTGTCGCCTCTACTGGCGCGCTGTCTTCTCGTCGGGCATCGCTAGAGACCTGAAAAATTCGCGGGTTCATTTCGTGTTATGCTAAAATTCAAATAATTATACCTTAGTGCTGATTCTGTCATTGGTTCACTGTTAATCTGCAGGACTGAGGACCAATTAGATACCTTCACTCATAGAAGTGTCGAATCACAGGCCACCCAGTCGAGACAACTCACAAGTCAGCAGCCAATGAACAGGTGGCATATTTTCCCGAGTGTGTAGAGGATATTGGAGTCTATCCTGGAGGTCATTGAACCCGCGAAATTTTCCGGTCTCTAGGCATGGGGCGGCTTATGATGTTTGAGCGAGTCCCTTGGGTTGCTTTCGAGTATCTGTAACCAGGAGTTTCATGTCTGAAAATTATTTTGATTAAAATGCGTTTCAACCCTCTCAACTCTTCTGAAAATAAAAGTTTATAAACGAAAATGCGGAAACACAACTATGTACTCGTCCGCCCTCAGCGCGTTATTTAATGTTTTTTTTTTTTTTTTTTTTTCGTAAACACGCACCACTCCAATGTCTTGGTCAAATTTCCATTCTTGTGGTTTCTTCTGAAGACCTGCGTGCTGTTATGGGGTGTATAGCTACCATTTGTCTGAGTGTCCGACAAGTGGTCATTCGGAGAAGTGGATACTCGGACAAATGGTAGGCCCCCGATGTTATGTAGCGCCCCTGAGCCCGGAGAATCTAGTCCCTGGCCTCTCTGCTTTCCAGGTTACTGCATTTCCACGGGATTCTTTAATTTTTTTGTTCTATTGAACATTTGTACGGGTGTTACACTATATCAGCTTTTTTTAAATTACGTTTCATGTTTTTTTTTTTTTTTTTTTTTTTTTTTTTTTTTTTTTTTTTTGCGGTCTATGTATTGTACATCTGATTTGCTATTTGTTAAAAGTCAGACAAATATTCATGGTTGTAAGTGCGTCGAGTTCTTTCCCCATGTGTTAATTTCCTTTATTCCTACAGATGTGTAACGAATACAGTTCTATTACCATAGTCACAATTTTATGAAATATATATTTACAAATATATGGAATAAGCAAAAAAAAATGCAACATGAGTGTTTCATTCAGTCAGTGCTCAGTTATCAACAGTTTACCCCAAATCGTCCCTAATGATATCGACCAGACGTTAAAACATAAATAATTAAATTATTTATTTGCTTTTATAGTAATACTGTGTGGTTTACATAAGTTTATATATATATTTTTTTTGTTTATCGATCTTTTTTTATATTTATATTGTGTACTTTTCCTCTGTAACAAATCAGATCACCATTTAAGAATTAATGTTGAAAAAATAGTAATTAATCATACATTTTTTCTGTAGTTTAGTCTCAGCTATTTTCTTAGTTATTTTTTTAATTGATGATTACTACTATTACTACTACTGCTACTAATTGCCATAACTTATAAATGACCAGCTTCTATACTTAACTCGCTGATTTTAATTTTAAGTTCCACATTAGAACGGTCAAATTTAAATTGATATTCCTAAGTACTGTCATTACTTGGCTGACAATATTGAATTTTGATTTAATCTCGTTTTACCACACAGTAAGACAAGTAAAGTTTTCTTTCTTTGTGGGCGACAATATATATATATAATTAGTGTGTTACTGATAAAACTACTTCTGCATTACACTGTTTGTTGTTAATAAACAGAGTAAATATTATAAGTTTTTGTGAGTATTATTGCGCTATTTGAAAAATTGACAAAAAATTTTACCCTACAGCTGACACTGCACATGAAATAATCATAATTGGTTATTTTACAATTACTTATAACCTGACACTTATATTTGACTTTATGCAATGTCAAATTCATATACCTACTAAATATACATACTTAACTTGTTTAGTGAATTACTGTATAGGTAACCAATTATGGGTGCACCTACAACTCACAGTCGAAAACAAAATAATTAAGACTCTAATAAGCCCAGACATCTCTGGAATATAATTATAGAGTACGTGAAAAGTATCAGTCTTAAAAAGGTTCGTTAGAACTAGTTAACTCAAGTTGAAATATATCATTCGTAAGTTTACTACAGTGACAGTTATTTTGGTTGCTACCATAATCCGTGCATCACAAACACTAGATGACTATTAATGATAATAAATGCATACTAGTAGTGTATCACTACAATACCTTGATAATATTGTTGCGATTTACTGCGGGTTTGTAAACGATAGCCCAATTAAAGATTTTTATCACACACAGTTTTATTGATAGCCACTATTTATGTCACTTACAAATGATCCTCCAAAATGGCAAATAATTAATTACACTTAAAGAAATGTCTATTCCCCAGTCACTCGTTCCACACAATCCGCTGGGCCGCACCTCTGGCGCAACTCTCGCCGCAGCCCCCCTCGTGGGTCTCCGCCGCGGGAATCCGTCGCTACACTCCGCCGCCGCCGACGCACTTCTACTTCGCTGAGGATCCGCTCGACTCCTCGCTCGCCACTTTGCTCGGGACTCCGCCGCGCCCGCGACTCTATCGCCCGGAAACTCCGCCGCGGGAAAACTCCCGACTCCACTGAACTCACTCACTCCCTGCACTGGAATCTTCGTCCAAGGACTTCGCCACTCTGCCGCACCCGCGGCACTATCGCCCGGAAACTTCGCCGCGGGAGAACTCCCGACTGAACACTCCAAACTGACTCCCTGCCCTGACGTCCTCGGGTATATATATAGGCCCCGGCGCAATTCCAGAACTCACGAGAGCGGCCGGGGCCAGTCGCGTCATCGCGAGCCGTCCCGACGGCAGAAATCTCTCGAAAACACGTGTCGGCGGCTCGCGTAACTCCGCAGCTGGCAGGTTTCGGATGACAAACTAACAGTACCGCGCGGGGGAGCGGAGGGATGGAGGGAGATAAAGCGGCGACCCAGGTGCGCACGGCACATCTCATGTTACGGCGGCATGTGATGCAGCCCAGTTAGCTCTGCACCTGCGCGTGACGTGGCCTTCCTAACGTTCGTAACAATATTGTTCAGGCATTAACATTCGACGAAAAATTATGATGACCTTCTCACTATAGACGTGACGCCACTTCCACTTGAAGCCGTAGTTGTGGCTTCGTTGCTACGAAGCTATGTCTCACCCTGTGAAGTGTAGTCAGTGTCCCGTTTCTGACTACACCACAAGTTCTTCAAGTCCCAGTATTTGTAGCTAAATCTCCTGAATAAATTAATTGGCACGCAGGAACACCAAACTGTCTTTTAGTCGAATCTTGAATAAGCAAGATATTGTTGGTTAACGACGTTTATTATTAACACCAAGAACGCGAGCGTTTCTTGATTGTATTATCTGCTACTTGAAGAAATAATGTATTTATACAAATTCTTGCACTGCTCCTAATTCTTATGTCAGTCGAAGTTCCTGTTATGAAATTATTGGCACGACGTGAAATCTCCTTACAGTTAATGTTTATTTTTATTTGTAAAAGTAATATTTTTGTTTCAATCTGTGGTTAAGTGTAAGACAAGGCGGTGCCCACGCATAAACCTCGCCACGTGTAAAAATGACAAATAAATAAATATAAATTTAACATGAACCATTTTAAAGCACATATTATAACACTAAGTGTATATATACAGACTTGTTTTTACTGAAGCAACATAAATCAGTCTGTAAATATTTCCTACAAACAAACTTTAAAATTATTGAGCAGATTCAATATTTAATATTTAACAGTAAATATTTCATCGCGAAATTGTTTTATTTCCCATGGCGTCCATAATATGTAGGCAAAAATTTCCCGTGTCTCTGCAGTATGTTAAACGCTGCGCAATCTCGACATTTCAGTGTTAACTAAGTATTGTCAAAAAAGTAATGCCAGCATTTTAATGCATTTTTTAATTTGCCATTGTGTCTTTTTATGAATATAAAATATTACACAGTTAAATTATAGTTGTCCCTTTATAAAGTTTTATTTTAATACCTATGTATAATACGCAGTGTAAATTCTTTTACATTCACGAAAGCAATATATACAGGTGAATCACGCGGATCCGCCATCTTTCAAGATTTCTGAGACTTTCACAGTTGGTAGCACTGTGTTTACACATTTCCTTTCCAATTGTCTTCCGTTTCATTTACGCAATTTCTCCTAACAAAAGCCGTAATCGAGAGCCTAGATTGTTTTCACATCAATAAAATATATAATTCCAGATTATTACGCACAATAATAATAATGATCGCTGGCTTTTGCGGTCATTGTATGGAGTTGCTTGGCTTCAGGGTTGTAGCCGTGTGGAAGGTGAAAATATTACCGACGTTTCGGTCGACGTTGCATTCGCAATCATCAGGGAGAAGTTAACTACTGAGGTTATTTCAAGCTCTCCGGCCTTTTAATACATTTACTTGAGAGGGGAGTGTTTCCAAATTGGCTGTAGCTGTTAGCCAATCAGAGCCTTTCTTTCTTCAGGTTGTCCTGTTGGATTGGCCAATCGGAGTTGGGCTTCTGTTATTGGCTGAGAGTGATGGCCAATCAGTGGCATCTCTCTTTCGTCTCTTCTTGTTGGCTGGGCTGTTTGGTCAATCAGAGGCGATCTGTGGGTGGCCAAAAAGCCCAGCCAACCAGAAGAGAAGAAAGAGGACACTAATTGGCTACCACCCCCAGCCAATCACAGAAGCCCAACTCCGATTGGCCAGGCCAACATGTCAACCAGAAGAAAGGAAGGCTCTAATTGGCCCACAGCTGCAGCCAATCGGGAAAACACTCCCCTCTCAGGCCAAAGCATTAAAACGCAGGAGAACTTGCAATAACCACGGTAGGTAACTGCCCCCCCTGATTATGGCGACTACAACGTCGACCGAAACGTTTGTAATATTTTCAATTAAGAAGCTCAGAAAATAGGACTATGCGAGTAAATTTGTGTGCATTAAGGTTAATGTACGATAGAGTGTTTAAGAGCAGAGCCTTAACCAATTTTTTTTTTTGTTTTGCCTCGTTTATTTGCAAGCCCCGTCAACGCCTCTCCTTCTATCGAGGGGTCGCCGTTCGCTTCCAGGGGCGGCCGACGCCGCGTCGATTGTGGACTGCTTTAATTGTCTTGTGTCAGTCTTGTGTTGGTGAGCCTTTGGACTTTAGTGCCGCTCTCTCATTTTGTAGTCTCGCCAGTAAAAGTGGGTGTTTTGGCGGGTATCTTATCCGTATCGTGTCTCAATAGTTGCGTCGGGGGTGAGAAATAATTGCTGTATTTTTTTTTTTGTAAACGGAACAGAAATATTCATGTTAAATTACAGATGTATGTAAATTTGTACAATTACACGTAGACAAATGTATCACTACAAAATAGGGTTTTCAATTATACTGGGTTCGTATTCTTACCTGGGTGTTGTTGTCCCAGTACCTCAAATAAAAGTTATTTGTCAACCGTTCCCTGAATAGCGTTCCTATGTTAACTGCGCACATTAATAAACGTAATAAAACAAAATAAAGTCAAATATTTGAATATTTGTTTTTCTTGTCCATAGTTTTAAAAAGTACGCTCTAATAAAACATTAATTTAAAAAAAATTACACGTCAATTTTTTGTAATAAACAGTGAGTATTATGTCGGAAAAAATTGTTCACTTATGCAAAAATAACCATAGCCATGTATTGTACAAAGTTTCAATATTTTTCTTGTAGTATTACAAAGTATTGTAGTGTTGGCAACTAGATGCCAAAGGAATATTTTGTAAATATGCAGGAAATACCATCTATGTAAAGGAACTTCGGGTATTATGGAATACCACTTTGTTTTCCAAATGTAAAAAGTACAATATTTTAGTTATGGTTACCGGGATTGTGCTAGTATGATAGCAATACTATTGTACATAAGTCCAGTAAGTAGAAGTACTTAAGCATAAATAACGTCTTTACAATTTCAATTTTTCCACAAAAACATAATTTGGGGGCAATATGGAATAGTATGGGTAATATGGAATACTACGAATTTTCAATTGTCTCTCTTATTTACTGATAATATATCTTCAAAGACGCTATACAAAGTAATAAATTTGTAATTTTAAAACAAAAGGCAATAGTACGATGTCGAAAGGTTTTTAAACAATACCATAAAATACCAAACACTAACAATAAATAGGGTTTCAAAGAAACACCTTCTTGCAGAATTCGTAGACGCAATGAATTCTCAGTGAAGGAATCCTTAATTACTAATACTTGTTTACAGAAACTATTTCAATTAGTAAATAACAAAAAGAAAGTCAAACCTAACAAAACCAAGTTTAGGTTTAAGTTTTCTTCGAACAGTTGAAGGTCGAGCTTGAGAAGAAGATTCAGTTTTAGTAGATTGTGTGATGTCTGGGTCATTTGTTGTATTCATGTTCATGTGGATGTTGCTTTTCTTTAGGCCACATGTTTCGATCTTTGTGCTCTTCTTCTCACTCTCTCTTTTAATCTTCTTGTCGTTTTGGTTATGCTTTGCAAGTGCTTCTTCAATTTTGGTTTTGTATGGTGAATCAGTGATTACTTCAGCAAAAGTTCTTTTTCGACCGATGTTGGAAGATGTAGATTTTCTTACAGGAACAGGAGAAATATCCTTGGGTAGAACCATGATTTTGAGCCTTGAAGATGAGTGAGCAGGGCATTGATCCATTGAAGGGGAATCTCTTGAATGTTCACATAATTGAGACTTACAATGTGATTCAGTCATTGGTATAGACCTACCATCACATTCTAAGCCGTTGGCTTCACTCACCACACGCACTTATATTTAGGTTTCTTCGTTGTCAGCTGTGTCATGTGGTACTCTATAATTTGGGTTAGGACTAGGTCTAGTAATAGTAACGTCATTCCCTGCAGCAATGAAGTCGACATTACTGAAAACATGTCTGTTTACGGGATATATCCCTGTTGCTTTAAATCCACTGACAGCGATCTCTCCAGTTTGTACTTTAAGGTGTGCCCTCCCAAAGAGTTCTGCAATGTCATAAGGCTTCATGGGACCTGAACTATGCCTGATGAATTGCCGAACCTCTTCACTATAGTACACTTTAAGGGGACCCATAAATGTTTTGTCTAATGGCTGTAACTTGAGAGTACAGTATGGAGGCAAACTCACAATGCGTATGTGGTTTTCCCGTGCCAATCTGATGACTTCTAGGTTTTTTGTGTGACTGTAGTGTCCATCGAGGATCCACAGGATGGGTGATTCTTTGGTTGGTTTCGTATGTGATATGAAATGTTCAAACCATTGGCCAAAAATGTTTGTCTGAACCCACCCTGATGGGTGGCAAACCCCAACAGCACCGAGAGGGGCCCCTTTGAGTTCTTTCACAAATGTTGTCTTTACATATATTTCTTTCTATAACTTTCATAAACATATCACGAACAACACAATAGTTTACTGCATATTTTGAATAATAATAATAATAATTGTCCAGTTAAGAAACAAAATGAGCGGGTATTATGGAATACTTTGCAAAATGGAGGGTAATTTGGAATACTAGATATTCCATATTACCCGCACTAGCCATTTTGTAACTAACGTGGTGGCAACTACAGAAAAAATCCGTAAGACGCTTGAGAAATATATAAAAATACACTTCAATACTTCTACTTTACATATACTATAACAATGGTAATATTTAAAATAGTTAAATAGTTATTGTGCTTACAGATAAGCTCATCTGCACAATATTCGTGATTTGTAGAAACACAAAACGCACGATGTACGGTGCAACGCAGCTCCAAACAATATGGCGTCTGAGCAGTTGAAAAGGTGTACAAAGGAGCAGAAGTTCCACTTGTGTCCGCATGGTTGCGACTCTTGTCAGCCGAGAATCTGCGCTATTCCATATTAACCGCCTATTCCATAATACCTGAAGTTCCTCTACCTATTATTTCTGTGGGAACTGTTAAAAGTTCGCTACAAAATACTACGCTCACGACTTTACTAGGGTATTACATGTACTTTGGTTTCGACTGGCCTTCCTGCCGGTGCCAGGGATTCCGCCATCTTGGAATGTGCCGTTACAGCCGCCATCCCGGATACCTTTGTCCTCGACCTTCAACATTAACTTAAAATGCGCCATAATGACCCAAAATTTACCGTTGATAGAAAAAACTTCCCACTAAAGACTAAAAAAAATCCTCGTTTTTAAAAACCTTTGTATTCTGAAGGAAAAATTCCTCGAAAAAATTCCAAAATTGTTAATTTCTCATAGTATTTTTCCTTAAAAAGAAAAAAGATGTTCAAGGTGTCGAGGTAATCCAAGATGGAGGCTGTGACGTCACAATCCAAGATGGTGGTCCCCTGGCACTGGCGCCAGGACCAGTTGGAACCAAAGTATACTACATACAAACCTATGTGACAACACCTGTGGACTACTACCGGTACCTCAGCAGCTGTTGAATTACATGTATTTGTTAACTGTTTCTTTCTGAAGTCTTGGGTTGGTATTCCAAGACACAGAAATAAGGATTTGGGTATTAAATATGCTACACCTTTACCCTAACCGTATTCCTAGTGCACGATAGGACACGGCCAGTCCCTTATTTTTAGGCAGGTCGTGTGTGGGGAAGGCTGTAGTTCAGTCCAAACTGCTCGGTCCGAACTGAGCATCTGGGCTGATGGTGCGAGCAGTCCGAACTGGGAGCTGGCCAGGTCGTGTGTGGGGAAGGCTGTAGTTCAGTCCAAACTGCTCGGTCCGAACTGAGCACCTGGACTGATGGTGCGAGCAGTTCGAACTGGGAGCTGGCCAGGTCGTGTGTGGGGAAGGCTGTAGTTCAGTCCAAACTGCTCGGTCCGAACTGAGCATCTGGGCTGATGGTGCGAGCAGTCCGAACTGGGAGCTGGCCAGGTCGTGTGTGGGGAAGGCTTTAGTTCAGTCCAAACTGCTCGGTCCGAACTGAGCACCTGGACTGATGGTGCGAGCAGTTCGAACTGGGAGCTGGCCAGGTCGTGTGTGGGGAAGGCTGTAGTTCAGTCCAAACTGCTCGGTCCGAACTGAGCACCTGGGCTGATGGTGCGAGCAGTTCGAACTGGGAGCTGGCCAGGTCGTGTGTGGGGAAGGCTGTAGTTCAGTCCAAACTGCTCGGTCCGAACTGAGCACCTGGACTGATGGTGCGAGCAGTCCGAACTGGGAGCTGGCCAGGTCGTGTGTGGGGAAGGCTGTAGTTCAGTCCAAACTGCTCGGTCCAAACTGAGCACCTGGACTGATGGTGCGAGCAGTCCGAACTGGGAGCTGGCCAGGTCGTGTGTGGGGAAGGCTGTAGTTCAGTCCAAACTGCTCGGTCCGAACTGAGCACCTGGACTGATGGTGCGAGCAGTTCGAACTGGGAGCTGGCCAGGTCGTGTGTGGGGAAGGCTGTAGTTCAGTCCAAACTGCTCGGTCCGAACTGAGCACCTGGGCTGATGGTGCGAGCAGTTCGAACTGGGAGCTGGCCAGGTCGTGTGTGGGGAAGGCTGTAGTTCAGTCCAAACTGCTCGGTCCGAACTGAGCACCTGGGCTGATGGTGCGAGCAGTTCGAACTGGGAGCTGGCCAGGTCGTGTGTGGGGAACGCTGTAGTTCAATCCAAACTGCTCGGTCCGAACTGAGCACCTGGACTGATGGTGCGAGCAGTTCGAACTGGGAGCTGGCCAGGTCGTGTGTGGGGAAGGCTGTAGTTCAGTCCAAACTGCTCGGTCCGAACTGAGCACCTGGACTGATGGTGCGAGCAGTCCGAACTGGGAGCTGGCCAGGTCGTGTGTGGGGAAGGCTGTAGTTCAGTCCAAACTGCTCGGTCCGAACTGAGCACCTGGACTGATGGTGCGAGCAGTCCGAACTGGGAGCTGGCCAGGTCATGTGTGGGGAAGGCTGTAGTTCAGTCCAAACTGCTCGGTCCGAACTGAGCACCTGGACTGATGGTGCGAGCAGTTCGAACTGGGAGCTGGCCAGGTCGTGTGTGGGGAAGGCTGTAGTTCAGTCCAAACTGCTCGGTCCGAACTGAGCACCTGGACTAATGGTGCGAGCAGTCCGAACTGGGAGCTGGCCAGGTCGTGTGTGGGGAAGGCTGTAGTTCAGTCCAAACTGCTCGGTCCGAACTGAGCACCTGGACTGATGGTGCGAGCAGTTCGAACTGGGAGCTGGCCAGGTCGTGTGTGGGGAAGGCTGTAGTTCAGTCCAAACTGCTCGGTCCGAACTGAGCACCTGGACTAATGGTGCGAGCAGTCCGAACTGGGAGCTGGCCAGGTCGTGTGTGGGGAAGGCTGTAGTTCAGTCCAAACTGCTTTGTCCGAACTGAGCACCTGGACTGATGGTGCGAGCAGTTCGAACTGGGAGCTGGTCAGGTCGTGTGTGGGGAAGGCTGTAGTTCAGTCCAAACTGCTCGGTCCGAACTGAGCACCTGGACTGATGGTGCGAGCAGTTTGAACTGGGAGCTGGCCAGGTCGTGTGTGGGGAAGGCTGTAGTTCAGTCCAAACTGCTCGGTCCGAACTGAGCACCTGGACTGATGGTGCGAGCAGTCCGAACTGGGAGCTGGCCAGGTCGTGTGTGGGGAAGGCTGTAGTTCAGTCCAAACTGCTCGGTCCGAACTAAGCACCTGGACTGATGGTGCGAGCAGTCCGAACTGGGAGCTGGCCAGGTCGTGTGTGGGGAAGGCTGTAGTTCAGTCCAAACTGCTCGGTCCGAACTAAGCACCTGGACTGATGGTGCGAGCAGTCCGAACTGGGAGCTGGCCAGGTCGTGTGTGGGGAAGGCTGTAGTTCAGTCCAAACTGCTCGGTCCGAACTGAGCACCTGGACTGATGGTGCGAGCAGTTCGAACTGGGAGCTGGCCAGGTCGTGTGTGGGGAAGGCTGTAGTTCAGTCCAAACTGCTCGGTCCGAACTGAGCACCTGGACTGATGGTGCGAGCAGTCCGAACTGGGAGCTGGCCAGGTCGTGTGTGGGGAAGGCTGTAGTTCAGTCCAAACTGCTCGGTCCGAACTGAGCACCTGGACTGATGGTGCGAGCAGTTCGAACTGGGAGCTGGCCAGGTCGTGTGTGGGGAAGGCTGTAGTTCAGTCCAAACTGCTCGGTCTGTACTGAGCACCTGGACTGATGGTGCGAGCAGTTCGAACTGGGAGCTGGCCAGGTCGTGTGTGGGGAAGGCTGTAGTTCAGTCCAAACTGCTCGGTCCGAACTGAGCACCTGGACTGATGGTGCGAGCAGTCCGAACTGGGAGCTGGCCAGGTCTTGTGTGGGGAAGGCTGTAGTTCAGTCCAAACTGCTCGGTCCGAACTGAGCACCTGGACTGATGGTGCGAGCAGTTCGAACTGGGAGCTGGCCAGGTCGTGTGTGGGGAAGGCTGTAGTTCAGTCCAAACTGCTCGGTCCGAACTGAGCACCTGGACTGATGGTGCGAGCAGTCCGAACTGGGAGCTGGCCAGGTCGTGTGTGGGGAAGGCTGTAGTTCAGTCCAAACTGCTCGGTCCGAACTGAGCACCTGGACTGATGGTGCGAGCAGTTCGAACTGGGAGCTGGCCAGGTCGTGTGTGGGGAAGGCTGTAGTTCAGTCCAAACTGCTCGGTCCGAACTGAGCACCTGGACTAATGGTGCGAGCAGTCCGAACTGGGAGCTGGCCAGGTCGTGTGTGGGGAAGGCTGTAGTTCAGTCCAAACTGCTCGGTCCGAACTGAGCACCTGGACTGATGGTGCGAGCAGTCCGAACTGGGAGCTGGCCAGGTCTTGTGTGGGGAAGGCTGTAGTTCAGTCCAAACTGCTCGGTCCGAACTGAGCACCTGGACTGATGGTGCGAGCAGTCCGAACCGGGAGCTGGCCAGGTCGTGTGTGGGGAAGGCTGTAGTTCAGTCCAAACTGCTCGGTCCGAACTGAGCACCTGGACTGATGGTGCGAGCAGTCCGAACTGGGAGCTGGCCAGGTCGTGTGTGGGGAAGGCTGTAGTTCAGTCCAAACTGCTCGGTCCGAACTGAGCACCTGGACTGATGGTGCGAGCAGTCCGAACTGGGAGCTGGCCAGGTCTTGTGTGGGGAAGGCTGTAGTTCAGTCCAAACTGCTCGGTCCGAACTGAGCACCTGGACTGATGGTGCGAGCAGTCCGAACTGGGAGCTGGCCAGGTCGTGTGTGGGGAAGGCTGTAGTTCAGTCCAAACTGCTCGGTCCGAACTGAGCACCTGGACTGATGGTGAGAGCAGTCCGAACTGGGAGCTGGCCAGGGAGGTCTTCTCGGGCCTACCAGAGGTCGGTAAGACCCCGGACCGAGCCGGCAGCGCGCAGCTGTGGATGGAAGCGATCTCGAGGAATTAGTCGATCGTGAATACAAAAAAAAATAAAGTAGGTAGCTGGTCGTACGGGAGGCCTCAAAGTGAGTGAATCCACGGAGGTTAGGGTGGGAGGGTTAATGTATTCGGTCGGGTCTGGGGCGGGCAGCCGTGAATGGTTAAGTAGCGCCCGCCGCTAACTTTCGGGCGAAGGAGGGCAACTTTTTCTTTCCTCTCTCGCCCGTCTGTATGGAGAGATGGTCCGTGGTTCGGTGCCTTCGCCTCGCTGCGCTGAAGTAGCGCCCCCTTAAACCTGGCCGCGCTCGCCCCAGACAAGTGGCCGTCTATCGGCCTCCATAAGGAGCAGCTAGGAGCGCCATGCCCGCGGGAGGAACGGTTAAGGGGAAAGACGCCATCTTGGTTTCAACAGTTTACAGGACATGTTACAATTTTCTGTTCCTTGCTTCCTTTATACTAAGTTTATAATTTAATAGAATATCCTGAAGTTGAGTTAATACTCAATTAACTGTAATTTTATTTGTTGCCTTTAAATGGATCACAGATATTGGTGTAAAATGACAGGTATTTGTAATTTTGTACCTTTACAAAATAGTTTTCGCAATTATACTGTGTTCGTTTTCTTATCCGGGCATCTATGATTTGTGTTGTCCCAGTACCTCCAATAAAAGTTATTTGTGAATATTTCCTGAATAGCTTCACAGCCTTAACTGCGCTCATTATAATCATGACACAACAAAATAAAGATATATTTTTTTTAAATATTTGATGATCTTTTCCATGGTTTAAAACAAATATGCCTGAATGAAATATCAATTTAAATATAAAAATATACCCCAAATTTCGTAAAAAAAAATTTATTTCAGATATGTGCAAAAATCATCATAACCATGTGTTGTACAAAAATACCATGTTTATCTTGTATTTCTTGACACCTGGTTTCTAAAGGAATCTTTTGTAAAAATACATTTATTTTTATTTTACTACCATATATTTATCTCTGTGATGAAATTGAGGTTTTAGTATTTAATTCATTTTTAGGACTAACTCCACTTCAATAATATTTTTAACAGACAATATGTTATGCTCTTTGAAAATTTCTAAATGTGTGATCTATGTTTTGAAGAAGTTTTTTTTTTCTTCATTTTTTAACTACAAAAGTCATTATGGCATAAAATCCTCTGAAATCAGTAAGGCGTTGTTCGGCTTCTGTATCTCTCCCTTAACGGAGGTCGTTTGTTTGAGAGATTCCGCATGATTTACTCACTACATATGAAATTGTGAAAAACTACTAAAAAAATCAGTCATTTTATACTTCAATTAACAAATAGTGAAACCCTAAACGATAAAATATATTTTCGAACAGTAACTAGAACGTGTTGCGTATTTCAAGGTTTTAATACTATGGAACTTCTTTGGCTAGAACCACGATTTTTTTTGTTAGGTTTTATTTCATTCCAGGATAGATTCAAATTTCCTATTTATAATCGAACCTTTTTAAAACGGTCATTTTGGCGTTTTACGCGTGACTGGGTAACCAATTCACCGTGTTTATAATTGGATCATGGTTCTCAATGTGTTTTCAAGAGCACTGTAGGTCTCATCAACGTCTAGCAGCTGTATATACGTGTTTCAAGTCTACTTTGATGCCCGCTGAATCTGCGAAATTGTTGAGGCTCTATCTATAAAACTATAGGAAAAAAAAGGATACTGCAACTACTAATAAAACCATTGCTATTGATGTGTAACATCTTAGCTCTTGGTATACGGTATTTGGAAGGAGTAATTTCGAGAATGGAACGGAAGTCGCATGGAACGGAAATGTGTAACCACGGTGCTGCCATCTGTGATGGCGCGAACCAAAGTTCACAAAGCCAAAAGGAAACTAAAGCATTAACTGTAAAATGAATTTCGACAATATGGGCAATCTATTAATGTAATTTTTGTCGAAAATCAGGTCCAAATCTGGGGTATAGAATTTTTTTTTAAGAAGCTGTTTTATTATAGAGTTTAAAATTTTGGTCTGCTAATCAAATGATTCAAAAGTAAAAGTAGCTGTTCCGGCAGTGAATGATAGCGGCGGGTTCTGAAACTGCGTGCGATACGCGTCAAGAAATGTTGTTGAAAACACAATTTGCTTCTATTTATAACGCTCGGCATTATTTTGAAGAATTATACGTTAAACTTCGTGTTTAAATTTTGTATTGTAGGTGTAATTTCAACGTAAGAACACACTTATGTACTCGTTACAGATATTAGATGTTACATCTCTGGCGAATACCTACTGATAGACTTGCTCACTTTTTTTTTTCAATTAAGGCTTTTAATTTTTTTTAATAGTAAGAGAAAATAGCTACAATACTATGCTGCCTAGTGACAAATTCATAGTTCACAGTCAATTGTGAGTTTTTTCACAGTAGGCAGTAGGCAGTGGCATATTTGTTACTATCACAAAGTCAACGCTCTAATCTGAATATCTGATTTGAATAAGCAAGGTTATATCAACAGAAAATTTTGGTTAGTTTTCTTACTGGCTAATCAGCGGAATCCACGGGGATGATCTATTGCTTAAATGAGGGAAATTAAATGCAAAAGCAGTGAAATTTAAGTCACTGAAAAAAATACTGCAGGATTTTCTGTTCTCTGGTAACTCATATATATAATTTATTTACCTTAAATAATCATTTTATATATATATATATATATATATATAGTTACAAAGCGTGCGGGAACCAGAGCCGTGGTGCGAGCCAGGTGCCTGCTCTTCAGTCCGCGCGCATACCTTCAGGGATTAGGGCGGCCCGGCCTCAATACCCCCTGCCGCCCGCTTCCTTCTTCCTCACCGCTGTCATCTGTCCCTTAGCGGCCTGGGAATCCCGCGGACTTACAGAGGCCCTAGCGTGGAACGGCGGATAAATGTTAATAGCAAATAAAACCATATAAATCTAATTTGGCCATCCTTACAAACCTATTTTTCCCCACTCGTAACAATATATTTTAATGGTACGTTACTTTATCACACACACATAACACTTAATATCGTTTTTTTAATTTCTAACATCTAAAATAATTAATTGCTACTCTTACTACTCTTAACGTAAAGTACTCTCTCATACATGAGCTGGATTTTTAAGCGTTATTACTGAGAAACATGATATATGCGTCAATTTGATGTAAAAAAAGACGAAAATTGTAATAATTAAAACAACAACAAACGCCAATTTTAAGTGAAGTAATTTTTTTTACAATAAAATGCCTTTGCAGTTTTCACCGTTCCAAAATTTTAGGTTCTTCATTGACAAAGTATATATATATATATACACACACACACACATATATATTCTCCGGCGTATACATATTTGTAGGAACTGGAAAAATTGGCGGTTTCAATGACCACTAGGATAGACTCCACGATTCTCTATGTACTCGGGCAACTATCACATGGTCATTGGCTACCGACTCGGGACGCGTGTTTACTGCGATTTTTATGATTCGATACTTCTTTTGTTGAGTGTTTGCCATTGGCTCAGAGTCATTCAGGTAAATTGTGGCCCAATCACTGACGCAGCATTAAGCTAAACGAGTTTGGATTCCAGCCTGTCTCGAAAGGAATCCGCGAATTTTTCCGGTCTCTACATATTTGTGATTTATGGATCGAGGACAGCCTTTTGAAACCACCCGTAGCTGCTATATTGGAGAGTTCTTGAGGGAGAGAGAGGGAGATTGTGAATGAGGAAAGGGGGGTTCTGGTTACCGAGTGAAATAAAAAAAATCATGTTCACCTGGGTGATGGAAGGGGGAAGGGGTGATAGGAATCACGCCCCCTTGGGAAGTAGGTCAGGGGGCAGATGGGTCTGTAGGGACGCGGGTGCGGGCAGATGTCTTGTTAGCGGGGCGTACAATGGGGCAGGATGCTGGGGAGGCCGTCCTGGGACTCTTGGTGCGGCGACCCTTCCTCCTTCATCCTCCTTGTCAACCACTCGTGCCTTCCGCGTCGCCGCCGGACGATCGCTGGAGAGAGAGACAGAAAAGACGAGAAAGTGTAGCGCCCCTCTGCAGAAGACGAGCGAAGGATGAACCGCGGTTACGTTGTGGGGGGGGGGGGGGGGGGGACACAGCAGACTTCGACGTCCACCTGGGGGAAGTACCTCAAAGGAACGCAGTTACTGTGTCGATACTTCCCGCAAACCTTTTGTGGTGCCGGTACACAATGCCTGCTCGACGACGGTTGATCGTCGATGGTTAAAACGATTGGCGCATAACGCATAAGGCATAACGTGCGTCGCACGCATACCTCCAGGTGTTGACGCGCCGTCTGCAAACCGCTCGAGATTTAGTATTTCAAGGGTCTGATTACCAGAGACCCGGAAATTTCGAGGTTCCCTCTGGCCTCAGGGTAGAACTCGAAAGCCATGGGTGTCCTCAACCCATGTTTGCTTTCCCCATTGGTTGATTTCTCAGCGAGAACATTTTTAACCTTGTTGATTGGCACTTCCGGATTCCCTTACTTCTCTCCTGTCTGGGCAACGTTTGCTCACGGCCGTAAAGGGGCGTGTCCCGAATGACTGCGGTCCAATCATGAACACAGTGCGAGAATGTGAACTGTCGATTAAATAAATGCGCGGGAATTTCCGTATCTCTACTGATTACTAATAGGGTTTGAGGAGTCCGCCTCGTCAGGGGTGTATTCGTGTTAGTGAGGCGGGATGATAGGCGCGACGCTCGCTGGTGCTTCTAGCGCGGTGTCTCCTCTGGACTGGCGCGCAGTCTTCTCGTCGGGCATAGGGAAATTACGAGCTTTTAGTGGAGACCATAACTTTATATAGCGAAGAAATGAAATTGGTGTTGTAATGCCAGCTCCACGAGTGCACGTTTTAGCCATTTTCACTCTCCTGAAAAAACGTTGATCTAAAAATCAATTTTACTGTGCAGAGAATTCGCCAGAGCCCTGATTATAGTATCTTTGCTGCGCGGGTGGCGAGAGGCGAGAGGTGAGAGGCGAGAGGCGAGGGGCGAGGGGCGAGGGGCGAGAGGCCAGGGGCGAGAGGCGAGGGGTGAGAGTCGAGGGGCGAGAGGCGAGAGGTGAGAGGCGAGATGTGAGGGGCGAGAAGCGAGAGGCGAGAGGCAAGGGGCGAGAGGCGAGAGGCGAGGGGCGTGGGGCGAGAGGCAAGAGGCGCGGGGCGAGAGGCGAGGGGCTAGGGGCGAGAGGCTAGGGGCGAGAGGCGAATGGCGAGAGGTGAGGGGCGAGAGGTGAGAGGCGAGAGTTGAGGGGCGAGAGGCGAAAGGCACCCCGCGCCACCCGCTTTCTTTGTTTCTGCCAGTTGTCCGAGTGCGCCGCAAGTACAGACGTGATGATATTGTCTTTGCACTTTGCTCCGCGCGAGCATAAAATGGATAAGTTTCTTAAAAGATCTCAGCCGTCCACTTCTGGTACAAGTTTCAGTTAGGTACGGATGTGAATCAAACCCGAAAAAAAAATTAACATTACGACGAAAATTACTTTAAATACGGGTTTACTCAATGGGTAATTGATGGCGATGTATTGTTACATGAGAGTATGAAACAATCAAAGCTTATGCGTCACCTCTCAACCAAACATTCCAAAGAAGCTGATATAACTTACCACTGGATTTCTTTGAACGTAAGCTGAAAACCCTTAACCAGCAGCAGAATACTATGATTAAGGTAACCTTACCCTAAACAGTTTTGTTATTTGGGTGATTAAATGTAATATTTTTATTGCTAAACTATTTATTTATTTTACTGATTTTTTGTCTTTTTTTTTTTTTTTATGTATCTAGAGTCAACGAAAACGCATTGCTAGCTACAAAGTTGCATACCGAGTTGCTAATCAGGGAAGCCGCATACAGTTGCCGAAAATATTGTTTTGCCAGCAGCCCTAGATATGGTTGTAATTTTATGTTAGTTAGGTAGGAGGCAAGCAACCTAAAAAGCATACCACTTTCTGACAATAGTATTGAACGCAGAATAAACGATATGTCCAGTGACATTCGAGAACATGTAGTCGAGAAATTAAAGAAGAACCCACATTTTGCTTTGCAGTTTGTCAAATGTACTAATGTTTCAGATTGTGCGCAGTTTGCAGTATTTGTGCACTTTGAAGCAGCTGGAAATATCACCGACAACATTTTATTTTGCGGAAGTACTTCCTGCAAACACTACAGGGAGGGCAAGAATTTCAATCACAGAGATGTGGTGCAAAAGTACGTGAAATAAATGTTTATTGTTAACAAAGGTTTTCACAGTAAACATCACCCTTCAATACACCAATTAAATAAGCTTGACATTAAACTTCGGAGACATTACTTTGAGGAATAACATCCTGAGAAGTGCCACGTTTCTGTGAACAAAAAATACCCCTACCCTTAAATACTTTACATAAGTTTTATTCGGCCATTATCTGGAGCCGACAGGGACAGTAAATTCATGTAACATATACTCTTACTGGGCTATAATTGAAAATGAACAATTCTTCAAAGTTTTTACAGCACAGTCACTAGACTGTTTTTTTTATGGTATAGTGTGTATGTGTTTGTGTGTGCTCAGTCTTACTTATTTTATGTTTCACCACGCCCCAAATTACGTGTTACAAACTCCGAAATGTTTACGTTTATACATACACTTTAATTTACGCTGTTATAGTTAGGGACACCTGTATTTGGCAATTTCATTTCATATCAAGACATTTCACAAAACACTTAAGCTTTTTCTAAGCTTTTTTTCTAAGCTTTTTCTAAGAGTCATGGCAAATTGTGAGGGTGCAGCAGTACGGTGACCACATTCTCATTGGTCCCGTCAAGAGCGGGACGACACCTCTCACCGACCTCAGCCAATAACCACAGGAGAAAAGCTACAGTATTTTGTGAAATACCTTGACACGAAATGCATTCGCGAAATACAGGTGTCCCTAGTTATAGTCGTGAGTCTTAACTAAATCTCAGGCGACAACCACGGCGGTACTCTTATTCCGGTGTACACCCCGCCGATATTGTGGAGAGTCTTATTTTCATTTACTCGCCTCGTGCTGTAGCTGCCTGGTGTTCTACTCAGCTTTGGAGGCCTGCTGAATGCTTGCCTGTGGCAGTGGTTGACCACGGTGAGAAGTATTGGGTCGGCGCCTGCCACTCGGTGTTTGCGACGTCGGAGCGGACTCCTGCCGTCACTACTTCTCCAGCTCCACGTAGTTGCTGTGTACTGCGGCTAGGAAGGATGGTCGTTACACAAGCACTCCATTGATCAGGAACGTATTTTTACTTCTTGAAATGGAACAGAAATATTAATGCAAAGTTACAGATATTTGTAAATTTGTACATTTAGATGAAAACAATGTACCACATCAAAATAGTGTTCGCAATAATACTGGGTTCGGATTCTCACCCGGGCATTTAAATTTGTGTTGTCCCAGTACCTTCAATACTTAAAAGTCCCTGAACAGCTTTCCATTCATAACTTCGCATAATAAAAACAAATTAAAACGAAATAAATTCCAATTTTGAATGTACGATTATCTTTTCGTTGATTTAAAAAAATATATATTCTTTGAATGAAACAGCATTTAACATAAGTATAAAATCATGGTCGAATTTTCGTAGGAAATACTCGGTATTACCTCAGATAGATTTTCATTTATGCAAAAATAACCATGGCCAAGTGTTGTAAATATTTACAATATCTTCCTTTAGTATTACAAACTATTTCTTGGTAACTGGTTTCCAAAGTACAGAAAAATATTCTTCTGTGCTGACAGTACCGCATCAGGTTGTATTGCAAACTCTGTTGTCAACAAAACGATAACTAGGGAACGGAAAAATTCGCGGGTTCAATAACCTGTAGGATGAACTCCATAGTTCTACGTACACTCGGTCAAATGTGACCCACTCATTGGCTGCTGTCTTGTGAGACGTCCCAACGTAGCAGCCTGTGATTCGATAAAGCTTTGGTTGGGCGTTTCTCACTGGCCCAGGTCATCCAGGTGAATTGTAAGCCAATAGCAGAGGCAGCACTGAGGTATAACTATTTGTATTTTAGCCTATCGTGAAATGAACGCGCGAATTTTTCCGGTCTCTAACGATAACGGTCATTATAAACCTTTGTTCCGTATGCATAGCCGGGCCTTAAACCACAGGCTGGTTTGAGCCCCAAGTAGAAGAAATGCTGTCCTTCACCTCTGTTAACAATGTGCAGAATTGAGGTTATAATTGCGGTGAAAGGACATTGAGTTTACGAGATGTTATCATTGGATTTAGTTCGATGTACCGGGCCAGCACTCTGGGCCCGAACCCATGCTACACAGGAAAAACAAAATTTTCTGTACGTTTACAAAAGATTCTTTCAGAAACTAGTTGCCTAGAAATAATTTGTAATACTACAAGAATTATATTGTAACCTTGTACAACACATGCCTCTGGTTAATTTCGCTCATATGAAATACGTTTTTCTAGATAATGCTGAGTATTTTTTTTACGAAAATTGGCGCATGATTTTATATTTTATTTCATTTTTAATTCGAGCATATATTTTTAACCATGGAAAAGATAGTCGATTATCTAATAATTTGAATTCATCTTATTTATCGTGCTTATTAATGTACTCAGTTAATACTAGAAAGCTAAATAAGGAACGGTTTACAAGAAACTTTAACAATTGGAGGTACTGGGACAACACAAAGCATAAATGTCCAGGTAATAACCCGAACCAAGTGTTACTGCTAACACTGTCTTGTAGTGATACAATAAATGGTTTGTATGTAAATGTACGGATTTATCAATATCTTTAATTTCACAAGAATATTACCGGTTTCATTTACAAAAAAAATTGATTGTCTGTAAAGTCGGTTTACGGACGATAGTTTAACGTGACAACGTTATAACAAAACATTGATGAAATGATTGCATACTTTTATGAATAAAATTGAATCATTTTTATTGAATTATCACTATTTTTTATGGATACAAAGAAGGAGTGAATTAAAATCTACAATTGAATCGATAAATTTACTTTTATTGCACTTATTAATTCAAATATGTTTATTACTTTAACGGAGATTATTTTAACTATAACTTTTATACATGTTTGCTATTTAACTTCTTCGAATCTGTGATATTCTTTTAAGGATAGGACGATGATAGGAAAATTAGGAAACGAATGGGAGTGTTTCAAGTTTAATGTGCCTCGAAAATGTCAAATCGATGGTTGTTACAATCAAGTGGAAGAGAGATAGATGTGGCGCTAGCGTACAATGAGTTTAACGGGACAATGTGCGTAACGGGACACTTTTTTGTGCGTGCAGCCGGCGTTCATCGGTTTATTAGACGTTAGTCACGTTAATATAATAATTTCAGTGTATGTACAGCAGCGTACAGTACTGTAAATTGTCGGGGAAGGGGTGAAAATACATTTTTAGAGATACGGGAGTTTGGGTTCTATTCTCTGTGGGAGCAGTTTCTGTAGTAATGCCTGTCCTGCGTGCCTGATTGGATGGTACATTACGGTATGTTATGGTTAGAGACCTGAAAAATTCGCGGGTTCATTTCGTGTTATGCTAAAATTCAAATAATTATACCTTAGTGCTGCTTCTGTCATTGGTTCACTGTTAATCTGGAGGACTGAGGACCAATTAGACCCTCACTCATAGAAGAGTCGAATCACAGGCCACCCAGTCGAGACGACTCACAAGTCAGCAGCCAATGAACAGTTGGCATTTGCCCGAGTGTGTAGAGGTAATTGGAGTCTTTCCTGGAGATCATTGAACCGGCGAATTTTTCCGTTCTCTAGTTATGGTAGATTCCCAAAGGCAGGTATTTTACACGAAACCATCGGTGCGCTCGGCAGATCGCAATGAAGTATGCACGTAACAGGGGCAAGAGAAGCCATTCGTTGCCTTATTTCACCGGACCATCAAGGACGCGCTCGCTTCTGCACGAAGTTACCCTACTCTTTTGATGTCAGTAGGTAGAGACCTGTAAAATTCGCAGATTCATTTCGCTATAGGATAGAGTCCAAATACTTTTTACATTATTTTGCTAAAGTGATTGGGCAACAGTTTATCTGAAGGACTCTGGGCCAATGAAAAATCTTTAACAGAAGAATTAGCGAATCACGATCATTCCAGTCAACAGGTGTTACGAGTCGGTAACCAATCAGCAGATGTAATTTGCACGAGTGCATAGAGGATCATGGAGTCCATCCTTTAGGGATTTGAAATCGCGAATTTTACAGGTCTCTATCAGTAGGGAACTACACATCACTTAGAAACACACAACTTTGAAAGGTCATAACTTAGATTCCTCTAAAAAAATCCACGTAAGTTGGAACTGTCATAAGTTATAACGATCATTACTTAGAAACACGTAACTTGTAAACACGCAACGCCGAACCACATAATTTATAACTATCATAACTTAGAAACACACAACTTAGAATAGGCATAACTTAGAAGATTCTATCTTGTGTGTTTCTAAGTTGTGACCGCACCCTCTGCCAGTAGACACGTGCCTAGAAAAGGGACTGGACTAAATACCTGGTTTAATGACCTCCAGAATGGTCTCCACAATCATCTGCTCTTTCACGCAAATTATCACTCGGATATTGGCCGCTCACATGTTGAAAACGTTTCAACTAGGAGCCTGCGATTCGTCAATCTCGTTTTTCAGTGTTTCTAAATGGCCCAGATACTTCTGGAGGAAATGTGCGTCATTCGAATAAGCAGCACAAAATTGTATGTGTTTGAATTACAGGCTATCGTGAAATGAATCCTCGCATTTTTCTGGTCTCTAGCATGAAAAAAAATACACTCAGCCAATCACGAAACACATGCGATGATATGGTGTTTTAACACTTAGCTGGCTTTTAAATCCATTAGCAAAATTAGCTTGTCCCTATCGGTTCATTTATCTTAACATCTTTGGTCTATGACATTGTTATCGTTTTATATGATCCCGTAATCTAATTAGAACATAAGGGCCTCCGCCTACCCTGGAATACACATGGTGTGCAAACCTTCAGAATAAAACAACGCGTTTCAAAAACTTCTTAAGATATCCGAGTGGTGTTTGTTTACAAAAAGCATTTAAGAATACGCTAAGGGCAGACGTATAGTTCTGTTTTCGTATTTAGTTTATAAACTGTATTGAAAATGGCAAAAACGTGTGTTTTCAAAAAAAACGTTTAGTCATGGAACCTGTAGAGATTCTTGAAAGCGCTCAAGTGACTTGAATTACACCTTTATCTTTATCCCGCCTTAATCTATGGTTTCTACTCAAATCTCATATTTGCGTGTGAATGACGCAAATACTGCGCGCCTCTGCACAGCCTTGCGTTAGAGGCGATACCGCGCTCGAAACACCAGCGAGCGTCGCACTTATTGACAAACTCACCCATGACTAGGTGGGCCCCTAAGATAAAATGATTCGAGTATTAGAAGCGAATATTTTTCACCATGCAGTTGGTAATTTTTTTTTTCCAGTAAAACTCGGTGGGAAAGATGCTACAAACATGAGCCGCTTCCCATGATACATGTTGTATCGTGTGATTTTTGTTATGCATGCTCTTTTATCCTTTGTGTTTACTCGTTTCAAAGTCTGCAAGAAGACACAATACCTTCTGGCATTGCAGCTTGTATGTATTGGAATGGATAGTTGTATATTATTATTAGAGACCTGAAAAATTCGCGGATTCATTTCGCTACATGCTAGAATCCAAATAGTCTGCCCTTCTGCTGCTTCAGTGATTGGGCCACAGTTTACCCGAAGGACTCTGAGCCAATGACAAAAACTTCAACAGAAGAAGTATCGAACCACGAGCATCACAGTTAACAGGTGTCTCGAGTCAGTAGCCAAATAGCAGTTGTAATTTTCCCGAGTGCATAAAGGATCATGGAGTCTATCCTATATGTCAGTGAAATCGCGAATTTTTCCGGTCTCTAATTATTATTGTAGTATTATTGGCCTTGCCGCCTATGTAATCAAATTTTTTCATTGAATAAAGGAATTTATAAAAACTAGAACCTAGCGACGTTCATGCCTTCTCCGTGTCGAGACCTAGGAAGCCCAGGGGGAGGGGTCTGATTCTCGGCAGAACAAGGCAGAACAAAGAAACAATATATATTGTATATAGGTATATATATAGCGACTAGGGGGAGGGGCGTGAAGACGGGTTACGCCCCGCCCACATCCCTCACTGCTCTTTCCGAGAGCCAGGCACGCGTCCACCCTTGCTGAAACCGTAGTCGCATTTATTTTCCTTCGCCCTTTTTTTAGCGACGTTCTTTTGTTGGCCGGTGACGTCCACACCAGCGCGGGCTTCACCCCCCTCCCCCCCCCCCTCGGAACTGTACCCACCCTTGACACATCCTTCGGCTCTAACAACCCCGTCGCGTGAAATACTCACGTCTGCTCGTGACGTGACATGCCGCACTCCCCTCTTCACTGCGTTAATGTGTATAAACACCTGGGGTCGCTTATCCAGTCCGAAGTGCGGGAGGGCAGCTCAGCTACAGTTTGAGTTATATGGTCTTTTCCCGCGTTGTCTGTCTCAAATTTGACATCCATCAAAAACAGTACCAGCGGCACCCCTCTCCCCAACTGCCACTGGTTTCTTTGCGAACTCTTGACAATACACGAGAAAGTTGTTTACAAACACCGTTGACTAGAACAACGAGTGTTCAGAAGAAAATATTGAAGCTTGTTTTTGAGACAATTTACGTGAACCGGACTATAGTGTACCTCGCGCTTATTTTTCAAGTACAGAGAAAATGGCGCCACTGTTGCCAGATTGATAACACCCATCTACTTAACATTTTATCTCTTATTTTTCATACCACCGTTAATAAGTGTCATTATCTTGTTTTCTGTTAGCTAATGCTCGGCATGCGTTTCTACGCCTCTTGCAATTTTTTTTTGTAATTTGTTTGTACAAAGCATCTGTATCTCTATATATCCCTCTATAAATCTCACTATTTTTATTTATATATAAATCTCTATACCTCTATCCATATATATATCTCCATGTACTTATGTTTCTATCTATATCTCAATATATCTCCATATCTATATCTCCACATATCTCGTAATATATGGATATTTCCCTCTATATCTCTCTATATGTCTCTTTATATCTCTATCTCGAAATATTGATATATTCCTATCTATATATTTATCTTTACAAAACAGTAGACGAACACACAAACATTCATTTATATATTTTTTACCTATACATCGTTTTATGTATATTTTTACCTGTCACAGGAGTGACGTAGATATATAAAACACGCGCGTTTGAATTCAACGTGTAAAGTATTCAAAGCAGGCTATGAATAACTTTGATAGATTTAAGATTTCTAATTAATGAACATTTACATTTTTATTTATATAGATTTTTCTGATTGTTTAATTTTCTTAGACCATAAAATAGTGTCTATTGGCAGTATTATTACAGTTGTAGTCATTTTTATCTAAATATTTCAATAGTAGCCTTTACTAGTTTAAACGAGTATTTGGCATACTTGTAGTTTTTACAAGAGACAGTTAATAATGGAGAGTAATAAAACTCTTTGGAGTTCAGAGTTTGATTGTTAACTGCAGATTATAATGTGCAATTAATGACTATGCGTTCGTTGTAAGGCAGTTCAAATATTTTCTAAACTGAAGTCGAATAGTTTCATACTCTCGGCGCTCAGTATTATAATATATATTTCGTTCAGTATTTTGCGTCAAAATTAAATTCATTATTTCCAGTTAGTTGTACTTTAATTTTAATTATTTAAAAGGCTAAACAAAATTAAATAATTTTATCTTAAATAATTTTAATCCATTGCACACAGTAGTTACCAGCATTGACTTTAAAATTAAACATTTTTAGTTATTAATTCCATTAGGTTCTCTTTTTATCTATACTGCACAAAATGTTAAAAATTCAACTTAGCCAGATATTTATGCAAAAGTATGCACAGTATATATATTTTTTTTTCATTTTGTTGAAGTTCGGGCATTCAAAAACTCTACAAGTCTAACCGCGTCAAACGCAAAAATAAAATCATGACTTGGAACAGGACACTATAGTGATACTATCAGCGCTGTTCTGAAACTGTCGCGATAGAAGCCGCAGGATGTTATCTAGTGCATGTGCAATGCCAGTTAGTTTTGCCACATTATAAAGTATATTTATACAAACTGTGCGTTTGTAAAGTTGTACTTCTTCCCTATTCTTTTTTAACATTTTTTTTAAACTTAGGCCTGTTAAAACACTTTGTATGCTTGAGCTAGTTTAATTCTATCGTTATTTAATGACCAAATAAAAACACTTCTTTAAACATGGTGTATTGGTGGTGCATCAAACCTACGACCTTTTGATAGCCAATCTATCTTGTCGACCACTTTTACAATGACGTAAGTGTGCTTAAACAGCTATTGTGTAGTAATACTTAGGTAATATCTCATTAATTTAACACTTAGTGTATATCCTTTTTCAATTTTTCAATCATATTTGTAATTTAACACATAAGTTATTGCAACTTAAGATGTACGCTACATTCGTGCCATTTCAATACATTTTCTACAAAAATTTAGTAATATATATATTTAAAGTACACAATACAAAAGTAAAATATATTAACATTTATGGTTAAAAATGTATAATTTTTCGAAATTATAGTTTTTTTAAGGCTAAGTACATTGAAAATGTCTTTACCCAAAACCTTTCTAGTATTAAAAGAATCATTTAGCTCTAAATTACGTACTTGATAGTTCTTAGTAATTATCCTACACTTCACTGTAGTTATAGGAATTCACACAGCGCGTGGCAGTGAAAAGTGAGGGCAGTAAATTTTTTATAATAGCAGTTTGAATTTGAAATGGTGATTGTATTGCGTGAGCTGGCGTACTTCAATACAAATTTATGGAAAAAATAATAATTCAAAAGGGTTGAATTTAAAAAAAAAACATGTTCAACTCAATAAATAATTTTTTTATTGAGATTTAATATCAATTTTATATGCACGCTCTAATCTGACTTCTCTTCATTGAAAAAAAAAAAAGACTGAATTTCCATTTTCACAGTAAGGTCTACTTGCATCGGTTGTCGCAAGCCGTAAAGTTGAGTTGAAAAGAAAAAGAAAAAAAAAATTGGTGAGAGATGTCATGTGTGTACGTATCGACATAACCAGGAACCATTTTTTTTTTTATTGTGTCTGCACTGGCCATTGGAGGAAACAAATTCCTTTTCTTCTAGAAAAATCTGCATTTAATGGGTACGATACTCCTACGGAATTGTGTGTCATCCATGGAGTTAAGAATTGTCACGAGACTGCATGCTGGGACGTAGTTAAAGTCTGGTTTTACCTCACCGTCGCCATATTGTAATGATCTATAAATCATATCCTAACCCGAGCCCTATGAATCCTAACCTCAGTTTACCTTCTTTTATATCAACGCAACCTCCAATAAAGTTGCCAAAGTCTACTCCCAAAATTACGTCAAAACTTAACTCTGGTATAATAACGAAGTTGAATCATCACCAATTAATATATATATATATATATATATATATATATATATATATATATATATATATATATAGGTACCAATTCTCTTTAGTCGTCACAATACCGAAAAGTATAAGTACCTCGTCAAGCTCTTCATAGAATATTTCTCAAACAAACGCTCACAGCATTCCGGATTCATTATTGTTAGAGACCTGCAAAATTCGAGGTTTCGATGACCTTCAGGATAGACTGCACATACCCCCGTACACTCGGGCAAATAACGCAAGTTCATTGGCTGCCGACATGTAAGTCGTCTCAGCTGGTTTGTCTGTGATTCGATCCTTCTTTGGTTGAGGGTTTATAACTGGTTGAGATTCGTCCAGATTAACAGTAAGCCAATATCAAAATTATCTAAGAGGTATATGTGTTTGAATTCTAACCTATCACCGAATGAATCCGCGAATTTTGCAGGTCTCTAATTATTGTCTATTCGAACCTGTATATATGAACGCCACAATGGTTTTTCCCATAAGTTAACAATCACACTCGGGGACTTATGTATCTTCCTAAATATATATATATGTATATATATATTAACAGTTGGGTTGTTGGTATTACGACACTTTGTAAGAAACTGTGAAATAGTGAAGACAATGCTTCATCTGTGAGAATTAATGAGAACTACAACCTAAGTATTTCCCATAATATCAATAAAATAAATAAAATAATTAATTTTAACTCTGTAGCTAGATACGCCCTTAGTCCACTGCGTAGTCTTTAGCTCATCCACTTGTTATGTTTGATAGTTCTTTTCTGGGTAATTTGAACCCTTTTATTTTGCGCAATAACTGTCGATCTGTTGTTACTAATATTGTTCCTAATTTAAAAAAAATAATAACTTATAGCCTGTTGCACCACAAGAGTTCAGACGTGTTCTCAGCTGGTTTTAACATCGTTCGGCCACATTTCCTGGTACACCATTGAGTTGGGAGCGCTGAGCGAAGATCATTCGGAACTTGGATGTGATCCATATCTCAGGTCGGTTCATAGCAACGATCTCGGATCCACTCTTCGGCAGCAGACATGGCCGGAATTTTCACGGACTTTATGCACGTCAATGTCATCAAACAGAAATATTAGAGATTATAAAAAAAGGGGGGGGGGGGGGGGGTCGTCTGTAAAGTCGGTTTACGGAAGATAATATTACGTGATAACGTCATAAGAAAAATTTGATGAAAAATTGCATACTTTGGACGTGACAACGTCTAATAAATCGATGAACGCCGGCTGCACGCCCTAAAAAGTGTCCCGTTGCACACATTATCCCGTTTCGCTGTGTCCCGTTACGCTCATTGTACGCTTGCGCCGCATCTATCTCTCTTCCACTCGATTGGAACAACCATCGATTTGACTTTTTCGAGGCACATTAAACTTGAAACACTCCCATTCGTTTCCTACTTTTCCTATCATCATCCTATCCTTAACAGAATAACACAGATTGGAAGAAGTTAAATAGCAAACATGTATAAAATACTAGTTAAAATAATTTATTCGTTAAAGTAATAAACATATTTGAATAAATGAGTGCAAATAAAAGTAATTTTATCAATTAAATTGTAGATTTGATTTCACTCCTTCTTTGTATCCATACAAATTAATGATAATTTAATAAAAATTATTTAATTTATTCATAAAAGTATGCAATTATTTCATCAACGTTGTCACGTTAAACTATCGTCCGTAAACCGACTTTACAGACAAACAATTTTTAATTTTCAAATATTATTTACAGTTTTTGCAAATTTAATTTAAATCATTTGTTTAAATATAATCACGAACAATTAGTTAAAAATCACGCCTTAACCTGCTTGATATTACAGAAGATTTTCTCGCACGGTGGTTGGCCGGTTCTTGCACGCTCGGCTCAGGTGGAACGTGACAATTTTTCGTTTGTGCAGCCGGCGTTCATCGATTTATAAGACGTTATCACGTCAAAAAAATGCAGATCATATATAACACATGTATCTGAATTTATATTTATTCTAGTGGTACAACCTCTTCTAACGATAAATACCCATAATTTAAATGCTTGTTAATTAAGTTTCATGTTAAATATGTTATTTCAACATGATTAAATAAAAACTTTCTTTTTAGTCAAAACCTATTTATATTCCCGACTGTTTCGATTTATATAAACATTTAAATACCATTATGTGTTTTCAGTTGTTATTAAAATTGAAAATTCAAGGCAGCGACTATTTATAAGCTGCTATATTGTTGTAATCGCATCAACCATTTGTTCGCTGAGTCACTATTATGTCGTTCCAGCCCACCAATGGAAACTCACCTCACATTTCTTTGACACAACTGCTACCTATTGTCGTAGCTTGGAAATGTACGAACTGCAGTTCAAGCAATCTAAGATCTTGTAGTCCCAATATGTGTTCGCACGACGTTTAGAAGAATGATCCATATATCATTCTTGGGCTGATCATTGGATCGCGGATTAAAGAGCAGCATGGCGCAACAGACATTAGTCAATGTTTTTACAATCGAAGTATTCTATATTATGTATCCAGTTAATTTTTTGAGAATACGTAACTTGTTATCGTATTTAAGTGTAATTTCGATATGTTATGTTAGCTGGTTTTTCTGGGTTATATGAACCATTTTATTTTGCGCAATAACTGTCGGACTTTTGTTTCTAATTTGCCTGTATCAGGACAAAGCCTTGTTGTGTTTGTTTGCTGAATAGTCAGTAAAACAATTTTGCTTTCACAAAGTTTTTGATTTATTTTACTCGTTGTAGAGAAGGGGTGGGGACTTTGTATGGTTCTTTAGTTTCGAACGAGTCTCAGTACGCCTCAAGTAACGTTATATAAGCCTATATCGATTGATCAAATACAAATAAAATTAAGTGATTTTAACTGTAATTCAATGCTGTGAAAGTCCCTAAGTGTTAAGAAATAAAATGCTTTCGTAGTTTATTCTCGAAACAGAATCATGAAGATTTTATAATGGGTAGAACAAAGGAGATTGGTGTGGAGGAATGTTAAGGTTTTTTTTTCCGCCTGTGCGACTGAAGAGTCAGTCGTGTGTTCCGTACCGGTTCTCGTTCAAAACCCTCGCCAAGGTGTTAACACGTCTCTCTCGCGGTCAATCCGCCCACGCCCTCGGTCTCAGCGTGTACCGCGGTGCTCCCGCGAGAAGACCCAGTCTCTCTCTCTCGGGCAATCCGCCCACGCCCTCGGTCTCAGCGTGTACCGCGGTGCTCCCGCGAGAAGACCCAGTCTCTCTCTCTCGGGCAATCCGCCCACGCCCTCGGTCTCAGCGTGTACCGCGGTGCTCCCGCGAGAAGACCCAGTCTCTCTCTCGCGGTCAATCCGCCCACGCCCTCGGTCTCAGCGTGTACCGCGGTGCTCCCGCGAGAAGACCCAGTCTCTCTCTCTCGGGCAATCCGCCCACGCCCTCGGTCTCAGCGTGTACCGCGGTGCTCCCGCGAGAAGACCCAGTCTCTCTCTCTCGGGCAATCCGCCCACGCCCTCGGTCTCAGCGTGTACCGCGGTGCTCCCGCGAGAAGACCCAGTCTCTCTCTCTCGGGCAATCCGCCCACGCCCTCGGTCTCAGCGTGTACCGCGGTGCTCCCGCGAGAAGACCCAGTCTCTCTCTCGCGGTCAATCCGCCCACGCCCTCGGTCTCAGCGTGTACCGCGGTGCTCCCGCGAGAAGACCCAGTCTCTCTCTCTCGGGCAATCCGCCCACGCCCTCGGTCTCAGCGTGTACCGCGGTGCTCCCGCGAGAAGACCCAGTCTCTCTCTCGCGGTCAATCCGCCCACGCCCTCGGTCTCAGCGTGTACCGCGGTGCTCCCGCGAGAAGACCCAGTCTCTCTCTCGCGGTCAATCCGCCCACGCCCTCGGTCTCAGCGTGTACCGCGGTGCTCCCGCGAGAAGACCCAGTCTCTCTCTCTCGGGCAATCCGCCCACGCCCTCGGTCTCAGCGTGTACCGCGGTGCTCCCGCGAGAAGACCCAGTCTCTCTCTCTCGGGCAATCCGCCCACGCCCTCGGTCTCAGCGTGTACCGCGGTGCTCCCGCGAGAAGACCCAGTCTCTCTCTCTCGGGCAATCCGCCCACGCCCTCGGTCTCAGCGTGTACCGCGGTGCTCCCGCGAGAAGACCCAGTCTCTCTCTCTCTCGGGCAATCCGCCCACGCCCTCGGTCTCAGCGTGTACCGCGGTGCTCCCGCGAGAAGACCCAGTCTCTCTCTCTCGGGCAATCCGCCCACGCCCTCGGTCTCAGCGTGTACCGCGGTGCTCCCGCGAGAAGACCCAGTCTCTCTCTCTCGGGCAATCCGCCCACGCCCTCGGTCTCAGCGTGTACCGCGGTGCTCCCGCGAGAAGACCCAGTCTCTCTCTCTCGGGCAATCCGCCCACGCCCTCGGTCTCAGCGTGTACCGCGGTGCTCCCGCGAGAAGACCCAGTCTCTCTCTCTCGGGCAATCCGCCCACGCCCTCGGTCTCAGCGTGTACCGCGGTGCTCCCGCGAGAAGACCCAGTCTCTCTCTCTCGGGCAATCCGCCCACGCCCTCGGTCTCAGCGTGTACCGCGGTGCTCCCGCGAGAAGACCAGTCTTTCTCTCGGGAAATCTGCCCACGCCCTCGGTCTCAGCGTATACCGTTTCTTCTCTACATTTTGTTCGAATATTTAAGAAGGTAAACAAGGAAGCAGTTATAGAATGTGACGACATGATACGGTGGCGGCACACCTGCTTGAGAAGTTAAAGTCCTAAAGGGTTTAAGAAAGCCAGTTATCTATATAGATGAATCGTGGGTTAGTGTGGGGCTAAGTGTGGAAAAGACACGGAAATACAACAGTGAAGAGCGCACGACAGGCAGTCATTGAAGGCCTTAGTTCAGGCCTCAAACCTCCCTAAAGGACGTGGCGTGCGTTTCTCGTGCAAAAATAACACTTTGACGCTCACCATGAATTATGGCTGGAGATGGGTATGACAAGTGGTCTGCCGAAAATCTTTTGCAAAACACTCCAGAAGGATCTGTTATTGCTTTAGATGATGCGTGATACAATAACAGGATGTGTTTACCGATGATGGGGTCCTTAATAACACAAGGTCGGTGTCCACATATCAAAAGAAAACTGGAAATACTATGTAGAAAAGGTGAAAAACATGGAAGAAGAGCTGTGGACAGCTGACGAACTTCAAGATGACGAGGAAAGGTTTTAAAATAAGTTTGGCCTCATCAAATTCATCCCAGTCATCTCCTTCGCTCCAACCCCATTCATCTGGTCAGTCCTTTGTTACTCTTGTGTAAGGGTATTGACTTTAGTCAGCTTTAAAGATAGTGATTAAAACGTATGTTGTTAATTTCTTTATCAATTTCATTTTACAATTTTACTTTAGTATTTCGTATTAATTCCTACCATTTAATATGTGTGAACGGTTTCTTGTTGTAAGTTAGTGTAAAATGACATGGGGATTTATTACAAATATAAATGCGTGATAGTATAAAATAATATAAATTACTATATTATTTCTTAAAATGCTTCTAGTGCAATCAGAATTCCAAAGAAAAACATTTCCTGAAATTCGTAATGTCAGAGATTTGGCAAAAGCGCGCGCCATAAATCGTGTACGGCAATCTAAGAGTGAACCGGTCTATATAAGTAGATGCTCACATACAAGCTTGATTTTGTGTTGATAAATTTTATGTTTGCTTTAGTGGATTATCGTCAAAGCTGTAAAAGAAAGAGGAGGAAAAAATATGTCAGAGTCTTATCAGTACTCGCAAAAGATATAGCATATAGCATCTTACTTCGGTAACGAGCAAAACCATGTGTTATCATGTTGCAAATACACTTTTAATACGTAACTTGGTCACGATATTTAACGTAGAATTATTTTAAATAATGCCGAGCGTGATAAATATACGCAAATTGTATTTTCAACTACATTTCTGGACGCGAATCGTACGTATTTTTGTGCACCTGCCGCTAGGATTCATTGCCGAACCAGCTGCGTCAAATTTTGGCCTATTTGATTTGCAGACGGAAATTTCAAACTATATAATAAAACGGCTCCGATAAAAGTGATAAATACTGTAAAAGCTATTAAATCGCCAGGCTTGGTCCTGATTTCCGACCATGAATGAAATGAAAATTTTGCACATCTTGATAAAAATTCATTAACCAATTGGCTTTGAGAATTTTGGTTCGCACTATCCGCCATAGGTTACACATTTCCGTTTCGCATTCACGAAGTTACTCCTCCCAAATGCCGTATACCGAGAGATGATATTGTTACGAACGTGAGCAAGGCCGCGACACGTGCAGGTGCAGAGCTGTGTGGCGGCTGCCGCAACATGATATGCACCGCGCGCGCCTGGAAGATTACAAGGATTCTCGCTTCCCCCCTCCTTCCCACAACTCCCCGCGCGGTGCCCTGCCTTTGACACGTAACTGACTCCTGACAGCTGCGGAGTTACGCGAGCCGCCGACACGTGTTTCGAGAGATTTCTGCCGTCGGGTCGGCGCGGAATGATGCGACTGTCCCCGGCCGCGTTTGCGAGTTCTGGAAATTGCTACTGATATATAACATGAGGATGGCGGCCTCGAGAGAGTCAGTGAGCAGTGAGAGTTCAGTTGGGAGTTCTCCCGCGGCTGAGTCTCCGGGGCGATAGTGCCGCGGGTGCGGCAGAGGGGCGAAGTCCTTGGACGAAGGTTCCAGGGCAGTGAGTGAGTGAGTTCAGTGAAGTCGGGAGTTTTCCCGCGGCGGAGTTTCCGGGCGATAGAGTAGCGAAGTCCCTGGACGAAGGTTCCAGGGCAGAGAGTTCAGTTACGGGAGTTAGTGTCGCGGGCGCGGCGGAGTCCCGAGCGAAGTTCCGAGCGAGGCGTCGAGTGGGATCTCGGCGAAGGCAAGTGCGACGACGGCGGCGGAGTGTGGCGACGGAGTCCCGCGGCGGAGATCCACGAGGGGGGCTGCGGCGAGAGTTGCGCCAGAGTGCGTCCCAGCGAGTTGTGTGGATTGTGAGAAACGAATGACTGGGGGAAGCAACATTTTTTAAATACAATTGATTATTTGCCATTTTAGAAGATTAATTGTAAGTGTTGTGGCCATCAATAAAACTGTGTAGTGTAATAAAATCTTTAATTGGGCAATCCTTTACGAACCCGCGGTAAATCGTAACAATATGTTACAAATTAAAACAGGGGGAAAAGGTTTACTATGTGCATACGAGCAATAAACGCCACCTGGGGTTTTCATATGTGCATGGCCTGCAGAGAACCCCACCTCGGGTGCTACTCCGGGTGGAGTTCAGGCCGAACTCGCGATGCACGCCTGCGTCCCCGACCCGGATCGAACCCGCGACCCACTCGGACACTCGCAGCCACATCGCGCCGGCGTCGTTAACACCACCGGTGATTAGCGTCCGTAAAGACGACGTTCCGCGCCGGATCCGCCCGGCACACACGCGCTCTCGGCAATCTAACTTAACGACGCGGCTCTGGTCGGCTCGGGGCGAGAGTGACACACGTCCACCTATTGCTGGGCCGAACGGCGTGTACACTTCCATTTGCCAACTGCTTTATATATTCTGCTTACGAATAGCTTTTCAGTGCCGCTGTACTTGCCTGTACTGCAATTTTAATAGTAATTTCATGCAAAATTACAGATATTTGTAAATTTGCACATTAACATGAAACCAACTAATTCACTACAAAACAGTGTTCATAGAAATACTGCGTTCAGATTCATACCCGGGCATTTATGCTTTGTGTTAATTCCAGTACTCTACCTCCAATAGTTAAAGTTATTTATAAATCGTTCCCAGTTTTTTTTTTCAGTAATTAGCATAATTAAATATTCGATTATCCTTTCTATGAATTCAAAAAATTATGCTAAATGAAACATTGATTAAAATATTAAATTAGGTGCCAATTTTCCTAAAAACGTACTCTGTATTATCTTGAAAAAACTTATTTTATATATACAAAAATAACAATTTCTGTGTATTGTACAAAGTTACAATATATTTCTTGTCGTATTACAAACAATTTCTTTGCAACTGGTTTCCAAAGAAATCTTTTTTATAAGTACAACAACTATTTTTTCCGTGTCCTTTAGTGTCGTAGTTTAGTTTTTAATTTGTATTCTTTGGACATTGAAAAATGCTACAACGGTTGTTTTGATGGCCGTATTTAGGTATGTAAAATTTCAAACACAATATCCTTAGTGGTATAGGGAAGTTCATTGATCCTTTGTAATATTCCAGCATTAAATTTTAGGGAAACCGTTTAAAGTCTCACTGCGGTGCGTTACCGACGCTCCAAGGCTGCACTCCAGTTGCATGAGCGTAGAGGTTGTAATGCTTGTGATGCGCAAGCCCAGGGTTGGCAAAAATCCAACCCAACTGGGTTTTATAGGGTTTTAATGAAAAAACCCGAGTTTTATTGAAAAAAATTTTGGATTTTTTTTTCACGTGTAGACAAGTGTTTACACATACATATCATGCTTTGTGGTTGCACCATAATTTTTATTAGCAATATTATGTAATTTAAGAATAATTTTAACATGATTATTTCAGAGTTTTTAACTGAACTTCAAATACAAATATAGTTTTTTAATATTTTTATAGTCAATTATTTATTCATCAAGAAACTTAACAGAATATACTCACACAATGTCCTACTTTGAAATCAATACTGTAGAAATATGATCAGACAATGATAACTGGTTGGAGTGGAGATGTGAGAGTCACTGATAACACTTCAGGTTGCCAGACTCATGTGTCATCAGTCATCTTATATTTCCTTTTGTTTGTGTGGTTTAAAAATATAGTTTCTGTAGTTATCACCTTTCACCTTCTCCTGTTGCTAGTTTATTTCTAGACTCCAGTCATTCAGCAGCTAAAGCCTGTTGGTGTTGGATCATTCAGTACTAGTTGGTGCCATATTTTTTTGTTATGTTTTGGTGTACGCTGGTAGGTTCAGGTTCAATTTAATTTCGTTTGTAACAAATTCGGGAAGGAAAAGTGCAACAGAATAGTCTGAAGTGCTGAACATTAATGGCAGTAGTAAAGTTAAGTGTAAAAATTGTCTGGGTGAAATTTCTGGAAAGGTAGAAAGAATTTGTGTTCATCTTTCTAAATGTGTAAATAGAAGTTCTAATTCTTCAGCAGCCCTTGAGCTAAATAGTAAGTTTGTGAATGATGTAGTGTTAAGTTCTACTTCATATCAATCAAGTACTGCTCATCCTATAGAATTGCAGTATTCTAGGTTGAGTGAAGGTAGTGCAACTGTCCCCCCTCTGATGCTGTCACCACCTTCAACATCTACAGCTTCCGAAACTTCCTGCTCCTCATCCTTGCACAAAGGACAGTAAATTCAAACAAAGGTTACAGATTTTACTCAGGTTACTACCCCTGTTCAGTCAAAGTTTTTGGACAAATCAATTGCAAAATTTTTTTACTCGAGCAATATTGCTTTTAATGTAGCAGATACCCTCTACATTTAAAGAAATGATGAAATGATACACGGTCTGCGCTCTGGCTATAAACCACCTGAACGACGACAATGGGCCAATGATTTCCTAGAGGAAGTACACACAGAAGTCGTGAATGCTCTTAAAAATAGCCTGACTACTGATGCAACTGTTACCATAATTTTAGATGGATGGTCATCTGTGAAAAAATGACCCCATTTATTGTTCTACAGGAAAGGATTGGTTTTTTACTTAATGCAGTTGACTGTGGCTTTGCAAGCAAGACTGCTGAGTACTATGTGAGCTAATCATCAGTTTCATAAAAGAAGAAGTTCCATGCATCTGTGGTTGGAAGATTCTCTCCTGGGAAGTGGTGGATGCTCGCTGAGAAAAAATCTGTAAGGAAAAGAAAAATTGGTTGTCTGTAAAGTTGGTTTACGGAAGATAGTTTAACGTGACAACGTCATAACAAAACATTGATGAAATGATTGCATACTTTTATGAATAAAACTGAATCATTTTTTTAATTATCACTATTTTGTATGGATACAAAGGAGTTAAATGAAATCTACGATTTAATTGATAAATTTACTTTTATCTGCACTCATTCAAATATGTTTATTACTTTATCGAAGAGATTATTTTAACTATAGCTTTTATACATGTTTGCTATTTAACTTCTTCTAATCTGTGTTATTCTGTTAAGGATAGGACGATGATAGGAAAAGTAGTAAACGAATCGGAGTGTTTCAAGTTGAATGTGCCTCGAAAAAGTCAAATCGATGGTTGTTCCAATCGAGTAGAAGAGAGAAAGATGCGGCGCAAGCGTACAATGAGCGTAACGGGACACAGCGTAACGGGACAATGTGCGTAACGGGACACTTTTTCGTGCGTGCAGCCGGAGTTCATCGATTTCACGTCAAAAAACCACGTCCTAACAGATGCAAATTATTTTCATGTTTGCTTAGCTGCCCAGCAAGTTCAGCATCAATCGAAAGAGTATTTTCAACTTTCGGTCATGTTTGGTCAAAACTGAGAAACAAGCCAGGAGTTGACAAAGCTCACAAAGTAGTTAAGGTATACCGATATTTGAATTGGCAGCCTTTGAATTGGTGATTAATGGACTTGTTCAAAATGTGCTAAGGACTTGTAAAAAATGTGTTAATGACTAATAAATGCTTGACTTGACAATGAAACATTGGAAAGTGTTTGCACATTTTAGTAGTTTTAGTTTCGAGGTCATAATAAAACGTGTAAGCCAGTAAAAATGGAACATTGCATTAATATTGTTATTTCAGAGGTAAATAAAAACCCCATTAAAACAGGAATGTTTCTTTTTAACTATGTTCCTCCATTCGACAGATTCTTTATTTTCATAAACAGCCTAATTGGTAACCATGCATAGCTTCCCTACGCAATAAAAAGCTTCAAGTGTTTGTGTACAAATACTTCAATTAGGTTTAAAATGTTATTATACTTTTATTTTGAAATGAACAAAAATTCCCCACTTCAATAAATCCCGCCCGGGTTTTTTCAATTGGGTTTTACGAAAAAATTAAAACAACCCAAACCCGCGGGCTGGGCCCACCGCTGCAACCCTGTGCCAGCCGGAGTCGCCCTTATCGCCCCCGCAATTCTGGAGCTGTTGCGCCCGACCAGGCGACCCCCTTAAGGCCCCTGTCTACCCGGGCACACACACGGTGTGCAGAGCTTCAGGAAAAACAACGCGACTTCAAAACTACTCAAGATATCCGAGTGGGGTCCGCTTACGAAAAGCATGTAAGAGTTCGCCGAGGGCCGAAAAGTACTTTTGATTACGGATTAATTTTTAAACTGTATTTTTAGAAGAGTGAAAATGGCTAAAACGCATGTTTTCAAAGTAATTTTTAGGCGTTAAACAACCAGTACAGATTCTTGAAAGCACTTAAGGGACTTGCATTACACTTTTATCTTCATGTATCAGCCATATAATGTTACGGTCACCTCTCAAATTTCACAGTTGTCCTGCGACGACGAGAAGACTGCGCGCCAGTCCAGAGGAGACACCGCGCTAGAAGCACCAGCGAGCGTCGCGCTTATCATCCCGCCTCACTGACTCAAATGTACCCATGACTTACTTGGTGGGCACCTTAAACAGCTTGTACAGATACTTCCGCCTTAGACTCGCCATGAATTCGGTCAAGTGGTGTGAAATATTCACAAATCCTAGATCCATGATTATTCCTTGGATACGAATAATTTTTTTTTCTGTAATTTTACAAACGATTACTGTGGAAACCAGTTTCCAATATATAGTTTGTAATACTACAAGAAAGATATTGCAACTTTGTAAGATATTGTAACTTTTTCGAGATAGTACAGAGTACATTTTTTTAAGAAAATAGGCACCAAATATTATATTCTCATCAATGTTTCATTTAGCATTCTTTTTTTAACTAAAGAAAAAATAATTTAACATTTAATAATGCTAATTAATGTGTGCAGCTAATACTGGAAAACTATTCAGGGAACGGTTTACAAACAAATTTAGCCATTGGAGGTAAGAAACCGAACACAGGATTACTGTGAACACTATCTTGTATCGATGTATTTTCAAGTAAATGTGCAAATTTATAAATATATTTAATATTAAGTCAATATTTCTGTTCCGTTTACAATAAAATAGTTTCAATGCAGCAAATTAGTAGGGCCATGCAGATTTCGCGAAAGGATTTTGAGACCAGCTGAAAGTTAAAACACTGTAGCATCGTCTGTGTTTCGTGATTGGGTGAGATTCTTTCAGGCACATGTCGATTGTAACAACACCAATCACAGTAATTCAGTGCAAAAGCAAACGCGTCTTGAATGGCTCGGCCAAATATGGCAATGACATCTCTCGCAGACGGACGCAAATCACAATTAAGAAACCGCTCGTGCGGGTATACCTTGTTGCAGTCTAATAGGTGTGCAGATCTTTTCGCGAAAAAGGCCTGCCCCTACAAATTAGTCTTTGAAGCACGTTGCTGATCGGAATACAGTGCTCTTAACACTCCCTTGACACCCTCGAGTCAGTTATTAACAAGGATAAGAAGTGGTCACCCAATCACTTATAACTAGAGACCTGCAAAATTTGCGGTTTCGATGGCCTTCAGGATAGACTGCACATACCCCTGTACACTCGGGCAAATAACGCAAGTTCATTGGCTGCCGACTTTGTAAGTCGTCTGAGCTGGTTTGTCTGTGATTCGATCCTTCTTTGGTTGAGGGTTTATAACTGTTTGAGATTCGTCCAGATGAACAGTAAGCCAATATCAAAATTATGTAAGAGGTATATGTGTTTGAATTCTAGCCTATCATCGAATGAATACGCGAATTTTGCAGGTCTCTACTTATAACATTCCCAAAGATGTGACCTTATTCCCCGTCAACATTTGCAATATCCTGAATTGCATCATATGGACACTGATCGCTGATCGGTCTAAGTGATCCTCTGTCTTCAGGGGTGTGTGTGGAAGTGGTCCGAATCTCTCTGGTCTGGATACATTGGTCAACTTGAATTTTTTTGTCCCAGTCTGTGATCTTTGGTAACAGAGAAGAAAAACCAATCGTGATATTTTCTGTTTCCGATTCCCGTAAAACTAATAATAATAATAATAATAATAATAATAATAATAATAATAACGGACTGTGTGGTAGGAAGCCAAGAAGACCGAGCCAAATTATTGGTCGGTGTTTTCCGTTGACGACCGGTGCTTTCTAAAAGGCAGAACACACAAATTCATGTTTTCAATGTGCTTAGAAATACATTTTGTTAGCATTTACTTTCTGCCTTACATGATAAATAAATACTATTGAACTTCCACAACTTTTGCAATTTAAATTATTCTTCAAAACGTAGCTGCGTACTCATATACAATGCATGAAAACAATAAACAAATACAATCGAAAAACATTTATCTTAGCGCTCTTTAGTGACTCCTTTAGAAATCAGTAGATTCTGACATTTAACTTCGGAATTGTAGACAGGGAAGTTTTCCGAACGAAAATGTGACCCCATCCACATTATGATATGGACACGTATTGCCCACAGGTTTGGTACTGATGTATGAGCACAATAAAACGGACTTTATGTAAGCTTTGGGACATACGCCATTGCTTAGCACATGTATGTCTGTAGAAGAAATTTACAATAAAACACAAATGACAAAAAACACAAACTTAGCAAAAAATTGCTTTTGTCAGGATTTAAGGGGATTGGTGCAGGACAAAAAACAGTCATCCGTCAGAATTTGTTGGAAATGAGCTTAAGTGTTTCATAAATGCTTGTTTATTACTACTGTAAGGCCAGCCAGCACGTATATAAGCTAGCGGGTTAGATTTAGCAAGTTAGTGGCGAGAGAGCTTCTGTGAGGGGAGGTTGTCGAAGATTGCAGCTCCGAGGCCTGCCATCTAGCGGGAATCTTTCGAAGGTCTTCCACAATATCGCCTTTCTCTCTCTCTCTCTCTCTCTCTCTCCAACACGGACGGAAAGCGAACCGCGATAACCAGCTCTTATCTTCGCTTCCCATCTCGCCCTATCCTTCATTCTCGGATCAGGTAGCCGCCCTTCCCCGCGTAGACTTTCGTGTTACCATTGAATATATATAACTTATAGAAGTCGCGAGGGGATACGATTTATTCTGCCAGTTTTGGAATCAAAACTGAGGTAGTTGCAAGCTCCCCCGCCAGACAGCTCTGCTTTCGAAAAGAAGGCACTCGTGGTTAGTGTCTCCCACGCTAGAGCGCTATAGTATCGCTTGTCTCAAGGTCGCGCGCGCATTATCTCTCTCTCTCTCTCTCTATCTTTTGTATTTTGTTTCCGTTGCTGTGTGGAGGGCCAGCGCATTGACAAGGCGGGAGGTTATGCTCGTCAAAACGATACGTAAATATATTGAACACAAATGTATTTTGTTTAAAGAACCGAAAGCAAAAAAATATTCCTTGAAATATTACACAATTATTTAAAAAGAGCCACATATATCAGTACTTCATTGGTGTTGGATTCCAGATGGTGTAATAAATATTGTATTTGAATAAAAATCGGTCCAATTGGAAATAAAATAAATATTTTATTCACCAAATTAATTAAAGTACCTCATAGAATCCACTTTAATATAAATTAAACCAAATGTATGCAAAGAGGAAATTATAAAATACCAGACACTGTTATATAAATAGTTGATCAGTGTAAATCTGTGCACGAACTTAGTCATGCATTAATAAAAACTTTAGTAAGCTCTAACACAAGAAACTCGTTTTTATCGGGGAAAAATATTGTATGTCAAAGAAATAACTAAACAGTAAACATGTACATACATAATATTTATGTTCGCATACGTGCAGTGAATATTATTTTGCAGTGATAAATTAATATTTTATTAACATGGCTAGATCTAAAAAAAAGTTTATACAAAATTTTAAAAATATTTACTACCTATACTTTTCAGAAGTAAAGTTGGTTTGTAAATTCTCCTTCAGGAGCATTATACAACACAGTGCATTAAATTGCGTTTCAAGTCAAATAAAAAAAAAAATTAAAAATGGGTGGAACTAAAATAAAAATACCACAAACAAATGATTATACGTACTATTTTATCATCTTTATAATTTACAAATAATGAGGGCCCAGTAACTTTGAGTTAAGTTGGTGTATAAAACTCTAGCGAAAAACAGTTCTCTGTATTCTAGAGTTGTTTGAAGTGTTTATTTACATGCACAAAAACTTTCAATGTAAAAAAAGCCACATAATCATCCTACCATAGTAGGTGACATTTTTGACAGTTCGTACAACGAAATTTGTGACTTTGACATATGAATTATATGAAGCATTAAGAATTGGTGAAGCAATAAACAAAACTAACACATATTCATGTAGTGCAAGACTAGCTAATCATGTATTAATAACTTTTGTTTATTTTACAGTAAAATATTCAGCGGCCAAAGACTTAATCCGTTGCAATAAATGCAATCTAAAGCCATCTTAAGTGAAACAAACTGTGGCTAAATGATGCCCAGTAATTTTGAGCGAAATTGTAATCGTGCAAGTTCCCATATACCACAGCTGTATTTACCTTATATTATATGTATATGCATAATAAATTTAAATATCACTTAACAACTTTAAAAAAAATAAAACAGAGTACAATATAAATTTCAAAGAATTATTTAATTCTAAATATCAGTATATAAAACTCTTCCATTGCGTATAAAATTTTTTAACTTTTACTTCCGTACATTCTTAACGATACGAAACATGCACAATGCCATCTAATGACATTTAACAAAACTATTGTGTTATTGTCCCTAGGTATTCGTTACGTATACGTTTTATACGTTAAGTAAAATAATCTCATTAGTAAGTACTATTTTTTACATTAATTAATGTAAAATATTTCATTGTCGAGCTTTAGCAAACGACTTACACACGTGCAATCACTGACACGTATAGAGGAAAGTTTATAAATCAATGACTCGTTAGAAAATGTACGTGTTTGTTTCATCATCTGTGAAATATGTAAAAATATGATCGTGTAAAACGCAGAGGAATAATCAACTGTCATATGTCAGGACTGAGATTATTTGTCAGAAACGTTTGTTGAAAGCTTTCAAACTAGCATAGTTCTAATGAGAGAATAAATAGCCCAGTCAAAATATGCTAACATTTCGCTTGTACTCGAATTAAATCCGATATTTTTGTTACACTTTGCACGTATTCAGTAGTGTCCAGGGGAATTAAAATCAAAAGTCATGATGAATAGGAAGTGAGGTAGTCAGAAACTAGAAAGGATTATAAAAAAAGGCATTTGTTTTTGATTTTTAAAAAAATATCTCGTAAATGAGTAACCTTAAAAGAAAAAAGGTTTTAATAAAAAAATGAAAGAGTATTAAAAATCCTATAAAAAATTATTTTCACTTTTTCATTTCTCTCTAATATTGTTTGAGATAGTTTCACTTAAAAAATGAGTTTTTTTATTTATCTCAAACCTTTTTCCTATAGCAACTGACCTATATATTTGTGAACCGTGCTTCTTGTATGCCAAACGCTGTTACTTGACTTTACAAGACATGTTTAAGCTAGAGTCCATGATGACCCCAGAATTAAACATTTTTACATGTCAGGGTTACTTCTCAAAGAAAAGAACTGATAGCGTTTGGTCAGACAGACCACAGAACAGACTTAAATGCGTAACATGAAAATTGTTGGAAGCCTCACACGAGGACGAGGATTCACTGACAAGTTCTTGAGCGAGTGGACCTTGGGAATGACTGCATTTGCATCTGCTCATCATTGAAGAGTTATGCGCTACTCATTTTATATCTTTGAACAACTAGATTTCTGACAATATCGAAGAAGTAGGGATGCCACAGATTAATATAAGATCTCTGCTTAGCTAAATAATCACCCACCATTTCCTGGAACACAACAAATCATCTATATAGCAACTGGACTAGTAGGGGATGCCACAGTTACCTTTTTCAATGATATAGTAATTGGCGAGCAATCAATACAGAGTAATGTTGGAAAAATTCTAATCAAGCATTGACACGAAAAGATCAAGCTCTCCCTCTGGCGAATATTAGCTACACTATTACATTCAATTGTAATAGCTCATTTATCATTTGTTAGTTTTCCAGAGGATAACGATAAGTGATAAAAAATAGGATGACTTGATCATGTATATGCAGTATGAGTTGGCTCCATTTCATTTAGCTCTCTTTGACGAAGCTGGGATACGCAAAACCAAGAAAGCAACCCTGTACATGTTTTATGTGACGAGGGAGAATTTGGACTTGGAGAACCCTGACTTTGTTCTTAATGGTGGATTCTTACTACACAGTCATATAGCCGATAAGAGGTACTGATTCCTCTATTTGCCCAAAATATGTCAATTACATTATCATTTCCTATTTATCATGACTGTTGATGTGACGTTCCGTGCAGACCACTGAACAATTGAAACACAAAATCATAAACAACGGATTGAATTTGAGCACAAAATATACTTTGACTGGGCTAGAAGTCTATAACACTCGTGTTTAAATGCGTACCTAATTTTTAGAATCTCAATATAAGTGTCTTCCAGGTGAATTTTTTTTTTCTGGATACATAATAAAATATTTTTGAATTTAAATTGTTCATAACTTAAGTAATAACGGTAGAATTCAAAGTATTTTATACAGTTTTATCTACTTAAAAAAAAGTACGGAGGTGGTTGTGTGGACCAATGTTTACCACGTTTTTGTTTTTATTTTTGTATAAAACAAAAGTTCGAACTTATGTTTTTCTTACACTAATCCACTTAAAAAGTATGTTCTCTGGTAAATAAACGCAAAATTTTTCACATGACGTTTTTTGACAGCGATCATTAAGCTACTAACATCTTAATATTGTAAAGTAATAAACAAAAAATACTAATGCAGCTGCAGTCCATCTACTCACAAATAATTAATTGTTTAGTTATTTCTTAAGCACATTTTGCAATCTATCTTAAAATTTTGTTGAAACGCTTGCCAAACAAATGCATTTTATGACAGACGACGTGGGTAATACTTGGCTAAAACTTTGCGTTTATTAAAATTTACATCGAAAATTAACTAGCGTTCACTCGGTTTTAGTCAAAATGATGAAATTAAAAATATGTGGTTGCTGTAATATAATTAGTTTTTTAAAGTAATTAAAACGTGGATATTTTAAATATAATAGAAAAGAATTCTTTACTAATTCATATTAAATAATTAGGACTTTCCTCGCATACTTGCGTCAACTTTTTTTACACAGTATATAACTGATAAATAATGTAAAACAAAATTGGCAAGTTATAATTCACAACATCCCTGTCATTATTTTTAACTGGAAAACGGAACATTGATGTGCCTTGTGAACCGATCCTCGTATTCTGACAACCCGTGTACGCACATTTATTACCCTTCAGCATGTCTGAAATTATAAAATTATCAATGCGAAATAAAGTTAAAATAAGTAGGTATTTAACTTTTAAATTAAATCATATTTTAAACTCAACACGGACTGAAGGCCTGATACAAAGTTCTTAGGAGCTAATTTTCACGTTACTAGGGTACACAATCCCTCGATACAGTGATCCAAGTAACTGTCTTCTCCCGGGGTTTCGTGGCTCTCAAAGTCAGTGGTAAGGAATACTTATCGTCAAGGTCGCCGAACGGTGCTGATACCAGCTTCCCGTATATGGGAGGGTGACTGGCTGGTTAACCTAGTACGCCCTAAGACCGCTAGGGGCGTGCGCTGTCGATACCCAGCGATTGAAGCGATCGCAGCGGCGGAGCTTGGAACTACAACAATTCTTCTGCGAAACCGGACAGAAAATTTAACCTGGGCTCGCGACTTCTATACATTATATATATTCAATGGTGTTACTCCAGATTTTTGTACTCTGGTAGAGTTGACTGTGCTTAGTAACATACTGAAAGTTTACCGCTGTAGACCTTGTGCGTTATAACCGAAAATTTGCATTTAAGTCCTAGGTGACAGCAAATTAAAAAACATTAAAATGCTACCCATTTATACAGTTTTTAATTTTGACTGTCCGTAAACTTACTAAAATAATCGAGAAACTGTAATTCACCCATTAATGTAAGAAAAAATTAAATTTTTAATATTTAAGATATTATATAAAGAGATTAATTCACGACATATTATTTTTATCTTTGCCACCCAGATAAAAATACGATTTACACCGATTTGAAGAGCCAAATGTGAAAAAATGTCTAAATAAATGTTTATAATTATACTTTTAGCTTTAAGTTAGTATATTTATAAAGAGTCTAGCATAATTAGTTGCCTCATTAAAGCTGCCCGAGCGTTGCAGTGTACTGCGGCCGTACTGATCTTTCACGGCCGGCGTGGTTTGAAACACGCTGCGTACTGCGACACTCAATAAACTTGGTCTTATTTAAGGATTACTTAAAATATATTTAATGCATATGATAGGGTGTATTCATGTTACATCTATTGAGATATGCATATTCTTTTTTCTTATATGAATGATATTTGATACAATAAAATTAACAATAAACAATTTCTGCTTGGAACTTGTAAATTAAAATTCTAGAGGACCTCTGGTTTTATATATGTGTGTTCGTATTTTGTTACAAAAATTTTATTATTAAAAATTATTTTAATACCAAAAAATATAATTATTTTTTATTTCTAATACATTATATTATCTTCGATCAGAACTATGCAAAATTTTAATGTAGCCTATATTATAAAAAATATATATTTAATTGTATAAAATTAGTTTACTACATAACAATTGAAGAAAACGATACACCGTAAATTTACTTATTGAGTTTTGTCACTTTTATAACATAATTCGTATGATAATATTATTTTTTCCAGAAAATAAAAAAAAAAAAATAAGTTGTGTTGTAAAATGTATTGATAGAATTACATATTTAGTATTTTTTTTTCTAAGTTAATTTATTGGAGTGCTGCGCCTAGCTGACTTCGTTGAATTGCTAGTGGCAAAGAGCGGTGGTGGATGTTTTTGCAAGAGTTTGACCGTATTTTATGACCCTAGCTGTGAGAGGGTGTTCGTCCCAGAAATCCTAACGTTCAAGGAAAATAGCCTTTCTCTGTAGTCACGTACGGGTCTGCTACTCGCGCAATATCGTCAGTTTATCACAACTTTCGGGGAAGTTCTATTGTTGTTATTTATTTATAATTTAGAAATTAAAGAGTCGATCATACTAACATTTTTACCTAAGCAAATCGCATCCTGGAAGATTTTTATCTACGTTTGCAGCAAAAATCACCTGTAGTTAGGAAACTTTTATTCTTTCAGAGTAAAATTCAGTCTGGAATTACCATACATTGAAAACCTTCGCTTTCTGGAGCAAAAAACGTCCCAGAACGAGCGACTTTAACACTGCTGCACACACACTACGCAGCTTGAAATACATCAGTGGTCAGACTATTGTACCAGACACTCAAAATATACAAATTTAAACCTTGAAAAAAAAAAACAGACAATATTTATGAAGTGATTTTGACGCTACGCTCAACATATTTATGTAACATGTAGTGAAATTTCTATAAAAAAATATTTTTTTCTTACCTTTTATGATTAAAATTACCAATTTAATAATAGGACGTTTAAACTTTGAGGTGTTTATCACAATTACCATGTAAGACATTCTTTTATATAACTTTGGTACCATAATGAGAACCGACTTAAAAAAGTATTAAAGTTATTAAATTTACGAAACATTTTTGTGGATCATTGTAGAAATTATCATTAAGGACTCAACTTCTCATTATTGGTGTGATCACTAGGTTTCATCGGTAAACTTATGACGTGTTACTAAGAAATGTTCATTCTACTAGTGTACAAAATTTTTGCTTTGGGATAATTTTTCATGTATTAAAAATTTTTGTTTCTTAACAGCGAAATTCGTCCCAACCCGAGCCTACTTCCACAACCTCGCAGTAGTATACACTACGCGGCTCGGATCGCTTTAGTGGTCAGACTAATTGTACGAGACACTTAAAAAATATACCAATTTAAAGATGAATAAATATGCAACAACGTTTACTCTAAGCGATTTCCACGTTGGGCTCTTTAAGTTTATGTAAGATGTATTTATATTTCCTTAAAATTGAATGAAAGTGAATTCGTTAACTTTAATGATTTAAATGGTCTATTTTATATAAACATGTTTAAACTTTGTGCTTTATATCACTATCCTCAGATAGGGCAATGTTTCTAGATTATTTTGGGTTCCATACTGACGGTCTACTCCATAAACTGCATTTGCAATATCCATTATAGTGGATCGTTGCAAAAAATTGTCATTTTGGACTTAACTGATCGTTTTTGGTGTGACGCACAAGGTTTGCGGCAGTACTTAAACTTTTGACGTGTTACTAAGAAATGTTCATTCTACTACTGTACAAATTTTCGGCTTTGGGATAATTTTCCATGTATTAAAAACCTTTGTTTCTTCACAGCGAAATTCGTCCCGACCCGAGCCTACTTCGGCAACCTCGCAGTAGTATACACTACGCGGCTCGGATCGCTTTAGTGGTCAGACACATTGTACCAGGCTCTCAACAAATAAACTTATTTAAAAGTTAAGAACAAAATCGTGATCGTAAAATGGCCGCCATGGTGATTTGCGATTTATGGAGAAATAACAGCAGTTAAAATCTTATGTAGTTTCCAAGAGACATTATTACATCACCAATCATCTAAAGTAACAGGTTTACAAAATTTCAACATATTCAGTAACTAGTCAATTTTTTCATGTGTGTTAGTATTAACAATCTGGACCATATCTAGTTGGTGAGGTCTGTATTGTTACAGACTATCTGCATTCTGGTATTTGGATTTTGAAGCTACTTAATGATTCGCTTCCAATGTCTATTAAAATATACCTAATGCTAATTGCAGGAATATTTCTACTCGATTTCAAAATTATAATTCCTGAACATTTGTAGCGGACACATTTCAATGTAACACATACTGATTTTCGAGTTGTGTTGAGGTTTAACATGCCACTTCGTGTACACCTGCTCTGGTAACAATGAGTCGTCACAACCGGTGCCGTCTGTACGAGCGTCTTCACAAGTTATCCTGAAATATGTTCTTAAATATTAATTCAAGTGAATTCTTAAAATCCTACACACCTTATCTTAAGTGTCGTAAATGAATCGTTATATTTTGTAAATCCATATAATATAGGAGCCAACATGGCGCGAAGCGATGGACGCGATACGAATAATATTTTTTTTACCAACCACTACATCAGTAAATATTTGTGGTTTCCATTCGCTATGAATTCAAGCATGTAACATTTATACTGCTTCTTCAATTCGGCCACAGTTAAATGGGAGGCTCTGAATCACTGAAAACTCCTCAACAAAATCAACGATGAATCACAGACATTACAACAAACAGTTGTAACAAGTCAAGTAGCCAATGAGCAGGTGACATTTTTCGAGTCCGTAGAGGATTGTTGAGACTATCGTACAGGTCATTGGCAACGCGCCCTTACGCGCATGGTTAGTACCCGCATGAGTATAGTGTAAAGGCGTAAGCATGAGACACATCTAGGTCCTCATGTAACCGCGCACACTTAGATTTAACTCAGGATAGGGTGAAAAATGTTTACTAATTTTGCAGTCCTAACAGTCACCAACGAAACGCCAGCAAAATAAATAAATAAGGCCACGAATATTGTTCGTGAATGAAGGTGAAGCTGATACTTTGGAAACGTTAACAGCAGATATTAAATAATGTTTAACTATTATTTACGTAGCTTACTTCTTAAAACTGCATTCATGTAAACTGATTTTGTGTGAGACTATGTTGAGTGTTTTCTGCTACACTTATTTTTCTGAAAAAAGTCTATTGTGGCTTAATAAACTTGTTAACATTGATGCCTGTCATAAAAAAAAATTCAAACGTAATTATACGGATACATGTTGAGTATAGTTTATGAATGGTTCACGCATTGCTGAAAAAAAGCATGTTTACAATTTTACACATCTTTTTGTTGTCGCATCGCGTCCATCGCGTTATACATACGCAACTCTGAAAAATAAATGTATGGTAAAAAAAGCTATAATAAAATAATCTCTTATCTTTCTTTATTCTTTTTTCTAAGCGCTCTAATGGCTTTCGATAGTTTTGTTCTTTTGTGTACTCTGCTTGGTGGAGGTTTCTTCGGCATTTTATTCCTGAATAAATCTCACGCTTACAACAAAAAACATCTAGCTAAATCACTGTGTTAAATAATAACAGAGAATAACCATTCAATTATACGCCGAGCTAGACCAAACACGTTCTCTTATCTAATGAAAATGAGTACGTTGACCTTCATATCAGTTTCCCGCGAAATCCCGTCTCCCCTTCGTAAACAGCAGACAGCTGTGGCTGGGTGGGAACGAGAGAAAACACTGGCTGCAAACAGTTGGGGAAACTGTCGCAAGGTGTCACTACTGTCCAGCGCGCTCCATAATTTCTCGTATCCGAGCTTGCACGCTGCTCAAACTTCTACAGCTACGTTTTTACTTTAGGTCCGACTGCAATAAGCTAAAGACTAAAATAAAGTCAATCATTCAGCCGACAGATATGTTGGCGTTTGAATTACAAATGAAAACGCGAATGTTATTAAATTCGCAAATGAATATCACGCAATTTCGTAGCAGCTCATTTATTAAAATTCAAATTGTAAATACGTTAAATTGATAATGATTACAGATAAAATAATGGTCACAGTCATATCTCCCGTGTCTGAAAATTTATCTGCGAAAGTTTTACCACTGAATTCTTTATAGTTTATTAATAAAGCTTGAATTTAAAAAAATCCCGAAAATCAGCAATAACTTAATTAAATAAAAAAATAAAAAAATAAATTTTACACCAGAATGGTTAAAATGTTCTCTAGCAGCTGAATCATTAACAAATATATTGTTTTTTTTAATACGATGCTGGTGCACCAATCCCCTTAACGCCACACAATACTCCACAACAGGAATATGGTGAACAAACAAAGAAAAACAAAGAAAAATGGACTAACAGAACGAAAAAAAAAAAAAACACAAATGATGACAGCACAAAAATACCGAACCCAAAAAATTCAGCACAACAGTTAAAACGAGACAAAAACACAGCAAAACGAAAAGACGAAACAAACACAATAGTTTTCCAAAAACAAAACAAAAACAAAAGAGAAACGAAAAAAAACCACAAATGATGACAGCACACAAATAACACAATACAAAGGCTTGAATATGGACAAGATAATTGAGTCTGCTAATATTCCTCGAGTATACGGTTTGCGTCAGGAGCTTGGTGTTGCGTAAACTTTAAGCCGTTGTAGACCGCTGCTCTCGTGTTTCGGCCCTGCCCAATCACCGCCATGTTGTTATAAGACGGTTCTGCGGGCAGAAAGCTCGAATTACTCCAATTAAAACCTCTCCCGGCCGGCAATTACAACAGATAGGCGCAGCCTGGGCGCTTGCGTTATTTCTCTCTGTGTGTCTGTGTGCGTCTGTGTGTGCGCGGGCAGATACAAGCATGCGCGTGGAGAACGTAATAAGCGACTTAAATCATTACAAAGTAAATGAGTAAAAATGCGCGCGAAATTACACTCCCCCGGAAGAAGGCAGAAGTGGGGGGGGGGGGGGATGGGGCGGGAATAATAGTGGTAATAACATCTGGATGGTGGGAGAAGAGAATAGGTGTGTGAGTGTGTGTATGTGTGTGTGCGAGCGATGTTAATTGCGGTTCTGCCCCTCACCCCTCGTCGTTCCTTCTTTTTCTTTTTTCCTTCAGTTCTTTGTGATCCGGCAACCTCTGGCGGCTGCGGGGATGGATAAATTACAGTGTTGCCACACTTAGCCATCGCCGGGGTAATTTTTTTTTAATGCGACGCATAAATCGCGGACCGCGCAGAAAACATTTTATAACGCTTCAAAACCGGCAATACCGTTCAGACAAACACCCCTCCCCCCCCCCCCCCCCCCCCCCGGGCGGGGATTAAGACGCGCGCACTGCAAAACCATCCCCCGTTCTTTTCACGAGACGCTTTTCGCTTTCCGGAGAAGAAGCGTTTTGTTGGGAGCGGGGAAAGGACAGACAGGAAAATATATATACGACCATTGGGCAAAGTTGTAATTTTATTGCAACCCGAAGAAAAATTATTATTATTATTTTTATTTTTTTACTGCACACGCCTCGCTCGAGTTCGGACGCGTCGTAAAAATCGTTTAGTATGATTCGGCGATAAATATTTTTTTTTCTTTGACACGTGAACTCGAAAAGCTTTTGTGTTCCAACGGACGGCCGCGTCTGGTCGACTTGGTCCGCGCTGGCCACAACGACCTGTCATCCTCGACTGTCCCCGCCGCCCGCATGACGTTTACGTGGCGGGAATAATAATAAAAAAAATCATCTCTCGAGGACGTGGAACACACTCTGTATACAACCCCCGCCTACCTACCTGCCTTCTCTTTTCATCCTTTCGGCGACACTTGAGCGCTTTTCTGCAAGTCTCTGTCTCTCTCTCTCTCTCCCCCCCCCCCCCCTTCACAGCACCCTGATCGCCTCGAGACGGCGGTCACAGAATCGCCGATGACAACCAACGACTCGCTGCCGCAGTAAAATCGCGTCACGTCCGCCTTCTTTACCAATTCCAACCCACATCCAGACGAGCTAGAACATAAACATTTTCACATGACGTAGATCTCGTCCCGTAACCAACGGAAAATTCCTAAAAGTCGAAATAATTTTAATTTTGAACCCCCAGAAACAAATTAAAAACTGTTAAAATTCTGCCAAGCCAGGCCATCATGGCATTGTTTTAGACTTGACAACACGTTATACGCCTGACATTGAACATGACCTGTCAATATCGGTGAATAATACCTCTTGGTTCGGAGAGGCTTGGCCCATGCGCATGAGTATGTACCATGAACTGTTTAAAATGCTCACCGAGTATCGAAGAATAAATACCTCTTGGCTACTGACTGGATGTGGCTGGTCACATTATGTATGTGGCTGGCCACCTAGCTGGACATGAGTTCCTGACCACTGAATTGCTGTGTCTATCTTATAACAAGATGTGGCTGGTCACATACTGTATGTGGCTGGCCACCTAGCTGGACATGAGTTCCTGACCTCTTAACAGCTGTGTCTATCTTACAACAAGATGTGGCTGGTCACATACTGTATGTGGCTGGCCACCTAGCTGGACATGAGTTCCTGACCACTGAATTGCTGTGTCTATCTTATAACAAGATGTGGCTGGTCACATACTGTATGTGGCTGGCCACCTAGCTGGACATGAGTTCCTGACTTCTGAACAGCTGTGTCTATCTTACAACAAGTTGTGGCTGGTCACATACTGGATGTGACTGGCCACCGATTTCATGCCTGGCCATTGAGTGGAGGTGTCTGGCCAAGATCTGGACGTATCTGGTTAATCGATTGTCATGTAGAACTGACTTGACATTTAAAGGTCTCGCTTCGCCTTCTAAGAATATTGTAGAAAGCGAGAAATGCTTATATATTGCTTGTATTTTTTTTTTACTTGTAGAAATTACATATTCAATTTTTTTATTTATAATTTTTTGTGTTATTTCTTGAAATGGTCACTTGAATAGTAATTTTAATTTAATTAACTTTTTTTGCATTCATCAACTATCTCACCATGGATTAAAATCTATCGAATCGTTAAAAATCGTTAAAAAAAGGTCCGATTTTCTAGGTCAAATTTTACGAATTTCTAAGATGGTGGCCATATTCATTTACTGGAATCTGGTTTATGAGGAACTTAAGCCGCTTTTAGTATTTTTATTGTGATTGAAAAAATAAGTGGTTTTTACCTAGAATAAACATTTTGGTATATATCAAGGACCGCACCAAGGACAGAAGCAGATCGAATCAATCATTATTTTAGCGTGTGATTTTTTATGTTTTTTGAATATTTTTTTTCTTCTAATTTCTATGTAAATAATTTTCAGATTTCTAATCTGGTCAGCGCGGGCGTTTGTGACTTCTTCCTATTGGGTGACCTCATGGAAACAGTTTTCAAACATCGTCCCCACACCGTGGAAAAACTGAAGATGCAAATTCGGGAGGAAATTACCGCCATACCCCTATGTGCCGAAAAGTGGTCGAATAATTATAAAATCGCCTTCATTAATGTATCGCTCGCTGATGATGGTCACCTTCTTCCATTTAATGCAGGTTTTTTTTTGGACATACGCCATTGCAGTTTTGCACGGTTTATTGTGGAAAAATTCTGAAAATCAAAAATAAATGAAAATATGAAGATTTAATTTCGGAATTTTTCCATGACAAACAGTGAAAAACTACAATGGCGTATGTCCAAAAAACTGCATTAAATTCTCTATTGCATGAATCATTTACAGTTATGATCTCCAGAACTTGATTTAAAAAAAATGGGGATGTATATCGATTCCAATTTAATAAAACATATTTCTGTAGGTTCAATTTTTTTAATAGTACCTACTTCAAAACCGATAGGGGCTACACACCTTTTGTCCCTTCCTGTAAAAAAATTAATTTTGTAAAATTAATTACCTAAATAAACTCTGAAAGAGTGTTGGCGCGCATCTCCTGTAGTTGGTGGCCATGAGGTGAGGTAGGGTTTTGGCTTCGTTGACACATTTAAGAAATGCATCATACCTGCTGATCTTTCTGATCTGAGTCGCTTGGTACATTTCTAAAAAAGTATTCTCACTATCCTGTGCGAAATGATCTGCTAATGTCGAGTGGTTAGAGAAAATGTCGGACATTATCTTAATTTGCCTGGGTATTTTGCTAAACAGCTTAACTGCTCCTCCTTTGTTTTGTTGTAAGTGTATAAGGTGGTGTCATACCTGCTAAAGCCACATGGAAGGAGGATGTTTTCAGCAAAATAAAGTTGTTGGAATTCGTTTGTTGAAAACAGTTTTGATTCCACCTTACCCCTGCTAGGCTTTATGAAGTATATGTTACTCCCTGGTCGTTCAAAAGCAACGAGTCCAACAATCAATTCGACATCTTCTCCTGTTATTGTGATAGTGGGTGTAGGAGAGCTTTCTCTAATCTACGGCTCACTATAGTGCCATCAGCATCCTAAGCAAATACTGTTTCTATTCCCGTTGCTGTCATTTTTTTCACTGATTAGTTATGTAATCTTGGTTTTGTTCTTTTCGCTTGCGAGTAAATGCTTCTGTTGAACAGTGACATTCATGCTTTCAATAAAATTAAGGTCAACTGGAGTTTTTGTGAAGACTATCCATCTCCTCTGCTCTGCTCGTTTGTACTGTAGCAACAGTTGACTTCACCATAGCCATCGAAAACCTCAGTACAGTCTTGACTGTACTGTTTCAGCACATGGGCTATGTGTTGATCGTAAATAACAGAAATCTTAGAATCCAAATTCCATCTCATACAGTGAAGGAGGAAGCCTATCCATCTACTACATTCGTTATCGTTCTTAGATCATGAGATGCATAATAATCCTCTAGAAAAGCATGAAGTTTCCTTTCCCCATTCCCCCTTCATTAAAGACAGCCAGTGGGAATGGTGATAATTCATATTCCATAAGCTCTGTAGTATCTTCAGCACTCCTTTTTGTAATGGCAGTTCTTTGGAAAATTTTCAGAATTTCTGTAGTCACTGATTTGATACTCACTTTTACGGCATTGCTCATACTAGCCAATGACAACACCACATTCTTTTTATCCTGTTTTATGTCACCAAAATTACCACCAACAAAATGTGTCTTGGTACCAGTACCAATATCTAGGGCTTAATGACTATTTATTTTTGAGTTTTTGACTACTCTGTCGATGACAAAGAATTAAGTGAATTCATTTTCGGAAAAAAGATGATGGTTATTTAACCATTCATAAATCCATTCTTAGTCTTTTCCATCCTTATTTGGCTGTAATACCTGGAAATCAACATGCTGCTTCCACTCGAAAAAGTCATTCCAGAAAACTCTTCTAATGACGAGCAGATGGCGGTTTATCAAGGGGACCCACCAACCCACTTAGCTAGAACAGAATCAGTTATTGCTCTTATTCGTGTCAGACCACCTGCACTTTTAAAGGAGCGCATTAGAGTCTGCTCTATGGTCATGTCTGACCAAACCCCTGCCCAACATGAAGCAGTTCCATTTATGGTAAAATAATGTAAAATAACCCTTATCTGCTCATTCCTTGAACATATGTTTTGGCTAGTTTTCAATGCCAGCATGTCTTGCTTATAAAAATGGGCACATTTTGCATATTGAAAATCACCACTTGCATGGAATAATGGTATCATGTTCTGAATACTGGACAAGTGGCTATTCCAATACCACGGAACTTAGAATCTTTGAACTTCTTCATCAGTGAAACCATGTTAAAATATTACACCCAAAAAGCATTGGTAGGTCCGTACTCCTTGACATGATCCAGCTCATTCTTAAATTTACGTAAAATTATGGCCAAGCAGGCATTCCCCTCAACCTTATGTACATTAAGATCTTCATATTTCTCAAAATGCTGATAATCTCCTTTTCTTTTTCTGAAATGTAGGCTTCTTTCAGAATGATTCGAGCTAAAACAGCTTGAATGAGCAAATGTCCTCGAATGGCTCTGCTATAAGCATACCCAGTTAAAATCTGGTCAACTTTTCAGTCTAGACCCTGGCATTGTGTGACCAATGCACCCCATGAAGGACATGAGTGTATGGAATCCTCCCAATCTCACAGGAATTATCTCAGACTGGATTTCTCGTGACTTTAGGTATACTGGTTGATAGAAAGTAACAATAAATCGTGGAACTTTGCTGGTGGATATCATTGGAAGGATAAATATTGTAAAACTGTGTACACAGTGTTGTGGTCACATGTTGGTGAATTAATGAATGGCAAGAAAGTTACTGCATTTATTTCGCCATTAATTATGTTACTGACAACTGTACAAATCTTTTCCAATTACTAATTGCAGGCAATTCTGGAGTGGGCTGAACTGAGTGGAGCTACTTACAATACATCCACATCATATCTTGCAAAGTGGGTGTAAACACATCAACTGTAACGGGATTGATATGTTGAAGTCCAGAACAGTAATCCACTGTTATGTCCGATGTTCGAAAGTCTGAAGTTCCATAACATCTAGGTGGTCTACTTCTGCAGCAGAAAGCCTATTAAACATTAATTTTATACCATCCAAACACTCTTTTTAATAATCCGTATTTTTCCATCCCGTGCATTTCGTAAACAACATACTAGGCATGTTCAGAAAGTAAGTGTACTATATATATATATATATATATATATATATATATATATATATATATAGAAAAAAGTGAATTTAAAAAATGTACAGGATATTGCTGATACCCTTGTTGACTATTTTTCCATATAATCGCCATCTCGTTCAATGCATGTGGTGAGCCTGGCACAAGCTTCTTTATGCCCTCCCGCCACCTTCTTTCCCCACTTCAGAACCTCTTTCTACACCTGCTAGTCAGTTAAAAATTTAATTCCACCCATGTGTGCATTCAGGGAGGTGAAAAATGACAATCTGAAGGTGTAAAGACAGGGGAATATGAGTCCAAGAGTGCCTTAGTTGCTATGGCTGTGTGAGGATGGGTGTTGTCGTGCAACAAGCACACTTCTCTCGTCAGCATTCCCCTCATTTTGTTTTGATGCCCCTTTTTAGTTTTTTTGGGTCTCATAATATTGTTGTGCAATGATGGTCCTTTTTGAGGCAGAAAGTCGACCCAAATGATGCATCTTTGGTCCCAAAGCACAGAGGCCATGATTTTTGTCCGAAATTGTTATTTTGAATTTTTTGGTAGGTGGGGAAATTGGTGTGACGCCACTGTGACGACTATCTTTTTTGACTCCGGCGTGTCTCAGCCACCCACGTTTCATCTCCAGTCACAATAGAACTCAGAAAATCCTCACCTTCCAATTCAAGTCGCTCAAGAAACTCGCGGGCGCTATCGCCCCGATTTTTCTTGTGCTGCTCTATCAATTTTTTTGAGACCCATCGTACGCACAGTTTCTGGTACCTTTAGGGTTTCTGTAAATGTCTCGTACAATAGAGTTCTCGCGAGTTGTGGATACATCGCAGACATTTCATCTCTATCTTTGCTCAACAATGAGAAGTTCACAAGCTAGCAGAATAATTGAATTTTTTTTCGTTTTTATTTTTTATTATTTTTTTTTGTATTTTAATGATATCAAAGAAAACTTGTGGCGGTTTTCTTCGTGTGCTCCTGATTATTCTTGCCAATATTATGATGGTTTTCTCCGTGTGCTTCCGATTATTATTGTTAATATTATAGTGGTTTTCTCAGTGTGCTCCTGATTATTCTTGACAATATTTTGATGGTTTTTCCCGTGTTCTTGCAATCATTCCTGTGGTTTCTTCAAGTGTTTCTGACTATTCTGAGAAACCGCTCTCTGCATGGATTTTTTTTTTTGTTCTAATGAGACATGTCATTTTATTTGGAGTTACATTTAATTCGATAATTTCTGCTACTAAATCAAAACTTGCAATATTTTTATCAGGTGGAATTAACAAATATCATTACTCAGTCAAATTAATATTACGCCATGAGACATCTGTGGAGCACCAACATGCAAGACGAACTTCCTTTTCCTTGGAGTCTAACGAAGCCATCCTTCTTTTGCGATCGTTAGTGAGCATCCCGCATCCCGCATAAAATAACTAAATATTATTTACCTGCAAGCAACATGTGGCGATATCTGTTGTTGAAAAGCAGAACTACATGCATAAAGTACTTTTGCATGAGGTATATTAATTCTCGCTGATGAAATATGAAAAAATTTCTATTTAAGTATTGAATCTAATTTAAAACACTCAATTGGTATCTGGCATTAGTCTCAGTAACTAATATGAATTCCGATTTGGGATCTGACGCTGTTTCGAAAGAACATAGGTGTAAGTTTTGCAGTAAAGAGTTTATCTTGAGAAAGAATAAAAGACAACACGAGAAGAATGACTGTGTTAAAAATCCACTGCGCAATATGATAAGTTGTGTTCGATGTAGCAAGTCGTTTACACGGAGAGAGAGCCTAAAAAGACATGGCAGAACTTGTAGCGCCAAGCCTGCGTACAAGCTAGAGGACAACGATGAATCTACTAGCCTAAGGAAGAGTGATCTGCATTACGACAATAATTTTCTTGGCTCTTCCGATCTCGACAAAGAACTTAAATTGAAGAAGGTTGATGATTTACGGAAGAATGAAGACAATGGAAGAATCCTTAACGTGAAAAGTGAGAATATATTCCAGCCGAATTCAAGTAGATCTTTCCTACTTTGTAAAAATGATGGACTCCTAAAAAGGAAGCAGGAAGACGATGAAGACACTTCAACATCATCAACATCGAATTATTACGGTAAATTGGGTGAAGACGATTCCTTCTACTGTGATTGTTACAGTGACTCTGAGGCTGTTGACAAAGACATAAACTATGATGAAGCACCTAAAGCTGCCAAGATCGAAGAATGTGGCGGTGTCCTGAGACCGAAACGATGGAAACGACGTGATATATTAAATAAATCTGATCAAGCTTGTGATGATCACCGTCTCAAACATGAAAGTTACCCTGAGGTTGGTGGTAAAACGGAAGACACCAGAGATCATAATATTTATTATAAAGGTGCAAGGAAGATGGTGGTAGAAGAGAATGATTACACATCATGGAAAGATCCAAACATATTGGTTGACCGGCTAAGACTACTACATGGTTCGCTTTGTGCAGGAAACTATTCGTGCATCAAAGAAATATCCTTCATACTCAAGGAACTGAGGAATGCTGGCTACATACAATATTGACTTGTTTTACTTGCATTTGTATAATGTAAAGCAATAAAATAAATAATTTAAATTATAAGAATGTAATGTTTTTATTTCTTGTATTATGATTTCTTACTAAGACTTAGATCTCGTAACTGTGCTTCCTTTTTTCCTTTTTTAGTTGATGGAGCTTCCAAATGTGCTTCCTTATTCGATGATGCATCCAAAATGTGCTGCCTTTTCGTTGGCGGTGCTTCCAAATGTGCTGCCTTTTCGTTGTCGGTGCTTCCAATGTGCTGCCTTTTCGTTGTCGGTGCTTCCAAATGTGCTGCCTTTTCGTTGTCGGTGCTTCCAAATGTGCTGCCTTTTCGTTGTCGGTGCTTCCAAATGTGCTGCCTTTTTGTTGTTGGTACTTCCAAATGTGCTGCCTTTTCGTTGTCGGTGCTTCCAAATGTGCTGCCTTTTCGTAGTCGGTGCTTCCAAATGTGCTGCCTTTTCGTAGTCGGTGCTTCCAAATGTGCTGCCTTTTCGTTGTTGGTGCTTCCAAATGTGCTGCCTTTTCGTTGTCGGTGCTTCCAAATGTGCTGCCTTTTTGTTGTCAGTGCTTCCAAATGTGCTGCCTTTTCGTTGTCGGTGCTTCCAAATGTGCTGCCTTTTCGTTGTCGGTGCTTCCAAATGAGCTGCCTTTTCGTTGTCGGTGCTTCCAAATGTGCTGCCTTTACGTTGTCGGTGCTTCCAAATGTGCTGCCTTTTTGTTGTCGGTGCTTCCAAATGTGCTGCCTTTTCGATGACGGTGCTTCCAAATGTGCTGCCTTTTTGTAGTCGGTGTTTCCAAATGTGCTGCCTTTTCGTTGTCGATGCTTCCAAATGTGCTGCCTTTTCGTTGTCGGTGCTTCCAAATGTGCTGCCTTTTCGTTGTCGGTGCTTCCAAATGTGCTGCCTTTTCGATGACGGTGCTTCCAAATGTGCTGCCTTTTCGTTGTCGGTGCTTCCAAATGTGCTGCCTTTTCGTAGTCGGTGCTTCCAAATGTGCTGCCTTTTCGTTGTCGGTGCTTCCAAATGTGCTGCCTTTTCGTTGTCGGTGCTTCCAAATGTGCTGCCTTTTTGTTGTCGGTGCTTCCAAATGTGCTGCCTTTTCGATGACGGTGCTTCCAAATGTGCTGCCTTTTCGTAGTCGGTGCTTCCAAATGTGCTGCCTTTTCGTTGTCGGTGCTTCCAAATGTGCTGCCTTTTCGTTGTCGGTGCTTCCAAATGTGCTGCCTTTTCGTTGTCGGTGCTTCCAAATGTGCTGCCTTTTCGTTGTCGGTGCTTCCAAATGTGCTGCCTTTTTGTTGTCGGTGCTTCCAAATGTGCTGCCTTTTCGTTGTCGGTGCTTCCAAATGTGCTGCCTTTTCGTTGTCGGTGCTTCCAAATGTGCTGCCTTTTCGTTGTCGGTGCTTCCAAATGTGCTGCCTTTACGTTGTCGGTGCTTCCAAATGTGCTGCCTTTTCGATGACGGTGCTTCCAAATGTGCTGCCTTTTCGTTGTCGGTGCTTCCAAATGTGCTGCCTTTTCGTTGTCGGTGCTTCCAAATGTGCTGCCTTTTCGTTGTCGGTGCTTCCAAATGTGCTGCCTTTTCGTAGTCGGTGCTTCCAAATGTGCTGCCTTTTCGTAGTCGGTGCTTCCAAATGTGCTGCCTTTTCGTTGTTGGTGCTTCCAAATGTGCTGCCTTTTCGTTGTCGGTGCTTCCAAATGTGCTGCCTTTTTGTTGTCAGTGCTTCCAAATGTGCTGCCTTTTCGTTGTCGGTGCTTCCAAATGTGCTGCCTTTTCGTTGTCGGTGCTTCCAAATGAGCTGCCTTTTCGTTGTCGGTGCTTCCAAATGTGCTGCCTTTACGTTGTCGGTGCTTCCAAATGTGCTGCCTTTTTGTTGTCGGTGCTTCCAAATGTGCTGCCTTTTCGATGACGGTGCTTCCAAATGTGCTGCCTTTTTGTAGTCGGTGTTTCCAAATGTGCTGCCTTTTCGTTGTCGATGCTTCCAAATGTGCTGCCTTTTCGTTGTCGGTGCTTCCAAATGTGCTGCCTTTTCGTTGTCGGTGCTTCCAAATGTGCTGCCTTTTCGATGACGGTGCTTCCAAATGTGCTGCCTTTTCGTTGTCGGTGCTTCCAAATGTGCTGCCTTTTCGTAGTCGGTGCTTCCAAATGTGCTGCCTTTTCGTTGTCGGTGCTTCCAAATGTGCTGCCTTTTCGTTGTCGGTGCTTCCAAATGTGCTGCCTTTTTGTTGTCGGTGCTTCCAAATGTGCTGCCTTTTCGATGACGGTGCTTCCAAATGTGCTGCCTTTTCGTAGTCGGTGCTTCCAAATGTGCTGCCTTTTCGTTGTCGGTGCTTCCAAATGTGCTGCCTTTTCGTTGTCGGTGCTTCCAAATGTGCTGCCTTTTCGTTGTCGGTGCTTCCAAATGTGCTGCCTTTTCGTTGTCGGTGCTTCCAAATGTGCTGCCTTTTTGTTGTCGGTGCTTCCAAATGTGCTGCCTTTTCGTTGTCGGTGCTTCCAAATGTGCTGCCTTTTCGTTGTCGGTGCTTCCAAATGTGCTGCCTTTTCGTTGTCGGTGCTTCCAAATGTGCTGCCTTTACGTTGTCGGTGCTTCCAAATGTGCTGCCTTTTCGATGACGGTGCTTCCAAATGTGCTGCCTTTTCGTTGTCGGTGCTTCCAAATGTGCTGCCTTTTCGTTGTCGGTGCTTCCAAATGTGCTGCCTTTTCGTTGTCGGTGCTTCCAAATGTGCTGCCTTTTCGTTGTCGGTGCTTCCAAATGTGCTGCCTTTTCGATGACGGTGCTTCCAAATGTGCTGCCTTTTCGTTGGTGGTGCTGTCTTTTCGTTGTTGGTGCTTCCTTTTTTGTTGATTGCGCGTAGTACAAAATGTAGTGATTGAATATTTACTAGTTTATCACCTCTTGGTGTTACTAAAATATTTTACAAGGTTACTTGGTCCTTTAGAATGTATAAAAATGTCACGATGGATTACGAAGGTCATGTGGTCCTGAAATGACTAGCCTATACGTCTGATAATGACATGACTCGGTCTCATGGACTGAAGGCAATTGATCTATATGTGTGGCTTTGTACATGAACGGCTTATATGTTATTCAGATTATTGAAAAATTAGACTTTCATAATAGGCTAATCGGCACTGATTTAATTCGTTGGTCCGGTATATTGACTTGAGTTGATTTTCGTAGAGTGAATGATTAATAAACTCCGCGAAAGGTAATGGAAAACAGAACCTAACATTTATTTAATAATTAGTTACAACTGTCTCTGGTCAAGAATCGAACCGTGGTCAGGGATCCATCGATTCAATTTGTGAATTAATTGATTTTTTTTCGGAGACTATTGGAATTTTTCCCGCATTTCTAGCTAAATAATTACACTATTCCAAGATGTCGCCCAAATTTCAGGATGGCGGGGGCACCTCGGTAATAAATGATTACTGCAATGTAGCGGGTTAGAATAAAATTAACCAGATGGAAATGTACTCTATAATACGAGTACACGCACAAGATGTTGTACTCCAGCAGGTAGTCGCTCCTGGTAGGATGTACTGAACATAAAATGTCGGATCCATGATGGTCGACTAGGACAAAGTCATATTTCAAGGACAAAATAAAATTTCAAGGTCAAATTTCAAGGTCAAGGTCAAATTTCAAGGTCAAGGTCAAATTTCAAGGTCAAGGTCAAATTCCAAGGTCAGGGTCAAATTTCAAGGTCAAGGTCAAATTTCAAGGTCAAGTTCAAATTTCAAGGTCAAGGCCAAATTTCAAGGTCAAGGTCAAATTTCAAGGTCAGGGTCAAATTTCAAGGTCAGGGTAAAATTTCAAGGTCAAGGTCAAATTTCAAGGTCAAGGTCAAATTTCAAGGTAAAGGTCAAATTGCAAGGTCAAGGCAAAATATCAAGGTCAAGGTCAAATTTCAAGGTCAAGGTCAAACTTCAAGGTCAGGGTCAAATTTTTAGGTCAGGGTCAAATTTCAAGGTCAAGGTCAAAGTTCAAGGTCAAAGTTCAAGGTCAAGGTCAAAGGTGTGGTGACCAGATAATTATACTACATGATATCGGCACAATCTAGCAGATGAAAACAAGATGGTGGTCTCCAGTGGATGAAGACAAGATGGCGGACATGATGTCATACCAGTTGACGATATATACCTTGGTATTGGTGGTGATAGATCAGTCTAGGTAGCTTTCATGGAGGAAGGATCGACTGTTTACTCTCGTCGGGAATCGAACCAAGGACGTACATCGATATAATCAAACAGAATTCAAATATGTTAATTTTTTGATGAATTTTGGAATTTTTTTCATTAAAATCGGATAATAAATAAAGATTTTCAAGATGGCGTCCAAATTTCAAGATGGCGACCGTAACGAAAATTGCAACGGTGACGTCATCATCCAATATGGCGGAAAACACATCACCGGAATTTTCGAGAACACAATTACGTCATCCAAAATGGCGGATCCAAGATGACGGATCCAAAATGGCCGCCGTGATCTACTTGTCCCGTTACGATGTGTCCCGTTACGCGGTGTCCCGTTACGCTGTGCCCCGTTACGCCGGCTGCACGCACGAAAAAGTGTCACGTTACGCTTATACAAGATGGCTGCCGTGACGTCACAATCCAAGATGGCCGCCGTGACGTCAGAATCCAAGATGGCGGACCGACAATCTTCAATCCACTACCTGCATCCTGTTTCCGGACATACATTCACATACTACTGTGTTCCATCTTTGCACACCCATTTTTTTATGCCCGTCGTCCTTGGAGGCGGTCGCTGCCTGGCGGGGTTTACGACCGGTCACTGCTCTTAGGCAATTCTTAGAATCCAGGTGGGGTGTAGGTGGAGTAAGGGGGGGGGGGGGGGCAGAAAACGCAACCGGGCTGGGAACGGGCCTCCTAGCCGTGACTTTCGGGGAGTGAACCTAAGACGTATGCGTGACGGGAAAGACTATGGTCAGCTCGTCTCTGAGAAATGGTAACAACTCGTCCAGAGATGTTGTATGCAGTTTTAGTCATGAAGTGAAGTAATGTTGCAGACCTGGGACGTGCCTGCAAGCGAGGGAAATGTTAAACGGGCTGCCAACGAAGCCTTAGATTAGCAAAAGCTCCGATAGATCCTTGAGAAAAGGTGCCTCGGTCCACTGGCAACAAAGTTTAAATAAGGGGGGTACACCAGCCTTACAAAGAGTAAATCACTCAAAGTAACCAAATTATATAGCAAATAAAATTCCCAAAAATAAATTTAAAATTATAGTAAAATTTCAAAAAAAAAAAAAAAAAAAAAAAAAAAACATGTCGAAATACCAAATTTCCGGCACACTCATCAGTCAATGTGGAAGGTCTTCCACTGCTCTGTTGGTGATGAAAGTTTGTTCTGCCTTCAGTAAACTCCCTACACAAATCAAGCATACTCGTTCTGTTCATAACACCTTCGCCGTAAACCGTTTGGATTCGCGAAAACATTTCGGTACGTGTTACTCCGTCCGCGAGTAGGAAGCGGATCTTGGTACGTGTCTCACTTTGTGGGATTCCTTACCAACATTTTCACATAACCGGGCGCTACAACGTGAGTTCACGTACTGCCGTGTTCCTGCGATGCTCGCTCTGGTCAGGATATTCCACTCTACTACTCAGTGTTGTCAACGCTGAAAAAAAACACAGCTTGTTGTGGTCACAGTACACTTACTTTCTGAACATGCCTCGTATCCTAGACTTTGTTTGTAGTAAATTTTATATAATATAATTTTGCACATGAACACATTTTCGCTATAGGCCACGTTTATAACTTACCCCCACCGGTCAGGATTTTGAATCTGTTGTTCATAGGTCTCCCCTCTATCACTGTAAAAAGAATTTGAGACTACAAGAATTATTTCCCTTATTCGACATTTTTGCCCTTCATTGACTGGGCTATCTGTATTGTCTATTATTGTGATTTTGATACGACAGCCAGTGTAGCCAGGCAATGGAGTAACAATTTCCTTGTTGTGACGATAATTGAAAAAAATATAGTTTTTTTTTATTTGAAATGTCCCGTCGAAAGAAAGGTCATTGGAGATGATAAAACACATCTTCACAGAACAAGAATTCTGGAAAAGGAATCGACCAATGACCTACACTGTAATTGTTTTTTTGTAAATGAAATAGAAAATTTCATGTAAATTTACAGATATTTATACATTTGTACAATTACATGAAAACAAACTGCCACTATAAAATAGTGTTCGCAGTATTACTGGGTTCGGATTCTTACTCAGGCATCTATGCTTTGTGTTGTCCCAGTACATACAATTGTTAAACTATTTGTAAAAAGTTCCCTTAATAGCTTTCCAGTATTAACTGCGCACATTATAAGCTTGATACAACAAAATTAAGTCAAATTGTTGAATATTCGATTATATTTCGATGGTTTAAAAAATTCATGCTCGGATGAAACATCAACTTAAAATTAAATTTCTGCAATTTTCGTAAGATATGCTCAGTATTATCTCCAAAAACGTATTTCATATATGCAAAAATAACCATAGCCAAGTGTTGTGCAAAGTTACAACATATTTATTTTTGGGCACTGGTTTACAAAGGAATATTTTTAAAAAGATTTCTAAAGTACAGATTTTTTTTTCTGTGTTACTTTATCGTTAAAGTGAATCACTAAATATTTTGTTTTATCGTTCAAGCAAATTATTTAATATTGTGTTTTGTTGTTCAAATGAATCATAAAATACTTTTTTTTATCGAAAGTGTATTTTTTAAGTATAAAGTATCACTTCTAACCCGCGTGGAGGCCACGCACTTTTTTTAAATCGATTTCTTGCCCCCCCCCCCCCCCCTTTTTTTTTCTCGTGGTTTTCGCTCTCTTTCCCACCTGCTGTCACCGCGGAAGATGGAGTAATTTTTAAAAGCGAGCCTCGAGCGTCGCCCAGGAAGAGGAAAATAAGGCGCCTTGCGACGATAAAAACTTCTAATCACTCCCCTACGCTCGTAGTTCTCCCAGGTGTTCATCTCGCTTCTTAAAAAACCATTACATTTTGTGTGGATGCTCTCCTGCCATTTACGTCGAACGAGGTGTATGTTTATACAAAAAAAATACGCGTATTTCAAAACAGAAACTAAAAACTGATCCTAACTGCGACTGTGTTCGGTGCCTATCCGAGCAGGGTTAAGGTTTCTGACAGCTGTTGCCAGACGCGATTTATGGTTGAAGGAAGGGACGAACGTGCATTACCCATCTTGCTGACCATTTTGTGAATTAACGAATTATTAATCAGCAGGGACCTGAAAAATTGGCGGTTTCGATGACCTTCAGGATAGTCTACACAGTCCTCTGTACACTCGGGAAAATAACGCCAGTTCGTTTGGCTGCTGACTTGTGAGTCGTCTCAACTGGTGTTTGCCAGAGATTCGTTACTTCTTTGGCTGAGGGTTTCTCAATGGCCCAGATTCGGCCAGACGAACAGTAAGCCAATAGAAAAAGGAGCTTAAGGGTATATACGTATGAATTTCAGACTATCGCGAAATGAATCTGTGAATTTTTCCGGTCTCTATTAATAGGGACTGGAAAAATTCGCGGTTTCAATGACCACCAGGATAGACTCCACGATTCTCTATGTACTCGGGCAACTATCACCTGGTCATTGGCTACCGACTCGGGACATCTGTTTACTGCGATCCTTATGATTCGATACTTCTTTTGTTGAGTGTTTGCCATTGGCTCAGAGTCCTTCAGGTAAATTGCGGTCCAATCACTGACGCAGCATTAAGCTAAACGAGTTTGGATTCCAGCCTGTCTCGAAAGGAATCCGCGAATTTTTCCGGTCTCTATCTATTAATCAGTCCTCCGCGGCCAGATTGAATAGTTTTGTAATGGCAGCTGTGCCTGCAGCGGACACTACACACACTTTGGCCGCCGCGCCGATTTCGCAAAAGGTTCGAAAACATGGCGGGTCGCCAGCCGTCAGGCCGTCACACCGTCGGTCAATATTACGAGCGAACGCACTTCCGTTGGCGTGGTTTTGCAAACCATCATGACCAGAGACACGGAAATTTTGCGGAATCTTTTTTTTCGCGAAGGTAAGCTGCAAACATCTGTATCTTAGTATTGCTTTGATGATCGAATCATAATAAGGGCCATTCACTTTTCGCGGGAAAGATTTCCGGACCAGCTTTGTGTTATAACGTAGTATTATCATTGTTTCGTGGTTGGATGGGTTTATTTCAGGTAGCGCAGGTCTACTGTCGGCACACCAATCATAGCCATCCGGTGCTGAATGACTGAATGGCCCGGCCAAACAAGGCAATGGCTTCTCTTGCGGACGGCCGCCAATCACAAGGAAACATTCGCTAGCGCGGGCATACCTAATTGCTAGAGATCTGTAAAGTTCGCGGATTCATTTCGCGATAGGATAAAGTCCAAATACTTTTGACATTATTTTGCTTCAGTGATTGGGCCACAGTTTATCTGAATCACTCTGGGCCAATGAAAAATCTTTAACAGAAGAATTAGCGAATCACGATCATTCCAGTCAACAGGTGTTACGAGCTGGTAACCAATCAGCAGAGTGCATAGAGGATCATGGAGTCTATCCTTTAGGGATTTGAAATCGCAAATTTTACAAGTCTCTACTAATTGCAGGCTAATGCGCGGTCAGATTATTTCGCAAAAAAAAAAAAAAAAAACATGCCCCTAATACTCCAACTACAACCGTGGGCCAGTCAACTACCGGCTAGCATGTTCTCAAATTTTCATCACACCTACCAGGAATTATAGGAAATGTACTACATGGTCTTAAGAACGGTTGCTAGTGAGCTACAAGTAGTTCAGAGGCATGATAGGTTTATTCATAATCAAATAATAAGACAAGTTTAACAAACAAGTAGCGAACTCTTGTGTACAAAATGCTTAATGCCTTCTTACACAAATGTGCCTCTACACACCACACCACTGCTCTGTAAGCATAAAATACACAACTATTAATTTTTTGTTTTACAAGGGTAAAGGAATACTAGAGACCGGAAAAAATATTGGTTTCGATGGCCATCAGGATATACTGCACAGTCCCCTGTACACTCGGGCAAATAACGCAAGTTCATTGGCTGCTGACTTGTAAGTCGTCTCAGTTGGTTGGTCTGTGATTCGATCCTTCTTTGGTTGAGGGTTTATAATTGGTTGAGATGCGTCCAGATGAACAGTAAGCCAATAGCAGAATCATCTAGGAGGTATATGTATTTGAATTCTAGCCTATCGCCTAATGAATCCGCGAATTTTTCCGGTCTCTAAGGTATACCCTTAACAGTGTGTTGTGCGGTGTGTGCGTCACGAAACAAGCCGTGCATTTACTCGGTACGCTGTTATTATCCAACAGCAAACAAATATCACAAGAATTAACGTTGAAAATAATTCTTAGCTAAAAATAACTAAATCACGCAACACTAGCGTCTCAAGGCGTTACCACTGTTACTTAGCTTGTTTAGTTCAAAGTTTATTGCTTAAACCTAAACTGGTATCAGACCTGGTAAACTATAATTGGCCTCGTCATATAAAGAAAATATCTAAAATGTTAATTCAAAAATTTTATTTACACGTTTTACAAACAATTATATATACAAATTATCCAAAAGTCATGACTGTGGTTTGTAGTTACCTATGTTGTAACCGCTCAACGTGCATGACCCAAGATAACACACCGGCTTCACCATCAAGATCTACAAATATTATTTTCTCATAAACTCAAGGAAGAGGCGATATATAAACCCTATCCCTCCCCTACGTCAGTAACTACACAGAGGTTCCTTCACAAACTAAATACATCATACAGACGAACAATACGACCTTATAAATATATTATTATAAGTCTGCTCGCTTCAAACTCGTGAGCCTACGCCGTGTCGGGCGGGCTGCGTCGCTGGCGGTCCCAGGGGCGGAGAATCTGTCCGGCAAACGTGTACGCAGGTACACGGAACAAGCAGTCGAGAGACCGAATCACATCGAGAGGGTCTACATAATATATCAGCCAATAGGAAACCGTATGAGTAAGGCCATATATTTTTCTCGAAAAATTCTAATGCCTATTAGAGTGCAAAAAGGTGCACCCGCACCAGCGGTTTATTTCCTTGTGATTGGCGTCCGTCTGCAAGAGAAGTCGTTGCCTTATTTGACCGAACCACTCAAGACAAGTTTGCTTCCGGAATTAATTACTGTGATTGGTGTTCCAACAGTAGAAGTGTGCCTGACAGAAACTTGCCCGATCATGAGACACAGACGATGCTACAGTGTTTTAACTTTTAGCAATTTTTTTTTTCTGCGAAATATGTATGCTCATGCGTACGGGGGTGTATTATAAATATTTGTGTGAATTTTTGAAGTGAAAACTTTTTTAGCCACGTTGAGCGAATTTTGGTAGGGGCAAACGTATGGGTTCGCGTCACCGACATGCTAGTGACGTGTTGCGCCAGACTGGCGACGCGCAGCGGCCTGTGTACATGGATACGCATACATTGTATATACTCGACAGTATCATGTGCGTGTTGGACTCTTTTTTTGGATGAGTAAAATCTTGTGAGTTCGCATCACCGACATGGCTGTAGTAGCAGTAAGTGAAGTTAATCTGACCACGTGAATACATGACCTAGGTCTGACATCACTGGTAAGTAATAGCTAGGTAATGAATTTTTACGTAATTTTTACATACCACTGACATCTGTTGTGACTAAAAAATGACGTCAGGATAAATGATATCATGCTGACATCGTACTGATATAATACCAAAATCATTTTCTTACGTACTTTTGACGTAGAAATAATGTCATCATGTTACACGTTTAAAAACAAAGTTAAGTTTTCACTTCTGTTGACAGTCCCCATGACTGGCTATTTTTTTTTCTTGACACCAAATAAATTCACGAATATTCCGGGTCTCTAAACTTAACTACGTGCATCACCCTCCCCTACTCCTCATGACGATGTAACATGTTTTACTTCAAATAAGGTCAGTCATTGGCTTCTTAGTTTATTTCATTTCATTACGAATCACCTTGTACGTCGGTACATTGTTCATCTGTATGATGTGTTTAGTTTGTGAAGGAAGCCATGTGCAGTGACTGACGTGGGGGAGGGATAGAGTTCATATACCCCCTTGCCCCTTCCTTGAGTTTATGAGAAACAAATATTCGTAGATCTGTTATCTTTGGTGGTGCACGTTGAGCTGTTACAACATCGGGAACTACAAACCAGTGATGACGTTTGGATAATTATTAATTAGAGTCCCGGAAATTTCGCGGATTCCTCTGGCCTCAGGATAGAATTCAAAGTTATAAGTGTGCTCGACCCATGTTTACTTTCCCATTGGTTGATTTCTTAGCGAGAACATTTTTATCCTTGTTATTTGGCACTACCTGATTCGCTTACTTCTCTCCTAGTTGGGCATCGTTGGCTGACGGTCGTAGAGGGGCGTGTCCAGATAACTGCGGTCCAATCATGAACACAGTGCGACAGTGTGGACGTTTGCATTATAGCTTGCGACTAAATGAATGCGCGAAAATTCCGTGGCTCTAATGATTATATATACCCAAACCCTTGTTGACTTAGATTATTTTTTGAAATACAAAGCTTCTTTAATCACTTTGGTTTTTCAAATCTCCTCCTGAAATAAATTCTTTTTTTTTTTCCGCTGCCGGCGTGTGCAGCGCGCACGATGTGGTTCATGAAAGGTTTTTGGGGGAGGGGGGGTATTGGGGGCGACGGTGCTGGGAATGGATTTCGGAACGCGCACGCGTTTCTCCTCTCTTCGTGAAGGCGTCGACTGGAGCGCTGCGTTCGACTTCTCTCTTGTCACTCAAGATTAAAACTTGTCTTTCTGGTGAAAAAAAAGGGGGTGTAGGGGGGGGGGGTAGGTGTGTGGCCCGCATAGCGTCTTTTCCCTATTGTGACCTCGTCCTTTTTTTATTCTTCTCTCCCCTCGGCATTCCCCTTCTCCTTCGTCTGCAACCAACACCCGCGCGCCAGCTCTGCCAAAATCTCTTTCATGTCCAGGCGCTGCGTCTTTAATTTATTCCATTCCTCCAGCACTTCTCTTTTGTTCAAGCTCCCTTCTTTCCCATTTCCCATTTTCTTTTGGCCCCTTCGCTGTCTTTTCTTCTCGGGAGTTTACTCCCTCCCCAACGTTCTTCCTCTCCCCCATTTCCCCCCTCGTAACTTCCTTTCTTCTTCTTATCTCTGGTGTCCTTTTTAACTGTGGACCCTCACATCCCCCCTTCACCTTCTTCTTCAAATTCGCCAAGGCCTTCTGGCATCTCCGTGTGTCTGCATCGGAGCCCTACACGGGGTTGAGGAACTCGTTGCCGAGTTTCCGAATGTCATCTTGTTAATTGCGCTGTGTCTCTCTCCGAACCCCCCTACAAAATCTACAATTTCCCCGGTCCGGGTTTCTTCTCTGCTCAAACATTAATTAAACGACTTCATTATGACGTCTTGGCCTTTCATGATCCAGGGGTCGATTCGCTGGCAGCATTGTTCGCGTCGCTGCTTTTTTTTTTTTTTTTTTTTTTTTGCCATGCCGCGTCTCTGCAGGAGGAAGTGCTGGGCACTCGACGGTAATTGCCCTTCGAGGTCGCGAGTCGAGTAGTTTCTCCGTGCCTTTTAATTAGCTCCCAACTAGACCAAGCGACAACGCAATTAATAAAAAAAACATAGCTAATTACACACAGGCTGAAAAAAAAAATCTCTGTAACACCTTCGTGCCATGATCGCTTCGCGACTCACCTACTGCGTGGATCTGCGTGGATGTGTGAGCGACTGGTTTTCAATGCAATACTTATTATTATCTTGGTAGGCAACGCCGAATTTTTTTAACTGTTAATTACCTTCCAGCTCGTGTACGCTTATGCTTAATTTTTGGTTACATGTAAATTAGCTTTTTGGTTAAATTTCATAATGGTTGTCTCTTATCTTGAAACATTTTGTTAAAGCTTAATTCTACTTTCTATCTAATTGCCGATTTTATCATCTGTTATGTTTATGTTAAGCTTTTTTTTCTAAAATTTCAAAGCATTATGTAATAACATAAAATATGGTTAAGCGTAAAGAAAGGCTCATCACTTCAATTTCTCTACCAAAAAGATAACAAATCAATGAATTGTAAGGTTCCTGAGCCTGCAACAGTTCGTGCCTCCAGTTGTCGTCCAACCTGCATTAAGATGTTTCCAGTTTTGAAATGACTTTTCCCGAAAACTTTTAATAAATCTCACACCTTAAGTGCACAGAAAGCCACGATGTTTTTATTATTATTATTATTATTATATACATTACCCTTTCATTCCTCAAACATTCGTATAGTGGAAGAAAATAACACTTTTAATTCTAACTCTATATTGACAAGTTCATATGTTGTCATGATAAACATGAAATAACAGAAGCCCGGAGAAGAAATTTGTTTTCTACTGTTTTAAAATTTAAAGTTGTGGGGTTGGTGACCTCTTGTGGCTTGTGTGCTTTGTAAATGACTAATTTTCTTGTGTTGGTCGCTTGTCACGCTGTTCCAGTGGTGGATCCAGGATTTTGGTTTGGGAGGGGCTTGACCCAGCTGAGGCTAGGCTTTATCAAGGCAAACACTAAAACAATAGTGGAACCAGATGCTTTTGGAGGGGGCTTGAGCCCCTTAGCCCCCCCTCTGGATCCGCTACTGCGCTGTTCCGTCGTAGCGTTAATTGCGTAGTAATAAACCCGGCCTTAAATACACTGGAACGTACCGTTCACAGATTTTTTTTTCCTGTTCTTTGATAAAAGATTCCTTTCGAAACCAGTTGCCAAGAAATAGTTTGTAATACCTACTTACTACAAGAAAGATAATGTAACTTTGTACAACAAATGCTTATGGTTATTTTTGCATATATGAAATACGTTTTTCGAGATAATACTGAGTATTTCTTATGAAAATTTGTTCATTATTATATATTTTAATTGATGTTTCATTAAAGTTTTTTTTTATATATTACAGAAATGAAAATCGAATATTCAATAATTTGAATTCATATTTTGTTTTATTATGCTTAACAATGTGCGCAATTAATATTCAAAAACTATTCAGGGAATAATTTAGAAGTATCTAACTTTAACGATTGGAGGTACTGGGACAACACAGAGCTAAAATGGCCCGGTAAAGGTCCGTCTGCAATTGCAGTGTACCTAAACTGTGTCCGACCGACACTGATCACTGATTTTCAAACGTGTCCCTCTGACGTCATGCGTGCTGTGGGCGATGGTTCAAATACATTGGTCAACTTGAACATTTGGACCCGATCTTGTGTCATTCGGTAGCACAGGAGATTGAACACTCGTGATATTTGCTGTCTCCGGTTCCCGTTTCAAAAGGTAAACAGAAAATAACGGAAATTTATTAAATTTACTTTTGCCTTGCAGAATAAATAAATATTATTGACCGTCCATAAATTTCACAATTTAACAAATTATGCAATACTTAGCTGCGTACACATTTACAAACCATGCAAATTGTAAACATGAAGAATCGAAAAACAATTGAGGCGTTGACAAAGAAATATTTTACCACTTTCCATTTCCCCAGGGAAAGTAGGATCTACTGAAAGATGCGAAAGTGAACATAAACCAAAATTATGTACCAAAAACATTACCATAATACGACAAAATAAGTCAGTGGTAGTGTATTTATACTCCTCAATTGGTTTTTCTTTTCCTGAAAAAAAAAAAAAAAAACATTAATGGCACTTACCTCCTTTTCATTGTCAACGCCTCAATTTTTTTGGCGGTCTATATTTACTGCGCTCTGGTGACTACTTTAGAAATCAGTAGATTCGAATATCGGACATCGCAATTGTAAATGTACAAATTTTGCGCGAGTGTTTATGTTCCAATAACAGATACGTTACAGTGAAGCTCGCATGTAGGAACGCGGTCGGCGCTGCAGACGCGCGCGCCATCTGTGGACGCGCGCGGGAACTTCTTGGAGGGAGAGTCGGGCAGGCCACTCCCCCCCGGACTCACCCGCCAGCCAAGGCCGAGCACAGGCGCAGCGCATGCGTCGCGCAGAGCGCCGGGTGCGTGCGCCAATTATCTCGTCGCGTACCGATAATGAGGCTTCTTCCTCGCACCTTCCACGAGCGCCGTAAAGGCCGGGCTACATTCGCAATAGCACGCAAACAGCACAGGCACAAAGAAGTTCAACATAAACAATTAGATATGAGCTGCCACATTGGCAAATAGCACGCACACAGAAAAATAGCACAGGATCGGCGCACAGAAAGTTCATTAACTTTTAACTTTTAGGTTATTTTCTGTGCGCGACCCTGGTGGTAGCCAATCAGCAAACAGTTTAAGTACTACTCTAGTGGGCTTATAAAAAAAAACAATTGTCACGAAAGTATTGGTGCTGTTGACTTGAGTGGTTTGTTATTGTTTTCAGACACACGATAACATAAAAATGGAAGGCAAATTTGATAGGTATCTATTTGATAGCTGTAATAGAAAGTAAAAAGATTTTGTATGACAGGGGATCCGCAGGATACAAAAATGAAGAAGCTAAATTAAATGCTTGGAAGTCCGTGTATGAATGTGTTAAAGAAGCCGGATTTGATAATATTGATAAATGATTGATAGTTGATAATATTTATTGTCATTAGACACAGGGTGCAATAGACATTGTCATTTAAAATACACAATGATATATAAATACACATTTTTAAGTTTAAAGAAAAACATCTTAACAATAATATAACTTTACACAAACTTAAGATCATTAAAATTTAAATTGTTCCATTCGTCTAGTTAGTATAAAGGATTGGATATGAGCCATTGTTCTAAGATTTGTTTATACTTATCAATATATACTGTCCTTGCACACAAGGGTAATCTATTAAAAAAACTTACACTTACATTTTCAAAACTCATATATGATTTACATAGTCGTTTATAACTGACATCAATTAAATATCTATTTCTGGTTTTATAGCTATGTACATTATTTCTTAAAATTAAGTTATTTTGAATGCTTCCGGTATTATTTTGTGTTGTGTTGTGCGTGAATGTAGCATCAAGCTCTGTGCTATCTCTGTGCGTGTGTGCTATCTGTGTGCTGTTTGCGTGCTATTGCGAATGTAGCCCGGCCTTAAGGCCCGTTCTACAATGGCACGTAAACGGAGACATTTTACCATTGCGTCTGTTGCTTCCACAGTGCACAGAAACGTACCTAACAAATGGCAAACAATGAGATTGCATTCACAGGTTACGAAATATTAATTTATTTAAAATTATATATGATTTTAGATCCTAGCACGGGCATAATTTACATCTGTATAAATAAAAATGTAAATGTTCTTTCATTCAAAATCAAATTGCTTTGGAATTTTGACACAACGTTACATCTCACAACTGTGAATTAAAAAAATAAAAAAATAAAAATATAAATTTTAATATTTTCATTGTTATAGATGGACATATATAGGGATCTATAGATATAAGTATATATATATGATATATAGGGATTTATAGAAAGATAAAGAAAGATATATAAAAAATATATAGAGAAATATACATTGATATAATAGAGAGATATAGGCCTACATAGAGAGATAGAGAGATGATTTGTATATGTATACAGTAGGTATACCTACTTAAAACATAAATTACAAAAAAAAAAATTATTTACTGCAATGCATGTTGAGCATTAGATAGTAAATAATAAATATAAACGACGAAGTAATAATAGAACACTAGATATTCTTGTACTTGAAACAATTTTTAACGTATTTTGAACATAAACAAACTTGGCTACCATCGCAGCCAAGTATTCGGCTTCTATTGTTCGCACGGAGCTACGTAATCGGTACGGGTCCGTCTCCGTCTCCGTCTGCGTGCTGTTGTGGAAACTCTTTTCCGTTAACGTGATCCGTCTCCGCTTCCGTGTCATTGTAGAACGGTTCTACTGCCGTGACCGAATTAGCTTGAAAAAAGTACGTGTATACTTGTATTGACGTCATGATGGCTATCCTGTTCGAACTGGAAGTGAAGTATGTACTTACGTATGCGAGTTAACTTATGTGTGTACGTGAAAAGCGTTTTGTATTTCTGTATTTGATTGAGCACTTAAGTTTGTAATTACAAGACTTATTAAACAATTTTCACTTCACTATTTAACATGGGCGTAACATTAATATTAATATTAATAGTAGCCTATTATAACGAGGCTTCACTACATACAAGCACATTTATACCGATCGTAACTTACGACGCAAATATAAAGACTTAAGTAGATTGCCATAAATTCATTCAAGTTTGTAAGTGAGTGTAAATACATACCTACTATTTTCATCTTAAACGTTTTGCTGGTGTTTCATTTATTTATTGAAAATATATATATATATATATGTTACTGACTTGTTAAGCTGGCTTATACCGTTTACAGAGACCAATTATAACTCTTCATATCACTCCAAGTACACCACAAGGACTAGTGAAGTATGCGAGATCGCAAGTGCATGAATGTGTACTTGAGTTCAGGCACGGCGCTAAGATATGGGTTTATGAACTTTGTAAGAAACGTAAGGGTGTAAGGACGCAACATGTAACAAATGCAAGAATTCTTGATTTACAAGAGTCGTTTACTTTTGGTAACTGTTGAGCAGTTTAATAAATGAAAACAAATGCGTGTATTAAAAAAAAATCATAGCATTCTATTGTCATAACATCTGCGTCTTTAAAAGTTTTCGTAACACTTCACTTGAAATATAGAAGGCGTAAACGCAAGCCGAAACGTAAGAAGTTGTAAGTTGGCTGTTGCTAGCCTTGCGTTTTTGCGGTTTGCGTAAATTGTAAACAGGTGATTGAAAGCGTCGTAATTAACTTTTTGCGTGTTGCGTTTCTTACGTAGTTCTTATTGCGTGTTTGCTCATTAATTGCGTGTTTTTTGTGCTTGTGTACAAAATGAAAATAAAGGAACTCCTTTGCGTAATCTTTCTCCTTAAACAAATTATTTTATTTTCGCGCTGTAATGCAGAGTGTAGATTCCAGCACATTATTGTAAAATAGGTAAGCAGTACTAATGCAGTTTTACAATGATATATTACTGTGAATACGAGATTTTAATACTTTATAGCTAGAGACAAAAAAAAACGCGTCTTAATGTTGCATTAGCCTTGCTTATAGACCACGGTTTCTCTAGATGACACCATGCCAATGGTAATCCTCAATAAAAAAATAAAAATCACTAGCTATACAATTGAGACGTCTCACAAGTCAGTATTTAGCCATTGAACAAGTGACATTTTCCCGAGAATGCTATAATTACAACAAATTAATACAAAAACAACTTGTCACCTTGTGAACTTCTTTGTTCAACAAGTATAGAGTTCTAGCACAAGCCAAATTTTTTAAAATATAATTTTTTGTGATTCACTGATAATTATTTCGAAAACATGCGTTGGTTTTCTCCGTGTGTTCCTGATTATTCCGGCGATTCTAAGTGCTCCTGATTATTTATGCTCATATTCCGTTGGTTGTATAGCCTAAAAATATTTAGCCTAGTTTTAGGCCAAATTATTTTAAGCCTACTGGCGGGTACCCCAACTGGCTACAATAGCTCCATTCAGCAGCGAGAGTTAATGTATGTAATGGAAAATAACTTGTTGCAAGAAGTCCCGATTCTTGCCAAAAAGATGTCAACACATATTCTGTTGAGTAAAATATTATTTATTTATTTTTTATGTGAGATGCGGGATGCTTACTCACGATTGCAAGAGAAGGAGGGCTTTTGCTAGACATCAAGGAGAAGGAAATTCGTCTTGCATGGCAGTGTTCCTCGGGTACCCGCCAGTAGGCCTAAAATAATTTGGCTTAAAATTAGGCTAAATATTTTTAGGCCATGTGACTTTATGTCAAACAATTTTAGGTCAAATGACTTTAGGCCAAATAACTTTATTCCAAACGAATTTAGGTAAAACTATTTTAGGTCAAATGACTAGGCCAAACAAATTTATGTCAAATGGTTTTAGGCCATATATGTTTAGGCCAAACGTCTTTAGGCCTAATGACTTTAGGTAAAAAAAGTTTAGGCCAAGTGAATGTTCTAAAACAGTTTTAGGCCAAATATTTTAGGCCAAATGACGCGCTCCCGCTAGGGGTAGCCTTGTAGACTCGTAGCCTCGTTATCTCGTAACCTTGTAACCTCGTAGCCATGTAGCCTTATAGCCATGCAGCCTAGTAGCTTTGTAACCTTGCAGCATTGTAGCCAGTTAGAGTCTTGTAGACTCGTAGACTTGTAACCAAGTGGCCTTGTAGCTTCGTAGCCAGTTGTAACCTTGTAGCCATGTAACCTCGTATTAATGTTGCCTCGTAGTCGTATAGTCTCGTATATTTGAAGTTATTTACCCTTGTAATTCTGTAGCCTTTTAGTCTCGTAGTCTTGTAGCCTTGTAGCCGTGTTGTCTCGTAGACGTGTAGCTTTGTATCCTTGTAGCCAGGTAGCCTTGTAGCCAGGTAGCCTTGTAGCCAAATACAGTTGGAGCCTTAAATACTTGTAGCCTCGTAGTCCCATACCCTCGTAGCCTTGTAATATCGTAAACTTGTATCTATGTAGACAGGTAGTCTTGTAGATTTGTAGTCAAACGTACTGAAATTGTTGGAGCCAAAGGCAGTTGGAGTCTTGAATACTTGTAGCCAAATATCGCTGGAGCTGTTGGAGCCAAAGACAGTTGGAAACTTTAATACTTGTAGCCTCGTATGCCCATAGTCTCATGGCCTTGTAACCTCATAGACTTGTAGCTTCGTAGCCAGGTAGTCTTGTAGTCAAATGTCGTTGGAGCTGTTGAAGCCAAAGACAGTTGGAACCAAAAACAGTTGGAGGCATTGCAGCCTACCGTATATTGGTGATCGTATCCTACCAAGTTGAATTTTCGGAAATATGTGTCTTTTTTGTCGAATGTGCTACCTTTTTTTTATTGTGCTTCCAAATGTGATTCCTTTTTTATTGTAGCCTACTTCCAAATGGGCTTCCTTATTTTGACAGTAGATCGTTAAGTTTCGCACTCAGGACTGATGACTTGATGGATCGGAGAGGCCTGGTCTAAACGCCTTACATTGGACATGATTAGAGTCCCGGAAATTTCGCGGATTCCTCTGACCTCAGGATAGAATTCAAAGTTATAGGTGTGCTCGACCCATGTTTACTTTCCCATTGGTTGATTTCTTAGCGAGAACATTTTTATCCTTGTTATTTGGCACTACCTGATTCGCTGATTCCTAGCTGGACATCGTTGGCTCACGGTCTTAGAGGGGCGTGTCCAGATAACTGCGGTCCAATCATGAACACAGTGCGACAGTGTGGAGGTTTGCATTCTAGCTTGCGACTAAATGAATGCGCGAAAATTCCGTGGCTCTAGACATGACCTGTTTAAAATGTTGGCCGAGTATCGAAAAATTAGACCTCAGACACTGTATGTGCCTGACCACCAAATGGACATGTCTGACCAATTTACTAGTTATTCCTGGCCAACCTGCAATATGTGTCTGCCCATTTTATCTGACGTGTCTTGGCTACCGACTGTATGTGCCTGATCACAAGCTTGTCGTGTTAGCATGACCAAAAACTGGCCGCGCCTTGGCTACCTACTGGACGGGCGTTCCTGGCCAACCGACCGATTTGCACGATCGCCAACTTGACATGAATAGCTTTCATCAAGATGTGCCTGGTCACAGGTCGAATGTGCCTAACCACCAACTGAGCGTGTCTGGCCAACAACCTAGTGTGTCTTGAAAACCATCTGGATGTTCCTGGCCACCAACTGGTCCTGTTAGCCTGACTGCAAACTGCAAGTGCCTAACCACCAACTTGGACGTGCATGGTTAATCGACTGTCACGTGGAACTGCCCTGAAAACACATGTCAATGCATGCAAAGGACTCGCTTCGCCTACTAAGAAGACTGTATAAATCGAGAAACGCATGACTGTAATCTGCTTGTTTTTTTGTACTTGTAGAATTTATATATGTAATAATTTTTTCTCGAATGTGTCTTTTTTTTTTTTTTGTAAATTGTTGTGATCTGTATTAAAATTTCATTTTTGTATTGCCCAACGATAGAACCGAGGACGGATATCGATCGAATCAATCATTATTTTAGTAAGCGATTTTTTAAAATGATTTTTCGAAATTTTCCCGAATTTCAAACTCAATAATTACAGAATTTCAATATGGTGGTCCAGATAGTCAACAATATGGTTGGATTTCACGATATTGAATATTATTGCACTCGATCAGTTAAAAATTAAACTAATGTGCCGGCAGCGCACTTAAGACGAAAATGAGATGGCGACCTACACCAGACGTCAACAAGATGGTGGACCCAATATGGCTGCCATGACGTCTCACTGGCTGATGTTATATATTCCTTGGCATTAGAGTTGGGAGGTCAGTCTGCCGGTGGCTTCCGTGGAGGAAGGAACCATCGTCATTTTTAATCGAATGACCTCATGACTTTAGAATGTTTTTTATTTAATTTTATCAAATGAACTTTGTTATTAATTTTAATTTTTTTCTAAATTTTTTGAGATGCAAGTTACGAATTTTAAATATGGCATTCGTAACGAAAATTACAACACACTATAATCTAATAGTGCAGGTGGGATGCAAGCAATAATATATATTTATCACAATTTTATTTTTATGTAAGTAAATATTTTAAAAATATTTCTTGTTAATAAATTACATGTTTACCCTTGCCGAGAATTGAAACGAGGACTGAAATGGATAAAGTAACTCAACATTTGAATTTAACAATTTTTTATATTTGTTATTAATTTTTCAGAATTTTTGTTAAAAAAATAATAATTTCATTTTTAAGGTCATTAAGTCTCGGCGATATAGGTCGGTTAGCGTTTAGGAGTCTTACGCCGCTTTTGAGAATTTTCCTTTTTTCTAAAACAAATATATTTTGAGGCAATTCGAATTTTGAATTTTTGAGGAATGAAACGGGAAATCTTCTTCCAAAGCTGACATTTTCCCTCGAAATGGGGAAGTTTTTAGGAATTTTCAGGAATTTTGAGTCTTTTTGAGGAATTTGGTGGAATTTTTGATACAAAGATGGCCGCTGTGACGTCATGGTGGTTGGTCATTGAACTTATCCTCAATCATCAGCCTGTAACCTGTTTCCGGACCGGCCAATATATAATACTGTTTGCCATTGGTTGATAACACTCAGAGCGCGTCAAATAACATTTGATTCCATTACAAGAGTAAATAAAGTGTACAAACATTTTCAAACGAGTCTTTTTCTGAATAACTAAGCGAATTTTGAGGGTTCCTGCTTACACAGGACGATTTGTAGAGTGTTAGACAAACTGAACTGGTAGACCCATTTATATAATACATTTGAGAAAAAGGCCCTAAGAGTCCAATTTTTTTATAATTTATATATAGGCTATGTGTATATGTTTTAGCTTTTACCGAAATTTGACCTCTTAAACCCTTTAGCTTTTTTGTTGCATGTTTTAGATTTGATATTTTTATTTCCGTTTGGTCCCTAATGTATCCTTCGTCCATGCAAGGCAGTGTTAGATGCAATAAAAAATTAATCCCGTTCAGAAGTTCGAATGTTTTTAAAATCTTCCTTAAGTATTGTTTGTTACAACTATGTTCTAAATTGGTATATAACTATAAGGTTGTGTAAAAAATTAGTTAAAAAGTGCCAAATATAAGCATAAAATAATCATGTACTAAGCAAAAAGTCACAAATACTATAAACGTAACATGTTTTTGTGGTGTTATAAATAAGTACCCAATATTTGAGTCAGAATGCAACGTTTTGATAAACAAATAAAAAATAGTTTTGTAACTTTAATCTATTTTCCCCTTATGTCGTAATTTTTATACACAAGTTGATACTCTGGTGTAACGAAAAATTTTTAAAATCATTTGATTTTGTTGAACACGATTAGACTTTTTGAAATTAAGATAAATTTGACATTTTTGTCTATTTCTTGTAATTTCTCTAACTTTATGAGATAATAACTAATTATTCAGTCGTTATTTGCATCTAACACTGCCTTGCATTGAACAAGCATCAGTGAAACGTAAATAAAAAAGATCAAATATAAAACACGCGACATAGAAGCTATATGAGTTATGAAGTCAAATTTCGGTCAAACGTAAGAAAAATATAAAAATATATATAAGAACAGAATTTGGACCCCGATAGCCTTTTTGCTCAATATGAATTTTCTAGACGCGTCCACCATCACACCCGTTCAGTTAATCCAACCCTCTACAAATCATATTGTATTTAAGATGCTTCGTCATAGCTAGAGACTGGAAAAATTCGCGATTTCAATGACCCTTAGGATAGACTCCACGATCCTCTATGTAGCCTACTAGGACAAATTGCACCTGCTCATTGGATAGTGACTCGTGACACGCGTTACCTGGGATGCTTGTGATTTGATACTTCTTTTGTTGAAGGGTTTCACTGGCTTAGAGACCTTCAGGTAAACGGTGGTCCAACCACTGACTCAGAATGAAGGTGAACGAGTTTGGAGTCTAGCCTACCGCGAAATGAATCCGCGAATTTTTCCGGTCATAGCAAATCTGAAACCATTTTAAATACACTATAAACTAATTTAGGACAACTTCATGATTATCATGTGATAAATCTGTTGTCACTCCAGTCAAATAGATGGTGGAAGATATGTTCAGTATTAATATTGTAGTGGTTGGAAATGTACCTTTTTTTAACTACATTATTATGGGGAAAACAAACTGTATTTTCCTTAGCAAAGCTATTGTATTGTATTGTATTGTATAAATATTTCTTAATATAGATGAAAAGTGTATACCACCAGATAATAAAACAAAATGTTTAACTATTAACTAATAAAATAATTATTTCAGTGTCACTCCAAGTCACAGGGTTATTTTTCGCACATTTGCCTGTGTTGACAGCCTATTTATTTATATTGTATTTGCTCATACTTTATCTTTCTTAGGTTAACAGTCAATGCCAACTAAGTAAATAATTCAATGATAGATGAAAATATGCAATCCTTGTTACCGTAACCCCCCCATCAAAAGGCGTACTTCACTTTTTATCAGAGCCCTTACTGTTTCGTAGTATATTTTACCTCTAAGCCCTTTTACTCATCAAACATCCTTGCTTTTCTTCTCCTTTGAGAGATTACTACACTCTAATTGATTTTGTAAACGAAACAGAAATGTTCATGTAAATATATAGATATTAGTAAGTTTGTACATTTATCACCACAAAATAGTGTTCGCAGTAACACTGGGTTCTCGGATTCTTACCCAGGAATTTATGCGTTGTGTTGTCCCAGTACCTCCAATAGTTAATGTTATTTGTAAACTGTTCCCGGAATAGCTTTGCAATAATAATTGCACATATTAATAAACATAATAAAACAAAATAAAGTCCAATGATTGAATATTCGATTATCTTTTACATGGTTAAAAAAATAATTTTTGAATGAAACGATAATTATCTAGAAAAATGTATTTTATTTATCAAAAAAAAAAAGAACCATAGCCATGTTTTGTATAATGTTAGAATGTATTTGTTGTGGTTTCTGGACAACTGTTTTTCAGAGGAATCTTTTGTAAAAGTACAGACTTTTTTTTTAATGCAGCGATCTGCGAAAGTAGCATTTTTTTGTTTTGGTACTTGTTTAAATTCCATACACTTGTATATAAATAATAGTCGGTATGTTCTGTTCATTGACTGATGCCTTCTGTCCAGTTTGTGTATGACTAGGTTATATTAATCTTGTAATGCTGCGATTGGTTAATTGTCCTTCACGACGTGTCGAACTACCCATTGTTCCAATGAGAAGACTTTAAAATATTTGATTGTATGCATTCTATCGTGGCTCCAAAAGATACTGCGAATATTGCAGGTCTCTAGTGTTAGACCATTGTTATTTCGTCATTCCTTAGCCAATGTTGAGTCAGTATAGTAAATATTCAGCCATGAACCATTTGCCACTCTTCAAATATATAGCTATGTGGAAGCTAGCTTGATGGTAAACTATACCGCGGAACTGTTAAGTAAGTCTCTATTTGTCATCATGAACATCATAATTATGTGAGCACCAGACATATGTGTACGATGTGTTCCCATTTAAGTGATTACTCGAAATTTTCTGCAGTTAGGATGAACGACTTATGAACAAAGTTTTGTATTAATTAAAACATTGTGTCGCTATTGAGACAGAATTCTTATCTGAGCAGCTTTTCATAAGTGGTCCAAAGATGGTAATTTCGATACAGTTTTTTTAGGCAGCAATAAATATATTTTTTTATAGAATGTAAAATAATGCAAACACTAGTTAACTGTTTACCTCTTTGAATGTTCAGTCAGAAATCATCTTTTTGCAATAGTAGCCCAGTAAATGAAGGCCAAAAATCGCCTGTTGTCGCAACTAATTCCGGGATAGCTGAATTTTTATCAGATGTAAGACCCTTAAAAGACACGTATTTCCTCAAAAGTCCCCGCCTCTCCCCCTTGTGCTTTCCCCCCACCCCTCTCGGAAGTTTTAAAATGTTGACCTTTATAGAATCGCTTGTGAACACGTAAATAATTGTGTAAAGTAGTAAATATATAGCGTATTTTGTTCTCAAAAATCTGGTTTTTAATTTTGTTTCTGACAATATTTCCTTTAATGTTGATAGTTAAGGCGTTATAAAATCACAAACATAAAAAAACGGGTTTTTAATGTCAAAATGCGCAGTTCTCGTTCTGGATGTTTTTAAATATTGGAAATACACAAAAAATATTCAAGTAAATTTTGTAGCACACACTTTCAGCTTTAAAATGATGTAGGGTAAACCTACCCAACTTCGTGATATTAATTTATCGAACTTCAATATTAGCAATATGTTAAACATAGTAATTCTTCTATTATATGTGGTACCTTGGTTACTTATTGCCTTATTATTTTCTACATGAAAGATTAATTTGTCTTAAGTAAATAAAAACTGATATGAAATAACAAATGACATACACACACACCTAATTTCGTGATACCCTACTTAATTCCGTGACAACATATACTTTATTTCGTGACACATATATTATGTTGGTTTGTAAAACGTTGCCACGACTTTAGTCACTGTTGCTGTCGGCCTAATCACTTCTCGCATACAGATTACACATGAAAACTGTTGGTGGCGTTGCTGAATCAATGGATTGGCAGTTTTCGTGGAACCATTTCAAGCAGAAACAGCACTGAATCCAAGGACTTTTATTCTTGCCAAGCGCATAGTCCTCGTTACACGTCGCACATACATATTCACTCTTTTTTGCCAACTTAGGCTTACTCTTAAGCTCCTTCAGCTGTTTCTTTGTCACTTTCTTCCATATCTGGCTCCCACTTGGCTCAGGTGCAGGCTGAATGCTACATATGGTGGGTGAAGTTTCGTCTTCCTGAAGTTCAGGTGTAGGGTTGAAGTAAACTTTGGCAAGTTGGTCCTTTTTCTTTTTTGTTCAGGCTTTTTACTTTTTGGTGACGTAAGGCGTAAATCTGGCAGTCTTAAAAGATCGTCAAGTGACGTTTGTGCAAGTTTACTGTCGGGTGTTTTTGGACTAAGCCTATCCTCTTCATTAGACCTAGGTCCACTGGCATTTGATAATGTGCTTCCTTTGAGATTCGTGGAGCCCTGTGGGTGCTGTTGCCAGTGCTTCATCCTGCACTGCTTGTCGATTTAAAGGGAAGATGCCAGACTTAGTAAATCCAGAAATTATGTTGCCCCAAAAAAAAAAGCTTTCAAGAATGCGGGACTGATCATAGAGTGGAAGTCAAAACGTCCTGGTCTGTGAAATGGATTACCTTCTTGAAACTGCTTGAGAGCTGCATTCCAAGCAACTTTCAGAGGTTGATAAACAGAAATGTCAAGGGGCTGGAGGATATGACTGGTGTGATGCTATTTCCATAACTTTGGGAGTGAAGGGGCTTGCATGTGAGTCCATTATTAAAATAACTGGTTTGTCTGATGTGCATCCTTCAGTGAACATTTTGAACCACCGCAGAAATAACTCGGAATTTATCCAACCACTTGGAGACAACCCTACAAAGAAATTAGGAAGGGCTCCTCCCTTCAGTCCATCTGTCATCTTGACCACTTTGAAAATAATTAGGCCTGGCCCAAATTATTCTACAAACGTGATGTCGAATGGAATCATGGTAACTGAAACAGAAGGAAAATTGTAAGGAATTAGTTAATTTTTGTAAGCTTATTATGAAGTAAATAAGAGTAGAGAATATTGTCTAATACCATAAATTAACAGATTAATGCTCTCGCTTTACGATGAAACTATAAAACATGCTATATTAGTAAGAAATTACATTTATTTGCCTTTTTGTAGCGCGTGCTGCACAACTTGAGTGAGATGATACGCGTATTTAACGAACACTAGTAGGAAAAGTGTGCTGGTAAATACAAAGGACGAGCCAAGACACGCGCCGAAACTAGACAAGCCTGCTCTCTGTTGGTAACTTAGTTAACTCAGTGTACGAAGCCTACCCAACTCTGTGATGTACGCAAAGTTGTTTGTCACGATATAAGGTATATCACGGTATATGGTCGGTTTACCCTATAGTTTATATCGGGGAATTCATTGGTTACTGCTGGGGAGGGGGGGGGGGGGAAGTGAGCGCATGCGTATGGCTAGCACGCTCCGACCTGCTACATTTAACTACCCGGCTTCCCTACAATCTACTCTTATCATGAGATTGTTATTTTTAATATTCCTCTGTTACATGCAGGATTTAAAACTTTAAAATTTAAATAGAAACCTAAATCTAATAGTAGGCTAATTATTAATATATTAATGTATTCATTCACAATACAAAATGGAATCAAAAATAATTGTTCGGTGGTGTTTATTTTTACATATTACGGGCGGAAGGAACGAGAGCTATCCGATGAAACACTTTGGCCTGCGTCATAGTCTCGGCTCGATTCCTGTTGACGAAAATCTGGGAGTTCCTGCTTGGTTTCGAACCCGAATCGCCTTTGACAAAGGCAAGAGCTGGATCACTGCAACCCCGTTTCGAAATTGTTTAGATAATGGTAAATTTGCCATAAAACGTATGAGGGTCAAGTGGCTTTTAGGGTTAATATGTTTGAGCCTTGGCAGCAAGAACTGGGTTAAGTGGCAGGCACACCACGTATGCATATTCTTATTACGTCTCGTTTATTAAGTCTTTGCGATGACGGAGCAGGAGTGGGCTACACATTCTTGTCTTATCTCGGCAATAGCGTGAAGAGTGGTTTAGTGGTTAGGGTCGAGGCGGGCGGGCTGCAGGGCAGCTATGAAAACAATGAAGGGACAGTCTTTCGGAGAACTGAAATTATATAGGAAGGATATGGTACTGACTCAATCTAGTCACAAATCTGTGGCTGTTCGATCAAAGCGAGTGACTGTGAATCCTCAACAGTTATTCAATCGAATACTTTGTTTGTGTGATGATCCGACTAGATTAAAAGTTTACCTTTCGTACGAACTGGCTTCTCGACCACCATCCTTATTCGATGATGTTTCTTTACGTAAAGGAGTAAAGTCATCATTCCTGAAGGTATTTACTGAGGGCATTACTGATGAAATTAAACCCCAACAAGATACAGGTACTGGTATAGTTATTGATGGAGGTTTTCTCCTCCATAGTGTAACATGGCCAATTGAAGAGACTTTTGGAGAAATCATTGAAAATTACTGCACATATATCGTCACAAAAGATGGAATGAACTCAACTGTTGTTTTTGATGGGTACCCTTCAGAGCCAACAACTAAGGGAGAAGAACAGTCAAGAAAATCTGCTAAAAACTCATAATGTAACATAGAATTTGAGACAAATACAAAATGTATCACGAAAAAGGAAGCTTTTCTATCTAATACGAATAACAAAAAAAAATTAATTATGAAACTGTCTGAAGCATTAAATAGAAGGGGAATAAGTTCATTCATAGCCGAGGGAGATGCTGACTTAGACATCGTAAAATCAGGAACTGAACATCTCAATAAATTCAATGTAGTCATAGTTGTGGGATCAGACACAAATCTTCTGGTACTGCTTGTAGCACTTGCGCCTGAAAATAACTCTGTATTCTTTCGAAAATAAATCTGTGGCAAAAATCATTCCGTTGTTTATTATGACATACAAACACTAGTAAATGTGCACAAGAGCATCAGAAAACTTCTTTTATTTGCATATGCAATTACAGGCTGTGACACCACCTCGTCATTTTTTGGTTTGGGAAAGACAAAATCTGTTGATGTTATAAAAGTTGTACCACAAGCCAAACTTCAAGCAGAGTTATTTTTGGAAAAAGATGTATCTCGCGATGAATTACTCGAAAAGAGAGAGACATTCATACTTGAAATGTACAGGCTTAGGAGATATTCTAATCTGAATGAAGCTCGCTACTACAAATTTACATCCATGACAAGTAAATCTGGTTTAAAATCTAACTTTGGTTTATCAAAATTGCCCCCCACATCAGAAGCAGCTCACCAACATCTATTACGAGTTTACCTCCAGGTGCAATATTCGATGGGCAATAAACTTCCACCTACATATTGGGGTTGGAGGCATGAATATGTAAACGAAAATTGCAGGAAAAATAAAGTTTTAAAACCTGTTCCCAGTACCAAAGCCTTTGCCCCTGATGACCTCTGTCTTGTTTCCTGCAGCTGTAATACTTCATGCGGTAACAATTGCAAATGCAGAAAATCTGGTCTAAGCTGTTCTGCTATGTGTGGAAACTGTAATGGATTATCATGTCTTAACTCTCCAAATTTCGACGAAGAAATTGAACTTCCTTCAGACGACTAGAGTCATAGTAAAGTTTGTGAATGCCAATGACTGATGCAGATGAAGGTCAACATGTTTTTATTAAGGACAATTTGTTCAAAATTAAGGATACATTACTTGTATATTAGAGGCGGGTGAGCGGTCCGTGATGCTGTCATCTAAACTACAATTTAATATTTAAAACATTTTTAACTTGTTTAAAGTTATTTATAATCATGACAGCTACCGGTTTTAGCCAGTCCGGGACACGGCGGGTGGTGGATAATGGGAGGCCCTTAATTGGGTAGGGGTATCTTTCCCTCCGAACCAGATCTGGCTATGCGTATTTAAGTAAAGAGTTTATGTACACAGAATTGCTTTAAGTGTTTGCTAATAAATATTATTGTTAACATAAAGTGCAAAAAAGAAAAATTTATGTTAGTTGTTTTATGAATTATTTTATATGAAAATGAATTATGTTTAAAACTTGATATATTATTCCTCAAATAATTATGGAGGCTACGCGAACGGAATGCGGATACAAAATGATGCACATAGTAGGTCGGTGCACGCTAGCCATACCTATGCGCTCACTTCCCCCCTACCCAGCAGTAACAAATGAATTCCCCGATATAAACTATACATCATTTTAAAGCTGAAAGTGTGTGCTAAAAAATTTACTTGAAGATTTTTTGTGTATTTCCAATATTTAAAAACATCCAGAACGAGAACTGCGCATTTTGACATTAAAAACCCGTTTTTTTATGTTTGTGATTTTATAACGCCTTAACTATCAACATTAAAGGAAATATTGTCAGAAAAAAAATTAAAAACCAGATTTTTGAGAAGAAAATACGCTATATATTTACTACTTTACACAATTATTTACGTGTTCACAAGCGATTATATAAAGGTCAACATTTTAAAACTTCCGAGAGGGGTGGGGGGAAAGCACAAGGGGGAGAGGCGGGCACTTTTGAGGAAATACGTGTCTTATAAGGGTCTAACATCTGACAAAAATTCAGCTTTCCCGGAATTAGTTGCGACAAAAAAAAACTTTATTTACTGGCCTCAGCGTCGTTTGATCGCTGGAAGAGTGTCCGGAGTGGAAGAGTGGAAAAAGTCCTGGGATCGACTCCGTCTACTCTACCCCTTTTTACCTTCACCCCTGACCTTGAAAATCGTCGCCGGGCGAGTGTATAATGTGCACCCTTGCTTATCGATCCTTCCAGCCGGGAGAGGTCGCAAGGGTATGCGTGGGGGGGGGGGGGGGAGGATGAGAGGGGAAGTAAAGTGGGAGGTGAAACTCCAGAAAGAGAAGGAAGACGCAGGAAGGGTGACGCTCGACATTCTCACTCCCTCACCCACTCTTTCTTACCCCGTTTCCCCTCTCCCATGTGTGTGTGTGTTTGTGTGCGCGTCGGCGAGACAGCGAGCGGGAAAGAGACTTTGAAATCGATGCATTTTTAGTGGAATCTTATGTCTTTTGCATGTCGTCGCCGGCGGTGGAGTGCCGTCTGGGGGTTGGGAAGGGGGGGGGGAGGTGGGACAGGGAGGGGAAACGCCCCATCGAGAACCCCGCCAGGTCGTGCGTGTATGTGCGTGTATGTGCGTGCGAACGACTCGCGTTACACTACTTACCTTGAAAAAAAGAGAGGGGATCTCTTTCATGTAAATACTCCAGCGGCGCTTCGAAACCAAGGATGAAACAAGACTATGCGTGCGAACTGCGTACAAACGGAATATGCAGTGTGCATATCGAATAGTTTACTTCCCAATTAATCTGTTTAAAAAATATTTTTGTGAGAAATTTGTATTTTGTTTTATTTTTATCAAGAAAAGGTAAATTTTAAAGGTTGAGTCATCCAAAATGGCGATCTTGTCGGTACAAACACCAAAATGGAAACGGTCTCCCTATCATTTATATTATTTGTGTCCCCCATACTGAATGGCTTACTTGCCAACATAACAAAATTGACATAACGCAAACTTAAAAAAATATATATCTGGCAAATCGGACCGCGCGACCATTGTGTGTACACAAAGTGTCAGTTGGAACGCGGTCTCATTTCATGGATTTTTAGTTCGACGGCGCAAATCCTGCAAGGATGCTGTCATTGTCGGCGCGGAGCATGAAACCGTCGCTGGTCCTAAGATTTGAAACCGCGACCCTCTGGTTTTACCATCGTGAAGCAGGTCTACGCAGACCGTGGCTCGCTGGTCTCATCGTTACTGTTTCAGCTCAATGTACAGTCTGCTTCATCTTACCTGACCCAAAACTAGTGCAATTGGTCTACGCATCCTTCTGCCATTGTTATTCTATAACTAGAGACCCGGAAATTTCGCGGATTCCTCTGGCCTCAGGATAGAATTCAAAGTTATAGGTGTGCTCGACCCATGTTTACTTTCCCATTGGTTGATTTCTTAGCGAGAACATTTTTATCCTTGTTATTTGGCACTACCTGATTCGCTTACTTCTCTCCTAGCTGGGCAGCGTTGGCTCACGGTCGTAGAGGGGCGTGTCCAAACAACTGCGGGCCAATCATGAACACTGTGCGAGAGTGCGAAGGTTTGCATTCTAGCTTGCGACTAAATGAATGCGCGAAAATTCCGTCTGTCTATCTATAACTTACAGCATAATTCGTGCACGATCATTAAACTGTCGCCCGAACGCAGTTAAACCTACCATTAAATATTGAAAACGATAATTGTTTGTTAGTAAAAAATTAAACAAGATTTATTATATTTTTACTAGGAGGTTGTTAGGCGCCTAAGGCGCCCTTTAAAAAAATGATGAATACAACAAACACATTAATTTAATATACACGAATTATTTATTAAAGTTTGAATATCTTTTAATATCTTGCAAATGAATATTATTTCCTGTAGAGTGCATGTGTGCTGTTTACTGATAATTTTAGCAGCAATAAATTAAGTGACCACAAAAGAAGAACATTATATAAAAATTAGAAAAGGCTTCACTACAAAAAAGTAAGTCTGCCAAAAAACTTTCGGTCGTACAAACATATAGGCTATTATATAAAAAAATTTAAAAAAACAATGGTTTTTAAATAAAATTATAAACTTAAATGATATAAGCATATTTAAAAAATAAAAACAAATATTTTCGAAAGTAAGTACAAAATTATAAATATCATCAAATAATTTCCAGTGACACAAACTAAGATTTCGTTTTTTTTTTTTCGTTTAGAGCTAAACGTTCTTAGATACAAGCCTTCTTAATAATTATAAGCATAATTAATCGTAAAACGCCTAAAACACTCGTTGAAAACTGATGAATACAACAAACACTTTAATTAAAAATTAAGGTGTGTTACACTTATGTTGCTGTATTTCTAATGTTACTCCATTGTTTCCTTTTTATGTTTCCATGTCTATGGAGTAGGCTAATATTTGTGATTCATGATATGCCTGTCTTCAAGGTATACATATCTCTTTGGCGTTACAGAGTCAGTGAGTCAGTGATGAGCGTAACTATAAATAGGATAGTGTAAGTGTACAGCACATGATAACTGATTTGTTAGATGCACACATCACATAACTGCCTAGTAGCGAACGCAACACGAATATAACAGGCAATAATAATACTAGTTCATTATAGTCAAGATAAATATTATTAGAGCCATGTAAAAGTAGCGGCATAAACACGGGTGGATTTGAAAGGGTTGTAAATATTAAAGACGTCATTAATTCCAAAGTTGTATTACCGCCACCTTAAAGTACATGAAACAGCATATAAGAAACACGTACGCTCGCCCGCACACTATCCCTACTTTCTCTCCACTATTTTTCGCTCATGTTTACATATACGAAGATGGACCTGGGAACGTTTTATATGTATTTTTTGATTCTCCACAACTTTTGTTTGAAACCTTTTTTGCTTAAACGCCTAGATTCTGAGAAAAACTGAGACAAACTTATTTTTAACCCTTTTCTCCAAAAGCTTCACGTCCGATTTCAAAAAAATTAACACCATTAGATTCAGCGTCCTCGAATTACCTTTATATCAAGTATTCAGGTCTGCTGGTAAAAAGTGCTTACTTTGCCTCTTTTTGACTGGCCTATAAATGGGAATATTGCATGGTCCTACGTTCACTGCACCTCACAGTCTGTGACTTCTTTCTGTGCGACTATTTGAAAAGCAAGGAGTGTTGAAGAGTTGAAAGCTCGTATCAGTGGGAGTGCGTCGTTTGCCCTACAGGCGTCTGCCCTAAACGCATTTTCGAAGCATATTCTCGCATTCCTCATTCCAAACAGGCGTTTGCCCTAAAAGCGTTTGCCCTAAAGGCGTTTGTCCTAAAGTCGTTTGCCCTACAGGCGTTTGCCCTACAGGCGTTTGCCCTACAGGCGTTTGCCCTAAAGGCGTTTGCACAAAATGTTTGATAATCACATTCGGACCAAGCTCCGGCATTTTCCCTAAAGGCGTTTGCCCTAAAAGAAGTTTTTCGACAGCCATTTGCTCTACAGGCGTTTGCCCTACAGGCGTTTGCCCTAAAAGTTTGCGAATTTTCAATAATCCGAAAATTAATGCTTGCCGGCGTTTGCCCTAAAGTCGTTCGCCCTACAGGCGTTTGCCCTACGAACCTTTTCAAAGGTACATGTCCTTACGTGTGTCGCCCCTGTTGACAAAGGTTGGAACCATTCTCCAAATGAGTACAAAGTACAAAATTCACTAATTAGATGGCAGCACATACAGTTTGCTTTCCCAACGTCGAAGTCTACGAATGCAGCTGGTAATTGAACCTTACAACAGATGGTGCGCCAATTTCAGTGACTGGATTGTATTTATTAAATAATTTTTTAACAGAGAGGTTGATGTAATATTTTCCAATTTGGGGGGGGGGGGGGGTTAACTAGCGAACGAGTTAACTTAATTTAATATTGCTGCTATATATAAAAACAAGTGTTAACAAAAGGAGCTTACAAAATTTTATTATCCTTGCCTGCTGGAATTTTCGCTTAAAGTCGTCGTAAAAACGATGACCTTAAAATAATTTAAGGCAGAGGATTATACATATGCATTTATAAAAACCTTTTCAGTGATTAAAAGTTACTGTTAAAATAGCCTCCGTGACCTTCATGCCTATTTTCAATTTTTATATAACATGTGCCCAACTGAATCTGTCGTTTTATTAATATGTTTCTAGAATGCGGTGAAAATAATTCCATCGAGAGTGTGCATATTTTGCTAATTCGCCCAGACCATCTATAGCTTAACCCCTAATAAGTTTTATGGGAACAAGTGAAGTATAATAAATTACCTACACACAGACACAGCGAGGCTCTTTTCAGCGTAAATGTTACATGGCAGGTCAAGATTCAAGAAAGGTTTAAGTAGTATAGTTTGGCCGGAACTGGCACTGGGTTCTGGGTGTGGATTGTGATTGTCGGTCCGCCATATTGGATTGTGACGTCACGGCGGCCATCTTGGAGGAGCGTAACGGGACACAGCGTAACGGGACAAGTTTGACCTTGACCTTTGACCCTCAAAATTCGCCAAAATTAGGCAAAAATTTGCCCAAAATTCCTCAAAATTCGCCAAAATTTACATTTCTGTGGAAAAAAATTCCGCCAAAAAATCTCAAAAAATTCCACAATTCAAAAATTCCCGTTTTCGAGAGAAAAATTCCCGTTTCGAGGGAAAATTTCCCGTTTTTAGTCCTTAAAAATCCCAGCGGCTAGAAATGTCCATATGTCGGCTTAAGCATCCATGTCTACAGCCTACGATAAGCCTCTGACGTCATCATGGATTATGACGTCACCGTTGCATTTTCCGTTACGGTCGCCATCTTTAACTTTTTTATTTATTATCCGATTTTAATGAAAAATTTTTTAAAAATTATAAAAAAATTCATTTAATAAAATTTTAATAAAATACTTATAAAAATATACTTTTACGACACGTAGTTCGGAGTCCTCGGTTCGAACCCGGTGAGGGCAAACAAATAAAAATGGCGACCGATCCTTCCCCCTAGGTGGGTGCTAGCAGACTGACTCCCACCACTTTTTTTCAAAGCATATATATCGTCACCTAGTATGACGTCATGTCCGCCATCTTGTCTTCGATGCTGGAAGCCATCATCATTGTATCGTCGGCGAGAGTGCGCTGACGTCATGTTAGTTTCGTTCTTATCCGCTAGAGTACAGTAATCATTTATTACTATGACACCCGCCATCTTGAAATTCGGCCGCCATCTTGAAAATCCGTAATTATTTAGCTAGAAATTCGGGAAAAGTTCCAATATTCATTAAATAAATCACTCATTAATTTACATATTGATTCGATCGATTCCTGTCCTCGGTTCGATACCCGATCGATGCAAATAATCTTAATTTTTATGTAAAAATACCTAAAAAATGACAGGTTCGAAAATAAAAACACTGCAAGTTCTTTTACAAACATAATATTTATTACATAATTTCTATTTTACTACAGGATCACCTGCGAAGGTTAGCAATCTTACAAACATTTAGGTCCGCATAGGCGTGAAATGACTAATTCTTAGCTCCAATCGGTTTATACAAGACAGAGTCCAACCAGATCCTTTACAGACATAGTCCTCCTCTTCTTGACAGAGTTTCTGGATACCTTGTTTAACAGTTTGCTTGACATCGTTAGAACTGTAAATTACTGCAGCCGATGTCTTGAATGCACACTTCTTCACTTTGTCATCGAACGGATAAGGCTTTCCATATATACAGTCCAACCACAAGTTATATTTCAAAGGTCCGTTTGTTGCTACGTCATCAGTAAGCTGATTGATTATGTCCTGTCTGATATCATCAAGAAAATTACAAATGTCCTTTGACTCACTTAACGTACTTGGATAATAGTAGTCTTTCAATGTTCCACGAAATGCAGACTGCGCCAAGTAGAAGCCATTATCGTTCACTTGTAATGCTCCGATCACAGTCTTATGTTTATTTTCATGTTCAGATGCCACAGCAATCGGTTGCTGCACATCAGTTTTTTTACTTGTACGCTCACGAGTCACCAATCTAAACTCAGGAGTCGTAATTGCTGCAGGTAGTTCAGCAGTAGGCGCACGGACTTCACCTTTACAGTTTATCGAATGTCGGCGCAAATTATCAATTCGAGTAAACCATTTATGACACTCGTCACAGCGAAACTTCATGCGAGAAGGATTCTTCGTACATTTACTCCTCTCATGTCTCCGTACATCATGTGCAAATGCAAACGTCATGTCGCAGTAGCCACAAGGATGCCTAGTTGAAGACAAACCCGAACCAGATGTCGCTGTTACTGCAACTGAATCATTTCCAGGCATACTCTTATGCACATCAATGCATCGTTGTTGTATAGAAACCTTTACTTTCTGCCGCACTGCAGGTCCTTTACATGTCTCCAAGTGATGCTTCAAATTAGCATTTCTTGTAAATTGCTTGCGACACTTAATACAACCAAACATTTTACGATAAGGGTTCTTGGCACATTCTCTCTTCTCGTGTCGACGAGCATTGCTGATGTTTGAGAAAATCTTGTCACAGTAACGACATCGATGTTCGTTAGTTGTTGACGATTCCCCATCCATTAAAGTCTCCATCGAGGGCGAAACAGCGTTCGTCGAGGTTTCCTGTACAGTCAGCACTACCGGCATTAAAGTCTCTTCTGCTGGTGGTATCACATCTGTTGAAATCTCCTCCAATGTTGACGTCATCGTTGCCAACGGTATCTGCTCCTTCTCCGTCGTAGCTGTCGTCAAGGTTCCCGTAGACGATGGTACAACCTCCGAGTTCAACGTTAAAGTCGGTAAAGATGCCATCGAGTTCGCAAGAACAGGTAATTACGCGATTTATGCACCAGATTAAACAAACTAGGTGATCCTTACACCGCCGACGTCAGTAACAAAACTGAGCGTCCTGCTGTCTAGGACTCGCTTATATACATGCACCGTATGGAATAATACGCTAGTCAAATCAAGAACAATTTATTATAATACTAGAGTCAAAACAACATTAAAATTAGAAGCTCCATCAAAAAAAAGGAAGCACATTCTGGAAGCACCGACAACGAAAAGGCAGCACATTTGGAAGCACCGACAACGAAAAGGCAGCACATTTGGAAGCACCGACAACGAAAAGGCAGCACATTTGGAAGCACCGACAACGAAAAGGCAGCACATTTGGAAGCACCGACAACGAAAAGGCAGCACATTTGGAAGCACCGACAACGAAAAGGCAGCACATTTGGAAGCACCGACAACGAAAAGGCAGCACATTTGGAAGCACAATTGAATAATGAAGCACATTTTGGAAGCACCATCGAATAAGGAATCACACTTGGAAGCTCCATCGAATAAGGAAGCACACTTGGAAGCTCCATCAACAGAAAAAAAAGGCAAAAAAAAGGAAGCACAATTTGCGAGATCTAAGTCTTAGTTAGAAATCAGAATACAAGAAATAAAAACATTAAATTTTTATAATTAAAATTATTTATTTTATTTCTTTACATTATACAAATGCAAGTAAAACAAGCCATTATTGTATGTAGCCAGCTTTCCTCAGTTCCTTGAGTATGAAGGATATTTCTTTGATGCACGAATAGTTTCCTGCACAAAGCGAACCATGTAGAAGTCTTAGCCGGTCAACCAATATGTTTGGATCTTTCCATGATGTGTAATCATTCTCTTCTACCACCATCTTCCTTGCACGTTTATAATAAATATTATGATCTCTGGAGTCTTCCGTTTTACCACCAACCTCAGGATAACTTTCATTTTTGAGACGGTGATCATCACAAGCTTGATCAGATTTATTTAATATATCACGTCGTTTCCATCGTTTCGGTCTCAGGACACCGTTACCTTTTTCAATCTTGGCAGCTTTAGGTGCTTCATCATAGTCTATGTCTTTGTCAACAGCCTCAGAGTCACTGTAACAATCACCGTAGAAGGAATCGTCTTCACCCAATTTACCGTAATAATTCGATGTTGATGATGTTGTAGTGTCTTCATCGTCTTCATGCTTCCTTTTTAGGAGTCCATCATTTTTACAAAGTAGGAAAGATCTACTTGAATTCGGCTGGAATATATTCTCACTTTTCACATTAAGGATTCTTCCATTGTCTTCATTCTTCCGTAAATCATCAACCTCCTTCAATTTAAGTTCTTTGTCGAGATCGGAAGAGCCAAGAAAATTATTGTCGTAATACAGATCACTCTTCCTTAGGCTGGTAGATTCATCGTTGTCCTCTAGCTTGTACGCAGGCTTGGCGCTACAAGTTCTGCCATGTCTTTTTAGGCTCTCTCTCCGCGTAAACGACTTGCTACATCGAACACAACTTATCATATTGCGCAGTGGATTTTTAACACAGTCATTCTTCTCGTGTTGTCTTTTATTCTTTCTCAAGATAAACTCTTTACTGCAAAACTTACACCTATGTTCTTTCGATACAGCGTCAGATCCCAAATCGGAATTCATATTAGTTACTGAGACTAATGCCAGATACCAATTGAGTGTTTTTAATTAGATCCAATACTTAAATAGAAATTTTTTCATATTTCATCAGCGAGAATTAATATACCTCATGCAAAAGTACTTTATGCATGTAGTTCGGCTTTTCAATAACAGATGTCGCCACATGTTGCTTGCAGGTAAATAATATTTAGTTCTTTTATGCGGGATGCGGGATGCTCACTAACGATCGCAAAAGAAGGATGGCTTCGCTAGACTCCAAGGAAAAGGAAGTTCGTCTTGCATGTTGGTGCTCCACAGATGTCTCATGGCGTAATATTAATTTGACTGAGTAATGATATTTATTAATTCCACCTGATAAAAATATTGCAAGTTTTGATTTAGTAGCAGAAATTATCGAATTAAATGTAACTCCAAATAAAATAACATGTCTCATTAGACAAAAAAAAATCCATGCAGAGAACGGTTTCTCAGAATAGTCAGAAACACTTGAAGAAACCACAGGAAAGATTGCAAGAACACGGGAAAAACCATCAAAATATTGACAAGAATAATCAGGAGCACACGGAGAAAACCATCATAATATTGGCAAGAATGATCAGGAGCACATGGAGAAAACCATCATAATATTGACCAGATTAATCAGAAATACTCGGAGAAAACCACCACATGTTTTCTTTGATTTCATAAAATTACAGGAAAAAAAATTTAAAAATAAAAATAAATTAATTAAAAATATAATAAAAAAAATGCATAAACAGTTTCTGCTAGCTTGTAAACTTATCATTGTTGAGCAAAGATAGTTTTTGTACAAGCCAGAAATTTATGCATTTGTTTTTATTATTTTTTTAATTAATTTATTTTTATTTTTAAATTTTTTTTTCCTGTAATTTTATGAAATCAAAGAAAACATGTGGTGGTTTTCTCCGAGTATTTCTGATTAATCTGGTCAATATTATGATGGTTTTCTCCATGTGCTCCTGATCATTCTTGCCAATATTATGATGGTTTTCTCCGTGTGCTCCTGATTATTCTTGTCAATATTTTGATGGTTTTTCCCGTGTTCTTGCAATCTTTCCTGTGGTTTCTTCAAGTGTTTCTGACTATTCTGAGAAACCGTTCTCTGCATGGATTTTTTTTTGTCTAATGAGACATGTTATTTTATTTGGAGTTACATTTAATTCGATAATTTCTGCTACTAAATCAAAACTTGCAATATTTTTATCAGGTGGAATTAATAAATATCATTACTCAGTCAAATTAATATTACGCCATGAGACATCTGTGGAGCACCAACATGCAAGACGAACTTCCTTTTCCTTGGAGTCTAGCGAAGCCATCCTTCTTTTGCGATCGTTAGTGAGCATCCCGCATCCCGCATAAAAGAACTAAATATTATTTACCTGCAAGCAACATGTGGCGACATCTGTTATTGAAAAGCCGAACTACATGCATAAAGTACTTTTGCATGAGGTATATTAATTCTCGCTGATGAATTATGAAAAAATTTCTATTTAAGTATTGGATCTAATTTAAAACACTCAATTGGTATCTGGCATTAGTCTCAGTAACTAATATGAATTCCGATTTGGGATCTGACGCTGTATCGAAAGAACATAGGTGTAAGTTTTGCAGTAAAGAGTTTATCTTGAGAAAGAATAAAAGACAACACGAGAAGAATGACTGTGTTAAAAATCCACTGCGCAATATGATAAGTTGTGTTCGATGTAGCAAGTCGTTTACGCGGAGAGAGAGCCTAAAAAGACATGGCAGAACTTGTAGCGCCAAGCCTGCGTACAAGCTAGAGGACAACGATGAATCTACTAGCCTAAGGAAGAGTGATCTGTATTACGACAATAATTTTCTTGGCTCTTCCGATCTCGACAAAGAACTTAAATTGAAGGAGGTTGATGATTTACGGAAGAATGAAGACAATGGAAGAATCCTTAATGTGAAAAGTGAGAATATATTCCAGCCGAATTCAAGTAGATCTTTCCTACTTTGTAAAAATGATGGACTCCTAAAAAGGAAGCATGAAGACGATGAAGACACTACAACATCATCAACATCGAATTATTACGGTAAATTGGGTGAAGACGATTCCTTCTACGGTGATTGTTACAGTGACTCTGAGGCTGTTGACAAAGACATAGACTATGATGAAGCACCTAAAGCTGCCAAGATTGAAAAAGGTAACGGTGTCCTGAGACCGAAACGATGGAAACGACGTGATATATTAAATAAATCTGATCAAGCTTGTGATGATCACCGTCTCAAAAATGAAAGTTATCCTGAGGTTGGTGGTAAAACGGAAGACTCCAGAGATCATAATATTTATTATAAACGTGCAAGGAAGATGGTGGTAGAAGAGAATGATTACACATCATGGAAAGATCCAAACATATTGGTTGACCGGCTAAGACTTCTACATGGTTCGCTTTGTGCAGGAAACTATTCGTGCATCAAAGAAATATCCTTCATACTCAAGGAACTGAGGAAAGCTGGCTACATACAATAATGGCTTGTTTTACTTGCATTTGTATAATTCAAAGAAATAAAATAAATAATTTTAATTATAAAAATTTAATGGTTTTATTTCTTGTATTCTGATTTCTAACTAAGACTTAGATCTCGCAACTTGTGCTTCCTTTTTTTTTGCCTTTTTTTTTTTTGTTGATGGAGCTTCCAAGTGTGCTTCCTTATTCGATGGAGCTTCCAAGTGTGATTCCTTATTCGATGGTGCTTCCAAAATGTGCTTCATTATTCAATTGTGCTTCCAAATGTGCTGCCTTTTCGTTGTCGGTGCTTCCAAATGTGCTGCCTTTTCGTAGTCGGTGCTTCCAAATGTGCTGCCTTTTCGTTGTCGGTGCTTCCAAATGTGCTGCCTTTTCGTTGTCGGTGCTTCCAAATGTGCTGCCTTTTCGTTGTCGGTGCTTCCAAATGTGCTGCCTTTTCGTTGTCGGTGCTTCCAAATGTGCTGCCTTTTCGTTGTCGGTGCTTTCAAATGTGTTGCCTTTTCGTTGTCGGTGCTTCCAAATGTGTTGCCTTTTCGTTGTCGGTGCTTCCAAATGTGCTGCCTTTTCGTTGTCGGTGCTTCCAAATGTGCTGCCTTTTCGTTGTCGGTGCTTCCAAATGTGCTGCCTTTTCGTTGTCGGTGCTTCCAAATGTGCTGCCTTTTCGTTGTCGGTGCTTCCAGAATGTGCTTCCTTTTTTTTGATGGAGCTTCTAATTTTAATGTTGTTTTGACTCTAGTATTATAATAAATTGTTCTTGATTTGACTAGCGTATTATTCCATACGGTGCATGTATATAAGCGAGTCCTAGACAGCAGGACGCTCAGTTTTGTTACTGACGTCGGCGGTGTAAGGATCACCTAGTTTGTTTAATCTGGTGCATAAATCGCGTAATTACCTGTTCTTGCGAACTCGATGGCATCTTTACCGACTTTAACGTTGAACTCGGAGGTTGTACCATCGTCTACGGGAACCTTGACGACAGCTACGACGGAGAAGGAGCAGATACCGTTGGCAACGATGACGTCAACATTGGAGGAGATTTCAACAGATGTGATACCACCAGCAGAAGAGACTTTAATGCCGGTAGTGCTGACTGTACAGGAAACCTCGACGAACGCTGTTTCGCCCTCGATGGAGACTTTAATGGATGGGGAATCGTCAACAACTAACGAACATCGATGTCGTTACTGTGACAAGATTTTCTCAAACATCAGCAATGCTCGTCGACACGAGAAGAGAGAATGTGCCAAGAACCCTTATCGTAAAATGTTTGGTTGTATTAAGTGTCGCAAGCAATTTACAAGAAATGCTAATTTGAAGCATCACTTGGAGACATGTAAAGGACCTGCAGTGCGGCAGAAAGTAAAGGTTTCTATACAACAACGATGCATTGATGTGCATAAGAGTATGCCTGGAAATGATTCAGTTGCAGTAACAGCGACATCTGGTTCGGGTTTGTCTTCAACTAGGCATCCTTGTGGCTACTGCGACATGACGTTTGCATTTGCACATGATGTACGGAGACATGAGAGGAGTAAATGTACGAAGAATCCTTCTCGCATGAAGTTTCGCTGTGACGAGTGTCATAAATGGTTTACTCGAATTGATAATTTGCGCCGACATTCGATAAACTGTAAAGGTGAAGTCCGTGCGCCTACTGCTGAACTACCTGCAGCAATTACGACTCCTGAGTTTAGATTGGTGACTCGTGAGCGTACAAGTAAAAAAACTGATGTGCAGCAACCGATTGCTGTGGCATCTGAACATGAAAATAAACATAAGACTGTGATCGGAGCATTACAAGTGAACGATAATGGCTTCTACTTGGCGCAGTCTGCATTTCGTGGAACATTGAAAGACTACTATTATCCAAGTACGTTAAGTGAGTCAAAGGACATTTGTAATTTTCTTGATGATATCAGACAGGACATAATCAATCAGCTTACTGATGACGTAGCAACAAACGGACCTTTGAAATATAACTTGTGGTTGGACTGTATATATGGAAAGCCTTATCCGTTCGATGACAAAGTGAAGAAGTGTGCATTCAAGACATCGGCTGCAGTAATTTACAGTTCTAACGATGTCAAGCAAACTGTTAAACAAGGTATCCAGAAACTCTGTCAAGAAGAGGAGGACTATGTCTGTAAAGGATCTGGTTGGACTCTGTCTTGTATAAACCGATTGGAGCTAAGAATTAGTCATTTCACGCCTATGCGGACCTAAATGTTTGTAAGATTGCTAACCTTCGCAGGTGATCCTGTAGTAAAATAGAAATTATGTAATAAATATTATGTTTGTAAAAGAACTTGCAGTGTTTTTATTTTCGAACCTGTCATTTTTTAGGTATTTTTACATAAAAATTAAGATTATTTGCATCGATCGGGTATCGAACCGAGGACAGGAATCGATCGAATCAATATGTAAATTAATGAGTGATTTATTTAATGAATATTGGAACTTTTCCCGAATTTCTAGCTAAATAATTACGGATTTTCAAGATGGCGGCCGAATTTCAAGATGGCGGGTGTCATAGTAATAAATGATTACTGTACTCTAGCGGATAAGAACGAAACTAACATGACGTCAGCGCACTCTCGCCGACGATACAATGATGATGGCTTCCAGCATCGAAGACAAGATGGCGGACATGACGTCATACTAGGTGACGATATATATGCTTTGAAAAAAAGTGGTGGGAGTCAGTCTGCTAGCACCCACCTAGGGGGAAGGATCGGTCGCCATTTTTATTTGTTTGCCCTCACCGGGTTCGAACCGAGGACTCCGAACTACGTGTCGTAAAAGTATATTTTTATAAGTATTTTATTAAAATTTTATTAAATGAATTTTTTTATAATTTTTAAAAAATTTTTCATTAAAATCGGATAATAAATAAAAAAGTTAAAGATGGCGACCGTAACGGAAAATGCAACGGTGACGTCATAATCCATGATGACGTCAGAGGCTTATCGTAGGCTGTAGACATGGATGCTTAAGCCGACATATGGACATTTCTAGCCGCTGGGATTTTTAAGGACTAAAAACGGGAAATTTTCCCTCGAAACGGGAATTTTTCTCTCGAAAACGGGAATTTTTGAATTGTGGAATTTTTTGAGATTTTTTGGCGGAATTTTTTTCCACAGAAATGTAAATTTTGGCGAATTTTGAGGAATTTTGGGCAAATTTTTGCCTAATTTTGGCGAATTTTGAGGGTCAAAGGTCAAGGTCAAACTTGTCCCGTTACGCTGTGTCCCGTTACGCTCCTCCAAGATGGCCGCCGTGACGTCACAATCCAATATGGCGGACCGACAATCACAATCCACACCCAGAACCCAGTGCCAGTTCCGGCCAAACTATACTACTGGTTTAGCTTGGGAGAAGAGTCCTTTCAAAAAAATGTCAGGTAGGAGCCCTGGTTCAATACACAAGAAAGTCATTCGTAAAAAGATTCGACATGACACAACTCGGCGTTAACTGGCTTACCAAGAAGATAGTCGGTTGATACTAAAACGGCGTGAACTCCAATCGACTAAACCAAATGTTGACTATGGACCCTCATTAGGGCAAGTTACTGATGTACAAGGGTGTGATCTTCCTGAAAATGAACTTTTAAGTAAGCGTGAACATTACATCGCGTTACTACAAGTCATTTTGGAAGAAGGAAGGAATATTGTGGAACAAACAAATATGCTTACAATCCCGCAAGGAAAGTCGTTCTGTGTGCGGTGGGCTAAAGTCACATTATTATTATTATTGAGAAATACCATTACGTATTTTCAATATTTTATTTTGGGAATATAAGTGGAATCCACTATGGAAATATGGGAAACATTATGGATATATTTTTTTATATATTATATTACGGATATAGCCTATTTTAAGAATCATGCCAACCAATGACTATTATCGGTCAACTCTTATAACTGAACGTCAAAGTGATCTAACACAAACATTACAAACTGAATGCAAATTATGGAAAACCCAGAACAAAACGAACTGGAATACTTCTTCATTGTGTACTTCAGCTGTATGTTGTGTATACATTCCAGAATTAAATAGTATGAACAATATGTAGGAGTTTAACCGCATTAGTACTATTATACTAATTAAGAAAATGTTTAACAGCTAGTATTCGCATTATCTACCTATATGCTCGTAATATTTTAAGTAATCATAGCGTAATGCGAGTCTGACAGTTGAAATTGAAATAAGCAAAGCCCCGGAATAAAAGTTAAACCTTTTTCCACAAATATTTTTGTTAAATCACCAATACAGTTTTTTTTATACAATTTTTTTTTGGTCGAAGACCTTACATCACCTAATGTTCCGAAATATTTTACAGAAAAAATATTCGATAACATTGAACTTAGGGCAGGGAACTTTCTGTTGGTGACTCTAGGAAGTTCATACAACATGAATTCTTACCAAACCTCGATATAGGCTTACATAAGTGCCATCTAGCAACGGTTTTGTAAACTTTGCATTTAGAGGGAAAACATTTATTGAGGTATTGCTACCTGCGGAGAAAATAAAAACTACAAGAACGCCGTTTGAATCGATAATTGAAAAAACCTACATTACCCAAAATAACCTAAACTTCGTTTACCCTAAAGTCATTTGCCCTACAGGCGTTTGCCCTAAAGGCATTTGCCCTACAGGCGTTTGCCCTACAGGCATTTGCCCTAAAGGCGTTTGCACAAAATGTTTGATAATCCCATTCGGACCAAGTTCCAGCATTTGCCCTAAAGGTGTTTGCCCTAAAAGAAGTTTTTCGACAGTCGTTTGCCCTACAGGCATTTGCCCTACAGGCGTCTGCCCTAAAAGTTGGTGTGGTTTCGTTAATCCAAAACATAAGTGCTTGCCGGCGTTTTCCCTACAGTCGTTTGCACTAAGCGGCATTTGCCCTAAAGTCGTTTGCCCTACAGGCATTTGCCCTACGTTTACGGCAAACGCCTGTAGGGCAAACGATGTGTACCCGTATCAGTCATGAAGTGGCTCGTATCACACCGGCAGTGAAGCGAAATGTAACGGGGGAACTTCAGAGCCCGGCTAGAAGAATTTGTGATGTTGGACGGACGTCATATACTCGACGTTATTTTTAGGTCATATATAATCAATACCAAGTTACGTTTTAGTAAATAATTTTTTATGCACTATATGTTGATTGAAATAAATTTTGGAAACTACGATCTCGTTTTTATTTTACAGCCCTTTTAAAATGGCCCTTTTTTTCTGCCGCACCTGTTATTTTTCGCGACGAATTCTAAGAGCTCATTAGACTGCAGTGTGGTATGCCCGCGCCGGCCGTAGCTTCCTTGTGATTGGTGGCAAGCTATTTGCCTCTTTGACCAGGCCATTCAAGGCGCGTTTCCTTCCACACTGAATGGGTGTGGTCCGGGTGGATCCAACAGTAAGCCTGCATATCGAATAAACTCGAACATTAACGGAAATTAGACGATGCTACAGAGAGTCTCGAAATATTTTTGCAAAATATATTGTAACTAGTGTTCGTAAACGAGCATCGTGTGTTGCTTTGTATGTGCCATTCTGTAAATAGATAGGCATGCCATCAATTTTGGAGTCGTGGGGTGGAAAAAGGGGTAGGGGATATATTCACCCCCTCCGAAGTTATGAAAATATATCAAAATATCATTTAAGACAGTATGATCCTGTGCGAGAAGCCACCTACTACTGTAGGCCCAAGTGTGTGTTGGTGTCAATAGTAATGTAATTGTTTTGAATACATGTGTTTGAAATTATTTTTTTTTCTTTAAAAATCCCCCCTCCCCCAGGGTCACTCCTTCCCGAAAAGGTTTCTGCATCCGTCTCTGAGTGGTCCTAATTTTGGAACTGTTACATTATTTGAGACAATTCCATGACAGAGACTATATACCTACGGGGTATGTTACCTAAGCACGCTGTCTTTACAGTTGATAGCTTGCATCACATTAAAAAAAAGAGAGAGAGATTGAAAATATTTGCTGGACCCAGTCCGCCATTACTAAGTTTTGAACGTTTTTGGAAACATACCTTTAAATGATCCATGCAGACTGATCTGTGTGAGCATGATGACAGAAACAGATGCCAGTTCCCGAAACATCGCTGGTTTGTCATTGGAAACTGCCTGTGTTCGTCGGTGTTGTCCATAATATATGTTTGGGTTAATCGTTGGGTTTTTCTGTTTGTCACAGATATTTAGGCTTGTTTTTTTTTTTATGTTTCCAATTTTATTTCTTTATTATTTCTTGGTTTGTTTCATGACAAACATGGCAAAACTTCAATGGCGTATTTCCGTTCCTTGACTTCTGTTCCATTCTAGAAACTATACCCACTAAATGCCCATATACCTACCGTAAGCTAATATGTTACACATAAAAAAATTGGTTGTCTGTAAAGTCGGTTTACGGACGATAGTTTAACGTGACAACGCCATAACAAAACATTGATGAAATTATTGAATACTTTTATGAATAAAATTGAATAATTTGTATTGAATTATCAATATTTTGTATGGATACAAAGAAGGAGTGAAATGAAATCTACAATTGAATTGATAAATTTACTTTTATTTGCACTCATTAATTCAAATAGGTTTATTATACGAAGAGATTATTTTAACTTTAACTTTTATACATGTTTGCTATTTAACTTCTTCCAATCTGTGTTTTTTCTGTTAAGGATAGGACGATGATAGAAAAGTAGGAAACGAATGGGAGTGTTTCAAGTTTAATGTGCCTCGAAAAAGTCAAATAGATGGTTGTTCCAATCGAGTGGAAGAGTGATATTTACGCCACGGACTCTGCAGCAATGCTAGGAGGAACGGGTTAGCAAAGAGCAATGAAAATGTTACATTGAAATGCATGAAAACAGTTTTACCCAACGGACTTAGTCGCAATGCTAGGAGGTTCAGGTTAGTAAAGAGCAATATAAAATGAGCGTAACGGGACACAGCGTAACGGGAAAATATGCGTAACGGGACACTTTTTCGTGCGTGCAGCCGGCTTTCATCGATTTATTAGACGTTGTCACGTCAAAAAAATGTAAAAAATAAGCGAGATCAGTACATGTGACGGATGGGTAAACATGTTACCTCGGTAACGAGCAAACTCATGTCTCGTGTTGTTCAAAACTTATAATATGAAACTCGGACACGAAATTTAACGTAGAATTATTTTTAACTAGCTGCATTACCCGGCGTTGCACGGGCTGAACGCAGGGTGATATTTTGTCCGAGAAGTACAACAAAACGGATAGCGCTATATGACAGTGTGGTCGACATAGAGAAATGACACACATTCGCTGTTTGTATGTCTATGACCTATGATTTTCTTTTTGAAGTGAAACTTCTAATGCGACTTCCAACAAGGTTGCGTTAAACGTTTAACGCTCCTGCGGAGGGGGAATAGAAAGAGACAGAGCGTGTTTCATAGACACATAAATAGTGAGTGTGTGTCATTTCTCTATGTCCACGAGGTCTCTCCGCGTCAATTTTCTCCTTGGGGCGAACACGTCCGCTTGATTAAATAAACAGCTTTTATCGTTCAATGATTTCATGATTTATTTTAGTTTTGATTTGATACAATACGATTTCACTAAAAATCAATTTCTACCCCTTCCTATTTTTATTTCCACATTACGAAGTTTCACTTCTTCCGCGCGGAGGAACTCCACGCACTATTTTTTTTTATCTTAGCGATCAGTTGAACGGTTTAGAAGTTTATGCCTTGCAGCGCCATCTAGTGACGAGTTATAAAAAATGGATATCGCAAAAATATTCTCCGTTTTCAAATAACTATGAATACCAATTTTCATGGCTATCGGTCTAACGGTTTAGAAATTGATGCGCTGCAGCACCATGTAGCGGCGAGTTACAAAAAAAATGATAGCATAAAAATCTTAGAGTTCATCAACATATTTTATGTATATATATATATATATGTATATATATATATAGATTATCTGCTTTGATCACTATTTTGTGACTATCTGAAGGCATCATTTCTAGTGCAATCTTGAATAATTATACCAATTGATTGAGTTCATGCAAGAGTTGTTGCAGTTTCACAATAACCTCTCGATTTAGGGAACAGCTTATGGCACAACGCTGATTGATTTCATCATCATAATTTCCAATGAAATAAATCTGAAGAAATTTGTAATCACTGTTCACTGACACCAACAATTCTCCTGCACGATGGTGAATTTGTGCTTGATTCTGTAAAATAGAAAACAAATACTTCAGTTATGAGGCTCGGTGAAATTTTTTGTGATATCTTTGTATATGTGATGTGTGATGCAGTCGAAAAATAATTTACCTTTAAAAGTTGGATTGAAACCTCGATCTTCGATAATATTCGCCCCAAACGATGTCATTTGAAAGTAATTGTAATTCTGTATGTTCTGCTAGAAATGCTTCTGTTGAGGTTCTTGGCCAGAAAACAATGGTGCAAGTGGCTCTGGTGTTTGTGGTGGTGTTAATTGTGGTGTTTTGACATTTCCCGCTCGCAAAACATAATCCTGGTGGTTCATGTGGAAATATCAATGCATTGCAATGTTGACAAACAGTGCTCATTGTTGCGAAGTCGACCGATACATTTGCGGCGTAACTGACTGTTGGATCATATCTGAACGCCAAATATCTATGTCGTAATGTCACGCTTGGCAGTCTGTTTTGTCACCGTTCCAAATTATTTTATGTGTAGTCTCCAACTGAGCCAGTCAAACTCGACTGTACCCGTTGTTCTGGAGTCATCATGGATCGCGCTTGAGAAATTCTTTTTTTCTTCCAAACGGTGTCTACGCTCTTCGTCAGTCTCATTTACTCGACGAACATGTAGTTGGCTTGCGTTGCGCCTACGCCGACCGATATTTCGATGCCTCACTATTGGCATTTCTATCAATTAACTACTACTATCAATTGAATGTTCCAATTTGATAATTTTATCGGTTATGTTATGCTATGAAAACATGTTACTGTTTTGGATGCACCAAAGATATGATAACCACTGATAACACACTGAAATATTTAATGCAGAATTTGTTGTTGTTATGAAAACCTGTAACATCAGAACTCTCAAACAAAACGAATTTTTCAAAAATTTCCGGTGGATTTTCCAAAAATTATCTTTCATAAAACCTTGTCTTAAAAATATACGAACACACAAAAAAAAAATATCGGTCGAGCAGTTCTCAAGTGATGATCTTTCATACATGCGACAATTGTTATATATATTATGCCGAATGTGATAAATAAACTGATAAATAAAATATTTGCTTTTCAAATACCAAAACAACTGGACGCGAATCACACACATACTTTCTGCGCCCGCCGCTAGAATTAGCTGTATAATTCGTAAACTTTTCTTGTCACCATCAAACGCAGATAGCAGTTAGCAGCACGAAACAACATGCAATTTTAAACTGTAGAAAACGACTCTGATAAAACCCCTGCTTTGGGCTGATGTTCGACAAAGAATTTTTTTAAAATACTGTCTATCCTGTTAAAATTTACTAATCAGTTAGTACTGTTACGTACACAAGCAGGGCCGCGGCGCGCCCAGGTTCGGAGCTGGCTGGCGGCCCCGCACGGCCACTGACATCACGCTGCCGCCGCAATGTGAGACGTGCCGCGCGCGCCAGGTGGATTACAAGCGTCGCCGCTTCCCCTCCCTCCAGCCCACCACTCTCCGCTCGGTGCTCTGCCTTTGACACGTTATCTGACACCTGACAGCTGCGGAGTTACGCATGTCTCGAAAATTCTGCCGTCGGGTCGGTGCGGAATGAAGCGACAGACCCCAGCCGCGCTCGTCACTTCTAGAAGTGGCGCCTGGGCCTATATAAGCCCGGGACGTCGGCCTCCGAGCAGTTCAGTGAGGAGTTTGGAGCCTTCCCGCAGCGGAGCTTCCGGGGCGATAGTGCCGCGGGTGCGGCGGAGCGGCGAAGTCCCTGGACGAAGGTTCCAAGTCGGGGAGTTAGAGTGGAATTGATCCATGCGATAGGCGGAGTTCCTGGGCAAGGAGTTCCTCGGCGAGAGTGTCGCGGGGGCGACGAGAGTCCCGAGCGAAGTTTCGAGCGAAGCGTCGAGTGGAACCCTCGGCGAAGGGAAGTGCGACGGCGGTGGCGGAGTACGGCGACGGAGTCCCGTGACGGAGGCCCACGAGGAGTGCTGCGGCGATAGTTGCGCCAGAGGTGTGGTTCAGCGAGGTGTGCGGTGTGTAAGAACCGAGTGACTGGGGAGTGAACATTTTTAAGTGTAATTGATAACTAGGCAATTTTAGAACATTATTTGTTAGTGATGTTAATATTGGCCATCAATAAAACTGTAGTGGTAGTATCTTTAATTGGGCTATCCATTTACGAACTCAGTAGTTTTCCCACGACGATTTATTATTTATTTCATTTTAATAAATCGTAACAGGACTATAAATTTTCCGTAACAGCTGGAAGTAATAAATCTATGGTATTACTAAAATATGAACCTGAAACATTTTTAAACACATATTATAACACTAAGTTTATGTTCGTTTATTGGTGTTTGCTTAAACGACTCGAATCAGTCTGTATATACTTCCTGTATACAAACTTTAACCTTATTGAGCTGATTAAACATTCATTTATTTTATTTTATTGTAGTGTTATTAAAAAAAATTTTCAGAAAAGAGAATTGAACCATGACCCTTGAGGTTACTAAGCGCACGCCCTACCACTGTGCTTGTAAGTCTCTTTGGAATTTAAATCGAGAATATATATGTTATTACATTGTAACACTAGTTTTCTTGCGATGTTTTAAACATGGCAATACATTTTACTAAGACTATTTTAGTTTACCAAGTGTATTCCAAGGTATCTTCGCTATCATAAAGCTTCATTTGGCACATAAATGTTCCCTTATGTTATCGAAAGTGACTATGTATTTTATGTTGCTACACGTGTGTCCGCCATCTTTGTGACACCTTTCCATCAATCGACATCAGTAGTATACTTTGGGGGCTCCGGAAACAGGCGCCAGGCGGTGGATTGAAGATTGTCGGTCCGCCATCTTGGATTGTGACGTCACGGCGGCCATCTTGGATGGTTGTGACCTTGACCTTTGACCTTGACCTTGAATTTGATCCTCAAAAATCGCCAAAATTGTCCAAAATTGGGCAAAATTTGCCCAAAATTCCTCAAAAATCGCCAAAATTTCCATTTCTGTGGAAAAAAGTTCCGCCAAAAAATCTCAAAAAATTCCACAAATTAAAAATTTCTCTTTTCGAGGGAAAAATTTCCCGTTTCGAGGGAAAAATTCCCGTTTTTAGTCCTTAAAAATCCCAGCGGCTGAAAATTCCTAAAACTGGCTTAAGCATCCTTAACTCAAGCCTCAGTTAAGCCATTTCTAGGAATAAGGATACCATGACCGCCATCTTGGATTATGTTGCCACCGTTGCAATTTCCGTTACGCCCGCCATCTTTAAATTTATTATCCGATTTTAACGAAATTTTTTTAAAATTATAAAAAAATTAAATAATATAATTTTAATAAATTTTTTATAAAAAACAAACATTTACGACACGGAGTTCGGAGTCCTCGGTTCGAACCAGGTGAGGGCAAAAAAAATTAAAAATGGTGACCGATCCTTCCCCCGTGGTGGGTGCTGGCAGACTGACTCCCACCACTTTTTTTTCAAAGCATATATTTCGTCAGTGAGCATGACGCCACGTCCGCCATCTTGAAATTAGGACGCCATCTTGAAAATCCGTAATTATTTAGCTAGAAATTCGGGAAAAATTCCAAAATTCATCAAAAAATTAACTTATTCGAATTCTGTTTGATTAGATCGACTTAGGTCCTTGGTTCGATCCCTGGACGATACAAAACAACTTTAATATTCTTAAAAAATACTAAAAAAGTGTAAGGTTCGAGAAATAAAACACCACAAGTTCTTTTACAAACACAATATTTATTACATAAATTCTACACAACTACAAGTACAAAAAAATACACAGGCAAATTACTAAAGTCTTGGTTAAGATTTATTTCCGCATTTAATCTTGTGCTGTTCAAGACACTGTATAGCTGTGAGTCCTGATTTTCGAGGTCGATTAGCAAAATACTTAAAGCACATCTTACACATATAAATCCTATGTTGATGTTTTGTAACCTGGGGTCTCACAAGTCGGGAGAAGTTTTTGATGTAGCAGTAGTGTGCAGAACCGCTTTCATTTGTCACAAGCAACAAATCGAAATGATTTTTTCTTTCTTGTTTGGTTACCCGAATCGGACACACCTTATTATCCTCATTTAGCGCATACACATTAACTGAGACTTCAGGGTTATTTTTCTCAAAAACTTTTATCTGATTTAACGGTGGCGGATAGCACAGTCCATCGAAGTTGTACTTATTCTCCAAAGCATAATACCTCTTATCAACACGGTTTGATGACTTCCCTCGACAAATCTTGCCAAAATACTCCATTTAAAACAAAACAGGTCCTTCAAGTTTTGGCAATTGACTACTGCTCTTTTGTTGACTATCGCCTCAGGTAAGGCAATAAATGATGATGTCTGATGGTATGGAAGCATACTATCACTTGATTCGTTTCCTATGCACATAATCTTGTGACTGTCCAGACTGTCACAATGCGAAAAAACCTTATCGCATTTGTCGCACTTATATGTCTCTCGAGAGATTGTCAGAGACCTACTGCAGGTTAATGATGCACCACAATATTTGCATTGATGCGATGTACGCTCTTCATTAATTGATGTCTGGAATGCAGATGATGAAATGTCAGCTGATGGTGAAACAGCACGTTTCGTTGTCTCCTCTGCAGCAGGTATCGGGATCTCCACAGCTGTCGACACCTCAGCCATTGAGCTCTCCGCTGCCGTGGTCTCCTCTGCAAATGGTATCGGAATCTCCGACTTCATCATCATTGCTGCCATCGAGGTCCCCGCTGCTGTCGGTAAACTTTCTATTCCGGTCGACATAACTAAATCTCACGAAACTTAATGGAGAGAGCACGTCCGTACTGCACCGCGGCCAGAGGTGAACTGCGGGTCCAGTCGTCTGAACCTCGCTTATATACCCGTGGTCTACTGGTATACTACATGAGTCAAAATATTGTCTGTATTTAAAATTTTTTTATTAGGTACCTAAAAATTGTAGAAATAAAAAACACACGAGTTCAAGTTTTACACATTTATTTATAAAGAGTACACAAATACATATTAGGTTAAGGAATCAAGCATTTTCACAAGCAAAGTCTTTAATGCCGCACGAACTGACTCGTCGACTCCGGTTACAACTGGTTCGTTGACTCCGGTTCCAACTGGTTCGCCGGTCACGCGATCAGGAACACAGGTTTCCAGCTGGTCATCTTCTGCGACGTCGACAACTCCGACAAGACATCGTCGGTAACGTCTGTGACCACGTCTACTCCTGGGCTTAGGCTCAGTGCTAGTTGGGACAGATTCACTGCCTGAACTGCGACGACGAGATGCACGCCGTTTGGAAATCTGCGTAGAAGCATCACAGGTCGCAACAGGTTGCAACACGTTCATGTTTGGTGTTGCACATGCAGACGAGGCGACTACCTCAGCGATGCTAGCAGGAAGGATTGTGTGTGGTCTCATGTGATAGACGGCACAGTTTCCAGGTTCGCAACAATCTACCAGCTGCTGAGTCGGTTCGTAGGACACAGGAAAGTGCGCAAACCGCCAATGCTGAGCCCCTCCATCACAGGTTTCTGTATATTAACGTAGATACCCGGAATCCCAGTAGCTGTACTCGACACTGCTGAAGCTAGGTCTTGCGCTCACGTACACGTTAGCAGGATGAAACGTAAACATCTTCTTGCAGGCCGAACGTCAACTGAAGGCACGTACGGATGTAGACCATTTATATATGCAGGCTCCTACTAACACTGTGTGTGCCATTTCTGCATTAACTGCGAGTTTGTACAGGCACAGACACGTTCAAACTTGTCACATGACTGCACGTCATATATTGCACTAAGCTTGCGCAGGGAAGGACAGCCGTAGTCGGTCTGTAGGTCTACAATTACAACTGACGCATCACACAACTTGCTCAGCCATTTCTTCTGTTCAGGTCCGACAATGTAGATTATTTCGTTTTGCAGTAGTAAGTCTTGAAGTGTGTTTTTCACTTGGTGGTACGGAATTTTTCCTTCGTCCCACTCTAGTCCGTGATAATATTTACATAGCCATTCATTCGACCGTTTACTTTTTTCGTCTAGTAGTTTCCAAGGATACGGAGGTCGGAAAGTGCGTGTTCGAGTCCGGCCGACGTGAGTGACGGCAATTTCCTTGAGCACGAAACCATTTTGGCTCTGGAAACCTTGCAGGTTGCAGTACATCTTGTCGCTAGCAATGCTCGGCCGTAACTAAATTATCATAGAAAATGAAACCGTATTTATGTCAGAATTTTCACAAGTTTGTCTCGACAATTGTACGATGCAAGCCGATCGTGAAGTATCAGACAAAAAGCATAGGTGTTTGGCGGAATATTTCCGCTAGTCGTTATCTCGATCCTACAGTCGATGATGTTTGAATTTATACGATCATCCTGTTTGGAAACGTCAAACACCATTACCGGTGCCTTGTTCTTGAAACTGTCGGGACTCAGTATCGGTGACTGTATCCGCCCGTAGTAAGCTTGCTGAAACTTGGCATACATTGGATATGCTATAAGAAATCTTCCACTTTCAAAATCCATGTTCATGTCAACGTACGGATAACTTTCGCTGTTTAAAAATATTTTTACATTACGTATTTGACAGTTATCGAATACGGAGCGACTTACTCCTGCATTGAGCTGTCTTCCGGTCTGAAGTCCGACGATGATGTATCTTGGTTTTTCCGTAGCGAAGCTGGACTTTACTATCCAATTGATACGCTGACTATGAGTCAAGCCAGGATAAGTTTCCAGGCTCCAGGATCGGAATGGCACATCGAAGTTCTTGCCATTTTCTATGTTCTTCAACATCTTTACTCGTTCAACGGTGCTCACTTGGATGTGGGGCAGCATCCACTCGATAGACTGTAGTGTTAGCGAGACATCTTGAGGGTTTTCTGCAGCGGCGACAATTGCATTAATGTGCGTGTTGGCTAGAAGCAGTACGAGCTCTTGTTTCGAATTAATGATTATATGCTTATAGTCCTCAGCGAATCCAAGAAGCATGGACAGAGGAACACAAACTTCGAACTTCCCTTCGGCATAAACCGGAAGCTTATATTCATCCTCGAGAGCCCAACCGGCCATCTTTGCAGCAGACAGTTTATTTGGCGTGAGCTAAAGGTAATTTTTTATAGCAGATGTTATGCCTACATCTCTCGTCTGGTCTACCTCGACGCCATTGAGTACATATGTAATGCGCTCGATTAGGTGAAGAATACCATTGCAGGATATTGATGTCGTTGTCGGATGCGTACCATCCGCTTTTGTCAGCGTGCCTCTTATACGTAGAAATGACTGCGAAGGTAAAGTACAAATATCTTGGTGCTGTACAGCAATGCGTACTTCCGATGGTAGTGCGTACGGTCCGAGCAGGAATGGCTGGTACTCGTGCAATTCCATTTTCGTAATGCTGTCTTCAAAAATGACCTGATCTTCCACGTTGAGGATTTCGTCTTCCATATTTATTCGGCACTTGTCCAATACTGAGAAGATACTTTATGTTGTCAGGTGTTAACGCACCGATGTCTGGTAGAGAACTGTTCTTATTCACGGCAATACGATTTCTTTTATAATTGTTCGGTGTTACGAACTTTATGCCCATCGCTTCAAGTGCAGACGTAATGTAATTTCTTCGTCTTGAAAATTCACCAATCGTCCTCGCTGGTCAACGAATCGAACGACGACTTCGTGTGCGCACTTCACGACGACTGGAACGTAAATGATACTTTGCGGTACTTCTACCAGTTTATATCCTGGCGGGACCATCGGCGAAAACTCGTGCAGCATGTTGCTTAGTCTTCCGTTGAGATACGTTCCACTTGCCAAATTACAGTTTATTCTTATGACGTTCACAGGCAAAATGTTTACTGCGCGCGTAGATTCGTACGTTCTTCCTGTATCATACACCTTTGATTCGAATCCAAGCATCGTACCTATGGTCCCAGGTTTCGTAAAGTCGACATTTTCACTGCATGTTAGAATGCTTTTTTGAGTGTTTGGATTTCCACGCAGTTGAAAGTCTACATCCTGTGGTAACATATCCCTGATGTAATTTGCAATGTCATCAATTTCGTAAGAGCCAACAGGTAACTGTATTTCATGAGCGGTCCCATCGCTTTTCAGGAAGCAGATCTTGCAGTTTTCCTCGTCGATGTTCGGTATGGCATTATACGTTTGAAAATCTACGAGTCCGATACACCATTCTCCGTCTAAATCCAGAGGCGGGAAATGAACCGCCCGCAGCTCAGATGCGTGACCTGTCAAGGTAAGTGTTATCGACATGACTAATAAATTATCGTCACTGCACAACCTTTAAGTAGCAATTTTTATTGGTCAGCTAAATTTTTGTTTGTTAAAAAGCGAAGACACAAGTGTCCGCAGTTTGTTTGATTAGGCCTCTGTTCCGTTTTGTAATTGTAAAACAACGTAGTGGACCGACCCAGGTACTGTCGCAGTTCGGGCGGAGGCCGTAAATTTCCAAAACTATTGTAGTACTCGGCCATGTTTCCAGTCTTTACATAGGCCACCCAGTGCGTGCCGCGACCTGCCGACGTGTCTAAATTAATGATGGTACGTTCGTGCGTTTTTGGCTTGCTGGGCAAAGTGTCTCGCATAAACACGCCGCGAAAGTTTGGTATTTTCAGTTTTCGAGCGTACTTTATTAAATCTACGTTGGTGAGCGGACGTTTCGGTAAGGAACTTAGGATTTTCTCTTTACTCGTTTCTTTTTCATGCCTCGACCTGATTTGTGAGGTCGTAAGTACAGTCCTGCGCCGTTTTATTTACCGATGGCAATGGCTTCCATGCTGGCATTGTGTCGCTGTGCTTCTTTTAACTGCTTGCGTTCATTCTTCGAAGTGTTAAGTGCCCGCACTATAACGCTCGTTGCACCGATGAGGCCGCCGAGAGCACCCAATGCAGGCAAAAGCAAAGGAAGAAATCCTCCTATAATCTTCTTGTCGAGAGTCTGTAATTTTTGCTTGGCTTTTTGCACGCCTGCACCAGTCTTGCGTTTGGTCTTGCGTGAGTTAGTCTTTGACTTGATGGAGCTGGCTCGACGAGCGCCCAGTCCTAATTTCGTCTTTGCCTTCATGATTTTGGAAACGCCCCACGCTGCGATTTTCTCTCCAAGTCCCGCAGTAGTATATAATAGGGCATCCGAGATCAGGCCTCAGGCGGTGGTGCCGGTGCCGGTGTCCGCCATCTTGGATTTGTGACGTCACGACGGCAAAAATTCCTCAAAATTTCTCAAAAATGACTCAAAATGACTCAAAATTTCCCGTTTTAAGAAAAAATTTCCCGTTTTCGAGGGAAAAATTCCCGTTTCGAGGGAAAATTTCCCGTTTTAGTCCTTAAAAATCCCAGCGGCTAGAAATGTCCTGATAGAGGCTTAAGCATCCTTAACTCAAGCCTCAGTTAAGCCTCTATCAGGATGTGACCTTGACCTTTGACCTTGACCCCGACGGCCATCTTGGATCCACCATCTTGGATGACGTCATTTCGTTTTCTCGAACATTCCGGCATTGTGTTATCCGCCATTTTGAATTATGACGTCACGGCGGCCATCTTGGATGAGCGTAACGGGACGTTACGTAACGGGACATAACGTAACGGGACAAGCAGATCACTGCAGCCATCTTGGATCCGCCATCTGTAAATCGAGCGCCCCACTCATGATGAAATGTTCGTCTCTGTAGCCATATTGATTTTTTTCTGTTCCGCTGCAGGCCGCCATCTTGGATACCGTCGACTTTGTTTCTGTTGTTTGTTCCTAGATAGCGCCAGCGTCGCTCTTGATTTTTTTCTGTTCCACTGGAGGCCGCCATCTTGGATACCGTCGATTTTGTTTCTGTTATTTGTTCCTAGATAGCGCCAGCATCGCTCTTGATTTTTTTTGTTCTGCCGCAGGCCGCCATCTTGGATACCGTCGACTTTGTTTCTGTCGTTTGTTCCTAGAGAGCGCCAGCGTCGCTCTGTCTCATCACATAAGGTCGATGTTCCATTACCTACCATAGTTATTAAGAACCTTATCGACATTTTAAATTTTATTTTTTATGAAAAATATATTGGAAACGCTGTGATTCGAACCATCGCAGCTCTGATCTCTAGGTTGGAAAACATACGCCTTTAACCGCTCAGCCATCGAGACATTTACCAGACCGAAGATTAAATAAGGTATATATAAAAATAACATGCATGTTTGGACTTGTAATTTTTTTTAATTTAAAGTAATAATAGCACCACCTGTTCGAGACAGACCCACCATCTTGTCATTTGGCCGCCATCTTGAAAATCCGTAATTTTTATGCTAGGGATGCGGGAAAAAGTTCAAAATTTATTAAATAAATTGACAATAAACATAATGTTTGATTATATCGATGTACGTCCTTGGTTCGATTCCCGGCGAGAGTAAACGGTCGATCCTTCCTCCATGAAAGCTACCTAGACTGATCTACCACCAGCAGTACCAAGGTATATATCATCAACAGGTATGACATCATGTCCGCCATCTTGTCTATATCCGCTGGAGACCACCATCTTGTTTTTCATCTGCTAGAGTGTGCCGATCCCATGTAGTATACTTATCTGGTCACCATACTTTTGTCCTCAACTGTTGACATTGAACATTGACCTTGAAATTTGACCTTGACCTTGAAAATTGACCCTAACCTTGAAATTTGACCTTGACCTTAGCCTTTGGCCTTGACCTTGAAATTTGACCTTGACCTTGAAATTTGACATTGACCTTGAAATTTGACCTTGACCTTGAAATTTGACATTGACCTTGAAATTTGACCTTCACCTTGAAATTTGACCTTGACCTTTAAATTTGTTTTTGACCTTGGAATTTTGCTTTGTCCTTGTCGACCATCATGGACCCGACATGCGGGATGCTCACTAACGATCGCAAAAGAAGGATGGCTTCGTTAGACTCCAAGGAAAAGGAAGTTCGTCTTGCAGTCTAACGAAGCCATCCTTCTTTTGCGATCGTTAGTGAGCATCCCGCATCCCGCATAAAATAACTAAATATTATTTACCTGCAAGCAACATGTGGCGATATCTGTTGTTGAAAAGCAGAACTACATGCATAAAGTACTTTTGCATGAGATATATTAATTCTCGCTGATGAAATATGAAAAAATTTCTATTTAAGTATTGAATCTAATTTAAAACACTCAATTGGTATCTGGCATTAGTCTCAGTAACTAATATGAATTCCGATTTGGGATCTGACGCTGTTTCGAAAGAACATAGGTGTAAGTTTTGCAGTAAAGAGTTTATCTTGAGAAAGAATAAAAGCCAACACGAGAAGAATGACTGTGTTAAAAATTCACTGCGCAATATGATAAGTTGTGTTCGATGTAGCAAGTCGTTTACACGGAGAGAGAGCCTAAAAAGACATGGCAGAACTTGTAGCGCCAAGCCTGCGTACAAGCTAGAGGACAACGATGAATCTACTAGCCTAAGGAAGAGTGATCTGCATTACGACAATAATTTTCTTGGCTCTTCCGATCTCGACAAAGAACTTAAATTGAAGAAGGTTGATGATTTACGGAAGAATGAAGACAATGGAAGAATCCTTAACGTGAAAAGTGAGAATATATTCCAGCCGAATTCAAGTAGATCTTTCCTACTTTGTAAAAATGATGGACTCCTAAAAAGGAAGCACGAAGACGATGAAGACACTTCAACATCATCAACATCGAATTATTACGGTAAATTGGGTGAAGACGATTCCTTCTACGGTGATTGTTACAGTGACACTGAGGCTGTTGACAAAGACATAGACTATGATGAAGCACCTAAAGCTGCCAAGATCGAAGAATGTGGCGGTGTCCTGAGACCGAAACGATGGAAAAGACGTGATATATTAAATAAATCTGATCAAGCTTGTGATGATCAACGTCTCAAACATGAAAGTTACCCTGAGGTTGGTGGTAAAACGGAAGACACCAGAGATCATAATATTTATTATAAAGGTGCAAGGAAGATGGTGGTAGAAGAGAATGATTACACATCATGGAAAGATACAAACATATTGGTTGACCGGCTAAGACTACTACATGGTTCGCTTTGTGCAGGAAACTATTCGTGCATCAAAGAAATATCCTTCATACTCAAGGAACTGAGGAATGTTGGCTACATACAATATTGACTTGTTTTACTTGCATTTGTATAATGTAAAGCAATAAAATAAATAATTTAAATTATAAGAATGTAATGTTTTTATTTCTTGTATTATGATTTCTTACTAAGACTTAGATCTCGTAACTTGTGCTTTCTTTTTGCCTTTTTTAGTTGATGGAGCTTCCAAATGTGCTTCCTTATTCGATGATGCATCCAAAATGTGCTGCCTTTTCGTTGGCGGTGCTTCCAAATGTGCTGCCTTTTCGTTGTCGGTGCTTCCAAATGTGCTGCCTTTTCGTTGTCGGTGCTTCCAAATGTGCTGCCTTTTCGTAGTTGGTGCTTCCAAATGTGCTGCCTTTTCGTTGTCGGTGCTTCCAAATGTGCTGCCTTTTCGTAGTCGGTGCTTCCAAATGTGCTGCCTTTTCGTAGTCGGTGCTTCCAAATGTGCTGCCTTTTCGTTGTCGGTGCTTCCAAATGTGCTGCCTTTTCGTTGTCGGTGCTTCCAAATGTGCTGCCTTTTTGTTGTCGGTGCTTCCAAATGTGCTGCCTTTTCGTTGTCGGTGCTTCCAAATGTGCTGCCTTTTCGTTGTCGGTGCTTCCAAATGTGCTGCCTTTTCGTTGTCGGTGCTTCCAAATGTGCTGCCTTTACGTTGTCGGTGCTTCCAAATGTGCTGCCTTTTCGTTGTCGGTGCTTCCAAATGTGCTGCCTTTTCGTTGTCGGTGCTTCCAAATGTGCCGCCTTTTCGTAGTCGGTGCTTCCAAATGTGGTGCCTTTTCGTTGTCGGTGCTTCCAAATGTGCTGCCTTTTCGTTGTCGGTGCTTCCAAATGTGCTGCCTTTTCGTTGTCGGTGCTTCCAAATGTGCTGCCTTTTCGATGACGGTGCTTCCAAATGTGCTGCCTTTTCGTTGTCGGTGCTTCCAAATGTGCTGCCTTTTCGTAGTCGGTGCTTCCAAATGTGCTGCCTTTTCGTTGTCGGTGCTTCCAAATGTGCTGCCTTTTCGTTGTCGGTGCTTCCAAATGTGCTGCCTTTTCGATGACGGTGCTTCCAAAGTGCTGCCTTTTCGTTGTCGGTGCTTCCAAATGTGCTGCCTTTTCGTAGTCGGTGCTTCTAAATGTGCTGCCTTTTCGTTGTCGGTGCTTCCAAATGTGCTGCCTTTTCGTTGTCGGTGCTTCCAAATGTGCTGCCTTTTCATTGTCGGTGCTTCCAAATGTGCTGCCTTTTCGTTGTCGGTGCTTCCAAATGTTCTGCCTTTTCGATGACGGTGCTTCCAAATGTGCTGCCTTTTCGTTGTCGGTGCTTCCAAATGTGCTGCCTTTTCGTTGGTGGTGCTGTCTTTTCGTTGTTGGTGCTTCCTTTTTTGTTGATTGCGCGTAGTACAAAATGTAGTGATTGAATATTTACTAGTTTATCACCTCTTGGTGTTACTAAAATATTTTACAAGGTTACTTGGTCCTTTAGAATGTATAAAAATGTCACGATGGATTACGAAGGTCATGTGGTCCTGAAATGACTAGCCTATACGTCTGATAATGACATGACTTGGTCTCATGGACTGAAGGCAATTGATCTATATGTGTGGCTTTGTACATGAACGGCTTATATGTTATTCAGATTATTGAAAAATTAGACTTTCATAATAGGCTAATCGGCACTGATTTAATTCGTTGGTCCGGTATATTGACTTGAGTTGATTTTCGTAGAGTGAATGATTAATAAACTCCGCGAAAGGTAATGGAAAACAGAACCTAACATTTATTTAATAATTAGTTACAACTGTCTCTGGTCAAGAATCGAACCGTGGACAGGGATCCATCGATTCGATTTGTAAGTTAATGAGTGATTTTTTCGATGAATTTTGGATTTTTTCCCGCTTTTCTAGCTACATTATTACATGATTTCAAGATGGCGTCCGAATTTCAAGATGGCGGGGGGCACCTCGGTAATAAATGATTACTGCACTGTAGCAGGTTAAAATAAAATTAACCAGATGTAAATGTACTCTATAATATGAGTACACACACAAGATGACGTACTCCAGCAGTTGGTCGCTCCTGGTAGCATGTACTGAACATTAAATGTCGGGTCCATGATGGTCGACAAGGACGAAGTAAAATTTCAAGGTCAAAGTCAAATTGAAAGGTCAAGGTCAAATTTCTAGGTCAAGGTAAAATTTCAAGGTCAAGGTCAAATTTCAAAGTCAAGGTCAAATTTCAAGGTCAAGGTCAAATTTCAAGGTCAAGGCCAAAGGCTAAGGTCAAGGTCAAATTTCAAGGTCAAGGTCAAATTTCAAGGTCAAGGTCAAATTTCAAGGTCAAGGCCAAAGGCTAAGGTCAAGGTCAAATTTCAAGGTTAGGGTCAATTTTCAAGGTCAAGGTCAAATTTCAAGGTCAATGTTCAATGTCAACAGTTGAGGACAAAAGTATGGTGACCAGATAATTATACTACATGGGATCGGCACACTCTAGCAGATGAAAAACAAGATGGTGGTCTCCAGCGGATATAGACAAGATGGCGGACATGATGTCATACCTGTTGATGATATATACCTTGGTACTGCTGGTGGTAGATCAGTCTAGGTAGCTTTCATGGAGGAAGGATCGACCGTTTACTCTCGCCGGGAATCGAACCAAGGACGTACATCGATATAATCAAACATTATGTTTATTGTCAATTTATTTAATAAATTTTGAAATTTTCCCGCATCCCTAGCATAAAAATTACGGATTTTCAAGATGGCGGCCAAATGACAAGATGGTGGGTCTGTCTCGAACAGGTGGTGCTATTATTACTTTAAATTAAAAAAAATTACAAGTCCAAACATGCATGTTATTTTTATATATACCTTATTTAATCTTCGGTCTGGTAAATGTCTCGATGGCTGAGCGGTTAAAGGCGTATGTTTTCCAACCTAGAGATCAGAGCTGCGATGGTTCGAATCACAGCGTTTCCAATATATTTTTCATAAAAAATAAAATTTAAAATGTCGATAAGGTTCTTAATAACTATGGTAGGTAATGGAACATCGACCTTATGTGATGAGACAGAGCGACGCTGGCGCTCTCTAGGAACAAACGACAGAAACAAAGTCGACGGTATCCAAGATGGCGGCCTGCGGCAGAACAAAAAAAATCAAGAGCGATGCTGGCGCTATCTAGGAACAAATAACAGAAACAAAATCGACGGTATCCAAGATGGCGGCCTCCAGTGGAACAGAAAAAAATCAAGAGCGACGCTGGCGCTATCTAGGAACAAACAACAGAAACAAAGTCGACGGTATCCAAGATGGCGGCCTGCAGCGGAACAGAAAAAAATCAATATGGCTACAGAGACGAACATTTCATCATGAGTGAGGCGCTCGATTTACAGATGGCGGATCCAAGATGGCTGCAGTGATCTGCTTGTCCCGTTACGTTATGTCCCGTTACGTTACGTCCCGTTACGCTCATCCAAGATGGCCGCCGTGACATCATAATTCAAAATGGCGGATAACACAATGCCGGAATGTTCGAGAAAACGAAATGACGTCATCCAAGATGGTGGATCCAAGATGGCCGTCGGGGTCAAGGTCAAAGGTCAAGGTCACATCCTGATAGAGGCTTAACTGAGGCTTGAGTTAAGGATGCTTAACCTTCCGATAGGCGCACCTATGTTTCAAACATGGATTGGCGCAATGCACCTGTGAGGTGCTCCTCCTATTTCCACCAACATAAATCCCCACTACTGAAGAGTTTCATTACAATACCATGTAAATTTGAACTGTATATATGTAAAGATTTAAAATGTAAATTTAAAATTTATTTAACATAAGAATCTTCATAATTTATTGTTAATATTACCACAGTATAAATGCATAAAAAATCCAAAACAATAGCTGTAGATCAGTAACAAAGAAATTCAGGTATAATATTTTAAAATTATTTTTCAGTATTTAAATAAAACATAATTTAGCCAGATATGTTATGAAATATGTAAGTTCTTATATTTCGATTAATTCCATGCATTATTTACACTTCTTATTTGGTACATACACAATCCAAATCTTTGTGAAATTAATAGGTAATATACAAACTTTTCTTCTCGTATAAATGAGTCCAGATGGAAATATGTTTTAAAGTAAAATAGCATGATAAAATGAAAAAACAAAAGCACTAAAAATTCAGAGAACACATAAAATATAAAAATTGCAGACACTGTTTGTTTTTCAGCTGTCTTTTTTTCACCAACTCACAGGCCTTTTGCACTTATTCACTATCAACTTCCAAACCATCATCTGCAGAAGATGTCTTACATTCATAACAATCTTTGCAAATAATAGTGACATGACTCAAACACACATATTTGCCACAAGTAGCGCAACAATATTTGGTATTTTTGCGTTGTTTGTCTTCGCGACAAGGCTCACACAATTTCCTTTTATTGTTTTGGTCGTTCATCTCTTGTGATTTGCTGTTCGATTCCCTACACTTGAGAGGCTGCTTGGTTACTTCTGTCAATCTGTGCCGAAGTGTTATGTGTAAATTCTGTTTTTCAGCACTGCGTCGTGTCATTTCTTCTGAAACAAGACCTTTGGCAAGTTGGCGTAAAAATGTCCTGCGGTTGGCTACAACATAACCGTTTCCAGAGTAAATGACTTGTGCGTTGATACCGGCCACATTGAGCATAGCAAAAAATATTACCAAAGGCCACCGCCGAGCATTTCTCGCCACGTTATACGTTGCACACAATTTATCCACCGTATCCACACCACCTTTAGTTTCATTGTAAAATGTTACGATGTCCGGTTTTTTTGAAGGCCCAGTAGAATCATCGATTGCATCGTCAAAATGAAGGCTGGATATGAGAAATACATTTTTGTTTTTCCTAGGAACATAGGAAACTTAAGTCCCTTCTTTTCTGAATCCAAATATACTGGACTTTTCACTTCTGTTAGCCATGTGTTTGAATACGTCAGGGATTTGCCATTTATTTTTTTTCAGTGTGGCAACAAGGGATAGTTTTTTATCGGCCAGATCACTCAAAAGTGGAACATCACTGAACCAATTATCAGTAGTAACATTTCGTCCTGAGTTGACTATGGGCGATACCATCCTATGAACAACATCTGTACAATGATTACTGACAGCATACGGTCCATCTGGTTGTTTCCCAGCATATACTTCCATGTTGAAAGTGTAATACATTTTGGAATCTACAAGTGCAAAGATCTTGATTCCATATTTGGCAGGTTTTGAGGGAATGTACTGGCGGAAACCGCAACGACCCCGAAATGCTTCTAATTTTTCATCAAGTGTGACATTCTCTCTAAGAGAGTAACTTTTCTGGCAATTAGCAACAAATGTTTCAAAACATTCTCGTATTGGTGCAATTCGATCTAGTTCTTTCCTTTCATTTCTCGTCTCTTTGTTGTCAAATTGAATACACCTCATCAAAAATCGCAAGCGTTTTAAGGACATGGTGAGCCTAAATGTTTCAACACCATCCCCAGAGGGATCCCAAAGGTCTTCTAAGTTCAGGCGTGACCCACGATACACACCAGCTAGGTACAACAAACCCATAAAAGCCTTCATCTCTATTACATCCGTCGAACGTGCATCTCTGAGGCGATTAAATTGAGGTCTTACAAGTTCAATATGTTGGTTTGTCCATGCAACAACAGAGTCGAGTATTGACTCATCAAAAAGAATAAGCCAGGTATCTAAAATGGTTTCAGTATTCATTGCTGTTCCTATAACCCCAGGGATGTGTAATAACAAATTTTGCTTACCTCTTCTCCTCTTGTTCGGACATGGGCATTTGTTCCATTGGTACGAATCGACGATCTTACCATTTTTCTTATGGTTTGCCATGTAGTAAGATGCATTACCGGGATCATCACCATCTGATTCATTACAGCTTTGCTCAGTGTCTGAATTCTCCTCTCGCTCGTGTATCTGATCTTCACTATCAGAATCAGATTGTTCTCCAAAGTCCTCATCTCCCGAAGTATCATCAAACAGCATACTATGGATTTTCTTGACGTCTTCAGGATTATCCAAGTTATAAATTATTTTTTTCCCAGCCATCCTGAAACACATATTGTAAAACAAACACATGAAGTCGCGTCACACCTACTAGGTGATTCTATTTTTTCAGTAGTTAATGTTAAATTCACAATCTTAGCTAATCAGTGTGTAATTGAATAGAATTAATAAGCAATTTGGTGAAGATAGCAATTGAAAATATCATAGTCGAAAAACTTACGTCAGTAGTCGCGCTGCACCTGCAGGGTGAAAATGGCTGCCACAGCCTTGAAGTAACTCCGTCAACAGTCATGCATGAACTAACCAGAGAAGAAACAAAAGTTAGGAAGCTAGACGATAGCAGCCCCCTCCCCGACACACGACCTCGTGCAGGGAACATAAACAAGATAAGAATGCACCTGTCAGGCGCGCGCGCCTAACGGAAGGTTAAGCCTCTATCAGGACATTTCTAGCCGCTGGGATTTTTAAGGACTAAAACGGGAAATTTTCCCTCGAAACGGGAATTTTTCCCTCGAAAACGGGAATTTTTTTCTTAAAACGGGAAATTTTGAGTCATTTTGAGTCATTTTTGAGGAATTTTGAGGAATTTTTGCCGTCGTGACGTCACAAATCCAAGATGGCGGACACCGGCACCGGCACCACCGCCTGAGGCCTGATCTCGGATGCCCTATTATATACTACTTCCCGCGTTCGACGATTTACTTATATCTTCGGCTTCCTGTGCCAATATCTGATCTGCTCTGTGCCTAGATTCCAGATCCTTGCGTAATGAATATGCGATATCGTGTTGTTTCACCATCAGCTGACATTTCATCATCTGCATTCCAGACATCAATTAATGAAGAGCGTACATCGCATCAATGCAAATATTGTGGTGCATCATTAACCTGCAGTAGGTCTCTGACAATCTCTCGAGAGACATATAAGTGCGACAAATGCGATAAGGTTTTTTCGCATTGTGACAGTCTGGACAGTCACAAGATTATGTGCATAGGAAACGAATCAAGTGATAGTATGCTTCCATACCATCAGACATCATCATTTATTGCCTTACCTGAGGCGATAGTCAACAAAAGAGCAGTAGTCAATTGCCAAAACTTGAAGGACCTGTTTTGTTTTAAATGGAGTATTTTGGCAAGATTTGTCGAGGGAAGTCATCAAAACCGTGTTGATAAGAGGTATTATGCTTTGGAGAATAAGTACAACTTCGATGGACTGTGCTATCCGCCACCGTTAAATCAGATAAAAGTTTTTGAGAAAAATAACCCTGAAGTCTCAGTTAATGTGTATGCGCTAAATGAGGATAATAAGGTGTGTCCGATTCGGGTAACCAAACAAGAAAGAAAAAATCATTTCGATTTGTTGCTTGTGACAAATGAAAGCGGTTCTGCACACTACTGCTACATCAAAAACTTCTCCCGACTTGTGAGACCCCAGGTTACAAAACATCAACATAGGATTTATATGTGTAAGATGTGCTTTAAGTATTTTGCTAATCGACCTCGAAAATCAGGACTCACAGCTATACAGTGTCTTGAACAGCACAAGATTAAATGCGGAAATAAATCTTAACCAAGACTTTAGTAATTTGCCTGTGTATTTTTTTGTACTTGTAGTTGTGTAGAATTTATGTAATAAATATTGTGTTTGTAAAAGAACTTGTGGTGTTTTATTTCTCGAACCTTACACTTTTTTAGTATTTTTTAAGAATATTAAAGTTGTTTTGTATCGTCCAGGGATCGAACCAAGGACCTAAGTCGATCTAATCAAAGAGAATTCGAATAAGTTAATTTTTTGATGAATTTTGGAATTTTTCCCGAATTTCTAGCTAAATAATTACGGATTTTCAAGATGGCGTCCTAATTTCAAGATGGCGGACGTGGCGTCATGCTCACTGACGAAATATATGCTTTGAAAAAAAAGTGGTGGGAGTCAGTCTGCCAGCACCCACCACGGGGGAAGGATCGGTCACCATTTTTAATTTTTTTTGCCCTCACCTGGTTCGAACCGAGGACTCCGAACTCCGTGTCGTAAATGTTTGTTTTTTATAAAAAATTTATTAAAATTATATTATTTAATTTTTTTATAATTTTAAAAAAATTTCGTTAAAATCGGATAATAAATTTAAAGATGGCGGGCGTAACGGAAATTGCAACGGTGGCGACATAATCCAAGATGGCGGTCATGGTATCCTTATTCCTAGAAATGGCTTAACTGAGGCTTGAGTTAAGGATGCTTAAGCCAGTTTTAGGAATTTTCAGCCGCTGGGATTTTTAAGGACTAAAAACGGGAATTTTTCCCTCGAAACGGGAAATTTTTCCCTCGAAAAGAGAAATTTTTAATTTGTGGAATTTTTTGAGATTTTTTGGCGGAACTTTTTTCCACAGAAATGGAAATTTTAGCGATTTTTGAGGAATTTTGGGCAAATTTTGCCCAATTTTGGACAATTTTGGCGATTTTTGAGGATCAAATTCAAGGTCAAGGTCAAAGGTCAAGGTCACAACCATCCAAGATGGCCGCCGTGACGTCACAATCCAAGATGGCGGACCGACAATCTTCAATCCACCGCCTGGCGCCTGTTTCCGGAGCCCCCAAAGTATACTACTGACATCCGTTTTCATTTTCACAAAATTCATCCAACAAAATGTCGTATACGGATATGTTTACACATGAGAAAAACTGACATATTATTCCGACCAACGGCCAGCATTCTCACGTTCCCCTCCCACATATGCACCCTATCATGGTAGGGTGGGAGAAATTTCCAATTCGTTTTTTTTTACATTCCAGAGCTATATAAATTAAAGAGAACTATTAGGGATCACTCCCTGTTGTTTGATCGGGAGCGTATTAGAGCTTCGGCAATGACCAGCGGCTAGGGCCACCAACCCAGCATAGTCACCGCCTCAGCTAACCAGACAGTTGGCTGTATCTTGAGCCCTAAGACTTTATCAGGACTGCTGGCGCCTCCCCCGATCTCCCACATCACACTTGGACCCCTCAGAACACCCAGTGAACCAATGGTCCAGTGGAGGCCTATCCAACCTCTGCTAGCTGTCCAGGCTAGTACCTGAGCTGTGTCGTCGCTCACTACGTCGACTCCGCATCGGGCTAGGGAACCCTTGGAGCCTGCTCCAAGCGATCGAAGCACCACTACCAAGTACGAGTCCTACCCAATCAGAAGCCAGGGCCTTGGAAAAAACCTTAGCGGGACACAATTCAATCTTTCCCGTACTACTACCAACTTGGCGTCGATTCGGCAGACCGTTCGCCAGCTGCTAACCGACCACCACTCTTCAGAGTTACTCCACTGGATGTCCTTTTCTCCTCGGACTACCCTCTGATCTGCCGTACCTCGGCCCGACAGGTTGACAGCCGGTTAAGGCCCGGAAGTGCCTCAACTCATCCGGTGGCGATCGCAGGAAGCCCTGGCTAGAAATGAACAACCAGCCGTGGGTACGCTGGAGGGCCTCGGGGTTGCCTCGGTACCTCCCCCGACCACTGAACTAGGGGAACGTATCACACCTAGTCGAGCGGTTTACAGCTCTTTTTTAAGCCCGGGTGCACCCGAACACTTCGGTGCCTTTCTTGCTCCATCCATTACCATAGGCCTGATCCATTCACTATGGGTCCCTTTGGGGCCGAGACACCGAGGCTCGGCAGTCAAACCCCCCAGAAGGACTTCAAACGCATCTGCTGTTGCCTGCATATTCAGCCAATTCACCATTTCTGGTCCCATAGATGCAATTGAGGATGCACTGCGGCAGGGTTTCGCCCGGCATTGTCCTCTTCAGTTAAGGCAATGCTATGGCCAGAGGTTGAGGCTACCCATCCCAACAATAGTCACCACGATACACCCCCAGCAGCGGTTTCCACGTGGAGGCAGAGGATTGCCACTTGGTGCGTAGAGGCTATGTATTCGCATCCTTGCACCCATTCCGTGAACCTGTTGGGTCATGTCTCGGATACTAGAGCCGGCAACAGCTCGACACCTCAGGGGACAATCACCTTCCCCGCAGGGTCAGGTACACTCCCGTCAGAACTGACAGTGTAGTAAGAGAGACCGCACTCCCAGGGTGACGTCACGCGGAGAGGCGGCCGGATGGTCACACCTCCTGCACTTCCATCACCTGTCGCGACCAGCGGGCCTACAGCCCCGTTTACACGTTGCCAGTAACTCGCACAAAATGGTCGAGTAGTAACTGGTAGACAGTTACTTGACTCGTGTAAACGGGTAGGGTGAGCTACTCGTACAGGCCAGATACAACTAGCATGCCAGTAACTGGAAGGGCGAGTTACTACAAAAATATTTGTTTCACTGGCGCACTGGCCTTCCCCCACCACGACAATTCTTGGTATCTGCGAGCTACTTGAAGCGTGTAAACGTGCATGCCAGCAGTAACTACCTAAACAATTAACACACGCCGTGCACCTGTCAGTATTTATATCGTGAATTAATCTATTTTCATGAACTAAGATGGCAGGTCGTTGGATGGAACAGCAGAGTATTAAATTCGTTTGTTTACATCGAGATAACGAAGTTTTGTGGAATTGTTTTAGTGCGGATTATTATAATAGAGACGCTCGAAATGCAGCATAAGAAAGCATTGCCCTAGAGATGGCTATACCAACATTTACAGCGAAAGATGTGCCGAAGAAAATAAAAAACATACGTTCGACATATTCTCAGGAACTGACAAAAATTGGCAAGAGTAAATCAAGTGGAGCAGGAAGTCAGGATGTCTACAACCCAACAATAAAGTGGTTAGGTGTAATGGATGAAATAATGAAAACATCCACTACTAAAGATAAAGAAACATTCAGCAACCTGGTAGTTATTTTAAATAGTTCATGTGATTTTTATAGAGACGCTAAAGAAAGGGTAAAAAAAAAAAAAAAACAGTTTTACGTTCATTGAATTGTATTGTTAGAAAATAAATTTTTAAGATATGTTATTGTTGAATTGCGATACCATAAACAACATTTTTTCCAACTGTTCCGGCGTCAGTCGCATCACAAAACTCTATAGGATCCTCTTGATGCAGTTCTCGTAACAGCATTGCTGAAGCTCCACGCTGTGACCTCCGAAGAATCCATGGCCTAGTCCATACTCTTTTCCCCTTCTTAGCTTCTTCATCAACTATGTCCGTAAGTTCGTCACACAAAACTTTAGACACTGACCTTATTACTTTTCTTATGAGACATTTCCGTTCTTCAGACATGTTTGTAAACAAGACTGCAAACAACTCACCCGCACAACCTCTACTGGCCTACTAGCAGCTAGTTACTCGACACATGCAAACGCTCCTGACGAGCTACTTATACAAGTAGAGTAGCTGGGTTCTAGTGACCAACTGGAATGGTCGAGCTACTGACCCACTGGCATGCGAGGTACTAGCAACGTGTAAACAAGGCTTGCGGCAGAGTCGCGGGGGAAACAGTTTCAGCGCGCGCCAAAATTAGTATCTATTGACATTGTCATTCAAAACACATTCCTAGTCATATTGCTGCCTGCAGAAGGTTGTTTTTTTTTAATTTTCCTTCGATTTTATCCTGTAAAACATGTAAATAATTTAAATGTATGTATTGCTGAGAATAGTTTTAATGTTGACAAAATATGTTAGGCCTATGTACTTTGGTAAAAGAGCTCTGAGTGTTGGAGTACCAACTACTATTGTACAACTTGATGTAAGCTTTTGGACATACGCCATTGCTTAGCACATGTATGTCTGTAGAAGAAAACTACAAAAAACCCAAAAGACAAAAACACAAATTAAGCAGAAAATTGCTGTTGTCAACAGGATATAAACACCACATAATATTCCATAACAGGAATATGGTCAACAAACAAAGAAAAACAAAGGAAAATGGACTAAGAGAACGAAAAAAAAAAAAAAACAAATGATGACAGCACAAAAATATTGAACCCGACTACTATTGTAAAATCCGTGTAAAAATGCATAAATAAAGACTTATGAATTTTAATTTTAATTTGTCATATTACTTTGTGTAAGAGGAGGGGGGGCAGGGGAGGGAGAGTTTGGCCCTGAGCCCGCCCGCTGCGCGTCCGAATAACGGGAGCGATTACACTGGGCGATGTTGCCTTATGTGCTCGTCGGCTCGGCGAGTGCAGGTTACTCGCGGCTAGTGTAACTCAACTCGCCGGTTGTGCTTCCGCGACTAGTTTTTATTTTCATGCTTTGATTGCGCAGGTTTCCAATTTGGAAACATTTTTCTGAAAATGAGAGAGGAACCTCCATTCACACCGTCGCATGGGGATGAGAAACCACGACGACTGCCTTGAAAGTTTGCGATGAATATGAACGCGATTAAGAAACTGCTCGAGATATATGAGTGGTGTCTGATCACGAAAAGCATGTAAGAATATTTCTAGTTCGGATAATTAGTTATGGTTAAAATTTAGGTTTTTAATCTGTATTTTTTTAATGAGTGAAAATTTATTTATTTGTCTTATTTTTACATGCGCCGAAGTTAGGTGCACTTGAAAAAAAATTGCATTAAATATAAAAACAAAGACTTGATCACTAAAAAAAACTGAACTAAGAAAATAGCTCACACTTAAACTACGAAAAAAAAAAAATGTATAGTTAATTAATTTTTTCTTAGTATGTGCTTTTAAATGATGGTGTGATTTCTTACAGAGAAAAAGTACCTACACAATACAAACATAAAATTAAAAAACAAAGATAGATAAACAAGAACAAAAACTATAATTTACAAAAATAAAACTTTTGTAAACTCCACATTATTACTTACAAAACTAAAAAGTGGATAAAATGGCTAACACGCGTGTTTTCAGAATTTTTTTCTATGAAACTCCTGGTAAAGATTCTTGTAAGCAATTTAGGTGCATGCATGACACCTTTGTTCTCATGTAGTTATGGTCACCACTCAGTCCCAAGGTTTCCCGATGCCATTCCTGTTCCACAGTCTGGCGCCTAGAGGCGACACCGCACAAGAGACACCAGCAAGCGTCAATTTATCATACCGCCTCGCTAATACAAATACATCCCTGCCTACATATGTCTCAAAATAAAGGGTTTTCCGTGACGTAATTCCTGACCAATCACAAAAAATGCTTAGAAAAATGTCAACCAATCATGGCACACGGCAACAGCACTTAGACTAAATCCATAATCTTTCTCCATAGTTTAAGAACTCTTATATCCCTCTCATTATTACGTGACTGGCAAACTATTGCATTATCCAGCTTACAGACCAAGAACCACAAAAAAATTAAAAAATAAAACTAGCGAACACGCACTTACGAATAAAAAAACTATAAGCAATAGGCCTACTTAAAAATTATGAACAAGCGCATAAAACGTATATACATAAATAAACAAACAGGTCTGCATCGTAAAGTAAGCAAATCATCAGAAAAATATGAAGCAATATAAATTTTGATCATAAAATATCTCGCTGGTATTTAAATGATACCAAAAAAAACTATCTATAGTATGTATTAAATGTGATCACACAGAATAATAAATCGTTAGTAAAACTCATTCTGCCAGTGGAGAGGGTTGCTACATAGTACTGACAACATCGCAAATAAACTGTTAACTAAATTCTATTACATTCCTAATAACGGTTTTGCTCGCGACATCCTCTCTTGGCCTCGCCTAGTGTAACCGCGGCGGGCTGGGACCGAGGGACAGTGTAGGTTCGCCTCTTATGCTGTCGGCGCCGTTGAGGTAACCAAACATATTCGCAGGACGGCGGGCGGTTGAGTTGGGGCCTGGACTCTGCCCGATCTCTTACAACGCCCTGCTTTACGGCTTTACCTTCGGGTCTTTGACGTCACCTGGAGCCCGGGGTGTGGCTGTGTCGTGGACACGGCCGTGTGTTGTACGTGAATACGTGTACTTAAAAGGTCATATTTTCCATACAAAATATAATATACGCTATTTTATGTATGTCATATTCACGTTCGAACACTGAGAAGTCCGAGTCCAATGGTTTCTTACAGGTAGCCTACCTCACAGTTTAAAGTCAGCCACTGGCTCTTCGGGGAAAGTATTACTAAGCAGCGGTAAGTGCTTTTTTTTTTTTTTTTTTTTTTTTTTTTGGGCTTCCATGAGCGCAGAAACCATAGACGATCACACACATCACACTTTATGTCCGAATGGATTGTTGACAAAGGTCGTAGTGAAACGTGCACTAGCTGCTGTCCAAAGTGCGTTTCATAATCGACGATCGTACACAATCGATGCATACGCAGTTCGGCGTCGATATAGAAGAGATTTCATCATCCACTTGCACAATTTCAACCGCCCCCAGCTGCAGATGTCGTTGATCCGCTCGGCCGCATTCATTCTTTTACGTTCCCGGCACTGCTTCACTCGGTCATGTGGTGTTTTATTTTTATTTTTCGTTTGCTTTTGGAAAGCCCTTTCCAACCGTTTACGATCTCTGTATTTTGATTTGGCTTTTTGACGCGTATACGCCGACATTATATTTTTGATTATTTATATATTTTTGACACCACATATATTTACTGTAACTATTTTACACTAATGTTTTGTACATGCAAACGATAGAATTTAACGAGAGCTGACGATTGAAACCAAAACGAACGTCGTAGCTCTCCGAGTCAAAAGTTATACTAAGAAATTTAAATCCCGAAACGCAGCAAAATTACCTCAAAATGCCGGCGCTTCCACCTCCACCGCGCGCGATGCGTCACAGTTCTCACTTAGCGTAACGAATTCATTGATCCTTTAGCTATGCAGTGGTGTAGTTAAATTTTGTATGGAAATTATAGATATGTGGCTGCAACACCAAACTCTATCCCCCGATTTTGTTATCGTTCCGTTTTTAAAGTGAAAACTTCTTTAGCCGCGTTGTTTTGGTAGGAGCAAAATTTATGGCTTAGCGTCACCGACATGCTAGTGACGTGTTGTACCAGACTGGCGACGCGCAGCGGCCTGTGTACATGGATACGCATAAATACACTAATACATTGTATATACTCGATTGTACCTATCATGTGCGTGTTGGACTCTTTTTTGGATGTGTAAAAACTTGTGAGTTCGCGTCACCGACATGGCTGTAGTAGCAGTAAGTGAAGTTAATTTGACCACGTGAATACATGACCTAGGTCTGACATCACTGGTAAGTCATAGCTAGCTAATGAAGCTTAACGTAATTTTGACATACCACTGACATCTGTTGTGACTGAAAAATGATGTAAGGATAAATGCTATCATGCTGACATCGTACTGATATAATACCAAAATCTTTTTCTTACGTACATATGACGTAGAAATGTAGTCATATTACACATTTATAAACACAGTTTTAAGTTTTCACTTCTGTTTACAGTCCCCATGACTGGCTATTTTTTTGACGTGACAACGTCTAATAAATCGATTAATGCCGGCTGTACGAACGAAAAAGTGTCCCGTTGCGCACATTCTCCCGTTACGCTGTGTACTGTTACGCTCATTGTACGCTTGCGCCGCATCTATCTCTCTTCCACTTGATTGGAACAACCATCGATTTGACTTTTTCGAGGCACATTAAACTGGAAACACTCCCATTTGTTTCCTACTTTTCCTGTCATCGTCCTATCCTTAACAGAATAACACAGGTTGGAAGAAGTTAAATAGCAAACATGTATAAAACTTATAGTTAAAATAATCTCTTCGTTAAAGTAATAAACATATTTGAATTAATGAGTGCAAATAAAAGTAAATTTATCAATTAAATTGTAGATTTCATTTCACTCCTTTGTATCCATACAAAATAGTGATAATTCAATAAAAATGTTTCAATTTTATTAATAAAAGTATGCAATCATTTCATCAATGTTTTGTTATGACGTTGTCACGTTAAACTATCGTCCGTAAACCGACTTTACAGACAACCAATTTGTTTTTGGTTTTTTTTTTTTTTAATTTTCTCCCACTATGGAAGCAATTTGAAAGACGTATTCACGTCAAAAAGATATTCCTTGTTGGGTGTGGTCTGGGCGCTCTTCACGTCCACACTCTGGCGGTGGTCCCGCCGGGAAGTGCGAGGGGCACCCGGTAGGCTCAGCTACAGAAGATAAGTCAAAACTGTTCGATTTGAAAACTGCTCAAGATATCCAATCAGGGTCTGTTTACGATAAATCATTTAAGAATACGCCAAGGATGAATGGGTAGTTCTGTTTCCTTACTTCTTTTTTAAACTGCATTTTTTTAGGTGAGTGAAAATAGCTAAAAACGCCTGTTTTCAGAATAATTTTGAGGCATGTAACACCTGGGTACAGATTATTGAAAGCACTCAAATGCCTTTTCTGATATATAGGTAATTTTGTGGTTGCCACTCAGTTCTCGTAGTCGTCCTTTGCACGACGAAGATACTGCGCGCCAGTTCAGAGCCTTGCGCTTAGAGGCGAAACCGCGTGAGAAACACCAGCGATCGTTGACCTTATCATCCCGCCTTATTTACACAAAAATATACCCCTGACTAGTCATGCCTCTTAAATATGGAGGAGGTAAATTGATTAACCGAGAACTAACCAGTTACTTTGGTGGAAATCTTAGTGGAGTCAAGAGCTGTCCAGTTTAACTTAAAGTAAAGTAAGAGAATGGAAAATGCCAAACCCGAAAGTTGAAAGGTAGGTAGCGGCAGACGCGGTTAGCTGCAGGACAGGTAAAAGGATACGAAAGAAAAAGATAGAAGGAAACGATACTTTCTGGCATCTTTCGTCCAAAAAAAAATTTCTCTTCCAGCACAGTCTTTCCAGCGCACGTGGGAAGTTTTGTTGACTTCTGCTTTACACTGTAAAAAACACACGTTTCTACGTTTTTCAACAAGTAAATTGTTTATAAAAATTATCAAGATATTGTATTATACTGCTACAAGCAAAACTATTTATGTAGAACACACAAACTGTATACTGTAAAAACACAAACCTATTAATTTGGAGGAACTAAAATACTCGCTGCTGTGGCAAACAAATAGTTTTGTATTTTACACAGTTCTCTTCTCTGGAATTTACCATTTTACAAAGAAGTTTTTTGTAAAGTGACGATTTGTTTTACAGTTTACGTGCCAGAATCAACTTAATGCTTCCACTGTTCGCTGTTACGTTTGCCCAGAGGGCAAGCATACGCATTTGCTGTGAAACTTCCTCTCGCTTCAGTATATACTGTTACAAATCACAATACGTTAACAGAATTCTCAGAGGAGAGTTCACTTCAAGTAAACCAAGAGTTCTTCGTAATTTTTAGTAACTGGATCTTTGTACAAACTACGTCGGATTATATATTTCGAAGAAGTAAGTGTGTTTATACTGTAGAATGTTTTGTTAGTATAACAATATTATCCTTGTGGATTAGTGTCCGTAAATTTACGAAAATTACTTAGTAATCTGCTCTCAGCGTGTTTATTCAATTTATAAGTGATCACTAGAGACCTGCAAAATTCAAGTTTAAAGCTTAATAATAATTCAACATTGTATCCGATAAAATACAAAAAATTACGTACATCAATGTTAGAATGTTTGCATCATATGAAATCAACTTCAAAATTTTTAGTCAAGTCATTTCCTGGTAAAAAATTATTAACTACGGCTCTACTCCAAATTGACCATCCAAAAATCGTGGGGCTATTTGGACTGCACAAGGGGCTATTTGGATCACTTAATTTTCTGCCTAATAGTGCACGTATTAACACAATAATAGAGTCTAAAACAGTTCTCAAAATCATCAAACACATTTACCACAATATTTTTTTTTTTTTTCCTTAAGCACCAACACAAATTTCATGGAACCATATGCAGCACTTTTGGCAACTTATCCAGTCACATTTACTCTGTGACTTTTCTTTCAAATATCGAACACCACAGAAGCCAAGTGGTGTATTGTCTTCATCTGAAGTTTCTGACAAAATTTCTTCGGAGCTCGTAGAGCTCTCACTTTGTTTCCTCATTCTGCGCTGTCGCTTCTGTTTTCTATGAAACTGTTCGATAGAACTTGGCTTGTTTCTTGTCTGTGCTGATTTATTAAAAAATAATTTCTTTTTCGTTCTTGTTTTTTCAATGTGTTCCGGAGATGTTAAATGACACGCTGATCCCTTTGCTTTGTTCAATATTTTCTTATTTTTTCCCTTTTCTGGTGTTGACAGTACTACAGAAAAGGATGTGGTTGCAATTGAAGATTTTTGGTTTTCATAATTTTGTTGCGCAGATAAATTGGCTGACGAAGTTGGCATTTCTGATGATTCCTCATTTTGTAATTCAGTTCCATTGTCATGGTCGCTAGGAAGTGTATTGTCAAAAATTGCTGAAGGAAGGAACTTTTCTGGAGACACTTTATCTGCATGAAACGGATAAATACCAGTGCATTCGAATCCCTTTACTGCGTTGCCAACAGTTACACCCTTCCTCCATGCTGCATTGAAAATATCAAAAATTAATTTTATCTGTATGAAAAAGCAGTAATTATTAAAGTTTATTTTTTCAGGAATAAAAAATACTAATTTATACTAACTACAAACAATATTGCTATTAATAAATTCACAATAAACATTAAAATAAATAAAATCTAATTCTGATACTTTTATACAATTTATATACTTTTAACTATTAAACCTAAATTATTATTTTGTTCTATATAGTATTGTATTTTTTTTAATTTAATCTCTTTACCTTAAATATAAAAACCATAAAGGCAATATAAACTTAACCGAAGTAAAAATCCAGTATGATTCAAATAGCCCCGCCAGAAATGGTTCAAATAGCCCCACGGGATACAAAGTTCAAAACTTCAAATAGTTCCGAAACCAAGCAACATATGTCGCTAGTTGTCATATATAACGACGAAGTGGTCTGTACAGACCGCTATACAAACACAACATGCACAGAGTTTCAATTATTTTTCCCGTAAGATCTTAAATAACGAACATCCGAAACTACATCAATGCCATTTCTTCACAGGAAATACTTACCTCACAAATTTTGAATTGATATCACATGAGATGCATTACAGATATTTAGTTAAACCTTCTAGCACTTCCGCACATACATTTTGCTACAAATAGTTTCTCGTGTGAAATAATACGAGTAGGTAGATATTAGGTGTTTTGCATTTAAATTTTTTTTCGGTCAGGATGATTACAATAGTAATAATACTGCCGATAGACACAGTTTTATGGTTCTAAAAATTAAAATTATAAAATTAAAAATTATCAAAAGTAATTATAATTAACCATTATACACAAAATAATATTTTTTCCTATTAACGAGCTGGATAGTATCAGTGTTCGTCATCTGCTCTGTACTGCTGTCTAAGCGTGAGATAGAGTATAGAGTCCGGAAATATCCGGTAATCCGGCATTCCGTCGTCCTAGTTGCCGGCGACGCCGCCTGGAAGAGAGACGGATTGCTTATGAAGTATCGAAGGCGGGGTACGCCGGCCCCTCGGGGCGAGACAAGTGGGCGTGGCCTGGCACGTTCCCCCACCACCACCTCCACCACCTCCCCTTTTACCTCTTACCCCTTCCCCCTTCCACCTGGGTGACGCTTCCCCCCCCCCCCCCTTAGCCGACACATCCGCGGTGACGTTTACCCCTCCTTCACCTCCCCCTCTCCTGCTGACACACGTGCGCTCTGCCTTCCCCTACTTCCCCTCCGTGTTCCAATTACCTCGGGTCCCCTCTACGTAGCCAAGGCGCGCGGGCTCTTAATGTGGTCCGCGCGGCACAAAGGCAACATTGTTCGGGCTCATTGCCCGGGCTAATTAGCCCGCTCGCGGTGTGCGCAGGGCTGTTGTTAGGTCCTTAATTAGCGGGTCGCGCTCTATGCGACGGGTTCGGTAATTCGGGGTTTCCTTTCCCTCGCCCCGCCCATTCGAGACTAACGTCGGGAAAGCTTGTTTTCCGTATAATTAATGGACCGAGGTTTCTAGGGGGTGTCTCTTCCGCCGTGTCGTCACTGAAGGCGGAACTCGATTGAGAGTTCGTCCGGCGTAGCTCATGACTTGATGGAAATATAAGGACTACATTATTTTATTTGTTTGCTGAAATACAGCATTTTTAACTGTGAATTTTGAATTTAATTATCAAGCTATTGAGTGTCCTGCCTAACCAGGGAACACATACGGTTTTCAAAGCGTCAGGAAAAACCACGCTTTTTAAAAATCTCTGGTGTTTGTTTACGAAAAGCTTTCAAGAATACGCTGACGGCCGATGCGTAGTAATATTGCTGGATTTTGTTTCTAAACTGTAATTTTTAGAAGAGTGAAAATGGCCAAAACTCGTTTCCAAAATAACATTTTAGGCGCTAAACCCCTGGTAGAGATTCTTGAACTACACCTTTATCTTCATTTCTCCGCCATATAATGTTACGGTTACCGCTCAAATATCATAGTTACCCTATTCACTGCCTTGCAGTTAAAGGCGATACCGCGCTAGAAACAACAGCGAACGTCGCACTTATCACTCCGCCTCACACGAATATACCCCTGACTAGGCAGGCCCCTTAATGAAGTCGTTTTTCAGACGGGTCACTTCCATAGCTTTGTTTGATAAATGCTCGTGCTGTTTGTTCTATAGTTCGTTTGAAACATCGAGTGCAGGTACGTATTTTGCGTTGATAATTTTTCGAATAAAATAATTTATATGCATATTATTTATTGTCCTATGCCTAATGACTAGAGTCCGGAAAAATTCGCGGATTAATTTCGTGATAGGCTGAAATTCAAACATGTGTACAATTCTGCTGTTTCTGCTATTGGCTCGCAGTTTAACTGGAGCTCTCTGGGCTAATGAGAGACTATCGACCAAAGAAGCGTCGAATCACAACCTACCCAGTGGAGACGCCTCACAATTTAATACCCAATGAACACGCGTGTTTACTTGAGAAATGCAGAGGATAATGGAGGCTATCCTACAGGTCATTGAATCCGCGAATTTTTCCTGTCCCTACTAATGACGTGTTTTGAAACGGTAAAACACTAGATATTTCAGGAAAATTTAGGAAATTATCGGTCAGACCTATTGAAAGAACCCTGCCCCTTTTCCCCTGAAAGTAAATGTTTGGGGGCAAAGTATTGCTAGAGTCCACCACCCTTTTTGATCCAACTTTTAAATTAATAATAAATACTTACCACGAGCAATACATTGCATGAGATTTAATCCTACATTGTCTGAGACTTTTTTTTATAACAAATATAGATTTTAAGTGTGATTATCTGTTTTATATTTATAACATTGATAACTTTTGCTACAGTAATGCCCATTAATATGTTATTCTAAATCTCACACCGATATAAAAATTATTCTAAGATATCAAAATTGTATCCCCCTCCATCAATCAACTCAAAGAATACTTGGCACGTCTCTGTGGTTAACCTAAATCATGATCCAAGTACCTGGATTCGAACCCGGGTCCTTCCGTTTGCAAGTCCGACGTTTTAGCGTCGCGTCACCTTCACTCGGCAAATAGGTCCATCAGACTTCGTCGCTTAAGGGGTTGCCTCCTATTTCAGGTCAAGATTTTATATTTACAGTAATTAAAGATAAACTTGTAGACTTTTTCAAATTGTTTAACTTTCACAAAATGAAAAATATATACAGCGCATACTTTTTGCATAGTTAGCTGCCAAAATTACATTTTTTAACGTTTTTGGGTTTTACAAATAAGGGGAATTTAATTTATTGCAGAACTGAAACTTTTTAGGTTTAACTGCAATGCCACTGGCTATTTCAAGAAATGGTTTGAATTTCTTTCAGAAAATATTTATTAATTTTACCTGGCATTTCAAAATTCTCAAATTTGTTACGATTTTGGCAGCCAAGAAATATGAAATGAGTTTTTGTGATAGAAATGCAAAACAATATCACTGTCTGAGTGAGGTTCTGATAAAACCAATTTTTAAAGCATTCTTTAATTTTTTTTTAATTTTCGTCACTGCATTCATAACTCATATTTCATCCGATCTCTATGAGATGTTTCACACGACCTTTGATACATGGAGATATTAGTGTATGGGGTGTTTGTGGGTTCTGAAGTTGAAAGTCAATTGGTTAGCATTTGTGTAGCAAAACAAATCGTAGCTGTGTAAAGGCTAATATGCTATAAATTTGTTTAATAGTATGCAAATAACTCGCTAGGAAGAATTAAAATATATATACATAGAAGAGATAGATATATAGAGAGATAAAAATAGTGGGTTAGACATGTTGAGATGGAGATAACTATACTGCTATATTTATATAGAGATAGACAGATATTTAGAGAATATGAAATTACATATAGAGATATAGAGAGATATGGCTATATAGCGAGATAAAGAGATGTATAGTAAGAGGTAGAGATTGAGTGATATGGAGAGATGAATAGAAAGAGATATATAGATACTAGCTTTTACCCGCGGCTTCGCTCGCGTTGATATCCTTAAATAAGTATCAAAGATCATTGAAAATAAAATAATATGATAATTATATATTTATTGCGTGACTGGGATCATCAGTATTTAAAAATTCTAACACACAATTTAGCTTAAAAAAAACTGAAAAAATGCTTTATTGGAATATGTTTCACTATTACAAAAAATAAATAATTTTAAATAGTAACATTTTAAAAAGTTCAAAGTATTAACGTATAATAAATTAATTTTTCTTTAAAAGAGCTTAGATCAGAGTATTATTCTAGGATGCTCCTGTATACTATGTTATAAGTTTTTCTATCCGGTGCAAACATGTGCAGATTTCGGGCATTGGACACACGCGAACAGGCTACATATAGTTGGTCATGGGAAAAGCACGGCTTTTCCAAATGTACCCCTGCTACCTGCAATGTTTGCCCTTGCGCTTTGTTGATGGTAACAGCAAAATTAAGCCTGACGGGAAACTCAACTCTTTTGAATTGGAACTGTAGATCAGTGGGGATAATTGGAATTCGAGGTATGATAACACTTTCCCCTTTACCGACACCTGTCAAAATGGTGGCACCAAGTATATTCTGCCCCAATGTATGATCCGAAGCCTCGTTCCATTACATAGTCGAGGAGCATCTAGATTTCGCATAAGCATGACTTGTACATTTGTTTTATTTGAAGTTTATGTGAGGGTACACCCGAAAGTTCAAATGATGGTTATATCGATTGACAAATCCTCCTTCATTTCCCCTTGCACCTCTTTTAAAATATGTGTTGATTTTATTAACGATATAATTTTTTGGCGCCAATATTGCTCTTGCGCATAACCACTGATCACTATTCAAATTTTGTTGCAAGTCCGGGAAAACTTGGGTAATAAGATCCACATAATTTTCTACTAAATTACAAAATTCTCTTGAAAGTTAAATATAACCATCATCAACGTCCAAACAACCACCACCGAAGAAAATAAACAGACACCTAACCTCAAAAATTAAAAAAGTTTAAGTATTGCTTAGCGGTGACAGAAAATAAAATTGAATAGTGAATTGACCGCTTTACATTATAAGATTACAGTATAAGTATTACAGTGTAAGATTGGTGAATTATTTAATTTACTTATTGAAACGCCAGATGGCGTTAAATTTCATTCAAATTACTCAAACTCTCAGTTGGACGATCATAATACCAAAATCAACTTTTTTACCCTTATAAAATACTTTTTTTATTTATAAAAAGTGTCCTATGTCCTTTTCTATACCCTTGAAAATATGCGCACAAAATTTCACGATGATCGGTTGAGTAGTTTCCGCGTGAAAGCGTAACAAACAAACAAACTTACATTCGCATTTATAATATTAGTAAGGATTAAGAGTTATTTAGATGTATAGATTTACAGAAAGATAATAATAGGTATAGTAGAGGGATGCTTTGTGTACAAACTTCATAAAAATTACAAAAACTAATTAAAGAGGCATTGCAAAGCATGCTGGGCATTAGCATTGAAAGGAAAGAAAATATTGTAGAATTGCAGAAATGCTCTGTCAAATACATTTTCTGATACGATACGTGCGCCACCTACTGTAAATTAATTGTACCTCGCTGCAGGTTTTTCTGAACAAACTCGGTGACAGCCACGTTTATTGTGATATCTCGTTCCTGTTTCTTTGGGGATAGTGGAAACGCATGCAACGACGAGCCCCCATAGGCTATGAATTTGATGAATGAACAGGCAATATTGGGAAAGGAATCGGGTCAGATCTATAGTGAGAAACACTGAAGTGATTTCAAGGGTACCATGAAAACCTAGACTCAGTATTCAAACCCAGGCCTCTAGAATACCAATCTAATGTCCTACCATTGTGATACCTAGCTCCATCTAACGTATCACGAATGAATAACTTATTTTTATGAGTAACAAAACAGGCAAACATGCATTGACAAAATGGTATAATTTGAAGCAAACAAAAAAGTGTGGATATGTAATTTGATTGTTGGGATTTTTAAAAGACATCTTAGAAAAGGCTACAATCATAATAATTGTGAGCCAGTCATTTGAATGGGACCAGAATGGGAAGCGCACGATTCACTAACCCCCGACCAGTTCTTGAACACATCCCACGACCAATTCGACAAATATTCACCATCATCGTCGCACAATTCGTAGCACACATTCACCATCATCAATGCGCAGTTCAAAAATAATTCTGCATGATCGACGCACATTTTGACACATATTCGCCATTATCGACGAAAAATTCTACAAACTTTAATTGTAATCGACGCACATTGGAGGCACATTCACCCATATCGATGCACAGTCAAGGCATATTCGCTATCATTGAAGTACATCTTCGATGCGCAATTCAACGCAGATTTACCATTATCGATGCACAATTTGACACACGTTCACCATCATCGACACGCAGTTCAAGGAACATTGACCATAATCGACGCACATTTCGACAAACTTTCACCATCATCGATGCACAGTTCAAGGCACATTCGATCTTGTCGATCAATAATTCGACTCACATTCGCTATCATCGACGCACACTTGATGTCACATTCACTATCATCGATGCACCATTCAATGCGCATTTTCCAATTCGACACACATTCACCATCAACAAAAAAGTTTAAGGCACAATCGCCATTATGTGCGCACAATTCTACACACATTCGCCATCATCGACGAACAATTAAACACATTTTCACCATCATCGACGTACAGTTCAGTGAACATTCACCCTCATCGAAACACAATTCGACGCTCATTTACCATAATCGACACGCAGGTGTCACCATCATCTGTGCACATTTTGGAGCACATTCGCCTAAAAACGTATTTCCTGTTTCCGAATCCTCTTTGAAAAAATCCATTAACCTAAAGGATGTTTGAAAAGTGCATATTACAGGATGTCAGCCTTTATTTTGGCGTACCTGATAATAGTTGCAAGCATACCAGCGGGAGTTGATGGTGAGTGTGGTTCGCTGTAGCGGGGAGACTTCTGGTGGGAGGGGAAGCCCTGAGGCGACATGGGCAGGCGAGTGGGGGCGGACAAGTGCATGGACAGTGCTGACCACACGAGTCACGTGCATTCATCACCTTAATTAGTGTTCAATCATTTAGTAGGCAGATAGTCATTTTAAATTATAGTAGTGAATAAAGATACATTTTAATCAATTATTAAGGCTAGCCGTTCGACCCATGTTTCCCTGAATTTCATAAACATTTTTTAAAGCATTTTTTGTATTAATATTTTTAATATTTTTTACGACTTTTTATAAAAATATTTGTCCAGTTCTCTATGGTAAAAGCATGATTCAGATGTGAATTTTCACTTGAGATCTCGAATTTCATTCGAGGTAACGTTCCAGACCCAATGGCTTGTATTTAGTTTTTATAAACATATTTTTTATGAGGAATTTAAGAGACTTTTAGGAGTTTTCATGCCACCGCTTTTTTTTAGCAATAAGTAAAACGGGAAAATTTCCTTCAAAATGCAAAATTTCCCCTCTGAAATGGGAATTTTTTTGTCACTTTTGTAAAATTGAGACAATTTTGAGGAAAAGTGAGGAATATTGACGTCAAAAATCTAAGATGGTGAACCAATAGCTCCGTTCATTGACCCCATCCTCGATCCTCACCCAATACCCTGAGCCAGACTCGGTTGTTACCCTCTACTCACAAGGGAGTGAAATGAAATTGTTAGACAAAGGCTCGTTCTATATAATTAACTAAAAATTAACACAAATATTTTATTTGGATTCACCATATTTTTGTTGCAATGCCGAAGAGCCAAATATTTTTAAGCTGTACTTAAGGCTGAATGCCGTGTGAGAAGGTGCCTTGAAGTGCAGCGTAAAAAAATATTTTGTGTGTATTTTCCAGTGTTTTTGTAACTGCGGAAACAATTTTGTCACTTCTATGAAGAATAGTGCTTTGTGTCTGTTCCAGTGTTATAATTATCGCAAATATTGATATTTCTATAGAAGTATCACATGTTAAGGGCTCCGCCTACCCGGGTACACACACGGTGCGCAGATCTTCAAGAAAAACAACGCGATTTGATAACTACTCAAGATATTCGAGTGGGGTCGGCTTACGAAAAGCATCTAAGAGTTCGCTGAGAGTCGAAAAGTACTTTTGATTTCGGATCAAGTTTTCAAAACTGTATTTTTAGAATAGTGTAAATGGCTGAAACGCATGTTTTCAGGGTAATTTTTAGGCGTAAAACAACCAGTACAGAGTCTTGAAAGCACTTAAGAGACCTGCATTACACCTTTATCTTCATTTCTCGGCTATATGAATTTACGGTCACCGCTCAAATTTCACAGTTATCCTGTGACGACGAGAAGACTGCGCGTCAATTCAGAGCCTTGAGCTTAGAGGCGATACCGCGCTAGAAATACCAGCGAGCGTCGCGCTTATCATCCCGCCTCACTAACACACATACACCCCTAACGAGGTGGGCCCCTTAAGTCAAACAAAAATTCTAGAATAAATGTAGGAGTCAAGGAAAAGGCCAGAAAATTTGGTTTTCGCTGGACACTCTGATTTAGAATATTTTGCATTTTCGAAGCTTCGCCCCACACTGTTCACCAGTAAAGTAAACAGTTCGTCAGCCAGATTCTCATTGACGTAAATTACTGATTCACAAGAGTTTTCGATGCGTGCGTTTTAAGGGGAAGGTATAGGTGTGTTTTGAAGGTTTAATGAAAGTGTTCCGAGTGACCCGACCCAATTCTCTTGGGGGGGGGGGGGGGGGTGTTTGTCATTTTCCCCCACACGCCTCATCATGACTTTGGGTCGTCGAAGATCTTCGCCTGTCACCTTTTCCCATTTCCCTGGCGGAGTTTCAGGGGTCAAGGATCCTGGAACAGGAGGGGTGGATAGGAGAGGGGGGTAGGGAGGGGTTGGCAAATCTTATTAAATTGCCCGGGGGTGTCCCTCCCACTCCTAGCAGTCAGAATATCTGGAATAGCCATTTCGCCCATCGCCATGGTAACGGCCCGGGGAACTTCCCCCACCACTCCCTATCCACCAGCCACACGACCCACCCCCCTGCCCCGCCCCCCTTTCCTTTTTCCCGGGGCGCACCGACGTCGCTCCCGCCTTCACTTTTTGAAAGTCTAATGCATTTGCAGTGAGTGTGAAAACATTTTGTTTTTTTTTTTCCTTCTTTTCTTTTTTCAATAGAGGAGATTTCTCCCGGCCTCTTCCCCCCTCCCCCCTCCCTTGTCATTCTGTGTCCTTTCTCCGTCTCACCCTGTTCCGCTCTTGCCCTCGTTTAGCATTTCTTTTCTTCGGGGCAGCGCGTGTGTTCGGGCGTCGCGGGGTGAAGAGCGAGATGTGGAAGAAGGAGGAAGAAAGAAGATGGGCTGATGGGTTGTCAAGAGGCGTGTGTGTGTTGGACGAGAAGGTAGGTGGCGCGGGGGTGATGGCGACATTTTTTCCGGATGAGCTGGACTCTTCAATTCTGAAATCCCAGGTGGCATCGCTCTTGCATTATAGCGGCCCGCTCGCGTTGCTTTTCTTTTCGAACCCCCCCCCCCCCCCCCAACCCCTCCTTTTCTCCCTCGTTTTCAGTTCATCTTCCCTCGCGCATCGTCCCCTTTTCTTTCTTCGGAAACTCGTCCTTAACACCTCTGTGTTCGTCCGTCTGTCTTTTCCCATTACATTTTTTTCCTACCTCCGCCTTCCTTTTCTTACCTTTCTAGCCTTGCCTTCTTCGCTCTATGCCTATGCTCGCTCGATTGGCATTTGAGTTGTTTGGGCGCGTTCGACTCGCAACATAGGTGTATATTTTTTTTCCTTTTATTTTTTTCTAAGATATTTGCCCCTTGTGCCGCCTCATTTGTGCCTTATTCTTCGTCTTTAGGCGATGGTCGATTCGCTCGTCTGCGTGTCCTAATGCCCGATCTGGGCCGACTTCCGTGCCGTGCCCTGAGGGGTTATTTATCTACCCAAGTACACTTCGGCCAAGGGAGCCTTTTTCAACAAATTTGTTACATTCCAAAACTTGCATGTAACATTTCCTATCGTAATCAGGGGCGCAACAACAGGGGGGCAAGGGTATTTTGCCCCCCCCCCCCCTCTGAAACCTTGAAGTGGGGGCAAACAGGGCAAAGTATGTACTGTGTTATCAATTTTTAGATAGTAAAACTGCTTAAATAGCACCCTTTTCCACCTTGAAATACACATTTTCCCGGGGGAGGACCCCTGGACCCCCCACTACAATAGGAGGGATCGATGATTCTTTATAAAAAGGTATATTGCCCCCCCTTGAAATTTAGTTGTTGCGCCCCTAATCGTAATAGTTGGTATTATAAGTAATGTCGAAAAACAGAAACAAATAAGAAACAAAATAATTGGTTAACATTGATTTCATTAATATTGAACTTCTGTAAAAATACTCTTAATTGAATTTTTGAATTTTTTTTTAATCATTTACACAGTGTGCTAGCTGTGTAAGTAAAGGATTTTCTGTAAACTCCAAGTACTTCTATACGCTGAACTTAAAAGTTTTTTGTGCATGCTGATATGTACCGGGATAATGTGTCGGTTGCAATAGTTTATTGAATAGGTGTGTAGGATTATTATGAATTTTAATTTTTGCTACCTGCCTAGTTAGGTATTTGGAGCAGTCGCGTATTTTCCGTATTGGTGGCGGTGGGCGAAATTTTCCGAACTCCAAGATGAAACGGAAGATTAAAACATTTTACTTTAGCTTCGATTTAATTGAAGTAAAAACTTCTTTAGCCGCATTGAGCGATTTTTGGTAGGGGCAAAACTTGTGGGTTCGCGTCACCGACATGCTAGTGACGTGTTGCGCCAGACTGGCGACGCGCAGCGGCCTGTGTACATGGGTAAAATCTTGTGAGTTCGCATCACCGACATGCTGTAATAGCAGTAAGTGAAGTTAATTTTACCACGTGAATACATGACCTAGGTCTGACATCACTGGTAAGTCATAGCTAGGTAATGAATTTTTACGTAATTTTGACATACTTCTGACATCTGTTGTGACTAAAAATGATGTAAGGATAAATTATATCATGCTGACATCGTACTGATATAATACCAAAATCATTTTCTTACGTACTTTTGACGTAGAAATGATGTCATATTACACATTTAAAAACCTGCACTCGCGAAAAATTGTCACGTTCCGCCTGAGCCGAGCGTGTAAGAACCGGCCAACCATCGTGCGAGAAAATCTTCTATAATATCAAACAGGTTAAGGCAGGCTTTTTAACTCATTGTTCGTAATTATATTCAAACAAATTGTTTAAATTAAATTTGCAAAAACTGTAAATAATTTTTTGAAAATTAAAAAAGTATGCAATTTTTCATCAATGACGTTATCACGTAAAATTATCGTCCGTAAACCGATTTTACAGAACACCCCCCCCCCCCCCTTTTCTTATGAACGTAACATAGCATACCGTGCATGTCGGTTAGTTTGTTTGTTTACCGTCATAATGGACAGACGGAAAACATTGTGTAATCTCGAAATTTGTAATGAAAGGTAAAAAATAACACACATAAATAATTAATTGATTGAAAAATAAAAAAATTAAATGACTATTTCTCTATTTTAATAATAAACTACTCCAAAATGATGCACAGCATATACGCGTCTATCGCTATCCTTTTCATTTTCAAGCACAAATAGCATGCGCACTCTCTTTCTTTAAATGGGCTGACCTTAAACAGCTGCTATGCTGTGTCCTCTGCTATCGCATGGGATGGTTGGTTGGGACCTCTCAGTCGCACACATTCACTCGCAGCGATATTTTACTTTTTAAAATTCGACAACCGGAATTAGGGACTGATTTTTCGCAGGCAACCCTATACCACCGTGTTCATAATTAAATAATCTTTAATTTTATTTAAGTTCAATTCAATAAGCAGACCGTTTCAAAATGCTAGTATAGATTTACCTGTTTATACCTGGCTACCCGATAGTTGTGACCGGAAAAAAATAGGCACCCTAACGTTTGCATATTCTATGGGCTTCATACTTTCGATTGGTATAGAGTTTATCTAATAATCACACCGGTGGAATGTTTCAAAAAAAATTTTTTTTAATTATTAATTAAAAATACCCTGGACTAAAATTTGTTAGGCAACGCATATGCAATATATTTATTGACATATTAAATTAAATATAAAATACGTTTCATGGAATAAACATCTCGGTGAAGGTCGTTTTATATCGGGATCCTATACTATTACGTTTCCGGGAATTGTGGAAGCAGCAAACGCGGCAGTGAAATGTTCCGAGATATGCGTCTCAGTTTCCATGTTATTGTAGAACGGGCCTAAATGAAGCCCGGGCAAAGCCATGTACTTCAGATAATTAAACACACATGTGATTTCTTGTCACTATTTGGATATACTAGGAGATTCTAAGGCGTATTTTGTGCCCTTTGAAAATTGATGACTATAACAAACACTTCAATTTAATATACACCAAATTTGAAATTAAAAGTTTGATTTCTTTTAATAATATGCAAATAATTTTTTTCCTGATATATATGAAATGATCAAAAATATTTAAAAAATATATACATACATAATGTGCATCTGTTCTGTCTACCAATAATTTTAGCAACAAGAAATTAAGTTACCACAAACGAAGAATATAATATAAAAATTCAAAAGGCCATAACTACAAAAAAGCAAATATGCAAAAATACTTCAGGGCATACAAACGTATATTATATACATAAAAGTCAAAGATACCAACGGTTTTTAATAAAAAAATATAAACTTCAAAACTATATGTAAATTTAAAAAAATAAATACAAAGATTTTCGAAAAGGCAAAAATATAAAATTCAAAGTATCGTTGAAAGATTCCTAGTGACGCGCACTAGTGTTTACAAAAAGAGAAAAATTTTCACCGTTTTTCATTAAGAATTAAACTTTCTGAGATATAAGCCTTTTTAGTAATTATAAACATAGTTGGTTGTAAGGCGCCTAAGGCGCCGTTGAAAAAGATAAATTCAACAAAAACTTTATTCTTTACTATTAACCAATAATTTTAGCATCAGGAATTTAAGTGACCACAAAAAAATAATATAATATAAACATTCAAAAGGGCGTAACTACAATAAAAAAATCTTCCAAAAAAACTTTCGGGCAACCAAACATATAAATATATAAAACACAGAAATTCCAACGGTTTTTTAATCAAATTATAAACTTCAAAGATATAAGCATTTTTAAAACATAACAAATATTTTCGAAAGGACATAAGTAAAAACTTCAAAATATCTAAAGATTCCCAGCGACGCATACTAAGATTTACAAAAAGAGAAATATTTCCACCGTTGTTCGTTAAGAGCTAAACTTTCTGTAATTATAAGCATATTTGGTTGTAAGGAGCCTAAGGTGCCGTTGAAAATAAATATTACAAATATTTTAATATAACAACTAAGGCATGTTCCGTTTATGTAGCTTTATTTCAAATGTTACTCTACAGTTATACTTCCATTTTTTATATTTTATACACATCTCCATGCAGTTCGTAAATACGTGTGCTTCATGATACGCTTGTCTCCAAGGTACACATATCTCTTTGTCGTTTAAGAGTCAGTGAGTCAGTGATAAGCGTAAATATATATAGGGTAGTAAATATTTGTTGATAAAATTTTAGACGGAACATTATATGCTTCAGAGCTATCGCAGTAAATGTACAGGAATGAATAGTTGGGCAAGAAAAACGAAACAACAGGCGATCCGGCGCGGACAGCCTCTGCCATCTAGCGACCAACCGCGGAACGATGCCCCTGCAGTCTTGGTTGACGCAACCACGCACACACCCCTGCTTGGCGGGCGGGTAGGTGCTCTGTCCCTGCAGGCGGCCTGTCGTCCCCGCGAGGCAGGAATACCGCACGCGGTCTGGACCCTGCGCTCATTTGCATGCCCGTCCTTACACATGCCGCCCCGCCTTGATGGTCGTGAGCCCTCCCCCCTGCCCCCTCCTGCTGCCTACACCCGCATACCTGCTTCGAGCCCTCGAGGTACCGCCCGTTGAAGGGGGGGGGGGGGGGGGGGGGACGGTTTGTCGCGACCGTGTGAACATGTTGCTTTCTAGTTCGCTTGATAATGGGCTCTCGCTTGACAATGGGCACTCGCTTAAAAATTGGGCACACGTTGGAAATGGGCACTCGTTTGATAATGTGCACTCGTTTGCAAATGGGCACTCGCCTGTAAATCAGCACTTGCTTGAAAATGGACACTCGCTTGAACATGAGCATTTGCTCGAAAATGGATTCTTCGCTTGAACATAAGCATTTGCTTTAAAATGGACATTCGCTTGAAAATAGACACTCGTTGGATAATGGGCACTCGCTAGAAAATTTGCACTCGTTTGAAAATGGGCATCCGCTTAAAAAAGTCATTAGCTTGAAACTATGCATTCTTTTAAAAAAATGGGCACCCGCTTTAAAGTCACCAATGGCTTGAAAAAGTGCACTCGCTTGAAAATGAGCACAAATTTGATAATGGGCACTCGCTTAAAATGTGCACTGGCTTGAAACTGGGCATTTGCATGAAAATGGGCGTTCGCTAGAAAATGGGCACTCGCTATAAAATAGTCACTAACTTGAAAATGACACTCGCTTGAAAATGGGTACAAGGTAACTTTACAGTAAAGAAAGGCAGACAAATATTATTTCTAACTAGCTAATGCCTGGCATGCATTGCAATGCCTCTTGTAATTGTTTTCAAGTTTATACACACATACAAAGCATCTGTCTCTATCTTTCTCTTTATCTCTCTGTAACTATATCTCTTCATGTCACTTTTTATATATCTCTACGTATCACTCCATATCTCTCAATCTCCCTATCGCTATCTATATATCTCTATATCGCACTATATATCCATATATGTCTATATCTCTATTTGTATCTTCACATATCTCTATATCTGTGTATCCGTCTATCTCTAAATAAATATAGATGTAATTCTCTATATCTCTAACACTTTATTTTTATCTTTATATATTTCTCTTACTTTATATCTATATATCACACTATAAATATGTGTATCTCTATACCTTTCTCTATATTTATAGGTATATCTATATCTCTCTCCATCACTCTATATTTCCCTATCACTCTATCTATATCCCTCTCTATACACTTCGTCACTCTCTGTTTCTCTACCTTTCTCTCGCTTTCTCTATATCTATCTCTCTTTATCTCCCTATCTCTCTTGACTTGGATGCCACTATTATTATTCAGACCATAGAAAAGAGGAACTGGCATATATTATTATCCGATACTGCATGGAGGTAAGAAGTAAGGGAGTTGATGTATGTAATCTTTGCCATTTTAATACTTTAATGCAAAATGAGAATGACCTATAACCGCCTTATTTTTTGCTTCTGCATAGCAAACAGTTTTTGGATATAATGAAGTTTAACCCTAATTTTTTGCAGATGTGTTGGTATTATGTTTATTTAGCAATAGTCACTACATGATGGCATATTTACGATTCTTCCTAGCGAGTTATTTTCAAGCTATTAAACAAATTTATAGCATATTAGCCTTTATACAGCTACTATATCAGATACTTCAGAACAGACAACCATTCCATAGACTAATTAATTATCTCCATGGTTTCGAAGGTCAAACGTAGAAAATTTCATTGAAATTGGATGAATGTTAAAATGTTATTAAGAATTAATAAATTATACTTTAAGTATTGGTTTTATCAGAATCTCACCTAGACAGAAAGATAATTACCATTACGTTTTCCCGTCCAGTACGGTCAAATTTTTCGTTCCCGCAAATAATAAGATATAAGTATGTTATTTATTAAAAAAAAATTCAAATTTGAGATGTTGCCCATAAACTTCTTTTTCCGTATAAAACAATGTATTTTAAAGTTCTAAACCATTATTTGTTAGGATATTACCAGAATTAATTAACATAAATATGAAGTTGGTATTGTGCAAAGTTTCTTTCAATGACGTTTTCAATCTTATAGTATTTATCTGCAGCACATCCATAATTGGTTTAGTGGATTACTGTATAGAGTGCGCTCGCATAGTCCAATATCTATATCGATAGCTTGCCGATCGCATGCAACGCGCACGCTTTAATAGCCCGTATTCTTTCGTGGTTGGTCTGTACTACGTCGATGGAATCGCGAAATTTACCAAGAATAATTAAATTATGCTTTAATATTTTGTTTTATAGAAATTTCACGTAGACAGTGACCTTCCTCTGGTTTCGAAGGTCAAGTGTGCAATGTTTCAACTCAATCGGATGAACGATGCGTGACGTATAGAACACGAACACACAAACATTCATTTTGACGTGACGTCTAATAAATCGATGAACGCCGGCTGCACGCACGTAAAAGTGTCCCGTAACGCACATTGTCCCGTAACGCTGTGTCCCGTTGCGCTCATGGTACGCTTGCGCCGCATCTATCTCTGTTCCACTCGATTAGAACAACCATCGATTTGACTTTTTCGAGGCACGTTAAACTTGAAACACTCCCATTCGTTTCCTTCTTTTCCTATCATCGTCCTATCCTTAACAGAATAACACAGATTGGAAGAAGTTAAATAGCAAACATGTATAAAAGTTATAGTTAAAATAATCTCATCGTTAAAGTAATAAACATATTTGAATTAATGAGTGCAAATAAAAGTAAATTTATCAATTAAATTGTAGATTTCATTTCACTCCTTCTTTGTATCTATACAAAATAGTGATAATTCAATAATAAAATTGGTTGTCTGTAAAGTCGGTTTACGGACGATAATTTAACGTGACAACGTCATAACAAAACATTGATGAAATTATTGATCCAGAAGAAAATGAAATATCATATTCGGCCTGAGACTGAGCAGTAATAGGTTTTTGCAACCAAAACATTTAGGCATTAAAAAATTATATTCTTTCAGGAATAAATTTTTAAAATTGTTTCTATCATTTGTATGATAAAATCTACCTCTGCATACTTTTATGAATAAAATTGATTCATTTTTATTGAATTATCACTATTTTGTATGGATACAAAGAAGGAGTGAAATGAAATGTACAATTTAATTAATAAATTTACTTTTATTTGCATTCATTAATTCAAATATATGTATTACTTTTGAAGTGTCGTGCGCGCCGTATTTATTTTTACAAATACAAAAAAAAAACTTCAGCCGCCGGGATTTGATCCGTCAACTTATCGATTGATAGTCAGCGTTGCTAACCGTACAGCCACGAGGCCATATTGAAAACAATTGTTTCAGATGTTATAAATTAATAATATTCCACGCATGATATTTGTTTTAATTTCTTTTAACTAGAATATTCTCTGTTGGACTCGGAATATTTACACGCTCGTGGGCTCATAACTATAATACGGTGAGTGATTAAGTTGATCAAATAATAACTTATGACAAATAATTACCTATGTCAAGCTAAAGCGTGAAAAGTACCATACCAGCAATAAATATTTAGTTATACAGCTAAAACAATACACTTACAACACTTTTTTAATATACTGATTTACACTAGTAATTAAAATAATACGTACTTGTAAGAACGCCATTTCCTTGCGAATATACTCCCGTGGCGCGGTGCACAACAATAACTTCGAACCCCGCTATGTTGTCGTCTGCCCCAAGCCGCGTGTGGCGACATGCGCAGGCGTGATCCAACCGGCGCGACCCGCCTATCCCTGCAGCATGGCGGGGTGAAACCTGAGCAGCACGACGCCACGTGCCGGCCGAGTTCTCTGTACCGTCCGCAACATACCCGAGAGATGCCATGCATGCGTAGACAAGACACTGCACACGGAAGTGTCCGGTGCAGGCAGTGACGACGAGGCGGGCCCCGCCCCCTGCCCTCAGCAACCAACCACGACTGAGGCCGCCAAGAGGGCGCCACGCGTAAAGCCCCTGTTCGTTTTCCTCGACCAGGGGCACCAGTACCCGAGGGTATACACAGCCCTAAAACAGGCCGTGCAGGAAAAATTCACGTGCCAGAACCGCGGCCGAGATGAGATCCAGGTCAATGTGGCCTCCGCCCCCGATTACCACAGGGCAGTCAAAGCACTGCAGGCTATCGGCGCCCAGCACTCCGTCCTTCTTCAGCGGGACGAAGTGCCTAAGAAGTTTGTGTTGTGCGGGGTGCACCGCCACATGCCATCCGAATTCCTCCTGTAGGAATTCAGCTCCCTGAATCTGCCGGTCCAGAACCACTGGTTCCTGGAGAACCGGCAGCGCCGAGAAAAGTGCGACGCACTCGTGATAGAGGTGCCTCAGAGCTGCGACTCTGAGCGCATCTACGCCCTGAAAGAGTTCGCCGGCATGCTCGTGCGTGTCGACGACTACCGTCGCCCCTCAGGCCCCTCCCAATGCAGCGTATGCCAGCGCTAAAACCACGTTGGCAAGGCCTGCCACGCGGCCCCTGTGTGCCGGTGGTGCAGCGGACCACACCGCGCTCCCGACTGCCCCAATGGGGGCAACCAGGAGTTCAAGAAGTGCGCGCACTGCAAAGAGGCACACTGCGCTAATTACAAGGGCTGCCAGGTGTACAAAAAAGAGACCCGCAGGCACCTTCCGCCCCAGGTGCGCAAGCAGCGCGAGCAGCAGCCTCGCCGCGACTTGCGCGACAACAGGCGAGCTGCAATGCAGCCCCAGCCGCAACCGATGCCAAGGCCCCCTCCGGGCTACTTCGGCCCCCTGAGGCAAAATCCCTGGGGTACACCGAGGTACCCTCCTCCCCAGAGCTTCGGCGACTACCTGCAGCAGGCAGGTGGAAATCGATTTGCGCCCCTTGAACAGCACTGTGAGCCCAGCTACAACGAGCTGGACTACCCAGTGCTGGCAAACAACCCCTGGCAGCGGAAGGGGTTCAATAAACACCCGACGGGCCACAAAAATGGCCAAGGCAAGTCCCCGCGACCCACCCAGGACAGGCCCCAGCAGCCTGGGCCGGACAGGCCGCGACAGCCTGCCCAGGACAAGCTTGTGGCAGCCAAGGCTGCGCCAGCCCCGGCGAGGCGCACGACCGTGCTCTCCCGGCCGCAGGTAGCCCCCGCACCTGAGACGAGCATGGCGGTAGACGCAGCTCCAGTGCTGCCAACTGCACCGCCCGCGCCCCAACAGCAGCCAGCCTCGAAACCGGGCCTGGCTGACTTCCAGAAAGTGCTCGAGCAGTCGCGCACTTTCAACACAGATGCAAAGCTCAATGGCAGCCACTAGACAGGCCCCGAGTTGCATAACAACCCCGGCCGATAGGTTAAGCTTACACTCCCTCCTCTTCTGGAATGCACGTGGAATTAAACATAAATTACCGGAATTCATCCACCACCTGGAAAAATATAAAATAAAAATAGCTGCGATTAACGAAACACACTTGCAGCCGACCGACCGACTGACAATACTAAACTATACAGTTTATAGGCGCGATAGAGAGCAAAATAGATGGGGAGGAGTAGCTCTAGTAGTTCACCATAGCATTAAATATACTGTATGCCAACTACCCATTTTTCAAAATTTAGAAGCTGTTGGAATAAGCTTAAACATTAACCAACAAAACATTAAACTTATTTCAATGTATGCTCCACCAGGTAGGTCCCTCAGTGTGGTGGATCTAGATGCCCTGTACGGGGCCGCTCCGAGCTTCCTCGCTGTAGGTGACATTAATGCGAAACACCTGGAGTGGAATTGCAGGCGCGCGACGGCAAATGGCGGGCTTCTCTATGCGCATCAGCTTGATAAAAACTATCAGGTTCATGCTCCTACTGAACCCACATTTGATTCGGGCAGATTGAACTGGTTGCCAGACATCCTAGACATCGTGCTTAATAAGCGTGTCACCTCGGGATTCGAACTCGAGGTCGTACACGACATGTCGTCCGACCATTTCCCTGTTCACTTACATTTCGACAATGCGAACACGGAAACCAACCCGCCACGTAAAATTCGGGACTACAAACACGCCGACTGGGAAGGATTTAAAACCCAAGTCGCGCAAAATTTGTCAGACATCGCGGACATAAATAATAGTGAAAGCCTAGACACCGCAATAACTAAATTTACTGCGGAAATCCAGGATGGTATAAGCCAGTGCATCCCAGAAAAGGAGGTTAAGTTAGTACACGACGAGCTGCCAGTATACATACGCGACTTGATATCGCGCAAAAACAGACTGCGTCGTGAATACACACGACGACGCACTATTCACACAAAACAAAGAATAAATGAATTACAAATAATTATTTCAGATGAAATTTCACTGTGGCGAAGCAGCCAGTGGGAAGCAAAGATCGCTCGTTTAAATATTCAGGACGGGAGTGCCTGGACTATGACGAAGCGATTTTTAAATAAATCTGAAAAAATTCCGCCCCTTCAAACCCCTCGACAAAGCACAAGCATTCGCAAATACGCTGGAAACAGCCTTTCAGCCAAACATGGTGCCCTGCGATAGGCAATACACAGCGCAAATTTACCGCGAATTACGCGAAAAATTGCGCCAGCCCACTATTTCTGAGCCTCTATTAACTCAGGCACAGGAAATCAAGCGAGCTATTAGAAAAATGAAGCCGCGAAAAGCACCCGGGAATGATGGCATACAAGCTATCGTTCTCAAACAGCTCCCAGATGAAGCCCTGGAATATTTAGCTGAATGCATTAATGCAATGCTCAGGCTCAGTATTTTCCCCTCCCAGTGGAAGAAAGCTAACGTCATAGTTTTCCACAAGCCAGGCAAAGATAAAAAACTGCCCCAAAATTACAGACCAATAAGCCTGCTTAGTACTGTGTCAAAAATAGCCGAAAACATAATATTGCATCGACTAAATTGCCACATACACGAAAACAACTTGCTGCCAAATGAGCAATTCGGCTTTCGCGGTGCTCATTCGACCGTTCACCAGCTAGTGCGTCTCACTGAAGAGATTACTAGTGCATTCAATGTACAAGACTATGTTGTCGCGACGTTCCTAGACGTAGAGAAAGCCTTTGACAGAGTGTTTCATGCAGGGCTTCTCTATAAACTATACCAAGCTGATTTCCCTGACTGCTATGTCAAGCTAATCACGTCATACCTAGCAGGCAGAACATTCAGAGTATCAACTGAAGGAGCCACATCAGACCTAAAACAGATCAGAGCAGGAGTGCCACAGGGCAGCATCCTAGGCCCTGTTCTATTCAATGTATACGTGCGTGACATGCCACGCCCCGCACACAGACTCGTCAAGTTAGGCTGCTATGCGGACGATACTGTCCTATATAGCAGATCACATAACCTACAGCTGGCCACGACTAGGCTGCAAGTTGCGCTCACTGAAATAGAACAGTGGTGCACGACGTGGCGCATTAAAGTGAACACAACGAAGTCAGAAGCTATTGTGTTCACTCGTAAACACCTCCCGCCAATAGACCGCAGGCCGAAACTGAGTCTGTTCAACGAACACATCCCGCATAAAGATGTGGTTAAATACTTAGGTGTACACATGGACAGGAAATTAACATGGCGCCATCACATAGACACTAAGCGAGCACAGGCTCAGACTAGACTGTGCTCCTTGTATCCAGTTATGAGTAGACGATGTGGCAGCAGAGTCAAAACCGGCCTACTGCTCTACAAAGCCCTCATACGACCAATAATCACGTATGCAGCCCCGGTATGGGCCACTGCAGCAAAGACACACCTAATAAAATTACAGCGAATTCAGAATAAATGCATTCGAATCGCCACAGACGCCCCAGTGTACTGCCCTGTCGAAGCATTGCATCGTGAAACCAGATCGGAAACTTTGCAAGACTTTTACATCCACACAACTCAGACTTTTTACGATAAATGCGTAAATAGTCTGAATCCACATATTACTTCTCTCGGAAACTATGATCCGGACGTATATCAGAAGTATAAACGACCGAAGTCGCTCCTCGCGCACCGGCCGCCGTAGTGCCGCGTGATTGGCCGAGCAGTCTGTCGGCCAATCACAGCGCGCGGCGCGCGACCCCACTCCAACAAAACTAGTTCCGCGGCCGCGCGGAGCTCAGTTGCCCGCCAGCCCTGGGCGCGTGTACACGCGCCATACCCACGCCAGTCAGCAATATAATAGTTACGGACTGGCGGAAACAAATCTGCCTATGCTCCCTCACAAAGACAGGCAGTGTGCGCCCATATTGTACCACTAAATGACACGCGCACCACACGCATGTATGCTGGCAGCTCATTTAGTTTAAGTTATATTCTTTAAACCTAATTATAATTACTTAATATAAGGCCCTCCCCCCCCCCCCCCCAGAGGCCCTAATATTTTCACACAACCGTAGCCCACTATTGCGTAGATGCTGAGGCTAGGGCCTCGCAATGAAGGACCGGATAATTTCCCTAACCGACTTCGGTCAACCTGAGGCTATATCCACTCCTGAGCGTTGGCCCGATGCACCAGTTCGTGACAGTACACTTCTATACTCTCCGTAGCCTACGAATGCGTAGATGCTGAGGCTAGGGCCTGGCGATGAAGGACTGGGCAATTTCCCTAACCGACTTCGGTCAACCTGAGGCTATGTCCACTCCTGCGTGCAGGCTCGATGCACCAGCTCGCGAAAAAGCACAAATTAAATTTCAAGCTACCGAGCTAAAAACATACTTAATGTTTATTTTATGTTAATTAAATGTTTCTTTACATTTTGTTTAAATTCAACAGCGCACACATATTTTTTTTCCCCTTCTTAACTTAGTCTAGGCTGGCTGGCAGCCTGGTGGGAAACGACTAAAGTCGCCCCCGAAAAACCAGTGCCACCAAACTAAATGCGGACAAAATGTCCAAGCTCCCGCCCATTTGCATAGTAGTCTTTCTACTCTGTCCAACTCTTCTTCCAGAACCATCCTTCTGTTTCCTGTAACCAACCTGCTTGTAATTAATGCATGAAATTTTGCATCCCGCATGTCAGTGCCCAGGGTTTTCCCTGTGTCTATGCAGGTTTTACCTGGGCCCAACTTATCTAGTTTTAACTTAGAATAGTCAGTGAGGGGAGTTAGTCATGGCTAAAACGTTGCCATGGCTGGCCATTCCCCTCCTAGCACATGATGCATGCTTCCTCTCCTGCATGGTTCATAACCTGCATGCTTAGAGCGTATAGGCTTCGGCCTGAGACGCACTTAGAGTCTTCCCTACCCAGACCCCTCCCAAATACACTTAGTAATTAGTTAGGTTAGGGAAAAAAAACAGACAAGACACATCCATAGTGGGACATCCGTAGTGGGACATCCGTAGTGGGACAATTTTTCGTGCGTGCAGCCAGTGTTCATCGATTTATTAGACGTTGTCGCGTCAAAAATTATTCAATTTTATTCATAAAAGTATGCAATCATTTCATCAATATTTTTATGACGTCACGTTAAACTATCGTCCGTAAACCGACTTTACAGACAACCAATTTTTTTTATATAAGGAAAGTCTTGATAAGACGGTGAGGCGGGGTAAGACGGGGAATTGCTCTAAAAAATTATTACAGTGCTGCTATCTGGCTGAAACACTGTCAACTTGATCAGTAGGTTCCAGCCACAATATCGAATTCGCCTTGCTTCATTTCCGCGTCGAATTCTGTGAGGTTTGCAATGTATGCATAATTTGTGTACTGATTCGCAATATTGTTTTACTTTTAAGGCTCTTACATATTGTAGAAATTGACAATATTGTTTGAATTGTATGTATACCACTGAATAATATGTCTTACCAGCATCAGAATGGTGTATATTGTTTCTATTTTCACTGAACAATTTTCATCTTGGCCAAACCTAACCTGAAAGCATGCTAGGGAGAGGCAAGACAACTCCCTCCGTACCTACTTATTTTCGCCAAATAATTGTTTTAATAAATTACATTTACAAAATTATCGTCATCTGTCGAAAAAAATTATAATCAGGCCTATATCCTAATTTTTAATTATCAAAATAAAATAAAAATGATTACGTGAGCTATTGAAACAAATTCAAACAGCTATTTTAAGATTGTTAGATACAGAAAAAATCGAGCTTTAAGCTGAAACTTCAATCGTAATTTTCCTTCCAGTATTTCAACAAATAAATGGATTCATAGATCAAAAATAAAAATAAAATATCTCTGAAATTGAAAACTGGAAAAATTGCTTCGAGGTACACTGCATCATAGCCCAATGTACCCAAGTACTAAATATTGAATTTCTGTGATTTCTGATTACTGCACCATGCTCTCAACAAACACACACAAAGACAGGCATAACAATTTCATTTATAAAGATAGTAGGGGCAGGAAGGAGGTTCTGGACCAATGTAAACATAGAAATGTAAACACAGCCCCAGAACCCCCCACCTGGGCGCCGCCATCTTGTTTCATGGGCGCCGCCATCTTGTCATGTGGGCGCCGCCATTGTTGTTGAAATTGGCTACCAGGGCGTGCCACCGTCTGCTGGAGGCCGCCATCTTAGTTCAGCCTTTAGTTACCGGAGCGCGCCACCGTTGCTCCGAAGGCGGGAATTGTATACAAAAAATCCTGGGCACTGGGTGGATTCGATCCCGGGGACGCACCAACGTCGTGGTTACGACGCGGACGCCTTGACCACTAGACCACGGGACCAGATGAAGTATGGGGAATTAAATAACGAACATATGCTTTAAAGAAGCTATGCTTAAAAGAAGCTATGTCTTTAAAATTTCGAAAAATAAACCCCACACCCCAAGTATGCCTAAAAGAAACCCCCCGCCATACTAGCTATGCCTAAACCGCTATGCTTAAAATACCTGCCATATTGTATGCTTAAAACGCCATGTTTAAACATCGAAAAAATAAAATATGTCTATAAACCCCCACCACTCCACAACTGCCGCCATGTTGTATGCGTAAAACAATTGACGCCATGATGTATGCTTAAAGCAAACCCCCGCCATTATGCTTAACCACCATGTCTTAAAAAAAATATGCTTAAAGACCCCACCACTCCACAATCGCCGCCATGTTTAAATTTCGAAAAATAAAATATCGCTATGTCTATAAACCCCCACCACTCCACAACCGCCATGTCTTTAAAAAAAATATGCTTAAAAGAAGCAACCGCCATGTTGTTAAATTCCGAAAAGCAAACCACCATGTTTATTTAAATTACAAAAATTATGCTAAAATCATTTACCGCCATATTAGCTATGACTAAACCACTCCAACCCCCCCCCCCCACTACGAGTATGCTTAATCGCCATATTTAAATTTCGAAAAGAAATAAAATACCGCTATTTTTAAATTTAAAAAAAATACCGTCATGTTTATGAAATCTCGAAGAAAAAAACGCTATATTTAAATTTATAACCGCCATGTTTCAGTATGCTTAAAAGCCCCGCCGTATTAGCTATGACTAAAGAAACATAACCTCAAAAATCCCGCGCAGAGAGAGCGAGATGTTGCCTGCTGGAGCGTCACTCGTAAACTGCGCAATAATAATCCCCACATCATATTATAAGCATAATAATGTCTTTAAAAAATGCTTTAAGTAATAAGCATAGTTAAAAAAAATTGTGTTAAGCATTACTTTACGTCGAGTAAAATAAATATTATAAATAAAGAAAATAAGCATAGTTTAATTTTTATAATAATAATACTAAGCATATTTAAATTTAATAATATTTTTACAGACCAATGTGTTAAGCAGTACAAACGCCGTGCTGGAAGCGTGCGCCTTAGCGTTAAGTAATAAACATATTTAAAATAAAATAAAAACCGCACGGAGTGGGCGAAGACCCAGAAAAAAACAAGACCACTGACCCGCTCAGCTGCGGCACGAAGCAAATAAGCATACATAAAATAAAAACTCACCGGAATGCACCCCGCCTACCCCGGCGACATGTAACAAAATAAATATAAATTAAATGGTGTGTAGGGAAGCATGTTCTCACACCGGTGGCCGCGATGCATCTGCAGATGACCTGTTGACAAAACACCTGACGCTAGGGAAAGTGTTTACCGATGTGGCGCGTGGCCGGAGGGGGGAAAGTGAAAGCGCCACTCCCGGACGCGCTCGCGAACGCCCCAGGGGGCAAGTTGTTATGCCGGACACAGGCGGCGAGGCCGAAAAACAAAAGCCGGAGGGAAAGACCCACAAACCTACCGGCTAACATCACAATAATTAACCCAAGTCTTTACGGAAACGGGAAAACCTTTCCACGACACTAGGAAACGTTCGCCACACTTTTTATGAATTTTATTCACTAAATAAGTATCGGGATATGCAGTTACTTGAATCTCAGGACCATAAAATCCACCTTTAATTTCATTACCGTCCAAATCACTCAAATGAAACACACGTGGAAAATTATTCATAACTCTGACCACTCTGAAAACTTCGTGCGACCACCTCGGTTTGAATGCCTTCTCAAACACTGTCTTGTGTTTTGATATACGTACGTACGAACCCACGCGGGCCTTTAACCGTCTAGAATCTATTTTCTTAACATATCTGTAAACTTTTTGTAGCAAAGAGTTATCCCTCACAGCATTCGGTGCCATGCCTATAGTGCGGTGGAACCTATTATTGTAGACAGAAAGTAATTTCGGTAAAAGTGTAAGCCACTTATAATTTCCTTGTGCCGAGAACTCACGGTAAAGCATATCCTTGAAAGTCCTATTAAAACGTTCTACAACAGACGCCTTGACTTCGCTATAACTAGAGTAGTGATTAATTGCGTACTTTTGCATTAAGGCTTGAAAATGTTTATTGTAAAATTCCGCTCCAGCGTCGCTTTGAATATTCTTAAAACTTCCCGCCTCATTTAAAATACTCTTCATGGTCGCGGTGACTAATATTCCCGTCTTTCGTTTAACTGGAACCGCATAAGCACGTTTGCTATAAACATCTATAGCAGTAAGGATGTACTTGAAACCGCTATTTATCCTGCTGTACGGAATCATCTCCACCAAATCAATCTGTAATAAATCGCGAAGCCCATATGTCAACACACGTCTACGAGGAAAATTTCTGCGAACTCCGCGATGCAGTTCATTAGAAATCCCACGTTGTGCGACACTCATTTTACGATATATCCAGCTTCCTTCAACACTTCAAGAATAGATATCATCTCGTTGCTATGTCCGGTATGGCCAGCAGCTTGCGAGGCCATTAGTAATCTGAGGCGAGCAATAAGTTGGTTCGGGTTGTCCCAATAGATAAATTGCTTTGTGCGTTGAAAATCCAATGTTTTTTGTAACAAGCCACTTCCTCGCTGAGATGAGTCAATATTCGGAAACAATCCTTTAATGATATCAAACTTTGCATGCGTTTCGCTTTTATATCGTTTTGTCATAGGATCATTCCTTTTATAATAGGCATTTGTAATATCTAGTAAATGTCCGTATTGTTTTAAGGCAGAATCGGAGTAGGTGTGCGGCACTCGGCGGAACAATAATTCGAATAAGCCGGGAGCAGGCTGTATCAATTCTTCGTTGACGCGAATTAAATTATTATCGTGAAAAAATACTTCCATATCCCCTAAGAACCAATGGTTGTTGCGTTTATAGAGACCATAGGTCCCATCACCCGAGCGAAGGTTGTAGCTCCGTAAGTAAGACTGTAATTCACCCAATGAATCATTCATAACATTGCGACGTATACTAGTGTCAGAATCATAACCATCACTCATTACCGGTTCCGGCTTCACATCTGAAGACTCTTGTTTCGGAACAATATCACGTTGCGGGATAGACTGCACAAACGACTGTCCAAGACTATCCAAATGCGAATTAACAGACTTGAACATTTCCTGATTAATCGCATCCCTCTCCATTCGCGCTCGCTTAGCCAAAATATATTTGGCATGTATGTTCCGTATGACATGATCTAAAGCGTTTGCCTCGGCAGACATGACTGAAGATAACCATACAGCATAAAGCCTTTTTATATACAAAATGTCTAAGTTTTAGGAGGCGGTCTCTGAGGTGTGGGCCGCTTAGCAACAGTCCTCGCAGTCGATGCAGAAACCAATCCATCAACACCATTCTTAACAACACCAATAGTACGAGCCAATTGAGAAACACGTTGCGAAATGTCAGCGCCACTAGCGGTAAGTTTCAATATCAGTTCCGCCAAGATACCGTTTACCTTTTCTATAATTGCATTCTCAAAAAAATCGAGTTTATTCTCCAACAAAGTAACATACATATCACCCAACTTTGTTGGCAGTACCGACAGACGAGAATTGATTTGGTCCACAGACCGCTGCTCCTTCATCTCCATATTACGTAAAAACTCGAGAATACCAACCTGCACATCCCGTACATTGACTAACGACAAATTGAGCTCCGTAAACCGATGCAACAGCTCCTCCGTCACCGTGCGAGTGATTACACTCGCGACCGAGTCGATATAATGTTTACTCGCGCCATCCCCAGCATCCTTTGGCATACCCACACGCTTTAAAAGTTTTCCGCCCAAATCGCAATTCCCATCAAGATCGCGAGATATACACGAGTCAAGCTGACGTTTCAGAGGACCACCTCCAAACTTTGATACGCTGTAGGACATCCTTCAATGACTCGCAACAATAAAATGATCAAAACCACAACGATACCTGCCATTAAGTAAAGGATAATCCTTTACGATAACAAGAAAACCATGTTCATTTTTCCAACACAAGAAGCACATATCCTTAAACGCGCGAAACTCCATATCACTGTTTACATGATCATCGTAGGCATGTCGCAAATTAAGCATATCCATGCGGAAAAGCACGATAACATTCGCATTATCACGAAGCAAATGTTTAGGTATTCTGCCATAAGTTTGACCTAGGTAAAAACAATCAACATGTGCGTGTCGACCCATAGAAAAATACTGTTGTATGATTCCTTGTTTCTCACACATTATATCGTCAAACACAAACACTGAATTGGCCCTGGCCTCGCTAGGAAGTACCACATCAGCATTTTCCGTATACGGGAAAAACTCCAAACCTTCCACCGCTCTAAGAACCGTAGCCAGCCGTTTATACTTTGGTTGGTGCAGCGATTTTGAATATAGATACACATTCTCGAACCGAAGACCGTTCGGTTCCTCGAGTAAACTAAGTAGGACACACGTTTTTCCGCATTCGGACGGACCGACAATCAAACATCTTATTGTCGAAGGTAATAAAGAACCATGCCGCGACTCGCGAGCACTGGCTTCATCAGCCTGTGTAATCCACACAGGCAGCGACTCGCGCTGTGGCACTACTTCCATTACGCAACTAAACAGAAAACTATAAAAACAGCATACTTATACCAACTCGAATCAGTATAGTGTTATGCGTTGTACACGAAAGAAGGTACAAAGAGGTGGAGGAATAATAAACTCTGTTATTAACAAGCTGCCAGTAGAAGTACATCTGCGAGGATATAATTACTGCGGTCCGGGAACGAAACTCGCCAAGAGGCTAGCACGCGGAGATACAGGAGTCAACACCCTTGACGAGGCGTGTCGTCTCCACGATATTAGCTATTCTAAAAGTAATAACCTAAGTGACAGACATATAGCCGACGGTATATTAGCGAACAAAGCCGCACAAATAGCAAAGAATCCCGTAACGAAATTCGGTGAAAAGATAGCAGCGTGGGGAGTCAATAAGATAATGAGAGTAAAACGTAAGATTGGCGGCGGCGTCTCAACAAAGAAAAACCGCGCGAAAAAAGGCGGTCTACTACCTTTCATTTTCCCAGCGCTGGCAGCGCTAGGCAGTCTGATTGGCGGAGCGGCGGGTATAGCCAAGACCGTGAACAACGCACAGCACAATAGTAAAATGCCGGCGCTTGCAAAAAACGGTTCGGGCCTATACCTGCGTCCCTACCCAAAGTCAGGGGGAGGGGTCAAGCGGAGAAGAAGAAGGAAGAGGGGCGGGAAAAGGAAATGAGGATACTGAGTAACCTGCCAACGCGAGCCCTTACCACCACAGACATAAAGACAGCAATTAGGAAATTAAAAATTCCACATTTTATAAATGTGTTTATGAAGGATAAATTACCCACAAAACCATATCACAACGAGAGCGGTATTATTAATTTAGATACGAGTAAGGGGCCCGGAACGCATTGGGTAGCGTATGCCAAGGCCGGTCGTACGGTTCGGTACTACGATAGTTTTGGAGACCTGCCGCCCCCTTTAGAAATGCAGCGATACCTGAGAGGCTGCAAAATAACATATAATTACGATAGACAGCAAAAGTTAAACTCATTCAACTGCGGACACTTGTGCATAAAGATTCTCATCTCGGTATATAAGAGAACCGGCTTCGAAAGAACATGTCCATCACGCTAATACTAAGTGGAAACACATCGGAACTGTGTTCAACACACTTCCCACCGATCGACGTAAGTGACGGGTTATGGCAGCTCGCTCTCGTGGATTTTACCGTATACAATTCCATCCCGAACGTGGACGAAAACAACCGGATGTTTAGGTACAAGCTGAAGAACGAAGAGATGATGCGAGAAATTAAATTACCTATAGGTTCCTACGAAGTCTTAGACATTGAAACGTATATTAAACAACACCTACCCACAGACGTAATGTTTTCGTTGAAAGGTAATCCAAACACTCTACAATGCGTATTGCACAGCAATGCACAAATCGACTGCACCGGCGACTGTTCCCTAGCCCCGATGCTTGGATTCGAACCGGAAGTCTACGAGGCGAATAAAATTCACGAGTCGACCCAGCCCGTAAACGTGATGCCGGTAAACGTGATTAGAATCACGGCGAATATTATTGGCCACAGCTTCCTTAATGGAAAACCAAACAGTACGATACACGAATTTTCCCCGAACGTTCCTCCAGGATATAAGCTCAGTGATACGCCTCAAACACTCATTTACAGTCCGGTTACCGTGCAACAAATACGAGAGTTGGTTATTAGAGTGGTAGACCAGAACGGTAAATTAATCAACTTTAGAAACGAGGTGACTACACTACGCTTACATTTGAAAAAAGTATGGGCATAAGATACTTTGGTTTGCATAAAGGGGCGGGGGTGAGCAAGCATAGAGCCAGTACGAAAGCAAACATCAAGCGGTTAACACCTGCCAACGTGAGGTTCCTGGAAAAATTAGGTTTCAAAGTATTTCCAAATGGAATATAGTATACTCGATGTGCAACAATCACCGCAGTTTGACGATGCAGTCTCAAAATGTGAAATGCACACGTACAAACCATACATTGCGGGACTGTACGAGCCAAGCTCCGAGATAGTTATAGCAATACAAAACTCTGACGTGTATACGCACATTGCTAAATCGTTTCTGCGAATTCGCGGTGCATTCACGAAACCAAACGGGCAGAAACCAGACAATGCAAAAATCGTAAACAATGGTATACTACATATGATAAATCGAATATCATTCGAACTTAACGGCGTGACAATCGACGAGGTACGTGAAGTTGGAATTGTGACAACTGTGAAAAACTATTTATCGCGCACGCGTGATGAAAAATCCGTAAATAAGATGGCGGGATGGTGTCCGGACGGCGACTACAGTTTACCTCTTACAGCGCAAGGCGAGTTTGAAATATGCGTTCCGTTGAACCAGTTGCTAGGCTTTGCAGAAGACTATAAACAAATATTAATAAATTGTAAACAAACGCTCGTTATAATCACCGCAAACAGTTATATTAACGCTATAATGGACACAAGCGATCAGCCACAGCAAGTGACATTAAGTTTGCAATCTATCGACTGGCTTGTTCCGCATGTAACGGTAAGCCCCGCCCAGCGCACACGGCTGTTGAAAATGATTGAAAAAGGCCGCGACATAGATATGGCTTTCAGATCGTGGGGAGTAGAAGTTTACCCGAGTTTACCACCATCACAGAGCATCAGTTGGGCTGTAAAATCTAGCTTCTCCCAGCGAACGCCCTCGTTATATAATAGTGGCATTTCAAACCGGCAGGCATAACGTTCTAGCCGCAAACAAATCTAAATTCGACCATTGTAATTTACAAAATATCAAGGTCTATCTTAATTCCGAGGCGTATCCATATTCGGACCTAGCAATAAACTTTACGAATGGATACTACCTACTTGCATATAATATGTACTCGGACTTTCAAGCGAGCTACTACAATAGACTAAATACGCCTCTACTTGACCCGGAGGGATTTAAAGATAAGGCCCCTCTCTTTGTATTCGACGTGTCACGTCAAAACGAAAAACTGACCTCAACCGTCATAGATTGTAAAATAGACATTACCGCAGCAAACAATATACCGCCGCTAACACAGGCATACGCAATTATTCTACACGATAGATTAGTATCGTACAACCTGAGGGATCAAAGTATTAAAATAATGAGCTAAATGCGATATATGTTCAGTCGTATCTCAGCCGCCATGGCGAAGTGTGTTAACCTCCAAGGCTTCTTCTCACAGCACGGGTTTATCGTTAAGGAAGTTAGCATCGCAGACGCGGAAGGGAATGTGAATACGCGCTCGTTTCAACCACCATTTGCGTGGGAACATTTAATTAGAAAACATCAACAAACAAACACGTGGCTCACCAACACCTTCCACAATCTGAAATGGGAAGACGGAATATTTCCCTACACAAGCCTGCCAAACATATTGACGGCACACCTGAGTGGAACTATAATGGTCGCTGGAGCCGAACAGAAACGTTGGCTAGCTAAACATTGTCGCAAACATGTGCGCATAGTGAACGTTCAAAGTGAATATGGCTGCCCATCATTAAAGTTATTAGATAAAACGTACAGCAACAACCGCAGAGGCACAAGACCGGTATCGTCGCGCCACAACGCAGCGCTACTCAGAGCATGGATGGTTGAAAACATTGCCGAGAGCAATGAGAAGGCGGAAATGTCAGAGGAGGAGGGGTAGGCTGCAAGGTCGCAGCAAGCGGCGAGAACGTAAAAAACAAAAACAAGATGTCAGTATAAATATAGCTCGGTGGTCCAGAGCTAACCAGTAAACGGTAGCCCACACCCGTTGGAATGACGTTCGACCCAACAGCACACTACCTGGAGGTAACGCCGGGCTTCCGCCGCATGCAGTGTATCACCCCGGACGGTTATTTTCAGCTACACGTATGCAACTTTGATCATCATTGGGTGAGTGACTGCGACGAGGAGAACCCAGACATCCTCGAGACGCCCTGCAAGCTGTCAGACTGTGTCGTACACCATATACGGCCAGATACTACTTTCCCCACAACGCTAGAAGAACTTAAGGCAGCAGCCGACACTGAAACTATAAGTTCAGTTCCCGATTATTCCTCCGTAACGTGTGAACTCACACGCATAACGAAGCCAGAGACTATCGTTCGTTGGGTAGAGAGGTGCGGTGGATTTCTTCACTATACCATATATGGTAATCGTAGATGGTACACATCGTGCAGCTTCCTACAGTGTAGACTCTTCCGCTTCAAACCCCTCGTGTAACAATGTTACGTAACCGCAAACCAAGGACTCTGAATGAAGCGATCACAGTAAGACATAATGTTGGGCGCTGGGATGAAGACTATATACCTGACGCTATAGACATACACGATGATCCTATATTCTACCCGCTGTGGCATCTACCGCCGGACCCAACACAGTGTGAAAGTCAGGCATGCACTATGTTTGACCCTACTGAAAAAAGATACATGCTTACCCATGCGGGTTTGCATAGTATAGAATACCGAATACGTTTCTTTGATACAAACAATCCAAACATTATCAAAGCCTTCACATACCTCGAGTACTGCAGAGACAAAACGCATTTCCGATTGAGGTGGGAACCGAAACGGCCATATAATACTGTGCAACGTGTGAGCGTGTTTCAGTGTGAGGGTAAAGACTGTATTGTCCATTTGAGCCATCCGCATGCACGCTTCCCATGCACGCGTCACGACCTCGAAACATCCAGAATACCTGCTGAAGAATCCGGTTACGCCGAGACATGTGCCGGATCATCACATTCTCGCTATGACATGCAATTACCAACAGGATGGATACAAACGCATGACACGCCTTGTAGTTACCATTTGTGTCCATTGGGGCGAGCCTACATATTAAAATTAAACAACTTCTCAGTGCCTTCGTATCTAAATACCCAAGTAACAGGTCGTGCACCGAAACGTTGCCGTTTGATGCCACTCCTCCTCCTGCAATGAACTGTTCAGAATGCCGTGATTGCATAATACATTTAATTATTCATCTGGTAAATATTGTTTTAAATAGACCCGCAGGTCCGTGCGTGAACAGTTGTGCAGAAACAGTGACGGTGTAAAGATGGCTAGCTTTAAGCCCCGGAACACGTATCCAGATGTAACTCCAAGCGTAGGCAGTGTAGAGTATAGCGAGTGGAGCCAGGGCGCGTTGAGACATGTTACGGAAGAATGTGACTCTACCGTGCACTCGAAACATATACACAACCCAAGACCGGAAGACCTGCCTCTAGAAGTGATTCTTTGCCCCGGCTTCGGCGAGTGCTGCGTTAGTATGCTACGCACCGATACAACTCTACCCGCAACAAGTGCAGAGGTCTACGCACACGCCTTCGAGATGCAGCCGCCATTGCCCGCCTGCAGCCAGACTTCACTGCCATCTGTAGAGCCGAGACGCCGACGCCGCCCTTCCGCCCGCAGAGCGCGAGGCCTGGATGAGGGCGACCTGGGTCCAGCGGTGAGCAGTGACCAAGCATTGGACGAAAGAGTGTTAGACATTGCCAGAACCGCACTGCGCAAAGTACTTACAGACCTTTTAAAGAAAATATAATTTATTTTATACATAACTTTTTTTTATACGTAATATAATTTATGCATAATACCATCTATACGTTAAATTGTTTTCAGTGTAATATCATTTATACGTAAATTGTTTATACGTAAATATTAATTTCAATGTAATATCTTTATACTTAAAATTGTTTATACGTAGTATTGTTTGCAAAGTAACTTTTAAACGTAAAATTGTTTTTACGTTTTGTATTTTTTTATACGTAAAAAAATTGTAACTTTTATACATAAAAATTGTTTTCAGTGTAACTTTTATTTTATACGTAAAATTGTTTATACATAAAAATTGTTTATACGTAAATTGTTTTCAGTGTAACTATTATTTTATACGTAATGTAACTATTATTTTATACGTAATGTAACTATTAATATCAATGTAACTTTTATACGTAACAAGTTTGTAACTCTATTCCAACGGGTGTGGGCTATTAAAAACAGAAAAAAAAATGTCTCGATGTATTATTCTGTCTACTTGACCCTTACAACAACACTAATGTGTTCACACTTGACCTTGCAAACCACATAAATAACTAATGTCTTCACACTTGACCTTGCAAACCACATAAATATTTTTTGAAAATGTCTTCACACTTGACCTTGCAAACCACATAAATATTTTTTAAAAATGTGTTCACTCTTGACCTTGCAAACCACATAAATATATTTTTTAAATGTGTTCACACTAAATTTTGTCTTAAGATGGAAAACGTCCGTGTGACGTACATGTTTACGGACGTGTGGTGAAAGTGTGTCCGACCCGGACTGACCTAGCTGGGCATGTATAAATACCGCCGGCGGGAGGCGATTGCTTGCATTTTATGTCGGCGCATGCTACGTGAGGTAAGTCTCATCCGCTAGTGTTAATTGTATTACACAAATTTTCAATTAATCACGTCTCTACGTCTCTACGCGGTCCCTCCCCGGGGCGTAACCCCCTCCCGCTGGCTGGGCGGGCTCCCCTCCCCAACTGCGGGGCGGGGAAAGGCTCGTTGCCATGACAACACGGACCGGAGGGGAGTGTGCTCAGTCGCGTTTACAGTGCGCGCAGAGTAACATGTTCACAGTCGCTCAGTCATGTTTACAGCGGCACATAATTTGCGCTCACGTAGCTTGGACTTCACTTAAGACCCTTTCCTTTAATATTAACAAATGTTTATTTTATGTTTCCAGAACATTATTTGTACTGCTGAACGTAACTTCCCGTCTATCCCCTCCTCGCCATGTCTACTCCCCCCGAGGCGAAGTGACCCCGTCCCAGTGAGGCTTCCACGTCGGACACTCGCGACAGCGCGCGGGCGTCCGGGGTGGAGCCGCGTGAAGCTGGCGACCTGCCTCCCCTAGAGAGTGTTATCTTGGACTCTGCTTTTGCTAACCGGATAGTGGACTTTCGGATTGGAAATGATGTTGAGCCTATTGATCCCGATTTGGACCGGTTTCTACAGAGATGTAGGGTTCCCTTTCTGGCCTTAACTTCCGTCTTGGTACGCCCTTTTAAAGTCTACATTTCACTCTCGGCTTCATTTGTTAAGGAATCTGTGGAGGGAGGCGAGAGTGAGACATTTCATTTTACAACACACTCAGCCGCGGTAATGCTCTCTGATGAGGTAGGGGAAATCTATGATTCAGTATTCATTCCGGAAGTCAATAGGAACGTTAGCGAATTCGCTGCTCGTGGCAGTGGGTGGGCTCTACAGCGATTGATTTACATGGATGTACATGTTTCAAGCTATAGGGCTTTCACCGTTGGCGCGCCGCACACGAAATTACCGACGTTTTTATCCAATAGGAAAGCTTGTGTCAATATTGAATGTCCCGAGCAGCATTGCTTTCTGTATGCCGTTATGGCAGGTGTGATGCCGGCGGATGCCCATGTTAACCGAGCCAGTTCGTATCCGGATCCACTTGTGGCTTTTAATACGTCTGGTTTGAGTTTCCCGTCCACTCTCCATCAGATTAAGACATTCGAGAGGAACAATAATATTTCCATTAACGTTTATGCTTGCGTAGACAGTAAGGGAAGTATTGTTGATGAATGTTTTAGTGGCAAGTCTGAATCCTCTATCCAGCCTCTTCGCGTGTCCTCTGAGCGAAGAGCGAGACATGTAAATATTTTAGCGATTCGTTCTAGTGGCGAGGCAGAGCACCTACACTTTGTAACAATTAAGAGTCTGTCCAGATTATTGTATTCCCAACTGTCAAGGTCTACTCGTAAGAAATGGATTTGCGAGCGCTGTCTTCAATACTTTTCAAGTGAAGACAGGTTAACTTCACACACTATTCTCTGCAGCCAGCATCAAGCGGTGCATTCCTGTTTCCCTACAGAGGAGAACAAATATTTACAGTTTACAAATATTGCAAAACAGGATCGCCTCGGCTTTGTTGCGTACTGTGACACCGAGTCATACCTTAAGCCGATATCCACCTGTTTACCCGGTGATGAGACATCTAATACCACACGGGTAAACGAACATGTACCATACGCATGCAGCATTTTGTTAGTGTGTGGATACGATAGCTCTTTGACCAAGTATGTGCAATTCGAGGGTGATAATTGTATTGCTGAAATGGTCGCAGAATTAGTTTCAATGACAAAGTGGGTATGTGATATTTATTCAAAGACCATTCCTATTAAGACGCCGACTCCAGCCGTCTCTGCAAGGCTTGCGAGTCAAACACATCGCCATATCTGTAAGAAGGTATTGGCTGGGCAGAAGGTGCTCGATCACTGCCATTTGACTGGTGAAATACGTGGTTATGCCCATTCGAAATGCAACCTGGCTTTCAGGATGCAAAAGAAACAGCTTGTCGCGGTATTCCATAATTTGCAAAATTATGATGCCCACTTTTTAATAAAGCATTTAGTTTCGCGGCGGATTGCACAGCCGGACGGCTCCTTTGTTGTGGAGAATTCCGGCGAGGTCAAAGTATTAGGCGTAACTCTAGAGAGTTACAAATGTATTACTAAATACATACCTATCTCAGGTAATGCGCAAGGAGGCATGCGCACTGTGCGTCTTAGATTTATTGATTCACTTAACTTTTTAACTTCATCTCTGGAAACTCTCGCTGGCAATCTCACGCCTGATCAGTTGAAACTCACCCGTTCAATGTTTCCAGATGACGCACAGTTTCAGTTAGCTACGCGTAAAGGTGTGTTTCCCTATGACTTTGTTAAGTCAAGTGAACATTTGCAGACTGCCTCGCTACCACCAAAGGATGCGTTCCATAACGTAATGAGTGGCACGGACGTGAGTGATCTGGACTATACTCACGCTCAAAGGGCTTGGGATGTATTCCATTGTGCCACATTGAAAGAGTACGCACTTAGCTACCTTAAGGTGGATACTTGTTTGCTGGCCGACATATTCGAATCTTTCCGTTTCGTTTGCCTACAGCATTATTCGCTTGATCCCGCTCATTACATTACCGCTCCCTCGCTCGCATGGGATGCACTTTTAATTAAAACCGGTGTGCGTCTTGAACTTGTGACCGACCCGGACATATACCTCTTCCTAGAGTCTGCCGTTCGTGGAGGTATTACAAACGTAAGTCGACGTCACGCGAAAGCTAACAATGTGTACATGTCCAGTCACGACCCGGGCCTTCCGTCTTCGTACATTTGTTATTTCGATGTTAACGCACTGTATGCTCACACAATGTTAGATAAGCTTCCTGTGGGTAATTTCCAATGGGTTCCCAGGGATGAGTATATGAGTTGGGATTTCAACACCATTGACATCGATGGTGATACATCATTTTTCGCGGAAGTAGATTTGACCTTTCCCGATGATTGTCACGATCGCCTATCAGATCTGCCTCTGGCCCCTGTGAATGGCGTACCGCCAAACGGGCGTATGAGTAAATTACTGTTAACTCTCGCGCCGCGTACTAAATATATTGTCCATGCTAAAACACTGCGGCACTACGTTCAGTATGGGGCGGTCATCGGCCAGGTTCACCGCGTGCTGCGGTTTGCGCAGGCGGCCTGGATGAGGGACTATATAGCTTTTAATGCTGAGCGTCGTGCCCAGGCTGCGAACCCCTTTGAGAAATCGTTTTTTAAATTACTGTCGAACTCGGTTTACGGAAAAAGTTTGGAAAATACGCGAAAGCATAAGGATATACGCATTGTTTCACAATACGATTCCATTTATGGGGCGGCTGAGCTGATTGGTCGTCCGACATTCAAGGCTCGGCGAATCATCGATGAGAGTTTAGTCCTCATAGAGATGCTTAAAGGGACGATTACCTTTGATAGACCGTTGTACACAGGTGTTGCCATTTTAGATTTATCAAAATTATTTCTCTACGATTTTCACTATAATTACATGCAAAAGAAATTCCCTCCACAGTCTCTGCATCTCCTGTACACGGATACGGATTCGTTAATTTACCACGTTGTGTGTGACGACATTTACGATTCGATTCGCCCCGATTTAGCTTCCCATTTCGACACTTACAATTATGCGCCAGGTAATGAGCAACGCTTCCCCTTGGTTAATAAGGGTGTAACGGGGGTGATGAAGGATGAGGCCGCTGGCAATATCATCACGGAGTTTGTTGGTCTTCGCCCGAAGCTTTACGCGTTTAAGATGGAGGACGGTTCTTCTACGCGTAAGGCGAAGGGAATCAAGGCCAGCGCACTGCGTTCACTCCTGTTTCCTCAATACCTGGAATGCTTGCTTCAAAATTCACGGGTTCTCGCGACCCAACACCATTTCCGATCGCGAGGCCACACTGTGTTTACGGAGCGTGTGACCAAGGTAGCATTGTCTTCAGGAGATGATAAGCGTTGGCTTTCTGAAGACGGTGTCAGCACTCTACCTTGGGGACATAAAGACCTACGCCTTTCCCCGGACCATGATTAGCCCTTTCCTATTGTTACGTTCAGCTATGCTGTCGTACCGAGTGATGGGGTGGCCTAGCGCTCCGATCATCCCACCATTGCACGTGGAGAATAACCTATTGGTATGTCTTAATACGAAAAAAGAAACGTTAACATAATTGTTTACGTGTTTTTTTAATGCTAGAATGATTTTAACGTAATTTAAACATGTTTATATAATTTATTTTCCTCTTTTACAAAGGCTGATGTACTTTGTTTTTTTCTTTACAAGTCTTAACGTACTTTCTTTGGAATTAGTTTCTCTTTAAAATATCTTAACGTAATGTATTTTACAAAAAGAAATGTTAACGAATTTTTTTAACGTAATTTATTTTCTATACATGTTTATATATTTAATTTTCCTCTTTAAAAACAAGTTGTCTCTTTTTACACAAGTAATTTTTTCTTTACAAGTCTTAACGTAATCTCTTTTAAACATGGAATTTATATAATTTAATTTTCCTCTTTTACAAAGGCTGATGTACTTTGTTTTTTTCTTTACAAGTCTTAACGTACTTTCTTTGGAATTAGTTTCTCTTTAAAATATCTTAACGTAATGTATTTTACAAAACGAAATGTTAACGATATTTTTTAAGTAGAATGTCTTTAACGTAATTTCTTTTACACAGATATTTTATACAAACGTTAACGTATTTTCTATTTCCAAATCTTAACGTAATTGTTTTACACATTTGGGTTATGCTGTAGCTACTGCGTATGTATTGTTCTGCAGATCTCCCCAACACGAGATGGCTGTATCATGTGATGATATGTCAGCCCTTATACCGGGAGAGATAGCTGAGCTGTTCTTTACGGAGGAGGTGGTGGAGGGTGAGCCACAGCCACCGCGGGAACGTGAGCCTGAAGTTGGCCGCAACGATGGCTCGACCGCGCGTTCGCTGCGGCCGAGGGCGTTGAAGAGTTGGCGGGGCCTTCGGGGACGTGTCCCTGGGGTCGTCCGCCACACATGTTTTAGACCAAAAGTAAAATAAAACCAACATTCTTTTTTACCCGTGTGTTGTCTACATTATTTCTTTTTTTCCACCTCTGTATATTCCTTGTGCTTGCTCCTTTCCTGTACGCAGCGATGGCCTGACCTTGCTCCTCTGTGGAAAACACTTTCACTGTCACCCAGCAGGTAAACACATTCCTGGTCGCCGGCGCACGCTCTCAGCACGGCGTTTGTACTGCTTAACACATTGGTCTGTAAAAATATTATTAAATTTAAATATGCTTAGTATTATTATTATAAAAATTAAACTATGCTTCTTTTCTTTATTTATAATATTTATTTTACTCGACGTAAAGTAATGCTTAACACAATTTTTTTTAACTATGCTTATTACTTAAAGCATTTTTTTAAAGACATTATTATGCTTATAATATGATGTGGGGATTATTATTGCGCAGTTTACGAGTGACGCTCCAGCAGGCAACATCTCGCTCTCTCTGCGCGGGATTTTTGAGGTTATGTTTCTTTAGTCATAGCTAATATGGCGGGGCTTTTAAGCAAACTGAAACATGGCGGTTGGAAATTTAAATATAGCGTTTTTTTCTTCGAGATTTCATAAACATGACGGTATTTTTTTTAAATTTAAATATAGCGGTATTTTATTTCTTTTCGAAATTTAAATATGGCGATTAAGCATACTCGTAGTGGGGGGGGGGGTTGGAGTGGTTTAGTCATAGCTAATATGGCGGTAAATGATTTTAGCATAATTTTTGTAATTTAAATAAACATGGTGGTTTGCTTTTCGGAATTTAACAACATGGCGGTTGCTTCTTTTAAGCATATTTTTTTTAAAGACATGGCGGTTGTGGAGTGGTGGGGGTTTATAGACATAGCGATATTTTATTTTTCGAAATTTAAACATGGCGGCGATTGTGGAGTGGTGGGGTCTTTAAGCATATTTTTTTTAAGACATGGTGGTTAAGCATAATGGCGGGGGTTTGCTTTAAGCATACATCATGGCGTCAATTGTTTTACGCATACAACATGGCGGCAGTTGTGGAGTGGTGGGGGTTTATAGACATATTTTATTTTTTCGATGTTTAAACATGGCGGTTTAAGCATACAATATGGCAGGTATTTTAAGCATAGCGGTTTAGGCATAGCTAGTATGGCGGGGGGTTTCTTTTAGGCATACTTGGGGTGTGGGGTTTATTTTTCGAAATTTTAAAGACATAGCTTCTTTTAAGCATAGCTTCTTTAAAGCATATGTTCGTTATTTAATTCCCCATACTTCATCTGGTCCCGTGGTCTAGTGGTCAAGGCGTCCGCGTCGTAACCACGACGTTGGTGCGTCCCCGGGATCGAATCCACCCAGTGCCCAGGATTTTTTGTATACAATTCCCGCCTTCGGAGCAACGGTGGCGCGCTCCGGTAACTAAAGGCTGAACTAAGATGGCGGCCTCCAGCAGACGGTGGCGCGCCCTGGTAGCCAATGTCAACAACAATGGCGGCGCCCACGTGACAAGATGGCGGCGCCCATGAAACAAGATGGCGGCGCCCAGGTGGGGGGTTCTGGGGCTGTGTTTACATTTCTATGTTTACATTGGTCCAGAACCTCCTTCCTGCCCCTACTAAAGATATAATATAGATTATTAGGTGTAATCCTCATGTATTCTAGGTTCGATGTGTTTTGTTTCAGATGGTTCGCAAGTATGAACGGAAAACCACAAGGCAAGTTTGATCACTGGAGTCCATGGGCAGAACTTAAAGACTATCTAACGCAAGTGGAAGGACAGATTTTTTTAATTAAAGGACTTTGCGAACTTATTTTCGGCTTGCTGAAAAGAACATTAAACATCCGTTTAATGCTGCATCCCAATCTTCTGGATGAGATTGGGTAAAAGCTTTTCTTAGTCGTACTACCACCTTAGCAATAAGAAAACAAGAGTCTACATTAGTCGTACGAGCGATGGGTTTTAATCAAGTTTTTATAGGTAAGTATTTAGATCTTTTAAATGGGGAGAGAATATTCAATTGTGGTGAGGCTGGTTTAACAGCCAATCCTAAAGGTCACACAAAGTTATTGCTTTTAAAATGGCGTAGAGAAGTAGGAACAGTTACCTCAGCAGAAAGAGGACACGCTGTGATGGAGGAGATCTGTATTTCAGCTTCAAGGTGCTACGTTCCACCGATGTTTATCTTTATCCCCGAAAAAGAATGCAACTAGGGTTTGAGACTGGACTTCCTCCTGGTGCCTGGGCGCAAGTCCAAGAAACCTAGTGGATGACAAAATAACTATTTTTTACTTGGTTCAAAAGGTTTATTGAATTTATTGGAGCATCAAAGGAAAGACCAATACTTCTTGCATTCGCTGGCCACAAAACATGCACCAAGAACTGAGAGTTGATTTATTTGACACGTAAAAAAGAGGTTGTCTTACTTTGTGTGCCACCACATTGCTTACACTGTCTTCAACCTTTGGACTTGGCATTCATGAAACATCTGAGTAAGTTTTACGAAGATGGGGTAAGAACATGGCTTCGCACCAATCCTGGCAAAGTGGTTACTCTGCATCAGATCTCAAGTTTATTGGGTAAAGCTTTCATCCGTTCAGCTACATTGATCACAGCAGTGAATGGCTTTAGAATAACAGGAATTTGGCCTGTAGTCAAAAATTTGTTTCAAGAAAGTGATTTTCTCCCATCTTCAACTACAGACATTCCTCCAGCTCCCACAGTAGAATGTATAGAAACTGCAGAACAAATTTCAGAAGATCCAAAAACGAATTCTTCATTACAATCATTCAATGGAAATCAAGCAATTGTGTCAAGGTGTAAAACACCAGAAAAATCATCAGATTAAGAAAAGTGGCTGCTTCTTATAACTTTCTAAATGTCAGTCCTGAATTCATTTTAGCTATTCCGAAATTGAATAAACAAAGCAAAAGAAAATCATGCAACAGACGTGAAAAAACTGATGTTTTAACTGAATCACCTTAGAAGAATGAATTGGTCGGAGAAATTAAAAGAAAATATCGCCCAAAACTTCTATATCGCAACGAAAAATGTTTTCAAAGACTTATAATGAAACAAAGAAACAGAAAAGAACTTATTGCCAAGAAAAGTGCAAAGAGTTCTGATTTCTTAAACAAGCCCTCATGCTCAAAAGACCATAAAATAAGGTCCAGTGACACAGAAGAAGATGATGGATGAACAATGTGTATACTGCTACGACTTCTCCTATGAAGGTTGTATACGGTGCATAGGATGTGGGCGTTGGGACCACAGTTCCTGTGCAGGGACAGAAAGTGAAGTTGACGAGGCAGTTCACTTGTGTGTGCTATGCGAGAGTCATAAATAAGATTCGATAAGACAGTGATAAAGTGATAAGTGGCTTTAAAGTTGTATTAATGTTCGTTCCCCGGCTTATCCCCGCATTTGGGGCAAGATGGGAAAAATGTACTTAATTTTCAATATGTTATATAAATTATTAAATGTAACAAATTTTCAAGATTCTTTGTGTATTGTTGTAGTTTAATTGTTGACAAAACATATTCTAACAAAAGAGTTTTTGATTTGTTTATTTTTACCTATTTTGTAAGGGGTTAAAGTTACATTCCCCATTTTGCCCCTCCTTTCTCTATACGATAGCTAATTTAGATTTGGATATGAGTCAATCAGACTTCAAAATTCCCTTTTTTTTTTTAAGAAAACATTATCCAGCTCCAATAACCAGGTTTAGCTGTGGTATCAGATATGTTTGATTGAATATGTGTGAATGTACGTGTATATGTATGATTTATTGTAATAAAATGTATTGGTATATATTTAATTTATTTGTGTCTTCGTTAGTTTTTACAATAATATTTAGGTTATTAAATATCTTTAAATCTTTATAATTTTTGCATTAGATTTTTTATAAAAAGGCCAATTTATAATATGCCTAAAATATATAATACATCAGGTAGCTCATGTGTATCCTGTATGCTAATTTTTTTTATTTTCATATTTGTACTGATATGTTAATTCAGTTTTTATTTAAATGTATTTGTGGCAAATTTTTGGTATGTCTAGGCTATAACATTTATCAGACTTGCTTTGCACGTACCTAGTTAGTAAAGATGTATGTGGATAAGTGTAAGACAAGGCGCACTGAGAGAAAGGATTGTTTGCCTCAAGAAAATATTTGTTCGTATTTGGCGAAATAAATATAATTTGTTAATACAAACAAATATTTTGTAGTAGGAATTATTCTGTTCACCCAACAAAAGGTTTTCTTTTTCAATTCAACAGCATATTTGGTTAGGTGTAACAAATCATTTTTGTTACTTACCAAGTTAGGTTAAGCTAACAAAATATTTTGTTACAGCAAGTAAATATTTGTTTTGCCATGTATAAACCAATATTTGTTTGATTAAAACAAACCTTTTTGACGTGATAACGTCTTATAAATCGAGGAACACCAGCTGCATGCACGAAAAAGCATGACTCATTGTCACGTTCCACCTGAACCGAGCGTGCAAGAACCGGCCAACCACCGTGCGAGAAAATCTTCTATAATATCAAACAGGTTAAGGCGGGCTTTTTAACTAATTGTTCGTGATTATATTTAAACAAATTATTTAAATTAAATTTGCAAAAAACTGTAAATAATATTTTGAAAATTAAAAAGTATGCAATTTTTCATCAATGTTTTCTTATGACGTTATCACGTCAAATTATCGTCCGTAAACCGACTTTACAGACAACCCCCTTTTTTCTCTGTGCGGTACGCTTTAACTTCGCCACTTAGAATAAGGCAATAAATAAAATATTTGCTCGTGGGGTTTATCTTTTGCATGTTGTGTTGAATTCGTGGTTGAATTTTACAATTTTACAAGAATTGTACAACAGTGACGTCTTAATTAAAAATGTGGGAAAGTTCTAGAATCTAAGATGGCAGATGTGATACCATAATTGTAAATGGCGGAATCCAAGTGGTTGAAGAGTCCGAGTGCGTGATGGCGGCTGGTTGCAGGCTGCTGGGGCGAGGCTCCATGTTCGTGTTCTCGCTGGAGCAGTTCCGCCTGCTGCTCGGGGGCGGCGGGGGGCGGGACCACCTGCTGGACCTGGGGGCGGGCGACGGCCGCACCACCCAGGTCATGGCGCCGCTCTTCGCCCAGGTGTCCGTCACCGAGGTGTCCGGCCCCATGCGCTCCGCGCTCGTCAAGAAGGGCTTCCGGTGAGTCTGTGGGGCGCGACACAAACCACCAGAAAAGATAAGAAAAATCTAAACAATTCGAATTGTGTGCAAACACATATCTATTGTTAAATAAATAACTGTTTTGCTACAAAGTGATTATATTTTGTCAACCATTTTCAAATCAGAACACTAATTGTTTAACAATAATCAATCGGTATCTTAAAAAAAAGCATGTACATGCAATATTTGATGGTAAATTATATATACATAAGGAAGATATACGATACAAATAGGTTTTTTTTTACTTCACCATGGACCGATAGACCGTGGAGGTATTCCTATAAGGAAAGGTGGGTCGCCAGATGAAAAAGGTTTGGAAACCACTGGTGTAGACATATTATCTCTCCGTATACACGGCACTTGGTAGGAGCAATTAGTGAAAATGGAACGGAAGTCTATGAACGGAAATGTGTCACAAAGATGGCGTACCCACGTGTAGCAACACAAACTCGTATATAGTCACTTTCGTAAACATTAGGGTACATACCAAAGTATTAGTGTGCCAAATGAAACTTAGTGATAGTGAAACTACCCCGAAATATGTTTGGTAAACTAAAATGGTCATAGTAAAAAGTACACTCCATGTTTTAAATGCCTAAGAAAGCTGATTATATATATTCTCCTTCGATTAGCACAGATGTAGAGCGCGCTCTTGTTAACCTCAAGTGACGTGGTTCAAATCTATTCACTGGAAATTTTAATTTTATTTTTAAATAACATTATAATGTAAAAATGTTGATGCATATCATTAATGTTAAGGGTTATTTGTAGGAAGTATTTACAGAGTGATTTCAATATTTAGGCAAAAACAAATATGCAAACATATACTTAGTTTTATAATATGTGTTCTAAAATGTTTCAGGTTACTATTTTAGTAACTCTTTAGAAGCATAATTTCTAACGTAATCTTTATAGTATTAACTGTTTTGTGAATTTATTAAGATAGGCAGTATTTTAATATGATTCCTTTGTCTAAAATCAGGTCCATAGCCGAGGTTTTATAGGAGCCATTTATAATAATTTAAAATTTACGGGTTTTTTGTACTGCTAATGCATCTGTATTTGATGGTCGGAAGCAACGTTTATGATTCATTCAGCGAATTCTGGCGGCGGGCGAAGAAAGTATGTTTGAGATTTGCGTCCAGAAATTGTTCTTTTTTATTTATTAGTTTATTTATCAGGCTCGGGATTATTTAAAAGAATTCTACTTTAAATTTCGTGTCCGAATTCCGTATTATAAGTTTAATTTCAAAACGAATAACATGAGAACATACGAGTTTGCTCGTTACCGAGGCTAGATGTTTACTCATAAATAACGAGTATTGAAAGACTCGCTCAAAATTATTTTATAAGTTAAACTTATTTAAACCCGGTAGCGTGGGTTTAGGCGTAACTATTAAGTGTGACGTTCAAGAGCGGGGCACTCGATGGGATGTTTCGGTACGGGGAATAACTAATATTGTAGAGATTTAGGCCGAGTTTATGAATTATGGAACAAAGCAAGATACAACCATCACAAGAAATCACCAAACACTTAACTTAAAATTTGAAGGGAAAAAAACTGAAGAATACTAATTTATTTGATAACTTGCATTTATTATGAAAACAAAATAAATTGTTAGAAATTTGATTGAAAAGTGTTATAATCTTTCACTGTGTGATAGTTTAACAAGTGTGAACATAGTGAATATACGTAATAAAAAGAACATCGTGGCCTTCTGTAAACATAATTTCTGCTTCTTTTAAAGTTTTCGTAACACTTCACTTCAAATATGGCCGTCGGAAACGCAAGCTGAAAGCAAGAAAATGGAAGTTGGTCTGTGTTTACGTTAAGATTTTTGCGTGTTGTTCAGTTTATAAACGGGCTTATGAAGACGTTGTTATCGAACTTGCGTTTATTGAGTAATATATAACCCGCCATGTCTCTTACAACTGTGAACCTACCTTCTGTACTTCATTGTTTAGTTTTAACAATTTATTAATCAAGTGGATTAATGGGTAAACGTTCCGTATCACGTATCCAAGTTTATCTCTTGATCCTGATTGCATGATCCTGTTGACATTCATTCTGTGGTACATGATGCTTGCAGTTTTAATTAAGTACGTCAAAAGATCCTAGACGTAACAATAACTTTTCATATACTAATGATTTATGATCTAAGTTTAATACGAATTTAAAAAAAAATCCACAAAACCTGAAAATTTTTCTTTGTATCTTGATACTTTGGTCCTTGTTTAGCCATGATATGTTTTCATACTAATGTACCGTAACATCTAATGTTTTCGCCCAGATTAAGTAATTATTTATGTTAATTGATATATTTGCTATATGTAAATAATTTTATTATTTGAAAACTGTATTTATTTTAGAGTGTATATCTATGTAATTGATGTTCTATGGACTGAAATGAACGTTTGAAATGAACAATTGCAAAGACCCCTCTAAGGAGGTATTACCTTTTAACGGTAAACGGTTAATTTGACGCCGTTATTACTTAATAAAAAATGTTATTTCAGTAATTATTTATTTAAAATTAATGAAAGATTTTGTGTTCCGCGCTATTGTTGCGCGCGGATTTTATGAGTTTGACGTTAAATAATGTAACTGTTTTTGGTTTTCGGCCAATCACAAGCCGTTATTTAAAATCCGTCAGGCATTGTCAAACTGACTTAATTTAAGAAGTTTTCAGGAGAATGTAATGGCCTGCTTAAGAGAGAACTCCTACAAGACGTCGATAAAAAATTATCCTGCAAAATATCTAGGAAAAGATAGGCATCCACAAAAAAGGATGATAAATTTGCATTGTTAGGAAGTAAACAAGCATTTATAGGGCTTTATCTAAAAAGATAAAGTAATTAGGAGTGAAATAATACGTGAGTAAGAAATATAAGAGTCAGTTACTTCCTTTCTATGTCAATCATCACGTCTCTCACCTACACATCGCCACATCGCGGCCTAAATATAAAATAAACATTGATAAACTGGACTCAAGTAATGTTAACTACGAGAATATAATTTTATATATTTATTTTTACACGCAACTGTCATCACCCAGTGGTCTGATGAGCGAGAGCCTCAGAGCTATACCGACCTAAGTCAATTTTATCTAGCCGAGGTAAAAACTTTTAAGAACCCTAATTTATGAACTGAACCTGTGTAAAATATCTTCGAACCCGAATTAAAAGACATTTGCTTAGTAAAAGAATGTGCGCGTCGTCACTCCAATCATTTGATACCTAACTGTGGCCTAGTAGTAATAACACATGCCAACTGAATTTTGTCTAAGCATTGGATTTTTACACAGAGGAAGTAGCTCTACATAATTTATCTGACCTCCACAAAGTAGGGCCATTTGCATTTACACGCAGTAGTGTGTTCGCACAGAGTAAGTTGTCGCCTCAAAGTGGGACCCTATATATATATATATATATATATATATATATATATATATATATATGCATGCTTACACTGCACACAGTCTAGTGGGCAGTGGGGAAGGATCCTCGTACACTAAATTAAAACAGCAATCATCATGTACCACAGGTTCAAGGTATAAACTTGGTCACGTGATATGGAACAGTTTCCGATTATTGAAGTTTGAACTGGAGTCCACGCACTTATTTTTTTTTTTTTACTTTAGCTTGATTACCCGTAGACTGAGAGGTCATCATAGACGGTCGACTCGCAGCTATACAAACCAAGGATTGTGGAGAAAGAATTGGCCATGACTGGTCCGAGATTTGAACCCAGGTCGTTTGGATGTGACTCCGGTGTCTCAACACTGCATCACGCCGCTCCTTCGGTTAAAAAACTTCAACGCAGAAATCTTTAACGTAAACAAAGTAATTTTGACGTGACAACGTCTAATAAATCTATGAACGCCGGCTGCACGCACTAAAAAGGATGACTCATTGTCCTGTTACGCACATTGTCCCGTTACGCACATTGTACGCTTGCGCCGCATCTATATCTTCCACTCGATTGGAACAACCATCGATTTGACTTTTTCGAGGCACATTAAACTTGAAACACTCCCATTCGTTTCCTACTTTTCCTATCATCGTCCTATCCTTAACAGAATAACACAGATTGGAAGATGTTAAATAGCAAACATGTATAAAAGTTATAGTTAAAATAATCTCTTCGTTAAAGTAATAAACATATTTGAATTAATGAGTGCAAATAAAAGTAAATTTATCAATTAAATTGTAGATTTCATTTTACTCCTTCTTTGTATCCATACAAAATAGTGATAATTCAATAAAAATTATTCAATTTTATTCATAAAACTATGCAATCATTTCATCAATGTTTTGTTATGACGTTGTCACGTTAAACTATCGTCCGTAAACCGACTTTACAGACAACCAATTATTATTTTTTTTCCAAATACTACGGCCGGTCGCACGCTAGATCTTTGAGCCGGGGTCGCTAAGGGCGATAAAGGTTCGCGCATCGCACGCCACTTCGCCTCTACGCCCCGGCCACAGAAATGGCGTGCGGTCTCTGCGTCGGTAACGCCCTTCTATGGGACGTGAAGCCGTGACGCAGTGTATCAATTTAAGGTGGAATATTAAACATATACTACTTACAACACTGAGTAGCCTACTGAGTAGAGAGGCTCCTGAGAAACTACTACTCACAGCCAGACACCTACAATAATTCTTAAGTGCTTTCTGAAGGCTCGGGCTCACACGCAAAGTTCTTTATTTCTCTTTGTTGTTACATATTACGATTATTTTAGTGTTGTACTGAATTCCACTCCGATAACGTTTTTGATAAAAAAAAAAAAATTACGCTTGGTCTCATATTTTCTCCGCAGATATTTATTAACTATTAACCAAAGCTGTAAAAAAGTCACGTAACAGTTCATTATTGTCACCTGCGTGACCTTTTTATTACAGCCTGAAAATAATATTTAACAAATATTTCGAAAGAAAATTTGTGACTGAACAACAAATTCAAAAGACCTGTCGCAATAAATCAAAAGAAAAATCTCTTTATTAGTAGTAATGACAAGAAAATTTAAGTAACAACTCGGTGTGGATGCCTGTGGTGGACAGAGCTTCAGGAGAAACCACCCAATTTGAAATCTGCTTAAGATATCCGCGTGAGGCCTGTTTACGAAAAGCTGAAAGGGGGTGAGAGGTATTCTTTCGGGATTTCGTTTTTAACTGTAATTTTAGAACCGTGAAATTGGTTAAAAACACGTTTTTTTCATAATAAAGAATACAGAGTTATTAAAAGCACTCAAGGTACTTGCATTACACCTTGTTATGGTCACCGCTTGGATATCATAGTTGTGTTATGCACTGGGAGAAGACTGCGCGCCAGTTCAGAGGCGACACCGCGCTAGAAGCACAGGCTATACTAGTCCTGCCTCACCGACACAGATACGCCCCTGACTAGGCGGGTCTGCAGTCGGGACGGGAGAAAAACTACCATAACTACCACACGTGATTTACACATCGTGGTTACAAGAATACAGGTGCTGCTCCCTATAACACATTTTTGGAAACATTTTTTTTTAACGTGATAACGTCTAATAAATCGATAAACGCCGGCTGCACGCACGAAAAGGTGTCCCGTTACGCACATTGTTCTGTTACGCTGTGTCCCGTTACGCACATTGTTCTGTTACGCTGTGTCCCGTTACGCTCATTGTACGCTTGCGCCGCATCTATCTCTCTTCCACTCGACTGTTTATAAAGTGAAGTCAAAAGTTAATGTGGTTTTCATTGCTTATTACAAGAACAATTTCGGCAATAAATGTTAATTATTCTTGCATTTTAAAAATCTGATTACTAGTATAATTTCAAGTATTTATTCTTTTATTATTAAAATAAAGATCATACAGTTTTATTCATAAAGTATGCAATCATTGCATCAGAGCATGCCAGATTTTCAAACATCAATACGTATATACCAAAGAAAAATTAATATACAGTGTTACTTTGTTTGAGAATTTTAACAAACATCTTAAATTTTTTTTTTTTTTTTTTTGAGATTCCTCGATAAATATTTTAGCCAACCCTCCCCCCCCCCCCTTTTTTCCCCCAACTCTTTTCAAATATGAATGTTACAACGTTATTTTTAAGCTTAGTCCTGTATTCTATACAATACCCTGCGAGCAAAGTCATTGTACTTATTCCGTGGAGTGTACAAGATCAAGATGGCGCCGACTCAAAAGTGTTGTTCGTTAGCACCGCCAAAAAACTGTGTTTTAAGAGATATTAGGTGTGGGAAATGTACAAAAGTAGTTAGGAATGGAATTCTATGTGAAAAGTGTGACAAGTGGTATCATTTTAATAAATGTAGTGATGTAAAAGAAAACAACATCCCGGAAAACGAGTGGGAGTGTGCCACGTGTGTAATACATGAAGACGACGAAAACAACATGGCAACCCTTTCGCTGGAATATGACACCACGCAACACTTGTGTACTACAGACTCTGAAAATAATACTACGAATAAGCAGGAGGCTCTAATAAACCAACTACTGGATGAAGTTAGTTCGCTCCGAGAAATCATTAATGTGCTGCAATCAGAACTGAAATCCTTGTCACTCAAACAAAAAGACACTGTAACAACGAGTCTTAATGCTGGAAGCACATGGACGCAAGTGGTACAAAAACGTAAGTCAGGAAAATCAACTTCACCTTGTGACTTTTCCATTCCTGTATATAACAAGTTTGATGTTCTGAATGAAAGGAAAGGTGAGGCTGTTGAACATGTAAACACAAGAAAGAAGCAAAGAAAGTCCGGTAGCACAGTAATTCTTGCCGACAGCCATGGAAGAGGGATTGCAGGAGAGTTGTGTATTTCAATGCCAGAGAAGTGTGTATTAGGGATGGTGAAGCCAGGCGCAAGGTTGCAAACTATCTTGGGTGATAGTGAAAATGTAAGTAAAAACCTAGGACCTAAGGACTCAGTTGTCATCATTGGTGGGTCCAATGACGTTTCAAAAAATGAAGGAGATGTAGCGATAAAGGTACTTAAGCAAAAACTAAAATCATTTAAGGAAACAAATGTTATTGTTACAGAAATACCCCTTAGGCATGACCTGCCATCTTGGTCTTGTGTTAATGTAGCTGTCAAGGAAACAAATCGTAGGATTTACAAAGTTTGTAGTATGTTTAGAAATGTTAAAGTTGTAGAAACTGATAATTTGGACAGGAAATTGTTTACAACACATGGAATGCACTTAAATCGTGAAGGCAAAAAGAAGCTGACTAGTCTAATCTATAGTGCAATTAACACATTGTCACATGGGGATAAAATCTCCAAGGCTATACCTTTGGGCTTTATTACACAACAATAATACTTCCAATGAGGTTCGGTTCTTAAACACAATCAGTTGTAATGCTAATATAAATATAACTAATTATGTATTTCCAAATAACATTAGTACTTATGTAAAGCCTTGTGAGTTAAGAACTCAAACTAAAGATAATAAACAAAACAAATTCCAGGCATCAAAAAGGCCTACACTTACTGTATTGCATCAGAATATTCAGTCACTACGTAACAAACTCATTGAACTCGAAGTATTGGTAAACACTACTCTGTCAACAATTGAAACCACTATTCCAAATATTATATGTCTTACTGAACATTGGTTGCATAATGATGAAATTAGATTATACCCTATATCAAATTATATTTTGTTATCAAATTATAGTAGATCTAAACAAACTCATGGAGGTAGTTGTATCTACATGCATAGAGATCTGTTAGAATTCACAGAGAGTAGGCAGGATCTGGTCTTGTTAAGTAAGGAAAAATTAATTGAATGTTCTGCTGTCGAAACCAATCTGGCATATGCCAGATGTATTATATTGTGTATATACAGGCCACCTGATGGAGACATTGATATATTTCTTAAACAATTTGATAAAATAATAAAAAAAGCTTGGAACACTGGAAAAAACTATATAATTATTTGTGGTGACCTAAACATTGATTTTTTAAAAGAAACTAATACCAAAAGAAAATTAATGAATATACTTAATTCTTATAACCTACTTAACATAATCAATGAACATACTAGAATTACTAAACAAACCAGTTCTGCAATTGACTATATTATTACCAACCTTGACTATAAAGACTATGCAAGTAATGTCATTGATTATGGACTTTCAGATCATATGGCTCAGGTAATTAGAGTGCAATCAGCACATTTACCTGATAGAAAATTTAACTATTTAAAATACAGATGCATTAATAAACATAGTATAAAAACATTCTTAGATATTTTAGGTAAAGAAACTTGGCTAAATATTGATGAAATGACAACCATTGAACAAAAATTTAAATTACTGATTGATAAATTGATAAACGTTACTAATGCATCATTTCCAATAAGACAAGTTAGGACTGACCAAAAACCTAAACCATGGTTAACCAAGGGAATAATTACATCAAGTGTAAGACTAAAAAATTTATATTATCTTAGTAAAACAGACTGTCACGACACCAAATTTCAACAATATTATAAGAACTATAAACAAATTTACAAAAAAGTTTTAAGACTGGCAAAGAGAAAGAATATACAAAACAGGATCACTCAAAGTGATAATAAAATAAAAAAAACATGAAAAATAATTAATTCTGAACCAAGCAGGGGCACTAAAATCGAAAAAGAAGTAAATAATCTGAAAATAAATGGTAAAATAAATCATGACAGTGACCAGATTGCTTTAGAATTCAACAGGTTCTTTACTGATGTTGCTGATTCATTAAACTCTACATTAAACTCTACAAAAAACAGTCAAATAACAAATGCTATTGAAAACCTGAAAATTAACTGCCCATTTAACAATAAATCAATTCACCTATACCCAACATCATTAAAGGAAATATTAAAAGTAATAAATAAATTAAAAAGTTCAAATTCGACAGATGTCTATGGCATATCTAACAAAATAATAAAACTTGCTGGACATCTCATTGCTAAGCCGTTATCACTATTAATTAATGAGGTTTTTATGGAAGGTATTGTACCAGATTGTTTAAAAAAAGCAAAAATACTACCTATCTATAAAAAGGGAAATACACTAGAGGCAGCAAACTATAGGCCCATTAGCTTATTACCAATTGTTGCCAAAATTTTCGAAAAAGTGCTCTATAATAGACTATCATCCTTCTTCACGGACTGTAAAATTCTGAACAGTAATCAATACGGCTTCCAAAAACACAAATCGATAATAAATGCTATACATAATTTTACTAGTAAAGCTCTCGAAATCTTGGATAGTGGCAACACAGCACTAGGCATTTTTTTGTGATTTGTCTAAAGCTTTTGATCTTGTTAATCATGAAATATTGCTTGAAAAACTTAATCATTACGGTATCCGAGGCAAAGCACTTGAGCTAATGTATTCATATTTGCACAACCGCAAACAGAGAGTGGAAATAAAATCAAACAATAAAATAGTGTTCTCAGACTGGAAAGTCATTAAACATGGAGTCCCTCAAGGTAGTAACCTAGGACCTCTATTGTTCTTAGTGTATATTAATGACCTCCCTTTAAATATCCCACAAGCCAGCACAGTGCTATTTGCTGATGACACCTCAATACTAGTGAAAGGTAAAAATGTAGACATCATCGTGTCTAAAGCAAATTTAATCCTTGGCCATCTAAATCACTGGTTGGAAGCAAATAAACTTGTACTAAATACCTCTAAAACAAATTGTATAAATTTTAGAAACAGACATAATCCAGTAGAAGAAAAGTTTGAATTAAAGTTTAACAGTAATATCATAACTAGAACATCAAATGTTAAATTCCTTGGTGTGAACTTAGATGAACAGCTAAAGTATAAAGACTATATTAACTCTGTCGCTAGTAGGCTAAGTGTATCCTGCTATGTACTAAGAAGACTGGCAGACATAGTTAGTATTCAAACATTAAAAACTGTCTACTACGCTCACTTCCACTCTATAATGACATATAATATAGAAATCTGGGGAAACTCTGTGGGAATTGAAACAATTCTAAAATTACAAAAAAGAGCTATTCGTATAATGACACATGACAAAATGTCAGCTCACTGTAAACAAAAATTCAGAAAACTTAAAATCTTAACAGTCATAAACGAGTATATACTAAGAATACTATTATTCATACATAAGGAGAAACGCTATTTACAAAAAAATTTAGATATTCATTTATACAACACAAGAAACTCCAATAAATTGAGGATAAAATGTCATAATACCAGTCAGTATGAAAAGGGCACAAATTACATAGGCATAAAAATTTACAACTTATTGCCACAAAATGTCATAAATATAACCGATTTACCTATATTCAAAAGAACAATCAAAAAAGTTCTGTTAGAACATCCTTCCTACTCTCTGATAGAATTCTTTGACCTAATAACAGATAAGAAAACTAAACTCTGGTAAATCTTATTTAAATACAGCACAAAACGAGACAAATATTGAGTTTTGTAAACTAACTCTACACTCTGAGGTTTAGACTTAAGTTTATACAATATCTTGTGTACCCATGTTCTTTTTTATGTACCCATGTTTTGTTTTTATTACTTTTGAAATGTAAAAGTACTGTGCAATATCTAATTTTTGTGGTTGTACAGTTTGTTTGTATATATGTATATATTTGTATTAATTGACTTGTTCTATATCCCGGAGTCCTTACCTCCATATGGGATCTACAGAACAAAAATTGAATAAATAAATAAATAAATAAATAAATTATAATAGAACTAGCAGACCCAGCCCCACGTTGCTGTGGCCGAGTGATTTAGAAAGCATTTAAAAGACAAAAATAAACACAGATTAACATAACATTTTCAATTCTATTGTATTATTAAATACTCTGATTACCTTTGCTTATAATAAATCACAGTTCATTTTATTAATAAATACTCTGATTAGTTCTAACTATAATATAAGATAGATATCAATAATTGTAAACACGTGAGAATAAAATCAAAAATAATACAAAAAAGCGAGGTTACGTAGTACATTGATCAACGCAAATGTGCACAACATGGAGAAAAATAAAATTTGAATTGAAACGTAGCGCCATCTATGAGATATTTATGTCATATAGTACAACAGTTGTCTGTAAAAAAAACTGATTTAAGGCGCCATCTGTTTGAGACTTATGAAACTTACGATTAATAACACCAATCAACATTGATAATCAGTTTATTATTAATTATAAATTATTAAGACCATTAATCGAAATAAAAACCATCCTATCTCTCAAGTTGAAAAAAATTACACATAAATGCCAATTTTCATCGAAATCGGTTGTCTTGATGAAGAGTTCACTTGAAACAAACATCAGGACACTGGATTTATATATATTAAGATTTCCCCCGGTCCTTCTCACTTTATGTTAGTTTTATCTGCAGTTTCGAGGAAGCCAGGGGGAAAAGTGTTTCAACACTCCCCTCTTGAAACTGCAGCGAATACAAAACAGATGCATTCGCATTGCCACAGACGCGCCCAGACAGCCCGGTCGAGGCACTACACCGCGAGACGAACACAGAAACCTTTAAATGATTTCTATGTCCGAACCACGGATAATTTTTTTTTATGGCAAATGTGAAATACATCTCAACACAATAATTATTGTTTCATCGCTCGGAAATTACGACTCCGACGAGATACAGAAATATAAACGTCCTAAAATGCTGCTCGCGCACCGACCACCGTGGTGCACTCTGGTTGGCTGAGCCGAGAGCCCTCGGCCAATCAGAACGCAGCAGCTCCCCGCGAGCCGACCCCAGCCCTGGGACGCGGTCTGGCGAGAGAACTCTGCCCTATGCTTGAAGGGAAGCCTTCGTTTCACAGACGAGAGAGCCACACCCGAAGTTCCCCGAAGGTTGCTTAGCAAATAACTTTTTAATATGTAGCTATCCAGGACTAGGAAACCGTTTACATGACCAATTGACCATTAGTTATCATGAGTTGTCCAAAATGAATAAACCCCGAAGATGCACGAGCGGACGTTTGGCTCTCTCGTCTGTGAAAAGATGGCTTCCCATGCTTGAACACCGAGCTGGGCGGTGTGCGCTTATTTTTTTCAAATTTTAATGTACCGACGCACTTAGCACAAGTATGCTGGTAGTTCAAAAACTAAGACTAAGCTATTCCACAGTTCTTAGATCACAAATGCGTAGAAGTTGAGGCTAGGACCCCGCGATCAAGGACTGGATAACGTCTCTAACCGACCGTCAGCCTGCCCGCGACAGGTCTAACTGCAGCTCTACCGTTTCCTGAGTCTGTCCCGATGCATTAACTTGTGGTTAGGCGATTTTAAATTAATATACTCGTAGCTCCTGAAGCGTAGATGCTGCGGATAGGGTTTTGTAATGACAGACTGGGTAATTTCGCCAACTGCTGACAGCCTTGTACTGGCGACAGATTGACCTGCCGTTCTGTCCCTTCTAGGGTGAGACCCGATCCATATGCGCTCAACACATTCTTCTTCCCTGGCTCCAAGCATACGCGCTGTCTGGCCGCCAGGGGCGCACGCGTCACTGTTTCACATCCGGACACGCGCACGCACTCAAGGCCCAAGTTCCCGACCCCCAGCATGGTTGAAATGTTTTGCCCCTGACCAACTGTTCTTCCTTGATCATCCTTTCTAACCTGTACTGAACCTGCCTGCAATAACTCAACCCCGCACGAATGAGCCCTGTGTCTATGCAGGTTTTTCACCTTGGCCCAACTTTGAAATGAAGTTAGTCATGGCATCAGTTGTTGCCATGGCTGGCCAATCCCCGAACAAAGAACAAGATTCATGCTTCCCTTTCTGCGCGGCTGAAACCCAGCGTGATTAGGCTCAAAAGCTTCGGCCTGGGAGGCACCTAGAGTCTTCCCTAACCCAGATCCCTCCCAAACAAATACACTTAGTGTTAGTTAGGTTAGGAAACCAAAATTGGGCAAAAGTGCCACTATGGTTTTGGGAAAATTACCATGCTGTCGACTGTTTTCGCGATAACGGCGTCATGGGGTGTCGCTGTGGTCCCCCCCCCCCCCCTCAGGCTTGGTGGTTGTGGTGCTCATCACGGGCCGTCGCTCGATCAGATGATGATGATGATGATGACACGACCACGTCTCTCCTTGGGTCGGTCCCCCGTCGCGTCGACGTGTTCCTTTATTATTCCCCGTCGACCCGACACTTGACAAATGTCAATGATCGCCGAGCATCGTTTGTCTTATTATACACTCCCTCCTTCCCCATCACCCCTCCTCATATCCACCCACTACCACCCACTGTTCCACCATCGCTGTGTTCCTTATCTGCGTTCTCGTTCTTCTTTTTGTTCGCCGTTGCGAAGCACGTCGGTTTTTTTATTGTTCTATGTGTAACATCTTAGCTCTCGGTGTACTGGGGTCGTTACCACAACGCCGAAATACCATAACGCCGAATGCCAAAATTGACCACAACGCCGAAATACCATAACGTCGAATGTCAAAATTGACCTCAACGCCGAAATACCATAACGCCGAATGTCAAAATTAACCACAACGCCGACAGCTAGAAAACTGCTGTGTACCACAACGCCGAAATAACAACTGAATGAATTTGTGTGTATTTCTTAAATGTACCTTAACGCCGAAATACCACAATCAAACCTAACCTAACCTAACCTAACCTTACCAAACCTAACCTAACCTAGCGTAAAATAACCTAACCTAACTTAACCTAGCCTAACCTAACCTAGCCTAAACTAACCTAGTCTAACCTAACCTAGTCTAACCTAACCTAGTCTAACCTAACCTAGTCTGACCTAACCTAGTCTAACCTAACTTAACCTTTGTGTCAGTCCTGCAATTACATTTTTCGGCGTTAGTGTATTTCGGCGTTGTGGTAATTCGGCGTTGTGGTACACAGCAGTTTTCTAGCTGTTGGCGTTGTGGTCAATATGGCATTTCGGCGTTGTGGTATTTCGGCGTTGTGGTGCATCCCCGGTGTACTGCATTAAATTCGCGAATGCGACGGATGTAATGGAACGGAAAAGTGTAACTGCCATCTGTGGTTTCATCGCGCGATACAACGTTCACAAAGGCAAAATGGGAAACTTTGAAAGTTTTAACTGTTTCATTAATTTTAACAAGATGGTCGCACTATCTTGATAAAATTCCTTTTCGTAAATCAGGTCCAAAGCCGTGGTTAAAAAAAAGTTTCAAGTCTTTTTCGCTTTTATCGGTTTCATTACATCGTTTATACTGTTGGTCTGCTAATAAAATGATTCACTAGTCGACGTAGTTGCTCCTGCTCCTGCAGCGAATTCCAGCGGCGAGTGCGAATACTACGAGAAATTCGCTTTTAAAATACACTGTTTGTTTACTTATCACGCTCGGCATTATTATAAATAATTCTACTTTAAATTTCGTGACTTGATGTAAGCGTTTGGACATACGCCATTGCTAAGCACATGTATGTCTGTAGAAGAAAACTACAAAAACACCCAAGACACAAAAACACAAATTAAGCAAAAAATTGCAATTTTTTGCTTAATTTGTGTTTTTGTCTTTTGGATTTTTTGTAGTTTTCTTCTACAGACATACATGTGCTTAGCAATGGCGTATGTCCAAAAGCTTACATCAAGTCATGCACTCCCATTGCACAAATCTTTCAAAGATAATATTTTATATTTCGTGTCCAAGTTTCGTATTATGAGAGTATTTTCAAACTGATAACACGCGAATTTACTCGGTACCGAGGTTGAGTTTTATACTTCACTGGCCAGTACTGAAAAACTCGCTCACATTTGTGTTATGATAAACAAACATTTTAACAAAAAAAAACCGACTTCAAAATAAACAATTCCAACACAAAATAATATGCACTAAAAAGTAAAAAAATAATTGTGTATTCTTCTACAACTTAATAATCAAATTACTTTTTCTACTCATCAATATGTATGTACGATCTATGTGTTTACCACGCAAGAAGGTAGGTAGGTACCAACCCACTTCAAATATAACTCAACACATACCTATGAATAACAAACAATGATCAAAATGTTTTATAGAGTTCTCCTAAATAAAATGAAATGAAAAATATTAGACTACTTAAAAGTCAATCAAATTATTACGATAATATAATGTAGTTACAATTATTGTTATTTTTGGAGTCGGTGTCAGCCAAGGAAACAAATAAACTAGCATACTTGGCTGACACCGACTCCAAAAATAACAATAATTGTAACTACATTATATTATCGTAATAATTTGATTGACTTTTAAGTAGTCTAATATTTTTCATTTCATTTTACTTAGGAGAACTCTATAAAACATTTTGATCATTGTTTGTTATTCATAGGTATGTGTTGAGTTATATTTGAAGTGGGTTTGTACCTACCTATCTTCTTGCGTAATAAACACATAGATCGTACATACATATTGATGAGTAGAAAAAGTAATTTGATTATTAAGTTGTAGAAGAATACACAATTATTTTTTTACTTTTTAGTGCATATTATTTTGTGTTGGAATTGTTTATTTTGAAGTCGGTTTTTTTTTGTTAAAATGTTTGTTTATTTTTTTCATTTTTAGGGACTCTGAAGTATTATTTATTTTATACTTTTTAATTTAAGTTCGTAAATATAAATACAGGTATGAAGTGTTTTTTTTTAATAATAATATATGTTAATGTGCTTCTTCATTATACAGATCATTATAGATTCATGTACCAGTATCGGCCCGTGTTAGTCGTGTCTTATCTGTGTCTTGAAGAACTACCTCTTGAAGTCACGTTTAACCAAATTAAATGAAATTAAAATAACAAACTTAAAAAAAATGTTGCTATTGCTAATTAGCGCCATGGCAGGCTCCTAAGAATTGAAGAGTTCCGTTACTTTGTCATGGATCCCATGATCAGAACCTAACCAAACTCTCATTAAAATACCCTTGAAGTACGTCTTTTCCAATAAAAAAAAATTATCGAAATCGGTTGGCGTGATATTGAGTTATTCGTCCTTTTGTCGCGCACACATTTAATGAAAATTTAAGACTTATATGGTTTTCTCATGGATGCCATTGTCAGAACTGGACCAAATTTAAATGGGACCACACGGGAAGCACCAGCTTTCAAATGAAAAAAAGAATCATCAATATCGGTTCACCCAGTCGAACGTACTGAGGTAACAAACATAAAAAAAAAAAACATACAGTCGAATTGATAACCTCCTCTTTTTTTTGAAGTCGGTTAAAAATAGTATTTATAAATCGGGATGCCAGTTTGAAAAACGGTGTCGGCCGCACGGGGGTACAGTAAAAAAAACAACATAAAATGGAGCAGTATGGGGGTAAAGTGCAGTAAAATAATTAGTTGTTTATATGTCAGACTTCGCAACAAATCAACCCTTTTTAAATTTGTTTTATATGTTTATCTTTTGTTACATACTCCCTTTTAGTCGGGTTTTTTTCAAAAATATTATTTAGTCCTTTTTCAATTACAGTGTTTACATCAGTCGTGAGTTTTTACAAAAATTTTAATTTTGATTTTATTTTAAACTTTTTAGATGATTCCTGTGTTACTTGTTAATATTTGTCTATTTTCTGTCCTTCTTTATGTTTGTTGTCTTACAAAATATTATACCCCTACATTTTACCTCCGTATTGCTTCATTTTATGTTTTTTTTTTTTTTTTTTTTTTTTTTTACCCCCCTGTGGCCTACACCGTTTTGTTGAGAGTGATGTTTTGAATTGCGATATGTTTTAAGATATCACAAACTGCAACTGTTTTATATTTTCGTGTAAGAATAAATAATTGTAGGAACAACGTAATAACAATTAATACTAGGGCTGTACCGATTCACAAAATTTTGCGATATGCCGTTTCACCGATTCCGAACCGATACAGGAGAAACACACATTTTGTTAAAAAAAAAAAAAAAAAAAATTGGTATAATATTACTAGATTACCCTAAATAACTCATTCTCTGATAATAATTCTATGCAAATGCACGTGTATTTTAGTTTACAAACGGAACGTAAACTTTCTTTTTTAACTCATATTTTTAGCTTGTTTTCCTTTGTTTGCTAACGACCGTTAGTTGCTTATTTAAACATAAATTTACTCATGGAATGGTTTCCGACGATGAGCTTCTGCTCTGTCATCAGATACTCAGCAGTTAATATACAGGAGCAAGAATAAAACTGTTTATTACAGCGCCGTCTGGCGAATTAACATCATAACACCTATCTTATAATTATCGCCGATGAATAACAAAGCTTATACAGAATACCAAATTAAAACTGTCAAACCGTTTTGGAGATAAATGGGAACATTTGATTTTTGCACACACAAACACCTCTCACACTAAACACATACACCTTATCCGTTCCATCGTGGGTAAAAAGTGGAGTGTAACTAAAATTCATGGAATTTGAAACGCTATAAAATATTAACCGTGCTTAGTTATATTCGAGTTGCGGATATATATGTGTGTGTGTGAGTGTGTGTAGGATAAAAAGGTTTACGCATGCGCCATTATCAACGGTTTTTTGTATATTTACAGGTCACTACGAGGAATTGGCAAGTTTCTCGAACGTTCGATTTCGGGCTTCTCATCTACTTAGGGAGCACATATTGGACACACGCGCTAACCAATTTGAATTGGTATTGTCATCATATTGTCGAAAATAAGGTCAAATCCGGGGATTAGTAATTTTTTTTTTTCGTGTCTTTTCGCTTTTATCGGCGTTGTTTCATTATATAGCTTAAAATTTCGCTCCGCAAATTGAATCATTCGATAGTCAACTTAGCTGCTTCGGCAACGAATTCAATTTTCGTATTTGTTTATCAGGCCGGCATTATTTTAAATTATTCCAGATCAAATTTCGTGTCTGGGTTTCGTATTTGAAGTGTATTTTGCTACGCGCGAACACGTGAATTTGCTCATTACCGAGGTTAGTTGCTACACATGTCTGGCGAGCATTAAAAGACTCGATCGCGTGTTTTTTTTTTTTTTTTTTTACGTGACAACGTCTAATAAATCGATGAACGCCGGCTGCACGCACTAAAAAGTGTCCCGTTACGCACATTGTCCCGTTTCGCTGTGTCCCGTTACGCTCATTTTATATTGCTCTTTGCTAACCTGAACCTCCTAGCATTGCGACCGAGTCCGTGGCGTAATTCTGTTTTCATGCATTTCAATGTAACATTTTCATTTCTCTTTGCTAACCCGTTCCTCCTAGAATTGCTGCAGAGTCCGTGGCGCAAATATATTATTTTTGACTGCATTTTGGTGTTGGGTAAGCCATATTCCTTCACATCATCCTTGAAAGACTCCCATTAGTTTCCTACTTTTCCTATCATCGTCCTATCCTTAACAGAATAACACAGATTGGAAGAAGTTAAATAGCAAACATGTATAAAAGTTGTAGTTAAAATAATCTCTTCGTTAAAGTAATAAACATATTTGAATTAATGAGTGCAAATAAAAGTAAATTTATCAATTAAATTGTATGTTTAATTTCACTCCTTCATGTATCCATACAACATAGTGATGATTCAATAAAAATTATTCAATTTTATTCATAAAAGTATGCAATCATTTCATCAATGTTTTGTTATAACGTTGTCACGTTAAACTATCGTCCGTAAACCGACTTTACAGACAGACAATTTTTTTATTATTTCATCGGCATCCACGTTCTCAGGCGCAAAGGCCTTGGGGGCGTGGAAACGGCCTTTTTTCAAGACGGCGGTGACCTCGGATGCAACACACGACGTCACCGGGGAATGAAAAAGTCAGTCAAGAAAGAGTGGTGGGACGTTTTTTTTTAATTGTTAGTATTCGGTCCGATCGCTTGGAGCAGGCTCCAAGGGATCCCTAGCCCGATGCGGAGTCGACTTGGTGAGCGACGACACAGCTTTGGTACTAGCCTGGACAGCTAGCAGAGGTTGGATAGGACCTCCACCGGACCACGGGTTCACTGGGTGTTTTGAGGGATCCCAGCGTGATGTGGGAGACCAGGGAAGGTGCCAGCAGTGCTGATAAAGTCTTAGGGCACAGGACACAGCCAACTGTCTGGTCAGCTGAGCGTGGTACGGGGCTGAGGCGGTGACTATTCTGGGTTGGTGGCCCCAGCCGCTGGTCATTGCCGAAGCTCCAATACCCTCCCGATAAACAACAGGGAGCGATCCCTAACAGTTCTGTTTTTCTTAAAGCTCTGGAATGTTTATAAAAAGTGAACTGGAATGCTACTCCCACCCTACCCCATTAGAGCGCGAGACCGCCGGCCTTAAGGTCGGAATAATCTGTTAGTATTCGGTTGACTGTCGGCGCGCCCGCTAGCGAATAGCTTCCGCGCCTACCTCCCGCCCCCCCCCCCCCCCCCCCCCGGTCCCATCCCAAGAGTCGTGACGTGGTCGCTGTCCGCAGGGTTTTTCTTATAGGGAACGATTACAATGTACGGTAAAGTGTAAAAGGAATCATCTTTAAGATGAAATCTTACATACACTGTATTTTTTTTTGGTAAATATAAAAAAAAGGCATGTAGGTTTTGAAAAAAATGATTAAAGGGGGTTGTCTGTAAAGTCGGTTTACGGACGATAATTTTACGTAATAACGTCATAAGAAAACATTGATGAAAAATTGCACACTTTTTAATTTTCAAATATTATTTACAGTTTTTGCAAATTTAATTTAAATATTTTGTTTAAATATAATCACGAACAATTAGTTATAGAAATAAACTGAAATCAAATCAATTTCAATAAATTGTTAATTTGAAATGACGTAATTGGACAAATAAATCAAATTTTTTAAATTGCTGCTTTTAAAATGCGCGCCTTAACCTGTTTGATATTATAGAAGATTTTCTCGCACGGTGGTTGGCCGGTTCTTGCACGCTCGGCTCAGTTGGAACGTGACAATGAGTCATGCTTTTTCGTGCGTGCAACCGGCTTTCATCGATTTATAAGACCTTATCACGTTAAAAAAAGAGAAGAAAAAAAGTCATCCGAGAGGCATGTGAGCAAGAGCTTATATATATTAAGCGGGATATAAATTCGCAAGCAAAAAATAGTTCCTAAGACGGGGAAGGAGGGAGGGTCACCAGAAAACTGGAGTGAACAGGAGGTGTAAGCGGGATATGAAGAGGGGAGGGGGTAGGAACCCGACACTAACGCCGACGAAGGCCGAAGACAGCCGAAGGCTCTCAGACGAATACGAGTTCGGCGCAATGTAATTTTACACACACTTTTAAATTTGTACATTTACATGAAAACTGTTGTATCACTACAAAATAGTGTTCGCAGTAATACTGGGTTCTGATTCTTGCCCGGACATTTATTCTTCGTGTTGTCCCAGTACCTCCAATAGTTAAAATGTATTTGTAAACCGTTCCCTGAAAAGTTTTCCAATATTAACTGCGCATTTTTATTATAATATAACAAAATAAAAACAAAAGTGAATGTTAGATTTATCTTTTCCATGGATGAAAAATATGCTTGATTGAAACATCATTTAAAATATAAAATTATGCGCCAATTTTCGTAAGATATACACTTGTAATATCTCGTAAAACGTATTTAATACATACAAGAATAGCCATAGCCATGTGTTGTACAAAGTTACAATATATGTCTGGTTTTATTACAAACTATTTCTTGGCAACTGGTTTCCAAAGGGTTCTGTTGTAAAAGTACAGAATTTTTTTTTTGTGTGTAGGATTACCAATTGGAAAAAAAAATTCAAGGGTGCGTGATCACGCCACATACGACACATACATAAGTTAAAGAATATGTATTTGCACTACAGAAAACACACAATACATACATAAAATATCACAACTGACCTTCTGTCATTCTAAAAACTGTTCCAACTGAAATGTTGCAAGCGAATGTATATTCACTGAACTTCTACGTTGTCAGCTCGCTAAGAGCGCTGTTTGCCACGCTACTGATGCAATCTATTGTGTGGCCGGCTGCGAATAAGTTTCACTTAAAATATTCAACCTGCACTGGCCGCGTGTGACGACAGTGCCTCTGGTATCAGTCAGCGCGAGCCCTCTGCGTGCTGACTGACGCGGGTCACGCTGACGAGGGCGGAGATACGTGTTGTCGGCTTCTTGAATGGAAGGTCTGGCTCACACTTCGAACAGTTCATTTTCCTCGCGCCCAGCCTGTGCATCTCTCTCTCTCTCTCTCTCTCTCTCTCTCTCTCTCTCTCTCTCTCTCTATTGATCAAATCAATCATTATTTTAACAAGTGATTTTTTTAATGCTTTTTGGAATTTTTCCAGAATTTCTAATTTAAATGTACAGAATTTCAAAAAGGCAGCCAAGATGGCTGGCAAGATGGCGGACGTAATGGTAATAAATACCACCCAGTCTATCGGGGTAAAATATGGGGGGGGGGGGGGGCGTGGTAACAAAAAGTGCATTGTTAGAGAGTGAGGATATCGATTTAAATATTGCGGGGTGATATAAGCAAGATTTTTATTCAAATATTACTTATTTTTTAATTAATAACTGTTTTAATTTTTTATTAAAAAAATACCTTGTTTACTCTTGCCGGGAATTGAAACGAGGACCGAAACCGATTAAGTAACTAAACTTTTTTTAAATTTATTTAAGTTTTATTCGGAATTTTTTGGTCGAAAATTAAAGATTTTCAAGATTGTGGCCGTAAAGAAAATTGAAACGATGGCGGCCGAGGTCAAGGTCCTGATCTCAGCAGCTTAGGGTGGCTTGCTTTTAGGAGTCTTTAGCAGTTTTTAGGAAGTTGACATTTTTGAGTAATAAAACGGGAAATGTTCCCTAAAAACAGGATTTCTTATAATAGAGTAATTTCTAGGAATTTTGAGGAATTTTGATGCACTTATGAGGTATTTTGAAGTTCAAGGTCATCCAAGATGGCCGCCGTGACGTAAGAAGTCGGTCGGTTACTGACACCACCGTATACCATGCTCCACATCTAGTCCCAGCTCCAGCCAATGCATACTACTAGTGTCAAAACTTTAGACCCTTCAGCGGCAATATTGACGTGTATTTTGATTACTAAATCACCCATTCAAAAAACATGGAGGCGATGTATTCGGAACATGAGACCATGGGCTTTCTACTTAGCATAAATGCACCTACCACTAAGTCCTTTATGGGTATTTTTATTTGGCTATTTAAAAAAAAACTTTTTTGGTATCACACATACATAGAAAAACGAAAATAAATTACGGAACACATTACATTTTTTTTTCCAGCAATGTTTATCAGGTTGAATAACAAGGTGTCAATTGTGATGGTCACTACCTCGCGACTTGCCACTCAGCTTGAAGGCTGTTCCAGAACTCTAATATTTATACTACTTATGACATGTAGATGTAATAACACAACATTGAGTTTGAAGCCGAGGGGACTGAGATGTTATGCCACGTGCAAGTATTATGCAAGTACTACACAATATTCTGTGAGTGGAACGCCCACGCGAAGGCATGTGGGTTGTTGATAACTAAACAGTTAAAGATATGCACCGCTAGTTAATATTCCTCACTATCTAACCTGTAGAAAAAGTTACTAATACTAATTTTCATAAGTTGATAACTATATATATACATTCAAGAAAAAGTTATTATTACTAATTGTCTAAAAAATGCAGTGAGAAGTCCTTATTGCGACTCAATAAAATAACTTTAAGAATAATAATTATTGATTAATCTCAGTTCTTCCTTGGTAGTACATTGATACTGATATTGGAAATAAACTTTTTTCTTTGTTACCAATCGTCTGCTAGAAAATATTTTTCAATTTTTGTATAAATATGAACCCCGCTAGTATCTTAGCGTATTGTAAGCATGTATATAGTAACTTATTGAATGACTAGCTGCAGTACCCGGCTTTGCCCGGGCTGAACACCGGGTGATATATTGTCCGCGAGTTACAGCAAAATGGATGGTGATATGTCCAGTGTGGTGGACATTAAGAAATGACACATAATTACCTACGGTTTGTGTATCTGTGACCTATGGTTATCTGTTTACCCATGGCGATCGGTTGAAAGGTTTAGAAGTTGATGCGCTACAGCGCCATCTAGCGGCGAGTTACAAAAAAAATGGTTAGCATAAAAATCTTCTCCATGATAAAAACACTTCGATGTGCCAACCTTCGTGGCGATCGGTCAAACGATGTAAGAGTTTATCGACGTCATACATGCCAACATCCAATTATATATATTCTTATATGTATTTCGAAATTGTGGGGCTTTCACTTTTGAGGAAGGAGTTGGGGGGGGGGGGGGGGGGGTTAAATGTACAGGACCTCGAATGGTTTGGAACACACCATCTCGAAAGAATAGATATTTGAAGTTCCTGAAATTGTCAAAATTTGGGGGCTTTGTTCCCAGAGGGTGGCGGGGGGGTTCGAGGACCCTGAATGTCTCGTAAACACTTAAAATCGAAAAAGATAGATTTTTAAAATTTTTAAACTTTCGAAATTTTGGGTTTTAACCACCTGGGGGGGGGGGGGGGGGGTGATGTTGAGGACCCCGAATGGCTCGGAAACACTCCAAATCGAAAGAGATATGAAGGAATATAAGAATGTAGGCATTTACTGAACTCCTATCTACCATAATAACAATATTGACAAATAGAAAGCTTATTACCTGCCTATGAATAATTATCTAAATAAATTAATAAATAACTGTATGTTTAAGAATTTACGTACATACATAATACTAAACTTCAAACTATACACACAAAAAAAAAACTATGGATGTTTGTGAAGCTATTTTTTGTTTGTCATACTGTTTAAAACATTTGTAGGATTTGTTTATATGTAAAACTGTGGTGGCAATATTCCGCTTATCCAAAGGAGTATAGAAATAAATAGAGATATCACTGCCTGTATACACCACAAATCTTTGAATTAAGTAAAAAAATAATAAATAAAAAATAGTCCAACATGAAACAAAAAGTATAAATAACAACTAATTTGACAAAAAAAATTATACAACTGGAATAACAATGTTAACATCCGCCTGAAATTTAATAGAAGTAGGTAGGTAAGAATATTATATAAGAAATTAAATAAATTAAAACATACATAAATAAAATTATCTCACACTCAACCAAACATAATGTTTAATATGAAATAAAGGAATATGGCAATTACACGTAACTATTCTGATTAATAAAAAAAATCAACTTTCCTGAAATAGTAAAATTCAAATTTTTCAACACTATATTACATAATTGATAAATATTTCTGGTCTTCGGTCTCAGAAGCCCTAAGACTCCTGACGCTCAGCAGATAAATTATAAACACTAAACCAAACTCCTTGCAAATAAGTAGGTACTGTAAAAAAAATAACAATATTGACAAATAGAAAATATTAGTAGGCCCTACCAACCTATGAATAAATTTCGAAGAAATTTATAAGTTTAAGAATTTATGTAGGGTACCTACATAATATTAAACTTGAAACTATCCACACAATAAAAACCTAAGAACGTTAGTGAAACTAATTTTTTTTTATTTGTCATAATACCTAAAATACGTGTGTTTCCAAAATGAAACAAAGTATAAATAATGACCAATTTGACAAAAACAATTGTACAACTCGAATGACATTGAAAACATACACGTGAAATTTAAAAGAATTATGAGTGCCCTAGGTAGGGAGAAAAAACATATATAGAAAAATTAAATTAAAAAAATGGGTGCGTGTACTTAGGTACGCGCATGAAAAGTTATACTTATTTGTTATTTGGCATCATTAAAAAATAGTTTTTAATTGAATGCAACAATATTGCGTGGAGTCCCTCCGCGTGGAAGAAGTGAAACTTCGTAATGTGGAAATGAAAATAGGAAGGGGTAAAAATTGATTTTTAGTGAAATCATATTGTATCAAATCAAACTAAAAAAATAAAGAAAAATAAATTTTTAACGATTCATAGATTGATCTTCAGAGAGAGAGAGAGAGAGAGAGAGAGACCTATTGAATGTCTATAAAACTAACTTTTTTATGAGATCAGATTTTCATGAAATAAATCATGAAATCATTCAACGATAAAAGCTGTTTATTTTATAAGCGGACGGGTTCGCCCCAAGGAGAAAATTGACGCGGCGAAACCTCGTGAACATAGAGAAATGACACACACTCACTATTTATGTGTCTATGGAACATGATTTTTTTTCTGCAATTTAAACTGTAATATACAAAAACGGTATTGAAAATTGAAACAAATATGGCGACACTACAAACTGTCAAGATCTTTATTTTTTTCTTTCTCTCTACTTAGTTCCTTACAATAGCAAAACGTAACGTAATGGCTTGAAAGCTATTGCTCGGCAGACATAGAGAGTTTGTATATCTATGACACACATTACATAAAATTAAGATATATTTTTTTAACCTGTTTAATTATTTTTTTTGGACAAAATATAGTCTATGTCCATCCCCAGGATATAGTCTATCTCATTGCCAAATTTAATTACGATCCGTTCAGCCGTTCAGCCAGGAAAAGGTAACAAACAGAAAGACAGACAGACAGACAGACAGAGTTACTTTCGCATTTATAATATTAGTAAGGATTAAAAGTGACATGACTTTGTTAATAAGACGGTGAGGTGCTGTAGTGAAGCTTAGACTTCCCATAGTCGGTTTTTTTATGTTTGTAGTTGCCATGGTGGTAGTCGTGTAGCGCCTGATTAAAGCTTCATTTGCATAGAGAAAGACTTTTTAAGGAGACAGCGTGCTGTTCCTTTGTAAATTTTTTTTTTACCTCGTCATCGCTATATATTGTCGCTCAAAACATTGTGGAAATAGTACTAATATCACGTCTCATGAACTAATATCTCCGTTGTTAAACACAGTCACTTCCATGAAATGCCGTCATTGTTTCAACAATTCAAACACTACGCTTCAGCCAATCTATTGTGCGTGCAACCAACACGGCTCAGGCCATCAAATGGAAAAAATTGGATTCACCCGGTTACCAAATGATCACGTGGACATGTCCACCCCTGCTCGTGTGGCAAGGTTTTGCAGCTGCCACTTCCACTGCGTTTACACCCGGTTACAGCGTGATAGATGTGAACATGTCCATCCCTGCTCGTGTGGCAAGGTTTCTGCAGCTGCCACTTCCACTGCTTCATCACCCGGTTACCATGTGATCATGTGGTCATGTCCACCCCTGCTCGTGTGGCTAAGTTTCTGCAGCTGCCACTTCCACTGCGTCTTCACCCGGTTACAGTGTGATAGATGTGGACATGTCCACCCCTGCTCGTGTAGCAAGGTTTCTGCAGCTGCCACTTCCACTGCGTCTTCACCCGGTTACCACATCATCATGTGGTCATGTCCACCCCTGCTCGTGTGGCAAGGTTTGTGCAGCTTCCACTTCCACTGCGTCTTCACCCGGTTACCATGTGATCATGTGGTCATGTCCACCCCTGCTCGTGTGGCTAAGTTTCTGCAGCTGCCACTTCCACTGCGTCTTCACCCGGTTACAGTGTGATAGATGTGGACATGTCCACCCCTGCTCGTGTAGCAAGGTTTCTGCAACTGCCACTTCCACTGCGTCTTCACCCGGTTACCACATCATCATGTGGTCATGTCCACCCCTGCTCGTGTGGCAAGGTTTGTGCAGCTTCCACTTCCACTGTGTCTTCACCCGGTTACCATGTGATCATGTGGACATGTCCACCCCTGTTTTTGTGGCAAGGTTTGTGCATCTGCCACTTCTACTGCGTCTTCACCCGGTTACCATTTCATAATGTGGTCATGTCCACCCCTGCTCGTGTGACAGGGTTTGTGCAGCTGCCACTTCCACTGCGTCTTCACCCGGTTACCACGTGATCATATGGTCATGTCCACCCCTGCTCGTGTGGCAAGGTTTCTGCAGTTGCCACTTCCACTGCGTCTTCACCCGGTTACCACGTGATCATATGGACATGTTTACCCCTGCTCGTGTGGCAAGGTTTGTGCAGCTGCCACTTCCACTGCGTCTGCCACGGCATGTACGCGCGCGCGCACAAATACTCATTTCATGTTTCTTGGCTGTCAAAATCGTAAAAAAAATTGAGAATTTTGAAATACCAAGTAAAATTAATTAATATTTTCTGAATGAAATTCAAACCATTTCTTGATGTAACCAGTGGCATTGCGATTAAACCTAAAAAGTTTCAGTTCTGCAATAAATTAAATTCTCCTTATTTGTACAACCCAAAAACGTTAAGAATGTAACTTTTGGCAGCTAATTATGCAAAAAGTTTGCGCTGTAAATATTTTACATTTTGTGAAAGTTTAACAATTGAAAAAGTCTACATGTTTATCTGTTATTACTGTCAATATAAAATCTTGTCCTGAATTGGGAGGCACCCCCTTAATCTCGGAGGACTTATCCCTCCAGCTGGGTCCTCTGTCTCCTCAGAGCGAGCGCCTTGCTCGTTATCCTCGCTCGTTCGTGGCGCGAGCAGCCAGGTTTCACACGGCATTCACCTCTCCTGAGTGTCGAGCCCACGAGTGCAGGTGGAACCTACTTCTTCCAGGCAATGCCAAACTCGTCCTCCTTACTCGCTGGTGGCATGACCACTGTAGCTGCGTAGTATAGGAATGGGCATCCGGGCACAGGCTTCAGGCTGTGGTGTCTGTGGTGTTTTCCGCCATCTTGGATTGTGACGTCACGGCGGCCATCTTGGATGGTTGTGACCTTGACCTTTGACCTTGACCCCGATGGCCATATTGGATCCGCCATATTGGATCCCCATATTGGATGACGTCATTGTGATCTCGAAGATTCCGGTGACGTGTTTTCCGCCATATTGGATGATGACGTCACCGTTGCAATTTCCGTTACGCTCGCCATCTTTAACTTTTTTATTCATTATCCGATTTTAATGAATTTTTTTTTTAAAATTATAAAAAAATCCACTTAATAAAATTTTAATAACTTATTTATAAAAATCATACATTAACGACACGGAACTCGGAGTCCTCGGTTCGAACCCGACGAGGGTAAAAAAAAATTAAAAATAGCGACCGATCCTTCCCCCATGGTGGATGCTGGCATACTGACTCCCACCACTTTTTTTCAAAGCATATATATCGTCACCTAGTATGACGTCATGTACGCCATCTTGAAATTTGGACGCCATCTTGAAAATCTTTATTTATTATCCGATTTTAATGAAAAAAATTCCAAAATTCATCAAAAAATTAACGTATTTGAATTCTGTTTGATTATATCGATGTACGTCCTTGGTTCGATTCCCGGCGAGAGTAAACGATCGATCCTTCCTCCATGAAAGCTAACTAGACTGATCTACCACCAACAATACCAAGGTATATATCGTCAATTGGTATGACATCATGTCCGCCATCTTGTCTTCATCCGCTGGAGACAACCATCTTGTTTTCGTCTGCTAGAGTGTGCCGATAACATGTAGTATAATTATCTGGTCACCATACTTTTGTCCTCAACTGTTAACATTGAACATTGACCTTGACCTTGAACTTTGACCTTGACCTTAAACTTCGACCTTGAACTTTGATCTTGTCCTTGAAATTTGACCTTGAAATTTGACCTTGACCTTGAAATTTGAATTTGACCTTGACCTTGAAATTTGACTTTGTCCTGGAAATTTATCTTTGTCCTTGTCGATCATCATGGATTCGACATTTTATGTTCAGTACATGCTACCAGGAGCTACCACGTGTCGGAGTACGCCATCTTGTGTGTGTACTTGTATTTTAGAGTACATTTCCATCTGGATAGTTTTATTCTAACCTGCTACAGTGCAGTAATCATTTATTACCGAGGTGCCCCCGCCATTTTGAAATTCGGCCGCCATCTTGAAATCATGTAATAATGTAGCTAGAAAAGCGGGAAAAAATACAAAATTCATCAAAAAAATCACTCATTTAACTTACATATTTATTCTATCCGCTCCAGTCCTTGGTTCGATCCCTGAATGATGCAAAACATTTAATTTTATATAAAAAAAATAATGATTTCAATAAACCATGTTCAAAATTCTTAAAGAGACTTTAAATCTTCTACTACCATCATCCTATCAGACATCAAGACCACCATATATGAAATAGTAATTGTAATGCTAGAGATTCGGGAAAAAGTTCAAAATTCATTAAATAAATTTGTAATCTATATACTGATTGATTAGATCGACTTAGGTCCATGGTTTGATCCCTGGCCGATACAAAACAACTTTAATTTTAAAAAAGTACCAGAAAAGTGTAAGTTTCGAGGAATAAAACACCTAAAAGTCTTTTACAAACATAATATTTATTACACAATTTCTATCCTACTACAGAATCACTTGCGAAAGCCAGCAATATTATAAAAATTTAGCCCTGCATAGACGTGCAACGACTACTTCTTAGCTCCAAATGGCTCCAACAGCTCCAACAGCCTCCAAATGCTTAACACAGCTCCAAATGGCTCCAAATGACTGCAAATGCTCCAAATGCTAGACAGCTCCAAATGTCTCCAGCAGCTCCAAATGCTCCAAATACTTGACAGATCCAAATGCTTCAAAAGGCTCCAAATGCTCCAAAAGCCTCAAAATGCTTAACACAGCTCCAAATGGCTCCAAATGCTCCAAACAGCCTCCAAATGCTTGACAGCTCCAAATGTCTCCAACAGCTCCAAATGCTCCAACAGCTCCAAAAAAGGCTCCAAATGCTCCAACAGCCTCCAAATGCTTAACACAGCTCCAAATGGCTCCAAATGCTCCAAACGGCCTCCAACAGCTCCAAAAAAGAGCTCCAAATGCTCCAACAGCCTCCAAATGCTTAACACAGCTCCAAATGGCTCCAAATACTCCAAACGGCCTCCAAATGGCTCCAACAGCCTCCAAATGTCTCCAACAGCTCCAAATGCTCCAACAGCTCCAAAGAAAGGCTCCAAATGTTCCAACAGCCTCCAAATGCTTAACACAGCTCCAAATGGCTCCTATTGCTCCAAACGGCCTCCAAATGGCTCCAACAGCCTCCAAATGCTTAACACAGCTCCAAATGGTTCCAAATGCTTGACAGCTCCAAATGCTTCAAAAGGCTCAAAATGCTCCAAATGTCTCCAACAGCTCCAAAAGGCTCCAAATACTTCAAAGGCTCCAATTGCTCCAAGAGCTCCATCTTCAATTGGTTCCAATTGATTCCAATTACTTTTCTTATCGAATTTGGCATGAATACCAACATGTCTTTATTAGTATACATTTTGACTGGCAGTGGTAACGTATTTTGCACCTTTAAGTTATAAGTTTTATTTAGAAATCAGATTTCGATAAATGGTAGATACAATTTGGAAAGAAAATATATTAATTTATCTTCAAGTTTATACACATTCATTTAATTTAATCCATTATTGTATGTAGCCAGCTTCCCTCAGTTCTTTGAGTATGAAGGATATTTTTTTAATGTTCGAATAGTTTCCTGCACAAAGCGATCCATGTAGTAGTCGTAGCCTGTCAACCAATATGTTAGGATCTTTCCATGATGTGTAATCAATCTCTTCTGCTGCGTTCATCTTCCTTGCACGTTTATGATAAATATTATTATCTCTGGTGTCTATCGTTTTAACACCAACCACAAGGTCACTTTCGTCATCGTGCCAGTGATTATCACAAGCTTGATCAGGATAATTTATTTTATTACGACGTTTCCATCGTTTTGGTCTCAAGTCACCATCACAGTCTTCGCTCTTGCTTGCTTTCGGTGCTTCAGCACAGTACTCAGTCATGTCACCCTTAGATGTGTCAGCACAGTCTTCGTTCATGTCAGCTTCTGATGTGTCACCACAGTCTTCAATCATGTCAGCACCACAAACTTGATCAGGATAATTTATTTTATTACGTCGTTTCCATCGTTTTGGTCTCAGACCGCCATCACAGTCTTCGATCTTGCCTGCTTTAGGTGCTTCAGTACAGTACTCAATCATGTCAGCCTCAGATGTGTCACCACAATCTTCAATCATGCCAGCCTCAGATGATTCATCAAAGTCTTCGACCTTGTAAGCTTCAGGTTGTTCTCCATCTTTCACATTTTCATGGAGATGACTAGATATTGGAGTAAATATATTTTCATTTCTAATGTGGTTACAACTTCCTTCGTTTGTTTTAAATTTTAAATTACTATCTTGATACAGATCAGTAATTTTAGCATTAGCTTTTTCGCCTTCGTTCCTCTTCCGCGATGTTGTAGCCCAGTCTTCGTTATCTTTATTCATCTTAATTGTACAGGTCTTGTAATGTCTATCCAAGTAATATCTTCTACCAAAGGATTTCTGACACTGACTGCAATGAAATGGTTTTTGATAAGGACCCAAATTACACTCGCTTCTCTCATGTCGTTTAGCATTCTTTCTCAAGGTAAACACCTTGCTATAGTATCAACAGTGATGACGTTTTGATACAGCAACATATCCCGTTTCAGGATTCATATTAGTTATTGAGACTAATGCCAGATGCAAACTAAGAGTTTTAAATTAGATATATTACTTAAATAGAATTTTTAATTATTTCATCAGCGAGAATTAATTTATCTCATTCAAAGGTACTTGTTGCAAGTAGTTCTGCTTTTCAACAACAGATGTCGCCACTTGTTACTTGCAGGTAAATAATATTTAGTTTTTTTATGCGGGATGCGGGATGCTCACTAACGATCGCAAAAGAAGGATGGCTTCGCTAGACTCCAAGGAGAAGGAAGTTCGTCCATCCTGTTAGTGCTTCTTAGAGTCTAGCGAAGCCATCCTTCTTTTGCGATCGTTAGTGAGCATCCCGCATCCCGCATAAAAGAACTAAATATTATTTACCTGCAAGTAACATGTGGCGACATCTGTTGTTGAAAAGCAGAACTACTTGCAACAAGTACCTTTGAATGAGATAAATTAATTCTCGCTGATGAAATAATTAAAAATTCTATTTAAGTAATATATCTAATTTAAAACTCTTAGTTTGCATCTGGCATTAGTCTCAATAACTAATATGAATCCTGAAACGGGATTTGTTGCTGTATCAAAACGTCATCACTGTAGATACTATAGCAAGGTGTTTACCTTGAGAAAGAATGCTAAACGACATGAGAGAAGCGAGTGTAATTTGGGTCCTTATCAAAAACCATTTCATTGCAGTCAGTGTCAGAAATCCTTTGGTAGAAGATATTACTTGGATAGACATTACAAGACCTGTACAATTAAGATGAATAAAGATAACGAAGACTGGGCTACAACATCGCGGAAGAGGAACGAAGGCGAAAAAGCTAATGCTAAAATTACTGATCTGTATCAAGATAATAATTTAAAATTCATAACAAAGAAGGAAGTTGTAACCACATTAGAAATGAAAATATATTTACTCCAATATCTAGTCATCTTCATGAAAATGTGAAAGATGGAGAACAACCTGAAGCTTACAAGGTCGAAGACTTTGATGAATCATCTGAGGCTGGCATGATTGAAGATTGTGGTGACACATCTGAGGCTGACATGATTGAGTACTGTACTGAAGCACCTAAAGCAGGCAAGATCGAAGACTGTGATGGCGGTCTGAGACCAAAACGATGGAAACGACGTAATAAAATAAATTATCCTGATCAAGTTTGTGGTGCTGACATGATTGAAGACTGTGGTGACACATCAGAAGCTGACATGAACGAAGACTGTGCTGACACATCTGAGGGTGACATGATTGAGTACTGTGCTGAAGCACCGAAAGCAAGCAAGAGCGAAGACTGTGATGGTGACTTGAGACCAAAACGATGGAAACGTCGTAATAAAATAAATTATCCTGATCAAGCTTGTGATAATCACTGGCACGATGACGAAAGTGACCTTGTGGTTGGTGTTAAAACGATAGACACCAGAGATAATAATATTTATCATAAACGTGCAAGGAAGATGAACGCAGCAGAAGAGATTGATTACACATCATGGAAAGATCCTAACATATTGGTTGACAGGCTACGACTACTACATGGATCGCTTTGTGCAGGAAACTATTCGAACATTAAAAAAATATCCTTCATACTCAAAGAACTGAGGGAAGCTGGCTACATACAATAATGGATTAAATTAAATGTATGTGTATAATCTTGAAGATAAATTAATATATTTTCTTTCCAAATTGTATCTACCATTTATCGAAATCTGATTTCTAAATAAAACTTATAACTTAAAGGTGCAAAATACGTTACCACTGCCAGTCAAAATGTATACTAATAAAGACATGTTGGTATTCATGCCAAATTCGATAAGAAAAGTAATTGGAATCAATTGGAACCAATTGAAGATGGAGCTCTTGGAGCAATTGGAGCCTTTTGAAGCATTTGGAGCCTTTTGAAGCATTTGGAGCCTTTTGGAGCTGTTGGAGACATTTGGAGCATTTGGAGCCTTTTGAAGCATTTGGAGCTGTCAAGCATTTGGAACCATTTGGAGCTGTGTTAAGCATTTGGAGGCTGTTGGAGCCATTTGGAGGCCATTTGGAGCCTTTTTTTGGAGCTGTTGGAGCATTTGGAGCTGTTGGAGACATTTGGAGGCCGTTTGGAGCATTTGGAGCCATTTGGAGCTGTGTTAAGCATTTGAAGGCTGTTGGAGCATTTGGAGTTTTTTGAAGCATTTGGAGCTGTCAAGCATTTGGAGCCATTTGAAGCTGTGTTAAGCATTTGGAGGCTGTTGGAGCATTTGGAGCCTTTTTTTTTTTGGAACTGTTGCAGCATTTGGAGCTGTTGGAGACATTTGGAGCTGTCAAGCTTTTTGAACCATTTGGAGCTGTTTTAAGCATTTGGAGCTGTGTTAAGCATTTGGAGGCTGTTGGAGCATTTGGAGCCTTTTTTGGGGCTGTTGGAGCATTTGGAGCTGTTGGAGACATTTGGAGCTGTCAAGCATTTGGAGCCATTTGGAGCTGTGTTAAGCATTTTGAGGCTGTTGGAGCATTTGGAGCCTTTGGAAGCATTTGGAGCTGTCAAGCATTTGGAGCATTTGGAGCTGCCAGAGACATTTGGAGCTGTCAAGCATTTGGAGCATTTGGAGTCATTTGGAGCTGTGTTAAGCTTTTGGAGGCTGTTGGAGCTGTTGGAGCCATTTGGAGCTAAGAAGTAGTCGTTGCACGTCTATGCAGGGCTAAATTTCTATAAGATTGCTGGCTTTCGCAAGTGATTCTGTAGTAGGATAGAAATTGTGTAATAAATATTATTTTTGTAAAAGAATTTTTGGTGTTTTATTCCTCGAATCTTACACTTTTCTGGTACTTTTTTAAAATTAAAGTTGTTTTGTATCGGCCAGGGATCGAACCATGGACCTAAGTCGATCTAATCAATCAGTATATAGATTACAAATTTATTTAATGAATTTTGAACTTTTTCCCGAATCTCTAGCATTACAATTACGAATTTAATATATGGTTGTCTTGATGTCTGATAGGATGATGGTAGTAGAGGATTTAAAGTCTCTTTAAGAATTTTGAACATGGTTTATTGAAATTATTATTTTTTTATATAAAATTAAATCTTTTGCATCATTCAGGGATCGAACCAAGGACTGGAGCGGATCGAATCAATATGTAAGTTAATGAGTGATTTTTTTGATGAATTTGGATTTTTTTCCCACTTTTCTAGCTACATTATTACATGATTTCAAGATGGCGGCCGAATTTCAAAATGGCGGGGGCACCTCGGTAATAAATGATTACTGCACTGTAGCGGGTTAGAATAAAATTATCCAGATGGAAATGTACTCTATAATACAAGTACACACACAAGATGGCGTTCTCCGACATGTGGTAGCTCCTGGTAGCATGTACTGAACATAAAATGTCGAATCCATGATGGTTGACAAGGACAAAGTCAAATTTCCAGGACAAAGTCCAATTTCAAGGTGAAGGTCAAATTTCAAGGTCAATGTCAGATTTTTAAGGTCAAAGTCAAATTTCAAGGTCAAGGTCAAATTTCAAGGTCAAGGTCAAAGTTCAAGGTCAAGGTCAAAGGTCAAGGTCAATGTTCAATGTCAACAGTTGAGGACAAAAGTATGGTGACCAGATAATTATTCTACATGTTATCGGCACACTCTAACAGACGAAAACAAGATGGTTGTCTCCAGCGGATGAAGACAAGATGGCGGACATGATGTCATACCAGTTGACGATATATACCTTGGTATTGTTGGTGGTAGATCAGTCTAGGTAGCTTTCATGGAGGAAGGATCGACCGTTTACTCTCGCCGGTAATCGAACCAAGGACGTACATCGATATAATCAAACAGAATTCAAATACGTTAATTTTTTGATGAATTTTGGAATTTTTTTCATTAATACGGATAATAAATAAAGATTTTCAAGATGGCGTCCAAATTTCAAGATGGCGTACATGACGTCATACTAGGTGACGATATATATGCTTTGAAAAAAGTGGTGGGAGTCAGTATGCCAGCGTCCACCATGGGGGAAGGATCGGTCGCTATTTTTAATTTTTTTTACCCTCGTCGGGTTCGAACCGAGGACTCCGAGCTCCGTGTCGTTAATATATGACTTTTATAAATAATTTATTTAAATTTTATTAAGTGGATTTTTTTATAATTTTTTAAAAAAATTTCATTAAAATCGGATAATAAATAAAAAAGTTAAATATGGCGAGCATAACGGAAATTGCAACGGTGATGTCATCATCCAATATGGCGGAAAACAAGTCATCGGAATTTTCGAGAACACAATGACGTCATCCAATATGGCGGATCCAATATGGCGGATCCAAAATGGCCGTCGGGGTCAAGGTCAAAGGTCAAGGTCACAACCTTCCAAGATGGCCGCCGTGACGTCACAATCCATGATGGCGGAAAACACCACAGACACCACAGCCTGAAGCCTGTGCCCGGATACCCATTCCTATACTACTTAGCTGAGTAATCACTTTCCTCCCTTACTCGGCCCTGCCACATGGCCAATCGTCGGTCAGCACACAAGGACATATCACCTCCTTCACCTAAGCCGGTGTCAATCATCGTCGTCCTGCGCGGGAAGTCCACTGACAACTCATAGTCGGGACCACACGGCCCAGGGACATTACAGAATGCATGGGACGCGAATATGAATCCTCCGACTGTCTACTCCTTCTTCAGCAACCACAGGACCCTTACGATCTTCACAGTTACGTCCAAACTCCCCAGATTAAGGAGTACCCTGCCCTTAAGAAGTTTTGTAAACATGAGAAACTGTTCCGTCAACACACCGGCACTACTTCAGTCCGATAACTCGCTTCTCTGCCGCTGTTGCCAGGTGAAAACTCACTTGGCTGGGTTACCACTCGCTGACAGTGGCCTCGGTCTGGCCAATCACAACACGGGTCACGTCACTATTAACGCCTTCCCTCGGTGGTCTCGTAATTGCAAAATTTCACTGTCACGTCGGCGATGTCCAGGGGTAGTCTCGGTGGTCGGCCAGAGGTTCGGTGGGTTGCGGGCGACTCACAGCGGCGATGACGTTGGTCAGGCTGCTTCTACGTCTCCGGCCTAGCAGACGTGGGTTTGTGTACCCGGCAGGGACAACGACCTGTGACAGCCGAGCACATTCTGGATTCGCCTCGGCTCAGAGTTCTGAAACCCCTGAGCCTACCTGGCACAAGAACTGCTGGGTCGCCTGTCCCACAGGGTGGGAGCCGAAAAGCTTCACTCCGGGTTTCGCATGTTGCAATCATTTCAGGGATAAGTCAACAAACACTAGAAAAACATCTTACAGAAAAATAAGTGACGGGTTAGTGATAACCACACGTAACAAGAAAGAAAGGTGTTCTCATCTTACATCCCATCATCAGGATGATTATGCGTTCAAAGTCACACTAAGATGTGGAAAGTTGACTATACTATGGATTTATACTATAAAATTGATTGATTAACATTAAGGTTTTCAATGTGCTCCATTATTATCAATGATGTGGGACTGGCAGTAGTGTTGTTAACTGCGCATACTGAACCAAACCAATCAAGATGGATACTTAGATCTCTTAATAGCTAGGAGAGCTATAAAGGGTTTATATCCAACAAATCACAGGTTTTTTTAAGAGTGTAGTGATAAGTAATTGTCAGTTATCACCAAGGAGAGCGGCTGTGAACATTAATCAATATGTTCGTTTTCAATTCTCTAAGCACACTACAGACTAGCAAGAATAGTTCTTGCATATAATAACCAATGCCTCTTAAGACATGCAGGCTGAGCAGTGAGTCAAAACAATTTTATAAAAACATTCCATGTCTGATATTTGTTCATAACATTTATGAATAATCGCCTTAGTAATATTGTTATTAAATATAATATTAAAATAATGGTGTTGTAATAAATAAATAAATTGGTTTAATTCTAGTGGAGTTTTAATTATTATTAAATAATCTCCATAGCCAGCTAAAATATAGATATATATCTTGTAATCTGTGCATTAACATACATCAAGTGTTATCTAGCACATAAATGTGTCTGAGGAATAATATTGTTTAATTAAGTCGGCAGCCTTCTCAGCAATCATGATGGTGGGAGCGTTGGTGTTGCCTCGTGGCACTGTCGGCATGATGGATGCATCAACAACACGCAGTCCCTGGATGCCATGCACACGTAACTGGGAGTCGACTACGGCATCGTGGTCGGTGGCAGGTCCCATCTTACATGTGCCCACGTGATGATACCCAGAGCCAGTGTAGTTTACTACATAGCATTCCCAGAAAACAGGCGTGTTCATCTCCGCCCAAGTACATTTGTTGAATTTGGACATGTCCAAGCGAAGATCTAGGTCTTTAAACGATTTAGTGTCCATTAGTCGTGACATTATCTGGTGCCCTTCTACCAAAATGTCTCTCTCTACTTTTTCTGACAAGCTGTTGGTTTTTATCACAGGTTGTGTTAGAGGATCTTTTGATATAATTTTGATGTAGCCTTTACTTCGAGGCCGCAAAAGAAATTGAACCATGCTTAGTGTGCTAACATATGGAAGTGGTTTTACTGGCTCGTCACTAAAAGACAACAAACCAAAAAATAATTGAAGGTCTGGTAATTGATCTTTGCTGGATCGAGCAAATGTTGTTACACCACTGTTCCCAATGTAAGTTAAAGGTCCTGTTCTGTATTTTAAATATCTTTCGTAATCTTTAAAGTATGTATTTATGTTTTCTGAAGCTGTTGTTATATTGTTAGGCACAAAAACCAAACTCTCGGACGAAATATGATCTTGGTAGTTATAACCAACACTAAGGTTTTTTAACACTGATATATTTAAGGGTTCCAAAAATTCATGTGGTCCTATACCAGACAACTGCAAAAGTCGAGGAGAATTCATGCTACCTGCACTTAGAATTACTTCTCGACTCGCATTTACTCTAAAATGCTTGTTACTGTCATTGCCAAGGAAGAATTCCACTCCATGTGCTCGACGAGTCCGCGGATCAATGAGCACCAATGTCGCTGTGGCATTGATGATTACACGAAGGTTGTGCCGCATCTGCCGCGCTGCCTTCAGGAATGCTGTGTTTGTGCTTTGGCGCTCGCCGTTCCTCGCGGTGATTCGAACAAGCGAAACGCCCTCTTGATCGCCTGCGTTAGGGTCCCGCTCCTGGAACCCGAGTTCTCGGAAGCCATCGATGAGGCCCCGTTGACGTCGATCTTCTTCAGCAGCTCTCTGCACCCCGAGGTATCCGCCGTAGCCGTGGTACTTGGTGTCCATGTCGCCCGTGTCGCTGGCGTCCTCCGACTTGAGGAAGTACGGCAGCACCTCCTCGTAGCTCCAGCCGGGGTTCCCTTGAGCCGCCCAGTCGTCGTAGTCTCGCGGGTTGCCCCGGACGTACATCATGCCGTTGATGCTGCTGGAGCCACCGAGGACCCGCCCCGAGTGCCAACTGCAGGGCTGACCAGCGCACGCCCAGGGTGACGGTTCGGCAGTGTAAGTCCAGCGCAACGGCGAACTGCGTTCGTGGATATATGGGAAGAAAGCGGGCACTTGGGTGATGGGCGGCTCCTCCCCGCCAGCCTCCAGTAGAAGCACCTTCCAGTTGGCGACCTCCGTCAGACGATTCGCCAGAACGCACCCTGCTGACCCTGCGCCGACGATGACGAAGTCGAACGTCTCGCTGTCCGGTAGCCATGTACCAGAGCACGACGAGAGGGATACTCTGCTCACCAGGATGTATGTCATTACTAGGAGCAGTTCCATCGTGCAAGGATCTGTAACACATCAAACAGATAGGTTCATAGCCACTTCATCATGAATGTAGTTTTTTTCTATAATTACATCAACACTTAATAGTGCTACAGAAATCTAGGAAAATAATTTGTGATTTTTTTAAGTCTTTCTAGGCTAAAAATTCAATTTTCTGAAGAAGTATACAATAACACTTTAGACATATCCATATACAACACTCAAAAGATTTTTGCACTATTCTGCTCTGGCATAATTGGTTTTTTGACTGGATCTTTCTGGGTTATCAATTTAAAGCTTAAAACATCGACTTATATCCATTGAGAGTCAAGTATGGTTTCTGGACCTGGTTAAACCAAGAAAAACGAGTTTCATGTAAAATCATAATAAATATGGCCTAAGGGCTCCGCATAACTTTGAAAAGCACATTGTGTGGTCTGTTCTGTAAGTCACAAGCCTTTATGAATAATTTTCATGTGTAATCATATGTGAATTTTTGTTGAGCAATGGGACAATAAGTTGCCCATTTGGTTCCCATACATCATAGCGATTTCATTAGATGTCATCATTATCGTTGTACACAAAATTTGTCACTTTCCATCTGTCCTATGGTTTTGAAACAGGGGAAGTGGTGCACGGTAATGGGCAGGAGTGAAGATTGCAGTGGATGATATGATGTCCTTAATAGTATACATAAATAGCGCTGGGTGCCAGTTCACTTTAATGGAAATGACTGTACAAGAACTCGTGGTGGAATATGAGTCTTTGGAGTGGTCGTGACTTAACCACGTAGCAGTAAGGAATATGAATGACTCAATCTGATCAAAAATTCCCCGACTGTCTGCCTTTGGGGATACACTATCTACCATGTGAAAAAACGAATTTTTTTTACGAAGCATTGTAAGTGATGCACTTTACATGGGCTAACCAGGAAGGGGTTTTTTTTTTTGCATTCGGCTCGTCACTTCATAACATAATGTTACACTTTTAGATGCTGCCAAAGTGATGACACAAACAAGCTTTTCTTCCAGTTAATTTACACTGAAACACTTCAATGTTGACGACTGCCTGCTACCTGATGTGTGCACTATCCCACTAATATTATAAATGTGAAAGTTTGGATGGATGGATGGATGGATGGATGGATGGATGGATGGATCGATAGATGAATGGATGAATGGATGAATGGATGTTTGTTACTCAATCACGCCAGAATGGGTGAACGGATCTGGATGAAATTTGGCCTACAGCGAGCTTATAACCTGGATTAACACATAGACCACATATAAATATGAAATTCCATCCCTAAGGGAGTGAACAAGTGATAATTTCATTTTATAACAGAAAAAATCATAGGTCATAGACATAAAAATAATGAGTGAGTGTCATTTCTCTGTCTGCCACACGATCATACACATAGTGGGGTCTGGCAAATTCATATTTTTCTCCTTGGTGAGACCAGCCCGCTTAGTGGAGCCCGCAGCGGCTAGCAAAATAAAGGAGCTAATAACAGTTTTGTTCTTAACTTCTCCAATAGATAGAGTTGTCTTGAATTTTAAACGCACCATCGTTTCATGTCTTTAATTTTCGTTTCTTTGTGCCGTATGCTTTCCTAAACCATTCATCCGATTGCGATGAAATTTTGGTGAGTTATTCGCATGCCCGCGGAGGTTTCTGAAGGGTACAACAACAGTTGGAGCACGAATCGTTTCAAAAAATTTGTGTATTTCCTATAGTTTAGCAGCAGTTCGTGTGTGTTCAGTGTATGAGTGTACACGCATTACAAGATTGAAATGAATTAAATATAAACAGCGATAATTCACAGAATTGAACTAAATAAAAAATAAACAGAGACATTTCAGTTCGTGTGTGATATAAACAATAGGTAGCCCGAGTGTCGTTTCAAAAAATGTGCTTATTTCATATTATATAACGATACTTCGTCTGTTTTTGTTGTATAAGTGCGCACGTATGACACAATTTAATTAAATATAAAAGAGAGACAGAGATAGAGTGATATATATATAGAGTGAGATAGAGCGAGGTATAGAGAATGAAATGAGGTTATATAAAGAGATATATAGATAAGTAGATCTATATAGAGATTGGTATATAGAAGATATATAAGTAGATATTGGGAGGTATATATGTATATATGTAGATATAGAGAGATAATTAGAGATAGGGGAGAGTAGGGTATAACGGGGTACTTAGTATAAATCGCTTAAATTTATTGTTTTAATATTGCGGTATATGTATGAAACCATCAGCATGCGTAGATTATAATGTGAGTTTAATTCTGCAACTAGTACCGTGTCTTCTGAAATATTATTATTGCAGAGATTTTTCATTATTTGAATGTATGCACACTACCCTGTTTTACCCAACTGGTTGGGTAAAACGGGGTACAGAAAGCAGATTTTTAAATGATTAAATATGTGCATTATAAAAAATTCTGAACAACATGTAGTATGACAAATAAATACAATTGTCAGTAAAAATATGAGAATTAAAAAAAAATCAATTATAAGCCTTCACCTTACATGTTCCTCTGTATTTACAGTAAAACTTCACAAAAACATTGGTTTGCGGAAAATCACAAACATTGTTTGAACAACAATAACACAACACTGTTAATTTTGAGGAAGTGGTTAGTCTAATAGCATAATCTAATTATGTATAATACAACCTTGCATATGCGGTTAACCCAAATATCTGACAAAACATATGATTGTTTAATTAGCCTAATATGACTTAGTAGGCCCGTCAGAACACAAAATAAGGCCAGAGTCTATATTCCAAACTGGCAGAAATCACATTCAAATGGCCTACAGTCATCTGTGTCTACACCAGCACATCCTTCATGGCTCCAAGAATGACACTTTAAGCACTGCACCCGACTTTCGGCTGATTTTGAAGTGGAGAACTGTTCAGCGCAATACATGCAAGGAACGTCATCATCATCAGACACACGCAAAGTTACTGTTGGTATGGATTTGTTGCTGTCTTCTTTATTCTTATGTTTTTTAGAACTGTTTTGTGATTTAGACACACCAGCATTTTTCCTTTTTAAAGATTTTGGTGAAGCTGACTGAATAATAATTAGTTCGTTCTTATATGGCGAGTCGGTCAGCACAGCTGCCTTGCCACGTCGTCGTCCTCTTCCTTCTGCAGGATTCTTTTGGCATGGGGAATCGGCATCACTGTAGTCGGTGGAATTGTGAAGCTACCGTTTGATGAAGCACTTCGATTGTTTTTATCAGATAGGCCTAAACGAGATTCAGTTGGTGAAGATACCAAACCAGATGTCCCAGGAATATTACCAACACTGACATTTCCATGGGACTCTGAAGGCCTTGTGTAAGCTCGGTCAATTGTTGCAGCAGTCACTGGAATATCACCTACACTTGTCATTTTCACTCGGTTCTGAAGGCCTGGAGTTAGCTCGGTCAGTTGTTGCAGCAGTCAGTGGAATATCACGGACAGTGTCATTTCCACTCGGTTCTGAAGGCCTGGAGTTAGCTCGGTCAGTTGTTGCAGCAGTCAGTGGAATATCACCGACAGTGTCATTTCCACTCGGTTCTGAAGGCCTGGAGTTAGCTCGGTCAGTTGTTGCAGCAGTCAATGGAATATCACCGACAGTGTCATTTCCACTCGGTTCTGAAGGCCTGGAGTTAGCTCGGTCAGTTGTTGCAGCAGTCAATGGAATATCACCGACAGTGTCATTTCCACTCGGTTCTGAAGGCCTGGAGTTAGCTCGGTCAGTTGTTGTCTTTTGGGTGATTGTATAAATGTACTGTAGGTAACTCTGTATAACATTTAGTGTGCATAAAAATACTATTTTTAATTTTAAATGTCATTTGCACAATTGATCGAAAAGATGGTTAAAACAGGATATTGGTTGGGCAGAACGGGGTACCACCCCGTTTTACCCATTACCTGTGTACCCTGTTTTACCCTACATGCAGGTTCTCAAGCAAAAACGAAAACAGAAAATCTTAACACCCGTCAATTACATCGGTTACTATGGCACAACATAGCAAATATAATACTTTACTTGAATACAACTTACCATAAAATATATCTGCAACCACTGATTAAATATTGTATAGCCAATACACGCTGAACATTTTAGTGAAACATCATAAATTTGTAATTTCCATTATTACACACGAAAGAATACTGTGCGACACTTCATACTACCTCACTCTAGTGACGACGTGTAGAGGAGTAACTTACCAAACGTACACACAGATAGCAACACGTGTACGGAAAATAACAGTGGTACCCCGTTCTACCCAACTACCCTGTTTTACCCAACTCTCCCCTACATATATATATATAAATGTAGATAGAGATAAATATATATTTAGAAAGATTGATAGATTTTTTTTTACTACTTCAAACATATTACAAAAGAAAACTGAATGAGGCATTGCAACGCATGTCGAGCATTAGCTAGATAATGGAATCTTTTCAATGTCAGTAATCTTTTATATTTCAGCTTTATCTTGTAGTGCTATATAAAGTCTATATTAAATACAGACCATCAATTTTTATATATAGAGGTAAATGGCTATACACTTGCAGAACAAAGTCTGTCGGGATTTGAAAGTGATAAATTTTTTTTGCGCACTTGACATTCAGATTAAGAAGACAATATTACTGACTATATCTTATTTCCAAAAAGGTGCCCTTCACCCTGTGTTCAGCCCTGGCAACGCCGGGTACTGCAGCTAGTGCATAAATAAAACACATAGGCCTAATAGGTGCTGTAGGGGATGCACCACAACGCCGAAATACCACAACGCGGAACGTACAATAACGCCGAAAACCATAACGCCGAATGCCAAATTGACTACAACGCCGAGAGCTATAAAACTGCTGTGTACCACAACGCCTAAATACATTAACGCCGAAAAATGTCATTGCAGGACTGCCACAAAGGTTAGGTTAGGTAAGGCAAGGTTAGGTTAGGTTAGGTTATGTTGTGGTACATTTTTCGGCGTTACTGGGAACAACTCGCCGACAATACATCGACGCTCATGCGAACCCAGCAATGAAATTTAACAGGAATTCTGACAACACGACGTCTGTCCTATGGTTTTGAAACAGGGGAAGTGGTGCACGGTAATGGGTAGGAGTGAAGATTGCAGTGGATGATATGATATTAATAGTATGCATAAATAACGCTGGGTGCCAGTTCACTTTAATGGAAATGACTGTGCAAGAACTCTTGGTGGAATATGAGTCTTTGTTTGGAGTGGTCGTGACTTAACCACATAGCAGTAAGGAATAAGAATGACTCAATCTGATCAAAAATTCTCTGACTGTCTGCCTTTGGGGATACACTATCTACCATGTGAAAAAACGAATTTGTTTTTTACGAAGGCATTGTTAGTGATGCACTTTACGTGTGCTAACCAGGAAGGTTTTTTTTTTTTTTGCATTTGGCTCGTCACTTCATAATTATAACATAATGTTACACTTTTAGATGCTGACAAAGTGATGACACAGACAAACACTGTAGTCTTCCCCAAAACAAAACAGATGTGACGTTTCGGGAACAGAGTTCTGTTTCCTTCATCAGACGCGAACGGTCTAGTCTGTGCAAACTAGCAGTGACGCACGTCCAAAATAATGGTTAATACCAGTCTCCACTGTTGTCTCCACTCGTGATGAATGTTATGTGCTTACGGTGAGGAAGACCATCTCCAAAGGGCTTCGGGGGAAATAGGGGAGGAAAACCGGTTGACGACGCACTGCATCCATGCTTTTTTTTCCGTTTTCAAAACATTTTGCTTCGTTTCGCCTAGTCTAAAGCGCCTAGGTCAATTTATGCACAGGAAAAAAAGATGGCGCAGTTGCAAGAATGGCGATAGGAACGTGCAATAAAGAGGCCAAAAATAATTTGCCGTTCGTGTTTAGCAGCCGTATGTTTGCCGGACGGCTGTTGCCTTTCTCTCATGTTTTTTTGTGTAGAGGCGTAGTTCAGAGCATGGGCGCAGATCCCAAGAGAGCCAGGAGGTCAACTTGCGCTTACGAAATCTTGACTGTGAAACGGGATTGATGAACTTAAACGTCAAAACTATGTTTTGCGGAAAACTTTTTCTTTGTGTTGTAAAGTTTTCAGCTTATTGCATGCAAAAAAGCCAAGATGTGGACTGTACGCAATGTACAAGCACCTGATCCAGAAATGACTTGTGTTTGGTTAACCCCACGCACAACTGACAGGCCGCACGAACCCCCCTTGCTCACCCCCCCCCCCCCCCCCTCAGCACCACAGGGGCAAAGTTCCGCGGGATCCCCTTGCAAATCCTACATATTCGCGCATGTGGTTCAGAGCGTACGCAGAATTTCATTTCTAGTGATTTTGGTGGGGGAGGGGGCCTAGAACAAATTAGTTCCATTTTTTGGTGGAAATTATATACATACTAGCTTTTACCCGCGGCTTCGCTCGCATTTAAGCCATTAAATAAGTATCAGAGATCATTACAATTGAAATGAATCAATAAAATATATTTCTCTGTAACAAAAATAAATAATTTTGAATTTTGAATCTTGACCGTCGATAATACGTTGCAACGGTATTACAGTACTCACGGTTGTAACTGGAATGCTAGATAGCGTTTTAAGTAGCTATATTTTGAGATTTTTTGGCAAACATTGTTTATCTTTCGTAAAAAATATTTTTTTTTTTTCAATAAAAAGTATCCTATGTTACTTCTAATACCTCTAAGAAAATGTGTTCAAAGTTTCATGATGATCGGTTAAGTAGTTTTCGCGTGAAAGCGTAACAAACATACTTACATTCACATTTATAATATTAACATAAGTTAAGTAGGGATATATCGGGATTTCTTGGTTGGGGAGTTGTAGTTGTAGGAGAGGGATGTATTTTCCCGTCTCCTCCCCTGAGTACCAGCGAGACGGTTCGTGGTGGAGAAGCCAGTTGCTGGGAGGAGACCAGGAGGGCTTCTGACCCGGGCAGCCTCACAACCTCTCGCCAGCTCTTGTACTACACCGACACACCTGCGGAGTAAATTGTGTGCCATTAAATGGTAGACTCCCACTCATTACGTTACGTAAACCCCATTTATTCGTATTTTCATAACGCTAAATTCATCTTTAATGTGTTTTTTTTCTGCTATTGACACACAAACCGTCGATATATATTTTAAGTTCGTGTATGGCTTTAAAGTAATGATTTAAAGAATTAATACAATTTCTTGGACATACGCCATTGCAGTTTTGCACTGTTCTTCATGGAAAAAAATTGGTTGTCTGTATATTTGGTTTACGGACGATAGTTTAACGTGACAACGTCATAACAAAACATTGATGAAATGATTGCATACTTTTATGAATACAATTGAATCATTTTAATTTTAATAATAAAAGAATAATACTTGAAATTATACTAGTAATAATACTTTTAAAATGCAAGAATAATTAACCTTTATTGCGAAATTATTGTTGTAATAAGCAATGAAAACCACATTAACTATTCACTTCATTTTATAAACAGTCGACGAAACAGTTCACGTGTAGATGACTTGTAATTAATTTTAAAAACTGGCGTTTAGCTATAAAGTTTAAATATAACTATGAACAAGTTTTCATATAAATTAACTGTAATCAAATATCTATCATCAATTATATGAATCACCATAATTTTTTAGTCAATTGTAACATAACCTATTATTACTGCACTCGCCGACAGCGTAACGGAACACAGCGTAACGGAACAATGTGCATAACGGGACACTAATTTGGGCGTGCAGCCGGCGTTCATCGATTTATTAGACTTTGTCACGTCAATAAAATTCAAGAACGCAAATCAAAAAATTAAAAATCAAAACATAAACCCACAGAGAACAAGCCTGACTCAGCTATGTCAAACAGATAAACCCAACGATGTATCGAAACCGGTATTATGGACAACATAGCGACGGCAGCACAGACGAACGCATTTTAACTTAAATATCAGACAGCACAAGATTCCGTGGGAGGAATTTAGTCATGGGAAAAAATAATAATAATAACAGCACAGACGAACACAGTGAGCTAATGACAAGACAGGTTCAACTGTAACAGTAAATGCAAGCAGACAACAAAATCTGGACAAAACTCAGCGAGTATACGAACACAACGATGGAGATAAACAGATATTATGGACAACACCGGCGACCACAGTAGGTTTCCCATTACTAAATAGTTGCGACGTTTCGGGAACTGGCGTCTGTTCCCGTCCGGGCTCCACCCTTTCTCCTGGGGGCTTTTATAACCACCGATAAGTAGGGACCGGAAAAATTAGCGTGTTCAATGACCTCTAGGATGAACTCCATAGTTCTACGTACACTCGGTCAAATGCCACCCACTCATTGGCTGCTGTCTTGTGAGACGTTCCAGCGTAGCAGCCTGTGATTCGATAAAGCTTTGGTTGGGTGTTTCTCATTGGCCCAGAGTCACCCATGTGAGTTGTGAACCAATAGCAGAGGCAGCACCGAGGTATAACGATTTGTATTTTAGCCTATCGCGAAATGAATTCGCGAATTTGTCCGGTCTGTAGCAATAAGGTGGCCCAGGGACGCGCAAGGTCTACGGCCGCCTCTGGAGACGTTGGGCGACCACAGAGGACTGAGCTCACCTGGACCGCCGAGGTCTCGGCCGGGAACGACGCAGGCTGCGTGCGACGGCGGTGCCTCCGGTTTAAATAAGGCCGAGCGCGTCGCGTGTCGAAGACAGCCGGAGGCCGCGCTAACGTCACGTCGATAAAGAGTTGTCAGCGCGACATTTCATCGAGCCGCCGCTGTCAACTTCATGAACTGGCTGAGCGAAATATTATGTGTTTCTCTTTCCAACTCTCACCTTGCACTCTCCCTGTAGCTCGCTTCCAATGTGTGCTTCTGGTGTACTGGACTTTTGAGGGTTGAGTATTCTAATTAATTTGCTACTAATGTTCATGTTTACTTATTTCATATAGTTTAATACATTTAATTGTTTATAAAATGATTTTATACTTGAAAAATCTCTTATTTATAGATTTTATAAACATACAGACAAATTTTTATGTCAGTCCTAACTTGTAGTGTAAGTATGAACTTATGTGATATAGGCCCTACAGTTTTTTTTATTATCCTTTCGTAAATAGCATTCGTCTTAAAACTCTTTATTTTAGCATATAATTCATTAAATCAATAAAATTATTACGTTTTCCCAAAACCTAGAAAAACTCGGGGTTTCTATGTGATGCATTCCAACAGAAGTAAACATTTTGCAATCGACTGATGACAGTCATATCTGTCAGCAACTGCATAAGTTACAAATTAAACGTCGCCTGTCTTACGCCTATCGTTCACCGATTTCTTTGAAATTTAGACAACTTGAATTCGAGTACGCGCGTGTTTAAATATACCTGTGACGCACCTGTGACAGGTTATATTATTACAGTTGTATTCTTCTTGCTAAGATCTCGGTTGGTACCCCTGAGTTTGATGCTGTTTTGGATGGAACCCTCATAGTTTTTCTTGAAGGGTACTGTCTTAAACAGCACACAGCAGTAGCCTATCTATGACTTGTGATGTCACAAGATGATGATTCCACATGGTAAACAGGTAATGTTATGTTTCTCTCGTGTTCTTAAATGTTTTTAATGTAGAAAATTAACACTAAACGTCTCGTGACCAATATACATGGTTACAAAACTGTGTTATTTTTTCTATGTCCCCCAAGCAATAGCCATGAAGCCATTACGTTTTTCTGTTGTAACGAATAAATTAGAGAGTTAGAAAAATGAAAGCTGTTGACCGCCATGTTTGATACAATTTTCATTACCCATTTTGTACTTTATTGTTTACTGTTACCATTAAAATGAACTACCACAGCACATTAGCACAGAACTGCAACACATTAGTTTTACAGTTTAGTTTATAAATTCCCTAAAAGATGGCGTTACAATGAATTTAATTTAATTTAATTGCATAGAAATATGGAATTTGGTATTCAGGCTTCTGAAGATCTTCATAAGTTAGTACCAAAAAAAATTACTTTTTGACTAATTAAGGATTGATTTATCAAAAGGTAAATGTCACAGATAGACCTGAAGATTATAGTACTAAATACGCATAGAAACTGACGGGAAAAAAGAAATTCAGAGATATTTATGTTAAAATTAGTGTATGAAATAAAGTAATCTAATTAATAAAACATTTTAAAAATGCTGGCTGTCTGACAAACAATACACAGCATAAACCGGTGGAACTAAAATTTTGGAATTTCGAGGAAATATTCTTTGAGTACCCTGGGGGTGCACTTAGAAAGCATTTGTTGAAATTTCATCCATAAAGATGAGAAAAGGGGTGGTAAAATTTTCATGAAATAAAATACCACTCACTGACTCACTCATCACGAATTTTCAGGAACTATAAGAACTACACACTTGAAATTTGGCACATATATTCCTTTTGCTTGGAGACATCTCCTAAGAAAATATTTTACGAAAACAAGTTCCCAAGAAGGGTTGCAGGGGCGTTAAAGATCAAAATTATCCAATTTTTTAAAATGCTTTTGCATTGTTGGTGCTTTTTTCTTCTCCGTGTCAACGGCTATTGCATTGTTGATATTTTCTGCGTCTCCTGTTGACGTTTGAAATCTTTACTCACTTTCATAAATATATTAATCAGCTACAAAGACGGGTGTGCGGGGGCGTTAAACACCAACATATTCCGTCGTTCAATTACATTTCTGATAATAATTACAGATTCTCAAGATGGCGACAGTGATATCATAATCCAAGATGTCGGAGTGTATTAATTTGCATTTTTATATTTTTTATAAATATAATTTTTTTACGTATCTAGCATAAATAATATAAATTTTTTAAGATGGCAGCCATAACGTAAATTGCAACAGTGTTTTAAAATAATATTTTATTAAAATTTGATTAATTATTTTTTATATATAATAAAGTTTTTTTCTGATTTTCTAGCATAAAATTACGGATTTTCTAGATGGAGGCCATAACGATAATTGCCACAGTGACGTCATAATGCCTGAAGCGTAGCCCGGGCAGCGCCGGGTACTTCAGAGTAGTATACAATAGGGCATACAGGGACAGTCTTCAGGCTGGTGTTGCCGGTGCAGGGATTTAGTCTGTGGATCCCGACGTCACGGACGCCATCTTGGAAGACCTTGATCTTTGACCATGACCATGGTGGCTATTTTAGATCCCCCATCTTGGATCCGCCATTTTGAATTCCACTATTTTGAATTATGATGTCACCGTTGTAATTACCGTTATGGCCTCCATCTTGGAAATCCGTAATTTTATGCTAGATAATGCGAAAAAACTTTAAAATATTATTTAACAACACTGTTGCAATTTTCATTATGGCGGCCATCTTTAAAAATACATAATGTTTATGCTAGATTCGGAAAGAAATTTTAAATTCATAAAAAATATTATAAAAATGCAAATTTTTACATTCCGCCATCTTGTATTATGACATCACTGTCGCTATCTTGAAAATATATAATACTATCAGATTTTAATGGGAAATATTTTTTAATTTATTTAAAAATAATCAAGTTCTAATAAAATATTATTTTAAAAATGCATTAACATAATGGAGTCCTTAGTTCAAACCTGGCGAATGCAAAAATAAAATAAAATTGGCAACAGATCCTTCCTCCACGGAAACCGCCGGCAGACTTACCTCCCACCCACTAATGCCAAGGTGTATATATATCAGCTAGTATGACGTCATGTCCGCCATCTGGTTTTCGTCTGCTAGAGACCTCCATATTTTTTTCGTCTTCTAGAGTGCACTGCCTCCATGCTAGATTAATTTTTACCTACTAAAGTACAGTAATAATTTATTATTACTGTGGTACCCGCCATCTTGACATTTGGGCGCCATCTTGGAAATTCGTTATTATTCAGCTATAAATTCAAGAATATTTCCAAAATTCATTTAATCAATTTGCAATCAATTTACTTATTGAAGTGATGGATTCCTGTCCATGCTTTGATCCTTGACTAATGCAAATATTTTAATTTTATGTAAAAAAAATATTTAATAAATCAAGTTCGAAATCCTAAAAGTAGCTCTGTTGAATGTTTTGTTTGCTATATTTAGTGTCAACTTCAGTTTATGTCTGTATTAACAGTAAGCCTATTAGTGTACCCTAGAGAGAAAGATTCTCATAATTGTTTTACTTACACTGAGCTTAGTCAGACTGGAATTTTTTGAATTGATTATAGTATACAGAGTTACTAACCTACACTCTCATATTACTTCAATAAACCGACTAATCTCCACCTATGGTACTTTCAGTAAGTCGTTATGTCCGCAATCTTGAAAATCTGTAATTTTTGAGCTGGAAATTCGGGATGATTTCAAAAAATCATCAAAAAAATCACTCATTACTGTACTGATAGAATCGATGGTTTCCTGACCTTCGTTCGATCCTTGGTCAATGCAAAAATATAATTTAATCAAAATACTACAGAAGTGACAGGTTCGAGAAAAAAAACACCTCAAGTTATTTTATAAAATAAATTTTATTAAATAAATTCTAAAGAGAACAAAAACATACACATCACTAAAATTTCTTTATTTATACGGTCTTCTTAGAGTACGAAGTAATTCCTTTTTATATCTTGACATCTTTTCAGAGCAGTTCCACGTGACAGTTGATTTCCACATTTTTCACACAGAGAAGAATTTTCGATTTCATTGAAAGGATGGTGTTATATTTCATGATGCCTTCATGTTTTATGCATACAAATGTCTTGCCGCAGTATATGCATTTTGATTCTGATGAATGCGCAACCAGTCTGTCACAATTCCGTATGTGTCTTTTTAATCTTCCGTAGTGTATAAACTGGCTACAACACCTGTAGCACTGATATTTAATGCATTCAGTGTTATTATTACAATTTTGTATTACATAATCACGCTATTTCAAGTGTTTGATGTTGTCACAGTACGCACAGTTAGGTGATAAACACCGTCAGATGCTGCTTTCTTTATCGATGTCACTGGCACCGTTGACAACCATTATAACACGGTTGAAATGTTAACTTTGGAAGTCTTCGAGGTCTGCTCTGCGGAGGATGTTGCACCGTCGAAATCTCCTGCTGTGCTGGGAGAGCATATGTAACTGTTGATGGTGTTTCCATCTGCACTTTTGATGGTAGGCCTTCCATCACGGCGATGTTAATAGTGGTAATGATGTCATCGATTTCTCAAGAATAGCCAAATATTGGTCTATTATGTTAGGCAAGTCTTAACTATCCGATCCGCACAGAACCGCAGCCAGAGGCGGACTGAAGTTCTCATTGTCTGGGTCTCACTTATATACGCCCATTAGCTGGAACAATACATGAGTCAAAAGAACAACCATTTTCAATATGCTTGCACTTAACTTTCACTGAGCATTTTTCATAATGTCGATGTAAGCTATCGAGACGTGAAACTAGTTTATTACACTTGTTGCACTGAAACAGTATTCTTTGCAGTAAATTATTTGTACACCTGCTTCTTTCATGTCTGCGCGCACTTGAAGTGGTAGTGAAAGACGCAACACAGTATTTTTCACTGACGCGATGAACGTTCGTCTGCAATGTTACTGACGAAACTTCATCCGATAGAACTGCACAAGTCGATGCCGGTATCACAGATTGCATCGAAATGTCTGCGGTTGATGGTGCCGATGACGCTGGGATCTCCGCAGCTGCTAGCACCGCGGCCATTGAGGTTTCCACTGTCGTTGGCGTCGCTGCTGTCGAAGTCGGTGCCATCAGGGCCCCTAATGTCAATGGTAGATCATCCATCCAGGTCGTCGTTAAATAAAGTACAAAATTCTCAAGAACAGAGGACTTACACACCAGACTAGTAAAACAAGACGATCCGCACTGCACCGCGGCCACAGATGGACTGAAGGTCGTGTCGTCTGGATCTCGTTGGTATAACACATGAGTAGTGTGTAAATGGGGGTACTGGGACTGGGTTCTGGGTGTGGTGCCGGGTGCCGGTCAGCCATCTTGGATTGTGACGTCACGGCGGCCATCTTGTATGAGCGTAACGGGACACAGCGTAACGAAACACGTTCTAACGGGACAAGTAGATCACGGTGGCCATTTTGGATCCGCCATTTCGGATGACGTCATTTCGTTTTCTCGAACATTCCGGCGTTGTGTTTTCCGCCATTTTGAATTATGACGCCACCGTTGCAGTTTCTGTTTCGGTCGCCATCTTTAACTTTTTTATTTATTATCCGATTTTAATAAAAAAAATTAAAATTTATAAAAAAAATTCATTTAATAAAATTTTAATAAAAAAATTTTAAAAATAAACATTTACGACACGGAGCTCGGAGTCCTCTGTTCGAACCCGGCGAGTGCAAAAAAAACTAAAAATGGCGACAGGCTCCTTCCTCGATGGTGGCTGCAGGCAGACTGATTCCCACCACTTTTTTTCAAAGCATATATATCGTCACCTAGTATGACGTCATGTCCGCCATCTTGTCAACGATGCTGGAAGCCATCATCATTGTATCGTCGGCGAGAGTGCGCTGATGACATGTTAGTTTAGTTCTTATCCGCTAGAGTGCAGTAATCATTTATTGCTGTGACACCCGCCATCTTGAAATTTGGGCGCCATCTTGGAAATCCGTAATTATTTAGCTAGAAATTCGGGAAAAGTTCCAAAATTCATTAAATAAATTTGTAATCTATATAATGATTGATTAGATCAACTAAGGTCCTTGGTTCGATCCCTGGCCGATACAAAACAACGTTAATATTTTAAAAAAGTACCACTTAAGTGTAAGGTTCGAGAAAATAAAAAAACACCGCAAGTTCTTTTAAAAAAACTTTTATTACATAAATACTACACTACTACAAGTACAAAAAACACAGACAAATTACTAAAGTCTTGTGGATTTCTCGATTCAAACAGTCATCTTGTTGTATGGTCTAAGCCCTTTACATGACTTGAAATGTCTATTCAGTCTATCAGGTCGACATATTGGTACACCACAATTTTCACACAAAGCCGAATTATCGACTTCATTAAAAGGACAGTGATATATTTCGTGTCGTTGTGCACTTTGAATATTTGCCAATGTTTTGTTACAAAATATACAACTTGATTCCGATGAATGTACAGCCAGTCTATCACAATTCCTGAGGTGTCGTTTTAATCTTCCATATTGTACAAACTTGCCTAAACACCTGTTGCACTGATATTTAATGCGTTCAGAGTTATTACTACAATTGTGTATTACATAATCCCGTAATTTCAAGTTTTTGATCTTCTCGCAGTACGTAAAGTCGGGTGATGGAACACTGTTGGATGCACCTTCCTTCATCAATGACACTGGAACTGTTGACAACCATTGTAACACTGCTGACATGTTAACTTCTGAAGCCGTTGAGGTCTGCTATGCGGAAGATGTTGCACGCGTCGAAATTTCCTGCTGTGCTGAGAGAGTAGGTGTAGCTGTAGACATCGTTGTCATCGGGCTCTGCACTGATGACGATGGTAGACCTTCGATCCAGGTTGGTGTTGATACTGGTAATGATGCCATCGAGTTCTCAAGAATAGCTAGATACTGGTCTATTATGTTATACAAGTCTAACTATCCGAGCCGTTCATCACCGCAGCCAGAGACAGACTGAAGTCCATATCACCTGGGTCTCACTTATATATTCTCATTAGCTTGTTCAACACATGAGTCAAAACAATAACCATGTTCATTATACTCGCAATTAGCTTTCTCGGAGCAATTTTTATAATGACGATGTAAGCTGTCGAGACGTGAAATTAGTTTACCGCACTTATTGCACTGAAATTGGATTCGTTTCATTAAATTATTCGGACAACTGCTTCTTTCATGTCTGCGCGCATTCGTAGGTTTTGTAAAAGATGCGTCACAATATTTGCATTGATGCGCTGTACGCTCTTCATTAATTGAAGTCTGGAATGCAGATGATGAAACATCAGCTGATGGTGGAACAGCACATATCGTTGTCTCCTCTGCAGCAGGTATCGGGACCTCCACCGCTGTCGTGGTCTCCTCTGCAGTCGGTATCAGGATCTCCGTCTCCATCATCGTTGCTGCCATCGAGGTCCCCGCTGCTGACGGTAAACAGTCTATTTCGATCGACATAACTAAACCTCACGAAACTACCTGAAGAGAGTTAGTCCGTACTGCACCGTGGTCAGAGGTGAACTGTGGGTCCTGTCGTCTGAACCTCGCTTATATACCCGTGGTCTACTGGTATACTACATGAGTCAAAATATTGTCTGTATTTAAAATTAATTTTTATTAGGTACCTTGTAACGTGCTGCTGCGCTCAATCAATATGAAATTTCGTCTAAAGAACAAATATAGATTGGCCGTGGAAGCGCCAGGCAGAAACAGTACTAAACACATTACCCATAGGGGCACAGCGCACGCACAACAAAATTTATGATTAACCTCCTTAAAACTTGGTAAGGTTATGTGGATCGTGATCAAGGATAAGAAAATAATAAGATCTGGTTTGGTTTACATTGGCATTTACTTAATGATTTCGTTGCTGTTATTTCTACTTTACAAACCTTATTCCACTGAAGATAACCCATGGCATTACAGCCGAAACAAAATACCAAGAAAATTGTTGACCTTATTTGCTATACTTAATACATTAAATCTTGTTAAACAATAAACCAAATGGGAGGCCCCGGGGCGAGATATTATAATAAGTAACAATGGTTATATTTGACTGAATCAAAGGTCATTTGGTTTCTTAACTTTACAGGCCATTGAATATTTAGCGCGCAGGCTCTTCATAAGACAAATTATAAAAAAAATTACATTTACTCGTTAAATGAATAAAAGTGTCCTGAAACTGGTTGTTCAGAATTATAAATTATTTTGTGGTTTTTCTACTCAGGGAAAAATATGTTGAAAGCTGGAACTCTTGAGAAATTCTCCGATTGCAGGAGGCGATGAATTTCGGTGAACTAACTCATGAACTGCATGGGAGTTGAATTTGGAGCAGAATCTCTCATCCTAGTTCTTGATCCCCGCCTGCAACCAGTATTCCCATCAAATTAGGTTGGTTAACAGGCGGCTGATGTTGGGCGAAGTTAAGCCCACGAGAACAGGAAAAGAAAAGTGTGTGTGGGGCGACGAAATAACTTACCTAAGCTGCGGGGTGGAGTAGATCAGGTCGGTCCCTGGAGATGGCCAGGTGATGCGCGACGCGGAAGATTGCTGTCGCCATGAAGAATAATAAGTAAAGACAAAAAACTATTTCAAAAAATAAACTATTTCGGGCAGCAAAAAAAATTAAAAATTGAGTGCTAAGGCACATGGCCTTGTCGATAACCAACTACATGCTTTAGAGAAAGCCGTTCACGACTTTTCAGAAGCGCGTTGTCTCGGGCTGCGAAGAGAGATCCGCCCTTACCGCGTGCTGCCTGCCGAATCTTTTTGAAATGGCGTCGGGGCGCCTAATTAAAGTAAGCAACTGCCCCCAGCCAAAGAAGGGGGTGGTGGTGATTGCCCGAAGGTGTCCGGAGATGCCCGAAGGGGCGAAGCAAACTGCAACCTGTTCGCTGCGCTCTCACGCGAGTCGTAGGCGAACTAAAATCGCAATCGCACTGCGACTGCTGCCAAGGTCGATTGTGACAAGCTGTCTCTTATGGGAGGGATGAGTATTGCACTCTGGTGGCCAAGACGAGAACCTGTCTGGAGGGTCACAGAAACGTCCGCTAGAGTGCAGTGGGCGCGCTCGCGACCAGCGCTCAGAGCAAGGTTAGGGATTTTTCCCGCCGCTAGACTTCGCTGAGGGCTCCGTTTGACAAGTGGGAATGTCCTCGGGGAGGCAATGTCCCCGCCCGGGGTTCACTGGGGGTCGTTGCTCCGGGTTTGAGTTCCCGTGAAGCCACCGGTGGGTGATGAGGGGAGGGGGGTTTAAATTTGCTAAGTCGCCTGGGAAAGGCATCATGTGGACTGTCTCGAGGCGTCGCCGCTGGCTGTAACTTGGTCCAGAGGCGTGCTTTCAAAACCCTTACGTATGCTTGCCTCCGAGAAATGAAAGTTGCTAGCAGTGGGGTTGGGGTAGAGTTCGCTAACGCGAAAGTCGTTCCGTTACATAGGGAAGGCGTGACGCGAACCGCGGCCGGGATGCTGCGATCGCAAATCGTCAGCAAACAGTATCTGTTTGAAGCCTGCGAACAAGCGCAGGTGCACTGGGTTGCACAAGATTACGTCGGAGTGTACAGTAATGGAAACAAAATTTAATAAAATAAAAATTACAAATTTATTATTTGGTTTTCTTCTTTAAAAATTAAAAATTAAATTTAAATTCGTACATTTGTGCCTGAAAGTGGCACTGAAACGGCACATACTTCCCCCCTGAAAGACGGAGTCAGGGTGGCAAACTTGAGCCACCAAAAACCTAAGTGACTTACCCTGTACCAGGATCTACTGTAGTAAACTACTTACAACCGATAAGAATTCTTACACGTTTAAATAGAGCTAAAACTTACAGATAACTTATTGAATAAGTGGCGCCACTTAAAACTAGACATCTTAATTGAATACTCCTTAACTTAAACATCTTATAAACTAGTACCATGGTTTTTTATATTACTTAAAATTATGACCTAGGGTTTTTGATAACAACACTGTGTGTTGAGTTTGGCATGCCGAAGAATTGGCGCTGTTCCTTGCAGAAGGAAAACAGTGAAGAGTGCCCTTACTTTAGGTTCGGGTGCACTTTCTTCAGCTGAGATATGTGCGCGCGCGCGCGATATTCGCCGGAGGTGGGGTCGGCTAAAGCGACCGTGACTGGCGTGAGGTATCGTTGTATCTGCCAGGGGCCATTCCAACGATACGAAAGCTTGGCTGATCTCTTGTCGATCGCCTTGCTGAGTGTGTGTGCTCTGCACAACACTAAATCGCCTACTCTGTAGGGATTGGGATAACGTCTTTTGTTATATTGTTGCCTGCTTGCCTCGTGGGCCAAGTTCAGGTTTTTACGAGCTCTACTCCAGACTTCCTTAATGTTCCTGGGGTCGTCTGGTAGTAACTCTTTTAACGTCCATTGATTAGAGAGTGGGGTGTTGGGCTGGTATGTAAACATGAGTTCAAACGGTGTTGTTTTGTGACTTTCATGTCTGGCGGAATTGAAAGCCATTTGCAACCACACGAGATTGGAATCCCACCTATCCTGCGAGTTCGCATGGAATGCTATTAAGGCAGACCGGAGGTTTCGGTTGAAACGCTCCGCATGTGAAGGCTGGGGGTAGTAGGGAGTTGTGGTCACATGCTGAATCCCGTGTGAAAAGCACATGTTTTTGAAAATTGTCGATTTGAAGTTTGTGGCGTTATCGGAAACAATGATGGAAGGTACCCCGGATATTTTGAAAATATAATTTTGGAGGGCTCGAATGGTGATTTCGGCCGTGGCTCTTCTAACAGGGATTAGCCACACAAATTTTGAGAATGCATCTACGCATACTAGAAGCATCGAATTTCCGTCTTTTGACCTTGGGAAGGGTCCCACAAAATCAATGAAAAGTTTTTGCATGGGCCTTTCGGCCACATCGGAACTCAAAAATCCGAATTGTGTTTTCTGGGCAGGTTTGCTCAAATTGCACAACTTGCATAATTTGACCCTCTGGGTTATGTCTTTATGCATTCCGTCCCAGATGAAATGCTTGCGGATGTTTTCAATAGTTTTGAAAATGCCTAAATGTGCGCCTAAAGGTGATGAGTGACAATATTGAAAAATCATGTCCCTGAGATTTTGAGGTAAGGCTATTTTAAAATTCTTACATTGCTGAGTTCTTCGATAAAGAATTCCCTTAGATAGTTTGTGGTATTTTGGGGGTGAACCTGAGTTTATTTGCGCAATTATGTCAGACAGTTGCGGGTCCGAATTTTGGTGGGATCGTAAATCCGAAAAGGCTAGCGGAAAATTTGTGAGCAATGCGTGGCAGGCAATGGGAATTTCTTCCTGAATATAGGAATTGGAAGGTGACTCGAACATTCGAGAAAGGGTGTCGGCCACGATGTTTTGTGAACCTTTAATATGTTGAATTGAATTTTAAATTTAAGAGAAGCAATCTTGACTATCCAGCGTCCTAATTTACCTAATTGCTTGGGGTGAGCCAAAAGCCAAGCAAGGGCCTGATTATCGGTTTCCAGCAGAAATTCTTTATGTTCCAAATATGGCCGGAACTTGTCTATGCCGAAAACTACAGCAAAGCACTCGAGTTCATACACCGAAGAGGCTTTTCTCTCTTGGTGCGTTAAGGTGCGGGAGGCGAAAGCTATAGGCTGCCTACAACCATCAAACTCTTGTGAGAGAACTGCGCCTATGGCTACGCTGGAGGCGTCGGTCTGAAGAATGAACGGCTTACTGAAATCTGCCATTCGGAGCACTGGAGGGCTAATTATGGCTTGTTTGAGGAAAGAAAATGCTTTGTCTTGTTCTGGACCCCAATTGAAGACTGAATTTTTCTTACGTAGAGCATTCAATGGTGCTGCATGCTCAGCAAAATTAGGTATGAATTTAGAATAAAAATTTGTCATGCCGATAAATCTGGCGATGCCTTTAGCATCTTTAGGGGGCTGAAAATCCTTGATCGCCTGTGTTCGGCTTGGGTCTATGGTTACTCCCCTATTAGATATTAGATGTCCTAAGAAAGAAATTTCTTGTACCGCAAATTTTACCTTTTTGGTATTGACCGTTAGGCCGGCATGGCGTAGTCGTTTAAGGACTTCATGCAAATGAGCGAGGTGCTCTTCAAAAGTTTCTGAATAAACGACAACGTCGTCCAAATAATTTAAAACGGACTTGAATTTTAGATCGCCGAAAATTTGATCTAGAAGCCGTGTTAACACTTGTGCGCCAGTGGCTAGACCAAAGGGTACTACTTTGTATTGGTAGAGATTCCACGGCACGCAGAATCCGGTGACGTGTTTTGACTCTGGGGTTAGTGGTATTTGGTGGTAAGCCGAATTAAGGTCAAACACACTGAAAAATTTGGCTTTACTGAACCAGTGACATGCTGAATTTAGATCTGGTAATGGCGTCATTTCTACTTAAATTTGTTGGTTCACCTTACGAAAGTCAACAACGACGCGGTGACCTTGACCTTGATCCTTAGGTACCAAGAAGGCTGGGGAAGCGAAATTTGAGGCTGAAGGCTCAATGACATCTTTTTCTAAGAGTTGTTGTATGTGTTCACGCATTACCTGCATTTTTGGTCCTAACAGAGGGTACGGATGACACCGAACTGGGGTTTTGTCCAAAAGTTTTATTTCATATTGAGTTAAGTGAGTGCGTCCTAATTTCTCACTTCAAACGTCTGAAAAACTGTGACACAAATTTTATATTTCTTTTCTTTGTCCGTGACTGAGATGGGCAAGTGAAACGTTTTTTCCCCGTTCGAAACTGACTGGATGGTGTTGACATGAATCTGACTCTGCGTGTCGGGGGACACAAAGGAAATTAAAATTTGCTTATTAAATTGGAAATGAAATTTACGTGCTTGTAAATCAATTATCATGCCAGTTTTTGCAATAAAATCAGAACCAAATATTAAATCAGTGGCCAAATCATCAGCTACCAAAAATGGAAAAGTCCACGAAAACAAATCAATTTTAATTTTAACAATAACTGCAAACTTTACTTTCAAAGGCTTATCAGCCGCTGTGAAACACTGTATATCTATGGGCTGTGTTTTGTGAATGATATTATCTTGTAATTTTCTGAAGAACTTGCCCGACACGAACGAGCGCACTGATCCCGTGTCAATTAGTCCTGATATTTCTTGTTTTCCTACGGTTGTGTTGGCATAGGGTAGAACTGTCGGTAGATTAGCTAAAATATTATGACACGTTCTTTTGTCCGTGGTTCGCGGACAATTACATCTTTTGCACATAGGCCTAACAGTGTTGCAATGTTCCATTTGATTGACTTGACGAGCTTTGTTTTTCTTAGCTCGCCTTTGTTTTTGTTTTCTTAGTTTATTTTTTTCTCTGTGTGGGGAAGCTGTGTTTTGTTGAAGTTTTTGGTCGAATTTTGCATTAGGGCCGGTGTGAAGGGAAAAATTTCTAACTGTTGTTTGGGCGGCTGGCTCAGAAAGAATTTTTTCTGGCCAGCGATTTACACGTTTTTTGAGTCTCGCGAATTTTGATAGTTTGGGCGATAGTTTTTTGCACGACACTGTTCAATGTAGTGCCCGGGTTTTTTGCAGTACCAGCAGACAGGTATCCGTTCATCTTTATTTTGAGGCTTAGCGACTTGTTCATTGCTGTTTTTTTGTTGCGAATTTTTGTTATAATACTGCTGTTTATTTTCTGTTATTCTGATATTGTTGTGGGCGTAGACATTAGCTTCTCGATTTCGCTGGTGGTCTGCGTATTCTACATTTGTGTTGGAGATGCACAAGCGATCAAGCTCGGCAAAATTTTGTGGTCGGGCCTGAAAAACTAGTAGTTTCCACGGATACGGAGGTCGAAAAGTGCGTGTTCGAGTCTTGTCTTCGGCGGTGACGCTAATTTCCTTGAGCACGAATCCATTTTGACTCTGGAAACCTTGCAGGTTGCAGTACATCTTGTCGCTAGCAATGCTCGGTCGTAACTAAATCATTATCGAAAACGAAACAGTATTTATGTCAGAATTTTCACAAGTTTTTCTCTACAATTGTACGATGCAAGCCGATCGTGAAGTATCAGACAAAAAGCATAGGTGTTTGGCGGCATATTTCCGCTAGTCGTTATCTCGATCGTACAGTCGATGATGTTTGAATTTATTCGATCATCCTGTTTGGAAACGTCAAACACCATTAACGGAGCCTTGTTCTTGAAACTGTCGGGACTCAGTATCGGTGAATGTCTCCGCCCATAGTAAGCTTGCTGAAACTTGGCATTATTTGATATGCTAGAAGAAATCTTCCACTTTCAAAATCCATGTTCATGTCAACGTACGGATAACTTTCGCTGTTTAAAAATATTTTTACATTGCGTATTTGACAGTTATCGAATACGGAGCGACTTACTCCTGCATTGAGCTGTCTTCCGGTCTGAAGCCCGACGATGATGTATCTTGGTTTTTCCGTAGCGAAGCTGGACTTTACTATCCAATTGATACGCTGACTATGAGGCAAGCCAGGATAAGTTTCCAGGCTCCAGGATCGGAATGCCACATCGAAGTTCTTGCCATTATCTATGTTCTTCAACATCTTGACTCGTTCAACGGTGCTCACTTGGATGTGGGGCAGCATCCACTCGATAGACTGTAGTGTTAGCGAGACATCGTGAGGGTTTTCTGCAGTGGCGACAATTGCATTAATGTGCGTGTTGGCTAGAAGCAGTACGAGCTCTTGTTTCAATTTAATGATTATATGCTTGTAGTCCTCAGCGAATCCAAGAAGCATGTACAGAGGAACACAAACTTCGAACTTCCTTTCGGCATAAACCGGAAGCTTATATTCATCCTCGAGAGCCCAACCGGCCATATTTGCAGCAGACAGTTCATTTGGCGTGAGCGAAAGGTAATTTTTCATAGCAGATGTTAAGCCTACATCTCTCGTCTGGTCTACCTCGACGCCATTTAGTACATAAGTAATGCGCTCGATTAGGTAAAGAATACCATTGCAGGATATTGATGTCGTTGTCGGGTGCGTACCATCCGCTTTTGTCAGCGTGCCTCTTATACGTAGAAATGACTGCGAAGGTAAAGTACAAATATCTTGGTGCTGTACAGCAATGCGTACTTCCGATGGTAGTGTGTACGGTCCGAGCAGGAAAGGCTGTTACTCGTGCAATTCCATTTTCGTAATGCTGTCATCAAAAATGACCGGATCTTCCACATTGAGGATTTCGTCTTCCATATTTACTCGGCACTTGTCCAATACTGAGAAGATACTTTATGCTGTCAGGTGTTAATGCACCGATGTCTGGTAGAGAACTGTTCTTATTCACTGCAATACGATTTCTTTTATAACTGTTCGGTGTTACGAACTTTATGCCCATCGCTTCAAGTGCAGACGTAATGTAATTTCTTCGTCTTGAAAATTCACCAATCGTCCTCGCTGGTCAACGATTCGGACGACGACTTCGTGTGCGCACTTCACGACGACTGGAACGTAAATGATACTTTGCGGTACTTCGACCAGAGTAGTATATAATAGGGGCCCCGAGCGCACGGGTTCTGGGTGTGGATTGTGATTGTCGGTCCGCCATATTGGATTGTGACGTCACGACGGCCATCTTTGATGGTTGTGACCTTGACCTTTGACCTTGACCTTGAATTTGATCCTCAAAAATCGCCAAAATCCTCCAAAATTGGGCAAAATTTGCCCAAAATTCCTCAAAAATCGCCAAAATTTCCATTTCTGTGGAAAAAAGTTCCGCCAAAAATTCGCAAAAAATTCCTCAATTCGAAAATCAGGATTTCGAAAATCCTCAAAAGTCGTTTTGCCCTAGAAAGAACCCTAATTCCTAAAACTGGCTTAAAACTCCTAAGAGATAGCCGCTTATAAGCCATTTCTAGGAATAAGGATACCATGACCGCCATCTTGGATTATGTCGTCACCGATAAATTTTTCGTTACGGCCGCCATCTTTAACTTTTTTATTTATTATCCGATTTTAATAAAATATTTTTTAAAAATTATAAAAAAAATTAAATAATAAAATTTTAATAAAACATTTTTAAAAAACAAACATTAACGACATGGAGTTCGGAGTCCTCGGTTCGAACCCGGTGAGGGCAAAAAAAATTAAAAATGGCGACAGGCTCCTTCCTTAATGGTGGCTGCAGGCAGACTGACTCCCACCACTTTTCTTAAAGCAGATATAACGTCACCTAGTATGACGTCATGTCCGCCATCTTGTCTTCGTTGCTGGAGACCACCATCTTGTTTTCGTCGGCGAGAGTGCGCTAACGCCATGTTAGTTTAGTTCTTATCCGCTAGAGTGCAGTAATCATTTATTACTAAGGTGCCCGCCATCTTGAAATTTGGACGCCATATTGAAAATCCGTAATTATTTAGCTAGAAATTCGGGAAAAATTTCTAAATTCGTTAAATAAATCACTCATTAATTTACATATTGATTCGATCCGCTCCTGTCCTTGGTTCGATACCCGATCGATGCAATAATGTTTAATTTTATGTAAAAAATAATAATTTCAATAAACCATGTTCAACATTCGTAAAGAGACTCTAAATCCTCTACGACCACCATCCTATCAGACATCAAGACCACCATATTGGAAATGTGTAATTTTAATGCTAGAGATCCGGGAAAAAGTTCAGAAATCATTAAATAAATTTCCGATCAATAAACTGATTAATTAGATCGACTAAGGTCCTTGGTACGATCCCAGGCCGATACAAAACAACTTAAATATTTTAAAAAAGCACCACTAAAGTGTAAGGTTCGAGGAATTAAACACCGCAAGTTCTTTTACAAACATAATATTTATTACATAATTTCTATTCTACTACAGGATCACTTACGAAAGCCAGCAATCTTATAATCATTTAGTTCCGCAGCGGTGTGAAATGACTAATTCTTAGCTCCAATCGGTTTATACTAGACAGAGTCCAGCCAGAACCTTTACAGACATAGTCCACCTCTTCTTGACAGAGTTTCTGGATACCGTTTTTAACAGTTTGCTTCACATCGTTAGAACTGTAAATTACTGCAGCCGATGTCTTGAATGCACACTTCTTCACTTTGTCATCGAACGGATATGGCTTTCCATATATACAGTCCAACCACAAGTTATATTTCAAAGGTCCGTTTGTTGCTACATCATCAGTAAGCTGATTGATTATCTTCTGTCTGATATCGTCAAGAAAATTACAAATGTCCTTCGACTCACCGAACGTATTTAGATAATAGTAGTCTTTCAAAGTTCCACGAAATGCAGACTGCTCCAAGTAGAAGCCATTATCGTTCACTTGTAATGCTCCGAACACAGTCTTGGGTTTAGTTCCATGTTCAGACGTCATAACAATCGGTTGCTGGGCATCTGTTTTTTTGGTTGTACGCTTTCGTGTCTCCAATCTAAAGCGAGGAGCCGAAATGTCGGCAGGTAGTTCAGCAGTAGGAGCACAGACTCCACCTTTACATTTTTTCGCATGATGTCGCAAACTGTCAATTCGAGTAAACCATTTAAGGCACTCATCACATCGAAACTTCATGCGAGAAGGATTCTTCGTGCATTTGCTCCGCTCATGTCTTCGTGCATCATGGGAAAATGCGAACGACGTATCACAGTAGCTGCAAGGATACCGTGGTGATGAAGACGTTCCTTTCAGACCCGATCCAGATACAGACGTTGCAACAGTAGTACCATTTCCAGGCATTCTCTTATGCACATCGATGCATCGTTGTTGCGCCGAAACCTTTACTTTCTGCCGCACAGCAGGACCTTTGCATGCCTTCATGTGCGTTTTCATATTATCTTTTCTGGCAAACTGCTTATGACATTTCTCACAAACAAACATTTTACGATATAGGTTCTTGGCACATTCGCTCCTCTCGTGTCGCCGGGCATTGCTGTTGTTTGAGAAAATCTTGTCGCAGTAACAGCACCGATGTTCGCTAGTTGTCAAATCAGCATCCATTGAAGTCTCCATCGAGGTCGTATCGTCGATCGTCGTGGTTTCCTGCACATCCAGCTCAGTAGTAATTAAGCTATCTTCTGCTGGTGGTATCACATCTGTTGAAATCTCCTCCAATGTCGACGTCGTCGTCGTTGCCAACGGGATCTGCTCCACCATTGTCGTCGCTGACGTCAAGGTTCCCGTACACGATGGTACAACGTCCATCGAGTTCGGCGTTAAAGTCGGTAAAGATGCCATCGAGTTCTCAAGAACAGGTAATTACACGACTTATGCACCAGATGAAATAATCTAGGTGATCCTTACACCGTCGACGACAGTAACAAACTGAGCGACCTGCTGTCTAGGATTCGCTTATATACATGCACCGGATGGAATAATACGCAAGTCAAATCAAGAACCATTTACTATAATACTAGAGTCAAAACAACATTAAAAATAGAAGGACCATCAACGAAAAGGCAGCACATTTGGAAGCACCGACAACGAAAAGGCAGCACATTTGGAAGCACCGACTACGAAAAGGCAGCACATTTGGAAGCACCGACTACGAAAAGGCAGCACATTTGGAAGCACCGACAACGAAAAGGCAGCACATTTGGAAGCACCGACAACGAAAAGGCAGCACATTTGGAAGCACCGACAACGAAAAGGCAGCACATTTGGAAGCACCGACAACGAAAAGGCAGCACATTTGGAAGCACCGACAACGAAAAGGCAGCACATTTGGAAGCTCCATCAACAAAAAAAAAAAAAAGCAAAAAGGAAGCACAAGTTACGAGATCTATGTCTTAGTTAGAAATCAGAATACAAGAAATAAAAACATTAAATTCTTATAATTTAAATTATTTATTTTATTGCTTTACACTATACAAATGCAAGTAAAACAAGCCATTATTGTATGTAGCCAGCATTCCTCAGTTCCTTGAGTATGAAGGATATTTCTTTGATGCACGAATAGTTTCCTGCACAAAGCGAACCATGTAGAATTCTTAGCCGATCAACCAATATGTTTGGATCTTTCCATGATGTGTAATCATTCTCTTCTACCACCATCTTCCTTGCACCTTTATAATTATTATGATCTCTGGTGTCTTCCGTTTTACCACCAACCGCAGGGTAACTTTCATGTTTGAGACGGTGATCATCACAAGCTTGATCAGATTTATTTAATATATCACGTCGTTTCCATCGTTTCGGTCTCAGGACACCGCCACATTCTTCAATCTTGGCAGCTTTAGGTGCTTCATCATAGTCTATGTCTTTGTAAACAGCCTCAGAGTCACTGTAACAATCACCGTAGAAGGAATCGTCTTCACCCAATTTACCGTAATAATTCGATGTTGATGATGTTGAAGTGTCTTCATCGTCTTCATGCTTCCTTTTTAGGAGTCCATCATTTTTACAAAGTAGGAAAGATCTACTTGAATTCGGCTGGAATATATTCTCACTTTTCACGTTAAGGATTCTTCCATTGTCTTCATTCTTCCGTAAATCATCAACCTCCTTCAATTTAAGTTCGTTGTCGAGATCGGAAGAGCCAAGAAAATTATTGGCGTAATGCAGATCACTCTTCCTTAGGCTAGTAGATTCATCGTTGTCCTCTAGCCTGTACGCAGGCTTGGCGCTACAAGTTCTGCCATGTCTTTTTAGGCTCTCTCTCCGCGTAAACGACTTGCTACATCTAACACAACTTATCATATTGCGCAGTGGATTTTTAACACAGTCATTCTTCTCGTGTTGTCTTTTATTCTTTCTCAAGATAAACTCTTTACTGCAAAACTTACACCTATGTTCTTTCGATACAGCGTCAGATCCCAAATCGGAATTCATATTAGTTACTGAGACTAACGTCAGATACCAATTGAGTGTTTTAAATTAGATCCAATAATTAAATAGAAATATTTTCATATTTCATCAGCGAGAATTAATATATCTCATGCAAAAGTACTTTATGCATGTAGTTCTGCTTTTCAACAACAGATGTCGCCACATGTTGCTTGCAGGTAAATAATATTTAGTTATTTTATGCGGGATGCGGGATGCTCACTAACGATCGCAAAAGAAGGATGGCTTCGCTAGACTCCAAGGAAAAGGAAGTTCGTCTTGCATGCTGGTGCTCCACAGATGTATCATGGCGTAATATTAATTTGACTGAGTAATGATATTTTTTAATTCCACCTGATAAAAATATTGCAAGTTTACAAGCTAGCAGAAACTGTTTATACATTTTTTAAAAAAATACATAAATTTCTGGCTTGTACAAGAACTCTATCTTTGCTCAACAATGATAAGTTTACAAGCTAGCAGAAACTGTTTATGCATTTTTTAAAAAATGCATAAATTTCTGGCTTGTACAAGAACTCTATCTTTGCTCAACAATGATAAGTTTACAAGCTAGCAGAAACTGTTTATGTATTTTTTTTTATTAATTTATTTTTATTTTTAAATATTTTTTCCTGTAATTTTATGATATCAAAGAAAACATGTGGTGGTTTTCTCCGAGTACTTCTGATTAATCTGGTCAATATTATGATGGTTTTCTCCGTGTGCTCCTGATTATTCTTGTTAATATTATGATGGTTTTTCCCGTGTGCTCCTGATTATTCTTGTCAGTATTTTGATGGTTTTTCCCGTGTTCTTGCAATCATTCCTGTGGTTTCTTCAAGTGTTTCTGACTATTCTGAGAAACCGCTGTCTGCATGGATTTTTTTTTTTGACTAATGAGACATGTCATTTTATTTGGAGTTACATTTAATTCGATAATTTCTGCTACTAAATCAAAACTTGCAATATTTTTATCAGGTGGAATTAAAAAATATCATTACTCAGTCAAATTAATATTACGCCATGAGACATCTGTGGAGCACCAGCATGCAAGACGAACTTCCTTTTCCTTGGAGTCTAGCGAAGCCATCCTTCTTTTGCGATCGTTAGTGAGCATCCCGCATCCCGCATAAAATAACTAAATATTATTTAACTGCAAGCAACATGTGGCGACATCTGTTGTTGAAAAGCAGAACTACATGCATAAAGTACTTTTGCATGAGATATATTAATTCTCGCTGATGAAATATGAAAATATTTCTATTTAATTATTGGATCTAATTTAAAACACTCAATTGGTATCTGACGTTAGTCTCAGTAACTAATATGAATTCCGATTTGGGATCTGACGCTGTATCGAAAGAACATAGGTGTAAGTTTTGCAGTAAAGAGTTTATCTTGAGAAAGGTTAAAAGACAACACGAGAAGAATGACTGTGTTAAAAATCCACTGCGCAATATGATAAGTTGTGTTAGATGTAGCAAGTCGTTTACGCGGAGAGAGAGCCTAAAAAGACATGGCAGAACTTGTAGCGCCAAGCCTGCGTACAGGCTAGAGGACAACGATGAATCTACTAGCCTAAGGAAGAGTGATCTGCATTACGCCAATAATTTTCTTGGCTCTTCCGATCTCGACAACGAACTTAAATTGAAGGAGGTTGATGATTTATGGAAGAATGAAGACAATGGAAGAATCCTTAACGTGAAAAGTGAGAATATATTCCAGCCGAATTCAAGTAGATCTTTCCTACTTTGTAAAAATGATGGACTCCTAAAAAGGAAGCATGAAGACGATGAAGACACTTCAACATCATCAACATCGAATTATTACGGTAAATTGGGTGAAGACGATTCCTTCTACGGTGATTGTTACAGTGACTCTGAGGCTGTTTACAAAGACATAGACTATGATGAAGCACCTAAAGCTGCCAAGATTGAAGAATGTGGCGGTGTCCTGAGACCGAAACGATGGAAACGACGTGATATATTAAATAAATCTGATCAAGCTTGTGATGATCACCGTCTCAAACATGAAAGTTACCCTGCGGTTGGTGGTAAAACGGAAGACACCAGAGATCATAATAATTATAAAGGTGCAAGGAAGATGGTGGTAGAAGAGAATGATTACACATCATGGAAAGATCCAAACATATTGGTTGATCGGCTAAGAATTCTACATGGTTCGCTTTGTGCAGGAAACTATTCGTGCATCAAAGAAATATCCTTCATACTCAAGGAACTGAGGAATGCTGGCTACATACAATAATGGCTTGTTTTACTTGCATTTGTATAGTGTAAAGCAATAAAATAAATAATTTAAATTATAAGAATTTAATGTTTTTATTTCTTGTATTCTGATTTCTAACTAAGACATAGATCTCGTAACTTGTGCTTCCTTTTTGCCTTTTTTTTTTTTTGTTGATGGAGCTTCCAAATGTGCTGCCTTTTCGTTGTCGGTGCTTCCAAATGTGCTGCCTTTTCGTTGTCGGTGCTTCCAAATGTGCTGCCTTTTCGTTGTCGGTGCTTCCAAATGTGCTGCCTTTTCGTTGTCGGTGCTTCCAAATGTGCTGCCTTTTCGTAGTCGGTGCTTCCAAATGTGCTGCCTTTTCGTAGTCGGTGCTTCCAAATGTGCTGCCTTTTCGTTGTCGGTGCTTCCAAATGTGCTGCCTTTTCGTTGATGGTCCTTCTATTTTTAATGTTGTTTTGACTCTAGTATTATAGTAAATGGTTCTTGATTTGACTTGCGTATTATTCCATCCGGTGCATGTATATAAGCGAATCCTAGACAGCAGGTCGCTCAGTTTGTTACTGTCGTCGACGGTGTAAGGATCACCTAGATTATTTCATCTGGTGCATAAGTCGTGTAATTACCTGTTCTTGAGAACTCGATGGCATCTTTACCGACTTTAACGCCGAACTCGATGGACGTTGTACCATCGTGTACGGGAACCTTGACGTCAGCGACGACAATGGTGGAGCAGATCCCGTTGGCAACGACGACGACGTCGACATTGGAGGAGATTTCAACAGATGTGATACCACCAGCAGAAGATAGCTTAATTACTACTGAGCTGGATGTGCAGGAAACCACGACGATCGACGATACGACCTCGATGGAGACTTCAATGGATGCTGATTTGACAACTAGCGAACATCGGTGCTGTTACTGCGACAAGATTTTCTCAAACAACAGCAATGCCCGGCGACACGAGAGGAGCGAATGTGCCAAGAACCTATATCGTAAAATGTTTGTTTGTGAGAAATGTCATAAGCAGTTTGCCAGAAAAGATAATATGAAAACGCACATGAAGGCATGCAAAGGTCCTGCTGTGCGGCAGAAAGTAAAGGTTTCGGCGCAACAACGATGCATCGATGTGCATAAGAGAATGCCTGGAAATGGTACTACTGTTGCAACGTCTGTATCTGGATCGGGTCTGAAAGGAACGTCTTCATCACCACGGTATCCTTGCAGCTACTGTGATACGTCGTTCGCATTTTCCCATGATGCACGAAGACATGAGCGGAGCAAATGCACGAAGAATCCTTCTCGCATGAAGTTTCGATGTGATGAGTGCCTTAAATGGTTTACTCGAATTGACAGTTTGCGACATCATGCGAAAAAATGTAAAGGTGGAGTCTGTGCTCCTACTGCTGAACTACCTGCCGACATTTCGGCTCCTCGCTTTAGATTGGAGACACGAAAGCGTACAACCAAAAAAACAGATGCCCAGCAACCGATTGTTATGACGTCTGAACATGGAACTAAACCCAAGACTGTGTTCGGAGCATTACAAGTGAACGATAATGGCTTCTACTTGGAGCAGTCTGCATTTCGTGGAACTTTGAAAGACTACTATTATCTAAATACGTTCGGTGAGTCGAAGGACATTTGTAATTTTCTTGACGATATCAGACAGAAGATAATCAATCAGCTTACTGATGATGTAGCAACAAACGGACCTTTGAAATATAACTTGTGGTTGGACTGTATATATGGAAAGCCATATCCGTTCGATGACAAAGTGAAGAAGTGTGCATTCAAGACATCGGCTGCAGTAATTTACAGTTCTAACGATGTGAAGCAAACTGTTAAAAACGGTATCCAGAAACTCTGTCAAGAAGAGGTGGACTATGTCTGTAAAGGTTCTGGCTGGACTCTGTCTAGTATAAACCGATTGGAGCTAAGAATTAGTCATTTCACACCGCTGCGGAACTAAATGATTATAAGATTGCTGGCTTTCGTAAGTGATCCTGTAGTAGAATAGAAATTATGTAATAAATATTATGTTTGTAAAAGAACTTGCGGTGTTTAATTCCTCGAACCTTACACTTTAGTGGTGCTTTTTTAAAATATTTAAGTTGTTTTGTATCGGCCTGGGATCGTACCAAGGACCTTAGTCGATCTAATTAATCAGTTTATTGATCGTAAATTTATTTAATGATTTCTGAACTTTTTCCCGGATCTCTAGCATTAAAATTACACATTTCCAATATGGTGGTCTTGATGTCTGATAGGATGGTGGTCGTAGAGGATTTAGAGTCTCTTTACGAATGTTGAACATGGTTTATTGAAATTATTATTTTTTACATAAAATTAAACATTATTGCATCGATCGGGTATCGAACCAAGGACAGGAGCGGATCGAATCAATATGTAAATTAATGAGTGATTTATTTAACGAATTTAGAAATTTTTCCCGAATTTCTAGCTAAATAATTACGGATTTTCAATATGGCGTCCAAATTTCAAGATGGCGGGCACCTTAGTAATAAATGATTACTGCACTCTAGCGGATAAGAACTAAACTAACATGGCGTTAGCGCACTCTCGCCGACGAAAACAAGATGGTGGTCTCCAGCAACGAAGACAAGATGGCGGACATGACGTCATACTAGGTGACGTTATATCTGCTTTAAGAAAAGTGGTGGGAGTCAGTCTGCCTGCAGCCACCATTAAGGAAGGAGCCTGTCGCCATTTTTAATTTTTTTTGCCCTCACCGGGTTCGAACCGAGGACTCCGAACTCCATGTCGTTAATGTTTGTTTTTTAAAAATGTTTTATTAAAATTTTATTATTTAATTTTTTTTATAATTTTTAAAAAATATTTTATTAAAATCGGATAATAAATAAAAAAGTTAAAGATGGCGGCCGTAACGAAAAATTTATCGGTGACGACATAATCCAAGATGGCGGTCATGGTATCCTTATTCCTAGAAATGGCTTATAAGCGGCTATCTCTTAGGAGTTTTAAGCCAGTTTTAGGAATTAGGGTTCTTTCTAGGGCAAAACGACTTTTGAGGATTTTCGAAATCCTGATTTTCGAATTGAGGAATTTTTTGCGAATTTTTGGCGGAACTTTTTTCCACAGAAATGGAAATTTTGGCGATTTTTGAGGAATTTTGGGCAAATTTTGCCCAATTTTGGAGGATTTTGGCGATTTTTGAGGATCAAATTCAAGGTCAAGGTCAAAGGTCAAGGTCACAACCATCCAAGATGGCCGTCGTGACGTCACAATCCAATATGGCGGACCGACAATCACAATCCACACCCAGAACCCGTGCGCTCGGGGCCCCTATTATATACTACTGACCAGTTTATATCCTGGCGGGACCATCGGCGAAAACTCGTGCAGCATGTTGCTTAGTCTTCCGTTGAGATACGTTTTACTTGCCAAATTACAGTTTATTCTTATGACATTCACAGGCAAAATGTTTACTGCGCGCGTAGATTCGTACGTTCTTCCTGTATCATACACCTTTGATTCGAATCCGAGCATCGTACCTATGGTCCCAGGTTTCGTAAAATCGAAATTTTCACTGCATGTTAGAATACTTTTTTGAGTGTTTGGATTTCCACGCAGTTGAAAGTCTACATCCTGTGGTAACATATCCCTGATGTAATCTGCAATGTCATCAATTTCGTAAGAGCCAACAGGTAACTGTATTTCATGAGCGGTCCCATCGCTTTTTCAGGAAGCAGATCTTGCAGTTTTCTTCGTCGATATTAGGTATGGCATTATACGTTTGAAAATCTACGAGTCCGATACACCATTCTCCGTCTAAATCCAGAGGCGGGAAATGAACCGCCCGCAGCTCAGATGTGTGACCTGTCAAGGTAAGTGTTATCGACATGACTAATAAATTATCATCACTGCACAACCTTTAAGTAGCAATTTTTATTTGTCAGCTAATTTTTGTGTGTTAAAAAGCGAAGACACAAGTGTCCGCAGTTTGTTTGATTAGGCCTCTGTTCCGTTTCGTAATTGTAAAACAACGTAGTGGACCGGCCCAGGTACTGTCGCAGTTCTGGCGGAGGCCGTAAATTTCCAAAACTATCGTAGTACTCGGCCATGTTTCCAGTCTTTACATAGGCCACCCAGTGCGTGCCGCGACCCGCCGACGTGTCTAAATTAATTATGGCGTACTAACGTGTCTTTGGCTTGCTGGGCAAAGTGTCTCGCATAAACACGCCGCGGAAATTTGGTATTTTCAGTTTGCGTGCGTACTTTATTAAATCTACGTTGGTGAGCGGTAGTTTCGGCAAAGAACTTAGGATTTTTTCATTCGTTTCTTTTTCATGCCACGACCTGTCTTGTGAGGTTGCAAGTACAGTCCTGCGCCGTTTTTTTTACCGATGGCAATGGCTTCCATGCTGGCATTGTGTCGCTGTGCTTCTTTTAACTGCTTGCGTTCATTCTTCGAAGTGTTGACTGCCCGCACTATACCGCTCGTTGCACCGATGAGGCCACTGAGAGCACCCAATGCAGGCAAAAGCAAAGGAAGAAATCCTCCTACAATCTTCTTGTTGAGAGTCTGTAATTTTTGCTTGGCTTTTTGCACGCCTGCACCAGTCTTGCGTTTGGTCTTGCGTGAGTTAGTTTTTGACTTGATGGAGCTGGCTCGACGAGCACCCAGTCCTAATTTCGTCTTTGCCTTCATGATTTTAGATACGCCCCACGCTGCGATTTTCTCTCCTAGTCCCGCGTTCGACTATTTACTTATATCTTCGGCTTCCTGTGCCAATATCTCGTCGGCACGGTGTCTGGATTGCAGATCCTTGCTTAATGAATATTCGATATCGTGCTGCTTGCACTTTTCGTCGAGAGAATTAATGCCTACGTCACCGCGAGCTAACCTTTTTGCTAGTTTAGTGCTGGGGCCGCAGAATCTGTAGCCGGGAATGTGTAGCTCGAATGGCAGATTGTTTATCAGCGAGTTCACGAGTCCTGCACCGATGTGTTTTTTGTTCTTACCTCTTCGAGTCATTACGCACAACTGACCAGAAAGTATAAATGTGTTTGATTTTATACAATTTCTTTAGTACAATGCAGGTCGTCAAGCAAGAAGTGTGTTTGCCCGTGCGCATTACGCAAGACGATGTATTTAGTGCGCGTGAATCACGACATGGCTTACTGTTGCCTTCTGCCGTACGATGCATAATGGCGGGTCCGTCCAACTGCGGCAAAACGTGCGTTCTACTGAGTTTACTGGAGGAGCCAAATGGTCTTAGGTTCGAAAACGTTTACTTGTATTCCAAGTCGTTGCAACAGCCAAAGTACCAGCGCCTAGCTACGGTTCTACAATCGGTGGATGGTCTGGAATATTTTCCATTTAATGATAATGCGGATGTGGTACCTCCAAGCGAAACAAAAGCCAATTCCGTGTTTGTTTTCGACGATGTAATGTGCGAGAAACAAGGCATAATACAAGAGTACTTTTCCATGGGCAGACACTCCAAGGTAGACTGCGTTTACCTGTGTCAGATGTACAGTCGTATTCCAAAACATCTCCTACGAGACAACGCAAATGTCATAGTACTTTTTCGCATGGACGAACTAAATTTACGTCACGCTTATGACGATCACGTCAACGCCGACATGACATTCCAGGAATTTAAAGACATGTGCTCCTTGTGTTGAAAAGACGAACACGGATTCCTAGTGATAGTCAAAGACTGGCCTCTATATAAGGGCAGGTACAGACGAGGTTGCGATCAGTTTATCGTCAAACATGAGTCATAGCATTTCGAAATTCGGTCGTAGCAGCAGACATACTGTATGTCACGACTCCGATATCCGCAAATACATTATACTACTGGCTCAAAAAGTAGAAAGTGTGAAAAACGAATTACTAGAGTGTCTCGTTGCCATCGACCAGCGTGTGGAAGCCTCGGATTCTCGCATTCGCGACATGATCGAAGTATCGAATGCACAAAGACGTGACGATCTGAGGACTTTTCAAAGTAGTCTGAAAGCATCACTATCTCACTTGTCAACAAATTCAGATTTGGCCAAACACATGAAAGAAGTTTCTGCGAACGAATAAAAAAGTATAAAAGGAGGTCTTGCAATAAGTTTTCAGCCAGTACAATGTCGGACCTGGCCAGTGACCTTCATCGAGCTATACAGTCTGTTCGTGAAAAATATTTACTTGCTAGACGAACCAGACTTGCACGTGAGATGGAAAATGAGGAGATATTTAAACCAATCACTAGTCGCCTCGACGAACTTAAAAACAAGGAAGAACCAGCCATAATTGTGAAGACAGAAGTTGAAGATGAAATGCCGACTGTAAAGAAGAGAAAGTATGAACCAGATCGAGAAGAAGAGGACTTAACAAGTACAGAGTCCATGCACAAGAAGAAAATACCGAAAAAGGGACAGCATGTGAATGCAATGGTCCGACCATACCTGATATCGTTTACGAGCCGGAATAATGACACGACCTACGGAGTGTACAGAAAACATAATAAGTGGTTCCTCGGTGCTAAAGAAATAGACTTTCTACCAGGAAATATCGTGCGCGTAGAGGAGTATAAAACGCGCGGGACTCCGTGTCTGTACGAATTGCTGTTTCGCAGGGAGCCTAAAGGATATTCTCATAAAGACTTACAAGAGTACAAAAAACGGCTAGAGCTAACCAATGCACATTTTCGCGATAACGATCCAGATAGTGGTGTATATAAAGACGAAGATTATGAAAAAAATCGACATTCTCGCTAATCTCTTCAGTGAACTAACAATACATGGCGAAGGTTTAAAAAAGCTAGAAAGTGGTCAGATATTTGACTATGTATATTGGGACGACCCCAATGAATTAGTTGATCGCCTTAGAATTCTACATGCTTCGCTTAGTGTAGGAAACTATTCACACATCAACAGAATAGTCTCCATACTTGAAGAACTGAGGGAAGCCGGCTACATACAATGAGTTGAACCGGAATCGCTCGCGAACTTAATGATCCTGCTAGACGGAAATACCTTCGTCGCAAAGTCATAGTTCGTGGAATTGATGATTTATTCCAGGCGGACCTTGTTGAGATGATACCGTATTCCCGATTGAATAAAGGTTTCAAGTACATGTTGACAGTCATCGATGTTTATAGCAAGTTCGCTTGGGCTAGACTTGTAAAATCAAAGACTGCAACTGACTTAGCCAAGGCCATGCACAATATTTTGCAGGGTAGACGTGTACCGTCGCACCTGCAAACGGACCTCGGGAAAGAATTCTACAATGCAACCTTCAAGGCTTTGATGAAGAAGTATGGCATCAAACACTACTCTACACTTAGTAACGTCAAAGCCTCCGTTGTCGAAAGGTTTAACAGAAGTTTGCATTCCAAGATGTGGCGGCAGTTCACGGCTAACGGAAATTACAAGTGGCTTGACATCTTGTCGAAACTAATAAGCGAGTATAATTCCACGGTGCATTCTACCACGAAAATGAAGCCAAAGGACATAACGGACAATCGCCTACTCCGAACAGTGTTTTCCAACACGAAGAAGAAAGATACACGAAAGCTTAAAGCTAACGTCGGTGACATTGTGTGAATCTCCAAGCAGAAAGGTATCTTCGAGAAAGGTTTCACTGCGAACTGGAGTCCCGAACTTTTCCGTGTGACACATGTTCGTGAATCGGAGCCTAGGACCTACTACCTCGAAGATTTGGACCACAAACCTATCCATGGTGGCTTCTATGCCGAAGAGATTCAGCCTACGTTGTATCCCGATACGTACTTGGTGGAGAAGATTATAAAACGAAGAAATGGACTGTCCTACGTCAAGTGGTGGGGCTTTCCACCTCGCTTTAATTCGTGGGTGGCAGATGCAGACATCGATAAATCCACAAGACTTTAGTAATTTGTCTGTGTTGTTTGTACTTGTAGTAGTGTAGTATTTATGTAATAAAAGTTTTTTTAAAAGAACTTGCGGTGTTTTTTATTTTCTCGAGCCTTACACTTTAGTGGTACTTTTTTAAAATATTAAAGTTGTTTTGTATCGGCCAGGGGTCGAACCAAGGACCTTAGTTGATCTAATCAATCATTATATAGATTACAAATTTATTTAATGAATTTTGGAACTTTTCCCGAATTTCTAGCTAAATAATTGCGGATTTCCAAGATGGCGCCCAAATTTCAAGATGGCGGGTGTCACAGCAATAAATGATTACTGCACTCTAGCGGATAAGAATCAAACTAACATGTCATCAGCGCACTCTCGCCGACGATACAATGATGATGGCTTCCAGCATCGTTGACAAGATGGCGGACATGACGTCATACTAGGTGACGATATATATGCTTTGAAAAAAAGTGGTGGGAGTCAGTCTGCCTGCAGCCACCATTGAGGAAGGAGCCTGTCGCCATTTTTAGTTTTTTTTGCACTCGCCGGGTTCGAACAGAGGACTCCGAGCTCCGTGTCGTAAATGTTTATTTTTTAAATTTTTTTTATTAAAATGTTATTAAATGAATTTTTTTATAAATTTTTATTTTTTTTATTAAAATCGGATAATAAATAAAAAGTTAAAGATGGCGACCATAACGGAAACTGCAACGGTGGCATCATAATTCAAAATGGCGGAAAACACAACGCCGGAATGTTTGAGAAAACAAAATGACGTCATCCGAAATGGCGGATCCAAAATGGCCGCCGTATTCTACTTGTCCCGTTACACTGTGTCCCGTTACACTGTGTCCCGTTACGCTCATACAAGATGGCCGCCGTGACGTCACAATCCAAGATGGCTGACCGGCACCCGGCACCACACCCAGAACCCAGTCCCAGTACCGCCATTTACACACTACTCACATGAGTCAAAATATTGATTTTTTAAATTAATTTTTTATTAGATTAATATTCAGGCACCATATAACTCTAGAAATGAAAAAAACACAAAGTTAAAGTTTTACAAATTTATTTTAAAAAAAATAGATTTTACGTTAATGCATTAACCATTTTCGTAAACAAAGTCTTTTAAGCTGCACGGTCTGTCTCGTCGATTCCGGTTGCAACTGGTTCACTGGTCTTGGGCTCAGAAACACAGGTATCCAACTGGTCATCTTCTTCAGAGACGACAGTTTCGGTGAGACATTGACATCGACGTCTACGACCAAAGCTGCGACTTGGTTTTGCCTTGGTGCATGTTGAGACAAGATCACTGACTGAACTACGACGAAAAACACGTTGTTTGTTTGTCTGTGTAGATGCATCGAAGATCGCTTCAGGTTCTAACACTTTCAAGTTTGGTGTTGCATGTGCATACAAAGAGACTACTTCCTCGATGCTGGCTGAAAGGATTGGGTGCGGTCTCTTTAAATAGACGGCACAGTTTCCTGTGATGTACACACAGAACTCGTAAACTCAGAAAATTCGTCAAAAATAAAGCACGTTTAAAGAAAATTACGTAAATGTGCACGAAAATTCAAATCAGTAGGACGATATCGACAATTTACGATAGGATAATACCTCCTACATCCTATTGATCCAACAGTGTTTTGGCTCCAAAGTCAATGGCACCAACATTATTTTGGCTTCAACAGTCATTGGCTCCATTAGTCTTTGACTCCAACAGTCATTGGCTCCATCAGTCTTTGGCTCCAACAGTCTTTGGCCCCAGTAGTCTTTTGGCTCCAAATGTCATTGGCACGAACATTCATTAGCTCCTAAAGTCATTGGCTTCAACAGTCATTGGCTACAACGGTCAGTGGCTCCTACGATCTTTAGCTACATCAAACATTTGGATCCAACCGTTATTGGCACTAAATGTCATTAGCTCCAACAGGCAATGGCGCCAAACGTTTTTAGCTCTTTAGTCTTAGGTCTAGCTGCTATAGGCTATGAAGTTACGAGACTACAGGACTACAGGACAAAAAGACTTCAAGGCTTCAAGTGACTACGACGCTTCATGTCTTCGAGGCTACGAGACTATGTATAGCTACAAGTCTACGAGGTTGCAAGTCTACGAGGATACTCGGCTCCAACTGTCATTGAATCCTTTCAACGGCGAGAGTTTTTTATCTCATGCAAAAGAACTTGTTGCAAGTAGTACCAATAATTGCCAACAGATATCGTCACGTGTTGTGTTAAGGTAAAAATTATTTATTTATTTTATCTGGGATGCGGGATTCTCACTAACGATCGCAAAAATAGGAAGGCTTCGCTAGACACCAAGGAGAATGATGTTCGTCCTTCGTTTTGGTTATTCTCAGACGTCTTAACACATATTATTGGACTGAGTAATGATATTTTTGTTTGAAGTCCACTTGATAAAAAATATTGTAAGTGCTGATTTAGTAGCAGAAATGCACTAATTAAATGTAACTCTAAATAAAATTGCATGACTCATTAAGTAAAAAAATATTTTATGCAGAGATCTATTGCTCACGAACAACCAGAAGCACTTGGAGAAAACAAACAATATATTGGCAGAAAAAATCAGATGCAAACGAAGAAAACTAACGCAATTTTACCTTAATATCAGAAAATAAATAAAATTAAAATATTTAAAAATATTTATAAAGATAATAAAAATAAAAACAAAAAAAGGAAATAATTCTGCCAGCTTGTGAAATTCTCCTTTATTGAGCAAGGATAGAGTTCTCTTACAAGCCAAAATATTTTGTAATTTTTTTATTTCTTTTATATTTTCATTGTTTTTTTAAATTGTAATTTTTTCCATTTTTATTATTTTTATAATTATTATGTTATTTTTTGTGTGATTTTTCTGATATTAAGGAAAACTTGCGTTAGTTTTCTCCATGTGCTCATTATTTCTGCCAATATATTTTTGTTTTTCTCCGAGTGCTCCTGATTATTTCTGGCTAGACATCTGTTGATGATCTCTGAGTGCTCTGATTATTTGTGAGAAATTGATCTCGGCATGAAATATTTTTTAATTAATGATACATGCAATTTTATTCAGAGTTACATTTAATTAGCGAATTTCTGCTGATAAATCAGCACTTACAATATAATTATCAGGTGTAAATCAAACAAAACTATCTTTAGTCAGTCCAATAACGTGTGATAAGATGGTTGAGAAACACTATAATGCAGGACGAACTTCCTTCTCCTTGATGTCTAGCGAAGCCCTCCTTCTCTGGGGATCGCGAGAGAGTATCCCGTATCCCATATAAAAAAGAATAATATCTGTTGTTAAAAAGCAGAATTACTTGCGACTAGTTTTTTTTGTATGCGATAAATAACTCTCACTGATGAAAAATTTAAACAATTCTATTTAAGTAATTGTTCCAATTGAAAACTCTCAATTTGCATCTAACATTAGCCACAGAAGCTACCATGGATAATGGTTTGTTGTCTGCAGCTGAATGGGAACGAAGCCGCTGTAGATACTGCAACAGGCGATTTGCCTAAAGGCGGTTTGCCTAAACATGAATTCGTTACATCGATTGGCCTAAAGGCGATTTGCCTTACGGCGTTTTGCCTAACTCCGATTGGCCAAACGGAATTTTGCCTAAAATGTTACTATGTTGACAAAACCTCGTTTTGCCTAAGGCGTTTTGCCTAACGGCGAATTGCCTAACGGCGTTTTGCCTAACTACGATTTGGCCAACGGCGTTTTGCCTAACCTAACCTAACGGCTTTTTGCCTATCGGCGTTTTGTCTAACGGTGTTTTGCCTATCAGCGGTTTGCCTAACAGCGATTTGCCTAACCGCGATATGCCTAACGGCGTTTTGCCTAACGCCGAAATGCCTAATGGCGTTTTGCCTATAATAGGAAAAAGCATTTTGCCTAACGGCGAATTACCTAATGGCGATTATCCTAACGGCGCTATGCCTGTCGGCGTTTTGCCTAACGGCGTTTTGTCTAATGGCGTTTTGCCTAATGGCGTTTTGCCAACTCCTATTTGGCCAACAGCGTTTTGCCTAAAATTAGGCAAAACGACAAATGCCTGATACTGCAGCAAAGATTTGGACCTGTGAAGGAATGCTAGACGTCACGAGAAGAATGATTGTGTTAAAAACCCACTAAACAAAATGTTAAGTTGTAATTGGTGTATCAGGTTGTTAACACGAATTTACGGCTTAAAAATACATGGTAGAACATGTAAATCAAAGCCCACTTACGCGGTAGAGGACATCGATAAAGACACTACACTAAGGAAGAGTGATATTAGCTCTCCCGATCCCGACGAAAAACTTAAATTGAAGGATGCTGAAGGTTTAAGGAAGCCTGAAACTAATGGAAGTATCATCATTGTGAAAAGTGAGAAAACATTCAAGCCCATATTCAGTAGATCCTCCATACTTTGGATTAATGATGGACACTTAAAAAGGAAGATTTTGGACGATAAAGAAGCTTCTACGTCAACGATTTCGAGTTCTTACAGTAATACAGGTGAAGACGCTGACTTCTATGTAAATGGCGACAGTGACTCTGAAACTGGAGACGCGATCGAAGATGGTGCTGAAGCACCTAAAGCAGACAAGCTCGAAGACTGTGATGAAGCCCTGAGACTCAAACGATGGAAAATTAATTATTCAGATAAAGCATACGTTGATCACTGGGACAAAAGTGATATTAAAAGTATTAATAATAAACATGCAAGGAATATGGCAGCAGAATATATTAATTACTCACCGTGGGAAGATCCTAACATATTGTTTAGTAGGTTAAGACTTTTCTACATGCTTCGCTTTGTGCAAGAAAATATTCGCTCATCAAAATAAAGTAGCCTTTATACTCAAAGAACTGAGAGAAGCTGGCTACATACTATAATGACTTGTTTTACCTGCATTTGTATAAATATAAATAATAAATTTATTGAAGATTTTAAAAGTGATTGATGGTATTATTTCACGAATTAAGATTTATAGGCCTAAGTTCATGCTACTGCATGTTCAATGTATTCATTACTTTTACATTGCATATTCTGTGTGTGTGTAATGTAAGTCAATGTGTGTACTGTGTGTACTGTGTGTTCATTCCGTGTCTACTGTGTGTATAGTATGTTCACTGTGTTCTTTTCTTTAGTTGAATGTGTGTCGTTTCGTTAAATTACGCGTAGTCAAATTTGTAGTAGCTCTGAATAGTTACTAGTCCAAAAACTCTTTGTCTTGATGCAATGATTCTTGTTCCTCTTGTAAACGTAAAAACATGATTCGTTGGTCTAAATGCTTATAATTGATTTTATCGATACTTTTGTCTGACAGTTCGAAGATTTTGTCTTTACTGGCTGAAAAATATTATATTAGCTATTGACGAAGATGGTCATGGGGTTCGGAAATATTTGTTCTATATTACTGGCACTGTTCATTTCCTGGTCTCACGGTCCGAAGACACTCTGGTCGGAATCTATTCTAAGTATCGAAATATTACACCATATTTACTTTGTTGGACAGGTATTTTTTCTAAAGTTTTTTTCTTATTAAAGTGAATTATTAATAAACTCCACGAAAGGTGATGGTAAACAGAATATAACATTTTTTTAAACTTTAGTTATCCTTATCACTGACCGAGAATCAAACCAAGGACGGAAATGTTTCGCGCCAATCATTATTTTAATTAGTGAATGTTTTGATTAATTTTGAAAATTTTCCCGAATTTATAGGTCAATAATTACGAATTTCCAAGATGGCTTACATAACAACTTACTAAAGTCTGGTAGACTATGAACCTAAAATGCTTTAAGGATTTTCGACATGATTTATTAAATAAGTATTTTTCATATAAAATAAAATAAAAATTCGTTGGTCAAGGATCGAAGCAAGGACGGGAATACATCAATTCAATTATTAAACTAATGAGTGATTTTGTTGATGAATGTTGAACTTTTTCCCGAATTTCTAGGTTAATTATTACTAATTTATAAGATGGCAGACATGTTGGCCTATGGGAGGCTGGTTGGCTAGGAAACTAAGCTTCTTTTAGGACTTTCCACAATATTTTATTGAATAAGTGTATTTATTACATAAAATTAAATTTTTTTAATCGCCCAGGGATCGAACCAAGGTCTGGAACTAATCGAATCAATCAGTTTATTAATTGCAAATTTATTTAATGAATTTTGGAATTTTTTCCGAATTTATAGCTAAATATTTACGATTATCCCAAATGGCATCCAAATGTCAAGATGGCGGATGTCACAGTAATAATAAATAATTACTACACTCTAGGGGACAAAAATAAAACTTATATGATGGCAACACATTCTAGTAGATGACATGTGTACTACATGACACTAGCACTCCTTGTATCGATTACTGAAAACAAGATGGCGACAGCACTCTCTAGCAGACGCCATGTGTATTATAACTATCGCTCCTGGTAGCAAGTATTGAGAATAAATATGGTGGTTCTGTCTCGAACAGACGATGCTATTATTCATTCAAATTTAAAAAAAAATTACAATTCCGAATATGTGTGTTATTTTTATATACCTTATTTAATTCTCAATCTGGTAAATGTCTCGATGGCCGAGCGGTTAAAGGCGTATGTTTTCCAACCTAGAGGTCAGAGCTGCGATGGTTCGAATCACAGTGCTTCAAATGTATTTTACATAAAAAATTAACTGGTAGATAGTGGAACATCGACCTTAAGTGATGAGACAGAGCGATGCTGGCGCTCTCTAGGAATAAACAGAGGAAACAAATAAATCGGTATCCAAGATGGCGGCATCCATCGGAACAGAAAAATCAAGATTGTGGATGTGTCGTCATTCAAGATGGCGGCCTCCAGCAGACGAAAACAAAATGGTGGACATGATGTCAGAATCGAAAAAAATGGCTTTGAAATTAATCCCAGATGGCGGACATGTTATTAGAATTCAAGATGGTGGCCGTAATGTAAATTGCAACGTTATATAATCTAAGATGGTGGCCGTAGCGAAAAGTGCAACGGTGACATCATACACGTCCAAAATGCTAGGCGTAACGGAAAGTGCAGATTTAGTGAGTGGGGCGCTCGATTTAAAGATGTCGGATCCAAGGTCATTGTCAAATGTCAAGGTGAAAGGTCAAGGTCATACAATATGGCCGCCGTGACGTCAGATGGCGTTCGGAGGAAAACAAATGTAAACAATCATCAATCCACACCCAGAACCCAGTTCCAGGACATATGGTACACTACTCCGAGATTTTTAAAATTTTCGGGCAATGTTCTTCTAAGTGTTTTGTCATTTATTAACATGATGTTAGTAATACCATAATTTCCTAATCCTTTTGTACTACATAATAACCTGCTTTCTCAGCGAAACATTATTTCGCGCCATCAATGCTTGCTACTGTACTCTGAATGGTGCTTCCCTTAATTCTTAAAGAAAAATATTAAATATAACCACATGTGTTAAGTCTTAAGTCAACGTGTCAGTCGCACACGACTCGGCTAATTCCTACACGACAATCATAAACCATCCCATTAGTGTACATAGAGTAATATGTTAACTACACTTCCAATGCTTAATTCTTAATTTTCAATCGTAAACCCACCGCAAGGCTAAGACGCGCTGTAGTGACAGGGGAAGCCTTCTTTTCACAGACGAGAGAGCCAAAACCCAAAGTTCCCCGAAGATCATGTTTTTTTTTCCGTATATTTAATGTCTCTATCCTAACCAAATAAACCATCCACAATGTTTTAAAGTATTTATAATGTAGCTAACCTAACCTAATTGACCATTAGTATCCTTTTATCAACACCGTCATATTTATTTACAATGAACAAAAAAAACCGAAGATGCATGATCGGAGGTTTGGCTCTCTCGTCTGTGAAAAGGATTCCCGTAGTGACAGCCGGCTGTCGTGCGTGTACAGTCACTGTCGCGTGCGCGCATTCGTGCTCAGGGGGCCGGAGATAAGTGTTGCACGTGTGACGGTTCCGTGGTGCTGGTGCTGTGGACCTGTCTGTCCGTCACCGTCAGGCAGAAGGTGTTAAGAGGACGATAGCAAATGACTAGAGACCGGAAAAATTCGCGAATTCATTTCGCGATAGGCTAAAATACAAATAGTTATGCCTCAGTGCTGCCTCTGCCATTGGCTCACATCTCACCTGGATGACTCTGTGCCAATGAGAAACACCCGACCAAAGCATTATCGAATCACAGGCTGCTACGTTGGGACGTCTCACAAGACAGCAGCCAATGAGTGGGTGGCATTTGACCGAGTGTACGTAGAACTATGGAGTTCATCCTAGAGGTCATTGAACCCGCGAATTTTTCCTGTCCCTGCAAATGACGCATCGTACATGAATGACGGAATATAGAAACAATAATAGCATCTGAACGACTTGACAGGATTCAGTGTGGTTGGTTTTGTAGGCTAGATATTTCCATTACTGAAACCTGAATGTACAGAAATATTCCATATAGTGTATATTTGAAAAAAATTGCAAACTTTTTTGACGTGAATACTTCTTTAAAATTGCTTCCATAGTGGGAGGCAATTAAAAAAAACCAATGATAACAAAATCGGGGGATACAGTTTGGTGTTGCAGCTACATATCCATCATCTCCATCCAAAATTTAATTACACCACTGGACAGCTAAAGGATCAAATAATTCGTTACGCTAAGTGAGGACTGTGACGCATTGCGCGCGGTGGAGGGGGAAGCGCCGCCATTTTGCTGTGTTTCGAGATTTCCATTTAGTATAACTTTTGACTCGGATAAGCTACGACGTTCGTTTGGGTTTCAATCGTCAGCTCTCGTCAAAATCTATAGATGGCATATATAAAACAGTGTAAAATAGTTACTTATATATATGCTGTTAAAATAATATATATAATCAAAAATATATAATGTCGGCATATACGCGTCTAAAAGCCAAATCCAAATACAGAGATCGTATACGGTTGGAAAGGGCTTCCCAAAAGCAATTGAATGATACCAATAAAACACCATATTACCGAGTGAAGCAGTGTTGGGAATGTAAAAGAATGAATGCGGCCGAGCGGATCAACGACGGTGCCAGTACATCTGCAGCTGGGGCGGTGAAAGTTATGCAATTGGATGATGACTTCGTAGTGTTCAAACATGATTATAACATACATAAAATAGCTTATTTTATATTTTGTATAAAAAATATTACCTGTTACGTACACTTATTCACGTACAACACACGGCCGTGTTCATGACACAGACACCCCCCTTTTTATTTTTATAAAATAGGGGCTTTAAACCAAATATATATATATAAAAGTTTTATGTAAATTTATTTTAAAAAATCCATAAGAAAATTCTTTATAATAACAATCTTAGAACTTGAATAGTTTTTACTTTGAAGCTTATTTAAACTTATTTCAAATGTAAAATAAAATCATTTAAATATAGTTCGTTCTAAGATTGTGTGATTTTAATATTTTTGTATTTTTTTTTAACTATACACTGTATTGACTATTTCTGTACATTCAGGTCTCAGTAATGAAAATATCTAGCTGACAAAACCAACCACATCGAATCCTGTCAAGTCTTTCAGATTCTATTATTGTTTCTATATTCACGTCGTTCATGCACGATGCGAACTTCCCATCCCTTAACTCGGTCCATCTTGAGAACCATGATTGCGGTAAAGTAAACGCACTTGTCTGGTACCTGTTTCCAGGACCGCTAACGTGCAGAACTAGCGGTTTAGCCGGACTATCGAAAGTCAATATATTTTTAACTGTAATATCCAAAGAAATATAATGTACAGTAAATTTAGTATTTTAAAAAAATTGGCTGTCTGTAAAGTCGGTTTACGGACGATAGTTTCACGTGACGTCATAACAAAACATTAATGGAACTATTGCATACTTTTATGAATAAAATTGAATAATTTGTATTGAATTACCACTATTTTGTATGGATACAAATAAGGAGTGAAATGAAATCTACTATTTAATTGATAATTTTACTTTTATTTGCACTAATTATCTTAATTCAAATATGTTTATTACTTTAACGAAGAGATTATTTTAACTATTACTTTTATACATGTTTGCTATTTAACTTCTTCCAATATGTGTTATTCTGTTAAGGATAGGACGATGATAGGAAAAGTAGGAAACGAATGGGAGTGTTTCAAGTTTAATGTGCCTCGAAAAAGTCAAATCGATGGTTGTTCCAATCGAGGGGAAGAGATATATATGCGGCGCAAGCGTAAAATGAGCGTAACGGGACGACGGCGTAACGGGACAATGTGCGTAACGGGACAATGAGTCATTCTTTTTCGTGCGTGCAGCCGGCGTTCATCGATTTATTAGACGTTGTCACGTCAAAAAGGTTGTAGCAAGCTGCCCTATGGTTTTACTTTCTGGTAAAGTCTCTGACCTCACGCTACGTCCATCAACAAAGACCCGAATCGTGAGCTGTTAGATAAATGGCGGACTATAGAATGTGCTAAACATAAGAATGCCGGATTAAAGATCGTTCACTACTCGATTAAACCGTTTTACACAATGTCACTTTCAAACAAAAAATTCATTCTACATTGCAGAGAGAATAACATGGCTTGTAAGAGAAATGTACGAAAACGATATAGTAGGTATATGTTCCAGAGTGTCTATGCAGTGTTTAAATATCATAAACACAGAAAAACAAACACCTTATCGTACATTTTTTTATTACAACCATGTTCTTCACTTTACAACGCAAAGATTTTTAAGGAATACTGTGAAAAATCACTGAATCACACTGCTCGGAGAAATATTTACTCAAAAACCTGGGAAAATCTGCCTAATTACAGAATAAAAATCCCACCAAGACAGTACGTTCTTTCAGCAGGAGGTCAAGGGAAAAGTTTACTATCCCGTTACTTACAGATTAAAGCAAGATTATGATTCACATAGGTAATCAGTAACTGGTTAACTCATCTGAAATTGTAGACTGAGGATTTAAACATTCATAGTAGATGTAGCATTTTTAGAATTGACATGCTTTCATACATGTTCAGTTATTTCGAATAATGTTTATTATACTTATGAAAAATACTAGGTTTTATCAACTGACTTTGAACCACCTACTCTAGAACACTCGAAAATAGTAATGCTAACCAACATAATCCAAAATAAAGAAAAAAAACGAGTGGGTATATTTGGCCTCTAATTAACATGATTATATCGTCTAGTTTATCATTTTAACCCTAGGTGTTAATCTTGTTAATAATTTTTTATTGAAACATTTCGTTTTTATTTATTTTTTCATTCAACGCGTATAGGGGTGTTTCAATAAAAGAATGTAACAAGAACATTTACCCTTACGCGTGAAATGTTTCCTATCTTATTTTAATTCCCACAAGGTCACGACAGCTAGAAGCTTCATCACAAGATGCCATGTAGTGCTACCGACTAGTGTTAGTAGCATTACACTCTAGCGTTATTGGCGTACTCACGAGCGTTAGTAGTGGCACATAATAAAGAAGGGAGTATAGAAGTGCGACTCTTACAGTGGAAACTGAAACCCTGTTTTGCTCGACATCTGGCGCTATCTGTTGGGTGAGCCCATAACTACTAGCAAAAAAAAAAAACTCGGACTGGGGGATTCAAATACAAAGTGTTAGGTGTATAATTTTAATTAAACTACTTGACAACTAATTGTTAAGTGACAGGAATCTAAGCATGCTGTTTTGTAATAATAATAATAATAATGCATGTTCTAAATACTCGCAAATAAGTAGAAGATGCAACATTTCTGGTATACCACACCACAAAATTTGTGCTACCAAAATAAAGTGTTTAATTTTCAATGGTGTGTGTGCCTGATAAATAAATAAATATGCATTACTTCTCACAATCAATGTAACTATGTTAGTGCTATATTATAAGTAGCGCTACTCTCTACTGTTATTAGCGTTACTCTCTAACGTTAGTTTCTAAGTGTAAATAGCGTTACTCTCTAGCATTATTAACGTTACTCTGTAGTGTTAGTTGCATTACTTACGAGAGTTAGTACCGTTACTAGCGCTACTCTCTAGCATTATTAGCATTACTCTCTAGCATTATTAGCATTACTCTCTAGCTTTAGTAGCGTTACTCACGAGATTCAGCAGAGCTTTTGTTATTGTTCAAGAGCATGCTTCATTCAGCTCAATTTTGGATGTATTTCAAAGAAATGCTGCCCATTCTAAACCGTTACTATGGTAAGATTTTCGGAAAGTTTTTTTATAGTTTTTCTTTTCATGGTCCATAGACCCTAAAACCATCGTCAACTCATAGGTTTATATATTTGTGTGTATTTGTGTATATATTTATATGTGGTAATCATATCACTTGTCTAGCTGATTACATCTTAAAAGATAAACGGAGAGGCGTCCTGATGACGGAGATACGGAGTGGTCAGTCCAGAGTCGCGGCGCGCAGTAAATTTTGGGCGGCAGCAACTCGCAATTAAAAGGCGAAGTTAAAGAAAAGAAAGGGGGGTTGCTTCAGCTTCCGGACGGAAAGGTTCCGAAGATTACCGAGGGGCTTGTCGAGAAACACTGACTTCGATATCTCGAAGTTGGTGGTACTGGCCGATGTCAGCTCGACCTACTGAGGTGTGTCTGAACCGAGTAGAGGTCTACTCACACGAGGCGGCCGCTAGCAGCATGTAACTTATGGAGCGGACTAGGCCAGCGCTCTGGTGGCCTGGGAAGGAACTACGGGGTACTGGTTACTGCGGGAGACGCCAGAGGGCAGGCGTTCAGCGGGTGTTCAAACACCCAGGGGAAGTGATTTGCAAAACTGCCACTAGGGTGCATGATCATGTACTTTTTTGTGACTGGAGTCGTGGCCTTGGGACAGGCCGACCCTGGCCAGGGTTAGTGGCCGGTCAGTGCTCTGGGTCCTGTTCCCAGGAAAGTTTGGTGAAGGGGGGGGGGGGAGGTTAGAACTGCATTGACAATGTGAAATGGGCTCTACTGAGCCCGGAAGTGTGACTGTACGTTGGTGAAAATTATTCTAGATCATGTCCTGAAGTGCTCACGTCAGGGGAGGTCTTAAAAGTAGCCTGCCCTGAGAGCTTGCAGGACATAGCAGTTCTTTTCACGGCTCGGAGGCGAATTACAGGCGACGTTCGTGCGCCAAGGCGGGAATGAAAGGATACACAGTCTGACTCGCAAAAGACTCGGCAAAAATCGGATCTAGGGCTGGGAAAAATTTGGGATGGCAGGCCTGACAAAGATTAAACAGGAGTGTTCAGTAGGAGGAACATTTTTAAGGTTTTACAGCAAAAAAATGACTAGTGACATTATTTTTTAATAATTTTAAATTAAAAATTGTGCCAAAAATACTAGGTAGCGGCACAATATACGCAAATTGTGTTTTGAACTAAATTTCTGGACGCGAATCACACGTAGTTTCCACACCCGCCGCTAGAATTCGCTGCCGGAGCAGCTACGTTGAATATTACATTTGCTGAGCTAAATTTGAAACTATATAATGAAACGGTCAGTTAAAAGCGAAAAAGTTTTGAAAAAAATCTAAGCCCCAGCTTTGGGCTTGATTTTCGACAAGGAATCTTATTAAAATACTGCCCATCTTGTTGACATTTATTAAACACCTAAATTCTAAAGTTTTCCTTTGTCTTTGTGAACTGTGGTAGGCGTAGTTTCAGAACCTGCCGCTATAATTCATTGCCTGAGCAGATATATCGACTATCAAATCGTTCGATTTGCAGAATGAAATATTAAACTATGTAATGAAAACGGCTCCGATAAAAGCGAAAAATACTGAAAAAAATATTAAACCTTGGCTTTGGACCTGATTTTTGACAAGGATTAATAATACTACCCGGCTTGTTTAGATTCACTGAACAGTCAATACTTTAAAGTATTCCTTTGTCTTTGTGAACTTGGGTTTGCGTCATCCGCCACAGATGGCAGCACCGTTGTTATACATTTCATTTCTATGTGACTTCCGTTCCATTCAATAAATTACTCCTATCAAATGTCGTATACCGAGAGCTAGGATACACATTAAATTTAATTGTCCTGCCTTACAAGAGAATCCGACCCAAATTACGATTGTATTACATCGAAGATCCAGTGACAGGAAGGCAGGAAGACAGTCTGATTTTGTTGACGGTATGAAAGTCGATTTGGTACTGTGAACCACATTGGTATTGTAGAACTTAGTCCATCAATAAACAAATATACTATCGTATGTTAGCAAATTGTTACTTTAAATCGTGTTTATATGTATTAATTAGGAGCAACTTTTAGATTACTCAAGGAGTATAAGGGTGCAGGTGGTCATATGCAACTGACATAGTTACCATGGAAGTAGACAAATTAATTAAGGGTGCAATTGGACTCATAGATATTAAATTTAAATGAATTCTAATGAATCGTCAATCAGTTTGTACAAAATTTTATTCATATTATAGTGCTTGGTGCACAACATACTTATTATTGAGTATTTTTAATACGCTTTTATTAGCTTCAATTGTAACTAACAATATAATCAAATCTTGTAAGTTGATTTTAACCTACTTAAAATTGTATCGATTTTTAAACTTTGCTAGTATTTGTAATCCCGATGACAATACAATCATTTCATGACTATAACATGAAGTGATAAGGGAGGAGAGTCATATGGGCAAAAAAAATCACTTCTTTCGAGCTACTGTGGTGCATTTCGAGGAACTACTAAAAGAATTTTTAAAATAACTAAAAAGTAAAATAATATTTAAAAAAAAAACTAAAAAAACTCATTCTATGTTGTATGATCTAAAAAGGAAAAAATAATCTTTAAATATAAGTAAATTGTTCAAATGTGAAAGTATGAACTATGATTCATCAGTAAGTCGTAATGTCAGTCATCTTGGAAATTAGTATTTTTTGACTTAGGAATTTGGGAAACATTACCAAATTCATCACAAACCACTCATTAATATAATGTTTGATTCAATTGTCCTGGTCCGATACTTGATCAATAATTTAAATAAAAATGACAGGTTCGAAAATAAAACACCACAAGTTCTTTTACAAACATAAATTTACTACATAATTTTCTATTCTAATACAGAAACACTTGCGAAAGTTAACAATTCAAAAAACATTTAGTTCTCATTGGCGTGAAATGACTAATTCTCAGCTCTAATCGGTTTATACTAGACAGAGACCAGCCAGATCCTTTACTAACATAGTTTTCCTCTTCTTGACAGAGTTTCGTGTTTAACAGACTGCTTCACATCGTCAGAACTGTAAATTACAGCAGTCAATGTCTTGAAAGCTCACTTCTTCACTTTGTCCTCGAACGGATACGGCTTACTGTATACACAGTCCAACCACAAGTTATATTTCAAAGGACCGTTTGAAGCTACTTCATCAGTAAGCTTATTGATAATGTCCTGCATGATATCGTCAAGAAAAGTACAAATGTGTTTCGACTCACTAAACGTATTTAGAAAATAGTAGTCTTTCAATGTTCCACGAAATGCAGACTGCGCCAAGAAGAACCCATTATCATCCACTTGTAATGCCCCGAGTACAGTCTTGGGTTTAGTTTCATGTCCAGACGACATAGCAATCGGTTGCTGCAAATCTCTTTTTGTGCTCGTACGCTCACGAGTCTCCATCCTAAACCGAGCAGTCGTAATGTCTGCTGGTAGTTCAAAAGTAGGCACACGGACTTCACCTTTACATTTTTTCGCATGCCGTCGCAAACTGTCAATACGTGTAAACCAAACATGGCACTCATCGCAGCGAAACTTTGTACGAGTAGGATTCTTTACACATTTGCTCCGCTCATGTCTTCGTGCATCATGGGAAAATGCGAATGACATATCACAGTAGTTGAAAGGATACCGCGGTGATAAAGACGAGCCTTTCAGATCCGCTCCAGATACTGACGTTGCTGCAGTTGTACCAATTCCTGACATACTCTTATGAACATCAATGCATCGCTGTTGCAGCGAAACCCGTACTTTCTGCCGCATGTCTTCATGTGCGTTTTCATATTATCTTTTCTGGCAAACTGCTTATGACATTTCTCACAACCAATCATTTTGCGAGGAGGATTGTTAGCACATTCGCTCTTCTCATGTCGTCGAATATTACTGCAGTTCGAGAAAATCTTGTCGTAGTAATGGTGCCAATGCTGGGAAGTCGATGCACTACTGGCATTAAAGTCTCTTCTGCTGGTGGTACCACGACTGTTGAAGTCTTCTCTAATGTTGACGCTGACGATGACACACATTCCATCGAGTTCTGCGTTGACGTCGTCACGGCCATCGAGGTTTCCGTGGTCGTCGAGGTCTCAGCTGTCATCGAGGTCTCTGCCGTCAGGTTCTGCACTGCTGGTGGTAGACCATTCACCAAGGACGTCGCCAGCGTCGTCGCGTCCGTCGAGGTGTCCGTGGATATTACAACTTCCATCCAGGCTGTCGGTAAAGATGGTAAAGATGACATCGAGTTCACAAGGCTATCGGACTTATTTGTCAGACGAGTCAAGCTAGGTGATCCTTACACCGTCGTAATCAGTAACAAACTGAAATTCCTGTCGCCTAGGACTCGCTTATGTACCCGCAACCAGTCGAATAATATGCTAGTTAAAAAAATAACCATTTTTTTAGCTATTTTCATTTTTTAAAAATAAAACTATTGGTTGTCTGTGAAGTCGGTTTACGGACGATAGTTTAACGTGACGTCATAACAAAACATTTATGAAATGATTCCATACTTTTATGAATAAAATGGAATAATTTTATTGAATTATCACTATTTTGTATCGATACAAAGAAGGAGTGAAATGAAATCTACAATTTAATTGATAAATTTACTTTTATTTGCACTCATTAATTCAAATATGTTTATTACTTTAACGAAGAGATATTTTAACTATAACTTTTATACATTTTAGTTTTTTAACTTCTTCCAATCTGTATTATTATGTTAAGGATAGGATGATGATAGGAAAAGTAGGAAACGAATGGGAGTGTTTCAAGTTTAATGTGCCTCGAAAAAGTCAAATCGATGGTTGTTCCAATCGAGTGGAAGAGATATAGATGCGGCGCAAGCGTACAATGAGCGTTACGGAACACAGCGTAACGGGATAGTGTGCATAACGGGACACTTTTTCGTGCGTGCAGCCTGCGTTCATCGATTTATTAGACGTTGTTACGTCAAAAATCATTTACATTAATACACTAGTCAAAACAACATTCAAAAAAGGAAGCACATATGGAAGCAAATTTGACAAAAGAAATAGGCACGAAAACACGATGGTCGTCTCCAGCAGACGAAAACAAGATGGCGAACATGAAGTCATACTAGCTGGCGATATATACCTTGGCATCAGTGGTAGGATGTCAGTTGGTCAGAGACTTCCATAGAAGAAGGATCTATCGTAAATTTTATTTTTTATTTTGTACCTCACTGGGTTTGTACCAAGGACGTAAGTGCTTGTTTAGATAATATTTTATTGATTTTGGATAATTAATTTTTTTTTTCAAATTTATAGCATAAAAATTACGGATTTTCAATTGCAACGATATAGAATCCATTATGGTGTCAACGAAACGCGCAACGATGATGTCCTACAGTTCAAGATGGCAAGCGTTACGAAATGTGTAATGTTTCTAGAATCCAATATGGCAACCGGAACGATATGTGCAATGTTGTTTTTTAAATAATTTTTTTTTAATTTTATTAATTACATTTTTTTTAATAAGTACAATTTTTTCCCGATATTTTAGCATAAATACCGATTTTTAAGATGGTGTAAAAGACGCCATATTAACTGTCGATATAATATATAATAATGTCGATATACTATATCCATCGGCATTAGTGGTGGGATGCCAGTCTGCCGGCGGCTTCCATGGAGGAAGGACCAAATGTCATTTTATTTTATTTTTGCTCTCGCCAGGTTCGAAACTAGGATGTAATTGCATGTTTTAAATTATATTTAATGAAATTTTAATTTAATTTTTTTATAGATTTTTAGAGTTTTTTCATTAAAAGCGAATAAAAAACAAATATTTACAAGATGGCGGCCGTAACGTAAATTGCAACCGTGACATAATAGTCCAAGATGGCGGTCATGGTATCCTTGTTCCTAGAAACGCCTTATCGTTGGCTGTAGATATGGAATTTTAGCCGTTTTTAGGAATTTCGAAGCCGTTGGCATTTTTAAGGACTAAAACGGGAAATTTTCTCTCAAAACAGGAATTTTTCCCGCGTAATCGGGAATTTTTTAAATTTACAATGTTTTGAGATTTTTGGCGACATTTTCTTTTTCCATAAAACTGTAAATTTTGGTGGATTTTGGCGAATTTTGGCCAAATTTTGGCAAATTTGGAAGGGCAAGGTTGCGGTCATCTCAAATGACCGCTGTTACATCACAATCCAAGATGGTGGTCGGCACCTCAGCACCTCACCCTGATCCCTGGCGCAGGAGCCTCTATTAAATACGTCTACTACATACTCTTTGCTCCCCTTTTTCATTTTCCGTGTTATTTCTGCGCATTCCGTATCTTTACCTTCTTGTCCTTTTAAGTCCACAAATATCTCTGGTACTTGATTTAATACTCATAAAGTCTTGATGTCGCCATAATTTACGTCACTATCGTCCTTGGTATCTTCTTCCATGTCCTTATTTTCCTGTGTAAACAAACAATCCGTGACTTTGTCAACGGTCCCCTTTATATGCTTGATGGTAAAATTAAAACGTGTTAATCGCATAACCCAACGACTTATCCGCCCTAGAGTCTTCTGGGATTTTAGCAAACAACTTAACGCGTGGTTATCCGTTTCTACTTCAAACTTAACTGGCTCCAAATATCTACTCGTTAACCTTTTCCATGCCTACCATACATGACATACATTCCTTTTTATACACCGTATATTTACGTTCGTTCGCGTTCAATAGAAGACTTCCGTAAGCTACGGGTTTTAAATCTCCGTTTACCCTCTGATTTAATGCAGTCCCTAACAGCAATGCCTCTCCCATCTGTCTGGAGAACAAATTCACTGTCGAAATTCGGCAAGGTCAAAATTGTCGCGGTAGTTAACACACGTTTAAGAGTTTTGAACGCCTTTTCCTGTTTTTCGTTCCAGTTAAATTCTACTCCCTTCCATTTAATAAAGTTAAAGGGTCAGTCATATCTGCGTATCCTCGTATAAATTAGCATTGTACACACACATGCCTAAAAATCTCCGTACCGCCTTCAAATTTTCGGGCCGAGGGAAATTTACTACTGCCGCTACTTTCTCAGGATCCAGCCTTAACTGACCTTCCGCAATAATAAATCCAAGAAATTTTGTTTGCTCCTGTGTGCACAAGTTATCTTCTTCGGATTTACCGTCAATCCTATACCTCGCTTAAGGCTTTCAATACCGTTTTGAATGTGCGTATAATGCTCTTCCCATGTGTTACTATAAATGCAAACATCATCGATGTAATCAAACATGAACTCGTACGATATTCTCCCAACACATGCTATAGTACTCTCGACAAAGCCTGTACACCATTATTACAACCGAATGGTTCGCGACACCAGCTGTAGTACTCCCACGGAGGGACGAAAAATAAAGGTTCTGAGTGTAACTCAGTTTGTAGAAATGCCTGGTTAAAATCCGGTAGGTATAGTGAAGTATTTTACCTTTCCCAGCTGCTGTAAAGCTAAGTCCACACTGGGTGCCAGGAATGGGTCCGGGCATAACTTCGGGTCGACCAATCTCAGATCTGTTACTAAGCGATACACTTATGGTTTCTCCTTGCCTTTCGGCACCAAAAATGCCGGACTCGCGTATATACTAGTAGAATTTACCTCTTCGGCTAGAATTTTTGTAATCATTCATCGAAATGATTTGACCTTAGTAGTATAGGAATGGGCATACTGGCGCAGGCTTCAGGCTGAGGTGCGAGGTGCCGAGCCACATCTCTGACGTCACGTCCATCGCTGACGTCACGGCGGCCATCTTGGATGGCTGTGACCTTGACCTTTGACCTTGACCTTGAATTTGATCCTCAAAACGGATCAAAATTTGCCAAAATTGGGCAAAATTTGCCCAAAATTCCTCAAAATTTCCATTTCTGTGGAAAAAAATTCCGCCAAAAATTTTTAAAAAATTCCACAAATTAAAAATTTCTCTTTTCGAGGGAAAAATTCCCGTTTCGAGGGAAAATTTCTCGTTTTTTGTCCTTAAAAATCCTGGCGGCTAGAAATGTCCATATAGAGGCTTAAGCATCCATGTCTACAGCCTCTGATAAGCCTCTGACGTCATCATGGAATATGTCATTTTGAATAAAGACGTCACCGTTGCAATTTCCGTTACGGCCGCCATCTTTAAATTTATTATCTGATTTTAATGAAATTTTTTTTAAAAATTATAAAAAAATTCAAATAATAAAATTTTAATAAAAATATTTAAAAAAATAAACTTTTACGACACGGAGTTCGGAGTCCTCGGTTCGAACCCGGTGAGGGCAAAAAAAAAAATGGTGACCGATCCTTCCCTCACAGTGACTGCTGGCATACTGACTCCCACCACTTTTTTCATAGCATATATATCATCCGGCAGTATGACGTCATGTACGCCATCTTGAAATTTGGACGCCATCTTGAAAATCTTTATTTATTATCCGATTTTAATGAAAAAAATTCCAAAATTCATCAAAAAATTAACGTATTTGAATTCTGTTTGATTATATCGATGTACGTCCTTGGTTCGATTCCCGGCGAGAGTAAACGGTCGATCCTTCCTCCATGAAAGCTACCTAGACTGATCTACCACCACCAGTACCAAGGTATATATCATCAACTGGTATGACATCATGTCCGCCATCTTGTCTTCATCCGCTGGAGACCACCATCTTGTTTTCGTCAGCTAGAGTGTGCCGATACCATGTAGTATAATTATCTGGTCACTATACTTGTGTCCTCAACTGTTGACATTGAACATTGACCTTGAACTTTGACCTTGACCTTGAAATTTGACCTTGACCTTGAAATTTGACTTTGTCCTGGAAATTTGACTTTGTCCTTGTCGACCATCATGGATCCGACATTTTATGTTCAGTACATGCTACCAGAGGATACCACCTGCTGGAGTACGCCATCTTGTGTGTGTACTTGTATTATAGAGTACATTTCCATCTGGATAATTTTATTCTAACCCACTACAGTGCAGTAATCATTTATTACCGAGGTGCCCCCGCCATCATGAAATTCGACCGCCATCTTGAAATCATGTAATAATGTAGCTAGAAAAGCGGGAAAAAATCCAAAATTCATTAAATAAATCACTCATTAACTTACATATCGATTCGATCCGCTCCAGTCCTTGGTTCGATCCTCGATCGATGCAAAACATTTAATTTTATGAAAAAAAAATAATAATTCCATTAAACCATGTTCAACATTCTTAAAGAGACTTTAAATCATCTACTACCATCATCCTATCAGACATCAAGACCACCATATTGGAAATTCGTAATTGTAATGCTAGAGATTCGGGAAAAAGTTCAAAACTCATTAAATAAATTTGTAATCTATATACTGATTGATTAGATCGACTAAGGTCCTTGACACGATCCTGGACGAAGCTAAAATAAATTTAATTAAAATACCAGAAAAGTGTAAGGTTCGAGGAATAAAACACCTAAAAGTCTTTTACAAACATAATATTTATTACACAATTTCTATCCTACTACAGAATCACTTGCTAAAGCCAGCAATCTTATAAAAATTTAGCCCTGCATAGACGTACAACGACTACTTCTTAGCTCCAAATGGCTCCAAATGCTCCAAACGGCCTCCAAATGGCTCCAAAAGCTCCAACAGCCTCCAAATGCTTAACACAGTTCCAAATGGCTCCAAATGCTCCAAACGGCCTCCAAATGCTTGACAGCTCCAAATGCTTCAAAAGGCTCCAAATGCTCCAAATGCTCCAAACGGCCTCCAAATGGCTCCAACAGCTCCAACAGCCTCCAAATGCTTGACAGCTCCAAATGTTTCCAGCAGCTCCAAATGCTCCAAATGGCTCCAACAGCCTCCAAATGCTTAACACAGCTCTAAATGGCTCCAAATGCTCCAAACGGCCTCCAAATGCTTGACAGCTCCAAATGTCTCCAGCAGCTCCAAATGCTCCAACAGCTCAAAAAAAGGCTCCAAATGCTCCAACAGCCTCCAAATGCTTAACACAGCTCCAAATGGCTCCAAATGCTTGACAGCTCCAAATGCATAACACAGCTCCAAATGGCTCCAAATGCTCCAAACGGCCTCCAAATGCTTGACAGCTCCAAATGTCTCCAGCAGCTCCAAATGCTCCAACAGCTCCAAAAAAAGGCTCCAAATACTCCAACAGCCTCCAAATGCTTAACACAGCTCCAAATGGCTCCAAATGCTTGGTAGCTCCAAATGCTTCAAAAGGCTCCAAATGCTCCAAATGGCTCCAACAGCTCCAAAAGACTCCAAATGCTTCAAAAGGCTCCAATTGCTCCAAGAGCTCCATCTTCAATTGGTTCCAACTGATTCCTATTACTTTTATCGAACTTGGCATGATTACTAACATGTCTTTATCAGTATACATTTTGACTGGCAGTGGTAACGTTTTTTACACCTTTAAGTTATAAGTTTTATTTAGAAATCAGATTTCGATAAATGATAGCTTCCATCTGGAAAGAAAATATATTAATTTATCTTCAAGTTTATACACATACATTTAATTTAATCCATTATTGTATGTAGCCAGCTTCCCTCAGTTCTTTGAGTATGAAGGATATTTCTTTAATGTTCGAATAGTTTCCTGCGCAAAGCGATCCATGTAGTAGTCGTAGCCTGTTAACCAATATGTTAGGATCTTCCCATGAGGTATAATCAATCTCTTCTGCTGCCTTCATCATCCTTGCATGTTTATAATAAATATTATCTCTGGTGTCTATCGTTTTAACACCAACCACAAGGTCACTTTCGTCATCTTGCCAGTGATTATCACAAGCTTGATCAGGATAATTTATTTTATTACGTCGTTTCCATCGTTTTGGTCTCAAACCACCATCACAGTGTTCGCTCTTGCATGCTTTTGGTGCTTCAGTACAGTACTCAATCATGTCAGCCTCAGATGTGTCACCACAATCTTCAATCATGCCAGCTTCTGAAATGTCACCACAGTCTTCAATCATGTCAGCACCACAAACTTGATCAGGATAATTTATTTTATTACGTCGTTTCCATCGTTTTGGTCTCAGACTGCCATCACAGTCTTCGATCTTGCCTGCTTTAGGTGTTTCAGTACAGTACTCAATCATGTCAGCCTCAGATGTGTCACCACAATCTTCAATCATGCCAGCCTCAGATGATTCATCAAAGTCTTCGACCTTGTAAGCTTCAGGTGGTTCTCCATCTTTCACATTTTCATGGAGACGACTAGATATTGGAGTAAATATATTTTCATTTCTAATGTGGTTACAACTTCCTTCGTTTGTTTTAAATTTTAAATTATTATCTTGATCTAGATCAGTAATTTTAGCATTAGCTTTTTCGCCTTCGTTCCTCTTCCGCGATGTTGTAGCCCAGTCTTCGTTATCTTTATTCATCTTAATTGTACAGGTCTTGTAATGTCTATCCAAGTAATATCTTCTACCAAAGGATTTCTGACACTGACTGCAATGAAATGGTTTTTGACAAGGACCCAAATTACACTCGCTTCTCTCATGTCGTTTAGCATTCTTTCTCAAGGTAAACACCTTGCTACAGTATCTACAGTGATGACGTTTTGATACAGCAACAAATCCCGTTTCAGGATTCATATTAGTTATTGAGACTAATGCCAGATGCAAACTAAGAGTTTTAAATTAGATATATTACTTAAATAGAATTTTTTAATTATTTCATCAGCGAGAATTAATTTATCTCATTCAAAGGTACTTGTTGCAAGTAGTTCTGCTTTTCAACAACAGATGTCGCCACATGTTACTTGCAGGTAAATAATATTTAGTTCTTTTATGCGGGATGCGGGATGCTCACTAACGATCGCAAAAGAAGGATGGCTTCGCTAGACTCCAAGGAGAAGGAAGTTCGTCCATCCTGTTAGTGCTTCTTAGATTTCTCAGAGATTATTTGACTGAGTAATGATATTTTTTTTTTTAAATTTCCACCTGATAAAAATATTACAAGTGCTGATTTATTGGCAGAATTTCAATAATTAAATGCAACCTTGAATAAAAAATGACATGACTCATTAAGTAAAAAATTCTTCATGCAGAGATCAATTCCTCATCAGTAACCAGAAGCACTCGGAGAAAACCATCAGATGTCTAGTCAGGAATAATCAGAAGCACCCAGAGAAAACCATCATAATATTGTCAAGAATAAACGGGAGCACACGGAGAAATCCACCATAATATTGACAAGAATAATCAGGAGCACACGGAGAAAACCACCGCAAGTTTTCTTTGATATCATAAAATTTCAGGAAAAAAATAATAAAAAATAAAAATAAATTATTAAAAAATTAAAAAAAATAAAATAAAAAAATACATAAAATTCTGGCTTGTACTAGAACTCTATCTTTGTTCAACAATGAGAAGTTCACAAGCTAGCAGAATATATTATTCCTGACGTCAGAGGCTTATCAGAGGCTGTAGACATGGATGCTTAAGCCTCTATATGGACATTTCTAGCCGCCAGGATTTTTAAGGACTAAAAACGAGAAATTTTCCCTCGAAACGGGAATTTTTCCCTCGAAAAGAGAAATTTTTAATTTGTGGAATTTTTTAAAAATTTTTGGCGGAATTTTTTTTCACATGAAACCCTTCTTCCTCCTTAATTGGAAGAGGGGTTGCGTCCCCGACTCACTCTGGGCGCGAAGGGAAAAAATAAATATTAAAACCAGGCATAAAAAGCTAAACAATATAAATTCCCCACACCACTGCCCAGGGGTCAGGCCAAAAAATTCAAAGGATATAATAGCAGAGTAACCATTAAACAAACAAGAGGCAAGACTTTGGACGTAAGTTATTAAAAAATAGAAATTTGCAAAAATAATTTTTACTATACATAACCATACAAGCTTAGTTACAAAAGCTGACGTTAATAATGGCAGCATCTTATCCCCATTTGCGATACTAACAATAACCTTTAAAAAATCGTAAAAATATAAATACTGATAACAACAAGTATAAAAATATATAAGGGCGTGAGGCGTGGCCACTATAAAATATCAAAATTTACTGACTGCCCTAATACCAAAAATCAAACAAGACAATCAATACAAATATATAAAAAAATCTACAATAATAAAACTGAAGTACAAAAAATTTATTTAAATAAAGTTCTTAAACTCTCAATCAACGGTTTAGTCTTTCTTCAGATGTTCGTTGCTAAAGACTTGCCAAAAAAACAAAGTTAATATCCTAGGCGTGCGCTGGCTTCCTGACCTTCCTCACCAACTCCAGAGTCTAATGCCACGCCGGGCCATAGGTACGAATTCACAAAGGCGTGAACGATGACCAAAAAAAAATTTTCTTATTTTTTTAAGGGAAATGTAGCAAAAACTCTTCACGTAACATAACTATGTTACCACAGAAGTTTTTATCATATACTTCAAACAAAGTCTTACTTCTTTATTAACTTGCCAATGATTTCATAAAAACGTAGAATGGTCGCACCAACCAACATCAGGCTGCGCATGTAGTCCAATACCGATCGCATGCATTTAATAATACTGCACAAGCTGATATATTAGCTAAATGCAACTTTAAGTATGCAAATTCCGAAGACAAAGTCTCAAAAACAAATTGCAAAATGTTCGTTTCTTCCAAACTTATACTTTTATTACAACTACAGGCAAACGGGCGACCTTTTTAAAAAATCCCACACTGGAACAACGTGTGAAACAAATGGGCCTCTTCACCAAACTGGCTAATAAAAGTTCCGTCCAAATAAAATTTAGTATGGGAAAATACACAGTTCACTAGGTTTGCCAAAAACCAGTGCAGCACCACGAGGGTAAAAATCAAAATTGCGGCCTCTCTTTACCTTGATAAGTTCAGTATCACAGGGCAAACCATTGCCCTGTCACCCAGCGTGGAGCCTCCACCCCCATACTCTTCCCCGCCCGTTGCCGTCCGGCACACCAGTCCGCGCCGTCACATGGCTCTGTCTTCGACGGTCGCTCGCCACACTCTCTGGCCGGCCCAGCTGATTTTTTCTTCCCGGCAAGCCGAATGTCTGACGTCATCAGCCAAACGCCGGGCGCTCGCCAAGTGGTATTTACGTGAAACACAATCGATGTTCTTAAACTCATAATCGATAGCTACCAAACGGCATATAACTAATTAACAGAAACAAATATAATTAAAAAAATTTACAGATAAATTAACATTAATTAAAAAAGGCGTAAAAATACGTGAAATAAAAAACCATATAAAACTAGAGACCAGCAACAAAAATAAATTACAAGTAAAAATGTGGCCCTGCCGGCCACACACAGAAATGGAAATTTTGAGGAATTTTGGGCAAATTTTGCCCAATTTTGGCAAATGTTGACCCGTTTTGAGGATCAAATTCAAGGTCAAAGGTCAAGGTCACAGCCATCCAAGATGGCCGCCGTGACGTCAGCGATGGACGTGACGTCAGAGATGTGGCTCGGCACCTCGCACCTCAGCCTGAAGCCTGCGCCAGTATGCCCATTCCTATACTACTGACCTTAACTGCCACAACATTGTACGGCGCGCAAACAACTGTATGTCCGTCCTTTAAGTGAAAAAGATAAGGCAATCGGTAGAATGACCCAATTTCTTGGTCAAAACATTCTAATATATTTACTAAAAATACCCCACCATCTTTTCACGTTCTTCGTATACGCACGTGTTTTTATTTTCACCCATTACCAAATCGACTGTTTTTTTACTAAACTCAAAACGTAGTTGACACTTACGAAAATCTATTATCGCCTGCATATACAATAAGATATCAATACCTATGATTACATGATAGTTTATGCCATCAATCACGTAACAATAATATTTTTTTCCATGTTAATTCACCGATCCTAATTGCATTCCGATGACGACAAACTACCATCAGCTGAGGTAAATTTTACCCTATGTATTTTCTTTACTTTTATAACCCCAATATCATTCTCCATGAGTATCTGGTTACACCAATTTTTACTTATCAGCCTACCTGACGATCCCGTATACACAAGACCATTCACGCAATTTTTACCAATTAAAATAGGTACATAAATTGAACCTGATATATATATATAATGGCTTGGGACCCTTTTGCACGACAAGCCGTTGCAAAGAGTTTTTATCTTGTCTTTGACCTATGCTTGCATAAAAAATCAATAAAAATTTTGAATTATGCTCCAATTTTTGTAAGCGAGACGAGAAACATTCAGTATTGCTTCCAAAAACGTATAACCATAGCAATTTTTTATTCAAATTTACAATAATTTTCTGGTAGTATTATTAGGCAACTGGTTTTTCAAAGGGAATCTTCTGTAAAAAAGTACAACTTTTTGACGTGATCACGTCTTATAAATCGATGAACGCCGGCTGCACGCACGAAAAAGCATGACTCATTGTCACGTTCCGCCTGAACCGAGCGTGCACGAACCGGCCAACCACCGTGCGAGAAAACCTTCTATAATATCAAACAGGTTAAGGCGGGCTTTTTAACTAATTGTTCGTGATCACATTTAAACAAATTATTTGAATTAAATTTGCAAAAACTGTAAATAATATTTGATAGTTAAAAACGTATGCAATTTTTCATCAATGTTTTCTTATGACGTTATCACGTAAAATTATCGTCCGTAAACCGACTGTACAGACAACCCCCTAGTGAATCACCCTGTGCATACGTAGAGCGAGACGCGAATACCGAAGACGTGGCGCAGACGAAGGCGGGCGTGCCGAGACATACGGGAGGGGAAACTTTTCTAATTGGGCCCGAGGCGACTCTGGTGTCACCATCAGCATCACAATGGCCGCCGCAGAGGACCGTTAACGGACGGCAGTTTACGAGGGTAAACTTGATAAACTGGGTCGGCCGCAAGCGGCAGCAGTAAAGCCCGTCCGAGGACGTGCGACGGTGTTTTTTATTTTTTTTTTTCGAAACAGGAAGAAGGAAGGATGAGGGGGGGAGGGGGCGTTGAGAATCTTCTTCGGAGTTGGCGAAGATGGGGGACAGTAAAGTGTACCGCATCTGCTAACTGCCTCCCGTCTGGGAGGGGAACGTCCCCTCGGCCACCTTAATCAAATTATCCTGAAAGCATTTTTAATGCGAGTCCATTACGCGCCGACGAGGCGCCACCCCTGCTACCCCCACCACCCCCACCGCCAGGCAGACGGGGCAGCGGTAGGTAACCGATGCTTGTCAAGTCAGCGCCGACGCAGACGGGCGGACGTGACTGCGCACGAAAACACGCGCCTGCTCGTCCCGAATGCGTTAGCACCTTTTTTTTTTTTTTCGGAACACCCGTTTCACCGGGCGCCGAGGCCTTTCCCATCGGGCGTCGGTAGTTCGTCCCGAAGAACTTTATCGAAAATGTCCATGCTTGCTGTCCTAGTCGTGTTTTTCGTGTGCAAAGCCACACCAGGTGATTCTGAATTCGACTGACAAAACTTCAACTGCAGATTCATCACAAGCCAAATAAGTTGAAAACATCTGTACTACTTGGTGCGGTATTCCAAGACGTTCGGATGAGCTGGCAATAGAGACCGGAAAAATTCGCGATAGACTAAAATACAAATAGTTATACCTCAGTGCTGCCTCTGCTATTGGTTCACAACTCACCTGGGTGACTCTGGGCCAATGAGAAACACCCAACCAAAGCTTTATCGACTCACAGGCTGCTACGCTGGAACGTCTCACAAGACAGCAGCCAATGAGTGGGTGGCATTTGACCGAGTGTACGTAGAACTATGGAGTCCATCCTAGAGGTTATTTAACCCGCGAATTTTTCCGGTCCCTACAAATAAGCACCGCCTGTTTGGGACACAGCCGTAACCTGACTCGTGGGCCGTATTCCAGAACGTGTCCAAACCAAATCCCGGCAAGGAATCAAATCGCCAACAGTTTTAATAAACGGTGCCCTGAGCTTGGCTTTAAAGTGGTTTCAACGCATTCGAGCATTCGAGCAGCACCATCGCACCAAAAAAAATATAACTGCCTCTCTAATGTTTCAAGTACTTTTAAAATTTCGATTATTTTTGTTTTGTTATGGCCATTAAAGTGTACAAAATGTATTCCAAAATAGTTTCGCTATTATAAAGTTTCATTTGGCACACCTACACGCTTGGTATGTCCCCCGATGATCATAAAAAATATGATATCCGAGACGCGGGTCTGCCATCTGGACGAAATCAGCGAAAATCGGCAACAGATAGGATACCAATATCCGTTCCCTTTAAATAAGGGACTGGCCGTGTCCTATCGTGAACTAGGAATATGGTTAGGGTACATGTGTAGCATATTCAACACCCGAACCCTTATTTTTGTGTCTTGAAATACTGGCCTAATGATCTAAAGCGCTTAACAAAGCAAAATTACGTTTTTGAAGTTGGGGCTAAACGACGTTTGTATTGTAAATAACAGATAAAGTGTTAAAGATGTAACACATATTTTTTGTGACGAGTTACTAGCCCAATTATTTCAATGAAATAATGCTTCTACGACCACAAAATTCGCGGTGGTTTTAGAACTTAATCCAATTAAATATAAACCAGACGCTCAGTGGTCCATCTTAAATACTTTCTCTCCTAATTAGAATAAAATTGTTGGTAAACTCCATCTTCAAAGACGTATAACAGGCTTGGAAAGCATTTTTTTTACCATAAGTCTTCTAGATGTTTTCAACTTATTTTGTCGTGATGAATCTGCAGCCGAATTTTGTCTGTCGAATTCAGACTCACTCTGTATAGACAGTTCTTATTTCTCAAGACAAAAAGTCAAAACTCTATTCCTGTTTCTTACTCTCCTGGGTTCAAGTATTATTTTTACCACAGGGCATCTTTTGTCGACCGGATCGCAAGTGTTTAATGGTATAGAAACTACCAGAAAGATCTACCTCACAGATACTAGCGCCAGTTTGAGAAATGACAATAAAATAAAGACCAAATGAATCCGAGGGTTAACTAACTAAAACTCGTGTGATTTTCAAACCATTGGCGTCTTCGGTTTTTTAGTTAGATAATTTCCTACCGTCAGACCAACAAACAAAATATATATATCGGTGTTTAAACGAATATGATATGTTTGCAAATAAGTAAAATATGTAGTATGTTATTATTTGGAAATCTCAGACAGAAACTTCGATGTTATATATTTGTTTCTAATGTATTGATGTAATGTCACGTGCGAAATGTGTCGTGTTAAGTGGAACAGTTAGCTTACAGTAATGTGACAGTACTAGCGTCAAAATAATGCTTTAATGAGTTGTGTACATTCATTCGAAGGACCGCCATTTTTACTCTGCTTATCACATTCTAGAATTTGTTGATGTTGCAGTTATTTTCTAGTCCAAGCACTCCGCATTACCCACTGAGATTTTATTTGTATCTTTTTTTTTCAAATATATTACAGTTTTTTTTCTTTTGTACAATATATTTTTAGTGTATGATTTTTAGATAAATCTTTTGACTGAATTTCGCAGGATTTAGGGATGTAAGAGTCACAGCCTGCTTGAACACACACGAAGGGAAACGAACAAAGTACCTTGAAAAAGCTTATTTTCTGTGGTGCTGAAATTTTGAAACATCCTTTTGCACAATTATAACCCTTAAATTATTCATTAAAAAATGTTTTTGGGGAAAATTCCGTAGCACTACAGACCAATCTTTCCCAAAATTCCTCAATGACCAAAACTGTTAAGGAAAAAGGGTCGTAGCACTATATACTAATCTTCTCTATTACTCCTCAGTGAACATAATTGTTGAGGAAAAGGGTCTTCACACTACTGGCTAATCTTTCCGAGAACTCCTCAATGAACATAATTTTTTATGTTTTACACGTCATTGCTTCTCACAGCCCAATTTTTTTTTTCCTGAATTGTAAAATATTCCCGTCAAAAAATGTAGTTCAAGGAAAAAAATTAATTTGTAAACAGAATTTGAAAGAGACTGTAATCTCCTGTCGGTAGAGAGATAATAAAATTCCAAAATTATGTATTTTCTTAAACTCACACTTGCATGACTGTATTGTTAAAACCTGATCTACTTATTATTTTGGAATGTTTTATGAGTAAATAGAATTTTGAAATTAATTTCTTCGAAACTCTGGAAAATACACTAACCGAATTTCATCGCCTCGAGGCCTTTCATTCTTTGCTCTACGTGAACTACAGATAAAAAAACTCTCTCTTTGTTTTTTGTTTTTTATTAATCTATATCAGGTTAATTACAAACTTGTATAATATTTGTAGTGTGTACTTAATAATATAAACATACACACCATTCCAGTTCACAACTTTATCATTGCCCTTTCTTCAACTGGTTTTGAAGTGTGAAGGACTTATTTTTGACGTGACTACGTCTAATAAATCGATGAACGCCGGCTTCACGCAAGAAAAAGTGTCCCGTTACGCACATTGTCCAGTTACGCTGTGTCCCGTTACGCTCATTGTACGCTTGCGCCGTATCTATCTCTCTTCCACTCGATTGGAACAACCATCGATTTGACTTTTTCGAGGCACATTAAACTTGAAACACTCCCATTCGTTTCCTACTTTTCCTATCATCGTCCTATCCTTAACAGAATAACACAGATTAGAGAAGTTAAATAGTAAACATGTATAAAAGTTATAGTTAAAATAATCTCTTTGTTAAAGTAATAAACATATTTGAATTAACGAGTGCAAATAAAAGTAAATTTATTAATTAAATTGTAGATTTCATTTCACTCCGTCCTAGTATCCATACAAAATAGTGATAATTCAATAAAAATGGTTCAATTTTATTCATAAAACTATGCAATCATTTCATCAATGTTTTGTTATGACGTCACGTTAAACTATCGTCCGTAAACCGACTTTACAGACAACCAATTTTTTTTTCCCCTGAACGAAAAAAATATATATATAGAAATGTTCACGTGTGTGAAGGAATGCTTGTAAAACTGATGCATGAGACAAGATGTTGGCGAGAATGAAGCAGTTGCTCTCTCTCTCTCTCTGGCTCGGAGCGGCAATCTGGTTGAGAGGCTCGCCGCTGGAGCGCTAGTGAAGCAGCTTCGTGACTTCGTCTCGGGAGGTCGTAAACTCGCGCGCCCGGCGAGTGGGACTCCTTCCGGAGGCGAACAAGACGAGGGAAACTTGAGGCTCATTAGCCGGGGAAAGTGTTAATCAAGAACGTCTTCCAACTCTCGTTCCTCCCTCCCCCAACTTCGCTCCTCCTTCCTTGATTGACGGTTCCCACGGGAGAGTTAAAGCGTGGCGCCGCTGCGGGGCTGAAGGGGGGTGGAGAGGGGGGTGGATTAGCTAACACGCTTCCCTCGCGAGAACTCGGTGGTTTAATGGGGCCGCCGCATCGACGCTAATAAAGCAGTCTTGGCGCTAGACGGCTTCTCCGAATTAGTTAGCGGGAGCTCCTCATGACATCTGCAGCTGTGGTCCACTCCCGCTTGTCTGGAAACTCCTATGGGAAGGTTGGGATAGGAAGTTAATTCATGTAAGTCGTCATCGACATGGTCACGTGACGTGTTCACGATAACACTATATCTGTTCTTATTAGTGTTAAAATTGTGTTTTTCTTCAATTTTTATTTTAAATCTTAAGTAGGCCTATACGATTACTGTGCAGTAGAAAGTGAGTATAAAATATATTAATTTTCTCATATAGATATATAGTTTGAATAGAGAAGAAAACGGAGTCTTTGTTGCAATATAACCTCAAAATTTAGAACATCATTATTTATTTACTTTAATACCTACAATTACTATGTAATGCGTATTTTATTGTAATTTAGGATTTAGTAATTAACGTGATAAAACAAATTTGTTGTGTGATAGTATTTTTTTCGTAAATTTTGCGAAAAAGTCTCTGATTTTTATCAACAAATATTTTCTTATGTTACACAATAATATTTTACAATGTTAGTATTTCTTATTTCAAATTATGTTTCTATTTACTTAATCCAATTATTACCTAATATTAATAATAGTTTCTTTGATGTACAAGTTTAAATTTAATATCAAACAATTAATTTGGATATCCAAAAATAACAATTGTTTGTTTATAGTTTTAAGTTTTCACTTCTGTCGATAATCCTCATGTCTGCTTTGAAATTTTTTTTCTAATCAATTGCGTGAAAAGAAACATTTCTAATATCTGTAGGTACCTCATAGCTGGAGGTAATATTATACGATGAATAGCGATGAAACCGAAATGACAGCGAAATAGAAGTCATTACACCGCCATACACCGAAAAGGAAGTCAGTACATCGCATTACAGCGAAATGCAAAACTGAACAGAAAATGCAGCGAAATTAAACTCAATCATCGTATTTTGTCTCTTAAAAAATAAATACAAATATTTAGTTTAGGCTATTATTAAAAACCTAGAATATTTTGTATGTGCTACATAGAAATTTTTATTTAGTTGCTGAGAATGTTTTTTTTTTAATTAAAATAATTTTAAATCAGTCGATAGCCTATAGACATGACTGAAGTCCTACAGAGAAAAATGTATTTTTGTTGTTTTTATCATTGCATTTCTTATTCATAATAATACAGCAACAATAAGTAAAATTTTAGTTTAAATAAATTTATATCTTTATTTTAAAATAAGAAACATTACAGTGATGGTATCTTTAAACGTTTGCCAGGGTGTCAGAAATTGTCACAGATTTATACAATAAGCGGATTCATTGGGTAGAAGTGAGAAAGAAGTATGGTGTGATAGGTGATGGCATCAAAATCACTACTTTAGTGTTCTAATCCTCTGGCCTATTGCAGTAGTAAAAATATAAGTTAACTTTAATAAAATAATAAGAAATATTCTTAAATCATTTATCGATATTTTGCTGGCTTTGGTACGACACTGCATAGACATACGTTCACAAAGACATGGAAAATTTAGAAATACTAAATACTATATAATAAAACGGCTCCGATAAAAGTGAAAAAAAAAGACTTAATTTTTACTGGTGTTGAAAATACAGTTCTAATGTTATTAACATTTTGGTACCAACAGTTACTGAGAGTTGTGTGGGCCATTAGAAATCTTAAGTCAAGTAAAGCCACTCGTTCTGGTGGCATACCTAATTTTATCAAATATTTGATTTTATAACCAAAGGTTGTATTAACTCATTCACGCCACTATCAACACATATCTTCAACACGAGCTTAAGAAATGCTAACTTTCCTTCCACATGGAAAATGTATTGTGATAACTATCCTTAAAAAAGGGAGAAAAAAATTAGGAGTTAACTAATTGTAGGCCTATTTCTTTGTTATGCAGTTCCTCAAACGTTTTCGTGAAAATTATTCATAAGGTCATATTATCATTGGAGAAGTATCATTTAAAAAAAAAAAAAAAAAACATGGTTTAAATCTATAAGATCCACTCTAACAAATTTGTTTAGTTATGTAAGTGATCATTATTGCAATATAACATCTAGACAGCAAGCTGATGCTATTTATTTTGATATGAGTAAAGCTTTTGACACATGCCAACATATCTTAATTCTTAAAAAAAAATGTGCATCTTAGGTTTCGACAAGCAGTACGTAGCGTGGTTCTCTATCTCAATAATATATATTTCTCAGTCAGAGTTTCTAATGTATTATCTTCACAATAATCATGAGTGAGTGGGGCACTCGATTTAAAGATGGCTGATCCAAGATGGCGGATACAATATGGTCGCCGGGGTCAAGGTAAATGTCAATTTCAAAGGTCAAGGTCAAAGGTCAAGATGGCCGCCATGACGTCAGAGATGGACGTGACGTCAGTGCTCGGTCGGCACCACTCACCACACCCTGAAGCCTGTGCCCGGACATGCCAAACCATACTACTATTATCCTAACTATTATTTTTAATTAATCTGCCTTTTCTGCCTTTTCTGCTGATTATGTATGTAAGTGAACTAGAGAAACCCGGTAAAAATCCTCATTGCAGCTAGAGTCCTTAGTTTGGTTATATTTTAATTTTTGTTGAAGTCTCATCTACATATCTCTTTGGTTGAATATTCCATTTTATTAATTTCCTCAATGAATCACAGTTCATTCGATGGTTTCATTCCTCCAAGTTGTTATAATTTATGTCTTTAATCAGTTTCTTGGTGTCCACAACAAACTAAACGGTAGAAGGGCGCCACATTAATAATAAATGATTACTGTACTTTAGTGGGTAAAATTTAAACTAACATGGCAGCAGACCACTCTAGCAGATGAAAACAAGATGGCGGTTTCCAGCAGACGAATACAAGATGGTGGACGTGACATCATACTAGCTGGTGATATATATATATATATATATATATATATATATATATATATATATATATATATATATACACCTTGACATTAGTGTTGAGGGATCAGTTTTTCGGTGGCTTCAGTGGAGCAAGTATCAATTTCCTTATTTTTATTTTTGCCCTCACTGGGTTTAAACCAATGATGTAAATGTTTTTTGAAATAATAATTTCCAAACTTTAATTGATAATTTTTTGATAAATTTTATATTTTTCCTGATTTTCTAGCTAAATAATAACGGATTTTCAATATGACTGTCGTGAGGTCATAATCCAAGATGGCGGACTATTTTTATTTAAATTTTTATTATTTATTTTATAAATTTTAAACTTTTTTAAATTTTCCAGATAGTAATTGCGGATTTTCAAGATGGTGGGCTTACCGATAATGGCAACATTAGGCAGTGGGGCATTAAATTCCAATAGGGCGGAAAATTTCTAGAAAACAAAATGGCGGTATTCAAAATGTTAGAAAGTTCGAGAAAACAAAATGGCGGATCCAAGATGGCCGACTGGGTCAAGGTCTATGTCAAAGATCAAGGGCAAGGTGTCCAATATGGTCGCCGTGGCATCAAAGGTTGTAATTGGTCGTGGTTATTTATGTTTTGCTGATTATTGGTATATATTTCGACTCTAAATACGTACGTGGACATTAGTACAACCAACTACCATCTAGTGGTGCTAGCAGAAAAAATAATTGGATACAGCTACTGTCTTCACCAGAGATAAGGAATCCAGATGGAACATATGCCGTCAGACGTAAAGTCGTCCCCCCCCCCGTCCCCCCCCCCCTTTTTTTTATATTAACATACGAATATGATTGTTTATATTTGTAATTATATAAGTTGACATTTTTCTCCGATTTAACTTCCATTGCAGGCACAGATGATACATTTGTAAACAAACGACCGCCATATTGCTACGTGTAGTACACTGAAATCCCCTTCCCCTTTTGGCTTCACCCCCTTCGCCTGGAATCGGAATTTATGCTACATCTGTATATTTTCCTAATCTCTGATTCGGTTACTATCCATCCATTAGAAATTTGTCCTTTACATTGTGACCAGCGGGTGGCAACTGAAATAGCTCGATATGTACCCAAGTAGTGTTCACAATCGACACGATAGATAGCGCAACTATAGCTAGCTAGTTCTTTTGTAAATTCATAGAGAGCGTTAATACTTATGATCAAATATGAATTGAAATGTTTATGATGTAATTAAATGTATAAATTAAATAATAAATAGTAGCAAAAACATATATTATTATTTAATATTAATGTTTGTTTAGTGTGTTTTTGCGGTAATGTGTTACCACCTGATCGCTTCTATAATAACTGAATAAAAATAAATATCAGGTATAATATTGTTCACAATGCAAAGAAGAACTGTTTTTAAACGTGTTCTGAAATTTTATCGAGCATCCTGGCAATAAACAAGTCTAGAGACATGTATTATCCTATATATAGTTACGCTCATCACTGTCTCACTGACTCTGTAACGCCAAAGAGATATGCATACCTTGGAGACAAGCGTATCACGAAGAACAAATATTAGCCTGCCCCATAGAGATATGAATAAAATATAAAATGGAAGTGTAACAATAGAGAAACAATTGAAATACAGCTACGTAAATGGAATACGCCTTAATTACTAAATTTAACTGATTGTTATATTTATCATTAGGCACCTTACGACTAACTGTGCTTATAATTACACAAAAAATTATATCTCAGAATTTTTAACCTTGTATATCTTAGTGTGCGACACTGGGAATCTTTTGATGATATTTTTAATTTTATACATGTGTGCCTTTTCGAAAAAAAAATTAATATTATTTATATTTGAAGTTAATAATTTTATTTAAAAAAATATTTTGTATTTTTGTCATTTTTATACCTATTCATGTTTGGAAGCCCGAAAGGTTTTTTGTTTTTGCAGAATTTTTTTTTTTTAAGTTATGATCTTAATTTTTATGTTTTATTCTACTTTTGTGGTCTCTTAATTCCTTGCTGTTAAAATTATCAATTACTAGCACAGATTACTAGCAAGTTGGTTATATTCATCTATTTTCAACGGTGCCTGAGGTGCCTTACAACTATGCTTATAAACATTAAAAAGGCTTGTATCTCAGAAATTTTAGCTGTAAACGGAAAAACTGTGAAAATTTTTCTCTTTTTGGAAATCTATGTTTGGGTCACTGGGAATCTTTTGAAGATATTTTGAATTTTATACTTATGTCCATTTAAAAATGTTTGTTTTTAATTTTTTAATAAATATATTTTAATCTTTTAATTTGATTAAAAAAGGCTTGGTATTTTTTGTCTGTTATGAATTGTAACTCAGTATTCCTTGTTTGTTGTTGTCACGGTGGCTGCAGACTCGTGGAGGTGGACGAGTGGGCGCGGGCCGGCGCGCGCTACGACGTGATCACGTGCCTGAACCTGCTGGACCGCTGCGACCGCCCGCTGTCGCTGCTGCGGGACCTGCGCGCGGCGCTGCGCCCCGGCGGCCGCGCGCTCATGGCCCTCGTGCTGCCCTTCAGCCCCTACCTGGAGACCGGTGAGACTCGCCCTCGCGCACCCCTTCACGCACCCCCTCACTCACCCCCTCACGCACCCCCACACTCACCCCCACACTCACCCCTTCACTCACCCCGGCACACACCCCGGCACACACCCCGACACTCCACGAGACTCTCCCACACACCCGACACACCCCGACACACACCCCGGCACTTCCCGACTCTCCCTGACACACCCCGACACACCCTGACACACCCCTACACACCCCGACACACCCTGACGTCTCGTTTCATCTCCCGTTACACACGTGCCTTCATGTTGCTTCTGTGATTGGCTCGCAACTTATTTTATGGACTCAGAGTCGTTCTTTAAACGATTCATGCAATGGGGAATTTTGATTTAGTAAAATTTCTTTGAAATACGCTATTGCAATTTCCCACTATTTGTCATGAAAACAATTTCAAAAACGCAAATTAAGAAATAAAAATGAAAATATAAACCCACAGAGAACAAGCCTAAATTGGCTATGTCAAACAGATTAACCCACGGTGTACCTAAACAGGTATCGTGGACAACCCCAACGACGACAGCACACACGGACGCATTTAATCTTTAATATCAGACAACAATAACAGTGAATGCAGTCAAACAACAAAACCTTGGACAACGCTGGAAATATACGAAAGGAACGATAAAGATAACCAGATGTTATGGGCAACAAAACGACAACACCGACGAACACAATAGGTTTCCTATGACAAAACAGTTTCGACATTTCGGGAACTGGCATCTGTTGCCGTCATCAGGCACAAAGAGACTGACTCAGAGACAGACTCTGAGTCAATGAAAAAAATTCAACCAAAGAAGTATCGACTCGCAGCATTGTTACACATCAGTAATAACAGCGTAAACCTAAGCTCTGTTATCATTTTGTCACACTTCACTCTCTCTTGATGACTTGTGTAACTGGTGGATCTTTTAATTTCAAAAGGCAAAACATGTTAATTTCCTTTCACAATCCCAGCACACTTAAATCTATTAAAGTACCGAAAGAAAAAATTCTGGTGTTCCGATCCTTTCAACGTCATGATAAGATGTTATTCTGAAGATATAAAAAAAACTGAAGGACTGGAGGTTTGACGTTCGCTGGCAGAAGTTGAGCTGCTAACGAGCCGTCAGGGCGCCTTAGTCGTCCTGATTGCTGGAGGGAGGACTCGAGGGTGGTGTTCTTATGTCCGCATCCGGCCCTTGGACCCTGTCTGTGAACAGATCCGAAACAAACATGTTCAGAACTGGTCACAGACAGTTAGTAAAATAGGCAGAAAATGCCTACTAACAAATTGATTGGGGAAATAAAGGTTTGTCAAAAAAACTCACCATACAGGGAGATGGCTTTTAGCGTCAGTCAGGATGCGAATATCGCGAACACGCGGTTGTCGCTGACGTTTCCATGATTCAAAAAATAGATAATATTATGAAGTATAATTAACGAAGCATGACTACTTCTACGAGGTACGCAGACTGACTAATTACTAATTACTCAAGTAGTATGGATCACATCCCTTGCCTAGCTGATTACATATTTAAACAACGACCGGAGTGAAGTCTTGATGTGCGGCTCGCCGACGATGCTGTGTGGTCAGTCTGCTGGGGCGGCAGCGACTCGTATGTAAAAGACGACGCCAATCAAAGGAAGAGGGGAGGCTTCGGCTTCTGGACGGAAAGGTTCCGAAGATTTCCGAGGGAGAGGTCGGCCGATGTCAGCGTGACCTACTGAGAGGTGTCCGAAACAAGGAGAGATCAACTCACACGAGGCGACTGCTAAAGCATTGGACTTATGGAGAGGACTAGTGCAGTGTTCTGGTGGCTTGGAAATGAACTATGGAGCACTGCTTGTTGCGTGAGGCGCCAGGCGGGCAGGCGTTTAACAGGCGTTCAAACACCCAGGGAAAATAACTCACAGAACCACCACTAGAGGTCAGAGGCGGTACATTCGAACACTCATGTCCAGACCTTGAGACAGGTCGTCCCTGCCCGGGGTTAAGGACCGGTCAAATCTCCGGGCAGTGTTCCCAGGGAAGACTGGAGAGGTGTAAATGTGCAATGCCGTTGGGAAACTAGGGGATGTGTCGAGGGCTCGAGCAAAATGACCCGTGCTCGTGCCTGAAAACGCTCGCGTAAGGCTGGCTCTCAGAACCTAGCTGATCTAATAGCTTGCAGCACATAGCACTTCTTGTCACGGCTCGAGAAGGGGGGGGGGGGGGATTACAGGTGACGAACGTGCACCAAGGCGGGTATAAGACGATCGCACTTGCTGGGTCTTTAGATTGTAGGCAAAATTATATTTATGCTGGGAACGATTGGGGAGACAGGTCTGACAAAGATTAAATGGGAGTGTACAGCAAAAAATTATTGGCGGCATTATTTTTCGAAAATTCAAATTTAGAATTGTGCCAAAAATACAAATTGGTGGCACAGCATTCCAGTTAACTGGTCTCACAAGCCAGTAGCCAGTGAGCAGGTGGCATTTGCCCGAGTGTGTAGAGGATTGTGGAGTCCATCTCAGGGGTAATTGAAACCAAATATAAATTAATATTAAATAGAAAATAGTGATTACTTAAAAAATTACTAAACTAAGAAAATAGTTCACACTTCAATTACAGAAAAATATGTATAAATAATTAATTAAAATTGACAAAATAAACTTATTTTAGCTAAACACTATTGCTTTATAAACTAAATCCTATTGATAATTTAGCCATATATATGGAGCTAGTTAACCTATCACATAAATGTATAGGCCAACCATATACACACACAATCACTCGTACCTGAAGTTGATTTCAAAAATTGGATAAAGAGTAGTGTTTGCATTTTGGAAACAGTTTTAAGTTACTTTTTTTATTGAGATTCCCGGCAAAACATTATAAATTGCTGACAGTAGAGCAATACTACCTACAATATCAACAATGCCAATTATTTGAACACTGCCAACGACAACAGTGGAAACACACCGACAATGGCAACAGTAGTAACACTGCCAACAATAGCAACAGTTTTTACACAGCCTATAATGGTAACACTGCCAAAAATAGAAAACTTGCAACAATACCAACATTATTAACAGTGGTTAATTGCTAGTACTTGATCAATGGCAACAGTTGTAATACTACCTAAAATTACATTACTGCTGACAGTGCCAACAACGTCTTGAGTAGTAATGCTGCCAAATATAATACTCCCAACACAGGCAACATTGCCAACCATAGCATCATTGAAACACTGCCAACAATGACATCAGTAGTAACACTGCCAACAATGACAGCACTGAAACAATGTAAACTCTGAAATCAATAGCAACAGTTGTAACACTTCCAACAATAGCAACCCCACCAAAACGAAAATACTGCAACCAGTAGCAACACTTTCTGCAACAATGGAAACAAGAACAAGAATATATAAGTGCCAAACAAAGGTAACAGTGGTAACACTACCAACAAAGGTCACTCTGCAGCATTGGAAACTTTGCTAACCTTGGCAACACTGCCTCAATTCAACACTGCCAATTAAAGCAACACTTATATTAATGGGTATAGTGATATGGCCAAAAATAGCAACACTGCCAACAGTGGTAAAACTGCTAAGAAATGCCTTTATGGTAACAATGACAACACTGCCAACAATTGCAACACTGCAAACAATGGCAACTCTGTGAACAAAAGAACCCTGCAAATAATTAAAACATTTCCAACAATGGCAATTTTGGCAACACTACAAACAGTAGCAACATTTTCATCAATGTCATCACTCCAACAATAAAAACACTCCCAACAATTAAAACACTGCAAACAATTGTAACAATGTAACTGGAAACTTTGGTGGCACTGCCAACAATGGCAACACTGCCAACAATTTCAAAACCATATAAAAGAAAAGGCATTAAAACTGCATAGAATATTTTTTCAATGGCAATCCTTACAATCGTAGCAACAATGCCAACAAATTTTATGTTGGTAACACTGCCAACAATGGTAATATGACATTGTAGTAGGTTTGCCGATAATTGAAACTGTTGTTACACTGTAAACAAAGTTAAAACTATTAGAAATGGGATAACTGCCAACATTGGCAACAGAGCAAATAATGAAATCACCAGTAAAATTGATAAAAATGTCAACACTGGTAACAATTATTACTTTAATAATATTAACAATAATGGCAACTCTACCTACAATAGCAATACTGCCGATAATGGCAACCGTGGTAACACTGCCAACCATGGCAACACAGCCAATAAATTGCATACCTGCCATCAATTGAAATGCTGCAAAAAAATGTTAACAATCTAAATAATGGTAACAGTGTGAACATTTTATTAATGGCTATAATGGCATTATTAGCATAAATGGAAATACTGCCAACATTGGCAATACTGACATTTGCAATACTGCAACATTGGAAACAGTAGTAACTCTTTAAACAATGGCAGCCTTACTAACAATTGTAACAGTGCAAACAATGCCAAATTTTTTAACACTGCAAACAATATCAAAAGTGATAACACTGCTAACAATGGAAACACTGACAACAATTGCAACCCTGCTTAAAATAGAACAATAAAAAAATCCTACTATTGGCAACAGTGATAACACTGCCAATAAATACAACAATTACCACATTGTTAACACTACATAAAATGACATCACTGCCAACAATAACTACCCTGCCAGCAATTTCATCAGTAGTAACACCACCAAGTGTAGATAACTGTCATCAATGTAACATTGCCAACAATAGCAACATTTAAACACTGCCAAAACTGGAATAAGTAGTAACACTACCAACAATGGAAACTCTGCCAACAATTGTAACTTGGGAAAACTGCCAACAATGACAAAATAAAAAATGGCAAATTGACAACAGACACATGCCACAATTGCAACAGTGGTAACATTGCCAACAATGACAACACTGTCACAAACTGTATTCTTCCAACAATTGCAACACTTCTATTCAATGTAATGCTGCCAACAATGAAAACCGTGGTAAAATTGCCAACAATGGCAACAGTGGTAGCATTTCATAAATGGCAACATTGGTAACACTGCAAATAAGTGCAACATTTACAATGGCCACCCTTACAATAATAGCAACACTACCAAAATTGGCAAAAGTAGTAACAAAGCCAACTTGACATAGTGGAAACACGGCAAAATATTTCAACAATGTTTAACTGCGAAAAATGATGAGAATGGCTACAATGATTAAACTGCAAATAATGACAACATGCAAAAAATGGAAACACTGCAAACAATTGCACCAGTGGTAACACTGCCAATGAGAACAGTGGTTACATTGCCAAAAATTGCAACACTGTACATAAAGGCATTAGTAGTATAAATGGCAATAATATCAACACTGCCAACAATGGCAACGCTGCTAAAATAGAACACTTAAAACAATGCCAACATTGGAAACAGTGGTAACACTCCCAACAATTTTAAAAATGGCAACAGTAGTAACACTGCCTTGAATGATGACACTGCCGACAATGCCGACCATATCATCAGTAGTAATGCTGCCAAATTTGGCAACACTGCAAACACAGGAAACATTGCCAACCATAGCAACATTGAAACAATGTCAACAATGTCATCAGTAGTATCACTATCAACAATGGCAACACTCATTAATGAAAACTCTGAAAATAATAGCAACAGTTACACTCCAACACGGGCAATAGTGGTAACACTACTAAAAAAGTAATTAGTGGTATCATTGAAAACACTGCCTACAATGGCAACACTGCCAAAAGTGATAACACTGAAACAATTTAAACACTGCCAACAATGAAAACATGCCTAACAATGAAAAAATTGTAAAAAATTGCAACAGTGGTATCACTGCCAACATTTGTAACACTAGAACAATTGCAACTTTGTGACACTGCCAACATTATATCAGTGTTATTACTACTGACATTGTCAATTATAATAATAAATATAAAACCAAGGTCTTATCTTTAAAAGATTTGTGCAATGGGAGTGCATGACTTGATGTAAGTTTTTGGACATACGCCATTGCTAAGAACTTTTTCTGTTGAAGAAAAACTAATAAATAAAATAAATAAATAAAAATAAAAATAAAAATACTCAAAAAAAGATACAAAAAACACACAAAATTAAGCAAACAATTGCTGTTGTCAACAAGGATATGAACACCACAAAATATTCCGAAACAGGAATATGGTCAGCAAACAAAGAAAAAACAAAGAAAAATGTACTAAGAGAACGAAAAAATCCCCACAAATGATGACAACACAAAAATATTGAAACCCAAAATAATTCAGCACAACAGTTGAAGCGAGACAAAAAACATGACAAAACGAAAAAACAAACAAATACAATAGTTTTACCTAAACAGAAACAAGCGACGTTTCGGGAACTGCTATCTGCTCCCGTCCTCAGGCAGAGACGCACATGGTACGGAAACACAGTCGCACCTGTGTTTCCGTACCATGTGCGTCTCTGCCTGAGGACGGGAGCAGATAGCAGTTCCCGAAACGTCGCTTGTTTCTGTTTAGGTAAAACTATTGTATTTGTTTGTTTTTTCGTTTTGTCATGTTTTTTGTCTCGCTTCAACTGTTGTGCTGAATTATTTTGGGTTTCAATATTTTTGTGTTGTCATCATTTGTGGGGATTTTTTCGTTCTCTTAGTACATTTTTCTTTGTTTTTTCTTTGTTTGCTGACCATATTCCTGTTTCGGAATATTTTGTGGTGTTCATATCCTTGTTGACAACAGCAATTGTTTGCTTAATTTTGTGTGTTTTTTGTATCTTTTTTTGAGTATTTTTATTTTTATTTTTATTTATTTATTTTATTTATTAGTTTTTCTTCAACAGAAAAAGTTCTTAGCAATGGCATATGTCCAAAAACTTACATCAAGTCATAAAACCAAGGTGTGTGTATACAGTTTGTTAGCAAGTTCAGGAGATAGACTTAAAAAAAATTGTTTCCACAATATCTAAATAAAATAAAATTACGAACTAAAATCCCAACAAAACATCATTAATAAAAGCAATTGCATTTACACTATATTAACAAACAGAGATCTAAAGTTTTAAGTGTCTTCAAATAAAAGGTCTTGACTTTACTTAAACAAGAACCAATTAAAAATTAAAACCTAACCTATCAAACATAACTTAAACAGTTTAGCGTCTACAGCCTTCACATAAAAAGTCACCATTTTTTTATTCGCAGCAAGCACACTCTTCGTGAGCCCAGTGGTGACATCCGGAACACCTAATCCACACTTCATTTGTTTTTGAGTTTGAATATGCTTCTTCACAATATAAGCAGTCAGAGTCATTGCTCTCACCTTCGTCCTCTTCGTTGAAAAGGCTTCGCCTACTTTTGGCAGGCTTTTTCATCATTTCAATTCTATTTTTTTGGGGTTTGAGATTTGTAAATGTTTTGTTTTGACATTTGTTGCTTTTTTTTTGTTCTCTTTTTGTTATTTTGGCCTTCCCTTATAGACTTCTCCTCCAAAAGTTCTCTCTTGTACGGACTCGAAGTAAGAATCGCTGCTTTACCTTTCTTACGGTTAGTTTTGCGTGTGATGATGTTGGATTTTGGGCATTTTGGCAAAGGTAATATATCTCTTGGAGATATTGCAAATGATGTACTTGGTTCAGAACCCGTCACTGGACTCTTATATAGACATTTGCTAATGTTTTTAGACTTTCCACTCTTAGTTGATCCATCTTCACAGCCAGCTTCTATATCTTCACCTCCAGTAATTGTATCTTCACCGCCATCAACTTTGTATTCATCTCCAGCAGCTGTACCTTCACCAACATCAGCTGTATCTTCACCATCACCAGCTGTACATTCACCGTCAGTCATCGTACCTTCACTACCAGCATCTGTATCAACTACACCACCCACTGTTACATCTTTTCCTTGAGCTATTTCTTCACCACCATCAGACATAGCATCATCGTTACTGCCAACTTCTACAGGATTAACATTGGCGAATGAAATATCCGTGGGTTCTGCAGCGAAAAAATCTGAGTCGGAAAATATGTTAGGGTCCAGCGGAACAATACCACATTTACTAAATCCATTAATAGCTGTAACTGGCAAAGCTGCTCGTAAAAATGCTTCTCCAAGCAGCTTACTTACTTGGAACTGATTATACGAAAACAACACACACACATTGCCATACACTTTAAACATTTATAGTGCAGATTAAAAGAATTAAAATGTTCAATAGTTTCTTTTATCATTTAGGAATACATAAATAGAGCTAAGTATACAGTTCGGGCAAAGTTAACACACGGTCGGGTAAAATGGCCATGTAGTCGGGCAAAGTGGCCAGCCACCTGGCCACTTTGCCCTCTGAGACACTATTACACAAAAACTAGTGGGGCAAAAAAACCTACGACATCTTCTACAGTTATTAAATGTGGTTTTAAAGTATAAAACTTGCTCTTTACGCTAGGCTATATTAAATAATTATGGCATTACTAAGAATTTACGCATACCAACAGTAGTTATCACTTACCTTACATCAGAAATAATAAAAACCGTAAAACCTTAATAAATCAAGTAACTTTCACTGCAAACAGGCCGGGTGCTCTCAGAACACTAATGGCGTCTCTTACAAATGTTTCACATCCTCGCCACCAGACTTCAGCACTCACCAGTTGAGTAACAGCCGATGGCCACTTTGCCCGCCCTGGCCACTTTACCCTGCTCTCCCCTACCAATGCCCTCTATGGTAACATGCCAAGAATTTCAATACTGTCAACAATGACTACATTGCCAACTGTCAACCATGGCAATACAGACAACACTGCCAACAATGACAACTCTGCCAACAATGATAACTCTGCCAACAATGGCATAACTGCCAACAATTGCAACATTGGTAACAATGGCACCAATGGCAAAATTGAAAACATTGAATAAACTGGTACTCAGGCAACAGTGGTATCACTGACAACAAATATGTATTATAATCATAATGCTGGTTATTTTTACGTATTTTAAAAATTGTTATTACTTTTTACTATGACTATTTTAGTTTACCAAATATATTCCAGGGTAGTTTCACTACCATAAAGTTTCATTTGGCACACCAATGCGTTTGGTGTGCACCCTAATGTGATCGAAAGTAACTATATACGGGTTTATGTTGCTATATGTGGATCTTCCATCTTCCTGTCACATTTCCGTTCATCGACTTCCGTATCATTTTCATGAAATTGCTCCTAACTAATGCAGTATACCGAAACTTAAGATGTTAACACATAAATATGATTTCTAGCATTTATTTTTACCTAACATAACTAAAACTAAGTGTATTTGTTTGGGAGGGGTTAGGGTTAGGTAAGACTAGGTGCGTCTCAGGCCGAAGCCATTACTCCTATCCACGCTGGGTTTCAGCCATGCAGAAAGGGAAGCATGCATCTTATTCTTTGTTCGGGGATTGGCCAGCCATGGCAAGAATTATGACTAACTCCATCTCAAAGTTGGGCCAAGGTGAAACCTGCATAGACACAGGGCTCATTCGTGCGGGGTTGAGTTATTGCAGGCAGGTTCAGTACATGTCAGGAAGGATGGTCCAGGAAGAAGAGTTGGTCAGGGGCAAAGCATTTCAACCATGCTGGGGGTCGGGAGCTAGGGTGATTGCTAGCATTATTAAAATTTTGGATGAAGTTCATTGACATAATAAAACAGATTGTACAGTTGATGTGACAGCTATGTTCCAACCTATGATCGGCATCCTCCACCACTCCTCCCAAATGTGCCCCCTTTTTGGGTAGACTGGGACTCGGCTTACAGATCAATTTTTATACATTCCAGAGCAAGTTATATTAAGACAGAGCTGATCAGGGAGGTGTTAGAGCCTCAGCATGACCAGGCTAGGGCAACCCAGCATAGTCATCACCTTAGTCCTCTGCCTCACTCAGCTAACCAGACAGTTGGCTGTGTCCTGAGCCCTTAGACTGTGTCAGCACTGCTGGTGCCTTCCCTGATCTCCCACATCACACTGGGACCCCTCAAAACACCCACTGAACCCGTGGTCCGGTGGAGTTCCTATCCAAACCTCTGCCAGCTGTCCAGGCTAGTGCCGGAGCTGTGTCGTCGCTCACCACAGGTGGAGTGGTGTGTCGAGAAGAAGGTCTGTAAGGTGTGCCACCAATTAGTATTTTTGGCATAATTTTTAATTTGAATTTCTAAAAAAAATTAATGTCACCAGTCATTCTTTGGCTGCAAGAACATAAACTTGTTCCTCCTACTGTACAGTCCAGTTTAATCGTTGTCAGACCTGCCACCCCAATTTTTTCCAGCCCTATATCCGATTTTGCCGAGCCTTTTTCGAGTCAGACTGTGTATCCTTTTATTCCCGCCTTGGCGCACGAACGTCGCCTGTAATTCGCCTCCGATCACTGATAAGAACTGCTATGTCCTGCAAGCTCTCAGGGCAGGCTACTTCTAAGACCTCCCCTGATGTGAGCACTTCAGGGCATGATCTCGGGTCATTTTCACCAACGTACAGTCACGCCTCGGGCTCAGTAGAGCCTCGTTCCCACTGTCACAGCAGTCTCCACCCACCCCCCCTTCCCCTTCTCCAAGTTTTCCTGGGAACACGACCCAGAGCACTGACCGTCCACTAATCCCGGCCAGGGTCGGCCTGTCCCAAGGCCACGACTCCAGTCCCAAAAAGTACCTAGTGGCAGTTTCGCGAATCACTCCCCCTGGGTGTTTGAACACCTGCTAAACGCCTGCCCTCTGGCATCTCCCGCAACAACCAGTATTTCTCGACAATCTTCGGAACCTTTCGGTCTGGAATCCGAAGCCTCCCCTCTTCCTTTTGATTAACTTCGCCTTTTAATTACGAGTCACTGCCGCCCCAAATTCACTGCGCGCCGCGACTCTGGACTGACTACTCCGTATCTCCGTCATCAGGACGCCTCTCCGTTTATCTTTTAAGATGTAATCAGCTAGACAAGGGATAAGATTCCCACAACTGTAGTGATTAACATTTAGTCAGTCCATGAAGGTCTACATTGTAGGAGTAGTCATGTTTTTATTCATCATAATTTATTAATTTTTTTTTAAATCATGGAAACATTCGTGACAACCGCGAGTTCGCGAGCCCAGCACCCGGGCTGATCCTGGAAGCCATCTCCCTGTTTGGTGAGTTTTGACAACCTTTACTCTCCGACCATCTTCATGATTTGAAGGCATTTTCTGCCTATTTTGCCAACTGTCTGTGAATTAGTCCTGAACATGTGTGTTTCGGATCTGTTCTCAGACATGGTCCTATAACCTAACAGTTTCCAAGGAACGGACAAGTTTCCAAGAACTGAACAAGTTCCCAAGTGCCAGATGCTGAACTGACCACTCCACCCTCGAGCCTTTCCTCCATCAATGGGGACGACTAAGGCACCCGAACGCCTCGTTAGTATCATAACTTTAGCCAGCCATCGTCAAACTTCCAGTCCTTCGGTTTTTTAGATCTTCAGAATAACATTAAGCCACGATATTGTAAAAAGGAACTGAATCGGTTTATTGTTGCGTATTTTATTTAAATTGTGTTAATGATCAATGAAATTGTCTAATTAGGGCCGGCCCATTATTTTAATAATGTAATTTCAAATCCACGTTACATATATTTGTTAATTAATTTATAAAAAATCTTACAGTGAAAATAATGAAAAGTAAAATAAAACAGAGGTACTAATATTTAGACGAAATCATTGTTTTTCCTTCTGAAACTAAAAGATCCACTCAAGAGAGAGTGAAGTGTAACAAAGTAATAACATGACTTGGGTCCACTCTGTTATGACTGAGTAGTGTAACAAATGGAAAGGCGGTGTTGTCTGCCTTGTGGAACTAAAAGACCCACTAGTCACCCCAGTCATCAAGAGAGAGTGAAGTGTAACAAAGTAATAACATGACTTGGGTTCACTCTGTTATGACTGAGTAGTGTAACAAATGGAGAGGCGGTGTTGTCATTGTTTTGCCTTGTGGAACTAAAAGACCCACTCAAGAGAGGCGGTGTGTGCAGGCGCGGCGGACCACCGACCCGCAGAGCTGCTGCCCGTGCGCGGAGAAGGCTTCGAGCAGCAGGCGGCCAGCCTCGTGCAGGAGGTGCTGCCCAGCTGCGGCCTCGCCGTGGAGCGCTGGTCGCGTGTGCCCTACCTGTGCGAGGGCGACCTCAACCAGGCCTTCTACTGGCTGGACGACGCCGTCTTCGTGCTGCGCGCCAGCTGATGTCTGCCGGTCATCCGGGTGGAGTCCTGCATCTTCGATATTTTTTTAAGTTTACCACTAATAGAAAATAAACAACAGACAATATATGGGAAAGCAAAAGATTTGTATTCTTTCCATTGTTGTAGAATATTTATAAATTGTGGGATTTTACTGCCAATTTTAAAGGTCTGAGATTTAAGTTCCTCCTTAATGCAAGTTAAACGTGTTAATATTGCCCTGTATCATCAGATATACCTACAATATTAATGCCAATGTTTTGCACTACTCTTGATTAAAGTAAATAAAGTCTGTGACTACTCTATAATGCGATACCGGACAATTTGTAATGTACCTACTTAACCTAACCAATCACCCCTGCTACAGTAATTTTTTTTAATGTAGCTGATCTAACCTAACCAACCTTTCACTTTGTTTTCAATATCCAAACTTAGGAAATAAACATGCACGGTACTTACTGTGTCTTATATATATTCATTCTTCAACCATTCCAAAAAATTATTATAATTTGTTTCGGTATCCACGTATTCGGATATGGTCGGTTCGCTTTCATTTAAAACGTGATTTTTTAATTTATCTCTTATCGCCGACATTGTTAAACTAAAATCCCGCGCTTTTCGCGCACGTCTGTTCGTATGTGTTCGTGCATCTTCGGAACTTTTATTTTTATTTTTTTATGTGTCGTCCCATGTCAGTGAATCTTAGGTTACCCCACTTCCCCCAGTTCTCAGTTGTCGAGCGTTACGAGATTCCGATAGCGTGGTGGGGGAAGCTTTGCCGTCGCCCGGGTTCTCGTATTCGAGACTCGGCAGTATTCCTAGCGGGAAGGCTGTTCTGGTGCGGGGAAACGTGTCCGGGAGGGCGCCAGGCTGACGCGGGGGTTAGCCACGAGGTGGGTCGTGAGGTCCGAAAGCCCCTGCGTGGCCCACTAGGAACGGCGGCGGTGGTGATGATGGTGTTAGGGATTCCTAATGCTGGTTGCCTCACTGGCCCTGCACAGCATAGGACGCTGATCCCTAACTAGGTTGGTGAGGTTCAGAAATAACGTACACGGTTTTGCGCTGTCGTTTACACGTCGCGCACAGAGTGTGCGGAGTGGACGTTTAATTACGAATTCCCTAACATAAAGTACATTGTCAATTACACACGAGGCGTTCTGACGCGCCATCACTAACGTTATGCCCTCACGCCAGTTGCAATCGAGGGAGAGTGTTTGATTAGAGTCGGCTAATCCCGTAATTGGTAAACGGCGACGCGCGGGCCCACCTGTGTGGACCGCCGCTCGCTATTAGATTAAGAACACGTCTACGATTGGATGTAGCCAGTGCCTGTGCACTTGGCGATTAATTAAAAGTCTGTGGTGGCGGGAGTCGGCCCGTACCATATATTGCACGGCCCCACGTAATGCTTTGTGTGGGGCGTGTTAAGAGTGGTATATACCCCTTTTTAAAACCAGTTATACATGCGTCCACTACTAGCCTATTTTCTCGAGAATTATGATAGATACAGCTTCCAGATTATTAATCTGACGAGAAAAGTAATGCAGTTTTTCCAATATAGTTTTATATTTTGGAAATCGTGACGCAAAATATATTTAAAAAAATGGTAAAAACAAGAAATTCGTTGACGAATTTCTAGTTATTCGATGAGAAAAATGAAAATTTGAATCTATATTGGAAAAGATTATATTTTTCTGAACAAAATGGTATATTAAAAGTATAAGGTCACAGCATTAAATATCTGTGTATTTGGTTAGGAAAACTGGCTAATTTGGCATTTTTAGTGTCTGCCTTGTGCTGCTCGACGGGAAAGTTGACGCCAAGCTCCGGGAAGACGAGCAGGGTGGGGATGACACTGACACGCCTCAACGTCGCCCGCGGTAGGGGAAGTGCTGATCTGTTACGGTGATAAACCTCCCTCCTCCCTTCTTCCTCCTCCCGCTACACAGCAACACCATTTCTCTAAAGGATTCATAGTCCAGGCATTTTATGAGAAAAAGGGGTCGATTTATGGACAAATTGCGAGAAAAGGTTTTACTATATCAAAATTTGCAGACAAATTTGTAGAATAACATATCCAAAATCCACCGAAATCCACTTTATTTTGGTAACGTTTTTCCCGGGATTTGTCCCGGAAAAATGCGGAATAAATTAATAACTGTAAAACGGTGCGTTCTACGAAGAAAGGTATAGACACTAAAATTAAAGAGAGCCAAATTTACCATAACATATCAAAATTTTACAAACATTCATTAATAACTACTGTTTTGTTTTCTGGAATTCGTCACGGAAAAACCTAAAATATTGAAATAAATTGAAAATGGCGCATTTTACAGCATGTTTCAGGACAAAGTTAAAGTAAACAACGATTTTCATAGTATATTGCAAATTCACAAAAATCAACACAAAATAGGTTTTTGGTTTTCCAGAAAATTTCCTGAAAAAAAAAAGGACAAAACGAAAACGTATCGTACGTCAAAGAAAGTCGTGACTAAAATTAAAGACTTTTTTGTATTAAATATAATTTCATTTCAACAAAATCTGCTCATATATATAAATATATATTTACATATGTATATAGTTTTTTTTGTGACTCGTCCTGGAAAATCTTTAAAAATTCAATAAAACGAAAACGGAACATCGTATTGAAAAAGTTTCGGTGGGACAAACAGAAGCACACAAGATTTCCTATACCAGATCCTAAATTCACTGAAATCTGGTATATAGATTTTATTTTGTGATCGGCCACGGAAAAAGTATTGAATATGTAGGCAAAATAACAGAAAGCATTGTATCCCATGTAAAATTGTCAGATCCGAACTATATTCAATTTCCATAATATACAAGTATTTTAAAGTCACTTAAATTATATTCCTTTTTCAGTTAGTGATGTGTTAAAACGTTTTTGAAATCTACCAAAATTATTTTCCAGAAAAAAAAATCAGACTCATTTCAACTGCTTATTGTTTGAAAGAAAAATTTGACACGTCCATTCTCACAAAACATATCATACAATTAAATTTACACAAGATTTCCAGTGACCTGTATCGAGAAGAAATAGAAAAATATACACACATTGGGATGCACTCTGTAACACACAATACTGAATAAATATGCATTAGGTAACATACATAAGTACTTTAATTTAAAATATAGGTTACCTAAACAAACATCAGCGTGATTTTATATTTCTATTAATGTTAAACTGATCCAAAAATTCGGAAAATAACCTGCATATCAGCTCGAAATGTTATTTAATAGAATCATCCTGTTTAAGAGCGTTATATACCCATTTTTAAAACCAGTTATACATGCGTCCACTACTAGCCTATTTTCTCGAGAATTATGATAGCTACAGCTTCCAGATTATTAATCTGACGAGAAAAGTAATGCAGTTTTTCCAATATAGTTTTATATTTTGGAAATCGTGACGCAAAATATATTTAAAAAAATGGTAAAAACAAGCAATTTGTTGATAATTTTCTAGTTATTCGATGAGAAAAATGAAAATTTGAATCTATATTGGAAAAGATTATATTTTTCTGAACAAAATGGTATATTACAAGTATAAGGTCACAGCATTAAATATCATTGTATTTGGTTAGGAAATCAGGCTAATTTGCATGGATATGTAGGAACACCCTACCTAAAAAGCCGTCACAGTAATTGCAGTCCTCGGGAGGTAATTCGCGCCGGTTTTTACAGGTTGATCCATGACAGTTTCCACAAGCCGAAGAACATGGGATGCCGTGTTTCCTACAACTGCAGTTGGATGCACCGCAACCATCTTCGTTGCAAGTGCACCTGATTACCTTCAAAAGGCATTCCATAACTGTTGGCTTGTCTGTCGAAATTGGCAAATTGTCTCCATCCCCATTCTTCTGGATTCATCTTAATTCCCTTCCATTCTTGTATCTGATAGAAAACCCTTAAGAAATGGAAACGAGCTGAAGCACTAGTTGGAGGTAACTGTTCTGGTTGTACACATTTGGAACTAGTAGCTGCATTCTCACTTAACACTTTACAACGCAAAGTGTCGAAAGTGTCACTTCTTGACCCATTGTACAGGCGTACTACAGCTGTTCTGCCGATTTTACAGTGTCTTCTTTTGACACACTGGGAATGCTATCTGAAAATACTTTCGCAAGTTGCCTGAAGGCACTGTCATTCTGGAGAAGATCCAATATTTTCCCCTTTATACCATAGATGTGTGATGTCGTGTCACATCCCATGAATGCATGACAGAAAAGAATATTACTACAAATTTCATCACCGAGCTTCAGCTTTAGCTCCTTAATGTGATATGTTTTCTTCTGCCTTTGTTCACTTTTTAAACACAAACCGTTATGTGATTGTGAGCCAAAATATTAGAGTAAAAGGACAAGTAAATCTGTGTCTGTTCCTATAACTATTGTCAATTGTTCTTTTGCACATTTAAAGCTTCTTGGACAATGTAAATATCTGCATCACCTGGTGCTTCGACAACAGGACATTTTCTTCGCGTACATGTATTGCTAATAACCTTAAAAATTGTCCTTTATTTCGCTCGTTCAAAAAAAAAACATATCTTTACGGAGTGATAGCTGCATTTCTCCTGTGAATTCAACTACAGGTGATGCATTACCTCTTGCTCTTCTAATATGTGCTGTGTCTTTAGTACTGTGAGTTTTCCCATATCCATCAAATACAGTAGTTGCTAATCCATAATTTTTCAAGATGAAACTCACGTACAGCTGAGCGATCTCGTTGTATGTTGCAGTAGGGGAAGGTCGGGCAGTACCGGACACCTTAGGTTTTCTTTTAATAAAAATATAACTTACTGCAAAAAATGAAATGTACATATGTCTCTGGAATTGTACTTTAATTATTTATAATGCCTAATAAAGAAAATGGGCCAAAACATTTAGAAATATTAGTATTTTACATTTGAACAAACAGTGGTATTTGGAAGTTTCAGTAAACTGGAGGGTTATATCGGACAGTCATTTCCCCTTCAGATTTTTACAAAATACCGCCTGTAAATAACATTTAGGTTTTCTTACAAACATCACACTTATAAAATACAGCATCCCCTTCAAGGTCAGCACAGTTTTCATGTGCCCATCCTTTACATATGGTACATTGTATCCAATCCTCACTGAAATTTTCACCGCAAATGATACAGTCAGTAGTCTCTTCGTTTGTTGCACATGGAACTTTTGGTTGGGGTGTTCTATGCATTGATGTTTTTCTGAGATGTTTCCCTTTTAGTTTCTTAGTGGTTTGCGACTTTTGATTCACATTCAACTTGCATCTTTTTGCTTCAAGCTCATTTTTGTATGGGCTAGATGTTAGAACTTCACTTCTGTCTCCCCGTCGTTTTCGTGAGGCCAACTTGGCAACTGCACTGCTAGGAAGTGGAGAAATTTGTTCTACTACATTGAAGGCTGAAGTGTGCAGTACAGTGCTTTCAGAACCTTCCATTCTGGAGCATGATGGAGTTGACATTTGCTGTGTTGTTAGACCTACTGCTTGATCTGAAGTTGAAGGCTCTGGTGAACTCTGTCTTCGAACACACGGTGGAGATTCTTCTTGAACAGTGATTGGTAAGTCATTCAAACTAGTATGGAAATCCAAGTCTGTGAATATGCTACGGTTGAGTGGGTAAATTCCAGTGCACATGAATGCTGATTGAGCGAGTTCCATTCTGCAGACTTTTGCTAATGCATAGTTAACCAGTCCAGCTATGTCCTTGAGAGCAATTTTCAGCTTTGGATATTTTCGCATCCACAAAGAACATGCTTCATTGAAAGCATTCTTAAATGGCTTCATAACTACTCTGTCCAGTGGTTGCATTTTGTGAGTTGTATGAGGTGGTAAACTCAGGATATGGACGTGGTGGGAACGAGCAAACAGAATCACTTCTAAGTCCTTGTGACTTGAATGACCATCAACAATTAACAGTGTAGGGTTCTTTTCACTTGGCACAACTCGTTCAACAAATAATTTGAACCATTTTAGGAATCCATCTTTGGTTATCCAACCACTTTGTTGTCCGTCAAACACACTTCCAACAGGAGCATCTTTAGTGAGATCCTTATCGATGCGAACTCTGGGGAAAACAAAGAGTGGGGGAACAAACATGTCTCCAGAAGCATTGATGCATAAGAGAACAGTTACATTTCTTCCTCTTTCGCCTGATGTTAATTTCCCCACTTGTTTCTTTCCCTTTATTGTCATGACTTTCAGTTGATTGTTGTGAACACAGGATACCCCAGTTTCATCTGCATTAAAGATCCGCGATGGACTAAATGAATATTTGTCCATTAATTCAGTCAGCTTTTCATAAAACCGATCAACTTGTTCTTTATTAAACCCTGCAGCTCGCTGCAAACTTGTGGATTCTGCAGACCTTAGGCTCAAATCGGGGTGCCTCTTCATGAACTCATAATAGAAGTCTTTCCCAGCCCTCTCTTTTTGCTTATTGAAGCGATGATCAATATTTAGGTGTTCTGCCAAGTCAAAAGATAATTTAAGAAATTCATCTCGAGTTAATGGCATGAGTTGTCTATCTAAAGCTTTAACATGGTTGTATAACTGCTCCTCGTGTGCATCACTGAATGTATTACTGAAAGTACCCATGTGTGGTTTCATAATTGCCTCATTTCCCGAACCAAGTTTAATGAGTCGATCACCTAGTGTACTCTTCGGAACAGAAAATTGTTCACTTGCTTCTCTAATGCTCATTTCTTTATTTATAACATGCTCTACTGCTAATTTCATATCTTCTTCTTTCCACCTTCCCCTTCTTTTCTCCATTTTCTGCAAATAGAAAGAATACTTGAATCAGAATAGACGGGAAATTACTCTACCATTGTGTCCGATACCACCCGCAACCGTCCGATATAACCCTCCAGCAGGTTGTCCGATATTACCCGACGGACATGCCATCGAAATTACGTCATAAAATATTTAGTATTTGTCGCACACAGATGTTACACTGTATGGTAATATATAAATGGTTAGTACACAAGTTACTATACTTAAACTTATAAATATCTTACTTGTTATGTTGTAACAACCCGGCAAAGTTATCTTCGTGCAGAAGATCTTGGCCTAAAATCAATAAAACGTAGCACTACTCAACAAGCAGACAACGCACGAACTCATAATGGCGACACTGCGTGTCCTTCACAGAGACCTACGAGACAAACGACCGACTGGTGCTGCCCCTAGCGCGCACCTCTGGAAACTGGTACTGTCCGGTATCACCCGCTGTCCGGTATTACCCGACCTTCCCCTATGGGACCAAGGTAACTGATGAAGTAAATATCCTCCGTCAATGACATATTTAATTTAATTTTATATATTTTATCGTTTGCAGAGTTATAACACATGGATACATAAAATCACTCAGTACAAGGGAATGGGAATTCAATCGTATAAATAGTAACTACATATACCAGGACAATAGTACATAAATTTTAAGCACATTTTGATAAAGGTCAATTATATAATGCAATTTTGTTGCCCTTAATTTAATTCACGATTTATTTTGAAGTACGGTGCACGGTTTCCGTTTTTTTTTTCTTTCGATAAATTTTTTCCGGGACATTTCCTGGAAAACAAAAAAAACAATTAAATGTTGATCTGTGTTAAATTCTCATATATTATGAAAAACATTGTTTACTTTATCTTTTTCCTAACCCATTATACTGTAAAGTGCACAATTTTCGATTTATTTCATTTTTAATATTTTTTCCGGGACTAATCCCGGAAAACGAAGCAGAATTTATAAGATGATTTTCTTGAACTTTGGATATGTTATGGAAAAGATAATGTTCTTTAATTTTTGTCTCTACAGGTTTTGTCATCAGATGCACCGTTTTTGAGTTATTATTTTATTTCGCGTTTTTCCGGAACAAAACCCGGAAAAAAGTTACCAAAAGAAAGTGGATTTCGGTGGATTTTGGATATGTTATTCTACGAATTTTTCTGTGAATTTTGATGTAAAAAAAACTTTTCTTGCAATTTGTCCATGTTTTTTTCATATCTTTCCTGGACTATCATGGCGAGTAGCTTGAAAAGAATCTTCACTCGGTAGCAACCTACATTGTACAAGATTTTTAAGTCTGTTGATTCGTTCAATGGTTCGTTAATGCTGTTTGTGAGCTTTCGCATAATATAAAAAAGACGCAATTATCTGTTAGTCGGTACGCATGAAAAAAAAGCAAGACAAACGAATCGGTAAGTTAGGGCGACTTTATTTAAGTGCGAAACGGAAGAAAAGAAGAGCAACAGCTCTGATGGAGTACCAGAAACAAAGGTAAGATATAGCGATACCGATATTAATTTTTCTTTTATTAATGTAAAAGAACACCGGAGAATTCCAAACCCGGCTAAAAACTATTTTAAGAAACATATGTTACAAATTAGTTTGTACAATGCATTAAATTTTTTAGAAAAATCCGAAGAGTTGAAGAATATGGTGCAGCACAGTAACTGATCCCCAAACGGCTAACTTGACGGCTCATTTTTCTTTACCAAGATAAAGCAACGCAGAGAATGAAAATATGGTTCTGAATCCTGATGAGGAGTAAGTAGCCAGTGCTTTATACTACACAAACTGCGAACTGTATTTAACGATAACATTTAGAATTAGCATTTTATTACGTTCGGAGTCTAATGAAAGGCTTAAATTTTTCATATAAATAATTTTCAGTCCAGTAATTAACTTCTATGGATTTGTTTTTGGAAAATAATATATATACGCCTAGTGTTACGGACACATTAAAGAAAAGTTAGATACTCGTTATTACTTTTGTATGTAAGTCATTGGAAGTTATTATGGCTTGACGACCATACATACGTCATCGATTATCAATTTCAATTAGTAATTTTAAAAAGTGAACTAATAGGGCATTAATCCAGTCCTAGAAAAGTCCATGTGATGTGAAAAATACTAGTGCTATTATAAAACAAGCCGAAAGATAATTAAATAAATCAGTATGGGCGAAGTTATGAGGGTGGGGGAATAATTGCGAGAATGGAAGGCAAGCTATTGATGACTCACTGTGTTCGGTTCCAAAAGACAGTTTCTTCATCCCCCACCTCATTTCCCTTGTTTGAGCGTGTCTCAGTTTACAAATGCGTTCGACTATCAACAAATTATTGTTACTTGTGGTAGCCGCTTGGCTGGAAAAATGCCAGGAATCCTTACTGCTGTATTTTGTAATATTCAACTGCGTCATTGGGTGATTTTCCATGTTTCCTTATAAAAAATATTGAGTGCGAAAAATTTTCCCCTTGTAGGCTTTCTAGTAAAGGACGATATATAATATGGCTCTCCTGCAAACAAAACATTCAGTAAATATATGATGACATAAATTATTATTGTTCCACATAGGCATTTCTTGTTTTTGAATGTTACTTGTTTCTATGCAAGTTTGTACGTGCATGCATGTGTATGCCCGTATCTCGTGCTGTACCTACATTCTGGAATTAGACTTGTCATATTAGTGTACAATAAAACTCTCTTACATCATATCCCACACTTACTGATTAGTTTGCGAACAGTGGTAGTGTTTATAGGCAGGATTATAGAATTAACTGAATATGTCACTACCTTTAAAGAGAAATTCATCAACATTTTGAGCGGAACACACAACTATAAAATTGTACTCAAATATTAGAGCCAAAATAGGAAATTTCGTTACTTTTGGAATTTTGATTCTCGACATGTCACAAATATATTTTGTTTTAATCTTTGCAGGACAGTCACCAAATCGTACGCCAAACTTCAGCCACCAATCCAACTGCTGGAAACGGAAGCCGGTGTTTTTCATTGGTCCACGGAAGTGTCTGACACCATCATCATAGAAAACAACATCGTTGAAAACTTAATAAAATGACGTATGAAATGAGCAGTATTCAACAGGAAAGAGAGGTATTTAGAACAAACATTTATCGCTGATTTAGAATTTTTGTAATAAAACGTTTGAACCTATTTGAAGCCAACAACAACCTGCTAGAACCTAGTAAGAGCCATAATATACTCTCATGACATACTTAATGTTCCATCAGTACAACATGGCAGGCAGTCCGAAGAAATAGTTATCAAACAGCTAGAAGACCAGGAAAAAATTAATATAAGTAAAGCTGGTCTTTTTATTGACCAAGAACACCCATTTCTTGCCGCAACATCCGATGTCCTTGTTGGCGAAGGCCGTCTCGTAGAAATTAAGTGTCCTGCTTCGGCATATGGAATGGACATAAATGAAGCCATGCGAGAAGGCAAAATAAAGTATTTGAAATATTCTGAAGAAAGTCCTACTGTCATTTCATTTAAAAAAGATCATGAATATTTCTATCAAGTCCAGAATCAGCTTCACATAACCAGAAGGGATATTTGCTAGTTAGGCATCTGTACTTCGAGCCAAAAGAAATTAAAAGTACCTATTGGAAATTTTCAGAGACGACACATTCTGGAAAGAAAAAATGGAGCCAAAACTCATTTTATTTTACACACTATGCGTTCTTCCGGAATTAGTTGATCCTAGACACACAAGAAATATGGAAATTCGGGATCCACCGCACATAACAGATGCTATCAGAAGCCATAAGATAAAATGCATGGGAAAACGAAGATAGTCCAAAACAAAACCGAATATTACACCCTGATTACATTAAACGTGAACATTTTTCAAGCTTTTGCAGAACTTTCAAGAAAATGTTGGTCTTGGATAATCATTCAAACTAATTTTTATAGTGACCTGTTTGATTTATCAATCTAAGTCGCCTGCTCACTTAGCTTCATAAACTGTCACCTTTCATACTGGAAATTATTCTTGCTCATTGTTTCCATGAACCTTCATTTTTAGTATGCCAGCACCTACATGTGCATAAGAAAGTATAGGCCGTGTGGTCACGTTCAGTGCCTACCTAGAGAATCATTACCGTAATTATTTTGGACATGTAAAAAAATAAAATGTCTTACCTATAATGTAAGTTTTAAAGCTGAGTTAATCTTTCCAGAATGGTTAAATGCTCAAGTGAGCAATGGTGCTTTAAAATTATAGAAGACATTGCTTGTTTAGCTGAATAAATACTGAGGTGGTCGTAACTGTTACTTAGTTTGAAGGAAATAATTCATTTGGCAGCCAATTGAGAAATTTGTAAAATTTGTAAATGAGAAACAAGAGAATTTCCTAAAAAGAGTGTTCGGTATGCATAAACTTCTTGTCTTGTAAGTCCTAACAAAAAGGAGAAACGAAATAAATTTCGTTAAATAATGTATAATAGCGACCATAAAAATATTTTGCTTCAGTGGTAAGCAAAATTAAATTCTGTGTTTTGTTGTTTTAAAAGTGTGTGTGCATTAAATCAAATATTATAAATGCCTGTCTAGTTAAAAATATAAAGCTTATGTACATTTTTTGTGCGTCACAGGTAAAACCAATTTGTGTGTATTTCTACTAAACTTGTTTAAATAATCTGTTGTCGTTTACTGTATCGGATTTGTAAAATTATTTCTATTTAAGCATTTGTTTCTCTTAAGTACCTCTCTAAAGGCCATCTACATACTTTTAAGATTGTTGGACTTTTCTGCAAACAGTTTTGAAAAAAAATTTGTGATGTAAAAATATTTGTGTTTGAAATGTCTATTATACCGTACAGTTTTTTTTTTTTTAATTTGTCTTTCTTGGAAGTAAATCGTGCGCACGTTGGTTTAATTTATAGTGCTCTTTTTAAATTTCTTTGTCTTTTATAACATAATGAACATTGTCTATTGGTGTGAAACAAAATGTATGAATTACATGTGAAATAAATACATGTTTTTTAATGTGTAATTATGTAACGATTTCTTGTATAGTGCCTTTTTCTACCACGTCCAAATAAAATATATGCTACCTGCATGATAACTCATTGCCATGACACAAGTGAAACAATTATAAAGGAGATTATTCCATCTTATAAAGTCACGAACACTTTTTTTTTTAAATAATACATAAGATGTATGTATTTCGAAACGCTTTTACAACTATCATTGACAGATGCGAGTTATAAAAAATACATAACATCGATTCGGGAAATATATTTAACTTCGGCAAGATTTGTTTGCAGAATAAGGTAAGTTAATGTTTCTTGGAGGATATGTAACGTTTAATATCCACGTGACTTCGAAAATTACGATGTAATGTCACTTTTCCCATTTCATGTAAAAGTTTGTGTTTTTAGCAAAAACAAAGTAATGCATTTTATCTTTTTTTTTTACTTATGAACTACTAAACACGCGTAAAAAATATGCTACCATTACGATAAACATACTTTTCGCGTTATTTGACATTTGAGTTGAATGAAACGTGTGTAGCCACTGTTAGCTCGCGCGGCGCTCCGCTCGTACGGGGAAGGCAGGCAGGCAGGTAGCAATGCTGTCGAGACATCCCGACCCGTACCGCGCCGTCATGAGGAGGGAATGACCACGGAGTGAGGGAGGGTAAACCGAGTCCATCCCCTCCACCGACATCATTTCGCCAGGACGCGCTCCTAGTAGGCCACTCCTCCAAGGCTAAACTCCGCCCAGGCTAGAGGTATTTTGTGCTGCTCGCGCCGGATTCTGAGTAGCCGCTTCCCTATATACCACTCTTAAGAGTGGTATATACCCCTTTTTAAAACCAGTTATACATGCGTCCACTACTAGCCTATTTTCTCGAGAATTATGATAGATACAGCTTCCAGATTATTAATCTGACGAGAAAAGTAATGCAGTTTTTCCAATATAGTTTTATATTTTGGAAATCGTGACGCAAAATATATTTAAAAAAATGGTAAAAACAAGAAATTCGTTGACGAATTTCTAGTTATTCGATGAGAAAAATGAAAATTTGAATCTATATTGGAAAAGATTATATTTTTCTGAACAAAATGGTATATTAAAAGTATAAGGTCATAGCATTAAATATCTGTGTATTTGGTTAGGAAAACTGGCTAATTTGGCATTTTTAGTGTCTGCCTTGTGCTGCTCGACGGGAAAGTTGACGCCAAGCTCCGGGAAGACGAGCAGGGTGGGGATGACACTGACACGCCTCAACGTCGCCCGCGGTAGGGGAAGTGCTGATCTGTTACGGTGATAAACCTCCCTCCTCCCTTCTTCCTCCTCCCGCTACACAGCAACACCATTTCTCTAAAGGATTCATAGTCCAGGCATTTTATGAGAAAAAGGGGTCGATTTATGGACAAATTGCGAGAAAAGGTTTTACTATATCAAAATTTGCAGACAAATTTGTAGAATAACATATCCAAAATCCACCGAAATCCACTTTATTTTGGTAACGTTTTTCCCGGGATTTGTCCCGGAAAAATGCGGAATAAATTAATAACTGTAAAACGGTGCGTTCTACGAAGAAAGGTATAGACAATAAAATTAAAGAGAGCCAAATTTACCATAACATATCAAAATTTTACAAACATTCATTAATAACTACTGTTTTGTTTTCTGGAATTCGTCACGGAAAAACCTAAAATATTGAAATAAATTGAAAATGGCGCATTTTACAGCATGTTTCAGGACAAAGTTAAAGTAAACAACGATTTTCATAGTATATTGCAAATTCACAAAAATCAACACAAAATAGGTTTTTGGTTTTCCAGAAAATTTCCTGAAAAAAAAAAGGACAAAACGAAAACGTATCGTACGTCAAAGAAAGTCGTGACTAAAATTAAAGACTTTTTTGTATTAAATATAATTTCATTTCAACAAAATCTGCTCATATATATAAATATATATTTACATATGTATATAGTTTTTTTTGTGACTCGTCCTGGAAAATCTTTAAAAATTCAATAAAACGAAAACGGAACATCGTATTGAAAAAGTTTCGGTGGGACAAACAGAAGCACACAAGATTTCCTATACCAGATCCTAAATTCACTGAAATCTGGTATATAGATTTTATTTTGTGATCGGCCACGGAAAAAGTATTGAATATGTAGGCAAAATAACAGAAAGCATTGTATCCCATGTAAAATTGTCAGATCCGAACTATATTCAATTTCCATAATATACAAGTATTTTAAAGTCACTTAAATTATATTCCTTTTTCAGTTAGTGATGTGTTAAAACGTTTTTGAAATCTACCAAAATTATTTTCCAGAAAAAAAAATCAGACTCATTTCAACTGCTTATTGTTTGAAAGAAAAATTTGACACGTCCATTCTCACAAAACATATCATACAATTAAATTTACACAAGATTTCCAGTGACCTGTATCGAGAAGAAATAGAAAAATATACACACATTGGGATGCACTCTGTAACACACAATACTGAATAAATATGCATTAGGTAACATACATAAGTACTTTAATTTAAAATATAGGTTACCTAAACAAACATCAGCGTGATTTTATATTTCTATTAATGTTAAACTGATCCAAAAATTCGGAAAATAACCTGCATATCAGCTCGAAATGTTATTTAATAGAATCATCCTGTTTAAGAGCGTTATATACCCATTTTTAAAACCAGTTATACATGCGTCCACTACTAGCCTATTTTCTCGAGAATTATGATAGCTACAGCTTCCAGATTATTAATCTGACGAGAAAAGTAATGCAGTTTTTCCAATATAGTTTTATATTTTGGAAATCGTGACGCAAAATATATTTAAAAAAATGGTAAAAACAAGCAATTTGTTGATAATTTTCTAGTTATTCGATGAGAAAAATGAAAATTTGAATCTATATTGGAAAAGATTATATTTTTCTGAACAAAATGGTATATTACAAGTATAAGGTCACAGCATTAAATATCATTGTATTTGGTTAGGAAAACAGGCTAATTTGCATGGATATGTAGGAACACCCTACCTAAAAAGCCGTCACAGTAATTGCAGTCCTCGGGAGGTAATTCGCGCCGGTTTTTACAGGTTGATCCATGACAGTTTCCACAAGCCGAAGAACATGGGATGCCGTGTTTCCTACAACTGCAGTTGGATGCACCGCAACCATCTTCGTTGCAAGTGCACCTGATTACCTTCAAAAGGCATTCCATAACTGTTGGCTTGTCTGTCGAAATTGGCAAATTGTCTCCATCCCCATTCTTCTGGATTCATCTTAATTCCCTTCCATTCTTGTATCTGATAGAAAACCCTTAAGAAATGGAAACGAGCTGAAGCACTAGTTGGAGGTAACTGTTCTGGTTGTACACATTTGGAACTAGTAGCTGCATTCTCACTTAACACTTTACAACGCAAAGTGTCGAAAGTGTCACTTCTTGACCCATTGTACAGGCGTACTACAGCTGTTCTGCCGATTTTACAGTGTCTTCTTTTGACACACTGGGAATGCTATCTGAAAATACTTTCGCAAGTTGCCTGAAGGCACTGTCATTCTGGAGAAGATCCAATATTTTCCCCTTTATACCATAGATGTGTGATGTCGTGTCACATCCCATGAATGCATGACAGAAAAGAATATTACTACAAATTTCATCACCGAGCTTCAGCTTTAGCTCCTTAATGTGATATGTTTTCTTCTGCCTTTGTTCACTTTTTAAACACAAACCGTTATGTGATTGTGAGCCAAAATATTAGAGTAAAAGGACAAGTAAATCTGTGTCTGTTCCTATAACTATTGTCAATTGTTCTTTTGCACATTTAAAGCTTCTTGGACAATGTAAATATCTGCATCACCTGGTGCTTCGACAACAGGACATTTTCTTCGCGTACATGTATTGCTAATAACCTTAAAAATTGTCCTTTATTTCGCTCGTTCAAAAAAAAAACATATCTTTACGGAGTGATAGCTGCATTTCTCCTGTGAATTCAACTACAGGTGATGCATTACCTCTTGCTCTTCTAATATGTGCTGTGTCTTTAGTACTGTGAGTTTTCCCATATCCATCAAATACAGTAGTTGCTAATCCATAATTTTTCAAGATGAAACTCACGTACAGCTGAGCGATCTCGTTGTATGTTGCAGTAGGGGAAGGTCGGGCAGTACCGGACACCTTAGGTTTTCTTTTAATAAAAATATAACTTACTGCAAAAAATGAAATGTACATATGTCTCTGGAATTGTACTTTAATTATTTATAATGCCTAATAAAGAAAATGGGCCAAAACATTTAGAAATATTAGTATTTTACATTTGAACAAACAGTGGTATTTGGAAGTTTCAGTAAACTGGAGGGTTATATCGGACAGTCATTTCCCCTTCAGATTTTTACAAAATACCGCCTGTAAATAACATTTAGGTTTTCTTACAAACATCACACTTATAAAATACAGCATCCCCTTCAAGGTCAGCACAGTTTTCATGTGCCCATCCTTTACATATGGTACATTGTATCCAATCCTCACTGAAATTTTCACCGCAAATGATACAGTCAGTAGTCTCTTCGTTTGTTGCACATGGAACTTTTGGTTGGGGTGTTCTATGCATTGATGTTTTTCTGAGATGTTTCCCTTTTAGTTTCTTAGTGGTTTGCGACTTTTGATTCACATTCAACTTGCATCTTTTTGCTTCAAGCTCATTTTTGTATGGGCTAGATGTTAGAACTTCACTTCTGTCTCCCCGTCGTTTTCGTGAGGCCAACTTGGCAACTGCACTGCTAGGAAGTGGAGAAATTTGTTCTACTACATTGAAGGCTGAAGTGTGCAGTACAGTGCTTTCAGAACCTTCCATTCTGGAGCATGATGGAGTTGACATTTGCTGTGTTGTTAGACCTACTGCTTGATCTGAAGTTGAAGGCTCTGGTGAACTCTGTCTTCGAACACACGGTGGAGATTCTTCTTGAACAGTGATTGGTAAGTCATTCAAACTAGTATGGAAATCCAAGTCTGTGAATATGCTACGGTTGAGTGGGTAAATTCCAGTGCACATGAATGCTGATTGAGCGAGTTCCATTCTGCAGACTTTTGCTAATGCATAGTTAACCAGTCCAGCTATGTCCTTGAGAGCAATTTTCAGCTTTGGATATTTTCGCATCCACAAAGAACATGCTTCATTGAAAGCATTCTTAAATGGCTTCATAACTACTCTGTCCAGTGGTTGCATTTTGTGAGTTGTATGAGGTGGTAAACTCAGGATATGGACGTGGTGGGAACGAGCAAACAGAATCACTTCTAAGTCCTTGTGACTTGAATGACCATCAACAATTAACAGTGTAGGGTTCTTTTCACTTGGCACAACTCGTTCAACAAATAATTTGAACCATTTTAGGAATCCATCTTTGGTTATCCAACCACTTTGTTGTCCGTCAAACACACTTCCAACAGGAGCATCTTTAGTGAGATCCTTATCGATGCGAACTCTGGGGAAAACAAAGAGTGGGGGAACAAACATGTCTCCAGAAGCATTGATGCATAAGAGAACAGTTACATTTCTTCCTCTTTCGCCTGATGTTAATTTCCCCACTTGTTTCTTTCCCTTTATTGTCATGATTTTCAGTTGATTGTTGTGAACACAGGATACCCCAGTTTCATCTGCATTAAAGATCCGCGATGGACTAAATGAATATTTGTCCATTAATTCAGTCAGCTTTTCATAAAACCGATCAACTTGTTCTTTATTAAACCCTGCAGCTCGCTGCAAACTTGTGGATTCTGCAGACCTTAGGCTCAAATCGGGGTGCCTCTTCATGAACTCATAATAGAAGTCTTTCCCAGCCCTCTCTTTTTGCTTATTGAAGCGATGATCAATATTTAGGTGTTCTGCCAAGTCAAAAGATAATTTAAGAAATTCATCTCGAGTTAATGGCATGAGTTGTCTATCTAAAGCTTTAACATGGTTGTATAACTGCTCCTCGTGTGCATCACTGAATGTATTACTGAAAGTACCCATGTGTGGTTTCATAATTGCCTCATTTCCCGAACCAAGTTTAATGAGTCGATCACCTAGTGTACTCTTCGGAACAGAAAATTGTTCACTTGCTTCTCTAATGCTCATTTCTTTATTTATAACATGCTCTACTGCTAATTTCATATCTTCTTCTTTCCACCTTCCCCTTCTTTTCTCCATTTTCTGCAAATAGAAAGAATACTTGAATCAGAATAGACGGGAAATTACTCTACCATTGTGTCCGATACCACCCGCAACCGTCCGATATAACCCTCCAGCAGGTTGTCCGATATTACCCGACGGACATGCCATCGAAATTACGTCATAAAATATTTAGTATTTGTCGCACACAGATGTTACACTGTATGGTAATATATAAATGGTTAGTACACAAGTTACTATACTTAAACTTATAAATATCTTACTTGTTATGTTGTAACAACCCGGCAAAGTTATCTTCGTGCAGAAGATCTTGGCCTAAAATCAATAAAACGTAGCACTACTCAACAAGCAGACAACGCACGAACTCATAATGGCGACACTGCGTGTCCTTCACAGAGACCTACGAGACAAACGACCGACTGGTGCTGCCCCTAGCGCGCACCTCTGGAAACTGGTACTGTCCGGTATCACCCGCTGTCCGGTATTACCCGACCTTCCCCTATGGGACCAAGGTAACTGATGAAGTAAATATCCTCCGTCAATGACATATTTAATTTAATTTTATATATTTTATCGTTTGCAGAGTTATAACACATGGATACATAAAATCACTCAGTACAAGGGAATGGGAATTCAATCGTATAAATAGTAACTACATATACCAGGACAATAGTACATAAATTTTAAGCACATTTTGATAAAGGTCAATTATATAATGCAATTTTGTTGCCCTTAATTTAATTCACGATTTATTTTGAAGTACGGTGCACGGTTTCCGTTTTTTTTTTCTTTCGATAAATTTTTTCCGGGACATTTCCTGGAAAACAAAAAAAACAATTAAATGTTGATCTGTGTTAAATTCTCATATATTATGAAAAACATTGTTTACTTTATCTTTTTCCTAACCCATTATACTGTAAAGTGCACAATTTTCGATTTATTTCATTTTTAATATTTTTTCCGGGACTAATCCCGGAAAACGAAGCAGAATTTATAAGATGATTTTCTTGAACTTTGGATATGTTATGGAAAAGATAATGTTCTTTAATTTTTGTCTCTACAGGTTTTGTCATCAGATGCACCGTTTTTGAGTTATTATTTTATTTCGCGTTTTTCCGGAACAAAACCCGGAAAAAAGTTACCAAAAGAAAGTGGATTTCGGTGGATTTTGGATATGTTATTCTACGAATTTTTCTGTGAATTTTGATGTAAAAAAACTTTTCTTGCAATTTGTCCATGTTTTTTTCATATCTTTCCTGGACTATCATGGCGAGTAGCTTGAAAAGAATCTTCACTCGGTAGCAACCTACATTGTACAAGATTTTTAAGTCTGTTGATTCGTTCAATGGTTCGTTAATGCTGTTTGTGAGCTTTCGCATAATATAAAAAAGACGCAATTATCTGTTAGTCGGTACGCATGAAAAAAAAGCAAGACAAACGAATCGGTAAGTTAGGGCGACTTTATTTAAGTGCGAAACGGAAGAAAAGAAGAGCAACAGCTCTGATGGAGTACCAGAAACAAAGGTAAGATATAGCGATACCGATATTAATTTTTCTTTTATTAATGTAAAAGAACACCGGAGAATTCCAAACCCGGCTAAAAACTATTTTAAGAAACATATGTTACAAATTAGTTTGTACAATGCATTAAATTTTTTAGAAAAATCCGAAGAGTTGAAGAATATGGTGCAGCACAGTAACTGATCCCCAAACGGCTAACTTGACGGCTCATTTTTCTTTACCAAGATAAAGCAACGCAGAGAATGAAAATATGGTTCTGAATCCTGATGAGGAGTAAGTAGCCAGTGCTTTATACTACACAAACTGCGAACTGTATTTAACGATAACATTTAGAATTAGCATTTTATTACGTTCGGAGTCTAATGAAAGGCTTAAATTTTTCATATAAATAATTTTCAGTCCAGTAATTAACTTCTATGGATTTGTTTTTGGAAAATAATATATATACGCCTAGTGTTACGGACACATTAAAGAAAAGTTAGATACTCGTTATTACTTTTGTATGTAAGTCATTGGAAGTTATTATGGCTTGACGACCATACATACGTCATCGATTATCAATTTCAATTAGTAATTTTAAAAAGTGAACTAATAGGGCATTAATCCAGTCCTAGAAAAGTCCATGTGATGTGAAAAATACTAGTGCTATTATAAAACAAGCCGAAAGATAATTAAATAAATCAGTATGGGCGAAGTTATGAGGGTGGGGGAATAATTGCGAGAATGGAAGGCAAGCTATTGATGACTCACTGTGTTCGGTTCCAAAAGACAGTTTCTTCATCCCCCACCTCATTTCCCTTGTTTGAGCGTGTCTCAGTTTACAAATGCGTTCGACTATCAACAAATTATTGTTACTTGTGGTAGCCGCTTGGCTGGAAAAATGCCAGGAATCCTTACTGCTGTATTTTGTAATATTCAACTGCGTCATTGGGTGATTTTCCATGTTTCCTTATAAAAAATATTGAGTGCGAAAAATTTTCCCCTTGTAGGCTTTCTAGTAAAGGACGATATATAATATGGCTCTCCTGCAAACAAAACATTCAGTAAATATATGATGACATAAATTATTATTGTTCCACGTAGGCATTTCTTGTTTTTGAATGTTACTTGTTTCTATGCAAGTTTGTACGTGCATGCATGTGTATGCCCGTATCTCGTGCTGTACCTACATTCTGGAATTAGACTTGTCATATTAGTGTACAATAAAACTCTCTTACATCATATCCCACACTTACTGATTAGTTTGCGAACAGTGGTAGTGTTTATAGGCAGGATTATAGAATTAACTGAATATGTCACTACCTTTAAAGAGAAATTCATCAACATTTTGAGCGGAACACACAACTATAAAATTGTACTCAAATATTAGAGCCAAAATAGGAAATTTCGTTACTTTTGGAATTTTGATTCTCGACATGTCACAAATATATTTTGTTTTAATCTTTGCAGGACAGTCACCAAATCGTACGCCAAACTTCAGCCACCAATCCAACTGCTGGAAACGGAAGCCGGTGTTTTTCATTGGTCCACGGAAGTGTCTGACACCATCATCATAGAAAACAACATCGTTGAAAACTTAATAAAATGACGTATGAAATGAGCAGTATTCAACAGGAAAGAGAGGTATTTAGAACAAACATTTATCGCTGATTTAGAATTTTTGTAATAAAACGTTTGAACCTATTTGAAGCCAACAACAACCTGCTAGAACCTAGTAAGAGCCATAATATACTCTCATGACATACTTAATGTTCCATCAGTACAACATGGCAGGCAGTCCGAAGAAATAGTTATCAAACAGCTAGAAGACCAGGAAAAAATTAATATAAGTAAAGCTGGTCTTTTTATTGACCAAGAACACCCATTTCTTGCCGCAACATCCGATGTCCTTGTTGGCGAAGGCCGTCTCGTAGAAATTAAGTGTCCTGCTTCGGCATATGGAATGGACATAAATGAAGCCATGCGAGAAGGCAAAATAAAGTATTTGAAATATTCTGAAGAAAGTCCTACTGTCATTTCATTTAAAAAAGATCATGAATATTTCTATCAAGTCCAGAATCAGCTTCACATAACCAGAAGGGATATTTGCTAGTTAGGCATCTGTACTTCGAGCCAAAAGAAATTAAAAGTACCTATTGGAAATTTTCAGAGACGACACATTCTGGAAAGAAAAAATGGAGCCAAAACTCGTTTTATTTTACACACTATGCGTTCTTCCGGAATTAGTTGATCCTAGACACACAAGAAATATGGAAATTCGGGATCCACCGCACATAACAGATGCTATCAGAAGCCATAAGATAAAATGCATGGGAAAACGAAGATAGTCCAAAACAAAACCGAATATTACACCCTGATTACATTAAACGTGAACATTTTTCAAGCTTTTGCAGAACTTTCAAGAAAATGTTGGTCTTGGATAATCATTCAAACTAATTTTTATAGTGACCTGTTTGATTTATCAATCTAAGTCGCCTGCTCACTTAGCTTCATAAACTGTCACCTTTCATACTGGAAATTATTCTTGCTCATTGTTTCCATGAACCTTCATTTTTAGTATGCCAGCACCTACATGTGCATAAGAAAGTATAGGCCGTGTGGTCACGTTCAGTGCCTACCTAGAGAATCATTACCGTAATTATTTTGGACATGTAAAAAAATAAAATGTCTTACCTATAATGTAAGTTTTAAAGCTGAGTTAATCTTTCCAGAATGGTTAAATGCTCAAGTGAGCAATGGTGCTTTAAAATTATAGAAGACATTGCTTGTTTAGCTGAATAAATACTGAGGTGGTCGTAACTGTTACTTAGTTTGAAGGAAATAATTCATTTGGCAGCCAATTGAGAAATTTGTAAAATTTGTAAATGAGAAACAAGAGAATTTCCTAAAAAGAGTGTTCGGTATGCATAAACTTCTTGTCTTGTAAGTCCTAACAAAAAGGAGAAACGAAATAAATTTCGTTAAATAATGTATAATAGCGACCATAAAAATATTTTGCTTCAGTGGTAAGCAAAATTAAATTCTGTGTTTTGTTGTTTTAAAAGTGTGTGTGCATTAAATCAAATATTATAAATGCCTGTCTAGTTAAAAATATAAAGCTTATGTACATTTTTTGTGCGTCACAGGTAAAACCAATTTGTGTGTATTTCTACTAAACTTGTTTAAATAATCTGTTGTCGTTTACTGTATCGGATTTGTAAAATTATTTCTATTTAAGCATTTGTTTCTCTTAAGTACCTCTCTAAAGGCCATCTACATACTTTTAAGATTGTTGGACTTTTCTGCAAACAGTTTTGAAAAAAAATTTGTGATGTAAAAATATTTGTGTTTGAAATGTCTATTATACCGTACAGTTTTTTTTTTTTTAATTTGTCTTTCTTGGAAGTAAATCGTGCGCACGTTGGTTTAATTTATAGTGCTCTTTTTAAATTTCTTTGTCTTTTATAACATAATGAACATTGTCTATTGGTGTGAAACAAAATGTATGAATTACATGTGAAATAAATACATGTTTTTTAATGTGTAATTATGTAACGATTTCTTGTATAGTGCCTTTTTCTACCACGTCCAAATAAAATATATGCTACCTGCATGATAACTCATTGCCATGACACAAGTGAAACAATTATAAAGGAGATTATTCCATCTTATAAAGTCACGAACACTTTTTTTTTTAAATAATACATAAGATGTATGTATTTCGAAACGCTTTTACAACTATCATTGACAGATGCGAGTTATAAAAAATACATAACATCGATTCGGGAAATATATTTAACTTCGGCAAGATTTGTTTGCAGAATAAGGTAAGTTAATGTTTCTTGGAGGATATGTAACGTTTAATATCCACGTGACTTCGAAAATTACGATGTAATGTCACTTTTCCCATTTCATGTAAAAGTTTGTGTTTTTAGCAAAAACAAAGTAATGCATTTTATCTTTTTTTTTTACTTATGAACTACTAAACACGCGTAAAAAATATGCTACCATTACGATAAACATACTTTTCGCGTTATTTGACATTTGAGTTGAATGAAACGTGTGTAGCCACTGTTAGCTCGCGCGGCGCTCCGCTCGTACGGGGAAGGCAGGCAGGCAGGTAGCAATGCTGTCGAGACATCCCGACCCGTACCGCGCCGTCATGAGGAGGGAATGACCACGGAGTGAGGGAGGGTAAACCGAGTCCATCCCCTCCACCGACATCATTTCGCCAGGACGCGCTCCTAGTAGGCCACTCCTCCAAGGCTAAACTCCGCCCAGGCTAGAGGTATTTTGTGCTGCTCGCGCCGGATTCTGAGTAGCCGCTTCCCTATATACCACTCTTAAATTGACGCGGCTGGGTTAGGCCCTACACCGGAAAAGGACCGGGCGCACACGGGGAGTATTTAAAAAAAAGGTTTTGGTTGTGACTATAATTACCAGATGGACGTTCGGTGAAACAAAGAGATGCTGGCTCCCCGTGGGACGTGCGTCCGTCCCGGTCCGCGAGTCGCGCTGTACTGGTGTCTGGCCCTGGCGCGAGGGGAGGGGTGAGCTCCCTGTCGCGCCAGAGTTTCTAAAGTTCCCTTATTCGTAAAAATTATATTAATAATTAAATTTAAGTGGCTCTAAATTCATACAATAAAACTTAATGATTAACTTTATATATATATATATATATATATATATATGTGTGTGTGTGTGTGTGTGTGTGTGTGTGTGTGTGTGTTAGAAATGACATTTAATAAATTTGTATAAAATAAGTTTGAATTATTAGAGTCACACTGGAGACTGTTTGTTGCTTAATAACTACTCCAGTGGCTAATGATAAATGCTAATTTGGGCGGTTTGAGTTACGTCACATATTACACTATTGAATTTAGGCTGAAGGCCGCAAGGGTTGCACTCACAGCTGTTTTAGTCGAAAACTACACGTGAGTGACCCGGGCACTCCTACGTCGCACTTGTGTTGCACGGTGTTATTAATTCAAAGTGGCGGATTCATTAAAGTTTAGTGAATTTACTGTGTACATGACTCGGTTTGTCTTGCCGATTACGTTAAGGGCGTTGATAATACCTAAGTCCCGTGGCGCTCGTCTGACTCGGGTGGGCCATGGCTAGGGTCGCGTTCCGTTAGCGGGGTCGGATACTGGCGGTTGCAGGTCGGGCTTTATGGTGGCCTTCGGTCAGACGACGTCAGCTTTAGGGGAGGAGAGCGCGTTAGCGGCACGCCACTCCAACCATGCGCTAACGGTCGAATGGAAGATGACATACTTAGCGGAGCATGCTGTATGCTAGTTGTAACGGCCGGCAGGGTAGAGGTAGAAATGACGCAGCAGTGATGCTACAGAATTCTCGTAACGTTGCTTGTGTTTGTCTACTCCTCGGTTTACGTAACGACTAACGATTGACGCTACCATTTTTCTTTTATTTAATTTCAAGTATCTACAATTATTTATTCTTGTGGAAAACAGTTTTTGATTTGTGCAACTAACTTTATAAGTATCATTAATTTTTATGTGAATAGTGTGTTTGAAAATGTAATAAAAAAAACGTGTAGACTTAAGAGGTTAGTTTTATAAGTGTAACTTATTTTTTTGGTAAGTGAACACTGTGATTTGAAATGTCAAAATGTGTACTTGTGAGATAGACTTTATAAGTGTAATTTATGTTCTGTTGGAGAGTTTTTTTTTAATTCTTTCATTTTATTCAGCTGTAGATCATGAATAAAAAAATAATAAAAAGGTAGAACCATATAAGAGGTATTATCAAAGGCAACGTGGGAATAAACCGCTAAAAGAGACGTCAAAAAGAGCCAGTGAACGGATGCGAGAGTACAGGACGCGGAAAAATGTGTTTTTTTATTTATTCAGTAAAAAAAATACTAATAATTAATCTCTGTCTTACCTAATAAGCAAGAAGTGGACTCCACACACAAATTTTTTATTTGTATTTTGGTTTTAACCCCCCCCCCCCCCTCCCTTCCTTCTGCAACCAGGGACGTAACTAGAAAGGAGGGGGAGGGGGGCAGACGGGGCTAGTGTCCCGGGCGCCGTATGGTAAAATATGATAAGTAATTAGGATAAAGTTCAAACATTATTCAGGGGTCAAGGGCATGGGGCATGCTGCTATGACACCCCCTTTTTTTTCTGGATCCATTGTTGTTACTTAACGACGTGTCTTCGGCGTACAGGTTAAGTTTATAATTCTTAAGTTTTTTAATCGTAAACTCATCTTTATACCTCTTGTTTGAGTAGTTTCACTTCTGAAACGTGTGGTGACAAAGTATTTTTAACACACCCAATTACACGCCTTCGTGTAACTTGGTAATTTTTTAAGTTGAAAAAATGTATGGGTATAAGTGCGACATAAATGTATCAGTTACATAAAAAAATATATTTAAGCCATCAAACTCTAGAAAAATATTTTAAAAATTGTAGTAAGTATCTATGTCACGTCACATGATAGCTGTCGCTTCGCGACCAGTTCTGATTGTTAAGCCCCTGTCACTATCGAGGCAAGCTGAATGCAAGCACAGTAGGGACACGTGCATTGCGGCGTTACTGCACTGGGAAACGTTAAAATGGTTAATAACATGTGAAGTACTAAAAAAAGCCCAAGTTACATGTTGAAAAGGCGTTGTTCATCGTACAGTATTGCCAAGTATTACGGAATTACAGTAATCATTACTAATTTAGACGTTCGTTATGGAACTACGGAATATTACGTATTTATTACGAAACCAGAGAAACTTAATGAGGTCTCAAAATCAGAGTTTCTTACCATAAATATCGGTAGTGTAGCTCTTGTAATAAGAAGGTAAATCCTTTGTAAAAAACGTAATATAAGGTCTGCAAATCTGTGTAATTTTTAAGTTAATTGGCGGATGGATTATCTCAGTACTTTTTAGAAGTGGTGTTATTTATTTTGTAGAGTTTAGTATCTCCCGTAAACTCTTCATAGTGATTGTTTAGCGAGTGTTTAATTGTATGAGTGCCTGGAGTTGGTAGCACTGCATCGTACATTTCTCGCGACGACTACGCGCCCTTTGTGTTTTCTAATATTGTTATTTCTCTTCCAGACGCTGAGAGCTTGCGACAGGAAGGAGCAAGAAGGACTGAACCAAAAAAGCGGAAAAGAAACCAGAAGCCATTGTTTGCATCACCATTCATCCAGGTTAAAACAGTTGGCCTCGGTGCTGTTGCTAGGCAAAGACATGATTTTTATGTCACATCATTATTATTGAACTCATGCCAAGGAAAGTGAGCTCAGAATAACATTTAAAGTCCTAGCAATTATCATTGAAGGGACTTGCTGCCATCTTGTAAAATAGTCTACTGTTGAATATTTTACTTAAGGAGACCATATTGAGTTATATATAGTGAATTTTTTCTATGGGAAAATGATTGAGACTCACTATTTGCGTGAAATTACTAATTAAGAGGCTGGGTTTAGGTGTAAGACAGTCACATCTGATAGTTTGTTTGGAGTTTTTTTTTTTTTTAACATTTTCTAATCACATCAGAAACAAAGGTTGTCAAAGTATAGAGGCGTTACGAGAATTCTGCACTAGCAATCACCATAGCACAAGGAGGCAGATACAGTGGTGCAACTCCTACAGTGGAAACTGAAACCGTGTATTGCGTGACATGACACCATCTGTTGAGTAGACTCCTAACTACAACAAAATAAACTCAGGCGGGAGGTTCAAGTATAAAGTAAAGACTCAGCTTTATAACGCTAATTTAACTACTTGATGACTAATTACTTAGTATGAGATATTTAAACTGTTAAAAAAAATCACTTAATGCTGTTTTGTAATAAAACAAATTGTTTTCTGTATGAATTAGCATGAGATGCAATATTTCTCATGTGCAAAACCACAAAATATGTGGTTACCAAAATAAAGTGAATTAACTTCCACTAGTTTGTTTTCCTGATAATTGCTGATGAATTACTTCTTACAATCACTGTAGCTATGTTAGTGATATATTATTAAAGCTACTTTCTAGCGGTTTAGCCCAAAACTACTTCGCAAACTAGGTTTCAAGTCTCGGCAATTAGAGTTTCTCCCCCGTGGCACTCACTGCCTCGCACATGGAGGAAATAGTGCACTTTACCATGAGAAGCCTAATATGTACATCAAGTTCTGTCCCTGCCCGAACACGCCCGAATATTCTCCTTCGGCCAACCTCGGGATTTGTTTTATTTTTGGGCAGGAAAAATGAATTCAAATATTAAAAGTGGTCGGTTAGGTTAGCTACATTAAAATAAACAGAGAAATATAAATATATATAAATAAACCCAAGGTTGGCCGAAGGTGAATATTCGGGCGTGTACGGGCAGGGACAGAACTTGATGTACATCTTAGGCTTCCCAAACGCCAGAGCACCAACGAGGAAAATGGCAGAAGCACCAACCCCGGCCTCACTATGTAGTTAACAAACACAAGAAACGCTCCCGGGAACTGGATATTTGTTTATGACTGTGCGGCGCCCTGGTCTCTGATGGAGGCCACGTCACGTGAGCATGACCCATCGAGTAAAAATACAAAATTCTGGGTAGGCTGTATTTAGGGCTACAGCCTCCAGGGGTTTGGTTTATATGCATTTTTATTGCGCTGATTGGGAATTATATTTGAATTGAGCATTTTGCGGCTGACGAAAAAATTGTTACACTAAACCGCGACAAACTCGGCCCATCGTTCACAGCCACTGGCTCAACTGACTCCACGTCAGCATCAGAATCATCAGAGAGCATATCCACATCCACTACCACACAATGTCCTGCATTCCCCGTCGCTTCTCGCGAGGCGGACGGCTGAGGCTCGCTCGAGCGCTAATTTTGTGCCTCTTCTGGGGGCTCGTTTTGCCCCACTGGCTCATTTCTCTCGGCTACTTGTGGCCTCATTCGATACCTACGACACTTCTCTGCATTTTAAATTGCTTTTGTTCGGGCTATTTCGATTGTTTTCTTTCTTTTCTCCAACACAACCTGTTTTTACTTAAGCATCTTGCGTTTAATGGCTCCGAAACCAAAGTTACTATCTTTATAGTTATTCCAAACAACTAGCACCGCTCAGTGTTCACTCACGAGCAACTAAAGTTCAAATCACACAAATCGGTCCATTACTTTCGGGCTTACAGCTCCCGCCGACTTCAGTTCGACGCCCCTTACCAACCAACGCTCATTACGTCATCACTGTAAATGTTAACAGGGTAGGTCATAAATTAAGACCACGAGCAAAGTCTGCTATACTTCAACTCTGCAGCTTTAATAGTTGACGAGTTTTAAGCGGTGTCGAATCCTCAGCCGAAGTGGCACCCAACCCGATTTAAAGACATTCGTAATCCTGCCGGAAATTCATGTCAAAAAGTGACTGTTTTCCGTTTTAAGTTGGATTTACGATTGAAAAACTTAAATTATTAACCGGTACGCAGATAAGCACACGGTAAAGTAAAGGTTGCGTCTGACTGATATGTTCGACCATGCTGTCTGAAGAATTTTCTGTAGCAACGTGCCACATTCACTAGTCTTCTGATCTCAGACGCATCTGGTAAACTTGATCATACGTAGAGAGAACAGTAAATTGCTATAGATATTTGTATCTTTTATTCACTTTAGAGCTTTATACAAAAGAGAGATTAATGTAAATATAAATTAATGGAATTTAGATACATTTTTTTTTAAATTAACTAAGAGTTTAATATGCATTTGGACCAAACTTGTTATTTTAATGCCTACACACATTTGCCATTTTATTTACTTGTTCGGGTACATCGTTTTCCATTTCAAAGTAACTCAACGGAAAACAAATTAAACAAAATGGTGCCTGAGACAAAATTGTATAGACAGCCTACCTACAATTAAAACGTTTGTTCGGAAATAGTTGTTTTCATACTGTTTTACAGTTTGTTTATACTCATCATGCTTCTCACTGGCGAATATTTTTCTTGACGTCAGTTTCTGATGGTGCTGACTGATCTGATTGTCCTTGTAAGTTCAAGCTCGCCAGCTCTGGTCGGACAGAGCCGCTCCGTGCGACTGTTCCAGCAGCACCTGACGTCGCATGTCACGTGAACCAGTCAAATGCCATGTCCGCATCAGTACTGTCAGCTCCCGACGCATCAGTCTGTCACCATTATCTTTGAAAGATTTGTGCAATGGGAGTGCATGACTTGATGTAAGCTTTTGGACATACGCCATTGCTAAGCACATGTATGTCTGTAGAAGAAAACTACAAAAAAAAACCCAAAAGACAAAAACAAAAACACAAATTAAGCAAAAAATGGTTGTTGTCAACAGGATATAAACACCACATAAAATTCCATAACAGGAATATGGTCAATAAACAAAGAAAAATAAAGAAAAAAATTCCTTTGTTTGTTGTCCATAGATTTGTTTTTCTTTGTTTGTTGACCATATTCCTGTTATGGAATATTATGTGGTGTTTATATCCTGTTGATAACAGCAATTTTTTGCTTAATTTGTGTTTTTGTTTTTGTCTTTTGGGTTTTTTTTGTAGTTTTCTTCTACAGACATACATGTGCTTAGCAATGGCGTATGTCCAAAAGCTTACATCAAGTCAGTCACCACTGCGTGAATGTGACAGGCCCTTCATTCTGCCAACTTCCAATTTATGATTGACTTAGTGGTCGTAAATTCCAGCCAATGAAAACAGGTGAGAATGCAACCAAGCTATTTATTTTTTATTTGTAGGTATTTTCTGCATTTTTAAGTGCCTTTTGCTTATGAATCATTGCCGATGTATCCATGGTGTGATTAGTTATGAACCAGACATTATGCTACATTGCAACTTTAAAGCTTGTAACCTAGAATTCATATACAACTTAGAACCAAAATATTTTTAACTTTAAATACTTTTTCATGTAATGCCCTATTCCATCTATTCCAATCTATTCTAATCATCTATTCCAAACCAACATAAAATGGCTGTAGATTTCAGAAATATATTCATTAATTGTAAATACAAATTTATAGACTCTTATAATAGCACAAATTAACCAGAATCATATCAGAATAAAATATTTCCTAAATCATAAAACAATATAGCCCAGGCAAATTAGACATATGCTTCCCGAAAAATCGTCCAAAGCTGGAAAGTGTTATAATATCTTTTCGGGGTCCCAAATAAGAGTCCTGTGAGTTTGCGACGGATTCTGACTTCTGCTTAAGTTTTGGGAGTCAAAAAACCGCGGAATTTTCGCACTTTGTTTCGTTTTTCGCTTATATCCTAAACGACGCATCCTACAGAAAATTCTATTTAAAGCTTTTTTAAATGAAATTAAATTATGCTTCGAATGGTGTTTAGTTCGTCAAAATCGGCCTAGCCATTTAGCCGCAATCGATTTTCAAAGTTGGGCCATTTTTACCAACTTGGGTAAAAAGTTGATTCTTTGTTTAGTTTTTCGTTTACCACTCCTAAACGACGCACCCTGAAAAATATTTTACTCTTAGATTTGGTTAAGAGCATTAAATTCTACGTCGAATGGTTTTTACTCCGTCAAAATCGGCCTAGCCATTTAGCCGCAATCGATTTTCCGCCAACGCTGCTGTTTTGTCACTTTGGACCATCCACTCTGGTTAAAAGCAAGGAAAATTCTTGCTTCTGTCGGCCCAAATAGCGAGTTGAGTTATGTTGCCGTGCGGCTTGGGAGTTTTCATTTGCTCATGACCTACATGGGCAAAATTGGCTTCATTATGGACGGCAGCGGCCTCCAAGATTTCTGGAGTTTTGCTTCGCGATGGCATCCAGAAAACAATGATGTCAGGCCACTACTATTCCAGAGCTGTACGAGCTCATATATTGGCCCAGCTCGCTTTGGCCAAAATAATTCTACAGACGATGTCCACATCTCAAGAAACAAAGCTGACAGACGAAGAGACTGATGCACTATCGTATCTCATAAAGGATTTTACATCAGAAATAATTGACATTAACAACCCAAATGTTGACAGTCTTATGGAAAAGTTCAAAAGACAATTGGAAATCTTAGAGGAACGAGGAAGCACAGCACAGCTGTGAGTGCAGTATTTCAGGATGGTGTCAGTCCTCAAGCGATTTATCGAGGCTGAAAGAACTGGGAATTGGATGTTACACCTGCAGAGCATAAGAAACATGATTCCATATTTCCACGCCAGCGGACACTTCAACTACGCAAAAGATAGTCAACTCTACCTGCAGGATATGGAGGAGCTCAATAAAAAACTGACCCATGCTGAATATCTACAGTTCGTTGTACAAGGTTACTTCACAATAAGGCGTAGAGAAAAGCATTGGTCCGGAATATGGTCAGATATGACTATCGAGCAAGTGCTCATGGGAGCAATATCTTCTTGTGGAGGGCTATCCCGTGGGCGGGGAATCAGCGATGGGACTCTAGCCTGGTGGATCGCTGGCATGCCCACTGCAGTGGATGTTTTTCATCAAATTGAGAGTACTGTGAGGTCTCCTTCTCAACATCCGATCAGCATGTTGACACGACAAACTCCAGAATACGGAGAGACAACAGCGATTTGCAGAAATTCAGCGAATGGTTTCAGTGCCATGACCCATTCCCTAAAATGAGTTCCCTCATGTCCATCAGCACAGGAGTTATAGCAGATGACAGCATCAACTGCCACAAAGCTTTTGAAAAGGGCACAGCCAGTATGAAAACCATTGAAGGGAAAAACTTCAAAGAACTTCAACTTAGCAGAAAAAATCTAGTGGTGTCTCTACGAGCAGTGAAGGCTACAGCAAAGATCAACGGAGAATCAGCCCCTATCAGTCCGGACACGATTTTCCGCCGCATTCCATTTCACATGAAATCACAGCTTCAGCTTGAATCGTACTTTGGATTCGAATTGGCCTCGTACCCACTCCCACTGTTTTATGATGACGACATGATGCGGAAGAGTAGAAAATCTGAACTGTACAAGCTGTTCACTCCAATCAAAGTTGATTTCACTGTGAATGCAGACTACGTAGTGGATGGTGGTTTCCTCCTGCACAGAGTTGTGTGGAACAGCGGAGAACAGTTTTCCAATATCATTCACAAGTACGTAAATTACGTGAAATCCAACTACAAGTCTGACAGTATCAACATAGTTTTCGATGGATACCCAGAGGATGTGGCCGAGAAGAGTATAAAGTCTGCTGAAAGAGCGCGAAGAGACCATGCTATGTCATCTTCGTCGGTTATATTCCAGGAAGATACCAAGGCCACAATGCCGAAAGATCGTTTCTTGTTGAATGATCACAACAAGAAACGTCTCATATCGATGCTGACAAACAAACTGATGGACGAGGGCATTCACGTGAAACAAGCCTTGGAAGATGCAGATTCTTTGATTGTGAGCACAGCAATGGAGAGGTCTAGAGAGGGAGGCAATGTTTTCATAGTGGGAGAGGACACCGATCTGTTGGTCCTGCTCTTTCATGTTGCTGTCTTTGAAGAGCCCATCTCCAACGTGTTCCTCATTAAACCCGGGAAGCAGAACCAGGAAACTGTCGTTTACAGTCCGAGCAATTGCCGGCTGCCTCAAAACATGAGGAAGCATGCCCTGTTTCTCCATGCCTTCACGAGGTGCGACACCACATCCTCATTTTTTCTGCCAGGGGAAAATTCAAGAAATTCATGGCAGACCAAAACCTCCTTCATCAGGCCTCTATTTTTCTTGACCCGATCGCAACTCCTGATCAAGTTGCAGAGGCAGGCGTTCACTTCATAAAAACCTTGTACACGGGTGGCAGCAGAAAGTCCCTCAATCAAGTGAGGTTTGACCTCTTCCAGAGGTTGCTTTCAAAAAAGAATTTCGACTTGGCGTCCTTGCCTCCTACAGAAGCGGCTGCTCACCAGCACTCCTTCAGAGTTTATTTACAGGTGCAGGTATGGAGGAGTAATGTACTAGATCCAGAGAGATGGGGATGGAAAATAACCACCAATGGGTTAACTCCCATCACAACGACTGATCCACCGGCCCCACAAGAACTTCTCAACTCCATATCGTGCACATGTAACAAAGGGTGCAAAGCAGCTTGCTCCTGTAGAAAGGCAGGGATAAAATGCACCACCATGTGCATAATCTGCAAAGGGCACGCATGCCTCAATTCCATCTCTGAAGACAAGGATGTTATACTGGATGCCACCCAGTGTGACGAGGAGATTGATATCATCGAAGGAGAGCAAGAAATGAATCCTCATTCTCAAGATTCCGAGGATGAGGAGCTAGATGACGTGATCGGCGAAGAGCGACCGTCTTCTCCTAAACGGCGAAAGAAATCGTCAACATGAGTACCTTGTACATCTTTCATATTATGATCTTTCATGTACACAACTAATACATTTTCATGTACACAACTAATACCGTTATCGTTTACATGTATACATATTTTGTTACCATCAATAAAACATTATTCATTATAATGCCTTCTTATATTTTGAAACCACATAACCTCATTTTGGAGTGTCCAGGTGCGCATCCAGTAGGAGGGGAGGCATGAATCCTATAATTTCTGAAACCCCAGAACAATTAATATTTAATATTTTATTAAAAATAAGGATTATACTTGAAATTCCAAAGGGGGGCTGCCCCCCTTCTCTTCACTCTTGAATCCGCCCCTGGATGATTGTCATTGAATAAAACATCATCAAATGATTCATATGATCCATTCAAAGGGCATAATCAACTTTTTAGCCTAGTTGGTAAAATATAGCCCCACTTCAGAAATCGATTGCGGCTAAACAGCTGGGCAGATTTTGACGGAGTAAAAACCATTCGACGCAGAATGTACTACTCTTACAAAAATAAAGAGTAAAGTTTTTTTCAGGATGCGTCGTTTAGGAGTTGTAAATGAAAAACTAAACAAAGAATCAACTTTTTAGCCAAGTTCGTAAAAATGGCCCAACTTTGAAAATCGATTGCGGCTAAATGACTCAGCCGATTTTGACGTACCAAACACCATTCGAAGCAGAATGTAATCTGTTTTAAAAAAGCTTCAAATAAAATTTTCTGTAGGATGCGTCTTTTAGGAGTTATAAGCGAAACTATACAAAGTGCGAAAATTCCGCGGTTTTTTGACTCCCAAAACTTAAGCAGGAGTCAGAATCCGTCGCAAACTCACAGGACTCTTATTTGGGACCCCCAAAAGGTATTAAAACACTTTCCAGCTTTGGACGATTTTTCGGGAAGCACGGCCTTTTTTTGGTCTAATTTGCCTGGACTAATATGATTCTGATAAGATATATTTTTTTAAATATTTCATGTAATTTTTTTTAAGAAGATATATTATCGTTTCTTGACATGATGCTAATAATCCAGTATTTTCTACTCCTTTCGTACTATTTCCCCCAAGTAAATATAATTCGCACTGTGCTCTGATTAGTGCTTCCCATAATTCTTAAGAAAAAAATGTAAAATATAACCATCTCTGTTAATTCTTAAGTCAACATAAGATTTTGCACACGACTCACCAAAACTTCTACATGACACTCATAAACCATTCTACTAGTAGGCCTATACATCTTAAGTAGTGTACACAACTAATTCTTAATTTTCAGTCGTAAACCCACCTTTAGACATTATTCCGCTAACCGGGGCAAAGGGAAAGAAATATTCTCATGAAATAATCTTTATTCACCAAAGTTAATATTCCATTGAAATGAATCCAGCCGTACTCTAGCGGATATCTTGATTGATCATTTTTCTTATGTCAGAGGCAGGTGGGAGTCTTGCACTCACAAGGGTGATTTAAGGTTGTAGTACAGGGGGCGTGTACACCTCCTTGCAAAAATTTAAAAAAAAAAATCAAAATTTGTGTTAACTCCAAATTAACAAGCAATAACGGTGGTGTAACAATTTTAATCTATTAAAAAATGAAAAATTTTTATTGAAGAATGAAATTGACAGAAATGCAGTGAAGTAAATTGGTAAATTTTAAAGGAACCGTCAAAAAAAAAAAAGATAATGTAATTTGGACTGGATAGGTCATTTGGTTAATAGTATTTTTATCTGCACAATAAATGTTGGGAAGGAAATGGCTACAGTAAAAATTTTGTACCACTTCGTTGAATGGCTGTTGTGTACATCTTCCCCTCCTTCACCGCACTCTTTCTATTTCTACCTCTCCCTGGCGTCTCTTTCACTATCTCACTCCCTCTACTCCTTCCTTTCTCCGTCATTGCCTGTGGAAACGGCACAGCCTCAAATGCACTTTTTCAATCAAATTATTTTGTAGTCCCTTGGAAACTATGAAACTGTAGTTTCACTGCAATGCTTGTTGTAACAAGTTGAGTACGCGGTAGGACAGCAGACAGTACCTACAGAAAATTGCATAATTGATTTTTGTTTCCATTTTATCTTTCAAACCAGAGAAGTTATCATTTAATGCATGTTTTGACGTGACAACGTCTAATAAATCGATGAACGCCGGGTGCACGCACGAAAAAGTGTCCCACTACGGATATGTCCTGTTTGCTCATTGTACGCATGCGTGGCATCTCTCTTCATGCTCATTGTACGCATGCGTGGCATCTCTCTTCCACTCGATTGGAACAACCATCGATTTGACTTTTCAATCATATTTTCGTCGTTTGAATTATTAATATTATGTAATATAACGATCATCCACCGATTTTCAGCACAATAGGTACGGTTATTTAAAAGTAATGTTGAATATTCAAATACGTTTTGAACCAACAATGGTGTTTTACAGTTACACATAATAATTCAAATTACATCCGGGATCTTTTGCACAATGTTTTAAAAAATATTATAACACATTATAAATAAGTTTGGTGTATTTGGGATGTGTATTTGTTATAAAATCATGTTATAAAAACTAAATAATATTTTTTCCCCTACCTTAAACAAAAATTTTATAAATATGTAGGTATATAACATCTGAAACTATTATTTTTCAAGTATGGCCTCATAGCCGAGCGGTCAGTGTGGCTTACTTCCAATCTATAGGTTGTTGGTTTGAATCTCGGCTGGTGTGAACTTTTTTTTTTGGTCTTGTAAAAAGAAATACTTCGCACGCAACATTTCAAAAGTATGAAATATATTTGAATTAATGAATGCAAATAAAAGTAAATTTATTAATTAAATTGCAAGATTTAATTTCACTCCTTCTTTGTATCCATACAAAATAGTGATAATTCAATAAAAATTATTCAATTTTATTCATAAAAGTATGCAGAGGTAGATTTTATCATACAAAAGATAGAAAAATTTAAAAAAATTTCTTCCTCAAAGAATATATTTTTAATGCCTAACTGGTTTGGTTGCATAAACCTATTTCGGCTCAGTCTCAGGCCGAATATGATATTTCCTTTTCTTCTGGATCAATAATTTCATCAATGTTTTGTTATGACGTTGTCACGTTAAACTATCGTCCGTAAACCGACTTTACAGACAACCAATTTTTTATATTCAAGTAGAATCTCATACACTGGTAAAATAACTGTTTAATAAAATAAGTGCTTATGCTTGAGATGAGGCCTGCACCACTTGGGAGTTTTTGTTATCACTTTAGTTGTTCTTAGCTTAGAATGGCTAGTGAGTGGCAGTAATCAAAATTAATCTTTTTCCTGACTTTGTCATGTCTTTTCACAGATGTATTTCACTTACAGAAACATCGCCAGAGTAATTTCTTCAATTAAATTGGATAATTAAAGTAGAATAATCATGTGTTATCCCAAAAGAAATTTGTACCAGTCTTCCACCTCTGTAAATTGATGAACCTTCCAACTGAAGTGAAAACCATAATATGTGAAACACTGCAAGCAATGATGACGTAGTCTTAGCAAAGAAGATGTATTTTTTATGTAAATTGTAGCATAAAATTTGTACTGATGTTTGTTAGTTAATTTAATACTTAAGATTACTAAAATATGTCAAAGATGAATTCGTAGTGTTTGATTAATACTATCTGTGTTGCTATATTACTCCATATGTTACTTGAGATACTTAAGTTTAAATTAGCTATAAATAATAATGTATCTCTATATACACCTAATATTGTAAGAGTTTGAAGAAGAAAAAAAAACCCTGGCATACTGAATATTTGTTAACATATATTGTACAGTATGTCCATAAAAGAATGTTCTAGTAATAAATTTTAATATTTTCAACAGTAAGCATTCTTGAGTTTTCGTTCGAGGTCACAATTAAAGAGTAACTCAAACCGTAGTAGGCTACTGTTTTGTTGTTTTCTCGCTTGCAGCGCCACCTACGCAAGATGGCGACTCCTGAGCGTAAATCGTTTTTTGTATTCTGCAATTTTCTAAGAGTGAATCTGTAATTTCAGTTCAACATGCATTTCGTTTGTACAAGAGTGGTTGAACGTCGAAGTCCCAGAACGTTGGATTGGTTGTAATGGTCGAGATGACAAGAGTTTGTTTTCGCTGGCCTCTATGTTCACCTGACATAAAGTAATGCAATTTTTTCCTTTAGAGCTTTATAAAATATTGAACCTAGGTTCCACCGCTAACTAATGATTTGTCAGAGTTGAGAGACAGAATTGAAGAGGTTATTGATTCCATTACTCCAGACATGTTAACCAAAGTGTGGAAAGAATTGGACTTTATGTTGGATTTGTGACGTATATAACTAATGGTGCACGTATTGAACATTTGTAAGAAAATCTAGGTTAGTTTACCTTCAATTTGATGCATGATTTGTTGTAAATAGTCTAAATTAAACTGTTATAATATACTATTGAAACTGGGACTTTCTTTTATGGACACCTTGTACTATAATGATTAGCACTTGCAAATAGCCTGGCTCGCTGAAATGGTCACTGGCATGTTGGCTTGACATCAGGTGGTTGTACGACACACACTCTGAACCCAGTGACGGCCCTGGACTATTTACTTTTTTAGACCCTCTCCTAGAAAACATTTACTCTTTCAAACAAACTTCGGAACTCAAATTTTGATGATGCTTTTGCTAATTTATCGTAAGAAATTTTAATATTCTTTCTTGATAAATCATTATCAGGTCAGTTTTATAATTGCTTACAATAAAATTCCTGTGAAATCACATAATTATCGTTGGCAATAAAATATTTGAAAGTTTTTCTGGTATGAAATCAGGAATTTCAATCAATATTATTCAGTACTTTGATTTGCATGGTAATAAAATCTTATCGGACCGCCAGACAGTCACAAACTCCATGGTGTTACTGTGTCAAAAAAAATTTAAAAAATTAGTTCTCAAAAAACAATCAACTGTCAGTGTTGAAATGCAAGTATTCTCGTCTCATATCCAAATTACGATGTTACAGTACAAAATAATGAACGCGGCAACGGACAAACATCGCAGATGGAGTGCCAGTCCACTGCCTTGCACGTGAAAGTTACGCAACCTTTAGCGCTCCAGTGCTTCTAGCGCTTTATCGCATGACATTCCTAGCCAGACGGGCCGGTCCGTGCCGAATACCTGTCTGCTGCGCAGGGTGTGGGTGTGTGCAATTATCTGCAACTTTTATTTTTATTTTCGCTGAGCTTGTGACCATCTGTCAATTGAGCCTCCATTTCCTGTTCTTAGTTTCAAGGTCAGTATTAGAAACCTGCCAAATTTGCATTATCATCTGGCAACAGTCTAGAATGCAAATGTTTGTGGACCAGTGCTGGATTACAAGATGTACTGAACTACAGGATGCCGGATTAAAGAGCAGTCCACATCTGTTGCTGTCAGATTAGTGGTTGTGTTTCTGATTGTAAACATTACCGCCATCTCGTGTTTTTGTTACCGCCACAATGTCCGGAGGACCTTGAACACTCACGACCCGAAAAATGCCTGTAACTCACGGAGTGCCGATGAACTGTAGGTGGATACATTGCAGTGAGCACTCGCTCACGTCAGGCGCAGAGCCAGTTCGAATTTCTCTTCCGAATCACAACACCTACACGGCGAAATTACCTGTGCATTATATCCTGCGTGATTTTTACGTGCATGGCAGTGGCCTGCTCCCTGATGATGGCGACTGCAATGTCGACCGAAACGTCGGTGAATTATTCGCCAAGGACACGGCTACAACCCAGAAGCCAAGCTACTTCAGACAATGGCCGTGAAAGCCTGCGAACATTATTTACTGGTACTTTGTTATATTTGTCCGTTGCTGCGGTCAAGATTATGTACTTTTAACAATGATAATTTTGGATACGAGATATGAGATATGAGAATACTAGCATTTCAACACTTACAGTTTATTTAACGTTCTTTGAAAACAGATACTGCTGAAAAATTCGGTTATCTGACACGCCCTGAAGGACTAAAAGCCAATGAGAAGCACCCAGGGAAAAATGTGACCGAATCGCTTGCGACCCGGGGAGGTGGAATGTGGCGGCAGCCAATGAACACATGACGACTTGATCACGCACACATTTGTGGATGCCAGCCTCGGCACCAGAAAATGACTCAAATTTTGCAGGTCTGTAGTCGCTGTAGGTGGACGAGGGGTGAAGCAAGTTAAGTATAGGTATTATCCGTCATGTTTTACCCCGCCGGGGTGGAGGGGGGGGGTGGTTAAACCCCGACTGCTTTGATGGGACGAAAGTGATGGCAGCGCAAGCGTTGAAGAACTGTAAGAAGCCCTCCGTTCACAATGTGGAGTCCGAGCCAAGTTCTACAATCATGCATCCACACAAAGTGTAAATCAGTATAACACATCATGCAAGTATGTAATTAGACCTGTGTGAATATAGATTTCTTTTCAGTTTGAATCAAATTTGAACATAAATATCAAAATATTTGTGGACTAATGTTGAATGCAAATAGTGTGTAAGAGAATAATAATTTAATTCTTTATTTTTTGTGTAACATTTTTAAAATAGGTCAGTTGTCATTTTTTTAACCTATACTTACACATGGTTTTGTGCACTGGCAATAGATATATCATATTAATAGTTATAAATACTAAAAAAAAGTATTCTAATTTTTATGGATATTTTTGCAGTGGTCATGAATGGCTTATTGTTTGCTTGATTTCAGATTAACAAAAAAATTTAGGTTGCAAATGGTTTTGCCATCTTAAATTTAGCCATTCTTGTTTACTGTTCATACATTGAAGATTTTGCTAATTATATCAATACTTAAATATATTATACAACAAATACCTACTCTTAACCTCAATGTTGATATGTAGTTACATGATTTGATAAGAAACTGCTTTACTAAACTTAAAATACTATCATATATCTGTTATTTTGAAGTGTAAATATTTGAAATTTAAAAATTCACATGGACAATAGACAGGTGATAATTTAATTGTAAGAGTGCATTATTACCCAAATATATTTTCATTTGAAAATCAAAAATTTATGGCAAGTATGTACTTTTATTTTTAATTGTTGCACAGTTTACAAGCTAACTTAAAATGATGTTGAGATATTCTTTTATAAATAATTTACTGTTACAATAAAGTTAAAAGTGACCAAAAAAATCTTTTTGAATTTTTTTTTATTTTGTTAAATTGAGACATGCAGAGAGATAATACAGCATGATAGCAGTAGTACTTAATAATCTCACAAGAAGATTTTCTTAGGTTTTGAGATGATATTTTGTTGAAATCACACACTGACCTTGACAAGCAAATGCATTAATTGTACAGTCTGTGAAGCCAAAATGAATACCAAATAATTATAACTGTGGATCAATTATTGTTCCAGCCAAATTATACCTTTATTTTTTAAATTAAAGTGTTTTTTATTTTAAATGAACAATAAATGTTTTTTTTTTTTAGGTCTTTCAACATATTTTCAGGCAGAACTACTTCGTAATACCTCATCAGACCCTTCCCAAGACTTAAATATTTTTTTAATGCTACAAAATGTGTGTTTATTTGCAATTTTTAAAACATTCTTGGAATTTGTTTGCATCAGAAACATTATGCTTAACACATCACCGAACTGACCTGAAGAACCAGGTATGCAATGTACTTGAGCACGGTGTGCAGGTTGATTTTGACAAGATGCAATGCTATTTATATTCGCCATGTTGGTTGGTTGGCGCGGCGTGGCATTCACTAGCCAGCAGGTCTCTGTGGAGGACTGCTGAAGGCAGGTTGCTGACTGCAAGCTAGCTTGTTGCACGAGTGTATTGATTGGACTAAATAGTATTGTATCCTACGCACATCTAACTTTGAAGAACGCTGTGTTACCTTATGTTTAACTTTTGATGATTATGGTTGTCTCACTTCAGCAATTGTTCAAAGCTTCAACTGTCCAAGTACTACGTTCATGCGACATTGCATTTTGAAGGCGACTGCGAAAATTCATCTCCAGTAGTTACTTAAAATTTATTTTTAAGTCTTTTGTATTTATGAATTGTACTTGTATCTATCTCACTACAATTATTGTGCCTAAAATAAATACTGAACATGACACAGAATCTTAACTTTATTTTTGACGTGACGTCTAATAAATCTATGAACGCCGGCTGCACGCACGAAAAAGGATGACTCATTGTCCCGTTACGCACATTGTACGCTAACGCCGCATCTATCTCTCTTCCACTCGATTAGAAAAACCATCGATTTGACTTTTTCGAGGCACATTAAACTTTAAACACTCCCATTAGTTTCCTACTTTTCCTATCATTGTCCTATCCTTAACAGAATAACACAGATTAGAAGTTAAATAGCAAACATGTACAAACGTTATAGTTAAAATAATCTGTTAGTTAAAGTAATAAAAATATTTGAATTAATGAGTGCAAATAAAAGTAAATTTATCAATTAAATTGTACATTTCATTTCTGGCTTCTTTGTATAAAAGATTAGTTAAAATAATCTGTTCATTAAAGTAATAAACATATTTGAATTAATGAGTGCAAGTAAAAGTAAATTTATCAATTAAATTGTAGATTTCATTTCACTCCTTTGTATCCATACAAAATAGTGATAATTCAATAAAAATTATTCAATTTTATTCATAAAAGTATGCTACATTTCATTAATGTTTTGTTATGACATCATGTTAAACTATCATCCGTAAACCGACTTTACAGTCAACCATTTTTTCTATTGCATGGTTTTGTGCCGTGGAAACGTAGTGATTAAACACTGGACTCCCTTCAAAGGTGCTGGGTTCAAATCCTGGCACAGCCACTGTTTCCCGAAGTCACTCTAAGTGAAGCTACGGTCGATTAACCCCTCAATGTCCCTGGTATGTTTCTTGAGTTACTGTTTTCAATAACCTCTCTGCAGATGAGAGGTTAAAGCCAAAATAAAATAAAAAAATTAGAGAGAGAAGTAACCATTTTGCTAAAATGTTTATTTCATCTTGAGCTTTTAAACAAAGATCAGCTACACACAAACAAACTTGATGCAAATAAAAATATGGCTAAATATAGTATCCATTACAGGAAAGCTGTAAATATACAAACAAGTACATAACAATATATGTGAAACAATTGCTACTATGGATTGTAGTACAAAAGCAGATGCTGACTTGAGTATTTATCTAATAGATGATTTTTTTTTTGCAGAGGTTCATATGAGACTTCAAACTCAATAGGGAACATGCGCAATTTTTTCATGATCTCATTATTCTCAGTAGCATTATTAATTGTTGCTAATTACATTTGACTTAAAAACAAATTTAAACATGCGTATAGATTCAGTTCAAAATTACCTCTACGCAGCTTCATTTCAATAAGGTAACCACATTGGCTTCACTGGGCAAAACTTAGTTCCAACTTTGCTAGTTCATAAAGTACAACAAAAAAAAAATACAAAACACTGGTAAAGTTGGCACTGCACTTAATTGAAAGGTTTGTTTTGTTTGCAAAGCCTAAGCAAACAACAGTATATTCTGCAAAATCTCAATGTAGGCATCCATATGAACAGTCAAAACTGTCATCACAATGGTCACTACTGTACTTTTGTAAATTTTGGATTTACCTACACACACTTAACTGTGAAAATAAACATTAAGTAAGCCTAGGTGTAAATAAGATTATATTAAAGTGCATGTCATGTTTTGTTTTAGAAAATTGTAAAATTTTGCCAGTGTTCTATACTTGTCCATAAAAAAAAGTTCTATGGTTTGCGTTTACCTCAATTTTGATTTTTAAAATTACAAAAAATTGGTGATGTAAATTTTTATTTTTTTAGATATTAGTAATGCAGCAAATAATTAATCAAAAAAATAAGAAGATAATATATATACCTTGGAGGCATAAAATACAATGTCTACTTTTGGGCAAAATGCACTTTTAATTAACGTTTTAATCATGAACCATCGTAAGTGGCATACAATATTAAGATCTACGATCTGTCACAAATTCACATTTTTTTTATATAAAATAGTTGAGTAAATAAGTGAGGTACTCTAAAATTCTTTAAACTGCTCTCATGAAAAAAATTGTTTTTGTGACATACTGTCTTATGCCTCTGAGGTACAGATATATTTTTATTCAAGGTGTATACACAAATAAGCAATAAAATTCCCTAATTTTTCCCAAACTTTCCATTACCAAAATTACAAATATTTTTTTTTAAATAATTGATCTATTTGGTTATTTTCCTTAAGAAAAATAACAGCCTTCATCATACCCATACTGATCTAGTTCAAACACGAAACTTGTGTACATCATTTATAGTGTGAATGACTATAAAAATGTTAAAAAGAAAAAAATGCTTTCATGTAATGGGTGAATTCAGACTCGAGTATGACATTTTCCTTGGGGAATTTCCACAACATTTCATGTAAATGTTTAAGGTCTCTGTAGTCTTCAGATATTTTAGTTAACCTTGGTTATAAACACTGATCACTGACATAAGCATGTTTTCAATCTCCTGATTCAATAGCGTCGAGCAGCGACATTGCACCACGCGCCCAGACTCAACGTTTTGCACTCCAAATATTAGGCCAAGCAGCTGTACAATATTACTGAAAACTGTACATTGAACTTTAAGTACAAAAACCTATGTGTATAGATTATAGTTAATATTTACAAACTTAACATTTTTTAACAGTAAAACATTTAATTTGTAATACAAACGCCACCTTCACGCAACATTTTTGAATAAAGAGAAAAATAACTTTAACCTCCCCCCCCCCCCCCCCTCCCGAATCAATAATTAAATAACGTAGGTAAAGTCTGTCTGCTCCTTTTTCATTTCAGTCGTTAAGTGTACAGCAATGTAACGTAAAATACAAACTTATTCAGCAGGAGTATAACCGAAAATTGGTTCTGCAAAGAAAGAATACAAGTTAAATATCATGGGTGAGTGCCACACGCCTACAGTTAATGGCAAGAAGTATGCTGAAGGCCTATACACGTACGAGTCAAAGTGAGGTAATCCTGCAAATGTAGTAACAAATACATTTACACATCATGAGAAACAGACAGTTCTATACTGTGGTCATTTATTTTTGAGGTAAGTTTTAAAAGTGTATTAATCCTGTGTTAACTTTTCCACAAGTATACTTCTACATGACATGATCACATATGCCTCATAATGGGGTGGGCTAGTCCACAAGGATGAAGGGAATATTTACTGTTACTTTCACATGCCACACACGGGTGCAGACAGTATTAAGTCATTAGTGACTTTAAGCGAAGTGTCCTCCATGCTTTTATCTACACACTCGCTGGATGCATACCACACCAAACCACTTCCATTAAAGATTAAATAATTTTTTTGCTACTGTATGGCTTTACCCCCATTAAAATGTGGATAAATCATAACTAAGGACAAGATTACATAGTGAATTGCGATAAAACTGAAATAACACCGAAAATCATGTCAAAACACTGCATAACACAGAAATACAAGTTAATACACCATATAGCAACGAAATGCAAGAAACGTTATGGAATTAAGTAGATTTAACCAAAACTTAATTCAAATTATAAACAACGGAATCTTTTAATATTTGAAATATTTCCAGACAAATAATTGTACCAAAGTGCATGCATCAAAAAATTGATTTTATAGATTTACCGTGTTATATTACATAATCGTCACACATTTTATACTAAAATCAAGTTTGAAAAGTAGGGGCTCAATGTTTATGCAAAAAAAAAAATTTTTGTTAGGTTAAGTTATTTATATAAACAAAACCCATTCTTGGAAAGTACGTTTATTAAAAAAACAAGTGGAGTGTACTCGAGAACGCCAAACAATTTATATTAATAAGTCAAGCAACAAAAACCTTTCTTCAACTTTAAATAGAAAAACAAAATCTGTGACCTAAACGAAAGCCACTTTAATCTGTAACGTGAACTAACGCGTAACTATGTAGTACACACTTACCAAGAAAGAGTGCGGGCTATCAAATGTAGTTAAATCGGCACTCGACAGAGAGCGCGCGTTGCATGCAATCGGCGAGATATCGATATTCGACTACATGTGCGCGCTCTATATGGAAAGCAACATAACCAAACATGAATGACGCCAACTAGCGTTGGCTACATTTTTATAAGTGGTACACCGCGGCGACACAGACGAACAGATAAAGGTTATAACGGTACGACGATTATGCGCGTGCAACGACTATGCGATAAAACAGGGTATTATTGTGCATCTCTTGTTAAACCACTTTAAACCACTAATGCTCATGAATTTATTTTTATTGCTCTGAATGTATCTGCTTTAAAAATTATTTTATCATAAAAATGCAACATATAATTTTTACAGTTTTTGGTGGTGTATTACGAAACAGATTTTATAAAAATAAGACCATAAAATCTTGTCTATAGCCATAACACATGTGTAAGTTATGTCCCCCAAACTGTGTTTAGCTAGAAGTCTACAGTAATAGTACTGGTACATGCTAGAAATAGATCACATCCGAATTGTGTGCATTGGTTTCTTTATATAAATGGTTTAGTGTTTAATACATAAAACCAATTTATGTCATTTAACAATTAAAAAAATACCTGAAATTTAAATCCAAAGACAAATAATTAAACCAGAGTGCAAATTGTATTGAACACAAAAATATTACATCTGCAATGGTTGTTAAAAAGGAAGGTAGCATAAAAAAGTTTTCAAAATTCATACAATGTAATTAATGTAAGGCCTGGCAATTTGAATAACCTTGCCAAGGCAAAGAAGAACATAAGAAACATGCATATTTGCTATATGGTAGCACCCTGTTGCAACTCAGCCATAAATACATTAAAAAAAAAAGAAAAATTTGTTTGCAGTTATTTATAACAGAAAAAGGCACATTAAAATTTACACTTTTTTCAGTTCAATGTTAAATTATTTTTATGAAATATAAATTATAAGTAATGAAGACTAAGCAAAGCAATAATGTAAGTTCTTAAAAAACACATTACTTAATAGCAATTTTACATCTCTAATAAAAACTTTTAAAAATGCAATAATCCCATAATTTTACTACCTATAAATGAAACACTATTTTATATACACATAAAACTCCAAGAAAACATTTGAGTATAGATTAAATAAAATTTATAATAAAAATGTTATAAATGTAAAAGAACATATAGATAACATACAATAACAAACACAGGTTCACAAGTTATTTGCTTATAACCTAACCTACAGCCTTTCAATATATTCATTTAAACAACGCTGTTTGTTAGTCGAACTAGAATGTATACTTTTAATGTGTACATATATATATATATTTTTTTTACTTCTACATACATGAATGAGAATTTACTGCATGAATAAACAATATAAAAATATAAATATACATCATACCTTTTTTAACATGGCCATTATACATCAGCTTACATATAGAGCTTCTACACAAGGCAAAATAATATACACTGCACTGTCTTGCGAACTGCCAGTGAGGGGTGGAAAGTGTGAGGGGTAAAGGGATGATAGGGGGAGTACGGGAAGTGGGGAGAGGTACCATCCCTTCGTGTGCCAAGTCCTTCAAAAAATGTTAACTGTCAGGCTTCTGTGAATACAGTTTTTTTTATTCAACGCAAAACAGGATTCGAGGTCGAAATTACATTAATGGAAGCATGGCAAGACACTGAAAAATTGTTCGAGAACACGACAAAATAAAAAAAAAGGTGACATGGCTGAAAATCATGGGGAGTTGCATGCCATGAAACTATGCATGAATTTCTGTTAGTAGAACTCATTAAAACTCACTGAATGAGAAAGTTTTCAAACCTGACATCTTTTTTTCAATAGATACTAGCTGCAGCATCACTATGATGGTGATGTTTTTGGAACAGTTGATGAGTAAGTGGACAGTGCCCGCCGAATTGACAGTACACTACTTGGCTTCTGTTTGGTTATGATGGTCCATTCTGTGCAACTCATGTCCAAAGAACTATAGGGCCTAGTTCACAAGACTTCTGGTGTGCAATATGATCATATAAAAACAGTAAACAAACATTAAAAAAAAAAAAGCTGCATAGAAATTCTCAGTCAAACATAATATTATTCCATGCACAATAAGAAAGAACAATACAACGATTAACAATAGGAAATTGCAGAGTGTGTCAAATTCATAGAAAATGAAGAGGGAAAAAAAAAGAGTAATTATTTCTTTAATAAAATTTCAAAGTTAAAACATTAAGTGAAAGTTTTCCCCCAGCATCACAGCAAAGTAAAGTATCGCTATGGCGTGCTTAATATCTCACAGATGCAAACTACAAGAGATATGTAATAGAGAATTGTAACCTTTGGCAAGACATAAACCTCAGTTTGATGTAAAAAACTGGCACATTTCACAATTTACAGTGCTTCATAACTTAAACTGTGATTTGAGATTTTTTTTTGACATACATCATAACTGGTTACAATAAAACCTCAATAACAGACAAAATAGGTGAATAAGCAAACACACGTCTTAGGACGCCTGCTGTATTCGTCACGATCATGATGTCCAGAATATCTGTTTTGTCACTTCGCTGGCTCGCATGTGTGTCTCCGTTTTGTCATGTTGTCCACATTATCTGTTTAGAATCATCAATGGATTCGTCTGTTTTCCACTGTGCTGTAAACTGTCTTTTTTGTCTTAATTTATTGTTAGTCCACTGTGTATCTGTGCTGTCTCATCTGCTGATTTTGGCTGGTTTACTGTGTGTTTGCATTTTCACTTTTTTTTGGGTCCGTTATTGAGGTTTGTTATGACATACAGTGCAAAAAGCAATAGTGTGTTTCTAAATCTGTTTTTTTAATCAATCTTCTCACTTGCAAGAACCATTCAAAGTACAAGTGTGAAGTCCGAGGTCTTGAAAATAAAATAAAAAAGTTATCTTTTTTCTGTAAATGGGTAACATTTTCCCAAAAGCAATTCACAGTTTCAAATGGGCATGTATAAATCTTAGTCGCTACAAAATAATGACTTTACGTGTATCGTGTGTGGTGAGCTGAGTAGCAAGTTGCCAAACTTTTCCCTGCGATTGCAAACCAAATATTCATAGCTGCACAGCAGAGTTACCACTGTACAAATGTACGTAGCATCCTCATGCTCATGCACTTCCATCGTCCTCACCAAATGGGATACACTGCATATTCATAACTGCTGGAAATGTCACTGGATAATCTCCAAGTGTGGGAGACAAGTAAATCAATAGTGCAGCCAAACCTCGATAATACAAACCTGAAGGGACCATAGTTTTGTTACTTTGCAATAATGAGCTTTCAATTAACCGAACTATTACAAAATTTAATCACAATTTTTATATAGTCTCTAAATCAAATTAAATAAAGCTAATAATATGTTTATCATTTACTACTTTCCTAACACACCTAAAACAATATACATGTGTGGGTGTGTATATATATTATATGCTCCAAGAATACTTGTATACATACAATTTTTTAAAGCACCTACTGTATTTTTTTACGGACATTAAAATAAAATTTTAAGATGGTTACACCTGTGGCTCAAAATTATTTTTATTGTAAAGGATTTAATACAGAAAAATAAAGCAAAGGTATACAAACTGTGGGTATAGCTGTGATAATCCTCCTTTACTACACCTAATGGACTTGAAATAGGGCAGAGCCAAGCAGATCAATTAATGGCCGATTGAAGCGCCACTATCAACCGTGGTTATTTTGAAAGAGTTGCAGTGAATAAAATCATTATTAATTTGAATTCATTCACAGTTGGTTTAAGGGTTTACCTTTCTTGAGGACTTGGGAAAAAAAGAGGCTTAAAAAAGAGTAAAGGTTTTATGTTTCTACGTATTATAACAATGTGTGGATAGTGATACGCGGTAAGGACGTATTTATTACAGCCTACTGCGATCCACGGCAAAGAAAATGAAAAGAACGGATTTATTTTATTCTTGGAAAGGAAAAACCTAATGGTTTGAAAACCCTCAAGCATACTGTGAATTAAAGCAGGACACATTGTGTGGACATGTTGCAGTGTTTGTGTTGATTATATAGAAACTGTTGGCTGATTATTAAAAAAAATACTTAACTGCAAAATAACTTGCCCGTGATTATTTCAGAAAACCAGTATCCTTCTACAATGAAGTTTTCCTCAAAACTTAAACTATATTTTATTTTTAAGGACATAATATTAAAGACGAAAATAATTTATGATGGCTTGAAGAACTTCCATTCCACACATGTAAATGGAAGATGTGGCTTAATTTTTTTCCATTAGTATAGCCGTGCGAAGCCGGGTCGGGCAGCTAGTTCTCAATAAATAGACAGAGGGAACGGCTAATTTCGTACTGTGTGGAATTTACTTTTTCCTTTTTCACTTAACATAGCGTTAACTACTGACAACTCAAAAATATGGCCTGCTCTTATTTTTTCTTAACTGAAAAGTGCATGTTACAAGCAAATATAGATTTTTTAACCCACTGTCCATTGTGAATTTGCATAATTCGATAAGGTGATTCAGGAGAGCCACAACCTTTCCATGAAAAAACAAATAAATAAAAAAATAATATATATGAGCAAAAAACTGCATTTTGAAATTCCTAATCGATTTTGAAATACCCAATAGTGTGAAGGTCAATATAATCCAGGTAAATGGTGACGTAAAACATTAAAATACCTATATACCTTGCAACATTGAACTCAGAAATACCACTTTCCCACTTATCTCTAGTTTTATGGGAAAACCACTAACTACCCTCCATAATTACCATTGTTAGGTCACACTGCAGGTGTCGACAAATACAATTTTCAAAATTGAGCTGAGTTTTTATAGGGCTTATGCAATGTATACCTTGCAAACTTATTTCCTACACTATTTTGTCTATTACCGAGTTGTGTTATATTTAATTGGATAGTAGGCACAGACGTGACAGAGCCAAATGCGGCAAGCCCTATATGCTGTCCGAATAAACACAAGGTTTTAATCTTACTTGTACTGTTTCATTTTCATTGATCTAAATGTTAATATCACGTATAAACAAGAAACTGTCTTTGTTTAGTAAATAGTTCTCTGAATTTAGCACTTTTCTTTTCATGTTCTAGGAGTGCTTACATTTGAACTGTAACAAAGTTTTCTGAGTGGTGGATTTAGTTTCGTAGGCGATGTGATTGTTAAAGTACCAGGTTTGGTATTCTTCTTTAAGAATCTAACGCAGCAATCAACTTTTCTGTAATCTGCAGCGACAAAGTGTTTAGAACACACACACACGTGCGCTGAGAATTGTACTTGTGCGATCGTCCCTGAAAACTTTAAAAATTTCCATTATTTAAAATGTTCTTTTTTTTTTGTTAAAGGTGTGAAATGCTCTTCAAGGTGTAAAACATGAACTCTTACAATGAAGGATGAAATAAAATTGTACCATTACCTAAACGCTTGAACAGAAAAACATTAAATGCTTCCTTGCGGCCATACGCAGCAATAGAGAATGACTGCTTGCTTTGTTTCCCACAGTCCGTCCCCTCTCCTCGTGTGTCACTTGTCACTGTGATATCAGAGGGCGGGTACCTCAAATTGTCCATTGTTTACCCTTAGAACACACACAGCTTCGTATTACATAATAACCACGCTTTCGTACTAAACAAATACGTAGCACTATAACTCCTATATAATTTCTAGGGACTGCGATAACGCTTTGTATTAATGAGTATTTTGTATTGACAGAATTTTTTATTAATGAGGATTCACTGTATGTAACAGACATACACCAACGAAAAATGTTTTAATCATGCAAATATTAACTGAACTTGTGGAAAATTAAGGTGTGTCTCATACGCGTCAACATGCCACAGAGAATGAGTAAGGCTGCACTACTACCTACACAGACATAGACATAACATTCACAACTGCAACACAGCTGCATGAAGTACACCCCTTAAAAATGTTTGACAAAAAATTTGGTAGTGTATTTAAAACTGAAATTTATCAATCTATGAAATAAACACTGAAATGCACAAATATACAGTAAATACCAAATGTTTTCATTTTACACAAAAGTACTATGTTAAAAAAACCGCAATAGATTTCATTTTAGGCAAACATTAACATACAAAACAAACAACTGCTCTTAATCTGGTTAATTTTTATTGATTGTACACAATGAATTCTTAACAACCTTAAATTAATCCAATTTTGTTTAAAGCTTCATGTTTGGAAAAACTTCGCAAATTCACAAAAAAACCGACAATAAACATGCATATTTCGTAGTATTTCGGGTCTTCAGTATTTTTGAGATACCTTAACAATAAACTAAGTTTTCATGCTTTTAAGAAAATTTCTCAAAAAATTCTGGGTTGAGAAATTTATTAAGAAGCTAAATCGAAACATTTCCTGTCTTGAATTATTCTCAATTTTGTCGAGGCTCGTACGTAACTAGCGAGAACTTAAACAAGCAACATAGACATAAAGATGTATTTGTTATGAATAATGGCAACATTACACTAACTTAATAAATCTTTTTTCCGTGTGATGTGCAGGAATTGCCAGTTTTCTCTGATGTTCTGGAATTTGCTGATTTTTCCCAGTTTTTCTTGCATGTAACCACCCTGATACGTCATGGTACAAAATATATGCTAACTAAATTACATTCTATGAATTTACCATGGAAAAAGATGAAATTTTTGTAATTCCGTTAAGTTTCGTCAAATTGCTGATTGCATTTCCTTTTTCAGTTACATTTCTGTGTTAAATATTGTATTAACTTGCATTTTGGGTGTTATACATATAATGTATCAACATGCTTTGCAGTGTTATTTTGGTTTTATCTCAGTTCTCCGCATAATCCTGTCCTTCGTGATAAGCCCTGTATGGTAGGAAGTCCTTGAAGCACGTAAACTAAGCCTCTGCTGACCACACCGGTAGTCGAGAGCATTCACAAAGGTGTAATATTCCAATTACGTCAGATACTCGAAGTCCCTGATCAGATCAGCACATGTCGCTTATCTCCGTGTCACCCGATACGATCAGGACGAGCGTGACCATTCTTAAATTCCGCAGTACCCTTGAAGTGGCAATTCCCATCGTGACTATACTTTGCAGCAGCTATCCACCCAAGCAGGTGAGCCATATGAAAGTAGAATTCTAATAGCTGACCCGCATAACCTAGCAAAACCTAGACCAGTCTAGCTTGATAATGTACAAAAAGAATGTGAAAAAAACACACCAGATTACAGGATACTTAAGCACTATTTCCACAATCTCATAACACAACACTGACATTGAAAAACTGTAACTTGAGAATCAGTTTGGAACATTAATTACTACGTAACATTTTCACATAACAACGAACATTTAGGTGAGAAAGATTTTGCCCGTGCATTCTTCTAGCCAATAACATAACTCTTTTGTTTTATTCTACATGACAAAACTGTTTTCTGATTCACAAACTATCAAGGTTATACAAAATACCTTTACTATATGGCGAACACAACGATTACCACATTAACAGAGCATGATGAATAACTATACAGAAATAATTTCTTTGTTCAGCTAATGCACCAAGATAATCTGAATACCAGAATGGCAATATTTTTTTCTAAACTTTCAAATAATTCTAAATGTTCTAAAACAGAACCTATCAAGATGAAACATCCTGTGTGACAAATGCAAGAGTATGCTTCACATGAGCAGATAAAATTACAAGAAACCAACAATAAAAAAACTTTCATTTCAACAAACTTGCAAAATTAGAAATTCCCATTTTTTCGTATCAACCTTCTTGAAGTATTTACACAAGCAGTACACATTAAAAACCCTACTGTAGGTTGTTTAAATGTTTACCAAGGAAAAAACATGTCGTAATACAGTTTTTGGAGTTTTCCTTAAAAAAACTGTATTTTTGGAACATTTATGTGCAGTATATTTTACTTTATTGGTATGGAGGAATAAAGTGGGTACTTGAGTATTTTGATAGGGAAACTATGGCTATTTCAATTTCAACATATTATGTTTACGAAAATTTACATTTATTTATTTTTATAGGTAGGGTACGCTAATATTAAGCCAGGTGAACACGCCATTAAGTTAACTTTGCAAGCTATAGGAAGTAATATATTTTAACAGCATAGTTAGGATTACAAAGAACCATAGAAAAGTAATTAAAAATGCAGTGATCAGATGTATTTCTACAGTCCCATTAATAAAGTAGAATTGCACAACCAAGATACAGTAGGTAGTTGCTAGTTATAGTCCATAATTGTTGCTTTGGACTGTGCATAATGAGTTCACATTTTAAGTAAATGCATTTAGTAAGAATAGTAATTGTTAGGATGATAAAACATATTCATATTAAATTATGCAGTGTTCTGGTTAAAAAAAAACCTTATCAAAATGTGCCATAATTATGGTCCTTCAGGTCTGAATCATTGAAATTTCAATGTAATATGCATTCTAAAAACAGTTCAATTTATTTGTGCATGAATACGTCATTAGGCCAGTAAAAATACTAACATTTGTATGTAGAGAAAGTACATCCAACAAGTTAAAAAGTTAAAAGGACTACGATTCAAAAGAATCAATTACATTGCTGATATCTGACCATTGCTAAAAGTAAATATATGCTATCTATTTTAAAAAGCTATTATAGTACACAAAAACATAGCAGGAAACCAAAAAACTCACTTATAGGTAAGTTTTAAGATTGTTTGGATAGCCTTCTGAAGAAAAGCCCTGTCGTCTATCAGCAATTCAGCGACACAATCGGTGAGATTTCTAACTTGCAGTGATATTCACATTAGCAGGAACACACAAGGAAACTTCATTTCAAGAAACACTAAGCTTTGTAAAAATGATCAGTCATCGAATGGCAATCAGATGGAATGGAGAAACAACACATGATTATGCTTAAGTACTATTATGTACACTGAATATCATTGTAAGTGTTTCTGGGACAAACAATGAATGAATAAAAGATTTTTAAAACACAAAATTAATAAACGATGCAAAAAAAAACAACAACAGTTATAATTTGGCTATTTACAAATTTTGAGAACCTTGAAACCGCAGCCAGGTTTCCTAGCACTTCTCCTCCGAACCGGGACGCCGACATCACAAATCCAACTTGCCCCAGCCTCTCTGAGAGAGTTATCACAGATATTTGTGTGGCGTAATCACTCGTGCATAGTCTTTGGTCTGACTAGAATACTGTCAGCGGTAGGGCTGCCCGTGTCCGGGCAGCAAGGCTGCTCCAATCATTCTAGTTTACGGCCCGCTTCGCAGAGCTCGTCCATGCCGTTCTTCCTGAAACCCCACACGAATCACAGCTAAGACCGTAAAAACACAAGTTAAACAGTCGAGTGACAACTAAGTCCATAAAAATCAGTAAAAATCACACATAAGACAGTGCGAACCAACGATAAAACAGTACAAAACACAGCTAAGCTAATATGAACCATACCTAAGTCAGTACGAACCACAGCTCAGTTAAACTTTGCAGTTAAAAACAATTTATGGTGAAAAAAAAAGAAGGTTTATAAATTTTTTAAAAAATGCATGTATTTCGTACAATATATACATGGATGAATGTAGGACCTTGTTTTTTCAATGCACTTAATCCAAAAATTAAAAAAAAAAAATTAAATATCTTAAGTTGTTAAACTAAAAAAATTTTTTTTAAAATGTAAAATTGATTTTTCTTTACTACATTCATCCTATTGGCATAAAGCTACCAGACAAGTTTGAAGTAAGTACAAAAAAAGAATTGAAGAAATGTGTTTTTTCTTCTAGAAAACTGATTTTACAGTATCAGGTATCCCTTGTAATAAACTAAAAACAATATAGAGATAACAAATGATCTCTGGAACTTCTTAAGAGCATTTAAACCATTTACAGAAAATAATTAAATGTATATCTATTATAATTTTTTTTCCCCAGCAGAAAATGTAAATTAACTGAGTAAATAACAATTGCAATTAAAAACATTTATATTATTAAAGCACCCTAGCAAGATTATGCTGCATGATATTGGATCAACCCTGCTGCTCCAAAGAACACCACAAAGCCTTACCCCAGCAGTACTGCACACCAAAGATCCAAAAATCATAGTCATTCACATTCTAGGAAAAGCCATGGCTTCCTTCGGACACCCGAGGTTCTTAAGACTATACTGTGCCCCAGAATTTTATAAACCCATATTGACTACCACTCTGAAGGACACCTGAAAAACCTCAGGCCCAGTAGTACTGCCCACCAGAGGTCAACACTCCATGGTCATCAACTGTTTGGGAAGAGCCAAGGCTTAATTTGGTCACCCAAAATTCTTGCGACTATATTGTGTCCCACAATTTTTAAGCACAGATTTACTACCAGTCTAAAGGACACCAGAGAGTCTAAGGCCCAGCAGTATTGCCCAACAGAGGTCAACCAACAGCAGTCACAAAGTGTTTTGGGAGAGCCATGGCCTCTTTCGGTCACACAAGGTTCCTGCGGATAAACTATGCCCCACGATTTTTTACACCAGAGGACACCAGACAGCCTTAGGCCCAGCTATACTGCCCTCCAGAGATCAAACAACTAGGGTTCTGCGAATATTCGAAATTTCCGAATTCGAGTTCGAATTTTATGATATTCGATTCGTAATTTCGAATCGAATTCATTTTACAATAATTCGACTTGCAAAATCTGGCCCGGGACCCCGGGTACACTAATATACGACATCCCCCTCCCCCATTTCTAAAAGAAATGTAAATGGGCGATTACATCTTCCACTTACAAAATATTATACATCGAAACCCCTTATTTACGTTACCGTTATTTACGTTTTCACGTTATTTAACCATTTTATTTCTGTCCCGTTTTAACTTCATTTGATGTAATGCAATCAATTCCCGTTGTTTACAACGCGCCTATTGCTTTACGCAGTTTACGCCGTTCGTTCTGATAAAACTGCTTACTAACTTAATTAATCTTATTACAAAGTAATCTGATGTGTAAATCGTGTTTTAAAGACGTTTTTAAAAGTTAAAAACTTCATCTTAAACGTCTCGGGAGTCGCTTTATACCGCTTATAGAAACGTAAGCAGTGCCAGTTTGGTTGTGTTGATTCCTGTATTAGTGTATAGAGAGCGCGCACGTAGTCTAAGATTGATATCGATAGCTCGCAGACTGCATGCACGCGCGCGCTCTGTTTGTTACCGAGTTAACCCGCACGATCGTTATGCGTATAGTTACAAATCACGTTCTTGTTAAGGGTTTCTTTTTTTTTTACGTTGAATAAAATGATTTTATTGCGTCACTCATTAATTTAAATTATTTAGCTTGCTTTCACAAAATCTACTTTTTAAATAAACGTACTTTCCATGAATAGGTTTTGTTATTATGGATTACTTTACTTTTTTTTTTTTTTTTGCATAATAGTATTCTCCGTTCCTTCTTACCTGAGTTTTGGAATAAACAAAGCCTCTTGTAAACAAACATTTTCATTGGCTGCCGGCCGCTGCGCACATTATTCGTGCGCAAGTAATAGTTCCTTGGTTACGTACCATTTGTAAGTATTTTTACACTGCCTTTTTTATAACAATTGTTGTTATATAGCATTATAGCGTTTCACCATTAATATCCAATACAGTTTAATGTGTCAGCAAGTATTTACTTACAATTATGTTAGCAGACGCCGTGTGTACAGTTGATGCCAGGCGCAACAACTGTATTTCGGATTCGCGCGCGCACGGTTTTGTTATGGCTGACGCCGGACTGAGTTTTGTAAAGCACAGAACGGGAAAGCCTTCGAAAAGTGAACAGAAAACTATTGTGTTGAATGTTTTTAAAACATTTTCAGACAAATATCCGGATTGTTGTGTGAACGATATCGCGAGTTTAACTGCGGAATTTACGAGTGTTTCGAAGAGCAGTGTGCTTCGTGCAAGGAAAGAATTACAGGACACTGGGACATTAACAACTCCCAGGAAGAAAAGGAAACTTGAGTATCCTGTTATCAAAACTTGTGATGATTTTGTAAAGACGGCTATTAGGCGTAAAGTGCATAGTTTTTTCTTCGCAAATGAACCACCTACGCTGAACAAAGTGCTACGGTGCTTCCTGTTATATTACTTCTCCGTTATTTTATTAGCACCGACTGTACTGAAGTTTGTGTGTTGCAACTAGTGCTTGGCGCGCAAGATTAATTCAGCCTATCACTTGCTGACGCGGCGCAGTGATACGACGGTGTTTGTTTATTTCAATACTCAGCTAAAGGCCCTATCATATCACACGATGGAAGATTCCTTGCAAGGTATTCCATGGCAGCTGGTATGGATGGTTCTGTGGAAGAATTACCCGAGTGCTGGCCGTTTTCATGGAAGTTTTTGTAATCGGCCGTGTTCGAATTTTTGTGGAAGGTTTCGTACAAGATGACAATTTAATTCAATCAGAATGAAGTGGTAGTAGCCCCTGGTGTTAAAAACGTTAATTTATTTCGGCGGCATTTAAAAGTTTTGATTCTTGTTTTGAAAAGCGGCGAACATGTGTTGGTTCATATCTTGGTTCATATTGAAGCAGTAGCAGTTACAGCTTTATACAAAAACTTCATTAAATAAAATGCGATCAGATGATGGCTCTCGTCAAGTTGAATCTTGCAAATACTCGCCCATTTTGGATCTTTTTTTTTAAAATGTAAATTAGGGTATTCGAAGTAAATTTTTATTAATCAACTAGCTCGACTGTTTGTATGTGCATATAGTTAGAACAAATGTAGTTTACTGCATTTAAATTAAATTGCAACATCGAGTGTCATTTCAACCCATAAAATTTACGTGTTCGTGAGAATTGGTAATTTTTTGATGTCTCGTAACTTAGAAAAAATGTTCGATGTTTAGAATTTTAAAACTTATTCGTAAATTGTGTTTTGTGATTTTACAAATACTACTAGGTATTATGTAGTTCATGCATAGTTAAAATCGATTTTGATACAAATTATTCCAAACATGTTTTAGAGTTTTCATTGCATCAGAACTAGTGGTAGGTTATATACATGCACATTTATTCGTAATAAAGTATACCTTTTCCAGCATTGAAATGGATTTAAATGACTCCAGATACACATCCATTTCAGCCCATTTACAATCAAAGAATGTGAAAATAAAGCTTGTTCTTTTTCCACATTCGCTCGTGTGTTACAGCCATGGAGGAAGACAGTCTTTAAACTTGAAAATAACACACACCAATAAACCCCACACCAGTATTATTAAATAAATACTAAGACAGAAAATCATATTTGCTAAATCCCAGAAGCCGCTATTCTAGAAATTTATCCAACTATTTTCTTCCCCAATATTTGCTAAGAATTTGTTCCATTAAAAGCTTTAATTTTTTTAAGTACCTACTATAGTGATTATAAAAATTAATTTTCAAATTCATAACAAATTTTGAATGAAAAAATACATAAAACTATTTTTACATTTATAACACAAAAAGTTAGAGCTTAAGCTTAATAGAACGTATTTAAAATGATCCCAGTATTTATAAATAACTAAATATGTGAATCTGTACTTTTTTCGTAAATATTTATGTTTTTGTATAAACAAAAGTACCTACTTATTACCACAATAAATGAAGTTCACTTGTTTATTGTAGATGTTTATGGATTGAAAGGGAAACATTGTGTGATAGGTTATTCCATAGAAACGTCCATGCCTGCTGCCATGGAGGCCTAGCTGGCAGGTACATTGGAAGCTTCGTGCGGAGTCAGTACGAAACCTTACCTCGTCTGATACAGGCTTAAGAGTGAACCCACGATCTCACCCCTAAATTATAAACTTGATTTTAGAATAAAATGTGCAATGCTTACACGATAAAAACGGTAAATTTGTTTTTTTATTTTTGTACCACTTCCTTATGCTGTGAAATTTTTATTAATATTTTTATCCTTGAAAGTCAAACATGCTAAATAAGGTGGCAAGTGAGAGAGTTTTCTCTACAGCAGGAACATCTTTACCAGCCGCAGAGAATTGTTGTTGCAGCACCATGTCGGTGAACTCACCTTTCTCCATGACAATTTGAAATGATTTGTGAAGTGATTTATGTTAGTGCTATAGCAATATAATTTTTAATTTTTTTTTTAATTTTAGAGAATCTGGTTGTGCTTCTTCAATATAGTCTCACTTTAATTTTAGTTACTTGATTTAAACTGTGAATTATGTGACAAGGTGGTATGTTAAAATTTTTTAATGATCTATGTTATTTTAATAAATATTCCCAAATTTGATTCGAAAAAAATTTGAAACTCGTGAATTTTTTTGAAATTCGATTCGAATTCGATTCGAACAGAAAAATCACAATTCGCAGATGTCTACAAACAACCATGGTCACCCACTGTTTGGGAAGAGACATCGTTTCCTTCGGTTACTCAAGGTTTCTTGGAACTAAACTGTGCCCTTTAAATTTTATACCCAGACTGACTACCGCTAGAGAGAACACAGACAGACTCAGGACCAGCAGTATTGCCCACCAGAGATCAACATTCCTCGGGCACCCACTGTATGGGAAGAGCAATGGCTTTCTACGGTCACCCGATGTAATGGTGACTATAATGCACTTCACAGTTTTTAAACCCAGATTGACTACCGCTCTATAAGACACCAGAGAGTCTAAGGCTCGGCAGTATTGCCCCCCAGAGGTCAAACAACCACATTCACCCACTATTTCGGTCACCCAAGGATCTTGCAACTAATTTTAAACCTAGATTGACTAATGCTCTAGAGGACACCAGACTCCGGCCCAGTAGAATTTCCCACCAGAGGTCAACCAAAAACGGTCACCCACTGTTTGGGAAAAGTCATGACCTCTTTCGGTAAACCAAGGTTCTACGACTATACTGTGTCCCACAATTTTTAAACTCAGATTAACTACCGGTCTAGGGGACATCAGCTAGCCTCAGGCCCAGCAGTACTGCCCACCACAGGTCCACCAACAATGGTCACCCACAGTTTGAGAAGAGCTATGGCTTCCTTCAGTCACCCGGAGGTTCTTGCGACTATACTATGACCTACAATGTTCTCCCCCCAGCTTTACTCTACCACTCCAGAGGAGATTCGTTAGCCTCCAACCAGGCACTATTGCCTACCAAAGATCTACCAATCATTGTCAGCATATGTTTTTGTAAGAGCCAGGATGTGCCGGAAATTAGGTATTTCGGCACTTTTTTTTTTAATTTTTCTTATCATATTAAATTATTTTTGGAAATTTTATTTTCATATTTATTGGTTACAAAAGGGTGATTTACACTTTGTTAGGCTGGTGTACTCTCCTTAGTTAAACTTTGCAGCAGTGGCCCGAGGCACCTTTTCTCAGGGACCAATCTGATCTTTTGCAAGTCTAATGAAGACGTTAGCAGCTCGGATGACTTTTCTTCCGCTTGCCGTTATGTCCGTGGTCTGTAATATTAATTCCATACATGACTAAATTTGCATAGAGCAGTTTCTGGCTTGCAAGCTCTATTTCTTAGAGGCCGGCTGAGCCCAGCAAGTCTCTGCACGAACGAGTATCCCGTGGACCTTTCCCAGCCTCGTTGCGTTTTCTTGTCCACCCTCACCCCCCAGTTCCCCCCCTTGGTTTTCAGAATTTGGCCCAGGATCATTGCCCTGATGTGAACTCGCCAGGCAGTGGCCTACTTCAAGGACGATTTGCCACAGAGAAAAAATATGTGCAGATATGGACCACCCACGACATCTAGTGGCAGAAACAGTTACTTCTGCACTTGTCGCCAGCGAGTGGAGCTAACGCCCGTGACACCTAGTGGCAACTTTGCTAACCTCCTTCTGTCCTTCCCCTTTAGGCCTCCAGAGAGCAGCACTGGCTGCGCCATAAGGCCCTATGCTTTCCACTCGCGTCCAGTAACAGTTGATTGTATGTTGCTTTCTGTGCCCGCCGGTAGAGAGCGCAGTGGTCGTCCTTCGGCACATCAACTGATGTGTTGATGTTACGCCCACCTCGGTCAGCTCCGGAAGTTCTCGGCCCAGAGCCGAACCTTCCCCCACTTTTCCCTAGGGCCGAGCGCCCGTTTTAATTAGGAGCATTGTCCGCCATTGCGGCACTTAGATTTCGGCTACTTACCGCGTCATCTCGGCGTCCCCTCTGTTGAGAGGTTTTTTCGCGGCAACGACGAACTCTTTCGAATAAGGAATGTAGTCAGCAGTGTTAAGGGATGTGATTTTAGTTTCAAAATGTAGAAGTAGCCAGTCAGTCGTTGTCATTAGGCAACAAGTTATGTCTTAGTTTAAATTGTATCATTATTTTTTATTTTCTTAAATCATGGGTTCTTCTGCGTCCTCCGCGCTATTCTCGGTCCACACCTTTTGGTGTTCTGCGCGAGACTATTCGTGAGTCCAGTAGCTACACCCTGTTTGGTGAGTACTTCGGTCTCTTTTCCTCCCCAAATTCCTGTTTATTGGCCTTTTCGCGCCAACTGTGTTTGACTGTCTGGAAGCAGGTCTAATTCATCTGAATTTGACTTAAGTTTCAGACAGGGTCCAACATTTGGGCGCCGAAATTGCACCCAGCATTTTGTCCAGGACCTCGAACTTCGAGTCTCTTTAAAAAGAGCTTTATCCCGGCCAAACGTCCAACTTTGAAACCCCGGGTGTTATTTAATAATATAACTTCTCCCTACAACCAACGAACGAACTTATCTTAATGAATACCAGCGAGCAGTGACATAGGGAACTTAACAAATAGGAATATGTGAAAGAGTTTAAATCAAACGATAATCATAGTAATGTGTGGACGAATGTAACATGCTATAATATATCAGGAAGGATACTTTAAATTTTTTTCTGTGCTTGATTTGTTGTTAAAAGTAAAGTATGACTTGTTTTAATAATATCGGGCCGGCTCCCTTTTAATAACTTTAATAGCTTGTTAATACCCTTCATTGTGAAACTTAAAGAATCCAAAACAAATGGCAAACATATTTAATTTAATTCTTTTTAAATAAACCAGGAAACCCATAGACCAATCTACTTATGTAGTGATTTATTTATTTTTATTAACCTATATCTATCTAAACGATCCTCTAGCTCCCAAGTTGCTTGTGTGCAGGGAATATCAAATTGTCTTGTTCACCACCTCTTGTCACCTCTGGTAATACTTGTCTTTTTCTTTATATTTTTACTCAGCTGTTTCCTAGGATTTTTTAAATTAAATTAAAATAATATAATTTTGGGGCACGAGGGGTGTTACAAGGGCTTGCTGAGATTCTTGCAACAATGTTGTACCTCACCATGGTCTCACCCCAGCTTGACTCCACCATGCCAGAGAACAGCAGACAATCAGCAGTCTCACCTGCCAGAGATCTATTAACCATAGTTTGACACAGTTTGGGAAGAGCATGACTTTCTTGCCGGTCTAACACAGTTCTAGCGAATATACTGTGCTCCACAATTTTCTAACCCCTGATCGACTCCACTGTTTAAAAGGACACCACACGATCTCCAACCCAGAATTATTGCTGACCAGAGTTCACCTAAACAGGGTCTGCCACTGTTTGGAAAGAGCCAGAGCTGCTCGCAGGTCACCCAAAGTTCTTGCAACTTAACGACACCCAAAGTATCCCTCTCCAGCTAGACTCCACTGCTTTAGAGGACACAAGACACTCCATCCCATCAGTATCAGCCACCAGGGATCTAACAACCATGTTCAGCTACTACTTGGGAATACCACGGGATTCTCATCCTTCACCTGAGGTATTTGCGACAATAAATGTTCTCACTCCTGTTTGACTCTACCAATCCAGAGGCCACCAGAAAGCTTCTAACCCAGCAGTATTGTCCCCCCCCCCCCCCCCCCCCAGTGATCCACTAGCCGTGATTGGCCACCGTTTCGGAAGAGTCTGGGCTTTCTGCCAGTCACCCGAAATTCTTGTAACTGTAACATGCCCCACAGTGTCACACCCAAGCTTGACTCCACCACACCAGAGGACACCAGACATCTAATATTGGCTTTATGATACCTCAGTAGAAATATATGCTTACTTGGGATAAAAAAAATAAAACATTGAATCACTAAGCTCAGGATTTTATTTGTATAGGCTAGTTTATCATAAAATTTCCAATGAATTGTTTATTTTTTTTGGGCAATGATGGTAAAGTGGTCAGATCACTTATCATCACTCATTATCATCTATAATGGCACAGATGTTAACGAGATGTGTGCCAATCCATACCTCAACAGCTAGTAATGGCCTGAAATGCACATACATAAACACTTGGCAACAAATGAATCTGGCTCTGATTGTAAAATTACTCGAAACTGTTGATGGTAATTGTCAAACAAAAGAGTTGAAATGAAGCTAGGTAATTTATTCTTCTCACATCATCAAAACTTACATGTCCTTTAAAAAGAAAGTCCAAAAGAAACCATTCACTCACTCTCGTCAATTGCTACTAACAGTTCTGTGCCTTCATGAAATACTGTCTCCCTAACTACTCCATTGCCTAGGTACAATAATATACGGGAAATAAATCCTGGTGAACCAGTGGACAATCCGAGCCTATGCCGCACGTCTGGGGTCTACAAATTCTAGTTAAACAGTCCAAAAAATTCTTAAACAAAAGTTCTGACTTAATTGCAGGACGGGCCCCGACACACAGACGTGACAAAATCTGCCTTGATTCACATTTACTGTCATTTGTGAGCCACCACCCCTGCACATCCATTCTGTACAGTACTTGAACACTGACTGACGAACGAGGTTATGCAGCTGCATCCACCCAATCACAGTGCACCACCCACAAAAACATGGCAGTACACAATTTCCCAACCCTCGCAACGAGGATTTACCGGCAAAATTACACCAACAAAAAATCACAGTCTGGTGACATGAAATTTAACCAATCGCAAACACACCTGGAAAAAATATCAGCCAATCATGGCACATAGAAACAGCACTTCGATTATCTCCAGAGTCCTTTTCTCGTGGTTACCGAACTTTTTGTCTCTAATTATTACGTGCATGGCAAACCATTGAACCTGCTCCTTCAAACAAAGGACCAAGGCAGAAAAAAAAAATACAATAGAAAATTATGTTAACACACATTTACGAATAAAGAAAAAACAAGCAACTCCTCAAATAATATGTGAACGCATGTAAAAACATAACCACCCAAATAAACAAACAAGTAAAAATTCACTATAAAGCAAACAAATTGTCAGAAAACTTCAAAAACCATGAAACAATGCAAATTACAGTCATAACCCATATGGCAAACACATAAATATTTCTTAAAAGAAATAACAAGCAATTATGTAAACAATATTCAAAACCTTAACCACAGTACTGCACGTGACAGACATCGCAATAAATCGTTAATTCAGCTGTTTACCACGAGGGGGGGGGGGGGGGGGGGGGAGTAGCCTGGGTCGTTACGGATGTTACCCCTTGATTCATATATTCATTCATTTACCTATGTATTCGTTAATTCATGGATTGGCAGTTTAACAGTGTGGAAGAGGGTTGGGATAAGTTTGTGTAGCTACTGTTGTGTGTTAGTCAGAACTCGTGCTGCGAGTATCAACTCTCCACTCTGGAACGCCTGCACGAAGTGACGTGGCACGGCAGATCCATTAGTACTGACCTGTGCTTGTCCTCATTCTTCCAGCTGCTGACGGCGATGTGAGGGGGGGGCAGGAACGAGCGCAGAGACTGCACCAGCTGGATCGTGTCCACCAGCGCTGCAACACGAGACGGCACAACAAGCCCTCCGTCACAAACACGGCAACGACAAGTTGTCCGCCTCAACAGGTTGCCTGCGGTGACCAGGGCGTACTAGACTGGGATTCGATCGTCCACTGAAGAGGGTTTTTAACATCACACTCTTCATGCACAGGACCACACACTCTCAAACCACAAGACTAGGCTACCAGACACGACGAACTGGCCCAATGGACTGAGTTTCAATAGATAGACCCTCGGAAATTTAAATTTAGGTTCATTTAATCACAACTGAACTACAAACAAACACTTGTATGATTTTGTGCCATGATCAATTGCTCCGCAGTAGTTACGAGACGTCCCGAGTTAGTCTAAATTAATAACTAACCAACTGCAACTGTTTGGTCGAATCTAAATGAAGTCAATCGAGACTAAAATGTCTTCTCTCAAGGACAGCAGCCATTGAACGAGTGATTAAATCTCGACAAAGCACAGCTGCATCTAGTCTGCCTGTCACTGACTTCGCAAATTATTCGGGTCTCTATCTATAAGAGTCCACACACCTTCAGACCAGACGGAAAATCCAATCCAATCCAGACGTTACCAGCTAGCAATAGCCTGAAATGCACATACATACAAACTTGGCAACAAATGAATCATGAGTTGCAGGTAGTGGGGTGTAAAGTTCTGACTCTGATTGTTAAATTAATCTAAACTTTTGATGGTAATTGTCAAACAAGTCTGACGACAAGTCTACCCACTGTTTGAGCCCGCTCCGAGACCACCGTCCTCTTGACTGTACAGTAGTCTGGTCTCGCAATGTGAAGGGGGTTTAAAGGATTGCGGGACCTCCAAGACATATGATGTACTGCAGTAAAATAATTTGTATTAAGGATGTCTAGAAAAGAACTACTCAGAAAAAAATAAATAAATTGGGAAATCTTTTAATGTATTTGAAAAATAAACCAATGTGATTAATGTAAAATATGTAACTTATAAGTAGGGCCTGGAATTTTTCGCGATCACGAATTTCGCGAAAATTCGTGCGAATTTTGCATGAAAACGCGAAAAGTAAGTACATTCGCGAAAATCACAACATTTCTATATGACACTGCGAATATATCCCCGAAAAGTACCATTACAGTAGAATCCCGCCGATGCCACCCCCCTCTGATGCGTCCATTTCGTTTATAGGACCGTTTTTTGAGAAACAGTGAAAAATTTGAGCAGAGAAAGTCGAAAATTTGAGTAAAATCGGCTGAAAAACAAGTCTGTTACACTTTGTTGGGCGCTATGTGTTCACGTTTATTTTGGCGAGAGCTGTACTGTAAGCAGGCAGGCATACAAAAGACGGCTAAAAATAGATACCACCCCTCTAGACTGTCCACGCGGCAGTGTCTAGACGAGCTTGGCACCTCCACTATCGCACGAAAAGCCGTCTCAGCTGTCATGTTATCTTACCCGCCCGCGGCTTGACGTCATACGTGACGTGACGCTTGCCTCTCCCATCCCCTGCTAATTCTTCAAGGCTCATCCCTCCCAGAGCCACAAACCATGTAAAAACCACCCCCCCCCCCCCTTTTAACAGCTAACATTTCAACACATTCCCTCCCTTGTTTCAACCATCTGCGTGAGAAACTGTCAGCATTCTCCTCCCCTCCCACAACGCGTGCGACAAAAGCCAGGTTGTATAGTCTATTCTCGGTAAAATAAATATTTTTATGGGCTTATACGACTGTCCTTCACCGTTGATAAATACTTTATAAGTTTAAGTTATTATGATACAATTTGTTTATTAGTCACAGCAGTTTCTGCTGAAAAATCACTAATACCTCGAATTTTATTGAATAGAAAAATTTAGCATGGCCGTAAATATATTTATTTTACTGCATAGTTACTTTTCCATCTGCATCCCGTGTTTTTTTCAATTCCTTTTTTTTTTTTTTTTTACACGCTGTGAAGGGACGTGGAAAAGATAACTGCTTGAGCTGTCAAAATAAACATCGCTGACGGCAAGGGCGGGAGCGTATCCTGTCGGTCTGTCGCTGTGATTATCTACTCCAAAAACATGTCACAGAATTTCAGGATAGCATTGTTCACACTAAGTTTCTTCTCATTTGTGCGCCGGGGTTTGTTCAAGTGGCAACCCCGTGTTCCTCCACTCCATTATACCAATACCGTATTTATTGAATGCAAGCAAACTCAAACATATGCACTCTACGAAAAATAAAAATAATATGATGCCGAATTCTAAACTACCGTGCACACTTGGCCGGATATGAGAACGTGTTTATTGTATTTTGCGAAAAGTGTATAAAATATATCAAAGCAAAAGAATAACCTAATATCTTGTATTTATCCAAGTTGCGTCGTATATGGTAAAATGTAAAGGTCCAGGTTAGCCAACATAGCTTCTACTAACTTCTCATGTAAGTGAATGCTTCCTTACCGAAGATCATACATTTCCCAGACTGTGAGAAGTTTTGTTTTGTGTAAAGCTAAACACATATGTTAGCGGCTAACGAATTTATCTTACCGTAGTTGTTTATTTTGTGTAACTTCGTAAATAGCAAGAGAATAAGCAAATAATGATTTTGCAGGTACAAAATTAGTCTGCGCAGCAAGGCTAGGAGTGTGCGGGCATGCGTGACTATCATGCAGCCAGCATCTGTTGTTGACGCCACGAGCCGCGACAGCGTTCCCAACGTAGTGGCATTCCACTGCTGATATTTATTTGCGCGCTAAGTTTAGTTGATTGTTTTCGTAACAGCCTGTATGTAGTATGTTGCAACATATTTCTGTCTAGAGTTTGAAAATGCCGAATAATACTTTGAGTGCTCGAGACCGAGCATATCAGTATCAGAAACATGGGTTTTATTGTACTGACAATAGCACAGTGATGTGCAAATTTTGCAACTGTAAAGTTTCATGGGAAAGAAAAGATTCCATTGACAAACACCTAAAGTCGGCTAAGCATGTGGCATCGGCAGCTGAAAAAAAGAAAATATGTAGTTGCACACATCTATAGCAACGTGTCTGTTTTGTGTAACTGTTTTGGATTTAATTGGCTGTTATTGTGCATATTAGGTTATTCCTAGTATACATGGATTGTTTATTAAATATGTAAATTATTATATTCAATAACTGCACTATTTAGTCAACATTTAAAATACCGGTAAAATTTCCATTGCATAACGAAAATACCGACTTTAAACCACCGCTTTTCTAATTTGAAAGTACCGCTTTTTGCATACTGAAAACACCGAAATCTTCCAGGCCCTACTTATAAGAGATGCAAGATCAAACAATATAATATCAATTTTTTTCTAATCCATTTAGTTTATACAATTTGATTCCAAATTCATGCAAAACAATTACAATTAATAATTTACCATGGTAAAAGACAACATTTTTGTGGTTTTAGTTAAGTTTTGTCAAATTGCTGTCTTTTATTTCATGTGTTTAGTTACTTTTCGGTGCTAAATGGTGTATTAACTTGCATTTCAGTGCTATGTGTTGTATTGACATGATTTGCGGTGTTATTTTGGTTTTATCGCAAGTCACCATATAATATTGTTCCTACCCATCACACATGGGCTCAAAACCACTTGGTTACCGACACTGCGCTCATGGGTGTTGGGGTCGTACTCACGACCCTCGCCGCATTAGTGTGACGTGTTAGCGATCACGACCACACAAGACTCTTACAAGGCTGGGAAACGTCCATCCATGACCGTCTGCCATAGCACGGTAGTGAGCACCAAGCACACAGACCTAAACCCAGAGACCTCTGACCTGCTAGTCAGCCTCCCTACTAAGGCCCAAGTAACTTAACTTCATTCATCATGTTAATCATTTTGTACCTATATTACGATTTCTCTTAATCAGTCTGTATATATTTATTACATAACACATAAGGTAAACCTCTAGTCACTAGACAATGGTAGTGAGTCCACCTATCTTGTCTGCTACACAGTGTGCAATGCTTCAGGAGAAAAGCAATTTAAAACTTGCTTAAATAATACAAGTTGCATAAAAGCAACCAAACAAGTTTTGAAGTTGGAATGTAGTTTTCAAATCACATTTTTTTTTTAAACAATTTTTTTTTTGAAACTGAAATGGCTAAAACGAGTGTATTCAGAAAATATTTTGTGCATGGTAATTGCTTTTTCAAAATTTTTAAAAGCATCATAGGGACTTACAGTAAGCCTTTATAGTTATTTCTAAGCCATAAAGTGTTAGGTGCACCATTAAAAGCCTCTTAGTTGCTTATTTTGTAATGGAAAGACTGAGCACCAGTTCAGAGCATATCTGATCACATGTACGATGTGTAGCGCTTCAGAAAAAACCAAGCAAGAGTGGTGTCTGTTATTGAAAAGCACAAGGGCAGACGAGTAGATCTGTTTCTGTATTTTGTGTTTAATCTGTACTTTTAGGATAGTGAAAATGGCTAAAATGCAGTGTTTTCAGAGTAATTTCTAGATATTTAACTCCTGGTACAAATTCTTGAAACCACTCAAATTTCACTGTTGACTGATGCACGAGAGGACTGCTTTGGGCTTAGCGGCGATACAACGCTAGAAGCACCAGCAAACGTTACATCGTCATGCCCCACTAACAAAGACAGACCCCTGACTAGGCGGGCCCCTTAAAGAGTCAATACTGAATTATAAGTACGAGCGAGCCTTGCACCCATTCTGCCTCAGCAACACCAACACATACCTTACTAAACGAGAAAATTTTTCAAACCTCTTAGCTTTAAGTTTTGTAAAAACTTGATAATTACTTTAACTTAAACTAAAATCCAACTGTTTGCTCTCCAAAAAAAATTCTTCTTAAATATTTAGTAGTGATGTTTAACCTATTATCGAGTTTGGCCTGTATCACTTCCGTGTATCAAATTAAAAAATAAACATTAAAAAAATTGTTAACCCTACATTTTTTTTCCATAAGTTGCAAGAAAATTTTATTATGTTTAATTAGCAAGTAATTTTTTTTATCTACATGCAACAGTCAGTCCAATAAGTATGTTTGGCTGTAACACCACTGCAACACATGAGCCTTACTTTTCTGCAGAGCCTCCGACTGCTTCCCGTAGGGCTTGCACATGGCTGGTCGGACGCACGCCTTCATGCGGGACATGTTCTTCATTATTTCAGCAAATGCACGGACTATTTTCTCCTGGCCCACTGCAACAACAAAAACAACGTTATGGCAAACGCTAATACTGGAGTGCCGGTACAAACAAGCATTTGCATCTTAACATAAAAAAAAAGTGGGTTGTCTGAAAAGTTGGTTTACGTACTATAATTTTACGTGATAACATCATAAGAAAACATTGATGAAAAATTGCATACTTTTTAATTTTCAAATATTATTTACAGTTTTTGCAAATTTAATTTAAATAATTTGTTTAAATATAATCACGAACAATTAGTTAAAAAGCCCGCCCTAAACTGTTTGATATCATAGAAGATTTTCTCGCACGGTGGTTGGCCGGTTCTTGCACACTTGGCTCAGGTGGAATGTGACAATTTTTCGTACGTGCAGCCGGCGTTCATCGATTTATAAGACATTATCACGTCAATAAATTCCAAACACAATCAGTTGGTTCTTCCACAGGATGGTTTGAATGCATGTAGCAACAAAATTGCTCTAAACTACGTATGAAGCAAAAGATTTGTTGTATTTGTTCTAAAAGCTGTTCTGTACAGAAAGTTAGTGTGGGAGCTGGTATCATCGGCTTTGTGTAAACTAACTGGTAAAATTAAAATTACTTTTGCAAGGGGCAGTTCATTTTAAGTTCAAATTTGTATAATGCAGTAACATTTGTCAGATGAGTAAAAATGTGTTATAACTTAAATAAATTCTAGGAAAGAAACATCCTATGCTCTGTTAAATAATTTTAACTAACTTTGTCATGATTATCAAGTAACCATTACGTAGTAACGATTTAAAGATACTTTTACTACAGCTAAAAATAATTCTGAAGAGAATATATTAGTAATGGATTGAATCCAGGTTTTCTCAGATTCGAATAAAGATCGCAAGAGTTAGAAATAAAATAATGTGAGAAATTAAATTTTTGAAGAAACATGCTATTTCATTAAATCTTTTATTATTAAAATTAAAACATAAAAGGTTGTTAGCACATTGTTACGAACGCAAGAGACCAGACACTGCGATACCAGGTTCGGAGCTGGCTGGCAGCCCTGCACAGCCAAATGTGGTCTGCTGACGTAAGGCATGCCACGCGGGCCTAGCCGGATTACAAGGGTTGCCCCCCCCCCCCTTACCAGCGCATTGCTCTGCCTCGGCACTGTTATTTATCGCTGAGCGGCCTTGATAATTCCGCGGGCCGCCGCGTGAGCAAGTGACGCCACCCTTCTCGACTGTTCGGGCGTCGGGTCGGCCCGGGATGACGCGACTCGTCACAGCTGCTCTCGTCGGTTCGAGAAGGGCACCACAGACTACTGAGCAGCGACTGTCCTCTGCGGCAAATCGGCGGCAGGTTTTCTGGCAACAGAGTTCCGCGGTGTGTGCCGCGTGAGTTCCGCGAGGAGTATGGCAAGAGTCCCGCGACGAGTTCTGCGAACGGGTGCCGTGTGAGTTCTGTGACGAGTCCCACGACAGTTCCGAGCGGATTCCGAGTGAAGGGAAGTGCGACATTGACGAAGTGGGCGAGTGGTGCGATGCGGAGTTCGACTGGATCGTGAGAGTGCGGCGACTCTGAGTGGCGCGAGACTGTGTGTGTGGACAGGCGCGAGGTAAGGGGCGAACCACTGTTGAGCCTAGATCCAGAGAGGAGTGCGAACTGCGGAACTTGACAGACATTTAGTGACTTGATAAACATTTTTAAGTGGCAGTGATTTGAAATCAGACATTTTTAAGTACAATTATTCATTATTAATGTAAATATTAGTAATCAATAAAACTGTAATAAAACTTAATGGGGCTATCCTTTACGAACCCAAACCTCCCCAAATCATAAATTGTAACAATATAAACAATTCCTTCATTGTGTGGCAGTTGCCGTGGAGTGCTTAACAGACATTCTGAAAACACTGTAGCAGGTGGCAGATTGAAACACATCTCTGGTATCTTATGTACACATAAATAATGTATTCCTTGTCAACTACACAAGTGTTAGTGTTTGAATTTTAGAATTTTCCTTCCTCAAATAATTTTCTTAAAATGATTTTCTTTTAAATATAAAATCTAAAAATTGTAAAGATTTGATGACTGAAGGAGTTGATTGGCTCAAAAATATATGATTCACCACAGTAAAAATGCTTTGGTTACGCCTTTTTTGAGGCAAACTTCCACTTAATTACATATCTTATAGACATAGCCATAATGACAAATAGTAGAATTGAACACAATAAAAACACTCATGCAAATTCTACCGTGTTTTAACCACCACTACCGAAATAACAGAAATTTTAATTTGATTTTTATACCTTCTGAACTTGAAGTTCTCTTGTCCAAGTCAACAGTATTATTGTTGATCCACGCTCCATTATGAAGTGCCAACAAGTCCTGTAAAAAAAATGAAACGCTGGTTAACATAAAGTCCATAATTGTTACTAAACTAAATGCTTCTATTTCAATACACCAGCAAGCTGAAATTAAAATTGTAACAAACAGTAAACTTCATGAATTTGCAATTACTTTTACACAAAAAGAAAAATATTTTTATAAATATTCTAACTTACATACACTACATCACATTTCACTGTCGAAACTGTAAGGGCATCAAAATACACAGTTGAGTGAAATTTTTGTGTAACAAAATTAAAAGGACTTAAGTATTTTTTTTTTATAGAGAAGTACTTCACAGTAAGGTGGGCAAAATCATTGCTAGAATGGCTACAATATCAGATGTCCTAGAAACAACATACAAAATGTTTAGTGTGACCATCACTAATACAGGAATGCATTTGCTTGAGGCGCTTTGTGCCATATTTTTTGTATATTAAGCGCCCCATGTTTTTTTCTCATTTATACTAGTATTGCTTATATACTATTGTCATAAATTAAATTTTAAAATTATTTTTTACTTTTTAGTTTGATAATCTTTAAAAGCATGTTTCTTTAGTTTTTTAAACTATATTTATTTTTAACTTTTTAGTTTGATATTCTTTAAAAGCATGTTTTTTTAGTTTTTTAAACTATATTTATGTATAATTATCATAGGGAAATGAGTTACCGAAACTACCTACAGTGGCGAGGCGTGAGGTTTACATGAGGGAAAGCAACAACTCCATTCACCCCAAAAACACGGTGGGGGGGGGGGGGAGGGGGGGGCCCGGGGGCCCTCCCCCGGGAAAATATGGATTTAAAGGTACAAAAGGGTGCTATATAAGTAGTTTTCTTAACTGAACATTGACTATTCCACAGGTAGAAAAATTGACATTTTTTTTTAAATTATGAACTATTTTTGAAAAATAATAATGTTTGGCATACATTATTCTGATAATAAAATACCTACTCTACATTATTTATATACTAAGTGGGAGTGTAGTATCATCGATATCTGGTACAAAATATATAAACAGACAACACATGGCAAAGTAAGTACTTAAAATAAAGAGAAGAAGCTCATAAAAATGTAATAGAATGGTAAAAATTAAATGTTGGTATTTTTTGTACCAACACAAAATAAACTATCTTCATACGTGATCATAAACTCTGTTAACTGGTACGTGGTTATTCACAGTTACTCCAGCTAGATTGAAACTCTCGAGCTGGGATCCCGTATCCGCCACCCGCGGGACGCGGTCGGTAGCAAGTTGGCACTGCTAGGCCGCCCCCAGCACGCACACAAACCCCCACGCACTGCCAGCCTTTGGTTACCCAATAGGGCGCAGGGAACTCCCAGCCAACAGCCCGCGAGAGAGATACGCGCGCCCCGAGAGACGACCGCCGACTGAAACGCCACCTCACCTGCCCTGCCGAACTTTAGCGGACATAGCCGAAGCAGTCGGCGGAAGAATTCCACCGTCTGCTTCGGCCATGTTCGCTTGAGTTCGGCAAGAAAGCGCTTACTTCGTAGCTTCTACCACGTGTTTTTACAGCCAATCCCCTCCTCGAACCTTTGTACCATGCCACCCCCCTTCCGAAAGGAAACTACTGCGGCAGCCTTCCTGCTGAAAGCGGTCCTACCAGCGCTTCTAAACCTAGCAACGCTTCTAAAACAGCATGTTTTGTGTGTCGACGAGTTCTTTTCTTATAGCGCACAGCGCACAGTATTGGGTCCCAAGAAGATAATGTAAAAAATACATACACCTAACTGCACGAGCCAAAGTAAAATACTATTCTGAATAAAATATTTATTTAAAAAATACATTGTCTGGAAACTGCCTGGGCAAGCACTGCTTGCCTTGCTTGCCCTGACGAGACGCCACTGACTACCTATTACTAGAGACATGCATATTTCGCGATTGCGATAAAACGAATTTTTACGCGAATTTGAGTACATTTTTAAGAATAACGCGAATTTCTCAAATTTTGGATAATAACGCGAAATCCTTGAATTTTCGGCGAACAGTCAGAACATTTTCCTCATTCTAACACGGCAATTCAATTTGTAAATACTAGAGCTGTAGCAAACCGTATGTATTCGTTACTGAGTAACGGGTGCGGCATCTAGTAACGAGTAACGAAACGTTACACACGAATGCATTTCGTTACTCGCATCTTTCGTATGTTTCACGCATGCGCGCGCGTATTCGTTACAAAGAACTATGTTTGTTTATTAATAAAAGTATAATTTGGAAATTCGTCGTCCAAGTTTTTTACTGTTTATTAAAGGTATTGTGTGTGTAGACAAAGTTTTAGATTCGAACAGAAACAACGTAAGAAAGTATTTTTTTACAAATTATAAATATGTATGTTTTTGTTTTTTATAATCGCGTATTTTCACGTTTTATGTTCTTATCTTAAAAGATATATTATAATAAAGCCGCTCTAATGAGAGTTAATTGTTTCTTGGTTAACAAAAGCTGTTAATTATCAGATATTTTTGATTGTTTATATTCGATTTATTTTTATTTACGCGACGTCATACTGTACGCGTACGAAATACGACTCGATTCGATGCTGTTACATAGCATGTGCCATGTCATGCGGTATCAGAAGTAACGAGTAACGATACGAAAGTAACGAGTACTAATTTTTATAGTAACGAATACATACGGGTACACATTTTTTCGTTACTTTTACACCTCTAGTAAATACAGTAACAAACGTGAAACAACAAAAAACCAAAGATAACTACCCACACAGTGTATTTTATAACATGAAAAGTTGCTTTTATTTCTAAACATGTAACAATTTAAGCCTAGGCGTGTAAAAGTCCAAGTAATTACAGCAGGAGACAATCTAAAATGTACTAGGGAAAAACGTAAACTCACGAATATAGAAACGTAACGGAAATGTCGGAAATATTACGTGGCTGATCGTAACATTGTAAGTGCTGATACTGTATTTATGTCACAACTTAGCCGAAATACTGGTACGAGACATGAACTTCACAAGATAAAATGAGTGGAATCTTGGTAACTGTTTTATACGTATTATATAATTTTGGAAGTATTATACTGTTGACGCATATTTTTTAAACTAACCATTTATTTGTGGGGATCGTAAATAATTAATTATTGGTATCAAGACATCAAGATGAACGTAAACTTGAACATGTCACGGCAGCGAGTAAGCGGGTGCGTATACCAATAAACTGGTATTAGAACTGGACAAAACTGGTACACGGGAGGTGGAGCTTATATTTTTTTCCGCTAAGCTCGCTTCTATTGGCTGGCTGCTGATGGAAGGTCACGAGTCTGGGCGGAGCATTGAATGAGTTATACTGCGCATGCGCAGCTCAGAGAACAGACGCCGCAGGCCGCACTGTAACAACAGATGATCGAGTACAATGACCTTTCTCCGCGCAAGGCGCGCAATTGACGGTAAATTTTCATCAATTTGCGCCCCTTTTTTATTTATTTTTACTGTGTAATGTAGCCCGTTCTGAACGCTGCAGGATGCGACTGTATTTTAATTAACTTTAACGTATTTCTTACTTTTCCCTTTATTTACACTTTCCCGCTTTTTACACTTTTTTACTTTGTCCCCATGAAAAGTGCAAATAAGGGGTTTTGCTGTATTTTGATATTCGGCTCGCCTGGACAGTCGATTATCACGGTGTTTACAGCAGGTTGTTTCTCGAAGCGTTGTTCTCTTATATAGTCTTTAGCGTTGTTTGTCCATTGCGTCCATTTTTATTAACCAAATACCAAATTTAAAATGCAAACACGGTGACGATTCGTAACATTCTGTTGTGCGCAAGTTAAAGTTTAACGGGTCGAATTTTGTTACAGATAGTTTTCAACGTCTGTGAAATAAATTAAAGGTGTACAATTTAAAGGTCGGCTAAAACATTAGGCCTATTAAAATGCCTAAAGTGCCGGTAACTGCAAAACAGCGAGCCTCTGAATTTTCTCAACACGGACTTTATGCTAGTGATTCAACCACACTTTTTTGTCGTCACTGTAATGTCACCGTCTCTTGGGATAGGAAAGACTCATGTGAAAAACATGTAGGCAGTGAAAAACACAAGAAGCGTCTCTCTTCATTGCAAGGCTCATCTAGTGCGCCTGAACGCCAGTCGTCAATATCTTCAGCATTTCAGACAGCAAAAAATAATGTCCAAAAAGACAAAAAGTTGGAATTTATAAAGGAAACAGCAGAGACCTTTATAAAGGCAAATATACCCCTTGAAAAGCTTGATGATCCTAATATCAGGGCATGGCTGAACAAATACATCGAAGGTGCTGGAGACATGCCACTTGCGAGAACAGTCCGTGAGAAATATGTAGGGGACATAGCCAAATGCAGAATTGAAGATGCCAAAACTGCATTAAAGGACAAAAAAATTGACATACTGTGCGACGAAACAACAGATAAAATGGGTAGGTGTGTATTTGTTGTTTTATTTAGAATTCTGAATCTTCAACAGGATAAACCAGAAATATTTGTTGCAGGAGTTCACTTTCTTGAAGCTGCTAATGCCACAAACTGTGTGAGGGCAATTTTAGATTCACTCAAAATGTACAATGTACAGTATGGTGATGTGCTCTCAGTAGTAACCGATGCTGCTCGTTATATGACCAAGGCTGTTAGTACTCTCGAAGTAATCCTTGGAGACCAGTTAACGCATGTCCAGTGCTGGGCACATAAGTTAAATCTTGTTGGCAATGTCTGGGTGAAAGAGTTGCCTGAGTTGAACAATGCTATGAGCAAAATAAAAAATGTGTTCAACAACACCAGGAAAAGAAGGCACCTGTATGCTAGCTTTCTTGAAGAAAAGCATGGAGAGAAACGTCCATTGTTCCCACTTCCTGTTGTTACTAGATGGAATTCCTGGTTCAACAGCGTTTTTTATGTAGCAGACTACATACATGACATTGTTGATTTCTGCAAAACAGATGAACTAAAGGCAACACAAAATTCAGGGGTTGAGTTTCTGTGTTTACTCACAGAAAATGACATTTCTCTCATTCTTTGTCAAGCTGTCTTTGTGAAAGATCATGCCAAGAGCCTTGTAGAGCTAATACAGAAACTTGAAGGTTCTTTGTATCCAACTGCCCATTCACTATATGGGGACTTGCAAGGTATAAAAAAAAAAATTTGAAAACATCACTCGTGGCATTTATTTTGAGGCAACCAGTAGAGCTTTGTCTAACATGCCCCCCGCTAAAGCTGCTGAAGCTAAAGTGTCCATCACAAGAACAGCAACACAAGCCCTTTCCAAACTGAACTCTCTCATGACAACTGACCCAAGTAGAAAGAGATTTGAAGCAATTCAAATTTTTAGTCAGGAAAGTTTGTTGCTTGCTAAATTAAACCCAGAAATGGTGCAGAAACTGAAAACTGTCCATAGTCTCTACTCCATAAGCACTGAAGAATTAACAGCTGGTTTTGGTCAGCTTCAGGACATTGTTACAAAACAAATGGAAACAGACAATTCAGTGGACGTAGTGAAGTCATTGAATGTAGTAAAGCTGTCACAGCCATTGTTTGCTTCCAGCTGCCTTGAAGCCATCTGGATGCCTTCTGCAAACGTTGACTGTGAACGATTTTTGTCCTCATATAACACAGTCTTAACAGACCGCAGGACAAATTTAAGTGAGGCTAATTTGTGTATCATGGCTACTTTTGCTTTCGAGAGCTAAAGTTTGAGGATTTTGTTCCATGTGTTTATGTCACTATTTTAGAGACTTCATATTTATTCTTGCTGGTTTAGGTACTAAAATATTTTCAATTACTGTATGTAAAAAGTGATGTGTAAATTCGATTGTAAATTACTGCTGCTAGTGCAACTGTACAATGCAAGAATGTGTCCAAAATTTCAAGGTATGCTTAGCTTAATTTTTTTAACTTATAGTGCTAAAACTATTTAAAAAATAACACCGCTTTTGATGTATGATAACACCACTTTTAAGGGTAAATAACAACGAATTTTGCTATAAAATAAACCCCAAAACTGCATGTCTCTACCTATTACCATCTGAGATAATTATTTGGAGTTGCAACGTCACAAAGAAATGGTAAAGTCTCTCCGAATCATTTACAGTTAGATGTATGGATATAATCTTAGAATTTACCAGAAAAAAAAAAACATTTTTTTTTTCCGGCGTGGCCGGGAGTAGAGCCCACGATTGCTGAATCCGAAAGCTGACGTCACAGAAGTCGCGCGCCTTAGACCGCTCGGCTAACGAACGTAATGAAATTGGTGGGACATTTTACAGTGATGAGCCACTCACTCTTAGTCGAAAGAGTTACAGACGGACAGACAAACAAACATACAGGTGAAGCTAATATAAAGCATGTAATAAAATACGCATCTGTCGCCCATTTACTTTAAATACAGAATTATAAACTACATATTGTGAAAACATTCTGCAGCAGTTTTTGCTGAACGGAAAAACACGGATGAGAAGACAGGCGAAATGTGTTTGGTAAGTGATTTTTCGTCAAATGAAATGGAACAGGACAGTGCTTATCAGAATGAAATTACAGAACTACTTTTGTGCAAGGAAATGTATTTTACAAATACATTTCAAGAGAAATCACCTTTAAATGAAATAGATCTTGCTGACATGGAAGAAATAGACTTAGATTTAGAGGCCAGGCCCCTTTCAAGTAACGAAATTTCTCTTGAAGGGCTGAAATATGTTTCTGGCTATATAGCTCACCGTTTCAGAAATAAATATCCTGACCTTGGCACTACGGATTTCAATTCTGAGGACGATAGCTGGATACATGTACATTCAAAGGGTAACTTAAAATGTCCCACTAATGAATTTTTTGAATTAATAAAGATCGCTGAAATGTGTTTTGATAATATTCATGGCAACAATTTGTGCAAAAAAGAGCGGATTTTTGAATCACTGACTAAAATTATTTGCGGAACTACTGAAAATAAATATCCAGAAGAAGTTATATACTGTTTTGTCAGGACAAGAATGTATATGCGTATCAAGTATTTGAACATGAAATATTTTAACGAACAAGACCAAAAATGCAAAGAAAGAAATAAGATGAAGAAAACTACCCTCTAAGATTTTTCAGTGTGATAGTGTCCACTTTCCTTCACCATAATATGTATGTTCATAATTTATTTACGATGTTTTTTAATTACTATATTTAAGAAAAGCATTTATTGTGAATATCGCAGCAATTATGTAGGGCTTAAGGTATTTATTGTATTCCAAATATTGAGTATGTCATTTTTATTGCCTTTATTAAAAATAATATATATATTAACAATGTAACAAAATTGCGATATTTTTGTATTGCTATTGCAATTTCGTTTCTTGTAAACATTATTGTAGACTTTTTCATATTGAAATTAAATTTGCTATAGGGTTGTTTGTATTTTAATTTTACAGTTATAAGATTTTTTATATGTTGTTTACTGTTTACAAACATTTGAAAAATATTTCCTTAACCATATTTCCATTTCCATGGCAACAGTCTTGTTAGCTTTTCGGGTAACTCTTCTACATGGATGATAAGATGGTGCGACATCTAAAACATATCACACCACCTTTACATAACTATAAAACTAAGAGGTGTTTTCTTTACATAATATTAAAGCACAATGTTTCCTTGTGGCGTAGGTGATTTAGAATTTCCATTTATCTAGAAAAATGGGCTTTCAGAATGTTTTTTAACACACAGTGTTTGGGAAGGTTTTTGAAGAAAAAAATTGACTACGCGTTTTATTTTTTTGCAGCTGAATTCGGGCACTTGCATGAAATATAATTAATCCGTAGGAAGCGCAATGGTTTAAAGTATTGATGTTGAAGATTTGAAAAGATTTATTGAAAAAGTGTGAGAGAATGAGCGAGTTGAGTGAGAAGAGTGCGGGAGTGGCAACATGACGTCTGCGCAGTTGCGGACAAAAAATAATCCATTCCGCCTCCCCATGGCGAAGGATGAGTGAAAGAGAAACCTGATAAAACTTCCCCTCCTCCGGGCACGATAGAACCTTATCGGCTGTGTGTTAGAGGGAGAGCGAGATACAACCTTCGAGGTTTTGTTAGTTCCCGCTAGATGGCAGGCCGCAGAGCGACCACCAGCGACACCCTTCCCGTATGAAGGCCATCTCGCCACTGACGAGCTGGAACTAAGCTCCTGACCTCCCTACATAGTAACGGTCACCCACATAGGCATCTAGACTCTTTAGTGGTCATATGATACAAAATTCATTGTTTTCGGGCCTGTGACCGTTTTTTACCGTGCACCAATCGCCTTAAGGATTTGTCGAATATCGAATCCGAATCCATGAAAGAAAATTATTAAAAATTTTTTTTTCATTCAAATTGTTGTTTTTTGTACAAATGAACCTAAAACACTGAGATTATTCAATTAAAAAAGGCATAAAACAAATACAAAGAACTTACTTGATGCTATATGGGCATGCGATGCTAGTTAATATGACCTAAAAAATTTAAAACAAAAAACCTACTTTAACACTACTCATGAGTTAATTTAAGTAATATGAACGTCAGGTAGGTACTTAAGATATGTAGTTACATTTAATGAGCACAGAAGCCTAATTTAAAAACCATAATAATGGAACATGCCTGATGTACACTTAGTAGGCCTACTACAGGTAAAATATGTAACGATCAATTCCGCTATTTAAGTTTTTTCCCGTCGTAACATAACCCCAAATCGCAACAATTAACAGTCACCACCACAGATCATATTGCAAACACGGGAAAAAGTTTTGGTCCTGCCATTTTTCTCATTAAGATATATACCATTTTTCTCCAGGATGTCAATAAAGTTATTTTCCCATATCAAATGTTTTATGTATTTTACAAGTTGAAATTTATTATTAGTTTGAATACTACCACTTACTGATTTAATGTGGAAATTTTTTTAAAGATATATTCAAACGTGTTTAATTATGTCGTTGCATCTTAGCATCATTCGCGTTTGGTTACGTTAATTCCCGTATAGAGTGAGCGCACGTAGTGGGCTATTGATAAATCGCCGATGATTGAATGCCCTGCGCGCGCTCTATCAAGTACTGAGTAAACTACCTATTTTTTCGTTAGTATGTACTACGAAGATAATTATGCATTAATTCCGTCTTTCGTCCGAGTTACGTTTTTCTATTTTAATTTGAACGAAATGTGTTTTTGATGCACGGTTTGATTATAAAATGTGCGACTATTATCCCTTAAAACACATACTTCACGTTTTTCCCGCATTGCTGGCGCCGGCCCTGACCTTGACACAGTTTTCTCGCCGCGCCGCGTCATTTCAAAACATTCTTCGAGTGGTAAAGATGTAGGTTAGCGGTTATACTGCAATCCCCACTTTCAGTTCTGGATATTTTGATAAAAATCATCGCATTATATTCGGATAAATACGGTTATATCTACGGACATATTTATCTTGTTCTTGGCTGAATGTTTACTAATGTGTGTGGTTTTCGCCAATTAGTTACTTGAATCCTCGCAGATTCGCCGAATCTTCGCAGATTCGTCGAATCCCTACAATTAATAAAACTGTGAAAAACCTAATTGGGCTATCCCTTACGAACCCAGTTCTCCACACATAAATTTTAACAATATTGTAATTACTAAGGGAGTTATTAATTTATTTTGTCCTTCAACCCTTTTTATTATAATAGTTGGTTGAATAAAAATTTATTTTAGATGTAAGTTGTAGATGACAATTTATGGTTCTACAATAAATTAGAATAGTTTTATATACATATATGTGTGTACATGTGTGTATGTGTACATGTGTGTATGTGTACATGTGTGTATGTGTACATGTGTGTATGTGTACATGTGTGTATGTGTACATGTGTGTATGTGTGTATGTGTACATGTGTGTATGTGTGTATGTGTACATGTGTGTCTGTGTGTGTCTGTGTGTGTGTCTGTGTATGTGTGTGTGTGTTTGTGTGTGTAAACTTTTGGGTTGAGATGGTTTTGGGGTCTCACTTAAGTCCACAAAGCATATTAAGATGATTATGCATTTTTTTGTTTGGATCCATCTTATCATAAATTTACCAGCAATATTTAGTGCTTGTGGCATAGTTTTGTAATGTTCCATTTGTAAAGAGAATTTTTTAGATACTAATATTTTTTTATTATTTTTCTTATAAAATATTTAAAATAGATTAATGTTTAGCTAACACATAATTATAAAATATTTTTAGTCTACAGGCTCTTTTTTTTAGTAATATGATTTGATACATCTATCTGTACGTTAAATAAAGAAGTTTTCATCCAAAAATTAATATACATAATGTTAGCTTTGTAGAGGGGAATTTCCTAGTTTTAGATACAATTTTCACTCTGAATCAGAAAACAGTTGTAGAACTTTGTTCAACAAAACATCATCCATTGTCTTAGAGCTCCATCTTAAATATTTTCTGTATTACTTTCAATAAACATGTATTCAGTAACAATTTCAAAGTCATATACTTACTGGCATTGGGAAGCAATTTAGAACCTAATTCATCTACATTTCTACAACTAATATTTTTTGATGAACTTACAGTCAAAGTGTCAGTCCAAAACCAGGCGCTGTAGTTTGATGAGACATAAAACGTAATAATAATTTGGCACTGCAAAGCTGCGACTGAAATTTTACAATCCAAGATGGATTGATACGACTCTTCCTTAAGACATTGATTCCAAGTTTTCGGAGGGAGAGCCATTTTGGATGAGCAGTCAATTCACTCGCCTCCCACAAAGACAATCAGGGTTTGATTTCCGGCTGGATTAAATGAACAAAAATTTTTCTCGAGTGAGAAATGTGGTGGACGTTGCCATACTGAGTATTTCTGGGTGCTCCCGTTTTCCCCATCCACACATTCTGTCAATGTTCCAACCCATTTTCATCACCATTCATCATCTCTAATGACCTCAATGTCGACTAGACATTAGTTGATGATATACCCGCCCTTCCAAGTAACACCCTTATTCATTCCAGGAAAACAGAGAGTTAATCAAAAGAGCGGTAATCAATGTTTTTTTTTCCATAAGTGTGTGTGTTAGTCAAAATAATTTGTTTTCCAATCTGGTAAGTGTGCATGCTGAATACCATTTTAGTCAAGACACTACTCACGCTAAAATCAATTTACAGTACCAATATATGTGTAAATACATTTGAAGTACATTTAAATACACATTTGAATAACATTTTGAGATTAGACAAACCTAAAATTAAATTAGGGCATAAAAAAATTCATGAACAGCATTGTTTACATAACATGGCTCAGCATAGCATTCGTAAGTACACTCTAACAACTTACAAGAGTTACAAAGTAATAATGTTGGAAATATATTTCAGTTTCAATAATGTTTAGAAAAGCATAAACCTAACATTTTCTATTAACTGGAAAGGTTATTTAACTGGTAAATACAATTCCTGACCACTATAACTTCCTTGTCTGCCACGATTTGCCAGTAGCGCATCCTAGTAGGCTTAAGGTAAACTAGCCCTGAATGCTTCTAGCTTTTCTCACCAGAGCTGCTGCTGACATGCGGGATGGTGTGAATTAAACATTGGCTGAACACTAGGCCGTCAGATACATTTCTGCGTAACATAAACCACTGAACTAATTAAATGGGCTAAAGCAAATACGCAGAGAAGGAATGCGAATAGCTATTACGGAGAGAGCAAAGACTCTTGTTGATTTGTCATATTAATAATTTGTTTACTTGTATTTATCGCTACACAAGTGCTATTGCCATTGTTGAGCGGAAATAAAAAAAAATCACGTGTATGAAAAAAAAACGCTACTTTGAATCTAGGACCGGGCCACTTCAAGAAGTGTGCCATCATCACCTGGAAACCAGCGTTGCTTCAAGGAGCAGGTGTGTGATGTGTGTGTACCTTGTTGGCGCTGGACAGACCAGCGTTGCTTCAAGGAGCAGGTGTGTGATGTGTGTGTACCTTGTTGGCGCTGGACAGACCAGCGTTGCTTCAAGGAGCTGGTGTGTGATGTGTGTGTACCTTGTTGGCGCTGGACAGACCAGCGTTGCTTCAAGGAGCAGGTGTGTGATGTGTGTGTACCTTGTTGGCGCTGGACAGACCAGCGTTGCTTCAAGGAGCAGGTGTGTGATGTGTGTGTACCTTGTTGGTGCTGGACAGACCAGCGTTGCTTCAAGGAGCAGGTGTGTGATGTGTGTGTACCTTGTTGGCGCTGGACAGACCAGCGTTGCTTCAAGGAGCAGGTGTGTGATGTGTGTGTACCTTGTTGGCGCTGGACAGACCAGCGTTGCTTCAAGGAGCAGGTGTGTGATGTGTGTGTACCTTGTTGGCGCTGGACAGACCAGCGTTGCTTCAAGGAGCAGGTGTGTGATGTGTGTGTACCTTGTTGGCGCTGGACAGACCAGCGTTGCTTCAAGGAGCAGGTGTGTGATGTGTGTGTACCTTGTTGGCGCTGGACAGACCAGCGTTGCTTCAAGGAGCAGGTGTGTGATGTGTGTGTACCTTGTTGGCGCTGGACAGACCAGCGTTGCTTCAAGGAGCAGGTGTGTGATGTGTGTGTACCTTGTTGGCGCTGGACAGACCAGCGTTGCTTCAAGGAGCAGGTGTGTGATGTGTGTGTACCTTGTTGGCGCTGGACAGACCAGCGTTGCTTCAAGGAGCAGGTGTGTGATGTGTGTGTACCTTGTTGGCGCTGGACAGACCAGCGTTGCTTCAAGGAGCAGGTGTGTGATGTGTGTGTACCTTGTTGGCGCTGGACAGACCAGCGTTGCTTCAAGGAGCAGGTGTGTGATGTGTGTGTACCTTGTTGGCACTGGACAGACCAGCGTTGCTTCAAGGAGCAGGTGTGTGATGTGTGTGTACCTTGTTGGCGCTGGACAGACCAGCGTTGCTTCAAGGAGCAGGTGTGTGATGTGTGTGTACCTTGTTGGCGCTGGACAGACCAGCGTTGCTTCAAGGAGCAGGTGTGTGATGTGTGTGTACCTTGTTGGCGCTGGACAGACCAGCGTTGCTTCAAGGAGCAGGTGTGTGATGTGTGTGTACCTTGTTGGCGCTGGACAGACCAGCGTTGCTTCAAGGAGCAGGTGTGTGATGTGTGTGTACCTTGTTGGCGCTGGACAGACCAGCGTTGCTTCAAGGAGCAGGTGTGTGATGTGTGTGTACCTTGTTGGCGCTGGACAGACCAGCGTTGCTTCAAGGAGCAGGTGTGTGATGTGTGTGTACCTTGTTGGCGCTGGACAGACCAGCGTTGCTTCAAGGAGCAGGTGTGTGATGTGTGTGTACCTTGTTGGCGCTGGACAGACCAGCGTTGCTTCAAGGAGCAGGTGTGTGATGTGTGTGTACCTTGTTGGCGCTGGACAGACCAGCGTTGCTTCAAGGAGCAGGTGTGTGATGTGTGTGTACCTTGTTGGCACTGGACAGACCAGCGTTGCTTCAAGGAGCAGGTGTGTGATGTGTGTGTACCTTGTTGGCGCTGGACAGACCAGCGTTGCTTCAAGGAGCAGGTGTGTGATGTGTGTGTACCTTGTTGGCGCTGGACAGACCAGCGTTGCTTCAAGGAGCAGGTGTGTGATGTGTGTGTACCTTGTTGGTGCTGGACAGACCAGCGTTGCTTCAAGGAGCAGGTGTGTGATGTGTGTGTACCTTGTTGGCGCTGGACAGACCAGCGTTGCTTCAAGGAGCAGGTGTGTGATGTGTGTGTACCTTGTTGGCGCTGGACAGACCAGCGTTGCTTCAAGGAGCAGGTGTGTGATGTGTGTGTACCTTGTTGGTGCTGGACAGACCAGCGTTGCTTCAAGGAGCAGGTGTGTGATGTGTGTGTACCTTGTTGGCGCTGGACAGACCAGCGTTGCTTCAAGGAGCAGGTGTGTGATGTGTGTGTACCTTGTTGGCGCTGGACAGACCAGCGTTGCTTCAAGGAGCAGGTGTGTGATGTGTGTGTACCTTGTTGGTGCTGGACAGACCAGCGTTGCTTCAAGGAGCAGGTGTGTGATGTGTGTGTACCTTGTTGGCGCTGGACAGACCAGCGTTGCTTCAAGGAGCAGGTGTGTGATGTGTGTGTACCTTGTTGGCGCTGGACAGACCCTCGAGGCTCTCGAAGCTGGAGCGCAGGAAGTCGGCCAGCTTGTGGTCGCCGGGGGGCGGCGGGGGCTGGGGCTCGTGCCGGGAGGAGGCCTTGTGCTCCGCCCGCGCCCCCTTGTCCGCGCCCCGCGACGGCGACGGCGACGGCAGCAGCTTGTCGGGCTGCAGCCCCGTCAGGTCCACCGCCCCGGCCCCGTGGTGCAGGGGAGGGGGCAGGGGCAGGTAGGGGGCGCCCCGCAGGACGCCGGCGCCGTCTGGCGGCTGCGTCGAGCCTGCGGGCACCGACACGCTCGTGCATCTGCCTTCGAGACCTTACCTACCTTCCACTTTTATTTATTTCATATTTTTTTATTGGTTCTAAGCTCATGATTATATCAATGTTTTTGTATTGAATTAATTTTAGTATAAACTAATACAAGTTATAACTTGTTTTTTTTTTATATTTTCAAAATATATATTTCTAAAAACTCATTAGTTAAATTAGTATTTTATATCATGGTATTTTTAAGTAACTGACATATATAATAGCTATGATTTGTCTTATTATAATGTAAGGATCTTCTTAGGGTTATCACTTATGATCGTTAAAAGTGATGTTACTATTACTACCTACGATTAGTGCCAGGGTGTATAAAAATCCTGGCACTAATCATTGGTATGTATATGTGTATATATATATGTGTATATATATACATATATATACATATATACATACACACACACACACACATACATACATACATCAGAGGGTAATATTTTTTTATATATATAAATAAGCAAAATCAGACATAATACAACATTATCTACTATTAGTGTTACTTTTCAGAGATAATTTCCACATGATTTAACTGATAAATGTTTATATTTATTGGGTCATTATAAAGTGAAATGAGTCATAAGAAAAAAAGGCAAGTTATCAAAAAGCTGTTGTAAATTAAAGATTAGTTACTTTCAGCAATGTTACAGTTGGTTTTGGGAATTTTTTTTTTGGTGACTTTTATGACCAGGTCTTCAGTTTTAGTTACTTTTTGGTGACTTATGATCTGTAGAAACCCTGAATAAGCTTTCAAAAATGGCCAGATAATTTATTTACACTCAATCAGACATAAATCAAGGGCATGTATGCTTCAGCAGAGTTTCTCAAGACATTTTTGATCACTGCTACACACACAACCATAAATTGCTGGAATCTGCAGCACGCTATTATTTGATGGGTTGATCGAGCCAGAGGTTGGAGCATGCCCCAGCTATCGCCACGGGAATATCACCATTTTGTTTCTGGGGCGAACCAAGCGAGGTGAATCTGCAATGGGTCGCCACTGCCTTCCGCACTACGGAGGTGAAGGGAAAAAATAATATTCAAGTCCTGGACCCGGAAAGGGAGTCTTCCAAAAGTGAACAATCCCCGAGAAATCTAACCCAGGACCCTAAACTCACCAGCCAGAAGCTTTAATCACCAAGCCAACAGTTTGGACCATGTAGTTTTACGACCTTTCAATGATTTTTCCAATGGGGAAAAATTTATTTAATTTTTGTTTGGATGTATGCAATTGCTGGTTCCACTGTTATGCCATACAGTCTTGTCTGTGAGATGACAGGAGCAAATGTCAGTTTCCAAAACGTCACAACTGTTTTGTCTTCGGAAAACCTACCATGTTCTTCCATTCTGTCGTTGAGTCCAGAATACCTGATTAGACACATTGCTGGGTTCGCCTGTGTACATCTGTGTCGTCGCTGTTTTGTCCAAAGGTCATGTTCTGTCTTTACTTACTGTTCTTGCTGCTCATCATTGACAGCCCACAGTGTTTGTCTGTGCTGTGATATTGTTTTGATTCTTTCTCCAGAATTTTGTTTTGCCTATGCATTTTTAACTTTTGATATGTCTTATTTAGATTGTTTTCTATGGGTTGCTTTTTAGTCCAATAGTTTCGTTTCTCTACAACATACAGTACAACTAGCAATGGCATATGTGCAAAAATGTTTTAATTCCAAACTTAGTTAAGAAATGTTTTACACTATATGAATTTTTGTTTTGGTTTGAAACTGTTAAACCTACATAATGAAAAAAAAAAAACTAATTTTATTACACTGTAGTATTAAATAACATTTATGTTAAAAAATATGTAAAATACGTACTTTGGTGCATGTTTTTTAAATCATGTTATTTCCTCTACCAAAATCCTGTGGCATACCTGCAAAGGCTTTGCGGCATATTAGCGAGCCGCACTACTGTGCCTGGGAACAACGCGCTAGCATTTAATACTGCAACGCTCTATACCAATAACAAAGATAAAAATGTGAAATATCATTTATGCATTTCATTATCCAATTACATACATTTTACACTTTTATTACATTTGACGTAACCTCATGGCATAAATCTAGCATAGACTTAAAAAAATCCTCCTGCTGAAATAAAAGAAGGTAAAACTTAAAGTCTCCATTGTCATGATGACAGTAACATCAGTTTTAAATACCATGTTTTATCGCATAATCGTCGCACATTTTATACTAAAATTAAGTTTTAAAAGTAGGGGTGCGAATTTATACAAAAAAAATTTTTTTGTAAGGTAAAATTATTCATAAAAACAAAATCCATTCATGGAAAGTACGTTTATTTAAAAAGTGGAGTATACAAGAGTACGTCAAACAATTTAAATTAATAAGTCATGCAACAAAAACCTTTCTTCAAATTCAAATAAAAAAACAAAATCTGTGACCCGAATGTGAGCCTGAACTAATGCATAACTATCATCGTAGTACACACCACGAAAGAGTGCGGGCCATCCAAGTACGTTTGAACGTCATTTGTACCGAGTGAGGCTTCAACTCCAGTGGATTCAAACTACGCATTTAGCACAGAGAAATTGTGGCAGGCATTTTCCATGAACTGGTGGGTGTTCTTCGGGTTTTCTTAGTTTCTCCCAACGAATGGAAGAAATCTAAACTGGCTACGAAAAGGAAGCATCCAAGCATTTCAATCTGGCGAAACTGTGGAAACCAATTAATCAAAATGGTTGAAAATGATTGAAATCTGGGTCTCCTGAATTGGTTGGGTGTTTTACCACTAGGTGCCCCCTTACTCAGAAATTGCTATAAAGACTGCATGACAAGCTGGGATACTTTACACAGAGTATGGAACAGTAGTGCATGTAACGCCGACACCAGAAGACCTTTACTGGTGCTCTTATTGTAACCTGATTCCATTTCTACAAAAATAAAACTGTCATTCACATTCAAACCTGATGAATAATTATTTTGAAATGTTTTGACTTGTAAGAAAACTGTAATGTTAACTTTCTAATTCTGATTAAAACTACTATTAACATTTCAGTGTCAAGGAAACAATTTTACAAATTTTTTGAATAAATTTGCAAATCATTCAATTAACACCATCAGGTTGGTGACAGTGTTTACTTTAAAAATGTACATACACCTTTGCTAATTTATGTGTATTGTGTTATATGATCATGTATATATGTATGTATATGTATGTATATGTATATAATTTTAGGATTGCTATCATGAAACAAATAGTAGACGGGTCATTCCATGTCAGTTCATCCAACAAAAATTGAAAATGTAACCATTGCTTTTTAATTTTGATAAAAATTGGTTCATTTGTTTGGTGACATAAGGCCACTTAAAAACCAAAATTTCAGATTTTTATCTCAAATACTTCCTGAGAAATCAAAGATTCCTTTGTAACCATTTTTGGACTAAAACAGGTTGTAATTACAGCATAAATTGGTCAGTATCTGTGTTTCCTTGCTTTGTATTTCACTCTAATACCATAATTTCAGAGAATTCAAATTTTGCCACCAAATTGCTATATCTAGAATGGTTTGTAAGTTATAACAGAATTATTAACATGACTGATGTTTCATGTATAATCTGCTTCCTTTATTACAAAATAGACTGTATCTCAAAAGGCAGACCTCACAAAAAAAATGAGCTTAGTACTATGTGAAAGAGAAGGAAATTTCCTATAAGATACATTAAAAAAAATAGTGGCTTTCTGCTGGCAACATGTAATGTACTCGATAATCACTTACTAATGCTATATGTACACATAAAAAAATTCCCAACTTACACAAATCTATTGCCAATGAATTAGAATCTACAGACACAATCCTCCAATTTTTGCAATTAGCAAACTGCATTGCTTTTCTGATAAAGCTGCCATTCTATATCACACTTGCACAAGTCTTCTTTCAAAAAACTGTAAGTTCTGCCAGAGCTGCTTGTTGATGGTGCCTGCAAGATGCTGAGTATGTGTGCAAAAGGAACCCAGCACACATCGTCTCGAGGTGAAGGCCAGTAAAAGGAAGCACTTGGACCGGCATGGTGCATGAAGGTTACTTGAGCATCTTCTTCTGACCTATCAATGTTGTTTACAACACCAATGAACCATTTTTTGTCATACACACAAGACACATAGCAACCAGTATACAGTTTTGAAATTGTACCACCAGGGTCTTTGCTGGCTGCTGTAGCGAAATTGAAAACTAAGGAATATGCATTATCCTGACTTGTTTTCTTCATTCCTATTATTTCATACTGGGATATTGGTGAAGCATTGTGAAACCGTCTTGTGCCTGGGATTGTCTTTGCCATAGTATACCGTTGTTGTAGAGTCGAACGAACGTCATCCACATCATTCTTGTCAATGTAATGAAAGATAATACCTGTTATGTGTTCATTGCAGTAGGTAAACATCTTAGACACTGATGTAATTTGGTCTTGGAATGGTCGTTGAAGACTAGCTTTTGATGTCAGTCACTTAACAGTTCCCCCAATTCCATCGCAAGATGATTTGCCATGGCTTGTGGCAAAGAATGACCAAGAAGCTGTGAGCTGAAAATCTTGTGTGTGGTGGCACAAATTGAGGATATTCTTGCAGTTCTTGTACTGAGCAGCACAACCATCACTGAAATAATGTATGTGTTTTACATGAGGCAGGTGTCTTTTAACATATGTGACTATTTCTGACTGTTTTTTATACACCATGGAAACATCATGATCCAAATCATTTGACAAAAAACAATGACTTCTTGTTTTCAAATTAGCATTGTCTGAATTTTTGTAGTAAATGACTACTAGATGAACTGTACATTGACTATTGGTCAAATGGTATCCTTGTGCTTACAATACAGCTCATGCAAGTTGCATAGCAAAAGTCTTTTCTGTTTGTAAACATTTTTGGATATACTAACTTTATCTTTCATTCCTGGCATTTCCCTGGAAAACTCATCATCTTGATAGAAATCTTGAATGACCTGCACAGTTTCTTCAGGTAACTTCTTCCCAAATGTGGGATGAACTAATGTGCAGATTCCTTTTTACAGTGTAAGTTGTCTTGCTTGTCTTACCATGTACTCAGAAACACCAAATTCTTGTGCTGCCTTCTGTCTGGACCATGATTGAGGGATAAGGGTAAGAATTTGTAATTTTATTTGTGTATTCATTGTGGGCAGCTTTTGCTATATTAAAGTTACCAAACTGTCCAAATCGGCAGCCTTTTGTTCCACTTCATGTCTCTGTAATTCTGTACTTTCACTAGTTGATGTGGCTGGAAGCTGTACATCTAATACTTTAGATATTTTGTCTGCTACAGCTCTTGTACCTCTTGTACTTTACATTTCCCATATTTTTTTTTTTTGCATGTGTGGTACAGCATGCAGTTTTATTGGTGACTGTTGCAAATATTCCAAACTTTTGTCAAGTAAGCTACGGGTTTCTTCTTTTGATGCTTGAATCTCTAAACCCTCTGCAACGTCACTTTCAGATGATTCTGAAGATACCTGTGCACCTACTTCTTGAATATTATACAACCTATTCCTACATGAGGAGCATAATTTTTTACCAGGAATTAAATTAAGTCCCTTGTCTGCTGCTTTTCTGTAGCACTGTGAAGAGATGGTGCGCAAAGAACGCTTAACTGGAACACTATGCACTTTCATAGGATCACAACATGATGTCTGAAACATTTCATACTTCTTAATATAAAACAATTCGTGATGAAAATATATGGTGTGAAGATTATGTTTAGAAATACCTGTTCTCAGCACAAGAAGAGTTTGAATATCTTTGGAAAGTGATTCCAATCTTTTGATTCCCTTTGTTTTAATATAACACTCTTTATGGCATTCTTCACGCATATCATTCCCAACAGAACAGAATTCTAGTATAGTAGTACTGGTAGCCATGTAGTTCTCATCCAACTTATAATGAACTAAGACTTTCCACTAACATTATACACAGGCAGCGAAGTAAGACTGGCCTACACAGTGTAGTCTACATGGTGGCAGACACACGCCTATCTCTGACCACCATTATCTTTATTGCTTTCCTCCCCTCTGCCCCTCTGTTCATGGGCCACTATACTGCATTTGCTGTGACAGCCCAGATATTAGGCCTATCTCTCAACTGCCTCTGAGGAAGCAGAAAAAAAAACTAATGCCAAGGGTAACAGAGCAAGTATCAAAGAACCCCTCTCTTATAGCTAGCAGGCAGACTCCATGCAGAAATGACATATGTACAGTCACATGACATAGCTCTGCAGATAACACAGGGAGATAACACAGGGAAGGTAATTAGAGGCTTTGAAATTTGCACAAAATCCTTGTGTAATATGCGGAAAATATGGGACATACACAACCCTTATATTCAATCCTCTTTGCTTCCATCTTCTGGCTGCCTTTTGTTAGGGGCCCCATTTACATCACCAAGTCATTTTCATTTTGTTTTAAAACACTCCAGCAGAAAGCCACTATTTTTTTTAATGTATCTTATAGAAAATTTCCTCCTCTTTTACATAGTACCAAGCTCATTTTTTTGTGAGGTCTGCCTTTTGAGATACAGTCTATTTTGTAATAAAGGATGCAGATGATACATGAAACATCAGTCATGTTAATAATTCTGTTATAACTTACAAACCATTCTAGATATAGCAATTTGGTGGCAAAATTTGAATTCTCTAGAGAATTTTACATAAGGAAAAGTGTTCTTATTCTGAAATATTGCTATTACAGTGAAATACAAAGCAAGGAAACACAGATACTGACCAATTTATGCTGTCATTACAACCTGCTTTAGGCCAAAAATGGTTACAAAGGAATCTTCGATTTCTCAGGAAGTATTTGAGATAAAAATCTAAAATATTGGATTTTAAGTGGCCTTTTGTCACCAAACAATTGAACCAATTTTTATTAAAATCAAAAAACATGGGTTACATGCCCTGGCTGAACTGACATGGAATGACCCAGACATTCTTAGTTTAATATCATTAATGAATGCAAACACTTTGTATTTAATAAAAACTTTTAAAAAATCCTTAGTTTTTCTATGAATATAATGGCATATAGTACAAATTACACAATATTTTAATAAAATGTATAATTTGACTATGGAAAACTAAATCCTGAGCCCAAATAATTCTGTAAGTCGAGCAACAAGTCATCCCACCTGTTGCATTGATGTAAAAGTAGGTTAGCAAAGCTACACTCTGTGCTCACATACAGACGTGACTTAGCAAAGCTACACACTCTGTACCAACATGTAGACTCTGGTACATACACAGTCAATTGACACTTCCCAAACACTTTCCCCACATACAGACGTGACTTAGCAAAGCTACACTCTGTACCCACATGTAGACACTGGAACATACACGGTCAATCAACACTTCTCAAACACTTTCCCCACATACAGACGTGACTTAGCAAAGCTACACACTCTGTACCAACATGTAGACTCTGGTACATACACAGTCAATTGACACTTCCCAAACACTTTCCCCACATACAGACGTGACTTAGCAAAGCTACACTCTGTACCCACATGTAGACACTGGTACATACACGGTCAATCAACACTTCCCAAACACTTTCCCCACATACAGACGTGACTTAGCAAAGCTACACTCTGTACCCACATGTAGACACTGGTACATACACGGTCAATCAACACTTCTCAAACACTTTCCCCACATACAGACGTGACTTAGCAAAGCTACACTCTGTACCCACATGTAGACTCTGGTACATACACGGTCAATCAACACTTCTCAAACACTTTCCCCACATACAGACGTGACTTAGCAAAGCTACACTCTGTACCCACATGTAGACTCTGGTACATACACAGTCAATTGACACTTCCCAAACACTTTCCCCACATACAGACGTGACTTAGCAAAGCTACACACTCTGTACCAACATGTAGACTCTGGTACATACACAGTCAATTGACACTTCCCAAACACTTTCCCCACATACAGACGTGACTTAGCAAAGCTACACTCTGTACCCACATGTAGACACTGGTACATACACGGTCAATCAACACTTCTCAAACACTTTCCCCACATACAGACGTGACTTAGCAAAGCTACACTCTGTACCCACATGTAGACTCTGGTATGTAAGTGGGAGCCCCACTCATGTGAAGCGACTTCTGGGACATCTCCAGCTGGCTCTTGTAGTAACGGCAAGCCGGGTTCGGGCAGTTCTGTACAACCTCCACGATAAACTCTTTTTCCATGCCGAAACACTCCCGGCCAATTGTGTAAGATTCCATCACCTGCAAAATATATTTTTTAATACATCAAACATAACACTTAGTAAACTGTATACAAAACAGAGATATGAAATTACCTGAAGTTTTCGACCCATAATGGTGGTATACAATGAAACAAACGGACAATGAAAGTAGTTTCATCCAGCATTCTATGTTTCGGAAATTTTTGTAATCCGGCACAAATCAAACCACTTGCATTCAGATATTTTTGGGGGTATTCTGGGTACAGTTACACACATCACTGACTCACTGACTATTTAACACCAAAAGATATGTATACTTTGAGACAAGCTATCATGAAGCACAAATATCAGCCTACTCCATAGAGATGTGTATAAAATATAAAATGGAAATGTAACAATAAAGTTACATTACAAATGCAGCTACATAGGTGGAACACAACTTATTCAATTAAAATTTTTGTTATATTCATCATTTTTCAACAGCACCTTAGAACTAACTATGCTTATAATTACAAAAACGGCTTATATCTCAGAAAGTTTAGCTCTAAACAAAAACCTCTAACAACTTTTTTCTTTTTGGAAATCCAATTTCGCATCACTGGGAATTTTTTGATGATATAGAAAATCTTTGTTTTTATTTTTTAACTAGCTTAAATCCTGCGGCTTTGTACGCACAATTTCAGAGTATTGCTAAAATCTTACCGTTGAAAGAAAAGTTCGTGACTAATTCCTAACATTTTTACTAAATAAATAGACACAATGAATTTGTCAGGTGCATAAACGATTTATTTTTAACCAATTCATTTAAGAATTATATTTTTTAAATTGGATATGTGAAGGCCTTTTTAATTTTTAGTATAGATCGTCTCTGTTTTTAAAACTTCTGTTTTAGTATGTTAAAGTATATATTTTACCTTGATGAAATCACACTTTGCTCATTTTCATTTAAAAGGAAGACAATTTTAAAAATTGTAAAATACACACCTATTTCATTTTAACTATGTTTATGCTACAATTTACACTAACACTTTCATAGACTTTGGTTAAAGCTATGCTTAGAATAAATAATAAATAATTTATATTTTGCACATTATTGTTGCTCAGTTTCTTACCTTCATCATACTTACCTTTGATATATGATTGATTAATATAGAAACTAGCCCCTGTTGAACTTCTTTTGGCATTGAATATCAAAAATGGTAATAGTACTCTACGTAATTAATTATTTATGTTATTTATGCTAGATTCTTACATCTAGCTATGTTTGCTATTGAGATATGAAATTTTTAGGATAAAAACCAACTTAACTCCTTTTTCACACCCTAAAAAGGCGAAATCCATAAGGCTTAAAAATTAAATTTGTAACTCTATAAGCTCAATGATTGTTCTTAATTTATAATACAGTGTAAACTCTACATAGCAACACTTAAGGGACTGCGCTTTATGAATTATGGTTAATATGGTGTCCTTGAGAGTTAATCGTTAAATGAAGAGAAGAAAAATAAATATTATCTTACTATTATAATATGTATTTACTAATAAAGTATAAAATTTACAAACAACAAACATTAATATTGATACAAATAACAACGCTTATTGCTTATAATCTGTTATCTTCGTCTGGCTTTTTTGCTGCTCCAGTATTTTAATTATATTTTCTTATGTATTTTATTTGTATCTTGGAAATCTGTGGGATCAACTTGGTTATACAAAAAGTATTTTTCTAATATTTTTGCTTCATCGAGTGCTTGTTTGATGCTTGGTGGAAGCTCAGGATCATCCATCTCATCTTCTTCATTCCCTTGTTGTTCCTCAGTTTTTCTCACCGAATCCAGAATTTCTTCAACTGTAAGTGAAGCTGTTGTAGCCAGGCTGTTGTCTATTTCTATGTAGGTTTGTAGAATTTCAGTGAAATTTTGTGGCATGATGAACTCATTCAGTTAATGGAAGGTCATCTTCACTTTAAAACTCTGGTCACGTACCTACTTCATCACTCGCAGAACTGGTACAAAGTTCAGCATGATGAAAAGAGTGCTGAATAGTTTTTGCTATCACTTCTTCCCAGGCTTTGGATAGAAAATTTACTGCATGCAGCATATTAATAGATGTTTTACCCTCATATTCGACCAGCCCCATCAATAATTTCCTTCTGTAGTAACCCTTGAGACTTTTAATCACGCTTTGATCCACTGGTTGTAAAACACTAGTTGTGCTTGGTGGAAAAAATGCCAACTCTTTTATGTTTTTAAGGTTAGATATAAGAGGGTGAACAGGGCAGTAGTCGACAAGAAACAACCTTTGGAATTCTTTTTTCAAAAAGTTGACTTGTCATCCAGGCTGATTCATTAGCTTTATAGGTGACTGGCAATTGTTTGATGTCCTTAAACAACAGTGGATTTTTTGATTTACCTAATAACACCAGCTTCCTTTTTCCTGTCCCATTAATATTAGCAACTACAAGCACTGTGATGCACTCTTTGGAGAGTTTTCCTCCCACACACTTTTCTCCTTTAAATTTCATCAGGGGTCAACTTAAAGAAAATTCCGGCTTCATCAGCATTAAAAATGTCACTTGGAGCGTACTTTTCTTTCAATTTTGGCCAAACTCTATTAATCCAATTGTGAGTAACATTTGTATCAACACTTCGTGCCATAGCTGATATGGTGACGTTGCTTGAACTTTCCAAGCCATCCTTCTGATGCTTTGAAAGCTGTTAAGCCAAGTTCTTCAGAAAACTTCTCTGACTTAGCTTTCACGATCCGCCCTGAGACAGGCATAATATTCTGGTGCTGTCTGTGAAACCATGATAGCATTGCTTGATCTAAATCTTTGTATTTAGGTTCCTTTAATTTCTTACAAGATTTTCCATCCTCCTCTGCTTGAAGAATTTTTTCTTTGTTCTTCCATATTATAGACACGGTAGAGTGACAAACAGCCTATGTCTTTGAAAAACCTCAGATTTAGTTGCATAATGTGCTGAATCTGTAAAATTTTATGATTTTTGGGGAAATAAAGATTATCTCCCCAGAGTGCTAGATGTGAAATCAAAGATTGCATTCTTCTAATAATTTTATGAAATAGAGATTAAAATGATGAACGCTAATCTGTTTTTTCCCCCTCCCCGCCCCCCCCCCCCCCCTTTTACAGAGTAGCTTATTAAAAATTGTTTTAAATTAAATAACATTGTACTGTGCATTAATTTTTTTTTATGTTATCCAATTAAAATTATATTGGCAACTGATAATCCAGCAAAATCTCTAGTCCAGCATGGTCGCGGAACCGAACATACAGGAGTTAAGACCTTTCACTGAACCAATTACTCGCTTATATTTGTTTACATTTTATTAACATATTTTTTTAGTCCAACAACTTAAAACTTTAAAACTCCTGCCTACAACCCAATTAAAAAGTACAGTGTCCCAATGTTTTTCCTTCTAAGAGAAAGGCATACTTTTTCTCTACATATTGTATCATAATTTAACATTTCCCACTATAAAATACTCAATTTATAAAATTAAATGTGATGCAATTTAAATTTTAAAAAATGTTGTAAATGTGTTAAATACTCTGTTTATCACATTGCTGGAAGAATTTGCGTGTGGTTGTTACAGAGGTCTTTGAAGTGGGGAAATTATAAATGTAATTGTTCAGTCAGCATAGTTCATCAGTTTTAATTTAAGTTTCAAAATGGCACTGTCGCTTATCGAAGGTTTTACGTAGTTCGTGTCTCGCGCAAATCAGAGTAGTCTGCACCTGGCCTGCTGCCACCTCAATGCAGGCGAACGGCAAAGCTTACGCTAACACAAGTCGTACAAAGAAATTATACCGTGTTTTATCGCATAATCGTCGCACATTTTATACAGTACTAAAATAAAGTTTGAAAAGTAGAAGTGCGACTATTATGCGGAAAAAAAATTTTTTTGTTAGGTGAAATTATTCATAAAAGCAAAACCCATTCAAGGAAAAAAAAATTATTTATGAAGTTGAGTATATACAAGCACGCCGAACCATTTATATTAATAAGTCATAAATGAAAACCTTTCTTCAACTTTAAATAGAAAAACAAAATGTGAATGCTACCCCTGAACTAATGCATAACTATCATCGTAGTACACACCACGAAAGAGTGTGGCCCAACAAATGTAGTTAACTCAGCTCTTGACAGAGAGTGCGCGTTGCATGCAATCTGCGAGACATCAGTATCGATATTCGACTACGTGCGCGCGCTCTATACGGGAAGCAACATAATGATGAATGATGCCAACTAGCGCTAGCTACATTTCTATAAGCGGTACACCGCGGCGACGTAGACGAACAGATAAAGGTTATAACATTTAAAAATGTCTTTAAAAGAAAATTTACACATAAGACAACATTTTATTTCCATTAATTAAATAAATAAGTGGTAATGTCCGAATAAATATTAGATTTATACTTTAAAACACATAATTTTATACGGAAAAGATACCTACACAAAGCGCTCGGAATCTAATAGCAGGGCCAAAAACATCATGCAACGTTTATGCAAGATTGTTTTTATACAAATTTTGACGCTTATGCGATAATACAGGATAATCAAAAAGCATCAAGAGGTCACACCTCGGACATATCTTTGCGGCTCTTTGACCGACAAACACCAAGTGTTATACAAATTATTTAAATTAAAGTACAGGGGGGCCGCTCTGATGTGTCAGCACAGCCAAACAGTAGGGATGGTAGTTCTACCTCAAAGGGATGTTTAGATGTTTCTATGTTTCTATGTTTCTTGTTTATTATTGCTGTATATTTTGTAATTTTGTGCTGTCTGTATGTGTTTGTATTTTCTGTTTTATTTTGTTATGTGGCACGCTTTTCATGTGTTGGACAATTGCGGATGTGCCTACGTGCTGCAGGCTCTTAGTACATACGAGGGGGAGTGTCCATGTACTTGCAGTGACCATTTTGTCATTGTCTGTACGTGTCTTGCCCACCGCTAAAGCCCTCGGCTGTTGTTGGGGATGTAAAAAATTAAATTAAATAAACAAATAAAAAAATGAACTACAATAGAACTTTAATTAACCAGGGTAATGGGAGGAAAGGTAAGCAGCGATAAGCGAAAATCACGTATGATTGATTTTTTGTATTTTGGTCATATAATACAGCAAAATTTCATAAGTAATTTATACAAAACAAATGGACAAGTATTACTGTCACTAATTATTAATTTTTTTAAATATGTATGAATAAAATTATTTGTAATGACCTAAAAGACTCAGGTTCAATGAGAATATGAATCATATTTAAAATTTGATATGCATAGGTATGTGCAAAGGTAAAGAATAACTTGCCTTGAATCAACTAACAATTCTAGAAATATGTACTAGTTACGTTTTAGTAAAGTAGTCTGTTACAAATTTTTGCTTTTCAATTTTGGAAACAACCCTTCTTATTTGTGTTTTCATATTCTTTAAAGTTATAATATTGTGGTAATCAAAATCTTCCTGCTCAAAGAAGAATATAAGTGAGTTGACTGCCTCCATTGTTGAAGACGTTTGATTTTTTCTCCTGGTGTTTCAAGTACGTCATCATCTTCATTATCATTCAAATCAATTTTCTGAGATAAGGAAGGAATATCTTGGAGCCTATCTATGATATCCGTGACTTGAAGCACTTCATAACCTGGTTCATTCTTAACTCTCTCATATCTTGTCCGCCGACATCGAGGAATGCAACATCGAAACCCACAAAAACCAAGCATTAGCTCTCTTCATCTTCTTTGGCCTCCACAGACTCGTCATGCTCATCCTCCAAAATTTTCCTCCATGAAACTTCTTAAGTTTTTGAAGGCAAGTCATTCCACGTCTGACAGACAGAGAATATTGCATCTTTGATTGTCCATAATTAGAGAGTTTCACTCACAGAACTGAAATTATCTTCCATAATAAATCTTAAAACTGATTATCTGTAAAGCTGATTTAAGCATTCTATTACCCCCTGGTCCATTGGATGGATAAATGAAGTGACACTTGGAGGTAGTTAATGGACGAAGACTGATTTATTTGCCTCCATTGGATGGATAAATGAAGTGACACTTGGAGGTAGGTAATGGACGAAGATTTAATTGCCTCCATTGAATGGATAAATGAAGTGACACTTGGAGGTAGGTAATGGACAAAGATTTATTTGCCTCCATTGGATGGATAAATGAAGTGACACTTGGAGGTAGGCAATGGATGAAGATTTATTTGCCTCCATTGGATGGATAAATGAAGTGACACTTGGAGGTAGGCAATGGACGAAGATTTATTTGCCTCCATTGGATGGATAAATGAAGTGACACTTGGAGGTAGGTAATGGACGAAGATTTAATTGCCCATCATCACTCAATGTTGATTCAGAAGGATGGGAGGGTGCATTGTCAAGCACAAGGACGGCTTTTGAAGGAAGACCTTTGGCAATAAAATGCTGGCGGACATGTGGGACAAAATTTTCAAAAAAACCATGTTTTAAAAATGGCTCGAATCCTCCGCGCTTTTGGGTGGTTATAATACTCACAGGATAAAATATGAATCTCTGTCCCTTTGAACGACCGTGGTCTTTTTGCTCGCCCAATGATTGCTAATTTAAGTTTAAGGGTTCCCGCAGTATTCACACAAGCTCAGAAGATTAGGCGTTCTTTGCTTGATTTATGCCCCGTGGCCGATCTTTCACACTGGGCCGCTAATATTTTCGAGGGCATCATTTTCCAAAATAAACCTGATTCGTCTGCATTATAGATCTGTTCAAGGAATAAACTAAACTTTTGTATCATGTCCTTAAAGTTGTCAACGAATATTGTAGCTGCACATAAATTTCCACACAGTGATTATGTAACCCTTGATATTTAATTGCCAAATGCAGTGCCTGCTTTTAAAATATGACAACCACCTTTGAGTGGCAGAGAATGGTTCTTTGATATTTAATTTTTCATGAAACCAAAGAGCTTTTTGCTTACCATAGGTCCAGATACAGGAAGTCCTGCTCGTTTCTACTTAAACCACTCAAAAAGAGCTCCATTAATGTCGACCACTGTTGATGTTTTCATGGATTTCTCTTTGTTGTGCCAGAATCACTTGATGCAATGAATTTTAAAATATTATTCTTCCTTTTCACCAAATCCCGCACAAGTTGCTCACCGATTGCGTATTCCATTGACAGTTTCCTTACACTTTCCCCGTTGTCAATGCTGTTGATAATCGCCAATTTTTGTTCAAGAGTGGGAACGACACGCTTTAATTTCAAAGCCATCCTCACAATAGCATAGCTAAATTGAGACTTGAAATTGTGAAGGTCGGGAAGGTTCTCAAGTGTGAATGTGTCGAGTCCACGAAGGGCAGAAAGTGATTCTAGGAAGAAAGGGCAGTTGTTCCGTACTTAACCCCGGACTAGCATTTCTTCTCACTGGCAATTCTAGTCAGTTTTTTCGTCCGTTCGTTTCTACTTTTAATACTTTTAATACGTTTACTACGTAGTTTTTAGTTTTACTCCTTTCTTAACCCTTCCCTAATGAATTACACTTTGTGGACTTGGTCCCCCCCCCCCCCCCCCCAAAAAAAAGTTTATTTTTTAATTGACAACCCAGTTAACAGAATGCCCGGTTAATCGGATCACGGATAATCGAGGTTCTACTGTACGAGGTTATGCACCGGACCTGTTGTTGCGGTTCCTTGACTGAGGAACACTTCGTGGATTTCCCCAGGCCGCCGCCGGGCTGGGGAACCTAACCCTCCGAGGGCTCATCCCCTCCTCTGACTACCGGCCAATTTCTCTTCCTCTGGTAACAGTAGAGCGTCCACATTGTCGAAACGGCTGGTTTATTTATATTTTTACGTCAAATTACATCATGGTCATGGAAATAAAGATAGCAGGCTTTCGCCGCCATTGTCTGGAGCTACTTGGCTTCTGGGTTGTAGCCGCGCAGAAGGCGAAGATATCACCAACGTTTCAGTCAACGTTGGTGTCAGCATCACCAGGGAGCAGTTACCTACTGAGGGTCTTAGAAGCTTCTGGAAGCGCTACTGGTGGACACCCTGAATACCCTGACATATTTTGAATAAAATAAGTTTTATACAAGAACACCAGGTAAACCAATTTGAGGACATTTCAGGACCATTTAAAGAAATTACTTTCAACTTTTATTACATCACGTGGTGATTCATAGAGACAGGAGAAATTTGAAAATTCATTCCGTGATGATCTAAAATTCAAATACCATAATGATACCTTTTTGCTTCTTCTGTTATTGGTTCACTGTCAATCTGGAGGAATCTTGGCCGATTACCATTCCTCAATCAAAGAAGTATCGCATCACAAGATACCCAGTTTAGACGCCTCACAAGTCAGCAGGCAACGAGCAAGTGACGTTGGCCCAAGTGTGCAGAGGATCGTGGAGTCTATCCTGGAGGTCATTGAACCCGTGAATTTTTCCAGTCACTACTGATTTATGTCAGTCAAAGAGAGTAAGTGTGAAAGCATTCATTTGTGTATAATAAGCAAAAAGTGAGCATATATAATATGAAAGAGATCAATTATTGTCCAGGGTTCCTACAGCCTGAGTCAAATTTATTTCCCTGACTTTTCCCTGACCATTCATTGAAACTTCCCTGACCAATTACGAAAAAAAATTCAGTTTTACAAAAAATATTGATGTTTTAACTGTGCCCTAATTATATTGGCCTCCCCTTCCCCCTTTAGCTAACCGTACCACACCTTAAACATAAATATCAGAACAAACTTTACTAAAACTTCCATTTTTGACATGAATATTAAAAAATTCAAAACACTGTGGTTCAATAAATACGTAATTCAATTACAAAACAAAATGTTAACATGTAACAAATAAATTCAAAAAATTTGAAATGCTTCCTTTTTCTCTTCTATTTCCCTCATAATTTTTTTTCTTTCTTCTACTAACTATTTCACTTGTTTTTCTAACAATCTCTTTTCTCCTTTTCTTGATGTTTCCTCACTTGTTTTCTGTTTTCTTAGTTCCAAATAATCTTGATATCGTTTTCGAGCACTTTTCACATAATCTAACATCCTTTTATCTATTTTTACATTCTCAATCCCTCCTGCCTGTTGCACTTCATCTTGAATATGGTTTTGTGCTATCACTGTCTTTTCTAGCATGTTTTCAACCAATAGTGACTTATTAATTGAAAAAGCCCCTTCCACAGTTGCATTACCATGGGAGAGCACAAGACATATCTTAATTACTTCCCACAGGTTTTTGTACACTTCACTTCCTCTCATGAAGTTTCCATAGGTGCTATCGAGTCTTGCCTCCTCATTAGTTTCGCAGTGTTCTTGAAACATTTCCCTAAGTACAGTTTTCTTCACATCACACAAGTTACAGTATTCTTTTTTAGCCTTACCTGCAACTTCATCATCTATTTTGTTTGAAGCAAGTAGCTCTTCTAAAAGAAAAGAAAACCTTTCCTGACCAAGCGAAGGTGAGTGTTGAATACTCGAGGGATCTACAGAAGACAATCCTCTAACTGCTTTGTACTTCAAAGGACATCTTTCTTGAAGTTTGGCAGTCATGGCTGTCAACATACCACGACATTTATGCATAAACTCAAGCTTTTCTCTTTCCGTTACAGAGGTTGATACTTCTGCAAGAAAGCGTTTTGCTGCAAATCCAACATCAACTTTATTGCTTAGGATCAAATTGTCTGATTTTTTTACATCAATAGAGAACAGATTTGTGCTAGTACACTTCATCACGTCAGGCTTTACACAGCGGTTCATAATTTCTCTCAGAAGTTTCTCCACTGCTTCAAAAATAAATGGATCATGGGTTTTGAAGTTTGAAACTTCTTAAGAAAGGGCTCACACTCATCTGCAATTGTCTTGCAGAATGCCAATTTACAATTTACAAATGGATCACGAGCTGCTTCAATCAAGGTTTTTGCAACTTTTGTCTTTGGAAGCTTGGCTACATTAACAAATTTTGCAACATGATCCCATATCTCTAACGCTCTTTTAAGGCACTTGGCATTGTCTAGCCAACGTACATCACAGAACTTCAAAGGAAATATTGTGTATTCCGTCAGCTCTATAAATAATGCTCGCCGAGCTGGAGAATCATGGAAAAGAAAATATAAGTGTAGCAATAAGGTACTAATGTCCCATCCAACAGATTCAATGCCAGTTTTCAAACCACCATGAACCACATGCAAACTACACGTTCCCAGATTCAGTAATGTGAAAGTTTCATTGCTTGTGGTGGATCTGATGTGTTCTTGGAGACATTTGAAAAATTTCAAATTGACGTTGGGGCCATCCATAGACACCTGTATTATTTTGGAAGGTGACAGAGGCGCAATTCCATTCAAAAAATGCCTAAGCAAATGTTCAGCTGTGCTTCTATCAAGAAACACACTATTCAAGTATCTGGTAATAACCATTTGCTTTTCTTCATCCCAAAACCTGATTACGATGTCCATTTGTCCTCGCTGAATTACTTTGTTCAATGCTTCATCAAAACATAATACAAAATTGTCGCACAACTTCAGGCAATCTAGCATATTCTGCTGGAAGTACGGTGCTAGCCCATGAACAAGAACATACGCAACTTTATCTCCTAAAGTAAATGCATTGGCAACTGCACTATCGAGAAACATCATTTTAAATACAGTACTTATGTTACTGCAAGAAAAAAGACATTTTCTTGCACACAACCTGTAGACTCCAAATAATCTCTGCTTTCATTGCATCTTCTTTTTTGAAACGTAATTGTTGAGATTTCTTTGAGGCACTAACTACATTCTGTAGACTAGTGACCGTGTTTATCTGAAGCTGAGTGCATTGTGATGTGAAGACTCTATTTGAGCAAGAAGAATCACTACTCTGTCCCTTGTCTAGGTTAATGTCTAAAATCGCTGTTGATCCAGAACAACTTGCAATATTACCTGGCATCTTTATGAAAAGAGAAGACAAAGAAGTCTGACTTGTCGCACCTCCCACCATTTTCAAATGGGTTGGTCCTTTCCCATGAGAAACTAATGCTTGCTTTCCCATATTGCTCAAGTTCAAAGTCTTTTTACACACACTACAAAATTCTTGAGTATTATGCCCATCTACAGGACGCACCCATACTGAAAAATCTGGAAACAGAGCTGGGTTCAGCCACAGCTGATTAAATACAGTTTTTTTGTCAGACATAATGAACTGTAACAGTCTTTACATAATCAACCTGGAACAAAAAAAACTACCCCACATGCAACAAACAGGTAGCCTTCTTTTCACAGGCAAGAGAGCCACAGCAACAACCCGAACAGTTCCGAAGTTTACCTAAGTGAAAGGTTAAGTTAGGTTAGGTCAGTTACATAAATAAAAGTTCTTTCTATTTTTATTTTCTAGAAGGTTAGGTTAGCGTTATTGAAAATACTATATCACCGTAAAATATATAAATCCTTGAAATATGGTGTTTTTCATGGGTGATCGTTCCATGTAGTGAAAGGAACACGTCCGCGTAGCAAATACAGTTTCTCACTCCTTGGCAAATGTTGGCAACACATACTGCGCACTGCTGTGTTGGTTTGGTACCAGTGATTTTGGACTTTGTTTTTGTTTACCTAGACGTAAATTTTTGTGCTTCATTGACACGTTGTACGGATAATTAATTCACGTTTATGATTAAATTTGCTATATTCGTGCAATGGCGAGTGGTTGTGAAAGAAACACTGTAACAATTAAGCAAAAATTTAATAATTTCAGGTAGTTTGACAAACACGTTGGATCACGTGTGGCCTTAGCCAAGGCATTGAGAATTTCTCATGTCTACATTAAACACAATTTTTCATAATCGAACGTCCATAGAAAATGCCGCAAAACAATGTGGACCAATGGCAAAAAAAATTTAAAAATATCAAGTTGTTAATGTTAGGTTTATAACATATTTTTATTTAAGTTTTAGGATTGCCATTAAATACTAAAGTTAATTGCAAACAAAAATAATATAGTTATTGTTGTAAAACTTTATTACATCAAGCGTTGACTTGAAGAATAATTATATATATTGACGTCGGCCGGGGCTTCGCCCTGAGCCTGGACAGGCTCCGCTCCCTTCCTCACTTTTCCCTCCCGGCATTTCACCGCGAACGTGTGTTTGTTTTGAATTGCGCGCCAGGACATCCCTCATGAGGGCGCTGTAGAAGAAGTGCGACGGCCCCTAATTATGTAGCTAATTAATTATTGTAACCTTTTATTTTTAGCCCCAGTGTTTTTATGTTCAAGCCAACGGGCTCTTTTACTTAATTTAATAATACATTCTAGTTTTAAAGACGTTGCACGGACGAATCCGCACGGACCGGAACTTGACCTCAGTTGTGATTCTTTAAGTCCCACGTTAAATAATAATTACAGAAGTGTTAATGGTTTTTAATTACGAGTATTGTGTTTTGTAATTAAATGATGTGTTTTGTAATTATCTTCACTTTCGCCGGGGCACGAGATCATTAATTAACGTAACGGTTTTTGTACGGCGGAAGTGCGCCATTGCGAGGGTAGTGTAGCCAGTTCCTCTTCAACAGCCATCAAGAGTAGACGCGTCAGCACCCCGGGGGCCGCAATCTTTGTGTATCTGATCAAGTATTTCTGTTTTATAATTTATTCCTAAATAATTTCAATCTCTAGCCCTCGGGGCCGCTCTCGGTCGGTGGGACGTTTAATTAAATATTTATATAACTCGCTACGAGCTTCTTTGTCGCAGTCCACAGGAGACTCATAGCGCATGGCCACATGGTTGGCCCATGCTTTACCTAAGCTGATCCGTGCCCAGGCTTTTTACTGATTTAATGGAGAACGTGTAGGGAGGCGTGAGTTATGTTACTAAACCTAAATTTTAACTGAGTCGTGAGTTGTATTTTACGTAATGAGAATCCAACCTTGGTACGAGTGTGGCGTGCCCGACGCCTAGAGCGGGCCAGGTTTAGTGTAGATCGACATAAGCGAATCAATAGGGCTGGTAACTCGTCCCACATGGGTCACGTCACGCCCTGAGAGAGAGGATCGGCCGGGGTCCACGTGCCCATTTCACATGGTGGCACCCATATAAACATATTTCCCCGTGAAGCAGTGGAGAAGATAGCCCTCAATATCATCATGTAGTTTTTAGTAAAATTTTACTTTCCCTTCAATTATACTTTCCTCCGAATTACACCTTTTAATGTTTTCCCCTTGAAAAGAGTAATTCAGGGGTTCCACTGTATTTTGAAACAAACTAGTAAATATGTTGGCAAAACACTATTAATGGTAAATACAGCGTAATACTTAATATATCTCAAAACTTAAGACATACAAGCCGAGTAAGTGAACTTCTTTACTACTTTCAAGTCTTCATTCACCACTGCATGCAGAAGACTGCAGTAATCTTCAAAAGATACAGTGAGCGGAACAGAATTGATTGCAACTAGAGATGATGTATGTACATAGCTAATAGCCAGACCTATGATTTTTTTTGATTAGATATATTTCAGAGTTATTTTTCGAAATTTTACTTTCCACTACATTTCACTGACTTTATAGCTATCTCCCTGACTTTCCCTGACTTTATAGCTATCTCACTGACTTTCCCTGACACCTTTATTTTTCCCTGACTTTCCCTGACTATCTCTGACATTCCAGATTGTAGGAACCCTGTTGTCAGGAACACAAATTTTTATGTTAGACAGCTAATACCTTACTATAAGAAAAAATTCCACGTGATTTAAGTAGGCCATTTCCAACTATTTATATTTAATACGCAACTATAAATAGAAACTGCTGAAACTTAAATTTTCATGACTTCCAACACCATTAGGGTTTATTACCTGATTTTTTTAAATTACTTTTATGACTTGTAAACACCCTGATTGCAGAAAAATTACACTCTGGATTCTTATCTCCAACTTACCTATTTATTTTACGATCCCGTAATGAAATTGTTTAGAAACAGAATGAAGGCACTAAATTTTTTGGATGATAATAGTTCACACATTAGAGGCGTGGTGGTTAAGTGGTTAGATCACCCGCCACCAAGGCGACCGGGGGGTAAAACCCGGATCGTCGCAAACAGGAAACGTGGCGGACTTTGTCATGGCCTGTGGGTTTTCTCAGGGTGCTCCTGTTTTCCCCACCAATTCATTCCATTGCTGCTCCATACCTCATCTCACCTCCCCTCACGGAACACCGTGTCTGTCCCTCGGGTAGGGCAGCCGACCCCTGTGTGCGTCAGCCCCGTTCCATCCGTCAGGCAGGAAAACCACATATCAACTGTCATTTTGAATGGTTCACACATTAACAGCTAGAACATAAATACACAAAACACTACCAAAATCACTAAAAAAATTTCAACCACAATTGGTGGCTTGCATTCATCAAGAAAAGAAGGGGACAAATTAGTTCACCCACATAGAAGAAGGTTTTGTCATAAATCTAGACAATATAGGTCAAAAATTTGTAAAAAATTTTTTTTATAAAACATAAATTCAATGTTCATCTGTTTCACATATTTAGAAATGTAGCTGCAAAATACACTGCACACGAAACAGATTAAGTATAGTGTAGTGTTAATAAAAATTAAATTTTCATCCGTGTCATACATTTAGAAATGTAGCTGCAAAATATACTGCACACGAAACAGATTAAGTATAATGAGTTAATAAAAATTAATTTTTCATCAGTGTCATATATTTAGAAATGTAGCTGCAAAATACACTGCACATGAAAGAGATTAAGTATAATGTAGTGTTAATAAAAATTAATTTTTCATCCGTGTCATACATTTAGAAATGTAGCTGCAAAATACACTGCACACAAAACAGATTAGGTATATTGTAGTGTTAATAAAAATTAAATATTCATCCGTGTCATACATTTAGAAATGTAAATGCAAAATACACTGCACACGAAACAGATTAAGTATACTGTAGTGTTGATAAAAATTAATTTTTCATCCGTGTCATATATTTAGAAATGTAGCTGCAAAATACACTGCACACGAAAGAGATTAAGTATAAAGTAGTGTTGATAAAAATTAGTTTTTCACCCGTGTCATACATTTAGAAATGTAGCTGCAAAATACACTGCACACGAAACAGATTAAGTACAGTGTAGTGTTAATAAAAATTAATTTTTCATCCATGTCATACATTTAGAAATGTAGCTGCAAAATACACTGCACACGAAACAGATTAAGTACAGTGTAGTGTTAATAAAAATTAATTTTTCATCCATGTCATACATTTAGAAATGTAGCTGCAAAATACACTGCACGCGAAACAGATTAAGTACAGTGTAGTGTTAATAAAAATTAATTTTTCATCCATGTCATACATTTAGAAATGTAGCTGCAAAATACACTGCACACGAAACAGATTAAGTATAATGAGTTAATAAAAATTAATTTTTCATCCGTGTCATATATTTAGAAATGTAGCTGCAAAATACACTACACACGAAAGAGATTAAGTATAATGTAGTGTTAATAAAAATTAATTTTTCATCCATGTCATACATTTAGAAATGTAGCTGCAAAACACACTGCACACTACGCAGTCTGGGACGGCAGAGCGCACTCACCGCCCGGACCGTCCCTTCCAGGCTGAGGTGCAGCCCGTGGGGGCCGTTCATGTGCTTCAGCATGACGGCGTTGGCGAAGTGCTCGTACGGCAGGATGATCCTGCCGCTCTCCCGCAGGATCAGGCGTCCCTGGGCGTCCAGCGCCACGCGCGAGGCCATCATCCTGGGGGGTCGCCACGCACCACAGTCAGCAACCACACGTGCTCACCCACGTCAATAAAATTGTGAATGTCTGTTCCTTCAAAATATCCAAAAGTTCTTCACCGATTGCTAGAGACATGCATATTTCGCGATTGCGATAAAACGAATTTTTACGCGAATTTGAGTACATTTTTAAGAATAACGCGAATTTCTCAAATTTTGGATAATAACGCGAAATCCTTGAATTTTCGGCGAACAGTCAGAACATTTTCCTCATTCTAACACGGCAATTCAATTTGTAAATACTAGAGCTGTAGCAAACCGTATGTATTCGTTACTGAGTAACGGGTGCGGCATCTAGTAACGAGTAACGAAACGTTACACACGAATGCATTTCGTTACTCGCATCTTTCGTATGTTTCACGCATGCGCGCGCGTATTCGTTACAAAGAACTATGTTTGTTTATTAATAAAAGTATAATTTGGAAATTCGTCGTCCAAGTTTTTTACTGTTTATTAAAGGTATTGTGTGTGTAGACAAAGTTTTAGATTCGAACAGAAACAACGTAAGAAAGTATTTTTTTACAAATTATAAATATGTATGTTTTTGTTTTTTATAATCGCGTATTTTCACGTTTTATGTTCTTATCTTAAAAGATATATTATAATAAAGCCGCTCTAATGAGAGTTAATTGTTTCTTGGTTAACAAAAGCTGTTAATTATCAGATATTTTTGATTGTTTATATTCGATTTATTTTTATTTACGCGACGTCATACTGTACGCGTACGAAATACGACTCGATTCGATGCTGTTACATAGCATGTGCCATGTCATGCGGTATCAGAAGTAACGAGTAACGATACGAAAGTAACGAGTACTAATTTTTATAGTAACGAATACATACGGGTACACATTTTTTCGTTACTTTTACACCTCTAGTAAATACAGTAACAAACGTGAAACAACAAAAAACCAAAGATAACTACCCACACAGTGTATTTTATAACATGAAAAGTTGCTTTTATTTCTAAACATGTAACAATTTAAGCCTAGGCGTGTAAAAGTCCAAGTAATTACAGCAGGAGACAATCTAAAATGTACTAGGGAAAAACGTAAACTCACGAATATAGAAACGTAACGGAAATGTCGGAAATATTACGTGGCTGATCGTAACATTGTAAGTGCTGATACTGTATTTATGTCACAACTTAGCCGAAATACTGGTACGAGACATGAACTTCACAAGATAAAATGAGTGGAATCTTGGTAACTGTTTTATACGTATTATATAATTTTGGAAGTATTATACTGTTGACGCATATTTTTTAAACTAACCATTTATTTGTGGGGATCGTAAATAATTAATTATTGGTATCAAGACATCAAGATGAACGTAAACTTGAACATGTCACGGCAGCGAGTAAGCGGGTGCGTATACCAATAAACTGGTATTAGAACTGGACAAAACTGGTACACGGGAGGTGGAGCTTATATTTTTTTCCGCTAAGCTCGCTTCTATTGGCTGGCTGCTGATGGAAGGTCACGAGTCTGGGCGGAGCATTGAATGAGTTATACTGCGCATGCGCAGCTCAGAGAACAGACGCCGCAGGCCGCACTGTAACAACAGATGATCGAGTACAATGACCTTTCTCCGCGCAAGGCGCGCAATTGACGGTAAATTTTCATCAATTTGCGCCCCTTTTTTATTTATTTTTACTGTGTAATGTAGCCCGTTCTGAACGCTGCAGGATGCGACTGTATTTTAATTAACTTTAACGTATTTCTTACTTTTCCCTTTATTTACACTTTCCCGCTTTTTACACTTTTTTACTTTGTCCCCATGAAAAGTGCAAATAAGGGGTTTTGCTGTATTTTGATATTCGGCTCGCCTGGACAGTCGATTATCACGGTGTTTACAGCAGGTTGTTTCTCGAAGCGTTGTTCTCTTATATAGTCTTTAGCGTTGTTTGTCCATTGCGTCCATTTTTATTAACCAAATACCAAATTTAAAATGCAAACACGGTGACGATTCGTAACATTCTGTTGTGCGCAAGTTAAAGTTTAACGGGTCGAATTTTGTTACAGATAGTTTTCAACGTCTGTGAAATAAATTAAAGGTGTACAATTTAAAGGTCGGCTAAAACATTAGGCCTATTAAAATGCCTAAAGTGCCGGTAACTGCAAAACAGCGAGCCTCTGAATTTTCTCAACACGGACTTTATGCTAGTGATTCAACCACACTTTTTTGTCGTCACTGTAATGTCACCGTCTCTTGGGATAGGAAAGACTCATGTGAAAAACATGTAGGCAGTGAAAAACACAAGAAGCGTCTCTCTTCATTGCAAGGCTCATCTAGTGCGCCTGAACGCCAGTCGTCAATATCTTCAGCATTTCAGACAGCAAAAAATAATGTCCAAAAAGACAAAAAGTTGGAATTTATAAAGGAAACAGCAGAGACCTTTATAAAGGCAAATATACCCCTTGAAAAGCTTGATGATCCTAATATCAGGGCATGGCTGAACAAATACATCGAAGGTGCTGGAGACATGCCACTTGCGAGAACAGTCCGTGAGAAATATGTAGGGGACATAGCCAAATGCAGAATTGAAGATGCCAAAACTGCATTAAAGGACAAAAAAATTGACATACTGTGCGACGAAACAACAGATAAAATGGGTAGGTGTGTATTTGTTGTTTTATTTAGAATTCTGAATCTTCAACAGGATAAACCAGAAATATTTGTTGCAGGAGTTCACTTTCTTGAAGCTGCTAATGCCACAAACTGTGTGAGGGCAATTTTAGATTCACTCAAAATGTACAATGTACAGTATGGTGATGTGCTCTCAGTAGTAACCGATGCTGCTCGTTATATGACCAAGGCTGTTAGTACTCTCGAAGTAATCCTTGGAGACCAGTTAACGCATGTCCAGTGCTGGGCACATAAGTTAAATCTTGTTGGCAATGTCTGGGTGAAAGAGTTGCCTGAGTTGAACAATGCTATGAGCAAAATAAAAAATGTGTTCAACAACACCAGGAAAAGAAGGCACCTGTATGCTAGCTTTCTTGAAGAAAAGCATGGAGAGAAACGTCCATTGTTCCCACTTCCTGTTGTTACTAGATGGAATTCCTGGTTCAACAGCGTTTTTTATGTAGCAGACTACATACATGACATTGTTGATTTCTGCAAAACAGATGAACTAAAGGCAACACAAAATTCAGGGGTTGAGTTTCTGTGTTTACTCACAGAAAATGACATTTCTCTCATTCTTTGTCAAGCTGTCTTTGTGAAAGATCATGCCAAGAGCCTTGTAGAGCTAATACAGAAACTTGAAGGTTCTTTGTATCCAACTGCCCATTCACTATATGGGGACTTGCAAGGTATAAAAAAAAAAATTTGAAAACATCACTCGTGGCATTTATTTTGAGGCAACCAGTAGAGCTTTGTCTAACATGCCCCCCGCTAAAGCTGCTGAAGCTAAAGTGTCCATCACAAGAACAGCAACACAAGCCCTTTCCAAACTGAACTCTCTCATGACAACTGACCCAAGTAGAAAGAGATTTGAAGCAATTCAAATTTTTAGTCAGGAAAGTTTGTTGCTTGCTAAATTAAACCCAGAAATGGTGCAGAAACTGAAAACTGTCCATAGTCTCTACTCCATAAGCACTGAAGAATTAACAGCTGGTTTTGGTCAGCTTCAGGACATTGTTACAAAACAAATGGAAACAGACAATTCAGTGGACGTAGTGAAGTCATTGAATGTAGTAAAGCTGTCACAGCCATTGTTTGCTTCCAGCTGCCTTGAAGCCATCTGGATGCCTTCTGCAAACGTTGACTGTGAACGATTTTTGTCCTCATATAACACAGTCTTAACAGACCGCAGGACAAATTTAAGTGAGGCTAATTTGTGTATCATGGCTACTTTTGCTTTCGAGAGCTAAAGTTTGAGGATTTTGTTCCATGTGTTTATGTCACTATTTTAGAGACTTCATATTTATTCTTGCTGGTTTAGGTACTAAAATATTTTCAATTACTGTATGTAAAAAGTGATGTGTAAATTCGATTGTAAATTACTGCTGCTAGTGCAACTGTACAATGCAAGAATGTGTCCAAAATTTCAAGGTATGCTTAGCTTAATTTTTTTAACTTATAGTGCTAAAACTATTTAAAAAATAACACCGCTTTTGATGTATGATAACACCACTTTTAAGGGTAAATAACAACGAATTTTGCTATAAAATAAACCCCAAAACTGCATGTCTCTACCGATTGCTTTGAAATTTTGAGACAGTGTTGCATTCGAATACATGCATGTTTGTATATACCTAAGTCACACCACTGACAGGTAAAATGATAGACAAGAATAAAAATAGGGAAAAACACTCACACACATATATATATTAAAGTTTGTGTGTTCATCTTCTGTTTTGTAAAGATGAAATATAGACCTAGATAGAGTGATATATATATATAAGATTTTATATATATGTATAAGATTTTTATATAATCTATATTATATAGATTATATATATATAGTGAAATAGTGAGATTAGAGGGGCATATATATGCCTCTCTATAACACTCTCTCTCTATATATATGTATGTGTGTATAGAGAGAGAGAGAGGGAGGAATATGCATTTTATATGCGTAACTACTTCAAACCAATTTTTAAAAAATTGAAAGAGGTATAGCAATGCATGCCATGCTTTAGATAGTAATATATATATAACTTCAAGAGGCATTTACGGTTCCCATACTCTTACTCCAGCCAATTTCTTTGATTTTACCCCAGTTCTCCCTTTCCAACCAAACAATTTTCATTCTCTCGTCAGTCAATATTGCTACTTAATATAAAAAAATATTAAATTACAAAACACTTATTGAAACACTTTGCAACCACACGTAACATGTCAAACTGACCATAAAATCCTTTCTTGACCAATACACAGTTTGCAGTGTTACCATTTCCATCAATGCTACGTAACTAACATTGCCAGTCTGTAATATAAAACCACTAAGTACATTTGATCAATCTTTCATATAACACATTATTGGTTGTGATCAGGTGAATGACTTTCAACATTTGATCCTGCTTCCAATCAGTTGATTCATTGATTGTTTCTCTTTCGTTTGATTAATGATGAAAACATATAGGTTTTCAATTACAAATGAATCTAGGTACTGGTTTTAAGACTTTAAAGAAACACTATTAGAAATTACAAGTCCACTTTAGAAACAAAAATATTGTCAATTTTGCTATCATTTTTCCAGATTTTGAAAACACTTTTGTGCTTCCCTGAGTTTTCCCTTCTTTTTTTAAATTTTTTTTTCCTGCCTGCGTGATTCCTGTACAATGACTAATTCGAAAGTTGCCAACCATTGGATTGTGATAGTCAATTTAAAATGTATCAAATATTATAGTGGGTGAATTTTGTATATTGTATGATTTTTATTATTAGTACTAATAATGGGCCAATCAAATCACTTAAATACCATAAAATCCTTTGTATTCAAAGTATTCAATATTAGAGGACAAATATTCAAAGAAAAATATTAAAGGAAATAAAGCAAAATTGAAAATTGAACACTGACAACCTCTGAAGTTTACTAGATCACTTTTTTCCTTCATACAGGGTGTCCAGCAAACCAGGATAGAAAAATTCCCTGACTTTTCCAGGTTTTCCAGACAAAAATGAAAATTTTTCCAGAAAAATTCAGATTTTCAGATTAATATCTTTCAGAGATTTCTTAAATGAAAGTAACAAATAATTTGCAGTTGTGTGACCCAGAAATGCAGAGTTGTAATATCGTGTAGCAACAGCTTCCTTTTCCTTGTCCCAGAATCTGACGTAAATATCCATTTGTTGCATTTGAGCAACTTTTTTTAAACTTTCATCAAAAGCAACAACAATATGATGACAGTCAACAACATTATTTAACATTTCCTTTTGAAAGTAAGGAGCAAGGCCTGACACAATTGTGTATGCTAATTTGGTTTCCTGTAATTGCATTCCTGCAGCTATTTCACTATCTGGAAACATTATTTTGAATAAAGGTACACTATTGGCAGCAGACCTAAGAGAAGAATGCTGCATAATGGCATTCAAACACCACAACATTTTTGATTTTGTAACACTGTCTTTCCTGAAATATTGTTCAACACCTCGAGAACTCACAGACTGAGATCTGCTAGGCAAATCACTATTATGAGCTTTGAGATGGTTTGACGTTATTAGACGAATGAAATTGTTCATTAGAGGCTTGCCCATCGAATTTGCTTGTGGTACATAACTTTAGACACAGCAGTAACCGATTTGAAAAAAATACCAACTGACTTGGAAGAATTCACTGCATTATTTGCACGTTGGTGTTTTTGGCCTTTCATGTGGCTTGAAAGAGCTAGTTCATATTACTGAGGGAAACGACAGTCTTGCATAATTTACAAAAAAAAATTAAATTTATCACCCGGCACTTCCGCGCACCAACTAAATGCTGGGTCAAGTAACCAAGTAGGATTGAACGATGTTTTCTTGAATTTAGACATTATTCACTGAAATTGTAGAGGCCTAGTCGCAGCTCCAGTAAAATCTAGCAGAAAGACCGCGAAAGATTCGCAATAAACAAAGCGTAAGTTTGTATGCACATCACTACAGTGTAAAGAAATATGCTACATTTTATAACTTCCTAAGATCACAGCACTAAAATTCGTAAGTATTTTGGCTATGATTAGAGTACAAAAATTTCCAAAATAATATTTGTATCTTTCAAAGAAAATTATGTTTGGCAATCTGAGAGAACTGACGAAATGTGTAAACAAACGGAGGAAACTGCAGTAATGGCGCCGGTGGTCGGTTCGGCCAGCTTCGCTAACCTTCGGGTACACTCGAGAACCGCCAAAAGTATGGTATGTTGTAATCCCCGCATGAACCGGCCCAGGGTTTTCCCTGTGTCTATGCAGGTTTTACCTGGGTCACATTAGCTAGCTTTTAAGCTAGGCGACCAATGGGGCGTCAGTCATGGCGCCAATCGCAGCCATGGCTGGCCAGTAAACCCCAATAAGCACACGATGCACGCGCCCTTGTCCTGCATGGTTAAAAACCCGCATGGTAGAGTGTATAGGCTTCGGCCTGAGACACACTTAGGTCCTCCCCTAACCTGGACCCTCCCCTATACACTTAGAATTAACTTAGGCTAGGAAAAAAAAATCGGTATGTTGTAACCCAAAATATGGTACAGTAGCAATATATTAGGCAGACTAACTACGAACAGTAGCTTACAAGTTTACAAACTATGGTATTATCTGCCCCCTTCCTAACGTTGGGTGCGGTATTATCATCAAAATACGGTATGCATGTCATACATACGGTAGGTATTTAGACTTCATGAAAGCAGCACGCTTTTATGTCGCAAGTCCAGATACGTAGAGGAAAACATTAGTTTAAATATGATTTGATTTGTCAAATAGTAAAACTAAAGAGTGTATTCTGTAAAACTTTGAGAAAAACCTTAATGATAAGCGAGTGGTTAGTGGTTTTGGTCATTTCCAGAACTTTCACAATTTTCCCTGACTTTTCCCTGACCACCAAAATTCCCTGACTTTTTCAGGTTTCCCAGGTTTTCCAGGTCGCTGGACACTCTGTTCATACCTATCCTGTTTCCATTCCCCCAACATATTTCACATGTAATATATATATAAAATTGTAATGTGTACTGATTCTGGAAACTTAGTTTATGAAACAACCATTTAAAGGTTTCTAGTATATTATTTTATTTTTGACCCTTGAGACCTATATTTGGATTCGAGGGCTACATTCGCAGTACTCTTTGGGATTCAAATTCGAGATTCGAATTTGAGAAAACTGGTATTTCACCCATCACTAATTATTACTATTATTTATTTTGAAGTGCTTAACATCTTATAGACAGTAAATTCATTAGAGACAGTAATGAATCACATACACCAACGATAATGATGGAGGGGGGGGGGGGAGGGGGAGTGTGAACTGCTGAGGCCTGTTGTGAAGTATCATCTCAACATGTGCCTGTAATGATTTCTGGCAACCACGGAAAAAAGAATTCAGGCCGACTGCACTGGGAATTGAACTGATTCCTCTGAAATATTAGTCCACTGTTTTACCTCTTGACATCGTCCCGGGCTGCGACCTTCTGAGCCCGATGTGCCACCACCCCCCCCCCCCTTCCACCACCACCCTCTACGACCGCCCGCCGAAGTGTGTGTGTATGTGCGTGTGTTGGCCCGCGCCAGCCAATGTGACGTCAGTGCTCCGCTCCCGAGAACTGCCGAGCGAGAACGAACGGTGAGTGAGTCGCGAGCGCTGCCAGAGGAAGGAGCTTCATGCACCTGTCATTGCTCTCGGAGGTTTTCAGTGATACAGGGGGAAACGGGCCTCACCACACACGGGCTACGTCACGGCCCTGAGAACAGAGTAGCCGGGTCCACATGCCCATTATACATGTGGTGGCGCCCTAAACTTCGAGGAACACTTCAACCCCCATTGCGGTAGCAAATGGCGCCCATCAGCGTGTGGCGAGGCAAGTGAAAGATCAGTAAACGTGTACTTGAGCGATTGTTGCGGAGCCGAGAGCGCCGAGCGCGGGTAACAAGACTGATAATAACATGGCGACTTAGTGCGAGGGATTGTTGAGCCGAGTCTTTGTAAACAGTGTGCAAGGGAATGGTGGACAACAATGAAATAAGTGCCTTGGCGGGCAAAGTGAAAACTGAGTTCATGTTAGACATTAATAGCATGTACTGTGTAACGTGTGCGCGACCCAAGTGTGTAGGCGGGATAACGGGTGCCTCGTGGACGGACACGTGTGTGTGTTTGAAAAGCACCGAAACACACGACAATGGCGTTGCTTGGAAAGGAAATGCGACAGGACTAGAACAGTTCAAATGCACAGTGACCAGCTGTATGGGAATAACTTGCGAGAGGGTATGGTGCCAGAACTGCCGGGCCTTTAAGCACGTGCAATGTATGTCCATAGAAGAACAGAATTCTTTTCGGGATAATTGGTACCACTGTGCAGCATGTCAGGACGTAGCACAAGAGAAGCGGGAACAGACATCCCCGGTTTTGGCACGTGCCAATGCGACACCTTTGGGACATGTGGACCTGCCTGAATTTTCGGGACGAACGTGTGACGACCCGAGAAAGTTTTTGCGCATGTGTCGCGAGAGACTGGAGCGATACGGCGTGCCGTACATGGAGTGGGCTGGGCGTGTCGGAGGCGTCCTACGCGAGGACGCGAAGGCATGGTGGAGCATTGTTGGCGAGTTCGACATGCCTTGGACAGAGTTTACCCGGCGATTCGAGGCACGTTTTGCCGACGTAAAAGCGGAAAAGAAAGTCAGAGCTGAGCTGTACTGTCAAGAGCAGACGTCGGCGTAGTCAGCAGAGGCATTCATTGTTAAAAAAATCCAATTGCAAAAGCGACTGTTTCCGACAAGCGAGCCAGAGGAGATGCTGGAACACATTATAGAGCTGATGCGCCCAGAGATGCGTCCATACCTACACCACGCCACCCGCCAGACGGCTGAGGAGTTCACTCAGCACGCACGCGCCGTGGAATACGACCTGAAGGCGACACGGACTTCGAAACAGCCAGCACGAATGGAGGCGGTGATGGCAGATGACGAAAGAGCCATAGTACCATACGGCACACCACCAAACAACTGTCGGTAGGAACGCTCACCACCGGTGTGGCGCAGGCGTGAGATCGGCGTGGGACCGCCACCGCAATGCCACACGTGTCCCAACGGCACGTATCACTGGCATGAGCACTGCCCAGAGAGAAACCGATACCGGCCGGCACCCGAGCGAGACAACAGGGCGAGAACGGACAGCCAGGGTCGGCGCGCTAAATCACCGTGTCACCCCCGGGCAGTCTGGCACCACCGGAGAAGATGCAACAATAACAACAACAACCGCAGCGGCACCGAGTCTGGGGCATGTGGCCGCAGAGGGAGGTGAACTGCTGTGCATACCAGTGGTAGTAAATGGGCGCGCGGTCCACGCACTTATTGACACTGCTGCTAGCCATAGCTGCATCGCTGCACGGTTCGCCGAGGGGACGGGCTTCGAGGCCCACCCGGGCCGCCTACAGCTGGCCACCACTGGGGACGCCTGCCAGACCCTGGAGGTCCGGGATTACAGCTTGAGCACGACCGCCCTGGTAGTCGAGGACCTCCGGGATGACATGGCTGCATGACCAGAACGCCACGATCGAGGTACGCGGAGGCTGTTTACACATCGGCAACCAGGGCCATCGTACAGTGTACGGTCTCGGCCACTCACCGCCTCTAACCAAACACCAGGTTAGTCTCGACGACTTCAACCATTGTGTGCCCCGCGAGCACCAAGCCACCATCCAGAGTGTTATTGCACCCCGTAGTGAAGTGTTCGCAAGTGCAGACCCGTTGAGACGTACGACTGTCACCGAGCACACTATACCCTCCCACCCTCACGTCCCAATGTTTATACCCCCGGGAAGCTATGGGCACACGGGCAAGCAAACCATACTAAACCAAGTGAAATAATTGTTGAGGGATGGGATTATCGAACCCAGCGAAAGTCCGTACAATTTTCAGGTGGTGCTGGCAGAAAAGATAGATGGGACATTACGTTTCTGCATTAATTTCAAGCCCATTAACAAAGTTACAATAAAAGGGCCCTCGCCCCTCTTAAACATAGCAGACACGATCGCGGGACTCAATGCAAGAATCTTTTCCTCATTGGATCTAAAATCAGGTTACTGGCAGGTCCCCAAACGGCCGGAAGACCGGCCGAAAACCGCCTTTACAACACCAGACGGCCAACGTTTCCAGTTTTGCGCCATGCCCTTAGGGTTGCAAGATGCGCCGGCCACTTTCCAAAATATGATGACGCGCGTGTTAGGAGACTATGCTGGCAGGTTTGCCACTGCATATCTTGACGATATCATTATTTGGTCGCAGACGTGGAACGAACATGCGCACCACCTCGTGCTAATTTTGGAACGCTTTGCCGCTCGCGGACTTACATGCAACCCAGAAAAATGCCACTTGGGCACAACAGAGCTGAATTTCCTAGGCCTGGTAGTAAATGCTGAGGGGAACCAGCCGACGACACAACTGTCATTGTCAATAAACAAGTGCCAACCACTCGTAAACAACTGCAACGGTTTATTGGGCTGGCCAATTGGTTGCGCGCGTTCATACCAGAGTTCTCTGTAGTCGCCGCGCCCCTAACCGCACAACTGTCGCCAAAGAAGCTGTACCGATGGACCGCGAACATGCAAATAGCGTTCGAGGAACTGAAGCGCAGATTCCAACAATGTCATTTGCTGGCACACCTGGACCCGGAGAAGCAGATAATCGTGCAAACGGATGCTAGCCAGGAGGGGATAGGGGCCATCTTGTTACAGCTGGGAGACGCAGGTGAGCCCCGCATCATCGAGTATGCCAGCGCAAAATTCGGGGACGTTGAATGACGGTATAGCATTAATGAGCTGGAATGTCTGGGCGTAGTGTGGGCCCTCAGGAGGTATCGGCCGCAAGAGGAGGGGCAGCACTTCATACTGCGAACAGACAGCCAATGCTTGAAACGGCTGGCCACGATGCAGGGACGGCGGTCGAAGCTGACACGGTGGGCCATGACGTTACAAGCGCTGGATTTTACCATTGAACATGTCGCCGGAAAACAAAATGAGTTGGCCGACAAATTATCACATCACCCGGATGACAGCGTGGAGGAGCGGGACGGCATGGACTGGGACGAGCTGTTACCACCTACAAGTGGCATGCCGACACTGAGGCACACGCGCGGGCAAGCAGCGGCACTGTGCGCCATCACGGACGCGAGCCAACCCCCCACCCTACCACCAGGCGCGGAGTTGGACGACCTTGCCGCATTCGTACGCGCTGCACAGTGTGAAGACGGACACTCACAGGAGCTGATACGGCAGTGCGGTGAGGCGGCGTGTGAGGGATACCGCGTGCTTGAAGGACAGCTGCAATCGCGCCCCGCGGGCACACAACAACCGTGGCGGTAGTTCGCACCTGCAGGAACAAGGCGCAGTACAAGACCTCTTCTTCTGGGCGGATTTAAACAAATACGTAAGGAACACTTTGCAAGGGTGTCATCACTGTCAGAGACGGAAGACGCGGAGGACAGATGGCCGGGAGCAGCAGGTACCACGTCAACCCACTGAGCTGTTCCACACGATTGCCCTGGACTTGATGGGGCTGTACCCAGGACGGCACGAGGGAAGTGGTTTTTGCTGGTTGTCACCGACTGTTTTACGCGTTGGGTCGAGGCTTTCCCGCTGGCAAACTGCCGCGCAGGCACTATTGCACGAGCCCTGGAAACTGAATTCTTTCCGCGTTTGGGCTATTCGCGAGTCCTTTTAAACGTCAATGCATCACAATTCTCGGGACGGAAGTGGAAGGAATTATGTGGAAAATGGCGGGTTACACCGCATACCACGCCGGTATACCACCCCCGAGCCAACCCCACTGAAAGACTTAATCAAGATATTAAGACGCAGCTGAGGCTCAGACTGGCGGAATATCACACCCAGTGGGATACTAACATTCCAGACATCACCTACTGCCTATGACGCCGCGTCAACACAGTCACCGGCGAATCCACAGCTACCCTCGTTCAGGGGCGAAACCTCCCCCTACCTGGCCAATACCGAGTGCAGGACGGGCAAAGAGAAGACTCGGAGAACACCCCGATAGCGCGCACGGGTGGCATCGCGAGGCTACATGACGAAGCCCGGCGCAGACAAACAAATTACCAGGCACAACACATGCCGGTCACGACATGACCATCACCGGCATGATGGTCTACGTACGCCTGCACACGCTCTCGGACGGAAGACGGAATTTTGCGCGGGACTCGTGCCCAGGTGGACTGGACCTATTCCTGTGGTACGAGTGCTAGGACCTACTGCGGTCATAATCAAGTTACCGAGCGGGCGTACTGCGAAATATCACCAGGACAATGTGCGAGTTGCACACGAGGAGTATGAAGCGGAACGAGACAGCGTGGCGGGAAGTGAACCAGCGACCCCGACAAACACAGCGGATCAGCAACATGCAGGCCCAGAAGCGTCCACCTCCACAGGCAGTCAGGAACCAGATTTCCGGGGATTCCCGGAGAGGGGGACGCAGTCACCGATCACCGCTCCGCATGCGACCGAGTCCGCTAGGCGGTTATTCGCTGAGTCGGAGGCAGAAGACACGCCCTTCCACTGGTTCCCAGAGGACACACCATCACCTTTAGTCTGGACACCGGACGATGAGGACGAACGGTCCAGAACGCCCGACCACGACGAGATGCTATGGTTTTTCCACTACTCCATAGAGGACCAGAGTAATGGTAGAGGAACCCGCCAAACCTGAAACGAACACGCCAGGAGAAGGGGTGCCAGAGTCGACTTCTGGGTACAACTTACGCCCCCGGCGGGCCCCACAGGACCCGAGCTGTTGTACGGTACGAGGGACACGAGCCACGAGAAGCGCCGGAAAGCAGAAGTAAACCTGTTACACCCACCCAGCTGCCAGCGCGAGCTGTTGTTACATCGACCTACTTAAGGGGGGGGGGGGGGGGGGGGGGCAATTGACATTGTCCTGGGCTGCGCCCTTCTGAGCCTGATGTTCCACCACCTCTCCCCTTACACGCTGTGAGCCCCCTCCTTCCACCACCATCCTCTACAACCACCCACCGAAGTGTGTGCGTGCGTGTGTCAGCCCGCGCCCGCCAATGTGACGTCAGTGCTCCGCTCCCAAGAGTTGCAGAGCGAGGACGAATGGTGAGCGAGTCGCGAGCGCTGCCAGAGGAAGGAGCATTTGCACCTGTCATCGCTCTCGGAGGTTTTCAGTGATACAGGGGGAAACGGGCCTCGCCACACACGGGCTACGTCACGGCCCTGAGAACAGAGTAGCCGGGTCCACATGCCCATTATACATGTGGTGGTGTCCTAAACTTCGGCGAACATTTCAACCCCCATTGCGGTAGCACTCTGAACCACCTAGCTTTGTCTTTTTAGTTTCAACAACAAACATTAATTCATCATCCTCCACCTTTTCAATGAAGCCATGTATTTTTGGTTAAGTAGCAACAATTCCAGTGATGCCCGCTTTAATTTTTTTTTTGAGCCAGATTTCATTACTGAAACAATTCTGTAGGATACTCAATATGTAGCATGTGATGAATTAACATAAAAATAATTCTCTGAAAAAACAGTATTTACAAAAACTAATAAAATCTCAGTCCAAGAAAAACTACCATGGGACAATAATACAGTATAAGCAAAAATTATTTGAATACTTAAAAAAAATCACAAAAAAAAGGGTGCAAACAATTCAGTCAATACAGAATTTCTGAAGGTTTTTTCGAAGGTTGCAATAAGTCAATATGAGCTTTTGGAGTTGCAAAGCAAATATTGAGGCAGTATTCAAACACGCTTTGTGTAGTGGGTCTGTGGTGATAAGACTCAACCGCCACTCTGATTTTCTGCCTCGGCTCCCGCAAAGTTTGCGGCAGAGTAGGCACTAACACTTTGACTTTGACATAGCCCCACCGAAATAAATCGCATGGGGTTAAGTCTGGTGGATGCAGACTAGGGTTCTGCGAATATTCGAAATTTCCGAATTCGAGTTCGAATTTTATGATATTCGATTCGTAATTTCGAATCGAATTCATTTTACAATAATTCGACTTGCAAAATCTGGCCCGGGACCCCGGGTACACTAATATACGACATCCCCCTCCCCCATTTCTAAAAGAAATGTAAATGGGCGATTACATCTTCCACTTACAAAAAATTATACATCGAAACCCCTTATTTACGTTACCGTTATTTACGTTTTCACGTTATTTAACCATTTTATTTCTGTCCCGTTTTAACTTCATTTGATGTAATGCAATGAATTCCCGTTGTTTACAACGCGCCTATTGCTTTACGCAGTTTACGCCGTTCGTTCTGATAAAACTGCTTACTAACTTAATTAATTTTATTACAAAGTAATCTGATGTGTAAATCGTGTTTTAAAGACGTTTTTAAAAGTTAAAAACTTCATCTTAAACGTCTCGGGAGTCACTTTATACCGCTTATAGAAACGTAAGCAGTGCCAGTTTGGTTGTGTTGATTCCTGTATTACTGTATAGAGAGCGCGCACGTAGTCTAAGATTAATATCGATAGCTCGCAGACTGCATGCACGCGCGCGCTCTGTTTATAACCGAGTTAACCCGCACGATCGTTATGCGTATAGTTACAAATCACGTTCTTGTTACGGGTTTCTTTTTTTTTACGTTGAATAAAATGATTTTATTGCGTCACTCATTAATTTAAATTATTTAGCTTGCTTTCACAAAGTCTACTTTTTAAATAAACGTACTTTCCATGAATAGGTTTTGTTATTATGGATTACTTTACTTTTTTTTTTTTTTTGCATAATAGTATTCTCCGTTCCTTCTTACCTGAGTTTTGGAATAAACAAAGCCTCTTGTAAACAAACATTTTCATTGGCTGCCGGCCGCTGCGCACATTATTCGTGCGCAAGTAATAGTTCCTTGGTTACGTACCATTTGTAAGTATTTTTACACTGCCTTTTTTATAACAATTGTTGTTATATAGCATTATAGCGTTTCACCATTAATATCCAATACAGTTTAATGTGTCAGCAAGTATTTACTTACAATTATGTTAGCAGACGCCGTGTGTACAGTTGATGCCAGGCGTAACAACTGTATTTCGGATTCGCGCGCGCACGGTTTTGTTATGGCTGACGCCGGACTGAGTTTTGTAAAGCACAGAACGGGAAAGCCTTCGAAAAGTGAACAGAAAACTATTGTGTTGAATGTTTTTAAAACATTTTCAGACAAATATCCGGATTGTTGTGTGAACGATATCGCGAGTTTAACTGCGGAATTTACGAGTGTTTCGAAGAGCAGTGTGCTTCGTGCAAGGAAAGAATTACAGGACACTGGGACATTAACAACTCCCAGGAAGAAAAGGAAACTTGAGTATCCTGTTATCAAAACTTGTGATGATTTTGTAAAGACGGCTATTAGGCGTAAAGTGCATAGTTTTTTCTTCGCAAATGAACCACCTACGCTGAACAAAGTGCTACGGTGCTTCCTGTTATATTACTTCTCCGTTATTTTATTAGCACCGACTGTACTGAAGTTTGTGTGTTGCAACTAGTGCTTGGCGCGCAAGATTAATTCAGCCTATCACTTGCTGACGCGGCGCAGTGATACGACGGTGTTTGTTTATTTCAATACTCAGCTAAAGGCTAGTGATGGGCAGAACGGATCTTTTGACCGAATCGGTTCTTTTGGATCAGTTCCGTGAAATGATTCGTTCAGAACGATTCGTTCATCTCGGTCAATTCGTTCTTTTCTGTGTATGGGATCTGGCTCTTTTATCAGGTGTCGTAACTCGTTCTTCCTTTAGAGTATTACGTACGTGTTTTTGTATTTGAATTTGAACATTGCTTTCCGTAGCCAGTGAATCACAGTTGCGTATATGAAACAAGATTATTTATATTTTATTACTTTTTAAGTTACAAATATTAATATATAGGCTATTTACACTCTAGTGACAGTAAAGTGTTTACATGTAGACCAACACATTTAGAGAAAAAAGACAAAAAATTAATACTACTACTGCGATTCAGTATGAAGAGAAACAAATGAAGTACATTAATTAACCCAAAAATGGTAAATGTGAACATTTGTAGTTACTTTCCCAGTTATTTTTTAATTCATACGGTTTTTTTTTTTAGTTTTTTATTTCCAAATTTGTGTATGTGAATGTGAAAAAGCAATTTTAAACCATTACTTAACAGTTGACATTTTCAGGTATAGATACTTTTCATGTTACCCTATTTTATTTGATCAGTTATCGTTTGCTCTTGTGAACATGCGCACGCTGTGATTACTAATTCTTCAGACTCCTGACGTCATGAATCATTTCACGAACGAATCAGACCGGGCGCGTGGCCGGTTCTCTCCGCGTTTTCGTTCTTCCGAATCTTTCAAGGTACCGGCTCTCAAAGAGCCGGTTCTTTACATCGCGAACGAATCGCAAGATTTAGTTCTCTCAAAGATTCGTTCTTTTTGAACGAATCGTTCACGAACGACCCATCACTACTAAAGGCCCTATCATATCACACGATGGAAGATTCCTTGCAAGGTATTCCATGGCAGCTGGTATGGATGGTTCTGTGGAAGAATTACCCGAGTGCTGGCCGTTTTCATGGAAGTTTTTGTAATCGGCCGTGTTCAAATTTTTGTGGAAGGTTTCGTACAAGATGACAATTTAATTCAATCAGAATGAAGTGGTAGTAGCCCCTGGTGTTAAAAACGTTAATTTATTTCGGCGGCATTTAAAAGTTTTGATTATTGTTTTGAAAAGCGGCGAACATGTGTTGGTTCATATCTTGGTTCATATTGAAGCAGTAGCAGTTACAGCTTTATACAAAAACTTCATTAAATAAAATGCGATCAGATGATGGCTCTCGTCAAGTTGAATCTTGCAAATACTCGCCCATTTTGGATCGTTTTTTTTTTAAATGTAAATTAGGGTATTCGAAGTAAATCTTTATTAATCAACTAGCTCGACTGTTTGTATGTGCATATAGTTAGAACAAATGTAGTTTACTGCATTTTAATTAAATTGCAACATCGAGTGTCATTTCAACCCATAAAATTTACGTGTTCGTGAGAATTGGTAATTTTTTGATGTATCGTAACTTAGAAAAAATGTTCGATGTTTAGAATTTTAAAACTTATTCGTAAATTGTGTTTTGTGATTTTACAAATACTACTAGGTATTATGTAGTTCCTGCATAGTTAAAATCGATTTTGATACAAATTATTCCAAACATGTTTTAGAGTTTTCATTGCATCAGAACTAGTGGTAGGTTATATACATGCACATTTATTCGTAATAAAGTATACCTTTTCCAGCATTGAAATGGATTTAAATGACTCCAGATACACATCCATTTCAGCCCATTTACAATCAAAGAATGTGAAAATAAAGCTTGTTCTTTTTCCACATTCGCTCGTGTGTTACAGCCATGGAGGAAGACAGTCTTTAAACTTGAAAATAACACACACCAATAAACCCCACACCAGTATTATTAAATAAATACTAAGACAGAAAATCATACTTGCTAAATCCCAGAAGTCGCTATTCTAGAAATTTATCCAACTATTTTCTTCCCCAATATTTGCTAAGAATTTGTTCCATTAAAAGCTTTAATTTTTTTAAGTACCTACTATAGTGATTATAAAAATTAATTTTCAAATTCATAACAAATTTTGAATGAAAAAATACATAAAACTATTTTTACATTTATAACACAAAAAGTTAGAGCTTAAGCTTAATAGAACGTATTTAAAATGATCCCAGTATTTATAAATAACTAAATATGTGAATCTGTACTTTTTTCGTAAATATTTATGTTTTTGTATAAACAAAAGTACCTACTTATTACCACAATAAATGAAGTTCACTTGTTTATTGTAGATGTTTATGGATTGAAAGGGAAACATTGTGTGATAGGTTATTCCATAGAAACGTCCATGCCTGCTGCCATGGAGGCCTAGCTGGCAGGTACATTGGAAGCTTCGTGCGGAGCCAGTACGAAACCTTACCTCGTCTGATACAGGCTTAAGAGTGAACCCACGGTCTCACCCCTAAATTATAAACTTGATTTTAGAATAAAATGTGCAATGCTTACACGATAAAAATGGTAAATTTGTTTTTTTTTTTGTACCACTTCCTTATGCTGTGAAATTTTTATTAATATTTTTATCCTTGAAAGTCAAACATGCTAAATAAGGTGGCAAGTGAGAGAGTTTTCTCTACAGCAGGAACATCTTTACCAGCCGCAGAGAATTGTTGTTGCAGCACCATGTCGGTGAACTCACCTTTCTCCATGACAATTTGAAATGATTTGTGAAGTGATTTATGTTAGTGCTATAGCAATATAATTTTTAATTTTTTTTTTTTAATTTTAGAGAATCTGGTTGTGCTTCTTCAATATAGTCTCACTTTAATTTTAGTTACTTGATTTAAACTGTGAATTATGTGACAAGGTGGTATGTTAAAATTTTTTAATGATCTATGTTATTTTAATAAATATTCCCAAATTCGATTCGAAAAAAATTCGCAACTCGTGAATTTTTTTGAAATTCGATTCGAATTCGATTTGAACAGAAAAATCACAATTCGCAGATGTCTAATGCAGACATCGACGACACGCGCATGACCAAGCCTTCTCCCAGAAAGATGTGTGTAGTTGTTCCCGTACAGACATGTGGAAGAGAGGCAGTTTGATCTCTCTCCCAACTGAGGCAGAAGCCAAGGAAAGGACGTTGCGGTAGGAATGACCAACAACAGTTTTTTTCAATGAAAAAGAAGGGCCTGTAAATCTTTCTCAACGTGGCAGAGAACACATTCACTTTCTTCGAATCTCTCTCATTCTCAATGGTGATATGATTTTCTGTTCCTCAAAAAAACCACATTACATTATTTCCTGTTGCCATTCGTGAGGAATATGGTCTCAAAATAGCTGTTGTCATCAATCCTAGTTGGCACCTCAGTGCAGAATGCGTATCAGGCTCTGTAATCATCCTGTCTGAGTGTCTGGACTAACTAGGTTCTGTACATTTTTATGCACAAATTTCTGCACGGATTTTCAATAATGCTGTTTGAGGAATTTATGAAAAATTGTTCTCAAACACAGTCCAGATCTTCCTCGAGCACAGAGGGTAGACCACCAGTCCTGCCTTTACAAATGCACCCTTTCTCTATAGGTGGGTGGTTTCACATTAAAATGTGTACGGAATTCACATTGCATAACATTTACCGACTTGAGTTTTGTTAACTAAAGCATGTACCATTTCTGCTGTGCAGTAGGGCCATTACACACTAGATGCTCCCAGCGATGACAATATGCAACAAATGAATCCCGAATTTTCGCAAAAAAAAAAACTCCTAGAGACTCTCTACTGATTGAAAGAAGTTTCAGGTAAATCGGCTGCACTGTTTCGTTTTTTATGATTTTCTGACAGTGTATAAATTGTCTGTGCTCATATTGTCAAAATGTTCATTGGATAGTAAAATGCATTTTATTAAATTACAAAAAAAAATATTTCATCTTTAGTTATATATACACATGCTTCTTTGCATTTCTTTGATTAGACAAATTAAAATACTATTACACCAAAACATATTACGTTAAATATAATTATTACATTACATTAGTATAACAATAGATACAATACCTTTCAATATTGTACCATAAAAACAATGAAATTTTACAGATACTTAAATTTGGATAGGTCGTACAATATTTAATGTGTAATTAATTAAAATAACATTATGAATCATGCATTTTTCCACCTTTTCTTCAGTGTAGATTATTTCACGCCACTTCATGATTTGCTTAACCAGTAAATGCATCATTTAGGTTAATATCATTTAGGTTTTCGACAACCGTTAGATAATTTTCAAGGTCCTCCAGCAAATGTTTCTACAGCCTTTCCAAGGATTTGCACTTTAGGTAAGCTCGCAGATCATGCAACCTCGGGTAATCAAAGCTCTGTTAACGGAGACTCTACTGTACTCAAAAATATCAGTTTCAACATTTTTCTACGTATGAGCTGCTTCAACATATGACCCTATAAAAATGGTAGTTCTGATACTATACATAAAGGTTGGTTGATTATCTTGCAAAGGCGTGTTATTTTTACATTCTGACTAAATTTTTTGTACTCTAGAACTGTGCTTTCCAAAGCATGAGCGTGATGTGTACAGAGGGAACACCTCTCAATCAAGTTAAAAATACGATACCGGCCTTAATATTGGTTGGAAATACAGTAGGGGAAATGTATGACGTAATGGAAGTTGGCCAATGACAACTGTATTGTATATGCATTCACACACACACACACACACACACACATACATACATATTGACATATAAAGTAATATTGGCAATAGCAAAATCCAAAGTAGTGTCAATATTTGGTAGCGCCGTAGAAAGAAAAATTGTGAATGATAGTGTGAGTTTTGGAGCAATAATGGAATGACAATGAGTGAATAAATAAGTATAAATAATGATTTTTATGAAATGAATAAATAAGTACACAATAAGTATTAAGAAGGTATTAAGAAATTTATTAGATGTGTTTGTAAATAAGTGTAGTAGTCAAGAGAGAAGAGAAAGGTCATGTTTATTTAAATTTAATTATTATAATGGTGCACAAAGATGTGTGATTGTAGTAAATATAAAAGCGACTGTTTAAGTTTATATATATAAACATGTGTGTGTGTGAGTGTGTATATATATACACACACACACACATGTTTATATTGCGATATGGTAGGCTGTGCTGAAGTAATTACGAACTCTAGGTTAATACAGTGTAAGCGTTTGAATGTATGTTTTGGATTGGGAAGATTGACTAGCTTTGTCTGCAAAATATATTGTTGTTGAGAAAAGTAAATAAGTGTACGGAATATATTTCCAGTATCGTGTTCTATAGTTAATAATAAAATATAGTATCGCAAAATATAATAACACGGGCAGGATTATAGTGTATAATATAAAATCATAGGAAATGTACATTTGGTATTGTGTTACTATAATTTAATAGGTAGGACTGAAGTATAGAACACAATACCATGGAATTATATTACTTCAGTATTGTGTCCTATAATAGAATAGATAGGGTTTTTGTATAGAATACGATACCAAAAATTCTATATAATTGACTGTTCTATAAAGGGCTGAAGTATAGAACACAATATTGTGGGAACTATTACTTCAGTATCATGTCGTATACAAGAATGGGTTGGACTGAAGTATACAACACGATATCGTGTAAAATATTACTTCGGTATTGTGTCCTATAATAGAATAGGTAGGGCTTTAGTATAGAATATGATACCGGAAAGTTTGTTTGATAGAGAAACATGGTTCGTGAAAAACAACCATGTGAATGAGTTTCCTGCCTAAACCCCCATATTCCCATGCTTCTCCCGTAAGAATGTACGGGTGGTAATGACATTAGCACCTCCATGTTGGTGACATAAACAATATTTTCATGGTATTGGGATTAGACTACTCCCTTCTCAACATTCAGCTTTTCATCTCTTGTTTTTCCTTTACTATTTCAAGCAAGAACTAAAACACTGCAGATATACAAATATTTACTTTGTGCTTCATAGCACACAATGGAGTACATTTTATATTTTTAAAAATATTTTCAAAAACAATCACTGAAAAAAAACCTTGTGTTGGTAAATAAGTGAACATAAGTACTTACCTCAAACTAAAAATTAACCATTTTTTTCTCGGTAACTCTGTAGGTTATCAGCTTTTTGGGGGGCAAAGGTGGATAATGTTTTAAGTGAAAGGTTGGTTAGTTTAGGTCAGCTACATTAATATATGATGTATTATTTGTGCAGTAAGTACACGTATTTACATAAATAAACTAAACTATTCAAACATTATATATATATATACTAGCTGCCCGACCCGGCTTCGCACGGTTGTATTTATGGGGGGGAAAATGAGACCAAATCTCCTATTTACAGTTATAATAAATGAAATAAAATGAAAATTAATTAATTTTGACAAAAACTTAATACAATGCTTTGTAATGTACCGAAGAAAAAACGAATAGCACCGATGGTTTCCCGACTCTCAAGCACGCAACGTTGTCATGGAAACGAAGTACCCACTGTTTCCCGGGCTTAAACACCAATCAAAATTGATAATCAGTTTATTATTAATTATAAATTATTAAGACTATTAATCGAAATAAAAACTACCCTATCTCTCAAGTTGGAAACAATTACACATAAATGCCAATTTTCATCGAAATCGGTTGACTTGGTAAAGAGTTCACTGGACCTTTTTAGAAATCAGATGTAGTTTGTAATTGTCTTCTTAATTTGAATAATTTATATCACTTTCAAATCCCGACCGACTTTGTTCTACCAGTGTATAGTTATTTACCTGTATATATCTAAAAATTGGTGGTCTGTATTTAATGAGTGATGAGGACTACACTAACAATGAAATAGTCGTTGCCATGGAGACGAATGAAGCATCAACAATGCTACAGCCGTTGCCGTGGTGATTTTCTGCCAACTCATACATACATCACATTAGAAAACTCTAAAATTATCAGATTAAGACCATTAATCGAAATAAAAACTATCCTATCTCTCAAGTTGGAAAAAATTACACATAAATGCCAATTTTCATCGAAATCGGTTAAGTGGTTTAGGAGTCCATTGAGGACAAACATTGTGACACGAGATTTATATATATTAAGAAGATATATATATATATATATATATATATATATATATATATATATATATATAAACTTTGCAATTACCAGATGGGAAATTAAATCTTATACTTACTGTAGATAAGCTGCACTTGGAAGCATAGATGCCTCTTTCAGTTCAGCAAAACACTGCAGCAGTTCTACAGATGGATTCCATCCCTTGTTCTGAAGATACAGTTGTAGTAACATGTACAACTTCTCTGTAACGTAACCTGGTCCAGGAAATGGAGGCCCCATTTCTGTCTGAATGCCTTTTGCTACTATGTTCTTCATTGTCTCTGCGAGATCCATCTGGTGATTTAAGTTCCCTCAGTGATCAAATACTGCAAATATCCAAGAAGTAACCATCAAACATTAAAATTAAAACAAAAATCATAACCACGTAACTGAACTTAAAGACTAGACTCGTGATAGGATAACTACCTAAAAATGTTTAAGCTTAATTTCACTTTTTACTTCAGCTGTAATCCCACTAATTTAAGAGAAATATCACACTATTATGCTAAATAAGTAACAATATAAAGTATAAAAACTAATATGAAAGTCTTATTTTAAATACCAGGCAAACAACATTTCTCCAGTCAAATACTTCCATTACTGTTTCCCGAGGAAAAAAAATAATGTTAGTTGAAGATACACTACGCGCTCAAAATCAACAACAATAAACTTACCTTTTGTTTACAACGCTGCGTACAGTAACTACAGTATTAAGATGACCAGCTGCGTCTTGTTACCATGGCAACAAGAGAATTGTCTTCGGAAATGGTGCGTAAAGATGTCTTTTGCACTGTACCTTCACCGTAAAAGGAACAGCTGATTGATATATCCAATGGCTTTGTTTTTCTTTTTCTTCCTTCAAAATCAAATAGCCAACTTAACATAATTAAAGTTATTTTCTTTAAAAAAAACCATTTGTGATAATATTTGAGTATTTAAACAGTATAAAAATATGTCATAAACTAATATATATTTATTTTTAATTCACCACTATAAAAAAAAGTTATTTTGGACAGAACACATTCTGAGTTAATTCATGTGTACTCTATAAATTCGCAAGGTTCCTTATTAAAAACATTTTAAATATTAATTTGGGGTATTGGTTGATATTAAGAGCATTGCGGACTCTCTAGTAAATCAGTGGTCCCAAAATTGACTGATATTTGTGACTTTGAACTATATCTTTGATGTGTATAGAGGCTGTATATGAGAGGCACGGATTAGACACAAATGCTATTTTATAGGCAATAAGCATGCATTGAATACTTTATGACCACTTAGCACTGTTTAAAACAGTTTGAAAGAACTTATTTTATTGCAGTAGTTCTGTATGATTATAAAAATCCTAATTCATAATTATTAACAATCATCAGGCATGGTCAAGTACCATTTATGCAGAGCTTTGGGTGAAAGAATATAGTGATGTAAAAAATGTCTCCAACAATGTGACAGCATGACATCCTGAAATTTGTTAACTCCAAGTTCAGCCACAGTGATTCGGTGTATTTTTGGTATGTTGAGAAGATCGATGGGTTCCTGTTTTTTTTTTTCGCTGTGTTGTTCAAAGTTATTGTTTTGTTGCGGGCCTACCTACGCAGGGGGTGTGGAGACGTGGAGAATGTCGCTTAGTCATTTTGCTGTAGATTTGATGGTTGGTTGCCCGGTGCCAGGAATGCATTCTAAATGGCATATGATATTTTAGGTGCATTTTAATTTAGAACAATTTTATTGTCATTTCCCATTTCTGGTTCTCATTTTATGCCATAAATGATGAGCAACAAGAAATATGAATACATAAACAAATGGAAAAACAGTCATAATCAGTCTACGGTTGCATAGACAGCACAGCGAATTCCTGGAAGGAATTAGAACAAATATCACGGCACAGACGAACACAGTGGGATGACATCCTCAAGACTGTTGTAGCAAGAACAGAAAATACAGAAAAACAACAACCTTGGCAACACAATCCGTCTGTTTTGTCAATGTTAAGTATGTCACTCCAAGTGTGTTTTTTTTTCCTCTGTGTTTTATGCTCTTATTACAACTGTCTCATCCTTGTCAGCCCACTGAGTTTGTTCCGACACATTACTTCAATGGAATTCTCTGTGATGTCTATGCATTTATCCATTTGACATCGGCTGATTTTGTCTTGTATTTCTGTGTGTTTATGTATTAATCTTCCTTATGCAATATTGTGGTTACTCAGTGACGCACAGTAAAAAACAGTGACTGTATGTTCATAAAAATATTCAAAATAAATTTTCCTCATTTCATCTTACAAATCATGTAATTGACAGTCACTTAAGTTCATTTTGTGTGTTTACAAATGGTTTAGCCAAATATTTTTCTAGTATTTTTTTTCTGCAAGAGGCAGAAGAGTACTCAGTAGGGTGGGCTGAAAAAAATAAACTTTTTTATTTTTAATTGCTATAGTGCGGAAAAGTTGCCTTTAACGGTAAAAAGAAAAACTATGCAAAGTAATTTCAAATCGGTTGATATCTTCCGTTCGCGCATAGTGCCGAAAGTTTATACAAATTTAACATCGAACGGCCGAAGGCCACCCCAAAGCCCGACCTGCACCCGCCAGTACTCGGCTCCGCTAACGGAAAGCACCCCTAGCCATGGCCCACCCGAGTCAAGTGAGCGGACCGCAGCCCAAGGTAGAGAATAGCGAACCATTTTAATTACGCATGCAATGCACTTCCCGTGCCTACAAAATTCCCCACACAATAATAACGTAATCAAAAACAAACAAAAGCCCCTAATTAATAAAGTGCGACGTAGGAGTGCCCGGGTCACTCACGTGTAGTTTTCTACTAAAACAGCTGTGAGTGCAACCCTTGCGGCCTTCAACCTAAATTCAGTAGTGAAACGTGTGACGTAATTCAAACCACCCCGAATTAGCATTATCGTTCGCCACTGGAGTAGTTTTCAAGAAACAGACAGTCTCCAGCTTGACTCTAATATTCAAACTTATTTTAGACAAACTTATTAAATGTCAATTCTAAAACATATATAGAGATTAAGTTAATCATTAAGTTTTATTATGTGAATTTAGAGCCACTTAAAATTAGTTAATTATATAGATTTTTACGAATAACGGAACTTTAGAAACTCTGGCGCGACAGGGAGCTCACCCCTCCCCTCGCGCCAGGGCTGCACGCCAGTACAGTGCGACTCGCGGACCGGGACGGACGCACGTCCCACGGGGAGCCAGCATCTCTTTGTTTCACCGAACGTCCATCTGGTAATTATAGTCACAACCAAAACCTTTTCTTTAATACTCCCCGTGTGCGCCCGGTCCTTTTCCGGTGTAGGGCCTAACCCAGCCGCGTCAATTTAACACGCCCCACACAAAGCATTACGTGGGGCCGTGCAGCATACGGTACGGGCCGTCTCCCGCCACCCCAGAACTTTATTTAATCGCCCAGTGCACAGGCACAGGCTACATTCAAGCTCAAACGTATTTTTAATTTAGTAGCGAGCCGCGGTCCGCACAGGTGGGCCCGCGCATCGCAAGTTACAGATTACGAGATTAGCCGATGCTAATCTAACGCTCTCCCTCGACTGCAACTGGCGTGAGGACTTAAGTAAACGCACGTAGAGGCACGCAGGTGTCCCTCTCAGATAACATGTGCAGTGTAATTGTGTATGTAAAAGCACCACAGAGTGCCATTTTATCAATTGTAATTGTAATAATAGTGTAATCAAAACTTCTACGTGTTCCGACGCCTCATTGGCAGTCATGTACCGCCGAGTAAACCTCGCGCCCAATGTAATGAACCAGTGTCAATCGTGAACAATAAAAAGTCCACCCCGCACCCCCCGTGCGCGACGTGCGACCCGTAGAACAACCAGAACAGTGTATGTAAATTAACCTAAACAACCCAACCTAATCAGGAAACAAATTCCATCACCGCCGACGGTTCTAGCGGACCACGCTGGGGCAACGAACCCACGACCATCACACGGTTACACCGAGCTAGCCTGGCGCCCTCCCGGAACAGAAATCTCTAAGAAAGCCAGCCACCCCGCTAGGACCTGCGCCCGATCTCGAACACGAGACCGCGACGAACGGCAAATTGACAACATTGGAACATTTTTTATTTATTTTCTTAATCAACTTATACTTCAATGATGGTCACCTTATAGTTTGCGATGTTTATTTTAGGGTTGAATAAAGAAATATAAAGTCAAACTTAAATAATATTACGGTATTTATCGGTCACGATTTCTGTGGTCATTTTCCTCTTTATTTTTTAAAGTTTTATTGTGCAGCTCTTCGCCCATTATGTCTAAACAAAACGAGCCAAAACTCACCACAAGGAGGTGGCTGCACATCGAGTTCCACCCACACCCTACCCAACCAACCATCCAAACATAAGTTTACTAGGATTCAATGGTTTACTGTTACCTTTATGGGTCCTTTCTTACATTGTACTATGTACTTGTACACATTTAAAATCAGACATTTGCGAGAAAGCAGCCATAACTGACCATGACAACCGTATAGATCTGATGTATCCAACTCTTGCTTGAAAACCACACACTTTAGTTGAGGCTTCCGTGACCAGTTTCACGCATCTCTCGACTGCTTGAGTGTGACAGGGAAACTTTTTGATGTCTCTTATAGGATTAATTACCAAATTGATGAGTGTTTTAATATCATCATCACATACTTCCGAAGCATTGGGGAAGGATTCAACAAGGAAGTACTCCAGTCAATTATGTCAACATAATCTGTAGCTTCAAAGTTAATTTTAGGTGGCACAAAGTTTCTAATAGTCTTTCCTTTAGGGTTGGTTTGTCTTGCTTTTAAAATCCTCCTATATCCAAGCTCCCGAATGTGTTGTCTGTTATCAACAATCATAGCCAACTGTAAATTTTCTGGGTGTGCAAAAAATTCATTGTGTTGAATGACTGGATCAACAACTTGAAGTAAATCGTCAGGCAAATACCACGATGTTTGAATAGTTAGAAAAATATGTTTCGGGTCGTCAGTGAAATGTTCACTGTTTTTAATGTTGAACTACACAGGCATGTATGTTTACAAGATGAAGTTAACTATTTGTTTCAAGTTCTCAGAAGGATTGGATAAACACATGTACAATCTAAGCACTCTGTTGGCAGCAGTTAGCCATCTCGAATGCTACAGAGGACCAGGATCTCGAACTGACAAATCCTCTGAACAATGTCCCGACTTTATTGCCATGGATTGACGTCGTACCGACCATGGCCTTTAAGCCCGTGCTCCGCACCGCCAGTACCGTATCCCATTTTCGGAGCGCGCCCCTTGCCCAGCCAGATTGAGTCAGGCGAGCGCCTCGGGCGTGACCCCAATAGACATAATGAAATTTAAAGGTACAGAATCCCGGGTCTCGAACCCATAATTCAATTAAGGGAAAAGCCATTAGTACGAAATTACTAATTACCCGACATGTAATAAGTGCGCCGTAGCCACTCCGGGCGAGTACACCACGCACGGAGCAGACAACAAACCTCATTAACAGTCACCGCGGCCACTGGCCTTAATTAAAATGCCCGTGACTATGATCAAGTCAGAATAAGAGAAATCCCTCTAAAACAATTCACAGTGGGACAATATGTTAGTAAATTTACAGTCGCCAACTTGATGTCACAATTTAAATAATTAAATACATTAAAACCATTGTTAAGCCTTAAGCACCCAATTACCAGGTGCTACATTTTAATTGGGCACCTGGAACATGTTTTAACTTGTAATAGAGTAAATTCAATTAATATAAGTTTTTTGACGCCGACTCACAAAGAAGAGAAAGTTTCTCTTCCTTGCGAGGCGGCCATGTTTGGCAGTCTCCAACCACTCCGCGCCAGGAACAGACGTGTGTCCGTGGGCAGCATCCAAGTTTTCTTTCTTTGATTATTTTATTCTGTACTAAATCCTTAAATTTAAAACCTTTTATTAATTCACCGCTGCCCACGTCGACTCGGCGCGTATTTTGCGGAGCCGGGCCTATCCCGACCGTCTTCAGTGTGATACCGCACGACGTATCGTATCACAGAACGTACGGTACTGGCCGACTCCAGCGAAAGTGTTTATACTTAAGGACGCCGTGCATATGCCTGCCGACTGCACACACGTAAGTGTTTCGCCGAATTTAGGAGCCCGCTCATAGAGCCCCCCCTGCACCCGTTAACTTTCGGCGCTGGCCGTCTCCAGCGAGCATCGACCCACGTCCCGCGAGACTGCCGTGGTAACCATTGTCACGTAGTGTTGTGTTTAGTGTTGGTGAGAATTTTTGTAGCGGGAATGAACCGCGGAGCGGACTTGTATAGTGTACCGTGTACCCACATGGACCCCCGGTGAAACTCCCAAATTAAATGTATTCTCGCCAACTCGTATATCATTTTCCGTAATTCCCCGTCCTCCACACGGCCGAGCGACCTTCACAGTCAAGGTAGAACCATTCAGGTTACATTCAAGCCATGTACCTGGCGGGGCACGCGGGGGCAGAGTACCCACGACCCCACACCAACGGCCTAGCAGCCCGCTAGCCTGGCGCCCCTCCGGACAACAAGAGCATCGCGACGCCCATAGCGCCCGTCAGGTACCCCCCGAGCCTTTCACAGAGGTCGGGTGACGGCAAATGGCGCCCTTGCGTTGGGCATAACTACAGCCAAACATCACAAAAACGCAGCAAGATCAGACAAAGGGGACAGAAGACGGCCATTTTGGATGCGCGCAGTGGAATTTGGCGCACAGAGGAGCAGCGACAAAGGGACCACCCGGAAGAGCGCGTCACCGCCTGCGCCGACCCTCGCCAACTTTCACTTTCACCCCCACCCCTCCCCTTTGGGCCTTCAGCGAACATCCTCGCCCGCACACTACCCCCCCCCCCCATCTACCTTCACATCCTCGCGCTCTCCGCTTTGTGCGGCCGTCTGGGCACTCTCGGCCGCCGCTACACACGGCTATCCGCATCCCCCCTTCGCAGTGGCCAGTCTCGGCTCTCCCTTTGGTGTGGCTGTCCGGGCGCCTCTCGGCCAGCGGCCCGAATCAGCGCACGCGCCAACCCCCCTCACCGCTCTTCATTCGCCGGGAGTCTGTTTGTAAACAGAGCCACGTGCGCGCACGAAGCGACTGTCAACACCGACGCGCCGCGCGACGCAATGGCAGACAGAGTAAAGATGAACACCTGTCGAGTCTGCTACTGGCCACAGGGCAGGGACCTGGTAACGGGGAAAGTGAACCCTCTACAGACATGTAAATGCGCACCGGATTACAACTTGCCGGCAATCAAGGTCGAAGCGCTCATAGAACCGTGGCACGACAGCACGGAGACGGAATTATAGGCGCGTACACCACCGATGGACCACACACCCCTACCGAGCCGTACCACCCCGGCCATCACCGCCACCCCAACCAACCACGCCAGCGACTGGAGCTCGCACCCTGGCCACGCGACGCACGCGCTGGACATCACCGAGGCCAAGTGCATGTGGCCCGGCCTGGAAGACCTGGCACGAGCCCTGCCGCCCCGCAGAGCGACTCTGCCAGAGTTCGCTGGAGCCCCGCACAAGGACCTAGGGGAATTCCTGACGCAGTGCGAGGCGCGCCTGACCTGGTGCCGGACGCACCAATCGGAGTGGGCAGAGCGTGTCAGCGAGCAGCTGCGAGGGACCGCTCGGAGCTGGTGGAGCATGTGGGGCCGGTTTGCCATGCCATGGGGCGAGTTTACGGACACGTTCCGACACCGGTTCGACACAGGATCGCCCCTCGTCGAGTGTTCCGCCTCATTCTATGGGGCTCGGCAGAAGGACAGCGAGGCAGTGGAGGCGTTCATCGCCACTAAACTCCAATTGTTTCACCGCATCTCGCCCGGCACCCCCCTGTCCGGGGCACTGCCCATCATCACGGTCTTAGTGAGGGACGAGCTGCAGCCCTTTCTGCGTCGCTGCCACACCGGCGGTGTAGCGGAGTACGTGCAGGAAGCACGCGAGACAGAACGCAACTTCCAGAGAGCCTGCAAACGCGGCCCGACCACGAGCACCCGAGGGGGTGACAGCCCACCAGAAGCCCGGCGGAACACCGCACTACGGGACTCACCCTCACACCAACACCGAGGACTACGAGCCATCGAGGCGCCGCCAACTTGGCGAGCGGAGCGACCGCGGGACGCCGGAGCACGGGAGCAAACCCCCCTGTGTCGCTTGGGATGCCCACGTGGCGAACGCCACTGGCACAGCGAGTGCCCGCGGAGGTTCCGGGTGGCGCGACCCACCATACCGCCACGCCAGGAGACACACGTGGTACCACCTCCGCCACAGCGCACCAGCCCGGCCCAGTCGGGAAACGGCCCCCGGGGGGGCCAGGATTAAAACTCCCTCCCCCCGCACAGACCATCAACCCCACGCCGGGCGGGGTGCGCGCCCTCCCGACCTTGGGACAGTTGGGCCGCCCGCGGGACAACCTGTTCCGCATCCCCGTAGAGGTCAACGGCCGGCCAGCTGCCATGCTCGTTGACACGGGAGCGAGCGATGTGTTCGTATGCCCGGCGTTCGTGCCCGCAGGCGCATTGCGTCCGGGCAGCGGCGAGCTGCGCCTGGCTACCACCACACACACCAGGCGGATGCTGGGGCATGCTGAGATCGTGGTGAGTACGCAGGAATTAAACAGTAGTGTGTCCGCAATAGTCGTGCAAGACTGGTGTGAGGAGGTGGTTCTAGGACTCCCCTGGTTGGTCCGGAAAGATGCGGTCTTGGAGCTAGGACCCCCCCCGCCTCAACCTGGGAAGAGCCGAGAGGTACGTGGTGTACGCACTAGGACAGACGCCCCCCCGACAGGACGCGGTGCTGACCCTGGCGGACGTGCGCCACAACGTCCCCCCCTCCTACCAGGCTGAGGTAAACAAGGTCCTCGCCGCCCGACCCGAAGTGTTTGCCGTGGACGGAACCTTGAGGCGGACCACCATCACCGAACATTGCATCCCCACCCTGACTGATGACACAGTGTTCGACCCGCCTCGCGGCTACGGGTTTCGCTAGCAGCGAATCATCCGGGAGCAGGTGGACGAAATGCTGCACGACGGAGTCATCGAGCCGTCCCACAGCCGGTACAATGCGTGCATTGTGCTGGCCAACAAGAAAGACGGGACAAGCCGATTCTGTGTGGACTTCCGGCCGTTAAATGCCGTGACCATCAGCGCCCCGCCCCCCCAGATTAGTGTCGAGGCCGCCGTAGCCAGCTTGGGAAGGGCCCAGGTCTTCAGCACCTTGGACCTGAAGTCCTGGTACTGACAAGTGCCCATACAACGCGGGGACCGGGAGAAGACGGCGTTCACGGTGCCAGATGGACGGAGGTTCCAGTTCAGAGCCATGCTGTTCGGCCTAAAGTGCGCCCCGTCCACCTTCCAGTGCATGATGACCCGTGTGCTGGAGGGCTACATCGGGCAGTTCGCCCTAGCATACCTGGACGACGTCATAGTGTACTCAGACACCTGGGAGGACCACTGCTGCCATCTGGCCTTGGTGATGGAGTGGTTGGCCACAAACCACCTGACGGCCAACCCAGCCAAATGCCATCTCGGAGCCGCTGAGGTCGACTTCCTGGGCCACGTGGTCAACGCGGAGGGGAACCGCCCCCAACTAGGTCACCTCCAGCAGATCGCGATGGCAGAAGTCCCACGCACCCGGAAGCAACTGCTGCGCTTCATCGGGCTGCTGAACTGGCTCCGTAACTATATTCCGAATTTTTCACAAGTCATCGCGCCTCTGACGGACCTGTTGTCACCCCAAGTCTGCTACCACTGGGGCTCGCCCTCCCAGACGGAATTCGAGGCCGTCAAGAGCGCGTTCACCCGCAGGTCGAGCATGGTTCTTTCGCTCGCCACCGTCATAGCGACGACGCGTCGCCGGTATGACGGCTGAGTTATGACGGCCGCGTGAAAATGCGAGCACGGATCCCATCGTCATATCTCTCCCGTCATCGCTAAGGCGCCTTACCTACGATGGCTTGGCAATCGATAATATGCAGAGGTTGGCAGTGAATTTACAGAAAGGAGGTGTTTTATTTGGCAGTTGGTTTATCTGCTAGCAATTTACAGCCAATAGAAAACTACCTACGCGAAAACAAGATAGTGGACATTCATAAAACTTAGGCATGATGTGTATATCGAATTATATATTTTCCACAACTATATTCAATATTTATATAATTTTTCATTGTACGCATGTTGGTTTTCCGTAAATATAAGTTTTACAGACTATTTTTTGCCCAGTGAAACACTCGTCACATCTCAGTCTCAAAATATAATAAAATCATTTTACATAGCAGTCTTTTATGATTATTAAATAGATAGTATTTAAGAAGGTTAAGGAGTGCATTAGAAACTGTGAAAGTTTATAGTTTTTAATATGAAAATATTATTTAGCGATCTTGTGAAACGTGTTGCCCGTTATTATTAATTTTGTTTTCAATGGTCAGTTGTTATTACTTTAAATCATATGATGAAAAAAATAAATTTAAAAACACTTTTCTGACTCGACGTGAAACATTACAATACTAGACTTGATTTAATCATTATTTGGTAATTTTCGTCACCGTTTAAGTTAATTTGCCGATTTGAAGGTACCGAAACAACTCGGTGTGCTATATGTCCCTTAAAGACTGTTCAAAAAATACTACTGTTTTATTTAATTACATTATCCTTAGACTGGTTTATAGCATATTTTCTAGTGCACTGCAAGTTTTATTCACACTATTTTGTATCGTAGCATATCTATTGGGTGAATACGCTGATAATATTATTTATTTAGCATCTTACAAGCTTGAACAACATAACACGAAGTCGGTGTTGTTAATTAAATGCCTGAATATAATTTATTAAGTAAACTGTAGTTGACAGTATTGTGTCTGCATTTTAAAACTACCAGAAGAGTAGAGGAACTAAAAATACCCTTTAACGCAATTAATTACTTTCTGTTCACACAAGCCGCTCCTCTCACAAATTACTATTTTCGTATGAACTATAAACACGAAACCTCTAAACTCTACGTGAAACACTATTATTCCTACATTGTTACCATTTTATCATACTGAAAGTATTTGAACGAATCTTAGGTGAATTAGTTGAATAAAATACGTTCCAATATGCGATACAACAGGCGCAAACCTAGCCACCAACGAGGGTGGGAAGTAGGCCTAACGTAAAAGTCACTAAATCTTTGGAGGAAATGCTTTCTGTTTAAAATGCGATAAAACGAAGGTTTAAAATAACCATCAGACTACTATGTATTTATCAGGGGTATTCTTGTGTATTTTCAACCTTATCAATGCATTTATTTTATTTTTACAAGTGATTTTTTAAATTACACGTATGGAAGCTGAAGGGGAAGTTAGTAGTTGTTTTTAGAAGTTTAATAAGCCACATGATGTAGGTGTTTTACACTTAACTTTTATGCAGAATAATTAACTAATGTGATGTTATCTTCTATCTAGTTGAAATATTCCGTTATTTTGTCCTGACCTTTACTTTTTTTATTAAGTGATATGACAAAAGTAGGCAGATTGGCAGTTTTTTTAGTATGATATATTTTGGTAAACCTAGTATTGTGCAGTTAAAAATAACGAGAAAAAAGAATCAGTGTGTCTTATTCACACGAAACATAGAAACTATTTATTTATACGGCGTGATTATTATCGGAAACAAGTTGTTTCGAAGTTTGTTCAGAGAAAAACATAACTTTTTTTTAGATACATCGTATATCTCACACACGTAATTTCTGAGTAAATAGAATTTAAACAAAAACCTTAAATTTCACGAAAATATATTATTTAACTCATTTGAAAGAATTATTTCCCAGTATTAAATGAAAGTTACACATGTAGTCGGCTGTATGACGGGATTATGACGGCTATGACGGCCTTACGACGGGCAAACAATCCCGCCTTACCTATGACGGGCATGTCGTAGCTAAGGCGTCTTCCAGAAGGCGAAAAAAGATCCATGCTCGCTTTTAGTAGCGAAGCGTCATACCGATGACGCGTCAACCCTATGACGGGCGAAAAAGAGAACCATGCTCGCCCGGCCGGTGCCACACACTGGTCCGCATCGACCCCGAGCGCCCACTCGTCCTCCAGACGGACGCAAGCGCCCTGGGAACCGGAGCCGTGCTGTACCAGGTGAACGACCACGGAGAACGGCATGTGATGGACTACGCCAGAGCGAAGTTCGGCGCGGCGGAGAGGCGGTACCACAGTCACGAACAGGAGTGCTTGGCGGTGGTGTGGGCCGTGAAGAAATACCGTCCACACCTGGAGGGCAGGCATTTCACCCTCCGCATCGACAACCGCTGCCTCACCTGGCTCCACACCATGCAGGGGAGGAAGGGAAGCTGATCCGCTGGGCGCTGCTCCTACAGTCGTTCGACTTTACGGTCGAGCACGTGCCAGGCACGGAAAATCAGCTCCCCGACCTGCTCTCGTGCGAGCCAGATGGCAGACGGGAGGTGCTGGACGAGGAGGAGTGGGACGAAATCCTGCCTCCACCCCACACCAGCACGACTACCGACAGACACCCTACCTGCACCCGCCTCACGCTCGGTGTAGAAGGGACCGAAGACCCTCCCAGTACCGAGGCCGACCTGGAGCAGCGCGTCCTCACGGCCCAGCGCCGTTCGCCGGACGCCGACCAGCGCCGCGAGACAGCGCGCGGAGGAGACCACCCCGCCTGGCAGCTCCGGGACGACCGGGTTATGAACAGACTGCCGGGGGAAGAGGACGAGTGGAAGACCTACGTCCCACCCGAAGCGCGCGAGGCAACACTGCGATTCTACCACGATCATGACCTCGCCGGACACCCTGGCTCGGACCAGAACCGGAGAGCCGTCTGCCGGTACTACCACTGGCCGTTGGTGAACCGGGATGTCCGGGTCTACGTCCGGGAGTGCGAGATCTGCCAGCGCCGCAAGGCCCGCAGAGGCGACGGCACACAGCAACAGACGCCTCGCCAGCCGTCAACACAGTTCCAGACGCTCGCGCTGGACGTGATGGGGCCGTACCCCCGCTCGCCGCGGGGTAAGCGCTTCCTAGTGGTCATGACCTACATGTTCACCCGCTGGACAGAAGCCTACCCCTGCGTCAACGCACGGGCGGCCACCATTATCGAAGTCCTGACGCGCGAGTTCCTCACTCGGTTCGGCTACCCGGAGTCCGTCTTGACGTACAACGGCAGCCAGTTCCTGGGGGCCCGGTGGAGAGGGTGGTGCCAAGAGGCACACATCATCCACCACACCACACCCTCATACCACCCCAGGGCCAATCCGACTGAGTGCAGGAATCAGGATCTGAAAACACAACTGCGGCTGCGCCTAGGGGAGGACCACACCCAGTGGGACCGCCACGTCGCCGACCCACTGTTCTGTGTCCGGCGGCGTGTGAACGCGGCCACTGGGATGACCCCCGCCGAGATGATCCAGGGGCGTAACCTGCCGCTGCCCGGCGAGCTGGCAACACACGGCGTACCGCACCCAGGAGAGAAACCGGAGGAGCGCGACGAGCGACGAACCCAGGAGCACGACGCGGCACGCGCAAGACAAGCTCGCTACAGTCAGGGAATCACGCCCCTGACAGCGCGACCCCCGGCACAACTGTGGGCCGGCGATCGGGTGTACGCCCGAGCGTACCCCTGTCGGCAGCGCCACGCAATTACTGCGCCAGACTCGCTCCCCGCTGGGAGGGGCCCTACACCATGACGCGGCGCCTGGGGGCGACGTCCTACATGGTGGACTTGGGCGGCCGCCACGTGCAGAAGATCCACCAGGACCACCTGCGATTGGCGGCGACCCCCGGGGAACCACTCCCGACCGAAACCGAACATGGGGACACGGCTGATGGACCAGACATCCCCCTTGAAGCACTCCCTCCTGGAGGACTGGAGCAACAGCGAGAGGAAGCCGAGGACACCGCTCCAGACGAGCCCGAGTACCTCACCGACGGGGAACTGGACGCAGACGCACTCCACGACCCCGGCGAGGCACCCTGTCCCGCAGAAACCGCGCCATGAGGGGAGGCCCCCGAGAGCGAAACGCCCCCGCGGCATGAGGAACCTACGGAGAATCACACCACGCTGCGCCGGCGGAGAAGGGGCCGGCCCCGCCACGCCAGGTGCCGGGTGACAGAAGTCGCGGGGGACGACTCCGAAGACCCCGCCAGAGCGACCCCTGACCCCGAACCCATCATATCCGACCCAGACGAGGACGAAGAGGAATCGACCCCGAGCCCGACCAGAGGTGGTTGGGGGCACGCGGCCTCCCTTGCCGACGCAACCGTTACACAACCGCGCGAGGAGGGGGCTGGACGTCCCTGTCGGACACGATGCAGACCAGCGAGGTTGCAGGAGTTCGTCCTGAACACCACACCGGGGCGGAGCTCTTATAGCCCGGCGCTGATACCCGAGCGGGAACGCCAGCCCTACGGACGGCAAGGCCCGACGAGCCCCGAGGGGAGTAGCCCGCGAGAGCGCCCCCGAAGGGAGCGCCGACCCCCGGCCCACCCGGCCTAGTATGTACTGGGCAGTCTCTCACGCCGCCCCACCCATCACGCACCGCGGCGCCGCCTCCCGGCACAGCTGCCCACACAGCGACAGAGGCGGCTTCCGCCTGCGCCGACACTCCATGCGCCGCGGCGCTACCTCCCGGCCCAGCTGCCCACGCAGCGACCGAGGCGGCGTCCGCCTGCGCCGACACATCATGCGCCGCGGCGCCGCCTCCCGGCCCAGCTGCCCACGCAGCGACCGAGGCGGCGTCCGCCTGCACCCGCACCTCATGCGCCGCGGCGCCGCCTCCCGGCCCAGCTGCCCATGCAGCGACCGAGGCGGCGTCCGCCTGCGCCAGCTCCTCATGCGCCGCCGGCGCTAAGACGCCACACGCCACGGGATCGCGTGTCGAAGGGTGCCGGCTGAGCTAGGGGGTCGTCGTACCGCGGGAGTGGGAACACGTGGCGGAGACGGGCTTCCATTGGGGGGGGGGGGGGGCATTTGACGTCGTACTAACCATGGCCTTTAAGCCCAAGCTCCGCACCGCCAGTACAGTATCCCGTTTTCGGAGCGCGCCCCTTGCCCAACCAGATTGAGTCAGGCGAGCGCCTCGGGTGTGACCCCAATAGACATAATGAAATTTAAAGGTACGGAACCCTGGAGGCTTGAACCCATAATTCAATTAAGGGAAAAGCCATTAGTACGAAATTACTAATTACCCGACATGTAATAAGTGCGCCGTAGCCACTCCGGGCGAGTACACCATGCATGGAGCAGACAACAAACCTCATTAACAGTCACCGCGGCCACTGGCCTTAATTAAAATGCCCGTGACTATGATCAAGTCAGAATAAGAGAAATCCCTCTAAAACAATTCACAGTGGGACAATATGTTAGTAAATTTACAGTCGCCAACTTGATGTCACAATTTAAATAATTAAATACATTAAAACCATTGTTAAGCCTTAAGCACCCAATTACCAGGTGCTACATTTTAATTGGGCACCTGGAACATGTTTTAACTTGTAATAGAGTAAATTCAATTAATATAAGTTTTTTGACGCCGACTCACAAAGAAGAGAAAGTTTCTCTTCCTTGCGAGGCGGCCATGTTTGGCAGTCTCCAACCACTCCGCGCCAGGAACAGACGTATGTCCGTGGGCAGCATCCAAGTTTTCTTTCTTTGATTATTTTATTCTGTACTAAATCCTTAAATTTAAAACCTTTTATTAATTCACCGCTGCCCACGTCGACTCGGCGCGTATTTTGCGGAGCCGGGCCTATCCCGACCGTCTTCAGTGTGATACCGCACGACGTATCGTATCACAGAACGTACGGTACTGGCCGACTCCAGCGAAAGTGTTTATACTTAAGGACGCCGTGCATATGCCTGCCGACTGCACACACGTAAGTGTTTCGCCGAATTTAGGAGCCCGCTCATAGAGCCCCCCTGCACCCGTTAACTTTCGGCGCTGGCCGTCTCCAGCGAGCATCGACCCACGTCCCGCGAGACTGTCGTGGTAACCATTGTCACGTAGTGTTGTGTTTAGTGTTGGTGAGAATTTTTGTAGCGGAAATGAACCGCGGAGCGGACTTGTAGAGTGTACCGTGTACCCACAGGGACCCCCGGTGAAACTCCCAAATTAAATGTATTCTCGCCAACTCGTATATCATTTTCCGTAATTCCCCGTCCTCCACACGGCCGAGCGACCTTCACAGTCAAGGTAGAACCATTCAGGTTACATTCAAGCCGTGTACCTGGCGGGGCACGCGGGGGCAGAGTACCCACGACCCCACACCAACGGCCTAGCAGCCCGCTAGCCTGGCGCCCCTCCGGACAACAAGAGCATCGCGACGCCCGTAGCGCCCGTCAGGTACCCCCCGGGCCTTTCACAGAGGTCGGGTGACGGCAGGATATGTCTAACAAGTATTGCTGGTCTTTGCTGAGCATATTGCTGTCCACTACTGGAACCATACTCTGACGCCAACTGCCAGCGCTCCCTCTGGTTCGCACAGGCTGTTACGTCCCAGAAACACTTACTTTTAAGTGCATCGAACACGCCCGAGCGTGATGTCCGCCGTGTGAGGACGGTGCACCGCGACGAACACCATGTCGACTACAGCACCCGGTCGGGTGTGGCAATGCGCTAAATTAAATCAGTAATTATTCTTTTTAAAAAACAACCAAATTAATAACAATTAAAAGATACTGTTGTAGCCTTAAACTACGACTAAGACCGAACGCAGGGATGGAGGGGTTTTAACGGTAAACCCCATCGGCAGTGGACAGCAGGTGCTAAGGAAAAAATATATTATAACAAACAATGTTTATTCATAGAAAATTGCCTCTCGAGCGAAAACATATTAACAAGGTTATGTAAATTCAGTTATAATAATCTAGCGCAGCTCATGCGGTCCCATGGGAAGCCACAACATCAATCATTCATACAAAATAAAACAATTTAAAACAATGTGGAGATAAAGCGGGCGTGGTGGCGAAGTGTTAGAAGTAGCAAACAAGTAATTTGGGCCGCTAGGCTGAAAGGAAAAACTGAAGGCACAATCAAGAAAAAATATTATAATGCGGCTTGACAATAAGTGTCCAATGCCATCATGGCATGCCCATATACAACCGCAGAAATTACGTAAAGCTACAGGCAGTACTCGGCGTGAGCAAAAGAAACTTCAATTTGACCTTAAGGGTCCAACATTAATAGCAAATAGGAAACATTACAATACATGGCATAAATACAAAAATGAAGGCGCGGCCACAATGCGCAGACAGGACAAATACTTCATAGTTAATTATAAATGCTAAGTTTCACAGCCGAGTACATACCACAACGCAGTGCCACGCCCACAGTGACAGTCTTCGAGTCAGACGACCGAGAGACTGCGACGAATAAGCAAGGAGCCGAGTATATATAGGCCCGATAAAACACTCGTCAGAGAGTGCTGGTGAGATGGCGGGGAAGGGTGAAAGAGGGGGTAGGAAGGGGAGGTTGGTGAGGAAGGGGAAAGGAGGGGAAGGAATGCTGTGCAGTGCCCATACTGCTTCACTGTAACAATGTGTTGTGCAATTGTTAAATAATCATGTAATGTAAAATATATCATTTAAGTCCAAAGTCCAAGTCGGGGCTGTTTTCCCGTGCTTCATGTGTCTTGGTACGAGGTCGCACAGCGCCCTCGCGCCAGTTGCCGTCGGGAGTTCACAGGGGTCGGTCGCTCCGCGAAAGCAGAGCCTACAGATTTCGCGCCACGTCCAGTTCATCGCAATAGTTGTAAGTTTATCAAATCTTTTTCATTCAGCTCTGCGCCCTCCCCCACTCAGTCATACGTCTTTAAGTGCGGCTCTTAACTTAATTATTTTAATCCAAACAGGGATATTTTCAACTTACTACGTAATTTTCACGTCTTAAGCATTAGGACGGCGGACTTGTTTCATAGTTAGTTTCCAGGCTTCGATGCCAGTGAACGATTATTCGTCAAGGGTTCCTATCAAGCCTCGTCTGTCATATACTAACTCTTTAATCTACGCATTTACAATTTAGCTTATTTAACTGCGTAATATACATCTTGCCATCTAACCAAGTAATAACTTTGTGAAACTGTAATAAGTGACTGTGTCTCATAAGTGTTCTCATCTAGCCGGGCTTACGTACTTTTCGAAGCATTCGCATCTTGTTGTGTGTTAGATTGCAAACACCTTTAAGAACTTTTAATTATATAGTGCTCCATTACATGTGAACGTCATTCACTGCCTAGATCGTTGCCGCCTATCAGCTCCGCGATAGTTTGCCACATCCTTCACGTCGGTAACGGCCACAGGATAAATCATTACATGCAATTTTGCCATCTATCCTGTTCGCGCGCATCGTCTACGTATAGAAACTCTCGTGCAGTGGCGGTCAGACAACAGACACGGCCAGGCATTGGACAAGCAAGTGTAACGATCTTAATAAAGTGCAGTGTCTTTTCAATCCGTTTACCGTTTATTTCCAAGGCGTCCTGGGTGGCCTAAACAGCCCGGGTAGTTATAAAACCGCGACGCACTCCTGCCTGCAGCCACGAGTCCGAATCCCCGTTTTTGCCCCCTGAGATCATTTTCAAAAATTCATTCAAAACTGAAACAGGCAGCGGGATTAGCATCAACTCCACCACACAAAGCAATTCACATCCAGTAAGCTGTTGTCCTATAGGTCCAGAAAAAGATTTTGGCCCTGTGGTTGAACCATCTAAATGCTGGAAAATATGATGGAAAGGAAGTTAATTGAAGTGCAGTAGACACACACTCCACTGTAGTGGTCTTCCCACGTGCAGTTCTAACTGACGAATGATGCCATTCTTTCAGCCAGTGTTGGTAATGGTGCCATCGCACCCGATCACTTCTAGCTTTTCAAGCGATATTTGTTCAGACAGATGAGAAATGATGCTTCAAGTAATGTCGGCTGAAGAACTCGATATAGGAGAAACATGTCCAATGTAAGTCGACCCAGGTTTTTGAACCAGATAATAATGTTCTTATTTTCTGCTCCTATGAAAATGCTTGGCATTTATTTTTTTGACAAATAAAGTGTCGTCTTTTTTACCATCAAAGTATAGGCCACAAATTTCTTCGTTATAACTTCTCTGCAAATCAGTTCTGACACGACTCTTTTCTCTTCTAATTTTATTCTTGTCAACGACGTGAGAAAAGTGTGTGTCAGTTATCATTCCACTGTCTTGTAGAACACTTGAAGCTATGGCAGCTGTCGCACGATCTGATACTCCAAATCGGTCACTGCTTAACACTGTTGCGCTTATGTTAACTCTCCTGACAATGGGTTTTTGTTGACGAAGTACTTGGTTTAAATGATCATGATCATGATCCGAATCACCAGAAGAAAGTTGCTCTGTATCTTCTGTATATTCTTCAGCTTCGCTGTTAGAATTGTTGGTGTCAAAGTGTGTCTTATTCGCTGGAGCTCACAAGCCTTCCTCTTGGTACATTCAACCAACTTTCTTGTTTCATTGACGTCGAGAGCTCCAATTCTTCCCAATCAATACTTTCTTTGAAGAAATATAAATCGTAACTCCAGGGCAGGAATCTTTTTCGTGTTTTCGCATGTGCAGTTAATTGAAAGTGCACATTCACAGTTTTTTGCATGTACAATCGACAACAATAGCACATTTACAAGCAGCGATGTCAAAAAGTGAACAAGCTCTCAGTTTGAATTCGTCAACCTTTTTCTTAAATGAAGTTTTATCTTTATCACGATTGTACGACTTCCTGATGTTGCAAAAAGAATCATGGTAAGCATTAATCAGCTGAAATATTCTATAAACAGAAACTGTTGGGATAGATGCTTTCTCGTACAAACATTTAATTTTTTTTTGCTACAGTTTGGCTACACTAGAAAAACCTTACACACACGTTATTTGACTGTATAGATAGCTTGAATCGCTCTTCAGAACAGCATCGCAGAATACATTCATGCGTTGGTAGTTTGCTCTGAAGAAAATCTCTCGGGTGACCAAATATGCGGCATTCAAATGCCTGCCTCGTAAGTTTCTTCTTCGGCACAGCCATCATTACACGAAGTAGTGAATTATTGTTTCAAAACATTGCAGTGAACTCTACTAACCAAAATCAACTAACAGGAACCAACTTAACTGTATATCTTAAATTATCTAACACAATAACAGTACCTATTCACGTGCAAACACCTCAAACAATACAGCACCAAAACCAATGGCCAACTGTCAACTGACGAGTCACGACAGGCCCTGTAAGTAGGCGAGAGATATAGTGGGGCAAGGGAAATAGAGGGAGGTGTGAGCGCGGCAGAAGTGCCATGGAGGGGGTAAATGACGACTAGAGGGAGGTGTGAGCTCCGGAGTAGTGCAATGGAGGGGGTAAATGACGTCTAATTTTTAATAAACAATTATTATATACGACTAACACAATTATTTGCATAGGCAATATTTTTCATAAAACAAAAATTATTGTAAATCTGTAAGATAAGAAGCACAATGAAAGTCTGAAAAATGAGGAAAATTCCCACTTTTTAAACAGAATGCGCAACCGATAAATACCGTAATAATATTGAAGTATGACTTTATATTTCTTTATTCAACCCTAAAATAAAAATCGCAAACTATAGGGTGACCATCATAGAAGTATAAGTTGATTAAGAAAAGAAATAAAAAATGTTCTATTGTTGTCAATTTGTATAAACTTTCAGTACTATGCGCGACCGGAAGATATTAACCGATTTGAGATTATTTTGAATAGTTTTTCTTTTTACCATTGACGCCGCCATCGGTGCTTCCTCTGAGAGCACAGGCCGTTATGTGTCCTCAACACCTGAATCAGTGCAGTGCTACGAACACGCCCGCGCGTGTAGCATAGTGCAGGGGGAAGCAGTGGCTCGAACGGCATGACGTAAGTCACGACCGGCTGTATACACTAAGCGCCCGGCTGGGTGTGGCAATGCGCAAAAGGGAATTGTGTGCATATGCAATTTAAATAACAAACACGAACTAAAACTTTTAATACGCCAAATATTCTTTAATAATTAATTTAATGATATTGAAAACTATTTCCATTCACAAAACTGGCCGGCATCATCTTCCCGCACTCTGTAGTTTACCGCGGATTTTTCCCCCTCCCTGGTCCGGTTGCCAGGGAGAATCGTCAGTAGCCTTCCAGCACTCACCAGGGCCGGCAGCCCCGCGCACGTGGAGCCTCCAACTTTTCGCGCCTGATCCAGCATGTAACGTCCATAGGTAATATTTCTAAATCTTCTTTCATCAGCTCCACGGTCGGCCCTAACCCGGCCGTATGACGTGTCATACGGTCCGTCAATAAAATGTGTGACTCGACTACGAGTCATTTTCGTGTGCTACGTAAATCTTAGTTTTTGGGCAGCCCGCTGAGGTGCCTGCGCTTCACGCCATTATCACTCCATCCGGAGGACTTGAACATTGCCCATGCGGGGCGGCATTACGCCTAACGCGAAACCAGACTTTCTAACGCATCATATCCTGGGACGTTCCGCGGTCGTGGGTGAGTTACCATTTCAGGTACCACCGCGCCCGTACCCAGCTTAACGTGGCCCCTGCCACGCCGAGGACGAGCCTCGTGTATAACGTAATTTCCCTACACGGAGGGACTAACTTCATCCCGAGCTCCGGGACATTCGTGTAGTAAACTTTATTGTCAGATTTCAGTGCTAGTGTTAGTGTTCGCCTTCAACCAGGCGTAAGTGTCAATTTTAGTGTTTTGTGTATTTTCCGTATTCTGTTAGTAGTAAATTCTGTTGTAACATACCGTCTGGACTTCCACGTCCTAATCATTAAATTCGCTGTGTGCCTTAATCGTCGTAGGCCGTCACTCTCAACATAGCCCGCGCCCCTCGTTGTGGTAGTCTCCCGGAACACCGTCAGACGCTAAATCAGTACCGCCAATCGAGGGCCATGCGAGCGGAGTTGAGGTAGACGATGATAAGGCCAGTCACGTGAGTAACCACTGTACCAGGTGAATTACTGTAACGTGTGACGCAGCAATAAAACCAGTTACGTTTACGTGTGTTTTTCAATAGTACGGCATCCTGGGTGGCCATAACAGCCTGGGGAGCCCTTTGTAGACCTGTCCCTGCCTGCAGCCACGAGGCAAAAAACGCCGCCCTCGAGACCAAATTCAAGTTAACGTAACAAAATTATATTAATTTCAGGACAGGCAACGGGGATGGCGTCACCATTAAAGGCAACTTTTCCACACTATAGCAATTAAAAATAAAAAGTTTATTTTCAGCCCACCCTAGTACTCAGATGTCAAACCGAAAACATTGATAAAGTTACTTGTCAAAAATTTTTGTCTTTTTAATTTTTTTTAAATTTTTTTCCCCCCATAAATATCTGATATGGGGAAAACAAGTTTCATACTGGCCTAAAAAGACCTTTAAACCCTACTGGCCGATATTTTTTCTGAGTTGCCAGCATTAGTGAGAAAGATCTTAGGCTACAGTCTCATGCATCATATTAATTTTTTTCTTATTTTCAACATTATATTTTTTAAGAGCTATTTTTAAGGTTGTAACTGAATACCTCCTTTGAATTTATAATTCTGTGGCAATACATTTAAGCAGATGTTTACTTAGTGCAACGTAGTGGGTTTTAAAAATTCGTGAAAATTATAATAATTACGAATTGGTACATACACAAATTTTTACATCCACTATATTACACCAAGTGAATATCGGTTGAAAATATTTGTGAAAAAACTACAAATGCAAAGCAGGTATCAAGTTAATTTAGGAATTCGCACTTAAACAAAATAACTAACAAAAAATAGAAAGGAAAAAAACGTGAGGTATGAGACGGAGCACTTGCCTCTCACAAGAAGGAAAGTGTACTTAGCTCAAGCGTGTGGCTATAGTAGGTACCTTGTAGACAATCCTCGTAGGTCACAGGTTGCTCTGCACTCCCGCCAACACTAGGAATCAATCTCTTTCAGCTGTCTTGTCTCGTCTGCACACATCGCACTGACAATAGCAGGTGTTACGTGACAAGTGTTGCATTGCAGACTTATTCACAGAAATTCCAAAGCGGTCTGTTCCTCTGGAAACCATTAACAACAACGAACGGCATTCGTTTCTTTCCCCCTCCCAATAATACCAAAGGACCTGCCGTCAGCTGGGGTCTCGGGTTCAAGTCCTGCGGCAAGTCTAAGGGGCTGGTGGTGTTTTATGGTGTGTTTTTCCGGGAGGGCGCCAGGTTAGCTCGAACGTCCAACCAATGGAGTTGGTCGATCGGCCCCAGCATGCTTCCTAGACTCGGTGGCTGTATCATAGGGTGGCATTAACTGTTAGTAGACAATGGTGACACTCCGTGTTCAGCATAAGGTGGATAGTGCCTAACTACAGATGTAATACACACACAGGAACTGAAAATATGTGGTACACGTATTTATAAACGAACATATTTGGGTACACGATATTGCATGACACTACTCTTGGTTTATAATTTGGACATAATTTATTCACAATATTACACGACACTACTCTTGATTAATTATGATTGTCTCTCCCTAAGGCAGTCCATTAGAGGGGGGAGTTCATTGGTTGTTCTGGAGTCGGCCAGGTGTGTAAAGTGACTGACCTTAAGGCGGCCCTGTGGCCCGTGGCCTTAAGGCAGGAATTACGACGGCCGGGTTAAGCCCTGCACCGTAAAAAATGACCCGGGGTCGTGTGGGGAATTGACTATATTTACCAGAGTGAAGAATCGGTGAGTTACTAAATTAAAGGTTCCGCACGGAACGAACACACGAACCCATCCACCCCGGGCCGCGAGCTGATCTGGACTACTGTCGTGCGGGGGTGTAACAGTTCCGCCGTGCGCCAAACCACAAGTGAAGAAAATAAATTACTGTTATTCCGTTTTTAATTGAAAACTTACTTGTTAATTGTACATGACCCTTGTTTGAAAATGAATGCTGAAATTAAATGTATTATGAAATATTGATTAAAGCTATAGCTTAAGAAATTTAACAAATATTTTTTTAAAAATATGATTCAACTTAAAGACTACTGAATAGTTGGTAAAAACCACTGGTTATTTTTATGTTTGTGGGTTTGTTCTGGATATTGCATCAGCACCTTGTTTCTTACTTAAATTACTTACGCTGCGTTGAGAATTAAGAGCGTTCATTAAACACTGTGGCTGGAGGGGGCTAACACTCAAGCTCTACGACGCAGATTTCTTTTCACGTGTTAATTTAAGGGGATGGCTTGATGAGCTTACTCCGTGAATTATTATCGATTGTTTCCATCAGGTGCAGTTCCATGACAAAATTTATACACTGGGAGTACTTGCGTATCTACTCCGTGTTTGACCCGGGTTGAGTTTGTGAGGGGTGTGTTCCACCAGCGGGAGCCAATACTGGCTTGTCGAGGCCGGGCTTAATGGCCTCTGGTCGGTATGACCGTCAGACCAGATGTGTTGTTATTGTTACATTCGAATACTAGGAGGTAATAAAATAGACTATAGATTGTTAATGTTAGAAACGTGCTGGGCTAGAGTCTGATGCCCGAATAATTCGTGCATCTTCAGTTTTTGGTAGATTTATAAGAAAGACTGCATATAGCAGACATAATCATGGTGCGAATTCCTGAAATTTTCTACCTAGGTTATTGCTTCATGTTTCATAGACCAAAAACCACAATAAAATTAAATTTTATAAATGCCTACATAGCATGGACACGATAACTACGGTAGTTTTAAATGAATCACTTACATACTTATACATAAAATACCAACATATAATTTCTCGGTCAAAATTGTTAATAGCCACAACACGACCAGGGGGCCTAAACGGGAATGAATGTTTTTAAATATAAAAATCACTATAACATTTTTATTTGAAAAAAGTTGTTACCAATTAAAGTCTATATGCTAAAAATTACCCCTTTATAATTCTCCGGCCCATAATATGCAAAAAATCATGTCGATCCGTTGCTTCGTGTATGTGTAAAAGAAGGACAAACAAATTGTCATGTCCTGCATTTGGCCTCGGCCCCCTTGTGCGAGTGCTGCATGCTCATCCCTGAAGCGAACATAGTTGCCCCCGACACCGCAGGGTAATTTTACCTAATATCTATGCCCAAGCTAGTTATCCTCAAAGATGGTGATGCACCCGGCGCCAATAGATGGCGCCTGGTGCAGAATGTAAATAATTGAGATTCATTGTTGCATTACTCAGAGAAGGAGTGGGCTTCCGCTCGTGTTGGGAGCATCCCGAGATTCAGAATTCAGCATATTACCAGAAAAGTCAGTGAAATATTATAGAACATGTTGCAAATGCTAAATCTGTAAATATTGACTGTAATTATAATGTAACCGACTTGTATATAAGCGTAGCTTGCACTGTACCAGTCAGGGATCCTTACTCCTAAGAAATCTGAGGCCTCAGGTTGCTCTTGGTGTGAAAGCTAATATTTACTTCTCTGTTTCAGTGTGGTTTTCTGCAATTTTCGTTTGTTTCAGTGTGCAGTGCAACTGCTGAATTTCGCTTGGATTTGTTTTGTTCAGTGCTTTTATAGTTTATTTAGGTTTAGTAGTGCCTTTGTTTCTGGCGCCGAACCCTCTTCGGGTAAGGGGGCAGACTACTTGAGGTTTGGAATGGACCTAAGAAATAATCCGCGCCCATCCCGAGCCGGGGGAGGACCGAGGTCTTCGACCGAAGCCAGAGAATCAGATAGGTCGGGCAGATCGTCCAACCATTCGGATAGTCGTAGTCGTAAGACCAGTGATTTTGACCCCCACAAGTGCGCGATAGCAGTAGGGGAAAGCCTCTGCTCACAAACCCGACCAGAATCGAACCTTGTTTCACTTAATGTTCGGAAGTAACGGGTGACCGGACCCTCCCCTAGTGGACACACAAGCTCTCCAGAGCTGACCAGTGACATAGTATCTTCCTCTGCTCGTCCGAAGCCCCAGGCTCTACAGGATGCCCCTCCAGGCATATCTACTGTGCGGCTCATCCCTGAGACCCCACCTACTCAAGTGATAGATGTCGCTCCCACCCAGGGTGATCGTCCACTACTAGATGAGACAACTTCATGCAGGCTCGCATCCTCTTAGCCTCACCCTGTCGCTGAGTCTCACCTAGAGGAACAGATGGATGACTCCTCCCAACATGGCACCCTCTCATCGCGAGTGTTCGGCAGTCGGTTCAGCATCCTCACATATTTTGATGATGGTGGCGATATGTCCACCGTAGGTTCCGCAGCCGACTGGGCTTCCAGTCGTGACGATCTCAACACTGGCTCTCAGCGCGTCAAGAACCCCAAGCGGAAACCGTCCCCCAGACAGTCATCCTCCGATGACTCTTACACCAGGGCTTCTGCAGCACAGACGGCTACGAGAAAAGACACTTCTCAGGGCACATCCCGCCCACTCAAGCTCTGGAGGAACACCACCACTCAACCACCAAACCAAAACCAGAGTAGTCTTGGCCATATTCGCACCGAGAACCCTACTCGTCTTGGCCCTATTCGCACCAAGCACTATCCTTCTCGCCCACCGAAAATTCCTTCGATCTACTGTCGCAGGTCACTGGGTGACAAGCCCATGGTTTTCCTTCGCTCTTTGGAGCAACAGTCGAGAACTTTTCAAGTGCACCAAGCAGGGTACAAGATCCACTTCGACCCCTCTACGCCTGCAGTTTACGCATCACTTCTTCAGCTTCTTATTGATAAGGGGATGGAACCCTTTACCCATCCAATTATGTCGGCCTGCAATGCGAAGGCTTTATTTCGGCTGCCCCAAGGACTAGAAACTCAAGACATTGAGGATAGTCTGGCCTCCCAGGGCTTCCGCGATGCCAAGATCCAGAAACTGGGTGACCCCAAAATCACCCGATAACCGGGATACATGCTGCTCTACTTGATAACCCATGAGGGCCGCACACAGGAACGAGAACTACACGCCATTCGCCATATCGGCCCCTTTCTGGTGAAAGCAGAGCACTACACACTAAAAAGCCCTACTCAATGCTTTATCTGTCAGTGGCATGATCACTCAGCCTGGGCCTGCTACAGGACGCCTCAATGTATGAAGTGTGCTGAATCCCACCTTAGCCAGGACTGTCCTCACCCACCGGACTGCACCCCTAAGTGTCCTAACTGCGAGGGCCCTCATGTAGGTGGTTCACAGTTGTGCCCTCGAAGACAAGCTTGGAAACAGGCAAGCATTAAGGCACCGCCACTTGCATCGAGCTCCCAAGCTCCTATCTTTAAGTCCTCAGATTTTCCGGCCATACCATCTGCTTCATTCCCTGGCAAGGCACCTCTGCCACCTCGCACTTCATCGCGTTCTCGAACCACGGTCAAGGGACCTCCGCCACCTGATTCTCCTGCGGTGCAACGACCTCCGTCGACTTCCAGTCTAGAGGCTCCGACGACATTTGCCGCCAACCTTTTGCAAACTGGCAATGTACCTACTCTTGACACTACTCAATCGACTACTGCTCCGATCTCCGACATGTTTACCTTCATGAAGGAACTGCATCAGCTAATAGACACTTTCCGTCTGTTCATACCCATTGTGAGGGTGGCTGTCCACCACCTGCACGGTGCACGTATTACCGGCGAGAAATTCCAGGTCTTGTTCGAAGTGCTGTGTTCATTCTTTGATGGCAACACAGCTTAAGGTCGCCACCTGGAAAATGCGCTCACTCGCTTGTAAGATGGGGGATCTTTTCGAACTGCTACAAACTCGTCACCCCGACGTTGTAGCCTTCACCGAGACATGACTCATCCCACAACAACGACTGTCACTTCCCGGCTTCACCATCTATCGCAAGGACCATATTGACCGAGGGAGTGGGTCGCACTACTCGTGCGTTCCTCTCTCCGATGCCATGCCATTCGGCTGCCTACTCTGGACACCGTCGAGGCATTTGCCATCCGCCTGCAGGATGTGTACACTCTGACCACCATCATCGCAACCTACATACCACCTGGGCATCGGTTTCCCATCGTGGACATGGAATACATCCGGCACCTGGACCAGCGTGTTCTTTGAATGGGGGATTTTAATGCCACACACCGCCACTGGGGCTGTCCCACAACCAACCGGAGAGGCGCCCATTTCTACTCCTACCTCTGTTTCATGCCACTGTGCATGTTTCCCCCGCAACAGGACACATACTATCCAGCGGCTGCCAACCACCTACCGACTATTCTTGACTTTTTCATTACCACCAGCAACCTCACGATTACTGATGTTACCGTTGTGCATGTTGGTACTTCGGATCACTATCCAGTTATCGGCCACATCCACCTTCAACATCTTTTTCGTAATACGCCCCCCAGGTTCAACTTCCAGCAAGCTAAGTGGCACCAATTCCAACAGCTCATAATGCGCGAATTACTCCTCCTGGACTTCTCCATCTGTACTCTCTGAGATCTGGACCTTCAGGTTGAACAGTTAGTGTCAGTGATCAAATCTGCAGCAGCAGCCTCCATCCCCCTGAAGGACTCTGTGGCGCACAACAACTCCCTCCTGCCTTATTTGCGAACACTACTGGACATTCGTAACCACATTCGAAGACTCTGGCATTGCACACGGGATCCGCTGCACCAGCGTGGCTACAAGATCTTGCTGTCACCCTTTCGAACTCTGTATAAGCAGTGGTGCGCTCTCGAAAATGAACGCTGACTTCGTGCTATAGCTCGCAGGGGCGATACAGTTTGGGCTTTCGTTCGCCACCTCAAGGCCTCCACACCGGCGGTGCCCCCGCTTACCTCTGGCGGGCGCACTGCACACACTGCAAAGAGAGAGCAGACACGATTGCAGAGCACCTCGCAACCACCTTTCGTGCTGCACCCATGCCACTTTTATCATCCTCCTCATCATCGTCGGATGATTCACTGCATGCTGCCAAACCCAGGCTCTCACTTGCGCTTCCGCCATTGGCCCCTACACCGGACATTAAGCTTGTAACCCCGCGCGAAGTTCAGATGGTCATTTCGGGCCTACGCACTTCGACGGCCCCAGGTAGGGATGGTATTCCCAATGCTCTTCTGGTGCATCTTCCACGGGCAGGGATTGTGTACTTCACGAAATAATGAACCAGATTTGAATGCTCGCAGTGTACCCCTCTGTGTGAAAGACTGCCATCATTGTACCAATCCCCAAACCGGGCAAATCCCCAGAACTACAGGACTCTTATAGACCGATATCCTTTTTCTTGTGTCTCTTGAAGATCGCCGATTTTCTTTTGAAATTAATTTAACCAAATCCTGTGTCCTGAAAACTGGTGGTCCTGGCACTGGAGGTTTCTGTAGATTAAAGTCCAGAAGAAATCGTTTTATGAAGAAACTGGAATGTCGACCGGAGTGGAGAGAAAACTTGGGACTGCATGAGTTGAATCACGGACTGCTAATTTTGGCAGAGAAGGTACATTCTACTTCTTGCCTCCAAATCTTGAACCCAGCCTACAACAAAAGTCCCAAATTGCTTAGACTGGTTAACAGGCGACTAAGTCTAGGCAAGACTATGCCCAGGGAAACTAAAAAAAAGGAAGGGGGGCCGTAGAAGTATGACGACCACTTACCCAAACAGCAGGGTGAAGTCACGTCAGCTGGCTCCAGGTGTAGAGTTGGCAATTTCCGGCACGGAAGTTCGCAGAAGCCTTGACGAGAAAAGAGAAGAAAAGGTTACATTAAAAAAAACCTATTGCGGGCAGCAAAAAATAAAAATTAGAAAAATAAGGCATCTATGCCTTGACGTTCGCAACTACATGACATAGTGTCAAGTCTTGGAAGTAATGCTGAGGTGGACTCTCGCGAATCACGATGCGTGGACCGTACTGTCCAGAATTGCCCGCCGAATGTTTAAAAATGTCGTCGGAGCGTCTAATTAAAACAATTTACTGGGCCCATCCAAGGGAGGCGGGGTGGTGATGTCCTGAAGGTGTCCGAAGAACCGAAGATGCCAGAAGGGGCGAAGAATACTGCAAAAATGCTCGCCGCGCTCTAACCCGAGTCGCAGGCGGACTAAGGACGCAATCGCACTGCGACTGCTGCCAAAGTCGATTGTGACAAGCTGTCTCTTATGGGAGGGATGAGTAGTACACTCTGGCGGCCAAGATGAGAGCCTGCCTGGAGGGTCACAGAAACATCCGCTAGAGTGCACTGGTCGCACTCGCAACCAGAGGACAGAGCAAAGTTAGTGATTTTTGTCTCCGCTAGGCTTCACTGAGGACTCTGTTGGACAAGGGCGAATGTCCTTGAAGAGACCATGTACCCTGCACGGGTTCACTGGAGGTCGATGCTCCGGTTTGAAGTTCCCAGGAAGCCACAGGTGGGTGATGAGGGAAGGGGGTTCAGAACTTGCTAAGTCACCTGGGAAAAGCGTTGTGTTGACCATTCCGAGGCGTCGCCGAGGACTGTAATATGCCACTCGACATGCTGCCAAACAGCTTAGCCAAGCTTGCCTCCGAGAAAAGAAAGTTGCTAGCGGTGGGCTTGGGGTAGTGTTCGCCAGCACGAAAAGTCATACTGATATAGGGAGAAAACGTGATGCAAACCGCGGCCGAGATGTTGCGATAACCAATTGTCTGCAAAATGTATCTCTTTGGGCCTGCGAACAAGCGCATGAGTACAAGATTACTTCGGAGGGTATAGTAATGGAAACAAAATTAAATTAAATTAAAATATGCAACTTTATTTTTTGGTTTCATTTTATAAAAATGAAAAATTATACTTAAAATTCAAAACTTGTGCCCAAAAATTATGATAAACAGCACATACTCCTCCACTTTTAAGCGGATGCTTATGTCTAACATACCAAACACATAACTTCTGGGAGTACCAGAATCACCTACTTACATACTTACATACTCCAACTACTTACATATGTACCGCGCGAAGCAAAATGAACAATTCGCGGATTCAATGAACCCCAAGATAGACTCCACAACCCTCTACATACTCGGGCAAATGCCACCTGCTCAATGGCTACTGACTTGTGAGACCTGTGAAATGGGCTGCTTATAATTCGATACTTCTTTAGTTGAAGTTTTTCCACTGGCTCAGAATCTATCTGATAAGCTGTGAGCCAATCACAGAAGCTATTCGGTGGTACAAGTGTTTGAGTTCTAGCGTAATGCGAAATGAATACGGAATTTTTTCCGGTCTCTACTGATGAGTAGAGACTGGAAAAATTCGCGGATACATTCCGTTTTATGTTAGATTCCAAATAAACGTACATTCACATTGCTTCTGTGATTGGCTCACAACTTATCTGAAGGATTTTGAGCCAATGGAAAACCTTCAACCAAAGAATTATCGAATCACAAGCATCTCAGTTGACAGGTCTCACAAGTCAGAAGCCAATGAGCAGGTGGCATTTTCCCGGGTATGTAGAGGATTGTGGGGTCTATCCTGGAGGTCATTGAAACCACAAATTTTTCCCGGTCTCTACGGATGAGTCATCATACCCAGGCCTAGATGTCGTGAGCACAGGCACCATTACGGTGTGACAGCCATGACGTCACTATACTTGCAAAGCCAGGGTGGTTCCGCGGGGGTTAACCACTGCCTTCCGCTGGGTGGAGTTGAAAGTAACATCAACCACACCCAGTCCTGAGCCCCGGGAGAGGGTGTGAAGAATACCCTCCCCGACGGGAACAGAACCCGGGCCCATTGGCCAACAGCCAGACACGCTAGCCTCTAAACTAGACCACCGAGACTCGGGAAATTTGGCATAAGGCTAAAATTCACAGTACCATGTATACTGAACTCTCATATGCTTTCTTATTGGCTGGTTTCTTTTGTAACCCCCCCCCCCCCCCTAATTCTTCTGAGCAAATCGAAGTGACTTGGTCTCTCTGCTGCTGGCTGGTAGCTGACAGTCCCGCAGTCTCAGAGAGGCGTGGCAAGAGAATGGTAAAACAATGGTCAAATCAGTACAAAACTACAGATGTTTGTAATATAACTGATAACTAGAGGCATGCAGATATCGCGAAAAAAAATTTCTAGGCTAGCTGAAAATTAAAACACTGTAGCATCGACTGTGTTTCGTGATTGGGTGAGTTTCTCCCAGGTATATGTCCATTGTAACAACACCAATCAAATTGAGTCAGTGCGGAAGCAAACGCGTCCTGAGTGGCTCCTGTCAAACAAGGCAACGACTTGACTCGCAGACGGCCGCCAATCACACGGAAGAAACCACAGGTGCAGGTATACCTTGTTGCAGTCTAATATGCATTCAGATATTTCGTGGAAAATGCCTGCCCCTACTGATTACTAAAATAATCCACAAAATATCAGGGACTCTGCTAATGACCTTGGCCACGAAAGCCTACCATCCAAGTTTATAATACAAGTTTTGCTTTTTGTTCGTGTGTAATTTTCTGTGGAAGGATTTCCTGCGAGGTCGCAATTTCAGTCAATCATGCGGTTGCCGGCGAACCGGATAGTGATAAAAGATATTGTTTCATCAAAGTCTAAACATATACATATTTTATAAGTGTAACGTGAGATTGCAATCATTATATTAAACATTTGTGTTTTCGTATTATTTTACGTTAAAATCGTAATCAACAAATACAAGTACCTCTAAATACAAATTTTGAGTTAGCAAGTTAGTAACCTAAATCAAATACAACATTAAAAAAATGTATGTCTGCCTGAAAATATTTAACTTATTTACTGTGATGCTATTGACTTGAGATTAAAACAAAGTTAAATTTAGTCCCAGTTTTATTGTAATATTTCAAACTTTGTTATTATATAACTATATTAATATTTTGAGGCTACTAAAGTCTAATACCAAATATTTTGATAGTTATTTTATTTATTACAATTATAAACATACAATTGATTTATAAGTTTATCAATAAATATAATGAATTAGCTTGAGAGGTTTAAAAATTGCATTGAATTAATTTTTAAAACCAGTCAAATTTTATCAACTTATATGTAAGTTGGCAAATGATTAGTTATACGTTGCATGTTTTGAAGTTAATTGTACTATTTACTTGTTTGTGTATGCTCCTAACTGCAAAACCAAAGATAAAGTTCACAGGGAAACTAATGTAATTTTAACTTCAGTGTACTTATTAATAAACAATAATTGTCTATATTTTCTTTACAAATAACATGTGTGAATTAGTTTGAGTTAATTAAGGCCGGTATAAATTTGCAATGTCCAAATTTGTGTCCAACGGACACTGATCGCTAGGCAGCTTCATTTCGCAATTGGCTAAAATACCAACAAATATAACTTCGTACCACTTCTGCGATTGGTCCGCATTTTAGATGGGGATTTGTGAGCCAATGGGAAACTCTAAACCAAGAAAAGGGTGAATTACAGATAACCTAGTTAAGACGTCTCACGAGTCAGCAGCAAATGAACATGCATAATTTTCCTGAGTGTGTAAATATTTTTTGATTAGTGTTTTCCGTTTGCGACTAACACTATTCAAATGCCGAACACACGATTTTCTTTTTGTCATTGTGATTAGAATTTATTTATTAGCATTTACTTTTGCCTTACCGAGTAACTAAATAATTTTAAACTCCCACAACATTTACGAGTTGAATAAATATTCAAAACCCAGCTGCATACACTTTTACATTACAGGAAAACAAGAAACAAAAACATACGATAAACACTTATTTGGGCATTCTATATTTATTGCACTATGGTGAGCTTTAGAAATCAGTAGACTAGTACGTCGCTCATCGCAAATGTAGACAGGGCAGTTTACCATGTGACAATATATCGTTATTTACATTAGGATAACGACACGCACCATCCAGAGTTTCAGATTGTTGAATACGAGCCTTAAACTAAGCCAGGGACGCAAAGTTTTTACAATGCAAGAAAATCATGGTCGTTAATAAAGCATGAAAGTCGCAAGTCGTTACAAAACCTATTACTTGAAATTATTAAAAAAACCATTTAAAACATGTCTAGGTTTCTTTTGATAATTCATATTTATGATGAAAATATTTTAAAATGCCAATAGTTTGATTTAAAAGTTTGTTTTATTTTACTTTTACTGTGCGAAAGTTTATCATGCAAAATGTGATGTGTAATAACACAAAAACAACATCGTAGGTAGCTGGAGCGGGCTGGTTCTGGGACAAATGTAAACATTGAATATGTAAAGATAGCGGCCCCCAGGAGTCGCCGTCTACTGGGGGCCGCCATCTTGTCAGTCTGGGAAAGTGTAAACATTGATTACATAACCTTGACAACCAAACAGCATCTGCTGGAGGCCTCCATTGTTGTTGACATCCGTCACCTTAGTTCTATCTTTGGTTGCCAGAGTGCGCCACCGTCGCTTCGAAGGCAGGAGTTGTGTACAAAAAAAGCTGGGCGGCTGGGGTTTTGATCCGGGGGACGCAAGAACATCGAGGTTAGAAAGCAGACACCTTACCAACCAGACCACAAGATCAGTTGAGAAGTAGATAAATAAATAAGGAATATATGCTTACATCCTCAAAAAAACTGTGAGTATGAATAAAACAAATGCCACCATACTAGCTATGTCTAAATAAAGCTCCCAGGGAGCACCATAACCTCAAAACCCGCGCTCCGAGAGTGTCATCTAGGTATTGTCCGCTGAGACTCCATGCACACAATGCGCAATTATAATCCCCCTACATCATATTATATATATAAAAAAACATCGCCATACTGCTATGTTTAAAAAAAAACCCACCCCGAGTATGCATAAAACAAATGCCACCATACTAGCTATGTCTAAATACAGCTCCCAGGCAGCGCCATAACCTCAAAACCCGCACACAGAGAGCGACCCCCATGTGGTAGCACAGAGGACATCATGTAAAGTGAGAGCAAAAAATAAAACTCAAGCCATCTTATAGTACTTGTCCAGAAAGAAAAACGTAACATAAAATATGCTTTAGTGTTAGCACGTGTGCAACATGCCAAGTAATAAGCATAGTGTAAATTAAAATGTAGAATACTGTGAATACAGAAATTATAAGCATAGTTAAAATTTATAATAAAGTAGGAGCTCTATTGTAGTAGATCACGTCCAAAGACCACAATTTAATAATACCAGATCAGAGAGAGATAAAATAACATCACTTAAAATATGCCGTAGCGATATCATGCGTGCAGCATGAATAAGCATAGTTAGGACCCCTATAGTGCAGCGAGTATTGTTAGAAGTTGTGCGAAGTGCTAAAAGCATAAATTAAAATAAAACATAGGACCCCTACAATACAGCATGTAATACATAGTTAACACATACATTGCATAGTAATACATAGTACATAAGTAATAAGCATATTTAAAATAAAAACTTAGGAACGCTATAGTAATGCCCTAGCCACACGGGAAACAGTGCAGGCGGTCACGCTAGACCACACGGCGTGGGCGGAGACCCAGAAAAATATGTTTACACTGCTCGCTGGGGAAATCTGTTACGGACACCGACTTGCTCAGCTGCCGCAAGATCGCCAGACGTATGTTACCTCAGTGCTCAGTTATAAAAAAATACCATGTATACATATAGACATAGTTAAAATCGGAGCCTTAAAATAAAACAGTATCCCTACAGTACTAGCCATCCAAACAGGGTGAAGTACAGTAAAATATGCTCAGAGACATTTACAAAATAAGCATATATTGTCACGTACCACTTTCAGAGGGGGGGGGGGTTCAATTCTTCCAAAAATGTAGCTCAGATAAATTATAAACTCAAAACCTTAACTAGCCGTAGAGCGTTTCACTGAGGATTGATCCTAGTAGGTGTATTCTTATACAAGAATAGAAAATCAGGATACTGAGAAAAAAATAAGAGAAACCTAAAAAAAACAATAGAACAATCACATTTATTTATAACAATTAAATAGAGCTGACAAATGATGAGGCACCTTCCAGGTACGTTATAAGCCTTAAATACCCAGACATAAAACAATAGACTTCAGATAAGATTCCCTTAGTAGTACTAACACATTAACATTATCCTAATAATTTCCTCCTGGCCACCCAGTGATACCAAACTTCATTAGTTCTTCCAACACTTCATTTTTAAAATTAATTAATAACATTCACTACTTCGAAACTCATTTTAAAAATTATTTAGTTTAAGTCTATAACGTCATCATAAACATGAAAAGACAAGGATCGTGATACAAACAAATTACCGAGTTTATACTTGAAAACAAACAGGGAACTGTAGAGCTTAACTAATTTCACGTGAATAACACCAAGTTTTTTAAACAAATTACTTAGGAGAGCAAATAATACACCAAACGAGAATTTTAAAGTTAACTACGAAGAAACAATGAAGGTTCGGAAGGCTAAGAGTCCGGCATCACTCAGACGCCATTTCGATTACACTCACCTAACCATTACCAAGTCGCCGCACGGCCGGGCAGCATAACAGCCTTCCACAGGATTACAGCCCCGCGAAAACATTTTACATCTCTTTTAAGCCATTTGCTTGGCCGCAAAACCCCTACGGGGAAAACATCCTGACGGGAAGTTTTCCTGTGTTTTACAAACACATAAAGTTATTACAACAAGCCGGCCGCGCTGTCGGCCGCGCCGGGTTGTCCACGTAGTCAGAAAACCAGCCACCAGGTTGCAACACTCGCCCTGCGCAAAGCGCGTGCGCACAACCTCATTCCCAGCTGGCCTCAAAAGCAACAGTAAACAAGTCTGCGCCGCGTTTCTCTGGAACTGCAGCAAACAACGTGTCAGCTGGCCTGGCTGAAACGCGGTCACGCCTGCGTTTCCAGACAAAGACGAGCAAGACTCGCTCTCTTCCAGCCCCGCGGAGACCCAAATCAAACAAAGGTGTTACCCCATCTTAGCGTGAGGGAAACCAAGTCCCGAACTAGCGAAAAGAATTTAAAATTGTATTTTCAATAAATAAACTAATTAAATAAATTAATGATAATTTTGAGCCACGTGTCATACCCCGGGCGGCAGGAGCTTGTGCCCCACAAGCTTACAACAATGCTTGGGGATTATTTAAGTTTGTTTAAAAAAAAAACAACCAATTGTCACTATCATTTCTATGTGATCCAGTTACAGTTATAAATTAAAGTTAGTGATTACAGTGGTTGCTGTTTATGTATAAATACCAACTCTAAGTTCTACTAGCACTTATTGACAATTTCCTCTCGGAGGACAAGTGTGTTTTACAAAATTTCACATGTTAGCACTGCTTGGGACAGCAAGCAGCCAGGAGGGATACGGCGAAGAGATGAACCAACTCAGGGCAGAGACAGGAACAGCCAGCGGAACTGTGAGCTGCAGAATCACACCCCACTCCAACTTCTGCCTCTCCCAGCCGGTCCATCCCGACGTCGTTCGTCCCAACTGCTCGTCATCCACGGTACACAACACCATTCCTACACAAAATACATAAGCAGCATCAGGAGTCATACAATTACAAACAACTAAAAAAAACTCTCAAATATCAAAATAATAGTGAACAAATCAAACAAATTATCTTATTTAAATTAATGACGTATTTTCATGTGTTTATCAAGAAGTATTCATGAGATCAACACAACTAACCAAGGAGGGTCATACCAGGTATCAACACAAAAATAACTTTTAAAGATTCTTAAAACAAGTAACTATTCAAAAACTAAACTCGTAACTCATCTGCACTATTCAACATCTTGAAGAAAAGCCTACCCCCCACATTTCGTAGAGGAAGGATAAGGTAAGGTACCTAATAGGAAAATTTACAACAAAAACTTGACTGTGTCCACATGTAGGTTGAAAGTTTATAATTACACTGGCATTGTCTTGCTATACACTTTGTTTTGAAAGTCAGGTCAGTAGTCCCAAACTACATATAATTCTAGTCTTCTAGATAAATTTGTTGTTAGGGGGGCCACACCCTACCGCGATGTGTAATCACTGTCCTTGGACATGGCCACTCCCAAACCGCTAATACTCCTGGTAATCGTGCTTCACCACACGATTCGACGATATGGGCCCCAGCCCGCAGCAATGGGTAGATGAAGGTCCTCTTCTCCCAACTGGCCCACGTGGTATCTGTCTGACCCTTAACGACGCGCCTTCTCCCAACTCGAGAAGGGGCAAGTGTTCTGGATGGAGCTGCCCCACAGCACTCCTTTTGAAATTGCACTTAACAAGTCCGCCTCAAAAGTCATTTTCTTCGATTGACGATAACTATCAATGTCACTTCTTGAATAATAAACACAAGGGGTAATTAATGGTGGAAAATGGGAATACGGAAAGGATCCCTCCCACATTCTCAATGATTTGTCCTGATGTCATAATTCCCCCTATTGAACCTGGTATTCTCCCTCCATTGTTATTTGGTTCTATAAAAATTATTTATGGGCGCATGCCCCTTCACATAAACATTAATCAAATTCTAATTTCTCTAATCGTAGGTAAAGCTTTACATTGAACAAAATTCATTTACTACTGATCATTACAAACAGAAATGGTTACTTTCAATTCCTCCCCAGTTTCACTGGATAACTTAGCTACACAACCATTATCTCTGGCTAGTATGTCTTTTAATTCTACCTTTTTTTTACTGGTAGATGGAACAGAATTTTCTACTGTAGTCGACATTTCTACAGACATACTGAGGGGTTTCCGATTTCTCAGATATTTTAGTAACAGAAATAACAACATTCCAACTATTACCAATATAGTAATTACAGTTACACTTATTACTATGCCAAGGGTAGTAACATTGTCTAAGGCGGATACTCTTGGTAGCGTTCCAATACCTACTAGATATGGATTTTTAATAATAATTAATAATAATACACTACTTACAATGGAAAGCGCAATACTCTGCAAGTTTTTCATTACAAATCTAGGTACGTTTTCTGGTTCTCTTAAATGAATCGGGTCTAAAGGGGTTTCAAACTTTGACTAAGAAAACATGTAAATGTGGTATTAGAGTTGGCCAATTTTCATCTAAACAATCCATTAAAGAAGGAAAAACTGTATGTATTGACGTAGGATGAGGGAAAATTTTCAATTTACGTAACTTCGTCCAAGCTGCTGGTATTACATGTACTAATTGAAATTTAGATTTCGTTAACGAATCACATGGATACAACTCGTTAATTTTAAGTTCTTGTTTTAAATACAAACGACAATCACACAGTACTTCTATATCTAAAGCTCCGAGGATGTCTCCACTTCCTAAAAATAAAGATTCATTGTTATGTTTCATGCATTGCAAGTCTAATTTTCCTGAAGGGTTTGTTAGGAAGTACCGCTCTGGTCCCGCCTGGGTGATCATCAGTTGGTTTCCGGAATGGCATCGAAACGCACATGTGGTACTAAGGTTTTCAACGGTAATCCCCTGAAAAAGAGCCTTTGGACACAAAGCACTACCTAGGGTGTCTCCGGAGAACCTGGGAACAAAACACAATTTATCTTCAAATGGTCTGCAATCCAATAAATTTCTACCCTGAATAGTGATTAGATGGTCTCCATCCACTGCCAGAAAATTTGGAGCATGATCCAAATGACAAGTTGTGTTCTTCCACTGAAATGGGACTGCGACGAACTGAAACAATCTCCAATTGGAATTTAGTTTAACAATTGGTACTTTAATTTGAAGGTATAAATTTTCCTTGTGAACTTGACACTTACAAATGGGTAAATTAAAATATTTCTGAACTTCTGACACACTTACGGACAACGCATAACCATCCCTATTAAGAATTTCATTTAGCATATTTAATTTCTCCTTCAATTGAGCTGGTGTAACTACAATGGCAGGTATTTTATTTGACCGGCACTGGTCCAGAATCTCTAATCTTGTAAATGTATGCGCTTGTTTGGCTAATTGAGAGGCCAACAGTACCTGAAACTGGAATGAATGTCCTATGTCTTGAACCATTCCTGAAAACTTAGTCATCATAGTCTCTCGGAGGTCTTTTAAGTAATTAGACAGATTTGTGAATTTTGATTGTACTCTTTTTAGAATTCCGGTCATTCCCTCGTTTATAACAAAAATAGTGTTGCTCATATTTGCCAGTGCCTCATGAGTGTTTAAAATTTGTGATTCCATCTTGTTTATGTGTTCTGACATTTGTTGTTCATTTAGAAAAAGATTATTCAATTGACTATTGACGGCAATGTCACAACACCAATGAAAAAACTCTCCAATGAAATTTAATCCTCGTTTTTCCCTAACTTGAGACTGAAAATCCAATACGTCATCCCCGGCTGCTTCGTTTACCTTATTAATTAGCATGTCAGTATAAATTAAGCTATGTTTTAATTCTTTAAAAATAACACACCATTCACTTGAACTATTGGATGGACAAGAAGTGATTTCTTTGATACTATCCTGAATGTCATCTAATTGTATTGGCCAAGCAACCTTAAAATTTACGGGTACCGATGAAGTGTACAATGTTACCTGAGGTATCGGCTCGAAATGCGCTCCCGCAACCACTCCCACTGCTCCTTCAGGTAGTGGTCGATGTTGTCGGCTGCTTCCCAGCTGCAGGAGCACCAGGACGATGTGTAGCATCCTCATCGTCAGGACGGAAGATGATCACGCCTTATGACACTATAAAAATTCTATACAAAACTAAATATTAGACAGGCTCGATTTTTTTTTCAAGTGTTACAAAACTCTCCAATTTTTTTCTCTCTCTCTTTGTTTTATTTAGTTATTCACAACCAAAAAAAAATCTCTATTACATAACTTATCATAACTTATACACTGTAAAAAATTTTCATTCTCTCTACATTTGTAACTTCGTACACATCTCTGCCTCGACTCGTCTTCTTTAACCTGTACAGGTTATTTGACAATTTGTCCACCACAACATAAGGACCGAACCATTTATGCAATAGTTTCTCTGACAAACCCTTTTTTCGAACAGGTGTGTACACCATAACCTCCTGTCCTATCTTATAGGTCACCGCTCGTCGTCTGCGGTCATACCTTTTTTTATCGATACCCTGTTGTCTTTTTAAATTCTCTCTGGACTGTCGCAGGATCTCCTTCCAACGAGTACACAGTCGAAGGCTGTCATCATCTTCTACAGGCTGACTTAATTGAACATCTGAGGGTAATACAGGTTCTCTACCATACATGAGCACAAATGGGCTAAATTTTAATGTTTCCTGCCTCGCCGTGTTGTATGCCAAAGTGACCAAGGGTACATATTCATCCCAATTACGTTGTGAGGATGCCACATACTGAGATAGCATCATTGCTATTGTTCCATTTAATCTTTCACATAATCCATTTGTGTTTGGCCTGTATCCTGAGGTTTTCAAACTTTGTACATCCATTAACCGCAGTAATTCATTAACGACTTTGGATGTAAAAACTTTTCCTCTATCTGTCAATATGGAACATGGTACAGAATGGCGGCAAATTATGTTTTCTAGTAAAAACTTAGCTACGTCATTGGCGTTACTAGTGGGGGTGGCTTTAGTCTCCGCCCATCGAGTACCGTAATCAATAGCAACAAGAATGTATTTGTTTCCTGACATGGTTTTTGGAAAAGGGCCTAAAATATCGACACCAATACGTTCGAAAGGTTCACAGATAGGTAATGGTTCTAATAACCCTGCTTTCTTTTGAGGAACTCCCTTTTTCCCCTGACATCCCCTACAACTCCTCACATAGGCCTGAATCTCTTTTAGCATATTGGTCCAATAATAACGACGTATAATTTTGTCTGTGGTGCGAACTACTCCTAAATGACCACCAAAAGTGGGATTGTCGTGACTTTCCCTCAAAATTTCAGCCTTTAAGCTTTCTGGGACTACTAATAGCTTGTCTCTACCACCTGGGTTAGAGTTATTTTTGTACAAAACACCATTTAACAAAGAAAATTTTTTCGCTTGTCGGCTTAACTTATTATCGTTTCCTGACGGTTGAGTCAACTCAGAAATTAAAGGTCTTAGACTCACATCAGAATATTGCAGCTTAGCTAAATCCACATCATGCATCACAAAAACAGGTAACTCAAGGGATTTTTCTTCGTCAAGGGCTGTCCCTGTGTTGACAGAATTTCTACTCAAACTGTCTACATGTACATGAGTTTTCCACTACTATAACATACAGTGTACTCATACTCCATCAATTTCAATGCCCACCTGGTTAACCTTCCTGCGCTATGAGCATTAAATTTCAAACGATCCAAATAACATAGGCTATGATGATCGGTTACAATTTTGAATGGCTTCAGGTAAATGTAAGGCCGAAACTGGTCTAAAGCATAAATCAAGGCTAAACATTCAAGGTGAGTTATAGGATATCTAGTCTCTGCTGAAGTGAGAGTTCGACTGGCATAGGCAATAGGTTGTAATTTTCCATCAATTCTTTGTAACAATGTGGCTCCTATCCCTAATGTACTAGCATCTGTATGTATTTCAATGGGCTGGTTTTCCTGGAAGTGAGCTAACACGGGGGAAGAAATCAGCTTTTCTTTCAAAATTTGGAATGCTTGTTCTTGCTTGTCTGTCCAGATAAACTTTTCATTTTTCTTTAGCAATGTCGACAAGGGTTTCGCAATCTGAGAGAAATTTGCTATAAACTTACGATAGAAAGAAGCTAGGCCTAAAAAGCTTCTCACCCCTCGTTGGTCCTTAGGTGTAGGAAATTTTTTCACTGCTACTACTTTATCGGGGTGGGGCCTAATCCCTTCATGGTTAACCAAATGTCCCAACACATCGGTTTCAAAATAACCGAAGGTACATTTTGACGGTTTCAAGGTTAAATTAGCATTTTGCATCCTTTTAAAAACTTGTTATAATCGGTCAAGATGTTGATTAAACGTACTGCCCACTACTAGAATGTCATCCAAATAGACTAAGCATGACCCCCACTTTAACCCTGCCAAAGTCTTATCCATGTATCTCTGAAAAATTGACGGAGCGGTTTTCAAACCAAAAGGAAGGGTTTCAAAACAAAAAGTACCATCGGTGGTAACAAATGCAGTTTTTTCCTGATCCTGTTCAGCTACTCTCAGTTGGTGGTATCCTGAATTCATATCCAAGTGAGTAAAATACTTAGCACCAGTCAAGTGACTTAAGAAATCATCTATTCGAGGAAGGGGGTATTTATTATCCTTAAGAATAGTGTTAAAACGACGGTAGTCCACACAATCCTATAATCGTTGTCTTTTTTTCTAACAAGAACAACTGGTGAACACCAACTCGTGTCACAGGGTCTCACAATCCCATTCTTAATGTGTTCTTGTACTATGTTATGAATAATTTCCCGTTCCCCAGGAGATACTCGATAAGGTACAGATGATATGGGTGTGCTGTCCCCTGTATCCAGAAAAACTACTTCCTCTTTTGTTCTCCCTATCTGGCTGGGGTCCCAACTGAAAACATTTTGATATTTATACAACAACTCTACTAGTCTGTTTTTTTGTTCCTCTGGTAACTCTGGATTAATGTTTAATTTAGATACATCAAAATCAACATGATTTTTATCTCTAGCTTGTAATACCTTAGTTACTTCTCTCAATACTGGGTGTTTCCTCAAACTCATTTAAATACCCTAATTTCATTCCCTTATGAAGAGTAACTGACTGGTTAGTAGTATTAGTGACCCAAATGTGAGTATGATGTTTTCTGTTTACAATACTCCTAGGTACAAGTATAGAATATATGTTGTAAATATCCTCCTTAGGCTCTATCAGCACCTCATCAGGTAAATTATTTCCTTCAAAATTAATTTCGATAGGATGATGCATCCTGGGCTCTACTCTAACATGATTGTGAACTGTCACCCAACCTAACCTTAAAATATTTTCTGGCTCGATTTGGCTTAACTCCTGTGTTCCATCCTGACATACTTTATGATTAACCAGATTTTGGTTTTGATATACTTGAATTTGGTCCCTTTTTACTTTGGTTTTGCTTTTAACCTCCCTTATTTCGGTATTTGTGGTATTTACGAAACAATCGGGACGCGTTATGGTCAAAGACATTTTCTGGCCTCCCTTACAAGAAATTTCTGCTCCATATTTGGTTAGAAAATCACATCCTAAAATGATCCCTTTTATTGGGGCTTCCACCAGAACTACCGCATGTGAATAAACATACTGTCCTAATTTAAATCTTAATTTGGTCATTTTAGTAAGTTTCTGAACTCTTCCTGAGACTCCTGTAAAACCTCTTGGTTCTGCGGGTTTCCAACAACTTTTCGGTACTAATCTATCCTCAATTAGTGATACCGCAGCTCCTGTATCGATAAAAACGGGGATTTCTTTTCCAAACATTTTTGTCTTTTGACTTAAAATACCGTCACTTTGTAAAAGAGACATTTGGTTAACAAGGGACGAGTTTTCACCCTGACCGACTCTCGCCCTATTTAGTTTCCCTGTTGTGATGTTTTGCAATCTCGTATTAAGTGACCTGGTCGTTTGCATTTTAAACAGATCGGCCTACCATCTGAGGTCCACTGTGGTCTATCAGTTATTTTTGGAAATGAATTACTTGGGGTCTGCCTGAAAAAATTGTTGTTCTGATTTCGATGGTATTGTGTTGGTGTACTGTTATTTTTGTAATTTCCTCCCTGAATCTCATGGTATCCAGTTCCCCACGTAATTGCTTTAATTGTTTATTAAACTCTATCAAACTGTCCTCAATTCTCGTGTTGATAGATGACAATTCTCTTTCTGGTGTTTGAATTTCTTTAGAATTTCTGATAGGTACTTGTTCCCGTTTCGAATTTACCCACTGTGTCCTCTCATGATTTTTAGCGTAATACAGACCTGCCTCAATATTCCTCAAATTACCTAGTAACTGTTCCACAGTATTATTTGGGAAAAGCATAACTTTCTCTACAATGTCTGGCCTTAACCCACGCAATACATGTCTAACCTTACTAGCTTCAATCATCTTAGCATCAAGTCGGTTACAAAGATTCAATATGTCGTACACAAATGACTCGAAAGGTTCATCTACTGCTTGTACTCGCGCCTGCAATCTTAACTCTAAGTCCTCTATGTGACCCACTCTCACAAAGGCATCCCTTAATTTGTTTGCTAATTCCTCAAATGTAGTTAAATTCTCCAATGTGCTCTCACAGCTGTCATACCATTTTAAAGCAGACCCTCTCAAAAATGTAGGCAAGTATGACAAACATTTTTGCTCATTCCACCCATTTACCTTGGCTGCTCTGCGAAACTGTTTTAAAAATTCCTCAACCTCCTCACATCTCTTTCCAAAAAAATATCCCGGGTCCACAATACACCTGCCTGTCTCCATGTTTAAATTCTGATCTTTCAATTCTGGTTTTATGTCGCTTAATTTATCTTTTAACGCTTTCAATGATTCATCCTCTGAAGATGAACTACTATCACTGTCCTCAGGGTTTTTTACTTTGTCATCCAATATTTCAATTGTGTATTTACTAGCCATCCCTTGTTAACACAAAATTCATGTTCCTAATAGACTCCACCTTAAATTATTTTCATTAGTCCTTAACTTAAGCATGCATTTCACATTTCACCTTAAAATAATTATTGTTAGACAAATACAGCCATCCCTGGTCTCCCACTGGTTTCCTGAAATAACCTAAAATAAATTTTATTATCATTAAACAATTAATCCTATAAACACATCTATCTTAATACACCAGCTGCACTGCATGCTCTTATTCTTCACTAAAATAAATCAAAATGTTAGACCACACATAACACTCTTATCTTATTTTATTTTTCAGTATCCCAACATTCTTTATACCTACTACCCGGCGCCTCCACCATTTCTGTCACGTCTCACTTTCAGAGGGGGGGGGGGGGGGGGGTTCAATTCTTCCAAAAATGTAGCTCAGATAAATTATAAACTCAAAACCTTAACTAGCCGTAGAGCGTTTCACTGAGGATTGATCCTAGTAGGTGTATTATTATACAAGAATAGAAAATCAGGATACTGAGAAAAAAATGAGAGAAACCTAAAAAAAACAATAGAACAATCACATTTATTTATAACAATTAAATAGAGCTGACAAATGATGAGGCACCTTCCAGGTACGCTATAAGCCTTAAATACCCAGACATAAAACAATAGACTTCAGATAAGATTCCCTTAGTAGTACTAACACATTAACATTATCCTAATAATTTCCTCCTGGCCACCCAGTGATACCAAACTTCATTAGTTCTTCCAACACTTCATTTTTAAAAATTATTAATAACATTAACTACTTCGAAACTCATTTTAAAAATTATTTAGTTTAAGTCTATAACGTAATCATAAACATGAAAAGACAAGGATCGTGATACAAACAAATTACCGAGTTTATACTGGAAAACAAACAGGGAACTGTAGAGCTTAACTAATTTCACGTGAATAACACCAAGTTTTTTAAACAAATTACTTAGGAGAGCAAATAATACACCAAACGAGAATTTTAAAGTTAACTACGAAGAAACAATGAAGGTTCGGAAGGCTAAGAGTCCGGCATCACTCAGACGCCATTTCGATTACACTCACCTAACCATTACCAAGTCGCCGCACGGCCGGGCAGCATAACAGCCTTCCACAAGATTACAGCCCCGCGAAAACATTTTACATCTCTTTTAAGCCATTTGCTTGGCCGAAAAACCCCTATGGGGAAAACATCCTGACGGGAAGTTTTCCTGTGTTTTACAAACACGTAAATGTATTACAACAAGCCGGCCACGCTGTCGGCCACGCCGGGTTGTCCATGTAGTCAGAAAACAAGCCACCAGGTTGCAACACTCGCCCTGCGCAAAGCGCGTGCGCACAACCTCATTCCCAGCTGGCCTCAAAAGCAACAGTAAACAAGTCTGCGCCGCGTTTCTCTGGAACTGCAGCAAACAACGTGTCAGCTGGCCTGGCTGAAACGCGGTCACGCCTGCGTTTCCAGACAAAGACGTGCAAGACTCGCTCTCTTCCAGCCCCGCGGAGACCCAAATCAAACAAAGGTGTTACCCCATCTTAGCGTGAGGGAAACCAAGTCCCGAACTAGCGAAAAGAATTAAAAATTGTATTTTCAATAAATAAACTAATTAAATAAATTAATGATAATTTTGAGCCACGTGTCAATATAAAATAAAAGACTTTAGTGTAAGAAAAACTCACCAGAGTACAAACCGCCTACCCCGGCGACATGTAATGATAAGTAATTAAATAAACACGCAGAAAAAGGACATATTGAAAATAGGAACATTATGTACACAGTGTGGAGTGCAACCCGCCCACCCGACAGCGTGTAATAAAAGTAAATTTATCAAACATATAACATAAACATATTAAAGTGGGAACCTTAGAGTAACACGTCTGTACGCCATGTAGGCAATCGGAAGACTGTTGACAATTCCTCGCGCGACGGCAGCCAGCGAGAAGTGAAAGTGGTTTGTAACCCTGGCCCGCAGCGATCGCCGCGTGTTAAGCGTGGAACATAATTAAAAACGTACAGCCCAGTAATACATGAAGGTCATCAACCGCCGAATGCATGAGCACACTATAACTGTGACAAAAAAGCTATAAAATAAGTGTAAGTAACAATACAAATATGTATTAATAAACCAATTAAAACATACCATTTAAACATAACAAAAACAATCAAAATGCTATAGCAGCCACACACAAACACCATCACGAACATAATACAGCGGAATGCAGATAAAATCGCCAATCACAGATAATAAAACCTCAGCAGCGAAAACTCCCCATGAAATAATAGTACACGATTCCCCTCCAGAAACTACTCATTTATTGAGACAGCATGATGCAAAGAGTAAAAATGCTACACATGCCTATACGTAAATAGGAAAAATAAAACAAAAGCAGAAAACAAAAGACTGTCATCACCGCGAGAAAACAACCTTAAGTCATAATAAAATAGTGTTACCCCAAAATAAACAAGCAAAACAATCCACATCAGGCCACACCATAAAATGATAACTCTAAAATAACGCCAAACATAATCGCAAGAAAGGTAATAAAAATACTAATTCAGTAACACATTGAGGAAATAAATACGCAGACAGGTAAGGACGGAAACCCCTAAATCCCCCAAAAAAAGTTATACCAGATACTAGGCTAAACACAACCCAAAAGTAGATTATAATAGAGCCCCATCACCCAACTACAGAAAGCCAATAAACCAAAACCAATATACAGACACCCAATCTTTAAAAAAATGAAGAAATATATCAACGAGAATAATATCATAAAACTACCACACCAAATGGCATGGCCCGAGAAATGACAACAATACAAATAAACATCAATAACCTTAAAAACCTACAGCATCAAAATGGGCTATAAAGCAAAATAAACATAAGAAATGTCTAGCACATACACAACAGGAAAGAACAACCATAACACCTGCCGTCGTCCTGGGTCTCGGGTTCGAGTCCCGGTGCGGTTCCTAGCGGGAGTGGCTGTTGCAAATGTAATGAGTCCGGGTGGGCGCCAGACTAGCTCTGGTGCTAGTCGGTAGTTGGGTCGTGGGGTCGATTGCCCTGCGTGGCCTACTAGGACCGTCGGCGATGTTGCATGGGTTTAAGGAATTCCCTACTCGGCGGTGATTGGGGATAGCAGGTTTAAAGAAGCATATGCTGAAATGAGGTAATAAATGACGGGCATCATTTATTCAGGCGACGGTGGCTCTGGTGTAACTTTGTTGGTTACACGCCACGTCGTACAACAGGTGACGTCACAAGATACAAAAACTACACAATTACACGCAACTAAGTCTGAAAGTTACTTAATTAACGTGGCACAAGTTTACAAAAGGAATGTTACACGAGGTTGCGTTACACAAGTTTACGAATGTTATGTGGAGAGATGCGTCGCACAAGTTTACAAAAGAAATGTTACACGAGGTTGCGTTGCACAAGTTTACAAAGAAATGTTACAAAGTCACTAATTGTTCCGTATTATCGTGTCCCTAGGCGTTTTTGAGCCTAACTGCTCAACGAGGGGTGAGGGTGATTGGAGGCGGCCAATCCCGTAAATCTGCGTATCGAGGCAGTGCTCGCGTCCACGGCAGTGGAGCGCGGACCGCAGCTAAATTCGCTCAAAAGTTCCCTTACGGGGAGTGTCAGTGCCGGAGCGACTGAGTTTAACCAAAGTTCTGTCCTCGGGAGACGGCCCGTACCGGATACTGAACCTACCCCGCGGACCAAGCGTGGTGCAGGGGGGGGGGGGGGTTAGATTTATGCGGCCGGATTAGGTCCTGGATCGAAAAACTGGACTGGGTACACACGGAGAGATTATTAAAAAGGGGTTTTAAGAATGACTATATTTACCAGAAATGAACTCGGTGTGGACAAAGGATGATGTCTCTCCGTGGGATGTGCGTCCGCCCCGGTCCACGAGTCGCGCTGTACTGACGTCATGTCATGGCGTCCGGCCGAGGCTCGGTGGCCCTCGCGCCAGGGTTGACCTCATTACGTTAGTTTCTGATATGATATGTTAATAAGAGAATTTAATGATGTTAAATTCTTACATTAATTATAAAAGCTGAATCAAGGTCATTCGTCCCTTCTACAAATGAAAGTTATTATATTTAATAATTATTATGTTTGAATTTTTACGTCACACCAGCGACTGTTTGTCTCTTGTCGGATTGCTCTGGTGGGGTTAATGACGCAACACAAGGTTTGAATAATTATGTCATAAGGTCTGATTGACTGATTCAGGCAGAAGGCCGCCAGGGGAACACTCACACGCGTATTGCTGTAGTTACACACGTGAGTGCCCGGGCACTCCTACGTCGCACTTTCGTTGACCAACTTCAAATAAATACGTAACACTGTTTAATAATCTATGTTTGTTTTTTAACGTGGTTGGTTTTAATGACGGTCTGTTTATTTTGGGGGGGCCGGGTTCTACCTTGGTTGCTGGTGGCTCGCCTGACTCGGGTGGGCCATGGCTAGGGGCGCGTTCCGTTAGCGGGGTTGCATACTGGCGGTTGCAGGTCGGGCTTAGGGTGGCCTTCGGTCGGACGACGTCAAACGCCCCCCCCCCCCCCTCGAGAAGCCCGACCTTGCGCCGCTAGTGACCCCGCTACGTGGGGGCGCCCCTAGCTTCGGCAGCAGCTCCAGCCAGGTGGTGCTCGCGGCGGCCGCAGCTGGTAGGGCCTGCGTCCCACGTCGAACAGCTGGGTGTCGGTTCGTCGACGTGGTCCGGCAGCTGGTAGGGCCCGCGCTCTGGACCTGGGTGGTCCCGCGTCGGATGTCCGGGGTGGGCCGGCAGCTGGTAGGGCCCGTGCTCTGGACCTGGGGCATCCCGCATCGAGTGTCCGAGGTGGTCCGGCAGCTGGTAGGACCCGCGCTCTTGACCTGGGTGGTCCCGCGTCGGGAGTCCGGGTGGTGGGACGTTGGCGGAGGCCCGTGGCGCCTTCCCCCGTATGTAGTCGTCCAGGTACCTGGGTGGTCGGCGATTCCTCGGGGGGAGGTTCCCTAGGGCGTCTCCCGGGCCCGGGGGCTCGTGGGGCGATGTGGTGGCGTCTGGCCGTAGGTCGTCTGGGGCTGAACGCGGCGTAGTGTGGTACGGGGCGTCTATCCCGCTCTGGGATGCCAGGCGGTCCCAGGTCAGTGGCCTCGTCGTCTGGTTCCATCACCACGGGGATGGTCTCAGCCTTGCCGTCCTCTGTCGGGGTGCTGAGGGGGTCCGAGAGCTCGGTGATCGAGAGTTTCTCGACGCCGTCCTCTGGCGGTCTCGGTGTAGTCGTGGGTTCGTCAGTGTCCGGAAGCCACTCGATGAGGGGTCCTTGGGGCTCGTCTTCGAGGGTAGGTGTCCCGCTGGGCTCGTCGGCTACGGTTGGTGCCGGTGTGGCCGTCGTGTCCTCGTACACGAGCGTCTGTGGTCGGCCCTGACCAGTTGGTCTTTGTGCCGGGGTGGTCTCGGCAGGCTTGTCCCCCTCAGGCGCTCCCTCTGTGTCCGGTGTGGGTGCTACCTCCTCGTCGGGGGGGTTCTCCCCGGGTAGGTGGGCCAGCCGCAGATCGTCGCGGTGTACCTTCCTGTCCCGTCTCCCGTTGGTGCGTATCAGGAAAGTGGTCCTCCCGAGCCGTCGGCGTACGGGGTGGGGACTGCTCCACCTTGGGGCGAGTCCAGCGCAATAGTTGCGGGGCGCGTTGGAGAGGGGGTGCACGCGGACAAACACCTGGTCGCCTACCCGCACCGCGGGCGGGGGGTGTTCGGTCGTGGGTGTTATTTCCTGAGCGTATCGTCTCTGACGGTGTCGAGCCTCGTCGTGTTCGACGGTGCGCCGTTGATCGCGGTAGGCTGTGTCTTCCGCCGGGTGGGGTGGTCCGTGTGTGGTCCATTCCCCTGGCAGTGGCAGGTTGTGCCCCTGCACCATCTCTGCCAGTGTGCGGCCGGTGGCAGCGTTGGTGCGTCTCCGGATGCAGAACAGTGCGTCTGGCACGTGGGTATCCCACTGAGTGTGGTCCGCCCCCAGTCGTATGCGCAGTTGCGCCTTCAGCTCCTGGTTCCGTCGTTTGGTGTGGTTTGCCCTCGGGTGGTAGGCTGGCGTCGTGTGGTGTTCGACCTTGTGGTCGGTGCACCAGGTCTTACACTGACGGCCCAGGAACTGGCTGGCGCTGTCTGTTAATATGGACTGGGGATAGCCCCAACGTGACAGAAACTCGTTGGTCAGGATGTGAAGTAGAGAGGTGGTCCTGATGTTGCTGCACGGGTACGCTTCGGTCCACCGCGTGAACAAGTCTGTCATGACAAGCAGGAAGCGTTTCCTGCAGGGCGTGCGGGGGTAGGGGCCCATCACGTCCAGCGCGATGGTCTGGAAGGCGGTGGTGGGCTCCCTAGGTCGTTGTTGCTCCTCCCCGTCCCGTCGGCGTGCCTTTCGTCTCTGACAGACCTCGCACTCGCGTACGTATTCACGGACGTCGTGGGTCAGCCCTGGCCAGTGGTAGTGTCGGCCCACTTCGCGGCGGGTCTGGTCCGTCCCGGGGTGTCCGGCGAGGTCGTGGTCGTGATGGAACCGCAACGTGGCCTCTCGCGCCTCTGTGGGGACGTAGGTTCGCCAGTCGTCGTGGTTGCCTGGGGTCCGTGTCATGACTACGCCGTCCTGCACGCGCCAGGTACCGTGTTCGGCCGCGGGGATCTGTCGACGCCGGCGGTCGGCGTCGGGTGACGTCCCCTGGGCCTGGCATACGCGTCGATACAGTTCGGCGGCAGTGTTGGGCGGTCCTTCCTCGTCCTGGGCTTCGACGGTGAGGCGGCTACACGTAGTGTCGCCGTGTTCGGGTGGGTTTGGCGTGACTGGGGGTAACATGGCGTCCCAGTCGTCGTCGTCCCGCAGTTCGGTGTTCTGGTCGGTTTCTCGTGATAACAGGTCGAGCAGCTAATTTTCGGTGCCAGGGACATGCTCTACCTCAAAATCAAATGATTGGAGAAACAAGGCCCACCGAATCAGCTTGCCCTTCCTGCCCTGCATTGTGTGCAGCCACGTCAGGCATCGGTTATCTGTCCTAAGTGTGAAATTCTTTCCCTCGAGGTGTGGCCGGTACTTTTTCATGGCCCAGACTACGGCTAGGCACTCCTGCTCGTTGCTGTGATATCGGCGCTCCGCCGAACTGAGCTTTGCGCTAGCGTAGTCTGTGACCTCACGCTCACCGTCCGGGCCTACGTGGTATAGTACCGCGCCCACCCCGAGGTTACTCGCGTCCGTCTGTAGATAGAGGCGACGTTCTGGGTTTACCCGCGTGAGCGTGTGACACTGTGTGAAGGCGAGTTTAACCTCTTCGAATGCGCGCTGGGTGTGGTCGTTCCACCGGTACCGTGACTGGGGTGACAGGAGGTCCGTCAGGGGGGCTATTGTCCTCGAGAAGTTAGGGACGTAGCACCGGAGCCAGTTGATCAGGCCGATGAAGCGTTGTAGCTGTTTCCGCGTTCGCGGTACCTCGGCTTCAGCGATCTTCGTGAGGTGGCTCGCTTGCGGCCCGTTACCCGCGGCGCTCACGACATGCCCCAGAAACTCGACCTCCTGCGTCCCGATGTGGCACTTGTGGTGCGCGACGGTCAAGTGGTGGGTAGCGAGGCGTTCTAGGACTAGTGTAAGGTGCCGGATGTGTTCCTCCCAGGTCTCCGAGAATACGATTACGTCGTCGAGGTACGCTAGTGCGAATCGATCGACATAGCCCTCTAGTATGCGCGTCATCATCCCCTGGAACGTCGCGGGGGCGCATTTCAGTCCGAATGGCATCGCTCGAAATTGGAATTTGCGGCCGTCGGGGATGGTGAACGCGGTATTCTCGCGGTCCTCGGTCCGTATGGGAAACTGCCAGTACCCTGATTTAAGATAGAGGGTACTGAACACCGTTTCTCGTCCTAGTCCTGCTACCGCGTTCTCCACGCTGATCTGGGGTGGCGGGGCGCTAACTGTGATAGTGTTCAGTGGCCGGAAGTCCACGCAGAACCGCAGTGATCCGTCCTTCTTCGGCGCGAGTACAATGCAGGAGTTGTAGCGACTATTCGACGGTTCAATAACACCATCCTGGAGCATCTCCGCGACCTGTTCCCGGATGGCACGTTGCTCCCGGAAACCGTATCCTCTGGGGGGCTCGTACACCGGTTTGTTGTGGGTGGTCGGTATGTGGTGCTCGGTGACCGTAGTTCGTCTGAGGGGGTCGGACACCGTGAATATTTCCTGTCGCTCTGCTAGTACCCGGTCTACGGCGGCGCGGTACTAGGGTGGGATGTCGTGACGTACCTGGTGGAGTGTGACGGTTTCATGAGCCCGTGCGGGTAGTGACCCGTCGGCATAGACTACCAGCCGCTCTTGTGTGCCGATGTGTACCCAAGTGGCCTTGGTCTCGATTACGGCATCCTGCTCCGCTAGCCAGGGCTGCCCCAGGACTATCTCCTCGCGGAGGTCCTTGACTACGAGGGCGGTCACGGTGGTGGTGTAGCCCCTTATGCTAACCTGGAGTGTCGCTCGCCCTACGGTCAGGCCTGGCCGGGTGTTCGTGGCTAATTGCAATTCCGTCTGTTGTGGTTGAAGTTTCCCGGCCGGTACCAGGTGGGGGGCTACGAATACGTGACTCGCCCCTGTGTCGACTAGAGCAGCCGCGGCTCGCCCGTCAACCTCCACAGGGATGCGCAGGAGGCTGTCCCGCGGGCGGGTCAGCTGGTACAGTTGGGGGGGTCTCTCCCCTCCCGTGGCAACCGGGAGCGGTGTTTCTAATGTTCCGCCCCCGGGCTGGCATTTCCCGGCGGTTTGTTCGCGCGAGGAGGTGGTAATGGGCAGTCCTTGTGCCAGTGGCGCGTACCATCTGGGCAACCTCGCTGGCACAGTGGTAGCCCCGGTACGTCCTGTGTTGCCGACCTGGTGGGTTAGGCATTGGTTTGGGGCGTGTTTTCGATGGCTCGTCGCCGGGTCGGTGGCTGGGTATCAGCTCCCCCCTGTTGTGATGCCTGACTGAGGCATCCCCGACTCGTGCCCGGTGTGCCCCGTTGCCAGAGTTCGCGCAGGTTCTGTTCGATGGCCGCTGCTTGTTGCACGTATTCCTCTACCGACTCTGGGCGACAACAACGCATGAAAGGCTGGAGGCCGGTGTGGAGTAACGCTGTAACAGTGGGTAGCGCTGTCGTGGGTCGAGCATGTGGGTTGACGCGCGCGAAGAGACGTAGTTTCCGTGCTACGAATTGTTCGGCCGTCTCGCCGTCCTTCTGCCGCTCGCCATAGAACTGTGAGGTGCAGTCGACTAATGCCTGTTCAGTGTCGAATCGGCGGGTTAGTGCGCCGGCGAACTCCGTCCACGGCATGCCGAACCGTCCCCATAAGTCCCACCATTCGTGGGCTGTGCCTCGCAGTTGTCCGCTGGCCTGTCCCGACCACTAGTCTACGGGTATACCTGCTCGGGTCAATCGCACTTCACAGTTTTCTACGAAACTTCGTGGGTCCTCATGTGTGAGGCCACCGAATTCAGGTAGTGTGAACTTGCCCTGATAACCTTGGGGGCGGTTGTACGTAACGAGGTTTGGGTCGGCGAGTGGCGTTGGCTGTTGTGCATGGTGTTCCTCTTTCGCGGCGTGTGTGCATGTCGTGCAGGTGGTCGGGCGAGTGCTCACTACAGTGGTGTTAGTTACTGTTTCCGTCTTTACGGTTGGTGCTTGGTTCTTCCCCGGGAACTGTCCGTCCCACGGCTGCACCCATGAGTAGTCGTGTGGGTCCTGACTGTGGGGGGTGCATTGGCAGGTCATGTAACATGGTCTCGATCCCGTCAGTAGATCTGTTCCCCTGGGTAGTAAGCACTGGGCGCATACAACGTCGGAGTTCCGGATTTGCATGTTGCTCTAGTTATGGTGCGTGTTTAGCGGTGTTGGTCTGTGCTTCTCGCTCGCGGCTCTGTGTGCGCGGTGCAGGCCTGCGCGCGGGGTCGCGCTCGCCGGCTGGGCAGGTGCCCGGACAGCCGCACAAAACGGAGGCCGAGAATGGCCGCGGCGGAGGTGGTGCGCAGATCGTCGTGCGCAGCGACGGCCGAGAGCGCCCGGACAGCCGCACAAAACGGAGGTCGAAAACTGTCCGCGTTGGGGAGGGGGTACGGATGAGCGTGCGAGGCAACGGGCGAGGGCGCCCGGACACTCGCACAAAGCGGAGGCTGATGATGGCCGCTGCGGAGAGGGGGGTCGGGCAGTGACGTAGGCTTCTGCGTCGCGGCTGGCGCTGGAGTGCCGAGCGGGGGGGGGGGGGGGGGGGGGGGGTTGAAGCCCCTTTGTCCGCTTGCTTCGTCGCGCCGGCCTGTCTGACCCTAATTACTTTTGCCTGTGCAAAATGGCCGTCCCGTGTCCGTGCTGTGGCTTAGCGTGACCGGAAAAAAAATTTATGATTTAATAATGGGTAAAATTTTCCGTGTTTTCGTGAGAGTTCTTGTAATTTTGTGTGGAGAAAATCTTGATTTTTCTATCTTCGCCCCACGCAGCGGGCGCCAAATGCCGTCGTCCGGGGTCTCGGGTTCGAGTCCCGGTGCGGTTCCTTGCGGGAGTGGCTGTTGCAAATGTAATGAGTCCGGGTGGGCGCCAGACTAGCTCTGGTGCTAGTCGGTAGTTGGATCGTGGGGTCGATTGCCCTGCGTGGCCCACTAGGACCGTCGGCGATGTTGCGTGGGTTTAAGGAATTCCCTACTCGGCGGTGATTGGGGATAGCAGGTTTAAAGAAGCATACGCTGAAATGAGGTAATAAATCACGGGCGTCATTTATTCAGGCGACGGTGGCTCTGGTGTAACTTTGTTGGTTACACGCCACGTCGTACAACAGGTGACGAAACAAGATACAAAAACTACACAATTACACGCAACTAAGTCTGAAAGTTACTTAATTAACGTGGCACAAGTTTACAAAAGGAATGTTACACGAGGTTGCGTTACACAAGTTTACGAATGTTACGTGGAGAGATGCATCGCACTAGTTTACAAAAGAAATGTTACAAGAGGTTGTGTTGCACAAGTTTACAAAGAAATGTTACAAAGTCACTAATTGTTCCGTATTATCGTGTCCCTAGGCGTTTCTGAGCCTGGCTGCTCAACGAGGGGTGAGGGTGATTGGAGGCGGCCAATCCCGTAAATCTGCGTATCAAGGCAGTGCTCGCGTCCACGGCAGTGGAGCGCGGACCGCAGCTAAATTCGCTCAAATGTTCCCTTACGGGGAGTGTCAGTGCCGGAGCGACTGAGTTTAACCAAAGTTCTGTCCTCGGATACTGAACCTACCCCGCGGACCAAGTGTGGTGCAGGGGGGGGGGTTTAGATTTATGCGGCCGGATTAGGTCCTGGACCGAAAAACTGGACCGGGTACACACGGAGAGATTATTAAAAATGGGTTTTAAGAATGACTATATTTACCAGAAATGAACTCGGTGTGGACAAAGGATGATGTCTCTCCGTGGGACGTGCGTCCGCCCCGGTCCACGAGTCGCGCTGTACTGGCGTCATGTCATGGCGTCCGGTCGAGGCTTGGTGGCCCTCGCGCCAGGGTTGACCTCATTACGTTAGTTTCTGATATGATATGTTAATAAGAGAATTTAATGATGTTAAATTCTTACATTAATTATAAAAGCTGAATCAAGGTCATTCGTCCCTTCTACAAATGAAAGTTATTATATTTAATAATTTTTATGTTTGAATTTTTACGTCACACCAGCGACTGTTTGTCTCTTGTCGGATTGCTCTGGTGGGGTTAATGACGCAACACAAGGTTTGAATAATTATGTCATAAGGTCTGATTGACTGATTCAGGCAGAAGGCCGCCAGGGGAACACTCACACGCGTATTGCTGTAGTTACACACGTGAGTGCCCGGGCACTCCTACGTCGCACTTTCGTTGACCAACTTCAAATTAATACGTAACACTGTTTAATAATCTATGTTTGTTTTTTAATGTGGATGGTTTTAATGACGGTCTGTTTATTTTGGGGGGGCCGGGTTCTACCTTGGTTGCTGGTGGCTCGCCTGACTCGGGTGGGCCATGGCTAGGGGCGCGTTCCATTAGCGGGGTTGCATACTGGCGGTTGCAGGTCGGGCTTTAGGGTGGCCTTCGGTCGGACGATGTCACACCAAACCCATGAACAATGCAGGGAAAGATCCGAAACCAAGACCTGTCGACTGAGAGGCCAGCACTACATCTCACCACGCTGCACCACCCCCAACTGAAGGAACAAACTATGTCTCTACAAAATTTAACGAAGCGCTCATGCGACACGAAAATAGAGAACTGTTTCTCTCTGAAAACAGGATGTATTATATATCGTAAACGTAGACAGAAAAATAAACAACTTGTGGAACAAACCAATGCGCACATAAACGTAAACGAACGGCACAACACCAGAGACGAAACATGCTATTCCTTTGTTAAAAAAAATAAGACACACATACGAGTCTTTAGTGCTCGCCCAGCTACTATAATCCAATAATACATAAAATATATTATAGTAAAGTGTAATGCATAATGTCATTAAATAATATCAATTGAAGGAATATAAGTTTAAAACGATGTAGCCACAAGACATTATTAAGTAAGAATGTAGTAAAAAAGTGTTTGCTTATAGCCATTAAATAATATTATATAATAGAATATATGCAAGTAAAACGTGTTATACTCATACCTTATTAAACTAAATTCGTGCAGGTTTAATCATTTATAGTCAATTAACAAGATACCTTGGAGGAATATAAATATAAGTTGTTACCTAATAAAATGGTCTGTGTAAATCATATGCCTATAGGTAGATCGTCAGCTCTAACACATTTATCCTTACTTAAGTGCGGGTAGAACTGGCTTCATATAAGAAATATGAGTGCTAGTTCCCGGCTTTAGACATAGCATGATATTTTAATTATAATTGAAAAACTATGTATTATTGTAAGTAGAAAGACTGGAAGTTTAAAACTATTCATATAATGCTAACTCATTTGAAATAGTCATGCAAATGTTATTAAATAGTTATACTAATATTTACTATTTATTTACACAAAAAATATTAAGTGTTATCCATACTTCTCTTTCGCGCATGACATATCCATAGCATGTGTGTGGTGTTTAAATAAGGAGTGTTCACCCCCATAAAGGAATATTATATGAGTCTTTCATGATGTACAGTAAGAATGCTTATAAGATTATTGTCTACTATACTTTGACGCCGTCGCCGGTGCTCCCTCTGAGAGCACAGGCCTTTATGTGTCCTCAACACCTGATCAGTGCCGCGCCTCGAACGCGCCCTTGCGGGCAACGTACTGCAGTGCCCCGAACGGCGTGACGTCAGTCACGGCCTCCTACGTGTGCAAAGCGCCCGGCCGGGTGTGGCACTGCGCAACTAAATAATTTGTTCATGCATTTGATAAGATAAACAAAAACTAATACGTGTAAAATCATTAATAATTAATGTTAATTTAATAATCATTTTGTAAATTGTTATTATTCACCAAACTGGCCGAAATCATCTTCCCGCGCTCCGCAGTTTCCCGCGGAATTTTCCCCCCTCCCTGACCCCGGCGGCCAGGGAGGTTAGTCAGTCGCCATCCAGCACTCGCCCGGGCCGGCAGCCCACGCACGGGGAGCTCTCAACTTTCGCGCCAACATCACCAGTCACTACAATAGTTAATTATAGCCAAATCGTTTTAATTCAGCTTCCCGGTCGGCCCGAATCAACTGTTCGAGACTCTGCGCGGTCCTTTAATAAAATGTGCAGTCCGACACAGGACTTTTAGTATACTACGTAAATGATTAGGTGGCCCATCGTGGCACCTGCGCCTCACGCTGTAAAGTCCCACATCGGGACGTAGTTCATCGCCCACGCAGGGCGGCACTGCGCCAAATGCGAATCTAAAACTTTCAGACGAGTCATTAACTGGGATGTGCCACGGTCACGTGTGTGATATCCTGCAGGATTCCACCGCGCCCGTACCCAGCATAACGTGGCCCTCGCCACCCCGCGGAGTAGCCGCAGTTAGTTAACCAGTTGAGTGGAACAATTTACCTAGACCCGAACACGGGACTAATCGCAGTGACTATTGTGTAGTGTTTGATTTTAAGTAATTTCGTGTGAACATCCTCCCCACGCATTTCACGTTGCGTGCCGCAGACTTTCATACAGGTATGAACAGACTTATCGCCTGCCAGAGCATTCCACTCGCAATTCGCCGGGATTAGCCCCTATCGACGTACTTGCCACCGGGCTACGGTGTGGCCGTAAAAAGTCCGCCAATAGTGGGTGGCGTGCGTGGAGCTTAGGTCGACGATGAAGCGGCCAGTTACGTGAGCGTGTAACGTGTAAAGTGTGCGACGGAATAAACCAGCTAAAAGTACGTGTGTGTTTTTATTAATAAGGCGTCCTGGGAGGCCAAAACAGCCCGGGGAGTCCTTTGTCGACGTGTCCCTGCCTGCAGCCACAAGGCCAGGAACCCCGCCCTTGAGACCCAAAATTAATTAAACAGTTTAGATTCACGTAAAATTCAGATCAGGCAACGGGGACGGCGTCAAAATGGCGCCCAACTTGTGTGGCTAGAACATCACCAAACTCTTTCGACAAACAAGCCAAGAAAACGAAACGGAAAAATTAGCAGACAAAGGGCTCGAGTAGGGATAGGGCAACAGCGCGCAACGTGGTAACACCGCGCGCTGGAGCGGCGCCGCGCCAGCACGATAAGCCGGGCCGAGACCAGACATCACCCCTCCCTCGCCCCTCCACCCGAGCTACACACTCGCCTACCACCCCGCTCGACACCAGGCCCCCACCCCACTCACCACCCTCGCTCTTCACCCCTCACCCGCCCTACCAGCAACACCGCTCCACAACCCCGCGCCCCTCCTCCACCCCGCGCTCCTTCTCGCACACCGGCAGTCAGCTGTGAACAGACGTCATGTAGCCACGCCGCCACGGGCTCCCGCGAGGCAGGAAGCGAGAGAGCATGGAAAGGAACTCTGTTGGTGAGGGGAGGCGAACCCCCCTACCTGCTCGCGGCCAGCCATCGACGTCTTCACCCGCCGCTCGGGTTCCGGACAGCCGCGAGGCAAGCACAGTGGAGAAACAAGGTGATAAGTCACCACGAGTCTCTGAAAATGAACGACTTCCAGGAGGCCTACGAGGCATGGGCAAGCGAGGGCTACCCATGCCCAGGGTATAACTGGGAGTACGAGGAACAGGATGAGTGGGAGGACGACGTCACCGCAGAGTACACTGAGGGGCCGGAAGTAGACTGGATGCCGCCACGACTGTACCACATGACACAGCACGCATCGCCGCTTCCACACACGGCCGTCCACCACGCCGCTGTCGCGGCCAAGATGCCGCCCACTTTAAGAACAACCGAGACGTCCATCTGCCACTCGTCACCGCCCCCGACATCGCCACCGACGCCGCCCCCGCCATACGGGGTGGAGACATCACCACAGGCGGAGGAAGCCACGCCCTTCCAGCCCCTGTGGTACAACTGGCGCGCGGGGGTCGGGTGGACACGTCAGGCCGATGCAGACTCGCCGCCTCCGACGCCACCCCCTGTTGCCGCTCAGGTGCCAACCGAGACCGCAGAGACCAACGACACAGGGCGGCACAGCAAAGGGGGCGGATATGTGAACTGGGCGGAGCTGACGCGCTCCACCGTTTCGCCGCCCCCGCCACATGGGGTGGGGACCTCGCCGCAGACAGGGGATGCCACGCCCGTCCAGCCACTATGGTACAATTGGCACCCTGGGGCCGGGTGGACACGTCAAACCGACACGCCGCCTCCGACGCCGCCACCTGTTGCCGCACAGGTGGTAATTGGGCCAAACAAAATGGCCACTTTGCGACAACATCGGCCAGATCACCAGGTGGCGGATCACACGCAGCGCCACTGTGGATCCCGAGCACCACCTCCGGCACCACCTCCGACGCCGCCCCCAGCCACTGAAGGAGCAACTGGCGCGGCCGCAAGCCTCAAAACGGCCACTTTGCGACACAGTCGGCCGGATCACCAGGTGGCAGATCACACGCAGCGCCACTGCGGATCCCGAGCACCACCTCCGGCACCACCTCCGACGCCGCCCCCAGCCACCGAGAGCGCAGCTGGCGCGGCCGCGCGTCGCGAAACCACGACATCGCGACCTAGTCCGGCAGACCACCAGGTGGCGGATCACACGCAGCGCCACTGCGGATCCCGAACACCACCTCCGGCACCACCTCCGACGCCGCCCCCAGCCACCGAGAGCGCAGCTGACGCGGCCTCGTGTCGCAAAACCACCACATCGCGATCTAGTCTGGCAGACCACCGGGTTGTCGACGCCGTGCCACAAGGCACCGAGGCGGACTTGACAGCTACGACGCCGCCGCCGCCCCCGACTGCCGTGAAGGCTCACAGTGGGTGGGCGCGATGCAAACTGGCCGTGCTGCCACTCGCGCCGCAGAGGGCGCCACCACGCGCGCCACCCTGGGCGCGCCGCCGCCTGCCGCTGAGGGCGCCACCACGCGCACCACCTTGGGTGCGCCGCCGCCTGCCGCAGAGGGCGCCACCACGCGCGCCACCCTGGGCGCGCCGCCGCCTGCCGCTGAGGCCCCACCACGCGCGCCACCTTGGGCGCGCCGCCGCCTGCCGCAGAGGGCACCACCACACGCGCCACCTGGGGTGCGCCGCCGCCTGCCGCTGAGGGCGCCACCACGCGCGCCACCCTGGGCGTGCCGCCGCCTGCCGCAGAGGGCGCCACCACGCGCGCCACCTTGGGCGCGCCGCCGCCTGCTGCTGAGGGCGCAACCACACGCGCCACCTGGGGCGTGCCGCCGCCTGCCGCTGAGGGCGACACCTCGAACGTGCCGCCGCCTGCCGCCGAAGGCGCCGCCACGCCGCCGCTGCCCACCTCGGCCGCCGCTGACGCTGACGCACAGGTACCCGACGCCGCACCATGGACAGCCGCTCCGGGTCTACCAGGTCAGTGTGCCGGCGTATCTTTAAGTGTGTGTGTAAGGTGTTGAGGCACAGAACGGCCTCGTCGAGGGGGGGGGGGGCATTTGACGCCGTCGCCGGTGCTCCCTCTGAGAGCACAGGCCTTTATGTGTCCTCAACACCTGATCAGTGCCGCGCCTCGAACGCGCCCTTGCGGGCAACGTAGTGCAGTGCCCCGAACGGCGTGACTTCAGTCACGGCCTCCTACGTGTGCAAAGCGCCCGGCCGGGTGTGGCACTGCGCAACTAAATAATTTGTTCATGCATTTGATAAGATAAACAGAAACTAATACGTGTAAAATCATTAATAATTAATGTTAATTTAATAATCATTTTGTAAATTGTTATCATTCACAAAACTGGCCGAAATCATCTTCCCGCGCTCCGCAGTTTCCCGCGGAATTTTCCCCCCTCCCTGACCCCGGCGGCCAGGGAGGTTAGTCAGTCGCCATCCAGCACTCGCCGGGGCCGGCAGCCCATGCACGGGGAGCTCTCAACTTTCGCGCCCACATCACCAGTCACTACAATAGGTAATTATAGCCAAATCGTTTTAATTCAGCTCCCCGGTCGGCCCGAATCGACCGTTCGAGACTCCGCGCGGTCCTTTAATAAAATGTGCAGTCCGACACAGGACTTTTAGTATACTACGTAAATGATTAGGTGGCCCATCGTGGCACCTGCGCCTCACGCTGTAAAGTCCCACATCGGGACGTAGTTCATCGCCCACGCAGAGCGGCACTGCGCCAAATGCGAATCTAAAACTTTCAGACGAGTCATTAACTGGGATGTGCCACGGTCACGTGTGTGATATCCTGCAGGATTCCACCGCGCCCGTACCCAGCATAACGTGGCCCTCGCCACCCCGCGGAGTAGCCGCAGTTAGTTAACCAGTTGAGTGGAACAATTTACCTAGACCCGAACACGGGACTAATCGCAGTGACTATTGTGTAGTGTTTGATTTTAAGTAATTTCGTGTGAACATCCTCCCCACGCATTTCACGTTGCATGCCGCAGACTTTCATACAGGTATGAACAGACTTATCGCCTGCCAGAGCATTCCACTCGCAATTCGCCGGGATTAGCCCCTATCGACGTACTTGCCACCGGGCTACGGTGTGGCCGTAAAAAGTCCGCCAATAGTGGGTGGCGTGCGTGGAGCTTAGGTCGACGATGAAGCGGCCAGTTACGTGAGCGTGTAACGTGTAAAGTGTGCGACGGAATAAACCAGCTAAAAGTACGTGTGTGTTTTTATTAATAAGGCGTCCTGGGAGGCCAAAACAGCCCGGGGAGTCCTTTGTCGACGTGTCCCTGCCTGCAGCCACGAGGCCAGGAACCCCGCCCTTGAGACCCAAAATTAATTTAACAGTTTAGATTCACGTAAAATTCAGATCAGGCAACGGTGACGGCGTTTACTTTGTATATGTAAGGCTAGATAAATAACAATCTATATTTAGTGATAGATGACTAACCAGAGATTTGTATACAAACTATAGTCTTCACATTAGTAAATAATAATTAAGGATATACCGGGGTAAATAAAAAAGACGTGTTAAAAAAACCTATACAGCTAAGTACTAAACCACATCTCAATAAGCATAGGAAACACAATAATTTTATTCCGACAATACCTGAATAGAACACACTAGTAATGTTTGTGAAAGAACACGCAAGGAGATTTATATTATATTAATAACCACTTAGCCAAAATAGTTTACAGAATAACAGACATAGCGATTCCATGACTCAAACACCGCATCGCTTTGACGATGATCCCGAACACTAAAATTATATCCGCCACCCAGAGACTGCCAAATCGCTTCAGCGGACCTTGTGAGGTCGCCAGTAACTTTCATCTACAGGAGGGGCACACGGAAGTAAGTATTGTTAGTACACACACGTAGCGTCCTCCAAACGCAAGCTTCCAGCTGTAATGCTGGATAAAATATTAATTTAAAATATACAAAACAACAAGGATGACTCGCAAACTAAGTATCAGCTAAGCCACCCATGCCTTTAAACCATATATCGTGAACAACGAAGCCCGACAACGACTTTAAAGTGACAAGGAGTAAAGATGAAAATAAAAAAAAATATATATTTACATGAAAGTAAATATATACCTATGTACATGTGGTGTACGAATACTCTTTGCTCACTTGACTCAAAACTATGTACTACGTACTAGTGCTAACCCTTTATTGCCAAACACATACAATAACCAATTAATGCTGTATAAAATATGTTGACATTCAAATTTAAAAAATAAATCTAGTGTCAGGAGGCTACTAAAAAATAAGTAGTGACATGTGAAGTAACTGAAGCGTTTACACAAACAAAACTGTATAATTCTCATCATAAACATTCCTTGATTATTACCCTCACATAGACATGTGCTTTTATTCGCTCATATAACCATAATATAGTTATCAGTAATGGAAAACCATAAATAACAAGTATAATCGACAACCCGAACAAACCAATCAATACCTACAGACATAGAAATACGCAACCTACATCGAAATGACCACAAGATGAACAACCCAAGATAGAAACCCAGTCACTTCATAAACCCACAGAGATAGCCCGGAGAACTTACATTCCATATTCAATCATATAGGTACCATGTCAAGGGTAACACTAAAGGAACAGGAAACCCCAACAAGGAAAGAAAGAACGGATGCGAGTGTGTCTGAAAATTAAGTGCCCAATATAATTCATAAATACAAAAATTTATTAACAGTAATATTCTCAAAAACGAAAATCTCATCTCATTCTCGAACTGACATTGATCGTTATGAAGCTGTACCCCTGTGTAGTGGGGTTGAACACTCATTACGGGTCAACTATAACAAAAACACAAAAAATTAACAATCTAGTAAAAATATCAATACAGCACTCTTAATCAAGTTTGAGCCAGCCTCGGCTCAACATACTACTTATACACCGTCAATCACAATGGTGGTTGGCCATAGATTTACTGGATGACATTTACAAAAAAATATAAACAATCCAATAAATTCTCCATGAAATATTTGCACCCCAGTACATATAGATTTTACCTGACAGGGATATAAAAACATATTTATACAATCAACAAGAAGTACTGCCTGTCGTTAAAATTAATTACTACCATAATAAATACAAAATAAAATTGACTAATATGGTGTATGTATAAGTTGGCTGAAGTTTCTATTATGTCGACAAAATGTCCGCTGTCAGCCAAATCACTTGTATTCCACATAGTTATTCTTATGCACCTCGTGCCATGTGTTAATACTGAAAACAGCTGCAGCAAATTGTCTTGTGAGCGTGGTGTTACGTTTGGGAGTGTTCGTTATGTACGGTGTTGGCAGTCGACGTCAGTATTTGCATTCATGTATAGTGTTCTGTTCATGTTTTCTGAAGCCCCACTCGCTCGCCCTCATGGAAGTTCCTTTACACTCGCCAATTATGACTTCTTATTAGAGACATGAATTCAGTTTCTAACTCCTCTCAGAGTTTTATGCTTGCAAAGCGACACTATCTTCTTTAACTTGTCTCTATCAATGTTTATGACATGAAATAGTCTCACCAAAACGAAGTCCGCCGGATTCTCTAGGCAGCGGCGAGTCCACGAAGTTTTACAGCGAGATTTATTTTTTTTTATATTTTTGACGAGTCAAGTATCACCTATTGAGCAAGATACCCACTCGTGTAAATAACACAATCCCACCACCAACAGTTGGGTTCAAATGCTCTAACTCTTGGAGCTCTTCTGTAAACACTGCTACGAGCAGGGGAAATTAAAGCAAAAGAATTAAAATAAGGTATTACAAGCAAATGTATAAGATACTGGGAAAAAATTCGAAAACCCAGCACGCAGCTCATGGTGGAGGGCCAGCAAAAGCAAACAAAATGACGTTCCACCAACAAAAGAAAGAAAGTGGCACGGGGCAAAAGAAGAACCGGTGCTGATGAACAGGTAGGGCGGTCAGCAAGAAGCCACAAGGGGAAAGAATCTTCATGTTAGAAGGGAGCAGGCAAAGTCATGCCAAAGCGGGGAGGACAGGCCTTGGTTCTTCACTAAGGTCAGGAGGGATCTTGCAGCAGAAAATCACGAATGCGGTGATTAGCACGGGGTGCCTCGACATCATAATCGCCGATGGCCGCAATCATCGGGTTGGTATGCCGGCGGATCCTCTGGAAGAAAGATGCGGCAACCAGTCGAACCCGCTCCTACGGGGAGGGCACGTTCCCCAGTTGGTATAGAAGGTGGACAGCCAGCCGAGGACCGTGCGGAGTCCGTTGTTGTAGCCGGAGTAGACGGGCTGCTTACAGTACTCCGGCACGTATGCCCAGACGATGGTGTCATACATCAAGATGGGCAGGATGAGCGACTCCCAAAGCCGGAGATGGGTATCTTGGTCGAGAGGGCAAGTGGGCACAAGAAGAGGGCGCACCGAAAGGAGAGCAGAATGGGCCTTGGCGGCCATGGTGGCACAATGATGGGTCCACAACAGCGTGGAGTCCAAGTGGACTCCCAGGTACTTGATGCGTAGCTGCCATTCCAGCGAGTGACAGAGCAGAGTCGGCGATGCAGGGGGATGCCTGCGACATTTGGTCAGAAACATGATGGAGAGCTTCGCTGCGTGGGGCAAGACGCCCCACCACTGAAAGTATGTGCTCAGAGAATGGAGGCAGCATTGCATACGGGCCTGAAGCTCCAGAGCATGCTCACCGACCAGGTGGACAGCAGTGTCGTCAGTATACTGGTACACTGTGGCGCCCGGCAGACGTGGGAGATCGGCCACGTAGAGGACAAACAGCAACGGGCTAAGGATCGAGCCCTGTGGAATGCCAGCGGCGACAGACAGCGGCCGGGTGAAGTCGTCGGCCACACGAATCTCGAATCGGCATCCACGAAGGAAACTACAGAGCAGCGACAAGAGGCGTTCGGGAAATTGGAGCGACCGGAGCTTGCAGAGAAGACCATCATGATGTACAGAATCGAACGCCCAGGACATATAGAACGAAATGAGCGAGGAGTGCTGGTGCAAGAAAAACCCCTCTGTCACTTTGTCTATAAGAGCTGCGACGGCATGGATGTCAGAGTGTCGATGGTGAAAACCAAACTGGTGGTCGGGCAGGAGCTTCAAGTCATCGGCAGCAAGGACGAGGCGACTCAAGATGATATATGTTCCGACACTTTGGCTAAGATCTTGATCATGAATGAGATGGGCCGGTAGGACGTCAAAAGATGCAGCAGGCCGCCAGGCTTGGACACCAACACAACGATGGCCAACTTCCAGGCCAATGGGAAGTACGATTGGAGGAGCATGCCATTTATGATGTTCGCCAGGAAAATCACAGCCTTGCGCGAAAAAGATTGAATGAGGCGTGCTGGAATCCGGTCCACTAGGTGACTTGTGAATGGACAGCTTGTCAATCGCACGGGCCACAATGTAGCTTTTCCTAAGTCTGATAGCTGTACGGTAGGTACAATTCAGCCGCCGGCGAAATGTGCATGGTACCCAGCTCGGCCCCCACCGCGCCAACAGGAGAGACGACAAAGTGGAACGTAGCTTCGAACCATGCAGCGAGAGCTTCGGCCTTGTCTTGACGATCCTCGAGGACCGCCGCGGCATTATGCAGGGGGGAGGGGGAATGCCCTGAGGGCGGGCTCACATGCTGCGGATGTGGCACCACACCGACCCCGACGAGATGGACAGCGAGCGAAGGTGTGCAAGGTGGACAGCTGCTAGCCATTGAGATATCACCTATTTATTAGCACGGCGGGCTCTCTGGTAATCATACAGTCCGGCCTCTGTATGCAACAACTGCCAGCAGGAGCGAGCACGGTCCCGGTGGCGAATCAGGTCTTTGATGGCGCGCGGGAAAAGCATCCCAGCATTCCGTGGCTGGCATTTAGGAATGGCCAGGTCTGCAGCACGGAAGACGGCAGTTGAGAGCACTTGGACAGTGGCGTCAAAAGCGGCCGGCGAGCGAGGCGAAGAGGCAAGATTGAGCTGCCTGTCCAAAGAACACCTGTACGAAGGCCAATCGGCACGGTCAAAGTCCTAATGGAGAGTGGCGACCGAGAGGTCAAGCAACGCCTGGAGCTCGGCCACCACAGGCAGGTGGTCAGAGTCAAGGCCGAAATGAGCGGGCAAAGTAGGGCAATGCCAGGCGTGGTCAAAAACAAGACCAGCATGGAAGGCTGTTGGTCGCGACGCATGGTCACATAAGTGGGAGATGGCGGAGCGAGGATGCGGAGACCATCAGCCGTACCAACATGGAGGAGACCTCACCCCCGATAGTCTGTGGTGGCACAGTGCCAGTGGGCATGTCGGCTGTTGAATTCGCTGGTGATGATGACAGTCGCATCCAATTGAGATCTCTGCTGAAGGAAACAGCCTATGAGGCTGGAGGTAGGCCACCACAAATGTTAAGGACGTGCCATGCCAGTGATGCGAACAGCGACGGCATCAAAAGGCAATTCTTGAGGCAGGACACATCATCAATGGCGCACATTCCGGCGAACAAAAAAGCGCAACCCCGCCGCACATCGCATTCAAGCGGTCAGCACGGTGGATGACATAACCAGCCGGGGAGAAGGCGATCCAGGGTGTAAACCAGGTCTCGGTGACGCCAGTGACCAAAGGGCGATAGGTGTCCAGCAAAAGCGAGAATTCATAACTGCAACAGGCCAACGAACAGGCATTCCACAACAGGAGGTTGTCAGGCATGGCGAGTGGCAACATCATTGGACGACGGAGCAGCGTCACCGCAAACATCGAACAGCGAGGCCAGGGCCGTGAGGGCTACGTCGTATTAGTCCGCCAGAGAGCGCACCGCTCGAAAAGAAGCCAGCAGGTGTCGGAGACGGCCGAGCCACACACAAAGGTACAGCTGACGGAAGAAGGCGAAGAGCTCCTGAAGTGACTCCAGAATCGGCACGTCTTTGGCCGAGGCAGATTCCGCAGGACCCCAGAGTCCGGAAGACCGGGGGAGACCCGCTGCGGCAGCAGCAAAGGAGCGGGTTGGGTCATGCCAAGTGGGAACAGAAATCAGCACAGGAGCCCTCACTGCCTGGGCCTGCTGATGGCGGGCCATCCTCTGCGTTACTTCTTGATGCTTGGGGCAGCCAGCATAATTGGCCGGGTGGTTACCACCGCAGAGACAACAAGTGGGCTTCTCAGTCAGTGGCCGAGGGCATTCCTTCGCAGTGTGGCCTCCCCCACAACGCATACACTGAACAGGCTCGTTTCAGTTGTGGGACGTATGTCCCAAGGACAGACAACGGTAACATTGGATTAGCTGGCCACCTCCCCGAAACAGCTCGAGCTTCACCACCACATGGCCGAGGTGGGACAATTTCAGCACATCCTGAAGTTGGTAGGTGCCTTCGAAGATGACCAGGAACAGCGGATACAACTTGCGATACGACCCCAACTTCTCGAGGTGCAGAACTCGGGAGTGCCAAATGCCTGCCTCGCGGAGACTATCCAAGATATCATCCGTCAGCATCTCAATATGCAGCTTCCGAATGACCACACATGCATTACTATCTTCCAGGAAAGTCCACGTATAATAAGGAATGCTGCGCTGCCAGAGGAGGTCCGTCGTCTTGACATGGTCGGCTTTATTGGCCATCTGGAAGCTAGAGATACCGTTGTAGTGCGCAGCAACGAAATCGGCACCAAACTCGGCACGCAAGACAGACATCTCCTTGATGGCAGTTGGCGGTAAGCCACCATGACCGACAATAAGAGACGACTAGCGCGACCACGCCAAGCGTTCGTCCGCGGGCGGGGTGGGCGTCTGTTGGGATGGAACGACCCGGCGGGAGTCAGAAGAGGATGGACGGGACACATGGATGGCAGGAGAACATCCAGGAAGAGAACCAGAGGTAGAAGGGTGCGAGCCAACAGGGACAGAAGGAGAGACAGCACGCCTCCGTGCGTGCAGGGCAGGAGTACGGGCAGACTTGGAACAGGCCTCAGTAGGACTGGCCGACGGTCGGCGAGAAGCAAGGGAGTCGGAACACACCGGCGTGATGTCACGGCTTCCGGCCCCAGGTGCCCTAGCAGACAAATGAGTGGAAGCTCGAGCCGCGCGGGAAGACTGAGCATGTGGGTGCTTGGGTTGAGAGGCAGTCCAGTCATCGGAGTCTTTACACCAAGCTGTCGAGCCTGGGCGGTTGCCAAGTCGCCCTTCGGCCACATCCATGTGTTCAGGATGAGACAGCTGGACCAACGAGTTTGTGTATCGGTAAGTAGGTGGCGCGGGCGGGCATATAACAGCGCCAGCCCGTTGCGAAGTTGGCAGTGGAAATGGAGAGAGTGCCTCGGCAGAGGAGAGGGCAGGCAGCGAAGACAGCATAGTTGAAGCTGCCTCAGGTTGGGGGAGCACAACTCCTAGCGGCGCAGCAGCCGGAACAGCAAGACCAGCAGGCGAGGCAGAGAAAATCCTCTCATGGTGATGAGAGCAGAATGAAAGGGGTGGCCGACTGGCCCGGGAAAGAGAGACTCGGGTCAGGGAGGCCATGCGACTCGGCAGATGGGTGCGGAGCAGTCACCGAGAGTGAGTCAGACGTCTGCGACAGGAAAGGTGTCGTGTCCTGCATTTGGGCTCGGCCATCTTGTGCGAGTGGTACATGCTCATCCCTGAAACAAACATGGCTGCCCCGACACCAGAGGGTATTTTTAACATAATCTCTATGCCTAAGCTAGTTATCCTGCAAGATGGTGATGCACCCGGCGCCAATAGATGGTGCCTGCTGCAGAATGTAAATAAGTGGGATTCATTGTGTCATTACTCAGGGAAGGAGCGAGCTTCCATTCGTGTTGGGAGCATCCCGAGTGTCAGAAATTAGCATATGATCAGGACAGTCAGTGACATCTTATAGAACATGCTGCAAAGGCTAAATCTGTAAATATTGACTGTAATGATAATGTAACCGACTTGTATATTAGCCAGGGGTGCCCACAAGGGGGGGTAATGATGCAGACTGTATCATTAAAATTAAAAGACGAGAAAAATGTATATATTATATACATAATTATAGCTTCTAATGTGAAAATACATTTCTGGACCTTTGATAATTGAAAGGGATCTTGTAAATCAAATTGGCAACAGCACACTTTCCTCAACAAAAGCAGTTATCTGTCGGTTCAGGATGGAAATATTACCTGATATGACTAAAATTATTATTAAAAAATCAGTTTAAATTAATGCAAAATGTCATAAAATATAATACTAAAAAAGTATAATATTATAAAATCATTGAGAAAATAGCATAAAAAATTTCCGGGGGGTGGGTCATCATTAGGTTAGGTGGGGGTGATTCATAGCGTTTGGGGGGGGGGCACCTATTTATAAGCTTGGCTTGTACTGTACCAGTCAGAGATCCTTACCCCAGAGAAATCTGGGGAAATACAGCAGGAATCTAGAATTGGGTGTATTACTTTTGCTCTCCTCCTCTCCCCTCTCACTCTTTCTATCTCTCCTTCCTCCAGAGCGGCCTTCGGGATTACGCTCTAGCATCCCTCTACCCCTGGAGTGGCCATATGAGGATTACGCTCTAGGACCCTCCTCCTGGAGCGGCCTTCCGAGTATTACACTCTAGGACCTATCCCCTTCCTTGTTCCCCAGCTGCCAGCACACCAGAGGGCCTTTCACCCCACATCAAGCCACTCCAGCACTGGACACTGTTGCAGGGACACGTCAAAGGAGACTTGTCGGAAATATTAGAGGACCTGGAGGACAGATAAGACAGAGACGCAGCAGCAGACATGCGCGTGGAGCAGACAGTGGTCGTGTAAGTGCTCATGGTCAGAGTCGTCGTGGCCGACGAGGCTGGCACTGGCAGGTCCCCTGCTGTAGAAGACGGCGATGCGGAGATGTGATGCGGTCCAGGGGCAGCACTCTTCACCTTCTGGGAAAAGGCAGCACCATCCGATTCATCCAGGGAAGACGAGGAAGCTGCACGGGAAAATTCGGGTGAGCTGCACGAAGTGCGGCAGGATTGAGACCATGGCGGCGGCTGCATCTACATCGGGCGAGTGGGGACATGGTCACAGCCAGCCGCAGCGAACTGGTCGGAGGAGGAGGGCGCCTGAGAATGCTTGTGTACTCTCCCGCGACGCGCAGCAGCGGACTTCGCAGACCCAGCATCGGAGCCTTGACTAGCAGCATCGTCAGCTAGCACAGCAAATTGATTGCTCGTGGGCAGCAAAAAACAAGGCGCAGAGTCCGGGATGGACTCGGCCGGACCAGCAGCATGCGGTTGACTCCGGACGGGGTGGTCAGCCATAGTTGATGCACAAAACACAGCCGAAAACAGTGACAGCAACAGGCGACACAAACAGCAGGCGACAGAAAATGCAATCAGTAACAGACAGAATAGGGCAAAAAACAACAAGAGACCACAACAGGCCCAGCACGGAACGAACAGCAAAAACAGGAGCACAAAACAAAAGCAGCGAACAGCAGCGCAGAAAAAATATACAAACTCTCAATGAATGAAAAGCACTGGCAGCACAATACATAGCAAAAGAAAAGAAACCACTCGGCGCGAAGCAACAAGGGACTGTACAAGGGAGGCGAAAGTAAACAGCGCCTAGGCAGCCAAATGCATAACATATTGTACTCAAGCCATTCTCTGTAGTGGTCTTTATTATAGCCACTACTTTATTAGATATGTGGAGTCAGTGTATTGAGTATGTGGCCCAGTTTTACTTTATGCATATACACCTGGTGGACGTGGTGAGACACATAAAACATATACACTTTGTTACAAGAAAAACAAATGAAAACAACAATAAAAATATATTACCTTGAATTCATTATGTAGGTTAAACGAAAGATAAGGATTATAGGTATGAGAAGCGCAATACTTATTAATAATAAAATAAAATGTCATTAAAAGAAAGTCTTTAATAAAAATAATAATATTGAAAATTCTGGTTTGGCAGGTGGTATAAATTATGTACTTAAAACAAGCAGGAAATAGGTTGCACATGTGTGTCACTAAAAATAGTTCATACAGTTCAATTTATAATGGCGCATGTTCTCACACTTATAAATCGTAGAAAACTGATAAAAAAAAATGGATTATTATTTAAATAGTGTGATACTACATGAGATCACAGAACACTGAAACTTTAATTTAAATAATTTATTTATGTTTTCAGTATTTGTTTACGTTTTTATTTGTGCCAAATTTATATATCTTTCATGTTAATTAACTTCTATATTTGTTTTGGATATTGCTTTCAGCTTTGAAACCTTTCTCTATGTTAATAATGTTAAATGTAATAATGTAATATATTTTAAATGCTTAATTCGAGGCCGGTGATTGGCCGATAGATCGGCGGATCTTTTAATGACATTGTTGTTAGAGACGCTATTAATTTTTGTAAGAGAAAAAAAACTTGGGTGCGCCATATTGTGGCTGGTGTGTGTTGTCGCGTCGGGCCTTGCCGACGTGACATTTTAAATATTATATCGTATTGGCGAGAAAAATACGCCCCGAGCTTCGGTGAAGCTCTGAGAGTATTGGTTATATTGGGGCTCTATCTGAAAACCATATATCGTCAAATCATCAGGTATGACTATATGCTATGTTAAATACTAACTGCCGCGTCACCGAATCATAGCACGAATTGTGTTAGTGACCATCTGTGGTCTGATTATGCTAATTGTTTTAAGTCTATCGTCTTGGAATAATATTAAAGCCTCTAGTTTTTCTTGGAATTATGGCACAATTAATGTTTTGTATGACTTCACTCAGAGGTCCTAAAAGATTTTGAATTTCATGCGAACCGACGAATACTGAACTAGCTAAATTTATTTTTTGTCTCCTAACCAATGAACTTTTGTATCTGTTGTGCCCAACGTAATTTTATTAGCTAAAGAATATGATATTGTCCTTTCTTTCACAAGTGTAAGCAACCTGGTTTGTCATTTTTTTTTATGTTAAATAATAAACTTATTATAATTAGTATTAAACTTATTTTTCTATTTAATAAATAATTAAGTTGGGTACCTTCGGGTACTGGCGCCCATTAAAGATTCAGAAGTGCATGACAGAGAGAATTATTAATCTGTAACTGTGAAGTTAATGTAAAGTGGGTACACAACTTCAACAGGGGGCATTACAATAGTTAATTTATGAAATTGTACCTCGGCTTAGCTCTATTGTTGTGTCGATATAAAACATGAAATTCCATTCTCGTATCACCTCTAGGTATTGACTGTGACGTGTATGCGTGACGATTAAGTGGATTGCAATATAAGTCTTTAAATTATGTTAATCTGTTCTCAAATTTTACAATAGTTTCAGATGTAGAGAAAATACTAGCACATTTAGCTTATAACAATGTCTCGTACGATGCGAAATTGGACCAGTTTTTACTCACGTTATATATGCACTCCTACTTACATATCTTTCCAGATATGCCCTTTCATTAATACATACATTTAATATTACGCAGATTTAACACATCCATATACTAGGATGGCCTATTATAGCTAGAAATATGGATGAATACGCCCCTTGCGTTTCAATATGCCGCCACATTACATAACTCTCTTTTCTATTTAGAAGTTCTAAAACTATCAACTTTTGTAACCTGGCCTCTCATTGGCCGAAACAATAAAAAGTTAACATAATTTTACACATTAAAAATAACAACTGATTTTCAGCAATATGTGTGAAGATACAAAAATACGTTAAATTTGAAATGATAATTTCTAACAATGAACACACTGTTATACAAAATACGTGAAGGAAATTTCTTATGCCGTTAAAGTCAATTGTGCCCTAGAGGGGTTTATCATTTTGCTGTGAGGGTGCAACAGTACAGTGACCACATTCTCATTGGCCCCGTCAAGAGCGGGACGACACCTCTCACTTACCTCAGCCAATAACCACAGGAGAAAAGCTACAGTATTTTGTGAAATACCTTGACACGAAATGTATTCGCGAAATGCAGGTGTCCCTAGTCATAGAGTGTAGCACACAAGCACACACAGATACACCTAGGGATGCAAACGATACATCGATGTTTTCAAAACATCGATGTATCGTTCATGAAACATCGATGTTAGCATCGATGTTTTGAAGAGCGATACATCGCCGATGTATCGACGAAAAAGTCCAAAAACATCGACATCGTCCATCATTAAAATTATCCTATTCTTTTTAGTAATATTTTGGCTATCATTTCAGGAATATTTATTGAATATATATTTAAAAAAATACGATACAACATTTAGTTTTTAAGATACAATTTTTTTTAACTGCCTATACTAACTATAAAAACCTACATTTTTAAGTACGTAGGTATAAAAAATGTTGTAAATACTGAACTTTTTGGTTGATTTCAGTATCAAATTTTTTCCAGTACTTTAAGATGTGTAAAATCATCTGGAAAAAATAAATACAGTTAAAAAAATTTGTTTAAATAAGATTTTTTTTTTAATTTTGAAAAATATAGGGAAAAAGCAGCAAGACTTTATGAAAAATTTCTTAGCTTGTTGTACGTACAAGCTATTGATTGGTACCGATACGGTCTGGCTAGCTCTATCGAGAAAATTAATGTTACATTTCAAACCTGCACATACACTTCTATCTTTCTCCTTATTTTTTTTTTTCAATTAAAAATAAATTGTGTAAAAAATAGCTATTTTTTTTAATGATTATAGACTTCTTAAAATACTGGGGAAAAAATTATAAGGTTACCAATCAAAATGGTTTAGCATTTACAACATTTATTTATACTTAAAAATGTAAGTTTTATAAATATCGAAAACTAAATGTCGTATCGCAATGGTTTTTGGATAGATAGATCTCTCATGATCTTTACTATTTACAATATATTCATGAAATAACTAAAAACATAAAAAAACAAGTAATTTTATTTTAAGTAAGCCTGTGTCTTAAGGCTGCAGTCTGCTCCGGCACACATAAGGTGCGCAGAACTTCAGGATATCCGAGTGGGGTCTGTTTACGAAAAGCATTTAAGTGTTCGCTGAATGCCGAAAGGTACTTTTGAATTCGGTTTAATTTTTTAAACTGTGTTTTTAGTAGAGTGAAAATGTCTAAAAGGTGTGTTTTCGGAGTAATTTTTAGGTATGATACTGAATCTTGAAACCACTTAAGGCGATTGGTACATGGAAAATATTACGACAAAACTAATTTAACTGTACATATTTATTTTTGATGCTTCTTTTTAAGACATAATATACCTAGGATATTTTTAATAAACTTTTTTTTACTGAGTTATGTCATTTTAAATGCATTTATTTTTATTCCAAGCCAGAATTATTTAGAAAACACATAATTATGTTAAACTTAAGTATAGTTCAAGAAACGAGTGTACGAATAGGTTTCTGCACCTATAAAAGTAAGGAAAAAAAATTTCATTGTCAAATTTACAGTTTAATATTGACAATTTCCATTGATCACTGCTGGACTACTTCAGAAGCGATTTAAAGAATAAATTTAAATGAAAATGAAATCATAATTGGCAGAACACTATTAAGTTATGTATATATTTTCATATCCTTTTGTTTTTGATATGATCCGACTCAAAACACGCCCTCTGGAGTGACAGTTCTAGTGCTGCGCGTAAAACTCTCGCCGCCGGGAAGAATGTCCCCGCGATGTGGTGCTGAGGGCGGCGCTTGTCAGAACCAGGTAGTCCGGCAGAGCTCCGGTCGGCTGGCCGCAGCCTGCGGGTGGGGAGGGGGAAGAATGGGGTGTAGAGGGAGGACGAGAGAGGAGGCCGAAGAAACGAAGGGTCTGTCAAGGTCGCGCTCATGGAGCTAATATACAGTAATACATCTGGAGAGGACAAGGGAAGGCAGCAGAGGATGCGAGGTGAAGCCGGGTATCGGCGTTTGTTCCCTGCTTCCTACGCTGGAAGAAAACGAAAACGAGCCAAACTTGCCTCGCGCGGCCGAAAAATCCTCCAAACTAAACTCTCAACAGCTCCGAAACTATCAAAACAATCAAACTGAAAATTTTACTGGAGTATCTGTAAACATTTTTCCCCACACCGCTTTAATATTTTTTTCGAAACATGAATGCTTTCATTTTTAAAAATTAAATACCTATTTACTGCCAAAAAAATTTGTGAATACGCAGAGTAAATTACAACATCGAGGAAAAATGTTTGCTTGCAATTATAAGTGGGGGACACTAGCATATGAAATAAGGAAGAAGCCTCAAATTTTATTTATATACCCCTTTTGACGCATTCAACCCCATACTTTTATTTTTACAGAGAGTTGAAGTGGGAATAATGTTTCAGTGGGTAACACTACCGACATATGTCTTCGGAACGCACTTCTTTTTGTTATTATACGTCTCAAAATTTATAATTTCATACACAACGTTTATAAAAAAGAATTCTTACTTACCTCATTTAATCTATTACAAACCTCTTGTAATATACGTGTATTAGTAGAAGAGCCAACGTAACATGCAATTAGGTAAACACTGGTAGAGAATTGTTTGGAATAACTGTAATGCTATGCATATACTGACAATGTAAGAAACTTTCAATTTTATTAATTGTTTGCATAAGAATTAATAATTTAAAACAATCATAGAATAAGCCTTTATAGACTGAAAACCTTTCACGTAGTTTCAAGTCGCGTACATAAAAGTTTTTTAATATATATAATTACCAAATATTGTTGAATATATTTAACATTTTTATACATGTTACAAACACATATAATAACAAACCTATATAGTATATAAAAAGACAAACGCCAAATTTTAGCATTTTGTATTTCTTTTCTCTGTGTGAATAAAATAACAGTTATTAACGTAGTTGCTAATACTGTACTATATTTCTAAAAAAAATTACGAAAACCCCTGACATCGTCACCATAACAATGATAAATTTGCAAAATAATTAAGGCACATCTTTTAATGCTACGAAGCACACTCTTAAGAGAAATGTTTTAAACTTATGTTGGGATGTAACTAATATCTTAAAAGCATTGTGAAACCGTTACTTTGAGGGAAACCTTAATATACCGAACACCATACCATCCTTTAATCGAGTACGATTTTCGCTTCTTAAGACCCATTTGTCTTCAAACTGCACTGTACACAATGCATGGTTCGGAGACGCAGTTCAATTTTTCCACTTTGTCGCTTTTTCCCAGAGCTGTCGTTAATCGTAACGTTTTGGAAATCTATGAAAAAAGTAAAGAATTGTACTTACAACTGAAACAACTTCTCTTTGTTAATTAGTTTTCTTAGGTTCGTCGAAAAGTTCGAAGATTAGTTACTTCAGTTTAAAACATTTGCCACTTTTTTCTGATGCTTCAAAAATAATGGGAATTAATTTAGTTAACAAATGAAAAAAAATCGTTATTACTTATGAAAAGCAACGCCATCCAGCTTGGAATTTCATCGATTTGTACAGCCATATGCGCTACAGGAAATCACCATCGTAGCCGCACAACAGCGCCTCCACCTCAAGGACAAGTGGGCTGGGGCTGTGTTTCCAGTAGAAATACGCTCTCTTCATCTTTCTTTTCATCCTTTCTTCGCAACCGGCTGGCTTCGCTCTCGCCCTACACATGTCCACTCCAGATCTTCTTACATGCTCCTTGGTCGCGCTTCATAGTGGAGTCTATCTTCGCTCAAGCAAGGAAATTGTCTCTGTACAGAAAAATTCGTACAGCGAAATTCTTTTTAGCGGTTATGTTTTGACTCGAAGTTGAATATTGACACGGTGATTATTCTTTGAGGTGGTTGTTTACACATATAAATAAATTTTTACCCTCCAGATTAATATGTTTTGACAGCATAGAACATCAGTTGTGCATTCCGGTTAGTTAGGGTATGCTGTATGCACACTAGAATGACAGATCTAAATTTAACCAAAAAAATAGATTTTATATTTATTAAAATTTATTTATAACATCAAATCAACACTAAGCTATTCCAGTTATATGAAATTTAAAAAAATTGGAAATGTTAGCTAGCGATGCCAGAATGTCGGGCACACTAATTTCAAATGTCCTTTTGTAATATTACATTGCACAGAACACTGAAACCCTAATACTTCAAGTGTTTGTTTACAGTTTTATTATTCTGTGCTACATTATTTAGATTTATATGTTTAATTTATTTTGGGATTTGAACTATATTTCTGACATTGTTACAGACATTTGGGCTTTTCTCTATGTAATTATTAGAGGAAAAGGTGTAAAAACGGGCACAGGTGTAATTATGGACACCCCTCAAGAATATGATATGGGAGGTGCTGCAGACTGGCGGCCAGTAATGTAAACAGCGGCCATTGTTGCTATATGATAGCAGCAATCAGTTGGAATCTTTCTTTCAAGAAGTGTGGAAACAGTTTCAGTTAATGTGTGAATTGGTGTTTGTTCTGGCCTGCAAACAATTGGTAGGTATGTGAAATCGTTTTATTTTCATGTACTTTGTGTAAGTTTAAAATAATTTCACAGTGGTATTCGGTAATCAGAGATCCTAAGCTACCTTTAGAAGCACCCCTCTAGTCGAGCATGCTTTTAGGTTATGCGAGGTAGAGGCCATCTTTCTCTGGTGATGATGGTGTAAATATGGGCACCCTTTACTGGTGTAAATACGGGCCTCCATTTAAAGGGGGCCCATATTTACACCATGTTTTCTCTTTAATTTCTCTTAAACCATTATAAGGACATTTAAAGTTCTCCTACCTCCAAGCATATGTAAGTTTTATTTTATAATATATTGGGTAATGTGCAGCATATAACATTTCATACATTATCTTATTCACTTAGTAAAAGCTAAAAAAAAAAAAAAAAATCAATGGGAGGGCATTGTAGCAGTTTTTCCCCGTTGAAATATGCTAGTAATTATTTTCTGGTTGTTGCAGAATGCCAAGGACTAAGAAGCGTTATGAATGCAAGAACAAGAGGAATCAGTGGGATAAATCTCAGATGGTACATGCTATCACAGCTGTAAAAGCAAAGGAGGTTTCTGTGAAAGGTGCCACAAGAAGATTCGGAGTACCACGTAGTATTCTGCAGAGATTTCTGTAACTTGATAAAAGTCTCGAGCAAGTGGTTCAAGAATCAAGGCTTGGAAGGAAACCATTTTTAAATGCAGAGCTCGAAAAACCGTTAGTTTCTTACCTCCTTGTGCTGGAGCAAAAATCTTTTGGGTGCACTTTGACAGAACTGAGAAGAATGGCATATTTACTTGCCCAGAGAAATGGCTTGACGACCCCTTTCAAAAATGGAGAGGCAGGACGAGCTTGGGCTGACCTTTTTCTTGAGAGACACGAGGATCAGCTATCAATTCGCAAACCCTGTGGAACATCCTATTCTCGAGCTTTGGGTTTCAATAAAGAGAATGTAGCTGCTTTCTTTGATTTCTTGGCAGATACTTTTAAGAAACAGCAGATCGAGTGTATAAAATGGATGAGATGGGACTGTCCATTGTCCAGAGCAGAATTCCTAAAGTGGTAGGGATGAAAGGGAAGAAACAAATTGCAGCTCTAACATCCGCATATAGAGGAGCTACAATTACAATTATCACAAGCATGAGCGCTTCGGGTCATTATGTCCCACCAATGATAATTTTCCCTAGAACAAATATGACCCATGCTCTGATGAGAGGCTGTCCCGATGGTGCAGTTGGTAGAGCCCATCCTTCTGGATGGGTTCAAAACAATTTGTTCACAGAATGGTTCACTCACTTCATTGAGAAAACATGCCTTACTGAACAAAGGCCTGTTCTACTCATCTTGGATGGTCATTGTAGCCATGTTCGTAATCCAGATGTAATTGACTTGGCAAGGCAGAATCATGTGACTATCATCTCGCTTCCTCCTCATTCCACACAAATTACATCCCGTAGTTAAAACTTTTATGGAGCCTCTGAAGTTGTACTACAGCGAGGCAGTGAGAGTATGGTTGCAACAGAATGGGCGTACTCTCACACCCTATGATGTTATGAAGGTTTTTGGCAAAGCCTATGTTCGTGCCCAAACGGCCGAGATAGCAATAAATGGGTTCAGAGTAACTGGAATATATCCTATGAATCGCTATATCTTCAATGACGCAGACTTTATAGCTGCTGAGTTGGTAGTAGGAAAAACTTGCTCCATAGTGGCAAATAATGTTTCTGAATCACGTTCTCCTCTACTTGCTTTCTCTGGACCATCAACATCATTTGCCTCTCCTTCAAGTTATCCTGATATACAAGCACATCAGGCTCCTTCTATGCCAGTTGATGAGGCTCTTGAAACACCAAAATGTTCCACAGGAACTTCAAATGGAGTTTCACCATTTGACATATCTCTGTCCCCAACATTAAGAGGAGAACCACCACTCGGGGGCGCAAAGCAGCAGGGGACACCCTCATCACTGGATCATCATACAAGATGCAGTTGACCAAATCGCTTGACGAAAATGCTCACAAGAAGAGGTCGTTGAGTTTTCCCGGGGCAAGAGGCCAGCCAGGAGGTAGGGGCAGAAAGGCCTTCAGAAAAAGAAAATTTAACCCACGAAAAGCTACATTTCATCATCGGACTCATCAGACTCTAGCGACCCTCCCCTTGTCGACAGCGATGACGACTTGAATATACACGATGGGGATACACCAGACACGATCGATGCAACTTGCATCTTTTGCGATATGAAGTTCTCTGAAGACACTCGTGGAGAAGTGTGGCTTAAATGTGTTATGTGCCAGATGTGGGCACACTTAGATTGTGCCGGGGCTGAAAGAGACATTTATGTTTGCGATTTCTGTAAATAAATTTTGGTGTGATGTTCTTTGTAACATTTTGAATTATTTATCCATTTTTAAAAAGGTTTAAATTATTTTTTTTTGGAGAGGGCCCATATTTACACCCCATTTTTCCAGAGGCCTTTTTAAAAGCTTTCTGTATATCTTTGTTTTGGAATTGAAATAATATATATTAATAATAGTTTTGCCACCTATAATGTAGTAAATATGTAATAGTAGTTAATGAAAGTCAATAATCTAGAATATTTTTAAAATAAATTAACTTTAAGACAATAAATAAAAATGGTGCCCATATTTACACATTTTCCTCTAAGTAATTGCGGCTTTTGGAATTACGTTTTTCACGGCCAGAAATTGCCCGAGGTTTCGGCGGAACTTTCAAAAAATGTCTCGAGCCTATTGTTGTAAAAGTTACGCTACTAAAAAGAAGCTTGGTTTTGGCCGTTTTGGTGCGTGCAGCTCCGAGTCAGGACGTTCCTGACGCGGGCCTACCATAAGTTATGTTACGTGTGCGGTAATAATAGTATGTATAAAAAGGTTATCATCAGACTGCTGATTGTATGTTAAGTTGCGAATGGGAATACGTGATTTTAAAGTTATTAATGTCAGAAGATATCATTAGTCCAGGTATGGCCATTTTGTTATTACTCTATCACTAACGCTGTACTGACGCCCTGCAACTTTTTAACATTGCCGATTGATATTATGACTTTGTTGATGTTGCTGGGATAAACTAAAACCAGCCGCTATTAAATATTATATTTACTAAATTAATTAGCCTCTCAGTATTATTAATGGCACGATCATATGAACATACAATGCACAACTATCTTAGTGGTCTTGAGTCCATAGGTCTTATGTTTTATCGGACAATTGATTTAATTTATGAGTTAGTGAACTTTTCGAACCGTAAATCCATTTTTTAACTCTTCGTAAAACATTGACATTTGCGAAGTCGTGCCCATGTACCTGGCAACGATAGTTAAAAAAAATCGGAGTGATATTTTGGTCAAATGGAATTACTGTATTGAGGGATACGTGGTATTTGTTTATTCGTGTGTAAGTAATAAATCAGTCTTAAAATCAGTTAATTATTTTGTCTTCCTATTTCGTATTCTAATTTAGATAAATATCAGATAAGCATGTGTTACTTGTATCACGACATCAAGGTATTATTTATCAGTAATTATTCATTTTATTTTTTTGTTAACTAATGTGCATAGGGCAGTGCACTAGACATCACTACCTGTGTGTAGTGTTGCGTTACAGTTTTTAACGCATTAGAATTCACATAAAATGATAAATCCAAAATTTCGTTTTAAAGTATAAATATCAGCGATCAATTTAATTAATGTCCAGTATAACTTGACGCCAACCACCACGCTGACTCGTCAGCGCACTCGGCGACTCCGGCACCACCTGTGGGGCGCGACCACGCATCACCGCCACCTGTCACGTCAGGCGGTGGTGCCACGCACCACGTGTCGCCGCCCTGCCCCGGGTCGCCGCCGCGTCACGCTGACTCGTCAGCGCACTCGGCGACTCCGGCACCACCTGCGGGGCGCGACCACGCACCACCGCCACCTGTCACATCAGGCGGTGGTGCCACACACCACGTGTCGCCGCCCCGCCCCGGGTCGCCGCCGCGCCATGCTGACTCGTCAGCGCACTCGGCGACTCCGGCACCACCTGCGGGGCGCGACCACGCACCACCGCCACCTGTCACGTCAGGCGGTGGTGCCACGCACCACGTGTCGCCGCCCCGCCCCGGCTCGCCGCCGCGCCACGCTGACTCGTCGGTGCACCCGGCAGCACGAACGACAACACCAAACCGGCTGGATCGAGCAGGTGACAACCCGGGGGGCCTGATCCGTGTGCCGGTCCTGGTCAACGGGTGACCTGTCCACGCCCTGGTGGACACTGCGGCGAGCCACTCCTACATCGCCGCCCACCTGGTACCTGAGGCAGAACTGGAGCCGGGGGAGGAGGACATCCTCCTGGCCACTCGTGGGACCCGCGCGCTCACGTCTGGGCGCGCTCAGGTAACGATCACCATAAGAGATATAAGCAGTCAGACCACCGCCCTGGTGCTGAGGGAGTTGAGGGACGACCTCATCCTGGGGCTCCCGTGGCTTGTCCACGAGGACGCGTCCATCGACGTAAGGGACGGTAAGGTGCACGTGGGACGTGCGAGTCGCAGGACGGTGTACAGCATCGGCGGGGATAGGCCACCCGTGACCGCGCCGGCCATCACCGTGGGGGAGTTGCGCAATGAGGTACTTGCGGAACACGTGGACCGGTTCAACGAGGTCCTAGCTCAGCACCCCCAGGTGTTCGCGGCCGCGGACATGTTACGCCGCACCACGGTGACGCAGCACACGATTCCTACACGTCCTCATGAACCTAAATTTGTAAAACCTTTCAGTTTCGGACCCAAAGAACGTGAGGCCATTCAGGTACAAATAGCGGAAATGCTACGTGACGGGGTAATTGAGCCGAGCGAGTCGCCCTACAACTGTCTAGTGGTGATGGCGAAAAAAAAGGATGGCTCGCTCAGGTTTTGTGTTAACTTCAAACCCGTCAATTCCGTCACCATACCAGCACCCCCACCTCTCATCAACATAACGGATGCCCTGGCAGGGCTGGGGGACGCCCGTGTTTTCACCTCACTAGACCTCAAGTCGGGATATTGGCAAGTCCCAGTATGCCGGAGGACAGACCTAAAACAGCATTCACCGCCCCCGATGGCCGCAGATTTCAGTTCTGCGCCATGCCGTTCGGGCTGATGGACGCCCCCGCGACCTTCCAGACCATGATGGTCCGCGTCTTGGATGGGTACGTGGGCAAGTTTGCCGCGGCCTACCTGGACGACGTGATTGTCTGGTCGCGGACGTGGGAGGAACATGCGCAGCACCTTGCCATGGTCCTCGAACGGCTGGCCAGACATGGGCTGACCTGCGCGCCGCGCAAATGTCACGTCGGCGCGACGGAACTAGAGTACCTGGGCCACATTGTGAGTGCAGACGGATGCCGACCCCTGCCAGCGCAACTTGACCTAATTGAGTCCAAGACCGCACCACGTACCCGCAAACAGTTGCAGCAACTCATAGGCCTACTCAATTGGCTGAGGGGCTTCATCCCCCACTTCGCCACTGTCACGGCGCCGATGACAGCCCTGCTCTCCCCCAAGAACAGGTTCAGGTGGACGGACGAGGCGGACCGCGCGCTGGCTGACGTGAAGCGCTTGTTCTGGGAGTGCCACACCCTCACCGGCCTCCGCCCCGAGGAGCACGTGTTCCTGCAGACGGACGCTAGTCAGGAGGGGATGGGGGCGGTGCTGTACCAAGTAGGTCCGGAGGGGGAACGGCGTGTAGTGGAATACGCGAGCGCCAAGTTCAGCCCAGCGGCGCGCCGCTATCACGTCAATGAGCAGGAGTGCCTCGCGGTCGTGTGGGCAGTGGGGCGCTACCTTCACCACCTGGAGGGTAGGCCATTTACCCTACGTACTGATAGCCAGTGTCTCAAGTGGCTCGACTCGGCACAGTGCCGGAAGTCGAAGTTCACGCGGTGGGCCCTGACACTCCAGAACTTCGACTTCCACGTCGAGCACGTCCCAGGGCGCGAAAACCAATTGGCGGACGAACTATCACGACATCCCGATCCTAACACCGAGTATCACGACGAGGGCAGCTGGGAGGAGCTGCTACCGCCCGTAGGACATTCCGCGCACACCCCGGGGGCAGGCGAACCCGCAGTTCTGTACGCCACCACTTCCAACACAGATCCAAACACGTCTCTCCCGGACACGCTCAGGGCCCTACATCGTGTCGTGCTGGAGGCACAGCACGACGACGAGTCAACAAGGGGGTGGGTGGCCAGGTGCGGGGAGCAGGTGCAGCCGCACCACAGATGTGTGGACGGGACGCTGCTGACCCGGGTACCAGGGGACAGGGAAGCCTGGAGAACATACATGCCCGTAGCGGCCCGTTCAGCTGTCATCAGCTTCTACCACGATCATGACCTGGCCGGCCACCCAGGCGCGGAGCAAACGCGAGGGGCGCTGAGTCGGGAATTTCACTGGTCCGGTGTGCCGGGGACGTCCACGACTACGTGCTGAGGTGCCAGCTGTGTCAACAGCGCAAGTCGCGGCAAGCCGACGGAGTAGAGCAGCAGCAGCCCCGCAGACCAACGGAACCCTGTCACACACTAGCTTTAGACATCATGGGACCATACCCCCGCACGTCGCGCGGGAAAAGATTTTTGGTCGTCATTACCGATCTTTTCACCCGCTGGGTAGAAGCCTTCCCAGTCTCCAACGTCAGGTCGGGCACTATCTTGTCCCTCCTTGAAACGGAAATTTACCCACGGTTCGGCTTCCCGAAGGTACTTCTGACAGACAATGGGTGCCAGTTCACTGGGGGGCGCTGGCGAGCCGGATGCCGCCAGTGGGGGATTTTTCACCATACCACTCCTACATACCACCCTCAGGCGAATCCCACCGAGCGGAGGAACCAGGAGATAAAGGTTCAGCTCCGCCTCCGCCTCGGGAAGGATCATTCAAAGTGGGACATACGTCTACCAAAACTTCTGTATTGTCTGCGCCGACGTACCAATGTGGTCACGGGCCACTCTCCAGCCGAACTACTCCTGGGGCAGAACCTGACCCTCCCTGGGGAGTGTCGGGTGGCCGCGGCGGCTACCGAGGATCTATGGGGGGAGGAGATCGCAGCCATGAGGGAGCAGGCACGCGTAAAACAAACACAGTTCCTGGCCCAAAAGACACCGCAATCCACCCGCCCTCCGATTCAGCTTGAACCCAGTCAGTGGGTGTATGTGCGGCAACACCATTTGTCTTCCGGAAAAAATAACTTCTGCGCGGGGCTGGCCCCCAAGTGGTCAGAACCCCGCCAAATCCTAAGGCGAACCGGGCCGTCAACATACACCGTACGCACCCCCAGCGGACGACCGGCCAAAGTGCACCGAGACGACCTGCGTCTCGCAGTACACGACCCGGCCCCAACAGGGGTGGGACCCCCGAATGATAGGCCACCAGACACACTTTCGAGCCCGATTCCGGACGTGGCCAGCCCACACAGACACCACGACAGTCATGCAACCTCCACTGCACCTACACAAATGTCAGATGCGGGGAGTTCCGCACCAGGGACTCCAGCCGAGTCCCCCAACATCATGGACTCTCCGGTCCCCAACTGCCTTCCACCCAACCTCCTTCCTCTTGCGGGAAGTTCCGCACCAAGGACTCCAGCCGAGTCCCGCAACATCATGGACTCTCCGGTCCCCAACTGCCTTCCACCCATCCTCCTTCCTCTTGCGGCAGACAATACCAACCTGGACCCGACCTCTCTGGAGGGGGAGGAGACGACTCCCCTTGTCTGGCAACCGGACGATGGGGACGCGACTGACGTGGAGGACGGAGTCGACGAGCCCTGGTGGCCGCTGGACGTCAGCTTGAGCGAGTCCGCGTTTACCATGTCCATTGAGGAGCCTACGTCAGAGGGGGAGGGAGAGATTGTGCAGAGGCGGTATCCGCAGAGGCGGCGGCGGTTGATAACCCGCACATGCTGCTCACAACCGCAACCGACAGTTGGAGGCTCGACAGGCTCTGGGAAAGGGCGCACAGCTGTTGACAGGATCAGCGATGAGGGGGAGAGCCAGTCCATTTTAGATATTAATGTTAATGAAAACGCCGTCCCTTCCAGGCGGGCGCGACACCCTCCGGTCCATCTGCAGGATTACATCACCAGAAACCTTCAGAAACAGGGAAATGCAAGTGTCCAGGGGGTGACTAGCGCCCACCAGGGAGGGCGACAGGAACAGGCAACACCAATGTTACTTCCTATCAGAGTCTCACACCGTGTTACGCAGGTACCAACACACTTAGGGGACTACTTCCTGGGTCAGATCATGGCGGCGGAATCCCGAGGAAGGACAGGGCCGTCTCCGACTCCGGCAAGGGAGGAACCCCACCCATTTTTCAGCCCGTTAATAGGCTCACAATCTTATACAAACAAAAGTCCCCAAGGCTCACGATTCACACCCCCCAGATGGGTCATAACAGAACCACCATTAATTCAATTCTAAATTAATTCACTAGGTATGCCACGCCCAGGTCCCCACCTCGCCTGACCTCCTGAGTGCGTCGATCCGGTGCACCACTTCCATGCGTGTGAGGAGCAGTGTTGTTGAGCATAATGGCCTCGTTGGGGGGGGGGGGGGGGGGAAATTTGACGCCAACCGCCGGTGCTCCCTCTGGTCCGCAAAGGTCGTTATGCCACAGCAACACTTGCCCCTAAGTGCCTCGAACACGCCCGAGCGTGAGTGTATGAAAGTGCGCCGCGACGAACACCTAAGCGACGTCAGCGCCCGGCCGGGTGTGGCAATGCGCCTAACTAATTATATATAATTATTTGTCAAGTTTAAACAACTAAATTAATAACAATTTAAAAGAGGATTCATGTAAGGGAAATTATGTCTAATTGTTTTATAAGCATATATTTTGTAACTTGTCTTTAAGTCCAAAACTGGCCGGGTCGGTTTTCCCGCGTTTCACGTGGTTAGGCGCGAGGCCGCAGGGCGGTCTCGCGCTCAGTTACCGTCCGGGGCTCGAAGGGATCGGACGCTCCGCGAACGTCGGGTCATCAGCTCTAACATCTCTTCAACATTTCAGCAATAGTGTAAGTTTTCGGAAACCTTTTAATTAACTCGGCGCCGACCCCAACCCAGTCGCACGATAATTCGTGCAGCTCTTAATTAATTTAAATTCTTCCCACCAGGGAAGTTTACTTTTCATACGTAATCCATGTCCAGTTTAAGGACCGCGTAGTAGTGGTACGCAGTTTCCGGCTAATGAGTCAATTAATCGTTATCTTCGTAGATCCTCAGTAATAAGTGTTGAGAATAACACTGACTAACTTTCGTCTTGTAACTTTCTCCGTTTTATTGTGCAAAGTGTAACGTGTAATTAAGTGACTAACTTTTATGTGTAAGGAACTTTTACGTGTACGTCTTCAGTCGGCGTGCCCACGTAATTTCAGAGACGTTAATCTCGTAGCAGGCTAGACTGCAAACTATCCTGAGCATAGGATCTTTTCTACGTATTTACGTGCCAGCCTAAGTTGTGGCAATAACCATTCATTTGCATGCTAAACCTTCCATAGGGACGTGAAGCCACGGTTTCAGCTTGTCAATATAACTTTGCAATCTATCTTGGTCGCGCGAACCGTCACGTTTAGAGATACGCGTGTCATAGCAGTCCGACGACGGACGCGGCCAGTCTCGGGGCGTATGAGTGTATTGATACTGAATAAAGTGCAGTGTCCTATAAATCGTTTACCATTTATTAACAAGGCGTCCTGGGTGGCCTGAACAGCCCAGGTAATTTTTGAACGTAATTTTCAAACTCCGAGACGCGCTCCTGCCTGCAGCCACGAGGCCGAACCCCCGTGAAACCCCTGAGATATTTCACATTATTAATAATTAAATAAAAGCTGAAAACAGGCAGCGGGAGTAGCGTCAAACTCAGTCAGTAAAACATTCGGAAATATATATAGGACCTGTTAACCTAAATATTTGTTAACAGTTAAACTGAACTAAGATGTGTTAGAGTGGTTTTTTCTCTCTCCGTATATTAGAGGTATGGGACATCAAATACGCATATGTCGCCCATTTACTTTAAATACAGAATTATAAACTACATATTGTGAAAACATTCTGCAGCAGTTTTTGCTGAACGGAAAAACACGGATGAGAAGACAGACGAAATGTGTTTGGTAAGTGATTTTTCGTCAAATGAAATGGAACAGGACAGTGCTTATCAGAATGAAATTACAGAACTACTTTTGTGCAAGGAAATGTATTTTACAAAGACATTTCAAGAGAAATCACCTTTAAATGAAATAGATCTTGCTGACATGGAAGAAATAGATTTAGATTTAGAGGCCAGGCCCCTTTCAAGTGACGAAATTTCTCTTGAAGGGCTGAAATATGTTTCTGGCTATATAGCTCACCGTTTCAGAAATAAATATCCTGACCTTGGCACTACGGATTTCAATTCGGAGGACGATAGCTGGATATATGTACAATCAAGAGGTAACTTAAAATGTCCCTCTAATGAATTTTTTGAATTAATAAAGATCGCTGAAATGTGTTTTGATAATGTTCATGGCAACAATTTGTGCAAAAAAGAGCGGATTTTTAAAATAACCGACTAAAATTATTTGCGAAACTACTGAAAATAAATATCCAGAAGAAGTTATTTACTGTTTTGTCAGGACAAGAACGTATAATTATGCGTATCAAGTATTTGAACATGAAATATTTTAACGAACAAGACCAAAAACGGAAAGAAAGAAATAAGATGAGAAAACTACCCTCTAAAATTTTTCAGTGTGATAGTGACCACTTTCCTTCACCATAATATGTATGTTCATAATTTATTTATGATGTTTTTTAATTACTATATTTAAGAAAATCATTTATTGTGAATATCGCAGAAATTATGTAGGGCTTAAGGTATTTATTGTATTCCAAATATTGAGTATGTCATTTTTATTGCCTTTATTAAAAATAATATATACGTTAACAATGTAACAAAATTGCGATATTTTTGTATTGCTATTGCAATTTCGTTTCTTGTAAACATTATTTTAAACTTTTTCATATTGAAATTATTTTGCTATAGGGTTGTTTGTATTTTAATTTTACAGTTATAAGATTTTTTTATATGTTGTTTACTGTTTACAAACATTTGAAAAATATTTCCTTAACCATATTTCCATTACCATGGCAATAGTTTTGTTAGCTTTTCGGGTAACTCTTCTACATGGATGATAAGATGGTGCGACATCTAAAACATATTACACCACATTTACATAACTATTAAACTAAGAGGTGTTTTCTTTACATAATATTAAAGCACATTGTTTCCTTGTGGCGTAGGTGATTTAGAATTTCCATTTATCTAGAAAAATGCTCTTTCAGAATGTTTTTTAACACACAGTGCTTTGGAAGGTTTTTGAAGAAAAAAATTGACTACCTGTTTTATTTTTTTACAGCTGAATTCGGGCACGTGCATGAAATATAATTAATCCGTAGGAAGCGCAATGGTTTAAAGTATTGATCTTGAAGGTTTGAAAAGATTTATGGAAATAGTGTGAGAGAACGAGCGAGTTGAGTGAGAAGATGTGCCGGAGGGGCAGAGGTTAGCTCTCAGCCACATGTGCGCAGTTACAGACAAAAAAATATTCCATTCCACCTCCCCATAGCGAAGGATGAGTGAAAGAGAAACCTGCTAAACCTTCCCCTCCTCCGGGCATGATAGAACCGTATCGGCTGTGTGTTAGAGGGAGAGGGAGATAAAACATTCGAGGTTCTGTTAATTCCTCCTAGATGGCAGGCTGCAGAGCGACCACCAGCAACACCCTTCCCGTATGAAGGCCATCTCGCCACTGATGAGCTGGAACTAAGCTCCTGACCACCCTACATAGTAACGGTCACCCACATAGACATCTAGACTCTTTAGTGGTCATATGATACAAAATTCATTGTTTTCGGGCCTGTGACCATTTTTTACCGTGCACCAATCGCCTTAAGGGCAGTGGAGTATACATTTATCTTCATTTCTCCGCTATATAATGTTACAGTCACCGCTCAACTTTCACAGCTATCTTGTGGAAAAATGTGGTCAGGAACTTGTAGTAGGTATGGTTTTTGGCTACATACTATAATTTAAATCATTTTGGAATGTTTTTTTCTGATATTTAAAAAAAGTTAAAACATCGATGTATCGGTTGTCAGAACGATGTTTTTTTTTGACATCGATTACTTTTCGTTTGAACATCGATGTTCGTGATAGAGGTTGGTTGCAGAGTATAAATGTGCTACTTTGTAACTGATACACGCCTGTATCTAGTACTGCAAACGTGTACACTAATCAAGTATTAAGTACTTTAGTATCAGTTTAGAATTCACCTGGAACAACACCACGGCCAATGTGCGCAGAACCCGATAACAGATCACGGGCCTCTCTGGTAAGTAAATTTAGGGGGGGACATAGGATGTAAATATATTTAGCGAATAGAAGTAAAAATATCCAAATAGAATGTATTCTATGTAATTTAATGATAATAATAGTAACAATGTAATTATAATAATGTAATGTTGAATGAAGAATTGTGTAGAATTCTATGGGACAAGAGAATTCACATTTGGGAAAATAGCACACAAAATACACTTAATTTAAAAAGACAGAAACAAAACATTTCTTAAATGAAAGATATTTATTCTGAGAATTATATAAACTTAAAAATAAGAAAAATGAACAAAAAATTACACTTGAGTGATATTCTGCTGAATATCACTCTCACTTCTTATGTATACACCAGTAGCTAAAAGAAGATAATGCAAAAACAATATTATAATAAACTGTCATAAATATTCAAATTTAAGTATGGGGGCATACAATTAGGTCAAAATATATCAGTATTAATTTAAGTATTAAAAATATCTCACAATAGCTGAAAATAAAGTCACATAATATTACAATTTTAATTTTAAATTACATCTTTACACAGAAAAAAATATACTTACTTGGCAAAGTATATCTGTAATCCTATTACAAATGTTTAATACATACATTTGTCGTAGCCCCGGATATCACCCCTGTGATGCGGGTTACGTAGTATTCTCAGGGAGGGTTCAGGCCTCGTGGCGGGGGAAATTAACACTATCCGAGCTACAATGATGTTTCGACAGTTTGCTTTGACCACAAGTATTTATTGAGCCCTTCGTGTAATCTAGGTACATGGGCAATCCGCGGCACAAGACCCATCCCTCCGCGGAGTGAGGCTCGGCTACACATGTTTGGGGTTGGGCAGGCGCCAAGTGCGGACTGCACCCCCTGGTTCTTTATGCGAATGATGAACTGTCTCTGCCCCTTCCCTGTGATAGCGAGAAACCAATTAAGTTGGAACGCTGTCGCCAGCGACGTGAAGTCCGTCCCATTGCGGCACGCACGTATCCACCAATGCGCGGAATGTCCCGCCTCAACAAAACCAAGAAAATACTTATTTACAATTAAATTAGTTACAATGGCGACCGATAGCCTAACGCCCGTGAACGTGAAAGTCCCGATCGCCCGGATCCAGTCTCACCAGTTCTGGCTCACGTCTCGCTGCCGCACTCGTCTCGCCGTGCGACCGCCTTCCTCGCCGCCAGATGACTACTGACCCCTCCTGCTGCGTCTCTCCTCTCCACCCGTCATCCCCCCCCCACTTCGCGACACGTGCAGCGCTCGGAGTGATTCCGGGTGTTGGCCTCGGCTTCGTCGCCAGGTTACAGCAATTAACATTATACTTTAGAAAAACATATAATTATAATGACAAAAGTTCACGAAAAAATTATAATATTTACAAATAATAAAAATGACATGTTCTTGAATATAAAATATGTTTCACGCGACACACATTCACTGCACAGGGCAGGGGAGGATTAGGGGTTGGCGTAGCATAACGGACTTTATGAGCAAGGGAGACACTTGGGTCGACGTCAAATGCCCCTACCTCAACGAGGCCGCTATGTGTGCCAACGCCCCTCTACCATGAACATATTTACAAGACACAATCGGGTACGTGTTGCGTGCCGGCTGGCCGCCCTAGGGATGTCCTGTCCGTGTTACCCCTGTGCGCGAACCAGGGCAGCAGGTTCATCACGCTGATACGTGGAGCCTCGTCACAAGTGGCCAACTGTGTAGGTAGTGGGTGGTAATTTTAGTCCGTCAGGTAGGTCGGCGCCCTGTGTGCTCGGGAGGGTCTTCCTGTCTCGTCCCCCTGGACTGTGGGTCCCCGCCCCTCTCCTGACATCGTGGACCCCTGGACAGCCCCGTCCGACACGGCGCACGACGTGTCTACCAGGATTCCCACCAGTACCTCCGTGTGGTCGCGAGCCCCCTCATCAGGACTCGCCGGACAACACGTCTGTACCGGCGCCTGCCGTCGGCGTGGCGGGTACTTCCTCCCCTGGACTGACCCACTCACGCCCGTCTCCTCCCCTGATGTCGTGGACACCTGGACATCCTCGTCCGACATGTCGCACGACGTGTCTACCAGGATACCCACCGGTACCTCCGTGTGGTCGTGAGCCCCCTCATCAGGACTCGCCGGATAACACGTCTGCACAGGCGCCTGCCATCGGCGTGGCGGGTTCTTCCTCCCCTGAACTGACCCACTCTCATCCGACCCCTCCCCTTCCGACTCCGGCTCCGTAACGGAGACCGTGAAACTGGAGGTAGCCAGGCTGACGTCCACTGGCCAGATAGGGCTGTACCAGTCCCCTAACGACACCGTGTCCTCGCTGTCCACTTCTGGCTCCGTGACGGTGCCCTCCTGCTCAGTCCCCGCCAGCTCGTGGCTGGACGGCCACACTACCATGTCCCCCTCCTCTACTTCCGTAATCTCAATCTCCTCACCTTCCTCACCTGTCAGTTCCGGTGCCTGCCCTATGTCGTGTTCCCCTTCCTGCCCCTTAAGACACGCCACCTGCTCCGCATTACCGTAATGCGGGGACGCCTGCCTTCGGCCCGCCCCTTTTCACACGCTATCCCTTCCCCGCTAGCCAGCTGGCTCCTGTCCGGTCTCCTCCCGGAGCTCGTGTCCTATGTCCACGCGGCAAAAGCTCGCTCCTGTCTCTCGTGTGACTCAACATCCACGTCCCTCTGCACCCCGCGTCTCATCTGGCCAAAACTTCCCCGCGCATTCCTACGGGGCGTTTCCTCCTCCCAGTTCATAGACCGCACCCACCTCCTGTTCCCCAGTGACCCCCCTTGCACCTCTGTCGTCTCAGACTCCGCCTGGTCTCCTCCCACCCGCCGAAGGTCGTCACTGTGTATCTTTGCAGGTCGTCCACTCGGCGTCCGTACCAGGTACGACGTGGGCCCGAACTTGCAGATGACCTGCCTTGGCCCTGACCATTTAGGAGCCAGCCCCGCATTGAAGTTCTTAGCCTTCGATGACAGGTGGTGCTGCCGCACATGCACGATGTCACCGGGTTCCAGCGGCGGAGAAGGACGTCCCACCACCGGTGTCGTCTTTTGGACGTACGCCTCTTGGCTCTGATGTGCCTGGTCCCGCATGACAGACAACTCTGTCCTGAGGGCCTCTCCCAGCTCCCCCTCCATCGCCACGGCGGACACCAGGCACTCGCCCGGCAGGGCCAAGTTCTGGCCCTAGATCAGCTCCGCGGGCGAGTACCCGGTAGCGGCGTTGGTCCGACATCTCAGACAATAAAGCAAGTTAGGGATATGTACGTTCCACTTCGTGTGATCGTTTCCCAACCGGAGATGGAGTTGAGCCTTGACCTCCTGGTTCCGTCTCTCGGTTGGGTTGGCGCGGGGATGGTACGTAGGGGTCGTGTGGTGCTCGACCCCCCACTTCCTGCATGCCTCCCGCCAGTGGGCACCACTGAACTGTCCCCTGTTGTCACTCAACAGCACAGCCGGATAGCCAAACCGGGGGAACACCTCACCCTCCAACAGCGTCACCAGTGTACCCGACCTTACATTGGACACTGGGTACGCCTCCACCCAGCGCGTGAACAGATCGGTCACGACAACCAGGAACTGTTTCCCCTTGGCTGTCCGGGGATACGGCCCCATGATGTCCATTGCTACCGTCTGGAACAGCTGCTGTGGGCTGCGTGGTCGCTGTTGCTCCTCCCTGTCTGACCTCCGTGCCTTGCGTTGTTGACACATCTGGCACCGGCGGACGTAGTCACGGACATCACGCGTCACCCCCGGCCAATGGATTGTCCTACGCACCCCCTCTATAGTCTGGTCAGCCCCAGGGTGTCCAGCTAAACTGTGATGGTGAAAAAACGTGAGCACAGCGGCTCGTGCCCCCTTTGGTACGTACGTGCACCAGTTCCCCTTGGCCCCTGGACTCCGGGTCTGCACGACTCCGTCCATGCACCGCTGAAACGGCGAGAACTCCGCCTCACATGAATATCTCATCGTCAGTGTGTCTGCGTCCCCTACCTGGGTCTGTTTTACGGCCTGCACCAGGTCATGCAGAGTGTCCACCAGTCCTGGATTCGCCTCCGGCACGGGCTGTGCTGTAGCGTACAGTACTGCGGGTGCGTTGACGTCCGCGGTGTCGTGTCTCCTGCCCTCAGGTGGTACCAGGTCGTTCCAACTGCCCTCGTCCTCGTATTCTACTGTCGTGTCCAGATGTCTGGAGAGCTCATCGGCCAGCTGGTTCGCTTTTCCCGGGACATGCTCCACCTGGAAGTCGTAATTCTGCAGTGTTATGGCCCAACATGCAAACTTGGACTTCCGTCTTAGCATGGTATTGAGCCACTTCAAGCATTGGTTGTCAGTGCGCAGGGTGAATTTACATCCTTCCAGATGGTGCCGGTAGCGGCCAACCGCCCACACCACGGCCAAGCATTCCTGCTCGTTGACATCGTACCTCTGCGCGGCCGGGCCGAACTTCGTGCTCGCGTACTCAATCACGCGCCGTTCATTGTTGGGCCCGACTTGGTACAGTACGGCCCCCATACCCACTTGACTGGCGTCAGTCTGCAGGTCAGGGGCTTGTCCGGGGTCAGTCTCGCCAAAGTACGACAGTCGCGGAACAAACCCTTGACCGCGGTCAGCGCGCGGTCTGCCGCCTCCGTCCACTGGTACCTTGTCTTAGGTGATAGTAGGTCAGTCATTGGTGCTGTCACAGTGGCGAAGTCTGGGATGAATGACCTGAGCAAATTCAGTAGCCCCATGAGCTTCTGCAGTTGTTTCCATGTCTTGGGTACTGGTTTTGTCGCAATCAGGTCCAAGTGTTCGGGTAGCGGCCGGCACCCGTCCGCACTGACAAGGTGCTCCAGAAATGAAGCTCTACCGCCCCGACATGGAACTTACGTGGATTGCAGGTTAATCCATGTTTGGCCAGCCGCTCCAAGACCAGAGAGAAATGTTGCGCGTGCTCCTCCCACTTGTCAGACCAGATAATCACATCGTCCAGGTAGGCTGTGACGAAGTCGCCCACAAATATGTCCAGAACACGGACCATCATGGCCTGAAACGTCGCAGGAGCGTCCATTATACCGAACGGCATGGCGCAGAACTGGAATCTGCAGCCGTCGGGAGCGGTGAATGCCGTCTTGGGGCGGTCCTCCGGGCAGACTGGCACCTGCCAATACCCGGACTTTAGGTCAAGTGAAGTGAAAATCTTTGCCCTCCCCAGGCCAGCCAGGGCATCAGCTATGTTAATTAGCGGCGGCGGGGCAGGAACAGTCACAGAATTAATATGCTTAAAGTTTACACAAAATCTTAGTGAGCCATCTTTTTTCTTTGCCATGACAATGGTGCTATTGTACGGGGACTCGCTAGGTCCAATATGTAACATGTCCTTAATTTGCTCCTGTATGACCCGCCGCTCACCTGGACCAAACTCAAATGGTTTCACAAAAATAGGGGCATGGGGCCGAGTCGGGATCTTGTGTTCTGCGTACATCGTGCGCCGCACGAGGTCCACCTCTACAAACACCTGCGGCTGTTGCTCCAACACCTCCTCGAATAGGCGCACGTACTCGGGCGGCACCTCGTTGCGTATCCCTGCCAGACCTATGGATGGGGGCGTCGGGGGTTGTCGTGGTGGTCCGACAGCGTACAGAGTACGTCGCCCTTGCCGGCCCACGTGCAGCTTACCATCGCCGATGTCGATCGCTGCGTCCTCCTGGATCAACCAGGGCAGCCCCAGGATCAGGTCCTCGCGCAAGCCTGGGATCGCCAATGCGGTGGTCTGACTGAGCTTGTCTCGTACGGCAATGGTTACCTGCACGCGCCCAGACGTGAGCGCGTCTACTCCCTCCATGGCCAGCTGGATGACGTCCTCCCCGGGCAGCAGCTGGGCCTACGGCACCAGGCGGGCGGCGACGAACATGTGGCTCGCCGCCGTGTCCACCAGGGAGTGGATGGGCCACCCATCCAGGCAGACAGGTACCCGCAGCAGATGCGCCGTGCTGTCTTCCAGCTGTCCCAGCCGGGCAGGTGCGGCGTCCGGCCCCGCGTCGGCGGTCATGCCTTTCGCGGCATCTTGATCGTGCGACATCTGGGTCAGCATTCTCGACGTGGATGTGGGTTGTCGTCGCCGGTGTTCCCCTCGGAGTCGATGTTGCCGCGGGACACCTCGTGACCCAGGTGGGGGGCGTAGCCGGTGTCCGCGTCCGACATCCGTCATGGCTCCGCATCGGCTGTGGTTCCCGCCATGATGGTGTTGATTCGCTCGTCCCTGCTTGTGCGGCTGATCTGGGTGGCGTTGCAGTGACGTCCCTCTTCGGTGATGGTGTTCTGATAGCGTCGGAAGGTCCTGTCTCTAGGGAGCAGTGTCCGACTGCGTCACTGTCCCCTACTGTCCGTTTCCCGGCTGACATCCTTCTTTTGCCATCTCCCACAATCTGGCCTTGGTCGGACACTCGGCGTGCCAATAATACTCTACATTGCGGCAGTATAGGCAACGTGGTGTAATCCCGCCGTCTCCCCCTCTGTCCTGATGCCTCGACTCCTGCCTCTCCGAGATGGGTGGTGCTGGTCTGCTTTGTCACCGCATGTCTGTTGTTGTCGACGCGAATACATATGACACCACTGCCAGTGCCTCTTCGGTCTCCGACCGCTCCTGTATGTGTACCCCGCTGCCCCGTTCCTGCGATGCGTGCACACTTCTATGTCTACACAGATCTTGCTCCACTCCCCGGGCTATTTCCACAAAGTTTATTAGATCCCGGTCCGCCACTCCTCTCAAAAACGGTCTCAGTTCTGGTAACACTAAATCGCCGATGAAGGGAATAATTTGTTTCACGGGTACGTTTGGGTTCAGTCCGCGATGCAACCGTGCCTTCTTGTGTATGAACGCCTCGACACTTTCATCCCGGCTATGCACTTCGCAGTGTAATGTCTGTTGGCACTGTGCCCGCGCGAGATGTCCGTCGAAATGGCGTTCGAATGTCCGTTCAAATTCATCCCAGTCTGCTAGGAAATCGCCCGTTTCAATCCACCACAGTAAGGCCCGCCCTCGCAGTTGTCCGCTTACTCTAGTTGGCCAGGTGTTCCGCGGTACGTCTCTCAGTGCCTCCCGGCACATCTGAATAAATGCTCGCGGAATTTCGTGCACTTCTCCCACGAACTCCGGCAGCGGAGTCGACCTTTCCACCACCCGCAGCATCGCGGGAAACTCGTTACTTGCGGCCGTCACTGCTACCCCTCCTTCACTGTCTGCCACTTTACCCTCCTCGCTCGTCACACCCGCACTAGTCACTGCTTGTTCGTCCATTTCGCTGCTGCCCCTGCTCTGCGCGTGCGTTAGTTCACCGCTACTGCTCGCCGACATTATCAAGTCCCGTCGACATCCGCTATCTTCCCGTCGCTATCTTCTCGGTGTCGACGCCCGGCTTCTCTTACGCGCCAACGCCGTGGGACGTGACGCAACTCGATCCGATGCTATCTCGCCGCACCACCCTGTCGTGCCGGCATGTCGCGCTGGCTTCCACACGCAGCTGCGTCTCCCACGCACAGCCCTGCCGCGCCGCGTCTCTGCCCGGCCCGCTCAGAATTTAATAAAAAGTTCGTAACAATGTTCAGCATGAATTTCTTAAGAAATTGGCCACACAAGTTGGGCGACACTTGTCGTAGCCCTGGATATCACCCCCGTGATACGGGTTACGTAGTATTCTCAGGGAGGGTTCAGGCCTCGTGGCGGGGGAAATTAACACTATCCGAGCTACAATGATGTTTCGACAGTTTGACCACAAGTATTTATTGAGCCCTTCCTGTAATCTAGGTACATGGGCAATCCACGGCACAACACCCGTCCCTCCGCAGAGTGAGGCTCGGCTGCACATGTTTGGGGTTGGGCAGGTGCCAAGTGCGGACTGCACCCCCTGGTTCTTTATGCGAATGATGAACTGTCTCTGCCCCTTCCCTATGATAGCGAGAAACCAATTAAGTTGGAACGCCGTCACCAGCGACGTGAAGTCCATCCCGTTGCGGCATGCACGTGTCCGACGATGCGCGCAATGTCCCGCCTCAACAAAACCAAGAAAATACTTATTTACAATTAAATTAGTTACAATGGCGACCGATAGCGTAACGCCCGTGAACGTGAAAGTCCCGATCGCCCGGATCCAGTCTCACCAGTTCTGGCTCACGTCTCGCTGCCGTACTCGTCTCGCCGTGCGACCGCCTTCCTCGGCCGCCAGATGACTACTGCCCCCTCCTGCCGCATCTCTCCTCTCAGCAAGTCATCCCCCCCACTTCTCGACACGTGCAGCGCTCGGAGTGATTCCGGGTGTTGGCCTCGGCTTCGTCGCCAGGTTACAGCAATTAACATTATACTTTAGAAAAACATATAATTATAATGACAAAAGTTCATGAAAAAATTCTAATATATACAAATAATAAAAATGACACATTCTTGAATATAAAATATGTTTCACACGACACACATTCACTGCACGGGGCAGGGGAGGATTAGGGGTTGGCACAGCATAACGGACTTTATGAGCAAGGGAGACACTTGGGTCGACGTCACATTTATCTATCAAACAGGTTGAGGGTTGAGCACTGAAATAATTATCCTTCACATGTGTTAGTGTTCAAGTTAACAATAGGGCGTAGGGCCTATATAAATAATACACAAATATACCTTCACTTGAACAATGTATTATTAGACCTTATAAGATTGTATAACTCAAATTCTCAATATTTTTTCTTAAAATAAAGGTCTATATACAACTTGTACCAAATATGGTACTCCAGCTATCATTTACTGCTATGAATTTGCCCATCAAATGGCGCCAGATGCGATTCAGCCATCTGGGAGAAATGAACGAATAAGTGAGCTCTGCACATGCGCGTGATTTTGGCAACGAAAAAGCAACACATAGGGCACCAAAATCGGTTGCCTATAAACAATAGATTGGCCGTATCCTATCTTCAACTAGGAATATGGTTAGGGTAAAGGTGTAGCCGATTCAACACCTAAACCCTTATTTTTGTGTTTTGGAATACTGGCCTAAGTGCTGTAGATCCAGGCGGTCATGGTATAGGGATAAATTGCTCTTGATAACCTTACTTACTCTATGGTCTCATATGAACGATTCCTTTTTACTTCGCATTTTGGATCACTTACCATTTATTTATTTATTTTTTCCTTTCTTGAAGTTTTAACATAGTAATTGCACTGTTTTTTTAATAGTCTTTAAAAAAAAGTTTACAGTTTCCACATATCATTTGTTAGAAGAAATCTAATACTGTGCATTGCTTTAGCGAGTTTAGTCAACAAGAAACACGATGTTACAGAATTTGCGGCAGCGGCCCCTAGTTTGTGTTGACATAACAATGGGTATATAATAGTACTGGTCCCTCCGCTAGAGAGTACGATAAAACATAGGGCAGCCACCATTCACAGACGAGAGAGCCAAATGCCCGATCGTGAATCTTCAGTTTTTTTTTGTTCGTTGTAAATAAATATGGCGGTGTTGATAAAAGGATACTAATGGTCAATTAGGTTAGGTTAGCTACATTATAAATACTTCAAAACTTTGTGGACGGTTGATTTGGTTAGGATTTTTTTTTCCTAACCCAACTAAAACTAAGTGTATTTTGGAGGGGTCCGGATTAGGGAGGGACCTAGGTGTGTCTCAAGGCTAAGCCTATACGCCTAGTCATGCTGGGATTAGCCATGCAGGGATAGGGTCGCATGCATAATGTGCTAGGAGGGGATTGGCCAGCCATGGCAGCGATTGGCGCCATGACTAACTCCTCTCACTCTTAAATCTAGACTATAACTGGAGATAGGTTGGGCCCAGGTAAAACCTGCATAGACACAGGGAAAACCCTGGGCACATTCACGCGGGATGCAAATTGGCATGCATTACATGTAGGAATTTACAGGAGACAGAGGATGGTCTGGATTAAGTGTTGGACAGAGTAGAAAAGAGTCTACCATGCGGGGGTTGGGCACTTGGACTCGTGGTCCGCTTTGCTAATTGTCCAGTACTGGATTTAGTGACCAGGGACGAAAGCGCCCCTGGTGGTGAGTGGTTGCACTGACCACTCACTCCGCCGCCAGTCAGCACCTAAAAAACTAAGAAACTAAGACAGAAAACAGATAAATGACCTACAAACTAGGCATTTCGTTACGAAATATGCAAACACCCAACTCAGGGATGGACGTGCAGTGCTTAAGATAAAACTAAAATAATAACTATAAATATTATTTTTATTATTTTTATTTTATTATTATCTTTTAGGTTTTTTAAATTATTATTTTAGAAATATAAATTTTTTATGACTATTACTTAGTATCTAGGACTTATTACTAATTTACAAATCTCTAATATCTACTACTATACTACTAGTTAAATATAGAGGAACTGTCGGTGTATAAAGTTACAGGTGAATTAAGTCAAGACCTATTCGCATTTTGGTATTTTTGCAAGCTTGCAATCCAAAATCCCACGTCTTTCAGAAACACAACCGGCACTGGAGGTGAGGCCTGCCAGGCGGGCCATGCCCATCGGACATAGGGAGTCAGCCCTAACAGCACAAGCAGTGGAACTCCTGGGAGCCAAACCTACACCTGCGTGCTTCGGACCATTTTGAATTAGCAAATTATCCAAAAATAAAACAAATCCCGAGGTTGGCCGAAAGTGAATATTCGGGCGTGTTCGGGCAGGGATGGGAGACCTAAGGTGAACATAAAGTTCTGCCGGAGTTCTCTTCGAGCCTTGGCCGAGGACAGACGCGTCAAAGGGAGCTGCGAGAGTCCAGGAACAGCCTGTTTACTCGCACACAGGCCAGGTGGTATTCCCAGGTTTTTCTAAGAAGTGTAATCGTGCAAAAAAAACCCGGGTTGTAGCTAACCCTACAGCCTAGCCACAACCCGGCTTAATCCCGGGTGCGTGGTCAGTGGGTGTTAGTGCGTTGTAGGGTGTACCTACACTAGCGACATGACTGAGCAGTTGAGTGACGAGCAGGTGATGCAGGAGTGCATCGATGTGCCCCTGCCGAGCGACGACGAAACTGAAATGTCTAGCGACGATGGCTTTACAACAGTCGTCTCAAAAAAAAAATGGGAGGAAAGGACGAAAGAATGCGCCCTCCAATGACGAACCCCGCGATCGCCAGGCAGCAGGCCGAGCGACTTCGCAAGAAGCCCGTCAGAAGGGCAAACAACTCGACCAGTCAAACGGTCGCCAACACGTCCGCAGGTTCGAGCCCTGCCCCGCCAAACCCTGCCCCTCAAGCAAAGAAAATGCAGGTGAAACCCCTGTATGTATTCGTGGATTCTGGCCACAGCTACCCGGCCATTAAAACAGTGCTGGATGCAGCACTGCAGGTCAGCACTGCTCCAGAAGTGTCAGTCGCGGCCATGACCAGCTCATGATTCACACTGCCACTGTGGAGGAGTACCACAGGGCAGTGCGTGCACTGGAGCAGGCCGGAGTGCAACACTCTGTGCTGCTGCAACGGGACGAGATCCCGAACAAGTTTGTGTTTTGTCGAATGCATAGCAGCACCGACAAACAATTCATTCAGGCAGAGTTCGAAGCAATGGGGCTTCCAGTGCAGAACTTCTGGTTTCTCTACAACATGCAGACAATGCAACCTATAAATAAGTTAGTTGTAGAGCTCCCGAAGGCCATAAATCCAGAAAGGATTTATGACCTGAAGTAATTCGGAGGCCTCAGCATTCGTGTTGAGGACTATCGACACCCCAAAGGCCCCCTCCAATGTGGAAACTGTCAGAGGTTTGGCCACCCCTCAAAAGGCTGCAGAGCCTCCCCTGTGTGCCGATGGTGCAGCCAAGGGCACAAAACCGAGGTTTGCCCCCAGGGAGGTGACAGGACGAAGGCAAAGTGCGCGCGATATGAAGGCCCGCATTGCGCCAATTACAGAGGCTGCATCGCCTACAAGAGGGAGAAGTGGTGTCACCTCCCGCAACAGGAGCAGAAAGACAGAGAGCTGCAGTCCAAACGCGCAGTGCGCGAAAACAAGCGAGCAGCAGCCGCAGCTCAAGACCGCCCGCCCCCACAACAAGCCGACCCCTCAGGCTACTGCCCCCAGCCCCCAAGGCAGCCATGGCGAGCCCCGAACTACCCCCCCCCCCCCTCCCCACAATGGCAGAGCCCTAACCAATATTCAGTGTTGAGCGATAGGCATGAACTGGAGTATCCTGTCTTGGCAAACCCACCCAGGCCTAGAGGCCATCCCCTGCCCCAGAGGCCCCCGAAGAAACACCATTCGGGGCACAAAAACGGTAAAGGCCGGGCGCAAGGTCAGGTGACGGATCAGCCAGGTACTAAGGCGCCACCCAACTCCACCCCTCCCCCCGTGATTCCAAGAAAGTCGCGCCTGGGAAACAACAAGCCAGCCCGTTGCAGACTGACTCACCAACAGAATAGCCAACTGCTTCACCGCAGCTAAAACCCGCGGAGAATCCAGCTATGGGTGCGAGTGACTTTCTGAAGCTCGTAGGCCAATCGGATGCCATTGCACAGGACCCTAACCTGGCACACGTCCTGGAACCAATGTGCATTTTAATGGCCATTTGGTGTATTCCGTCCAAGTCAATAGAGGACAAAATAAAAGCCACCACGGGCTTCGTGACAGCATTAGCGGCCAGCTTTAATGTTGCACACCCTTAATTTAGGTTCTGCCATTATTACTATCCCCGTAGACAGTAGATTAAATACCATCCTTTACTGGAATGCACGAGGAATTAGAAATAAAATAATCGAATTTACCGATCATTTAATTAAACATAATATTAGAATCGCGGCGATAAACGAAACACACTTAATTCCAACAGATCGTCTAACTATCTTAAATTACACTATTTATAGGCGCGACCGCGATACCAGAAGTGGAGGGGTTGCCCTACTAATCCACAGAAGTATACAACATAGTGAATTTCATTTGCCTGAATTTAATAAATTAGAAGCTGTTGCAATTACTTTTAAAGTCAATAAACAACAAATAGTGCTTATTTCGATGTATGCACCACCGGGCAGGTCACTAACTGAAAACGAGCTGGACATCTTATATGGCTCAGCTCCCACATTCCTAGCAGTCGGCGATATTAATGCCAAGCATAAAGACGGGAACTGTCGGAGCAATACAGCCAATGGCCTACTGCTGCAAAGACACGAGTCTAACAAAAATTATCAAGTACATGCTCCCTCAGAGCCCACTCGCGATAGCGGAGTACTAAGGCACAACCCCGATATTTTAGATATTGCATTAAATAAGAGAGTTCAAACGGGATTCGAACTCAGAGTCTTTCACGAAATGTCGTCTGACCACTTTCCAGTACATCTACTATTCGATGACGTGAACACTGACATCAGTCCTCCGAGAAAAATTAAAGACTACAAGAAAGCCGACTGAAGAGGCTTTCAGACGTATTTAGTCGATAATTTGCCTGCAGCCGATGCTGCCAACTTCGAAACGAAAGATAACATCGAATCAGCAGTCACTGAACTTACAGTTAAAATTCAAACTGCAATTATCTCGTGCATCCCAGAAAAGGTGGTTAGATTTAAGCAAGATGAACTGCCGGTGTATATTAGGGATTTAATTTATCAGAAAAATAGATTAAGGCGCGAATATACTTGACGAAGGCAGCGCGACATTAAAGCGAGAATTAATGAATTACAGAAAATAATTTCCGATGAAATAACTCTATGGAGGAGCAGCCAATGGGAGACGAAAGTCTCTCAGCTACAGGTGCAAGATGGTAGCACCTGGAGTATGACAAAGCGATTCCTTCATAAGATAGATAAAATACCTCCGCTACAAACTCGCACTGGGTTCGCTTTTACACCGACAGACAAGGCACAAGCCTTCGCGAATACCCTTGAATTAGCCTTTCAACCTAATATCGAATCCTGTGACCCGCAACTTAATGCCGGAATATACAGAGACCTTACAATTAAACTTAATCAGCCTTTAACTTCAAAACCTTACTTAACTCAATCTCAGGAAGTTAAACAGGCTATCAGGCGTATGAAACCACGTAAGGCACCGGGAAACGATGGCATTCAGGCAGTAGTCCTTAAGAAACTGCCCGACGAAATTTTGGAATACCTAGCTCAATTAATAAATGGAATACTTAAACTACAGTATTTTCATTGCATTGGAAAGAAGCGAATGTGATAGTTTTTCATAAATCCGGAAAAGAGAAGACACTGCCCCAAAATTATAGGCCCATTAGTCTGCTGAATACATTGTCAAAAGTAGCCAAATGCATAATTCTGCAGCGACTAAATGCTCACATTAAAGAAAATAATGTACTGCCGGACGAACAATTTGGTTTTCGCAGCGCGCATTCAACAACGCATCAACTGGTCTGTATGACAGAACAAATAATAACTGCGTTCAATCAGAATAGCTATAATCTCGCAGCATTTTTGCACATAGAAAAAGCCTTTGATAGAGTACTTCGTGAGGCTTAATTTATAAATTATATAAAACTGGCTTCCCCGATTGTTATATTAAATTACTGGCCTCGTATTTAGAAAATAGATCGTTTAGAGTCACGACAGAAGGAGCACAGTCCGATTTAAAAATAATTGAAGCAGGAGTCCCACAAGGCAGCATTTTGGGGCCGGTTTTATTCAATATTTATATCCATTATAGCCTAAGCCCGCACAGTTTGGCTGCTACGCGGACGATACGGTATTGTTTAGCAGATCTAGTATTCTAGAACTCGCAGCAGACAGATTGCAAACCGCGTTAAATTCAATAGAACAGTGGTGCACAAATCGGCGAATTAAGGTAAACACTACTAAATCAGAAGCTATAGTTTTTACGCGTAAACATCTCCCGCCACTCTATTAAGATAGACCACGACTAACACCTTTCAATGAGCAAATTCCTCACAAAAATGTTGTTAAATATTTAGGCGTGCACATGGATAGGAAACTACTATGGCGCGATCACATAGAGGCGAAAAGAAAATAGCTTTCACTAGGCTCATGACCCTCTACCCCGTCATGAGCAGACATTTAGGTAGCTCTGTTAAAAACGGAATAATAATTTATAACGCACTAATAAAACCAATAATCACGTATGCAGCGCCGGTATGGGCTACAGCAGCGGAATCGCACTTAATCAAGCTACAGAGAATTCAATATAAGAGTATTTGTATAGCGACAGATGCGCCTGTGTATTGCCCCGTAAGGGCTATGCACAGAGAGCTCAAACTCGAACTTTTAAAACATTATTATTTCCGAACTGCGCAAAAATTCTATGATAAATGTGCCATAAGCAGAAACCCATATATTTCATCACTGGGCGAACAAGAATCAGAGTTGCATAGAAAATATAAAATGCTAAATTCAATATTGGCTCACAGACCTCTGTAGTGTACTGTGGCTGGCTGAGCGATCGGCCAATCAGTCTCCCGCGAGTTGAAACTTAAATTATAGACATTAATGAAATAATTTGCTAATTCAAAATGGTCCGAAGCACGCAGGTGTAGGTTTGGCTCCCGGTGCTGTTAGGGCTGACTCCCTATGTCCGATGGGCATGGCCCGCCTGGCAGGCTTCACCTCCAATGCCGGTTGTGTTTCTGAAAGACATGGGATTTTGAATTGCAAGCTTGCAGCAAATACCAAAATGTGAATAGGTCTTGACTTAATTCACCTTTTAAATGTATACACCGACAGTTTCTTTATATTTAACTAGTAGTATAGTATTAGATATTAGAGATTTGTAAATTAGTAATAAGTCCTAGATACTAAGTAATAGTCATCAAAAATATATATTTCTAAAATAATAATAAAAAGACTAAAAAAAAACTAATAAAAAATATTAACAGTTATTATTTTAGTTTTATCTTAAGCACTGCACGTCCATCCCTGAGATGGGTGTTTGCATATTGCGTAACGAAATGCCTAGTTTGTAAGTCATTTATCTGTTTGCTGTCTTAGTTTTTTAGGTGCTGACTGGCGGCGGAGTGAGTGGTCAGTGCATCCACTCACCACCATGGGCGCATGCGTCCCTGGTCACTAAATCCAGTACTGGTTAATCAGCAAAGCGGACCACGAGTCCAAGTGCCCAATCCCCGCATGGTAGACTCTTTTCTACTTTGTCCAACACTTCATCCAGACCATCCTCTGTCTCCTGTAAATTCATAAATGTAATGCATGCCAATTTGCATCCCACATGAATGTGCCCAGGGTTTTCCCTGTGTCTATGCAGGTTTTACCTGGGCCCAACCTATCTCTAGTTATAGTCTAGATTTAAGAGTGAGGGGAGTTAGTCATGGCGCCAATCGCTGCCATGGCTGGCCAATCCCCTCCTAGCACATGATGCATGCGACCCTCTCCCTGCATGGCTAATCCCAGCATGACTAGGCGTATAGGCTTCGGCCTGAGACGCACCTAGGTCCCTCCCTAACCCGGACCCCTCCAAAATACACTTAGTTTTGGTTAGGTTAGGAAGAAAAATAATCGCGCAGGAAAAATGAATTCAAATATTAAAAGTGGTCGGTTAGGTTAGCTACATTAAAACAGTTTAAAACACTATGGACGGTTAGTTAGGTCAGTTTAGATACATTAAAATAAACAGATATATATATAAATAATCCCGAGGTTGGCCGAAGGTGTATTGTTCGGGTGTAATCGGGAATGGCAGAACTTTATGTGCATCTTAGGCTTCCCATCAGGGACAGAGCTTGATGTACATCTTAGGCTTCTCATCAAAGTACGGTCAGTGCGCTGTGCGTGCTCCTTGCAAAGCTTGAAGACTCCTATTACGAAAGGCGTGGAAAGAGAACACCGATACCTTTTTTCGACTACGAAGAATGTAGAAAGGGAAAACGGATACCTCTTTACGACTACGAAGAATGTTATATGAGAAAACTGCTACCTTTTTACGACTACGAAGAATGTAGAATGAGAAAACTGCTATCTTTTTACGACTACGAAGAATGTAGAATGAGAAAACTGATACCTTTTTACGCTGGTGATGACGGCACGGAGGATGTGTAACCTGTAACGGTAATGCTGATACCTTGTTGCTTCCTGGAACCGCTACTGCTTAGCTGATACAGATATATCAGCTACTTGTAAACATTCAATTACTGTATCAGTAACTGGTATGAAAAGGTACCGAAAATTGCTGCAACAACCCACTTCTAGTTCGTGATATCTATGTTTGTAAGAGCGATGTTGCAACCCGAGATACACCTCAAAATAAACTTAGAGTTATAGGTAGAGATGGGTCGAAAAGTATCAACATGATATTTTGTAACTGATACACGCCTGTATCAGGTACTGCAAACGAGTAAACTTGAAAAGTATCAAGTACTTTAGTATCAGTTTTTGATTTCGCCTGGAACAACACCAAGGCCAATGTGCGCGTGCGCAGAACCCGATCGCAGATAACGGTCACTTGGGCGGAGCTTGTGAAAGGGGAGGGAGCGGCACGACGAATAAGGGATAAAGAAGGGAAAGAATGTAGGGGAGGAAGCGCAGGGGAAGGCGTTGAAGCCTTGAAGGAGAGGCGCAAAGCGATATTGTTACAAGCAGGGCTGCCACTCATGGGTTTTTCCACCCAGATCTGGGTTTTTCCAATGGTGTTTGGGTTTCTGGGTTTTTAAATAATGAATTCCAACAATTCTAGGTTTTTTTAATTTTAATTATTTTTATACCTAAAACAATAATAAAGGTAGTAGCTACTGTATCTGTTGCAATATCTGTTTGATAAATGCAAACAAGTCTATGTGTTTCACACACAAAAATACATATAAACACAAAACTAGTTTTCAAGAAGCTAAGTCGAATATTAAATTAGACACATTCTTCAAAGAGGCTTTCAGAACACAAAACCAATGCAACAATTAACCTTCAAACCAATCTTGTAGAATCAGACTCTGAATAAAGACTAACGTACATGATGCAGTTTTATAAAAACAATTACCGGTTTAAAGAATGCAGTGATGGTGTTTGTTTTGTCATGTATATATCTGTAGGTTTTTTTTATGATATGTGCTGGTCCAAGAATTACTTATACAGCCATTTTACTGCAGTGTAATTTTCTTGTATTGGTTGTATTTAACCGTTTTCAGTCTTGTAAGGTAATTAATTGTTTTATATTAAAACCAGTTATGTTTATATTTTTGAATTAGTACGCAAACATTTTCAACGATAGCATTTTAGACGCATCTGGGTTTTTTACCCATGTGTCTGGGTTTTTTTGTAGGTTATTTAGGTTTTTCATGAATATCAGAGTGGCAGCCCTGGTTACAAGTCGTTTTGTTTATTGTCCTACTTCAAAGTACGCTCAGTGCGCAGTGCGTGCACCGTCTCGTTCAATAATAAAACTAATGAAATTTTAATATTAAAAAGTACATTAATACAAGATATAATATTTATATTTGTGCACCTAACAGCTATGAAAATGCAAATAAATTCTCAGTTGACACTAATAACAGATGTAATCAACATATGGACTTTCTTTTTTCGAAAACAATTAGTAACTAGTGTTTTTATACATTAAAAATTCACGATTTTATCAAAAATAAAAAAAACAGATAGGTACATTAGTGAGCATACTATATCAATGTTTACGTTTCAAATGTTTCTTCAGATTAGTCGATTATTTATAACTCAGTTTTTGTTTACACAAATTACAATTAGCAAACTCATTATTTTCCGTGAAAAAATTCCACACAAATGAAGTCTTTTTCGTGCACTTATCCATTCCTTATTTCACTATAAAGATACTAACTACAAAGCATGACAGCCCGCAACATGGTGATACACGGCCAGGACGAACTGCAGTGAATGTTAAACTAATTGATACTGGTTGTATCAGGCGGGCATGAGAGTATCAGAGGTAGAAAATTACCAGGCGTGATAAATAATGTATCAGATTCTCCTTCCGGTCGCACGGTCTGCGTACGCGGAGCTTTGTTGCCTCCTGGGACCGTCTAATACAGAAGTATCAGAGACTTGTAACATGGTACAATACTGTATCAGGATCAGGTTGGAACAGATACCGAAAATTGCTGTAACAACCCATCTCTAGGTTTACGTATTAACAAACAGAACACTATTAAATTTAATAGCGTTTGAAAAGATGTACTTAAATGTTTGATGTGGAAACTTAAATTACATATCTGAATAAAAACCCACAATTATAAGTACCAGCAGAAGAATAACATCAGCGGCTAAAAATTGGAGTCAAGGCAACAACCAACAAAAACGAAAATACAAGGCGCAAGTGAATTCGCAAAAACTAAAAGTACTGGCACTCCACACATATAAACAAACTCAGCGAGAAACAAGGACAATCAGGATAGGAACAGCGAAAAGAGCTGTCGGAGATCCAGGTCACATGCGAGGGTGAAGTAGTTGAGCAGCAGCAAGATAGGCGGCAGCACGGCGCGCGGCCTATGCTGCCACCTAGCGGTGATGACGTGAACTCGACAGGGATGGCGATGGGAGTTCGTGCCCTGCGACACCCTATGACAGCTATACGCACAAGTTCCCTAAAGGTTAGCCTACAAATGATTTAGCACAGAAAATAGCACACGCACTCTCACAAGACACACGCACCGCACAGAACTTCAATCTACAATTAAATAGCACAAGCACAGAGAAATCGGAAGTTTATACAAAATATTTACGAAAATTAAAGGAAGTGCAGCGAAGGAAAAATCGTGTACATGTATTGGTAGCCTTGTCAGAGGAAAACAGCTGATATATTGACGCCAACCGCCGGTGCTCCCTCTGGTCCGCAAAGGTCGTTATGCCACAGCAACACTGGCTCCGAAGTGCGACGAACACGCCCGAGCGCGATCTTCACAAAGTGTAAGAAAGTGCACCGCAACGAACGCCGCGACGACGACAGCGCCCGGCCGGGTGTGGCAATGCGCCTAATTAAACACTTGATTATTTTGTAATTAAAACAACCAAATTAATAACAATTTAAAAGAAGGGTTCATGTAAGGGTAATTATGTCTAATTGTCTTATAAGCATATGTTGTGTAATTTGTTTCTAAGTCCAAAACTGGTCGGGTCGGTTTTCCCGCGTTCCACGCGTTTAGGCGCGAGGCCGCCGGGCGGTCTCGCGCTCAGTCTTGAACTCGGGCTCCCAGGGGTCGGACGCTCCGCGAACGTCGGGCCAGCACTTCTAGTTTCTCTTCAACATTTCAGCAATAGTGTAAGTTTCTACAAACCTTTCATTTAGCTCGGCGCCGACCCCACTTAAGTCGCACGATACTTCGTGCGACACTTGACTTAATATTTAATTCCCGTTAGGGATTTTGTTTTAACGTAATACGTAAGGCCATGTCCAGTTTAAGGACCGCGTAATATTGGCACGCAGTTTTAGGCTCCAGTAGCCAATTAATTGTTACCGTCGAGAATCTTGTGAAAGATTGAATAACTTTCATATTGTAACTTTCTTCATGCTTTAGTGTAATTAGTAACGTGTGTTTTAAGTGACTATCTTGCCACGCATTGAGACTTTACGCGTACGTCGCTCACTGACGTGACTGCATAACTTTTCGAGTCTTTAGTTTTGTCGCAGGCTAGACTGCAAACCACCCTAATCACAGGGACTCCGCTATTCGTTAACTTTGCTGTATAATTTGTTGCATCCGCAACTCCGTGACTGTATGTTAAATCTTACTCAGAGACACGTAGCCACAGCTTCAACCCGTCGATCCACTTTGCAATCTATCCTGGTCGCGCATATTATTCGCCGGCGTTACGTGTGTCACAGCGGTACGACAACGGACGCGGCCAGTAAAAGGACCATCCAGTGTATCGACGTTGAATAAAGTGCAGTGTTCTGATAATCTGTTCATTAATTATTTTTAAGGCGTCCTGGGTGGCCTAAACAGCCCAGGTAATTTCTGAACGTAATTTTCAAACTCCGAGACGCACTCCTGCCTGCAGCCACGAGGCCGAACCCCCGTTAAAAACCCTGAGATATTTCACATTATTAATAATAAATTTAAAAGCTAAAGACAGGCAGCGGGAGTGGCGTCATTTGGCGCCCAACTAGTGTGGCTTTCAAAAACGAACTTAGTGAACGTGTTTTGAACTGTAAAGTACATTTCGGGACTATTTAATAAGGAACATGTATATTTTAAAATTTTTTCTAACTTCATTTCTTAACTCCAACGCGAGTCTCACGCCAAGGCGGCAGCGGAAGCCGGCGCGCCAGGTCACAGGATGCGGCGCCGCGAGATAGCGACCTGAGACGGCGCGGCAAGATAACGACGGGAGATCGGTTTCGCCGCGACGCAATAACGTCGGCATCGCGAGATACGGCCGGGATCGGTTACACGGCGTCTAACCGGGATCGGTGACGACTCGGAACCGCGGGAACGGCGCGTCGCAACCGCGGGACACCTGCGCGGCGCAGAGTGACGTCACAGACAGACAGCCGCGCACGCAGCACCGGGCTTCCGCGGGACAGGAGGCGTGCGAGCACGGGACACCGACTCGGTGGTGAGGGGAGGCGGTCCTCCCTACCTGCACGCGCCCTGTCAACGACGCCCTGATCCGTCGTCCGGACAGACAGCCGCGCACAGCCGCGCTCAGCCACGCGCGCATCACCGGGCTTCCGCGAGACAGGAGGCGTGCGAGCACGGGACACCGACTCGGGGGTGAGGGGAGGCAGTCCTCCCTACCTGCTCGCGCCCTGTCATCGGCGTCCTGATCCGGCGATCGGACAGTCAGCCGCGAACGCGTAACAGGTCACAAGCCAATATGAACGGGGACGACCCGTGGGAGATGTGCTTACGGGCGGGAAAGCACGCCGCGGAGACGGGCACCGCAAGACGTCCCGGGGACGAGAGGGACCAAGCCGCGAAACAGGAACCACAGAAACTGGAGTCGCGAGTAGGCGAGTGCCAAGCCGCGCAGTGCTGCGGACGCGACGACGAGCTAGCCACGTGTTACCAGTGCGGCACGCTACGTCACCGGACATGTACAGTCGCGCGGGAGTTTCTGACGTTTCGGGACGGACTATTCATGTGCCAAGCGTGCGAGAGCAGGGCGATCGCGCCGGCGCCAGTAGCAGTCATGCCCGGCCCAGTCCGCGCAGGCGCCGGAGTAAGACTCCCCGAATTCGCCGGGCAAGCACATGAAGACCCGGGGGCATTCGGCCGCACCTGCCGAGACCGTTTGGCCCGTTACAGCGTCCCACTCGACGAATGGACAGAGCGGGTGAGCGAACAGCTGAGGGGAGCCGCACGGGACTGGTGGACCATGGTCGGAGAAGGAGAGATGCCCTGGGACGATTTCATGTCCCGTCTGGAAAGCCGTTTCGACGACGCGCGGGCACGCGCGCAGTGTCGACGGTCCCTGTTTTGCACCCCACAAGGCGACGGAGAGGACGTGGAGGCGTTCATTCGGGCCAAGGTACGACTTCATCGCCGCCTAGCCACGGGCGGTTATCTAAGTGAGGCACTAGGGATAGTGGTCGAGCTGATGCGGCGGGAGCTGCGCCCTCACCTGAGGGGGGCCACTGGTCGGGACCTGGAGGATTTCGTACAGCTGGCCAGGGAGATCGAGCGGGACGTACAGGCATTGCCGCGGCATGTGGCGCCGGAGGATCGACTGGCGGTAGTGCCCTACAGGGCCCCCACGCCTTCAGACGCTGCACCGGCGGGCGAGAGACAGGACCGCACTCCTCCGACGGCCGCACGCCGTCCCGACCAGGCAGCCCAGCAGACCCGACGAACAGGCGAGCAACATACACGGCCACCTAAGTGCCGGTACTGCCAAGGGGTGGTGTATCATTGGCACGAAGTCTGCCCCACCCTCGCCGCGCTGCAGCAGGCTCAGCGCTCAGGAACGTCGCCGGCGCCTCAAGTAGGGGGCAGCGTACCAGCGGGCTACTGCCCCCAGCTCACGGCCTTGTCACCAGAGACCAGGCCTGCCCGCACCGACTCGCCAACCGCCACGGCAGGCGGTGGTGCCTCGCACCACGTGTCGCCGCCCCGCCCCGGGTCGCCGCCGCGCCACGCCGACTCGTCGGCGCACCAGGCGACTCCGGCACCACCTGCGGGGCGCGACCACGCACCACCGCCACCTGTCACGTCAGGCGGTGGTGCCTCGCACCACGTGTCGCCGCCCCGCCCCGGGTCGCCGCCGCGCCACGCCGACTCGTTGGCGCACCCGGCGACTCCGGCACCACCTGCGGGGCGCGACCACGCACCACCGCCACCTGTCACGTCAGGCGGTGGTGCCTCGCACCACGTGTCGCCGCCCCGCCCCGGGTCGCCGCCGCGCCACGCCGACTCGTCGGCTCACCCGGCCACTCCGGCACCACCTGCGGGGCGCGACCACGCACCACCGCCACCTGTCACGGCAGGCGGTGGTGCCTCGCACCACGTGTCGCCGCCCCGCCCCGGGTCGCCGCCGCGCCACGCCGACTCGTCGGCGCACCAGGCGACTCCGGCACCACCTGCGGGGCGCGACCACGCACCACCGCCACCTGTCACGTCAGGCGGTGGTGCCTCGCACCACGTGTCGCCGCCCCGCCCCGGGTCGCCGCCGCGCCACGCCGACTCGTCGGCGCACCCGGTGACTCCGGCACCACCTGCGGGGCGCGACCACGCACCACGGCCACCTGTCACGTCAGGCGGTGGTGCCTCGCACCACGTGTCGCCGCCCCGCCCCGGGTCGCCGCCGCGCCACGCCGACTCGTCGGCGCACCCGGCGACTCCGGCACCACATGCGGGGCGCGACCACGCACCACCGCCACCTGTCACGTCAGGCGGTGGTGCCTCGCACCACGTGTCGCCGCCCCGCCCCGGGTCGCCGCCGCGCCACGCCGACTCGTCGGCGCACCCGGCGACTCCGGCACCACCTGCGGGGCGCGGCCATGCACCACCGCCACCTGTCACGTCAGGCGGTGGTGCCTCGCACCACGTGTCGCCGCCCCGCCCCGGGTCGCCGCCGCGCCACGCCGACTCGTCGGCGCACCCGGCGACTCCGGCACCACCTGCGGGGCGCGACCACGCACCACCGCCACCTCTCACGTCAGGCGGTGGTGCCTCGCACCACGTGTCGCCACCCCGCCCCGGGTCGCCGCCGCGCCACGCCGACTCGTCGGCGCACCCGGCGATTCAGGCAGCGCAGACGGCAACACCAAACCGGCTGGGGCGTGCAGGGGGCAAGGCGGAGGCGCTGATCCGTGTGCGGGTCCTGGTCAACGGGCGACCTGTCCACGCACTGGTGGACACCGCGGCGAGCCACTCCTACATCGCCGCCCACCTGGTACCTAAGGCAGAGCTGGAGCCGGGGGAGGAGGACGTCCTCCTGGCCACTTGTGGGACCCGCGCGCTCACGTCTGGGCGCGCCCAGGTAACGATCACCATCAGAGATATGACTAGTCAGACCACTGCCTTGGTGCTGCGGGAGTTGAGGGACGACCTCATCCTGGGCCTCCCGTGGCTCGTCCAGGAGGACGCATCCATCGACGTAAGTGACGGTAAGGTACACGTGGGACGTACGAGCCGCAGGACGGTGTACAGCGTCGGCGGGGACAGGCCCCTCGCGACCGCACCAGCCATTACCATAGAGGAGTTGCGTAACGAGGTACCGAAGGAACACGTAGGTCGGTTCAATGAGGTCCTAGCGCAGCAACCGCAGGTGTTCGCGGCCGCGGACATGCTTCGCCGCACCACGGTAACACAGCACACGATCCCGACCCGTTCTCACGAACCTAAATTCGTAAAACCCTATAGTTTTGGACCCAAAGAACGTGAGGCCATTCAGGTGCAGATAGCAGAGATGCTACGAGATGGGGTGATTGAGCCAAGCGAGTCACCTTACAACTGTCTAGTGGTGATGGCGAAGAAAAAAGATGGCTCACTCAGATTTTGCGTTAACTTTAAGCCCATCAATTCCGTCACCATACCAGCACCTCCACCTCTCATCAACATAACCGACGCTCTGGCGAGGCTGGGAGACGCCCGCGTCTTCACCTCACTAGACCTGAAGTCAGGGTATTGGCAGGTCCCAGTGTGCCCGGAGGACAGACCCAAGACAGCCTTCACTGCCCCCGATGGCCGCAGGTTCCAGTTCTGCGCCATGCCGTTCGAGCTGATGGACGCCCCCGCGACATTCCAGACCATGATGGTCCGCGTCCTGGATGGGTTCGTGGGCAAGTTTGCCGCGGCCTACCTGGACGACGTGATCATCTGGTCACGTACGTGGGAGGAGCATGCGCAGCATCTTGCCATGGTCCTCGAGCGGCTGGCCAGACATGGGCTGACCTGCGCGCCACACAAATGCCGCGTAGGCGCCACGGAACTTGAGTACCTAGGTCACATCGTGAGCGCGGACGGATGCCGAACCCTGCCAGCGCAACTTGACCTTATTGAGTCCAAAACCGCACCACATACCCGCAAACAATTGCAGCAACTCATAGGCCTACTCAATTGGTTGAGGGGCTTCATTCCCCACTTCGCCACTGTCACGGCGCCGATGACAGCCCTTCTCTCTCCCAAGAACAGGTTCAGGTGGACAGACGAGGCGGACCGCGCGCTGGCTGACGTGAAGCGTTTGTTCCGGGAGTGCCACACCCTCGCCCGCCTCCGCCCCGAGGAGCACGTGTTCCTGCAAACGGACGCTAGTCAGGAGGGGATGGGGGCGGTGCTGTACCAAGTAGGTCCGGATGGGGAACGGCGCGTAGTGGAATACGCGAGCGCCAAGTTCAGCCCAGCGGCGCGCCGCTACCACGTCAACGAGCAAGAGTGCCTCGCGGTCGTGTGGGCGGTGGGGCGCTACCGACATCACCTGGAGGGTAGGCCATTTACCCTAAGAACTGATAGCCAATGTCTCAAATGGCTCGACTCGGCACAGGGCCGGAAGTCGAAGTTCACGCGGTGGGCTCTGACACTCCAGAACTTCGACTTCCACGTCGAGCACGTTCCAGGGCGCGAAAACCAATTGGCGGACGAGCTGTCGCGACATCCCGACCCTAACACGGAGTATCACGACGAGGGCAGCTGGGAGGAGCTGCTACCGCCCGTAGGACACCCCGCGCACACTCCTGGGACAGGCGAACACACAGTTCTGTACGCCACTAACTCCAACCCAGATCCAGACACGTCTTCCCCGGACACGCTCACGGCCCTACATCGTGTCGTGCTGGAGGCACAGCACGACGACGAGTCAATAAGGGGGTGGGTGGCCAGGTGCGGGGAGCAGGTGCAGCCGCACCACAGATGCGTGGACGGGACGCTGCTGACCCGGGTACCAGGGGACAGGGGGGCCTGGAGAACATACGTGCCCGTAGCGGCCCGGGCAGCTGTCATCAACTTCTACCACGATCATGACCTGGCCGGCCACCCGGGCGCGGAGCAGACACGAGAGGCGCTAAGTCGGGAGTTTCACTGGTCCGGTGTTACCGGGGATGTCCGCGACTACGTGCGGAGGTGCCAGCTGTGTCAACAGCGCAAGTCGCGGCGAGCCGACGGAGTAGAGCAGCAGCAGCCCCGCAGACCAACGGAACCCTTTCACACACTTGCCTTAGACATCATGGGACCATACCCCCGCACGTCACGCGGGAAAAGGTTCTTGGTCGTCATTACCGATCTTTTCACCCGCTGGGTGGAAGCATTCCCGGTCTCCAACGTCAGGTCAGGCACCATTCTGTCCCTCCTTGAAACGGAAATTTACCCACGATTCGGCTTCCCAAAAGTACTTCTGACAGACAATGGGTGCCAGTTCACTGGGGGGCGCTGGCGAGCCGGATGCCGCCAGTGGGGAATTCTTCACCATACCACTCCTACGTACCACCCTCAGGCGAATCCCACCGAGCGGAGGAACCAGGAGATAAAGGTTCAGCTCCGCCTCCGCCTCGGGGAGGATCATTCAAAGTGGGACATACACCTACCAAAACTCCTGTATTGTCTGCGCCGACGTACCAATGTGGTCACGGGCCACTCTCCAGCCGAACTCCTCCTGGGGCAGAACCTGGCCCTACCTGGGGAGTGTCGGGTAGCCGCTGCGGCCACTGAAGATCTATGGGGGGAGGAGATCGCAGCCATGAGGGAGCAGGCACGCGTAAAACAAACACAGTTCCTGGCCCACAAGACACCGCAATCCACCCGCCCGCCGACTCAGCTTGAGCCCGGTCAGTGGGTGTACGTGCGGCAACACCATTTGTCTTCCGGAAAAAATAACTTCTGCGCGGGGCTGGCCCCCAAGTGGTCAGAACCCCGTCAAATTCTGTGGCGAACCGGGCCGTCAACATACACCGTGCGCACCCCCAGCGGACGACCGGCCAAAGTGCACCGAGACGACCTGCGTCTCGCAGCACTCCACCCGGCCCCAACAGGGGCGGGAACCCCGGATGATAGGCCACCAGGCACACCTCCGGGCCCGATTCCGGGCTCGCCCGAACCGGACGTAACTAACCCACACCGACACCACGACGGCCATACAACCTCCACTGCACCCAACCTCCTTCCTCTTGCAGGAAGTTCCGCACCAAGGACTCCAGCCGAGTCCATCAACATCATGGACTCCACGGTCCCCAACGGCCTCCCACCCAGCCTCCTTCCTCTTGCGACAGACAATACCAACCTAAACCCGATCCCTCTGGAGGGGGAGGAGACGACTCCCCTGGTCTGGCAGCCGGACGATGGGGACGCGCCCGAGGTGGAGGGCGAGGTCGACGAACCCTGGTGGCCGCTGGACATCAGCTTGAGCGAGTCCGCGTTTAATATGTCCGTTGAGGAGCCTACGTCAGAGGGGGAGGGTGAGACTGTGCAGAGGCGGTATCCGCAGAGGCGGCGGCGTTTGATAACCCGCATGTGCTGCTCACAACCACAACCGACAGTTGGAGGCGCGATAAGCTCCGAGAAGGAGTGCACGGCCGAGAACAACAGGGTCGGTGGTGAGGGGGAGGAGCAGACACTTGTAGATGTTAGTGTTAGTGAAAATACCATACCTCGCCCCCCGGTGCATTCACAGGACTACGTCGCCGGAAATACACAGAAACAGGGAACGACAAGCGTCCCGTAGGTGACTCGCGCACAACAGGGAGGGCGACGGGAACAGACGACACCAATATTGATTCCTACCAGAGTATCTCGCCGTGTTCCACGGGTACCCACTCGCTTAGGAGACTACTTTCTGGGGCAGATCATGGTAGAGGAATCCGGAGGGTTGATAGGACAGTCTCCCACCTCAGCGAGGGAGGACCCACACGCAATTTTCGACCCACTAGTAGGCTCGCAATCACTATTCTCACCCCTCAGACGGACCACGCCAGATCATCCCATGATTCTGTTATAAACGGTTCCACTAGGTACACCACACTCAGGTCCCCACCTTGCCTACCCCGCAGTGCATCGATCGGCGTACCCCTTCCATGCGTGTGAGGGGCAGTGTTGTTGGGCATAATGGCCTCGTTGAGGGGGGGCATTTGACGCCAACCGCCGGTGCTCCCTCTGGTCCGCAAAGGTCGTTATGCCACAGCAACACTGGCTCCGAAGTGCGACGAACACGCCCGAGCGCGATCTTCACAAAGTGTAAGAAAGTGCACCGCAACGAACGCCGCGACGACGACAGCGCCCGGCCGGGTGTGGCAATGCGCCTAATTAAACACTTGATTATTTTGTAATTAAAACAACCAAATTAATAACAATTTAAAAGAAGGGTTCATGTAAGGGTAATTATGTCTAATTGTCTTATAAGCATATGTTGTGTAATTTGTTTCTAAGTCCAAAACTGGTCGGGTCGGTTTTCCCGCGTTCCACGCGTTTAGGCGCGAGGCCGCCGGGCGGTCTCGCGCTCAGTCTTGAACTCGGGCTCCCAGGGGTCGGACGCTCCGCGAACGTCGGGCCAGCACTTCTAGTTTCTCTTCAACATTTCAGCAATAGTGTAAGTTTCTACAAACCTTTCATTTAGCTCGGCGCCGACCCCACTTAAGTCGCACGATACTTCGTGCGACACTTGACTTAATATTTAATTCCCGTTAGGGATTTTGTTTTAACGTAATACGTAAGGCCATGTCCAGTTTAAGGACCGCGTAATATTGGCACGCAGTTTTAGGCTCCAGTAGCCAATTAATTGTTACCGTCGAGAATCTTGTGAAAGATTGAATAACTTTCATATTGTAACTTTCTTCATGCTTTAGTGTAATTAGTAACGTGTGTTTTAAGTGACTATCTTGCCACGCATTGAGACTTTACGCGTACGTCGCTCACTGACGTGACTGCATAACTTTTCGAGTCTTTAGTTTTGTCGCAGGCTAGACTGCAAACCACCCTAATCACAGGGACTCCGCTATTCGTTAACTTTGCTGTATAATTTGTTGCATCCGCAACTCCGTGACTGTATGTTAAATCTTACTCAGAGACACGTAGCCACAGCTTCAACCCGTCGATCCACTTTGCAATCTATCCTGGTCGCGCATATTATTCGCCGGCGTTACGTGTGTCACAGCGGTACGACAACGGACGCGGCCAGTAAAAGGACCATCCAGTGTATCGACGTTGAATAAAGTGCAGTGTTCTGATAATCTGTTCATTAATTATTTTTAAGGCGTCCTGGGTGGCCTAAACAGCCCAGGTAATTTCTGAACGTAATTTTCAAACTCCGAGACGCACTCCTGCCTGCAGCCACGAGGCCGAACCCCCGTTAAAAACCCTGAGATATTTCACATTATTAATAATAAATTTAAAAGCTAAAGACAGGCAGCGGGAGTGGCGTCAATATGTGTTTGTGTTACGCGCGCTATGTGACGATGGATGAAAAGGAAAATAATTTGATACTCGATTCACTACTACATTGTTTACTTTTGTTGGCAATTTCGTGTTATATTGATCAAAATGTTCGTAATGAACGACGGCGTCGGTGGTGGGTGCATCCTCTAAACAAATGTCGTCGGGGAAAAGGTTGTTTTCAAACAGTTGTTTTACATACCTTCGTAATTAGGCCAGTCAACAAGAGGCAAAGTAAGCACTTTTTACCAGCAGACCTGAAAACTTGATATAAGGGTAAATCGAGGACTCTGAATCTAATGGTGTTAATTTTTTTGAAATCGGACGTGAAGTTTTTGGAGAAAAGGGTTAAAAATTTGTTTCACTCAGTTTTTCTCAGAATATAGGCGTTTAAGCGAAAAAGGTTTCAAACAAAAGTTGTGGAGAATTAAAAAATACATAAAAAAGGTTTCCAGGTCCATCTGCGTATTTGCAAACATGAGCGATAAATATTGGAGAGAAAGTAGTAAAGTGTTTATTGTAAAAGTGGGGCTAGTGTGCGGGCGAGCGTACGTGTGAACTAAACACAAACGAAGGGTCTTCGGCAATTCTCGGGCCTTTCCGTCATGACTAGCAAGTGAGAGTGAGAGACGGTCGGCGGTCGTCTCTCGGGCGTCGCTGGAGTAACTGTGAATAACCAATAGCAGTCCGCGGACCAATGGCCGGCCGGTGGAGTCGTTATTACGGCTATCGGGGTAAAAGGTAGCCTGAATGCTGCTCGGCGCGTAGCAGGAAGCAGTTCCGTCGGCGAAGGCACCGCAGGGGAACTCGATGTGCCCTGGATGCGAAGTTTAGACGAACTGCGGGCTGGAACTTGCGGAGCTGTGGACTGCCGCGCGCGCAACGGAACTGAACAGCATTGGAACTCTGAAGGAAGAGGTGGCTGCGCCTTCATGTTGGGTCCTGTTGGAGCCAGTGGTAACCTGGGCGGCGCGACCTTCAACCGTCCCGGGAATTTGGAGGACAAGAGGGTCCGACTCGCAAGATACTTCATTCGCCTGAACGACTTACCCCCACCCTGGCTTGAAAGGTCGTTGGCTGTTGACTGGAAGAAGGAAGATGAAGATGGCGCAATGTCAGGCTGCCTTTCGCTCCGTGCGCCCGCAGATCGATCCGGTTTACTGGCTCGTCTGCCCACTTCTGTTTTAACTGTGGCTGCCTGGGCAGCTGGGCTGGGCTGACAAATGAAGTCGCCCGCCCCTGGGGGCGCATGCGCCCCTGGTTAATAATATCCCAGGAGTTCCCAACCTTTAAATGCGGGCCGCAAGGCCCAAGCACCCAACTCCAGCATGGTTGATTTTTCAGCCCCTCCAACTCTTCTTACCTGGACCCTTCTTCCCTCCTGTCCAGTAGTTACCTGCTTGCTTAATGCATGTTATTTGATCCCCGCATGACCCGGCCCAGGGTTTTCCCTGTGTCTATGCAGGTTTTACCTGGGTCACATTAGCTAGCTTTTTTGGCGACCAATGGGGCGTCAGTCATGGCGCCAATCGCAGCCATGGCTGGCCAGTAAACCCCAATAGCACACGATGCACGCGCCCTTGTCCTGCATGGTTAAAAACCCGCATGGTAGAGTGTATAGGCCTGAGACACACTTAGGTCTTCCCCTAACCTGGACCTTCCCCTACACACTTAGAATAATTTAGGCTAGGAAAAAAAATCGAGTGAGAGACGGAACCATTTGACCTTTCTTTTTATTATTTCACGCGTTAGCGAGTATTTTTCGTCTTTGGCCGTCGAGTGTCGAGCGTTTTATAGATATCCTTACTAATATTATAAATGCGAATGTGAGTTAGTTTATTTTTTTTGTTTCGCTTTCACGTGGAAACTACACAACCGATCATCATGAAATTTTGTGCGCATAATTTAAAGGGTATAGTAAAGGACAGAGAACACTTTATATATATAAAAAAAAGTATTTTTTTTTCCGAAGGGCAAAAAAAAATGATATTGGTAGGCTATATATGAACGTCCTATTGTGAGTTTGAGTAATTTGAATGAAATTTAACGCTATATGGTGTTTCAATAAATAAATTAAATAATTCGCTAATTTAATAATACAATACCGGCGGTCAATTCACTATTCAATTTTATTTTTCTGTCACCACCAAGCAATACTTAAACTTTTTTTTGAGGTTAGGTTTCTGTTTATTTTTATCGGTGACTGTTGTTTGGACATTTTTGCTGAAGGTTTTGTTTTACTTTCAATAGAATTTTGTAATTTAGTGAAAATGATGTGGATCTAATTACTCAAGTTTTCCCGGACTTGCAGCAAAATTTGAATAGTGATCAGTGGTTGTACGCAAGAGCACTATTGGCACCAACAAATTTATATCGTTAATAAATTCTACACTTATATTTTAAAATAAGTGCAAGGGGAAATGAAGGAGTATTTGTCAATACATACAATCATGGATACAGAACAAAGCACTTCATATCCTGCGGAGTTTTTAAATTCACTTGAACTTTCGGGTGTACCCTCTCATAAACTTCAAATGAAACTAAATCTACCTAAAAGTTACGCTTATACGAAATCTAGATTCTCCTCGATTATGTAATGGAAACCAGGCTTCGGATCACACAATTGGGGCACAATATTTATTTATTTATTTATTTATTTATTTATTTATTCTACATAATACTTTGAACTTTTTAAAATGTTAGAATTTAAAATTATTTTTGACTTGACAACATCTAATAAATCGATGAACGCCGGCTGCACGCACGAAAAAGTGTCCCGTAACGCACATTGTCCCACTACGGATGTCCCATTACGCATGCGTGGCATCTCTCTTCCACTCGATTGGAACAACCATCGATTTGACTTTTCAATCACATTTTCGTCGTTTGAATTATTAATGTTATGTAATTTAACGATCGTCCACCGATTTTCAGCACAATCGGTACGGTTATTTAAAAGTAATGTTGAATATTCAAACGCGTTTTAAAACTTCCACAACACAAAACAAATTTTTTATATATATAACATCTAAAACAATCATTCCCAATATGGCCTCGTGGCCGTGCGATTAGCATCGCTGATACCGCGCCGTTGGTTACACACCACGATCCCGTCCAAATGAAAGCCCGGCTGACCGCGGCCATCAACCAAGTCAACACCTACTTCACGTCCTGGGGCATCCTTCCCAACCCTAGCAAAACAGAAGCCATAATATTCACCAGACGTCGCCCCCGTCTGCCCCAGCATTGTTCGTGGGAGGCGCAGTGGCGAAGTGGAGGGATTCAGTGAAATACCTTGGTGTGACACTGGATCGCACACTGCGCTTCTCACAGCACTTCTCATCTGCTACTGCCCGGGCCTATCGCGCTTTTAACTCGCTCTCCTCCAGTCCCTTACCAGATCAGGATAGAGTTCGCCTCTTCAAGGCCTATATCATACCTGTTTTAATATAGGCCTCAATAATCTATGCACATGTTCCCGACACCTGGCTCCAACCAATAACCACATGTTTTAACAAAATTCTCAGATCGACACTCGGTAAATACAGACATGTCACCAACATCCAGCTACACGAACTCGCAAACACTGACTCACCAAGAACACTCATCACACAGTAAACAAACAAATTTTTCCGAAAAACAGTACAACACCCGTCACCACTCATTCAAAACATAGGAATTCACGACATAACATGCCCACACCCCCATAAATTAATAACAGACTATCACCCAGGAAGGCCACCCTGACTGGGCAAATTTGATTTCCAGAAGAACCTGGACACCAACCATAGTGTCAGTGATGTGATTGTAAACGAACGCCCACCACAGTGTCGTTGTTGTAAATATATTTTTGTAAATATCTTATTAGTAATTATCAGTTGAAAATATCTATGAAAATAATGTGTTTTAAATTTTCTGTAAATAATGTACCTATCATAAGTGTCTGTAAATAATGTAATTATCATAAGCGTTCCTATATGTGACATCTCATTGAAGAAACATTGAGCCAAAGGCTCCCAAAACACTTACAAAAGGTTTTTTTTTTAGTTTTCCTTTTATTTATAACTCAAGTAAACTAAATTATAACATAATCCAATTACTGTAAATATTCATAAACATACCCTGACAAAGGAGCATTGTGTGCTGGAATGTCAATTAAAAATGTACCAAACTTGTAAAATGTAAAATAGCATGTGATTAAAACCAATTCAAAAAATTCAAAAAACTAATCCGAAGGTTAACAGGATCGAATCCTGGCCGCTGTAATATTTTTTTTTGTACTTGTATAAATAAATACGGCGCGCGCGACACTTCAAAAGTAATAAATATATTTGAATTAATGAATGCAAATAAAAGTAAATTTATTAATTAAATTGTACATTTCATTTCATTCCTTCTTTGTATCCATACAAAATAGTGATAATTCAATAAAAATGATTCAATTTTATTCATAAAAATATGCAGAGGTATATTTATCATACAAAAGAAAGTAAAAATTAAAAAAATTTCTTCCTCAAAGAATATAATATTTTTAATGCCTAAATAGTTTGGTTGCAAAAACCTATTACGGCTCAGTCTTAGGCCGAATATCATATTTCATTTTCTTCTGGATCAATCATTTCATCAATGTTTTGTTATGACGTCACGTTAAAATATCGTCGTAATCTGACTTTACAGACAACCAATTTTTTCTTGTAATAAGTAGTATAGGAATGGGGCTACTGGGCCAGGCTGCAGGCTGTGGAGCCGAGAGCCGAGCCACATCTCTGACGTCACGCCCATCTTGGAGGAGTGTAACGGGAGACAGCGTAACGGGACAAGTTTGACCTTGACCTTTGACCCTCAAAATTCGCCAAAATTGGGCAAAAATTGCCCAAAATTCGTCAAAATTTACATTTCTGTGGAAAAAAATTCCGCCAAAAATTCTCAAAAAATTCCACAAATTAAAAATTTCTCTTTTCGAGGGAAAAATTCCCATTTCGAGGGAAAATTTCCCGTTTTTAGTCCTTAAAAATCCCAGCGGCTAGAAATGTCCATATAAAGGCTTCAGCATCCATGTCTACAGCCTCTGATAAGCCTCTGACGTCATCATGGAATATGTCATTTTGAATTATGACGTCACCGTTGCAATTTCCGTTACGGCCGCCATCTTTAACTTTTTTATTTATTATCCGATTTCAACGAAAAAATTTTTAAAATTTATAAAAAAAATTAAATAATAAAATTTTAATAAAATATTTTAAAAAAACATACTTTTACGACACGGAGTTCGGAGTCCTCGGTTCGAACCCGACGAATGCAAAAAAAAAATAAAAATGACGACCGATCCTTCCCCCCGCGGTGGCTGCAAGCAGACTGACTCCCCCCACATGTTTCATATCATATATATAATCCGGCAGTATGACGTCACGTCCACCATCTTGAAATTTGGACGCCATCTTGAAAATCTTTATTTATTATCCGATTTTAATGAAAAAAATTCCAAAATTCATCAAAAAAAATTAACTTAATAGAATTCTGATTGATTATATCGATGTACCTCCTTGGTTCGATTCCCGGCGAGAGTAAACGGTCGATCCTTCCTCCATGAAAGCTACCTAGACTGATCTAACACCAACAATACCAAGGTATATATCGTCAACTGGTATGACATCATGTCCGCCATCTTGTCTTCATCCACTGGAGACCACCATCTTGTTTTCGTCTGCTAGAGTGTGCCGATACCATGTAGTATAATTATCTGGTCACCATACTTTTGTCCTCAACTGTTGACATTGAACATTGACCTTGACCTTGAACTTTGACCTTGACCTTGAACTTTAACCTTGACCTTGTCATTTGACATTGACCTTGAAATTTGACCTTGATCTTGAAATTTGACCTTGACCTTGAAATTTGACCTTGACCTTGAAATTTGACCTTGACCTTGAAAGTTGACCTTGACCTTGAAATTTGACCTTGACCTTGAAATTAGACATTGTCCTTGAAATTTGACTTTGTCCTTGTCGACCATCATGGATTCGACATTTTATGTTCAGTACATGCTACCAGGAGCTACCACCTGCTGGAGTACGTCATATTGTGTGTGTACTTGTATTATAGAGTACATTTCCATCTGGATAATTTTATTCTAACCCGCTACAGTGCAGTAATCATTTATTATGGAGGTGCCCTCCGCCATCTTGAAATTCGGCCGCCATCTTGAAATCATGTAATAATGTAGCTAGAAAAGCGGGAAAAAATCCAAAATTCATTAAATAAATCACTCATTAATTTACATATTGATTCGATCGATTCCCGTCCTCGGTTCGATCCCTGGCCGATACAAAACAACTTTAATTAAAAAAATACTAAAAAAGTGTTAGGTTTGAGAAAATAAAAACACCACAAGTTCTTTTAAAAAAATTTTATTAAATAAATTCAATACACTACTACAAGTACAAAAAAACACTGACAAATTACCAAAGCCTTTTGGATTCCTCGATTCAAACAGTCTTCTTATTGTACGGACTAAGCCTTTTACATGACTTTAAATGTCTATCCGATCCGTTCATCACCGCAGCCAGAGACGGACTGAAGTACATATCACTTATATAGTCTCATTAGCCGGTACAACACATGAGTCAAATAAATAACCATGTTCATTATACATCTCGGAGCATTTTTTATAATGACGATGTAAGCTATCGAGACGTGAAATTAGTTTATTGCACTTATTGCACTGAAAGTGTATTCTTTGAACATTATTAGAACAACCGCTTCTTTCATGTCTGCGAGCATTTGAGGCGATAGTAAATGATGCGCCACAGTATTTGCACTGATGCGAAGTACGCTCTTCATTAATTGAAGTATTCAATGCTGATGAAACTTCAGCTGATGGTGGAACAGCACATATCGAAGTCTCCTCCAGTGTTGTCAGAGGCGTTGCCAACGGGATCGGCACCTTCTCCATCGTAGCTGTCGTCAAGGTTCCCGTAGACGATTGTACAACCTCCGAGTTTGACGTTAAAGACGGTAAAGATGCCATCGAGGTCTCAAGAACAGCTAATTGACACGACTTATGCACCAGAAGAAATAAACTAGGCGATCCTTACACCGCCGACGTCAGTAACAAACTGAGCGTCCTGCTGTCTAGGACTCGCTTATATACATGCACCGTATGGAATAATACGCTAGTCAAATCAAGAACCATTTACAATAATACTAGAGTCAAATATACAAATTAAAAAAGAGGATCATTTGATCAAAAAAAAATTCGATATCTCCAATATACGCCAGGCTCCAAGAGCTACATTTCACGTCATCAGATCCATCTACATTTTGCTCCTAGGCTTCAATTGATCATTAGCTTCAAGTGCTCCAACAGCTCCATCAGCTCCAACACGTAATGTAAGCAATGTACGCGCAATACATGCAATTTACACGCAATAAATGTAATGATTACACAGTACACACAGGAAACTGAACGTACACACAGGAAACGGAACGTACACACAGTACACACAGGAAACTAAACGTACACACAGTACACACAGGAAACTAAACGTACACACAGTACACACAGGAAATGGAACGTACACACAGTACACACAGGAAACTAAACGTACACACAGTACACACAGGAAACTAAACGTACACACAGTATACACAGGAAATGGAACGTACACACAGTACACACAGGAAACTGAACGTACACACAGTACACACAGGAAACGGAACGTACACACAGTACACACAGGAAACGGAACGTACACACAGTACACACAGGAAAATGAACGTACACACAGTACACACAGGAAACTGAACGTACACACAGTACACACAGGAAACTGAACGTACACACAGTACACACAGGAAACGGAACGTACACACAGTACACACAGGAAACTGAACGTACACACAGTACACACAGGAAACGGAACGTACACACAGTACACACAGGAAACTAAACGTACACACAGTACACACAGGAAACGGAACGTACACACAGTACACACAAAAACTAAACGTACACACAGTACACACAGGAAACTAAACGTACACACAGTACACACAGGAAATGGAACGTACACACAGTACACACAGGAAACTGAACGTACACACAGTACACACAGGAAACGGAACGTACACACAGTACACACAGGAAACTGAACGTACACACAGTACACACAGGAAACGGAACGTACACACAGTACACACAGGAAACGGAACGTACACACAGTACACACAGGAAACGGAACGTACACACAGTACACACAGGAAACGGAACGTACACACAGTACACACAGAAAACGGAACGTACACACAGTACACACAGGAAACGGAACATACACACAGTACACACAGGAAACGTAATGATCACACATACAGTAGCGGAAACACACACAGGCTTAGTTGGAAATCAGAATACAAGAAATAAAAACATTAAATTTTTACTTTCAATATTTTATTACTTCTCAACATTACACAAATACAAGTAAAAGAAGCCATTATTGTATGTAGCCAGCATTCCTCAGTTCTTTGAGTATGAAGGATATTTCTTTGATGCACGGATAGTTTCCTGCACAAAGCGAGCCATGTAGAAGTCTTAGCCGGTCAACCAATATGTTTGGATCTTTCCATGATGTGTAATCAATCTCTTCTTCCACCATCTTACTTGCTTGTTTATTATAAATACTTTTAATATCACAATCGTTCCAGTGATCATAATAAGCATTATCAGATTTATTTATTATAACACGACGTTTCCATCGTTTTGGTCTCAGGACATCGCCACATTCTTCGATCTTGTCAGCTCTAGGTGCTTCATCACAGTCTATGCCTTTGTCAACAGCCTCAGAGTCACTGTAACAATCACTGTAGAAGACATCCTCTTCACCCAGATTACCGTATGAATTCGCTTTCGATGATGTTGAAGTGTCTTCATCGTCTTCATGCTTCCTTTTTAGGAGTCCATCATTTTTACAAAGAATGGAGGATCTACTGAATATAGGCTTGAATGTATTCTCACTTTTCACGGTGTTGATACTTCCATTAGTTTCAGTCTTTCCGAAGCCATTAGCATCCTTAAATTTATGTTCTTCCTCTCGATCGGGTGAGCTAATACCATCACGCTCAGGACAAGGAAAATTATTGTCATAATGCAGATCACTCTTCTTTAGTCTAGTGGATCCATCGGTGTCCTCTATGTCGTAAGTAGTCTTGACTTTACATGTTCTACCATGTCTTTTTAAGCTGTCAATTCGTGTTAACAACCTGCTACAACGATTACAGCTTAACATGTTGCGTAGGGGGTTTCTAGCACAATCATTCTTCTCATGACGTCTAGCATTCCTTCTCATGACAAAATTCTTGCCACAGTATCTACAGCGGCTTCCTTCCGATTCAGCTATAGATAACAAACTACGATCCATGGTAGCTTCTGTGACTAATGTTAGATACAAACTGTCAGTTTTCTCCAATTGGAACCATTTCTTAAATAGAGTTTTTGAAATATTTCATCATCGAGAGTTAAGTTATCTAATGCAAAGCAAATTGATGCAAGTAGTTCCGGCTGTCGTCAACAGATGGCGCCACGTGTTGCTTGCAGGTAAATAATATATATTTCATTAATGTGGGATGCGGAACGCTCACTATCGATCGCAAAGGGAGGTTGGCTTCGATAGTATCCAAGGAGAAAAAAGTTCGTATTCCTGCTAGTGTTTCTCAGATTTCTCACGGTCCGCCATCTTGGATTACGACGTCACGGCGGCCATCTTGGATGGGCGTGACTTTGACCTTTGACCGAAACCGCAGGAATGATCGCAAGCACACGAATTAACCATCAAAATACTGTCAAGAATAATCAGGAGCACACGGAGAAAACCACCATAATATTGACAAGAATAATCAGAAGCACACGGAGAAAACCGCCACTAGTTTTCTTTGATATCATAAAATTACAAAAAAAAGAAAATTAATAAAAAAATAAAAATAAAAACGAAAAAAAAAAAAAAATTCAAACAAACGGCTTGTACTAGAACTCTAACTTTGCACATGAAAGAGAAGTTCACAAGCTAACAGAATGTTTGAATTTTTTTTTTCGTTTTTATTTTTAATTTTTTATTAACTTTCTTTTTTTTGTAATTTTATGATATCAAAGAAAACTAGTGGCGGTTTTCTCCGTGTGCTTCTGATTATTCTTGTCAATATTATGGTGGTTTTCTCCGTGTGCTCCTGATTATTCTTGACAGTATTTTGATGGTTAATTCGTGTGCTTGCGATTATTCCTGCGGTTACGGTCAAAGGTCAAAGTCACGCCCATCCAAGATGGCCGCCGTGACGTCGTAATCCAAGATGGCGGACCGTGAGAAATCTGAGAAACACTAGCAGGAAGGACGAACTTTTTTCTCCTTGGATACTATCGAAGCCAACCTCCCTTTGCGATCGATAGTGAGCGTTCCGCATCCCACATTAATGAAATATATATTATTTACCTGCAAGCAACACGTGGCGCCATCTGTTGACGACAGCCGGAACTACTTGCATCAATTTGCTTTGCATTAGATAACTTAACTCTCGATGATGAAATATTTCAAAAACTCTATTTAAGAAATGGTTCCAATTGGAGAAAACTGACAGTTTGTATCTAACATTAGTCACAGAAGCTACCATGGATCGTAGTTTGTTATCTATAGCTGAATCGGAAGGAAGCCGCTGTAGATACTGTGGCAAGAATTTTGTCATGAGAAGGAATGCTAGACGTCATGAGAAGAATGATTGTGCTAGAAACCCCCTACGCAACATGTTAAGCTGTAATCGTTGTAGCAGGTTGTTAACACGAATTGACAGCTTAAAAAGACATGGTAGAACATGTAAAGTCAAGACTACTTACGACATAGAGGACACCGATGGATCCACTAGACTAAAGAAGAGTGATCTGCATTATGACAATAATTTTCCTTGTCCTGAGCGTGATGGTATTAGCTCACCCGATCGAGAGGAAGAACATAAATTTAAGGATGCTAATGGCTTCGGAAAGACTGAAACTAATGGAAGTATCAACACCGTGAAAAGTGAGAATACATTCAAGCCTATATTCAGTAGATCCTCCATTCTTTGTAAAAATGATGGACTCCTAAAAAGGAAGCATGAAGACGATGAAGACACTTCAACATCATCGAAAGCGAATTCATACGGTAATCTGGGTGAAGAGGATGTCTTCTACAGTGATTGTTACAGTGACTCTGAGGCTGTTGACAAAGGCATAGACTGTGATGAAGCACCTAGAGCTGACAAGATCGAAGAATGTGGCGATGTCCTGAGACCGAAACGATGGAAACGTCGTGTTATAATAAATAAATCTGATAATGCTTATTATGATCACTGGAACGATTGTGATATTAAAAGTATTTATAATAAACAAGCAAGTAAGATGGTGGTAGAAGAGATTGATTACACATCATGGAAAGATCCAAACATATTGGTTGACCGGCTAAGACTTCTACATGGCTCGCTTTGTGCAGGAAACTATCCGTGCATCAAAGAAATATCCTTCATACTCAAAGAACTGAGGAATGCTGGCTACATACAATAATGGCTTCTTTTACTTGTATTTGTGTAATGTTGAGAAGTAATAAAATATTGAAAGTAAAAATTTAATGTTTTTATTTCTTGTATTCTGATTTCCAACTAAGCCTGTGTGTGTTTCCGCTACTGTATGTGTGATCATTACGTTTCCTGTGTGTACTGTGTGTACGTTCCATTTCCTGTGTGTACTGTGTGTACGTTCCGTTTTCTGTGTGTACTGTGTGTACGTTCCGTTTCCTGTGTGTACTGTGTGTACGTTCCGTTTCCTGTGTGTACTGTGTGTACGTTCCGTTTCCTGTGTGTACTGTGTGTACGTTCCGTTTCCTGTGTGTACTGTGTGTACGTTCAGTTTCCTGTGTGTACTGTGTGTACGTTCCATTTCCTGTGTGTACTGTGTGTACGTTTAGTTTCCTGTGTGTATTGTGTGTACGTTTAGTTTCCTGTGTGTACTGTGTGTACGTTTAGTTTCCTGTGTGTACTGTGTGTACGTTTAGTTTCCTGTGTGTACTGTGTGTACGTTCCGTTTCCTGTGTGTACTGTGTGTACGTTCAGTTTCCTGTGTGTACTGTGTGTACGTTCCGTTTCCTGTGTGTACTGTGTGTACGTTCCGTTTCCTGTGTGTACTGTGTGTACGTTCAGTTTCCTGTGTGTACTGTGTGTACGTTCAGTTTCCTGTGTGTACTGTGTGTACGTTCCGTTTCCTGTGTGTACTGTGTGTACGTTCCGTTTCCTGTGTGTACTGTGTGTACGTTCAGTTTCCTGTGTGTACTGTGTGTACGTTCCATTTCCTGTGTATTCTGTGTGTACGTTTAGTTTCCTGTGTGTACTGTGTGTACGTTTAGTTTCCTGTGTGTACTGTGTGTACGTTCCATTTCCTGTATGTAGCCTACTGTGTGTACGTTTAGTTTCCTGTGTGTACTGTGTGTACGTTTAGTTTCCTGTGTGTACTGTGTGTACGTTCCGTTTCCTGTGTGTACGTTCAGTTTCCTGTGTGTACTGTGTAATCATTACATTTATTGCGTGTAAATTGCATGTATTGCGCGTACATTGCGTACATTACGTGTTGGAGCTGATGGAGCTGTTGGAGCACTTGAAGCTAATGATCAATTGAAGCATAGGAGCAAAATGTAGATGGATCTGATGACGTGAAATGTAGCTCTTGGAGCCTGGCGTATATTGGAGAGATCGAATTTTTTTTCGATCAAATGATCCTCTTTTTTAATTTGTATATTTGACTCTAGTATTATTGTAAATGGTTCTTGATTTGACTAGCGTATTATTCCATACGGTGCATGTATATAAGCGAGTCCTAGACAGCAGGACGCTCAGTTTTTTACTGACGTCGGCGGTGTAAGGATCGCCTAGTTTATTTCTTCTGGTGCATAAGTCGTGTCAATTAGCTGTTCTTGAGACCTCGATGGCATCTTTACCGTCTTTAACGTCGAACTCGGAGGTTGTACAATCGTCTACGGGAACCTTGACGACAGCTACGATGGAGAAGGTGCCGATCCCGTTGGCAACGCCTCTGACAACACTGGAGGAGACTTCGATGTGTGCTGTTCCACCATCAGCTGAAGTTTCATCAGCATTGAATACTTCAATTAATGAAGAGCGTACTTCGCATCAGTGCAATTACTGTGGCGCATCATTTACTATCGCCTCAAATGCTCGCAGACATGAAAGAAGCGGTTGTTCTAATAATGTTCAAAGAATACACTTTCAGTGCAATAAGTGCAATAAACTAATTTCACGTCTCGATAGCTTACATCGTCATTATAAAAAATGCTCCGAGATGTATAATGAACATGGTTATTTATTTGACTCATGTGTTGTACCGGCTAATGAGACTATATAAGTGATATGTACTTCAGTCCGTCTCTGGCTGCGGTGATGAACGGATCGGATAGACATTTAAAGTCATGTAAAAGGCTTAGTCCGTACAATAAGAAGACTGTTTGAATCGAGGAATCCAAAAGGCTTTGGTAATTTGTCAGTGTTTTTTTGTACTTGTAGTAGTGTATTGAATTTATTTAATAAAATTTTTTTAAAAGAACTTGTGGTGTTTTTATTTTCTCAAACCTAACACTTTTTTAGTATTTTTTTAATTAAAGTTGTTTTGTATCGGCCAGGGATCGAACCGAGGACGGGAATCGATCGAATCAATATGTAAATTAATGAGTGATTTATTTAATGAATTTTGGATTTTTTCCCGCTTTTCTAGCTACATTATTACATGATTTCAAGATGGCGGCCGAATTTCAAGATGGCGGAGGGCACCTCCATAATAAATGATTACTGCACTGTAGCGGGTTAGAATAAAATTATCCAGATGGAAATGTACTCTATAATACAAGTACACACACAATATGACGTACTCCAGCAGGTGGTAGCTCCTGGTAGCATGTACTGAACATAAAATGTCGGATCCATGATGGTCGACAAGGACAAAGTCAAATTTCAAGGACAATGTCTAATTTCAAGGTCAAGGTCAAATTTCAAGGTCAAGGTCAAATTTCAAGGTCAAGGTCAAATTTCAAGGTCAAGGTCAAATTTCAAGGTCAAGGTCAAATGACAAGGTCAAGGTTAAAGTTCAAGGTCAAGGTCAAAGTTCAAGGTCAAGGTCAATGTTCAATGTCAACAGTTGAGGACAAAAGTATGGTGACCAGATAATTATACTACATGGTATCGGCACACTCTAGCAGACGAAAACAAGATGGTGGTCTCCAGTGGATGAAGACAAGATGGCGGACATGATGTCATACCAGTTGACGATATATACCTTGGTATTGTTGGTGTTAGATCAGTCTAGGTAGCTTTCATGGAGGAAGGATCGACCGTTTACTCTCGCCAGGAATCGAACCAAGGAGGTACATCGATATAATCAATCAGAATTCTATTAAGTTAATTTTTTTTGATGAATTTTGGAATTTTTTTCATTAAAATCGGATAATAAATAAAGATTTTCAAGATGGCGTCCAAATTTCAAGATGGTGGACGTGACGTCATACTGCCGGATTATATATATGATATGAAACATGTGGGGGGAGTCAGTCTGCTTGCAGCCACCGCGGGGGGAAGGATCGGTCGTCATTTTTATTTTTTTTTGCATTCGTCGGGTTCGAACCGAGGACTCCGAACTCCGTGTCGTAAAAGTATGTTTTTTAAAATATTTTATTAAAATTTTATTATTTAATTTTTTTTATAAATTTTAAAAATTTTTTCGTTGAAATCGGATAATAAATAAAAAAGTTAAAGATGGCGGCCGTAACGGAAATTGCAACGGTGACGTCATAATTCAAAATGACATATTCCATGATGACGTCAGAGGCTTATCAGAGGCTGTAGACATGGATGCTGAAGCCTTTATATGGACATTTCTAGCCGCTGGGATTTTTAAGGACTAAAAACGGGAAATTTTCCCTCGAAATGGGAATTTTTCCCTCGAAAAGAGAAATTTTTAATTTGTGGAATTTTTTGAGAATTTTTGGCGGAATTTTTTTCCACAGAAATGTAAATTTTGACGAATTTTGGGCAATTTTGCCCAATTTTGGCGAATTTTGAGGGCCAAAGGTCAAGGTCAAACTTGTCCCGTTACGCTGTCTCCCGTTACACTCCTCCAAGATGGGCGTGACGTCAGAGATGTGGCTCGGCTCTCGGCTCCACAGCCTGCAGCCTGGCCCAGTAGCCCCATTCCTATACTACTGTAATAGTTAAACATATTTCAATAAAGCTTGTTTTCAGTTTTTTTTAAGATAAATTGTATGTTAGAATTTTTAAATACTGATGATTCCAGTCAAGCAATAAAAAAAACAATTCCATATTATTTTATTTTTTTGCAATGATCTTTGATAATTATTTAAGGACATAACGCGAGCGAAGCCGCGGGTAAAAGCTAGTATGTATATATATCGGCGTATAAGCACGATTTTTTAAATCGAATCGTGATGCTTATGGCACGTCGTTTTATTATTTTTTGTCAAAAATAGTGAACTTTAAATAAATTAAAAAAAATTGGTTGTCTGTAAAGTCGGTTTACGGACGATAGTTTAACGTGACAACGTCATAACAAAACATTGATGAAATGATTGCATACTTTTATGAATAAAATTGAATAATTTTTATTGAATTATCACTATTTTGTATGGATACAAAGAAGGAGTGAAATGAAATCTACAATTTAATTCATAAATCTACTTTTATTTGCACTCATTAATTCAAATATGTTTATTACTTTAACGACCAGATTATTTTAACTATAACTTTTATACATGTTTGCTATTTAACTTCTTCCAATCAGCGTTATTCTGTTAAGGATAGGACGATGATAGGAAAAGTAGAAAACGAATGGGAGTGTTTCAAGTTTAATGTGCCTCGAAAAAGTCAAACCGATGGTTGTTGGAATCGAGTGGAAGAGAGATATATGCGGCGCAAGCGTACAATGGACGTAACGGGACAATGTGCGTAACGGGACACTTTTTCGTGCGTGAAGCCGTCGTTCATCGATTTATTAGACGTTGTCATGTCAATAAAACAATATTTCATTTTAACAGAAACCAATATTTTACGAAATCATTTTAATAATTGTTTAATAATTTATAATTATTTATTAGGCCTAATAATTTTAAATATCCCATCTTTTATTATTTGAAAATTTTTGCTCAGTCATCAACTGTTACTAAAGTTTTGTTAATTATAACTTATTAAAGTTCGTTTATAGTTTATCTTAGCGTTCAAATAATTAACGTTGTACTTTTATTTTCGTTGAAAGCGTTTACTAATTTTGGGCAAGTCTTTCCTTAATATATTTTTAATTATTATTTTAAATGTGTTTTCTATTACTATATACATAGTATAGAATTAAGACGTAATGTTTTAAGTGTTTCAAACTATAAGTACTTGCTTAGATATGCGTAACTGTGTCTAAATGTCTGCTTAATAAGTTTGCTTATACATTAAAAAAGATTTACCCAAACATTTCAACATATCTTTAGAATTTTTTTTGAAACTTTTAGATTTATAAAATAAAAGAAATATGAATAATAAAATGTCTAGGCTAGAATATTGTAGACATAACAGAATATACAAAGGTCCCGCCTACAATATAAACACATGTGCGTACAGTAATTGTTTTGAGAACCACGTGACAACCACGTGTAAAATAGAAGCGGAGCAAAATGTATCCACGTTCCCAAAATATTAACAAAAAAATAGCTCATAGAACGTTCAACTTCGTGCAAATTTTGTAATTAAAAATTCATTCCTGACAACAGAAAATTTTAATATAATTTATTATAATTATAATTATACTAAAAATTTAAATAATTAAAAATCATATATTAATCAATAATAAATTGAATAACAATTATTATATATTAATTTTTATTTCTAAATTTTAATAAACTGACAACAGATAATCAATCAATAATTTTAATCAATAGTTAATTGATAAACAATTATTAAATGATAAAAAATTAATTTCATGAATTTATTAACCAATAATGTATAAATGCTAAATGAAACAGAATTATTAATAAAGAATAATAATAAATTATTAACAAAATTAATTAATCAATAACCGAAAAATTATAGAAATTGTAAGTGAATCTAATATGTCCGAGTTCTTTCGATTACAATTATAATTGTATATGAAAATAACATATGTGAATATTGAACTTACCTAGATATAGTTTTTGAAGAAAAAAAAGTTCGCATACCAAACTCACACAGCACAACAGGTTTAAACAAATTTTCTGCTCCGAATCGTTCTACGGCTCAATACACAATTCTATAAAAAAGAAAAAATGTAATAATTACAACAGTAATAACAATTTATACACGAAACGAACAGAATACGATACACGAATCCGGAGCGCCCCGTTTTTGATCAGCCACCTTGTTCATAGAACTATCACGTATTTTTTCATTCATAATATTTTCAATAATTTTAATTAGAGAATTAAAATTATGTACACAACTGAATGCCCCAAATTTTAATGTGAGAATATTATATATAATTTTAATTAGAGTTATAATTCTGTAAATAATTTTAAATTCGGAATAAAATTTCGTGGAATTAAAATAGCACTTAATTAGATTTTAAATATTTGAATTATTCACATCGTGAAAATTGGCAATGACTATTTTGTGTGAGCCAAATACAAATTCCGTGCGATATAAAATTCATTTCAATTAATTGAATTATTATAATTGTGGTATTTAAATTTTTATTTTCAAATAGAACGCAGTCGTAGTATAATTTTAATTCATCGAATTTAAATTCCAATTATTTTGTGGTCCATTAAAATTTTTTCCTGCAATTTTAACGACTTTGAAGCTGAAAAAATGTATTAATGTATTCTTATACCATAATAAAATTGAACTAAAATTATATCTAGACAAAAAATAAATTCTAGGTTTTTAGTATCCTTTCCTGTATATTTAAAATTAAATTTATATATATATAGACTTTTGCAATTTGTATTAAATTTGATATACAAATTAATATTTTATGCGGCAAAAATCTATAAATAAAATTTTATGAAATGCAGTATTTACTAGGAATATTTTTAAAATTATTAATTTCATCTCAAAAACAATACGTATTCTATTTGATGAACAAAAATAATTTTTGTGAGGCAAAAAATTTATATAAATTAATTATATCAATTAATTTTATGTCCAGACACAAATCTATTTCATTATTTTTACTCTTGACTAAAGAAAAATGGTTTCGGAAACTATTAGTTTCTGTTAAAATGAAACATTGTTTTATTTTTATTTATTTGTGGTCACTATTTTTGACAATAAATAAGAAAACGACGTGCTATAAGCATAACGATTTGATTTAAAAACGGCGCTCTTATACGCCGATATATATAGATATATAGAACGCTCGACACTCGACGGCCAAAGACGAAAAAAAACTCGCTAAGGGCCCTGACACACGAGCGACCGAGTCGCGCGACTGAGACGCGCGACTCGGTCGCCGGGAAATCGCTTGCCATAAGATAGCATGGGCGTGGGTGAGAACCTGGCACACGGGCGACTGAGCGCGTCTCCATCGCGCGTCTGTCGCCAGCAGACGCGAATCCCCGCGACAGATCGCGGCGACCAGTCGTGCGGGAGCCTTGCACACGGGCGACTTTTAGCCGCGCGTCCGAGCGACTGTCGGTCAGTATCTGGTTGTATGTGCTGGCGAGGAAGATGGCGTTCGATTGTGACCGTTTTATAATCGAAATAGAATCAAGGCCAGCTATTTGGGATTCCAGATGTGATGAGTATGCTAACAAATGCAAAAAGGGAAAGGCATGGGAAGAGGTGTGCGATATGTTCGTTGAGAACTTCAAAGCCATGGATAGCGTCCATAAAAATAAAGCAGGTAAGTGTAATTTATAAATATAAGTGGTTAGTGGTGATCTGAATATTTCGTGCAGCCCTGCATTCACTTTATTTGTTTCAAATGTATTATAAACATAATTGTTCTACGTGAAGCCTATTTACTAGACAGAGTATTGCAATTATTTTATAAAACTTATAAAACGAATATAATATTTTTTTTCATTATTCCTTTATAGAAACGTTACTACGTTTTTAAATGATTTACAATCGTGAAGATTACTGTTCAAAATATTTACATTATTGTCGAAACTGTTTGGATGTGCCCGCTGCATTTTCGTATCGGGTGTTCTCTTCAAACGTCCGTTTAAGTATTCATATTACCACGAACCACCTGATATTGGCAATAATTACAACACATGTGAAATATTGTATAGTTAATATATCTCTTAACAACAAACAGGTGTGAAATTTTAACAGTTCGTGTTATTCTTCCCTCATAAAATACAAAACCACTGTGCGTGCATGTGAGTCATTGCCAATGTAAATAAATTAGCTATTAATGGAAGGGTTTGTTTTCAAATTACATTGCAGTATTTTGCTTCTACGCGGAATTCATTGTAACTTACGCTTATGTCTAATGTTTACGATAAACATAGAAATACAAGTAAAATACGATATAATATTGTTACGAACGTGGGAACGATAGGGTTCGAAAGGATAGCCCCTTTTTTTAATTAATTATCACTATTTTTATTGGTGCTACTATTTACAGTTTTATTTACAAGTTATCCTGGCTTGATATAGGCTCGAAATAAAGAAAGTCTCTCTCAGTCCGTCACAGTCTTACCGCAGCCACAGATCGCCGTAAAGTGTCCGCCGATGTCACACAGGGCACTTGCTGGCTTCGCCGATGTTATACACTCTCTTCCCAGAAGTCGCCCGGTCTTCGCCGCCTCGTCGCACAGGTCTTCGCCTCTCCACACTGCGCCAGACGCGCCACACAATTATCTGCTCTGATGCAACCGCCCCCTGCTGATATAGAGGTCGGCCTTACATTTAGAACCTTCGAGATGCTCTTTGACATTGCGCAACTAGGGACGTCCAGGATTACGTGCTGGGGCCGGCGACGATGTCGGAGAACATTCAAGAACCGTTCCATTGACCGACCAGGTGCAGCCAGGTCATTAGCGCAGGCAGGGCGAGGGTGAAGGGGGGGCAGGCAGGCCGCGTGTCATCAAGATAAAGATAAGGCACGCGCGGCGCTAATCTGTTTCCGAGAAGAGCATCGCTCCGTCCCCACTGCGACTGGGCTTGCACGTAACAATATAATTAAAAGTAGCGTAACAACTAACATAATTCCAAAGTGAACACATTTTCGCATACGGAAATTTTGTTTTCTCTATATTTTGTTTATGCCACAAAATTCACCATGGCTACTGTCCAATGTAACGGTTATACGGTTATAACTATTACGTTGTTGAATGTGACACCTCTATAAAAGTTAAATTTCACTAGTATTGTTCACTCTTCAAAGCAAAAAATATTGCCATGGCACTGACCCTTGTTCACTAGAAAAGTAATCGGAAAACTTTTCTCGGATTGTTAAAGCTGATCGTGTATTTCCTGGTCGTGTAAGCGGCTCCCCTTCATCTAGTCCCACGACGTTCAGAGTGCTGTCAAATTCAACACCATCCCTTTCTCTAACAAAATTGTGTAAAATACAACATGCTTTCACTATAGTTTCTGCGTTTTCAATTTTCACGTCCAATGGCCTGTGAAAGATACGCCACTTATTTGTAAGTATGCCGAAAGTGCATTCGATGTAACGTCTGGCTCGTGACAGCCTGTAGTTAAATATTTTCTTTTTTTGAGTAAGATTTTTCCCACCATAAGGCCTCTGCATGTGAGTTGAAAGAGCAAATGCTTCGTCACCTACGAAGGTAAAGGGAAGTGGCTCTCCATTTTCAACTATTGGCCTATCACTTGGGATGTTCAACGTATTATCCTTCATCTTCTGAAACAGCTCACTGTTTTTATATATTGCTGAGTCTGATGATTTTCCATAAGAACCAACATCAACAAATAAAAACCTATAATTAGAGTCGCATAATGCTAACAACACCATGGAAAAATATTTCTTGTAGGAAAAATAGGTTGACCCACTTTTAGCAGGTTGAATAAGCCTTACATGCTTGCCATCTATTGCTCCTAAACAGTTTGGGAAATTTGCACGTGTTCCAAAACCGTCAGCAATCTTCAGCCAGTCCTCTTGCATTAACTGCGGGAAACATGCTTCATGTAAAAGCCGCCATATTGTTTCACACACTTCAATAACAATCTTGCGACATGTGGAAATTCCACAACGGAATGTGTAATGCAATTCTGTGAACGAACATCCTGTAGCAAGGTACCTGCAAAAAAAAAAAAAAAAAAAAACACACACTAAAAATATGCACCTTACATTATTGTTTTTTTTTTTTTTTTTCAGCTGCAGATCTGCAACGGAAATGGAAGAATCTACGTGACTGTTTCAGAAGAGAACTGGCTAAACAGAGGAATTGTAAATCAGGTTCTGCAGCAGATGGCAGGAAACAATATATATATTTCCAGCAGTTAACTTTCCTATTGCCAGTATGCGACACCAAACCTACAACAGAAGAATCTCCAGACTTGCACACGCAAGCCACACCCGCAGCAGCTACATCTACGGCACCTACTTCTCTTAAAAGAAAAAAACCGTCACCAGAAACAGAAGAACTTGAGCTACTTCAGTCGCTTAGAAGAAATATGGAAAAACGACATGCAGGTAGAGAAGAAGAAGACAGTGACAGGCATTTCTTGTTGAGTCTTTTGCCGTACTTCAAACGTCTGCCAGACGATATGAAACTTGAAGTTCAAAGCGACTTTTTAAACACCTTAAGAAGGTACAATCAGGTGTCAATTTCTGGTCATCGATGTCCTTCTCAGACTTCTGTCTACCCTCATTCTTCTCCATCAGTGATCACAGGCCCATCATTTGTTTCGCTTCCATACCCTAGTAGTAATACAAGTACCTCTGGAGTACGCAACCAACAATTTACACCCACCATCAGTCAGTCTTACAACTACGGGTCTCATTCAACTTCAGAAACATCGCAGTTAATGAGTCAACCCCAGCAGCCGCTGCAATGCCACGCCTTATCACCAATGTCACCAGCAGCTTCCTCATCAGTATCTCTCCAGTCTGATACGTCAAGTATTTGTGAAGACTATTTTAACTGATACCTAATAAATTATAAGACATGTGACCTTCATGGAAAGAGCAGTTTCAGTGAATAACAAATAAATATGTTATCTAACAATTTTCTTCTAAATTTATGAAAGAATTTATTTTCGTGTGCAAAACGATAAACATTTATGTGTTGGATCTTTGAGACAATATCGTGTCACGTAATAATAAATGTTACTTATTTGGGGTATGTTCAGAAAATGTTTTTTTTTTAATAATATGATAATAAATGCTTCAACTATACCCTTAAAATACATGTAACTGTCTAATTAAATTATAATTTCAGCCGTAGCCAAACACATTTCACTCCTGTGTTCCTTGTACAACTATGAAATGAACTATTTGTCTGCTTATACAAGTGTACCCACCTTAATGTAATTGCAAGTCTCTCTTCAGCAGGGATACTTCTTCTCATACTTGTGTCAACTTTTTCAATGTGAATTTTCAGTACATCCAGAAGATCCGAGAAAGTACTCCGAGACATTCTGAAATAGTTAAAATATTTCGAATTGTCTTCTTTTAGCTCACTCATAATCGTATAAAACTGGCCCCTTGCTAAGCGGTCTGCAGTTATTGGGTGCATCCATAGTACACGTTGCCTGCGACGACGCCGGCGCCGACGGCAACGACGCCTTAGGACAATGCCAAGAACTGTTTCTTCGTCGGTGTCCATATTCACAGTGAAGAGTGTGTCGCGTGAACCTGGCACACGAGCGTCTCGGTCGCGCGGCTGAGTCGCTCTACTCGGTCGCTTGGACGCTCGACTGCAGTCGCGCGTCTCAGTCGCGCGACCGAGACGCTCGTGTGCCAGGGCCCTAACGCGTGAAATAATAAAAAGAGAGGTCAAATGGTTCCGTCTCTCACTCCCACTGCCTGGAAGGCCCGAGGATAGCCGAAGACCTTTCATTTGTGTTTAGTTCACACGTACGCTCTCCCGCACACTAGCCCCACTTTTACAATTAACGCTTTACTACTTTCTCTCCAATAATTCTCGCTCATGTTTGCAAATACGAAGATGGACCTGGGAACCTTTTTAATGTATTTTTTAATTCTCCACAACTTTTGCTTGAAACATTTTCCGCTTAAACGCCTATATTCTGAGAACAACTGAGTCAAACAAATTTTTAACCCTTTTCTCAAAAAATCTTCACGTCCGATTTAAAAAAAAATTAACACCATTCGATTCAGCGTCCTCGATTTACCCTTATATCAAGTTTTCAGGTCTGCTGGAAAAAAGTGCTTACTCTGCCTTTGTTGACTGGCCTAAATGAAAATCACGAACAGTTTTTTTTTTAATTTACGCGAATGAAGTGTTGCCAGTTTGAAAAGCTGCTAAAATGAGTAACCCCTTCCTTGACAAAAAAAGAACACCAGGCGCACGCCCTTGTCTCCTCCCCTGAAGCTGGCACTGTCACTAGAATACCTGGCCTATGGTGGCACTTGCCAGTCTATTGCATGGGACTTTCGTATTGGTGTTTCAACTGTGGAAAAAATAATCCCGGAGGTTTGTAATGTTCTTTGGACAGTATTAGGGCCAGAAGTAATGAAGGAGCCATTACAGAGTGATTGGAGTAATATTGCTGAAGATTTCTGGAATATTTGGAACTTTCCAAATTGTCTCGGGGCGATTGATGGAAAGCATGTGCGCTGTCATGCACCACCGAAATCCGGGTCCCTGTACTTTAATTACAAAAAGTACTTTTCAATTGTTCTCATGGCAGAAGTTAATGCCAACTATGAATTAAATGGGTTGACAATGGGGACCACGGACACCACAGTGATGGAAGTATATTTGCCAATTCAACATTTGGAAAATTAGTCCTGCAAAAATGTATTGATTTCCCACAGCACCAATCATTGCCAGGTACTAATGTTTCACTTCCATTTGCATTTGTAGCTGATGCTGCATTTCCTCTTAAGGGGCCCGCCTCGTCAGGGGTGTATGTGTGTTAGTGAGGCGGGATGATAAGCGCGACGCTCGCTGGTATTTATAGCGCGGTATAGCCTCTAAGCGCGTCTCTGAACTGGCGCGCATTCGTCTCGTCGTCACAGGATAACTGCGAAATTTGAGCGGTGACCGTAACATTATATGGCGGAGAAATGAAGATAAAGTTGTTATGCAAGTCCCTTAAGTGCTTTTAAGAATCTGTACTGATTGTTTTATTCTTAAAAATTACTCTGAAAACACGCGTTTTAGCCATTTTAACGCTTCTAAAAATACCGTTTAAAAACTTAATCCGAAATTTAAAGTACTTTTCGGTCCTCAGCGAACTCTTAAATGCTATTCGTAAATATCGGATATCTTGAGTAGTTTTGAAATCGCGTTGTTTTTCCTGAAGCTCTGCACACTGTCTGTGTGACCAGGTAGGCGGGGCCCTTAAGGAAGTGATTTTAAAACCATATCCGAAAACAAATTTGGGAGAGGGTGAAAAAATATTCAATTATCGTCTGAGTAGGGCCCGCAGAACGGTGGAAAATGAATTCGGAATCTTAACTAGTCTTTGGAAAATTTACAATCAAGCCATTCGTGGGTCTGTGTGCACTGTCACCAAGATAGTACAAGCAACCACAGTACTCCATAACTTCATTATGAAGACAAAACCAGAGAGGTTAGTATAACTGACAAATAAGCTAATGTATTCCATGATACCTTCTTTCGAAAAATAAACTGTTGCAAAAGTTATTTCAAATAATTATTCTAAGCAAGATTGTTTTCTCTGTGCAGGTATATGCCTCGAGTGTTCATTCGTAACGAAGAAGAACAGCCTGCACTTGCTGATGAACGAGAATGGCAAGAAAGGGTCACTAATGTCTTGCCTAACATTGGTAGACTGGCAACTAACAATGCAGCAAGAGCGCAGCTGATCCAAAGAAACACACTACGGGATTTATTTGAATCTGAAATTGGTTCAGTACCATGGCAATGGCACACAATAAACAAGGGTTACACAGGTACTGTGTAGCCTACATGTAGTAGACAAACCAACTCAAACTGCTTTCTACATATATGAAAAAATGTAAGGGTATTATGTAGGACCATTTTGAATTTGAAATATATTTTCCTCATACAATGCAACTTTATTAATACAAACCTCAAGTGACCTACATGTTTGCAGTTGCTAATAATGAGGTCTGTATCAACAGCAAAAGCTGTAAACAAGTCTGTATGATTTTACAGTGTTATCACCTGTGTAAAAATGTTTCTTTAAATGTCAACAGTATAAGCTTAACAATTACAATCAACTAATAATATCACAAGAGAAATCCCGAACAATGTTGAAATGGTTAAGTAATGATGGTAAGGTCAACAGAAAACATGATTATAAACTTATTGCTTATGTTAATGCTACACAATGAGTATGAATGTATCTCAAATTTCTGGTACATTCAAGGACTTTATTTTAATCTCTTCATGTATAATAGCATCACAAGACACTAACATGTTGAAGAGTAACCAAAAATAAGACAATAATATTATTTGTGAAAATAAGTGCATTAAATTAGCATATCTTATCTGAGTTACTTACCTACTATGGAGATTAAAATACTAGAAAATTTCTATATTACATAATTTATAATTCACACAATTCGACAGTTACAAGTTGTGTTGCACATTTAGTATTGTACTTGTCAGAAAATATGCTTGTAACAAAACATTTTAAATTAAGTCAACATTATCTCACATTGTGAAAAAATATGCTAATGTGAATAACATATACATAAAATATCATTACTTAAGAAATACACAAAATATATACATTAATTAAAAGAACATTCTTGAACAAAAAGGTTTATTGTGTTGGCCATCAACTAACCCGTCTTTTCCAATGGAATACGCTTCCAAAATGGAAGCAATGACTCGGTAAATGAATTTAAACTTGCTTTGTCTTCATCTACTTCCCCTGGTTGGTCAAGGCGTGTGCATATTTTGTTTGTTACACTGACCACTTTCTCCAGTGAAGAGGCAATCGCAGATTTAGATAAATCAGCCTCGAGCTTTCTTTTTTTAATATATTTATCTGCTGGAGGAACTACACATTCACCAGAGCCAGGCCACAGGGAACCACTCAGCGGAGTTGACGGTTATTGCATTGGTGAGTTGAAACCTGACTGAGCAGAGTCATTTGAATGCTCAGTCAGTGGCACACCCCATGCTGAATCAGAACTACTGGCTGAGGATATGGGGTTTGATTTCTTCGTAATGTTAGAAAAATGTCCTAGTAAAATAAGAAACACTGATGTTTAGTATGTTTGGAAACAAATACGTTTGGAAATCATAAATCAAACACAAAAGAATTACAGATCATGGAAATTAAATGTAGTTACAATACATGAACACCACATACATTATTATAAAACATTCAATAATGGTAACTTCCATAATTGCACAATTTTGTATCTATTTTACAAAGGTTGAATGCAGCTTGCAATGGGGGCGACTGAATTGTTGCCCCTTGGAAGGGCAGCCTATCAATATTTTTCTGACAGTGGTGTGTTTGTAAAGTGACTGGAAGGACAGTCCTTCCAGTATCTTAAAATTTATCGTTCTGTAACCTAACCTAACCTAAACCAACCTAACCTAACTAAACAGTCCTTCCAGTATCTTAAAATGTATCTATTCTGTACAAAGAAACCATTGCCAGAAAAATCCTGAAGGGCTGCCCTTCCAAGGGGCAACAATTCAGCTCCCCTTTATAGTGAACATATAACAAGGAATTTTATAGGACCATGTACCATATAACTTGAATAATAGTTTTTATTTTGTTTAGCATAACTAAAATTTATCAACAAGAGCTGTTGCAGTAAATAAAGTATCTAACAAATGAACATTAATAAAAAATGCAAGTTTTTTACTTTTATGAAGTACGGTACCTACTGGATTACATTCCCGTCCGAATGATTAAAGCCAATGTGTCAATCTGCATAAACCACTATCGCTTTTAAGACACCTATCACTTTTTATTACCTGCATACAGTCAGGGCCACAACTAGAGTCTCTGGCAACCGGGGCATGAATGGATTCATGCGCCGCCCCCCCCCCCCCCCTCTTTTTTTGCACATACCACACCAATTAAGCGGATGTCCGGAGGCTTTCCCACGGAAAAATGGTGCTATATTTAAGCATTTTCCATACCTGCATGTAACAGTTTCTGTGCTACTGTAACTTCCTTGCAAAAACATTTTACCAGTTACCAGTTGTAGTAGGAATTACAATGCAAGCGATTACAGTTATTACTTTATCACTAACTTTCTGTGCTTGACATGCCTGTCCAAAAATGAAAGGTATGGGAAAACCTCCCACTCCCTCTCAACGCCTCCAGCAGAACCTGATGGTGTTATTTTGTTCCTTTCTCTAGAGTAGCGCTGGCGGATTCGTAGCCAGTTCTGCTGTGCTGTTTCACCTGAAATCAGCAAAACATAAATACTGCAGCTGTGGTTTAAGGTAGCAAAAATCACAATTTCCCTCCAGGTCTCGGAACAATCGTACACTCTAACCTTAATATAAACAGAGTATCCTTCAAAAGGGTACAATATTACAGACCTTTACATTGTATGGCATGTTTACGTATTTAACACTTTTTTCTGCACAGGAACTTTCAATCTGTAGTTCTAAAATGCTATAAAAATTGTAACTATATAACTAAAAAATGTAAACAACACTAAATGAAAATATGTCGTTTTGGCGCCATTAAGGTAAACTGGCATAAAAATAATGTGAAACACTGAATTAAAATATATGACGCCTTGCAAGGTAATTCTATTCATTTACAGAATACTTACAGTTGATATGAAATCCTTGTTCACACAAGGCATCAACGATTGCCTGCCACACATTTTTCTTGGCTTCTTCATATTTGAACCATGCCAGGGTTTTATCAAATAAAATTGGTTTGCTTTCAACCAGGCAAACTTAACTTATGTCGAAATTAGTCTCTTCATTCATGTTGAAATTGAAGGAGACTATTTAACTTCCCGCGCCTAATATCAAAACAATAATCTACAAGTCTAGTCAAAATACGTACGCATTTAACATTTACAATTGCGCATGACCTCGGTGGTAAGCGAGTTTTCATTGGTCAGCGAGCAGCGCACAGCGCACACGCACAGAGAATATTAAAAGTTGGTTAACTTTCTGTGCGTCGATCCTGTGCTATTTTCCCGTGCGTATGCTGTGCTCGAGTGTAGGTGGCGCAATTCAAAAACTTATTTCTATTTTCTGTGCGTGTGCTATTTTCTGTGCTAAATCATTTGTAGGCTAGCCATTAATAAAAAAACATCGTTCTTTGTAACGTAAATTCATCGAATATGCGCGCGCATGCGTAAAACAATGGAGGTAATAGTCTATGGAGTGGAAGCAGGTGTACTTTTCAAGGGTAATCAATGAAGCCTGTACCTACCCGAAATAAAATCTTCGAACTGCGCATGCGCACGACGGTTGTTTACATGTACCGCCATATCGAGGGTGGCAAAAGAATAGCAGACAGCAATGTAATTTGTATGACGCTTTAGGAAATGTGCGTGCAAAAAATTTAAATATGAAACTATTCTTTTTATATTATTAGTAATAAAGAAACACGCAGGAGGGCTAGCATAGCTTTCACATTTAAACGGTATTATAAGTGCTTAATTAGGAACGATTTAATTACAGACTATGAGTGTACGAACTGCCAATACCACGTTCAAGTATTTACGATTCTGCATGTTTGTTTAATACAATGAGTAACTATAATACTTGGTTTTTGACATTGTCTTGATATTGTTTTTTACTGTGAATATTATTATTGATGTACTGTGACGACTGATGCGAAGTGTTATGAAATCGACACTATACTTTAGATTACAATTAACGAATGTTCAATTCAAACGAGTTTTTGGATTCCACGAAATGCAATGCTGCAGACTGTATAGTCGAATAAAACATTTTTTTTTTTAAACAGTTAATGAGAAAATTGTACAAAGGTTGCGAAAGTGTACAGTAAGTCACAGTGTGTGTTGCTGTTTACATGTAGATACTTCTCAAGATTCGTGCATTGTGAATAAAAAAACAAGCTGTTTTAATATTCCTTAAAATTTAATTTAAATCAACGGTTGCAAGTGCCTAGGGTAGGCCAACATGATTTTATGCATAATTAACATTGTTCATGCGCATATTTTTTTACAATTCAACTTACCTAGTCCAAATGTTTAATTTATGAATTCAATTCAATTCTTTGTTTTCCAGGAGACTACACTTTTACACAAATATGGTACAAGTAGTATAGGACTCGTCAGCAAAGTTATATTTCACAATATAAGTTACCTATTTGATTTTAAATAACACTTGACAAGTGACAATTAACAAAGGGTAAAATTCTTGGTTCGCAGCTTTTCCGTAAATAAAATAATAAAATTCTGATAATACATTTTTTAAACACTAATGACGTTCCTCTACTTACCCTGAAAACGGCGTTTCTAAATTTCTACTGGTTTCCGAGATATTGCAGTTAGATGTTACAGTATCATGCCACCAGGACCAAGATATTAACTTGGATACGTGATTATGGAACTTTTACTACATTATCAATTAGTAGACAAAACAATGACAAGCTTACAGTCAACAGAATAAAATTTATGTAAAATATTAAGTTTAGGTGCATCTGCCTTGCATCGTACGTGTGTGCTCCATTTACTCGCCATATTTGAAGTAACGACCGTTCAAAGCACATTAAATTTACATGTTTATGAATATAATATCTTACATATACATTTACTATTTACAATACTATTTACGTCGTCCACCAGCACTTAAAATTAGGTTGGGAAAATTGAAAACTTAAATTTAGCTCTCGCTTTATGAACGCGCATTATACAATTACAAAAAGAAAATAACAGTTTCTTACCTGTGGAAAGTTAATCCACCACAACTGCCGAATCTATTAGTGCAATCAAAAGCTGCACACGCTTTCACCATCACGTGTATAGAGCGAAAAATTAAACTATTGGTGGAAAAAGTACATGTCTACATTAACTTCGCGCAAATATAACGTGATATGTCTGTGTGGGGGCAAACAAATTTAGCAGTACATGTCAAGAATCAAAGAGAGCAGGTAGTTTGTGAATGAGCTTATTCCCTTACTTTCCTTTTACGTCTATCTGGCGAAGTGTGTAATCAAAATAAATGTGTCATAAAAAGTTTTAAAATTCCGAATTGTTAATGTTTTAAGTGTGGATGCATAGTTAGGAAACCATCTGTCTAAAATAAACATTGTCTTAAAAAAAGCTCAACATTCACCAAGACATCGTTGAGTGAGTGTATGGCGTTGGAACGTTACAACTGAAATAAGTAGCAAATATTAATAGTTTTGAGTTTCAGGCTTCGGTAAATTAACTTTATATGACGGGTGTCAGTTGTTTCGAAGTATTGGTAAAATTGTAATTATATATTACAATTATACGTTACTTAACGTACAACAGTGGTCTGACATGTGTTTCCTGTTTTCTTAAGCAGCAATATTTGTTTTAATTTATTTTCCACGCTAGTTACTGAAAATAATACACTGGAGTATGTGTTTACGAATTAAATCCATACCCATTCTTCAGGAATTCTCTATAAGTAAAACACCCTAAAAATTTAAATTTCGCTGAAGTCTCCTTTGTTAATCATCTGAACTGAAATTTTTTACAAGCCGCTAACAATATACTCTTGGTGTTGACGTCACTGCGCGGCCTGCAGTGACGTCAGGCCCAGTACCGTTCCAAATTCGTCATCGTTTCGCCCCCTTCCCTGCTCCAACAACAACCAACCCTCCACGGACCAGCTCCAACTCGTCAGCAGTCAACCTTGCAAGAACACTGAGGGCAGACATGTCTGAAAGCGGAGATGCAGTCAACCTTGCAAGAACACTGAGGGCAGACATGTCTGAAAGCGGAGATGCAGTCAACCTTGCAAGAACACTGAGGGCAGACATGTCTGAAAGCGGAGATGCAGTCAACCTTGCGAGAACACTGAGGGCAGACATGTCTGAAAGCGGAGATGCAGTCAACCTTGCAAGAACACTGAGGGCAGACATGTCTGAAAGCGGAGATGCAGCCAACGCCCGGGTAACAAACAGTGACGAAACTGAACCTGTTTCGGGACCTAGTCACGAAAATCGTGAAGATAGCAATGGTGTTTCATCGTTTGCTATTCCTGGCCAGCGCCCCGGAACCTTTGTTTACTATGATGGAGAAGGAAACCTGTTTCACAAGGATAAGGAGACGCGGACAATACGGTAAGTGACATTTTGTTTTAGTACAGTGTGAATTATTGTTAAGTATTTGTGTATTCTATTTTGTTCCTACTACGACTGGCCCGTTTATCATTCTAACTTCATTTCATTGTGTGTACTAGTGGTTGGTAACCATGTTAACTGTTTTTGAGCCAATAATCTAATTGTTTTTGAGTTCCAGTCCTAGTGACACTAACTGCTAATTTTCACACCCAAAGACATTTATGACACTTAGGGTGGTATTCTTACACGTCCACATACTCGGCACGCCAACTCGACGCGAGTAAATAACTCGCTATACAGAGAATGTATTCAAGAACAACATCTGAGAGTTCCTTTACTACGCGGCATTTGAGAGGTGGAATTTATTTCACGACTTCTGCGATAGGCTATTATACAATCAGTATCCATTTCCTACTGCTAACATCTGTACTCGCTGAAATAAATTTTTTTTACATATTATTGGTCTGATGTGCTCACACAATATTTGGGAGAAGCATTTTATACGTTGTTCTTATATTTGACTGTTACGAATGTGTATATTTTCAGAAATTCTTTTGCTGACATTGGTGCTATCTATCGGCATATTTTGTAACTGTATAAGTAGTAGGAAAATGGCGAAGCTGGCTTAATGCTATTCTTATGGAACTAGGGGCCCAATGCACAGATTCCACTAGAAATCGAGTGGTAACTTGTACTTCATTTAGTGGAGAATTCGAAGTTCACTAAATCTCGTATGTTTGAAATATTTTAGTGGTAGCTGCACTAGGCTGAACGAAGTAGAGTGTAGAACCTTACTAAATAACGAAGGTAGCCGAGTTTACCCGAACAAGGCCCAAATTTAATGACGTCAAGACATTACGTCACAACCTTGGCCAATAGGAAACAAGTAAGGTTGCGTGGTATTAAAAAATAATAACAAACACTTAACTTTACAAATTTAAACAACAAATTTAATGTATCATGTATTTCAATCTTGAATGGCTGTATGTTTAGTTAAAATTATAGAATAACGTGTATAAATGTACATGACATGTGCTGTTTGTGCTTGTTTATATTTTAATAAAGTTCATCTGTGTGATAATTACTTAATTTCTTTATTTGATTTTGATTACGATGCCAAACGATTAGTTCTTACTTCTTAGCATTGCAGTGCATCGTAATGTCAATATTTACTTACTATTGCAAACAGTGGTGGTCGAGAAGCTAGAAATATTAATATGGATCAGAAATTGAAGGGGTCGGTACTCGTGTTCAGATATTTTCTCGATAAACGTCATTTTATTCGTAGTTTGGATCAGAAGGGGTATTGGCACCTCTTTCCACTAACCTCTTACATTAGATTCACCCCTGACTACAAATACGTACAGCAAATGTTTTTAAAAATATGGTTCCTTATCGATTCAAATTGATTACTTTATCCTGATGTCATGAACCTGTACTACATATTTATTCTGTGGCACATGATGCTTGCTATTTAATGTTGTATGTCGAAAGATCCTGAACATAATCAAAAATTGTGGTACAACAATGAATTATGATCGTTAACCGAATACGAGATATATTTTCCCTTTTATTTAACATTGTTGTACTACAAGTTTGGTAATTATGTTACAAAGAGGCTTTTCCATAAAATAAAAAAAATTAAAATACTTTTTCTTTGCACTCTAGTAATGTTCCTATATTTACCCTGCGATTGGTGTTAATGTACTTGTAATAGTTTATGAGATATTGCTATTTAAAGATTACATCATATTAATTATACCTTATGCGCTTATGCTGGCGGCACCATTATTGTAAAAACCATCATGACTCATTTATATACTACAACCATATGCTGCGCAATTTGATTTAAGAGGTTTAGTGACTGGGTAACATGAGGAATTTCAGTATGCTGTTGAAAAATTTCATACATGTACCGGTGGCTTAAATTATTTATCACGACATCAAAGTATGTAACTGAATTTATTACAACAAAATTAATTACACGAATAGTTACGATGCATAATAAATTGTAAAGCTAGCTTTAAGAGACTGCATTTAATTTTAGTAAGAACAAAGTTTCTTTTGAAAATGCGACAATAGTACTGATGTTTCAGGTTTTTGAGGTGTGCACAGTTTCGAGCAGGATGCCGAGCTCGTGTCACTATGACGCTAGCAGATGGAGCACCTATTATACCTACACAAAATAGTGTTCCTCATAACCATTCCTCTAGCTCCAAATGTATGAACATACTGATGTTTAAACAAACGCTTAGTCGGAGATCCCGGGTAGGAACTAATTTACCCTTGGTAGCCATTTATCAAGACAAAGTCGAAAGGTATATGTTACTTGTACAACAATTTCACTTTACATACCTACACATGTAAAAACTCTTTTATAAAATTGCACAATTTTTTTGTTTTCTAATAGTTTAATTTTGTTATGAAAGGATACATGCATATTTGTTAACATTTCCAAAGAATTGGATCCATAAACCACAACAAATTTTCTTCATTAAGAGTTATACATAACTTATAAAGATATGGAATTTGATATTTTAAAATAACGTTACAACTTTACATTTTGTGTGAACAGAAATACGGAGGGTGCAGATCGAACGCCTTTCTCGTCAGTGAGACGAACAATGGTTCGCCGAAGAAGGGAAGCTGTGCCAACAATTCCGCCTACAATTCAAGAACTTGTCACATCGTTCAATAACCCGTTAATTATGCAGCACTATGGAAGAACCGTAAATGGACAGTTCTTTCACGGCAGCGTTACCAACGATACAGGAACACTAGTAGCTGTGGTCTTCTTGAATGAAGAGATTATAGCAGCTTTAACGGGACACCACGGAGAAATTTGCGAATTGGGAATGGATGGGACTTTCAAAGTAGTTCCTACACTACCACGTGGATTTGTGCAGCTTTTTTCTGTGCATGTCATATTCATGAATGTGGTAAGTAATATATTGTGAGGGTGAAATTATTTTATGACCTTTTTTTTTGTTTTGTTCGGAGATGGGGCACGCCCTTATTAAAACTAAACGGGGTTCTCATTTTTTGGTGCGAAGATTATTAAAAAAAAATTGAAAGTAAACTTTTTGTACATTGGTGTGTTTGCTTAGATTTTAAGAAAGGCCTGTTTCGTTAAAAATTAATATGAATGTTTGTTTTTGTAAAATGTTTGGGGTTCTTCTGTTGTACTGGCATATTTCCTTGGCATTTTCTTTGGCATGGCACACAGATATAACGCAAAAGGGAAAAATTTCGACTTATAACTTTTATTTCTTAAAAGGTGCAATGTGTGTGATAGACTAGTGAACTTTTCTCATGTCTGTGCATCAAGGCGGACTGGTTCTGAAACAAGGACCAGACGTTGAGAGGGTCGTCAGCCTGCAGAGGAGTGCAGGTGTTCCTAGCTACGTAATTTAGGGGGGCTGGAAGGGATAAAGTAAATGTAACTGAGATACGTCAATGTGAAAGCATAAGTAAATGTACGCCACGCCACCCATAGTCTGCGAGTGTAAGACTTGTGGGTCCGGCGCAACCTGTGTGAAAACTGCATTTCTTGAGCTGTACATATGAGAAGGCATTGCAGGAGGTTATGCTACTAGGAGAAGAGAGACTAGACTTCTTCGTGTAGAGGTGTTGATAAAATGTTGACGTTTGGCACCTTGGTTAGCTTTCTGGATCTAGATTATGGATAGGCCTAGTGGATAAGCGACGGTTGTGTTGTGACGTGTGGGCTATTGTTAGGTAGTGTAATAAGAGCATGTTAATATCTGTGCCTGAAATTAAAGACCGAAAATCTAAATTACATTATCTTTCTAGGTATGCCAGTTAGTGAACTTCACCTACTATACCCTAAATGCTAGCATAAGGTGTTAGTTTTAAGGTTCATGCACTCTGCGGAGGTAATCCTGGTGTGTGGTGTAGACCGAGTGACATCGTTCACCTAACTCCATTCCGACCTTGCCAACGTAAGAGACAGACAAATATACGAAAGATACTCATCGAAAAAACCGAGTATTATTTTAAACAAATGGAGGTGAGGTTCGAATTTCACTTATATGTCTGAGCCTTATACTATATACCCCATAACTATTATTGCATTCTTACTTATGATAACCTGCCTGTTACGTGGTTAGGGGCCAATTGCATGGGAAAGTAGACTCACTGAATTAGTCAGTGCTAGGTCAACAGGACCTACTTTTTAGTCATACCCAGCTGGGTCCTCCTGCCTCTAAGAAGAGCTGTCGCTTAACAATGTAGGATACCACACAAAATTGTATTCTATTTAATACATATCTTACACTTACACATTAAGTGAACACACAATTCATTGACTGAAGATAGTTTCCGAACACGTACGAGAAAATTTTCAAGAAAAGCATACCTGAATAGTTTTGTATCAACTCAGAAATTGAGCAGAAGTTAGAAGTTTTTAATTTTAATTTAACAAACATTCAACTTAATAATTTCTCTTATTTCATTTTACAGGCTTTCCCTATCATGTTAGCACTAATGTGCTTTCGAACCGAGTCAGCATACGTTGCCGTGCTCCAGCACTTGAAGGAAGCAATTTCACAGTGGAATGTTCGGCGTATTATCATGGACTTTGAAATTGCACTTCGAAGAGCTGTACGAGTAGTGTATGCAGAATCGAGAATTGGTGGATGTTGGTTTCACTATTGCCAGGTAAATACAATTTGAAATAGATGGTTTGAAGTTGATTTTGATGAAATATGTATGAATATAAGTCAAACAGTTTACTGCAACCCGAAAATACAGATTTCCTTTTTGGCTCAGAGATTCAGTTGGTCACTTACTGAAACTGAGACACTTAGCAAAACCATTCCTATAGCTTGTACATTACATTTCATATTATTGTTGTTTGGCAAAATGTTTTTTTTAATATAATAAACAATTTATTTATTTTATATTTGAGACGTGTCCACCAACAGCCACAGGCCTTTGCGGGGGGCACGACAGTTACAAATTTACACCCATGCCTTAACTGGGAATCGAAACCAGAACCCCTCGTTTCGTATAGTCATTGAGTAATTAAATATAATATTACAATTTAATGGTGTAGATTACTTTTAGAATGCTAGTAGGATTTTTTAGAATTTTCTTTTTTACACTTTGAAAAAATTAATCGAAATTTCTTTGAAAGTTACAAATTTTCTTTAATTTTTGAAACTTCACTTTCTTTTCGCATTGCAAAAAAATTTACCGTTATTTAATTCTATAAGATATTAATATTGTTTTCACACATTATACACATTTTTTAAGTGTATCAAATAATTCTCGAATCTAAACATTGTAAGCACGTGTGCTGCCGTTGCACACCCGGCCACCATTGGCTGTTTCCTGCAAGTGATGATATAGGACATATATAGTTTTTACTTTGTCATTATATCTGATGTTTCTATTGCAGGCTGTGTGGCGGCAAGTTATTCGTCGTGGGTTGGTTGGCGAGAGTCATCGCAACCCTAACATAAAGCTGGCGATCAAAATGATAATGGCGCTCCCACATCTGCCGGCACAACGAGGACAAGCTTACGATAACTCAACTCCCGCGGTCAACGTTCTTGACGGACTTCGGGCCATAAGAGAATTTGTCCAAGAGGCCAACATTCTGCAAATTAATTATGTTCTCGATTACTTTCAGCGTTTCTGGCTCGGTCGTGTTGGTGCCGAGAACTTCAGCATTTTTAATGAACCGCACAGAACGAACAATCATTTGGAAGCATTTCACTCACGTTTGCTGAGTGTCATGGGAGCACACCCAAACATATGGCAGTTCATTAAAACCTTAATTAAATGTTCGAACAAATTCTCGGCAGAAATGAGAACAGTTATTGACGGCCGCCAAGTACGACGATTTCAAAGAGCAACCAGTAATACCCTCACGGTGCGACATGGAATTAGGATGCTTTTAACAGGGGAGTACAATGTCCGTACATTTCTGCGTTCCTTATCGCACACAGTAGATGGATTAGTGGACCTTCTGGAGCGCCCGCACGGTCGTCACCAAGAAAGTGAAGAAGAAGAAGAAGAAGAAGATGAGGGTGACATACTGCCGCAAGCAGAATTTCAGGAAATTCGGCACGAAGAACAAGGAGCTGGTGAAGAGGACAGAGCACTGAGTCCAAGTAGAAATAAAGATGGTCCAGTAGAACCTGTTGGCAGGACATGTCGAGTGTGCTTACAGCAAACCGTGACACACATTATTTTACCATGTGGGCACCTTGGTGTTTGTACACTGTGTGCGGAAACATTGGACTTAAACCACAGTGCCTGTCCGTACTGCAGGGGGCAGGTTACACAATTTTTACAATTTTTTGAACAGTAGCAGAAAATGTTATATTATTGCAATATAGTACGTATATAACTTACTCACATTATTAACATTCAATGAAACATCAATTATGGAACCTTTTTACTCCTTAAAATTCAGTTACATTCAACTCTTTATTAAAAAAATGTACGGGACGTCAAAAATGGTATTTTTTATTTTAAATGTTTCTTTTCCTAGTATTACATTGGGAATTAAAGTTGACATGTTATTTTAATGTTCTTTATTCAGCTAATATTTTTGGATTTAAACTTGGATGGTAATTTTAATGCAATTTTGTCACCTATTGTTTTGCGAATCAATTAAACATAATGTTGTGTATTTCAGTACTCTATTGGAATGTCATTTCAGTGACCTTTGCATTATTTATCTATTGGGGTTAAACCTTGACATGTTGCTTTTGTGTGTCGTTTAGATTCTGTGGTTATGCTACTGGTGAATATTTCAGTTTAATACGCCAGTAGCCCAGTTTGATATATTCTTTATTATTACAGCCTCACTCAAAGCTTTAGTATTTAGGGTTTTATAAGTAAGAAGCACCTGAATTATTTTGTTCCTCAGATCCCTCATCGTTCAATAACATTGATCAGTGAGTATAATTTTTTGTGAATATTTTGAATCTAAATTCTTTGCAATAAGTGCTCGTTCCTTTATCACTATCTGAAACATTAGGCTTTTATCCGTATCTCAGACGTGCCACTCGTAGTAATGATGAAAGTTATGATCATGTGTTTTACGTAAATGCAAAAAACACAATGAATTACGACAGTTTGTTACCACTTTTTGTTCAAACACCAGTACAGTCAGGAGGAAGGTAAATAATGTGGTTCTTTACTTGGGTAAATAGTATTCACTTAAACAACTACACTTCTTTAAATAAGTTATATCAATATATTGTCATGGAGGTTTATTTTTTTCTTTTAAACATTCTTAGAATTTTTTGCGCGTTTGTAGGCCTACTTTACATATACTTAGAAGTTGTTCAGTACAATTAGTACAAGCATGGCAATAATTATTTTGTAAATTTATTATTTTTATATATTTTGGCCTGAAAGACGTTATCAAGTATGAACCGATTTGATCAAGTATGTATATAAAAGTTTCCAGCGACATTCTCATGTACTGGAAAAATCTGTCCGGATGTCTTTTCACTACCGCGAAAAGGTGATGATATTCACCGTTATAACATCTGCTTTCACATATTTCATGTATCCACAATCGTCTCCTTTTTTTTTGTTAATACATTGTACTTCAGAACTGTATTTTAAACGAGAAACATACGGCGACGCACCTTCGACAGCGACATTATGATACTAGTGAATAGGTGTGTAATTGCACTCCGCTGTGGTCTGTTCTGTCTGGAATACTAGCGCTGCGGGACGCTCTCTGTGTGTAGCGCCGTCGCTGCGCGCCGCTGTATGTGTGTTTCTACCCTAACTTATTCGCATCCCTCTGGCGTCAATATCGGGCGATAATACAGCCTGTATTTTCTGAGCTCCTCGCGCAAGCCCAGTGGGAGTTCCTAGTGCTGCAGTGATAAAAGAAGAAAGAGTGGGGGTGAAATAAAAGCGTTTGAGTAAAAAAAAAAATTTTCATTTGTTTCATGACGCTTATATATTAGCAATATAGTATCAAGTTCTTGTGCCAAAAATTTTAAGACAAAAACTTAACGTTTGTAAGTTACAAACGATTGAAGTTTGAATTTTGTTTCTTTACTTATACAAACCTAGGAAACTAATCAGGTAAATTCCTTTATTTTGGTATTCTATACATTCGTTACTCAAACAATTAAATGCAGTGGTTCGAGATCTTCTAAAGTGGTTAGTGCCAAATGTGCATTAAGAAGTAAATAAACAATACCTACTTCTAAAAAGTTCACAAAAAATTGACTGTCTCTTGAAAATGAAAAAGGTAATATACAGCTGAGAATAAGTTATTTTATTGCTATTTAACAAAACAAGAAGTGTTTTTATTAATAAAGCAGGTTTGTATCACGAGACGATTGCATGTTTTTACCCCCCAGGTATTCTAGAATTGTGTGCTGCTAGCCGCAACTCAACAGTTGCCAGCATGTCTGAGAAGACAGCAGCCAGCCACACTAAGAGCAGGTAGACAGTCACGCTTTTGCGTGGTTTCTCTTGGGGACTGCTTGCAAGGTCACTTACCCCGTCCCAACAACACTCCTGACAATACTTGTCCAGACGGTCAATATGCGTTCCTTAGATCCTGAAACCACGTGGCAGTGCGCGTGTCCAATGATACGTGATTATTTAGTTGAGGTGAAAGTGGGATAAGAAAGTATAATAATTATTACAACGATGGCTCCAAGATACAGGAGATGAGCATCCATGAACAAACTACAGCTATTTAAATGTTTACACTTTCCTCTTTTTTCTCTTTCTCGTAGAGGTCTATAGCGATTGCTTTATTCAATATCCCGAATTACATACCAAGTGTATTAAGAATTTTTGTAATAAATAGAACGACTTTCACAAAATTGTGACATGAAATTTTCTCAGGCTGGCTCATAATTAGGCCAAAAATCAATGCAGTTGTATGAGGAGGTATAAACGGCTGTTCGTGGCAGTTGGCATTGGTGTGTTTCCCAATAGTTAGCTGATAGCTAAAAATACATTATCAAGAGCCGGAAAAACACATTAAAAATAGCATGGCCACTAACGAATCAAATGCAAGCACCATATGAGTAGATGGATATAGCCGATTCTGGGACAGGCGCAGGATCCAGGATCCGGCGGCCATCTTGGATGACGTCATCGGCGGCCATCTTGGACTCAAAAATTCCCTAAAATTCCTTAAAAATGACTCAAAATGACTCAAAAATTCCCGTTTTGAGGAGAAATTTCCCGTTTTCGAGGGAAAAATTCCCGTTTCGAGGGAAAATTAGGACTTCGAAAAACCTCAAAAGTCGTTTTGCCTTAGAAAAAACCCAAAATCCTAAAAGCGGCTTAATAATCCTTAGAGCTAGCCACTCAATTAATAAAATTTTAATAAAAATATGAGTCCTTGGTTCGAACCCGACGAGTGCAAAAATAAAATAGCGTCCGATCCTTCCCTCTTGGTGGCTGCTGGCAGACACTCCCACCACTTTGTTCATAGTATATTTATCGTCAGGTAGTATGATGTCATGTCCGCCATCTTGAAAATCAATCATTTTTATGTTAGAAAAATGGGGAAAAAATTAAAAATCATTAAAAAAAATAACTAATCGAATTAAATAATAAAAATTAAATAAATTATTACTTAAAACCACTGTTGAACATATCGTTATGGTCGCCATATTGGATTATATTTAATTGTTGCATGTTTCGTTATGCCCGCCATCTCGGTTGAGTACGATGTTATCGTTACACTTTACATTATGACCGCCATATTGGATCCTATTAATGTTGCATGTTTTGTTATGGCAGCCATCTTGGAATCGTGTAATTATTTAGCTAGAAATTCGGGAAAAAATCCATAATTCATTAAATAAATCACTCATTAATTTACATATTGATTCGATCAGTTCCTGTCCTTGGTTCGATACTCGATCGATGCAATAATGTTTAATTTTATGTAAAAAAATAATAATTTCAATAAACCATGTTCAAAATTCTTAAAGAGGCTTAAAATCCTCTACTACCATCATCTTATAAGCCATCATGTCCGCCATATTGGAAATTCGTAATTTCAATGCTAGAAATTCAGGAAAAAGTTCAAAACTCATTAAATAAATTTTGCAACCAATAAAATGATTAATTAGATCGACTTGGGTCCTTGGTACGATTATGGATGCTGAAGAAAAAATAAATATAACAACAATTTAACATAATAGTGACAGGTTCGTAAATAAAACATCGCAAATTCTTTCACAAAATAAATTTTATTACAAAATCTATATTTTACTACAGGATCACTTGCGAAAGCCCTGCATAGACGTGAAATGACTAATTCTCAGCTCCAATCTGTTTATACTAGACAGAGACCAACCAGACCTTTACAGACATAGTCCTCCTCTTCTTGACAGAGTTTCTGGATACTGTTTTTAACAGTTTGCTTCACATCGTCAGAACTGTAAATTACTGCAGCCGATGTCTTGAATGCACACTTCCTCACTTCGTCTTCGAATGGATACAGCTTTCCATATATACAGTCCAACCACAAGTTATAATTTGATGGACCGTTTGTTGCTACATCATCAGTAAGCTGATTGATTATGTCCTCTCTGATATCATCAAGAAAATTACAAATGTCTTTTGACTCACCTAACGTATTTAGATAATAATAATCTTTAAATTTTCCACGAAATGCAGACTGCGCCAAGTAGAACCCATTATCATTCACTTGTAATGCACCGAACACAGTATTAGGTTTATTTTCATGTCCAGAAATTATAGCAATCGGTTGCTGCACATTGGTTTTATTGCTTGTACGCTTACGAGTCTCCAATCTAAAGCGAGGAGTCGAAATTTCTACAGGTAGTTCTTCAGTAGACACACGGACTTTACCGTTGCATTTTTTCACATGCCGTCGCAAACTATCAATACGTGTAAACCATTCATGACACTCATCACAGCGGAACTTCATGCGAGATGGATTCTTCTTGCATTTACTCCTCTCATGTCTTCGTGCTACATGAGAAAAAGTGAACGACATATCGCAGTAGCTGAAAGGATACCTTGCTGATGAAGACGAGCCTTTCAGACCCGATCCAGATACTGACGTTGCTGCAGTTGCGACATCTCCAGGCATACTCTTATGAACATCAATGCATCGTTGTTGAATAGAAACCTTTACTTTCTGCCGAACAGCAGGACCTTTGCATGTCTTCATGTGCGTTTTCATATTATCTTTTCTGGCAAACTGCTTATGGCATTTCTCACAAACAATCATTTTACAATAAAGGTTCTTGACACATTCTCTCTTTTCGTGTCGTCGAGCATTGCTGTTGTTTGTGAAAATCTTGTCACAGTAACAACACCGATGTCCGTTAGTTGTTGAATCACCAGCCATTGAAGTCTCCATTGAGGCTGAAACGAAGTTCGTCGTGTTTTCCTGTGTAGCCAGCACCACCGGCATTAAATTCTCTTCGGCTGGTGGTACCACGACTGTTGAAGTCTCCTCCAGTGTTGTGTAGCACGTGGTATATTTAATTATTGCAATTGGGCGCCTAATTATATATATATTTTAAAAGTAATGCCAAAGGTTAGGAATTTTGACGTAACTAGTTATACCTTCCAAAATATTAGTTTTTTTTATTATTACCTTGACTTAACAGAACAAGCGAACATAAATGACATATATTTAGGTAATCAAATAGTCTCATATATACTATATCAGTGATAGTTATCTGTATGCGGACATATATTCCTAGAGAGCCAAAATCTAAGTAAAGGTATTTCATACTAGTAATGTCTCGATTCACGTAACCTTACGTCTAGTTCAGTTGTTCGGAGGCACTTCAAACTCTGCAGCACTGGACCTCTGGATAGCGGTAACCAGAGACAAGGACGTTTTCGACCAGCTGAAAACTACAAATACTACTGTTCTAATTGTAAAATTAGATGACGACAGTCCAGCATCCTCCTCTGATCCTGAAAAGTCTTTATAATTAATTTGAAACGATCTCACCGACGTAGACCACATGGAACCTTGGATGTATGGTTGTCATGGTTGTGACGGGAACTCAGGCCTCAGAATTCTTGTGACAGCGACTGACGGCTCCGACCATCGTCCTTCAGGGATGGAAAGTACGAAGATTCGAACCCAGGATGGTCATGAATGTAGATATCAACCGAAGAGTAAGTTCATTCTTGAAGTTCGGAAAATCCATAATTCTGTCAAATTAATGCAGAATTTCATGAACCCAACTTGACGTCTACCAAAATAACGGAACTCCACTGTAGTCTCTTCTTGTGAGCTGAACGGAAATGTAAAGAGAAGTACGACCCTCACTCAGTACGTATCTTCCTATCCAGATAATTTTTTCTTATTTTATTTGTTTTTTTACACATCCATATTCCAAAAACCACTATCGAACGAATACCTGTTTATAGCAACCATAGATGAACTAACCAAAGCTGGAATTGAAAATCCACAGACTTATGCAAGTAGGAATAACGAGAATTTAAACCGCGCTAAAATATAGTAATGGTTTTATAAATGCATAGATAAAATAGCTTTGCAATAGCATCATTAATTAGATTTGAGGCTCTCTATTCACATCTTTCTCCTACTGTTTTTAACATAAAACCTTTTAAATAAATTAAATCAATTTTGCACTCATAAACTCATAAAAAAAGGAAAAAGAAAAACTGTAAACATAGTGACGGTTTACAGTTGTCAGAGGCGTTGCCGTCGAGATCTGCTCCTTCCTCGTCGCCGTTGACGTTAGGGTTCCTGTAGACGATGGTACATCATCCATCAAGTTCGACGTTAAAGTCGGTAAAGATGCCATCGAGTTCACAAGAACAGGTAATTACGCGACTTATGCACCAGAAGAAACAAACTAGGCGATCCTTACACTGATAACGTCAGTAACAAACTGAGCATCCTGCTGTCTAGGACTCGCTTATATACATGCACAGGATGGAATAATACGCTAGTCAAATCAAGAATCATCAATAATAATACTCGAGACAAAACTACATTAAAAATAGAAGCCCACTCAACGAAAAAGGCAGCACATTTAGAAGCAAATTCGACATATGAAATGGACACGCAATGCACGCACTTGCAGATTTCATCACAAAGTTAACATTTAAATTTCATTCAAGCGAAGTAGCAAGCCAATGTCACATCATCATATTAACATCCTATTGGTCATACTATCCTCAAAATTTCACAGTATTATAAATCACATCAGTTATAGACGGACTTATGGTTTCTAACACACAACATTTCAGTCATTTTTCTTTAATAAATTCATATTTTAAAATGCAAAATATACATGGTAAACGAAGAACCAGGTACGTAAATATTTTATATACTTTATGTACACTCTAGACGTCAAGAGCTTGAAAGTACATATGTAAGAAAGATATTTAATAAAACTCATATTAAATTGTATATTTATTCCCATTAATACACATCAGATCAAAAAAAGGAGGTTTTATTATATAAACCTCGAATTTCTTAGTTCATTTTTCTTTGAGGATGTATAAATTTTCAGCATTTCGCGAACCAAGTAGAATTTTAGTCTATTCTTCAATCATTTGGATTGTCTCTCGATGAACAATTGGTCTCATGTGCTACGGCTTCCATCTTCTTTACATATTTGTTATTATTAGTCTTAAAATCCACGCATCCGTGTCACTATCACAGACGCAAAGTTATCATCATCATCATCGTAGCTGTCATCAATATTATCATGAGCTGCATCAATATCACTCATTTTATGATAACGTTTCCGAATTTCAGTTGTCAGAGATTTACCACAATCTATGATCTTGTGAGCTTCACATTATTCTCTATTGTTTTGTAGACATGGTTAGTTCCATTCTCGTTTACTTTAAAAGCCTGTGTGTCCAGTTTTATTATTTAATCCTTCAACCCATCATCCCAAACACAATTAAATCATCGTAGTATACAGAAAAAAAAATCAACAAAGTTCCTTTCATTTAATCTTAGGAACCGCATCATCCTTTCCACCTATAGTATAGTTTCTTGAGCCCAAGAATCTTTCATTATATACCATGCAGTGTTCTTCGAGAGATGTGGTATACTTCTAGTTCTACATACAAATCCATCCTATCATTGATTTGTTGACACATTAGAAAAAAAACCTTAAAGTTAATTTTTACGTGTTTTATTAAATTATCACTTCGGCTAAAAATAATTACCACACATAGTGTGTTATTACATTTCCTTCTTCATCTACAATGCTAAGTTCCTTGATAATAAATCCATACTGACTAGAGAAGCCTTGGAGGTTTACACATTTCGTCATGGTGGTCGAGACGAGACTAAGCCGGTAATGTACTGTCAGGTCTTAGATAATAGACGACACAATCTACCTTGTTGCAGGATGTCTCGATGATGTCCGGAGCCTCCTCGTCACAATCACTGGTGCAGTGATGACCGAAGTTGCAGACCTCTAGTTGGAAGTAACCATCCTCGGTGACGTAGTGCACACGGCGGAATCCGGGCGTTACTTCCGCGTACTTTGCAGTTGGAACGAACAGCATTTGCTTGAATTTGTAGCAGCAGCTCTATACCCACACGACTATGTGTTGACTGCTGTGTCTAGGGTGTTGACCTAAATTTATTCCGCTAGGACCACCCTCCAGTCCAGTCACATGTACCGTTGCTTCCGTTGTTGTCCCCAGCCTTGCTGGCGACCTCCAACATTCCAACACGGTGATCAACCATCCAAGCCCTAAGCATGCTAGCATTGTGTCTTGAGATCGGACCTGGACATCCAAGTTACATAGAGTATAACATATATACACTGAAATACATAATAAAGAGAAAATTGATATAAATAACATTATACTTTGCTTAATAGTTCCAGAAGTAATGAACGCACTGTTTGACCAGTGACAGGTGTAACTAAATATTAAATATATTTAATATTATATTTTCCATTACCTTTCGTGGTATTTAATAATCATTCACTCTACGAAAAACAACTCAAGACAATAAACCTGACCAACGAATTAAATACAGTACCGCTATGCCTTACATGAAAGTATAATTTTTCGATAATCTGAATAACCTATAAATCTTTCATGTACAAAGCCACACATAGAGGCCAATTGTCTATGGACCATGAGACCGAGTCATGACAATATCAGACGTATAGGCTAGTCATTTCAGGACCGCAGGACCTTCTTCGTCTTTAGATAATAACAGTCATTAAGACCATCATGAAATTTTTATACATACTAAAGGACCAAGTGACCTTGAAAAATATTTTAGTAACACCAAGAGGTTTTGAACTAGTAAATATTCAGTCACTACATATTTTACTACGCGCAATCAACAAAAAAGGAAGCACCATCAACGAAAAGGCAGCACAATCAAAAAAGGCAGCACATTTGGAAACACCATCAACAAAATGGAAGCACATTTTGGAAGTTCCATCAACGTAAAGGCAGCACATTTTGGAAGCACAATCAATAAAGGCAGCACATTTGGAAGCACCATCAACAAAAAGGAAGTACATTTGGAAACACCATCAACAAAAAGGAAGCACGTTTTGGAAGCACCATCAACGTAAAGGCAGCACATTTTGGAAGCACAATCAATAAAGGCAGCACATTTTGGAAGCACCATCAAACAGGCAGCACATTTGGAAACACAAGTTACGAGAACTAAGTCTTAGTTAGAAATCAGAATGCAAAAAATTAAAACATTAAATTTTTACTTCTAATATTTAATTTATTTCTTAACATTATACAAATAGAAGTAAAATAAGTCATTATTGTATGTAGCTAGCTTTCCTCAGTTCTTCGAGTATGAAGGATATTTATTTTATGCACGAATAGTTTCCTGCACAAAGCGAGCCATGTAGAAGTATTAGCCGGTCAACCAATAAGTTTGGATCTTTTAAAGATGTGTAATCAATCTCTTCTACCACCATCTCACTTGCTTGTTTATTATAAATACTTTTAATATCACAATCGTCCCAGTGATCATAATAAGCGTTACCAGATTTATTTATTATAACACGTCGTTTCCATCGTTTCGGTCTCAGGACACCGTAACATTCTTAGATCTTGTCAGCTTTAGGTGCATCATCACAGTCTATGCTTTTGTCAACAGCCTCAGAGTCACTGTAACAATCACTGTAGAAGACATCCTCTTCACCCAGATTACCATATGAATTCGATATCGATGATGTCGAAGTGCCATTATCGTCTTCATGCTTTCTTTTTAGGAGTCCATCATTTTTACAAAGTAAGAAAGATCTACTTGAGTTCGGCTGGAATGTATTCTCACTTTTCACGTTAAGGATTCTTCCATTGTCTTCATTCACCCATAAATCATCATCGTCCTTCAATTTAAGTTCTTCGTCGAGATCGGAAAAGCCACGAACATAATCTCTCTCAAGACAAGGAAAATTATTGTCGTAATGCAGATCACTATTCCTTAGTCTAGTAGATCCATCGTTGTCCTCTGGCTTGTACGCAGGCTTAACGTTACAAGTTCTGGCATGTCTTTTTAAGCTCTCTCTCTCCGCGTAAACGACTTGCTACATCGAACGCAACTTATCATATTGCGTAGTGGATTTTTAACACAGTCATTCTTCTGGTGTTGTCTTCCATTCTTTCTCAAGATAAATTCTTTGCTGCAAAACTTTCACCTGTGTCCTTTCGATACAGCGACAGACACCGAATCATGATTCATATTAGTTACTGTGACTAATGTTAGATACAAACAGACAGTTTTCCAATTGGAACCATTACTTAAATATAATTTTTTAAATATTTCTTAAGCGAGAGTTAAGTTATCTCATGCAAAGGTACTTGTTGTAAGTAGTTCTGCTTTTCAACAAGAGATGACACCACGTATTGCTTGCAGGTAAATATTATTTCTTTCTTTCATGCGGGATGCAGGATTCTCACTAACGATCGCAATAGAGGGATGGCATCGCTAGACTCCAAGGAGAAGGTAGTTTGTTCTTCCAGTTAGTGTTTCTCAGATTTCTCAGGGTATATATTATTATTTGACTGAATAATGATTTTTTTTTAAATTCCACCTAATAAAAATAAAATAGAAGCACTCAGAGAAAACCATCAGGGAGGATGTCGTTTATAAACATCATAAATTACCAATTTTTTTTAAAAAAAGTCCAAATTTAATCCTGCTTAAGCAAAGAGTTCACAAGCGGACTTGTGCTAGAACTCTCATGTTGCTTAAGCAAAGAGTTCACAAGCGGGCTTGTGCTAGAACTCTCATGTTGCTTAAGCAAAGAGTTCACAAGCTGACTTGTGCTAGAACTCTCATGTTGCTTAAGCAAAGAGTTCACAAGCGGGCTTGTGCTAGAACTCTCATGTTGCTTAAGCAAAGAGTTCACAAGCTGACTTGTGCTAGAACTCTCATGTTGCTTAAGCAAAGAGTTCACAAGCGGGTTTGTGCTAGAACTCTCATGTTGCTTAAGCAAAGAGTTCACAAGCTGACTTGTGCTAGAACTCTCATGCCTTTATTGATTGTTCTTCCAAAATGTGCTGCCTTTACGTTGATGGTGCTTCCAATATGTGCTTCCATTTTGTTGATGGTGTTTCCAAATGTGCTGCCTTTTTTGATTGTGCTGCCTTTTCGTTGATGGTGCTTCCTTTTTGTTGATTGCGCGTAGTAAAATATGTAGTGACTGAATATTTACTAGTTCAAAACCTCTTGGTGTAACCAAAATATTTTTCAAGGTCACTTGGTCCTTTAGTATGTATAAAAATTTCATGATGGTCTAAATGACTGTTATTATCTAAAGACGAAGAAGATCCTGCGGTCCTGAAATGACTAGCCTATACGTCTGATATTGTCATGACTCGGTCTCATGGTCCATAGACAATTGGCCTCTATGTGTGGCTTTGTACATGAAAGATTTATAGGTTATTCAGATTATCGAAAAATTATACTTTCATGTAAGGCATAGCGGTACTGTATTTAATTCGTTGGTCAGGTTTATTGTCTTGAGTTGTTTTTCGTAGAGTGAATGATTATTAAATACCACGAAAGGTAATGGAAAATATAATATTAAATATATTTAATATTTAGTTACACCTGTCACTGGTCAAGCAGTGCATTCATTAATTCTGGAACTATTAAGCAAAGTATAATGTTATTTATATCATTTTCTCTTTATTATGTATTTCAGAGTATATATATTATACTCTATGTAACTTGGATGTCCAGGTCCGATCTCAAGACACAATGCTAGCATGCTTAGGGCTTGGATGGTTGATCACCGTGTTGGAATGTTGGAGGTCGCCAGTAAGGCGGGGGACAACAACGGAAGCAACGGTACATGTGACTGGACTGGAGGGTGGTCCTAGTGGAATAAAATGAGGTCAACACCCTAGACACAGCAGTCAACACATAGTCGTGTGGGTATAGAGCTGCTGCTACAAATTCAAGCAAATGCTGTTCGTTCCAACTGCAAAGTACGCGGAAGTAACGCCCGGATTCCGCCGTGTGCACTACGTCACCGAGGATGGTTACTTCCAACTAGAGGTCTGCAACTTCGGTCATCACTGCACCAGTGATTGAGACGAGGAGGCTCCGGACATCATCGAGACATCCTGCAACAAGGTAGATTGTGTCGTCTATTATCTAAGACCTGACAGTACATTACCGGCTTAGTCTCGTCTCGACCACCATGACGAAATGTGTAAACCTCCAAGGCTTCTCTAGTCAGTATGGATTTATTATCAAGGAACTTAGCATTGCAGATGAAGAAGGAAATGTAATAACACACTATGTGTGGTAATTATTTTTAGCCGAAGTGATAATTTAATAAAACACGTAAAAATTAACTTTAAGTTTTTTTTTTTTTAAAGTGTCAACAAATCAATGATAGGATGGATTTGTATGTAGAACTAGAAGTATACCACATCTCTTGACGAACACTGCATGGTAATAATGAAAGACTCTTGGGCTCAAGAAACTATACTATAGGTGGAAAGGATGATGCGGTTCCTAAGATTAAATGAAAGGAACTTTGTTGATTTTTTTTCTGTATACTACGATGATTTAATTGTGTTTGATATGATGGGTTGAAGGATTAAATAATAAAACTGGACACACAGGCTTTTAAAGAAAACGATAATGGAACTAACCATGTCTACAAAACAATAGAGAATAATGTGAAGCTCACAAGATCATAGATTGTGGTAAATCTCTGACATCTGAAATGCGGAAACGATATCATAAAATGAGTGATATTGATGCAGCTCATGTTAATATTGATGACAGCTACGATGATGATGATGATAACTTTTCGTCTGTGATACTGACACGGATGCGAGGATTTTAAGACTAATAATAACAAATATGTAAAGAAGATGGAAGCCGTAGCACATGAGACCAATTGTTCATCGAGAGACAATCCAAATGATTGAAGAATAGACTAAAATTCTACTTGATTCGCGAAATGCTGAAAATTTATACGTCCTCAAAGAAAAATGAACTAAGAAATTCGAGGTTTATATAATAAAACCTCCTTTTTTTGATCTGATGTGTATTAATGGGAATAAATATACAATTTAATATGAGTTTTATTAAATATCTTTCTTACATATGTACTTTCAAGCTCTTGACGTCTAGAGTGTACATAAAGTATATAAAATATTTACGTACCTGGTTCTTCGTTTACCATGTATATTTTGCATTTTAAAATATGAATTTATTAAAGAAAAATGACTGAAATGTTGTGTGTTAGAAACCATAAGTCCGTCTATAACTGGTGTGAAATACTGTGAAATTTTGAGGATAGTATGACCAATAGGATGTTAGTATGATGATGTGACATTGGCTTGCTACTTCGCTTGAATTAAATTTAAATGTTAACTTTGTGATGAAATCTGCAAGTGCGTGCATTGCGTGTCCATTTCATATGTCGAATTCGCTTCCAAATGTGCTACCTTTTTCGTTGAGTGGGCTTCTATTTTTAATGTAGTTTTGACTCGAGTATTATTGTTGATGGTTCTTGATTTGACTAGCGTATTATTCCATCCTGTGCATGTATATAAGCGAGTCCTAGACAGCAGGATGCTCAGTTTGTTACTGACGTTATCGTTGTAAGGATCGCCTAGTTTGTTTCTTCTGGTGCATAAGTCGCGTAATTACTTGTTCTTGTGAACTCGATGGCATCTTTACCGACTTAAACGTCGAACTTGATGGAGGATGTACCATCGTCTACAGGAACCCTAACGTCAACGGCAACGCCTCTGACAACACTGGAGGAGACTTCAACAGTCGTGGTACCACCAGCAGAAGAGAATTTAATGCCGGTGGTGCTGGCTACACAGGAAAACACGATTAACTTCGTTTCAGCCTCAATGGAGACTTCAATGGCTGGTGTTTCAACAACTAACGGACATCGGTGTTGTTACTGTGACAAGATTTTCACAAACAACAGCAATGCTCGACGACACGAAAAGAGAGAATGTGTCAAGAACCTTTATCGTAAAATGATTTGTTTGTGAGAAATGCCATAAGCAGTTTGCCAGAAAAGATAATATGAAAACGCACATGAAGACATGCAAAGTTCCTGCTGTTCGGCAGAAAGTAAAGGTTTCTATTCAACAACGATGCATTGATGTTCATAAGAGTATGCCTGGAGATGTCGCAACTGCGGTAACGTCAGTATCTGGATCGGGTCTGAAAGGCTCGTCTTCATCAGCAAGGTATCCTTGCAGCTACTGCGATATGTCGTTCACTATTTCTCATGTAGCACGAAGACATGAGAGGAGTAAATGCAAGAAGAATCCATCTCGCATGAAGTTCCGCTGTGATGAGTGTCATGAATGGTTTACACGTATTGATAGTTTGCGACGGCATGTGAAAAAATGCAACGGTAAAGTCCGTGTGTCTACTGAAGAACTACCTGTAGAAATTTCGACTCCTCGCTTTAGATTGGTGACTCATAAGCGTACAAGCAAGAAAACCAATGTGCAGCAACCGATTGCTATAATGTCTGGACATGAAAATAAACCTAATACTGTGTTCGGTGCATTACAAGTGAATGATAATGGGTTCTACTTGGCGCAGTCTGCATTTCGTGGAAAATTTAAAGATTATTATTATCTAAATACGTTAGGTGAGTCAAAAGACATTTGTAATTTTCTTGATGATATCAGAGAGGACATAATCAATCAGCTTACTGATGATTTAGCAACAAACGGTCCATCAAAACATAACTTGTGGTTGGACTGTATATATGGAAAGCCGTATCCATTCGAAGACGAAGTGAGGAAGTGTGCATTCAAGACATCGGCTGCAGTAATTTACAGTTCTGACGATGTGAAGCAAACTGTTAAAAACGGTATCCAGAAACTCTGTCAAGAAGAGGAGGACTATGTCTGTAAATGTTCTGGTTGGTCTCTGTCTAGTATAAACCGATTGGAGCTAAGAATTAGTCATTTCACGTCTATGCATGGCTTTCGCAAGTGATCCTGTAGTAAAATATAGATTTTGTAATAAAATTTATTTTGTGAAAGAATTTGCGATGTTTTATTTACGAACCTGTCACTATTATGTTAAATTGTTGTTGTATTTATATTTTCTTCAGCATTCATAATCGTACCAAGGACCTAAGTCGATCTAATTAATCATTTTATTGGTTGCAAAATTTATTTAATGAGTTTTGAACTTCTTCCTGAATTTCTAGCATTGAAATTACGAATTTCCAAGATGGCGGACATGATGGCTTATAAAATGATGGTAGTAGAGGATTTTAAGCCTCTTTAAGAATTTTGAACATGGTTTATTGAAATTATTATTTTTTTACATAAAATTAAACATTATTGCATCGATCGAGTATCGAACCAAGGACAGGAACTGATCGAATCAATATGTAAATTAATGAGTGATTTATTTAATGAATTATGGATTTTTTCCCGAATTTCTAGCTAAATAATTACACGATTCCAAGATGGCTGCCATAACGAAACATGCAACATTAATAGGATCCAATATGGCGGTCATAATGTAAAGTGTAACGATAACATCGTACTCAACCGAGATGGCGGGCATAACGAAACATGCAACAATTAAATATAATCCAAGATGGCGACCATAACGATATGTTCAACAGTGGTTTTAAGTAATAATTTATTTAATTTTTATTATTTAATTCGATTAGTTATTTTTTTTAATGATTTTTAATTTTTTCCCCGTTTTTCTAACATAAAAATGATTGATTTTCAAGATGGCGGACATGACATCATACTACCTGACGATAAATATACTATGAACAAAGTGGTGGGAGTCAGTCTGCCAGCAGCCACCAAGAGGAAAGGATCGTACGCCATTTTTATTTTTGCACTCGTCGGGTTCGGACCGAGGACTCATATTTTTATTAAAATTTTATTAATTGAGTGGCTAGCTCTAAGGATTATTAAGCTGCTTTTAGGATTTTGGGTTTTTTCTAAGGCAAAACGACTTTTGAGGTTTTTCGAAGTCCTAATTTTCCCTCGAAACGGGAATTTTTCCCTCGAAAATGGGAAATTTCTCCTCAAAACGGGAATTTTTGAGTCATTTTGAGTCATTTTTAAGGAATTTTAGGGAATTTTTGAGTCCAAGATGGCCGCCGATGACGTCATCCAAGATGGCCGCCGGATCCTGGATCCTGCGCCTGTCCCAGAATCGGCTATATCCATCTACTCATATGATATCCACACAACAGATAAACTCAACAGGCCATAAAACAGAGCCGTGTATAAAATAACTACTGAATGTAATTCTTGTCGAACGCTTTGAACACACTATGTAAAAATTTGTCGGTAATTCTGGATGTATTTCTTTGATGACAATCCTTTCCTGTTTTTTTATTTCAAAGAACCGTCTCTCAGTTATAAATTTTTTTTTTAGCCAACGCAGATCGAGTCATATCAGATGTATTGTAAGAATTTAAAGGCTTGTACTCACTAAAATATCAGTCTTTGGAAGAAGTAGTTACTTCAAATAAAATATAATTTTGGCTTAGAAAGAGTTGTATAAAATAGCAATTTCGAAGTAAACGCAAATAGGTTCACCTACTAGCTGTTTCGCACGTGATGCAGCAACGCTAAACTCCACTTTTTGTCAGCCACCTACTTATATCCACCTAAATACATTCTTTCTTCAACAAAGTGTTATGATTATGTGCTCGTAGTATGTGATAAATACTTAGTACTGAAGCTGAACTTTGGCAAAACGTCATAAAATGTACGTAAGGATTATAGTTATCTTGGAAATATTTATTAAATAACTTAGTAAAATATTAGTAAAATATATTGCAAGAGATACAGTTCTTTGGATGCATAAAACATAAATGTTACCAAAATTATTGCAGTTGTAAAACAGAAATAAATTTTGTTCCCTAATATTTTGTACCCATATATTTGATTTTTTACATATTTAATTCTTGTTACTTAATTTTCTTCCATTGAAGGAAAATTTTTACAATTGTGTGTATACCAAACAATTTCATAGCTATGGAATTTCAATTATTGTCATAAACATATATTTCATTAAATTTTGCCATCAATCTGTTATTTATAGGAAAATGTTTGCAATTGTGTGTATGCCAAACCATTTCGTAGCTACAGAATTCCAATTATTGTCATAAACTTATATTTCATTAAAGTTCGAATTTCGTTATTTTCAAAAGTAATAATTATTCTTTACATAACAATGTACTTTTAAAGTAAATATCAAATTGCATTCAACACTTTCTGAAACAAACTCCCCCATTAAAATGCGCTTTTCTGTAGAGACGTTCTGCAGACATAGATTCTTAATAGGCTGCTTGACCTTCAAGGATCATAAACGACAGTTAACTATTGCAATTTCGCCTACTGTCCCGATAGTCTTTTATGATAGCTAGTCAGCTTATTAATCGGAATATTCATCATGTAGAGTTAATCTTGATGTATGTATTTGGTTTTGAATACGAAGTTGGTATAATGTGTCAGATGAATTTACAACACGCGCGGACTCTACTTTTAGTAAGACAGAATCAACGAGGATAGTTATGATAAACTTCTAACCACAGATTGTGCGTGATTAAATAATCGGAGAATCGAAAAGTATGAAAACGAGAAATCGCAATTAACTTATAACTATTAAATAAACATTGTAAAATAAATTTGTAATTTAAAAAATATATATGTTTTTGTGAAAGCTCATTGAAAAATCAGCTTTCATTTACATTTCATTGAGTCATTCCTATTGGTTGGAATACTTTTTTTGTGTAGGCCTATAAAAATTACGCACTCGTGGGTTTCATTATTGTTTCCATTCTTATTTATTGTATAATATTTACTTGAATGATAATTAGAAAGTAAATTTGTAATTTTAAAAATTTCAGGTTATAAGTGACAGTTATGAAAACTGGTTCACAATTAAACCAATATTATTTTAGAAGCCCTTAGTCTTAGCCTGAATTAATGGGACAACCATAAAATTTAATACCCACTTATTATTTTCAATAATTAAACTTAAGTCTTAATTTCGTGTATTAAATTGCTGCTATTCAATTTTTTTTGCATTGGACAATATTTAACCCTGCCTACTCAGGACCAAAATATTTAATATTTTACATTACAAAAAGTCACAACATGGTCATTTATGTTAGTTTTGTTACATTTCATAATCATGTTTACCATAATATAGTTGCTTTACACGAAAAAACAATATTAAAAATTAAAACATTACAGAACACAATTTCCATAAAATAAAAACATAAATTCAACTAACGATATTAAAACATGCCAAATAAAAGGCTATCATCATCATCATAAATTAGTAATAAATTTCTCCTACTATTAAAAAATCAAAGTGTCATTAGCAAGTTTCCTTCGGCTATCCTCATGCACATTTGTTGCAAAGAAGAACAATATGGTCAACACAAATGTGACTCTTGCAAAACTCACTAAGTATGTTTCTCTTCCTGTCTCTTGATCTTGTGCACACAGTGTACCTTGAGTTTTTAACTAGTTTCGTAGGCAGCTGCTTATCAGTTTTAATTTTTCCAACGGATATCTTTTGAGATGAACTAGTTTTCTTTCGACAGTGCATTCATTTGCAAGTTCAAAACCCTACAGTTTTAAATAACTTGTCCTTTTGATCTCCATCTTTGCGTTTCTACGGTAAATAATTTGAACATATATTGACTCCATCTGAGTAATTGTGTTAAATCTCGATGCCTGAGTCATACAGGGTTAACTATGTATGATACACTCGTTTTCACATAGACGTATAAAATACATGCTAGTAGTGTAGTCAAATGCATTTATTTTACAAATTAATTTCGTTCAAGAGAAAGATTTAGTGAAAACAGTTTAAAAATTGTACTGCTACTTTAAGCATAAGTCCGCGAACAGAATTGAATATTTATTGTTTTTAATGAATAATATTTTGTTTCAAACTGTTTTATCTGTTTAATTGCAATATTGAACTATTTATACTTTGTTGAAGACGTTTCTACGCACGCCGAACTCTAAGCGTAGGTGTATTGTTGAGATGAATCTCATTTGTATGGACCCCTATGATGAATATTGATACGTTAACGTAATTTAGTATATTTTATATGTATTTTATTAATGTAAATATTCATTGTTATTAGTTTTCTTTTAAAATTTATCGTATTTTTGCACTGGTATTTATATTGTAAATAACCTGTAGAGGCTAATTGCAGGTAAACTGTAACCTGAAGTTTGAACAGCCGGCCAATCAGGTGGCGGCTTACCTGAACGATATGTTTTCAGGTAAATTGAATAAAGAATCAAGGAGAACGTTTTAGGATACTGCAGTGTATAGACGTCTGCCGCTGTGGGGCATTTATTTCATCAATATTTAATTAAATTTGGCAGTAATAGTGATTTTTCGACGCACAGTGTGTTAATAAAGATATTTTACTTAAATTTTAGTCTTTATCCGCTGAGATAAAGATAATAGAAGTGAGAAATAAGTACGTGAGTAACTGTCTTCTTCGAACATTGTTTCACTATACAACCCACTCTGTTACATGTATAATTATCCAGAAACATTTTACTCACGAAAATTAAGAGACTTTTTTATTTGAATTATTCAAGTATTAAATTTACATTTTTATTTTTATTATACCCAGAGGTTAACCGAGATAAAGGACCATGTTCTCCTAACGTATTTGAGACTAGCCAAGCCGAGGCAACAATTAATAAACATTTTAAGAAACATTCAATATTTTACTACCAAAAACAATTTTAAAATAATTATTCGTTTGATTAACTGTGCAAGTGAAGACGAACCAGTAAAGACTTTTGTATTGTTGTAAATGTGTGCAACCTATTTCCCGATTATAAAGATACATATTTCGCTATAAGGAGCCAAGCCAGAGAGGCAAAGTTTATTGTTTTTTTGTGCAGCTTATAACATTGGAATTAAATTTTATCCTCTTTCTGTATTGTTAATCTTTACTACATTTGCCACATTTTTCTGCTATCAATAGTAAATTTGTTTTAACCGACTGAATTATTTGTAGTGTTGTTAGTTAATAGCAGCCATTCCTGTAATTTAAGCCTAAGCATTTCCAACAATTGAATTGTCCCTTCGTAACATCAAATCTAGTAATATTTATTTTCTTAAGGCGCCCAACAATACCCCTTTTATATGCTTATGTGTATGTGTCAGCAACAGTAACCAACACACCATTATATATATTATAATTATTAATTGCAAAATCTACACTATCTGTATGTGTATACCGTGTGCATGTGTTGTATCACGAAGCTGCCCTACAACATTACAAGTTTCAATTATCGTCAGTACATACGAACTATTTCGCTACTTCCCGACCAAGATCATTACATCTGAAACTAGCACCCTGCCACTTACAAAAATGTGTGCAAATTTTTTTTTTGCAACGCGACGGTTTAAAGAAGAGACTAAGATGCTTTCGCAGATAGGAATTACCTCCGGCCGTCACTGCAGCGGGAGGTGAGTGACAACAATAGCAGTCCCCACCACGGTAGGGGGGAGGCGTGGCGGAAAGAAGGAGGGGTGCTGTAACCTCCCTATTGGTCAACTTCACCCTCCCCCAGGGCTACCTCCAGAGACCACGCGGGCACATAGAGGAATGTGGAGAGGGTAAGAAGGAGCGTAGGGGAACCGTTCGGGCAGTTGACGAGTTCGTAGACTTGACCGGTTCCCGGTAGGGCTGGGTTCCGCCGGCCCAGTTAAGCAGCCCAGCTGGTATGGCTTCAACAGCTCCTCCGATGTCTCCTTCCGGGGTCGTCCCTGCTGGCGAGAGCGCTTGCGGCCAGCCCTTGTTGTCATGGAGGGGCAGAGGGGAGGAGCGGTAGCGGTCCCCGAGCAGGGGTCGCTGCCCAAGAGTAGGGAGAAGTCACTGCCTACCAGAGGAGGCAGGAGTAGGAGCGGTCCTCCAGAGAGGTCGCTGCCTACCAGAGGGGGAAGGAGTAGGGGCGGTCCCCCAGAGAGGTCGCTGCCTACCAGAGGAGGCAGGAGTAGGAGCGGTCCTCCAGAGAAGTCGCTGCCTACCAGAGGAGGTAGGAGTAGGAGCGGTCCTCCAGAGAGGTCGCTGCCTACCAGAGGAGGCAGGAGTAGGAGCGGTCCTCCAGAGAGGTCGCTGCCTACCAGAGGAGGTAGGAGTAGGAGCGGTCCTCCAGAGAGGTCGCTGCCTACCAGAGGAGGTAGGAGTAGGAACGGTCCTCCAGAGAGGTCGCTGCCTACCAGAGGAGGTAGGAGTAGGAACGGTCCTCCAGAGAGGTCGCTGCCTACCAGAGGAGGTAGGAGTAGGAGCGGTCCTCCAGAGAGGTCGCTGCCTACCAGAGGAGGTAGGAGTAGGAGCGGTCCTCCAGGGAGGTCGCTACTTAAATAATACTGTTTAAGTATTATGTCAATTTTATTTCCCCAGTAATTACTGAAAAGAACTTTCTCCCTGGCTTAGCTCAGCCAGAGTAAATATACAATGCATGTACACATTCATCAGGGTGGGCACACCTGTACCATTCCTGTGCATCCATAGTAGAATTACAATAATATTTACATTCACTTGTATAATTCAAAGGCTTCTTGTTACAACACTGGGTATTTACATATTTGTCCTGAATTATGCTGGGCAGGTTGACAAAGTTTCCTTAATTTACATTATCCTTTGTCTGCCATCTAGGGGCGGGTGGCGAACTAACTTTCCTTCCCATAGATTATGTAGGATGGGTGGCGCACTTGGGGCTTGCGCTATCATAACAGCCGAGGCCAAACTGGTGGACATGACAACCTGATGGGCAGATTTTTGAAATTCCACTTGAACACTAACCTGCAAATCTACACCAAGCAGTTACAAATGCTCCAACCTATGCCAAGGTCAGTAAATAATTTAATAAAAGACATCAAACACGGAAAATATGGATAAATTTTACAGATGATATATCAAAAAACATATTTGGATAGAGAACAAAACTTACAGTTTAAGGATTTTTACCTGGAAGAAATTGAGGGGAAAAAAACACTTTTATGAATAAACCAAACTAAAAATAAGAAAAGAATGTATTTTATTTAAAAAAAAAAGTGTGGGGTGCTTCTTAAGATATTATCGAAATGATAAACCTTCTCATATCTTTCAATAAAATATTCATAACTATTGACACCATGCACCCCACGCTTTTTTTAAAATAAAAAAATATTATTTTCTTATTTACACTATTATTAATTTATATTTATAAAATAAATTTTACACTATTCTTAATTCAAATTTATTAAAATTTATTTTATATTTTTTTGTTTGGTTTTCTATATAAAGCGTGTTTTTAGTATTTAAAACTATTATTTATTTAGAAGCCTCCTGACACTATATTTATTTTTTATTTTAATGTCAAGATATTTTATACAGCATTAATTGGTTATTTTATGTGTTTGGCAATAAAGGGTTAGCACTAGTAGCTAGTATGTAGTTTTGAGTCAAGTGGGCAAAGAGTATTCGTACACCACATTTAGGTACTTACTTGGGTATCTGTTTACTTTCATGTAAATGTATATTTTTTATTTTCATCTTTACTCCTTGTCACTTTAAAGTCGTTGTCGGGCTTCGTTGTTAACGATATATGGTTTAAAGGCATGGGTGGCTTAGCTGATAGTTTGCGAGGCATCCTTGTTGATTGTATATTTTAATTTATTATTTTATCCAGCATTACAGCTGGAAGCTTGTGTTCGGAGGACGCTGCATGTGTGTACTAACAATACTTATTTCCGTGTGCCCTCCGGCAGGTGAAAGTTACTGCCTGGTGACCTCATAAGGTCCGCCGAGGCGACTGTGGCAGTCTCTGGGAGGCAGATATAATTTTTGTGTTCGGGACCATCGTCAAAGCGATGCGGTGTTTGATGCATGGAATCGCTATGTCTGTTATTCTGTAAACGATTTTGGCTAAGTGGTTATTCATATAATATGAATCTCCTTGTGTGTTCTTTAACAAACATTACTGGTGTGTTCTATTCAGGTTTCGTCAGAATGGAATTATAGTGTTTCCTATGCTTATTGAGATGTTTTTTAGTACTTAGCTTTATAGGTTCTTTTTTAACACATATTTTTTACTAGCTGCAGTACCCGGCTTTGCCCGGGCTGAACGCCGGGTGATATATTGTCCGCGAGTTACAGCAAAATGGATAGCGATATGTCCAGTGTGTTGGACATTAAGAAATGATACATAATTACTGTTTGTGTATCTGTGACCTATGATTTTCTGTTTACCCATGGCGATCGGTTGAAAGGTTTAGAATTGATGCGCTACAGCGCCATCTAGCGGCGAGTTACAAAAAAAAATGGATAGCATAAAAACCTTCTTCATGATAAAAACACTTCGATGTGCCAAATTTCATGGCGATCGGTCAAACAGTGTAAGAGTTTATCGACGCCATACATGCCAACATCCAATTATATATATTCTTATATTTCGAAATTTTAGGGCTTTCACGTTTGCGGAAAGTGGATGTTCAGGACCTCAAATGGTTTGGAACACTCCATCTCGAAAGAAATGATATTTGAAATTCATGAAATTTTCGAAATTTTGGGGCTTTGTCCCCAGAGGGGGAGTGGTGATTTTGAGGACCCTGAATGGCTGGGAAACAATAAAAATCGAAAGAGAATGATATTTGAAATTTTTTAAATTTTGGGGTTTTGACCCCTGAGGGGGGTGGGTGTGTTGTTGAGGACCCCGAATGGCTCGTAAACACTCCAAATCGAAAGAGAATAGGTTTTTGGAAATTTTGGGAAATTTTTTAATTATTGGGTCTTTGACTCCTTGTGGGGGGAGGGTATTTTAAGGACCCCGAATGGTTTGGAAACACTCCAAATAGTAAAAAAGTATACTTAAATTTAAGAAATGTTTCGAAATTTTGGGGTTTTGCATTCCCCCAATCCCCTTACCAAAATTTGTTGGAGAACACGTCTTTGGGTAAACGTTCCGCCATCCCCCGGACACTTTAGTTCGTAATGACTTAATTTTAAAACAATTTCTTCCAATTTTTCGAAATTTTGTGGCTTTCTCTTTTGAGAAAAAGGAGGGGGGGGGGGTGGAGGTTCAGGACCTCGAATGGTTCGGAACACTCCATCTCGAAATAAATGATATTTAAATTCCTGAAATTTTCGAGATTTTGGGGCTTTGTCCCCAGAGGGGGAGGGGTTATTTTGAGGACCCTGAATGGTAGGGAAACACTAAAAATCGAAAGAGAATGATTTTTGAAATTTTCTAAATTTTGGGGCTTTGACCCCTGTGAAGGGGGGGGGGGGGGTGATTTTGAGAACCCCGAATGGCTCGTAAACACTCCAAATCGAAAGAGAATAGGTTTTCGAAATTTTGGGAAATTTTTTTATTATTGGGTCTTTGACTCCTTGTGGGGGGAGGGTAGTTTGAGGACCCCGAATGGCTCGGAAACACTCCAAATAGTAAAAAAGTATACTTAAATTTAAGAAATTTTTCGAAATTTTGGGGTTTTGCAATCCCCCCTCCCTCAAAATTGGGTGGGAAGTCGACTTTGGGAAAAGGTTCCACCATGCCCCGGACACTTTAGTTCGTAATGACTTAATTTTAATACAATTTCCTCCAAATTTCGAAATTTTGTGGCTTTCACTTTTGTGGAAGGGAAGGGGGGGGGGGGGGTGGAAGTTCAAGACCTCGAATGTTTCGAAGCACTGCATCTCGAAAGAATAGATATTTGAAATTCCTAAAATTATCGAAATTTTGGGGCTTTTTCCTAGAGGGGAGGCGGGGGGTTCGAGGACCCTGAATGACTCGAAAACACTTAAAATCGAAAGAGAAAGATTTTAAAAAAAATTTAAACTTTCTAAATTTTGGAGCTTTAACCACCAGGGGGGGGGGGGGGGAGGGGGGGTGATGTTGAGGACCCCGAATGGCTCGGAAACACTCCAAATCGAAAGAGATATAAAGGAATATAAGAATGTAGGCATTTACTGTACTCCTATCTGCCATAATAACATTATTGACAAATAGAAAAAATTATTACCTACCTATGAATAATTTTCTAAATAAATTAATAAATAACTCTATGTTTAAGAATTTACGTACATACATAATATTAAACTTTAAACTATACAAATATAAAAAAATTAGTAGGCCCCACCAACCTATGAATAAATTTCGAAGAAATGTTTAAGTTTACGAATTTATATACCTACATAATATTAAACTTCAAACTATCCACACAATTAAAACCTAAGAATGTTAGTGTAACTAATTTTTTTTATTTGTCATAATACCTAAAATACGTATGTTTACAAAATGAAACAAAGTATGAATAATGACCAATTTGAGAAAAAAAAATTGTACAACTCGAATAACATTGAAAACATACACGTGAAATTTAAAAGAATTATGAGTGCCCTAGGTAGGGAGAAAAAAAAAAAAAATATATATATATATATAGAAGAAATTAAATAAAAAAAATGGGTGCGTGTACTTAGGTACGCGCATGAGAAGTCATACTTCTTTGGCATCATTAAAAAATAGTTTTTAATTGCATGCAAAAATATTGTGTGGAGTCCCTCCGCGCGGAAGAAGTGAAACTTCATGAAAATAGGAAGGGGTAGAAATAGATTTTTAGTGAAATCATATTGTATCAAATCAAACTAAAACAAATAAAGGAAATAAATTTGTAACGATTACTAGATTGATCTTCAGAGAGAGAGAGAGAGAGAGAGAGAGAGAGAGAGAGAGAGAGAGAGAGAGAGAGAGAGAGAGAGAGAGAGAGACCTATTGAATGTCTATAAAACTAATTTTTTATGAGTGCAGATTTTCATGAAATAAATCATGAAATCATTCAACGATAAAAGCTGTTTATTTAATTAAGCGGACGGGTTCGCCCGAAGGAGAAAATTGACGCGGCAAGACCTCGTGGACATAGAGAAATGACACACACTCACTATTTATGTGTTTATGAAACATGATTTTTTTCTGCAATTTAAATTGTAATATACAAAAACGGTATTGAAAATTGAAACAAATATGGCGACACTACAAACTGTCAAGATCTTTATTTTTTTCTTACTCTCTACTTAGTTCCTTACAATAGAAAAACGTAACGTAATGGCTTGAAAGCTATTGCACGGCAGGCATAGAGGAATGACACTAACAGTTTGTATATCTATGACACACATTACATAAAATTAAGATATATTTTTTAACCCGTTTAAATATTATTTTTTTAGACAAAAGATAGCTTATGTCCATCCCCAGGATATAATCTATCTCCTTGCCAAATTTCATTACGATCCGTTCAGCCGTTCAGCCGGGAAAAGGTAACAAACAAACAGACATACAGACAGACAGACAGACAGACAGAGTTACTTTCGCATTTATAATATTAGTATTGATTTACCCCTGTATATCCTTAATTATTATTTACTAGTGTGAAGACTATAGTTTGTATACAAAGTTCTGGTTATTCATATATCACTATATAGAGATTGTTTTTTTTATCTAGCCTTACATATACAAAGGATAGTAGACAATTATCTTATAAGCATTCTTACTGTACAACATGAAAGACTCATATAATATTCGTTTATGGGGGTGAACACTCCTTATTTAGAACACCACACATACGCTATGGATATGTCATGCGCGAAAGAGAAGTATGGATAGCACTTAATATTTTTTGTGTAAATAAATAGTATATATTAGTATAACTATTTAATAACGATTGTATGACTATTTCAAAATACTTATCATTATATGAATAGTTTTAAACTTGCCGTCTTTCTACTTACAATAATGCATAGTTTTTTATTTATGATTAAAATATCATGCTATGTCTAAAGCCGGGAACTAGCACTCATATTTCATATATGAAGCCAGTTCTACCCGCACTTAAGTAAGGATAAATGGGTTAGAGCTGACAGTAGTATAGGAATGTATTTTCTGGCACAGGGTCCAGGGTGAGGATTGAGGAGTGTGCCGACCGCCATATTGGATTGTGACGTCACGGCGGCCATCTTGTATGAGTGTAACGGGACACAGCGTAACGGGACATAACGTAACGGGACAAGTAGATCACGGCGACCATTTTGTATCCGCCATCTTGGATACGCCATTTTGGATGACGTCATTGTGTTCTCGAAAATTCCGGCATTGTGTTTTCCGCCATATTGGATGATGACGTCACTGTTGCAATTTTCGTTACGGCCGCCATCTTTAACTTTTTTATTTATTATCCGATTTTAATGAAATTTTTTTTAAAAATTATAAAAAAAATTAAATAATAAAATTTTAATACATTATTTATAAAAAATATACATTAACGACACGGAGTTCGGAGTCCTCGGTTCGAACCCGACGAGTGCAAAAAAATAAAAATGGCGACCGATACTTCCCCCGTGGTGGGTGCTAGCAGACTGACTCCCACCACTTTTTTTCAAAGCATATATAACATCATCTAGTATGACGTCATGTCCGCCATCTTGTCTGCGATGCTGGAAGCCATCATCATTGTATCATCGGCTAGAGTACGCTGATGACATGTTAGTTTAATTCTTACCCGCTAGAGTGCAGTAATCATTTATTACTGTGACACCCGCCATCTTGAAATTCGGCCGCCATCTTGAAAATCCGTAATTATTTAGCTAGAAATTCGGGAAAAGTTCCAAAATTCATTAAATAAATCACTCATTAATTTACATATTGATTCGATCGATTCCCGTCCTCGGTTCGATACCCGATCGATGCAATAATGTTTAATTTTATTTAAAATATAATAATTGCCATAAACCATGTTCAAAATTCATTAAATAAATTTGTAATCTATATACTGATTGATTAGATCGACTAAGGTCCTTGGTTCGATCCCAGGCCGATACAAAACAACTTTAATACTTTAAAAAAATACCACAAAAGCGACAGGTTTGAGTAAATAAAAACACCGCAAGTTCTTTTAAAAAAAACTTTTATTACATACATACTACACTACTACAAGTACAAAAAAAATACACAGACAAATTACTAAAGTTTTGGTTAAAATTTATTTCCGCATTTAATCTTGTGCTGTTCAAGACACTGTATAGCTGTGAGTCCTGATTTTCGAGGTCGATTAGCAAAATACTTAAAGCACATTTTACACATATAAATCTTATGTTGATGTTTTGTAACCTGGGGTCTCACAAGTCGGGAGAAGTTTTTGATGTAGCAGTAGTGTGCAGAACCGCTTTCATTTGTCACAAGCAACAAATCGAAATGATTTTTTCTTTCTTGTTTGGTTACCCGAATCGGACACACCTTATTATTCTCATTTAGCACATACACATTAACTGAGACTTCAGGGTTATTTTTCTCAAAAACTTTTATCTGATTTAACGGTGGCGGATAGCACAGTCCATCGAAGTTGTACTTATTCTCCAAAGCATAATACCTCTTATCAACACGGTTTTGATGACTTCCCTCGACAAATCTTGCCAAAATACTCCATTTAAAACAAAACTGATCCTTCAAGTTTTGGCAATTGACTACTGCTCTTTTGTTGACTATCGCCTCAGGTAAGGCAATAAATGATGATGTCTGATGGTATGGAAGCATACTATCACTTGATTCTTTTCCTATGCACATAATCTTGTGACTGTCCAGACTGTTACAATGCGAAGAAACCTTATCGCATTTGTCGCACTTATATGTCTCTCGAGAGATTGTCAGAGACCTACTGCAGGTTATTGATGCACCACAATATTTGCATTGATGCGATGTACACTCTTCATTAATTGATGTCTGGAATGCAGATGATGACATGTCAGCTGATGGTGGAACAGCACGTATCGTTGTCTCCTCTGCAGCAGGAATCGGGATCTCCACAGCTGTCGACACCTCAGCCATTGAGCTCTCCGCTGTCGTGGTCTCCTCTGCAAATGGTATCGGGATCTCCGTCTCCATCATCGTTGCTACCATCGAGGTCCTCGCTGCTGTCGGTAAACATTCTATTCCGGTCGACATAACTAAATCTCACGACAATTAATGGAGAGACCACGTCCGTACTGCACTGCGGCCAGAGGTGAACTGCGGGTCCAGTCGTCTGAACCTCGCTTATATACCTGTGGTCTACTGGTATACTACATGAGTCAAAATATTGTCTGTATTAAAATTTTTTTTATTAGGTACCTAAAAATTGTAGAAATAAAAAACACACGCGTTCAAGTTTTACACATTTATTTATAAAAAGTACACAAATACATATTAGGTTAAGGAATCAAGCATTTTCACAAGCAAAGTTTTTAATGCCGCACGAACTGACTCGTCGACTCCTGTTCCAACTGGTTCGTTGACTCCGGTTCCAACTGGTTCGCCGGTCATGGTATCAGGAACACAGGTTTCCAGCTGGCCATCTTCTGCAACGTCGACAACTCCGACAAGACATGGTCGGTGACGTCTGTGACCACGTCTACGCCTGGGCTTTGGCTCAGTGCTAATTGGGACAGATTCACTGCCTGAACTGCGACGACGAGACACACACCGTTTGGACGTCTGCGTAGAAGCATCACAGGTCGCAACAGGTTGCAACACGTCCATGTTTGGTGTTGCACGTGAAGACGAGGCGACTTTCTCAGCGATGCTAGCAGGAAGGATTGTGTGTGGTCTCATGTGATATACGACACAGTTTCCAGGTTCGCAACAATCTACCAGCTGCTGGGTCGGTTCGTAGGACACAGGAAAGTGCGCAAACCGCCAATGCTGAGCACCTCCATCACAGGTTTCTGTATATGTACGTAGATACCCGGAATCCCAGTAGCTGTACTCGACACTGCTGAAGCTAGGTCTTGCGCTCACGTACACGTTAGCAGGATGAAACGTAAACATCTTCTTGCAGGTCGAACGTCAACTGAAAGCACGTACGTAGGTACGCCATTTATATATGCAGGCTCCTACTAACACTGTGTGTGCCATTTCTGCATTAACTGCGAGTTTGTACAGTCAGACACGTTCAAACTTGTCGTTTGGATGCTTGGCTTCGTACATTGAACATAGTTTGCGCAGGGAAGGACAGCCGTAGTCGGTCTGTATATCTACGATTTCAGCTGCTCTGTCGTCACACAACTTGCTCAGCCATTTCTTCTGTTCAGGTCCGGCAACGTAGATTATTTCGTTTTGCAGTAGTAAATCTTGAAGTGTGTTTTTCACTTGGTGGTACGGAATTTTTCCTTCGTCCCACTCCAGGCCATGGTAGTATTTACATAGCCATTCGTTCGACCGTTTACTTTTTTCGTCTAGTAGTTTCCACGGATACGGAGGTCGGAAGCTGCGGGTTCGAGTCTTGTCTCCGGAGGTGACGCTAATTTCCTTGAGCACGAATCCAGTTTGACTCTGGAAACCTTGCAGGTTGCAGTACATCTTGTCGCTAGCAATGCTCGGTCGTAACTAAATTATTATCGAAAACGAAACAGTATTTATGTCAGGATTTTCACAAGTTTGTCTCGACAATTGTACGATGCAAGCCGATCGTGAAGTATCAGACAAAAAGCATAGGTGTTTGGCGGAATATTTCCGCTAGTCGTTATCTCGATCCTACAGTCGATGATGTTTGAATTTATTCGATCATCCTGTTTGGAAACGTCAAACACCATTAACGGAGCCTTGTTCTTGAAACTGTCGGGACTCAGTATCGGTGACTGTATCCGCCCGTAGTAAGCTTGCTGAAACTTGGCATACATTGGATATGCTAGAAGAAATCTTCCACTTTCAAAGTCCATGTTCATGTCAATGTACGGATAACTTTCGCTGTTTAAAAATATTTTTACATTGCGTATTTGACAGTTATCGAATACGGAGCGACTTACTCCTGCATTGAGCTGTCTTCCGGTCTGAAGCCCAATGATGATGTATCTTGGTTTTTCCGTAGCGAAGCTGGACTTTACTATCCAATTGATACGCTGACTATGAGGCAAGCCGGGATAAGTTTCCAGGCTCCAGGATCGGAATGGTACATCGAAGTTCTTGCCATTTTCTATGTTCTTCAACATCTTGACTCGTTCAACGGTGCTCACTTGGATGTGGGGCAGCATCCACTCGATAGACTGTAGTGTTAGCGAGACATCTTGAGGGTTTTCTGCAGCGGCGACAATTGCATTAATGTGCGTGTTGGCTAGAAGCAGTACGAGCTCTTGTTTCGAATTAATGATTATATGCTTGTAGTCCTCAGCGAATCCAAGAAGCATGGACAGAGGAACACAAACTTCGAACTTCCCTTCAGCATAAACCGGAAGCTTATATTCATCCTCGAGAGCCCAACCGGCCATCTTTGCAGCAGACAGTTCATTTGGCGTGAGCGAAAGGTAATTTTTCATAGCAGATGTTATGCCTACATCTCTCGTCTGGTCTACCTCGACGCCATTGAGTACATATGTAATGCGCTCGATTAGGTGAAGAATACCATTGCAGGATATTGATGTCGTTGTCGGGTGCGTACCATCCGCTTTTGTAAGCGTGCCTCTTATACGTAGAAATGACTGCGAAGGTAAAGTACAAATATCTTGGTGTTGTACTGCAATGCGTACTTCCGATGGTAGTGCGTACGGTCCGAGCAGGAAAGGCTGGTACTCGTGCAATTCCATTTTCGTAATGCTGTCTTCAAAAATGACCGGATCTTCCACGTTGAGGATTTCGTCTTCCATATTTATTCGGCACTTGCCCAATACTGAGAAGATACTTTATGTTGTCAGGTGTTAATGCACCGATGTCTGGTAGAGAACTGTTCTTATTCACAGCAATACGATTTCTTTTATAACTGTTCGGTGTTACGAACTTTATGCCCATCGCTTCAAGTGCAGACGTAATGTAATTTCTTCGTCTTGAAAATTCACCAATCGTCCTCGCTGGTCAACGATTCGGACGACGACTTCGTGTGCGCACTTCACGACGACTGGAACGTAAATGATACTTTGCGGTACTTCTACCAGTTTATATCCTGGCGGGACCATCGGCGAAAACTCGTGCAGCATGTTGCTTAGTCTTCCGTTGAGATACGTTCCACTTGCCAAATTACAGTTTATTCTTATGACATTCACAGGCAAAATGTTTACTGCGCGCGTAGATTCGTACGTTCTTCCCGTATCATAAACCTTTGATTCGAATCCGAGCATCGTACCTATGGTGCCAGGTTTCGTAAAGTCGACATTTTCACTGCATGTTAGAATGCTTTTTTGAGTGTTTGGATTTCCACGCAGTTGAAAGTCTACATCCTGTGGTAACATATCCCTGATGTAATTTGCAATGTCGTCAATTTCGTAAGAGCCAACAGGTAACCGTATTTCATGAGCGGTCCCATCGCTTTTCAGGAAGCAGATCTTGCAATTTTCTTCGTCGATATTAGGTATGGCATTATACGTTTGAAAATCTACGAGACCGATACACCATTCTCCGTCTAAATCCAGAGGCGGGAAATGAACCGCCCGCAGCTCAGATGCGTGACCTGTCAAGGTAAGTGTTATCGACATGACTAATAAATTATCATCACTGCACAACCTTTAAGTAGCAATTTTTTTTATTTGTCAGCTAATTTTTTGTTTGTTAAAAAGCGAAGACACAAGTGTCCGCAGTTTGTTTGATTAGGCCTCTGTTCCGTTTCGTAATTGTAAAAGAATGTAGTGGACCGGCCCAGGTACTGTCGCAGTTCTGGCGGAGGCCGTAAATTACCGAAACTATCGTAGTACTCGGCCATTTTTCCAGACTTTACATAGGCTACCCAGTGCGTGCCGCGACCCGTCGACGTATCTAAATTAATTATGGCGCACTCACGTGTGTTTGGCTTGCTGGGCAAAGTATCTCGCATAAACACGCCGCGGAAATTTGGAATTTTCAGTTTGCGTGTGTACTTTATTAAATCTACGTTGGTGAGCGGACGTTTCGGTAATGAACTTAGGATTTTTTCATTCGTTTCTTCCTCATGCCTCGTCCTGTCTTGTGAGGTCGTAAGTACAGTCCTGCGCCGTTTTTTTTACCGATGGCAATGGCTTCCATGTTGGCGTTGTGTCGCTGTGCTTCTTTTAACTGCTTGCGCTCATTCTTCGAAGTGTTGACTGCCCGCACTATACCGCTCGTTGCACCGATGAGGCCGCCGAGAGCACCCAATGCAGGCAAAAGCAAAGGAAGAAATCCTCCTATAATCTTCTTGTCGAGAGTCTGTAATTTTTGCTTGGCTTTTTGCACGCCTGCACCAGTCTTGCGTTTGGTCTTGCGTGAGTTAGTCTTTGACTTGATGGAGCTGGCTCGACGAGCGCCCAGTCCTAATTTAGTCTTTGCCTTCATGATCTTAGATACGCCCCACGCTGCGATTTTCTCTCCGAGTCCCGCGTTCGACGATTTACTTATATCTTCAGCTTCCTGTGCTAATATCTCGTCGGCCCGGTGTCTGGATTCCAGATCCTTGCTTAATGAATATGCGATATCGTGCTGCTTGCTTTTTTCGTCGAGTGAATTAATGCCCACGTCACCGCGAGCTAACCTTTTCGCTAGTTTAGTGCCGGGGCCGCAGAATCTGTAGCCGGGAATGTGTAGCTCGAAAGGTAGGTTGTTTATCAGCGAGTTCACGAGTCCCGCGCCGACGTATTTTTTGTTCTTACCTCTTCGAGTCATTACGCACAACTGACCAAAAAGTATAAATGTGTTTGATTTTATACAATTACTTTAGTACAATGCAGGTCGTCAAGCAAGACGTGTGTTTGCCCGTACGCATTACGCAAGACGATGTATTTAGTGCGCGTGAATCACGACATGGCTTGCTGTTACCTTCCGCCGTACGTTGCATAATGGCGGGTCCGTCAAACTGCGGTAAAACGTGTGTTTTACTGAGTTTACTGGAGGAGCCAAACGGTCTTCGGTTCGAGAACGTTTACTTGTATTCCAAGTCGTTGCAACAGCCAAAGTACCAGTGCCTAGCAACTGTTCTACGCTCGGTGGATGGTCTGGAGTATTTTCCGTTTAGCGATAATACTGATGTTGTACCTCCAAGCGAAGCAAAAGCCAATTCCGTGTTTGTTTTCGACGATGTAATGTGCGAGAAACAAGGCATAATACAAGAGTACTTTTCCATGGGCAGACACGCCAAGGTAGACTGCGTTTACCTGTGTCAGACGTACAGTAGAATACCAAAACATCTCCTACGAGACAACGCGAATGTCATAGTTTTGTTTCGCATGGACGAACTTAATTTACGCCACGCTTATGATGATCACGTAAACACCGACATGACATTCCAGGAATTTAAAGACATGTGCTCCTTGTGTTGGAAAGAAGAACACGGATTCCTAGTTATAGTCAAAGACTGGCCTCTATATAAGGGCAGGTACAGACGAGGTTTCGATCAGTTTATTGCCAAACATGAGTCATAGCATTTCGAAATTCGGTCGTAGCAGTCGAGACTTACGTACTGCTCTCAAGTCTCATGACAGCGATATCCGCAAATACATTTCGCTACTGGCTCAAAAAATAGACGGGGTGAAAAAGGAATTACTTGAGTACCTCGTAGCCATAGACCAGCGCGTGGAAGCTTCGGATTCTCGCATTCGCGACATGATCGAAGTTTCGAATGCACAAAGACGGCACGATCTAAGGACTTTTCAAAGTAGTCTGAAAGCATCACTATCTCAATCGTCAACAAATTCAGATTTGGCCAAACACAAGAAAGAAGTTTCTGCGAACGAATAGAAAAGTATAAAAGGAGGTCTTGCAATAAGTTTTCAGCCAGTACAATGTCGGACCTGGCCAGTGACCTTCATCGAGCTATACAGTCTGTTCGCGAAAAATATTTACTTGCTAGACGAACCAGACTTGCACGTGAGATGGAAAATGAGGAGATATTTAAACCAATCACTAGTCGCCTCGACGAACTTAAAAACAAGGAAGAACCGGCCTTCATTGTGAAGACAGAAGTTGAAGATGAAATGCCGACTGTAAAGAAGAGAAAGTATGAACCAGATCGAGAAGAAGAGGACTTAACAATTACAGAGTCCATGCACAAGAAAAAAATACCGAAAAAGGGACATCAAGTTAATGCAATGGTCCGACCATACCTGATATCGTTTACGAGCCGGAATAATGACACGACCTACGGAGTGTACAGAAAACATAATAAATGGTTCCTCGGTGCTAAAGAAATAGACTTTCTACCAGGAAATATCGTGCGCGTAGCAGAGTTCAAAACGCGCGGGACTCCGGGTCTGTACGAATTGCTGTTTCGCAGGGAGCCTAAAGGATATTCTCACAACGACTTACAAGAGTACAAAAAACTGCTAGATCTAACCAATGCACATTTTCGTGATAACGATCCAGATAGTGGTGTATATAAAGACGTAGATCATGAAAAAATCGATATTCTCGCTAATCTCTTCAGTGAAATAACAATACATGGCGAAGGTTTAAAAAAGCTAGAAAGTGGTCAGAAATTTGACTATGTATATTGGGACGACCCTAATGAATTAGTTGATCGCCTTAGAATTCTACATGCATCGCTTAGTGTAGGAAACTATTCGCACATCAACGAAATAGTCTCCATACTTGAAGAACTGAAGGAAGCCGGCTACATACAATGAGTCGAACCGGAATCGCTCGCGAACTTCATGCTCCTGCTAGACGGAAATACCTTCGTCGCAAAGTCATAGTTCGTGGAATTGATGATTTATTCCAGGCGGACCTTGTTGAGATGATACCGTATTCCCGATTGAATAAAGGTTTCAAGTACATGTTGACAGTCATCGATGTTTATAGCAAGTTCGCTTGGGCTAGACCTGTCAAATCAAAGACTGCAACTGACGTAGCCAAGGCCATGAACAATATTTTGCGTGATGGACGTGTACCGTCGCACCTGCAAACGGACCTCGGGAAAGAATTCTACAATGCGACCTTCAAGGCTTTGATGAAGAAGTATGGCATCAAACACTACTCTACATTTAGTAACGTCAAAGCCTCCGTTGTCGAAAGGTTTAACAGAACTTTGCGTTCCAAGATGTGGCGGCAGTTCACGGCTAACGGAAATTACAAGTGGCTTGACATCTTGCCGAAACTAATAAGCGAGTATAATTCCACTGTGCATTCTACCACGAAAATGAAGCCAAAGGACGTAAAGGATAATCGCCTGCTTCAAACAGTTTTTCCCAACACGAAGAAGAAAGATCCACGAAAGCTTAAAGCTAACGTCGGCGACATTGTGCGAATCTCCAAGCAGAAAGGTATCTTCGAGAAAGGTTTCACTGCGAACTGGAGTCCCGAACATTTCCGTGTGACACATGTTCGTGAATCAGAGCCTAGGACCTACTACCTCGAAGATTTGGACCACAAACCTATCCATGGCGGCTTCTATGCCGAAGAGATTCAGCCTACGTTGTATCCCGATACGTACTTGGTGGAGAAGATTATAAAACGAAGAAATGGACTGTCCTACGTCAAGTGGTGGGGCTTTCCACCTCGCTTCAATTCGTGGGTGGCAGATGCAGACGTCGAGAAATCCACAAGGCTTTAGTAATTTGTCTGTGTATTTTTTTTTGTACTTGTAGTAGTGTAGTATGTATGAAATAAAAGTTTTTTTTAAAAGAACTTGCGGTGTTTTTATTTACTCAAACCTGTCGCTTTTGTGGTATTTTTTTAAAGTATTAAAGTTGTTTTGTATCGGCCTGGGATCGAACCAAGGACCTTAGTCGATCTAATCAATCAGTATATAGATTACAAATTTATTTAATGAATTTTGAACATGGTTTATGGCAATTATTATATTTTAAATAAAATTAAACATTATTGCATCGATCGGGTATCGAACCGAGGACGGGAATCGATCGAATCAATATGTAAATTAATGAGTGATTTATTTAATGAATTTTGGAACTTTTCCCGAATTTCTAGCTAAATAATTACGGATTTTCAAGATGGCGGCCGAATTTCAAGATGGCGGGTGTCACAGTAATAAATGATTACTGCACTCTAGCGGGTAAGAATTAAACTAACATGTCATCAGCGTACTCTAGCCGATGATACAATGATGATGGCTTCCAGCATCGCAGACAAGATGGCGGACATGACGTCATACTAGATGATGTTATATATGCTTTGAAAAAAAGTGGTGGGAGTCAGTCTGCTAGCACCCACCACGGGGGAAGGATCGGTCGCCATTTTTATTTTTTTGCACTCGTCGGGTTCGAACCGAGGACTCCGAACTCTGTGTCGTTAATGTATATTTTTTATAAATAATGTATTAAAATTTTATTATTTAATTTTTTTATAATTTTTAAAAAACATTTCATTAAAATCGGATAATAAATAAAAAAGTTAAAGATGGCGGCCGTAACGAAAATTGCAACAGTGACGTCATCATCCAATATGGCGGAAAACACAATGCCGGAATTTTCTAGAACACAATGACGTCATCCAAAATGGCGTATCCAAGATGGCGGATACAAAATGGTCGCCGTGATCTACTTGTCCCGTTACGTTATGTCCCGTTACGCTGTGTCCCGTTACACTCATACAAGATGGCCGCCGTGACGTCACAATCCAATATGGCGGTCGGCACACTCCTCAATCCTCACCCTGGACCCTGTGCCAGAAAATACATTCCTATACTACTGTCAGCTCTAACCCATTTATCCTTACTTAAGTGCGGGTAGAACTGGCTTCATATATGAAATATGAGTGCTAGTTCCCGGCTTTAGACATAGCATGATATTTTAATCATAAATAAAAAACTATGCATTATTGTAAGTAGAAAGACGGCAAGTTTAAAACTATTCATATAATGATAAGTATTTTGAAATAGTCATACAATCGTTATTAAATAGTTATACTAATATATACTATTTATTTACACAAAAAATATTAAGTGCTATCCATACTTCTCTTTCGCGCATGACATATCCATAGCGTATGTGTGGTGTTCTAAATAAGGAGTGTTCACCCCCATAAACGAATATTATATGAGTCTTTCATGTTGTACAGTAAGAATGCTTATAAGATAATTGTCTACTATCCTTTGTATATGTAAGGCTAGATAAAAAAAACAATCTCTATATAGTGATATATGAATAACCAGAACTTTGTATACAAACTATAGTCTTCACACTAGTAAATAATAATTAAGGATATACAGGGGTAAATCAATACTAATATTATAAATGCGAAAGTAACTCTGTCTGTCTGTCTGTCTGTCTGTATGTCTGTTTGTTTGTTACCTTTTCCCGGCTGAACGGCTGAACGGATCGTAATGAAATTTGGCAAGGAGATAGATTATATCCTGGGGATGGACATAAGCTATCTTTTGTCTAAAAAAATAATATTTAAACGGGTTAAAAAATATATCTTAATTTTATGTAATGTGTGTCATAGATATACAAACTGTTAGTGTCATTCCTCTATGCCTGCCGTGCAATAGCTTTCAAGCCATTACGTTACGTTTTTCTATTGTAAGGAACTAAGTAGAGAGTAAGAAAAAAATAAAGATCTTGACAGTTTGTAGTGTCGCCATATTTGTTTCAATTTTCAATACCGTTTTTGTATATTACAATTTAAATTGCAGAAAAAAATCATGTTTCATAAACACATAAATAGTGAGTGTGTGTCATTTCTCTATGTCCACGAGGTCTTGCCGCGTCAATTTTCTCCTTCGGGCGAACCCGTCCGCTTAATTAAATAAACAGCTTTTATCGTTGAATGATTTCATGATTTATTTCATGAAAATCTGCACTCATAAAAAATTAGTTTTATAGACATTCAATAGGTCTCTCTCTCTCTCTCTCTCTCTCTCTGAAGATCAATCTAGTAATCGTTACAAATTTATTTCCTTTATTTGTTTTAGTTTGATTTGATACAATATGATTTCACTAAAAATCTATTTCTACCCCTTCCTATTTTCATGAAGTTTCACTTCTTCCGCGCGGAGGGACTCCACACAATATTTTTGCATGCAATTAAAAACTATTTTTTAATGATGCCAAAGAAGTATGACTTCTCATGCGCGTACCTAAGTACACGCACCCATTTTTTTTATTTAATTTCTTCTATATATATATATATTTTTTTTTTTTCTCCCTACCTAGGGCACTCATAATTCTTTTAAATTTCACGTGTATGTTTTCAATGTTATTCGAGTTGTACAATTTTTTTTTCTCAAATTGGTCATTATTCATACTTTGTTTCATTTTGTAAACATACGTATTTTAGGTATTATGACAAATAAAAAAAATTAGTTACACTAACATTCTTAGGTTTTAATTGTGTGGATAGTTTGAAGTTTAATATTATGTAGGTATATAAATTCGTAAACTTAAACATTTCTTCGAAATTTATTCATAGGTTGGTGGGGCCTACTAATTTTTTATATTTGTATAGTTTAAAGTTTAATATTATGTATGTACGTAAATTCTTAAACATAGAGTTATTTATTAATTTATTTAGAAAATTATTCATAGGTAGGTAATAATTTTTTCTATTTGTCAATAATGTTATTATGGCAGATAGGAGTACAGTAAATGCCTACATTCTTATATTCCTTTATATCTCTTTCGATTTGGAGTGTTTCCGAGCCATTCGGGGTCCTCAACATCACCCCCCCTCCCCCCCCCCCCCCTGGTGGTTAAAGCTCCAAAATTTAGAAAGTTTAAATTTTTTTTAAAATCTTTCTCTTTCGATTTTAAGTGTTTTCGAGTCATTCAGGGTCCTCGAACCCCCCGCCTCCCCTCTAGGAAAAAGCCCCAAAATTTCGATAATTTTAGGAATTTCAAATATCTATTCTTTCGAGATGGAGTGCTTCGAAACATTCGAGGTCTTGAACTTCCACCCCCCCCCCCCCCCTTCCCTTCCACAAAAGTGAAAGCCACAAAATTTCGAAATTTGGAGGAAATTGTATTAAAATTAAGTCATTACGAACTAAAGTGTCCGGGGCATGGTGGAACCTTTTCCCAAAGTCGACTTCCCACCCAATTTTGAGGGAGGGGGGATTGCAAAACCCCAAAATTTCGAAAAATTTCTTAAATTTAAGTATACTTTTTTACTATTTGGAGTGTTTCCGAGCCATTCGGGGTCCTCAAACTACCCTCCCCCCACAAGGAGTCAAAGACCCAATAATAAAAAAATTTCCCAAAATTTCGAAAACCTATTCTCTTTCGATTTGGAGTGTTTACGAGCCATTCGGGGTTCTCAAAATCACCCCCCCCCCCCCTTCACAGGGGTCAAAGCCCCAAAATTTAGAAAATTTCAAAAATCATTCTCTTTCGATTTTTAGTGTTTCCCTACCATTCAGGGTCCTCAAAATAACCCCTCCCCCTCTGGGGACAAAGCCCCAAAATCTCGAAAATTTCAGGAATTTAAATATCATTTATTTCGAGATGGAGTGTTCCGAACCATTCGAGGTCCTGAACCTCCACCCCCCCCCCCCCCCTCCTTTTTCTCAAAAGAGAAAGCCACAAAATTTCGAAAAATTGGAAGAAATTGTTTTAAAATTAAGTCATTACGAACTAAAGTGTCCGGGGGATGGCGGAACGTTTACCCAAAGACGTGTTCTCCAACAAATTTGTGGTAAGGGGATTGGGGGAATGCAAAACCCCAAAATTTCGAAACATTTCTTAAATTTAAGTATACTTTTTTACTATTTGGAGTGTTTCCAAACCATTCGGGGTCCTTAAAATACCCTCCCCCCACAAGGAGTCAAAGACCCAATAATTAAAAAATTTCCCAAAATTTCCAAAAACCTATTCTCTTTCGATTTGGAGTGTTTACGAGCCATTCGGGGTCCTCAACAACACACCCACCCCCCTCAGGGGTCAAAACCCCAAAATTTAAAAAATTTCAAATATCATTCTCTTTCGATTTTTATTGTTTCCCAGCCATTCAGGGTCCTCAAAATCACCACTCCCCCTCTGGGGACAAAGCCCCAAAATTTCGAAAATTTCATGAATTTCAAATATCATTTCTTTCGAGATGGAGTGTTCCAAACCATTTGAGGTCCTGAACATCCACTTTCCGCAAACGTGAAAGCCCTAAAATTTCGAAATATAAGAATATATATAATTGGATGTTGGCATGTATGGCGTCGATAAACTCTTACACTGTTTGACCGATCGCCATGAAATTTGGCACATCGAAGTGTTTTTATCATGAAGAAGGTTTTTATGCTATCCATTTTTTTTTGTAACTCGCCGCTAGATGGCGCTGTAGCGCATCAATTCTAAACCTTTCAACCGATCGCCATGGGTAAACAGAAAATCATAGGTCACAGATACACAAACAGTAATTATGTATCATTTCTTAATGTCCAACACACTGGACATATCGCTATCCATTTTGCTGTAACTCGCGGACAATATATCACCCGGCGTTCAGCCCGGGCAAAGCCGGGTACTGCAGCTAGTAAAAAATATGTGTTAAAAAAGAACCTATAAAGCTAAGTACTAAAAAACATCTCAATAAGCATAGGAAACACTATAATTCCATTCTGACGAAACCTGAATAGAACACACCAGTAATGTTTGTTAAAGAACACACAAGGAGATTCATATTATATGAATAACCACTTAGCCAAAATCGTTTACAGAATAACAGACATAGCGATTCCATGCATCAAACACCGCATCGCTTTGACGATGGTCCCGAACACAAAAATTATATCTGCCTCCCAGAGACTGCCACAGTCGCCTCGGCGGACCTTATGAGGTCACCAGGCAGTAACTTTCACCTGCCGGAGGGCACACGGAAATAAGTATTGTTAGTACACACATGCAGCGTCCTCCGAACACAAGCTTCCAGCTGTAATGCTGGATAAAATAATAAATTAAAATATACAATCAACAAGGATGCCTCGCAAACTATCAGCTAAGCCACCCATGCCTTTAAACCATATATCGTTAACAACGAAGCCCGACAACGACTTTAAAGTGACAAGGAGTAAAGATGAAAATAAAAAATATATCCAAGATGGCGGATACAAAATGGTCGCCGTGAGCTACTTGTCCTGTTACGTTATGTCCCGTTACGCTGTGTCCCGTTACACTCATACAAGATGGCCGCCGTGACTACACAATCCAATATGGCGGTCGGCACACTCCTCAATCCTCACCCTGGACCCTGTGCCAGAAAATACATTCCTATACTACTGCTGACGATCTACCTATTGGAATATGTATTACACAGACTGTTTTATTTAGTAACAACTTATGCTCATATTCCTACAATGTATCTTGTTAAATGACTATAAGAGTTTAAACCTGCACATATTTAGTTTAATAAGGTATTAGTATAACACGTTTTACTTGCATATATTCCTTTATTATTTTTTAATGGCTATAAGCATACACATTTTACTACATTTTTTATTTAATAACGTCTTGTGGCTATATCGCTTTATACTTATATTCCTTCAATGGATCTTATTTAATGACATTATATATTACACTTTACTATAACAGATTTTATGTATTAATGGATCTATAGTAGCTGGGCGAGCACTAAAGACTCGTAGGTGTGTCTTATTTTTTTAACAAAGGAATGGCATGTTTCGTCTCTGGTGTTGTCCCGTTAGTTTGCGCATTCGCGAGGTCTTATGTGCGCTTTGGTTTGTTCCGCTAGCTTTTTATTTTTCTGTCTACATTTACGATATATAATACCTACATCCTGTTTTCAGAGAGAAACAGTTCTCTATTTTCGTGTCGCATGAGCGCTTCGTTAAGCTTTGTAGAGACATAGTTTTTTCCTTCAGTTGGGGGTGGTACAGCGTGGTGAGATGTAGTGCTGGCCTCTCAGTCGACAGGTCTTACTTCGGATCTTTCCCTGCATTGTTCATGGGTTTGGTGTTATGGTTCTTTCCTGTTGTGTATGCGCTAGACATTTCTTATGTTTCGGTTGCTTTATAGCCCATTTTGATGCTGCAGGTATTTATGGTTATTGATGTTTATTTGAATTGTTTACATTTCTCGGGCCATTCCATTTGGCGTGGTAGTTTTATGATATTATTCTCGTAGATATAGGTATTTCTTTATTTTTTTTTAAAGATTGGATGTCTATATATTGGTTTTGGTTTGTTGGCTTTCTGTAGTTGGGTGACGGGGCTCTATTGTGATCTACTTATGGGTTGTGTTTAGCCTAGTGAAGTGTCGCTTATCTGGTATAATTTTTTTTTTGGGGGGGGGGATATAGAGGTTTCCATCCTTACCTGTCTGTGTTATTTATTTTCTCAATGTGTTACTGAATTAGTATTTTTATTACCTTTCTTGCGATTATGTTTGGTATTTTTTTAGAGTTATTTTTTTATGGTGTCACCTGCTGTCGATGGTTTTGCTTGTTTATTTTGGGGTAACACTATTTTATCACGCCTTAAGGTTGTTTTCTCGCTGTGGTGACGGACTTTTGTTTTCCGCGTTTGTTTTATTTTTTCTATTTACGTATAGGGATGTGTAGCATTTTTACTCTTTGCATCATGCTGTCTCAATAAGTGAGCCTTTTCTCGAGGGGAATCGTGTTCTATTATTTAATGGGGAGTTATCGCTGCTGAGGTTTTATTATCTGTGTTTGGCGATTTTATCTGCATTCCGCTGTATTGTGTTCGTGATGGTGTTTGTGTGTGTATGCTATAGCATTTTGATTGTTTTTGTTATGTGTTACATGGTATATTTTAATTGGTTTATTAATACTTATTTTTATTGTTATTTACACTTGATTTATAGTATTTTTTTTTCACAGTTATAGTGTGCTCATGCATTCAGCGGTTGATGACCTTCATGTATCACTGGGCTGTATACGTTTTTAATTGTGTTCCACGCTTAGCATGCGGTGATCGCTGCGGGCCAGGGTTACACACAACTTTCATTTCGTTGGCTGCCGTCGCGCGAGGAATTGTCAACAGTCTTCCGATTGCCTACGTGGCGTACAGACGTAGGTTCCCACTTTAATATGTCTTTGTTATATGTTTGATAAATTTACTTATCGTTACACGCTGTCGGGTGGGCGGGTTGCATTCCACACTGTGTACATAGCATTCCTATTTTTAATATGTCCTTTTTCTGCATGTTTATTTAATTACTTATCATTAGACGTCGTCGGGGTGGGCGGTTTGTACTCCGGTGAGTTTTTCCTACACTGAGGTCTTTTATTTTATGTATGCTTATTTGCTACATGTCGCTGTTCGCCTTTTACTGCGCTTCACGCTTTTTGGATGGCTAGTACTGTAGGGATACTGCTTTATTACAAGGCTCCGATTTTAACTATGTCTATATGCATACATGGTATTTTTTATTACTGAGCACCGAGTTAACACACACAATTTTTTTCTGGCAATCGTGGGGCAGCTGAGCGGGCTGGTTTCCATAACCGATTCCCAGCGAGCAGTGTACACATATTTCCCCAGCGAGCAGTGTACACATATTTCCCCAGCGAGCAGTGTACACATATTTCCCCAGCGAGCAGTGTACACATATTTTTCTGGGTCTTCGCCCACGCCGTGCGGTCTAGCGAGACCGCCTGCGCTGTTTCCCGTGTGGCTGCAGAGATGGTTGGTGCATTACTATAGCGTTCCTATGTTTTTATTTTAAATATGCTTATTACTTATCGCTTCACACAACTATGTGTTACATGCTGTACTGTAGGGGTTCTATGTTTTATTTTTATTTTGCTTTTTGTGCTTCTCACAATGGCTAACAATACTCGTTGCACTGTAGGGGTCCTAACTATGCTTAATACATTTTATTTTACACTATGCTTAGTCATGCTGCACACGTGCTATCGCTACAGCATATTTTAAGTGATGTTATTTTATATCTTTCTGATAAGGTATTATTAAATGGTGGTCTTTGGACATGATCTACTACAATAGAGCTCCACTTTATTATACTTTTTAACTATGCTTATTATTTCTGTCTTCATGGTATTTTACATTATATTTTACACTATGCTTATTACTTGGCGTGTTGCACAAGTGCTACCACTAAAGCATATTTTAGGTTACATTTTTCTTTCTTGACAAGTACTATAAGATGGCTTGAGGTTTCTTTTTTGTTCGCACTTTATATGATATCCTCGCGGCGACCACATGGGAGTCGCTCTCTGTGAGCGGGTGATTTTGGCGCTCTCTGAGTGCGGGTTTTGAGGTTATGGCACTCCCTGGGAGCTGTATTTAGACATAGCTAGTATGGTGGCATTTATTTAATGCATACTCGGGGTGGGGTTTTTTAAACATAGCAGAGTAGTATGTAAAACGGCATACGGGCACAGGCTTCAGGCTGTGGTGCCTGGTGCCGAGCCACATCTCTGACGTCACGTCCATCTCTGACGTCACGACGCCCATATTGGATGAGCGTAACGGGACACATCGTAACGGGACAAGTAGTACCGTGACCATGACCTTTACCCCGGCGGCCATCTTGGATCCGCCATCTTTAAATCGAGCGGCCCCACTCATTATGATGAAATTTTCGTCTCTGTCACCATATTGATTTTTTCTGTTCCACTGGAGGTCGCCATCTTGGATGAGCGTAACGGGACACATCGTAACGAGACACAGCATAACGGGACAAGTAGATACAGTGGCCATTTCGGATCCGCCATTTTGGATGACGTCATTTTGTTTTCTCGAACATTCCGACTTTGTGTTTTCCGCCATATTGGATGATGACGTCACCGTTGCAATTTACGTTATGGTCGCCATCTTGGATTATATAAATGTTGCATATTTCGTTACACCCGCCATCTTGGTTGAGTACCATGTCAACATTACACTTTACGTTATGACCGCCATATTATATCCTATTAATGTTGCAATTATCGTTATGGTTGCCATCTTGAAATTTGGATGCCATCTTGAAAATCCATAATTATTTAGCTACAAATTCGGGAAAAATTCCAAAATTCATCAAAAAATTAACTTATTCGAATTCTGTTTGATTAGATTAATTTACGTCCTTGGTTCGATTCCCGGCAAGAGTAAAAAATAAAAAACAACAGATTCTCCACAGAAGCCACCTACAGACTGATCTACCAAGGTACATATATCGTCAGCTGATATGATGTCATGTCCGCCATCTTGTCTTCATTCGCAGGAGACCACCATCTTGTTTTCGTACGCTAGAGTGTACTGATACCATGTAAGTATAATTTTCTGGTCACCATAACCTTGTCCTCAACTGCTGGCAATTAACTTTGACCTTGACATTGAACTTTGACCTTTAACTTGAACTTGTCCTTGAAATTTGACCTTGAACTTTGACCTTGACCTTGAACTTTGACCTTGACCTTGAACTTTGACCTTGACCTTGAAATTAACCCTGACTTTAAAATTTGACCTTGACCTTGAAATTAGACTTTGACCTTGAAATTTTACCTTGACCTTGAAATTTGATGTTGACCTTGAAATTTGACTTTGTCCTTGAAATTTGACATTGTCCTTGTCGACCATCATGGATCCGACATGTTATGTTCAGTACATGCTACCAGGAGCTACCACCTGCTGAAGTACGCCATATTGTGTGTGTGTACTTGTATTATAGAGTAAATTTCCATCTGGTTAATTTTATTCTAACCGGCCACAGTGCAGTAATCATTTATTACGGAGGTGCCCCCGCCATCTTGAAATTCGCCCGCCGTCTTGAAATCATGTAATAATGTAGCTAGAAAAGCGGGAAAAAATCCAAAATTCATTAAATAAATCACTCATTAACTTACATATCGATTCGATCCGCTCCAGTCCTTGGTTCGATCCTCGATCGATGCAATAATGTTTAATTTTATGGAAAAAGAAATAATTTCAATAAACCATGTTCAACATTCTTAAAGAGACTTTAAATCTTCTACTACCATCATCCTATCAGACATCATGACCACCATATTGGAAATTCGTAATTGTAATGCTAGAGATTCGGGAAAAAGTTCAAAATTCATTAAATAAATTTGTAATCTATATACTGATTTATTAGATCGACTGAGGTCCTTGGTTAGATCCCTGGAAGATACAAAACAACTTTAATTTTAAAAAAGTACCAGAAAAGTGTAAGGTTCGAGAAATAAAACACCACAAAGTCTTTTACAAACAAAATATTTATTACACAATTTCTATCCAACTACAGAATCACTTGCGAAAGCCAGCAATCTTATAAACATTTAGCCCTGCATAGACGTGCAACGACTACTTCTTAGCTTCAAATGCCCCAAATGGCTCCAATGCTCCAAAGGACTCTAAATACTCCAAAAGATTCCAAATGCTCCAAAAGGCTCCAAATGCTCCAAAAGGCTCCAAATGCTACAAAAGGCTCCAAATGCTCCAAATGGCTCCAAATACTCCAAACGGCCTCCAAATGGCTCCAACAACTCCAACAGCCTCCAAATGCTTAACACAGCTCCAAATACTTCAAAAGGGTCCAAATGCTCCAAAAGGCTCCAAATGCTACAACAGCCTCCAAATGCTCCACAGGCTCCAAATGCTCCAAATGGCTCCAAAGCTTGATATGATCCAAATGCTTAAAAAGGCTCAAAATGCTCCAACAGCTCCAAAATGGCTCCAAAAAAGGCTCCAAATGCTCCAACAGCCTCCAAATGCTTAACACAGCTCCAAATGCTTCAAAAGGCTCCAAATGCTCCAAAAAAGACTCCAAATGCACCAACAGCCTCCTAATGCTTAACACAGCTCCAAATGCTTCAAAAGGCTGCAAATGCTCCAAAAGGCTCCAAATGCTACAACAGCCTCCAAATGCTCCAAAGGCTCCAAATGCTCCAAATGGCTCCAACAGCTCCAAAAGGCTCCAAATGCTTCAAAAGGCTCCAATTGCTCCAACAGCTCCATCTTCAATTGGTTCCAACTGATTCCAATTACTTTTCTTATCGAACTTGGCATCATTACTAACATGTCTTTATTAGTATACATTTTGATTGGCAGTGGTAACGTATTTTGCACCTTTAAATTATAAGTTTTATTTAGAAATCAGATTTCGATAAATGGTAGATACCATTTTGAAAGAAAATATATTAATTTATCTTCAAGTTTATACACATTTAATTTAAGCCATTATTGTATGTAGCCAGCTTCCCTCAGTTCTTTGAGTATGAAGGATATTTCTTTAATGATCGAATAGTTTCCTGCACAAAGCGATCCATGTAGTAGTCGTAGCATGTCAACCAATATGTTAGGATCTTCCCATGAGGTATAATCAATCTCTTCTGCTGCGTTCATCATCATCCTTGCATGTTTATAATAAATATTATTATCTCTGGAGTCTATCGTTTTAACACCAACCACAAGGTCACTTTCGTCATCGTGCCAGTGATTATCACAAGCTTGATCAGGATAATTTCTTTTATTACGACGTTTCCATCGTTTTGGTCTCAAACCACCATCACAGTCTTCGCTCTTGCATGCTTTTGGTGCTTCAACACAGTACTCAATCATGTCAGCCTTAGATGTGTCAGCACAGTCTTCGTTCATGTCAGCTTCTGATGTGTCACCACAGTCTTCAATCATGTCAGCACCACAAACTTGATCAGGATAATTTATTTTATTACGTAGTTTCCATCGTTTTGATCTCAGACCGCCATCACAGTCTTCGATTTGGCCTGCTTTAGGTGCTTCAGTACAGTACTCAATCATGTCAGCCTCAGATGTGTCACCACAATCTTCAATCATGCCAGCTTCAGATGATTCATCAAAGTCTTCGACCTTGTAAGCTTTAGGTGGTTCTCCATCTTTCACATTTTCATGGAGACGACTAGATATTGGAGTAAATATATTTTCATTTCTAATGTGGTTACCACTTCCTTCGTTTGTTTTAAATTTTAAATTATTATCTTGATCTAGATCAGTAATTTTAGCATTAGCTTTTTCGCCTTCGTTCCTCTTCCGCGATGTTGTAGCCCAGTCTTCGTTATCTTTATTCATCTTAATTTTACAGGTCTTGTAATGTCTATCCAAGTAATATCTTCTACCAAAGGATTTCTGACACTGACTGCAATGAAATGGTTTTTGACAAGGTCCCAAATTACACTCGCTTCTCTCATGTCGTTTAGCATTCTTTCTCAAGGTAAACACCTTGCTACAGTATCTACAGTGATGACGTTTTGATACAGCAACTAATCCCGAATCAGGATTCATATTAGTTACTGAGACTAATGCCAGACGCAAACTAAGAGTTTTAAATTAGATATATTGCTTAAATAGAATTTTTTAATTATTTCATCAGCGAGAATTAATTTATCTCATTCAAAGGTACTTGTTGCAAGTAGTTCTGCTTTTCATCAACAGATGTCGCCACATGTTACTTGCAGGTAAATAATATTTAGTTTTTTTATGCGGGATGCGGGATGTTCACTAACGATCGCAAAAGAAGCACATGACATGCAAAATACGTTACCACTGCCAATCAAAATGTATACTAATAAAGACATGTTAGTAATGATGCCAAGTTCGATAAGAAAAGTAATTGGAATCAGTTGGAACCAATTGAAGATGGAGCTGTTGGAGCAATTGGAGCCTTTTGAAGCATTTGGAGCCTTTTGGAGCTGTTGGAGCCATTTGGAGCATTTGGAGCCTTTGGAGCATTTGGAGGCTGTTGTAGCATTTGGAGCCTTTTGGAGAATTTGCAGCCTTTTGAAGCATTTGGAGCTGTGTTAAGCATTTGGAGGCTGTTGGTGCATTTGGAGCCTTTTTTGGAGCATTTGGAGCCTTTTGAAGCATTTGGAGCTGTGTTAAGCATTTGGAGGCTGTTGGAGCTGTTGGAGCCATTTGGAGGCCGTTTGTAGCATTTGGAGCCATTTGGAGCATTTGGAGCCTTTTAGAGCATTTGGAGCCTTTTGTTGCATTTGGAGCCTTTTGGAGCATTTGGAATTTTTGAAGTATTTGGAGTCTTTTGGAGCATTGGAGCCATTTGGAGCATTTGGACCTAAGAAGTAGTGTTTGCACGTCTATGCAGGGCTAAATGTTTATAAGATTGCTGGCTTTCGCAAGTGATTCTGTAGTAGGATAGAAATTGTGTAATAAATATTATGTTTTTACACTATTCTGTTACTTTTTTAAAATTAAAGTTGTTTTGTATTGGCCAGGGATCAAACCAAGGATCTCAGTCGATCTAATCAATCAGTATATAGATTATTAATTTATTTAATGAATTTTGAACTTTTTCCTGAATCTATAGTATTACAATTACGAATTTCCAATATGGTGGTCATGATGTCTGATAGGATGATGGTAGTAGAGGATTCAAAGTCTCTTTAAGAATGTTGAACATGGTTTATTGAAATTATTATTTTTTTCATAAAATTAAACATTATTGCATCGATCGAGGATCGAACCAAGGACTGGAGCGGATCGTTTCGATATGTAAGTAAATGAGTGATTTATTTAATGAATTTTGGATTTTTTCCCGCTTTTCTAGCTACATTATTACATGATTTCAAGACGGCGGGCGAATTTCAAGATGGCGGGGGCACCTCCGTAATAAATGATTACTGCACTGTGGCCGGTTAGAATAAAATTAACCAGATGGAAATTTACTCTATAATACAAGTACACACACAAAAGATGGCGTACTCCAGCAGGTGGTAGCTCCTGGTAGCATGTACTGTACATAACATGTCGGATCCATGATGGTCGACAAGGACAATGTCAATTTTCAAGGACAAAGTCAAATTTCAAGGTCAACATCAAATTTCAAGGTCAGGGTAAAATTTCAAGGTCAAGGTCTAATTTCAAGGTCAAGGTCAAATTTCAAAGTCAGGGTAAATTTCAAGGTCAAGGTCAAAGTTCAAGGTCAAGGTCAAAGTTCAAGGTCAAATTTCAAGGACAAGTTCAAGTTAAATGTCAAAGTTCAATGTCAAGGTCAAAGTTAATTGCCAGCAGTTGAGGACAAGGTTATGGTGACCAGAAAATTATACTTACATGGTATCAGTACACTCTAGCGTACGAAAACAAGATGGTGGTCTCCTGCGAATGAAGACAAAATGGCGGACATGACATCATATCAGCTGACTATATATGTACCTTGGTAGATCAGTCTGTAGGTGGCTTCTGTGGAGGATCTGTTGTTTTTTATTTTTTACTCTCGCCGGGAATCTAACCAAGAACGAAAATTAATCTAATCAAACAGAATTCGAATAAGTTAATTTTTTGATGAATTTTGGAATTTTTCCCGAATTTGTAGCTAAATAATTATGGATTTTCAAGATGGCATCCAAATTTCAAGATGGCGACCATAACGATAATTGCAACATTAATAGGATCCTATATGGCAGTCGTAACGTAAAGTGTAATGTTGATATGGTACTCAACCAAGATGGCGGGTGTAACGAAATATGCAACATTTATATAATCCAAGATGGCGACCGTAAAGTAAATTGCAACGGTGACGTCATCATCCAATATGGCGGAAAACACAACGTCGGAATGTTCGAGAAAACATAATGACGTCATCCAAAATGGTGGATCCAAAATGGCCACCATTATCTATTTGTCCCGTTACGCTGTGGCCCATTTAGCTCATCCAAGATGGCGACCTCCAGTGGAACAGAAAAAAAATCAATATGGTGACAGAGACGAAAATTTCATCATAATGAGTGGGGCGCTCGATTTAAAGATGGCAGATCCAAGATGGCCGCCGGGGTCAAGGTCATGGTCATGGTACTACTTGTCCCATTACGCTGTGTCCCATTACGCAAATCCAATATGGGCGTCGTGACGTCAGAGATGGACGTGACGTTAGAGATGTGGCTCAACACCAGGCACCACAGCCTGAAGCCTGTGCCCGTATGCCCTTTTACATACTAAATAGCAGTATGGCGACATTTGTTTTAAGCACACTCATAGTATTTTTATGTGAACGTAAGCATATTGTCCTTATTTATTTCTCTACTCCTTAACTGATCTCGTGGTCTGGTTGGTAAGGTGTCTGCTTTCTAACCTCGACGTTCTTGGGTCGCCCAGAGCAAACCCCAGCCGCCCATCTTTTTTCGTACACAACTCCTGCCTTCGAAGCGACAGTGGCACGTTCTGGCAAACAAAGGTAGAACTAAGGTGACAGATTTCAACAATAATGGCTGCCTCCAGCAGACGCTGTTTGGTTGTCAAGGTTATGTAATCAATGTTTAAACTTTCCCAGGCCGACAAGATGGCGGCCCCCAGCAGACGGCGACTCCTGGGGGCCGCCATCTTTGCATATAAAATGTTTAAATTTGTCCCAGAACCAGCTCGCTCCTCCTACTATCATGGCCTTGTATGCATATAACGTCTGAGTCTTTAAAGTTTTCGGAAGACTTTAGCTCAAATAATTAAGACGGAAACGCGAGAGGTTGAAAGTTGACTGATACGTGATCTAAAAATTTTTCGCAATGCGTAGTTTGTAAACAAGTGTTTGAAAATTTTCTTTAATGAATTATTTGCACCTTGCGATTCTTGCGTGGTTTATAAACCCAGGCTTATCGTGTCCACGAACTCGGTAACGTGCAGAAATTTATAATGCAGACGTTGTGGTGGATCACCGTGTGATAGGTTACGTCACAGGAACATCCACAGTTGCTTGCATGGAGGTAGTAGTTCTGGTGTAGCTTGTACGGGAGACTGAAAAAAAGCCTTTAACCGTGACACACGGGCTCAATAAGAACAGAATTGTCGATGTTCAGAACTGCCGACGTTAGGGAAACCTAAGTTTTTCAAGGCCATGTCACATTGTCGAATGTTCGCTTTCATAACCTTTTAATAGGTTTGTTCGAAAATTGTTGGAGGGTTATGACGTCAACGAAAAGTGTCACTAGCTCAGCCATGTTTGGTTGACAATTTGGATGTTTCTATAAAATATTTTGAATACAGGAAGAGTTCTTAAAAAAAAAAAAAAAAAAAAAAAACATGTGTTGGGCGAAATCAGCCGATCAGAATTGTGCATAACAAAAACGGAAATGACATCTGTTTCCATTACAACGAATATTTCATATGACCAAGAAAGCAAGGGCGTTTAAAGAGGTTATTAACGTGAAATAATTAAAATTAAGTTAAATAAATCTCGTTTGCAAAATAATTTTAAATTAAAAAAGCTTTTAAAAATAGCAGTATAGTCATTTTATTATGTAACTCAAATTAATATGAGTTAAATAATGGATGTTTAAAAGTAAATAAATGCACTAAAATCATAACAATATTAAAAAACCTATTTAACACTGTGGTGCATTATTTAAATTCAAAAAGAGATAAATTAAAAAGTTTGAGCATGCTTAGACTAAAAATAAACTTTGATAGTATTACATAATATAAAACATATTTGAAGTTTTCTGTCGAATTTATATGGTGGAGAAAATTGGAAGCAGTTTCTCGTCAAATATTACTCAAATTGCCAAATAAAGCTGCAAACAAACATTCTACAGCGTGAAGCTGGGTGCAATACTGAAAATGTAACAGTAACAGCAGTTCATGCGCACGAGATTTGAACGCCATATTTCCGAACCTACTGATTCACAATATCGCACAGGACGGTGGTTTGCACGGGAGGAAAATTAACATATTTTATTTCTGACGCATGGCGCAACGGCCACTGAGAGTATAGTAGGATAAAATTTTGGCGGGACTAGAGAACTGTTTATAATAATCAATCATATTGTGGCAAGAAATTGTCGAGATATTACAACGTTCAGGTACATGCAATTCAAGCTTTCAAAATGAACTTTGCAATTACTTCTTATAAAAAATGACTAGTAATTAATGTCAATAATTTTTTTTACATAACCCAAATTAATTTATGTGTGGAAAAACTGTGTTCACTAATTGCTAGTTGGCAAGCATTTTTCGCGAATAAATCTGAACGCCTATTAGACTGCAACAAGGTATACCCACACCAGTGGTTTCTTCTTTGTGATTGGCGGCCGCCTGCGAGACAAGTCGTTGGCTTTTTTTTTTTTTTTACTGAGCCACTCAGGAGGCGTTGGGTCCCCACTCAATTACTGCGATTGGTGTGCCGACAGTAGAAATGGTACCTGAGAGAAACTCACCCCATCACGAAACACAGTCGATGCTACAGTGATTATAACTTATAACTAATCTCTAATCTATTAGCGAAATATGCATGGCACTACTAATTGCTGTTTAGAGGTCGTGGGCCGATCGTCTGGTGGTTAATATAGTTATTTACTGACACTGTACCCCCCCTTAGACCAAAAACTTGCGGAAGGCAGGATAAAAAGAATTTACAGCGAAATAGTGAGTTAGTTATGTATTATTTTGTTCTTTATATGACCATAAAACAAATATAAGCAGAACATGCCAAACAATATATAAGTATATTAAATTTAACAATTAACAACAGGGTATAGCAGGCTTCGCCCCTCTTGACTAGAAGTACATAACGCAATAAAATAACAAGTATACCTATACCCCCCGGTGCACCACAGGTGTCGCACATGAACTAGATGCTGTTCCTTTCCTGACTTGGTTAACATCAAAAACCACCACAATAAATATAAAATACAATATTACTAAAAAAACAACATCACTTAAAACTGCAACCTAAAATATATATATAGAAATATAAAATATTACCACCTTTCACAAAAAAAATTAGCTGCTCGGTTTAGTTAATCTACTCATTCAATGTTTTTGGAAAATTAATTACTTGTTGCCTCAAACTCTTCCAGTCCAATTCGAAAGTTCATGATCAGGCAGTAAAGAAAAAAAATATATATACGATAAATGATTATAATAGTTCACACCCAATTTTCTGCCTCACAAAATACCCTATCGAGCACATGACTACACACCTTTCAAAATTAACTTGATAAATAGCTACATAAAAATTTATAATGTTATAAAAATTGCAAATAAAAATTACAATAAAATCTCATTAAAAAAAATATCTAGTGCGCATAACTCGCATGAAGGGTACAAAATATTAACAATTTCCCTCCCAAATAGGTAACGACTCAATTCCAGACTTGACGACGTAGTAATTTGCTGCTGTGTCTAATCAAAAAAAAATTGCTTCAAAAAATTACAGTTTAATCCAAACGTTATCTCGAAGGTGAAAAATACCGGCGTAGCGTAGCCCACAAGGTATACCCAACGAAGGTCCACAGAAGGTCCGTCTGACGTAATCTAGACGAAGACTAAATTTCAAAACTTACAGTTTGTCTGTTGCCATCTGCTTCCGGAGATATCCAATCATGAAACCTCAAAATCAAGCATTTACACTTCCTCGCAGACAAGCCTTAACCGGGCTGAAGGAGGATCAGCAGCACGCACGGCACCATTTGACATCCACGACATTTTCGACTAGGCTCACTCTACAAAAATTTAAAATTCTCAATATACTAAAAATAAAATTTTTCTCCTCATTGGTAATAACTGCGTAGAACACTGCTGCACTCGAACATGGTGTAACCGACGGAGAAAAACCTGCCGTAACTTAAGTTCTTATATTCCACCAAGGTTTACCAACCTTCCACACAAAGTTACAGCCATGAATTTAATTACCGCAACCACTCCATCGGCAGTAAAAAAAAAGGTAACCCAATCAGGCCATGGCTCGTAGCAGACAGACCCTCCCCAGAGAAAACTCGTCAACAACCCAGCGCGCCACAGGTACTAACCTCAACCCACCAAAAGGAAAACACATGACAAACGCAAACACCGAGAACCGAAAATTGCCGATCAGAGCCTCACAAGAGCAGGAGCAGCTCTAGATCCTGACAATCTGAAACGTGCCCGCTCTCCTAGATCCACACCGGCCAAAACACCAAATCTGTGGGTACGGCTCGCGCCGTCGGCCGTCACACGGCTAACGGTAAATAACACTGCGCCAGTACACAAAAATAACCGCCACCAAATGTGACGTGACACACACGTCACAGCCACCCCTCCTAAAATCACACCCCCCCCCCCCCCCCCCGGGAAAGAAAAACCAAAGGAAACAAAAGCTTCAAATTTGTCAACTACCTCCAATGTTAACTCACCACACCAATACAAACATGTATGCACAAACCAAAAACTGAAGAGATCAACAAAAACTCAATCAAGGAGCCAAAAGAAGGATCTCAAGAGGACAGAGGATGCTAGTGCCTAAAGCAACAACCAAATCCACACAACCTCCTAGGATGGAATATACTTTTTCACCGCTGACAGATGAGCTTTCTTCACAACTCTGCCATCTTCAAGGTCCACAAGATTTACAGTGACCGGGGTCAAGAAACTTTGGACTCTAAAAGGTCCTTCATATGCCAAACTAAGCTTGCTTGACACAAAATATACCTTTTTGCTCAACGTAACCTTGCGACAAACCACCAAATCACTAACATTGATATTGCACTCAATGCGATATTTGTTGTAGCGTTTACTCATGGTTTTATGAGCCTTCACCAAAGATTTGTCCACCTCGGACCACATTTCCTCCAACTCTTTTCTGGTGGCTTCAAAACAGGAGGGAGAAATTCCCCATATACTCAATAAGGGATGAGGTAATTCTCTACCAAATAGAACCACGCTAGGTGACTTTCCCGTAGCTCCATGAGGAACTGAATTCAAGGCAACATTTAATAGCGGCAAATTGGTGTTCCAAAACCTTTGGTTTCGATGATGAAAAATGGTCAAAGCTACTTTGACAGTCTTGTTCACCCATTCGACCAGATTTGGGCAAGGGTAATACGGACTTGTGTGTACTTGCTTCACACCCCATTTAAAGCACATATCCGACATAGTTTTAGAAGTAAAGTAGGAAGCATTGTCTGAGATTAAGAGTTCTGGACTACCAAATATTTTCCAGGCCTCACGTTCTAGCTTTCCACTAATCGTACTGGCTTTCATATCCCTAAGTGGGAACAGAATGATGAACCTAGAGAACCCATCAACCAACAATAAGATTCAGTTATTTCTGCTACTGGATCGAGGAAGAGGTCCGAAGAAGTCGATAAAGACTCTTTGCCATACCCGCTCTGGGATGTGTACAGAATAAGGGCCCATTCTGGAGTTCTGGGGCTGCTTAGCCAACTGACAGTGGGAACACTTTGCCACATACATTTTAATGTCCTCATGCATGCCAGCTCAATAGAATTCCCTACGAATCTTGGCCTCTGTTTTACTAACCCCCATATGGCCTCCCACCGGGGTGTCATGAAAATAGCGCAGTACCATCGCTCTCGCAGCTTTAGGAACCCAAGCAAACCTTCTACCTTGCTTGTTGACAAAATAAAGAATCTGTTTATATATGACAACATTCTTACAAGTGCCTGCCTCACATTTCTGATGAAGCAAAACCCCTTCAGGATCATCTCTCTGCCACTCACCCAAATTAGTGAAAAACTCTGGAATAAATTGAAGAACTAAACTGGCCTCTATTGGTACTTTTCCTTGTACCTCAGATTCACCCTGACTATGCAATAATAAGACATTCTCAGTAGGCTCACTCTCCCGCACCTCAAACTCACTTTTATCATACATGCGCGAGAGGGCATCTGCCACGTAATTATCTGCTCCTTTGACATGGACAATCTTAAAACGGAAACGGGTCAATCGCATGATCCACCTTCCTATTTTTCCTAACTGCCTAGGATGGGAGAAAACCCAAGTCAACGCTTGATTATCAGTAAGGAGGTCGAACTCATCATGTTCAATATAACAGGCAAAACGTTCAACTCCAAAAATACAAGCCAAGGCTTCCTTTTCATACGCGCTGTAGGCTTGTTTGTGGTCATTCAGGGTTCTACTCGCGTAGGCAATCGGACTCCGATTTCCCTCATCTCCCTGCAGAAGCACTTCACCTACTGCTAGACTACTGGCATCAACTTGCACAGTGAATCCCTCATTTAAATTGGGCAAAGCTAAAACAGGGGGATGGGAGATGGCCCATTTCAAGTCTGCAAAGGCAACTCGTTCCTCACCCCAGTGAAAAATGCAGTTTTTCTTAAGAGCGTTTAAGGGAGCACAGCGCTCAGCATAATTTGGCACAAATTTTGAGAAGTAACCCATCATTCCCAAAAAACGCATCACCCCCTTTATGTTTTTGGGTTCAGGAAAATTCACTATTGGGGAGATATTCTCGGGATCCATAATCAACTTCCCTTCACACACCAGAAACCCTAAGAATTTATTTGGTCACTGGCCCACACAATCTTTCCAGGGTTCACTGTGAGACCTGCCCAACGAAGTTTCTCCAAAACTAATTTGATGTGTTCCAAGTGTCCTTCAAAGGACTCAGAATAAATGAGGATATCATCCAGGAAGGATACCACAAATTTGAATTGAAAATCCTCCAACAGGGAACTTAGAATACGCGACAAACATTGTCCAAAATTCACCCCGAAAGGCACACACTCCCACTGGTAGTGTCCCCAAGGAGTCACGAAACCTGTGTACATCTTGCTGGATTCATCTAGTACACACTTATGAAAGGCGGAATTTAAATCCAGCACAGTAAAGAATTTAGCTTGACTCAGATACTGAAACAGAGTTTCGATATTAGGCATCGGAAATGGGTCTTCTTTTACTTTCTGGTTCAGTTGGCGATAATCTAATACAAGTCTAAATTTTCTGGGCTCCTTCTTTTTCACCAAGAAAGCTGGCGAAGCATACGGGGAAAGAGTGTGCTTTATCATTCCTTGCTGTTCCAGCTCCTTTATAATTCCCCTAAAGGCATGAAGTTTGGGAGGAGAACACTGATATGGGCGGCATTTTATGGGTTCTTCATCACTCACTTTTATTTTATAGGGCAATAGTTCACATTTACCCAAACGTTTGGTAACAACATCTCCAAACTCATCAATGAGTTCCTGTAATACCTTTTCCTGTTCCACATTTAATAATCCTTTCTCTCTTGCCTCAATACCAGAGTATGCTTTCACCTCATGCTTTAATTTCTTAGCTAGAGGAATTAAAACCTTTTTGTCGAAACCAAAAATTAACCTATGCCCTGAGAAATCCACAAGAGTTCGCGATTCCTCAAGAAAGTTTAGCCCCAGCAACATATCACACAGAAGGCCAGGCAGAATCCAGAACTTTCTACTCCATGAAAACTTTCCTATTTTAAAATGTATTAACACATTACTCTTTACCTGAACACAACCACCATCTGCTACCTGTAAGCGGAAACCTTCTTCAACCATGATTTTATTTTTCAACTCTGGCATATCCTTGACAACCTGGCTCACAAATTTCTGACTAACAAAACAATTGGTTGCCCCCATATCAATCATGGCTTGTATAGTAATGTCACCAATATTCACATCAACCCAAAGGCTGCTTGTTTTCTTTCCTCCAAACCCATGCTTTATAATCGCAACATGCTGCTCATCCACCACACTAACATTGGCTGCCTACGAACTGCTCCTTTTATCCCTATTATTTCTGCACTCCCTAGCAAAATGTCCATTCTTCCCACAATTATAACATTTACGCCCTATCGCACTATCACCCCTACATTTAGGAGCTATATGCCCCACTTTGCCACACTTGAAACAGACCACTGTTTTCCCACTATTTCCTGCCGGTTCTGAAACTTCCTTGACACCCAAACCAACTTCACTTGATTTTCCATGAGACACTTGCACAAAATACTTTTGACAAGCATACATAAGATTGTCAACCTGCATAGCCCAGGAATTTAACTCAATCTTAGTAGTTGGCAAGGTCAAAAAGTCACATTGTTGTCTCATGGCGGGGGCCATGTTTTCCAAGACCAACGAGATAAATTCATTGTCGGAAAATTCCATCCCCAACGCATAAGCCGCCTCTCCAACATCTTGCACAAACTCTACCATCCTTTCCTTGGGCCTTTGAAAACGTTTAACAACATTGTTTATTAAATCTTCCTTTTCACGTGTGGGACAAAGCACCACCCAGAGCTGCTTCTTAACAGTAACCCAACTATCACCATTTTCTAGACCAGCCAGGAAAACCTCCAATGCCACCCCTGAGACTCGACATAACAACCCTTGAATGAGGTCCATATCTGTCCGTAACAGTAGACTTCTTTTAACACTGTCCACAGCAACGATAAAGCTCAACAATTCGCAAGGTTCAAAAGATATTAACATTGGCACATTATGCAGCGTAGACAACGTTAATCGACTTTTGAAATCAGTACTTTCCACAGTGCCCCCCACACTGCATGCCCCCTCCTGCACATCCCCTTTATTTCCTTTTAAGTACGCAACAAACCGTTTCCTTATGGTATCAATATCTTCAGTCTCTTCAACTATGAGACCAGCAGCAATTAAGTTTGTTTTCAAGTCTGGTTTTGATAGTTTCTGAACCCACGCCTTCGGCATTATAAATGGTGATTTGTCACAACGATACTACCACCCAAGACAACCGCAACTAACACCACTGCTCTCGCTGTAGCAGAGTGGCGCAGCCTGTACCCCCCCCCCCCCCCCCCTTAGACCAAAAAAACTTGCGGAAGGCAGGATACAAAGAATTTACAGCGAAATAGTGAGTTAGTTATGTATTATTTTGTTCTTTATATGACCATAAAACAAATATAAGCAGAACATGCCAAACAATATATAAGTATATTAAATTTAACAATTAACAACAGGGTATAGCAGGCTTCGCCCCTCTTGACTAGAAGTACATAACGCAATAAAATAACAAGTATACCTATACCCCCCGGTGCACCACGGGTGTCGCACATGAACTAGATGCTGTTCCTTTCCTGACTTGGTTAACATCAAAAACCACCACAATAAATATAAAATACAATATTACTAAAAAAAACAATATCACTTAAAACTGCAACCTAATATATATATATATAGAAATATAAAATATTACCACCTTTCACAAAAAAAATTAGCTGCTCGGTTTAGTTAATCTACTCATTCAATGTTTTTGGCAAATTAATTACTTGTTGCCTCAAACTCTTCCAGTCCAATTCGAAAGTTCATGATCAGGCAGTAAAGAAAAAATATATATATATACGATAAATGATTATAATAGTTCACACCCAATTTTCTGCCTCACAAAATACCCTATCAAACACATGACTACACACCTTTCAAAATTAACTTGATAAATAGCTACATAAAAATTTATAATGTTATAAAAATTGCAAATAAAAATTACAATAAAATCTCATTAAAAAAAAATATCTAGTGCGCATAACTCGCATGAAGGGTACAAAATATTAACAATTTCCCTCCCAAATAGGTAACGACTCAATTCCAGACTTGACGACGTAGTAACTTGCTGCTGTGTCTAATCAAAAAAAAAATTGCTTCAAAAAATTACAGTTTAATCCAAACGTTATCTCGAAGGTGAAAAATACCGGCGTAGCGTAGCCCACAAGGTCTACCCAGCGAAGGTCCACAGAAGGTCCGTCTGACGTAATCTAGACGAAGACTAAATTTCAAAACTTACAGTTTGTCTGTTGCCATCTGCTTCCGGAGATATCCAATCATGAAACCTCAAAATCAAGCATTTACACTTCCTCGCAGACAAGCCTTAACCGGGCTGAAGGAGGATCAGCAGCACGCACGGCACCATTTGACATCCACGACATTTGCGACTAGGCTCACTCTACAAAAATTTAAAATTCTCAATATACTAAAAATAATATTTTTCTCCTCATTGGTAATAACTGTGTAGAACACTGCTGCACTCGAACATGGTGTAACCGACGGAGAAAAACCTGCCGTAACTTAAGTTCTTATATTCCACCAAGGTTTACCAACCTTCCACACAAAGTTACAGCCATGAATTTAATTACCGCAACCACTCCATCGGCAGTAAAAAAAAAGGTAACCCACTCAGGCCATGGCTCGTAGCAGACAGACCCTCCCCAGAGAAATATCGTCAACAACCCAGCGCGCCACAGGTACCAACCTCAACCCACCAAAAGGAAAACACATGACAAACGCAAACACCGAGAACCGAAAATTGCCGATCAGAGCCTCACAAGAGCAGGAGCGGCTCTAGATCCTGACAATCTGAAACGTGCCCGCTCTCCTAGATCCACACCGGCCAAAACACCAAATCTGTGGGTACGGCTCGCGCCGTCGGCCGTCACACGGCTAACGGTAAATAACACTGCGCCAGTACACAAAAATAACCGCCACCAAATGTGACGTGACACACACGTCACAACTGCCAACAGGTGTGTGATTCATCGCGAAATTTCATTGGCTAAAATTAACAGTGATATTTCGTCTGTTAACACAGGAGTAGGTAGGTTTGGTATGTTCTGGGACAAGGGCTGGGGGCGAGTGATTCAGGGATTCAAGGCGGCCATCTTGGATTTCGTCACTTCCGGCGGCCATCTTGGATTGACCTTGACCTTTTGTTCCGGAAATTAGGTACCTATTTCGGCACTTTTTTATTTTTATTATAATTTTAAAAAATTGTTGGAAATTTTATTTTCTATATAATTTGGTTACACAAGGGTGATTAACACTTTGTTAGGCTGGTGTACTCTACTTAGTTAAACTTTGCGACAGTGGTCCGAGGCACCTTTTCTCAGGGGCCAATCTGATCTTTTGCTAGTCTTATGAAGACGTTAGCAGCCAGGATGGCATTTCTCCCGCTTGCCGTCACGTTCCGGGTTTGTAATATTAACGATGGTATAAATATGTTATAATTGAATAAAGTAATTTTTAATATTTCTTTTTAAATGTTTTGATATTAAATTTATTTGTAAGATATCGAAGGTACGAAAATTACAACGTGTAGGAGTGGGGGGGGGGGGGGGGGGGGTCGATGATGGCATCGAAACAAAAAGTGTAACATACAGGAGTGAGGAGCTCGATGACGAAGTCATCAAGTCTTTTTAATAAATTTTAATTTTTCATTAAAATCGAAAAATAATTAATGATTTTCAATATGGCGGATGTGAAGTCATAAATCAAAATGACGGGATGTTCTAGAAAAACAAAATTATGAAATATTCTAGAAAAACAAAATGGCAGAATTTTCTAGAAAAAAAATGGCCGCTGAGGTCAAAGGTCAAGGTCAAATCCAAGATGGCCATTGGAAGTGACGAAATCCAAAATGGCCGCCTCGAATCCCTGAATCCCTTGCCCCCAGCCCCTGTCCCATAACACACCAAACCTACCTACTCACAGGTATTTTCCTCGGACTGCCTGCCTTGCCTCTAATGCACACCAACATGACACTACATCACGCCAGTTAGCCGATCTAGCTGGTGGGGAGCTTCTCTCCCCCGCTGAATTAGGTACACGTAACTTTTATAGCATTACACAATCTACCAGCGCACACACAGGCCCGTGTGCCAAACTTATCCAACAAGACACGCGCCCCCGCCCGTTGATCCAAGTGATATTACAAAAGTCTGGGGTGCACCTGTATTACTATGCACTTAGCGAGTTATAGAAACTTCGGTTTCTGGTCTCGCTCACACAAACTGCCCCGGATGGCAATATGATGGATCGGTGGCGGCCTGCCTTGCACTCGCTGTTTTTTTTTATATCGTTCATCCCGCATTGATGGGTGGCGTCCTGTTTTTTTTTTTTTATTTTAGAGCGGCCGTTCGGCGCGCATGCGCGTGCCCCGCGCCCGGCCAGGAGGTGGTCATTGTTGTTCCTCATCGGGGCCCTGGTCCGCCCTGCCAGTCTTCATCTGCGCGCTGCAGGGCGGCGTCGCGAACACAATGTCCCGGTCGGTGCTTCAAATTCAAACCACTTCCTCAATCTCTGCGCTGTCGGGACTGAGTTAAATTACTTTCCAAGCAAATAGAACATTAATGAGTATTGATCCTTTAATTTTTCCCTTTGAAAAAAAACCAGTACAACTAAATTAAAAGTTTTCAGAAGGAAAAAATAAACAATTCAAATTAATTTTTACACGAATCTTCCTCACACCCTACAAATCAACATACTAAAAGTACCTAATTATCCAGAGTCAATCATTAGCCACCATATTCAAAATTCACTGCCTGTGTATATTAAAAAAAAACCAGTGGCACTTGAAGCAAATGGAAATTTTTGTATGCAATGTTTTTTAAGTTTAACATAGCTTTCGGTATACGACGTTCGGTAGGAGTAATTTAGTAAATGAAACGGAACGGAAATGTGTAACAACTATGCTGCCATCTTTATAATATAATATCTTTATAATATAATGCATTTTAATAATATGTACAGTATTTTAGTAAAAAACAACCTTTCTTTGAAAATCAGATCCAAAGCCCAAGTCTTTTTCCCTTTTATCGGAGCCATTCTATTTTATAGTTTAAATTTTCGGTCTGCGAATCAAATGATTTGATAGTCGACGTAGCTGATCCGGCAGCGAATTCTGGCGGCGGGTGCGGAAACTATGTGTGATTCGCGTCAAGAAATTTAGTTAAAAATACAATTTGCGTATATTTATCACGCTCGGAATTTTTTCAAAGAATTCTACGTTAAGTTTCGTGTCCAAGTTTCGTATTAGAAGTTTAAATGCAACATGAGAACACATGAATTTGCTCATTACCGGCGTTAGCTGTAACACATCAATGGCGAGCACTGAAAGATTCGCTCGCATTTTTTGCAAAGATTTTTATCCTTAGAAACTCTGAATTTTCTCGGATTTTTTAACATGTTAAACAACGGACACTTTAATGTTTTTTTGTCGGCGTCTTCAATTGGGCTGCAGTTTTTTTCGACACGCCACTAAGTAGTTCTGAACCAATTAACAATCCTGCAGCAAACCTTTGAAACACTTTTAGATCATTCAAGACTAATGTGGATTCTGACGAGGACATCAGACAACACACAAATGAATAGAGACTGGATGACCTTCAGGATGTACGTCAGAGACCTTTCAATACTAGGGCAAATAACGCCAGTTCATTTGCTGGTGACTCGTGAGTCGTCTCAACTGATTTGCTTGTGATTCGATAGTTATTTTGTTGAGGTTTTCTCATTGGCTCAGACTCGCCTAGGTGTACAGTAAGCCAATAACGTAAGCAGATTATAGGTATTTGTATTTGAATGTTAGCCTTAATCTGCAAACTTTTCCTGTCTCTATACAAAAATAAGGCGCCAGGATGTACACTATCGTCAAGTGTAACCTGCAGATCTTCCAGCCCGATTGATGGGGTCCTACCTCGATTTTTGAAGGCGCCCCTTTTAAGACGAACATATTGATCGAACGAGATAGAGAAATTTCACGTTTTCGTAGAGACGGGAAAAATTCGCGATCCATTTCCTTTTATGTTAGAATCCAAATACACGTACATTCACATTGCTTCTGTGATTGGCTCACAACTTATCTGAAGGATTATGAACCAATGGAAAACCTTCAACCAAATAAGTTTGGTATCTCAAGCATCCCAGTTCACAGGTCTCTAAAGTCAGTAGCCAATGAGCAGGTGGCATTTATCCGAGTGTATAGAGGATTGTGGAGTCCATTCTGGAGGTCATTGAAACCGCGTATTTTTCCAGTCCCTAAGCATTCATTTAATCGCAAGTTAGAATCCAAACCTTCACACTCTCGCACTGTGTTCATGATTGGACCGCAGTTGTTTGGCCACGCCCCTCTACGACCGTGAGCCAACGATGCCCAGCTAGGAGAGAAGTAAGAGAATCAGGTAGTGATTTAAACAAGGATAAAAATTTTCTCGCTAAGAATTCAACCAATGGGAAAGCAATCAGGGGTTGAGCACACCTATAACTTTGAATTCTATCCTGAGGCCAAACGAATCCGAGAGATTTCCGGGTCTTTATCCATGATGCCTGACAGACACGGTAAACACGACCTCTCTCTTCCGGCTCTGGAAGCCGACTGACAAGTCACAACTGGCTAAAACTTGACACCGTCTATCTCAATGGATCAGGCTAAAGAGCTTATTACTTCAAATAGATGTAGCGACAGCATTTGTTGCTGTAGTAATTCATTTACCGTATTTTTTGATTACGCCTCAAAATTCTTTACCGTTCTTCCCACTATCACTGAACTGTGTCATTGACTGATGCAGTCTCGTAATACCACACTGTTGACAAAACTAAAAAAATTCCAAAAATTGTCAAGACTGCAGGACAGTTTGCGTATCCTGAGCGAGGAATGCTACTAAGGGCCCTGGCACACTGTCAAATATATTTGACAAAAGAGTTGGAGGGGAAGTATTGGACGGAAAATGGCTTTCAATTTCCTCCATCAAATATATTTGGACAGATAACCTAGAATATTTTTTAAGTCAAGTCACAATATCAAAGTATATTTTTGGTCTGAGCTACCACAAACTTTTAATTTTTTCTTTATTTTTAAATAAAACATTTTCTTCACAGTGCTATACGAAATATTTTTAACCTTTTAGTGTGCTTCTGAATTTAAAATTTATTGAACATGAATAAATTTTAATCACAATAATATTTTTGTATAATAAAGTAAAATTTAGAGTTTTTTTAGGTTATATAAGCATATAATTTCATTTTTCCACATAAAAAGTTTATCATACGACAATAGTCTTAACATTATTTTAGTTGTTTAACTTTTTTAACCTCTTTAATCGGCCATTTGCTCCTAGCCATTTTGAAGAATCGTTGAGACGGAAACGAATGTTATATCCGTAGGGACTGGAAAAATTCGCAGTTTAAATGACCTCTAGGATTGACTTTACAATCCTTTACATACTTGGGTAAACGTTACCTGCTCATTGGCGACAGACTTGTGAGACCTGTCAACTTGGATGCTTGCGATTCTATACTTCTTTGGTTGAAGGTTTTCCATTGGCTCAGAATTCTCCAGATTAACTGTGAGCCTATCACAGTAGGAATATGAAGCTACGTGTGTTTTGATTCCAGCATTTTGCGATGTGAATCCGCGAAATTTTCCGGTCTCTATATATCCGTTTCCGCAAGGCACAATTTTGATTGGCCGATCGCATCCAAATTCAAACTTATTTTAGAACCCGTAAAATAAGCAACATATTCTGTAGAAACTCAAGTCATCCAACTTGTCAAACAAACACGGCTGCACGAGTGACGTTTTCGGTGATGCCGTACCATCCAACTTTATTTGACACAACGTGTTGGAAGGTGTTGGAAGCGAAAGTTTGACAGTGGGACAGGGCCCTAAGGCCCGTTTCACATAGACACGTAAAAACCGGAAACAGATCGTGGACCTGCAAAAATATTTAAGTTTCCCTGTAGGGGAGACCGGGGTAAGTTGGCGAACGGGGTAAGATGACGAATCGTATGTAACTAATCCAGAAACACAGATAGACGGTTGGCGCACCTGTGACCTTGTGTGTCACCATCTGCACCTACTAGGCAGGTGCAGCGGAATTTTCCAGTCAGTTTGAATGTGGCAGTTTTGAGAGGCAGTCTGTTTCGTGAGCCATTGTTGTAATATTGAAGGTACGTATGTTAAGCTATTACGAGAAAAGAGTCCATTTGTTTTAAATGTTTATATATGTAAAATGAAATGCTGACTTTTGGGAGTATTTTAGTGTATAGATTGTTGAAGAAAATTTGTTAATGTTGTTCGTGATTTTGGTAAAGCAAAAATACGGCTGCTGGGGCAAGTTGACGGGGGCAAGATGACGAATTCGTCATCTTGCCCCTGCAATCGTCAACTTGCCATAGGTAATGACAGTGTGAGCATTATTTTGTATTATATGTGTTATTTAAACCAATGATGTACAGATATGACGAACATTTAAGTAAAATAAAAATAATAATGAAATTATAAAATATTATAAATAGTTCCTGTGTTAATAGTCGTAACAATTTTGTTTGATTTTTTTGTAGATGCCTAGGCATATTATAAGCGGAAAACGGAAAGGAGGCTTTGGAGTGACGAAGAGATAGATAGAAGAAGCAGAATGAAGAGAATAAAAATGAAAGAAAAACTAATAAAACTGAAAAAAAAAAGCTCTGATCATTCTGTAGCAAAACCATAAAGCCTAAATAGCGTTTCTTGCCCTGCATGTGAAGAAGTTTACGTGGAACCTCGAAATGAAGACTGGATTCAGTGTTCCACATGTTCTGAGTGGTGGCACGAAAACTTTTCCAATTATGAAGTCAAGGAATTATATCAAAGTCGTTCAAATATGTTACAATATATCTTCTTTACATCCTGCACGTTGTTTAGTGTAGGATATCTATAAAACTATTGTTTACTTTGTCCATAAATATATATATTTTGGTTTCGTCATCTTACCCCAATAGGTTCGTCAACTTACCCCACTCCTGGGGCAAGATGACGAATGTGCTAACTAATTGGTTTCTTGTCAAGAACTTCGGAACTACGCAAAGTAATACAACCTGTTTACATATTTAGGTAGAAATTAGTATGTACTTCGTATTGGTACCAAATTAGATATTATATATGCTTATTTATCTGTTAAAGGCCATTTCAAAGCTTAACATCGTCAACTTGCCCCGGTCTCCCCTACGTCCTCCGCACCCTCAATGTGTTTAAACGTAACCAATGATAGCCAATGAAAATAAATTGCTCGGTCACGAAAAAACAATTCCCATTGAAAAATGTTGAGATACCAGAACATAGCACGGTCAGGATTTACATCCATTATACATATAAATCCAGTGTCCTGATGTTTGTTTCCAGTGAACTCTTCACCAAGTCAACCGATTTCGATGAAAATTGGCATTTATGTGTAATTTTTTCCAACTTGAGAGATAGGATGGTTTTTATTTCGATTAATGGTCTTAAAAATTTATAATTAATAATAAACTGATTATTAATGTTGATTGGTGTTTAAGCCCGGGAAACAGTGGGTACTTCGTCTCCATGACAACGTTGCGTGTATTGTTGTATTAAGTTTTTGTCAAAATTAATTAATTTTGATTTTATTTCATTTATTATAACTGTAAATAAGAGATTTGGTCTCATTTTCCCCCCATTAATACTACCGTGCGAAGCCGGGTCGGACAGATAGTCCATTATAAATAGAGACCTGAAAAATTCGCGGGTTCATTTCGTGTTATGCTAAAATTAAAATAATTATACCTTAGTGCTGCTTCTGCCATTGGTTCACTGCTAATCTGGAGGACTGAGGGCCAATTAGAGACCCTCACTCATTGAAGTGTCGAATCACAGCCCACCCAATCGAGACGACTCGCAAGTCAGCAGCCAATGAACAGTTGGCATTCACCAGAGTGTGTAGAGGATATTGGAGTCTATCCTGGAGGTAATTGAACCCGCGAATTTTTCCGGTCTCTAATTATAAAAATAAACCACAAATTAAGATATATTGATATTCGTGTACTTGAAAAACCTTTTCACCATAAATATAGATTCCCTCCAGGAATCAAAAATACCCTCATTGAGAGGGCCTGCTTGCTCTTGCAAAATCTTAAATTTGAAATGGGAATGATAAACGTTATCCCGTGGGAATCCCATTGGCGTAGCTGTGTTCATAAAGTTAGGGGGGACAAATAATGAGTTTGATGTCATGTAAACCCATTCCCCTCTTACTAAGACGGGGGGTCCGGGGGTCCTCCACCGGAAAATTTTGATTTTAAAAGTGCAAAATAGCACTTTTTAATCAGTTTTTGTATCTAACCATTGGATACATCGATGTTAAAATTATTATTGTTTACTTAAGATAAAATTTGAGAGTGAAGAAATTACAAATAAAGTTGGGCAGAATAATATTATAAAATAAAAATATCACGGTTTAGAAAGTTGGGGGGGGGGGACAGTCCCCTCCACCCAAAAAGTTCAGGGGGACACGTCCCCCCTGTCCCCCCCCCCCCCCGGTTCCTACGCCCCTGGCGGAATCCTAGATATTTTCGCCCATGGAGGCAGTATATTTCGTGGTTTTATTTAGTGTGAGGATAAAATTCACAGTCTGGTTTGAACTCCAGCCTCATACGCTTTACTGTTAGCTGTTTTCTAAAGTAGAACCTCCTATTCTTATGGACTGATCCGATTCTGTCTCTCTACTGCTGGCTGCTAGCTGAATGATTTACAGTCATAAGAAGGGAGTGTCGGAATAATTATAGCGAACCAACCATTGAGGCAACTGAAAAAGGGAATTTTCAGGGCCTCTACGTACCTATATAAAATACAAAAAAAAAAAAAAAAAGCCACATTCGCGGACGAATACTCAGCTTCTATTGGTCGCACGGAGTAACGTAAACGAAAGAGCTGAGCATTTCCGAGCTAATCCGTACAGTCTGTGCCCGCGTGCGTGCCGTTGTAGATAGGGTTGTTGCTATATTGGTCTAGTTCCAATATTCCTTATCGATAGGGACCGTAAAAATTCGCGAATTCATTTAGTTTTATGTTAGAATCCAAATATACGTACATTCACATTGTTTCTGTGATTGGCTAACAGCTTATCTGAAGGATTCTGAACCAATGAAAAACTTTCAACCAAAGAAGTATTGTATCGCAAGCATCTCAGTTCACAGGTCTCTAAAGTCAGTAGCCAATGAGCAGGTGGCATTTGCCCGAGTAGGCCTATGTAGGGGATTGTGGAGTCCATCCTGGAGGTCATTGAACTCGCGAATTTTTCCAGTTCCTACTTATCGATATCAATAAAAATCTTGGGTATCGGTATTATAAAAATATCTATTTTCTCATAATCGAAATATATCTATTTTTTAAGGAAAGGGGTCAAAACAATATATATTTTACAGTACATATTTACACTCCTTCAGAGTATTCTCTAACTCTATTAAATGCTTCAGTGATAGGAAAAATTAAATTGAATTCGGTTTGGGAACTTGTTTTTAACAATGTTTACATTAGTACAGCTAGCTGTAGTTGACGATGTAGAAGGTTGTTCTTCGGGAGTAACAAAGTTAATATGTTTTTTTTTTTTTCCTTCAAATTAGAACTAGAGATTTTTGACGTGATAACGTCTTATAAATCGATGAACGCCGGCTGCACGCACGAAAAATTGTCACGTTCCGCCTGAGCCAAACGTGCAATAAACGGCCAACCACCGTGCGAGAAAATCTTCTATAATATGAAACAGGTTAAGGCTGCCATTTTAACTAATTGCTCGTGATTATATTTAAACTAATTAGAGTAAGATGGGGCAAAAATCCGCGTGGGGCAAAGTTCCTATCTTCGAATATTTCGTATAAATGAAAACTGTTGGCAACATTGACACAGTCAAGAAAAGTGTCGCCATGTGGTCGTTTATTGCCATGTGTGTCGTGCTAGTGTATAACACCTGGCGAACATAATGAGGTGAGAACTAATTTACTATAATCTGATGTAATTTTGCAGCAATATAAAACAATGTATATCGCCGGGAACAACGATCGGGAAGGATTTATGAAACCACAGTAAGAAAGTGTGCTTCTTTATGGTTACTGTGCATTGTGAGTAGTAGAGATTGTCAAACACAGGTAGCAGCAGGAGTCGCGCACAGGCCAGACTGCGCTCTGGGGCAAGCATCCGCAACTAATGACGGGGTAAAGATCCGCACTACGTGTTTCATGTGGATCTTTGCTCCTCGCCCGTGTATGTCTAACATACATAAATTAAATTGTTTAAAATGTTTTAATTTGAATTCACAGCCTCTCTAATGCTCAATATTTTGCTGTGGGTTTAGGCACTTTGAGGAAAATTTTTTGGCAATGTAAATGGTCATTGCATTCCTTTCTTTTTCATTGCAATATCCACATATTTAACTTTACTAACTATAAATTCCCATCTTATCGTGTTTTAATATTGAATAAACTGCGCTCAGTTATTACACGTGGACATGATAAAAAAAAAACAGAGCAGAATCTTCTCAAGTGGACAAATAAGTTGACTCAAAACAGTCAACGTGTCAAACAACTCAAGATATTCGTAGTTCAGTTCCTAATGTGGACGATCCTAATCCTGTGACTCTTCCCTACACATGTAAACCATCAATAGTCTTAGACATAAGCAAGTCAGGTTGCTCAGGCGCTAAAGCTAGAACCTTTGAATATATATACTGTATAGAAGTCGCCAGCCCAGGTTAAAATTTCTAATACGGTTTTGAGGTAGTTGGGTTAATTCACCGCCGCAATCGCCACCATCTCTAGGGCATCGACTTGTGGTGGTCCCTAGCGGACAAGTGTCGAACTCTTCAAACACCCCTTCCCCCTCCCGTTGAACGAACTTGAGCTGCAGTGAATTGTAGAAGGGGGGTGCGGGGAATGACAGCGGGCGACAGTGCTGCGCTCTAACGCGTAAATAACAACTAAGACGATACAGGGCGTTACGGCAGCGCACTGCAGCGGTGAAGTGCCCAAGCTGCTCATCATACGCTTCTGAAAAACGTAGAGTAAATCCTATCCACTCGCGACTTCTATACAGTATATATATTCAAAACTAGAACTCCAGTTTCACCAAAAGAAATCCTTCCAATGCCAAAGAGGTCTGAGCAAACAAAACCGAATAAAAGAAGCAAACATTCTGAAATAATATCCAGTTCGCCATACAAGAATAAATTGCTTTAAGATCTGAAAGAAAAGGAGAAATAATGGCTGATAAAGACGAGCGACGGAAAAAACGATTTGGAGTGAAGAAAGGAGGTGTTAAACAAATAAAATCAGCCATTCAGTCAGACAAAATACAGTGCCCAGGCTGTGAGGCATTGTATGAAGACCCACCTAACGAGGACTGGATCCAGTGTACATCATGTGAGGCATGGTGGCACGAAAACTGTAGTGCATATGAGGACACACTAAACTTTGTGTGTGATTTGTGTCAATGAAGCTCCAGAATTGAACCTGTCTGTAAACTACTAGATAAATAAACTTTCAGCGTTCTGGAATATTGTATCGACCATCCTAGCAATAAACAAGATTTAAGGCGTTTATTATTATTAATACTCTAATATGCGAGACTGATAGTTATCTAGTGCCTCCATCTGAACTTTTAAAAAACAGAAGTATTTGGCTTCTGGGTTGTAGCCGTGTCCTTGGCAAATAATTCACCGACGTTTTGGTTGACTGCAGAAGCCATCATCAGGGAGCAGTTACCTACTGACCTAACTGCTCCCTGATGATAGCGTCTGCAATGTCGACCGAAACGTCGGTGAATTATTTGCCAAGGACACGGCTACAACCCAGAAGCCAAGCTACTTCAGACAATGGCCGTGAAAGCCTGCGAACATTTAAGGAAAAAAAAGGGGGGGTTGTCTGTAAAGTCACTTTACGGACGATAATTTTATGCGCTAACATCATAAGAAAACATTGATGAAAAATTGCATGCTTATTAATTTTCAAATATTATTTACAGTTTTTGCAAATTTAATTTAATTAATTTGTTTAAATATAATCACGAACAATTAGTTATAGAAATAAACTCAAATCAAATCAATGTCAATAAATTGTTAATTTGAAATGACGAAATTGGACAAATAAATCAAATTTTTTAAATTGTTCCTTTTAAAATGCCCACCTTAACCTGTTTGATATTATAGAAGATTTTCTCGCACGGTGGTTGGCCGGTTCTTGCAAGCTCAGCTCAGGCGGAACGCGTGAAAATGAGTAATACATTTTCGTGCGTGCAGCCGGCGTTCATCTATTTATAAGACGTTATCATGTCAAAAACAGGTTGGAAATCGATAGAGACCGGAAAAATTCGCGAATTCATTTCGCGATAGGCTAAAACACAAAAAGTTATACCTGAGTGCTGCCTCTGCTATTGACTCACAACTCACCTGGATTACTCTGGGCCAATGAGAAACACCCAACCAAAGCTTTATCGAATCACAGGCTGCTACGTTGGGACGTCTCACAAGACAGCAGCCAATGAGTGGGTGGCATTTGACCGAGTGTACGTAGAACTATGGAGTTCATCCTACAGGTCATTGAACCCGCGAATTGTTCCGGTCCCTAGCAATCGATGATATCAATTCATTTCTCACGTCACGCACTTTCGATCACGTGACTTATTTGTGTATTCATAGATGACAGTGTGGTCGGTGACTATGCGGGTACAGAAAAACGTCGATTGTCCATTCTTCCAGGTGTATGGTCGTTGTGTCTGTGCGCGGGAGGGGGAAGACTCGCTCGCTCGAACGCTGTGTTTCGGTCAGGGGGGGGGGGGGGAGAGTGGTTGCTGCAATGTCCGTCGACCCACGCTGCCCCCTGGTGCGCTTCAACTGGCTTCAACTGGCTTCAACTGGCTTCAACGGGGAAGCAACGACACGTCCGCAGGTCTACCCCCCCCCCCCCTTCCTCTAACATTTCGGTAGCAAAAGCGTCTGAGCGCATGCGCGAGAATTAACGTGGGAAATAACTAGACACGTGAGCGGGAAAAAAATATAACTACATATTTAGGGACCGGAAAAATTCGCGGAATCATTTCGTTTTATGTTAGAATCCAAATATACGTACATTCACATTGCTTCTGTGATTGGCTCACAGCTTATCTGAAAGATTCTGAACCAATGGAAAACCTTCAACCAAAGAAGTATAGAATCGCAAGCATCCCAGTTGATAGGTCTCACAAGTCAGTAGCCAATGAGCAGGTGGCAGTTGCCCAAATATGTAGAGGATTGTAAATTCTATCCTGGAGGTCATTGAAACCGCGAATTTTTCCAGTCCCTGATGATTAGGCACTGAAAATATTCGCACTCTCATTGACCTCTAGGATAGACTCCACAGTCATGTATGTAATCGGGAAAATGCCACATTTTCATTGGATATTGGTTAATGATACGTCTCCACCGGGTGGTCTGTGATTCGACACTTCCCTGGTCGAAAGATTCTCATTGGCCAAGAGTCCTCCACATCAACGTCGATGCCAACAACATATGCAGCACTATGGAATAAGCACTTCAATTTTAGCATATCGCGAAAAGAACTCACGAATTTTTCCGTCTCTGTTCAGAACACATCATGTAGGAGTAGTATGCAAATGGGCATCCGGGTGCAGGCTTTAGGCTGTGGTGCCTGTGGTGCCGACCGCCATCTTGAATTGTGACGTGACGGCGGCCATCTTGGATGGTTGTGACCTTGACCTTGAATTTGACCTTCAAAATTGGTCAAAATTCGCCAAAATTGGGCAAAATTAGCCCAAAATTCCTCAAAATTCGCCAAAAGTTCCATTTTTTGAAAGAAAAAAAAAGTCCCGCCAAAAAACTCAAAAAATTCCTCAATATAGAAATTAAGATTTAGAAAATCCTCAAAAGTAATTTTGCCTTAGAAAGAACTCAATATCCTAAAAGCGGCTTAAAAATGCTAATAGCTAGCCGCTTTAAGCCGCCGAGGTCATGACCTTGAAAATTAGGATGCCATGGTAGCCATTTTTAAATATGACGTCACCGTTGCAATTTCTTTACGTACGCCATATTGAAAATCTTTATTTATTATCCGATTTTAATGAAAAATTTTTAAAATTGATAACAAATTCAATTAATAAATTTGTAATAATTTTTTTTTAAAAAACGTACATAGATGGCATTGAGATCGGAATCCTCGGTTCGATCCCGGTGAGGGCAAAAAAAATGGCGTCCAATCCTTCCCTCATGGTGGCTGCAGGCAGACTGACCCCCGCCAATTATGTCAAAGTATATATCGTCACCTAGTATGACGTCATGTCCGCCATCTTGAAAATCCGTAATTTTTATATTAGAAAAACTGGAAAATTTTTAAAAATCATTAAAAAAAAAATTAAAAAATCAAATTGAATAATAAAAATCTAATAAAATATTACTTATAAACCAGTGTTTCACATATCGTTACGTTCGCCATCTTGGATTATATAAATGTCACATGTTTCGTTACGCCCCGCCATCTTGGTTGAGTACGATGTCATCGTTACACTTTACGTTAAGACCGTCATATTGGATCCTATTAATGCTGCATGTTTCGTTACGGCCACCATCTTGAAAATCTGTAATTTTAATGCTAGAAATTCGGGAAAAATTCCAAAATTCACCGAAAAAATCACACATTACTTTACATATTGAATCGATATTTGGTTCGATCTCTGAACGAAGCTAAAAATAAATATCATTTAAATACCAGAAAAGTGTCAGGTTCGAGGAATTAAACACCAAAAGTTCTATTACAAACAAAATATTTATTTCATAATTTCTATTCTACTACAGGATCACTTGCGAAAGCCAGCAATCTTAAAATCATTTAGTTCCGCATCGGTGTGAAATGTCTAAATCTTAGGCCCAATCGGTTTATACTAGACAGAGACCAACCAGAACCTTTACTGACATAGTCCTCCTATTCTTGACGGAGTTTCTGGATACTGTGTTTAACAGTTTGCTTCACATCGTCAGAACCGTAAATTACTGCAACCGAAGTCTTGAATGCACACTTCTTCACTTTGTCATCTAACGGATATGGCTTTCCATATATACAGTCCAACCACAAGTTATATTTCAAAGGTCCGTTTGTTGCTACGTCATCAGTAAGCTGATTGATTATGTTTTGTCTGATATCGTCAAGAAAATTACATATGTCTTTGGACTCACTAATCGTATTCAGATAATAGTAGTCCTTCAATGTTCCACGAAATGCAGACTGCTCCAAGTAGAAGCCATTATCATTCACCTGTAGAGCACCGATAACAGTCTTAGGTGTAGTTCCATGTCCAGACGCCATACCAATCGGTTGCTGCTCATCCGTTTTGTTTTGCCTGTAAGCTCACGAGCCTTCAACCTAAACCGAGGAGTCAAAATTTCTGCAGGTAGTTCAGCAGTAGGCACACGGACTTTACCGTTGTATTTTTTCGCATGTCGTCGCAAACTATCAATTCGAGTAAAACATTCATAACACTCATCACAGCGAAACTTCACGCGAGAAGGATTCTTCATGCATTTGCTCCACTCATGTCTTCGTGCATCATGGGAAAATGCAAACGTTATATCGCAGTAGCTGCAAGGATACCGTGCTGATGTAGACGAACCTTCCAGACCCGAACCAGATGTCAATGTTACTGCAATTTGACCATTTGCAGGCATACTCTTATGCACATCAATAATTCGTTGCTGCACCGAAACCTTTACTTTCGGCCGCGCAGCTGGTCCTTTGCATGTCTTCATGTGCGTTTTCATATTATCTTTTCTGGCAAACTGCTTATGACATTTCTCACAAACAAACATTTTACGATATAGGTTCTTGACACATTCGCTCTTCTCGTGTCGTCGAGCATTGCTGTTGTTTGAGAAAATATTGTTGCAGTAACAGCACCGATGTTCGTTAGTTGTTGTCAAATCAGCAACCATTGAAGTCTCCATCGAGGACAAAACGTTGTTCATCGTGGTTTCCTGCACAGACAGCACTACCGGCATTAATGTTTCATCTGCTGGTGGTATCTCGACTGTTGAAGTCTCCTGCAGTGTTGACGTTGACATTGCCAACGGGATCTGCTCCACCATCGACGTCGCTGACGTCATAGTTCCCGTAGTTTATGGTACAATATCCATCGAGTTCGACGTTAAAGACGGTAAAGATGCCATAGAGGTCTTAAGAACAGGTAATTACGTGACTTATGCACCAGAAGAAACAAACTAGGTGATCCTTTCACCGTCGACGTCAGTAACATACTGAGCGACCTGCTGTCTAGGACTTGCTTATATACATGCATCGGATGGAATAATACGCTAGTCAAATAAAGAACCATTTACTATAATACAATAGTCAAAACAAGATTTAAAAAAGAGGATCATATGATCGAAAAAATTCGATGAGGTGTTATACGTTCTCGTCTCATTAATTTGATTTCTCCAATATACGCTAGGCTCCAAGAGCTACAATTCGCGCCATCAGATCCAAAGCTCCAACACGCAATGTACGCAATGTACGCGCAATACACGCAATTTACACGCAATAAATGTAATGAACACACAGTACACGCAGGAAACGAAATGAAGAAATAATACACACACTAGTCGGAACGAACACGTAATGTTCTCGCAATTGTACGCAAAGTACACGCAATGTACGCAATATACGTAATGTACACACAATGACTACGCATCGTTCGCGCAGGACAAGCATTTAAAGAAAATGAAGCATGTTTGGACAGAAATTCTATAAAACGAAAGCTCATTTAACGAAAAAGAGGCGCATTCTCTCTTTCATTCAACTCGGTAGGATGCGATCGTCAATGATAAGTTAGGATATAATGTCTCCAACAGTCTATGAATCCAACAGTTTTTATTTCCATTAGTCATTGGCTCCAATAGTCATTGGCTCCATCAGTCATTGACTCCAACAGTCTTTTGGCTCCAAAAGTCATTGTCTCCAACATTCATTGGCCCCAACTACCTTTTGCTTCATCAGCTCCAATGATATTTGACTAGAATGCTACGAGACTAAGAGACTATGAGGCTACGAAGCTACAAGTCGACATGGCTCCAATTGCGGCATCTCTCTTCGGCTGAATTTTCTCTTTGGCTCCAACTGCTACACCAGCATTATGTTATAATATTACAAGGCTACTTGGTTACGAAGCTACACATCTACAAGGTTCCAATATTCGCATCTGTCTTCGACGGCATTTTCTCTTTTTCTCCAACTGCTCCAACAGCATTATGTTATAAGATTTCATGGCTACTTTGTTACTTAGCTACAAGTCTACGAGGCTCCAATGCATCATGTATACGAAGCTTCCATAACACAAGGTTACGAGACTGCGAGGCTACAGGACTACGAAGCTTCCAGAACACGAGGCTACATGGCTACGAGACTACATGACTCTAACTGATTACAATATCATCATTCAGTGGTGAGAGTTAATTTATCTCATGCAAAATAACCTGTTTAAAGTAGTGCCGATTATTGTCAACAGATTACACCACATGTTGCTTACAGGTAAATATTATTTAGTTCTTTTATGTGGAATGCGGGATGGCACTAACGATCGCAAAAGAAGGAGGGCCACGCTAGACACCAAGGAGAAGGAAGTTCGTCATACATATTAGTGCTTCACAGATGTCTCATGGCATATTAATTGACTGATTAATGGTTGTTTATTTTTTAAATTCCACCTGATAAAAATATTGCAAGTGGCAATTTATTAGCAGAATGTCACTAATTAAATAGAACTCTGAATAAAATGTCATGACACATTAAGTAAATATCCTTCATGCAGAGATCGATTTCTCACAAATAATCAGGAGCACTCAGAGAAAACCATCAGATGTCTAACCAGGAATAATCAGAAGCACTTGGAGAAAACCATCAAATTATTAACAAGAATAATCAGGAGCACACGGAGAAAACCATAAACATATTGAAAATAATTTTCAGGAGCAAACATAATGACATTAATAATTGGGAAAACACGGAGGAAACCATTATACTTTTCTTTGGTATCATAAAAATACAGAAAAAATATTTAATAAATAACAAATAAATTAATAAAAAAATTAATTGAAAAAAAAAACAAAAAATACATAAACAGATTCTGCTAGCTTGTGAATTTCTCATTGTTGAGCAAAGATAGAGTTCTAGTACAAGCCAGAATTTTATGTATAGGCCTACACTAGGTTTACTGAATAAAATTAATGCTAAAAAGGCACTCTCGTAACTGTATACGTAAAAAAATCCAGGAGCCTCTGTTTGGATCCGGAATTTCAGTTTATAAAGTGGATATTTTCTATACCAAATGATTAAGACCTGAGTTTAGTCCAAGTATTTTTTGCTTCCAACAAATCTTTACGACTACGACACATACAATTTTTTAAAAAAAAATCATTTATTCCATTTAAGAGCTTCAAGATGATGAAAAAAATACTATGGTATATAATACTTGATAAACAACTATAACATGTTAAAATATTACAACATTTAAATTACTTTTAAAATTACCTACCATGGCAAACACTCATTGTTCATATAACTAATTTTCACATGAAATTAAATTATAACTTATTGTTAATATAAATGCAATTTTATATAAGTTAAAATTCAGTTGAAAATACAAAAAAAAATATGTTATGTTATGAACCGCTACAATACCAAACATATTATCATTAATCACAAGCTCATAAAAAATACTTAAGCATACTGTTCATATAACTGTTTCGTAAATTTTAAAAGTTATACAAATTTGTTTCACTTTTGGATACTTTTATCTATAAATTATTTTGAAAACTTGTTGACAAACAACCTATCTTCATGATTAGGAACTGGCAAAATTCGCGGTTTCAATTAGACTTCTAGGATAGACTCCACAATCCTCTATGTACTCGGGCAAAGTACGCCTGCTCATTGGCTACTGACTTTAGAGACCAGTAAACTGGGATGCTTTAGATACCATACTTATTTAGTTGAAAGTTTTCCATTGATTCATAATCCTTCAGATAAGTTGTGAGCCAATAACAGAAGCAATGTGAAGGTACGTATATTTGGATTCTAACATGAAACGAAATGAATCCGCGAATTTTTCCGGTCTCTATTCATGATTTATTATATCTCTGTAACTTTATAATTTATACCCATATATAAATATATTTTTTTCATTATCAAAACATACTTGTTAGTTACATATTTTACTAGCTGATTTTTTAATATAAAATTAGTTCTTTTGGAAATAAATCATCTAAATTACAAAGAAAATTTATGCAATTGGATTGTATCATAGATATTGTGCGATTATTAATTCATATTATAAATAAATATTTTTATAAAGTTATAATACATAACAAATCATTCGTAATTTTAATTAAAAATATTTTATAAAATTTAAACAAAGCTTAAAATTATATCCAATAATGATTTCTCCTAAGCTAAATATCATGAAAATGACCTACACAAAATTACAAAAGTTCTTCAATATCCTACAAATATAGTCTGTATCACATAACTTGTACGATATTGATAGTTAATAAAATATGTACCAACCATGAGGTAAGAAGTAAGAATCTTTACCATGTTAGGCAGATTTCAAAGAAATACTACATATTATAGCCGTGGGGCTAAACCCTGAAAATGTGGCCAAAACCTCAAAATTGGAAATCTACGCTAGAGGAATTTTGACTGGTGGAGTTGGTAGTGGAATATCTTGTGTATGTATCTGCGAAAGTTGAAGGTCTTGGCTTTGCATCTACCTTTGATTTTTCAGTTCAAAGTCAGACTTCCTGGAAATTGTATCGAGTTAGGATTACCGCAAAAAAAAAAACAGTTTTTCAGAAATTCTATCACATGAAAATGAAGTGTTCAGTTTTTTATTATGTAAAGTGACAACATTCCTGGAAGAATGTAAATTATTATTTTTTAATTATGGAATTAGAAAGTTAAAATAAAGTATTCCTGAAAGAACTCTTAACTCAGAGAAAAACTATGAAATTTTAGTAATTTTGTAATTTCTATAAAATAAAAAGTTGCATACAATACCATATAACACGAAGATCAAAAGTAGTATGTTTTGGTATGTCCGGGAACAGGCTCCAGGCGCGAGGTGCTGGTGCCGGGTCAATGACCGATTGCTCTGACGTCAAGACGGCAATCTTGGATGAGTGTAACGGGACACAGAGTAACGGGACAAGTAGTACCGTGTCTTTGACCTTGACCCGGATCCGCCATCTTCAAATCGAACGCCCCACTCATTATGATGAAATTTTCGTCTCTGATGCCGTATTGATTTTATTTCTGTTCTGCTGGATGCTGCCATCTTGGATACCATCGACTTTGTTTCTGCTGTTTGTTCATAGATAGCACCAGCATCGCTCTTGATTTTTTTCCTGTTCTACTGGAGGCCGCCATCTTGGATACCGTCGAGTTTGTTTCTGCTGTTTGTTCATAGAGAGCGCCAGCGTCGCTCTGTCTCATCACATAAGGTCGATGTTCCATTACCTACCATAGCTATTAGGGTTCTTATCGACATATTAAATTTAAATTTATATACAAAATACATTGGAAGTGCTGTGATTCGAACCATCGCAGCTCTGATCTCTAGGTTAGAAAACATAAGCCTTTAACCGCTCGGCCATCGAGACATTTACCAGAATAAAATTAAATAATGTATATATAAAAATACAGTAACACGCATATTCGGAAATGTAATTTTTTTTAAATTTAAAGTAATATCATAACCTGTTCGAGACAGAACCACCATCTTGTATTAAGACGTAACTTTTGCAATTATCGTTACGGCCGCCATCTTGAAAATCCGTAATATTTATGTTAGAAAATCGGGAAAAATTTAAAAATCATAAAAAAAATTAATCAACCAAATTAAATAATAAAAATCCTTAAAAACACCGTTGCACTTTTCGTGATGGCAGCCATCTTGAAAATCCGTAATTTTAATGCTAGAGATTCGAGAAAAAATTCCAAAATTCATCGAAAAAATTACTTATTAGAATACCAATTGAATAGTTCGATTCCCGTCCTTGGTTAGAAACCGCTAAGAGCAAAAAAAAACAACAGATCCTTCCTCCACAGAAGCCACCTACAGACTGATCTACCACCACCAATACCAAGGTACATATATCATCAGATGGTATGGTGAGATATACGCCATCTTGTCTTCATCCGCTGGAGACCACCATCTGGTTTTCGTCCGATAGAGTGTGCTGATACCATGTTAGTATAATAATTATCTGGTCACCATACCTTTGTCCTCAACTGTTGACATTGAACTTTGACCTTGGCCTTGAACATTGACCTTGCCCTTGAACTTTGACCTTGACCTTGGAATTTGACCTTGATATTGAAATTTTACCTTGACCTTGAAATTTGACCTTGACCTTGAAATTTGACCTTGACCTTAAAATTTGTCTTTGTCCTTGTCGACCATCATGGATCCAACATTTTATGTTCAGTACATGCTACCAGGAGCGACTACCTGCTGGAGTACACCATCTTGTGTGTGTACTCGTCTTACCATCTGGATGATTTTATTCTAACCCGCTACAGTGCAGTAATCATTTATTACCAAAATTCGGGCGCCATCTTGAAATCGTATAATTATTAAGCTATAAATTCGGGAAAAAATCCAAAATTCATCAAAAAAAATCACTCATTAATTTACATATTGAATCGCTGGATTCCTGCCCTCGATTCGATACTTGAACAGTATCAAGTGTAACTAAATATTAAATAAATTTAATATTTTGTTTTTCCATTACCTTAGCAAAGTTTATAAATCATTCTCTCTTCAAAAATAAAACACAAGTCAATGTACGACAATGTTCGACGAATTAAATACTTTGCAGATAAGCCTAACATGAAATTATAGTATTTCGATGGTCTGAATAACCTCTAAACCGTTCATGTACAAAGCCATATATGCATATAGACCAAGCGTCTTCGGACCGAGAGACCGGGTCATAATCAATGACATAGGTATAGACCAGTTATTTCCGAACCTCACGACCTTCCTCATCGTCAGCTAATTATATTCAATTGAACCAACGGATCATGTTTTTTTACGTTTACAAGAGGACCAAGAATCCAATCAAAAAGGCAGCACCATTAACAAAAAGGAAGCACATTTTGAGGCACCATCAACAAAAAAGGCAGCACATTTGGAAGCACCATAATCAAAAAGGCACCATAAAAAGGAAGCACAATTGGAAGCACCATCAACAAAAAGGCAGCACATTTGGAAGCAACATCAAAAAAGGAAGCACATTTTGGAAGCACCACCAACAAAAAGGAAGCACATTTGGAAGCACCATCAAAAAAGGGAAACACATTTCGGAAGCACCATCAACAAAAAGGAAGCACATTTCGGAAGTACCATCAACAAAAAGGCTGCACATTTGGAAGCACCATCAAAAAAGGAAGCACATTTGGAAGCACCATCAAAAAAGGAAGCACATTTGGAAGCTCCATCAACAAAAAGGCAAAAATGAAACACAAGTTACGAGAACTAAGTCTTAGTTAGAAATCAGAATACAAGAAATAAGAAATTTAAAGTTTTATAATTTAAATTATTTATTTTATTTCTTTACATTATACAAATGCAAGTAAAACAAGCCATTATTGTATGTAGCCAGATTTCCTCAGTTCTTTGAGTATGAAGGATATTTCTTTGATGCACGAATGGTTTCCTGCACAAAGCGAGCCATGTAGAAGTCTTAGACGGTCAACCAATATGTTTGGATCTTTCCATAATGTGTAATCATTCTCTTCTACCACCATCTTCCTTGCACGTTTATAATACATATTATGATCTCTGGTGTCTTCCGTTTTACCACATACCTCAGGGTAACTTTCATTTTTGAGACAGTGATCATCACAATCTTGATCAGATTTATTTAATATATCACGACGTTTCCATCGTTTCGGTCTCAGGACACCGCCACATTCTTCGTTCTTTTCAGCTTTAGGTGCTTCATCACAGTCTATGTCTTTGTCAACAGCCTCAGAGTCACTGTAACAATCACCGTAGAAGGCATCGTCTTCACCCAGATTACCGTAAGAATTCGATGTTGATGATGTCGAAGTGTCTTCATCGTCTTCATGCTTCCTTTTTAGTAGTCCATCATTTTTTTTTACAAAGTAGGAAAGATCTACTTGAATTCGGCTGGAATATATTCTCACTTTTCACGTTAAGGATTCTTCCATTGTCTTCATTCTTCCATAAATCATAATCCTTCAATTTAAGTTCTTTGTTGAGATCGGAAGAGCCAGGAAAATTATAGTCGTAATGCAGATCACTCTTCCTTAGTCTAGTAGATTCTTCGTTGTCCTCAAGCTGGTACGCAGGCTTGGCCTTACAAGTTCTGCCATGTCTTGTTTTTGTATTTTTTGTTTTTATTTTAAATTTTTTATTATTTTTTTAATATTTTTATGATATAAAAGAAAACTTTTGGTGTTTTCTCCGTGTGCCTCCGATTATTCTTGTCAATATTATGGTGGTTTTCTCCGTGTGCTCCTGATTATTCTTGACAATATTTTGATGGTTTTCTCCGAGTGCTTCTGGTTACAGATGAGAAATTGATCTCTGCATGAAAATTTTTTATACATAATGAGGCATGTCATTTTATTCAAGGTTGCATTTAATTAGTGAATTTCTGCTACTTAATCAACCATCATTACTCAGTCAAATAATAATAATAATAATAATCATTAAGAAATTTAAGAAGCACTAACAGGAAGGACGAACTTCCTTCTCTTTGGAGTCTAGCGAAGCCATCCTTCTTTTGCGATCGTTAGTGAGCATCCCGCATCCCGCCTAAAATAACTAAATATTATTTACCTGCAAGCAACATGTGGCGACATCTGTTGTTGAAAAACAGAACTACATGCATCAAGTACCTTTGCATGAGATATAATAATTCTCGCTGATGAAATATGAAAAAAATTCTATTTAGTAATGGATCTAATTTAAAACACTCAATTGGTATCTGGTAACTAATATGAAATCCGATTTGGGATCTGACGCTGTATCGAAAGAACATAGGTGTAAGTTTTCAGCAAAGAGTTTATCTTGAGATAGAATAAAAGACAACACGAGAAGAATGACTGTGTTAAAAATCCACTACGCAATATGACAAGTTGTGTTCGATGTAGCAAGTCGTTTACGCGGAGAGATAGCTGTAACGAGTCCCACTGTAACGAGTAATTTGTTGAGAGTTGTTTATCTACATAACTATTTGAAAATTTTAAACTCAGTCGGTAAAATATTCCTCTAGATATAATTATATCTGCCATCGGCTAGTTAAAGAGCAGGGTATTCGTGGGCAAATTTTAGAAGCTAGGTTCTTTACTTTCACAAATTCTCAAATTATTAAAGTTCGAGAAGTTAGGCTAATTGATAATTTGAACTCAATATTAACAAGACTCTAGAACTAAAATTAATTACTTACTCAGTTCATATTTTTTTCAATATTACTTCCGGATTACAAAAAAAATTAATCTCTTGTTCAAGGATGTCCAACGTTCGCACAATCGTTGACGTTATAGTCTATGTATCGGTCGTAGTTTCCTCTTGATATTACCGGGGATAGAACCTCGAACCTGTTCCGTCTTCTGGTAGTTACATGTTGCACTTACCGCATATCCATACCGAAGTCTGTATATTCGTTTCGGACAATCCAATCGCCGACGTCACCAAAAGTCAACGAAATTCGTGTCGTCTATCACAGTTTGATGATCTTTAACACGGATGATGCTCGAATTCTGCTTCTATAGGTTGGTGGTCGTAGTTTTCGAAGGACTGGTGCTGGTTTCGGAGACTCTTCCTTTGATTCATAGAATGGTAATGATGCGGCTCTTGAAGTGATAACACGCACACCATCAGTTCTCAAAGATTCTCATGTTAAGGTAGATCAAATTTTAATAGTGCGTCTCTTGGTATGTATAATCGCACGATTAATTCACTTGTAAATTGTAAAGTCGGTAGTTTCTTCTTTAGCACGACAAATCAATCGTACCGACATGGATGAATCCATCCACGACAATAGTATATAGCAATCTTGAGAGTTCACTCAAAATACTGAAGTAATTTTATAGTATATTTCTATAATTCTAGTAAAATAATTTTATGATGTAACTTCAGTAACTTACGAACATTTAATATTGCTGATCTCATACTTGACATTTATTCATGAAATCCAATTCACAAGCTAATGGCTCTCCCAAACATTCTTATTCGTTCTCCATTCTTTTTACAAAGATCAAAAATCGTACTAGACAACAACATTGATTATAAATTTTAAACAACCATAGAGATCGATGATAATACACAAATTATAACTTACACATCAATTATATTAAACAATATTAAAATAAACATGACATACATATTCAATTAAGGTTGCCCTTTATATAGCTTAAAAAGACATGGCAGAACTTGTAAGGCCAAGCCTGCGTACCAGCTTGAGGGCAACGATGAATCTACTAGACTAAGGAAGAGTGATCTGCATTACGACAATAATTTTCCTGGCTCTTCCGATCTCAACAAAGAACTTAAATTGAAAGATTATGATTTATGGAAGAATGAAGACAATGGAAGAATCCTTAACGTGAAAAGTGAGAATATATTCCAGCCGAATTCAAGTAGATCTTTCCTACTTTGTAAAAAAAAATGATGGACTACTAAAAAGGAAGCATGAAGACGATGAAGACACTTCGACATCATCAACATCGAATTCTTACGGTAATCTGGGTGAAGACGATTCCTTCTACGGTGATTGTTACAGTGACTCTGAGGCTGTTGACAAAGACATAGACTGTGATGAAGCACCTAAAGCTGAAAAGAACGAAGAATGTGGCGGTGTCCTGAGACCGAAACGATGGAAACGTCGTGATATATTAAATAAATCTGATCAAGATTGTGATGATCACTGTCTCAAAAATGAAAGTTACTCTGAGGTTTGTGGTAAAACGGAAGACACCAGAGATCATAATATTTATTATAAACGTGCAAGGAAGATGGTGGTAGAAGAGAATGATTACACATCATGGAAAGATCAAAACAAATTGGTTGACCAGCTAAGACTTCTACATGGGTCGCTTTGTGCAGGAAACCTTTCGTGCATCAAAGAAATATCCTTCATACTCAAAGAACTGAGGAAAGCTGGCTACATACAATAATGGCTTGTTTTACTTGCATTTGTATAATGTAAAGAAATAATATTAATAATTTAAATTATAAAACTTTAAATTTTTTATTTCTTGTATTCTGATTTCTAACTAAGACTTAGTTCTCGTAACTTGTGTTTCATTTTTCCCTTTTTGTTGATGGAGTTTCCAAATGTTCTTCCTTTTTTGATGATGCTTCCAAATGTGCTGCCTTTTTGTTGATAGTGCTTCCAAAATGGGCTTCCTTTTTTTGATGGTGTTTCCAAATGTGCTTCCTTTTTTGATGGTTCTTCCGAAATGTGCTTCATTTTTTTGATGGTGTTTCCGAAATGTACTGCCTTTTTTATGGTGCTTCCAAATGTGCATCCTTTTTTATGGTGCTTCCAAAATTTGCTTCCTTTTTTGATGTTGCCTCCAAATGTGCTTCCTTTTTGTTGATGGTGCTTACAATTGTGCTGCCTTTTTTGTTTATGGTGCTTCGAAATGTGCTTCCTTTTTGTTAATGGTGCTGCCTTTTTGATTGGATTCTTGGTCCTCTTGTAAACGTAAAAAAAACATGATCCGTTGGTTCAATTGAATATAATTAGCTGACGATGAGGAAGGTCGTGAGGTTCGGAAATAACTGGTCTATATGTCTGACATTGATTATGACCCGGTCTCTCGGTGCGAATACGCTTGGTCTATATGCATGTATGGCTTTGTAGATTAATGGTTTGGAGGTTATTCAGACCATTGAAAAACTATAAATTCATGTTAGGGTTATCGGCAACGTATTTAATTTTTCGAACATTGTCGTACATTGACTTGTGTTTTATTTTTGAAGAGAGAATGATTTATAAACTTTTCGAAAGGTAATGGAAAAACAGAATATTAAATTTATTTAATATTTAGTTACACTTGATACTGTTCAAGTATCGAATTGAGGGCAGGAATCCAGCGATTCAATATGTAAATTAATGAGTGATTTTTTGATGAATTTTGGATTTTTTTCCCGAATTTCTAGCTAAATAATTACACTATTTCAAGATGGCGCCCAAATTTCAAGATGGCGGGGGCACCTCGGTAATAAATTATTACTGCACTGTAGCGGGTTAGAATAAAATTATCCAGATGGTAAGACGAGTACACACACAAGATGGTGTACTCCAGCAGGTGGTCGCTCCTGGTAGCATGTACTGAACATAAAATGTTGGATCCATGATGGTCGACAAGGACAAAGACAAATTTTAAGGTCAAGGTCAAATTTCAAGGTCAAGGTCAAATTTCAAGGTCAAGGTAAAATTTCAATATCAAGGTCAAATTCCAAGGTCAAGGTCAAAGTTCAAGGGCAAGGTCAATGTTCAAGGCCAAGGTCAAAGTTCAATGTCAACAGTTGAGGACAAAGGTATGGTGACCAGATAATTATTATACTAACATGGTATCAGCACACTCTATCGGACGAAAACCAGATGGTGGTCTCCAGCGGATGAAGACAAGATGGCGTATATCTCACCATACCATCTGATGATATATGTACCTTGGTATTGGTGGTGGTAGATCAGTCTGTAGGTGGCTTCTGTGGAGGAAGGATCTGTTGTTTTTTTTTGCTCTTAGCGGTTTCTAACCAAGGACGGGAATCGAACTAATCAATTGGTATTCTAATAAGTAATTTTTTCGATGAATTTTGGAATTTTTCTCGAATCTCTAGCATTAAAATTATGGATTTTCAAGATGGCTGCCATCACGAAAAGTGCAATGGTGTTTTAAGGATTTTTATTATTTTATTTGGTTGATTAATTTTTTTAATGATTTTTAAATTTATCCCGATTTTCTAACATAAAAATTACGGATTTTCAAGATGGCGGCCGTAACGATAATTGTAAAAGTTACGTCTTAATGCAAGATGGTGGTTCTGTCTTGAACTGGTGATGATATTATTTTTTTAAATAAAAAAAATTACAAGTCAGAATATGCATGTTATTGTATTTTTGTATATACCTTATTTAATTTTCAGTCTGGTAAATGTCTCGATGACCGAGCGGTTATAGGCGTATGTTTTCCAACCTAGAGATCAGAGCTGCGATGGTTCGAATCACAGCACTTCCAATGTATTTTGTATAAAAAGTTAAATTTAATATGTTGTTAAGGACCATAATACCTATATTAGGTAATGGAACATATACCTTATGTGATGAGACAGAGCGACGCTGGCGCTCTCTATGAACAAACAGCAAAAACAAACTCGATGGTATCCAAGATGGCGGCCTCCAGTAGAACAGAAAACAATTCAAGAGCGACGCTGGCGCTATCTATGAACAAACAGCAGAAACAAAGTCGACGGTATCCAAGATGGCAGCCTCCAACAGAACAGAAAAAAATCAATATGGCATCAGAGACGAAAATTTCATCATAATGAGTGGGGCGTTCGATTTCAAGATGGCGGATCCAAGATGGCCGCCAGGGTTAAGGTCAAAGTCACGGTACTACTTGTCCCGTTACCTTGTGTCCCGTTACACTCATCCAAGATGGCCGCCGTGACATCAGAGCAATCGGTCATTGACCCGGCACCAGCACCTCGCGCCTGGAGCCTGTGCCCGGACATACCAAAACATACTACTATCTAAGTTCATGCCTTTTGATCAATCTATACACAGTAATACACAAAGAGTACTGTTTCAGAGCATCAAACGTACTACACTAATTTCACGAATATATAGTATACAGCGCTATTATGAATCTGCACTGGGTCAGTTAAGTTCAAGAAAGAAACTATTTGTAAAAATTAAACTGGCTGTGTTTGTACTCACGTCTCACGCCAGTCACTGCGAGTATATAAGTGAGGTACTGGACGACACGTCTCTCAGTCCACCTCTGGCTGTGGTGCAGTGTGGATCGTCTTGTCCTGTATCTTGGAATAGTTGAGAACTGATTGGCATCATTACCAGCATTAACGTAGCCCTGGATGGAAGCCCTTCCTTCAACGGCGCAGACCCCGATGGTAACGTTGCTGACAGCTTCAGAGATCCCGATGGCAACGACGTCGACGACGACAGCACAGATCATTTTGGCAATAGCATCAACAGTTGCGCAGATTCTTCCAACACTGCGAGAAATTTCGACGGTTGCAGTATCGTCAACCACAGGACAATGGATGTCAACAGTGCCAGTGACATCGATAAAGGACACTGCAACTATTCAGCATTCCATCATACAACTTTACATACTGTAATAACATCAAAAACTTAAATTCGTGATTACATAATACACAATACACAGTTGTAATAATAACTCCGAATGCATTAAACATCAGAGCAATAAGTGTTTCAGTGAGCTTATAGACTGCGGAAGATTAAAAAGATACATCAGGAATTGTGACGGACTGGTTGCGCATTCATCAGAATTAAACTGTATTTTCTGCGGCAAGACATTTCTGTGCATAAAACATGCAGGACATCATGAAATATATCACTGTCCTTTCAACGAAACTGAGAACTCTCTGTTGTGTGAAAAGTGTGGAAAACAACTGGTAGGTATATGAAACTGCCCTGAAAAGACATGTGAAGGACGTTCTTCGTAATCTAAGAAGATTGTAAAAATCGAGAAATGATAGTTATATGTTTGTTGTTTTTTCTTGTAGTAAAGTTGAAGATATGCAATCAATTTTTATTTGTAATTTTTTGTTTTATTTATCGAAACTGTAATTTTTTGGTAAATAAAAGTGATATTTATTTTAATTTCCCTTTTTTCACTAGTCAAGGATCGAATCAAGCACTGTATGCGATAAAATAAATAATTATTTTTATAAGTGATTTTTTTGATGATTTTTGGAATTTTCATGAAATTTCTAGCTAAAAAATTACGAATTTTCAAAATGGCTGCCAAGACGACCGAAAGAAATTAAAATAACCTGGTGACAGCGCCCTCTAACAGATGAAAAGGAAATGGAGGGCTCAAGATGGCCACCACAACATCACAATGGATGACATAATATTTACCTTGGTGTTAGTGGTGGGAGGTCAGTCTGCCGGTGGCTTCCATGGAGGAAGGATCCAATGCCATTTTTATTTGTTTGGTCTTAGCGTGTTTGATCCAAAGACTCATGACGCAAGTACTTTTTTTTATAAAAATTTTAATCACATAATCTTTATGAATTTTATTTTATTTTTTAAATTTCTAGCATTAAAATTACGGATTTTCAAGATGGGTGCTCGTAACGAAAAGTGCAACATTTGGGGATCGGGGCATTCGATTCCAATATAAAAAATTGTAAAAACAAAATGATGGAAAGTTCTATAATCCTAAATGACGGAATTAAAAATAGCGGAATACAAAATGGCGGATCTAAAATGCCCATCCGGGACAATGTAAAGGTCAAGGTCAAGGTCATTCAATATGGCGACCGTGACGTCTTGAGAGTCGGTCATTGAACCTTCCCAATCCTGGCTACAGTAGCAGGAGCTCCATTTAAGGTAGTTCCAGGAGAGATGGACCACCGGGAGAGACGGACCACTGCTAGTAATTCATAAACCTGTCGCTATAATGCAGCTGTACCCAGTTTTCTCGGTGATGGTGGACGCAAAACTGCCATGATTTCGTTTTTGGTATGTTATGTATTACAGTTTACTTGTAAAAAGTGTTTATTGTAATGAGGTAGGTGAAAAACATTTTAATGCATTTAGTTTATTAAATGTGTTGACTTTTGTAATGCAGGATTTTCTTATATTCACATTGTTAAGGGTATATTTTAACTTTCTGCATATCTGTAGCTTATGTGGATCTTGTTATCCAAAGAAGTTGGTAGTTATTTAGTGGTTCATCTCTCCCATAGTTTTGGGAAAGACAGGCCAGACACATTTAGGGATAGATGGACCACTTATTTTAGTGGTGTACATGGTATACTTGTATATGTGTAAGGTAAACAATGTTTTTTGAGGGAAGGGTGATTAAAATAATGGTTTATAAAGATTTTTAAATAAGTGTTTCAAATGTGGTAGGAGGATATTTTTTATACTCTAGTTCCTTAGACATAAATACATAAAATATAACTAACAATGACATATTTGCCTTGTTACCGTTCTCTTATTCTGACAACCACTAGACCGGGTATTTTTCAAGTCTATGAAGTCCTACTATTTTAAGGCATGCAACATCTTCATAGCAACCACCCTTCAAGAAAACTGACAAGGCTACAGTTCAGAGAAAGGTGACTGCTGCCTGGAAAAAGTCAGCATCAGTTGAAAATTACATCTCTGCATTCGAATCCACTGGAATTATACCTTTAAACCCTAACTTAATCCCATAATAAGCTTTTCTTACAAACGCTATTGAACAGAACCTAGCTTCAGATAGGACCCAGCCAGAAACTAAACATGTTGATACACCTATGAGTGAAAAAATTATCATTAATACGAGAACCTGTTTTAAAGAAAATTCAGGGGAGAATATTTCGTATTCCCAAGGAACTGCTCGATGTTCTTTTCCAGCAACTTTGACAGAGAAAATCTCGCCTTTTCTTGGTACTTCTCAAACTTTTATTCCACGGGCATCAAAGAGAACAGTTCATCGTCCTTTGGGATTTTCTATAATGAGACAGCTTACGTTAAAAAGACATAAAGTTGCTACCCCTGAAAATAAACTGCAAGAAGTTTAGTCATAACAGTTTACTCCCAGTAAAATGCTGTGTGATAATTCACCAGTGCCCTTGGTAACGAAAGCTAAATCAGTACGACGAAGGGGAAAACCAGCAAATCTAGTCAAAATTCTCAACTCTCCTGAAAATGTTGCTGTGCTAAAGGAGAAGAAAAAATCCAAATATAGACCATGAAAATAAATTGAACAAAAGAACAGAAATAGAATAATTTAAATAAGAAAAAGAACGAAAACAAAACGAGAAAAAAATTCAAAATTTTTCCAACTTGAGGACACATCATGCAAAAGAAGATAAAAATCTATATTTTTACGAGGAAAAAAAATCAAACGAAAAGAAATTCCAGCCTTCCTCATTCACTGGAAAGTAAAAACGACTCTTTAGTACAAAATAAGGAAATTTACAATGGTTTACCAGAACAGTGGTTGGTTTGGAGCAGACTATTACGAAACTAAATAATGTGACGTGTGGTTTCAATGTGTTTTATGTCATTATTGGCACACGAAGGCTGCAGTCATTGTGAAAATGTGTTTTACGAATGTGTAAAAAGAATAACGAAAATGAGGGCACGTGACAGAGTGAATATTTCATTGGGAAAAACATGATTTTATATTTAGTTTGTTATTTAACATTATTTTTTAATACCGTTATCCTTTTCAGGTGAAATAAGTTTACTAAAGTAACAATATTCCTTTTATTTTTCTAAAATCAAATTCAAAATTTGTACTGTTCCCAGCAAAGTTTTATTGAATTAATGAGTTAAAAAAGTGAAAAATGTTATTTAGGAAACTATGTTTTTCTAATAGGATTTTACAATTTTTACAATTTGATGGACGAACGGATGAAAGTTTTTAGCCCTCCTGTTCGGCTGCGGGTCACGTGATGGAGACGGATGACGGGCCGTCGGATGACGAGGCTGTTATAATTCCGGCTTTATGAACAAATGCCTAATTTTTCAAAATAAATAACAGGAAGCATACATTTGGTAACAAAAAACAATGCTTCGGAACACAAAATGGAAAGCTTACATTATGGAACATTCGAAGAAATTGACCTAGATAGACAAATGATGGCACGGAAATGCAATAAATGATAGAGATAAAAAAACCGAAAGATGTCTTCTAGGTTTCAACATATTGATCTCGCCAAAACAATTTATAAATCGTTTAATGTTCAACATTTGGATCTGCAAAAGCATACTATGTAATTCGATCGAATAATTGAAGCTTATATTACTAGCTGCTACTAACAGCTTGACTTGTGAAATCATTTTCATTAAGTATTTAATTATTTATTTATGAATTACTACTTCAGTAATAATACTGTAAATAGACCAAAGCAATTTCCGATATTTAAAGAAAGATAATTATTGCTGTAGTTAGACACCCGGAAATTTCTCTATAGGTTTATTTATTACTGCAGAACTTCCCCATTTTCAGAGTCTCTCGCTGCTAGGTGGTAGTTTACTGATCCCTAGACTTAGAGGAGGGTAGTAGTATGTAAATGTATGTCCTGAGATTGGGTCCTGGGTGAGGTGCCGAGGTGCCGACCGCCATATTGGATTGTGATGTCAAGGCGGCCATCTTGGATGTGTGTGACCTTGACCCCAACGGCCATTTTGTATCCGCCATTTTGGATCCGCCATTTTGGATGACGTCATTTTGTTTTCCCGAACATTCCGTCATTGTGTTTTCCGCCAATTAGAATTATGATGTCACCGTTTCAATTTTCGTTACGTCCGCCATCTTTAAAATCTTTAACTATTATCCGATTTTAATAGAAAATTTAAAATTTATAAAAAAAATTAATAATAAAATTTTTATAAAAAATATTTAAAAAACAAACATTTACGACATGGAGCTCGGAGTCCTCCATTCGAACCAGAAGAGCGCAAAAATTATAAAAATGGCGTCCGATCCTTCCTCAATGGTGGTTTCATGCAGACTGACACCACCACTTATTTAAAACTATATATATCGTCACCTAGTATGACGTCATGTCCGACATCTTGATAATCCGTAATTTTTATGTTAGAAATTCGGGAAATTTTTTTAAAAATCCATAAAAAATTAACTAATCGAAATAAATAATAAAAATTACATAAAATATTACTTAAAAACCACAGTTGCACATATCGTTATGGTCGCCATCTTGGATTATATAATTGTAGCATGTTTCGTTATGCCCACCATCATGGTTGAGGACGATGTCAACGTTACACTGTACGTTATGACCGTCATATTGGATACTATTAATGTTGCATGTTTCGTTAAGGCAGCCATCTTTAAAATCCGTAATTTTAATGCTAGAGATTCGGGAAAAATTCCAAAATTCATTAAATAAATTTACAATCAATATACTGATTGATTCGATCGTTTCCTGTCCTTGGTTCTATCTTTGGTTGATGCAAAACATATTAATATTATTTAAAAAAATATTAATTTCAAAAAAATTATGTTCAAAATTCTTAAAGACGCTTAAAATCCTCTACTACCATCATCCTATAAGTCATCATGTCCGCCATCTTTGAAATTCGTATTTATTGACTTATTAATTCGGGAAAAAGTTCAAAATTCATTAAATAAATTTGCAACCAATAAAATGATTAATTAGATCGACTTAGGTCCTTGGTACGATTCGGAATGAAGATGAAAAAAATTAAACATAACAACAATTCAACATAATAGTGACAGGTCCGAGAAATAAAGCAACACAAGTTCTTTCACAAAATAAACTTTATTACATAATATATATTCTACTACACGAACACTTGCGAAAGCCAGCAATCTTATAAACATTTAGGTCCGCATAGGCGTGAAATTACTAATTCTTAGCTCCAATCGGCTTATACTAGAAAGAGTCCAACCAGAACCTTTACAGACATAGTCCTCCTCTTCTTGACATAGTTTCTGGATACCGTTTTTAACAGTTTGCTTCACATTGTCAGAATTGTAAATTACTGCAGCCGATGTCTTGAATGCACACTTCTTCACTTCGTCTTCGAATGGATACGGCTTTCCATATATACAGTCCAACCACAATTTATATTTTAATGGACTGTTTGTTGCTATGTCATCAGTAAGCTTATTGATTATGTCCTCTCTGATATCATCAAGAAAATTACAAATGTCTTTCGAATCGCCTAACGTATTAAGATAATAGTAATCTTTCAATGTTTCACGAAATGCAGACTGTGCTAAGTAGAACCCATTATCATTCACTTGTAATGCGCCGAACACAGTCTTAGGTTTATTTTCATATCCAGACGTTATTGCAATCGGTTGCTGCACTTCGGTTTTCTTGCTTGTACGCTTACGAGTCTCCAATCTAAAGCGAGGAGTCGACATTTCTACAGGTTGTTCTTCAGTAGACACACGGACTTTACCGTTGCATTTTTTCACACGTCGTTGCAAACTATCAATACGTGTAAACCATTCATGACACTCATCACAGCGAAACTTTATACGAGAAGGATTCTTCTTGCATTTACTCCGCTCATGTCTTCGTGCATCATGGGAAAATGCGAACGACATATCGCAGTAGCTGCAAGGATACCGGGGTGATGAAGACGAGCCTTTCAGACCCGTTCCAGATACTAACGTTGCAACAGTAGTACCATTTCCAGACATACTCTTATGCACATCGATGCATCGTTGTTGCACCGAAACCTTTACTTTCTGCCGCACAGCAGGACCATTACATGTCTTCATGTGCGTTTTCATATTATTATTTCTGGCAAACCGCTTATGGCATTTCTCACAAACAAACATTTTACGATAAAGGTTCTTGGAACATTCTCTCTTCTAACGTAGCGTCGAGTATTGCTAATGTCTGTGAAAATCTTGTCACAGTAACAGCAACGATGTCCGTTAGTTGTTGTTGAATCACCAGCCATTAGAGCCTCCATCGAGGGTGAAACGAAGTTCGTCGAGTTTTCCTGTGTAGTCAGCACCACTGGAATTAAAGTCTCTTCTGCTGACGGTAGCGCGACTGTTGAAGCCTCCTCTTAGGATGACGTCGTCGTTGCCGACGGGATCTGCCCCTTCTTCGTCACCGCTGACGTTAGGGTTCCCGTAGACGATGGTACAACGTCCATCAAGTTCGTCGTTTAAGACGGTAAAGATGCCATCGAGTTCACAAGAACAGGCAATTACGCGACTTATGCACCAGAATAATCAAACTAGGTGATCCTTACACCGTCGACGTCAGTAACAAAATGAGCAACCTGCTGTCTAGGACTCGCTTATAAACATGCACCGGTTGGAATAATACGCTAGTCAAATCAAGAACCAATTACTATAGTACTCGAGTCAAAACTATATTTAAAAAAGAAGCACACCAAAATAAAGTAACACATTTGGAAGAAAATTCTTCAAATGAAATGAACACGCAATGCACGCACTAGCAGCTTTCATCACAAAGTTAACAATTACATTTCATTCAAGCGAAGTATCAAGCCAATGACACAACATATTAACATCCTAATGGTCATACTATCCTCAAAATTTCACAGTCTTATAAATCACACCGGTTATAGAAGGACTTATAGTTTATAACACACATCATTTCAGTCATTGTTCTTTAACAAATTCGAATTTAAAAATGTAAAATGTAAGTACTTGTTAAATTGAAGAACCAGGTACGTAAATATTTTATATACTTTATGTACACTGTAGGCACAAAAACCCTGAAAGTACGCATGTAAGAATGATATTTAATAAAACTCATATTAAATTGTATATTTAATCCCAATAATATACACCAGATCAAAAAAAGGTTGGTTTTATTCTATAAACCCCTGATATCTTAGTTCATGTTTCTTTGAGGACGTATAAACTTTCAGCATTTCGCGAACCAAGTAGAAGTTTTAGCCTATTCTCCAATCATTTAGATTGACTCTCGATGAACAATTTGGTCTCGCGTGTTACAGCTTCCATCTTCTTTACATATATGTTATTATTAGTCTTAAAATCTTCACGCCCGTGTCACTATCACAGACGTAAAGGCATCATAACCGTAGCTACCAGTTATAATACCAGGAGCTGCATCAATATCACTCATTTTATGATATCGTTTCCACATTTCAGTTGTCAGAGATTTACCACAATCTATGATCTTGTGAGCTTCACAATATTCTCAATTGTATTCTATACATGGTTAGCTACATTCTCATTTTCTTTAAAAGCCTATGTGTCCAGTTTTATTATTTAATCCTTCAACCCATCATCCCAAACACAATTAAATCATCATAGTATATAGAAAAAAAATCAACAAAGTTCCTTTAATTTAATCTTAGGAACCACATCATCCTTTCAACTATAGTTAAGTTTCTTGAGCCCAAGAGTCTTTCATTATATACCATGCAGTGTTCTTCAAGAGATGTGGTATACCACCATTTCTACATACAAATCCATCCTATCAATGATTTCTTTACACATAAAAAAACCTTCACATTATTTTTACATGTTTTATTAAATTATCACTTCGACTAAAATAATTACCACTCATAGTAATTTCTACAAAGAACTCTTTTCCCAAGACATTTTAACCATCATCTCTGAAAACAACCATGTCCCGACTATATCACAAAGTAAAAGAGGGTATAGGAGATAGGTCAAACAAGTGCTAGTCACTCATAGGGTAAGGAAAAGGTGTTCTATACCTATCTCAGACATTGTAGCATCTATGTATTTTTCTTACCTCATGTAGAAAAATATGTTCCAAAGCATACGAATTTAAACTTATCCACGTGCGTCTAGTCAAAAGTACCTAAATTAAAGCACGTTAAATTCAAAGAAAATTAAAAAAATTCTCAAGGATAGAGGCAGAGACTTCTCGATCGAGACACGCCTACCATCACCTGCAAATGAACATTGACCCCTCGCGTGGGAGTTGCAAGCTTGCAGAATGCTGCGACACTCATATGTTTTGCTCGAGACATGCATACATCACGTCGCTAGAAAACCGATGTGCAGCAACCGATTTCAATAACGTCTGGACAGGAAAATAAACCTAAGACTGTGTTCGGCGCATTACAAGTGAATGATAATGGGTTCTACTTAGCACAGTCTGCATTTCGTGAAACATTGAAAGATTACTATTATCTTAATACGTTAGGCGATTCGAAAGACATTTGTAATTTTCTTGATGATTTCAGAGAAGACATAATCAATCAGCTTACTGATGACATAGCAACAAACAGTCCATTAAAATATAACTTGTGGTTGGACTGTATATATGGAAAGCCGTATCCATTCGAAGACAAAGTGAAGAAGTGTGCATTCAAGACATCGGCTGCAGTAATTTACAATTCTGACGATGTGAAGCAAACTGTTAAAAACGGTATCCAGAAACTATGTCAAGAAGAGGAGGACTATGTCTGTAAAGGTTCTGGTTGGACTCTTTCTAGTATAAGCCGATTGGAGCTAAGAATTAGTAATTTCACGCCTATGCGGACCTAAATGTTTATAAGATTGCTGGCTTTCGCAAGTGTTCGTGTAGTAGAATATATATTATGTAATAAAGTTTATTTTGTGAAAGAACTTGTGTTGCTTTATTTCTCGGACCTGTCACTATTATGTTGAATTGTTGTTATGTTTAATTTTTTTCATCTTCATTCCGAATCGTACCAAGGACCTAAGTCGATCTAATTAATCATTTTATTGGTTGCAAATTTATTTAATGAATTTTGAACTTTTTCCCGAATTAATAAGTCAATAAATACGAATTTCAAAGATGGCGGACATGATGACTTATAGGATGATGGTAGTAGAGGATTTTAAGCGTCTTTAAGAATTTTGAACATAAATTTTTGAAATTAATATTTTTTTAAATAATATTAATATGTTTTGCATCAACCAAAGATAGAACCAAGGACAGGAAACGATCGAATCAATCAGTATATTGATTGTAAATTTATTTAATGAATTTTGGAATTTTTCCCGAATCTCTAGCATTAAAATTACGAATTTTCAAGATGGCTGCCTTAACGAAACATGCAACATTAATAGTATCCAATATGACGGTCATAACGTACAGTGTAACGTTGACATCGTCCTCAACCATGATGGTGGGCATAACGAAACATGCTACAATTATATAATCCAAGATGGCGACCATAACGATATGTGCAACTGTGGTTTTTAAGTAATATTTTATGTAATTTTTATTATTTATTTCGATTAGTTAATTTTTTATGGATTTTTAAAAAAATTTCCCGAATTTCTAACATAAAAATTACGGATTATCAAGATGTCGGACATGACGTCATACTAGGTGACGATATATATAGTTTTAAATAAGTGGTGGTGTCAGTCTGCATGAAACCACCATTGAGGAAGGATCGGACGCCATTTTTATAATTTTTGCGCTCTTCTGGTTCGAATGGAGGACTCCGAGCTCCATGTCGTAAATGTTTGTTTTTTAAATATTTTTTATAAAAATTTTATTATTTATTTTTTTTATAAATTTTAAATTTTCTAATAAAATCGTATAATAGTTAAAGATTTTAAAGAGGGCGGACGTAACGAAAATTGAAACGGTGACGTCGTAATTCAAAATGGCGGAAAACACAATGACGGAATTTTCGGGAAAACAAAATGATGTCATCCAAAATGGCGGATCCAAAATGGCCGTCGGGGTCAAGGTCACACACATCCAAGATGGCCGCCTTGACGTCACAATCCAATAGTGCGGTCGGCACCTCGGCACCTCACCCAGGACCTAGTTCCAGGACATATATTTACATACTACTGGGGGTGTCAAAAGAATGGTTACGCGATCCTCAAAAATAATGCAAAGGCATAAATGTTTGCATTTTGCCTTGCGACTAAAAGAATCCGAGAAATTTTCGGATTCTCTAGTTATGGTTAGAGACCCGGTAATTTCACGAGTTCGTTTTGTTGCAAACATACATACCTTGGCATTGCTTTGATGATAGGTAGAGACCGGAAAAATTAGCAGGATTCATTTGCGGTGTGCTAGACTCCAAACTCGTTCACATTCATTCTGAGTCAGTGATTGGACCACCGTTTACCTGAAGGTCTCTAAGCCAATGAAAACCTTCAATAAAAGAAGAATCAAATCACAAGTATCCCAGGTAACGCGTGTCACGAGTCATTATCCAATGAGCAGGTGCAATATGTCCTAGTACATAGAGGATCGTGGAGTCTATCCTAGAGGTCATTGAAACCGCAAATTTTTCCAGTCTCTAATGATAGGTATGGGGCAGGCATTTTTCGCGAAAAAATCTGAACAACTGCAACTAGGTACATCCTCATCAACGGTTTATTTCCGTGTGATTGGAGGTCGTCTACAAAAGAAGTCGTTGCCTTATTTGACGTGACCACTCGGGACTCGTTTGCTTTCACATGTCAACGCATATATGGTCAGAGTATACATAGTTACATGAATTTTAACCTGACAAAAGAAAAAGTTATGAAATTTCAGGTTCTCTAGAAATTACGAGAAAATTGATAAAAAAAATCATAATGGAGTAGGTGTATTTGGTTCATCCTAGGACATCGGGTCCAGGGTCGGGATCTAAGGATCCACGGCGGCTATCTTATATGACGTCACATCCAACAGGCATCTTGGGTGACGTCACTTCCGGCGCCCATCTTGGATTACATCACTTCCGGCGGCCATTTGGATTAAGTCACTTCCGACCACCATTATGTTTTTCTAGAACATTCCGCCAGTTTGTTTTCTAGAACATTCCACCACTTTGTTTTCTAGAACATTCTGCCATTTTGATTTATGACATCATATATAATAAAAAATATATATAATAAAATTTTTATTAAATTTTACCATCGCCTTATAATCGAACACCCCACTCATATGCGTTGGACATTCAGTTACGTCCACCATCTTTGAAAATCATAATTATTAACTTAGAAAGTCGGATAAAAGAAAAAAAGAAAAAAAATATTAAATAATATTTCAATCAATTTTAACCATCATCTTATAATCGAGCACCCAACTTCTATGTATTGCTAATATTGTTACTATAACATCTCCAGCATCTGTCGGAGGCAGCCATCTTGTTTATGTCTGCTGGAGACCGCCATCATGATTTCATCCGATGACGTCATCACTATCCTAAATTACCTTAGTGTATGTATGTAAGGTCGAGTTTCAATTCTCTACCAGTGTTGTTATGAACCTTATAGACTAAAAATCCACAAAGTCCACAACCACTTGCGTAAACTTTTATATAACAAGATATATGTTACCATATATGAAATTAAACATCTCATCGTTGCGGATGTGATGGCTGTAGTAATAATAATTAAAAAAACAATTAGTAAATTTAATTGATTTACTCCATTTAGGACAAGAAAATTTTTAAGAGTCATCACAAGTCCGTGTTTGCGTATTCGTGTTTTAAAGCTGCATGGAAGCAGATATTTTAATGTTTGCGTATAATTTCACTCTTTTTAATATGATTAACTTGATGAATAAAGGTTCTATATTAAAAATAATAAGCAGTATGTAGTTATAATCATATTTATTGAAATAAGCTTGGATGCTACAAAAACCAAAGTTCTCAAGAAAAGAAAAATACATACACATCAAACAAAAGTATACAACAAAAACTGAAACCATATAGCAAAAATGGAAACTATACAGCAAAAATGGAAACTATACAGCAAAAACGGAAACTGTACAACAAAAACGGAAACTATACAAAAAAAATGGAAACTATAATACAAAAAACGGAAACAATACAACAAAAGCGGAAACTATAGAACATAAACGGACACTATACAACAAAAACGGAAACTATACATCAAGAATGGAAACTATAAAACAAAAAACCGAAACTATACAACAAAAACGGAAACTATACAACAAAAACTGAAACTATACAACAAAAACTGAATCTATACAACAAAAATGGTAACTGTACAGCAAAAAATGGAAACTATACAACAAAAATGGTAACTATACAGCAAAAAATGGAAACAATAAAACAAATATTTATAATTAAAAATTATTATTAATTAAAAGTTAATATTAAATTATTATATTAAAAATTATTATTAGTAACTTGTGAACTCAACTTTGTTGAAGCAATGATAGAGTTCAAACACAAGTAATAATTTGATCTAATTTTTATTATAATTTTTTATTTTATAATTATTTGTGTAAGTTGTATTTTCTTTTAGGTATTAATGCTTTACGATAAAAATAATATTTTTATTGATTTTTCTGTCAATCTGGATTTGTTTTAGTTCATAGATTGGAGCCCCTACATAAGTTCCACTCTTAGAATTGGTTACTCTGTGACCTTATATAAAAATAAAATTGATTTTCACATAGTATTTATCATTGAATTCTGAGGTATTAGTCAGGTTATTTCTACATGTGACTGGTTATGGGCTGAGAATTTCGGTTAGTTTAAACAAATGATAATAACGAAGACTCTTGATCAAAATCCACTATTTTGTTACATATAAGAAATGCTAGCATCTTACTTGGATAACACAAATTTAGTTTTCTTTCCCCTTGAGACCTATCGAATCATTCCTGCTCTTGCGGACACAAGTATACATCCTGCATGCTACATAATAACATAGCTTTATAAGCCACATGAATACATCCATCATCTGAAACGAAGTGAGTTGAGTATAGAAATACATAGGCTATCGCTATAGGGATTACATTTGTAGTCGGATGGAGAAAATTGGCTACATTTGTTGCCGAATTGACTACATTTGTAACCATATGGAGGGTATCATTCGATTTTGATTGACTAATATTATGTACGTACTTTAAATAAAGTTTACTTCATTAGAAATAAATAATTAAAATACCTTAAGTCAGCATGTTGCAAAATATGTTGGTGAGAAGCTGAATTACTTAACCATGTATTATTTAAAATTTGGAATTAACTCTCGCTGATAGTTTATTTTAATGTTCTATTTAAGTTTAGTATTTGCTTTTGAACTTTCAGGTTGCTTCTGACATTTGTCGTAGAAACTAATATGGATTCTGGATCGGTGCTATTAACGTCACGAAAAGGTCACTGGTGTAGTTATTGTGACAGAGGTTTTACTTTGAGAAAGAATGATCATGTCAAAAATGTTAAGTTTTGATCGGTGTGACAGGTATTTTGCTCTAAGAGAGAGCTTAAAAAGACATTGCAAGACTTGTAAAGTTATGCTCACTGATGAATGTTATTCCTTGGGATGAATGTTCGTAGCTCTTCTGATCTCGACAAAGAACTTGAAATTAAGGATGTTGAATGTTTAAGGAAGACTGAAGACGATGGAAGTATCATTATTGTGAAAAGTTTGAATATGTTTCAGCCCATTTCTCCAGAGCCTTCGAACTTTGAAAAAGGATGGACACTTATAAAGTATGTTTCAAGACAAATAAGAAGCTTCGATGCCTAAGATTACGAAATATGACAGTAATCTGGATGAGTTTGTTGATGCAGCTGGTGTTAAAAACCAAGAATCTTGTGATTTTCAGAATAATGGCAGCATAAGAGATATTATATGTGTCTTGGGATGGTCTAAATGATTTGGTGGTCAGGGTGATACATTTAATTGTTTCTTTTTGTGTAGGAGCCTATAGAAATGAATGAGATAACCTCCATACTTGATCTCGTGCATATTTTTCGACTTGTAATTTTTAATTGGTGGTATTTGAGTGATAATATATGTTAGATTGAATTCAAAGGGGGGTGGCTGCAATATGCTAATGTGCAGATTAATTTGATGGTGTTGTGGGTTGGTATGATAATTTAGCACTATTAATTATGGATTCAATGTGGGTTTGTAGGTATAAAGTTATTTACACAAAATGTTTCGTGAGCAACTAATGTTTTCGCTCAAGTCCCCTGCTCTGTGTATGTTCTGAATCCAAAAAAAGTATTATATTTTAATTTTTCTATTTCCTTTCATAACTATAACATTTACCATGTCAAGTATTGTCATGTAGAAGTTTAACTGTGTGAGTAGATCATATCAGTGTCCTGAGTGTCTCGGGTCCACGATGCCGTGAATTGCTTGATACTGTTGTGGATATCTCAGGCTCTCAGACATTATTGAGAGATGAGTCATGATTCCGAAAGTACCTCGCGACCACTTCTCCAATTGGCAAAGCCAAAAGTGGTTGTACTTATCCTTGCTATAGAGGTTAATCATACTTGTTGCATGGTTGCTAACATTTTTTTACCCCATACTCATCACAGACATAACAAAACTGTTTTGGAAACCTGCACATGAGCTACATTTTTCACTAAAATTGTTACAATTTTTAGGTTTTGTTGGTTTCAAGCAAGGGACTTCTTTGTTATATTGAGGGGTAGTATGATTAGTTGTAGTTTGTGAGTTAAATTTTTGGATTTCGTGTAAATGAGTGGATTTGAGGCTGTGTAATATTTTTTTTTTCCTTTTGTAGATAGCTATCTATATGATCTTTTAAATAATTTTGTTAGCTATCAGATCTTTGAACATTTTTTTTCTGCTAGCTTCTTCTGTGTACTAAAACTTTTGTGTGAAAATGTAGCTATGCGAGCTTTGAATATTTTTCAGCTTAATGCTTCTCTGTACTTACACATTTGTGTGGAGAGGGGGTTGTGTGGACCTTGAATATTTTTCAGCTAAATGCTTCCCTGTACTTAAATATTTGTAAAAGTTACCAGTTACCAGGACTTTGAATCTTTTTTGACTACTTCTGGGTAACTTGACAGTTAAGTTACTTTAACATTTTAGTCATTTTTTTAGGTTATTTTCGGGGCATTGTAGTGCTAACTTAAGGATTGATTTGTTGAAGCTGTAGTTTGTAGATTTGAAGTTACGTATGCAAACATTTTCATGTAATGGTTAGCTACATTGTTTTCTTAAGACTTCTGTTATAGTTCTCCGTACGTCGGGCTTCCTTCGTGTGTTCCGTGCATTGAGCACAGACTACCGATTGTTGTGATGACATCAACCATGCAGAAATGACGTTTCTGCCCCGCCACATTTACGGCAGCTAATAACTGCTACCGTTATGAACGTCAGTGTACTGACAACCTGCAGCATGACCTCAAACAGTGTCATCTGTGTGGAAAAAAGGTTGTTCACAGTGATAAAATGCGGTTATATCTTACAACATGTACTGGTGCTGTCTTCATGACTTCAGACACCTGGTGTAGCTTCTGCTTCAAAACCTTCGAAAACTCTAGCCATGTCACACATTATGAGAAGATGGCTTGCGGTCTCAACCCTAGCCATAAAATGTATTCGTGTGGAAACTATGCTAAAGTGTTCGCCAGGGCTGGCAAGTTGAAAGCACATATCAAAGTGCACTTGGGTCCTGCTCCACCATCAACTAAGAAGCAGAGAATGGCCGCGCTTAAGCCTGCAGTTACACCTAAGCCAAGCACCAGCCAAACAAAGCTGGTGACAGAGGCGGGTTTTGGCCAACATCCACGGCTTCATCATTGCAGAAGTGGGGTTCTGGGCCGACTTGAAGACTTGTGTGGTAGAAAATAATACCAGTTCTACCAAGGACTATAGTACATACTTGGACTCTATCAAGGTTAAACTAATAAGCCAACTCGTAGAGGAAATTGAAGAGGATGGTCCACTCGAGTATTACATTGTGATTGAGTGCAATTGTGAAACGCCAATGGGTACGTGAGAAGACAAGAGGACCTTCAAAACCAAGAATGTTCCACTCTTTGCAATTCATGATGTGGAGGATGTTATTATTGAATACATCTCTAAGATACGTATAGAGGAAGAAGACTACATATGAAAGGGGTCCGTATGGTCTTTGTCTGGTGTTAAGCAATTACAACTACACATTAACAAGCTTGAACCACTTTGATCTAACTCCTACATCGAAATACCTGCCTGCATCAAAGAAAAATATGCGGTGGTCTATCTGTAAATACATAGATAGGCACATACGTTCTAGTGTGTTATCCTGCTTAAGTCAGATGAGGGTGAGCATCTGAACATGTAAATCAGTGCTATGATGACTAACATCGAGTTTCCCAATCCACTTCGCCAGATCCCTCTGTTCGAGAAACATAATCCTTGTTCCTGCATAAACATCTACAGCATCGACGAAAACCAGATGATTGTAACATCACGAGTCGCTCTAGAAGAAAAAAAATTGGTTATCTGTAAAGTCGGTTTACGGACGATAGTTTAACGTGACGTAATAACATAACATTGATGAAATGATTGATCCAGAAGAAAATGAAATATCATATTCGGCCTGAGACTGAGCCATAATAGGTTTTTGCAACCAAACCATTTAGGCATTAAAAATATTATATTCTTTGAGGAAGAATTTTTTAAAATTGTTCTATCTTTTGTATGATAAAATCTACCTCTGTATAATTTTATGCATAAAATTGAATCATTTTTATTGAATTATCACTATTTTGTATGGATACAAATAAGTGAAATTAAATCTACAATTTAATTGATAAACTTACTTTTATTTGCATTCATTAATTCAAATATATTTATTACTTTTGTAGTGTCACGCGCGCCGTATTTATTTTTACAAGTACAAAAATGAAAGTATTGTAGCGGCCGGGATTTGATCCGTCAACTTTTGGATTTTTTTGGATTGGTAGTCAGATTTAGATTTTTTTTTAGATTGATATTGATTTTTATTCATCACATAAATACACATTACAAACGAACATTACAGCAAATAAAAGAACACGCTCCAGCTAACTCAGCTCTTTCGTGCTTAAAGAAATACACATTACAATAAAACACAACACTATCGTACAAAATATCACCACTAAAAGTTCTAGCAAAAAGTACAAAAACCCAGAATACAGCAAACAAAAAGGGAACAGAATATAACAAAAGACTACCCGAAATAACTTAAAGAATCAGGGAGGGTCGGAAAGAAAAGTTTAAAACCCAGGCCACCATCTTGCTTCCAGATGGAAAAAGTAATAAAAAGTGAGGGAGAGGCACCCAATTTGGGGCTGCTAGAGGGAGGAACAAGAAACAAGACATTTAATTCAAAACATATACAACAAAGCACTTAATAAGCACAAGGCAAGAACAAAAACACACAGTAGCAGTACATAAACAAAAATTCATACACGGGCATGATACACAGCACAAACCATGCACTGGCATGAAATACGACACAAACCATGCACGGGCATGGAACACTGCACAGACCATGCACGGGCATGGAACACAGCACAAGCCAAGCATGGGAACGTAACACTACACAAACCATGCACGGGCATGGGACACAGCACAAGAAGGTCCACTACACTAGGGGGGATCTCGAAGCGCAAAGTCCTTGATACAACGATGCACGTGTGGGCCGAACACGTCGTAGGCGCCGATTCCAGCGATGACGGGGTTGGTGTGGCGAGCAGCACGCATGAAGAACCGGGTCGCAATGTGGTGGATAAGCTCGGAAGGCGACAGGACACCGGCGAGGTGGTAGAGCTGAGCGACGGCAGTGGACAGCGGCAGGCCCAGGACTGTTCGGAGACCGAGAAGATAGCCAGTCAGGATGGGCCGCCGACAGGAGACCGATGCGTACGCCCAGACGGCAGCCCCATACAGTAAGTTCGGAAGAACCAGTGACTGCCATAGACGGACATGCAGCTCTTCCGCCAGGGGACGAGCGGGGATCAAAACGGGACGCACAGAATGCAAGGCAGTCCGGGCCTTGGCAGACATGACTCGAATATGTGAGTGCCAGGTGAGGGTAGAGTCGAGCATGACACCCAGATACCGCACCACCAGTCGCCAAACCAAAGTGCGGCCCAGAAGAACAAGGGGCGCAGGCGGGCGCTCGCGGCGCTTTGTCAGAAACATCAAGGTGGTCTTCTCGGGGTTAGGACGAACACCCCATCGCTGAAAGTAAGTACTTATCGTCCGAAGGGAGCACTGGACGCGGGCTTGGAGGGTCAAGGCAGTTTCACCAGAGAGAAGAAGAGTGGTATCATCCGCGTACTGCAGCGTCCGGGCATTCGGCAGCAACGGAATGTCGGCCACATAGATGGAGAACAAACGAGGGCTCAACAGGGACCCCTGAGGGACCCCAGCTTCAATCGGCAGCGGCGGCGACAGAACCCCAGAGACACGGACCTGAAAGGACCGGTCGGTGAGAAATCTGTGGAAGACCGAGATCAGCCTCTTAGGAAACTGAAAATGGCGCAACTTGCTGAGAAGAGCGGCATGGTGTACCGTGTCGAAGGCACGGGACAGATCAAGAAAGACCAGGGCGGAGTGCTGATGCGCGCAGAAACCCGTGGTGACGGAGTCCACCACTGAAGCAACAGCGTGGAGAGTCGAATGTCTGCGCCGAAAGCCAAACTGAGTGTCAGGCAGGACTCCGAGCAAATCGGTGAACAGCATCAGCTGGGACAGCAGAATCCGCTCAGCAACCTTGGACAACAGTGACAGCAGCGAAATAAGCTGGTAGGAAGAAAGCAAGGCAGGCGGAGCATCACGCCGCAATACAGGCACAACCACCGCAAGCTTCCAGGGCTGAGAGAAATGCATGACAAGGAAAATGCCATTGATGATCTGCGTGAGAAAGACGAGACCTTTGCGAGAGAGAGAACGAAGCAGCTGAGCAGGCAAGAGGTCAGCGCCGGCAGCCTTCCCCAACTTCAGGCGACCCAAAGCCCAGGACATCTCCCGCGGAGTGGTCAGCAGGTGACGTGGAATCTCAGGCGCCTCGGCAGGGCGAAAGCGGAGAGAGCCCAGGTCAGCACCAGGGGCACCCGGGGGCACCGCCACCGGCTGGAACGTGGCGCAAAATACCTCCGACAGCGCAACAGCCTTAGCCGCAGGATCCTCCAGGGAGGCCCCGCCAGAAGTCAGCACAGGAAGATCCCTCGGGGCAGCACGTAGGCGACGAACAAACTTCGAAACAGTACCTTTCTCCAGAGTGAGCCCACGAAGTTTCTGCAGCTGCAGTTGCGCACGCCAGACAGAAATTGCCCACTGCGTCCGACGGCGGCACGCGTGAAACAGGTCCAGGTCAACAGGCAGGCGGGAATGCTGCCACCGGGCGCCGGACCGATCGCGCAACCTGATCAAGTTCCGAATGTGCGGGGGAAGGGCGCGCCGGAACGCACCCGGCGACGCCGGGGCACAGCAGCATCCGCGGACGCAAGAATTGCCGCAGTAAAAGACGACACAGCAGCATCAAGCGCCTGGGGAGAGCGAGGCACAACAGAAAGATCGAGGCGGGAATCCAGATCAGCACGAAACCGCCGCCAGTCGGTCCTGTAGAAATCCCACTGCGCACCCTCGGCAAAGCCCACAGGACCGACCTGGAGGCAACCAATGACAGGTAAGTGGTCAGAGTCCAGACGGTCATATGCCAAGATACGAAACACGTCAATGCCGGGAGTGGTCAAAACCAGATCGAGAACGGAAGCACGCTGGTTCGCGCAAGGTGGAACAAAGGTGAAAGTCGCCGACGCAAAAATACGCAAGTCGTTCGCAACAGCAAAACGAGCCAGGCCACGTCCCCGGTAGTCAGTGATAGCGCACCCCCAGGTGGTATGCTTGCTGTTGTAGTCCCCGGCCAAAACGAGAGATGAATCAAGTTGAACCAGGAGAGTAAGATCGGCAGAAGTGAAAGCCCGATGCGGCGGCAAGTATAGGACCAGAAGTGTGAAAGGGCGACCGAAACCGGTTTAACGATTGTCCACCGATTTTTAGCACAATCAGTACAGTTATTTAAAAGTAATGTTGAATATTCAAATACGTTTTGAACCAACAGTAGATGTATATAGTTCGTATGAGGACACCGGAGGACGGAGGGGGATTAAGGGATTATGTCACTTCCTTCGACCATGCACACACGAAAAAGTGTCCCGTTACGTTCATCAGCCATGTACGCACGAAAAAATGTCCCGTTACAGTAGTACGATATACCCGTTTCTGGGACAGGCGCAGGATCCAGGATCCGACCTTGACCTTTGACTTTGACCTTGAACCTTGAACTTTGACCTAGACCTTGACCTTGACATTTGACCTTGACCTTGACCTTTGACCTTGACCTTGAAATTTGACCTTGACCTTGAAATTTGGCCCTGACATTGAAATTTGGCCCTGACATTGAAATTCGACCCTAACCTTTAGCCTTACGACCCTCGATGTTGACAACCTGATGACGTCATCTAATTCGTATGCTAATCCATATGCTAACCTAACCTAACCTAACATAATCCATATGCTAAACTATGCTAACCTAACCTAACCTAACCTAATCCATATGCTAAACTATGCTAACCTAACCTAACCTAACCTAACCTAACCTAATCCATATGCTAATCTATGCTAACCTAACCTAACCTAACCTTATCCATATGCTAATCTATGCTAACCTAACCTAACCTAACCTAACCTAACCTAATCCATATGCTAATCTATGCTAACCTAACCTAACCTATCCTAACCTAACCTAACCTAACCTAATCCATATGCTAATCTATGCTAACCTAACCTAACCTAACCTAATCCATATGCTAATCTATGCTAACCTAACCTAACCTAACCTAGCCTAATCCATATGCTAATCTATGCTAACCTAACCTTACCTAACCTAATCCATATGCTAATCTATGCTAACCTAACCTAACCTAACCTAACCTAATCCATATGCTAATCTATGCTAACCTAACCTAACCTAACCTAACCTAACCTTATCCATATGCTAACCTATGCTAACCTAACATAACCTAACCTAACCCATGCCAATCTATGCTAATCCATGCCAATCTATGCTAATCAGTATGCCAATCTATGCTAATCTGTATGCCAATCTATGCTAATTCGTATGCCAATCTATACTAATCTGTGTGCCAATCAATGCTAATCCATATGCTAATCTTTGCTAAACCATATGTTAATCCATGCTAATCCATCCGCCATTTTGTATTTCTAGAAATTTCCACCAACTTCGAATCGTGATGTCACCGTTGCACTTTTCGTCACGGCCGCCATCTTGAATTCGAATTTTTTTTCGAACTTCAACTTTTCGAAATTTGATGTAAACATCAGCCGCCATCTTGCTTCGTCTGCCGGTGGCCACCATCTTGTTTTCGTCTGATGGTGGCCGCCATCTTGTTTCCGTCTGCTGGAGGCAGCCATCTTGGTTCTCAAGTTGGCTGCTAGATGTCGCTAGTATCGCGCACCAAATTCAAAAAATTGTTGTCTGAGATGCCGCCATCTTGGTTCTCAAGTTGGCTGGTAGATGGCACCACCGTCGCCATATTTTAGTTCATATAATCGATACCAGATGACGCCACCATCGCCATCTTTAGTTCCTAGTGTTGCTACCAGAGTGTGCCACCGCCGCCATCTTTAATTCTTAAAGTTACCGCCGGAGTGCACCACCGACACCATCTTTAATTCTTAAAGTTACTGCCGGATGGCGCCAAGTGTTATGTAGTCAGTCGAGACAAGTCGGGAACGAGTCGAGACAAGTCTAGACAGTCGAGACAAGTCGAGATAAGTTTGGAACATGAAGCCATATTCTAAACTATGTTTATTATATATATGTATGCCTTTATATGTTTAGGTTTGATGATAGAGTAATGCAAGGGAAAGGCTTTTCATTTATATTTGCGACAAACAAACCATCCATCCGATTACATTATTCCAAGTGACCATATTGGATGATGACATCACCGTTGCAATTTCCGTTACGACCGCCATCTTTAAATATATTATCCGAGTTTAATGAAAAAAATTTTAAAATTTATAAAAAAACAAACTTTTACGACACGGAGCTCGGAGTCCTCGGTTCGAACCTGGTGAGGGCAAAAAAAAAATGTCGACCGATCCTTCCCTCGTGGTGGCTGCAGGCAGACTGACTCCCACCACTTTTTTTTTTCAAAGTATATATAACGTCATCTAGTATGACGCCATGTCCGCCATCTTGTCTTCGATGCTGGAAGCCATCATCATTGTATCGTCAGCGAGAGTACGCTGACGCCATGTTAGTTTAGTTCTTATCTGCTAGAGTGCAGTAATCATTTATTACTGTGACACCAACCATCTTGAAATTTAACCGCCATCTTGAAAATCCGTAATTATTTAGCTAGGAATTCAGGAAAAAGTTCAAAATTCATTAAATAAATCACTCATGAATTTACATATTGATTCGATCCGCTCATGTCCTCGGTTCGATACCCGATCGATGTAATAATGTTTTATTTTATGTAAAAAATAATAATTTCAATAAACCATGTTCAACATTCGTAAAGAGACTCTAAATCCTCTACGACCATCATCCTATCAGACATTAAGACCACCATATTGGAAATGCGTAATTTTAATGCTAGAGATCCGGGAAAAAGTTCAAAATTCATTAAATAATTTTGTTATCTATATACTGATTGATTAGATCGACTTAGGTCCTTGGTTCGATCCCTGACCGATACAAAACAACTTTAATATTTTAATAAAGTACCACTAAAGTGTCAGGTTTGAGAAAATAAAAAACACCACAAGTTCTTTTAAAAAAAAACTTTTATTACATAAATTATACACTACCACAAGTACAAAAAACACACAGACAAATTACCAAAGTTTCGTGGATCTCTCGATTCAAACAGTCTTCTTACTATACGGACTATGTCCTTTACATGACTTTAAATGTCTATTCAGTTTATCAGCTCGACATATTGGTACACCACAATTTGCACACAAAGTAGAATTATCGACTTCATTAAAAGGAGAGTGATATATTTCGTGTCGTTGTGCACTTCGAATATTTGCCAATGTTTTGTTACAAAATATACAGCTTGATTCCGATGAATGTACAGCCAGTCTATCACAATTCCTGAGGTGCCGTTTTAATCTATCATATTGAACAAACTTGCTTAAACACCTGTTGCACTGATATTTAATGCGTTCAGAGTTATTACTACAATTGTGTATTACATAATCCCATTATTCCAAGTTTTTGATCTTCTCACAGTACGTGCAGTCGGGTGATGGAACACCGCTGGTTGCTCCTTCCTTCATCAATGCCACTGGAACTGTTGAAAACCATTGTAACACTGCTGACATGTTAACTTCGGAAGCCGTTGATGTCTGCTCTGCGGAAGATGTTGCACGCGTCTAAATCTCCTGCTGTGCTGAGAGATCAGGTGTAGCTGTAGACGTCGTTGTCATCGTGCTTTGCACTTATGATGGTAAACCTTCGATCCAGGTTGGTGTAGATAGTAATAATGATGCCATCGAGTTCTCAAGAATAGCTAGATACAGGTCTATTATGTTATACAAGTCTAACTATCCGATCCGTTCATCACAGCAGCCAGAGACGGACTGAAGTCCTTATCACCAGGGTCTCACTTATATAGTCTCATCAGCCGGTACAACACACGAGTCAAAACAATAACCAGGTTCATTATACTCGCACTTTACTTTCTCGGAGCATTTTTTATAATGAAGATGTAAGCTATCAAGACGTGAAATTAGTTTGTTGCACTTATTACACTGAAATTGTATTCTTTTAACATTATTAGAACAACTGCTTCTTTCATGTCTGCGAGCATTTGAGGTGATAGTAAATGATGCGTCACAGTATTTGCAGTGACGCAATGTACGCTCTTCATTAGTTGAAGAATCCATTGCTGATGATGAAACTTCAGCTGATGGTGGAACAGCACATATCGAAGGCGTTGCAAACGGGATCTGCTCCAACATCGTCCGCGCTGAGGTCATGGTTCCCGTAGTCGATGGTACATCCTCCATCGAGTTCGACGTTAAAGTCGGTAAAGATGCCATCGAAATCTCAAGAACAGCTAATTGACACGACTCATGCACCAGAAGAAACAAACTAGGCGATCCTTACACCACCGACGTCAGTAACTAACTCAGCATCCTGCTGTCTAGGACTCGCTTATATACATGCACCGTATGGAATAATACGCTAGTCAAATCAAGAACCATCAACAATAATACTAGAGTCAAAACAACATTAAAAATAAAAGGACCATCAACGAAAAGGCAGCACAATAAAAAAAAAAGCGGCACATTTGTAAACACCATCAACAAAAAGGAAGCACATTTTGGAAGCACAATCAAAAAAGGCAGCACATTATGGAAGCACAATCAAAAAAGAGAGCACATTTGGAAGCACCATCAACAAAAAGGAAGCACTTTTGGAAACACCATCAACAAAAATTAAGCACATTTTGGAAGCACCATCAACGTAAAGACAGCACATTTTGGAAGCACAATCAATAAAGAGAGCACATTTGGAAGCACCATCAACAAAAAGGAAGCACATTTTGGAAGCACCATCAACATAAAGGCAGCACATTTTGGAAGCACAATCAATAAAGAGAGCACATTCGGAAGCACCATCAACAAAAAGGAAGCACATTTTGGAAGCACCATCAACATAAAGGCAGCACATTTTGGAAGCACAATCAATAAAGGAAGCACATTTTGGAAGCACCATCAACATAAAGGCAGCACATTTTGGAAGCACAATCAATAAAGGCAGAACATTTGGAAGCACCATCAACAAAAAGGAAGCACATTTTGGAAACACAATCAAAAAAGGCAGCCCATTTTGGAAGCACAATCAATAAAGAGAGCACATTTGGAAGCACCATCATTAAAAAGGAAGCACATTTTGGAAGCACCATCAACATAAAGGCAGCACATTTTGAAAGCACTATCAATAAAGACAACACATTTGGAAGCACCATCAACAAAAAGGAAGCACATTTTGGAAGCACCATCAAAAAGGCAGCACATTTTGGAAGCACAATCAATAAAGGCAGCACATTCGGAAGCACCATCAACAAAAAGGAAGCAAATTTTGGAAGCACCTTCAAAAAGGCAGCATTTTTTGGAAGCACCATCAAAAAGGCAGCACATTTTGGAAGCACAATCAAAAAAGGCAGCACATTTGGAAGCACCATCAACAAAAGAAGGAAGCACATTTTGGAAGCACCATCAAAAAGGCAACACATTTGGTAACACAAGTTACGAGAACTAAGTCTTAGTTAGAAATCAGAATGCAAGAAATAAAAACATTAAATTTTTACTTTTAATATTTAATTTATTTCTTAAGAATATACAAATAGAAGTACAATAAGCCATTATTGTATGTAGCCAGCTTTCCTCAGTTATTCGAGTATGAAGGATATTTCTTTTATGCACGAATAGTTTCCTGCACAAAGCGAGTCATGTAGAAGTCTTAGCCGGTCAACCAATAAGTTTGGATCTTTCCACGATGTGTAATCAATCTCTTCTACCGACATCTCACTTGCTTGTTTATTATAAATACTTTTAATATCACAATCGTCCCAGTGGTCATAATAAGCGTTATCAGATTTATTTATTAAAAAACACCATTGCCATCGTTTCGGTCTCAGGACACCGTTACATTCTTCGATCTTGTCAGCTTTAGGTGCTTCATCACAGTCAATGCTTTTGTCAACAGCCTCAGAGTCACTGTAACAATCACTGTAGAAGACATCCTCTTCACCCAGATTACCATATGAATTCGATATCGATGATGTCGAAGTGCCATTATCGTCTTCATGCTTCCTTTTTAGGAGTCCATCATTTTTACAAAGTAAGAAAGATCTACTTGAATTCGGCTGGAATGTATTCTCACTTTTCACGTTAAGGATTCTTCCATTGTCTTCATTCTCCCATAAAACATCATCATCCTTCAATTTAAGTTCTTTGTCGAGATCGGAAGAGCCACGAACATAATCTCTCTCAAGACAAGGAAAATTATTGTCGTAATGCAGATCACTATTCCTTAGTCTAGTAGATCCATCGTTGTACTCTGGCTTGTACGCAGGCTTAATGTGACAAGTTCTGTCATGTCTTTTTAAGCTCTCTCTCCGCGTAAACGACTTGTTACATCGAACGAAACTTATCATATTGCGTAGTGAATTTTTAACACAGTCATTCTTCTGGTGTTGTCTTCCATTCTTTCTCAAGATAAATTCTTTGCTGCAAAACTTACACCTGTGTCCTTTCGATACAGCGACAGACACCGAATCAAGATTCATATTAGTTACTGTGACCAATGTTAGATACAAACAGACAGTTTTCCAATTGGAACCATTAATTAAATATATTTTTTTTTAAAATATTTCTTAAGCGAGAGTTAAGTTATCTCATGCAAAGGTACTTGTTGTAAGTAGTTCTGCTTTTCAACAAGAGATGACACCACGTATTGCTTGCAGGTAAATAATATTTCTTTCTTTCATGCGGGGATGCAGGATTCTCACTAACGATCGCAATAGAGGGATGGCATCGCTAGACTCCAAGGAGAAGGTAGTTTGTTCTTCCAGTTAGTGTTTCTCAGATTTCTCAGGGTATATATTATTATTTGACTGAATAACGATTTTTTTGAATTCCACCTAATAAAAATAAAATAGAAGCACTCAGAGAAAACCATCAGGGATGCTGTCGTTTATAAACATCATATTTTACCAATTTTTTTTTAAAAAGTCCAAATTTAATCCTGATTAAGCAAAGAGTTCTCGCACAAGCCCGCTTGTGAACTCTTTGCTTAAGCAACATGAGAGTTCTAGCACAAGCCCGCTTGTGAACTCTTTGCTTAAGCAACATGAGAGTTCTAGCACAAGCGGGCTTGTGAACTCTTTGCTTAAGCAACATGAGAGTTCTAGCACAAGCGGGCTTGGGAACTCTTTGCTTAAGCAACATGAGAGTTCTAGCACAAGCCCGTTTGTGAACTCTTTGCTTAAGCAACATGAGATTTCTAGCACAAGCCTGCTTGTGCTTGAACTCTTTGCTTAATCAGGATTAAATTTGGACTTTTTAAAAAAAATTGGTAATTTATGATGTTTATAAACGACATCATCCCTGGTGGTTTTCTCTGAGTGCTTCTATTTTATTTTTATTAGGTGGAATTCAAAAAAATCATTATTCAGTCAAATAATAATATATACCCTGAGAAATCTGAGAAACACTAACTGGAAGAACAAACTACCTTCTCCTTGGAGTCTAGCGATGCCATCCCTCTATTGCGATCGTTAGTGAGAATCCTGCATCCCCGCATGAAAGAAAGAAATATTATTTACGTGCAAGCAATACGTGGTGTCATCTCTTGTTGAAAAGCATAACTACTTACAACAAGTACCTTTGCATGAGATAACTTAACTCTCGCTTAAGAAATATTTAAAAAATATATATATATTTAATTAATGGTTCCAATTGGAAAACTGTCTGTTTGTATCTAACATTGGTCACAGTAACTAATATGAATCTTGATTCGGTGTCTGTCGCTGTATCGAAAGGACACAGGTGTAAGTTTTGCAGCAAAGAATTTATCTTGAGAAAGAATGGAAGACAACACCAGAAGAATGACTGTGTTAAAAATTCACTACGCAATATAAGATGTTGCGTTCGATGTAACAAGTCGTTTACGCGGAGAGAGAGCTTAAAAAGACATGACAGAACTTGTAACATTAAGCCTGCGTACAAGCCAGAGTACAACGATGGATCTACTAGACTAAGGAATAGTGATCTGCATTACGACAATAATTTTCCTTGTCTTGAGAGAGATTATGTTCGTGGCTCTTCCGATTTCGACGAAGAACTTAAATTGAAGGATGATGATGTTTTATGGGAGAATGAAGACAATGGAAGAATCCTTAACGTGAAAAGTGAGAATACATTCCAGCCGAATTCAAGTAGATCTTTCTTACTTTGTAAAAATGATGGACTCCTAAAAAGGAAGCATGAAGACGATAATGGCACTTCGACATCATCGATATCGAATTCATATGGTAATCTGGGTGAAGAGGATGTCTTCTACAGTGATTGTTACAGTGACTCTGAGGCTGTTGACAAAAGCATTGACTGTGATGAAGCACCTAAAGCTGACAAGATCGAAGAATGTAACAGTGTCCTGAGACCGAAACGATGGAAACGGTGTGTTTTAATAAATAAATCTGATAACGCTTATTATGACCACTGGGACGATTGTGATATTAAAAGTATTTATAATAAACAAGCAAGTAAGATGTTGGTAGAAGAGATTGATTACACATCGTGGAAAGATCCAAACTTATTGGTTGACCGGCTAAGACTTCTATATGACTCGCTTTGTGCAAGAAACTATTCGTGCATAAAAGAAATATCCTTCATACTCGAATAACTGAGGAAAGCTGGCTACATACAATAATGGCTTATTTTACTTCTATTTGTATATTCTTAAGAAATAAATTAAATATTAAAAGTAAAAATTTAATGTTTTTATTTCTTGCATTCTGATTTCTAACTAAGACTTAGTTCTCGTAACTTGTGTTACCAAATGTGTTGCCTTTTTGATGGTGCTTCCAAAAAGTGCTTCCTTCTTTTGTTGATGGTGCTTCCAAATGTGCTGCCTTTTTTGATTGTGCTTCCAAAATGTGCTGCCTTTTTGATGGTGCTTCCAAAATGTGCTGCCTTTTTAAAGGTGCTTCCAAAATGTGCTTCCTTTTTGTTGATGGTGCTTCCGAATGTGCTGCCTTTATTGATTGTGCTTCCAAAATGTGCTGCCTTTTTGATGGTGCTTCCAAAATGTGCTTCCTTTTTGTTGATGGTGCTTCCAAATGTGTTGCCTTTATTGATTGTGCTTTCAAAATGTGCTGCCTTTATGTTGATGGTGCTTCCAAAATGTGCTTCCTTTTTGTTGATGGTGCTTCCAAATGTGCTCTCTTTATTGATTGTGCTTCCAAAATGGTCTGCCTTTTTTGATTGTGTTTCCAAAATGTGCTTCCTTTTTGTTGATGGTGCTTCCAAATGTTCTGCCTTTATTGATTGTGCTTCCAAAATGTGCTGCCTTTATGTTGATGGTGCTTCCAAAATGTGCTGCCTTTATGTTGATGGTGCTTCCAAAATGTGCTTCCTTTTTGTTGATGGTGCTTCCGAATGTGCTCTCTTTATTGATTGTGCTTCCAAAATGTGCTGCCTTTATGTTGATGGTGCTTCCAAAATGTGCTTCCTTTTTGTTGATGGTGCTTCCAAATGTGCTCTCTTTATTGATTGTGCTTCCAAAATGTGCTGTCTTTACGTTGATGGTGCTTCCAAAATGTGCTTAATTTTTGTTGATGGTGTTTCCAAAAGTGCTTCCTTTTTGTTGATGGTGCTTCCAAATGTGCTCTCTTTTTTGATTGTGCTTCCATAATGTGCTGCCTTTTTTGATTGTGCTTCCAAAATGTGCTTCCTTTTTGTTGATGGTGTTTACAAATGTGCCGCTTTTTTTTATTGTGCTGCCTTTTTTGTTGATGGTCCTTCTATTTTTAATGTTGTTTTGACTCTAGTATTATTGTTGATGGTTCTTGATTTGACTAGCGTATTATTCCATACGGTGCATGTATATAAGCGAGTCCTAGACAGCAGGATGCTCAGTTTGTTACTGACGTCGGTGGTGTAAGGATCGCCTAGTTTGTTTCTTCTGGTGCATGAGTCGTGTCAATTAGCTGTTCTTGAGATTTCGATGGCATCTTTACCGACTTTAACGTCGAACTCGATGGAGGATGTACCATCGACTACGGGAACCATGACCTCAGCGCGGACGATGTTGGAGCAGATCCCGTTGGCAACGCCTCTGACAACACTGGAGGAGACTTCGATATGTGCTGTTCCACCATCAGCTGAAGTTTCATCATCAGCAATGGATTCTTCAACTAATGAAGAGCGTACATTGCGTCAGTGCAAATACTGTGACGCATCATTTACTATCACCTCAAATGCTCGCAGACATGAAAGAAGCAGTTGTTCTAATAATGTTAAAAGAATACAATTTCAGTGTAATAAGTGCAAAAAACTAATTTCACGTCTTGATAGCTTACATCTTCATTATAAAAAATGCTCCGAGAAAGTAAAGTGCGAGTATAATGAACCTGGTTATTGTTTTGACTCGTGTGTTGTACCGGCTGATGAGACTATATAAGTGAGACCCTGGTGATAAGGACTTCAGTCCGTCTCTGGCTGCTGTGATGAACGGATTGGATAGTTAGACTTGTATAACATAATAGACCTGTATCTAGCTATTCTTGAGAACTCAATGGCATCATTACCACTATCTACATTAACCTGGATCGAAGGTCTACCATCATCAGTGCAGAGCACGATGACAACGACGTCTACAGCTTCACCTGCTCTCTCAGCACAGCAGGAGATTTAGACGCGTGCAACATCTTCCGCAGAGCAGACCTCAACGGCTTCAGAAGTTAACATGTCAGCAGTGTTACAATGGTTGTCAACAGTTCCAGTGGCATTGATGAAGGAAGGAGCAACCAGCGGTGTTCCATCACCCGACTGCACGTACTGTGAGAAGATCAAAAACTTGGAATAATGGGATTATGTAATACACAATTGTAGTAATAACTCTGAACGCATTAAATATCAGTGCAACAGGTGTTTAAGCAAGTTTGTTCAATATGGAAGATTAAAACGGCACCTCAGGAATTGTGATAGACTGGCTGTACATTCATCGGAATCAAGCTGTATATTTTGTAACAAAACATTGGCAAATATTCGAAGTGCACAATGACACGAAATATATCACTGTCCTTTTAATGAAGTCGATAATTCGACTTTGTGTGCAAATTGTGGTGTACCAATATATCGAGCTGATAAACTGAATAGACATTTAAAGTCATGTAAAGGACATAGTCCGTATAGTAAGAAGACTGTTTGAATCGAGAGATCCACGAAACTTTGGTAATTTGTCTGTGTGTTTTTTGTACTTGTGGTAGTGTATAATTTATGTAATAAAAGTTTTTTTAAAAGATCTTGTGGTGTTTTTTATTTTCTCAAACCTGACACTTTAGTGGTACTTTATTAAAATATTAAAGTTGTTTTGTATCGGTCAGGGATCGAACCAAGGACCTAAGTCGATCTAATCAATCAGTATATAGATTACAAAATTATTTAATGAATTTTGAACTTTTTCCCGGATCTCTAGCATTAAAATTACGCATTTCCAATATGGTGGTCTTAATGTCTGATAGGATGATGGTCGTAGAGGATTTAGAGTCTCTTTACGAATGTTGAACATGGTTTATTGAAATTATTATTTTTTACATAAAATAAAACATTATTACATCGATCGGGTATCGAACCGAGGACATGAGCGGATCGAATCAATATGTAAATTCATGAGTGATTTATTTAATGAATTTTGAACTTTTTCCTGAATTCCTAGCTAAATAATTACGGATTTTCAAGATGGCGGTTAAATTTCAAGATGGTTGGTGTCACAGTAATAAATGATTACTGCACTCTAGCAGATAAGAACTAAACTAACATGGCGTCAGCGTACTCTCGCTGACGATACAATGATGATGGCTTCCACCATCGAAGACAAGATGGCGGACATGGCGTCATACTAGATGACATTATATATACTTTGAAAAAAAAAGTGGTGGGAGTCAGTCTGCCTGCAGCCACCACGAGGGAAGGATCGGTCGCCTTTTTTTTTTTGCCTCACCAGGTTCGAACCGAGGACTCCGAGCTCCGTGTCGTAAAAGTTTGTTTTTTTATAAATTTTAAAATTTTTTTAATTAAACTCGGATAATATATTTAAAGATGGCGGTCGTAACGGAAATTGCTACGGTGATGTCTTCATCCAATATGGTCACTTGGAATAATGTAATCGGATGGATGGTTTGTTTGTCGCAAATATAAATGAAAAGCCATTCCCTTGCATTACTCTATCATCAAACCTAAACATATAAAGGCATACATATATATAATAAACATAGTTTAGAATATGGCTTCATGTTCCAAACTTATCTCGACTTGTCTCGACTGTCTAGACTTGTCTCGACTCGTTCCCGACTTGTCTCGACTGACTACATAACACTTGGCGCCATCCGGCAGTAACTTTAAGAATTAAAGATGGTGTCGGTGGTGCACTCCGGCGGTAACTTTAAGAATTAAAGATGGCGGCGGTGGCACACTCTGGTAGCAACACTAGGAACTAAAGATGGCGATGGTGGCGTCATCTGGTATCGATTATATGAACTAAAATATGGCGACGGTGGTGCCATCTAGCAGCCAACTTGAGAACCAAGATGGCTGCCTCCAGCAGACGAAAACAAGATGGCGGCCACCAGCAGACGAAAACAAGATGGTGGCCACCGGCAGAAGAAACAAGATGGCGGCTGATGTTTACATCAAATTTCGAATAGTTGAAGTTCGAAAAAAAATTCGAATCCAAGATGGCGGCCTTGACGAAAAGTGCAACGGTGACATTATGATTCGAATTTTGTGGAAATTTCTAGAAATACAAAATGGCGGATGGATTAGCATGGATTAACATATGGATTAGCAAAGATTAGCATATGGATTAGCATTGATTGGCATACAGATTAGTATAGATTGGCATACAGATTAGCATAGATTGGCATACTGATTAGCATAGATTGGCATGGATTAGCATAGATTGGCATGGGTTAGGTTAGGTTAGGTTAGGTTAGCATAGGTTAGCATATGGATTAGGTTAGGTTAGGTTAGGTTAGGTTAGCATAGATTAGCATATGGTTTAGGTTAGGTTAGGTTAGGTTAGGTTAGGTTAGGTTAGCATAGATTAGCATATGGATTAGGTTAGGTTAGGTTAGGTTAGGTTAGCATAGATTAGCATATGGATTATGCTAGGTTATGTTAGGTTAGGTAAGGTTAGCATAGATTAGCATATGGATTAGGTTAGGTTAGGTTAGGTTAGCATAGATTAGCATATGGATTAGGTTAGGTTAGGTTAGGTTAGCATAGATTAGCATATGGATTAGGTTAGGTTAGGTTAGGTTAGGTTAGGATAGGTTAGGTTAGGTTAGGTTAGCATAGATTAGCATATGGATTAGGTTAGGTTAGGTTAGGTTAGGTTAGGTTAGCATAGATTAGCATATGGATTAGTTTAGGTTAGGTTAGGTTAGCATAGTTTAGCATATGGATTAGGTTAGGTAAGGTTAGGTTAGGTAAGGTTAGGTTAGGTTAGGTTAGCATAGATTAGCATATGGATTAGGTTAGGTTAGGTTAGGTTAGGTTAGGTTAGCATAGATTAGCATATGGATTAGGTTAGGTTAGGTTAGGTTAGGTTAGCTTAGATTAGCATATGGATTAGGTTAGGTTAGGTTAGGTTAGCATAGATTAGCATATGGATTAAGTTAGGTTAGGTTAGGTTAGGTTAGCATAGTTTAGCATATGGATTAGGTTAGGTTGGGTTAGGTTAGCATAGTTTAGCATATGGATTAGGTTAGGTTAGGTTAGGTTAGGTTAGCATATGGATTAGCATACGAATTAGATGACGTCATCAGGTTGGCAACATCGAGGGTCGTAAGGCTAAAGGTTAGGGTCGAATTTCAATGTCAGGGCCAAATTTCAATGTCAGGGCCAAATTTCAAGGTCAAGGTCAAATTTCAAGGTCAAGGTCAAATTTTAAGGTCAAGGTCAAAGGTAAAGGTCAAGGTCAAATGTCAAGGTCAAGGTCTAGGTCAAAGTTCAAGGTTCAAGGTCAAAGTCAAAGGTCAAGGTCGGATCCTGGATCCTGCGCCTGTCCCAGAAACGGGTATATCCTACTACTGTAACGGGACATTTTTTCGTGCGTACATGGCTGATGAACGTAACGGGACACTTTTTCGTGTGTGCATGGTCGAAGGAAGTGACATAATCCCTTAATCCCCCTCCGTCCTCCGGTGTCCTCATACGAACTATATTGTCACGATCCACCTTCAGAGGGGGGAGAGAATCGTAGCTCTTTACATAGAAACAACTCGCTTGGCATCAACTAGTCTTAACTTCATAAAATACTTTACTGTACCTAGGATCATAGGTTCGTCATCCCGTACAGGATGTCTGGTGAGAGCTGAACTAAGGAGATTTTGCAAAATAACATAATACTTAATTAAAATTATTTTATTCTTAAAGTCAAATACTCAACATCATTTTAAAGAACATTTAAATAGCGGGATTACAATTTAAAACAATAATCTCTTTACTTCCTTAACGATTGAACGACCTTACAAGAGAGAGAATGAGAGAACTTCACTAAACACTTCCCTAGTCCTTCCGAATACCTCAAATCATAATTAATACTTAAAATTAAAACAAAGATAAGTCCATACTCACATTTTCCGAAAAGCCTTTCTTGATCGATTACTTTAAAAAAATAACGTAGGGGCCTCTCCTGCCCTTGAAATCCCGAACGAACATTACATTTTAAAAACTATGACGCGTGACCCCTGACGAGGGCCATAGCCTCCGCCCGAAAGCTTGACGACTACATTATGACCTAACTTAAATTAAACGACTCGTGGCCTCTGGCGTCGACCATAGCTTCCGCCCGAAAGCTTGAATTCCTACATCACGAACGAACTAACAACTCGTGACCACAGGTGAGACGCATAGCCTCCGCCTGAGTGAGCCTGAATTCCTACATCACGAACGAACTAACAACTCGTGACCACAGGTGAGACGCATAGCCTCCGCCTGAGTGAGCCTGAATTCCTACATCACGAACGAACTAACAACTCGTGACCACAGGTGAGACGCATAGCCTCCGCCTGAGTGAGCCTGAATTCCTACATCACGAACGAACTAACAACTCGTGACCACAGGTGAGACGCATAGCCTCCGCCTGAGTGAGCCCCGAGTCACCACTCACTTGCGCTTAAATTCGCGCGCCCTGCCGCGCCTAGCATAACAAAAGCTCGTTATTGAAGTCAAATTTACTAAACAACTAACTAGAACATCTGGGAAGACTACCCCCCCTCTACCCCAATGTGCAGGCCACACCGCGCGGCTTGTTACGACAGCGCGCCCCAGTAACTACGGCCCGTGGCTGCGCCAGCGCGCGGCCAAACAAACAAACAAAATTCTGCAAGCCCGCAGCGCGCCGCGCCGGCCCCGTGCCCCAATTACATGGTCACGCCACTTGCGCTGACGAGTGAACAGAGCAGCCAGCCCAGAGTCCCGTCAGTAAAGTCCCTAAATTTGATTTCAACAACCCTGCAAAATTTCAACCCGCGACATAACCCTCCCCTCACAGAGCTCGAGCCCCATCGAGCTACCTCAAAATTACAAATTGTCTTTTTCCATTAAACCATAACTATAAATTCCTCATTTCACAAAAATAATAATTTTCTTAGTTCCTTGCTGTCTGAACATACATCTAGATTCTGCATAAGATTTATTTTAAAACAACAAGTATTCATAAAATTAAATGTAAAACTTTTATCTGGTTTGTTCTCACAGGAACCTTCAGAGGCTCGAGTTCTCAATTCAAAAAAAATTGTTCTGTTAGTGAAGCTCTCTTTACAAATTAAATTACTGTTCTTAGTTTCTCAGTATTCGTTAAACAATGTGCAAATTCTTGATAATTATTATTATTTTTTTTTTTTCGGTTTCCGTTTATTACCATACTTCTTTCGTTCTTCAAAAAAAATTAAGTGTCCTTACAGTGTTTCAATTAATTAAACTCTTATCTCGTGAAGGTTGGTGCAACTCCTCGAAGTCAGTGTTGTCGAGAAGAGTAGCTCCCTGGGCTGGCCATCAGCAAACACCACTCAACTCCAACAGCTACTGGACTGGCTTCCAGGGCAGCTCACAACTTCTCCCCACATCTGCTTCGGAGTTGTGCCATCCTCATCACGAACAGATTACAATTCTGAAACATCATCAACAGGCATTACCAACACGTCTTACAAATACCGAACTGACATCTAAACTGCAATCGATGGGCAAGGATGCATACACACAAAAAAAAATTAATTAATTCCACTGCTAACATAAAGTATCCCACCCTTAGCATAATCTAATCAGGAAAATAATTTCATAGGAAAAACTTAAGGAAGGGAAACATGACCTCCAATGATTTTCCCTAACTCTTGAGTCTTGATCTTCTCTATACAGCAAATAGTCCCCACGAAGTAACTGGGTTGAAGGTCAGTTCACATGACCCACCCATAACCTCTTCTACTCTTCTTTTCTTCTGGGGGCAACCACAATGCCCACCAATCTCTCTCCATGGTGCCGAACCAGCTATCCCATGAGAGTAAACAACGTAGTCAATAGAAGCGCAGAGGGGAAACACCAATCTCTGGCTTGTCGAGTCATAAAACTGCTTTATCTTCTTCTTCTTCCGAGTAAAAATATCTGACTAACCTTGCTTCTATTCTTCCAAACAGTAAAAGTTCATCAGGTATCTTCATGAAAGAAACATTCTAACTAATAATTCTTCATTTTTCTTCTTCTTTATTTCTGTTAGTTGTAATAGAAGGCCATGTTAGGGAGGTTATAGGGAAAAAGAGTGGCCAATTCCCACCCCATCACCCACCTAGATCATGACTAATTAACTTTTAAACTTTCTATTTCAAACAAATAAAAAAAAAAAAAAAAACATTTTTTTTTTTTATTCAAACTTTTAAACTATAATTACTTTTACTTCATAACCTCAAAAGCTAATCAATAATTCTAAATGAAATTGTGATTTACTGCATCCTTGTTCCATCCGATCTGTTTGTTTATAACCTTTCTTGTAAAGTATAAAATTTTCAAACATTACTAATTCAAAAAAAAATTAAATTCTGGTGTCCTTTGAGTTACAATTAAATTTACTATTTCTTAGCTTGAAATAATTTAAGTTTTCAAAACTATTTCATTGTCTAATTCACAACACCTAAAAATCAACTCAAAACAACAAATCATCAAAATCAATAAGATCATCTGACCTACCTATCAGTACTGTGAACTTGAACTGTTCGTACACATTTATAATAAGCTATTGTATTGAAATTCCAACCTAAATAAGGTTTTAAAAAAAACTACTAATCCCTCTGTAAATTAAGAAAATTAACTTTAAAAATTAAACTTAAGGTATTAGTTCTTTTTGACAGCTACCACAACTCACTAGTTCCATTACATTACTATAACCTAAAAAGTTCTGTAAATAATGTTTATAACAAAAAAAAACTCCAGTTACTGTCTTCCATAAAAAAAAATAAAACTTTACATGACCTTATTAATCTCCACTTGTAAGTCCATGGCTGCCAGCTTTCTCTTCTCTTGAATCTTCAGTCTTGGCTCTTGTTTCAGTGATCTTGTATCTTGTCTCTCGAACTCTTGTCATCTTGTAAACTGGACTGCTGCTCAGCTCATCTTAAGGAATCTGTAACAGTTTCAAAAATACATGTTAATTTAAATTACATAATTCCTGTTCTTTGGTCCTAAAAAAAAATTGTATTATTAGTACACATTACCCTGAAACAACATTATTATTCATTGTTTATTATTAAAAAAATGCTTTACCATAAAATCCTTTTTTGTTCTTTTCATTAGGCCTATTTATTTTCCTTCTTCTTAATTAAATTCTGCTTCAAATGTTAATCCTAACTTAAGACCTACCATCTATTTATTATTCATTACCTACATTATTTATGTTACCCTAAAATTCCCATAAGTTTCTAATACTTCCTATCAAAGACATTCTCTCAAAAAAAAAATTTACTTGTGACTCTTAACTTAACAAACTTAAAAAAAACTTTTACACTAGACTTAACTTATTATTCATTCTTAGTTACTAAATTTCTATATGTAAACTTTAGTACTTACAAACAAAAACTGCCTATTTCTCTCTACCTCTTAATCTCTTTCAATTATTACAATAATAATGTTACCTTGCATCTTTAAACTTTCTTCTTTTCAATTAAATTAGACATCTCATAACAATAAAAATTCTGCCTATACTCTTCTTATGGGTGTCCAACCCAACAACAAAATTTCAAATTCTCAAGTTTCCTTATATTTAAATTATGCAATGCACATAACCTCTGTGGTGCCTGTACCCTTTTAGGCCTACCACCTTCTCCTCTCACAGCATGACAACTCTTATTCCTCGGGGTCTGTATTCACTGTTCCAAATCAAATATCTCAAAAAAAATTAAAAACAAATTTATTATTTTAAGAAAACAAAAATTTACATTGAATTTACTATGGAGCCTGGAAATCTTAATGTCTCACAGCAGCTAACATGACTAAATCCCATGGAACCCCAGGTTTACATAACCTGTGCCCAAAAATTTAAGCATACCAGGCTTTCCCTGCACTGGTTTTACAGCATCACACACTATTTTGGGCCCCTGATCTGCCATCAGTCCCAAGGAGTTTTCCCACAACCCCTCTCTACACAAGCGCCTACCGCATTCCTCTCAATTGGCTATCGGTTTTACGGCATTCTTTTGGGATCCGACCATCAAGTTAGGGCTAATCGAACACTAAACCTCCATACTTCCAAACTAATGTAAATCAATTAAATTTTCTCTGTAAATTCTAAAAATCAAAAAAAATTATTCCAACATGCCAAAGAAACTTCCAAAAAAAATTCATAATCTTATCTTCAAACCATTAAAATAAAAATAAATAGATTACTCTGTTTTCTCCTTAATAACTGTAAACTGTCAACAAATATCATGTCGTAAATTTTAACTATGCTTACTGACTCTTAATCATAAAATCTCATTTGTCCTAATTAATAAACAACCGATTTCCTTAAAATCTCACTGTATCTCTCACACTCAAACTTCACTGGCTGAATATCTCAATAAATTCAAAAACAATTATCTAAACTCTTAAAGAAACTCCTCCCCAATTATTCAAATTACTTCACCTTATTTTATTTCATTACTTAAAACACCTTACTCAAAAAAATTAATTAATTATCTAGCTATCTTCCATTATTATTTATTTACCGAACAAAACTTTCTCCTAAATTAATTTAGTAAAATTCAATTTCACATTAGGCAAGTACACTAACTCTCTACAGCAATGTTTCTCATTTCCCTCCTTCCTAACTGAATCCAATCTTACTTAACCTCCAGGGAATTTACCTCACAAAATAACCAAAAATTTCACTGTAGTGCCTATCTGCTATAGGCCCACTACACAGGGGGCTCTAACCCCACCAACAAACTTCATTGAAATGGTACCCTATCCCATACAGGATAGCCACTTCGGTACTACCATGGGGAACTCCTGCCCCAAACTACTCACAACTCTCAGGATTCTCCTGACCCTTAATTCCGTAGTCAGCCCATCTCCTATGGTCTGCGCTACAATTCCCTTTCTTCCCAGGGACACAACGCCTCACCTTAGGGTCCCTCGCCCTAATGAAAACATTAATTTTGTCTCTCTGTTCTTTTGGAGTAAATTCCCTCTATACACAAAAACTATCCTTCCCACTTTTCTCAATGCTTATCGATTTTATAGTGTACCTCCTTAATAATGTTTACAAATCCCAAAAAAATATTTTTAAAACCGAGGTAGAATTTAACTAACAAAAACATAAACAACTTACAACGAAACACTTCTAGCCTATACATCATACACTTCTTAAAATAAATTACTTACATACTGAAAGTTCCTCTTCTTCTAAAACACACTTAAATTTAAATTTATTTAACCAATAGTCTATTTTCTTATCGCTAAGTTACCGTACAGCTGATCAAAACAAGGTCACGGCCTGTCCACGTCTCCTTATGAGCCCGTGACGTCACCGAATTCCATCAGGTGCGCCAACCCTCGCTTGCGGTTCCTCCGTTCTCCGCTAGGTCTCAGCACCTCCCCGTCTCGTGTTCATTCTGCCACGTCCACTGACGTGTCGTTCTGAAACAACTCTCAACATTTTTCTAATTAAAACAAAACATCACTATAAATTCTATAACTCTCTTTTACATAAACTCTCGTTTTCTCTTTAATTCCTTTCTAACGTTTATCCTTCCCTCGACTGATTTAATTCGTACGTCTCGTCTCCTACGCGCACGACAGCAAAACAAACTTCACTTGAAAATAATTCCTATTTACGAAAAAAACTTTATTTTAAATTTTAACTCTCTTAACCTACAATCTTAAAATTAATTTCAATTAAATTAAACCACTTGCATTATCTCTATTAATCATTTAAATTATAACGTATTCTCCTCACGTAAAAATCCCTGATAAACTCAACGACTTAAAACAACTTATCACTATAAACTTTATCCTTACAAGTATACTCAAATAAACATATGTTACGTCAAAAAAAAATCTCAAAGACTTCCTCCACTTAGATTAAATTCCGTAATCCTCTCCTCAAGTAAACTCTTAATAACCTGCTATCAGAAGCTGAAACTAACTTAATAATAAACATAAAAATCTACCTCTCTCTCTCTCCAGAAATAGAACCTATCCGGCGAACTCTACCATTTCTGTCACGTGCACCTAGCCGGTGCCACCGCCATTTCTGTCACGATCCACCTTCAGAGGGGGGAGAGAATCGTAGCTCTTTACATAGAAACAACTCGCTTGGCATCAACTAGTCTTAACTTCATAAAATACTTTACTGTACCTAGGATCATAGGTTCGTCATCCCGTACAGGATGTCTGGTGAGAGCTGAACTAAGGAGATTTTGCAAAATAACATAATACTTAATTAAAATTATTTTATTCTTAAAGTCAAATACTCAACATCATTTTAAAGAACATTTAAATAGCGGGATTACAATTTAAAACAATAATCTCTTTACTTCCTTAACGATTGAACGACCTTACAAGAGAGAGAATGAGAGAACTTCACTAAACACTTCCCTAGTCCTTCCGAATACCTCAAATCATAATTAATACTTAAAATTAAAACAAAGATAAGTCCATACTCACATTTTCCGAAAAGCCTTTCTTGATCGATTACTTTAAAAAAATAACGTAGGGGCCTCTCCTGCCCTTGAAATCCCGAACGAACATTACATTTTAAAAACTATGACGCGTGACCCCTGACGAGGGCCATAGCCTCCGCCCGAAAGCTTGACGACTACATTATGACCTAACTTAAATTAAACGACTCGTGGCCTCTGGCGTCGACCATAGCTTCCGCCCGAAAGCTTGAATTCCTACATCACGAACGAACTAACAACTCGTGACCACAGGTGAGACGCATAGCCTCCGCCTGAGTGAGCCTGAATTCCTACATCACGAACGAACTAACAACTCGTGACCACAGGTGAGACGCATAGCCTCCGCCTGAGTGAGCCTGAATTCCTACATCACGAACGAACTAACAACTCGTGACCACAGGTGAGACGCATAGCCTCCGCCTGAGTGAGCCTGAATTCCTACATCACGAACGAACTAACAACTCGTGACCACAGGTGAGACGCATAGCCTCCGCCTGAGTGAGCCCCGAGTCACCACTCACTTGCGCTTAAATTCGCGCGCCCTGCCGCGCCTAGCATAACAAAAGCTCGTTATTGAAGTCAAATTTACTAAACAACTAACTAGAACATCTGGGAAGACTACCCCCCCTCTACCCCAATGTGCAGGCCACACCGCGCGGCTTGTTACGACAGCGCGCCCCAGTAACTACGGCCCGTGGCTGCGCCAGCGCGCGGCCAAACAAACAAACAAAATTCTGCAAGCCCGCAGCGCGCCGCGCCGGCCCCGTGCCCCAATTACATGGTCACGCCACTTGCGCTGACGAGTGAACAGAGCAGCCAGCCCAGAGTCCCGTCAGTAAAGTCCCTAAATTTGATTTCAACAACCCTGCAAAATTTCAACCCGCGACAATATACATCTACTACCAACAATGGTGTTTTACAGTTACACATAATAATTCAAATTACAACCGGGATCTTTTGCACAATGTTTTAAAAAATATAGTAACACATTATAAATAAGTTTGGTGTATTTGGGATGCGTATTTGTCATAAAATCGCGTTATAAAAACGAAATAATATTATTCCCCTACCGTGAACAAAATTTTTATAAATGTATACATAACATCTGAAACTACTTTATATCGAATATGGCCTCGTGGTTGAGCGATCAGCGGCACTATCTTTTAATTGTAAAGTTGTTGGTTCGAATCCCGGCAGGTGCGTGATTTTTTTTTGTTCTTGTAAAAATAAATACGGCGCACGTAACATTTCAAAAGTAATAAATATATTTAAATGATGAATGCAAATAAAAGTAAATTTATTAATTAAATTGTACATTTTATTTTACTCCTTTGTATCCATACAAAATAGTGATAATTCAATAAAAATGTTTCAATTTTATTCATAACAAAATGCAGAGGTAGATTTTATCATGCAAAAGATAGAAACATTAAAAATAAATTCTTCCTCAAAAATATAATATTTTTAATGCCTAAATGGTTTGGTTGCAAAAACCTATTACGGCTCAGTCTCAGGCCGAATATATTTCCTTTTCTTCTGGATCAATCATTTCATCAATGTTTTATTATGACGTTGTCACGTTAAACTATCGTCCGTAAACCGACTATACAGACAACCAAATTTTTTTTATTTTTAATTTTTGATAAAATCGTAATCTTTAATGTATGAAAACACTAGTTACTAATTGTTTTCGAAAAAAGAAAGTCCATATGTTGATTACATCTGTTATTTGTGTCAACTGAGAATTTATTTGCATTTTCATAGCTGTTAGGTGCAGAAATATAAATATTATATCTTGTATTAATGTACTTTTTAATATTAAAATTTCATTAGTTTTATTATTGAACGCGACGGTGCACGCACTGCGCACTGAGCGTACTTTGATGTGGGACAATAAACAAAACGACTCGTAACAATTTCGCTCTGCGCCTCTCCTTCAACGCCTTCCCCTGCGCTTCCTCCCCTACATTCTTTCCCTTTATCCCTTATTCGTCGTACCGCTCCCTCCCCTTTCACAAGCTCCGCCCAAGTGACCGTCATCTGCGATTGGGTTCTGCGCACATTGGCCGTGGTGTTGTTCCAGGCGAATTCTGAACTGATACTAAAGTACTTGATACTTTTCAAGTGTACTCGTTTGCCGTGCCTGATACAGGCGCGTATCAGTTACTAAGTATCAGGTTAATAGTTTGCGACCCACCTCTACATCGTCCGTCCCGCTGCCCTCGGTTGTGACTACTGCTGCTGCCGGGGACTGCGGTAAGAGACGTCGCCAGAAACCAAGTCCGTAACGGACTCTGAAAATATTTGGGGCGTAGTAAAAAAAACACAAGTCAAGGTCGGACTTAGAAAATTTTCGTAGGAAAGTGGCCGTCGTTGGACTTAGAAAATTTCACTGAGTGGGCATTTAAGAATATTTGCCACGGCAGTAGAAAGTAAAGTTCTCGTGAAGTGTCACGAGGGAATACAGTGTTTGATACGGCAGTGAGTAAAGGTAGCAGTGGGGCTGGCGTTGGACAAGGGGTTGACGACGCACATATTACGTAAATTTTAACAGCTTTCATTTACGTTGAAGGCACATGGGTTATGTAAGTTTAACAGCCTTACGTTCAGAACAACGGGAACAGATCAGTCAGTGTATCCATGTGCTTCGTATACCTTACGCCTGTGTCTTACACCTAACAGTCGAGCGCTGATACGTCTTTCCTAGACAAGACAATACGTGTGCTCACGAATATCTTTCTTAGCTGCAGTGACCATCAACTCGTGCAGCTGTTGACGCAGTAACAGACAGGGTGCGCATCGACGTCCATCCCAGCAGGCTTGGCGGCAGCTATAGCCAAGCTTTCAGCCGGTGACCTAGCAGTGTACTAGAACCGACAGGGACAATACGAGGCGAGTATGTGGCTACCAGACTCCACGTAATATTGTCGTACTGGATGTCAAAATAGGAGTTCCCTGTGGGCTTCGCCTCTAAATTAATTCTGAACTACTACTTTCTCATTTTAAGTTAAAAGGTGCTAGAACAGTAACCTATCGTCAATCAGGTTCATATTAACTGGGCACTGTATAATATAGGAAAGATTTATACCACATATGTACATTTATATATGCTTAGGGTATCTGAGAGATATTTTATTGGAACATCCCTTCTTTTTGGTTCTAGGATCATTTATGTAATATAATTTTAAAGTCTGTTAGTAAGATGTTTATATTTCTGTTCGTTGTGCGCTTGTTTAATATTTTACCTGGTTTGTGTTCATAAATTGAATTTCCTGGGCCGTTAACATAAGATTTCATGGTGCCCATAATTAATGCCGTTAAATCTTTGCCCGTTCCTTTTTTTTTTTTGTGTTTATATGTAACTTTATTTAGCTTTGCTATTAGCTGCAGATTCAGACCCCTTTGGTCTATTAAAATCCCCCCAGACCAAGTAATAGAACCCTGTGTTCATGGATTACAGAATGTAAAACTCAACTATTGTTACTTTGTTGTGTTCACAGCTAGGCGACGTGCTCACTAGAGTCGCCATCTGATGAAAGTGTCTGGAGTTATTGTCAAGCCTGGGGATCTGATATTTGTCTATAGTGTTATGTTAATTGAGAAACTTTTGTTATATATAAACTTTATATTGTTTACTTAGACATACTATCTCTGTGATTAAGACTCTTGCCCTCCCGTCCCTCTTTTCCGGACAGGAGGTAACATAACAAATGCAAGTCTAAAATAAATAAAAAATGTATTTATTCATGTATTGTTTGAAACTTTTCACTAGTTACCAGAGGCCGGGATGTTCGTCGAAGGTGCTTAAAATGGTATTAGGAGGCTGGGGACGTGTAGCGACAGGTCTAAATGACGCAGCTATTTGGGATGTGGATGGTTTAGGATGAGGAGGGAGGGGGTAGATCTGCTGACGTCAAAGGCCGTGCGTCAATGACGGGTGCGCTTGGCACGCACGAACAGGACTGCAATAGAAAGGGTAGAGGGGTGGGGACAGTTGAACCATTGCACCCTTAGGATGTATCATTCCATCATTCGAAGTTATCAACAGAGCTAGTAAGATGTGTCGGGCCACCTATGAGAAGATTGTTGAGGATGAGTTCTATGCGTGCTGTCAGGAGGCTAGCGGCCAGGAAGAAGCTCTTGCGATGGATGAAGACGAAGAGTCTAGGGAAGACATCGCAGATGTACCTGTGAACACCTCCACACTGACTGTGGAGGATATTGCTGTTGTGGGGGGGGGGGGGGGGTAATTAGGCACTTATTCCTCAATTATCGACTTTGGAGCTGTGTGATGCTTGTATAGTTGTGTGGACAGAGTAATTGATGGCTAGTATGGAAAGTACTGCGGAGCGGGGTGTTGTGAAGGGGGGGTCGGTAACGCCTTCTGAATGGTATTGTGTTAACAAGGGGGAGAATATGGAGTGAAGGAGTGTGTGTTCTTTTATTAAATAGTGTTAAATATTTTTTTATATTTTATTTACTTCGACCCCTTGCCACGACTTAAAAAAATACTACTTTCATTTTATATGAAGTGCATCTTGTAGCGGCAGTAGGTAATGGCTTTGCTCGTAGCGACAGTGGGTAATGGCTGAGGTGAGTGTTGTTACTGCATCATATACACTATAGCGATGAGACATTAAGTTGAAATGTTAAATTTTATGTGTTGGATGTGGTCTCTCTCATGAAGATAGGGGAACATCTAATACTATACAAATGTGAATCGGTATTTTTGTTTGTAGCATAATATTCTCGTGAATGATTAAAGCTGCGTGTGTATTTTCTTTCATTAAAAATTTTAGGGGGGGGGGGGGTGGATATATACGCAAACATTAATATGTCTGCTTCTGTGCAGCTCTTTAAACACGTGCACGCAAACATCTTCCTACTTAGAAGAGATACTTACTTGAGGGTTAGGACTCTGAAATATTTCTGGTTCCTGTGACGACTATGAAGTAGTAAGTAATTAAATTTGATGGCAGTAAAGTTATTAAGTTTTATTAACTACTATAACCATCGCATCCGCAGCGCTGAGACTTTGTTGTAATTAGTTTCCGTTTTTTGATGTATAGTTTCCGTTTTTTGTATATCTTTTCCGTTTTTGCTATATGGTTTCAGTTTTTTTGTATATTTTTGTTTGATGAGTATGAATTTTTCTTTTCTTGAGAATTTTGTTTTTGTAGCGTCCGAGCTTATTTCAATAAATATGATTATACCTATATACTGCTTATTATTTTTAATATAGTACCTTTATTTCTCAAGTTAATCATATTAAAAAGAGTGAAATTATACGCAAGCATTAAAATATCTGCCTCCATGCAGCTTTAAATCACGAATATGCAAACACGGACTTGTGATGACTCTGAAAAATGACTGGTCCTAAATGGAGTAAATCAATTAAATTTACTAATTGTGTTTTTATTATTATTACTACAGCCATCACATCCACAACGATGAGATGTTTAATTTGATAAATGATAACATATATCTTGTTATATAAACGTTTAATGAAATGGTTGTGGACTTTATGGATTTTTAGTCTATAAGGTTCATAACAACACTGGTAGAGAATTGAAACCCGACCTTACATATATACACTAAGGTACTTTAAGATGGTGATGACGTCATCGGATGAAATCATGATGGCGGTCTCCAGCAGACATAAACAAGATGGCTGTCTCCGACAGATGCTGGAGTTGTTATAGTAACATGATGAGCAATAATATATAAAAGTGGGGTACTCGATTATAAGATGATGGTTAAAATTGTTTGAAATTTTATTTAATATTTCTTTCTTTTTTTATTTTTTCTCGACTTTATAAGTTAATAATTATGATTTTCAAAGATGGCGGACGTAACTAAATGTGCAACTGATAGGAGTGGGGTGTTCGAATATAAAGCGATAGTGAAATTTAATAATAATTCTATTATATAATTTTTATTATTTATGATGTTATAAATCAAAAAGGCGGAATGTACTAAAAAACAAAATGCCGGAATGCTAGAAAAACATAATGGTGGTCGTAAGTGACATAATCCAAGATGGGCGCTGGAAGTGACGTCATCCAAGATGGCTGCGGGAAGTGACGACATCCAAGATGGCCGCCGCGGATCCTTAGATCCCGACACTGGACCCGGTGTCTCAGGATGAACCAACTATACATTCTTAATGGAGTGTGAGACCGAGCCTCAGGTATTTTGATTAAGTTTTTGGAATTACTAAAATTGTAATAATACTGCCAATTTTCGCTTTGTTATGGGCTTTGTAAAACCTCAATGAAGGCATAATGGAAAGCATATTGAAAGCCCATTAGACTGCCAGCGGTTTCTTCCTTGTGATTGGTGGCCGTCTGAAAGAGAAGTCATTGCCTTATTTGACCGGGCCACTGAGGACACGTCTGCTCCCGCGCTGAATTATTGTGATTGGTGTGCTGACAGTAGACGTGTACCTTAAAGAAACTCTACCAATCACCAAACACATACGATGCTACAGTTTTTTTAATTCTCAGATGGTCTAGAAATCTTTTCGCGACAAATGCATGCCCCTAATAAGGCAAATGACAAAATATTACTGAACATTGGAATACCAATTTTCTCTAATTCGAATCTTAATGATTACCTCGAATATACCCTTCGAATACGAATATAGGTTCCAAGGGTCAAAAATATAATTATATACATGAAAATAAAAATATTAACTATTATGTTGAATCATTCAACCTTTCAAACGTTTGTTTCACAAAGTTAAGTTTCCAGAATCAATATGTATTGAATTTTATTTATATATTACATGTTTAAAAGAGAATATTTTGGGTAATGGTAACAGGATTGGTATAAAGAAGAAAAAAAATTGTGTTAGTATACTTCAGAGTATATGTGTTTATTTTTTTTAAATTTACTTCATTTTATATAATATTTTTCTTCGAATATATTTACCTTGAATATATATCCCTTCGAATTCTAAGGATTTAATGGTATTTGAGGATTTGAGTATTTTATTAGCTCATCCCTACAAAATATCCAACTATAAATAAAGAGACCGGAAAAATTCACAGATTCATTTCGCGATAGGGCTAGTATCTAAACATATATGACTTATTGTTCTTTTCTATGAAGAGGCTCGCAGATCGTCTGGAAGTCTCTGGGCCCATCAGAAACCTTCAACCGAAAGATTGACGAAGCACAAGCCAACCAGTTGATACGTTTACGAATGGCGGGGAAACGGGTTCGTAAGGTTAGCCCAATTAATTGAATACAGTTTTTTATTAAATTACTAATAATTACACTTTGTATGTTAAAGAAGAACACTCTCAGTGATCACACATCAGTCTGCACACTGGAGCCTGGCCCGACAGTGGCTCGCTCCTCTGCCTGTCTGTCCGCTGACCGCAGTCCTCGGCGGCCACCTCGCCACTCACGCCACGCCCTCCCGGACTGTCGCTTCTGTCGCCCCGACTCCTGCCGACTCTCTCGCAGGTCCTCGCTGGTGGTACTCCTCCTGGTGGCCGGGCCGGTAGGCAGAGACTCTACACTCTCTCCTGCTCGGAGGCGTGGAAGCTGCCAGAACTCTCCAGGTCGGGCGGGTGCGTGGAGGCAGGCCGCTACTGGCCTGACTGCACACACCTGCCTCCCTCGGCCCCGTGGCCCCCCGATCCTCACGGCAGCCGGCGTCCAGCCTTAGCATTACGTTCTCACAAATCAGCAGCCAATGGCAGTGAGATATTTGCGATGAGTGTACACACCGTTAGAAATTACAGTTAGATTAAGGTTTTTTTAAACGAATAATTCACCTCAAATGAAACGAAGATTCCCTTGTGATTTCAAATGACTTAAACTTCGTAGAAACTACACCGTATTTCGACTCCCGAGTTTTGTATTTCGTTTTAAATAAAAAATAAACTCATACTTGGACAAAAGTAGAGTGTTCTTGTTGTAGTCATACACCTTTTTTTTTAATGTTTTGTTGATATACCAAGATACTTATTTTGGCTTCGTGTTCTAAATTTCAGTAAACTTAAGAATATCCCTGGATAATTTTTAACCAGCGTTCTTCGTAAACGTAATGTGAATATTTCAAACAGTGCAGACGACTGTAGAGTCTATCCTGGAGGTCATTGAACACCGCAAATCTTTTTCCAGTCCCTGACGATGAGTATAATTGTCGCGGCATGAAACCAAGATGGCGACACGGCGGGTCGATGCGGTCCCAGCTCTGGTGCGGTTACGGAACACAGCCCCCAGTGCGTGGATGGAGGAGGGGGGGAGGGACTAGTCCTCCTCGGGCGGCTCGACGGACAGCCTCGGCACGATCAGGGGCACCTGCAGGTGGTGGTCGGACGGGTCTGGCTGCTGCTGCAGCTGCAGCTGCGCCTTGTCCCGCAGCTGCTGCTTCATCTGGTCCACCTGAATCTGGCGGAGCCTCTCTTTCCGCTTGTTCTGCGCACCAGGAAAGTAACACACACGTAGCCCACATGTTATTTCACAGAAGAAACCAGTTGCCAGTGAATAGTTTGTAACCCATATAAAGAAGAATTTAAATGTTCGTTCGTTCAGAATCTTAAGTCTTCGAAAGTTTTTCACCGATTACTACTTTGAAATTTTTTCACACCGTTGCACTGGAATACGCGTGTGTTTTTATATACTTACTAGCTGCAAGTAGTTCGTTGGTTTTTTTTTGTAGTACATGTAATTATTTATATCTAATACATTTTTTAAAATAAAATACATGTGTTAAAACGTTTTTTGTATAGTGCCTACTAATAATACAAAAACATCTTAAATATACTAAATAATTTTATTAAAATATGTTTTATACACTACATTAGATGTTTTGTTGTCTGTTGCATACATAAATAGATTTGATTTATACACTTCTTCTTATTTATAGTCTCAGAAGCCATCCCCACTACTCGCACATATTCCTCGACTGTTCTATAATATTATGAAAAAGTATTTCTTACGCTTTGGCATTGTTATTTATAGTTATATATATATTTTAATATTTTTTACATTTCATAATTCACAATTCACTTTTCACTTTATACTTTTTTTTACATTATTCGTAAATATTTTCTTATGAAAAATCATCTGAAGCATATCTTCCACACCGTTATAGCTATTGACGCGCAACCGCCATAGTGCATGATGGGAGACTTGGGGGTACCACCACACACAAACACCATTCATCTGTGATATATGCACACACACGACCAATTATATATATATATATAATGCCTGTGACAGGTGAAAAGATAGATAAAAATATGGCTAGGTAAAAACATAGATTTTTAATATTTTCACTGTTATAGAGTGAAATATATAGCGTTATAGATATATATATAGGTATATAGATGTGATATATAGAGAGCGATATATATAGATACAAACAAAAAATAGAGAATAAGAGAGAGTGACATAGGTATACCTACTTTAAACTAATTACAAAAAAAAATTGATTGAGACATTGCAACGCATGTCGGGCATTAGCTAGTACTACAATAAAGGTATTGTAACTTTCTACAACGCATGGTCGTGGTTGTTTTTGCATATACGAAATTCGTATACTGAGTATTACGAACATTTTAGCACAATATTTTATACCATGGAAAAGATAATCGGATATTTATAATTAGATTTTATTTTGATTTACTGTGCTTAGTAATGCGCGCAGTTAATACTAGAAACCTATTAAGCGAAGGTCTACAAAACACTTTAACATTTTCGAGCCCAGCATTGCAGGAACACAATTTTGTAGCGATACCGTTGTATTCATGATTCAGGCATGATAAAACCAAATAAAGTCAAACTATCGACATTCTGATTATCTTTTCCGTGTTTTTTTTTTTTTTTTTAAATTATGTGACAATTTTTTTTGAGAAACGTATTTCTAGGGGCATGCATATTTCGCGAAAAGATTCCGAGACTAGCTGAAAGTCAAAACACTGTACCATCGTCTGTGTTTCGTGATTGGGTGTGTTTCTTTCAGGTATATGTCAATTGTTACAACACCAATCACAGGCATTCAGTGCGGAAACAAACACGTCCTAAGTGGCTCGGTCAAATAAGGCAACGACTTCACTTGCAGAAAGTCACCAATCACAAGTAAATACCCTTTGGTGCGAGTACACCTTATTGCAGTCTAATATACGTTCAGAGTTTTTCGCGAAAATAGCCTGCCCCTACGTATTTCATATATGAGAAAAGAACCAAAGCTTTTGTTGTACAAAGTTACAAAAAAATTATTGTAGTGTTACAAACTATTTCTTGGCAACTGGTTTCCAAACGAATCTTCTGTAAAAGTACAGTGTAGTTGTGATTACCTGGAAGTACAGTCTCAGGTAGTAGCAGGGGAACACCACGCACTTCCCCCCCTCCTCCTCGCCGTCGATGTACACCCCTCGCACCAGTATGGAGTTGGAGCAGTTCATGAACATGAGCAGCAACAGGCTGATGGAGAAGGACAGCCAGTTGCTCAGGTGCGGACTGTCTGAAACACGACTCACCGTCAACGAACAGGACTGAAACGTCAGGGGGTGGGGGGGATTCGCTTGCTTCATTTCGCATTAGTAGAGACCAGAAAAATTCGCGGATTCATTAGGCGATAGGTTAGAATTCAAATGCATATACTTCTTAGATGATTTTGCTATTGGCTGACTGTTCATCTGGACGCATTTCAACCAATTATAAACCATCAACCAAAGAAGGATCGAATCACAGACGTACCAACTGAGACGACTCACAAGTCAGCAGCCAATAAACTTGCGTTATTTGCCCGAGTGTACATGGGAATGTACAGTCTATCCTGAAGGCCATCGAAACCGCGAATTTTTCCGGTCTCTACGCATTAGGGTAGAATACAAAATTTATTTATGTTTTAACTTCGTGCTATTCAATGACTTGACCACAGTTTACCCGAAGGATTCAGAGCAAATTTAAAACCTTCAACACGATAAATGTTAAACTATAAGCATTCCAGTTTAAAAAAAAAAGGGGGGGGGTGTTGTCTGTAAAGTCGGTTTACGGACGATAATTTTACGCGATAACGTCATAAGAAAACATTGATGGAAAATTGCATACTTTTTAATTTTCAAATATTATTTACAGTTTTTGCAAATTTAGTTTAAATAATTTGTTTAAATATAAATTACGAACAATTAGTTTAAAAGCTCGCCTTAACCTGTTTGATATTATAGAAGATTTTTTCGCACGGTGGTTGGCCGGTTCTTGCACGCTCGGCTCAGGCGGAACGTGACAATTTATCGTGCGTGCAGTCGGCGTTCATCAATTTATAAGACGTTATCACATCAAAAATTTCACGAGTCAGTATTCGATGAGCAGATAGGCCAGTGTGAAGCTTTGACTAAGCGAACCAATTGAAGATCTATTTAATATTAGATTTTTTACTTCACCGGGAAATTTGCTATTCGTTTTATTTGAAGCTTTGGTTGTGATGCAAAGTTTTGAGTCTGATGTGATGACCAAAAGCCTAAGATTCGCTCATGAAAATATTTGTTGTTGTTGTTGTTGTTGTTGTATATGTTTGCTTCAATAAAATTGGGTACTTAAAAAAATCAAAATGTGGCACTCAGTTTGCATTTATGAATGCTCAATGTTAATATTATACATGTTTTTTTTATCAATTTTTTATGGAATGATGTTTTGTATATAGGACCCAATTGGTTAATCACTTAATAAATTCAAACATTAAAAACATTTAATGATTTTTTTTTACTTCAATCCCTTATTTGATAAAATAAGAGTAATACTGCTTTGCCAAGAACATTATCGCAAACTGATTTGACTTGGCAAATATTTTAAACATTCGATTTGATATTCGCTTCGCATCAAAAAACGGGTATTCCTACAGGCCTATGAGCAGATAACATTAGCCAGGATAGGTTGAGGTTCGTGCATTCTATCCTAGAGGTCAATTAAACAACGAATTTTCCAGTCCCTCTTCAAAATTCATTCTGCGATAACGGAATAATCCGTGGCTTCACTCCACGATAGGCTTAAATGCAAACAAGTTTACCTATTTGCTGCTTCAGTGACTGGACCACAGTATAAGAGAGTCTTAGGGAATTTCGCGGATTGTTTTGGTCACCAGTTATACTGCAGACCTGTATAACTTTGCATTGATTTGATGATTGAATCGTAATTCTCTCGCCACTGCCCTCTGCGACTGTGATACAGTCAACTACCAGCTTACAGTAGAGAGACCTAATCACGAAGACCCTCTCAAAAGAATGGGAGATTCTGCAGAAACAAATCAGCCAGTATGAAAGCATATAAGTGTGTTGTATACATATGATTGTGAATTTGAGCCTGACACCAAATTAATCCGTGAAATTTCCGGATCTTTAGGCCTGAGACTGTGGAAAAAAATCTCAGCAAATTAATCGTAAGATCCTAGTTACGAGGTCTTGCAAGTTAGTAGCCAATTAGCTATTGTAATTTTCCCTAGTAAAGAGAATATTTTTGAATCGATCCTAAAGGCCATTAAATTGCGAATTTTTCCAGTCGTTCCTATTTGTTCGACAAAGTAGGTATGTATAGTGATCTAATGACGCATCCAAGGAGATAAGGAGGAAATGCTTTGGGAGTTCAATAACCATTTTCCAGTCAAGTTATTTAATTAAAATTTTAAACTGTATATTTATAGGTGGTAGACGCTACCATTGTGGGGTTAGTTGGTACCAGGTTAGAACTCACACTCTTACAAGAACTCGGGATAAAAATGTACTTTTAATTGGCTGCCGATGGTGATGTAATATGGCATTTTCCTCATTGACTTGAACCAAACAAAATTCACTCTCTTGAGGGACAAACTCTCTTCATTGGCTGGAGGTCTTCTAGAACGAGTCAAACTACTGATAATCCAATCAAGGAGATATATGCACATACAGGCTATGCTAAAGTTAACCAAGTGGAATAGTAGGTATATATCAAAATTGTATGGTTTCTAGTTATACGAAAACAAGATTATTTAGCTGAATCATTTCACTCCAGTATAGACGCAGCTTGCCTACATATAATCAAGCCTTTTTAGAGTGTGTGCCTTGGTTGAAAATGTGAAGGAAAACTTTTGGAATATACTATCATAATTATGTAAAATCCAAAAATATAGTGTTTAAAATTTTTGCCGGTTTGTCTGTTGTTCATGATCAATATCAATTTACTAGACAGGTATTGATGATTTTTTTTATTAGCAAGGACTTTTATACTAGTGGATAAAAAGGGGTAAATATAGTTTTAAAAATTAATACTATATATGGAGCTAATCAAGCATAAGATAAATTATTGGGTATCAATAAAAAATTAATAGGTTTTTCTTAATTAAAATATATCATCCCAAGGGTAAGTTTGGTTTTATGAAGAAAACTTAATATCTCAGAACTTACTTGAGTGGAAGGCCATAAACTGATCATGAATAACTAGAGACCGGAAAAATTCGCGTGTTCAATGACCTCCAGGATAGACTTCAATATCCTCTACACACTCGGGCAAATGCCAACTATTCACTAGCTGCTGACATGTGAGTCGTCTAGACTGGGTGGCCTGTGATTCGACACTTCTATGGGCGAGGGTCTCTAATTGGCCCTCAGTCCTCCAGATTAACAGTGAACAAATTACAGTAGCAGCACTAAGGTATAATTATTTGAATTTTAGCATAACACGAAATGAACCCGCGAATTTTTCAGGTCTCTATGAATAACGAGTATAACATAATGTGCAGGTGGTCGTGCAGTCTATCCTTGAAGTCAATGAACAATCTTCAATCGAATTTGTCTAATCCCTATCTGGGTCACGGGAATCGAGTGGTCAGATCATTCGCCTCCCCAACGGTAATCGAACAAGATTTTTTTTTTCACAAGTGGGAAGCGTGAAAAAGCGTTGCCTAGGTCCGGGGGTTTTCTCGGGTTCCTCCCGTTTGCGTCCACCCGTTCATTCCGTCAAAGCCCCACTGTAATCTCATCACTTTTTAACATCTTTAATGATGCCATGTCGATTAAACGTTAGGATCGATACGTTAAATTCAACTTCAGTCCCTCCATACAGTGACGAACCAATCCACCATTTTCCTGCGGAGTGATTTTGAGGAAATCACGAGAAACCAAGATCACAAGGAGTCTGGAAAAATTCATGGATAAATTTCACGATAAACTGAAATTCGAGTACTAATAACTTGGTGCGGCTTATTTTCTATTGACATATAGTTAAGGACTGGAAAAATTCGCGGTTTCGATTACCTTCAGGATAGACTACACAGTCCTCAGTATACTCGGAAAATAACGCCTGTTCATTGGCTGCTGACTTGTGAGTCGTCTAAACTAGTTTGCTTGTGATACGATACTTATTTGGTTGAGCATTTCCCATTGGTCCAGAGTCGTCCAGATGAACAGTGAACCAATAACATAAGCTGCTTTAAGGTATATGTATTTGAATTCTAGCGTATCGCGAAATGAATCCGCGAATTTTTCCGGTCTCTACATAGAGTTTATCTGAAATTTACTTGGAGGTGTCTAGACTAATTAGTAGGGACTGGATAAATTCGCGATTTCAATGACCTCGGGAGTTAGACTCCACAATCCCCTACATAATTGGGCAAATTCCAATTTTTTCCTTATATACTGACTTGTGATACCTGCGAACTGGGATGCTTGCAGTTCGATTCTTTGGTTGAAGGTTTTTTCTGCCATTAGCTCAGAGTCCTTCAGAAAAAAACTGTGAGCCAATCACAGAAGCAATATGAATGTACTCTTCTACACATTTTAACCGATCTCCACAAAATTGGTGTACATAGATATTTGAACACGTAGAAAAGCCTATTTGCGCGATGTATTGTATGTATTGCTTTAACCCGCCACCGGGTGGTCCTGCAGCTTATCAACTTATAAACCGCGGAGCCGACCGCCATGTGTAAACAAAAAAAAATCACAAGTGCATGTGTTTGGATTCTATCAAAATGAATATGCAAAATTTATTGGTAGGGACTGGAAAAATTCGCGGTTTAAATGACCTCTAGGATAGATTTTACAATCCTTTACATACTTGGGTAAACGCCACCTTCTCATTGGCTACAGACTTGTGAGACACATCAACTTGGATGCTTGCGATACTATACTTCTTTGGTTGAAGGTTTTCCCTTGGCTCAGAATCCTTCAGATAAACTGTGAGCCTATCACAGAAGGAATATGAAGATACGTTTGTTTTGATTCTAGCATTTCGTGATGTGAACCCGCAAAATTTTCCGGTCTCTATTTATTGGTAGGGGCATGCAATTTTCGCGAAAAAGATTCCAAAACCCGCTGAAAGTCAAAACGCTGTAGCAGCGTCTGCGTTCCGCGATTGGGCGAGTTTCTTCCAGGTGCATGTCGATTGTTAAAACACCGATCACAGGCGTTCAGAGCGGAAGCGAACACGCCTCACAATGGCTCGGTCAAATAGGGCAACGACTTCACTCGCAGAAGGCCACCAATCTTAAGGAAGAAGACGCTGTTGCCGGTACACCTTGTTGCAGTCTAACAGACGTTCATTATTTGTTTTTTTTGCAAAAAATGCTTGCCCTTATTTATTGGCCTATAATTGTAGTTCTATGAGTAGAGACCAGAATAATTCGTGATTTGAATGACCTATAGGATATACTCCATGAGCCTCTATGCCCTCGGGAAAATAACACATGCTCATTAGCTGCTGACTCGTGACACCTGTTAACTAGGATGCTCGTGATTCGTTACTTCTTTTTCTCAAGGTTTTTAATTGGCCCAGAGTCTTTCAGATAAACTGTGGTCCAATTATTTAGGCAGCAAAAAGGCAGACGTATTAGGATTCAAGTCAATCGCGAAATGAATCCGCGAATTTTTCTGGTATCTATCTATGAGTAGGGGCATGCATATTCGCGAAAAGATTCCGAGACTAGCTGAATGTTAAAACACTGTAGCATCGTCGGTGTTTCTTAATTGGGTAAAATATTCAGGTCAATGTAGATTTTTACAACACCAATCACCGTGAGTCAGTGCGGAAACAAACAAGTCCTGATTGGCACGGTCAAATAAGGCATATCACGCAGACGGCCGCCAATCACAAAGAAGAAACCACTGGTACGGCTATACTTTCTTGCAGTCTAATAGGCGCTCAGATTTATTCGCAAAAAAAGCCTGCTCCTATCTATGAGACTACTTTACCCTAAATTATCTTTTTTATTGCAGTTTCAGAGTGGAAGTTGGCGAGTGGAGGTGAGTGGTGGCACCTGGAATGGCGAGTGGAGGTGAGTGACGGCACCTGGCATGGCGAGTGGAGGTGAGTGACGGCACCTGGCATGGAGAGTGGAGGTGAGTGACGGCATCCTGGCATGGCGAGTGGAGGTGATTGACGGCACCTGGCATGGCGAGTGGAGGTGAGTGACGGCACCTGGCATGGCGGGTGGAGGTGAGTGACGGCACCTGACATGGCGAGTGGAGGTGAGTGACGGCACCTGGCATGGCGAGTGGAGATGAGTGACGGCACCTGACATGGCGAGTGGAGGTGAGTGACGGCACCTGGCATGGCGAGTGGAGGTGAGTGACGGCACCTGGCATGGCGAGTGGAGGTGAGTTGCGTCACCTGGCTTGGCGGGTGGAGGTGAGTGACGGCACCTGGCATGGCGAGTGGAGGCGAGTGGCGTCACCTGGCATTGCGGGTGGAGGCGAGTGACGGCACCTGTCATGGCGGGTGGAGGTATGTGACGGCACCTGGCATGGCGAGTGGAGGTGAGTTGCGTCACCTGGCATGGCGGGTGGAGGTGAGTGACGGCACCTGGCATGGCGAGTGGAGGTGAATGGCGTCACCTGGCATGGCGGGTGGAGGTATGTGACGGCACCTGGCATGGCGAGTGGAGATGAGTGACAGCACCTGGCATGGCGAGTGGAGGTGAGTGACGGCACCTGGCATGGAGAGTGGAGGCGAGTGACGGCACCAAGCATGACGAGTGGAGGTGATTGACGGCACCTGTCATGGCGAGTGGAGGTGAGTGACGGCACCTGGCATGGCGAGTGGAGGTGAGTGGTGGCACCTGGCATGGCGAGTGGAGGTGAGTGACGGCACCTGGCATGGCGAGTGGAGGTGAGTGACGGCACCTGGCATGGAGAGTGGAGGCGAGTGACGGCACCTGGCATGGAGAGTGGAGGTGAGTTGCGTCACCTGGCATGGCGGGTGGAGGTGAGTGACGGCACCTGGCATGGCGAGTGGAGGCGAGTGGCGTCACCTGGCATGGCGGGTGGAGGCGAGTGACGGCACCTGGCATGGCGGGTGGAGGTATGTGACGGCACCTGGCATGGCGAGTGGAGGTGAGTTGCGTCACCTGGCATGGCGGGTGGAGGTGAGTGACGGCACCTGGCATGGCGAGTGGAGGCGAGTGGCGTCACCTGGCATGGCGGGTGAAGGCGAGTGACGGCACCTGGCATGGCGGGTGGAGGTATGTGACGGCACCTGGCATGGCGAGTGGAGGTGAGTGACGGCACCTGGTATGGCGAGTGGAGGTGAGTGACGGCACCTGGCATGGAGAGTGGAGGCGAGTGACGGCACCTGGCATGGCGAGTGGAGGTGAGTGACGGCATCTGGCATGGCGGGTGGAGGTGAGTGACGGCACCTGACATTGCGGGTGGAGGTGAGTGACGGCACCTGACATGGCGAGTGGAGGTGAGTGACGGCACCTGGCATGGCGAGTGGAGGTGATTGACGGCACCTGGCATGGCGAGTGGAGGTGAGTGACGGCACCTGGCATGGCGGGTGGAGGTGAGTGACGGCACCTGACATGGCGAGTGGAGGTGAGTGACGGCACCTGGCATGGCGAGTGGAGATGAGTGACGGCACCTGACATGGCGAGTGGAGGTGAGTGACGGCACCTGGCATGGCGAGTGGAGGTGAGTGACGGCACCTGGCATGGCGAGTGGAGGTGAGTTGCGTCACCTGGCTTGGCGGGTGGAGGTGAGTGACGGCACCTGGCATGGCGAGTGGAGGCGAGTGACTGCACCTGGCAAGGCGAGTGGAGGTGATTGACGGCACCTGGCATGGCGAGTGGAGGTGAGTGACGGCACCTGGCATGGCGAGTGGAGGCGAGTGGCGTCACCTGGCATGGCGGGTGGAGGTGAGTGACGGCACCTGGCACGGCGAGTGGAGGTGAGTGACGGCACCTGGCATGGAGAGTGGAGGCGAGTGACGGCACCTGGCAGGAAGTAGGCGTCCAGCAGCAGCCACACGCCGCGCCACACGTTCACGGTGCCGAAGAAGGAGACGAGCACGTAGAGGTCGGCGGCGGCGAGCCGGGGGCGGCCGGCCAGGCGCGTGCACAGCGCCTTCATGGGCGGCTGCAGCGCGAACACCACCAGCACCACGCCGTACCCCAGCAGCTGCGGCCAACAACACCCCTTACCCCGGCAAGGGTCCGCCCTACTCTCGCCCGGAGCGATCTGCAGCCTGAGTGCCGCCAGCAAGCCATGGTTTGTGACCCGAATACGTGTTATAAATCGATGAACGCCGGTTTGCACGCACGAAAGAGCATGACTCATTTTCACGTTCCGCCTGAACCGAGCGTGCAAGAATCGGCCAACCACCGTGCGAGAAAATCTTCTAATATATCAAACAGGTTAAGGCGGCCTTTTTTAGAGCAGCAATTTAAAAAATTTGTTTTATTTGTTCAATTTCGTCAATTCAAATTAACAATTTATTGACATTGTTTTGATTTCAGTTTATTTCTAAAACTAATTGCTCTTGATTATATTCAAACAAATTATTTAATTTAAATTTGCAAAAATTGTAAATAATATTTGAAATTTAAAAAGTATGCAATTTTTCTACTTTGTTTTCTTATGACGTTATCACGTAAAATTATCGTGCGTAAACCAACTTTACAAACAACCCCGTTTGTTTTTTTTCTCTCGGAGATTTTTTCGAAGTGAAAACTTCTTTAGCCGCGTTGGGCGATTTTTGGTAGGGGCAAAACTTATGGGTTCGCGTCACCGACATGCTAGTGACGTGTTGCGCCTGACTGGCGAAGCGCAGCGGTCTGTGTAAATGTATACGCATATTGACACTAATACATTGTATATATTCGATTGTATCATGTGCGTGTTGGACTCTTTTTTTGTATGGGTAAAATCTTGTGAGTTTGCATCACCGACATGCTGTAGTAGCAGTAAGTGAAGTTAATTTGACCACGTGAATGCATGACCTAGGTCTGACATCACTGATAAGTCATAGCTAGGTAATGAATTTTTACGTAATTTGTACATACCACTGACATCTGTTTTGACTAAAAAATTGATGTAAGGATAAATGATATCATGCTAACATCGTACTGATATAATACCAAAATAATTTTCTTACGTACATTTGATGTAGAAATGATTTCATATTACACATTTAAAAACAAAATTTTAAGTTTTTACTTGTGTTGACCGTCCCAATGACTGGCTATATTATTTTTTCTCTCGGAGATTTTTTTTTTTTTTTTTTTTGCTATTTGTGTTGCTGTTTGAAGTCGCGATTAAATTGTTCTTGAGATTGGTTCTAAGAACAGCAATGTTATTATTAAAACATCTGAAACAGCTGTGCAAACACCACAGTCCTGTGTTCTGGCAACAATTGACTGCCGCGGCCAAAACCATCCGTTCGTCAAATTTTCAGAGCTTCCCGAGTTATTTTTTGGCGGAAGAAGGGATATAATTTTTTTTCGGGTCATCCGATTGGCTGAAAGGTCACGTGACCGAAAGCGAGGGACGGATGGAGGCGACGGTCTATTCTTAGAGACCGGAAAAATTCGCGGATTCATTTCGCTATTATGCTAAAATGCAAATAATTGTACCTTTACGCAACATCTGCTATTGGTTCACTGCTAACCTGGAGGACTGTGGGCCAATCATAGACCCTCAGTCAAAGCAGTATCGAATCACGAGTCTTCCAATTGAGAAGCCTCAAAAGTCAGCAGCCAATGAACAGGCAACGTTTGCCCGAGTGTGCAGAGGATCGTGGAGTCTATCCTGGAGGTCATTGAACCCGCGAATTCTTCCAGTCCATAGATATTGTAATTCAACTCGGTCTCACTTACCATGACGGGGTTTTTTTTTCCTCGTTTATTGATACTCTGTTAAAAATGTTCTCCTGAAATTTATAAAGAACACTCATTATAGGCCTACATATACATTATCCAGAGAGCTTCGTTAATTTTCGGTTTTCCTCTTAATCTACTAGTGCCAAGTCAACTTTGTTTGCACGTGAACTCATAACGATCATCTTTGATTATTAGACAGAATTTTTTTTTTAACTTTTAGAAAATATTCCTTTGCAAATCAGGTTTCTTACAAATAATAGTATGTAATACTTCGAGAAAACTATTGTACTTCTGTATAACACATCGCTATGGTTGTATGAAATAAGTTTTACGAAACAATACTGAATATTTCCTGTCTTGCTTAAGATAATTGGCGTACAATTTTAAATTTTTGGTTTATGTTTCATTTAACAATGATTTTCTTTAAACCATGGAAAAGATGAATGCATATTCAACAATTTGACTCTCTTTTGTATCTTTATGCTTATTAATGTGTGCAGTTAATACTGTAAAGCTATTCATTAAACTAATATTAGTACTGGGACAACACAAAACACAAATACTCACCAAGAATTCGAACCCATTATTACGGGAAAATTTGTTTGTAGCTATACAGATAACTTCATGTAAATGTACAAATTTAGATATATCTATAATTTTAGATAATTATTTTAGTTCCATTAACAAAAAAATATTTGGTTTCCAAAAAAATAAAAAAAATAAACTTTTAATCTGCAGCAAAAAATAACTTTTCTTCCTCTCCCGTGCATGTTTACTATTTTAACAACGGAATATAAAAATTCAAAATTAGGTATCCGTAGGGTACCCGCCAGTAGGCCTAAAATAATTTGGCCTAAAATTAGGCTAAATATTTTTAGGCCATGTGACTTTATGCCAAACAATAGTAGTTGGAAATAGGGGGTTCAAGCACAGGCGGAGGAGCCAGGAGCCGGCCGCCATCTTGGATGACGTCATCGGCGGCCATCTTGGATGACGTCATCATGACCTTTGACCTTGACCTTTGACCTTGCTAATCTATGCTAATCTATGCCAATCTATGCCAATCTACGCTAATCTATGCCAATCTATGCCAATCCATATGCTAATCTATGCTAATCCGTATGCTAATCTATGCCAATCCGTATGCTAATCTATGCTAATCTGTATGCTAATCTGTATGCTAATCCATGCCAATCCATGCTAATCCATCCGCCATTTTGTATTTCTAGAAATTTCCACCAACTTCGAATCGTGACGTCACCGTTGCACTTTGTGTCACGGACGCCATCTTGGATTTGAATTTTTTTTTCGAACTTTGAAATTCGATGTAAACATCAACCGCCATCTTGTTTTCGTCTGCTGGTGGCCGCCATCTTGTTTTCGTCTGCTGGTGGCCGCCATCTTGTTTCGTCTGCTGGAGGCAGCCATCTTGCGACGTCATATAGTTCTGTTGGTCGCCACCAGATAGCAGCAGGGATTATTTTATTTTTTTTCTTTAACTAAAATAATTTCAGTGCCGAGGCTGGGATTCGATCCATGGGACGTGAAAACGTCCAGGATGTCGTGGTTACGAGGCGGACACCTTGACCACTAGACCACGAGACCAATTGGGATATGGTGGAATAAATAATCTATATATGCCACGTACTGACGTCAAGTTTTATGATAAAAGGGGGGAGGGTGTCTTTGCCTTCCCAAATGCATGAAATTCAAATTATTATTATACCATCGCCATCTTTAATTCCAGCACAGACTACCAGATGGCGCCAAATTCAAATATTAGTTAGGGAGTCGGCAGGCAGGTGTCGCATGCCGCCATCTTGGTTCTCAAGTTGGCTGGTAGATGTCGCTAGCTTCGCGCGCCAAATTCAAAAATTAGTTGCCAGAGGCACCGCCATCTTGGTTCTCAAGTTGGCTGGTAGATGTCGCTAGTATCGCGCGCCAAATTCAAAAATTAGTTGCCAGAGGCGCCGCCATCTTGGTTCTCAAGTTGGCTGGTAGATGGTGCCACCGTCACCATATTTTAGTTCATACAATCGATACCAGATGACGCCACCATCGCCATCTTTAGTTCCTAGTGTTGCTACCAGAGTGTGCCACCGTCGCCATCTTTAATTCTTAAAGTTACCGCCGGAGTGCGCCACCGTCGCCATCTTTAATTCTTAAAGTTACTGCCGGATGGCGCCAAGTGTTATGCAATGTGTAACCAGTCGAGATAAGTTTGGAACCTGTAGCCATATTATTATTAATTAATAATGTATGTTTATTAAATATGATAGAGTATTTATAAAATATTGGTGTTGTGTAGAGACTCTCTCTTCTTCTCGTAGTGGCGGAAGACATCTCGAAGGTAGTGTTAGAATTTATGTATTAAAGCAATCACTCTAGCTGAGGAGACTAATAACTTATAGTTACAATTCAATAATATCGGCAATTAAATGTTTTGAAATTAAAGCAAACAACGTAAATGTTAAACACATATTTATTTAAATCTTATTACAAACAGCAAGGGGTAAGAACAATCGATGATTTAAAAGAAGTAAATAACGAGTAATAAAATCACATAATATTCACACACTACACATCATAGTGACAAAGGCAACATTAACTCGAGACCCAATTATACATAGTAGTATGGGTGGTCGAATAGCCAGAATTTAAGTAGCTGAACATTACAATGGGCGCAATGGAATTTGCCATACAGTTTTATACATTTATCCAGGCGGTTTCCATAAGTCTTTAAAAGTTTGTTGAAGCTAGGACAGTTTCTTTCATTATGTAAATCAACAATGTTGGCACTGCACAGTTCACTAAAGATACTTTTCTGTTTGTCTCCTAGCACGTATACTACATCTCCTTCTTCAGGGTTGACGATGTCACATAACACTGATGAGATTTGGTCAAAGCTCACTTCACCTTCGTTCCACGAGAGTCCATGCACTTCATAAGTCAGTTTACGATTCTCGCTTTGCGACAGCCTGTCTAGTTCGGACCAGTCACATGGTGGTTTGAATATGAATTCATAGGTCCTCAATACATCACCGTCCTCGATGAACATTGCTGCAAGTTGCTTAACCACATACCCCTTTTGTGATGTGAGGCACTGAATGTTGCAGAGAAATAATGACATTTTTTTTGCCAGTACTCACGATAACTGATGTGTGAAGCTGTGCTAGCTCTGCAAGGCTGATGCTAGTTCTACAGGTATGACTGCAAGGCTGCAGTGCTGATGTTGTCTCTAGGATGCTGAATGTCAGACTGGTTGTAACAACCTTTGGTGTCGTAGTACACACAAATTTACAATTCGTCTTCATCACTATCCCCCAAGCCACTATCCGTTCCTTCATCCACATCTTCGTTCACCTCTTGCGCTTCCTTTGCGGCCTCGATGCAGGTCATAACAGCATGATATAAATAGGTAATAAATACCTCTTCCTCAGGGAACTCAGTGAGAATGTTGAGGGTGGAGGATGTAAGGTGGTAATGTATGTCATTAAAGTCCATACCTATGTAGCGACGTACTACATCCATTACAAATTCCCGAACATCGTCCATCGTAACACTGTTTAAATTACAATCGCAAACACTCTCCGCGTAAACACTGGTGGAAGCCATGATGATGAGAGCGTGGTTAGAAGCAGACTACCACGTTAGCGGAGCGATGCTGTGAGGCCCCAGAACTCGCTCGAAATAACCTGCACAACACATTCCAAAAACATAACGTAGCCTATGGTTGACGGCACAAACACCCTGAGTGGCCTTGCGTGTTTCCTCCTGCCCGAACACGCGCTGCTGTGAAAGCCTCTTCCCGAGCACAGACGTCACTCCCGCAGCAGACAAAACAGGCGTATGCTACAGGAGCTAGAACAATTGAATAGCCAAATATATATTTAGACTACCCAACTTCATAAATGACATGAGATAATTCCTGTGCGATAATCATACTTTAAATGTTGTAATGTATGTATAAACAATAATCATGACTAAGTACTTGAAAAAAAATGTAAGTGAGGTGTTATTCACCTTTAGCGCTTCTCGATTTCTGTATCTGCTACCCACGAATTAAATTGAGACGGGAAACCCCACCATTTCACAAAAGACCGACCATTTCTTCGTTTGAGAACTTTCTCCACCAAATATGTGTCCGGATACATCGTAGACTGGATCTCTTCAGCATAGAAGCCACCACGAATAGGCTTGTGGTCCAAGTCTTCGAGGTAGTAGGTCCTGGGTTCCGATTCACGAACGTGTGTCACACGGAAAAGTTCAGAACTCCAATTCGCCGTGAAACCTTTCTCAAAGACACCTTTCTGCTTGGAGATTCTCACAATGTCACCAACATTAGCTTTATGCTTGCATGTATCTTTCTTCTTCGTGTTGGTGAATACAGCCCCAAGTAGACGATCATCCTTTACATCTTTAGGCTTCATTTTCGTGGTAGAATGCACTGTGGAATTATATTCACTTATAAGTTTCGACAAAAGATCCAACCAAAAACAACTCAAAGTCTTTTACAAACATAATATTTATTACTCAATTTCTATCCTACTACAGAATCACTTGCGAAAGCCAGCAATCTTATAAACATTTAGCCCTGCATAGACGTGCAACAACTACTTCTTAGCTCCAAATGGCTCCAAATGCTCCAAACGGCCTTCAAATGCTCCAACAGCTCCAAAAAAAGGCTCCAAATGCTTGACAGCTCGAAATGCTCCAAACGGCTCCAAATGCTCCAAATGCCTCCAAATGGCTCCAAATGCTCCAAACGCTCCAAATGTCTCCAAAAGGCTCCAAATGCTTCAAAAGACTCCAAATGCTCCAACAGCTCCAAAAAAAGGCTCCAAATGCTTAACACAGCTCCAAATGGCTCCAAATGCTCCAAATGGCTCCAACAGCTCCAAAAGGCTCCAAATGCTTGACAGCTCCAAATGCTCCAAATGGCTCCAAATGCTCCAAATGGCTCCAACAGCTCCAAAAGGCTCCAAATGCTTCAAAAGGCTCCAATTGTTCCAAGAGCTCCATCTTCAATTGGTTCCAACTGATTCCAATTACTTTTCTTATCGAACTTGGCATGATTACTAACATGTCTTTATTAGTATACATTTTGACTGGCAGTGGTAACGTATTTTGCACCTTTAAGTTATAAGTTTTATTTAGAAATCATATTTCGATAAATGGTAGATACCATTTGGAAAGAAAATATATTAATTTATCTTCAAGTTTATACACATACATTTAATTTAAGCCATTATTGTATGTAGCCAGCTTCCCTCAGTTCTTTGAGTATGAAGGATATTTCTTTAATGTTCGAATAGTTTCCTGCACAAAGCGATCCATGTAGTAGTCGTAGCCTGTCAACCAATATGTTAGGATCTCCCCATGAGGTATAATCAAACTCTTCTGCTGCGTTCATCATCCTTGCATGTTTATAATAAATATTATCTCTGGTGTCTATCGTTTTAACACCAACCTCAAGGTCACTTTCGTCATCGTGCCAGAGATTATCACAAGCTTGATCAGGATAATTTATTTTATTACGACGTTTCCATCGTTTTGGTCTCAAACCACCATCACAGTCTTCACTCTTGCATGCTTTTGGTGCTTCAGCACAATACTCAATCATGTCAGCCTTAGATGTGTCAGCACAGTCTTCGTTCACGCCAGCTTCTGATGTGTCACCACAGTCTTCAATCATGTCAGCACCACAAACTTGATCAGGATAATTTATTTTATTATGTCGTTTCCATCGTTTTGGTCTCAGACCGCCATCACAGTCTTCGATCTTACCTGCTTTAGGTGCTTCAGTACAGTACTCAATCATGTCAGCCTCAGATGTGTCACCACATTCTTCAATCATGCACGCTTCAGGTGATTCATCAAAGTCTTCGACCTTGTAAGCTTCAGATGGTTCTCCATCTTTCTCATTTTCATGGAGACGACTAGATATTGGAGTATATATATTTTAATTTCTAATGTGGTTACAACTACCTTCGTTTGTTTTTAAATTTTAAATTATTATCTTCATCTAGATCAGTAATTTTAGCATTAGCTTTTTCGCCTTCGTTCCTCTTCCGCGATGTTGTAGCCCAGTCTTCGTTATCTTTATTCATCTTAATTGTACAGGTCTTGTAATGTCTATCCAAGTAATATCTTCTACCAAAGGATTTCTGACACTGACTGCAATGAAACGGTTTTTGACAAGGACCCAAATTACACTCGCTTCTCTCATGTCGTTTAGCATTCTTTCTCAAGGTAAACACCTTGCTACAGTATCTACAGTGATGACGTTTCGATACAGCGTCAGATCCTAAATCGGAATTCATATTAGTTACCGAGACTAATGCCAGATGCAAACTAAGAGTTTTAAATTAGATATATTACTTAAATAGAATTTTTTTTAATTATTTCATCAGCGAGAATTAATTTATCTCATTCAAAGGTACTTGTTGCAAGTAGTTCTGCTTTTCAACAACAGATGTCGACACGTATTGCTTGCAGGTAAATATTATTTCTTTCTTTCATGCGGGATGCAGGATTCTCACTAACGATCGCAATAGAGGGATGGCATCGCTATACTCCAAGGAGAAGGTAGTTTGTTCTTCCAGTTAGTGTTTCTCAGGGTATATATTATTATTTGACTGAATAATGATTTTTTTTTAAATTCCACCTAATAAAAATAAAATAGAAGCACTCAGAGAAAACCATCAGGGATGATGTCGTTTATAAACATCATAAATTACCAATTTTTTTTTAAAAAAAGTCCAAATTTAATCCTACTTAAGCAAAGAGTTCACAAGCCCGCTTGTGCTAGAACTCTCGTGTTGCTTAAGCAAAGAGTTCACAAGCCCGCATGTGCTAGAACTCTCGTGTTGCTTAAGCAAAGAGTTTACAAGCCCGCTTGTGCTAGAACTCTCATGTTGCTTAAGCAAAGAGTTCACAAGCCCGCTTGTGCTAGAACTCTCATGTTGCTTAAGTAAAGAGTTCACAAGCCCGCTTGTGCTAGAACTCTCATGTTGCTTAAGCAAAGAGTTCACAAGCGGGCTTGTGCTAGAACTCTCATGTTGCTTAAGCAAAGAGTTCACAAGCGGGCTTGTGCGAGAACTCTTTGCTTAATCAGGATTAAATTTGGACTTTTTAAAAAAAAAATTGGTAATTTATGATGTTTATAAACGACATCATCCCTGATGGTTTACTCTGAGTGCTTCTATTTTATTTTTATTAGGTGGAATTTAAAAAAAAATCATTATTCAGTCAAATAATAATATATACCCTGAGAAACACTAACTGGAAGAACAAACTACCTTCTCCTTGGAGTATAGCGATGCCATCCCTCTATTGCGATCGTTAGTGAGAATCCTGCATCCCGCATGAAAGAAAGAAATAATATTTACCTGCAAGCAATACGTGTCGACATCTGTTGTTGAAAAGCAGAACTACTTGCAACAAGTACCTTTGAATGAGATAAATTAATTCTCGCTGATGAAATAATTTAAAAAATTCTATTTAAGTAATATATCTAATTTAAAACTCTTAGTTTGCATCTGGCATTAGTCTCGGTAACTAATATGAATTCCGATTTAGGATCTGACGCTGTATCGAAACGTCATCACTGTAGATACTGTAGCAAGGTGTTTACCTTGAGAAAGAATGCTAAACGACATGAGAGAAGCGAGTGTAATTTGGGTCCTTGTCAAAAACCGTTTCATTGCAGTCAGTGTCAGAAATCCTTTGGTAGAAGATATTACTTGGATAGACATTACAAGACCTGTACAATTAAGATGAATAAAGATAACGAAGACTGGGCTACAACATCGCGGAAGAGGAACGAAGGCGAAAAAGCTAATGCTAAAATTACTGATCTAGATGAAGATAATAATTTAAAATTTAAAAACAAACGAAGGTAGTTGTAACCACATTAGAAATTAAAATATATATACTCCAATATCTAGTCGTCTCCATGAAAATGAGAAAGATGGAGAACCATCTGAAGCTTACAAGGTCGAAGACTTTGATGAATCATCTGAAGCGTGCATGATTGAAGAATGTGGTGACACATCTGAGGCTGACATGATTGAGTACTGTACTGAAGCACCTAAAGCAGGTAAGATCGAAGACTGTGATGGCGGTCTGAGACCAAAACGATGGAAACGACATAATAAAATAAATTATCCTGATCAAGTTTGTGGTGCTGACATGATTGAAGACTGTGGTGACACATCAGAAGCTGGCGTGAACGAAGACTGTGCTGACACATCTAAGGCTGACATGATTGAGTATTGTGCTGAAGCACCAAAAGCATGCAAGAGTGAAGACTGTGATGGTGGTTTGAGACCAAAACGATGGAAACGTCGTAATAAAATAAATTATCCTGATCAAGCTTGTGATAATCTCTGGCACGATGACGAAAGTGACCTTGAGGTTGGTGTTAAAACGATAGACACCAGAGATAATATTTATTATAAACATGCAAGGATGATGAACGCAGCAGAAGAGTTTGATTATACCTCATGGGGAGATCCTAACATATTGGTTGACAGGCTACGACTACTACATGGATCGCTTTGTGCAGGAAACTATTCGAACATTAAAGAAATATCCTTCATACTCAAAGAACTGAGGGAAGCTGGCTACATACAATAATGGCTTAAATTAAATGTATGTGTATAAACTTGAAGATAAATTAATATATTTTCTTTCCAAATGGTATCTACCATTTATCGAAATATGATTTCTAAATAAAACTTATAACTTAAAGGTGCAAAATACGTTACCACTGCCAGTCAAAATGTATACTAATAAAGACATGTTAGTAATCATGCCAAGTTCGATAAGAAAAGTAATTGGAATCAGTTGGAACCAATTGAAGATGGAGCTCTTGGAACAATTGGAGCCTTTTGAAGCATTTGGAGCCTTTTGGAGCTGTTGGAGCCATTTGGAGCATTTGGAGCCATTTGGAGCATTTGGAGCTGTCAAGCATTTGGAGCCTTTTGGAGCTGTTGGAGCCATTTGGAGCATTTGGAGCCATTTGGAGCTGTGTTAAGCATTTGGAGCCTTTTTTTGGAGCTGTTGGAGCATTTGGAGTCTTTTGAAGCATTTGGAGCCTTTTGGAGACATTTGGAGCGTTTGGAGCATTTGGAGCCATTTGGAGGCATTTGGAGCATTTGGAGCCGTTTGGAGCATTTCGAGCTGTCAAGCATTTGGAGCCTTTTTTTGGAGCTGTTGGAGCATTTGAAGGCCGTTTGGAGCATTTGGAGCCATTTGGAGCTAAGAAGTAGTTGTTGCACGTCTATGCAGGGCTAAATGTTTATAAGATTGCTGGCTTTCGCAAGTGATTCTGTAGTAGGATAGAAATTGAGTAATAAATATTATGTTTGTAAAAGACTTTGAGTTGTTTTTGGTTGGATCTTTTGTCGAAACTTATAAGTGAATATAATTCCACAGTGCATTCTACCACGAAAATGAAGCCTAAAGATGTAAAGGATGATCGTCTACTTGGGGCTGTATTCACCAACACGAAGAAGAAAGATACATGCAAGCATAAAGCTAATGTTGGTGACATTGTGAGAATCTCCAAGCAGAAAGGTGTCTTTGAGAAAGGTTTCACGGCGAATTGGAGTTCTGAACTTTTCCGTGTGACACACGTTCGTGAATCGGAACCCAGGACCTACTACCTCGAAGACTTGGACCACAAGCCTATTCGTGGTGGCTTCTATGCTGAAGAGATCCAGTCTACGATGTATCCGGACACATATTTGGTGGAGAAAGTTCTCAAACGAAGAAATGGTCGGTCTTTTGTGAAATGGTGGGATTTCCCGTCTCAATTTAATTCGTGGGTAGCAGATACAGAAATCGAGAAGCGCTAAAGGTGAATAACACCTCACTTACATTTTTTTTCAAGTACTTAGTCATGATTATTGTTTATACATACATTACAACATTTAAAGTATGATTATCGCACAGGAATTATCTCATGTCATTTATGAAGTTGGGTAGTCTAAATATATATTTGGCTATTCAATTGTTCTAGCTCCTGTAGCATACGCCTGTTTTGTCTGCTGCGGGAGTGACGTCTGTGCTCGGGAAGAGGCTTTCACAGCAGCGCGTGTTCGGGCAGGAGGAAACACGCAGAGCCACTCAGGGTGTTTGTGCCGTCAACCATAGGCTACGTCATGTTTTTGGAATGTGTTGTGCAGGTTATTTCGAGCGAGTTCTGGGGCCTCACAGCATCGCTCCGCTAACGTGGTAGTCTGCTTCTAACCACGCTCTCATCATCATGGCTTCCACCAGTGTTTACGCGGAGAGTGTTTGCGATTGTAATTTAAACAGTGTTACGATGGACGATGTTCGGGAATTTGTAATGGATGTAGTACGTCGCTACATAGGTATGGACTTTAATGATATACATTACCACCTTACATCCTCCACCCTCAACATTCTCACTGAGTTCCCTGAGGAAGAGGTATTTATTACCTATTTATATCATGCTGTTATGACCTGCATCGAGGCCGCAAAGGAAGCGCAAGAGGTGAACGAAGATGTGGATGAAGGAACGGATAGTGGCTTGGGGGATAGTGATGAAGACGAATTGTAAATTTGTGTGTACTACGACACCAAAGGTTGTTACAACCAGTCTGACATTCAGCATCCTAGAGACAACATCAGCACTGCAGCCTTGCAGTCATACCTGTAGAACTAGCATCAGCCTTGCAGAGCTAGCACAGCTTCACACATCAGTTATCGTGAGTACTGGCAAAAAAAATGTCATTATTTCTCTGCAACATTCAGTGCCTCACATCACAAAAGGGGTATGTGGTTAAGCAACTTGCAGCAATGTTCATCGAGGACGGTGATGTATTGAGGACCTATGAATACATATTCAAACCACCATGTGACTGGTCCGAACTAGACAGGCTGTCGCAAAGCGAGAATCGTAAACTGACTTATGAAGTGCATGGACTCTCGTGGAACGAAGGTGAAGTGAGCTTTGACCAAATCTCATCAGTGTTATGTGACATCGTCAACCCTGAAGAAGGAGATGTAGTATACGTCCTAGGAGACAAACAGAAAAGTATCTTTAGTGAACTGTGCAGTGCCAACATTGTTGATTTACATAATGAAAGAAACTGTCCTAGCTTCAACAAACTTTTAAAAACTTATGGAAACCGCCTGGATAAATGTATAAAACTGTATGGCAAATTCCATTGCGCCCATTGTAATGTTCAGCTACTTAAATTCTGGCTATTCGACCACCCATACTACTATGTATAATTGGGTCTCGAGTTAATGTTGCCTTTGTCACTATGATGTGTAGTGTGTGAATATTATGTGATTTTATTACTCGTTATTTACTTCTTTTAAATCATCGATTGTTCTTACCCCTTGCTGTTTGTAATAAGATTTAAATAAATATGTGTTTAACATTTACGTTGTTTGCTTTAATTTCAAAACATTTAATTGCCGATATTATTGAATTGTAACTATAAGTTATTAGTCTCCTCAGCTAGAGTGATTGCTTTAATACATAAATTCTAACACTACCTTCGAGATGTCTTCCGCCACTACGAGAAGAAGAGAGAGTCTCTACACAACACCAATATTTTATAAATACTCTATCATATTTAATAAACATACATTATTAATTAATAATAATATGGCTACAGGTTCCAAACTTATCTCGACTGGTTACACATTGCATAACACTTGGCGCCATCCGGCAGTAACTTTAAGAATTAAAGATGGCGACGGTGGCGCACTCCGGCGGTAACTTTAAGAATTAAAGATGGCGACGGTGGCACACTCTGGTAGCAACACTAGGAACTAAAGATGGCGATGGTGGCGTCATCTGGTATCGATTGTATGAACTAAAATATGGTGACGGTGGCGCCATCTACCAGCCAACTTGAGAACCAAGATGGCGGCGCCTCTGGCAACTAATTTTTGAATTTGGCGCGCGATACTAGCGACATCTACCAGCCAACTTGAGAACCAAGATGGCGGTGCCTCTGGCAACTAATTTTTGAATTTGGCGCGCGATACTAGCGACATCTACCAGCCAACTTGAGAACCAAGATGGCGGCATGCGACACCTGCCTGCCGACTCCCTAACTAATATTTGAATTTGGCGCCATCTGGTAGTCTGTGCTGGAATTAAAGATGGCGATGGTATAATAATAATTTGAATTTCATGCATTTGGGAAGGCAAAGACACCCTCCCCCCTTTTATCATAAAACTTGACGTCAGTACGTGGCATATATAGATTATTTATTCCACCATATCCCAATTGGTCTCGTGGTCTAGTGGTCAAGGTGTCCGCCTCGTAACCACGACATCCTGGACGTTTTCACGTCCCATGGATCGAATCCCAGCCTCGGCACTGAAATTATTTTAGTTAAAGAAAAAAAATAAAATAATCCCTGCTGCTATCTGGTGGCGACCAACAGAACTATATGACGTCGCAAGATGGCTGCCTCCAGCAGACGAAACAAGATGGCGGCCACCAGCAGACGAAAACAAGATGGCGGCCACCAGCAGACGAAAACAAGATGGCGGTTGATGTTTACATCGAATTTCAAAGTTCGAAAAAAAAATTCAAATCCAAGATGGCGTCCGTGACACAAAGTGCAACGGTGACGTCACGATTCGAAGTTGGTGGAAATTTCTAGAAATACAAAATGGCGGATGGATTAGCATGGATTGGCATGGATTAGCATACAGATTAGCATACAGATTAGCATAGATTAGCATACGGATTGGCATAGATTAGCATACGGATTAGCATAGATTAGCATATGGATTGGCATAGATTGGCATAGATTAGCGTAGATTGGCATAGATTGGCATAGATTAGCATAGATTAGCAAGGTCAAAGGTCAAGGTCAAAGGTCATGATGACGTCATCCAAGATGGCCGCCGATGACGTCATCCAAGATGGCGGCCGGCTCCTGGCTCCTCCGCCTGTGCTTGAACCCCCTATTTCCAACTACTAACAATTTTAGGTCAAATGACTTTAGGTCAAATATAAAAAATTTAGGCCAAGTGAATGTTCTCAAACAGTTTTAGGCCAAATATTTTAGTCCAAACGACGCGCTCCCTATCCGTACACCGTAATAGAGACCGGAAAAATTCGCGGTTTCGATGGCCTTCAAGATAGACTGCACATTCCCTAGTACACTCGGTCAAATAACGCAAGTTCATTGGCTACCGACTTTTAAGTCGTCTCATTTGGTTAGTCTGTGATTCGATCCTTCTTTGGTTGAGGGTTAAAATTGGTTGAGATGCGTCCAGATGAACAGTAAACCAATAGCAAAATCATCTAAGAGGTATATGTATTTGAATTCTAGCCTATCGTCTAATGAATCCGCGAATTTTTCCGGTCTCTACACCGTAATATTGTTCTGTAAATGGAACAGAAATATCCACGTAAATTTTCAGATATTTTTAAATTTGTACAATTACATAAAAACAACTTTATCACTACAAAGTAGTGTTCGCAGTATTACTGGATTCGGATTCATACCCGGGTATTTTTTATTTGTGTTGTCCCAGTACCTCCAATAGTTAAGTTAGTTGTAAAAATTTCCTTGAATAGCTTTCCAGAATTAAGTAATTACAATAATAAGGATAATAAAACAAATAAAGTCAAATAATAGAATATTAGATTATCTCTTACGTGGTTTTAAAAAGTAATGCTTTAATGAAACACCTATCTATATACTATTACTAGCAAACCCGGCGAACTCCGTTTCGCCACCAGATAGCTTCGTTTTATGTAACATTTCGTTTGGTGATTAAAAGATGAAGAAAATTTTTGTTTTGTTTTATATTTGAAAAGGAAATTTTTTATTTCATTTTACAACAGTAATGAATTCATTTTGATAACAAAAATGAAGTGTTATGTAGTTGAACTTCTCTAAGTAAATGAAAGTGAATTCAAAGTAAATACTGAATCGAAGCGTTATACGTGTCCGCAAATTATCCGTTTCATTGAAGTGCTCTTTGGTAAACCACATTTTTTGTTTTTTTGGTCTGACGTTAACACAAACAAAGCGGATGGTTTCCCAACTCGTGAACACGCAACGTATAACTGCCCATGTGAAAAACAATGATTTTCTAAATTTATTCCGCAAACACTAAGCGATTGAATGACATTCTCCTCATGTGTACGAATCATCATACGATACGCATAGTAATTCATTGCTAGGGACTGGAAAAATTCGCGGTTTCAATGACGACCAGGATAGACTCCACGATTCTCTATGTACTCGGGCAACTATCACCTGGTCATTGGCTACCGACTCGGGACACCTGTTTACTGCGATTCTTATGATTCGATACTTCTTTTGTTGAGTGTTTGCCATTGGCTCAGAGTCCTTCAGGTAAATTGCGGTCCAATCACTGACGCAGCATTAAGCTAAACGAGTTTGGATTCCAGTCTGTCTCGAAAGGAATCCGCGAATTTTTCCGGTCTCTATTCATTGCGCTTAGATTTTTATTCGTTGATACGCCTGAAAATGCAAAATTAAATGAATTGTTAATGGAAACCAATAATAGCAATAATAGCAATAATTTGTGTGTGAATATTGTACCTGTAATTGGATCGACCATCTTCAACGTCCTTGCCCTTGCCAATAAATGATTGGATATTGTAACGCATCGTACAAACGATGTGTCTCGTTTACACGATGCATGATATTGCTTCTTCGCTGAACGACAATGTCTCGCGATTTAGTTGGATCGCCAACAATAATTGCAGCAACATCATTAACGGTGGGTGCATTGAATCTTCGCACATGTTCACCTGTTGGGGTACAATCCGCTCTTATGACAAATTTGTGCGTATCCGATGGCATTCGTTCCAATGCTGTTTTGAACATATTAACCACAGCATTATTAGCGTGAAAAAATGCTTGCAACTGTTCAATAATTCGTCTCTTTAACTGTTGTGTTCCCTGTATATTGCACCGCACATTCAGCTGATCCACCATCGACGAAATGAAATATATTTGCAGAAATTGATGCGGTTCATCTGGTGTTGGCACCATTGAACCATGCAAATGATATATTTGTCCTTGTATCTGTAATTGCAAACAATCATTTGTTTAAGAATACGGTGTAACTTCTGATCGTGTGATGGTGTAGTGTGTGGTGTATATGTAGTTGTTATGTATTGCAATTCATTGTGTTGGTGTGAGTGATACTTGCAAGTCGGCATGAAGCCGCCTTCTCGAATGATATTAGCTCCAAAGGAAGTCATGCGAAAGCAGTTATTGTATTCAAGGATGTGTTGAAGAAAATGGCTGGAATCGGGATCACTTCCATCGAACAATGGTTTCAGTGGCTGTGGTGGTGTAAGTAATGGATCCAGTTTGACTTTTCCACTTGCGCAGCACAATCCAGCCGTTTCTCTTTTGAACTTTAACGCATTGCAATATCGGCATATAGTCGTCATTGGTCCAATATCTAAATTTTCATCATCACTGTAGTTTGCAGTGGGATCATATTGGAATGCCAAGCGATTGTATGATGCCAATGATCTTCGTGTGCTCACGCGTTGTCTCAATCGGGCATTTTCTCTTATTATATTTGGTCTTTCTTCGCTTAAGCTCTGTGAATACACTTGTTGCTGGCTTGCATGTCTTGTGCGGCGGCCGATGTTGGCACGTCGTCCTCTAGGCATTTTGGGCTATGGACAGAGTGGTGAATTTAACCTCAAATGCACGATCCACATAATTTACACAGTTAAACTTACGACCTTAAAGACAAATGCCTGCTGTTGAAATTGAATAAAAATTTGCACAATATACGTTATATGTTTTTTTTACTTTTTTTTCCATAATTTCACAGTAAACACAATACCGGTTTGTCACATGAAATTAACTGAGTAGAAAACAATGAGTAGTTGATTTGATGGTTTCCAATTGAAATGTTAGGAAAAGAATAACTTATTTTTTTTTCTTTTTTTTTCACAATTTCACAGTAAACACAATACCGGTTTGTCACATGAAATTAACTGAGCAGAGAACAATGAGTAGTTGATTTGATGGTTTCCAATTGAAATGTTAGGAAACGAATAACTTATTTTTTTTCTTTTTTTTTTAACAATTTCACAGTGAACACAATACCGGTTTGTCACATGAAATTAACTGAGCAGAGAACAATGAGTAGCTGTCAAACAATGTATCACGCACCGGCGCCATCTACTTAAAATGTTGGTTTGTCCTGAATTTTTCCTGAATTTTCTTTGCTATAAACCTCACGGAGCCCGAGACCTTTCCAACGACTGCAAAACCGTGGAAATCGGTTCGTGCGTTCTGGAGTTATAGCGTCAGGAAGGAAAACCCGACTTATTTTTATATAGTAGATAAAACTGTAGTTTGTATGTTTGTTCGAACATGACGCAAACACTACTGTACCGATTTTTCTGACACTTATTGTGTTCAAAAGCGTTTGATCAGACGTAAACACCGGTGTACAACAAGTGCCACGTAATTTTTCGATATCTAGACCAGCTGTGTGTTAAAACTTAGTAGCGTTACCTGTGTTCGTGTACTGCTCGGTTTATTTCGAGAACATGTCTGCTGTCAGCAAACCAATCATAGCCATCCATAGCGGAAGCAAACGCGTCCTGAATGGCACAGCCAAATAAGGCAATGGCCTAGCCCCCATTTACAGACGGGACAAACGGGCATTTGCTCAAAGCGCCAGTTTACTAGCCGGGGGGGGGGGGGGGGGGGGGGGAGGGGATTTCAGTTGCGTAAAAAATAGGACAAAAAATATTTGAGCTGCGGGAAAAAATTAGTTTTTTTTAACGTACGGTAATGATTTGATTTTGAAAAAATACATTTCAAAACCGAAAATTTAAAACACAACAGAAATACGTGTAATTTCTCCGTGCTTGCCGTAAGAGAAACACACAACCTGTTACAGAATCATAGATTATTGCCATGACAGAGTCAAGGGGAAATGTTAGTTTATACGAACTATTGCAGTGCGCTTAAAAATATCAAATACTTTGGAAATAGATTTAGAACTCGTTTAACAATATACAGTATACCATAACTCATATTTTATTGCGGTAGTTATAACAGCTATTTATTAAATTTAAATAAGAAAACAGACAAGCAACCTATTTCCTTTGAAAAACCTTAGTAGTTATCTGCATAATACGCTGTTTTAAAACTGATGATAAATAAGATTGAATTTGTAAAATTTTAGGATGTTTGAGGGCATCTTGGAAGAGGAAGGGGGTGACTATAGATTATATGTCCTGAAATCAGGGCCCGCCAAAGGCTTCTCTTGCAGACGGCCGCCAATTACAAGAGAACATTCGCTAGTGCAGACATACCTTATTGCAATCTACACAGGAAAAATTGTTTTTGTATTTTATCAAAATATTCCTTTGGAAACTAGTTACAAAGAAACATTTTATAATACTGCATGAAAGTTATTGCAACTTTGTTCAACACATGGCTATGGTTATTTGTGCATAAAGGAAATACGTTTTTATAGATAATACTGAGTGTTTATTACAACAACTGGCACATAATTTTTTTCTTTAATCTTTTTTTTTAAACCACGGAAAATATAATCAAATATGCAACACATTGATTTTTTTTGCATCATCCTTATTATGTGCATATGGTTAGTACTGAAAAGCTTTATAGGGAACGGTTTGAAAATAATTCTAACTATTGGAGGTACTGATACAACATAAACAGGGTCCCGAATCCAGTATTACTGCGAACACTATTTTGTAGTGATACAGTTCTTTTCAAACATCTGTAATTTTTAATGAATAATTCTGTTCCAATAAATATATTTAAAGTGAAGTTGTTGGAAGTGTAACAGGTAGAGACCAGAAAAATTCGCGTATTCATTTCGCGGTAGGCTAGACTCCAAACTCGTTCACCTTCATTCTGTGTCAGTGATTGGACCAACGTTTACCTGAAGGTCTCTAAGCCAGTGAAAAACCGTCAACAAAAGAAGAATCAAATCACAAGCATCCCAGGTAACGCGTGTCACGAGTCATTATCCAATGAGCAGGTGCAATTTGTCCTAGTGCACAGAGGATCCTAGAGGTCAATGAAACCGCGAATGTTTCCAGTCTCTAGTGACAGGCCCACTAGTGAATGATGTGCAGGTGTGCGCGTGCGCGTGGGGAAACAGTGGGAGTTGTCGGCAGCAGCTGCTGGCGATAACGCGGGCTGAATTAGATAAGCGCTTCATCGCCGAGAGCTACAAGTCCCATCCAAGGCCTCCGAGCCGCATCTTGACCTGATTGCTGCACACGGGAGTCCGCTGAGGTCGACGTCGCAAGGGCGTACAAGGGTAGGGGAGAAATGCACAGTAAAAAAGGAGGTTGTCTGTAAAGTCGGTTTACGGAAGATAATTTTACGTGATAACGTCATAAGATAACATTGATGAAAAATTGCATACTTTTTAATTTTAAAATATCACTTACAGTTTTTGCAAATTTAATTTAAATAATTTGTTTAAATATAATTACGAACAATTAGTTTAAAAAACCCGCCTTAACCTGTTTGGTATTATAGAAGATTTTCTCGCACGGTGGTTGGCCGGATCTTGCACGCTCGGCTCAGGCGGAACGCGTGACAATGAGTCACGCTTTATCGGGCGTGCAGCCGGCGTTCATCGATTTATAAGACGTTATCACGTCAAAAAAAATTGTAACATTGCAAAAGAAATTGGAAACCAGTTAACAAGAAAATTTTGTAAATGTACAAGAAAACAAAATATGTCTGTGGAGTCTTCGTGCGACAGAAGTGAAACTTATTGTTTATTAGGTATAGATAGAGATAAATAATTAGTAAGGATCCCGGTATAATCTCAAATAAAAAAAAAATTATTTTTTTTTTCCCGCACACTGTGCTCTCGCATCCGTTCATTAATACTTTTTGGTGCCTCTTTTGGCGATTTATTCCCATGTTGCCTTTGTTACACACCTCTTGTCTGCTTCTGCCTTTTAATTATTTTTAGTCATGATGTTAAATCACGATTTCCAGCTGAGTAAAATGAAAGAACATAAAACAGTCCAATCGAACATAAATATTATTTTTAAAGTCTATCTCACAAGTCTACAAGTCCTTTTGACATTTTAAAACACAGTGTTCTCATCCAAAAATAAATAAATGTAAATCTAAATTCTCAAGTCTATACGTCCTTTTTTTACATTTTCAATCACACTATTCACATAAAAATGAATGATATTTATAAAGCTAATTGTGAAAACTGAATACTCTTTTCCACGAGAATAATTAAATTATAGATATGTACTTTAAATAACATCAAATAAATATGGTAGCATCAATCGTTAGCTTTGAAGAAAACTGAGGAGTAGACAAACACAAGCAGCGTGACGCGAATTCCGTAGCATTAATGCTGCGGTATTTCTACCTCCCCCCTGCCATCGTTACAACTAACACATAGCATGCAACGCTACGTACCTATCCCCCCTCCCTCTTGGCATCTTGCCATTCGACCACTATTGCATGCGTTGGAGTGGCGTCGCCAATGATGCACTCTCCTCCTCCTCTTCTACCGGTTCCCCCACCACGTACCTAACTATTCCCCTCATGCGATCGGAATTTTCGTAACGATAGAAAATTGTAGCCACTTCAGCAAAGAAGTTTCACTTCAAAAACCAGATTCTACAGCACATTATCGGAGGAAATACAAAAAAAAATATGCTTTAGTCAAAGGTCGTCTGTATGGTATCAACAACTAATATCACTCAGGAACTGTAAAAACGAATGTGTTTAACCCGCCGATAGTTGGTGAGAACTGCAGGCAATGTTTTGTAATGTCAAAAATCACAGGAAGACATTTGGCCTATACGTGTAGCATTTTACATGAACTTCCATGTTAGGCATAGCGACAGCGTATTTGATTCGTTGGACAGGTATTTTTTTAGTGATGATTTTCGTAGCGTGAATGATTAATAAACTCCACGAAAGGTGATAGGAAACAGAATATAAAATTTATTTTAAGCTTTAGTACTCTTTCTTATTGCTGTCCGAGAATCGAAACATGGACGTAAATCGATTTAGTAAATCATTATTTTAATAAGTGAATTTTTTGATGTATTTTGGAATGTTTTCCGAATTTATAGGTTAATTATTACAAATTTTTCAAGATGGTGGTCATAACGACTTATTGAAGGCCGTTAGTAGAGGATCCTAAGCTGCTTTTAGGATATCGAACATAATTTAATAGATAAGTATTTTATTACATAAAATTAAAATATTTGTATCAGTCAGGTATAGAACCAAGGGTGGAAATCCATCAATTAAATGAGTAATTTAATTACAATATTATTTAATGAATTTTAGAATTTTTCCCGACTTTGTAGGTTAAATATTACGAACTTCCAAGATGGCACACAAATGTCAAGATGGTGGACATATATGCTTACTGAAGTCTAGTAGACTAGGAGCCTATGCTGCTTTTTGGATTATGATCATTATTTAATATATAAGTATTTTATTACATAAATTAAAAATATTTGTATCAGTCAGGTATCGAACCGAGGACAGTAACTAATCGAATCAATCAGAATATTAATTGCAAATTTAATTAATAAATTTTGGAATTTTTCCCGAATTATGAGGTCAATAATGACACAGTTCCAAGATGGTGCCCAAATTTCAAGATGGCGTGTGCCACGGTAATAATAAATTAATACTGAATTCTAGTGGACAAACATTAAACTAATATGATGTCAATGCCCTCTAGCAAATGGAATGTGTACTACATGACACTAGCACTCCTTGTATCGATTACTGAAACAATATGGCGGGCATGACGTCATACTATTTGATATATATGCAATGCTAGTGGTGGTAGGGGTCGGTCTGCCAACAGCCGCCATGGGGGAAGTATCGGTCGTCATTTTTTTTTTTTTTAGTCCTCACCGGGTTCAAACCTAGGACATAAGTGCATTTTAAAATATTTTTTATTAAAATTTTATTAATTACATTATTTTATAAATTTTAATTTTTTTCATCAAAATCGGATAATAAATAAAGATTCCCAAGATGGCAGGTGTAACGAAAATTGCACCGCTGATGTCATCATTAAAAATGGCGGAAGGTTCAAGATAACAAAATGGCGGAATTCAAAATGGCGGATGCAAAATGGTCATCTGGGTCAAGGTCACGGCCATCCAAGATGGCCGCCATGACGTCATAATCCAAGATGGCTGTCGAAAGTCAATACTGTACTTTGGCTTTGCGAACCCATCCACATTCACAGTCAGAAGACAGGCGCAGGAGCCCCCTTTCTTTACTACTATAGATGCATATTGATATTTTTATTTAGAAACATATACTTAAATACGAATTTGAATAATCTATCATAGAGAGTTAATTTTCAATTTTGAAAGACTCGTGGTCAAATAGTTCTGCTTATGATCAACAGATATCGCCAAATGTTGCGTGGAGGCAAGTATTATTTTTTTTCGTGTAGGATGCGGGATGCTCACCAACGATCGCAACAGAATGAAGGTTTCGCTAGACATCAAGAAGGAAATTCTTCGTGCATGATTGTGATTCTCAGCTGTATCAAGGCATGTTAATTGGCTGAGTAATGGATGTTTCTTTTTTGAAATCCACCAGGTAAAGTCGCGGGTTCATTGACCCCCAGGATATACTCCACAATCCTATATACACTTACGCAAATATCACATGATATATTTTGGTTGAAGGTTTCTGATTGGCCCAGAGACGAACTGTAAGCCAATTTGTGGAGCAACACAAAGTTACATGATAGCGCAAAATGAAACCACGAGTTATACTCTATTTTATAATATATTTTCACTTTTTTTTTTTAAATACATAGAACCCAAACACATATAACATTGTGCTACTCCTGCAATTGGCTCTCAGTTCGTCTGGAAGTCCCTGGGCCAATCAGAAACCCTCAAGAAATAGATTGGTGAATAACAGGCTACCCAGTTGATACGTTCTCACATGTGAGCAGCCAATAAGCATGTGATATTTGCATAAGTATATATAGAAATTTGGAGTCTATCTTGGAGGTCATTGAACCCGCCAAACTTTCCAGTCCCTACCTATGGCATGTTTACATGACCAACTCTCCTTAGACTTAAAACAATTTCGCGGACATACGCCTTTGCCGAATCACGCTGGATGTCGGAGGGAACTCTCAAGAATGAACTACAAGGATGACTACACTAACACAAGTCTAAGACAAACAAACTTTTTTTTTCTCATAGGAAGCCTACTGTATTCGTCTGTGCCGTAAATTATTATTATTTTTATTAGATTCCTTTCACGAAAAGAAAAAAGCATTTGACACAGGCTAATTGAAGCATGTTCTCCTTGTGTTTACAGTTCATTTTTGTTTTTCATTCTTGAGAATTACCTATGACTAGAGACCTGCAAAATTCGCTGATTCATTGACCTTCAGGATAGACTCTACTACACAATACACACTCGGGCAAATGCCACCTGTTCGTTGGCTGCTGACTTGTGAGTCGTCTCGACCGAGTGTCTGTGATTCGACACCTTTTTGAGCGAGGGTCTCTAATTGGCCCTCATTACTCCAGATTAACAGTGAACCAGTGGTAGAAGCAGCGCTAACGTATAATTATTGGAATTGTAGCATATCACGAAATGAATCCGCGAATGACTATAGAACGAAACAATTTGCGGATTCATTTATTCAATATGCTAAAATGCAAATACATGTACCGTTTAGCTGACTTTGGTATTGGTTCATCTGGATGATTCTGGGCAAATGAGAAACTCTCAATTAAAGAAGTATCGAACCACAGGCAAACCAGTTGAGACGACTCACGAGTCAGCAGTTATTTGCTTGAGTGTACAGAGGACTGTGTAGTATATCCTGAACGTAATGGAAACCGTGGATTTTTGCGGTCCATACCTATGAAATTCAGTGTGTAAACCAGCAATGATTAGAGCCACGGAATTTTCGCGCATTCATTTAGTCGCACGCTAGAATGCAAACCTCCACACTGTCGCACTGTGTTCATGATTGGACCGCAGTTATCTGGACACGCCCCTCTACGACCGTGAGCCAACTATGTCCAGCTAGGAGAGAATTAAGCGAATCAGGTAGTGCCAAATAACAAGGATAAAAATGTTCTCGCTAAGAAATCAACCAATGGGAAAGTAAACATGGGTCGAGCACACCTATAACTTTGAATTCTATCCTGAGGCCAGAGGAATACGCGAAATTTCCGGGACCCTAGCAATGATCCATGTCCATTAAACTGTTTTCAATCAGTCCCCCCCTCCCCCCCCACCCCGCTGCAAGAACCATTCAAATATCGTATTTCCGTGGGATGTGTTGACAAAAACAGTTTCTGTCAGCCTGTGTACTTATCCGTTGCTGAGCTAGAAGAGAGTTTTTAAACAAGCCAGAGTTTTTTTGGAATTTTTTATTCCTTTTTTTGTTTGAATTTGTAATTTTTATTATTTTTATTATTTTTTTATCTGTGATTTTCTGATATTAAGGAAAACGTGCATTAGTTTTCTCCGTGTGCTCCTGATTATTTCTGACAATATTTTGATGATTTTCTCCGTGTGCTTCTGATTATTCCTGTGGTTTCTCCAATTGCTTCTGGTCATTCCTGAGGTTTCTTCACGTGCTGGTTATTTCTGAGAATCGATCTCTGCATAAATTTTTTTTTACTGAATGAGTAAGTTCACGCAATTTTATTTTGTGTAACATTAAAATTATGAAAATCTGCTACCAAATTATTACTAAAAATATTTTTTCAGGTAGGAATTCAAACAAAAAACATCCATTACTCAGACAAATAATATGCTTTGAGACAGCTGAGAAGCACTAACATGTAAGACGAACTTCCTTCTCCTTGGTGTCTAGCGAAGCCTTCCTTCTTTTGCGATCATTAGTGAGCATCTTGCATCCCAGATAAAATAAATAATATTTACCTCAAATCAACACATGAAGACATCTGTTGGCAAGAATCGGGACTACTTACAACAATTTCCTTTTGCATGAGATAAATTAACTCTCGCAGCTTAATGGAGTCCAAGACAGTTAGAGCCAAGTAGTCTCGTAGCCACGTAGACTTGTAGACTTGTAGCCTAGTAGTCTTGTAGCCTAGTAGTCTTGTAGTACTGTAGTGTCGTAGCTTCGTAGCCTCCTAGTCTAAAAGTCAAATAGCAGCTATGCCTAAGACTTTTTGGAGCCAATAACTGTTGGAGCCAAAATACTGATGGAGACAAAGACTGATAGTGCCAGTGAATGATGGAGCCAATGACTGTTGGAGTCAATGACTGTTGGAGGCATTATATCTTATCGTAAATTGACGATTACTGATTTGAATGTATCCACATGTACGTCATTTTCTTTAGATGTACTTCTTTGTACTCGAATTTACGTTCATAGTGCGTCCTTTTCGTTAAATTTGCTTCGTTTTTGTAGAATTTTCGGCCAAATGTGCGTTATTTTCGTTAAATGTGCTTCCTTTTTGGCGAATTTTCGTCCAAATGTGGGTCCTTTTCGTTAAATGCGAGTTCTGTTTATACATTATATGTTTGGTGTGTGCATTGCATGTTTGGCGTGTACTGTGTGTACTACTTTGTGTACTGTGAGTCCAGTGTTTGTATTATGTGTACTGTGTGTCCAGTGTATGTACTTTTTGATTGTATTGTGTAAGCATTTCAACCGTCGCATTTGCTTGCAAATGTGTTACGTTTTTTTTAGTGTGCTTATTTTTTTAATGATGTAATTACTAGTGTATTATTGTATATGAACCGTGTTTTGACTAGCATATTATTCGACCGGTTGCGTGTATATAAGCGAGTCCTAGACGAAAGGACTTTCAGTTTGATAATAGCTGCGGTGGTGTAAGGATCAACTAGTTTGCTACATCAGGTGCATAAGTCAGTAGTATGTTTTGGGGGCTACTGGATCAGGCGCCAGGCGGTGGTGCCGGTGCCGGTGTCCGCCATCTTGGATTTGTAACGTCACGGTGGCAAAAATTCCTCAAAAATGACTCAAAATGACTCAAAAATTCCCGTTTTAAGAAAAAATTTCCCGTTTTCGAGGGAAAAATTCCCGTTTCGAGGGAAAATTTCCCGTTTTATTCCTTAAAAAACCCAGCGGCTGAAAATTCCTACAACTGGCTTAAGCATCCTTAACTCAAGCCAGCGTTAAGCCATTTATAGGATTATGACGTCACCGCTGCAGTTTCCGTTACGCCCGCCATTTTTAAATTTACTATCCAATTTTAATGAAATAGAAAAATTTTTAAATTTATAAAAAAATTCAAATAATAAAATTTTAATAAAAAATATTTAAAAAAACATACAATAACGATACGGAGCTCGGAGTCCTCGGTTCGAACCCGGTGAGGGCGAAAAAAAATAAAAATGGCGACCGATCCTTCCACCACGGAAGTCACCTACAGACTAACCTACCACCACCAATAACAAGGTCAACTAGTATGATGTCATGTCCGCCATCTTGTCTTCGTCTGCTGGTAGCCATCATCATCGTGTTATAGTCGGCGAGAGTGCGCTGACGCCATGTTAGTTTAATTCTTATCCGCTAGAGTGCAGTAATCATTTATTATTGCTGTGTCACCCGCCATCTTGTCATTTGGCCGCCATCTTGGAATCGTGTAATTATTTAGCTAGAAATTCGGGAAAAATTCCAAAATTCATTAAATAAATCACTCATTAATTTACAGATTGATTCGATCAGTTTCAGTCCTTGGTTCGATACCCGATCGATGCAATAATGTTTAATTTGATGTAAAAAAATAATAATTTCATTATTCCATGTTCAACATTCTTAAAGAGACATTAAAACCTCTACTGTCATCATCATCCTATAAGCCATCAACACCAACATATTGGTAATTCATAATTTTAATGGTAGAGATTCGGAAAAAAGTTCAGAAATCATTAAATAAATTTCCAATCAATGTACTGCTTAATTAGATCGACTAGGTCCTTGGTGCGATTCTGGACGATGAAAAAAAAAAACAATTTAACATAATAGTGACAGGTTCGAGAAAAAAACAAAAACAACACAAGTTCTTTCACAAACATAATATTTATTACATAATATATATTCTACTACAGGATCACTTACGAAAGCCAGCAATCTTATAATCATTTAGTTCCGCAGCGGTGTGAAATGACTAATTCTTAGCTCCAATCGGTTTATACTAGACAGAGTCCAGCCAGAACCTTTACAGACATAGTCCACCTCTTCTTGACAGAGGTTCTGGATACCGTATTTAACAGTTTGCTTCACATCGTTAGAACTGTAAATTACTGCAGCCGATGTCTTGAATGCACACTTCTTCACTTTGTCATCGAACGGATATGGCTTTCCATATATACAGTCCAACCACAAGTTATATTTCAAATGTCCGTTTGTTGCTACATCATCAGTAAGCTGATTGATTATCTTCTGTCTGATATCGTCAAGAAAATTACAAATGTCCTTCGACTCACCCAACGTATTTAGATAATAGTAGTCTTTCAACGTTCCACGAAATGCAGACTGCGCCAAGTAGAAGCCATTATCGTTCACTTGTAATGCTCCGAACACAGTCTTAGGTTTAGTTCCATGTTCAGACGTCATAACAATCGGTTGCTGGGCATCTGTTTTTTTGGTTGTACGCTTTCGTGTCTCCAATCTAAAGCGAGGAGTCGAAATGTCGGCAGGTAGTTCAGTAGTAGGAGCACAGACTCCACCTTTACACTTTTTCGCATGATATCGCAAACTGTCAATTCGAGTAAACCATTTAAGGCACTCATCACATCGAAACTTCATGCGAGAAGGATTCTTCGTGCATTTGCTCCGCTCATGTCTTCGTGCATCATGGGAAAATGCGAACGACGTATCACAGTAGCTGCAAGGATACCGTGGTGATGAAGACGATCCTTTCAGACCCGATCCAGATACAGGCGTTGCAACAGTAGTACCATTTCCAGGCATTCTCTTATGCACATCGATGCATCGTTGTTGTGACGAAACCTTTACTTTCTGCCACACAGCAGGACCTTTGCATGCCTTCATGTGCGTTTTCATATTATCTTTTCTGGCAAACTGCTTATGACATTTCTCACAAACAAACATTTTACGATATAGGTTCTTGACACATTCGCTCCTCTCGTGTCGCCGAGCATTGCTGTTGTTTGAGAAAATCTTGTCGCAGTACAGCACCGATGTTCGCTAGTTGTCAAATCAGCATTCATTGAAGTCTCCATCGAGGTCGTATCGTCGATCGTCGTGGTTTCCTGCACATCCAGCTCAGTAGTCATTAAGCTATCTTCTGCTGGTGGTATCACATCTGTTGAAATCTCCTCCAATGTTGACGTCGTCGTCGTTGCCAACGAGATATGCTCCACCATTGTCATCGCTGACGTCAAGGTTCCCGTAGACGATGGTACAACATCCATCGAGTTCGGCGTTAAAGTCGGTAAAGATGCCATCGAGTTCTCAAGAACAGGTAATTACGCGACTTATGCACCAGATGAAATAATCTAGGTGATCCTTACACCGTCGTCGACAGTAACAAACTGAGCGACCTGCTGTATAGGACTCGCTTATATACATGCACCGGATGGAATAATACGCTAGTCAAATCAAGAATCATTTACAATAATACTAGAGTCAAAACAACATTAAAAATAGAAGGACCATCAACGAAAAGGCAGCACATTTGGAAGCACCGACAACGAAAAGGCAGCACATTTGGAAGCACCGACAACGAAAAGGCAGCACATTTGGAAGCACCGACAACGAAAATGCAGTACATTTGGAAGTACCGACAACGAAAAGGCAGCACCGACAACGAAAAGGCAGCACATTTGGAAGCACCGACAACGAAAAGGCAGCACCGCCAAAGAAAAGATAGCACATTTGGAAGCACCGACAAAGAAAAGGCAGCACCGCCAACGAAAAGGCAGCACCGCCAACGAAAAGGAAGCACATTTGGAAGCACCGACAAAGAAAAGGCAGCACCGCCAACGAAAAGGAAGCACATTTGGAAGCACCGACAAAGAAAAGGCAGCACCGCCAACGAAAAGGAAGCACATTTGGAAGCACCGACAACGAAAAGGCAGCACCATCGACGAAAAGGAAGCACATTAATTTGTCATTGACTCCAATATTCATTGGCTCCAATATTCATTGGCTCCAATATTCATTGGCTCCAATATTCATTGACTCCAATATCCATGAGCTCCAATATCAATTGGCTCGAATTGCTCCAAAAGGTCCCATCAGCCTTTTGGCTCCAACAGTCTTTTGGCTCCGATAGTCATTGGCTCCAATAGTCATTGGCTACAATATTCATTGGCTCCAATAATCATTGACTGCAATATTAATTGGTTCCAATATTCATTGGCTCCAATATTCATTGGCTCCAATATTCAATGGCTCCAATATTCATTGGCTCCAATATTCATTGGCTCCATCAGTCATTGTCAACTACAGTCTTTTGGTTCCAAAAGTCTTTTGGCTCCAAATATATTAGGCTTGAATTCTTCGAGTCTAAGAGACTATGAGACCACATGGCTACGAGTCTAAAATGATCTAGCTGGTTACGAGTTATACATGGCTTGCGAGGCTACAGAGCTACGAAGTTTCTAGTACACAGGTTTACAGGACTGCGAGGATACTCGACTACAAGTCTGCAAGAGTTCTTGACTACGAAGCTACTCGTCTACAAGGCTCCAATTGACACATCTGTCTTCGATGGAATTTTCTCTTTTTCTACATCTACACCATCAGCATTATGTTATAAGATTACAAAGCTACTTGCTTACATAGCTTCAAGTCTACGAGGCTCCAATACATCATGACTACGAGACTACGAGCCATGAGGTTACGAGACTATGCGATTGCAAGTCTTCAAGGTTACGTCATCGCGAGGCTATAGGACTACGAAGCTTCCAGAACGCATGGTTACGAGAATGCATGACTAATTGGCCGCATGGCTCTTAGTCTCGTAGTAATGATGTATTGGAGCCTCGTAGACTTGAAGCTATGTAAGCAAGTAGTTTGTAATCTTATAACATAATACTGATGGTGTAGATGTAGCAAAAGAAAATTCCATCGAAGACAGATGTGTCAATTGGAGCCTTGTAGACGAGTAGCTTCGTAGTCAAGAACTCTTGCAGACTTGTAGTCGAGTATCCTCGCAGTCATGTAAACCTGTGTACTAGAAACTTCGTAGCTCTGTAGCCTCGCAAGCCATGTATAACTCGTAACCAGCTAGATCATTTTAGACTCGTAGCCATGTGGTCTCATAGTCTCTTAGACTCGAAGAATTCAAGCCTAATATATTTGGAGCCAAAAGACTTTTGGAACCAAAAGACTGTAGTTGACAATGACTGATGGAGCCAATGAATATTGGAGCCAATGAATATTGGAGCCATTGAATATTGGAGCCAATGAATATTGGAGCCAATGAATATTGGAACCAATTAATATTGCAGTCAATGATTATTGGAGCCAATGAATATTGTAGCCAATGACTATTGGAGCCAATGACTATCGGAGCCAAAAGACTGTTGGAGCCAAAAGGCTGATGGAACCTTTTGGAGCAATTCGAGCCAATTGATATTGGAGCTCATGGATATTGGAGTCAATGAATATTGGAGCCAATGAATATTGGAGCCAATGAATATTGGAGCCAATGAATATTGGAGTCAATGACAAATTAATGTGCTTCCTTTTCGTCGATGGTGCTGCCTTTTCGTTGTCGATGCTTCCAAATGTGCTTACTTTTCGTTGGCAGTGCTGCCTTTTCTTTGTCGGTGCTTCCAAATGTGCTTCCTTTTCGTTGGCGGTGCTGCCTTTTCTTTGTCGGTGCTTCCAAATGTGCTTCCTTTTCGTTCGCGGTGCTGCCTTTTCGTTGGCGGTGCTGCCTTTTCTTTGTCGGTGCTTCCAAATGTGCTATCTTTTCTTTGGCGGTGCTGCCTTTTCGTTGTCGGTGCTTCCAAATGTGCTTCCTTTTCGTTGGCGGTGCTGCCTTTTCTTTGTCGGTGCTTCCAAATGTGCTTCCTTTTCGTTGGCGGTGCTGCCTTTTCTTTGACGGTGCTTCCAAATGTGCTTCCTTTTCGTTGTCGGTGCTGCCTTTTAGTTGTCGGTGCTTCCAAATGTGCAGCCTTTTCGTTGTCGGTGCTGCCTTTTCGTTGTCGGTGCTTCCAAATGTGCTTCCTTTTCGTTGGCGGTGCTGCCTTTTCTTTGTCGGTGCTTCCAAATGTGCTTCCTTTTCGTTGGCGGTGCTGCCTTTTCTTTGTCGGTGCTTCCAAATGTGCTGCCTTTTCGTTGTCGGTGCTGCCTTTTCTTTGTCGGTGCTTCCAAATGTGCTGCCTTTTCGTTGTCAGTGCTGCCTTTTCGTTGTCGGTACTTCCAAATGTACTACCTTTTCGTTGTCGGTGCTTCCAAATGTGCTGCCTTTTCGTTGTCGGTGCTTCCAAATGTGCTGCCTTTTCGTTGTCGGTGCTTCCAAATGTGCTGCCTTTTCGTTGATGGTCCTTCTATTTTTAATGTTGTTTTGACTCTAGTATTATTGTAAATGATTCTTGATTTGACTAGCGTATTATTCCATCCGGTGCATGTATATAAGCGAGTCCTCTACAGCAGGTCGCTCAGTTTGTTACTGTCGACTACGGTGTAAGGATCACCTAGATTATTTCATCTGGTGCATAAGTCGCGTAATTACCTGTTCTTGAGAACTCGATGGCATCTTTACCGACTTTAACGCCGAACTCGATGGATGTTGTACCATCGTCTACGGGAACCTTGACGTCAGCGACGACAATGGTGGAGCATATCTCGTTGGCAACGACGACGACGTCAACATTGGAGGAGATTTCAACAGATGTGATACCACCAGCAGAAGATAGCTTAATGACTACTGAGCTGGATGTGCAGGAAACCACGACGATCGACGATACGACCTCGATGGAGACTTCAATGGATGCTGATTTGACAACTAGCGAACATAGGTGCTGTTACTGCGACAAGATTTTCTCAAACAACAGCAATGCTCGGCGACACGAGAGGAGCGAATGTGACAAGAACCTATATCGTAAAATGTTTGTTTGTGAGAAATGTCATAAGCAGTTTGCCAGAAAAGATAATATGAAAACGCACATGAAGGCATGCAAAGGTCCTGCTGTGCGGCAGAAAGTAAAGGTTTCGTCACAACAACGATGCATCGTTGTGCATAGGAGAATGCCTGGAAATGGTACTACTGTTGCAACGCCTGTATCTGGATCGGGTCTGAAAGGATCGTCTTCATCACCACGGTATCCTTGCAGCTACTGTGATACGTCGTTCGCATTTTCCCATGATGCACGAAGACATGAGCGGAGCAAATGCACGAAGAATCCTTCTCGCATGAAGTTTCGATGTGATGAGTGCCTTAAATGGTTTACTCGAATTGACAGTTTGCGACATCATGCGAAAAAATGTAAAGGTGGAATCTGTGCTCCTACTACTGAACTACCTGCCGACATTTCGACTCCTCGCTTTAGATTGGAGACACGAAAGCGTACAACCAAAAAAACAGATGCCCAGCAACCGATTGTTATGACGTCTGAACATGGAACTAAACCTAAGACTGTGTTCGGAGCATTACAAGTGAACGATAATGGCTTCTACTTGGCGCAGTCTGCATTTCGTGGAACGTTGAAAGACTACTATTATCTAAATACGTTGGGTGAGTCGAAGGACATTTGTAATTTTCTTGACGATATCAGACAGAAGATAATCAATCAGCTTACTGATGATGTAGCAACAAACGGACCTTTGAAATATAACTTGTGGTTGGACTGTATATATGGAAAGCCATATCCGTTCGATGACAAAGTGAAGAAGTGTGCATTCAAGACATCGGCTGCAGTAATTTACAGTTCTAACGATGTGAAGCAAACTGTTAAATACGGTATCCAGAAACTCTGTCAAGAAGAGGTGGACTATGTCTGTAAAGGTTCTGGCTGGACTCTGTCTAGTATAAACCGATTGGAGCTAAGAATTAGTCATTTCACACCGCTGCGGAACTAAATGATTATAAGATTGCTGGCTTTCGTAAGTGATCCTGTAGTAGAATATATATTATGTAATAAATATTATGTTTGTGAAAGAACTTGTGTTGTTTTTGTTTTTTTCTCGAACCTGTCACTATTATGTTAAATTGTTTTTTTTTTTCATCGTCCAGAATCGTACCAAGGACCTAGTCGATCTAATTAATCAGTACATTGATTGGAAATTTATGTAATGATTTCTGAACTTTTTCCCGAATCTCTAGCATTAAAATTATGAATTGCCAATATGTTGGTGTTGATGGCTTATAGGATGATGATGACAGTAGAGGTTTTAATGTCTCTTTAAGAATGTTGAACATGGAATAATGAAATTATTATTTTTTTACATCAAATTAAACATTATTGCATCGATCGGGTATCGAACAAGGACTGAAACTGATCGAATCAATCTGTAAATTAATGAGTGATTTATTTAATGAATTTTGGAATTTTTCCCGAATTTCTAGCTAAATAATTATACGATTCCAAGATGGCGGCCAAATGACAAGATGGCGGGTGACACAGCAATAATAAATGATTACTGCACTCTAGCGGATAAGAATTAAACTAACATGGCGTCAGCGCACTCTCGCCGACTATAACACGATGATGATGGCTACCAGCAGACGAAGACAAGATGGCGGACATGACATCATACTAGTTGACCTTGTTATTGGTGGTGGTAGGTTAGTCTGTAGGTGATTTCCGTGGTGGAAGGATCGGTCGCCATTTTTATTTTTTTTTCGCCCTCACCGGGTTCGAACCGAGGACTCCGAGCTCCGTATCGTTAATGTATGTTTTTTAAATATTTTTTATTAAAATTTTATTATTTGAATTTTTTTATAAATTTAAAAATTTTTCTATTTCATTAAAATTGGATAGTAAATTTAAAGATGGCGGGCGTAACGGAAACTGCAGCGGTGACGTCATAATCCTATAAATGGCTTAACGCTGGCTTGAGTTAAGGATGCTTAAGCCAGTTTTAGGAATTTTCAGCCGCTGGGATTTTTAAGGAATAAAACGGGAAATTTTCCCTCGAAACGGGAATTTTTCCCTCGAAAACGGGAAATTTTTTCTTAAAACGGGAATTTTTGAGTCATTTTGAGTCATTTTTGAGGAATTTTTGCCGCCGTGACGTCACAAATCCAAGATGGCGGATACCGGCACCGGCACCACCGCCTGGCGCCTGATCCAGTAGCCCCCAAAACATACTACTTAAGTCGTGTAATTGCCTATTCTTGTGAACTTGATGTCATCTTTACCTACCGTCTTTAATGTTGAACTAGATGGAAATTTTACCATCGACTACGGGAACCCTTACGTCAGCGACGACTATGATGGAGCATATCCCGTTGGCAACGTCGACGTCAACATTAGAGGAGACTTCAACAGCCGTGGTACCACCAGAAGAAGAGAGCTTAATGACTTCAGTGCTGGCTGCACAGGAAACCAAGATGAATGACGTTTCTCCCTCGATTGAGACTTCAATGGCTGGTGATTCGGCAACTATCAAGCATCGATGTCGTTACTATGACAAGATTTTCTCAAACAACAGCAATGCTCGTCGACACGAGAAGGTAGAATGTGCTCAGAATCCTCCTCGCAAAATGTTTGGCTGTGAGAAATGTATTAAGCAGTTTGCCAGAAAAGTTAATATGAAAGCGCACATGAAGACATGCAGATGTCATGATGTACAACAGAAAATAAAGGTTTCTCTGCAACAACGATTAATCGATTCGCTTAAGAGTACTTCGGAATTACAACTGCAGCAACATCATCATCTGGTTCGGGTCTGAAAGGTTCGTCTTCATCAACAAGGCATCCTTGCAGCTACTATGATATGTCGTTCGCATTTTCCCATGATGCACGAAGACATGAGCGGAGCACATGTGTAAAGAATCCTACTCGTACAAATTTTCGCTGCGATAAGTGCCATGTTTGGTTTACACGTATTGACAGTTTGCGACGACATACGAAAAAATGTAAAGGTAAAGTCCGCGTGCCTACTGTTGAACTACCAGCAGACTTTACGACTTCTCGGTTTAGGTTGGAGACTCGTGAGCGTATGAGCACAAAAGCAGATGATCAGCAACCGATTTCTATGTCGTCTGGACATGAAACTAAACCCAAGACTGTACTCGGTACATTACAGGTGAATGATAATGGCTTCTACTTGGCGCAGTCTGCATTTCGTGGAACATTGAAAGACTACTATTATCTAAATACGTTAAGTAAGTCGAAAGACATTTGTACTTTTCTTGACGATATCATGCAGGACATTATCAATCAGCTTACTGATGAGTGATGACGTAGCAACAAACGGACCTTTAAAATATAACTTGTGGCTGGACTGTATATATGGTAAGCTGTATCCGTTCGAGGACATAAAGAAGTGTGCATTCAAGACTGCATACTCCCATTTACAGTTCTGACGATGTGAAGCAGTCTGTTAAATACCGTGTCCAGAAACTCTGTCAAGAAGAGGAAGACTATGTCAGTAAAGGACCTGGCTGGTCTCTGTCTAGTATAAACCGATTGTAGCTGAGAATTAGACATTTCACGCCAATGCAAAACTAAATGTTTATTTTATTGTTAACTTTCACAGGTGTTTCTGTAGTAGTGTAGAAATTACATAACAAATATTTATTTGTATATTTGTGGTGTTTTATTCCTTTAATCTGTCATTTTTTATTTAAATTATTGACCAAGGATTTAACCAAGGACAGGAACTAATCGAATCAATCAATAAATTAAATAGTGATTTTTTGGATGAATTTTGAAATTCTTTCCGAATTTCTAGGTTAATTACTACAGATTTCCAAAATTTCGCACTTATAGACTTACTGGAAGCTGGTATATGAGGAACTTAAGTCACTTTTAGAATTATAAACATGATTTATTGATATATATTTTTTACATAAAATTATTATTTTTGCATCACCCAGGGATCAAACCAAGGACAAGAATCGATCGAATCAATCAGTAAACTAAAGAGTCATTTTTTAATGTTTTTGGGGATTTTTTTCCGTATTTCTAGGTCAATAATTACAAAATTCCAAGATGGCACCCAAATTTCAAGATGGCAGGTGCCTCAGTAATAATAAATGAATACTGCTCTCTAGTGGACAAAAATGAAACTAACGTGATGGTAGCGCACTTTATCAGACGAAAACAATATGGCGGCCTCCAGCAGACGAAAACAAGATGGCAGACATGACGTCATACCAGCTGGCGATATATATAATTTGGTATTAATGTGGGAGGTATAAACGACAAGATACTTCATTTGCCAGGCTTGAAAGGTCATCGACTGTTTACTGGAAGAAGGAAGATGAAGATGGCGCATCGCCGGTCTGCCTGACACCCCGTGCGCCCGCAGTTCGAGCCGGTTTACTGGCTCGTCTGCCCGCCGTCGAGAGCACTTGTTCCTTCAGCCATCGCACAGGGTTTACCCGTTTGCAGGGCTAGCCCTGCCGCCATCTGCCGCTGTAAATATTGCTAGAACCGAGGCTGTCCCGCTGGCCTAGCCGCGGCTCCGGCGCTAGGGGAAGGGAATATTCACAGCAGCCCATTTCTTTTTTACAGGTGGCTGCCTGGGCAGCTGGGCTGGGTTGACGAGTGAAGTCTCCCGCCCTTGGGGGCGCTACCGCCCCTGGTAACAATAATCCAGGTGTGCCCAATTACAACAATGCGGGCCGCAGGGCCCAAGCGCCCAACCCCTGCATGGTTGAATCTTTCTGCCCCCCACCCAACTCTTCTTACCTGTACCTTTTCCCCTCTTGTCCATTAGTTTCCTTGCTTGTTTTAATGCATGTTTATTTGATCCCCGAATGACCCGACCGAGGGTTTTCCCTGTGTCTATGCAGATTTACCTGGATCACTTTATTTAGGTTTTAATCTAAGACAACCTAAGGGGCGTCCGCCATGGCTACAGTCGCAGCCATGACTGGCCAATAAACCCCAATTAGCATACGATCCAAGCGCCCTTGTTCTGCATGGTTAAAACCCCGCGTGGTAGAGTGTAAAGACTTCGGCCCGAGGCACACTTAGGTCCTCCCCTAACCTGGACCCTCCCTACACACTTAGATTAACTTAGGCTAGGAAAACAAATCGTGTGTGAGGACAGACTGCCTGCGGCTTCCGTGGAGGAAGGATGGGTCGCAATTTTTTTTATTTTGTACTACCTGGGTTCTAACCGAGGACTACGAGCTCCATTGCGTAAGTGCGTTTTTAAATAATATTATATTAAAATTTGATTGATAATTCTTTTTTATAATTTTAAATTTTTTTCCAAATTTCTAGCATAAAAATTATGCATTTTTAAGATGGCGGCCGTAACGCAAATTGCCACGGTGACATCATAATCCAAAATGGCGGAAATTTCTAGAAGAAAAATGGCGGAAAGTTCGAGAAAACCAAATGGTGTATCCAAGATGGCGGATCCAAATTTGCCAAAATTGCCAAGGTCAATGTCAAAGTTCAAGGTCAAGATCATCCAAGATGGTTGCCGTGACGTCACAATCCAAGATGGCGGAACCCATCCACATCCGCACCCAGAACCGAGGACTCGGGCATACATTTGTACACTACTCATTAGTACGGACCGAAAAATTTGCGGTTTCACTTCCAAGATAAAATCCTCAGTATTTTTAATACTTTTTAATCCACTGCCCATTGGTTGCTCATTTGTGAGACGTCACAACTGGGTTGTAATGTGATTCGATACTTCTTTGGTTGAGGATTTATAATTGAACCAGGGCCCACTGTTTAGATCGTGAACCAATAGCAATAGCATTTCAAAGGTATATGTTATTTTATTTTAGCATATCTTGAGATGAATCCGTGAATTTTTCCGGTATTTAAAACTGGCTCACACAAAAAAAAAATTACTTTTACAAAAGACTCCTTTGGAAACTTGTTTCCGAGATAGATATTGTATCTTTGTACAACACATGGCTATGGTAATTTCTGCATTCATGAAATACCTTTGTTATAAATAGGGACAGGAAAAATCGCGGTTTCAATGACCTCTAGGATGAACTCCATAGTTCTACGTACACTCGGTCAAATGTCACCCACTCATTGGCTGCTGTCTTGTGAGACGTCCCAACGTAGCAGCCTGTGATTCGATAAAGCTTTGGTCCGGTGTTTCTCATTGGCACAGAGTCATCCAGGTGAGTTGTGAGCCAATGGCAGAGGCAGCACTGAGGTATAACTATTTGTATTTTAGCCTATCGAGAAATGAATTCGCGAATTTTTCCGGTCTCTAATTATAAATATTAATGAATATTTTTTTTTACGAAAATTGGCACATAATTTTATATTTTAATTGCTGTTTCATTCCAGCATAAATCTTTTTAAACAATGGAAAAGAAAATTGAATATTGAGTAATTGAACTTTATTTTGTTTTAGTTTGCTTATTAATGTACGCATTTAATACTGAAAAGATTTTCAGGAAACGGTTTATAAATAACTCTTAAGAGGTACAAGGACAACACAAATAATAAATGCCCGGATAAGAATCCCAGTGTAACTGCGAACACTATTTTGTAGTGACGCAGTTGTTTTCATGTAAATGTGCGAATGTACAAATATCTGTAATTTTGCACGAATATTTTGGTTCCATTAAAAAAAAAAAAAATTGGTTGTCTGTAAATTTGGTTTACGGACGATAGTTTAACGTGACAACGTCATAAGAAAACATTTTGATGAAATTATTGCATACATTTATGAATCAAATTGAATCATTTTTATTGAATTATCACTATTTTGTATGGGTACAAAGAAGGAGTGAAATTAAATCTACAATTTAATTGATAAATTTACATTTATTTGCACTCATTAATTCAAATATGTTTATTACTTTAACGAAGAGATTATTTTAACTATAACTTTTATACATGTTTGGTAATTAACTTCTTCCAAACTGTGTTATTCTGTTAAGGATAGGACGATGATAGGAAAAGTAGGAAACGAATGGGAGTGTTTCAAGTTTAATGTGCCTCGAAAAAGTCAATTCGATGGTTGTTCCCATCGAGTGGAAGAGAAATAGATGGGGCGCAAGCGTACAATGAGCGTAACGGGACACAGCGTAACGGGACAATGTGCGTAACGGGACACTTTTTCGTGCGTGCTGCCGGCGTTCATCGATTTATTAGACGTTTTCACGTCAAAGTAACAGCGTTTGTACTTGAAGTCAGAGGGTGGTCACGCCTGCATGGTTGCATAGTAAGTGTGTGAAGCCGTTTTTATTCCCTAGCTAATTGTTGCGCCATGTTGATTAGACACTCAAAATATTTTCTATAAGTATCGTATTTGCAGTGCAGAAACCATTTTAAATTATTTTTTATTTAAGTTGCTTTTTTTAACGTTAGGGATTTTAATTCATACTAATTATTAGGGGCATGCATTTTTCGCGAAAAAATTTTGAGGTTAGCTAGTTAATTCACTGTAGCATCGTCTGTGTCTCGCGATTGGGTGAGTTTCTTTAAGGTACATTCCTACTGTCAGCACACTAACCACAGTAATTCAGTACGGTAGAATATGCGTCCTGAGTGACTCGGTCAAATAAGGGGATTGCTTCTCTCGCAGACGGCCCGCCAATCACAAGGAAGAATCCGCTGGCGCGTGCATATCATGTTGCAGTCTAGTGAGCGTTCAGATATTTTCGCGAAAAATACTTGCCCCTACTAATTATCATGAGTAGAGACTGGAAAAATTCGCGGGTTCATTTCGTGTTATGCTAAAATTCAAATAATTATACCTAAGTGCTGCATCTGTAATTGGTTCACTGTTAATCTGGAGGACTGAAGGCCAATTAGAGACCCTCACTGATAGAAGTGTTGAATCACAGGCCACCCAGTCGAGACAACTCACAAGTCAGCAGCCAATGAAAAGTTGGCATTTGCCCGAGTGTGTAGAGGATATTGGAGTCTATCCTGGAGGTCATTGAACCCGCGAATTTTTTCGGTCTCGAATCATCAGACATTATCAATCACCATTGCAGCAATGTTTCTGGAGGAGCAGTATGGTGTTGGTGATTTCAACCACGTCTCAGCATGCCGTATGCTGACAATTCCTAACTCCGTGGGTAGGGGCACGTATTTTTCGCGAAAAGATTTCAAGACTGGCCGAGCGTAGCACCGCACGTGTTTCGTGATTGGTGGAGTTCCCTTCAGGAGCGTGTTTACCGTTGGCACGAGAGTCACAGCCGTCCAGGGCGGACACGAACGCTTCCCGATTGGCCCGGTCTCTCGCGGACGGCCCGCCAATCACAATGAAGAAACCGCTGGCGCGGGCATGCCTTGATAATGTTCGCAGGCGAATAATTCACCTGACGTTTCGGTCGACATTGCAGTCGCCCTCATGAGGGAGCAGTTGTCTAGCCTGACGACGGCGACTGCGCGGCTACAAGCTGCGTGTGGAGTGTGCTCACCAGCGAGCCCCAGGCGGAGCGACACACGCTGTCCGGGTAGAGGTAGGAGTCGAGCAGCGTCCACACGCCGCGCCACACCACCACCGACAGAGTGCCGATCACCGCCACGCTGAACACGCAGTCCAGCACGTACATGCCGGCGTCCTGCTCCTTCTGCACGGACAACAACAACCTGCCGGTCCCTACAGCTGTCACACACGAGAACAACTGCAACAACACAGAATATTGTTTGCGGTCGGTCCCTGAATAACTTCCAAGTACAGACCGGAAAAATTCGCGAATTCATTTCGTGATAGGCTAAAATACAAATAGTTATACCTCAGTGCTGCCTCTGCTATTGGCTCACAACTCACCCTGGATGACTCTGGGCCAATGAGAAACACCCAACCAAAGCTTTATCGAATCACAGGCTGCTACGCTGGGACGTCTCACAAGACAGCAGCCAATGAGTGGCTGGCATTTGACCGAGTGTACGTAGAACTATGGAGTCCATCCTAGAGGTCATTGAACCCGCGAATTTTTCCTGTCCCTACTTCCAAGTATTGTCTGCGCCCGGATAACACGGACAACAACCTGGAAATCCCTTGTTTCTCTTTTTACAGCTGTCAGTAGAATGTTTAAATTCACACAAAAACAACTGCAACACCACAAAGTATTGTTTGCGGTCGGTCCCTGAATAACTTCCCAGTATTGACTGCGCACGGACAACACGGACAACACGGACAACAACCTGCCAATCCCTCGTTTCTCCTTTTACAGCTATCAATACAATTTTTACATTCATACGAGAACAACTGCAACACCAAAAAATATTGTTTGAATAACTTCCCAGTATTAACTGCACACATTAATAAGCACAATAAAACTATAATAAAATCTAATTATTTCATGTCCGAATATATATTCAACGTTTTGTAAAAAAAAATTATGCGCCGATTTTCGTAAAAAAATCCTCGGTGTTATCTCGAAAAAAAAAAGTTATTTCATACGTGAAATAATAACCGTGGCCATTTGTTGTGCAAAATTACGATATCTTTCGTGTAGTGTTACGAATTATTTCTTGGCCAACTGGTTTCCAAATGAATCTTTTTTTTTAAAGTAAGTAATCCATAAATCTTGAACTTGTGATTTTTAATTTTTTATTTTATTTATTTTATTTATTTGAGTGCCTACCAACAGTCAGAGCCTTTTACAGGTGGGCACATAACAAATATTACAAAAAAATTACAGTAACATAACAAAACACAATAATAACACAACAATAAAATGGGACAACACAAACATAAACACATGACAAAAGACACTTAAAAAAATATAATAAATAAAGTTGTCGATTTTAAATTAATTCATTATCAATGATTATAGAGACATGCAAATTTCGCGGATTCATTTCGCGATAGGCTAGGCTAGCATCAAAACAACTATATCTTCGTACCGCTTCTGCGATTGGCCCACATTTTATCCGGGAAACTGTAGCCAATGGGAAACACTAAACCAAGTAAGTGCCGAATTACGGACAGCCTAGTTGAGACGTCTCACGCGTCATTAGCCAATGAACAGGTGACATTTCCGCGAGCATTTAAAGGACTGTGAAGTCTATCCTAGAGGTCAATGAATCCGCGAATTTTGCAGGTCTCTACCAATGAAATAACAATAATACATTATTTACATCAGAAATTATCTTAACTGCAAGAAAATTAAGAATTTAAAATAACTTTCATTGAGATCTTTGCCCTTTTGAAAGGGTCTAAATCTTTCAAAATATCATTACAATTATAAGTACACCGTTTAAATAGCTCATTTTTTATGTGATACGTTCGAAAAGGTCGAATTATTCTATGATTGAATGAATGAACTCGAAGACCAATTTTATTTAATATTTCAGTGCTGTGGTAAACATTTATAAAACAATTTATTACAAAAATAGTATCAGAAACTTTCCTTCTAAACTGCGGTGTGTGCGAGTTCAGGGTTTCAAGGGTTAAGTCATAGTTAAAATTCTCTGAATTACCATCTATTAAATGTTTGTTAAAAATGTATCTAAACAATTTATTTTGTATATTTTCAAGTCTATTTGAGTCAGTGGTAGTTATAGAGTTACAGATGACAGAGCCATACTCTAATATCGACCTTACTAAGGTAAAATAAAGACTAATTACAGAATCAATAGAGCTAGCCAAATAAGTTAAATATTTAATAAGCCCTATTGTTTTGTTTGCACTTGCAATTAAATTATCCACGTGGTGATGAAAGTAAAATTTAGAATCTAAGAGAATACCTAGATCACGCAAATAATAAGTTCTCTATATCATGTTGTTTATTACATAGTTAAAATTTTCTGTATATGTTTTCCTAGAATGTATTATTTTAATCTTCTTAAAATTTAATTTCATTCCGTTAGTTTGACACCACTTAGTTACATTATTTATATCTTCTTGCAACAATATACAATCACTTGGTGTTCTAATGGTACTATATATTTTTAATCATCCGCATAGAGCAGAGCTCTGGAATGCTGAATAACATTAACTATGTCGTTTATAAAAATTACAAATAGATAAGGTGATAAGGTTCCACCCTGAGGCACTCCTGAGGTGCATTAAAAGATGATGATAAAGTGCTACAAATACGAACAACAAAGGATCTTTCATTTAGATAGTTACAGAACCAATTAGTGTAGGAGGCATACAAACCAAAACTAATTTATTTATATACAATTAGAGAGTGCTTGCATGTATCAAATGCTTAACTTGTCAATATTCCTAGTAATTTTGTCTCACAGTTGCTGTATCGTAAACATTTTTAAAGAATTTCAAAAGTGGTTTGAATAGTTCACAATTTTTTTAGATACAATAAATTTTATTTGATTGAAATTGGTTGATGCTTGTGTCCAATAAATGCTCTTAAAGTAAATGGTTCACCCAGAATCAAATTTTATAGAAGTTTGAAAATTTCTAGTGACTTGTGTATATGAAATATTATTTATAATTGCGCATGCGTAAACCCTTACAATTAAAATATATCCAGCCCGGTTTATATTTTATAACGTTTCAAAATATATCCTTTTTTCGTTAAACTCTGTTTCTTAAACTGTCATTCCGATTAATAAGACGTATTCACGTCAAAAGGGGTTGATAGTTTATGTATCCATCTGTTGTTCGCTAGCGTGGATATGGAGCAGCCTAGCAGTGCAGTTTGGTACACTGATCCTCCAGACACTTTAAAGATACTTTTTTCAGTAGCAGGTTTGCCCAAGCATGTGTATGGTTTTGGAGTCTATAGGCCTACTAAAGGTCATTGAAACACTGCAAATGTTTCCAGTCCCTTTAGCTAGAGACCAGAAAGATTAGCGGATATATTTACCTATATGTTAGAAGCCAAACACATATACCTTTTTTCTATCCCTGTGATTGAACCGCGGATTATTAGATGGCCTCTGAACCAATAAAAAAACCGTCAACGAAAGAAGTATCCAATCGGAAGCAACCCCGATTACAAGTCTCACAAGTCAGTGGCCAAAGAACAGGTGGCTTTTGCAGGGTTGTAGAGTCTATCCTTGAGGTCAGTGAAACCGCGAATTTTTCCAGCCCCTTGCTATATCGTGTTTCATCCTTGGATTGCAGTGTGCATTTTAGTGGACATTTACTGTCTTTTCTATGCGAAATATCAGCTATTAGTGCTGTTTTTGTTTCGATGTGCTCTGTGGCCAGATATGCCCAAAGAGCACAATAGTTTTATTGTAGTAAAAAATATAAATATGTACAACAAAAAAGCTAAACTTGTGATAATGAATTCTTACATTTAAATAAAACTTAACTGAAAGAAACCATCTAAAATTCCAATCTTTTGCACCATCATTTTTTTTATATCATTTAAATTTTGGCTCTGTTTGACCTGTTATTAATAGAGACCAGATGCTACAAATAATTTCTCAACAACAATTGGTGTTTAGAACTGATAATAATTCTTTCAGAATGTATTTAACTGTAATAATAATAAGAAAAGACTGCTTCGTGGTCTTTAAAAAATCGAAAACAGTTAAATTGAAAGAATTATCAAAACTAATTATAAACATCGACCATATAAAACTAAGAATTTTAGTATACCGAAGCAGGTAGTAATGTTCTGGCAACAGTAGGCACTGCAATCTAAGCATGAGACAGATTATAGTCATTGTTTGTCACCGGTGTAGTTATTGCAACAAGGAGTATACCATGAGAAAAAATGCTAAGCGCCATGAGAGGAGCGAGTGTACTTTGGGTCCTTACAGAAAATCTGACATTATTTAGTCGAAGAAATATCTTGAATAAATATCACAGGATCTGTACACAGCAAAGCTGACTAATGATAACGAGGACGAGTCTTCAAGTCTACAACACCAAGAGGAATGAAGAGAAAATATTAGATGACTATAATTATATAGAAGAATGTGAAAATGCTGATGCTAACAACACTGTCCCATAATCTCGCTAATGATTTGGAATTGCTCACTAACGAAGAAAGTAGCATCTGCATGAGAAATTATACGTGTGTGTATATATATTCACACCAAATTCTAGTTGTCTCCGCGAAATTGAGAAAAATATAGAAGCAGCTGAAGCTGAAAAGATCTAAGACTGTGATGAAGCTCTGAGACCATAACGATGGAAGCGATGCGTTAAAATAATACATTTATTTTCTTATTTTATTTATATTTATATTGTTATTCTCATCATGTTTATGATAAAGATTATCACTGGAATCATGACGGCTTTAATAACTTTTAGACTGGTGTTAAAACAGAAGACATTAGATATATTAAAAATATTACTAATAAACATAAAAGAAATATGACAGCAGTGGAAGAGATTGATTACTCATTATGGGAAGATCCTAACATATTGGTCGACAGGTTAAGTCTTCTTCTTGCTTTGTTAAATTTAGCAAATTTATCTATCACCATAGAAATTTTGACTTTACTTCGTGAAATAAGAAGTGTCGCTACATACAGCGAATGTTTTTATGAACTGCATGCGTATAAAATTTAAAAATAAATCAATTATTGGGATTTAAAAATTATTGTTTTATTACTCTTAATCTAATTTCTATCTTAATACCGATATCTCGTAATACAACTTCTAACTTAAGGATGTAAAAAATGGTGTCATTGATTAACTCAATGGAGAGTTATAATAAAGCCATTTGGTAATTGAGATTAGTTCGTGCAAAATACATTTGAAATCAGTTGGAGCAGTTGTAATCGGTTGGAGGCAGATCCCACCATATCCTACTGTATCCAACCCAAACATATCATGGTGACTGTATCCTATTGTATCCTCCTGAGTTGAATGTCTGTCCAAATGTGTGTCCTAAATGAGGAATGTGTGTCCTAACTGACGAATGTGTGTACATATGTGTGTCCTTTTATGTTAATTGTTTGTACATTGTGTGTCCATTTTGTTGAATGTGTATCATAAATGAAAAATGTGTGTCCTGAATGAGGAATTTGTGTCCTAAATGACGAATGTGTGTCCAACGTGTGTCCTTTTTTGAACGAGTGTCCAATGTGTGTCCTAAATGACGATTGTGTGTCTATGTGTGTCCACTAATGTATGTCCAAATGTGTTTCCTTTTTGTTGGATGTGTGTACTTTTTGGTGTATATGCGTCCTTTTTGTTGGATGTGTGTCCCTTTTTTAGTGTGTAGTCTATATTCAGTACTAACATTTAATGGTCTTTGGTCTTGCAGTAATTTTTTTTAGGGATGCTTGAGACTATAGTAAGCGTAAAACATGCATAGTTGGTTGGTCTTTATGCTTGCATTAAGTTATATCCATACTGTATTTCTAGCAGTTCGGAGGCTCTTAACGTGTTTGTTTGAAATAAGCCATGGCTTGTATGAAAGGTATGATAAGTATCGAAAAATAAGGCTTTGTGGTTCGGAGACTCTCGTCCTATATGCTTGTAGATGGCACTCTAGTAATCATAAAGTGCACCAAATATGGCCTACATGGCAGTCATATTGAGATTTGTCGTGCTGTCGTCTTCTCTTCTCTCTCACCGAGCCCTCTTGAGAGAGAGCCAGCAGGGGTGGAGGAGGTCGAGCTGCTGGTCTGGCCCCACGTTGGGCGCCAGAATAATTGTTGTGGTCTCGTTGCCTCCTCTTCTCTGCTCGCACCGAGCCCTCTTGAGAGAGAGCCAGCAGGGGTGGAGGAGGTCGAACTGCTGGTCTGGCCCCACGTTGGGCGCCAGCTAATTTTGTTGTGGTGATCCATCTCTCTTCTTCACCGCTCGCACCGATGTCTCTCTTAGGTGAGAGCCAGGTATCGGGTGGAGAAGGAGGTCCAGGCTGCTGGTCTGGCCCCACGTTGGGCGCCAACTTGACGTGTTGATGATGTTCCGTCTCCTTTCTCTTCTCTCACCGATGTCTCTCTTGGGTGAGAGCCAGGTATCGGGTGGAGAAGGTCGAGCTGGTCTTCTTGCGGCAGGATTCACACTCGGCTGCTATGCAAGCGAATAGCTAGTGGGGTGAGGGATGGGACTAAACTATTCATTGAAAATAATGTCGGTATTTTACCCGGAACTTTTATTGTCCTGAATGTCCAAACATACACTGAGTTGAAACACGGTACACCCTATCGTCCAGAAAGGGGAGGGAGAAGGGAGACAAATTCCCTAGGCCGAGATAGGTCCTCGGCTGGCCTAACTCGCGAAGGAGGGGTGCGAGCAGCAGAAAACGGATAGCCAGTCGTTCTGCTGCTCCCCCTATGATCGTCCTATGGTCAGTGGGCGGAATCCAGCCTCACTGGCCATCGGGCCGATCAACTGCTTTCAGGTGGATGACCTCGCCTTTATATAGGGAGAAATGCGCGGGAACGAAGAAAAGGAAGGGAGGGGCGAACTAACTCCTCTTTGGAAGGGATGAGATGCGCGCGCATGAATCTCGCTGAAATTTCCCTGCCCTGGTGGTGGAAGTATAAACTAGATATAAATAATTAAAAAGAAAAGATGTTTGGGGCATAAATAATTATATGTAAATAGATATATATATTCAATCCTATGTATTAAAAACTATTTAAACTTTCTTTCACAACTTAATTCGTTAATTTTATACTATTATAAAACATAAATACAGTTGGTAGATCGCCGTTCACAAGATGGCGTCACAATGTACATGTTTAGCTGTGGCAAGAGAAAAATATACATTTGTATACATAACTCGTTCATATTTACTTTTATATTCTGAAGTGCATTAATATGTGTGGTTATAGCTACGTGAAAAATAAAGGGCGAAGATGGTTGGTTGCTTTAATGAATTATTCTATTGTTCGTTGCTTTGTTTATAACCTACGACGTCGCACAGATTCGTCGCCACATATTACGTGAGTAGGCCTATTGCCGAAACATTTTTCCCTGAATTACTTCTGAACTTATTAAAAACTCGTTTTTGGATTTAATTATCACGTAAAGTAACGTGATATTTAATATAGGAAGGGCGGGCACGCGTCAGATTGTATAACATATTTATTTATTCGGACAGTTGTCTTGTATAGACTCATTTTTAGTAGTGAGGATGATTAGTTAAATAAATATTTTAGTAACTAAATAACTTGTTCGTATCGAGAAAGGATATAACCGAGGACAGCATTCATTCGAATAAATCAATACATTAATAAGTAAATTTATTTTTAATTAATAAGTTAACTAATAATTTTAAATTAATAAGCAAAATTATTTTTAGAGTTTTCTGAATTTTTTATTTTATAATTGCAGTTTTACAAGACAGCGGTCAATATGAAATCGACGGCTAACTGGCAGCTGGTCAATGAGAAATTAAAGTCGTTTTAGTGAATTTTCGTAATATTTGATCAAATAAGTATTTAGGCTAAAAATACCATTTTTTTTACATCAGCAATAGACCGAAGCGAGGACAGGAATTGATGGATTAAATCAGTATATTATTGTGTAATTTTTAAATAATTTTTATATTTTTTCCTAATGTCCAGGTTGAAATAGCTTATTTTCAATATGGCGGCCAAAAAAGCCGACTATATGGCGGATGCTATGACAGTCTGGTGATTGAGGTTAGTGTGTTCTAGCGGGCATAAATTAAAGCAATATGGCGGCTGCGAACTCTATCAGACAAAAACAAGATAGCCGCATTTAATATGGCTGCAATGACGTCGTGAAGTCTTACTGATTGGCTATATATATATATATATACACTAGCAACCCCGGCGAACTCCGTTTCGCCACCAAATGGCTTCGTTTTATGTAACATTTCGTTTGGTGATTAAAAGATGAAGAAAAATTTTTTTTTGTTTTATATTTTAAAAGGAAAATTTTTATTTCATTTCACAACAGTAATGAATTCATTTCGATTACAAAAATGAAGTGTTATTTAGTTGAACTTCTTTAAGTAAATGAAAGTGAATCCAAAGTAAATACTGAATCGAAGCGTTATACGTGTCCGCAAATTATCCGTTTCATTGAAGTGCTCTTTGGTAAACCACATTTTTTGTTTTTTGGTCTGACGTTAACACAAACAAAGCGGATGGTTTCCCAACTCGTGAACACGCAACGTATAACTGCCCATGTGAAAAACAATGATTTTCTAAATTTATTCCGCAAACACTAAGCGATTGGCCTTGCGACTTGTTAATTGTCATTGCGAACGCAAGGCGAACTGGAAATTGCAATCGTTTGAAGTCAAACGGAAGATCAGTCGGAATCATTGGTATTCGAGGAATACATACATTTTCACCTGCGTACTTTCCGTTAATAATGGTTGCCTCAATCAAATTCGGCATAAGTCTTTTTACCGAAAGTCGAGTACCGTTGCAAAGTCGCGGTGGATTCAAATTACGCAATATCATAATAACTGTACCAACTTTGAGTAGCAAGTAATGTGGTGGAAATCCTGGTAACTCCAGAGAGTTCAAAAACTCCGTTGGATAATTTACTACATCATCGGGATTTGTTATGGAATCAACGGATTTGTATGTCACCAAATCGCCAGAAATTTTTGATTGAATGGTGAAATTCAGTGCGTGTACATCATTATTCTTTGCGGCAAGAATTGCTCGTTGACTTAACCAAGCATAATTCTGATAATTCTCACTAATGTTTGGGAAAACATTTTCAATAAGAGCAAATTGAGAGTCTACAAATCGGCAAAAGTCGTTGGTAAGAGTAATTAATCCAGATGTCGCATCAACTGGGACTTTTCCATTTCCAACATCTAACAATTGTTTGGAAAATTGTGCAGCACTTTGATAATTTTGAAGTTGAACTCTCATATTAGTGGTTAGCGATAATGTTTTTACGTTATTCCATAAAGGTGATGCCTTCAGGCAAGCATTCAATTCATCTGCAGGCGTTCCACGGGGAATTACTGGCAACTTCTGCCTGAAATCGCCTACCAACAATATCATCAAACCGCCAAAGATGATGTTATTTCGCCGAAGATCCTTCAGTGTGAAGTTAAGTGCTTCAAGTGATTTCTTATGTGCCATTGTGCACTCATCCCAAACAATGAGCTTGCATTGCATCAACAATCTTCCCATTGCACTGGATCGGGAAATATTGCATGTTGGAGTATCAATTGTGTTTAAATTGAGTGGCAACTTAAGCGCAGAATGTGCAGTACGACCGCCATCTAGAAGAGTCGCCGCAATTCCAGATGATGCTAACGCCAAAGCTATGTCACATCTTGATCGAATAGTGGCCAAAATCAATGAAATGACAAATGTTTTCCCTGTTCCTCCAGGCGCGTCCAGGAAGAATAGACCACCAGTATTATTGTCCACCGCTTGCATTAATGTTTCGTATACTTGTTTTTGCTGTTCATTCAGCAACGGCACATTATTTCGAACGAATTCCTGCAATGTATCAACATTGTATTGCAGCTCTCGATTTAATTCTTGGTTGAATGCATCGTGCATCGATCGATTTGGCGCAATCATTCCTACTTCAATCAGTAGCTTGTTTGCAATAGTCAAGCATTGATCCTCAATCAGAATCAATCCTTCATTGTAGATTTCATCGGTTATTTGGATGTCAGGATTATTCGTTTGAATGCGCAAGCGATGCAAAGATATCTTCACATATGTCGTCTTTGTATTTGTTCCATAACTGAATTGGTTGTGAAGGAAAACATGTGGTGATGATAATTGCGAACAGAGTTCGTATTTGGTACGCATTTGATGAAACAACTGAATCCGCAAGTGTTAAATCCCAATGAGAATCGTTCTCCAGCAAACCCAATAGTTGACATGCTTCTCGATATGTTTGGTATTGGTGGCCATTCACAGTTTTCAAATGCGCAAATGATTTTGGTCCACGTACATTTACCAACAGCAATCGCAAATAAAAACATTCATAATTTCTAGGATGAACAGTATACATGCGACCTAGTGCATCAGTGGAAAACACCTGTGGACAATCTGGAACTGGGGTTCCTTGTTTCCGACGTTGGAATTTCTTTGTTGATTGATTCCAAGAATAATACTTGGGCATTTCAAGGTACATCAGCGTCGCTGCGAATGGATCTGCTTCACACATTGCAAAGAAGCTAGTCAATGTTGTCGATGGTGGTCTCTCAGCTCGTTGTGCAGCATTAGCCTCAGTGAAGTAAACTCTTTGGCCATTTTCCAAATGCACTGCTAAATGTACAACTGTGGGATATCTTTCATGAATTTGAAATGACAATAATCGCCACAGTGCTTCATTAGTACTGACGTATCTGCCCATTTGGAAGATGCTGATTTCGTCATTCGCATTTTCCGACGCAATACCAAACACAGCCATGTCGCTGCCTTTTGTGACGTACTTGCACAAATATTTGATTGATTTGGCCGAATGACAACTCACAACGTTTGCATGTGTTTCGAAAATTCGTGATAGCAGCGGGCAATATGGTACAATGAATTCATTTCCGATCTCATTCTCTTGATTTTGAACTTTAACTTTGATAGTTCGACCATTATCTTCTTTTGAACGCCGACGATAAACTGGATATCCATCGTTCCCTGTGACTGTTTCAGCAACTAACGGTCGCGGATATCGTTTTGTGCACTTTCCATCTGCCATGCAAGGCGATAATGGATTTAATGCACCGCATGGTCCATGCACTATCTGTGTCGTCACAATGTCGTGTAGATGGAGATCAGTGACTGGATCAGGAATTTCAGCTGATATGATGTCATCCACTTCATTTGAATGTAATTTGTCCAGCAACCAAATTAGGATATGTGCATGCGGTAGTCCACGCTTCTGCCATTCCACCGAGTACATATAACAACGCGTGTCACCAAAAACTCGATACTTAGTAAGCACATCCATCATAACCTTGAGTTTTTTCTGAAATACTCTGGCGATTATGTCATGGCGATCTTGCGGTTTTTGGCCCGGTTCCAACTCACGTTCATTTTCCGTCCACTTCGGATTGCATGTGAACGTAATAAATAAATCCGGAGTTCCATAATTTCGCACGTACGTCATAGCGTCTTGAGCGTATTCGTGCATGTGGCGTGGGCTTCCGATATAAGATGATGGGAGAATCGTCAGACGTCCAATATTCTGAACATCACCATCTGAATGAATAGCATCACGCAAGTGTATATAGTCCTCAGATCGTAGCTTTGCCTGATTGAATCGGATGAACGCTAAACGTTCTGTCTCGACTTTGACATACATGTCGACAGCGAATTGCTGGAATAGCCGACGGCACTTCAGAATGACATTCTCCTCATGTGTACGAATCATCATACGATACGCATAGTAATTCATTGCGCTTAGATTTTTATTCGTTGATACGCCTGAAAATGCAAAATTAAATGAATTGTTAATGGAAACCAATAATAGCAATAATAGCAATAATTAATGGAAACCAATAATAGAAATAATAGCAATAATTAGTGTGTGAATATTGTACCTGTAATTGGATCGACCATCTTCAACGTGATGTCGTATCCGTCTTGCCCTTGCCAATAAATGATTGGATATTGTAACGCATCGTACAAACGATGTGTCTCGTTTACACGATGCATGATATTGCTTCTTCGCTGAACGACAATGTCTCGCGATTTAGTTGGATCGCCAACAATAATTGCAGCAACATCATTAACGGTGGGTGCATTGAATCTTCGCACATGTTCACCTGTTGGGGTACAATCCGCTCTTATGACAAATTTGTGCGTATCCGATGGCATTCGTTCCAATGCTGTTTTGAACATATTAACCACAGCATTATTAGCGTGAAAAAATGCTTGCAACTGTTCGATAATTCGTCTCTTTAACTGTTGTGTTCCCTGTATATTGCACCGCACATTCAGCTGATCCACCATCGACGAAATGAAATATATTTGCAGAAATTGATGCGGTTCATCTGGTGTTGGCACCATTGAACCATGCAAATGATATATTTGTCCTTGTATCTGTAATTGCAAACAATCATTTGTTTAAGAATACGGTGTAACTTCTGATCGTGTGATGGTGTAGTGTGTGGTGTATATGTAGTTGTTATGTATTGCAATTCATTGTGTTGGTGTGAGTGAAACTTGCAAGTCGCCATGAAGCCGCCTTCTCAAATGATATTAGCTCCAAAGGAAGTCATGCGAAAGCAGTTATTGTATTCAAGGATGTGTTGAAGAAAATGGCTGGAATCGGGATCACTTCCATCGAACAATGGTTTCAGTGGCTGTGGTGGTGTAAGTAATGAATCCAGTTTGACTTTTCCACTTGCGCAGCACAATCCAGCCGTTTCTGTTTTGAACTTTAACGCATTGCAATATCGGCATATAGTCGTCATTGGTCCAATATCTAAATTTTCATCATCACTGTAGTTCGCAGTGGGATCATATTGGAATGCCAAGCGATTGTATGATGCCAATGATCTTCGTGTGCTCACGCGTTGTCTCAATCGGGCATTTTCTCTTATTATATTTTGTCTTTCTTCGCTTAAGCTCTGTGAATACACTTGTTGCTGGCTTGCATGTCTTGTGCGGCGGCCGATGTTGGCACGTCGTCCTCTAGGCATTTTGGGCTATGGACAGAGTGGTGAATTTAACCTCAAATGCACGATCCACATAATTTACACAGTTAAACTTACGACCTTAAAGACAAATGCCTGCTGTTGAAATTGAATAAAAATTTGCACAATATACGTTATATGTTTTTTTTACTTTTTTTTTCACAATTTCACAGTAAACACAATACCGGTTTGTCACATGAAATTAACTGAGCAGAAAACAATGAGTAGTTGATTTGATGGTTTCCAATTGAAATGTTGGGAAAAGAATAACTTTTTTTTTCTTTTTTTTCACAATTTCACAGTAAACACAATACCGGTTTGTCACATTAAATTAACTGAGCAGAGAACAATGAGTAGTTGATTTGATGGTTTCCAATTGAAATGTTAGGAAACGAATAACTTATTTTTTTTTTCTTTTTTTTCACAATTTCACAGAGAACACATTACCGGATTGTCACATGAAATTAACTGAGCAGAGAACAATGAGTAGCTGTCAAACAATGTATCACGCACCGGCGCCATCTACTTAAAATGTTGGTTTGTCCTGAATTTTTCCTGAATTCTCTTTGCTATAAACCTCACGGAGCCCGAGACCTTTCCAACGACTGCAAACCCGTGGAAATCGGTTCGTGCGTTCTGGAGTTATAGCGTCAGGAAGGAAAACCCGACTTATTTTTATATAGTATATATATATATATATATATATATATATATATATATATATATATATATATATATATATATATATACTAGCTGCAATACCCGGCGTTGCCCGGGCTGAACACAGGGTGAGGGGGACCTTTTTCGAAATCAGATGTAGTAAGTAATTGTCTTCTTAATAACAATGGAAAATTACATAATTTTAGAGTTATTTACAAAATTCCACTGGAACCGTACATAAAAATGAACCTTTGTCACTCTCCAGCCCATAAATTATCTCTATGCAAAATTTCATGGCAGTAGTATATAATAGCCGGTCCTGAAACTGGCTTCTGGCTGTGGTGACTGTGGTGACACCCGCCATCTTGGATTGTGACGTCACGGCGGCCATCTTGGACGAGCGAAACGTGACAATGTGCGTAACGTGACATTTTTTCGTGCGTGCAGCCGGCGTAACGGGACACAGCGTAACGGGACATTACGTAACGGGACAAGTAGATCACGGCAGCCATCTTGGATCCGCCATCTTGGATCCGCCATCTTTGATGATGCCATTTTGTTTTCTAGAAAATTCCGGCATTGTGTTGTCCGCCATATTGGATGATGACGTCACCGTTGCAATTTCCATTACGGCCGCCATCTTTAACTTTTTTATTTATTATCCGATTTTAATGAAATTTTTTTTAAATTTATAAAAAAATTAAATTAATAAAATTTTAATAAAAAATATTTAAAAATTGTAATTTTTGGACACAGAGTTCGGAGTCCTCGGTTCGAACCCGACGAGGTCAAAAAAAAAATTAAAAATGGCTACCGTTCCTTCCCTCACAGTGGACGCAGACAGACTGTCCCCCACCACTTATGTCAAAGTATACATATCTTCACCTAGTATGACGTCATGTCCGCCATCTTGAAATTTGGACGCCATCTTGAAAATCTTTATTTATTATCCGATTTTAATGAAAAAAATTCCAAAATTCATCAAAAAATTAACGTATTTGAATTCTGTTTGATTATATCGATGTACGTCCTTGGTTCGATTCCCGGCGAGAGTAAACGGTTGATCCTTCCTCCATGAAAGCTACCTAGACTGATCTACCACCTCCAGTACCAAGGTATATTTCATCAACTGGTATGACATCATGTCCGCCATCTTGTATTCATCCGCTGGAGACCGTCATCTTGTTTTCATCTGCTAGAGTGTGCCGATACCATGTAGTATAATTTTATGTTCACCATACCTTTGTCCTCAACTGTTGACATTGAACTTTGACCTTGACCTTGAACTTTGACCTTGACCTTGAAATTTGACCTTGACCTTGAAATTTGACCTTGACCTTGAAATTTGACCTTGACCTTGAAATTTGACCGTGACATTGAAATTTTACTTTGTCCTTGAAATTTAACTTTGTCCTTGTCGACCATCATGGATCCGACATTTTATGTTCAGTACATGCTACCAGGAGCTACCACCTGCCAGAGTACTCCATCTTGTGTGTGTACTTGTATTATGGAGTACATTTCCATCTGGTTAATTTTATTCTAACACACTACAGTGCAGTAATCATTTATTACCGAGGTGCCCCCGCCATCTTGAAATTCGACCGCCATCTTGAAATCATGTAATAATGTAGCTAGAAAAGCGGGAAAAAATCCAAAATTCATTAAATAAATCACTCATTAACTTACATATTGATTCGATTCGCTACAGTCCTTGGTTCGATCCCTGAATGATGCAAAACATTTAATTTTATATAAAAAATAATAATTTCAATAAACCATGTTCAAAATTCTTAAAGAGACTTTAAATCCTCTACTACCATCATCCTATCAGACATCAAGACCACCATATTGGAAATTCATAATTGTAATGCTAGAGATTCGTGAAAAAGTTCAAAATTCATTAAATAAATTTGTAATCTATAAACTGATTGATTAAATCGACGAAGGTCCTTGGTTCGATACCTGGCCGATACAAATCAACTTTAATTTTAAAAAAGTACCAGAAAAGTGTAAGGTTCGAGAAATAAAACACCTCAAAGTCTTTTACAAACATAATATTTATTACACAATTTCTATCCTACTACTGAATCACTTGCGAAAGCCAGCAATCTTATAAACATTTAGACCTGCATAGACGTGCATCGACTACTTCTTAGCTCCAAATGGCTCCAAATGCTTCAAAAGGCTCCAAATGCTCCAATAACCACCAAATGCTTAACACAGCTCCAAATGGCTCCAAATGCTCCAAACGGCCTCCAAATGCTTGACAGCCTCCAAATGCTTGACAGCTCCAAATGGCTCCAAATGCTCCAAACGGCTCCAAATGCTCCTAATGTCTCCAAATTGCTCCAAATGCTCCAAACGGCTCCAAATGCTCCAAACGGCTCCAAATGCTCCAAATGTCTCCAAAAGGCTCCAAATGCTCCAAACGGCTCCAAATGCTCCAAACGGCTCCAAATGCTCCAAATGCTCCAAACGGCTCCAATTGCTCCAAATGTCTCCAAAAGGCTCCAAATGCTTCAAAAGGCTCCAATTGCTCCAAACGGCCTCCAAATGCTTGACAGCTCCAAATGCTCCAAATGGCTCCAAATGCTCAAAATGGCTCCAACAGTTCCAAAAGGCTCCAAATGCTTCAAAAGGCTCCAATTGCTCCAAACGGCATCCAAATGCTTGACAGCTCCAAATGCTCCAAATGGCTCCAAATGCTCCAAATGGCTCCAACAGCTCCAAAAGGCTCCAAATGCTCCAAACGGCTCCAAATGCTCCAAATGTCTCCAAAAGGCTCCAAATGCTCCAAACGGCTCCAAATGCTCCAAATGTCTCCAAAAGGCTCCAAATGCTTCAAAAGGCTCCAATTGCTCCAAACGGTCTCCAAATGCTTGACAGCTCCAAATGCTCCAAATGGCTCCAAATGCTCCAAATGGCTCCAACAGCTCCAAAAGGCTCCAAATGCTTCGAAAGGCTCCAATTGCTCCAAACGGCCTCCAAATGCTTGACAGCTCCAAATGGCTCCAAATGGCTCCAACAGCTCCAAAAGGCTCCAAATGCTTCAAAAGGCTCCAATTGTTCCGAGAGCTACATCTTCAATTGATTCCAACTGATTCCAATTACTTTTCTTATCGAACTTGGCATGGTTACTTACATGTCTTTATTAGTATACATTTTGACTGGCAGTGGTAACGTATTTTGCACCTTTAAGTTATAAGTTTTATTTAGAAATCAGATTTCGATAAATGGTAGATACCATTTGGAAAGAAAATATATTAATTTATCTTCAAGTTTATACACATTTAATTTAAGCCATTATTGTATGTAGCCAGCTTCCCTCAGTTCTTTGAGTATGAAGGATATTTCTTTAATGTTCGAATAGTTTCCTGCACAAAGCGATCCATGTAGTAGTCGTAGCCTGTCAACCAATATGTTAGGATCTTCCCATGAGGTATAATCAAACTCTTCTGCTACGTTCATCATCCTTGCATGTTTATAATAAATATTATTATCTCTGGTGTCTATAGTTTTAACACCAACCTCAAGGACACTTTCGTCATCGTGCCAGTGATTATCACAAGCTTGATCAGGATAATTTATTTTATTACGACGTTTCCATCGTTTTGGTCTCAAACCACCATCACAGTCTTCGCTCTTGCATGCTTTTGGTGCTTCAGCACAGTACTCAATCATGTCAGCCTTAGATGTGTCAGCACAGTCTTCGTTCACGCCAGCTTCTGATGTGTCACCACAGTCTTCAATCATGTCAGCACCACAAACTTGATCAGGATAATTTATTTTATTACGTCGTTTCCATCGTTTTGGTCTCAGACCGCCATCACAGTCTTCGATCTTGCCTGCTTTAGGTGCTTCAGTACAGTACTCAATCATGTCAGCCTCAGATGTGTCACCACAATCTTCAATCATGCACGCTTCAGATGATTCATCAAAGTCTTCGACCTTGTACGCTTCAGATGGTTCTCCATCTTTCTCATTTTCATGGAGACGACTAGATATTGGAGTAAATATATTTTCATTTCTAATGTGGTTACAACTTCCTTCGTTTGTTTTAAATTTTAAATTATTATCTTGATCTAGATCAGTAATTTTAGCATTAGCTTTTTCGACTTCGTTCCTCTTCCGCGATGTTGTAGCCCAGTCTTCGTTATCTTTATTCATCTTAATTGTACAGGTCTTGTAATGTCTATCCAAGTAATATCTTCTACCAAAGGATTTTTGACACTGACTGCAATGAAATGGTTTTTGACAAGGACCCAAATTACACTCGCTTCTCTCATGTCGTTTAGCGTTCTTTCTCAAGGTAAACACCTTGCTACAGTATCTACAGTGATGACGTTTCGATACAGCATCAGATCCTAAATCGGAATTCATATTAGTTACCGAGACTAATGCCAGATGCAAACTAAGAGTTTTAAATTAGATATATTACTTAAATAGAATTTTTTAATTATTTCATCAGCGAGAATTAATTTATCTCATTCAAAGGTACTTTTTGCAAGTAGTTCTGCTTTTCAACAACAGATGTCGCCACATGTTACTTGCAGGTAAATAATATTTAGTTCTTTTATGCGGGATGCGGGATGCTCACTTACGATCGAAATAGAACGATGGCTTCGCTAGACTCCAAGGAGAAGGAAGTTCGTCCATCCTGTTAGTGCTTCTTAGATTTCTCAGAAATTATTTGACTGAGTAATGATAATTTTTTTTTTTAATTTCCGCCTGATAAAAATATTACAAGTAATGATTGAGTAGCAGAAGTTCACTAATTATATGCAACCTTGAATAAAAAATGACATGTTTCATTAAGTAAAAAAATCCTTCATGCAGAGATAAATTCCTAATCAGTAACCAAAAGCACTCGGAGAAAACCATCAGATGTCTAGTCAGGAATAATCAGAAGCACCCAGTGAAAACCATCAAAATATTGTCAAGAATAATCAGGAGCACACGAAGAAATCCATCAAAATATTGTCAAGAATGATCAGGAGCACACGGAGAAATCCACCATAATACTGTCAAGAATAAACGGGAGCACACGGAGAAAACCGCCATAATATTGACAAGAATAATCGGAAGCACACGGAGAAAACCGCCACAAGTTTTCTTTGATATCATAAAATTTCAGGAAAAAATAGTAATAAAAAATTAATATAAATAAAAAAAATAAAAAAAATCATAAACAGATTCTGCTAGCTTGTGAACTTCTCATTGTTGATCAAAGATATAGTTCTAGTACAAGCCAGAATTTTTGTATTTTTTTATTTTATTTTTTTAAATTTTTATTAATTTTTTTTATTTATTATTATTATTATTTTTTCCTGAAATTTTATGATATCAAAGAAAACTTGTGGCGGTTTTCTCCGTGTGCTTCCGATTATTCTTGTCAATATTATGGCGGTTTTCTCCATGTGCTCCCGTTTATTCTTGACAGTATTATGGTGGATTTCTCCGTGTGCTCCTGATCATTCTTGACAATATTTTGATGGATTTCTTCGTGTGCTCCTGATTATTCTTGACAATATTTTGATGGTTTTCACTGGGTGCTTCTGATTATTCCTGACTAGACATCTGATGGTTTTCTCCGAGTGCTTTTGGTTACTGATTAGGAATTTATCTCTGCATGAAGGATTTTTTTACTTAATGAAACATGTCATTTTTTATTCAAGGTTGCATATAATTAGTGAACTTCTGCTACTCAATCATTACTTGTAATATTTTTATCAGGCGGAAATTAAAAAAAAAAATTATCATTACTCAGTCAAATAATTTCTGAGAAATCTAAGAAGCACTAACAGGATGGACGAACTTCCTTCTCCTTGGAGTCTAGCGAAGCCATCGTTCTATTTCGATCGTAAGTGAGCATCCCGCATCCCGCATAAAAGAACTAAATATTATTTACCTGCAAGTAACATGTGGCGACATCTGTTGTTGAAAAGCAGAACTACTTGCAAAAAGTACCTTTGAATGAGATAAATTAATTCTCGCTGATGAAATAATTAAAAAATTCTATTTAAGTAATATATCTAATTTAAAACTCTTAGTTTGCATCTGGCATTAGTCTCGGTAACTAATATGAATTCCGATTTAGGATCTGATGCTGTATCGAAACGTCATCACTGTAGATACTGTAGCAAGGTGTTTACCTTGAGAAAGAACGCTAAACGACATGAGAGAAGCGAGTGTAATTTGGGTCCTTGTCAAAAACCATTTCATTGCAGTCAGTGTCAAAAATCCTTTGGTAGAAGATATTACTTGGATAGACATTACAAGACCTGTACAATTAAGATGAATAAAGATAACGAAGACTGGGCTACAACATCGCGGAAGAGGAACGAAGTCGAAAAAGCTAATGCTAAAATTACTGATCTAGATCAAGATAATAATTTAAAATTTAAAACAAACGAAGGAAGTTGTAACCACATTAGAAATGAAAATATATTTACTCCAATATCTAGTCGTCTCCATGAAAATGAGAAAGATGGAGAACCATCTGAAGCTTACAAGGTCGAAGACTTTGATGAATCATCTGAAGCGTGCATGATTGAAGATTGTGGTGACACATCTGAGGCTGACATGATTGAGTACTGTACTGAAGCACCTAAAGCAGGCAAGATCGAAGACTGTGATGGCGGTCTGAGACCAAAACGATGGAAACGACGTAATAAAATAAATTATCCTGATCAAGTTTGTGGTGCTGACATGATTGAAGACTGTGGTGACACATCAGAAGCTGGCGTGAACGAAGACTGTGCTGACACATCTAAGGCTGACATGATTGAGTACTGTGCTGAAGCACCAAAAGCATGCAAGAGCGAAGACTGTGATGGTGGTTTGAGACCAAAACGATGGAAACGTCGTAATAAAATAAATTATCCTGATCAAGCTTGTGATAATCACTGGCACGATGACGAAAGTGTCCTTGAGGTTGGTGTTAAAACTATAGACACCAGAGATAATAATATTTATTATAAACATGCAAGGATGATGAACGTAGCAGAAGAGTTTGATTATACCTCATGGGAAGATCCTAACATATTGGTTGACAGGCTACGACTACTACATGGATCGCTTTGTGCAGGAAACTATTCGAACATTAAAGAAATATCCTTCATACTCAAAGAACTGAGGGAAGCTGGCTACATACAATAATGGCTTAAATTAAATGTGTATAAACTTGAAGATAAATTAATATATTTTCTTTCCAAATGGTATCTACCATTTATCGAAATCTGATTTCTAAATAAAACTTATAACTTAAAGGTGCAAAATACGTTACCACTGCCAGTCAAAATGTATACTAATAAAGACATGTAAGTAACCATGCCAAGTTCGATAAGAAAAGTAATTGGAATCAGTTGGAATCAATTGAAGATGTAGCTCTCGGAACAATTGGAGCCTTTTGAAGCATTTGGAGCCTTTTGGAGCTGTTGGAGCCATTTGGAGCCATTTGGAGCTGTCAAGCATTTGGAGGCCGTTTGGAGCAATTGGAGCCTTTCGAAGCATTTGGAGCCTTTTGGAGCTGTTGGAGCCATTTGGAGCATTTGGAGCCATTTGGAGCATTTGGAGCTGTCAAGCATTTGGAGACCGTTTGGAGCAATTGGAGCCTTTTGAAGCATTTGGAGCCTTTTGGAGACATTTGGAGCATTTGGAGCCGTTTGGAGCATTTGGAGCCTTTTGGAGACATTTGGAGCATTTGGAGCCGTTTGGAGCATTTGGAGCCTTTTGGAGCTGTTGGAGCCATTTGGAGCATTTGGAGCCATTTGGAGCATTTGGAGCTGTCAAGCATTTGGATGCCGTTTGGAGCAATTGGAGCCTTTTGAAGCATTTGGAGCCTTTTGGAACTGTTGGAGCCATTTTGAGCATTTGGAGCCATTTGGAGCATTTGGAGCTGTCAAGCATTTGGAGGCCGTTTGGAGCAATTGGAGCCTTTTGAAGCATTTGGAGCCTTTTGGAGACATTTGGAGCAATTGGAGCCGTTTGGAGCATTTGGAGCATTTGGAGCCGTTTGGAGCATTTGGAGCCGTTTGGAGCATTTGGAGCCTTTTGGAGACATTTGGAGCATTTGGAGCCGTTTGGAGCATTTGGAGCCGTTTGGAGCATTTGGAGCAATTTGGAGACATTAGGAGCATTTGGAGCCGTTTGGAGCATTTGGAGCCATTTGGAGCTGTCAAGCATTTGGAGGCTGTCAAGCATTTGGAGGCCGTTTGGAGCATTTGGAGCCATTTGGAGCTGTGTTAAGCATTTGGTGGTTATTGGAGCATTTGGAGCCTTTTGAAGCATTTGGAGCCATTTGGAGCTAAGAAGTAGTCGATGCACGTCTATGCAGGTCTAAATGTTTATAAGATTGCTGGCTTTCGCAAGTGATTCAGTAGTAGGATAGAAATTGTGTAATAAATATTATGTTTGTAAAAGACTTTGAGGTGTTTTATTTCTCGAACCTTACACTTTTCTGGTACTTTTTTAAAATTAAAGTTGATTTGTATCGGCCAGGTATCGAACCAAGGACCTTCGTCGATTTAATCAATCAGTTTATAGATTACAAATTTATTTAATGAATTTTGAACTTTTTCACGAATCTCTAGCATTACAATTATGAATTTCCAATATGGTGGTCTTGATGTCTGATAGGATGATGGTAGTAGAGGATTTAAAGTCTCTTTAAGAATTTTGAACATGGTTTATTGAAATTATTATTTTTTATATAAAATTAAATGTTTTGCATCATTCAGGGATCGAACCAAGGACTGTAGCGAATCGAATCAATATGTAAGTTAATGAGTGATTTATTTAATGAATTTTGGATTTTTTCCCGCTTTTCTAGCTACATTATTACATGATTTCAAGATGGCGGCCAAATTTCAAGATGGCGGAGGGCACCTCGGTAATAAATGATTACTGCACTGTAGTGTGTTAGAATAAAATTAACCAGATGGAAATGTACTCCATAATACAAGTACACACACAAGATGGAGTACTCTGGCAGGTGGTAGCTCCTGGTAGCATGTACTGAACATAAAATGTCGGATCCATGATGGTCGACAAGGACAAAGTTAAATTTCAAGGACAAAGTAAAATTTCAATGTCACGGTCAAATTTCAAGGTCAAGGTCAAATTTCAAGGTCAAGGTCAAATTTCAAGGTCAAGGTCAAATTTCAAGGTCAAGGTCAAAGTTCAAGGTCAAGGTCAAAGTTCAATGTCAACAGTTGAGGACAAAGGTATGGTGAACATAAAATTATACTACATGGTATCGGCACACTCTAGCAGATGAAAACAAGATGACGGTCTCCAGCGGATGAATACAAGATGGCGGACATGATGTCATACCAGTTGATGAAATATACCTTGGTACTGGAGGTGGTAGATCAGTCTAGGTAGCTTTCATGGAGGAAGGATCAACCGTTTACTCTCGCCGGGAATCGAACCAAGGACGTACATCGATATAATCAAACAGAATTCAAATACGTTAATTTTTTGATGAATTTTGGAATTTTTTTCATTAAAATCGGATAATAAATAAAGATTTTCAAGATGGCGTCCAAATTTCAAGATGGCGGACATGACGTCATACTAGGTGAAGATATGTATACTTTGACATAAGTGGTGGGGGACAGTCTGTCTGCGTCCACTGTGAGGGAAGGAACGGTAGCCATTTTTAATTTTTTTTTTGACCTCGTCGGGTTCGAACCGAGGACTCCGAACTCTGTGTCCAAAAATTACAATTTTTAAATATTTTTTATTAAAATTTTATTAATTTAATTTTTTTATAAATTTAAAAAAAATTTCATTAAAATCGGATAATAAATAAAAAAGTTAAAGATGGCGGCCGTAACGGAAATTGCAACGGTGACGTCATCATCCAATATGGCGGACAACACAATGCCGGAATTTTCTAGAAAACAAAATGGCATCATCAAAGATGGCGGATCCAAGATGGCGGATCCAAGATGGCTGCCGTGATCTACTTGTCCCGTTACGTAATGTCCCGTTACGCTGTGTCCCGTTACGCCGGCTGCACGCACGAAAAAATGTCACGTTACGCACATTGTCACGTTTCGCTCGTCCAAGATGGCCGCCGTGACGTCACAATCCAAGATGGCGGGTGTCACCACAGTCACCACAGCCAGAAGCCAGTTTCAGGACCGGCTATTATATACTACTCATGGCGTAACAAACAAACACTCGCTTTTATAATATATATTAGTTAGGATGTGCAAACTATAAAACGATTAATAAAACAACTATCAGTGACATCTACTGGTGTATTGAGGTACTACGATGCAGAGCTTTAATTTTTCTTACTCTCTACTCAATTCCTTACAATAGCAAAACGTAACGTAATGGCTTGAAAGCTATTGTTCGGCAGACATAGAGGAATGACACTAACAGTTTGTATATCTATGACTCACATTACATAAAATTAAGATATATTTTTTTAACCCGTTTAAAGATAATTTTTTTAGACAAAAGAGTAACGATTAATAAAAAAAAAACTAACAGTGACATCTACTAGTGTGTTGAGGTACTACGATGCAGAGCTTTAATTTTTTTTATTCTATACTCAAATCCTTACAATAGCAAAACGTAACGTAATGGCAAGAGACCTGCAAAATTCGCGGTTTCGATGGCCTTCAGGATAGACTACACATACCCCTGTACACTCGGTCAAATAACGCAAGTTCATTGGCTGCCGACTTGTAAGTCGTCTCAGCTGGTTTGTCTGTGATTCGATCCTTCTTTGGTTGAGGGTTTATAACTGGTTGAGATTCGTCCAGATGAACAGTAAGCCAATAGCAAAATTATGTAAGAGGTATATGTGTTTGAATTCTAGCCTATCATCGAATGAATCCGCGAATTTTGCAGGTCTCTAGTAATGGCTTGAAAGCTATTGTTTGGCAGACATAGAGGAATGACACTATCAATTTGTATATCTATGACACACATTAAATAAAATTAAGATATATATTTTTTAACCCGTTTAAAGATATTTTTAGCCAAGATAGCCTATGTCCATCCCCAGGATATAATCTATCTCCTTGCCAAATTTCATTACGATCCGTTCAGCCGTTCAGCCGGGAAAAGGTAACAAACAGACCGACAGACAGAGTTACTTTCGCATTTATAATATTAGTATTGATTCCTTGGCATTAGTAGTTGAGGTCAGTCTACTGGTAACTTCCATGGAGGAAGGATATGGCGCCATTTTTTTGCCCTCACCGGTTTCGAACCCAGGACTCCAAGTTTCATAGGGTAAATGCGTTCTATTTTTTACTAAAATTATAATTAAATAAGTTTTTGGTAAATTTTAAAAATCACTTCAAATTTTAGGGCAATAATTACTGATTTTCAATACTTCTGACATGACATCATAATTCCTAATGGCGGATTCGAATATGGCGGAAAGTTTTAGAATCCAAGATAGTGGTTTCAAAATGTCGGTAAACAAGAATGGCCGCCGGGTGTAGGTGACGGTCAAATTAATTCAATATGGCCGCCGTCACATCACAATACAAGATGGCAGGTGGCACCAGACTCCCCAACCATGAACCAGGGCTCGAAGCTACTGATGTAGCGTCAGCAGTTGCTGCTATAAAAATTTTTTTTCACCGTCTCTGATAATGAATAGGGACCGGAAACATTCGCGGGTTCAATGACCTCTAGGATGAACTCCACAGTTCTACGTACACCCGGTCAACTGTCACCCACTCATTGGCTGCTGTCTTGTGAGACGTCCCAGCGTAGCAGCCTGTGATTCGATATAGCTTTGGTTGGGTGTTTCTCATTGCCCCAGAGTCATCCAGGTGAGTTGTGAGCCAATAGTAGAGGCAACACTGAGGTATAACTATTTGTAGTTTAGCCTAGCGCGAAATGAATTCGCGAATTTTTCCGGTCTCTACTGATAATGAAGAAAGTTTGGCGCGTCTCTGCTGATGAGCTGACGTGAGCTGACTTGCCGAGTGGCCGCGCGGCCAGGCGTCCTCATTGGACGTGGGCGGGCAGAGACGCGACGTACGCAACATGCGACGCATTAAGCATTTAGCGTGCCCAGAGGTCAAGGCGACTGCGTGTGGCGTCGAGTTGTTTCTTTAATCGCTGCAACTTCACGCCGTGGGAGGTGGCCCGCTAACACCACGCGGGCTCCCCGAGTTACAAACGGCCGCCTTCAAGAATACGGCGTTCCTGCTGACGCGTTTATCGTTACAGTCATCGAGCCAGCGTGACGTCGATAAAAATCGTTTGCAAGGTTATTCAAATGCAGGTGGTCCCGGTCCCCCGTGGCTAGAAACATGCAAAAATCCCGTTTTCGATGGCCTTCAGGATAGACTCCACATACCCCTGTACACTCGGGCAAATAACGCAAGTTCATTGGCTGCTGACTTGTAAGTCGTCTCAGCTGGTTTGTCTGTGATTCCATCTTTCTTTGGTTGAGGGTTTATAACTGGTTGAGATTCGTCCAGATGAACAGTAAGCCAATAGCAAAATTATGTAAGAGGTATATGTGTTTGAATTCTAGCCTATCACCGAATGAATCCGCGAATTTTCCAGGTCTATACCCATGGCATTAAATACTTTAAGTCTGAAGTAACTTGGCTTCTGGGTTGTAGCCGTGTCCTCTGGCGAATAATTCACCGACGATTTGGTCGACACTGCAGTCTCCATCATCAGGGAGCAGTTACCTACCAGTTACCAGTAGGTAACTGCTCCCTGATGATGGTGACTGCAATGTCGACCGAAACGTCGGTGAATTATTCGCCAGAGGACACGGTTCCAACCCAGAAGATAAGCTACTTCAGACAATGGCCGTGAAAAGCCTGCGAACATTATTAAATACTTTTAGCAAATGGTGTTATATGATTGAGATGTTATCAATATGTTTCGTTTAGGTCATTTTTGTTAGAAAAAAAATAAGTTTTCCGCTTGAATGAAAACTGTATCTATTTTAGTATATAGTTATAATTCAAGTACCTGGTAAAACTGTTTTTTTTTTTTTTTGTTAAATCGTGGATTTTCAGGGAAGACGCATATTAAGATAAACATTAAAAGCATAACGTTAACTAAATATAAATTTTCATCCAAATCGTCAGAGACCTTTTTGAGATACTAGGGATGGAATTTTTATTTTATTTATAAAATAAATATTTGTTATGTGTGTACTTATTTATACGGGAATTTAAAGTTTAATGTTTTATGCTGTGATCGGAATAGGTAGAGTTTACCTATAAGAGTTAACCTATGTAGATTTTATACGTTATGTATGAATATTTTGCAGTTCCTACTATACTTCATACCTACCTACATAGTAACTTCAGTTGGTAAAATAAAGTAATCACTAATGCTTAGAGACCGGAAAAATTTGCGAATTCATTTCGCGATAGGCTAAAATACAAATAGTTATACCTCAGTGTTGCCTCTGCTATTGGCTCACAACTCACCTGGATGACTCTGGGCCAATGAGAAACACCCAACCAAAGCTTTATCCAATCACAGGCTGCTACGCTGGAACGTCTCACAAGACAGCAGCCAATGAGTGGGTGGCATTTGACCAAGTGTACGTAAAACTATGGAGTTCCTAGATGTCATTGAACCCGCGAATTTTTCCGGTCCCTACTAATGCTCATTGTTTAACACTATTTTAAATAATCAGCTACATTATAGTCTTTATTCATTTTCACTTCACAGTTATCATTAATTATAATTTTTTAAACTTAACCTAATATACTTACTTTCATACTATGTTGCGGTTAAGTCGAGGATTTTCATTTGGGTACTTCGTGGCTTTTCTCGGAAAAATTCCACATACAAAATGTCATGCATAAAAAAATATGATCTTAAGTTTACTTCAACAAATTTAAAAGTTTGGCCTTGATATTTGTGTACTGTCATGGCAAATGCAGATCTTACTGGAAATTGGTGTCGCTGCATGGTACATCCCAGTTGACCTTTTGATTAGTCAAGAATGATTCTAGGTAAACTAGGTAAACTAGTAAACCAGTAACTATTTTTGCCTTTGAATAAGGTTAAACGTTTTTCTTAAATGTGTCCTGGGCATTTTGAAGTGCACGCGTTGGCTTACAAATACACACATATAACCAAACATAACAAAAAAAAACTTAGCTAATACGAAACGTTGATAGCTTAACACAATAACTAGAGATTGAATTTTAGCATAACACGAAATGAACCCGCGAATTTTTCAGGCCTCTAGTTAAACGTTTTTCTTAAAGGTTCCCTATGCATTTCGAAATGCACGCGTTCTCTTACAAATACACACATATAACCAAACATAAAAAAAACTTATCTAATACGAAACGTTGATCGCTTAACACAATAACAAAAAAATGTATTGCAATTGTATGCGAGTGCCATCTGTTGTTGAGTATCTAATTTAAAAATTACAACTTAGTTGAGGAGCTAATTGATAAACTAACATCAGATAGCGCTAAAGAGCTATAAGGCATTGTTTAGAAAAGTAATTCTTTTTGTTTAAAATCGCGTCTTTCCAGGTAAGACACCTATATAGATAATGAAAAGCAAAACGTAATCAAGATAAAAATTTTCTTACGAAATGTTAGAGCACTTTCCGAGATGCCAATTTATAAATTTAAATGTACAATAATTGCTCGTTTAGTATTTTTAACCAAAGAAACATCTTACTAACACGATAAGATGATTGCTTAACACAATAACACAATTGCTGTTCGATGCGAGTTCTATCTATAGATGAATAGCTAATTTAAAATTAATAAACTCATGCAGTGCCATATCTTCTTGAGGTGTCGTTACCACAACGCCGAAATAACATAACGCAGAATGTCAAAATTTACCACAACGCCGACAGCTAGAAAACTGCTGTGTACAACGCCGAAATAACAAGTGATTGAATTTGTGTGTGTTTCTTAAATGTACATTAACGCCGAAATACCACAATCAAACCTAACCTTACCTAAACTAACCTAACCTAGCGTAATATAACCTAACCTAACTTAACCTAGCTTATCCTAACCTAACCTAGCCTAACCTACTCTAACCTAACCTAGTCTAACCTAACCTAGTCTAACTTAACCTAGTCTAACCTAACCTAGTCTAACCTAACCTTTGTGGCAGTCCTGAAATGACATTTTTCGGCGTTAGTGTATTTCGGCGTTGTGGTAATTTGGCGTTGTGGTACACAACAGTTTTCTAGCTGTCGGCGTTGTGGTCAATTTGGCATTTCGGCGTTGTGGTATTTTGATGTTGTGGTGCGTCCCCTTCTTTGAGTACCTATCTATCTTAAAACCTACAACTTGAGTTGAGTACCTAATGTAAAAGTTACAACAGATGGCGTTAACGAACTATGAAGCAACGTTAAAAAAAATTTTTTTAATGTAAAATCGCGGTTTTCCATGAAAGATACCTATATAGATAAACTTGAAAAGCCAAACGTTATCAAAAACAAATTTTCATCCAAATTGTTATAGGTGTTTCCAAGATGCTAATGTATAAATATAAGGGGAAATGGGGGATAAGCGAAAATCACGGATAATCTAATTCAGATGTATTTAGGTTTTACAATAGAGCAAAATAGAGTGAGAATGTGTCTAGTCATGGAGGGCAGGAAGAAAGGACAGTTGTTCGTTACTTGTAATCCAGCTTAAACCGGACTAGTTTGTCTTTTCACTGGCAATTATAGTCCGTTTCTCTGTCCGTTAGTTTCTACTTTTAATACGTAGTGTTCGGTTTTACTCTTTTCTTGTCCCCTCCTGATTAATTAGGCTACACTTCGTGGGCTTGGTTTCCCCTCTCCCACTAAAAAATATATGTTTAATTTTTTATGTAGAACCTGGCTACCCGAATGCGCTGTTAATCGGGTCGTCACGGATAATCGAGGTTCTTATATATATATATATATATATATATATTAGATTCACATGTAAATATTATGTGTTTCACTCTTTAAAGTGACTGATTTATAATTGCGAACACATAAGCACGTACTGCTATGCTCTGTTTACCTAGTAAACATAACGTATGTGTAGAGAAACGGAGATTTCGCGGATTCATTTGGTGTCAAGCTAAAACTCAATGGTATATGTGTACAAATATATTAATTCTACACACATATGTTTTCCTGATGTCTGATTACTTTCTTAATAAAACCTCTATATTTTTTTCAGAGTGGGTCATGTGATTCGCTCACTCCACTGCTAGCTGGTAGTTCACCTGTTCACCGTCGCAGAGAGGAATAGCTAGAGAATTGTGATCCAATCATCAAAGAAATGCAAGAGAATTCATTTCTACAGTCTGCCATGTGACAAGACGAATCCGTGAAATGTCTGTGTCTTTACGTGTGTGTAGGGACCGGAAAAATTCGCGGATTCAATGACTTCTAGGATAGCCTCCATTATCCTCTGCACTTCTCAAGTAAACACGCGTGTTCATTGGGTACTAAATTGTGAGGCGTCTCCACTGGGTAGCTTGTGATTCGACGCTTCTTTGGTCGATAGTCTCTCATTGGCCCAGAGAGCTCCAGTTAAACTGCGAGCCAATAGCAGAACCAGCAGAATTGTACACATGTTTGAATTTCAGCCTATCACGAAATGAATAAGCGAATTTTTCCGGTCTCTACTCATAGCATGAAAGTAAACATATTTTGATTCTAGCATATCTGGAAACGATCTTGCGAATTTTTCCGGTCTCTGTTCTTGTGATAATAGAGTTATTTTTCGAAATAAGGGAAGTTTACAAAAGTGCACGCAGCCTATCTATGGATGGCATGTGTATGTCAACCTCGTGTGCGAACTTCGTGGCGCCCCTGGTCGTAGCGATAAACTTAGAACAAACTCTTATTATTAAGTAGGGACGGGAAAAACTCGCGGGTGCATTGACCTCCAGGATAGACTCCACAGTCCTGTACACACTTAACGCAAATATCACGTGTTCATTGGCTGCTCACTTGTGAGAAAGTATCAACTGGGTAGCCTGTGATTCGTCACTCAATTGGTTGAGGGTTTCTGATTGGCCCAGAGACTTCCAGACGTACTGCGAGCCAATTGCAGGAGCAGCACAAAGTTACATATGTTTGGATTCTAGCCTGTCGCGAAATTTATCTGTGAGTTTTTCCGGCCTCTATTAACAGGTAAGCGACAGCCGCTTGGAAGAGTTCGGATTATTTTTTTTCTTCTAATTTTCTATGTCTCGAGAACGAGATGAACGTCACAGTGGAAACTTTACATACAAAAAATTCATATTTATATACTGCTTAGTTTAGGCATATATTCAATATTTTGGAAACTTCAAAGATGGTTACATAGAAATAACCCAGAAAAAATCGACTATACTATTTGGGAGAGAATTAATGTTAGTTGATTAGTAACGACACATTTCATTAGAACGATAAACTTAGAATTTTTGCTACTAAACTGTTAAAATTGTTTAACTTACATTTGCGAAGAACTAATAGTTAGGGACTGGAAAAATTCGCGGTTTCAATGACCACTAGGATAGACTCACGATTCTCTATGTACTCGGGCAGCTATCACCTGGTCATTGGCTACCGACTCGGGACACCTGTTTACTGCGATTCTTATGATTCGATACTTCTTTTGTTGAGTGTTTTCCATTGGCTCAGGGTCCTTCAGGTAAATTGCGGTCCAATCACTGACGCAGCATTAAGCTAAACGAGTTTGGATTCCAGCCAGTGTCGAAAGGAATCCGCGAATTTTTCCGGTCTCTACTAATAGTTACTAATTATCCAAGGATATACGTAAATTTACGGACATCCTTACTAATATTATAAATGCAAAAGTGTGTTGGTTGGTTTGTTGGTTTATCTTTTCACGCAACAACGGATAAACGGATCGACATTATTTTTTGCATAGAGATATTTTATGGGCCAGAGAGTGACATAGGCTACTATTTTATCCCGGAAAAATGCACGGTTTCTGTAGGATAGGTCTGGAGCGTAATTCGGCAATAGTAGATCAAATCTCAGGTGTGAGTTGGTGAGCCTGCAAACGAGAGAATTCGGGGACCTTACAAGGCAGTCCGGTAATGCAGATAGCCGCTGCCTAGCTCTGTAAGGGTAAGCGTTTTGCCCTCTTTTTATAAGATTTTTTTTTAATAGATAAGAGAACAAGCGTGAGTTGGTGCGCCTGAAAAAATTTAATCAAGATGTGAAAAATTCTTCTTAAGGGGTTGGGAAATATTATGTATCTAATAAACTTTTTTTATGTAATTCAGATGTAGACAGTGAATTCCTCCTCTCTTGAATTAAATTACTATTAAACCTACCCTTCTTCCTGGTTACATGAAATTTATAAATCGAGGTTATATATATATTATATATATATATATATTTCTCGTTTGGTGTTATTAGATTCACATGGAAATATTTTTTGTTTTACTTTTTATAGTCACTGATGAACATTTACGAACACATAGCCTACGTAGTACTGCTATGCTCTGTTTACCTAGTAAACATAACGTATGTCGTAGGGGCATGCAGATTTCGCGAAAAGATTGCGAGACTAGATGAAAGTTAAAACACTGTAGCATCGTCTGTGTTTTTAGATTGGGTGAGTTTCTTCCAGGTACAAATCGATTGTAACAACACCAATCACAGTGATTCAGTGTGGAAGTAAACGCGTCCTGAGTGGCTCGGTAAAATAAGGCAACGACTTCTCTCGCAGACGGCCGCCAATCACAAGGAAGAAACCACGGGTTCAGATATACCTTGTTGCAGTCTAATAAGTGTTCAGAATTTTTCGCGAAAAATGCCTGCCCCTACGTATGTGTCCCTCAAAAAGAGAATTTTTGTACTTTTTATAACATAATGCATACTTGACGTTCACACTTTATGACCAAAAAAATTTATTCAGGGGCGATGGGTAGCTCTGTCAGGGGTAAGTTTTCCACCCCATTTTAATGGAATTTATTATTTGATTTAAATTATAAAAATGATTGTGCGCTGTTCTTCGGTTTCGTTCATTTTCTATGCGTTCGCGCATCTTTCATCAGATTGAGTTGAAATTTTGCACACTTGACAAGGAAGGTCACCGTCTAAATGAGATTTCGACAAACCAACTCGCATACCCCGTTCCCACCCATTAAAATAGTACTTCAACACTACTTGATTAAATTTTGTTCACTTTGCATTATAAATAAGAGTAAAATTACTGTCTATAATGGATTTCTAAAACGAGGTGGGTCATTTTCTACATTAAATTAAAAAGTCACCCATTCCATTTTCTCACCCCGTAAAAGAGAATTGTTGTACTTTTGATGAAATTTAGATAGCATTTAAATTAAGGGTAAAACTACTGTCTTCAACACTGACGTATAAAAAAAAGGTGAATGCCGAAAAACCACCCCCATCTGCCTTTCCCAAACTTTAAGGCAGAAATTTGATTCTTCTTGATGAAAATTTGAACATATGACATTCAAAATAATAAAATTGCTATTCAACTTACAATTTTGGAAGATGTGTAATGTCACTACTTTACATGAGATTTTGGCGAACAATCCCATTCCCTTTTTTTCATCCCTTAAAGCATAATGTACATATAAATAAAATTAATCACAATAAATTAAAAAAAACAAGAGGTCGTTTACTTCTTTATCTGATTTCAAAATAGCCACCCCCCTATTCCATTTCTTCCTATCCCTTAGAACAGTAAATCTGTATTTCTTTATGAAATTTTGCACATTTGGGGTTAAAAAAAAATTAGATTCAAAAACATTCTCCGTTTACCCTGTCTGAACGAGATTTCAAAAATGTTCCCCTAATTCCTCTTACTACCCTTAACACAATAGTATGGTACTTCTTGATTACAATTGCAAACTCGACGTCAAAGTTCAAATAAAATTAACCTCCTTATTTAATTTAAATTCATCCCCTGATCAACCATAAAACATATTACTGGTACAACTTGGATAATATAATGCAGAAGAGGAATTTACTTTAGCTAGTACTTCATTATTGACCGGTGGATTCTAAATACACATATTTTATAATGAACACACTATAATAGTTTTGAGTAAGAACAAAACATTCAAAAATTTGTTAAGCCCAGAGCAAAAAAGAAAGTGCTCTTATTCCTTCTGGTAGCATGTTAATCCTGTCTTCAAAAAACACAGAACTGATATGATGAAGAGTCAGTAATCTGGAATTAAGAATAACTCTTTGTTTATTTAAGGTTCCCTAAGAAATACTTTAATTTCCAACCAGAATTTTTGCAGTCAATAACGCGTTAAATTATGTTGTCAGTTTAAACATGAGTGAGACAGGAAACTTACAAACCTGGTAAACAAATGATGCAGTTGTTTGATAAACTGTATTGGCTTCCAAGCCGTGTCGCAGTTTTTCGTTGTAACCGAATTTCGCTCTGAATTGCAACAGGCATCTTCAGGGTTGAAAGATAAACTGGGAGCTACACAGGAAAATAAATTCTGTACTTTTACAGAAGATTACTTTGGAAACCAGTTGCCAAGAATTAGTTCGTACTGCTACAAGAAAGATGTTTTAACTTTATACAACACATGACTATGGTTATTTTTACATGTATGTAATACGTTTTTCGAGATAATACTGAGTATTTATCACAAAAATTGGCTCATTATTTTATAATTAAATTGATGTTTTATTCAAGCAAATTATTGACCGTGCAAAAGATAATAGAATATTCAATAATTTAACCATATTTTTGTATCATGCTTATTATGTGCACAGTTAATTCTGGAAAAATATTCAGGGAACGGTTTACAAATAACTAGACACCTGTAAAATTCGCGGATTCATTTCGCGATAGGATGGAGTAAAAATACGTTTACATTATTTTGCTTCAGTGATTGGGCCACAGTTTATCTGAAGGACTCTGGGCCAATGAAAAATCTTTAACAGAAGAATTAGCGAATCACGATCATTCCAGTCAACAGGTGTTACGAGTCGGTAACCAATCAGCGGATGTAATTTGCACGAATGCATAGAGAATCATGGAGTCTATCCTTTTAGGGATTTGAAATCGCGAATTTTACAGGTCTCTACAGTAGTATAGGAATGTATGTCCTGGGACACGGGTTCTGGGTGTGGTGCCGGTGCCGGTGTCCGCCATCTTGGATTGTGACGTCACGGCGGCCATCTTGGAGGAGTGTAACGGGACATAGCGTAACGGGACAAGTTTGACCTTGACCTTTGACCCTCAAAATTCGCCAAAATTGGGCAAAAATTGCCCAAAATTCCTCAAAATTCGTCAAAATTTACATTTCTGTGGAAAAAAATTCCGCCAAAAATCTCAAAAAATTCCACAAATTAAAAATTTCTCTTTTCGAGGGAAAAATTCCCGTTTCGAGGGAAAATTTCTCGTTTTTAGTCCTTAAAAATCCCGGCGGCTAAAAATGTCCATATGTAGGCTTAAGCATCCATGTCGTCAGCCTCAGATAAGCCTCACGTCATCATGGAATATGTCATCTTGGATGATGACGTCACCGTTGCAATTTCCGTTACGGCCGCCATCTTTAACTTTTTTATTTATTATCCGATTTTAATGAAATTTTTTTTTAAAATTTATAAAAAAAATTAAATAATAAAATTTTAATAAATTATTATTAAAAAATGTACATTAACGACACGGAGTTCGGAGTCCTCGGTTCGAACCCGACGAATGCAAAAAAAAAATAAAAATGGCGACCGATCCTTCCTCAATGGTGGTTGCAGGCAGACTGACTCCCACCACTTTTTTCGAAGCATATATATCGTCAACTAGTATGACGTCACGTCCACCATCTTGAAATTTGGATGCCATCTTGAAAATCTTTATTTATTATCCAAATTTAATGAAAAAAATCCAAAATTCATCAAAAAATTAACGTATTTGAATTCTGTTTGATTATATCGATGTACGTCCTTGGTTCGATCCCCGGCGAGAGTACACGGTCGATCCTTCCTCCATGAAAGCTACCTAGACTGATATAACACCAACAATACCAAGGTATATATCGTCAACTGGTATGACATCATGTCCGCCATCTTGTCTTCATCCGCTGGAGACCACCATCTTGTTTTCGTCTGCTAGAGTGTGCCGATACCATGTAGTATAATTATCTGGTCACCATACTTTTGTCCTCAACTGTTGACATTGAACATTGACCTTAACCTTGAACCTTGACCTTGAACTTTGACCTTGGCCTTGAACTTTGACCTTGACCTTGAAATTTGACCTTGACCTTGAAATTTGACCTTGACCTTGAAATTTTACCTTGACCTTGAAATTAGACATTGTCCTTGAAATTTGACTTTGTCCTTGTCGACCATCATGGATCCGACATTTTATGTTCAGTACATGCTACCAGGAGCTACCACCTGCTGGAGTACGCCATATTGTGTGTACTTGTATTATAGAGTACATTTCCATCTGGATAATTTTATTCTAACCCGCTACAGTGCAGTAATCATTTATTATGGAGGTGCCCTCCGCCATCTTGAAATTTGGCCGCCATCTTGAAATCATGTAATAATGTAGCTAGAAAAGCGGGAAAAAATCCAAAATTCATTAAATAAATCACTCATTAATTTACATATTGATTCGATCGATTCCCGTCCTCGGTTCGATCCCTGGCCGATACAAAACAACTTTAATTAAAAAAATACTAAAAAAGTGTTAGGTTTGAGAAAATAAAAACACCACAAGTTCTTTTAAAAAAATTTTATTAAAAAAAATCAATACACTACTACAAGTACAAAAAAAACACTGACAAATTACCAAAGCCTTTTGGATTCCTCGATTCAAACAGTCTTCTTATTGTACGGACTAAGCCTTTTACATGACTTTAAATGTCTATCCGATCCGTTCATCACCGCAGCCAGAGACGGACTGAAGTTCATAGCACCTATATATAGTCTCATTAGCCGATACAACACATGAGTCAAATCGATAACCATGTTCATTATACGTCTCGGAGCATTTTTTATAATGACGATGTAAGCTATCGAGACGTGAAATTAGTTTATTGCACTTATTGCACTGAAATTGTATTCTTTGAACATTAATAGAACAACCACTTCTTTCATGTCTGCGAGCATTTGAGGTGATAGTAAATGATGCACCACAGTATTTGCACTGATGCGAAGTACGCTCTTCATTAATTGAAGTATTCAATGCTGATGAAACTTCAGCTGATGGTGGAACAGCACATATCGAAGTCTCCTCCAGTGTTGTCAGAGGCGTTGGCAACGGGATCTGCTACAACATCGTCGGCGCCGACGTCATGGTTCCCGTAGTCGATGGTACATCCTCCATCGAGTACGACGTTAAAGTCGGTAAAGATGCCATCGAAGTCTCAAGAACAAGCAATTACACGTCTTATGTACCAGAAGAAACAAACTAGATGATCCGTACACCGTCGACGGCAGTAACAAACTAAGCGTCCTGCTCTCTAGGACTCGTTTATATACATTAACCGGTTTGAATAATACGCTAGTCAAATCAAGAACATTTTACTAAAATACTAGAGTCAAAACAACATTAAAAAAATAGAAGCACCATCAAAAAAAGGAAGCACACTTGGAAGCACCTTCAAAAAAGGAAAAACAATAGGAAGCACCGACTACGAAAAGGCAGCACATTTGGAAGCACCGACAACGAAAAGACAGCACATTTGGCAGCACCGACAACAAAAAGGCAGCACATTTGGAAGCACCGACTACGAAAAGGCAGCATATTTGACAGCACCGACAACGCAAAGGCAGCACATTTGGAAGCACCGACTACGAAAAGGCAGCACATTTGGAAGCACCGACTACGAAAAGGCAGCACATTTGGAAGCACCGATAACAAAAAGGCAGCACATTTGGAAGCACCGACAACGAAAAGACAGCACATTTGGCAGCACCGACAACGAAAAGGCAGCACATTTGGAAGCACAGACTACGAAAAGGCAACACATGTGGCAGCACCGACAACGAAATGGCAGCACATTTGGAAGCACCGACTACGATAAGGCAGCACATTTGGAAGCACCGACAACGAAAAGGCAGCACATTTGGAAGCACCGACAACGAAAAGGCAGCACATTTGGAAGCACCGACAACGAAAAGACAGCACATTTGGAAGCACCATCATCGAAAAGGCAGCACATTTGGAAGCTCCATCAACAAAAAAAAAGGCAAAAAGGAAGCACAAGATACGAGATCTAAGTCTTAGTTAGAAATCTGAATACAAGAAATAAAAACATTAAATTCTTATAATTTAAATTATTTATTTTATTGCTTTACATTATACAAATGCAAGTAAAACAAGCCACTATTGTATGTAGCCAGCATTCCTCAGTTCTTTGAGTATGAAGGATATTTCTTTAATGTTCGAATATTTTCCTGCACAAAGCGAACCATGTAGAAGTCTTAGCCGGTCAACCAATATGTTTGGATCTTTCCATGATGTGTAATCAATCTCTTCTGCTGCGTTCATCCTTGCATGTTTATAATAAATATTATCTCTGGTATCTTCCGTTTTACCACCAACCTCAGGGTAACTTTCGTGTTTGAGACGGTGATCATCACAAGCTTGATCAGATTTATTTAATATATCACGTCGTCTCCATCGTTTCGGTCTCAGGACACCGCCACATTCTTCGATCTTGGCAGCTTTAGGTGCTTCATCATAGTCTATGTTTTTGTCAACAGCCTCAGTGTCACTGTAACAATCACCGTAGAAGGAATCGTCTTCACCCAATTTACCGTAATAATTCGATGTTGATGATGTTGAAGTGTCTTCATCGTCTTCATGCTTCCTTTTTAGGAGTCCATCATTTTTACTAAGTAGGAAAGATCTACTTGAATTCGGCTGGAATATATTCTCACTTTTCACGTTAAGGATTCTTCCATTGTCTTCATTCTTCCGTAAATCATCAACCTCCTTCAATTTAAGTTCTTTGTCGAGATCGGAAGAGCCAAGAAAATTATTGTCGTAATGCAGATCACTCTTCCTTAGGCTAGTAGATTCATCGTTGTCCTCTAGCTTGTACGCAGGCTTGGTGCTACAAGTTCTGCCATGTCTTTTTAGGCTCTCTCTCCGCGTAAACGACTTGCTACATCGAACACAACTTATCATATTGCGCAGTGGATTTTTAACACAGTCATTCTTCTCATGCTGTCTTTTATTCTTTCTCAAGATAAACTCTTTACTGCAAAACTTACACATATGTTCTTTCGATACAGCGTCAGATCCCAAATCGGAATTCATATTAGTTACTGAGACTAATGCCAGATACCAATTGAGTGTTTTAAATTAGATCCAATACTTAAATATAATTTTTTTCATATTTCATCAGCGAGAATTAATATATCTCATGCAAAAGTACTTTATGCATGTAGTTCTGCTTTTCAACAACAGATTTCGCCACATGTTGCTTGCAGGTAAATAATATTTAGTTCTTTTATGCGGGATGCGGGATGCTCACTAACGATCGCAAAAGAAGGATGGCTTCGCTAGACTCCAAGGAAAAGGAAGTTCGTCTTGCATGTTGGTGCTCCACAGATGTCTCATGGCGTAATATTAATTTGACTGAGTAACAATATTTGTTAATTCCACCTGATAAAAATATTGCAAGTTTTGATTTAGTAGCAGAAATTATCGAATTAAATGTAACTCCAAATAAAATGACATGTCTCATTAGACCAAAAAAAAATCCATGCAGAGAGCGGTTTCTCAGAATAGTCAGAAACACTTGAAGAAACCACAGGAATGATTGCAAGAACACGGGAAAAACCATCAAAATATTGACAAGAATAATCAGGAGCACACGGAGAAAACCATCATAATATTGGCAAGAATAATCAGGAGCACACGGAGAAAACCATCATAATATTGACCAGATTAATCAGAAGTACTCGGAGAAAACCACCACACGTTTTCTTTGATATCATAAAATTATAGGAAAAAATATTTAAAAATAAAAATAAATTAATAAAAAAGTAAAAAAAAATGCATAAATTTCTGGCTTGTACAAGAACTCTATCTTTGCTCAACAATGATAAGTTTACAAACTAGCAGAAACTGTTTATGCATTTTTTTTTACTTTTTTATTAATTTATTTTTATTTTTAAATATTTTTTCCTATAATTTTATGATATCAAAGAAAACGTGTGGTGGTTTTCTCCGAGTACTTCTGATTAATCTGGTCAATATTATGATGGTTTTCTCCGTGTGCTCCTGATTATTCTTGCCAATATTATGATGGTTTTCTCCGTGTGCTCCTGGTTATTCTTGTCAATATTTTGATGGTTTTCTCCGTGTGCTCCTGATTATTCTTGTCAATATTTTGATGGTTTTTCCCGTGTTCTTGCAATCATTCCTGTGGTTTCTTCAAGTGTTTCTGACTATTCTGAGAAACCGCTCTCTGCATGGATTTTTTTTTGGTCTAATGAGACATGTCATTTTATTTGGAGTTACATTTAATTCGATAATTTCTGCTACTAAATCAAAACTTGCAATATTTTTATCAGGTGGAATTAACAAATATTGTTACTCAGTCAAATTAATATTACGCCATGAGACATCTGTGGAGCACCAACATGCAAGACGAACTTCCTTTTCCTTGGAGTCTAGCGAAGCCATCCTTCTTTGGCGATCGTTAGTGAGCATCCCGCATCCCGCATAAAAGAACTAAATATTATTTACCTGCAAGCAACATGTGGCGAAATCTGTTGTTGAAAAGCAGAACTACATGCATAAAGTACTTTTGCATGAGATATATTAATTCTCGCTGATGAAATATGAAAAAAATTATATTTAAGTATTGGATCTAATTTAAAACACTCAATTGGTATCTGGAATTAGTCTCAGTAACTAATATGAATTCCGATTTGGGATCTGACGCTGTATCGAAAGAACATATGTGTAAGTTTTGCAGTAAAGAGTTTATCTTGAGAAAGAATAAAAGACAGCATGAGAAGAATGACTGTGTTAAAAATTCACTGCGCAATATGATAAGTTGTGTTCGATGTAGCAAGTCGTTTACGCGGAGAGAGAGCCTAAAAAGACATGGCAGAACTTGTAGCACCAAGCCTGCGTACAAGCTAGAGGACAACGATGAATCTACTAGCCTAAGGAAGAGTGATCTGCATTACGACAATAATTTTCTTGGCTCTTCCGATCTCGACAAAGAACTTAAATTGAAGGAGGTTGATGATTTACGGAAGAATGAAGACAATGGAAGAATTCTTAACGTGAAAAGTGAGAATATATTCCAGCCGAATTCAAGTAGATCTTTCCTACTTAGTAAAAATGATGGACTCCTAAAAAGGAAGCATGAAGACGATGAAGACACTTCAACATCATCAACATCGAATTATTACGGTAAATTGGGTGAAGACGATTCCTTCTACGGTGATTGTTACAGTGACTCTGAGGCTGTTGACAAAAACATAGACTATGATGAAGCACCTAAATCTGCCTAGATCGAAGAATGTGGCGGTGTCCTGAGACCGAAACGATGGAGACGACGTGATATATTAAATAAATCTGATCAAGCTTGTGATGATCACCGTCTCAAACACGAAAGTTACCCTGAGGTTGGTGGTAAAACGGAAGATACCAGAGATAATATTTATTATAAACATGCAAGGATGAACGCAGCAGAAGAGATTGATTACACATCATGGAAAGATCCAAACATATTGGTTGACCGGCTAAGACTTCTACATGGTTCGCTTTGTGCAGGAAAATATTCGAACATTAAAGAAATATCCTTCATACTCAAAGAACTGAGGAATGCTGGCTACATACAATAGTGGCTTGTTTTACTTGCATTTGTATAATGTAAAGCAATAAAATAAATAATTTAAATTATAAGAATTTAATGTTTTTATTTCTTGTATTCAGATTTCTAACTAAGACTTAGATCTCGTAACTTGTGCTTCCTTTTTGCCTTTTTTTTTGTTGATGGAGCTTCCAAATGTGCTGCCTTTTCGATGATGGTGCTTCCAAATGTGCTGTCTTTTCGTTGTCGGTGCTTCCAAATGTGCTGCCTTTTCGTTGTCGGTGCTTCCAAATGTGCTGCCTTTTCGTTGTCGGTGCTTCCAAATGTGCTGCCTTATCGTAGTCGGTGCTTCCAAATGTGCTGCCATTTCGTTGTCGGTGCTGCCACATGTGTTGCCTTTTCGTAGTCTGTGCTTCCAAATGTGCTGCCTTTTCGTTGTCGGTGCTGCCAAATGTGCTGTCTTTTCGTTGTCGGTGCTTCCAAATGTGCTGCCTTTTTGTTATCGGTGCTTCCAAATGTGCTGCCTTTTCGTAGTCGGTGCTTCCAAATGTGCTGCCTTTTCGTAGTCGGTGCTTCCAAATGTGCTGCCTTTGCGTTGTCGGTGCTGTCAAATATGCTGCCTTTTCGTAGTCGGTGCTTCCAAATGTGCTGCCTTTTTGTTGTCGGTGCTGCCAAATGTGCTGTCTTTTCGTTGTCGGTGCTTCCAAATGTGCTGCCTTTTCGTAGTCGGTGCTTCCTATTGTTTTTCCTTTTTTGAAGGTGCTTCCAAGTGTGCTTCCTTTTTTTTTGATGGTGCTTCTATTTTTTTAATGTTGTTTTGACTCTAGTATTTTAGTAAAATGTTCTTGATTTGACTAGCGTATTATTCAAACCGGTTAATGTATATAAACGAGTCCTAGAGAGCAGGACGCTTAGTTTGTTACTGCCGTCGACGGTGTACGGATCATCTAGTTTGTTTCTTCTGGTACATAAGACGTGTAATTGCTTGTTCTTGAGACTTCGATGGCATCTTTACCGACTTTAACGTCGTACTCGATGGAGGATGTACCATCGACTACGGGAACCATGACGTCGGCGCCGACGATGTTGTAGCAGATCCCGTTGCCAACGCCTCTGACAACACTGGAGGAGACTTCGATATGTGCTGTTCCACCATCAGCTGAAGTTTCATCAGCATTGAATACTTCAATTAATGAAGAGCGTACTTCGCATCAGTGCAAATACTGTGGTGCATCATTTACTATCACCTCAAATGCTCGCAGACATGAAAGAAGTGGTTGTTCTAATAATGTTCAAAGAATACAATTTCAGTGCAATAAGTGCAATAAACTAATTTCACGTCTCGATAGCTTACATCGTCATTATAAAAAATGCTCCGAGACGTATAATGAACATGGTTATCGATTTGACTCATGTGTTGTATCGGCTAATGAGACTATATATAGGTGCTATGAACTTCAGTCCGTCTCTGGCTGCGGTGATGAACGGATCGGATAGACATTTAAAGTCATGTAAAAGGCTTAGTCCGTACAATAAGAAGACTGTTTGAATCGAGGAATCCAAAAGGCTTTGGTAATTTGTCAGTGTTTTTTTTTTGTACTTGTAGTAGTGTATTGAATTTATTTAATAAAATTTTTTTAAAAGAACTTGTGGTGTTTTTATTTTCTCAAACCTAACACTTTTTTAGTTTTTTTTTAATTAAAGTTGTTTTGTATCGGCCAGGGATCGAACCGAGGACGGGAATCGATCGAATCAATATGTAAATTAATGAGTGATTTATTTAATGAATTTTGGTTTCTTTCCCGCTTTTCTAGCTACATTATTACATGATTTCAAGATGGCGGCCAAATTTCAAGATGGCGGAGGGCACCTCCATAATAAATGATTACTGCACTGTAGCGGGTTAGAATAAAATTATCCAGATGGAAATGTACTCTATAATACAAGTACACACAATATGGCGTACTCCAGCAGGTGGTAGCTCCTGGTAGCATGTACTGAACATAAAATGTCGGATCCATGATGGTCGACAAGGACAAAGTCAAATTTCAAGGACAATGTCTAATTTCAAGGTCAAGGTAAAATTTCAAGGTCAAGGTCAAATTTCAAGGTCAAGGTCAAATTTCAAGGTCAAGGTCAAAGTTAAAGGCCAAGGTCAAAGTTCAAGGTCAAGGTTCAAGGTTAAGGTCAATGTTCAATGTCAACAGTTGAGGACAAAAGTATGGTGACCAGATAATTATACTACATGGTATCGGCACACTCTAGCAGACGAAAACAAGATGGTGGTCTCCAGCGGATGAAGACAAGATGGCGGACATGATGTCATACCAGTTGACGATATATACCTTGGTATTGTTGGTGTTAGATCAGTCTAGGTAGCTTTCATGGAGGAAGGATCGACCGTGTACTCTCCCCGGGGATCGAACCAAGGACGTACATCGATATAATCAACCAGAATTCAAATACGTTAATTTTTTGATGAATTTTGGATTTTTTTCATTAAATTTGGATAATAAATAAAGATTTTCAAGATGGCATCCAAATTTCAAGATGGTGGACGTGACGTCATACTAGTTGACGATATATATGCTTCGAAAAAAGTGGTGGGAGTCAGTCTGCCTGCAACCACCATTGAGGAAGGATCGGTCGCCATTTTTATTTTTTTGCATTCGTCGGGTTCGAACCGAGGACTCCGAACTCCGTGTCGTTAATGTACATTTTTTAATAATAATTTATTAAAATTTTATTATTTAATTTTTTTTATAAATTTTAAAAAAAAATTTCATTAAAATCGGATAATAAATAAAAAAGTTAAAGATGGCGGCCGTAACGGAAATTGCAACGGTGACGTCATCATCCAAGATGACATATTCCATGATGACGTGAGGCTTATCGGAGGCTGTCGACATGGATGCTTAAGCCTACATATGGACATTTTTAGCCGCCGGGATTTTTAAGGACTAAAAACGAGAAATTTTCCCTCGAAACGGGAATTTTTCCCTCGAAAAGAGAAATTTTTAATTTGTGGAATTTTTTGAGATTTTTGGCGGAATTTTTTTCCACAGAAATGTAAATTTTGACGAATTTTGAGGAATTTTGGGCAATTTTTGCCCAATTTTGGCGAATTTTGAGGGTCAAAGGTCAAGGTCAAACTTGTCCCGTTACGCTATGTCCCGTTACACTCCTCCAATATGGCCGCCGTGACGTCACAATCCAAGATGGCGGACACCGGCACCGGCACCACACCCAGAACCCGTGTCCCAGGACATACATTCCTATACTACTCTCTACAAATAACTTTAACTAATGTAGGCACTGGGAAAACACAAAGCATAAATTCCCGGATAAGAATACGAATTCAGCATTACTGCGAACTCTATTTAGTAGTGATACAGTGGTTTACATGTACACATTTACAAATATCTGTAGTTTAACAAGAATATTTCTGTTACATTAACAAAAAAAATATTACAGTGTAGAATGTGGTAAGGGTCTGTTCACACTGCTAGGGGTCTTCTTATGACTCAGTTGTCAGCCAACCAGGGGAGTCCTCTCCTACCATGTGTGAGACAGGGTATGATTAAAGTGAATTTTGTGCAATTATATATGGGGATAGTTTTCATAAATCAATTAAGAAATGATTTTTTTAATAGCCAGCCCAAAACTGAGCCCATAAGAGATCCCTGATCTAATGAAACTAGTGAATTGAGTTTAGTGTCTTATCGACGTTGAAAGGTGAGTAGATGCTAATAGAGAATCAAACTGAGCCCATAAGAGAGCCCTGATCTAATGAAACTAGTGAATTGAGTTTAGCGTCTCATCGACGTTGAAAGGTGAGTAGATGCTAACAGAGCATCACCAAAATGAATGTGTGGGGTTGAAGCGAGACTACTCCGAAAAAACCCGCCGACTTTTCCCTACTTGCGAGAAAAAAATCCGGTTGGAAAGGCGAAGAATATTAATAATGATTTGTTCGTTGTCCCACTTGTATTTACTTGTCATAAAATGTTTGACCAATTTAGACGAAACAAATGTCCATCTAGTAGCCAATGCCGTACCTGGGACTCGGGACTGCGATGTTACGGTTTAAATTTATAAATAAAAATAAAAATTATTCCCATGATTGGTAGAGACTATATACTTGTGAATGATAATTAATTTAAGTGTGTTTGATTAAAATATCTTTAAAAAGTAAACTAAAATAGAAATCAAAAGAGACTATTGCTCTTAGAACATAGCAATAAATGGTGAATACATAAAAAATGAGCTTACCTAGCCTGACCTAAAATGGTTGACTGTGGGAAACGAAGTGACATGATTTAACTGGATTCATCACATGGGGCCCATGCTGCTAAATTCCTAATTGGCGTGGCAGCCACTGCAACTTGAACACCTGTCTGAGATCAGTCTCATTAAAGTGCTAAATTGTGCCAATTGAATTTCCGCGAAAATGTAGATATTTTTTTTTTGCACAACTACACGCGCTGATACATGCAACAGATGTTTGGAAAAACAAATTATCTAAAAAATATATATAATTGTTGAGAAATTTTTGAAGTTATCTTTGAAAGCTTTGTGCAATGGGAGTGCATGACTTGGTGTAGGCTTTTGGACATACGCCATTGCTTAGCTAGTATTAAGGATGGACTGAATTTCAAGCTGTAGTGCCGAAATTTCAGTGTTCAAATGTGATTTTTGACAGTGATATGCGGCAATTCTTTCACTCAGTAGCTTTTGGCTGGCTTTCCGGGTTATTTGTTTGCTTAGCTAAGCAATGGCGTATGTCCAAAAGCCTACATCAAGTCATGCACTCCCATTACACAAATCTTTCAAAGATAATATCAATGCCCGGTATGGACCCGGTATGCATATTTCTCTGAGGAAGTTGGAAAAGAAAATGATTGATCTATCACAATGTTCCAATAACTTGACTTTTCTCTGTAAATGTCGCAGTAAGGGAGTCATTCCTAGGGGACTCACAGTCAAATCCCCGGTCAACAGCAAACAGGCACATTGAAAATCGATGTATATAACAAACACTTCAATTTAATAACTAAGGCGTGTTCCAATTATGAAACTGTATTTCAAATGTTAATCAATTGTTACACTACCATTTTCTATTTTATGCCTATCTCTATGGAGTAGTCGAATATTTGTGCTTGATGGTACGCTTGTCTCCAAGGTATACATATATCTTTGGCGTTACATAGTCAATGAAGTGATTCAGTGATAAGCGTAACTACCTATATACAGTTTGCCAATAAAATTGGCGTAGCGGCAGGTATTTTTCGCGAAAAGATATGAATGTATGTTAGACTGCAACAAGGTATACCAACACCAGCAGTTTCTTCCTTGTGATTGGCGGCCGTCTGCGAGAGAAATCGTTGCCTTGTTTGACCGAGCCACTCAGGGCGTGTTTGCTTCCGCACTGAATCATTGCGATCGGTGTTACAATCGATATGTACCTGGGAGAAACTGGCCCGATTACAAAACACAGACGATGCTACAGTGCTTTAACTTTCATCTAGTCTCCAAATCTTTTAGCGAAATCTGCATGCCCCTACATTGGCCTTGATTCCTATCCTGGAGCCTGTGAACGTATCCTGGCTTGCCTCAAAGCCAGTTTATCAAATGGATAGTAAAGTCCCGCATCGCTACGGAAAACATTATCGTCGACCTTCAGACTGGAAGTCAGCTTAATACAGGAGTGGGCCATTCCGCGTTCAATAACTGCCAAATATGTAGGGACAGGAAAAATATGCGGGTTCAATGACCTGCAGGATGAACTCCATAGTTCTACATACACTCAGACAAATATCACCCACTCAACTCTTGTGAGACGTCCCAGCGTAGCAGCCTGTGATTCAATAAAGGTTTGTTTGGGTGTTTCTCATTGGCCCAGAGTCACCCAGGTGAGTTGTGAGCCAATAGCAGAGGCAGCTCTGAGGTATGCCTATTTGTAATTTAGCCTATTGTGCCGGAAATTAGGCATTTCGTCACTTTTTTTTCTATGATTTTAAATTTTTTTGGGATTTCTTATTTTTTTAATTCATCTCGTTGTTAAGGGGGTGATTTATTTTTTGTTAGGCTGGAGTACGCCACGTATTTAAACTTTGTGCCAGTGGACCGAAGCCCCTTCCCAGGGGGCCAATCTGATATTTTGCTGTCTAATGTGGACATGGCAAGCCCGGTTGAACTTTTTCTCGCCTGCAGTCACGTCCCGAGTTTGTAATATTATTACTCTTCATAAGCAAACTCGCATAGAGCAGCTTCTGGCCTGCGAGCTGCTTCTTCTTAGAGGGCTGCTGAGAATAGCAAGTCTCGTCACGAAGCAGTCTCCAGTGAACCAACGTTCTCAAGCTAGTGGCGTTTTCTGTCCCCCCCCCCCCTTCCTCAAACTCCTCCTCACTTTAGTTCTCAGAAATCAAGCTAGGAGCAGTGACCTGACGGGACGATAACCTAATTCAAGGACCTTCTCCCTGGTCCGACAGAGACGTCCCCGACATCTGGCGGAGGAAAAAGTAACCGAGGGCCTGGTCGCCAGCGTGCAGAGCTCACCCTCATGAACTATGGTGGCAAGTCAGCTCACCGCCTCAGTTAGTTCCCCTTTACGCTGCTAGAGAGCAGTGCCGCGGCGCCCTTAAGCCCTATGCTTCCTTCTCGCGGCCTGTAGAAGTCGATTCTTTGTAGCTTCCTGTTGGCGCTGGTAGAGAGCGCGCAAGTTGTGTTGTTGTCACGCCCGCCTCGGGCACCTCCGCATGCTTCGGCCCTGAGCCGAGCCTTCCCCCCCCTTTTTTCTTACGGCTGAGCGCCCGATTTAATTAGAAGCTTTGACCGCCATCGCCGGACTTAGTTATCCGACCTTGGCTACTGACCACGTCTACTCGGCATCCTCTGTGCTAAGAGGCTTTTCGCGGCAACGGCGAATTCGTGTGCACAAGAATGAAGTCAGCTTGCTTTAGGGATGTGATCTCAGTGGTACAGTAGCCAGTCAGTTGTAGTATTTAGAAAGAGTCATGTTTAGTTAAATTTTATTATTTTTTTTTACCTTCCTAAAAATTTCAGTTTCTTCCACGCATCCGCGAATTCACGGTACGCATCATCCTGAGGTCGGCGCGAGACACCTCGCGAGCCCTGATTTCACACCCTGTTTGACAGGGTCAAAGTTTCCGGGGAGAGAAATTGCTCCCCGCATGATCTTCGGGACCTGCTGCTGATTTCCCCCTTTAGAAGTGTTTTCCTCTCGGTCCAACGTCACCCTGGGAAGACCCGGGTGATATAAGCTATATATATTCCACTTGCATCGAATCAACTAAATTCACTAACAAGATACCAGCGAGCAGGGCTTTAAGAAAGTAATCTTCAGGGACATGTAAAATCAAGGAAACTCATGTATATGTAATCGTTGGGAGAATCAAATTTTGGTGCAATTATTTAAATTTTTGTTTATGTAATAATTTATTTGTTAAGGTGTAATATGTATGGTTTTAAATAATCCCGAAGCGCCCCCTTAACTTTGTTACTTACTAAGATCTTTATTGTCATGTTGAAATAATGCGAAAACAAAATCTCTTAATAATAAACCAGGAAAACCTATAGACCAAGCTACCGATGTAGTGTATTTATTTTTCAAATACCTTTTTCATTTAATCGATCCACGAACTCCCCAAGTTACTGGTGTACATGGAGTGTAAATTTTGTCTTGTGCACCACCTTGTGCCCCCTCTGGTAATTAACTAAAAATTTTCTTTGTATTTTGCCCAGAAGTTTCCACGGTGTTTTTAATTAATTTAAAATAATATAATTATTGGGCACGAAGGATGTTACAATTGGTAGCAGAGCGTGGTTTGGTCTATAGGCATACCTAAATCGAGTAGGCATACCTAAAATAAATAATAAAAAAATAGTAATAATAAAAAAGATAAGTTTTAATTATTTTGTGATCTCAATTTTGTAGTTTTAATTTTGTAAACTGATTGCTGATACACCCTTTAGTTATATTCCTTTTCTATTTAAAAATTTATTTTTAATTTTTACGTCCCACGGTGACTGTGTTTGTGCGCGGTCTGACACCGCGCGGCCCCGTCCCGTCGGCGCAACATCCGTGGAGGCAGCGTGCCTTATCAGGCACGCGTGTCATTCTCCCTGTCATCCTCTTCACCCCTCTCCTTCCCGCCTCACCGGCGGGAGGATACAAGGTCATGCCGTTGACCCCGTGTTCAGGCAGCGTAAATAATGTGTTGCAATCTAGTTTGTTCCTCATGGCCGACAGTGCCCTGAGTTTGTCTAAATTCCTCCCTTTATCTGTGTTTTTTTATAACACATCCGCCTGCAAACTAGGCCATCTTTGTGAAAAACAGATAATAAAAGTCCTTTCGGACATCGTGGTATTTTTTGTTTTGTCTCTCGGCGCCTTGCGCGCGCCGACATGTTATCTCTTCACCACATGGCAGGGCTGCCAACCGCGCGGAACCCCCTCTCCTCTCTTGTGTGCTCCTGCCACGTACCACGTATTTTGTAAACAAACTACCCATGCATTGTATGTCCTTATAATATAATTTTTATGTCACAAGACACGCACTATAAATAATCTATACTACTTTAAATCTAGTAGCAGAGTATTTTCTTTGGCTATGGGTACTTAAAATATAACTATATAATTTTATATATTTATAACTTTTATAATATTAAAAATACAGATAATATGATAATATAAACTATTTTGTTTTAGCTAATGATAAGATACAGCCATTGTTTACATTTTCTAAGCATCTTAAAATTAACGATTAAGTATTTTAATAATACATAATATAAATCTAAAAAAGGGTACATTCATTAAGTAATATAAAATAAGAATATGCTCATAAGTAATCTACACAAGTACTCTAATCCAATTGCATCTTTCACAAGCAATGTGAATATACTTCGACGTACCATTTCATTGTGTCACCCTACACATCCATGTGCCTAGCTTTTGTTTAGATGATTCGCGTGATCACCCAATGCGAGGTGCAATCACTCGTGCCTTTAAGGAAAGGTTACAGAATTAAATTGTTTATATACACGGGTTGAATACCCAATACTTTTGACGCTAGCCATGAGGTGAGGAATTTGTTGTAAGATAGAGTACTATACTTTTTTAAAGATCGAGTTTTCTATAAACAATTTACCAATTAATCTAAGAATGCTGAGTAAAGGATAAATAATATTTGTGTGATATTGATTTTTGAGTAAACAATTTATTAACTTTTATATTTTTTTCGGATCGGTATCAATTTCTTTTATAAGGTGGTGAACAGCGATATATTTAAAACTGAGCACAGTAGCTTGTACATCGTGGTAACCAAAATTGGGTTGTTTTCTTGCTCTCTACTTAAAATTATTAGTTTGATGTTCATTAAATTCCAAGGGGGCATTAAGGTTTAATTTTTGTGTATTTCTAAAGTCGAGCTAGGTCAAGCTAGTCTCAGTGCAGCACTATATTCAGGCGTTAAATCGCGAGAGGTACTCTAAGCCAATGAGCCATGACCAGGTCCTCTAGGTGAAATATCCTATGACCACCGAGTGTAACTGGGTATATTCCCAGCACTCACCTTTCGGACGACCTATGTTCAAACCCCCTCTTAGGCAGTGTGAACTTTGTGCCTGCCATGGAAGATCCGACAGCGAAATTAAAATTAATTTAAAATTAGTTTTTTTTTAGGATCATAATATATCATGTAACGAATTTATTTATAGTTGTTTTTATTAAATTTGAGTGCAAGGATTATGATTAGTTAAAATTATACATAACTACACTATTATATTAGTCAATTTCTTATAATATAAATTGTCTTTACATTATCCAGTTTTTATCCAAATTCGTTGATCTTTCGGGTTTCGAACCCGAACTAACTTAGAAATGAAATTCCCTCATAGGTCTCTCTGGTTCAGCCTGATGGTCTGATCAACCGTCAGAGCTTGAACATATTGAGCCTGTGTAAGTTAATAAATGTAGGTATCCGGGACCGATGTGTACTTCGCTTTTTAAGCAAGTATTAAATTCATCCATTTCGTCTGATCCATCGTCAGATTGTGCAGAGCTATGACTCAATGCCTTCGACTTCTTATGGACAGAGAAAGAAACATGTACAGGGGTTATATTCCCAATTTAGTTTGTAAGTTACGGGTTAACATACCCAATTACAGGGATTATAATCCCCATTAGATGCTGAGTGCTCAAGGACGCATTTCCCCTGTTTTGGCCAAGTTCCGGTTCCGGCCCAGTGTTTTCGGCCCGCCTCACACCGCCCAGGTTTAAGGTTTTGTCACGTGACACCATTCCCAACATCTGAGATCAACTTTCCTCATGACATCATTCACCGTTAAGGGTAATTTAAATAATTATAATACACTTACGATTTTATCAAAATATTTTTTTTTGTAAGTAGAAGGATACAGGCGAACCTGGTAACTCACCTCACTAACGAGTTTAAATATGTATTTTTTTATTTTCCTTTCATGCTCTGCATTTAAGCTGGGTAGTATATGCCGGAAATTAGGCATTTCGTCACTTTATTAAATTTTTCTATAATTTTATAATTTTTTTAGATTTAATATTTTTTTTAAATTATCTAGTTGTTAAGGGGGTGATTTACTTTTTCTTAGGCCGGTGTACGCCACATATTTAAACTTTGTGCCAGTGGACCGAAGCCCCTTCCCAGGGGGCCAATCTGATATTTTGCTGTCTAATGTGGACATGGTCAGCCCGGTTGAAATTTCTCTAGACTGCAGTCACATCCCGAGTTTGTAATATTATTTCTCTTCATGACCAAAATCGCATAGAGCAGCTTCTGGCCTGCGAGCTGCTTCTTCTTAGAGGGCGGCTGAGAATAGCAAGTCTCATCACGAAGCAGTCTCCAGTGGACCGACGTTCTCAAGCTAGTGGCATTTAATGTCCCCCCCTTCCTCACTCTCCTCCTCAATTTAGTTCTGAGAAATCAAGCTAGGAGCAGTGACCTGACGGGATGATGGCCTAATTCAAGGACCTTCTCCCTGGTCCGACAGAGATGTCCCCGAAATTTAGCAGAGAAAAAAGTAACCGCGGGCCTGGTCGCCAGCGTGCAGAGCTCACCCTCATAACACCTGGTGGCAAGTCAGCTCACCGCCTCAGTTAGTTCCCCTTTACGCTGCTAGAGAGCAGGGCCACAGCGACCTTAAGCCCTATGCTTCCTTCTCGCAGCCTGTAGAAGTCGATTCTTTGTAGCTTCCTGTTGCCGCCGGTAGAGAGTGTGCATGTCGTGTTGTTGTCACGCCCGCCTCGTGCACCTCCGCATGTTTTCGGCCCTGAGAGAAACCTTCCCCCCCCCCCCTTTTTTTCTTAAGGCTGAGCGCACGATTTAATTAGAAGCTTTGACCGCCATCGCCGGACTTAGTTATCCGACCTTGGCTACTGACCACGTCTTCTCGGCGTCCTCTGTGCTAAGAGGCTTTTCGCGGCAACGACGAATTTGTGTGCACAAGAATGTAATCAGCTCGCTTTAGGGATGTGATCCCAGTGGTACAGTAGCCAGTCAGATGTAGTATTTAGAAAGAGTCATGTTTAGTTAAATTTTATTATTTTTTTACCTTCCTAGATATTTTAGTTTCTTCCGCGCTACCGCGAATTCTTGGTACGCATCATCCTGAGGTCAGCGCGAGACACCTCGCGAGCCCTGATTTCACACCCTGTTTGACAGGGTCAAAGTTTCCGGGGAGAGAAATTGCTCCCCGCATGATCTTCGGGACCTGCTGCTGATTTCCCCCTTTAAAAGAGTTTTCCTCTCGGTCCAACGTCACCCTGGGAAGACCCGGGTGATATAAGCTATATATATTCCACTTGCATCGAATCAACTAAATTCACTAACAAGATACCAGCGAGCAGGGCTTTAAGAAAGTAATCTTCAGGAACATGTAAAATCAAGGAAACTCATGTATATGTAATCGTTGGGAGAATCAAATTTTGGTGCAATTATTTAAATTTTTGTTTATGTAATAATTTATTTGTTAAGGTGTAATATGTATGGTTTTAAATAATCCCGAAGCGCCCCCTTAACTTTGTTACTTACTAAGATCTTTATTGTCATGTTGAAATAATGCGAAAACAAAATCTCTTAATAATAAACCAGGAAAACCTATAGACCAAGCTACCGATGTAGTGTATTAATTTTTTAAATACCTTTTTCATTTTATCGATCCATGAACTCCCCAAGTTACTGGTGTGCATAGAGTGTAAATTTTGTCTTGTGCACCACCTCGTGCCCCCTCTGGTAATTAACTAAAAATTTTCTTTGTATTTTGCCCAGAAGTTTCCAAGGTGTTTTTAATTAATTTAAAATAATATAATTTTTGGGCACGAAGGGTGTTACAATTAGTAGCAGAGCGTGGTTTGGTCTATAGGCATACCTAAATCGAGTAGGCATACCTAAAATAAATAATAAAAAAATAGTAATAATAAAAAGGAAAAGTTTTAATTATTTTGTGATCTCAATTTGTAGTTTTAACTTTGTAAACTGATTGCTGATACACCCTGTAGTTATATTCCTTTTCTATTTAAAAATTTATTTTGAGTTTTTACATCCCACGGTGACTGTGTTTGCGCGCGGTCTGACACCGTGCGGCCCCGTCCCGTCGGCGCAACATCCGTGGAGGCAGCGTGCCTTATCAGGCACGCGTGTCATTCTCCCTGTCATCCTCTTCACCCCTTTCCTTCCCGCCTCACCGGCGGGAGGATACAAGGTCATGCCGTTGACCCCGTGTTCAGGCAGCCTAAATAATGTGTTGCAATCTAGTTTGTTCCTCATGGCCGACAGTGCCCTGAGTTTGTCTAAATTCCTCCCTTTATCTGTGTTTTTTTATAACACATCCGCCTGCAAACTAGGCCATCTTTGTAAAAAAACAGATAATAAAAGTCCTTTCGGACATTGTGGTATTTTTTTTTCTGTCTCTCGGCGCCTTGCGCGCGCCGAAATGTTATCTTTTCACCACATGGCAGGGCCGCCAACCGCGCGGAACCCCCTCTCCTCTCTTGTGTGCTCCTGCCACGTACCACGTATTTTGTAAACAAACTACCCATGCTTTGTATGTCCTTATAATATAATTTTTATTTCACAAGACACGCACTATAAATAATCTATACTACTTTAAATCTAGTAGCAAAGTATTTTCTTAGTCTATGGGTACTTTAAATACAACTTAATAATTTTATATATTTATAACTTGTAATAATATTAACAATACAGATAATATGATAATACAACATTTTTTGTTTTAGTTAATGATAAGATACAGCCATTGTTTACATTTTGTAAGCATCTTAAAATAAACAATTAAGTATTTTAATAATACATAATATAAATCTTAAAAAAGGGTCCATTCATTAAGTAATATAAAATAAGAATATGCTCATAAGTAATCTACACAAGTACTCTAATCCAATTTCATCGTTCACAAGCAACGTGAATATACTTCGACGTACCATTTCATTGTGTCACCATACACATCCATGTGCCTAGCTTTTGTTTAGATGATTCGCGTGATCACCCAACGAGATGTGCAATCACTCGTACCTTTAAGGAAAAATTACAGAATTAAATTGTTTATATACACGGGTTGAATCCCCAATACTTTTGACGCTAGCCATGAGGTGAGGAATTTATTGTAAGATAGAGTACTATACTTTTTTAACGTCGAGTTTTCTATACACAATTTACCAATTAATCTAAAAACCCGAACTAAATCAGAAATGAAATTCCCTCATAGGTCTCTCTGCTTCAGCCTGATGGTCTTTCAACCGTCAGAGCTTGAACATATTGAGCCTGTGTGAGTTAATAAATGTAGTTATCCGGGACCGAGGTGTACTTCGCTTTTTAGGCCAGTATTATATTCAACCATTTCATCTGATCCATCGTCAGATTAGGCAGACCTATGATTCAATGCTTTCGGCTTCTTATGGACAGAGAAAGAAACATGTACAGGGGTTATATTCCCAATTTAGTTTGTAAGTTACGGGTTAACATACCCATTTACAGGGGTTACAATCCCCATTAAACTCTGAGTGCTCAAGGATGCATTTCCCTTGTTTTGGCCTCAGTAATTTCGGCTTCCCTCACAGTGCCCACTTTGTGTTCCTACACGATATCCAATATCTGATATCAAAGGATGAATTTTATTTCATTAAAATAGCAATGGCATAAATTTTTGTAAGCTTACAGGTACTTTAAATTTATGCTTCGAATTTAATTTTTTTATATTTTAAATGATTTTAAGGATTTATTTTAAATAATTCAAACCAAGTTTAAATTGACCCTATTTAATTATCAACCTTGTGTTTAACTTATAAAGTGTTACAGTCAAAGAACATGGAATTAATTCGGCTTCTTTTACAAGTAGTATGGCAACAGTCTTTTTTATCTTTTCTTTTCGCTCATTGATAATAAGAATAAAACCAAGCATATCAAAACACGTATTCCCCGAAATTAAGCAGCTACGAGAAGACTAGTCTCATTTTAATTTTTAACATAATCACCGTGAGTGGTGAAATACTTTAAACCCCTAACGAGAGGTCCACTAAATTAATTTGGATATGTTAACGCATCCCGTTTCTAGGCTAGCACACTCTAGGTAATTTAAGATATTTTAATTTTAAATTTTTACATACTTAAGTTTAGTCTTTAACAAGCTACTTGACGCAAATAGTTTTTAATTTTTACGTAGTAATGCCTCACTGATGTTTATAGTTGTTTTGAATCTTCATGAAGTTTGTTCCACGATTTTATGGATTTAATTTCTGATTACATTCCTTTTTTTAATAACCATATTTTGTAAAGTAAGCAAGAATAATGTTTGTAGTGTTTTTTTTGTACTGATGTTGCGTTAATACTTTAACAGATTTAGTTATTTATTTTCCTTGTACATAAATGTGATGTACAGTGACGTACATAGAGTCTGAGCACTGAAGCTGTCACATCTAGCCATTTTTCTTTTTTCTTTTGCATTCGACCCCAAAGTTGTATTTCTTTTACATCGTTATCGATGAGATGCTTTATTTTAGTAAGAGCTACGTGACTTCCAGACGGTAAACTAGTTTCTTTTATGTGTTTTTCTAAAATAGGAGCTAGGTCAAGCTACCCACCGAGCGGCGCAAAAGTATGGGTCCTCTGAGCCAACGAGCCATGACCGGGTCCTCTGAGTGAAATATCTCATGACCGTTTTCGAGTGTTCTTTGGGTTACATTCCCACCACTCATCTTTGGACGGCCTATGTTCAAACCCCCTCTCAGGCAGTGCGAAGCAGTCATGGAAAATCTAACCGCTCCATTATAATTTTTCCCCTTTTTGATTTATAATTGTTGGTTTATTGCATTTTACATTTCTTTAAATAATTTAAATTTGAGTGCGAAGAGTTGTTCATTTATCGTTTTGTTTGCAGAAAACATTTAAATAATAAATATTAGTTAATTATATTAAACATCAGAGTGGTATGCGCTGAAATTTCTTAATTTGTCGGATATTTAATATTTTAAATTCATTCATTCCTACGGATTGTTGATCTTTTGGGGTTTTCATCCCCAATAATTTAAAATTACGCCAAGAGAAATCCACCCATAGGTCATGTGTCACTCTGGGACTGAGGTTCTGTTTCGCCTTCGGGCAAGCAGCAAATTCGACCGTCTTCACCATCGCCTGACTGTGCAGGGCTAAGTCCCAATGCCTCTGGTTTTTAATGGAAAGACTATTGTACAGGGGTTTACATTCCCACTTTCATTATTTTCAGGGGTACACAAATCCCAACCTTTCATAACTGGCACCCGGCGGACCAAGTTCCGGATCCGGCCCAGTGTTTCCGGCCCGCCTCACACCGCCCAGGTTTAAGGTTTTGTCACGTGACACCATTCCCAACATCTGAGATCAACTTTCCTCATGACATCATTCACCGTTAAGGGTAATTTAAATAATTATAATACACCTTCGATTTGATCAAAATATTTTTTTTGTAAGTAGTAGGATACAGGCGAACCTGGTATCTTGCCTCACTAACAAGTATTAATTTTTTTTCCTTATATGCTCGGCATTAAGCGGGGGAGTATGTGCCGGAAATTAAGCATATCGTCACTTTTTTTAATTCTTCTATAATTATAAAAATATTTTGGGATTTAATATTTTTTTTTAATTATCTAGTTGTTAAGGGGGTGATTTACTTTTTGTTAGGCCGGTGTACGCCACATATTTAAACTTTGTGCCAGTGCCAGTGGACCCAGAACGCTAATCTGATATTTTGCTGTCTAATGTGGACATGGTCAGCCCGGTTGAAATTTCTCTCGCCTGCAGTCACGTCCCGAGTTTGTAATATTATTTCTCTTCATGACCAAAATCGCATAGAGCAGCTTCTGGCCTGCGAGCTGCTTCTTCTTAGAGGGCTGCTGAGAATAGCAAGTCTCATCATGAAGCAGTCTCCAGTGGACCGACGTTCTCAAGCTAGTGGCGTTTTCTATCCCCCCCTTCCTCTCTCTCCATCTCCCATTAGTTCTGAGAAATCAAGCTAGGAGCAGTGACCTGTTGGGACGATGGCCTAATTCAAGGACCTACTCCCTGGTCCGACAGAGACGTCCCCGACATCTAGCGGAGGAAAAAGTAACCGCGGGCCTGGTCGCCAGCATGCAGAGCTCACCCTCATGACACCTGGTGGCAAGTCAGCTCACCCCCTCAGTTAGTTCCCCTTTACGCCGCTAGAGAGCAGCGCCGCGGCGCCCTTAAGCCCTATGCTTCCTTCTCGCGGCCTGTAGAAGTCGATTCTTTGTAACTTCCTGTTGCCGCCGGTAGAGAGTGTGCATGTCGTGTTGTTGTCACGCCTGCCTCGGGTACCTCCACATGTTTTCGGCCCTGAGTGAAACCTTCCCCCCCCCCTTTTTCTCTTAGGGCTGAGCGCCCGATTTAATTAGAAGCTATGACCGCCATCGTCGGACTTAGTTATCCGACCTCGGCTACTGATCACGTCTTCTCGGCGTCCTCTGTGCTAAGAGGCTTTTCGCGGCAACGGCGAATTCGTGTGCACAAGAATGAAGTCAGCTTGCGTTAGGGATGTGATCCCAGTGGTACAGTAGCCAGTCAGATGTAGTATTTAGAAAGAGTCATGTTTAGTTAAATTTTATTATTTTTTTACCTTCCTAAAAATTTTAGTTTCTTCCGCGCATCCGCGAATTCATGGTAGGCGTCATCCTGAGGTCGGCGCGAGACACCTCGCGAGCCCTGATTTCACACCCTGTTTGACAGGGTCAAAGTTTCCGGGGAGAGAAATTGCTCCCCGCATGATCTTCGGGACCTGCTACTGATTTCCCCCTTTAGAAGAGTTTTCCTCTCGGTCCGACGTCACCCTGGGAAGACCCGGGTGATAAGAGCTATATATATATATATTCCACTTGCATCGAATCAACTAAATTCACTAACAAGATACCAGCGAGCAGGGCTTTAAGAAAGTAATCTTCAGGGACACGTAAAATCAAGGAAATTCATGTATATGTAATCGTTGGGAGAATCAAATTTTGGTGCAATTATTTAAATTTTTGTTTATGTAATAATTTATTTGTTAAGCTGTAATATGTATGGTTTTAAATAATCTCGGGACGCCCCCTTAACTTTGTTACTTACTAAGATCTTTATTGTCATGTTGAAATAATGCGAAAACAAAATCTCTTAATAATAAACCAGGATAACCTATAGACCAAGCTACCGATGTAGTGTATTTATTTATTAAATACCTTCTTCATTTTATCGATCCACGAACTCCCCAAGTTACTAGTGTGCAGGGAGTGTAAATTTTGTCTTGTGCACCACCTCGTGCCCCCTCTGGTAATTAACTTTAATTTTCTTTGTATTTTGCCCAGCAGTTTCCAAGGACTTTTTATCATAATAAAATTATATTATTTTGAGGCACGAGGGGCGTAACACTATCGCGAAATTAATTCGCTAATTTTTCCGGTCTCTACAAATATGTAACGTAAAAATTAACTTTAAAACAGCGAAAGCTACCTTACCTGGACATGAACATGGACTTTAAAAATGGAAGATTTCTTCTCGCATTTCTAATGTATGCCACGTTCCAACAACGTACAGTGGTCGCGGACGGTCGCCGATACTTGTGGACCGGAAAAATTTGCGGATCGATTTCGTCATAGGATAAAATTCAAATATGTTTACTTCTAATTGCTTCTGCTATTGACACACAGTTAATAAGGAATACTCCTGGCCTTCAAATAAAATCTCGTCACTAGGGACTGGATAAATTCGCGGTTTAAATGACCTATAGGATTGATTTTACACTAATTTACATACTTGGATAAACGCCACTATCTCATTGGCTACAGACTTGTGAGACATGTCAACTTGGATGCTTGCGATACTATACTTCTTTGGTTGAATGTTTACAATTGGCTCAGAATCCTTCAGATAAACTGTGAGCCTATCACGGAAGGAATATGAAGATACGTTTGTTTTTATTCTAGCATTTCGCGATGTGAACCCACGAAATTTTCCTGTCTCTACTCATCACTTGGCAGTCATTTAACAGATGACATTCACCCGAGTATGTAGACCACTGTGGAGACTATCCTAAAGGTAATTGAAAATGTGAATTTTTTCCGGGCCCTAACAAGACTGAATCCTGTCAGTTTCAAGAACGAGGTTACGCTAATGGTGTTTGACGTTTCCAAACACGATGATCGAACAAATTAAATTATCAACGATAGAGACCAGATAAATCTTCGGATTCATTTCGCGATAGGATAACATTTAAATACACATAACTTGAAACTGGTTTTTCCATTGGTAGAGACCTGCAAAATTCGTGGTTTCGGTGGCCTTCAGGATAGACTACACATACCCCTGTACACTCGGGCAAATAACGCAAGTTCATTGGCTGCCGACTTGTAAGTTGTTTCAGCTGGTTTGTCTGTGATTCGATCCTTCTTTGGTTGAGGGTTTATAACTGGTTGAGATTCGTCCAGATGAACAGTAAGCCAATAGCAAAATTATCTAAGAGGTATATGTGTTTGAATTCTAGCCTATCACTAGGGGCAGGCGTTTTTCGCGAAAATATCTGAATACGTAATAGACTGCAACAAGGTATACTAGAACCTGTGGTTTATTCCTCGCGATTGGCGGCCGTCTGCGAGAGAAGTCGTTGCCTTATTTGACCGAGCCATTCAGGACGCGTTTGCTTTCGCACTGAATCACTGTGATTGGTGTTGTTACAATCGATATATATCTGGGAGAAACTCACCCAATCACGAAACACAGACGATGCTACAGTTTTTTAACTTTCAGCTAGTCTCGAAATCTTTTCGCGAAATCTGCATACCCCTACCTATCACCGAATGAATCCGCGAATTTTGCAGGTCTCTATCTATTGGTTCAATGCTCACCTAGACGAGTCTGAGCCAATGAGAAACCCTCAACCAAAAAATTAACGAAAACCCGGTAAGACAATTGAGTCGACTCACGTGTCAGCAGTCAATGAACTGCCGTTGTTTGTCTGAGTACACGGAGGACTGTGTATCCTGCCCTGAAGTTCATCAAAACCGTGAATATTTACAGATTCTGAGACCGATAAAGTTCAGAATTTCAATTAACTTTTAGGATAGACACCATGATGTTCTATGCTCTCGGGCAAATTATATTTGCTCATTGGTTACTGACTCGTGACACATGTTAATTGGGATGCTCGTGATTCGATACTTTTTGAAGTGAGACTTCTTTGAGCGAGATGGGAGTAAAATTTTAAAGCCGAATTGTAATGCAACATTATCGTGCAACGTTATCGTGCAACGTTGACGGAACTTTAACTTATTTTGAAGAGAGTAATAATTTTGATAATTTTGTTAATTAATGTTTATTTAGAAAATTGTCTGATTTCTCTCTTTTTCTCCGCCGTTTTATCCCTTATGGTATACTCAGGAGTCGAGGTTTGAATAGCCAAATACGTTTGACTTATTACATAATCTGAGTTACACATGCTCTCTCGCATTTTATTGTTGAGGGTTTTTTATTGGCCCAGAGTCTTTAGTGTAAACTCTGGCCCAATTACTAAATCATCAAAAAGCAAACGTATTTTGATTTTAGCCTATCGCGAAGTGAATCCGCTAACTTTTCTGGTGTGTACTGATCAGTACAGACCGGAATATTTCGGGGATCCATATCGCGTAATGGTAGAATCCAAACACACGTAGCTTCATATTCCTTCTGTGATAGGCTCACAGTTAATCTGAAGAATTCGGAGTCAATGGAAAACCTTCAAACAAAAAAGTATAGAATCGCAAGCATCCAAGTTTACATCTCTCAGAAGTCTGTAGCCAATGAGCAGGTGGTGTTTACCCAAGTACGTAAATGATTGTTAAGTCTATCCTAGAAGACATTTAAACCGCGAATTTTCCAGTACTACTGATCAGTAGGGACCGGAAAAATTCGCGGATTCAATGACCTCTAGGATAGCCTCCATTATCCTCTGCATTTCTCAAGTAAACACGCGTGTTCATTGGGTACTAAATTGTGATGCATCTCCACTGGGTAGCTTGTGATTCGACGCTTCTTTGGTCGATAGTCTCTCATTGGCCCAGAGAGCTCCAGTTAAACTGCGAGCCTATAGCAGAACCAGCAGAATTGTACACATGTTTGAATTTCGCCTATCACGAAATGAATCCGCGACTGGAAAAATATTTGTGGGTTCAATGATCTGTAGGATAGACTCTACAGTTCTGTATACACTTACAAAAAAGCAATCACATGCTCATTAGCTGCACACATGTGAGAACGTGTATCAACTGGGTAGAATGTGATTCGTCACTCTATTGGTTGAGGGGGTTTCTTATTGGCCCAGCAACTTCCTGACAAACTGCGAGAGAAATTGCAGGAGCAGCACAGAGTTTAATGAGTTTGGAATCTAGCTTATCACGAAATGAATCCGCGAATTGTTCAGTTGCGCACTGATGAGGAACTGCAGGCAGGACTCAACGACAAGAAAGAAAGTAAATCCTGGGACCCCTCATAGCATGAGCCCTCCGGGGTGTCATTGTTATTGTAAGAAAGTGATACTATTAGTTGTGACGTGGCGTGCACAGCCCGATGACCCATTCTCTAAGATTCCACTCGGTAGGGGTGCAAGGGCGGCCCCCTTGTGCGTTCTCCTTTTCGAGAGGCCACCCCCACACTTCCCCCAGCTCCCCCCCCCCCAAAGGCAACAGCCCCCACGCCGCAAGCACTTACAGCGATGGTAAAAATAAAACTAAAAATTTGGAAGAGTTTTATTAGGTTAAATATATATATTTATTTGCCATAGATAAATTAAGGGCTGGAAAAACATTTTTTTGAAAAAGTGGTATCGGGCTATGTTAATCTCGTTCGGAGGTCCGTCCTGGGTGGGTCCCAAGAGGGGGTCCACCCAGAATGGAAGACGGCCGTTGGCCCGAAAGCCAGCAGACTAGTGTTTCCCTCCGTTAAGAGGGATGACAGGACTCACTGACAGAAATTAAATTCTTAAAGGGATTGCTCCCCCTTTTTGTTTGTTAACACAGCCCTCTTAGCCATAAGGCCCTACAGGCCTGGGGCCCCCACGGGCGTGGATAAGGAATACTCCGTATCCACGAAACAGGAGAGGTGTTAGGGATCCAGCTATGTCCAGAGACTGAGGCTACCCATCCCAGCTTAGCCACCACCGTCACCCCTCGTCTCGCTCAGTTGACCAGACAGTTGACTGTGTACTGAGCCACATCACGCTGGGACCCAGTGAACCCGTGGTCGGGTGGAAGTCCTATCCCACCTCCGCCAGCTGTCCCGGCTAGCACTGGAGCATCGGGCCAGGGACTCACCGACATTAGAGAGTCATCAGGGGTTTCCCCCCCTTTTCTTTGATAACCCAGCGCTCTTAGCCAATCAGCCCTACCGCCCTGGGGCCCCCACGGGAGTGGATGCATATACGCTGCATACGCAACCGGGAAGAGCGTTAGAGCTTTTGGCTATGCAAAGGGACTGAGGCTACCCATCTCAGTTTATGCACCACCTCCGGCCCCCTATTCCACTCAGCTCACCAGCAAGTTGGATGCTCCCAAAGCCCTCTGGAGTCATCACTTCTGGCGCCTACCCCAGTCTCCCGCTCTCACACTGGGACCCCTCAATCACCCAGCGAACCCGCGGTCCAGTGGAGGCCTACCGAACCTCTTCCAGCTGTCCAGGCTGGTAACTGGAGCTGTCCTCGTCGCTCACAACGTCAGCACTTCAAAGTGCTAGGGAGACCTGATACCTGCCCCTAAGCACTCGGGGCACCACTACCAAGTACGAGTCCTTCCCAGCAAGAATCCTGGGCCTTAGAGGGAAGCTCAGCGGGGCACCATTCAAACATGATGGATTCTCCCCGTACTACAACCAACTTTTGGTCTCGTCGGCAGACTGTTCGCCGGTAGCTTGACCAGACCATCACACTTCAGAGTGCAGCCACGAGGTGTTCTCGTCGCCTCGGAAAACCCTCCGACCCGCCGTACCTCGGCCCGACGGGTTTACAGCCTGTTAAGGCCCGGATGTGACTGCACTCGTCGGGCGACGACCGCCGTCAACCCCAGCTGAAAAATGGCAACTACAGTGCCCAGGCTGGAGGCACCTGGGGGTTGCCTCAGTGCCTCCACCGACTACAAGGCTAAAGGGGAAACCTCGCCGTGCAGTTTACAGCCAGTTTTTAGGCCCGGTCGACCGACACCATAACCACCATACACAGTCGAACTCCTTTACCATGGGGCCTAATCCATTCACTATGGGGCCCTTTGGGACCGATGCACCGAGACTCGGCCGTCGAACCCCCCGGAAAGGTTTCTATCGCATCTGCTGTTGCCCGCAGATTCAGCCCTTTCACCATTTCCGGTCTCATACATGCAATTAAGGATGCACTGAGGCAGAGTTTGACCCAGCAGCGCCCTCTTTAGTTAGAGAGGTGCTATGACAAGCGGTTGGGGAACCCTCCCAACTTAGTCACCACGATCCTCCCCCAACAGTGGTGCCAACGTGGAGGCAGAGGGTTGCCTCTTGATGTGGAGAGGCTATATAATCGCATCACACACCCTTTCCGCGGGCTTGATGGCTAATGTCTCGGATACTAGAACCGGCAACAGTTCCGACACCTCAGACGACAATCACCTTCCTGATCGGTGCGTGGAAACCTTAGAGCAGGCAGAGGAGACCTCGGGGTTGCCTGAATCTCCTCACCGACTGCAAGGCTAAAGGGGAAACCTCGCCGTGCAGTTTACAGCCCGTTTATAGGCCCTGTTACCTGCTCTCCAGCGCCACTGCCAGATAGGTCAAGTCCATTCCCACCGGACTCACCGACAGCCGGAACATGGTGGGCACCTCGAAGTAGCCGCGCCACGAGTCGACGGCCACGACGAAGGGCGGCGCCGCCACGTTGCGCGCCGTGCGGGACGCCAGCAGCGCCGCGGCGGCCAGCAGGGTGAGCGCCCACGCGGGCCACTCGCGCGCACCCAGGCTCAGGTGCAGCGCGAGGAACACGCCGCGCCAGTAGCCCACGCACGACGCGGCGAAGGCAGCCGTGTAGAGGCGCGACGCCGCGTAGTAGGTGAGGCGGCGGCGGTCCGGGCGCAGGAAGGCGGCCAGGGGGCGCTGGAAGACCCCGAGGAGCAGCTGGCCCAGCGCGCCGGTCGCCAGGGAGACAGCGGCGCTGGTGCGGGGCCAGCCTGCAGGGCAGCCAGACCCTCTCGACACTCCCTCTCCCCGAGCCCACGCCTGTGCTGGGCAAGCCTTGTGGGAATGCAATCATAACATAACTCGCAGGCTGTATTCCAGGATCCAAGTAAGGAAACAGATCGGAAAAAAGTTTTTGATGAAAGGTGCCCTGCGCGAGGTTAGAAACAGGTTTGGACGTGGATTTTGGTACCCACCGATACAAATTGGTACGGCAAAAATAAATACTATAGATAGCTGCATCATAGCACAAAAATATAGAACGAACTTCCAAATTTTTCAAACTCTTTTGAAGTTGCGACTACTTCTTGTCATTAGCATTAACGGTTTCAAAATGTATTCCAGGATTGTTTCCTTATTATAAAATTTCGTTCGGCACACCAAATGATCACAAAAATGGCTATATACGAGTTAATAGGCGCCAGACGCGGGTTCGCCATCTGGACGCAATCAACGAAAAAGTGAGCTCTGCCAAAAGATCGGCAATGGATAATACAACAAAACCCGTTAAGTAAAACATAAGGGACAGGCAGTGTCCTACCGTACTAGGAATATGGCCATGGTACAGGTGTGCAGTATCAAACACCTAAACCCTTATTTTTGTGTCTTTGAATACTGGCCTTAGTGTAATGGGTTGAAATTAAATCGAGACATTGACTGCGTACTTAATATTTTAATAAAATAAAGACACTGGATGGTGCTATCATCACTTACTCGATATGTACACTGGTGCAGGCACCAGTGAGGAGTTCATCCTGGTACCAGAAAATAACGTGTATTGTTCAGGTCACAATCTATAAGTACACACAGGACACAACTGCGGATCATTGCGTAGCAAAGTAGAGTTAAATCAAATGTGCATCTGCTTCACGTACTCTTGATGACCCTGAGCCAGTTGTAAACAAGGAGAAGTGGTTATACAATCAAATGTAACCAGACAAACGTGGTGACATTGTTATCGACAAAGAGCATTCTAATAAGTTGGAACTGGAAAAATTTCGTGTGTTCAATGACCTCCAGGATAGATTCCACACTCCTCCGCACACCCAGGCAAATATCACTCTATCATTGGCTGCTCGCATGTGAGAAAGTATCAACTGGGTAGCTTGTGATTCGTCAATATTTAATTTGAGGGTTTCTGATTGGCCCAGAGACTAGTAATTCGTTTTTCACACTTTCTACTTTTTGAGCTAGTAGTGAAAAATATTTGCTGAATTCGGCATCGTGAGACTTGAGAACAGTAGGCAGTTCGGTAGTGCAGCCGCTACGACCGAATTTCGAAATGCTATGACTCATGTTTGACGATAAACTGATCGGAACCTTGTCTGTACCGCACTTATAAGATGCCAGTCCTTTACTATAACTAGGAATGTGTGCTATTTTTTCAACACAAGGAGCACATGTGTTTGAATTCCTGGAAAGTCATGTAAGTAATTGCAAGTTCGTCATAGGCGTGACGTAAATTAAGTTAATTCATGCGAAAAAGTACTATGATGTTCGCTTCCCATATGAGATGTTTTTGAATACGACTGTACATCTGACACAGGTAAATGCAGTCTACTTTGGTGTGTCTGCCCATGGAAAAGCACTCTTGTATTATTCCTTGATTCTCGGACATGACATAGTCGAAAACAAACACAGTATTAGCTTTTGCTTCTCTTGGATACACCACATCTGCATTATCATTAAATAGGAAGTACTCCAGGCCATCAACCGATCATATAACCCTAGTTAGACGCTTTTAATTTGGCTGTTGCAGATACTTGGAATAGAGGTACACATTTTCGAACCTAAGACAATTTATTTCTTCCAGAAACTCAGTATAACACATGTTTTCCCATAAAAAGGACCATCGTACAGTAGAAAGCAATAACGAGCCGTGCCGCAATTCGAGTGCACTGGCTCCATCATCTTGCATAATACGCACGGGCAAGCACACTTTTTGCTTGACGACTTTCATTGTACTGGCAAAATTGTATAAGAGCAAACACATTTATACTTTCGGTTCAGTTGTGCCGAGGTAAAAACAAAAACGCATCCGTTTAAGACTTGTGAACACACTGATAAACAATCTGCCTTACAAGATACATATTCCAGGATACAGATTCTATGGTCCAGGAACGAAACAAGCCAACCGAGATAGCTCGCGGTGACGTGGGCATTAATTATTTTGACGAAAAGTGCAAACAGCATGATATTGCCCCTTCCCTCAGAAAGGGTTTGGAATCAAAGCTTAGGCAGACGAGATATTAGCATAGAAAACCGATTATAAGTTAATCACCAGATGCTGGACTAGGAGAAAAAATCGCTGTGTGGTGCATATCCAAAATCATGAAGGCCAGCACTAATTTAGGAATGTGCGCTGTAACACCAATTATTATTTTTGACACAATTCTAAATTTTAATTTTTGAAAATAATGGTGCCAGTATTTTTTTTGCTGCAACAACTTAAACTTTTTCTGCCTCCTGTACACTCCTGTTTAATCTTTGTCAGACCTGTCTCCCTAATGTTTCCCAGCTTAAATATAATTTTGCCTACCTTCTAATGACCCAGCAAGTGCTATCGTCTTAACCCCACCTTTGGTACACGTCTGTCGCCTGTAATTCTCCTCCAAGCATGACAAGAAGTGCTATGTCCTGTAAGCTATTAAAGTAGCAAGGTTCTGAGAGTCAGGCACACACGTGGCTCGTCTTAACTTACAATTCGGCACGTCGCTGGCTTAGTTTCCCACTGGGAGCAGCCAATATTCTACGCCCCCCTACAGCTTTTCACAGGGACCCGTGGGCCAGTACAATGGCATCAACCCCGAGCCAATCTCGAGGCCACGACTCCAGTTCTGCCGCCCTCTCTACCTCAACCTGGCCAAATACCAAGGAGGCACAGAGGTCAACAGTGAAAGCATGGGGAACGGGCTCAATGGTGCCTTGTTAGGCGTGTAGAAAATCATGAGAACCTTGAGCCGACTGGGGAGGCCATATTACAGGATAAAATAGTTAAATATATACTAGTCAAAATTAATACAAACAGTGGTCTTAGTTAAATGAATACAACAATATCGTTTCTCTGTTCCTTATATTTTCTTTTCTTTAAATTATTTTACTTTAAATAATAACAATAACAAGTTTAATATCAATTGATGAGTATACAGTCATACTGATAGTAAAAGTAAATGTTAAGATAAGGGGCCCCTTTAGATACTTAAGTTAAACACATTGATTTTGATGTTAAGAATTACATAGGTTAAAAATTACATAGGTTAATTCAAAAATAAATAAATTAATTATTAGTCCAAAACAATGCCGAAAATGCTAGGTTAAAATTTTATCTTTTGATATGTGGTGGCTCATGGTTGCTCTTCTGCATGCAGAAAGTAACAAAGAAGATCTTTCCTGATTAGACGAGCTGCATCAGGCACTGAGGAGCACCATGACTCAGGTGACGAAGAAGTTGTGTGTCACGAAGTAATCGCGCCCATGGCCACCCACGCCTTCCGCACACACACACTGGCGGTGTACGGAGAATTAATTAAGACATTGATGTCAAGAGATTAAGAAACGGCCGAAGCTAGGAACAGTTACATCATGGCCGACATGCTTGAAAAAAAAAAGACGCATTATTTTGTGCAACTGAAGAAGACCATAGAGTTGAGACATGAAAGACTGCACATGTAAAACAAATAGAGTTACACTATAGTGTGATTTCCCAAATCAACTTTCATTATGGACAAAAGTAAAATTATTTTGTTGTAAAACTAATATAAGAATTTTAACACAGAAACTTGTGCTTTTATAAATATAAATTATGCTGAAATTGTTGGTTACAAGATGATTTACAAATTCAAGAATAAAAAAAAAATATGGCTCCGAGTTTGCTATACAAAATAAAATAAAAACAATAACTATAAAATAGATAAAGTGAGCATGCGCATTACTACAAATGTGCAATGGCACATACTCCTCCCCTCAAAGGGCAACAGCCGGTGAGTGGCAACAGTTAATAAGTCCCAAAACTAAAATAACATCCCAATTACAACAATACCCACATAAACACTTAGCTATATATATAAAAAATTACTATTCCACATTAGAAGACAAGGCTAAGGGAAACAACATTGTCCCAGAAGGGATAGGAGGTGAAGGATTTGGGGGGGTGGTCGAGATGGAGCGCAACTTCAAGAAAAGGATAATGCTCAAAATGAGGATACAAATTAAGACCAGGGAGGATATGGATATGGCAGCAAGGTTAAAGTGAGAGTAGGACTCAACGTGTTGTTGCTTTGGACGAAAGAGATTAACTACATCATGAAAAGGAGCACCGTTAGGACGGGACTTTAACATACCATTAATATCCTTAATAAGAGAAGCATTGATGGTTAAATTAGGGAGTGATGCAAAGGACGGTGCTGAGGTTAAAATTAAATTTTGGGATGTGAATAGAAGGTAAAGTTAGATTGAAATGTAAAGTAGAAATTACTGACCCGAAAGTTTTAAAAAATGGGCTTACAATGTCACAATGGGAAACATTATTTATATATCCACTACCCATTAAAGAAATAGTTAAAGGTGGAAATGACTCCGCAGTTAATCGACACAGTAAGGTAACATCCAATGAATGATTACTAGCGAATAACCAGAGTGTATTGGTTTTTAGAAGGAAAGGTAAATCCAGTGAAACAAAGCTTTCATCACAAATTTCATAAGTGGGTTTACCAAGGAAAAGGTTAAACTCACAATTACTGACATGAGCATCAAAAAACGGAAAGATCGGGGAACATAAGGTTACACCGTATTTTTTACAACCCGAGAGAGAAGAAGAAAACACAGGAGCAAATATTTTTCTGTCTGGACTAACCAACAAAGTATCGTGCACGTTGAGTAAGAGATAATGTTTGAACTCAGGCGAAAATGTTATAAGCCTCAAAACTGCTATTCTTGTTTGCTAAAGGCACGTTAACAATGACATTTAATGAACCATTATAGACAATGGCTTGGACTTTACTCAAACCATAAAACATGTAGAGATTATCATGCGAAATTGTAGCCAACATATGCAAGGGTAGGGAAATATACTGTTGAATTTTAAACAAAAGATCAATAAACACAGTGGGTGTTAGAAGAGTGGAACTTATTTGTGCATGAACACTGTTTTCAATAGCTTGTCTTAGATCGGAAATTTCCAGCCGAGCACTAGATAATGTCTCACTAACCCTAAAAAAAAAGGGTATTTAGATCAATTCTCCAACTTATTAATGTGATTTTGTCCCAGACTTCATGGATGGAGCTGTTAAATGCTTTGTAAAATTCTTTATGGCTATTTAGATAATGTAACGCCAAATTTTTAATGAGAATAGTGTTGTTTATGACTCTGTCTTCTAAATTCTTGACCACAATCATATGATGTAACATACTGTTAGAAATGTCATCTTGATTCTCGTTAACCACTTTCAGTCTTTTCTCCAAGACAGTCAAATCATTACTATCTAGGGTACCGAAAACTGTCTTCAATATAGAACCACCAAAATTAAACCAACCACGTTTTTGCCTTCTAGGGCGATGGGGCAAAAGTGAAGTTAAAGCCATAGTCTCAGTTTTGTATGCAATAAAGTTTTCTTGTAGTTGTTTGACCACAAACGCAAAATTCTGATTCCAAGCTTCGTCATCGTGATGACCACTATTCAGTGAAATAACTTTGTTCAGGAAAACATCCGATTGTTTACTTTCATTTTCAAGTTTAACTAAATTGAAGTCAAGCACAATGGAATAAACATTGTCCGAAAAGATGAGCGAATCTTGTATTTCGAAGAGAATACCAGAATTCAAATGATTTACCGTAACTCTTCCAAGAGCGAAGGAGTAGGCACAAACAAGGAGGCACAAGACCCCGAACATGGCACACGACCACAAGGAAATACAGGAGACGGGAGATTCACAGCGACACTAAAACAAGAACACAGGAAAACACCTTTGGATAGTGAAATATAAGATAAAACAACATTTTAAGATTTCTAATTATTAATAATACCCAACATTATTCAGATATTACCCACACATCATGTGATCTAAACTAGAGGATACCCATAAAAACATACCCTAAACAAAGATAAAATAATAGATGTTATAAAAACTTAAATTACTACCATGGTTTTTTTTTGTTTCTCTGCCTTTTATGTAATATGTATAAAGAATAGGCCTATTCTGAAAAAAAGTTAAATAAATTCTGAATCCTCAAGACTATGATCAGTGGGTGATCAAGCCACGATCAAACTAAGTCAAGGATCGGACAAAAGTAAACACCTGCAGTGAAGACCAAACGAAAGGACCTGCAGATCCCAACATTGGACAATTCAAACTGGAGGTGGAGAGTGATACCTTTTTAAGTGTGAAATGTGAGCTCTGGTCACATAAGAACCCGTGTCAGGATCAGCTAGGGCAGCTGTCACTGGGGTTAAAAAGCATTGGATGTGATAAGGGCCTGACCAGCGAAAAGACAGTTTCGCCATCCTCTTATCCACTGCTTTACTGGTAGGATGTGACTTGCATAAGACGAGGTCACCTCATCGAAAAGGATTTTTTACTCGATTCTTTTCATATTTAATACGACTTCTTTCATGTGAGTGCTTAAGGTTTTTAAGGGCAGCTGCCCAAATTACTTTAATGTTTTTAGAATCCTTAGGTAACAGGTCATCCAAGGACCAAAGATTAGACAAGGGATTGTTCGGAGCATAGGTGAACATCAAATTGAAAGGCGAAGATTTATGTGACTCATGACGTGAATAATTAAAAGCCATCTGAAGCCAACGCAGATTTTTGTCCCAACTAACTTGATCTTTCGCATGGAAGGCAATTAAGGCCGAACGGAGGTTACGATTGAACCTTTCCGCATGCGAAGGTGGAGGATAGTATGGTGACAACGTGATATGACGTATACCATGTGTGAAGCACATAATTTTGAATAATTTGGAAGTAAATCGTGATCCATTATCCTAAACTATTGATGAAGGAACCCCAAAACTTTGGAATATGTAGGATTGAAGAGCCCGAATCGTGGATTGAGCATCAGCTTTTCTTAAAGGAATCAACCAAACAAATTTGGAAAATGCATCCACACAAACTAATAAGATACTATTTCCATCTTTACTCCTTGGAAAAGGGCCTACGAAATCAATAAATAATTTTTGCATAGGTTTGTCGGATATTTCAGAAGACAAAAAACCTAAATGGGTATTCTGAGCAGGTTTACTAAGTGCACAAAGATGACATTGTTTGACTCTATCAGCCACCTCAGCATACATACCGTTCCAAACAAAATGCCTTTTAATAGTCTCAATAGTTTTATATATACCGAGATGAGCACCAATAGGCGAGGAATGAAAATATTCGAATACCAGGGGTTTCAATACTTTGGGAAGAACAATACGTTTCTGATTGTTTCGAGTTTTGGAAAACAAGATACCTTTGGACAGAAAATATGGTTTTTGTTGGATACCTGAACTCAAATTTTGGACAATTTTCTGCAATTCCTCATCTTCCTCCTGATGAGCCTGAATAGTCTTGAAGGCTAAAGGGAAATCAGTGACCAAAACATTAGAAGTGGCTTCCTCCTTACTAGGCTGTGAACAATCAAACATACGTGAAATCGTATCAGCAATTACATTCTGTGTTCCTCTTATATGCTGAACCTTGAATTTTAGAGATGAGATTTTCATGACCCAACGACCGATTTTGCCTAATTGTCGTGGGTGCGCCAAGAGCCATGATAGAGCTTGATTATCCGTTTCCAAAAGGAATTCTGTATGTTCTAAGTAAGGCCTGAACTTATCTATACCAAAAACAACAGCGAGACATTCAAATTCATAAATAGATGCTACCTTCTCTTGATTGGTCAGAGTCCGGGATGCAAAAGCTATCGGATGGCGGGCACCATCAAACTCTTGTGCTAAAACCGCCCCTATTGCTGAACCTGAAGCATCGGTTTGCAAAATGAAAGGTTTCGAAAAATCTGCCATACAGAGTACTGGTGGACACATTATATCATTCTTTAGTGTTTCAAAAGCTTTTTTTGTTTTTCTCCCCATTCAAATTTCACATTCTTTTTACAGAGTTGATTCAAAGGAACGGCCTTCTCGGCCAAATTAGGAATAAATTTTCCAAAAAACTGGACCATACCGATAAATCTAGCTATACCTTTAACATCGCGGGGTGGAGGAAACTCTCTAATGGATTTTGTACGTTCTGGATCGATGGAAATACCTTGAGAAGAAATTTTATGACCAAGGAATGAAATCTCTGGGACAGCAGTTTTAATCTTTTGTGGGTTAACGGTTAAGCCTGCTTTCTCAAAACGAGAGAAAACTTCTCTCAAGTGTTGAAGATGTTCCTCAAAATTCTCAGAATATATAACAAGATCATCCAAATAATTGTATACAAATTTAAATTTAATGTCATGAAAAATTTGGTCCAATAATCGTGTGAGGACTTGAGCTCCAGTAGCAAGCCCAAAAGGAACTCGCGTAAACTGGTATAAATTCCAGGGTACACAAAAACTAGTGATGTGCTTAGATTCTTTTTTGAGAGAGATTTGATGATATGCTGAATTTAAATCAATGGTGGTAAAGTACTTAGCTTTAGCAAACCAATGAAAAGCTGAATGTAGATCGGGCAAAGGAACTGATTCAATCTCAATCTTTTGATTTACACGACGGAAATCAACCACCATTCGTTGCTTACCATTATATTTAGGAACTAGAAATGCCGGACTCGCATACTGAGAGGTAGACTGCTCAATAACGCCTTTATCCAAAAGTTGCTGTACTTCGTTTCGCAAAAGATTCATCTGAATGGGTGCCAATCTGTAAGGTTGATTTTTAACATAGCTGCTATCTTTTAGCTTAATCTCATATTCCAAGAGGTTGGTAAGACCTAATTCGGAGGTTAGAACTTTAGAAAATGATTCACATAGTTTTCTGATAGCAATACGCTGTTCATCAGACAGATGGCTCAAAATATCACTTTCAATTTTACTAGAGTTGTGTAAATTTATTTCAGCAAGGTTATCAAGGTGCTGGTTACTGTCTGCAAACCGAATTTTGAGTTTAGGTAGGAACTTAAAGAAAATACACTTTTCTTGCACATCAAGTATAAGTCCGGTTTTCATCATAAAGTCTGCTCCGAGAATACAATCCAAACCTATGTTTTTACATACCAAGCAAGGGAAAACCCAAGTAAAATTTGCTATTTTTAATTTAATAGTGGCGCAACAATCTATGGTCAAAATATCATTAGAAGCAGAATAGCACTTGAAATCGCCTTTTACAATTGATTTTATGCCCTTAGCTTCCTTTAATTTGGTGAACAACTCATAGGAAATGATAGAATGTGTAGAACCCGAATCAACTAAAGCGGGAGTATCAAAGGAACCAAACGATACCACAATACGAGGTACTGGCACGGAATTTATTCCCACAATATTAGGGGAGTTAACCTTACAAACTTGATCTGGAAAGTGTTTTCGTACTCCAAAATATGTTTGAAAACAAAGAGCTGAGTTAATCTGCTGAAGAACGTGAGCATTATACTGTGAATTAGGCTTCCGATCTTGCTTGCAGGGTAAGTCGCTCACCTTACATCCCTGCTTCTGGCATTTTTTTGTTGCAGAACCTTGCAGTCTCTGATGACATGGTTATTTCTTTTGCAATAATTACAAAATTGACCTTGTGCTTGATTGCCTGGCTTAGTTTTTGTTTGGTTGTAAACACTACTCTTCTTAAAGTTAGGATTAACCTGTGTGGTGTTACATGAACTGTGAAAACCATAGTTTTGAGTCTTAAATGTGGGATGGGCAAACTGTAGGTTACGGTGATGATCCGCAAACCTAACATTTTGCGAATGGATACACATTCTGTCGAGCTCGGAAAATGTGGAGGGTTTGCTGAGAAAGACTAACCGAGATCTCTCATCAGGGGAAAGCCCCTCTAGGATGGTGCTAACAATTTCTTGTTCAGTTACACTGAGTCGCAAAATGGCAGCGGTCTCCTTAACCTCATTTACATACACAGAATGTGGTTCATCAGGTTTCTGTAACCGATTGAAATTATTTAATTGCAATTGTGTAAGCAACCTGAAGGGAATAAACAAACTAAGGATATTCTCATGGTAGGCATCGAAAGAAAGGTTCTGGGCAATTGCCAGCTGAGTCCTTTCGGCTAAAGGCCCAAAAGTGAAAGGGTAAATAGTTTCCAAGATCTGCGACTCATGGATGGTGTTGCTTTGTCGCAATTTAACAATAATCTTAAGGAAATTTAAAAATTTAGGTATGTGCAACCCATCAGTGGCCGGGAAGTCTTTCAACATTGTTTCGAGAAGATGAGTAAGTTTACCAAACACACTTGGCAGCGCAAAATTTCTAGAGGGAGTAGGATTATGTGTCGAGCTTGCTGATGTACTAAATACAACATGAGGGTTCCGACTCGTAGACTGAGTGGATGTGGTATAGGCTGGTTTAGTTAGGTTAGGAATGGACATAGGGCTACAAACGTTACCGACAGGATCAAAGTCTACCTTGGACGGACCAGGAGCTGATGAAATAAGTGGTTCGGGACAGTGGAAGTGGGCAATGCCACCCTACTCAACTGTTCACAAATATTTGTCAAGGATGTGATAGGTGTTACATCACGCACTAACGAGAACTGGGATTCAGCGTTACCGACAGTCTCAACTAAATTCTGAATCTCCTCCATCATATTTTCAAGTGAGGCAACTTGTAACTCAGACAGTTTAGGTGTGTGAACCTCAAGCAAACACTTAATGCGTGTACTCAAGTGATTCAAACGATTTCTGACACGAGGGAGTGTTACGGCAAAATTCTCATCATCTAATTTTGTAACCAACTCCTGTAAAACTAGTATCTTACTCGTGCAGGTTTTATACTCCTCATTAGGGTTCACTGTTATCAAAAGGTTATGATTAACTGGAGTGCTGTTCTGAAGATCCAAACGCAATGTTTTACGCAAATGTGCCACTGTGGCGTTTTCACATGAAATGCCACGCAATTGACACTCAAAGATCAATTCATCCTTTATGAGGAACTCAGGGATGATTGAAGAGGACATAATGAAAATAACAAATAACAAAACTACCACAATAAAAACAACAGTAAATAACTTTTGCCATAGCCAAGCCAAGCACATCTGAGGGTGGACACATGCAAGACAAACATCTACACATGTGAAAACACAACCAACAAAACACCAGAACCACCAGCTCTGCTACCAAGCTCTGCCGCCCTCTCTACCTCAACCTGGCCAAATACCAAGGAGGCACAGAGGTCAACAGTGAAAGCATGGGGAACGGGCTCAATGGTGCCTTGTTAGGCGTGTAGAAAATCATGAGAACCTTGAGCCGACTGGGGAGGCCATATTACAGGATAAAATAGTTAAATATATACTAGTCAAAATTAATACAAACAGTGGTCTTAGTTAAATGAATACAACAATATCGTTTCTCTGTTCCTTATATTTTCTTTTCTTTAAATTATTTTACTTTAAATAATAACAATAACAAGTTTAATATCAATTGATGAGTATACAGTCATACTGATAGTAAAAGTAAATGTTAAGATAAGGGGCCCCTTTAGATACTTAAGTTAAACACATTGATTTTGATGTTAAGAATTACATAGGTTAAAAATTACATAGGTTAATTCAAAAATAAATTAATTAATTATTAGTCCAAAACAATGCCGAAAATGCTAGGTTAAAATTTTATCTTTTGATATGTGGTGGCTCATGGTTGCTCTTCTGCATGCAGAAAGTAACAAAGAAGATCTTTCCTGATTAGACGAGCTGCATCAGGCACTGAGGAGCACCATGACTCAGGTGACGAAGAAGTTGTGTGTCACGAAGTAATCGCGCCCATGGCCACCCACGCCTTCCGCACACACACACTTGCGGTGTACGGAGAATTAATTAAGACATTGATGTCAAGAGATTAAGAAACGGCCGAAGCTAGGAACAGTTACATCATGGCCGACATGCTTAAAAAAAAAAGACGCATTATTTTGTGCAACTGAAGAAGACCATAGAGTTGAGACATGAAAGACTGCACATGTAAAACAAATAGAGTTACACTATAGTGCGATTTCCCAAATCAACTTTCATTATGGACAAAAGTAAAATTATTTTGTTGTAAAACTAATATAAGAATTTTAACACAGAAACTTGTGCTTTTATAAATATAAATTATGCTGAAATTGTTGGTTACAAGATGATTTACAAATTCAAGAATAAAAAAAATTATGGCTCCCAGTTTGCTATACAAAATAAAATAAAAACAATAACTATAAAATAGATAAAGTGAGCATGCGCATTACTACAAATGTGCAATGGCACACAGTCTCAGAATGTATCGCCTCGGCCCTCTAGTGGCAGAGTTGCGAATTATTTCCCCTGGGTGTTTGAACGCCTGTTAAACGCCTGCCCCCCTGGCGCCTGACGCAACAAACAGTGCTCCATAGTTAATTTCCAAGCCACCAGAACACTGCACTAGTCCCCTCCATAAGTCCAATGCTTTAGCAATCGCCTCGTGTGAGTTGATCTCTCCTTGTTTCGGACACCCCTCAGTAGGTCGCGCTGACATCGGCCAGTCCCACCAACTTCGAGATATTGAAGTTAGTATTTCTCAACCACTCCCTCGGAAATCTTTGGAACCATTCAGTCCAGAAGTCGAAGCCTCCCCCCTTTTTCTTTTGATTGGCTTCGTCTTTTAATTATTAGTCGCTGCCGCCCCAAACTTACTTCGCGCCGCGACAGCAGACTGACCACACCACATCGTCGGCGAGCTGCTCATTCAGACTTCACTCCGGTCGTTGTTTAAATATGTTATCGGCTAGGTAAGGGATGTGATCCCCACAACTTGAGTAATTAACTTTTTTTCGTCTGCTGAAGGCCCTCATCTTGGATCCAACATTTTTTTTTCCGTCTGCTAGAGTATGCTGCAGCCAAATTAGTTTAATTTTTAACCACTAGAGTGCAGTAATAATTTATTATTGTGGCGTCCACAATCTTGAAATTATGATGCCGTCTTGGAAAATCGTAATTATTTGGCTATAAATCTGGGAAAACCTCCAATAAACATTTTAAAAATCTGGAAACAATATAATAATTGATTCGATCAGTTCCTGTCCTTGGTTAAATAATTGATCTATGCAAAAAAAATTTACATAAATGTTTTTATTCAATTTAAGAATCTTAGGTTCCTAGACTAACCGCCTCCAGTAAGCCGATTTTTGAATACCTATTGTTTTTATTGACCTAGAAAAATGGAAAAAATTCCAAAATTTATCAAATAATTCATTTATTAAAATAATGATCGACTGGATGGATTTCCGTCCTTGGTTTTTTTCTCGGCCAGTGGTAAGAGAAACTAAAGATTAAAATAAATTTTAAAATCTGTTTACAATTAAATTTCTTGGTGTTTATTAATAATTCTCTCTACGAAAAACAGCTCTTATTCAAGATATCTATCCGTCGAAAAAAATATGTAGTCGTTGTGCCTACCATGGAAGTCTAATTTTTCGATACTTGGGATACCCTCCAACCAGGTCTTGTACTATGTTAGGGGTACAGTCCAAGAGACTTCGGACAACGAGGACAGGCCATGTGCAATGTAGGCGTATAGACCAATCGTCTCCGGACCACAGGACCTTCTTCGTCGATAACAAATATAACATATTTCAAGCAATCAAGACAAAGTCTCCAAACAGTCAGTCCGAAAGTATCGATAAAATCAATTACAAGCAATTAGACCAAAGAAACATGTTTTAAGCTTACTAAAGGACCGAGAATACCTGAAAAATGTTTTATCAAGACCAATAGGATTTGAACCAGTAAATATTCAGATTTATTACATATTAGACTACGCACATTCAACGAAACAAAAGAAACAAAAGAACACACAATACACACACAGTACGCACAATGAACAGACAATACACAATCTGAACACACACAATGGACAAACAGTAAACACAATGATCATGGTACACACACTGGACACACAATGAACACACAGTACACTCAGACTAGGTATACTAGTAACGTAAGACGCTTTTATGGTATTAAATGTTTATATAAATTTTTTTTGCACTGATCAAGTATCGAACCTTGGTCAGGAGTTTATCGAATCAATCAGTATACTAATTGATTTTTTTCTTAAAGGAATTTTGTAATTTTTCCGAATTTATAACTAAATAATTACGAATTTGCAAGATGACGCCATAATTTGAAGATAGTGGACACCACAGTAATAAATTATTACTGCACTCTGGCTGGTTAAAATCAAACAAATATGGCGGCATAAACAACTAGCAAATAAAAACAATATATTGGATCCAAGATGATGGCCTCCAAAAGACGAAAACAAGATGGCGGGTGTGACGTCGTACTATCTGGCGATATATATACCTGGGTATTAGAGCCATATTTCACAGATTTTTTTTTTTAATTTTCCCATTTAAAAAAGAGTTGTGCATGGACAATTTAAAACTGTAGTTTTTTTGTTTAAGAAGCATAAATTTAAAAATATTTCACTTCAAAGTTGATGATTCAGGGCTTTTGTGTAACAATTTTTTGATTAACTTGTGCCGGAAATTAGTTATTTCGGCACGTTTTTTCCCCATTGTTATAAATTAAAATTATTTTTGGAAATTTTATTTTCTTAATAATTAATTTACAAAAGAGTGATTTACACTTAGTTGAACTTTGCGCCTGTGGACCGAGGCACCTTTTCTCAGGAACCAATCTGATCTTTTGCAAGTCTAAGACGTCGTTGGCAGCCCGGTTACATTTCTCCCGCTTACAGTCACGTTCCCGGCCTGTAACATATTCCCCTGCATGACTAAATTTGCCTACAACAGCTCTGGACGAGATGTTACCACATCTCAGAGACAAGCTTACCAGTGCTATTCCCCTATATTCCTATACATCTTAGGTTCACTTTTAGAAAGGCACGTTAGGAGGCTCGTTCCCAGCCTCGTTGCGTTTTTTGTCCTCCCTCACCCCCACAGCTACCCACCTTGATTCTCAGAATTTAGACCAGGATCATTGCCCTGACATGAACCCCGGCAACCAGTGGCCGACTTCAAGGACATTTTGCCGTAGAAAAAATATGATCAAAATGGACCACACACGACATCTAGCGGCAGAAATAGTAACTTATTCTCTTGTCGCCAGCTCGCAGAGCTGACGCCCGCGACACCTGGTGGCGACTTTGCTAACCTCCTTCTTTCCTTCCCCTTTAGGCCGCCAGAGAGCAGCACCCCTGCGCCATAAGGCCATATACTTTCTACTCGCTTCCTGTAAAAACCGATCATACGTAGCTTTCTGTGCCCGCTGGAAGAGAGCACAGTGGTCGCCTCCTCGACGCAACAACTGAAGGTGTAGTTGCACCCACCTCGGTCACCTCCGGAAGTTTTCGGCCCAGAGCCGAACCTTCCCCCTCTTTTCCCTAGGGCCGAGCGCCCGTTTTAATTAGGAGTTTTGTCCACAATTGCAGGCACTTTGACTTCGGCTACTTACCGCGTCGTCTCGGCGTCTCCTCTGTTAAGAGGGTTTTTTGCGCCAACGACGAACTCTTCCTTCGACTTAGGAATGTAGCCATCGGTGTTAAGGGATGTGATCCCAGTTTCTAATTTAGTAGTAGACAGTCAATCGTTGTATTTAGGCAACAGATAATTTTTTAGTTTACTTTTTATTAATTTGTTGTTCTTCCTAAATCACGGTTTCTGCCGCGTCATCCGCGCAATTCTCGGTCCGCGCCTTTATGATGTCTGTGCGAGACATTTCCTGAGTCCAGGAGCTACACCCTGTTTGGGTCCACATTTGGGCGCAGAAATTGTACCCATCATGTTGTCCAGGAACTCGAGCATCGATGTCCAACATTTAAGCCCCAGGTGATATTAAAAATTTAACTTCTCCCTACAACCAACGAAAGAACTTACCTTCATTAATACCAGCGTGCAGTGCCATAGAGAACTTAACAAATAAGAATATGTGAAATTGTTACAGTAATGAGTGGACGAATCTAACCTGCTATAAAATGTAATTTTTTTGTTGTTAAAATAATAGTACAACGTGTGTTAATCATATAGGGCCGACACCCTTTTAATATTTTAAATATATAGTTAATACCCTTTTATGGTGAAACTAAAACAAATGATAAACAGATTATTTTAATACTTTATAAATACCGTAAACCAGGATACATATAGACCTATCTACTTATGTAAAGATTTATTTATTTATTTATCATTTATCTATATATATATTTAAACGGTCCACTAGCTCCACAGTTGCTTGTGTGCAGGGAGTATCAAATTGTCTTGTTCACCACCTCGTGCCACCTCTGGTAATACTTGTATTTATCTCTATAATTATGCTCAGCTGTTTATTAAATTAAAATAATATAACTTAGGGCATGTGGGGCGTATCAAACTATCCATTTTTTCCCTAAAGAATTGTATTTGATGTGATCAGTATAAAATGCCCAACAAAATAACTTATTATGAAAGCGATAAACCAATTGCCGAATGTTTGCTGTAATCATTAATGTCGCTTGAATTAGACATTATTATGTTAATAAAAACCACCATTAATCTCTCAATGAAAAATTTCAGATTTAGTTAATTGCTTCTCGTCCACAGAAACGTAACAAACACGCGAAAGCTGCGAAGGAGATATGGAGGAAATTAAGAAAAGTAAGCAATATTGACAATGAGGAGAGGGTTAAGCAAAAATATATTAACAAGCTGAGATTAATTGAAATAGAATTATAACTATTTAATTTTACGTGAAACAATACAGTTTAATATTTGATCTAATACATTTATATTTTATGTCCTTGAGTTTTGTCAAAGTATGAATTTGAAATACTATATTAAAATTTATGTCTTCCCCAATGTGAATTAGATTTAAAAATTTAAAATTAAACAAATATTTTTGCAATTTGAGTATTACTCTGTGTTGCTTCAAGCTTAGAGCTGAGAGCTTATTTTCACATACGGATTTAACAAACTTTCAGTTGGTTTTACTTTGTTGTTTGTTGTAGTTATGTATGTTGAGTTTAATATTTAATAAATTCAAATTTATAGGCGTTGTGAAGCTGGCTATCATTGTGTAATCGGTAGAATGGCAGCTTATATTTACGAGGTAGCGGGTTCGAATACCGGCCAGATTTATTTTTCTTGTGGACATATGTTTAAGTTAATAAGTAAGCCCCTCCCATAAGCAATGCAGCTTATAAACCCTAGTAATGCAGCTAGATAACGTAAACGTCAGCTGAAACAACTTGATTTAACTTCTGCTAACAACATGGCTGTAAATGGTAGTACACATAGAGGGAAATTTTCTATCTGTTTCTGGGATTCTAACATACGATTAATATATATTTGATTTGTTCTTTTATTATTTTCTGTTTATTTTGTGTGACGTTACTTTCCAATTTGTACTGCAAAACCAATTCTGAGAGTTTTAAAATAGATTTAAGTGTTTTAAAAATCTAAATGTATTTAGCAAATCTGTAATCTTGAGCCCACAAATTTACTGAGACCTGTAAACGAAATTCGATAGGCAGGGGAGTGTCAGACCCCACATGCATCTGTCTTCCCCTCTCCTTATTCAGTTTTTTCCATGAGTCATGTACTAAAAAATGTTTAGCCAGCTCTTGAAACACTGTTTTATCTACGCCCATGCTTACAGTAAGTTTACGTATTAATCTTCAACCATCTAATCTGTGTCATATGTATCTAACTGTACAATTCAATAGGAAAAGCAGCAGATCGTTAAAGTATTTTTAAAGCGTGTGGATACAATTAATATTATTGATGTACTACCATCTGTGATTATAGCTGTTATTATGTGGATGATGTCACCTCATACTCGGGTAGTTGTAGGTACATACCAATCATCTCAAAATTATTTTTCTAGCTGAGAGTTACAAACAAACATTTATAGGTCGTCTTTTTAATAGATTTTAAGCAGTAAATGTAAGTTAGTAATTTTAAAATTATTTTTTCCACTCAATAATAATAGAAAGCCACATAAATAGGAAAATGAAATGTAGGGACCCAACATATATTTTAGAAGCTCAAGAAAATAAATGAATGGTAATTAAAATGAATTAAAGAAAACATTGTTATTATATAAATAAGTGCACATTAGGCTTTGCTATCAAAAGTATATGCTACATTATGCCTAGTATCTTACAAAAGATAAAAAATAATCAATTCAAGCAACTGCTTTATCTTAAAGCTATAAGGGTTTTAATCATTAATCAAAGCATTTTTTTAGAAGTGTTTCATATTATTGCAATAATTGTGTGTATTTTTTCAAGTGCTGCTATATAAACATCCCAAACAAATATTTTGGTAAATACTTTTAATTAATATTAGTTGTGTGATTTTTTCATTCGCATATATTTTATTAATTAATTACTTTTTAAACAGAGGTGTTTTTCGTCTGCAAAAATGTGTGGACATACATGTTAACTCTTTAATTTACCTTGTACATTTGCTTCCTGTTGTTTGTAGGAGATGATTATTACAGAGGTTTTATAAAGTGTGTTTGATACACCTATTAGTATGACTACGACGATACTTGTCTCGTTTTGTGATTTTGGCTCTGCAGGTATTAAACGTTTAAATTAACTAAAAAATGTTTGCTGAATTTGTAGAAAAAGGTTTTTGTAAGCGTTTCAATCTTAGTTGTTTACCTATTAATAAACTGTCCTAAAGATTACTTGCGATATTTATAAGGAATCTTTACTGTTTGCTTACGATGACATAAAATTTAAGCTGGAAATTATTCCAAAGTGTATAAATTTTATAATATTTATATTATTTTATTATTTTTAATATTTTTAATATATAGTTAATACCCTTTTATGGTGAAACTAAAACAAATGGTAAAAAGATTATTTTAATACTTTATAAATAAACCAGGAAACCTATAGACCAATCTACTTATGTAGTGATTTATTTATTTATTTATCATTTACCTATATCTATTTAAACGATCCACTAGCTCCCAATTTGCCTATGTGCAGGGAGTATCAAATTGTCTTGTTCACTACCTCGTGCCACCTCTGGTAATACTTGTATTTTTCTTTATAATTTTGCTCAGTTGTTTCCTAGGTTTTTTTTATTAAATTAAAACGTTTAAATTAACTAAAAAATGTTTGCTGAATTTGCAGAAAAAGGTTTTTGTAAGCGTTTGAATCTTAGTTGTTTACCTATTAGATAATAAACTGTCTTAAACATGACTTGCAATGTTTATAAGGAATCTTTACTGTTTGCTTACGATGACATAAAATTTAAGCTGGAAAGTATTCCAAAGTGTATAAATTTTAATGCGCATACACTGAAAAAGATTGATTGCTTTTCATAAACGTTTTTGGAATTTAGTTCCTAAGGAATTTTTTTTTGTAATACTTTAAGCTTATCACTTTAGATCTGAACACACTTAAATAGAATGCATATAATTCATGTTGCAATGATTCAAAATAAGTTCCTAAGGAATTTTTTTTTAAATTCCGATAAAACACTGAAAAATGTTCCAACAATATTTTCCTTAAAAATTGACATCTTTAGGCACCTGTCGGAACGGTTTCTCCTTATCTTTAACAGCGTGTGGTAAAAGACAAGGTGCGTCACCAGTTAAATGTTTTCATCTTGTTTACGAAGAATACTCTCAAAAAATTATACAGGAATATACTTAAACCAATCGATATCTTAGTAAGTGTACAGGTTTTGAGTTAACAAATGGGGAAAACGAAGGTAGAAAAATTATCTTTTACCTACAGTAGTATACGAATGTATTTCCGAGATCAGGCCTCAGGCGGTGGAGCCGAGAGCCGGCTCCGCCATATTGGATTGTGACGTCACGGCGGCCATCTTGGATGGTTGTGACCTTGACCTTTGACCTTGACCTTGAATTTGATCCTCAAAATCCGCCAAAATTGGGCAAAATTTGCCCCAAAATTCCTCAAAAATCGCCAAAATTTCCATTTCTGTGGAAAAAAGTTCCGCCAAAAAATTTCAAAAAATTCCACAAATTAAAAATTTAAAATGCTCTTTTCGAGGGAAAAATTTCCCGTTTCGAGGGAAAAATTCCCGTTTTTAGTCCTTAAAAATCCCAGCGGCTGAAAATTCCTAAAACTGGCTTAAGCATCCTTAACTCAAGCCTCAGTTAAGCCATTTCTAGGAATAAGGATACCATGACCGCCATCTTGGATTATGTCGCCACCGTTGCAATTTTAGTTACGGTCGCCATCTTTAAAATCTTCATTTACTATCCGATTTTAATGAATTTTTTTTAAAAATTATAAAAAATTCAAATAATAAAATTTTAATAAAAAATATTTAAAAAGCATACATTAACGACACGGAGCTCGGAGTCCGCGGTTCGAACCCGTTGGGTGCAAAAAAAATTAAAAATGACGACAGATCCTTCCCCCTAGGTGGCTGCTGGCAGACTGACCCCCACCACTTTTACCAATGCACATATACCATCAGGTAGTATGACGTCATGTCCGCCATCTTGTCTTCGATGCTGGAAGCCAACATCATTGTATCGTCGGCTAGAGTGTGCTGACACCATGCTAGTTTAATTCTTACCCACTAGAGTGCAGTAATCATTTATTACTGTGACACCCGCCATCTTGTCATTTGGCCGCCATCTTGAAAATACGTAATTATTTAGCTAGAAATTCGGGAAAAGTTCCAAAATTCATTAAATAAATCACTCATTAATTTACATATTGATTCGATCGATTCCCGTCCTCGGTTCGATACCCGATCGTTGCAATAATGTTTAATTTTATGAAAAATAATAATAATTTCAATAAACCATGTTCAACATTCTTAAGAGACTTTAAATCCTCTACTACCATCATCCTATCAGACATCAAGACCACCATATTGGAAATGTGTAATTTTAATGCTAGAGATCCGGGAAAAAGTTCAGAAATCATTAAATAAATTTCCGATCAATATACTGATTAATTAGATCGACTAAGGTCCTTGGTACGATCTAGGATGATGCAAAAAAATTAAATATAACATCAATTTAACATAAAAGTAACAGGTTCGAGGAATTAAACACCGCAAGTTCTTTTACAAACATAATATTTATTACATAATTTCTATTCTACTACAGGATCACTTACGAAAGCCAGCAATCTTATAATCATTTAGTTCCGCAGCGGTGTGAAATGACTAATTCTTAGCTCCAATCGGTTTATACTAGACAGAGTCCAGCCAGAACCTTTACTGATATAGTCCACCTCTTCTTGACAGAGGTTCTGGATACCGTTTTTAACAGTTTGCTTCACATCGTTAGAACTGTAAATTACTGCAGCCGATGTCTTGAATGCACACTTCTTCACTTTGTCATCGAACGGATATGGCTTTCCATATAAACAGTCCAACCACAAGTTATATTTCAAAGGTCCGTTTGTTGCTACATCATCAGTAAGCTGATTGATTATCTTCTGTCTGATATCGTCAAGAAAATTACAACTGTCCTTCGACTCACCGAACGTATTTAGATAATAGTAGTCTTTCAACGTTCCACGAAATGCAGACTGCGCCAAGTAGAAGCCATTTCGTTCACTTGTAATGCTCCGAACACAGTCTTAGGTTTAGTTCCATGTTCAGACGTCATAACAATCGGTTGCTGGGCATCTGTTTTTTTGGTTGTACACTTTCGTGTCTCCAATCTAAAGCGAGGAGTCGAAATGTCGGCAGGTAGTTCAGCAGTAGGAGCACAGACTCCACCTTTACATTTTTTCGCATGATGTCGCAAACTATCGATTCGAGTAAACCATTCATGACAATCATCACATCGAAACTTTATACGAGAAGGATTCTTTTTGCATTTGCTCCGCTCATGTCTTCGTGCATCATGGAAAAATGCGAACGACGTATCACAGTAGCTGCAAGGATACCGTGCTGATGTAGACGAACCTTTCAGACCCGATCCAGATATGGACGTTGCAACAGTAGTACCATTTCCAGGCATACTCTTATGAACATCGATGCATCGCTGTTGCACCGAAACCTTTACTTTCTGTCGCACAGCAGGACCTTTACATGCCTTCATGTGCGTTTTCATATTATCTTTTCTGGCAAACTGCTTATGACATTTCTCACAAACAAACATTTTACGATATAGGTTCTTGACACATTCGCTCCTCTCGTGTCGCCGAGCATTGCTGTTGTTTGAGAAAAACTTGTCGCAGTAACAGCACCGATGTTCGCTAGTTGTCAAATCAGCATCCATTGAAGTCTCCATCGAGGTCGTATCGTCGATAGTAGTATGCTTTGGGGGCTCCGAGATCAGGGTTCAGGGTGTGGATTGAAGATTGTCGGTCCGCCATCTTGGATTGTGATGTCACGGTGGCCATCTTGTATTGTGACGTCACGGCGGCCATCTTGGATGAGCGTAACGGGACACAGCGTAACGGGACACAGTGTAACGGGACACAGCGTAACGGGACATAACGTAACGGGACATGTAGATCACGGCGGCCATTTTGGATCCGCCATCTTGGATCCGCCATCTTGGATGACGTCGTGGGTTTTCTCGAAAATTCCGGTGATGTGTTTTCCGCCATATTGGATGATGACGTCACCGTTGCAATTTTCGTTACGGCCGCCATCTTGAAAATCTTTAATTATTATCTGATTTTAATGAAAAAAATTCCAAAATTCATCAAAAAATTAACTTATTCGAATTCTGTTTGATTATATCGATGTACGTCCTTGGTTCGATTCCCGGTGAGTGCAAACATCAGATCCTTCCTCCATGAAAGCTACCTAGACTGATCTACCACCACCAGTACCAAGGTTCATATATCGTCAGCTGATATAACGTCATGTCCGCCATCTTGTCTTCATCTGCAGGAGACCGCCATCTTGTTTTCGTCTGCTAGAGTGTGCCGATACCATGTAGTATAATTATCTGGTCACAATACTTTTGTCCTCAACTGTTGACCTTGACCTTGACCTTTGACCTTGACCTTGAAATTTGACCTTGACCTTGACCTTTGACCTTGATCTTTGACCTTGACCTTGAAATTTGACCTTGACCTTTAAATTTGACCTTGACCTTGAAATTTGACCTTGACCTTGAAATTTGACCTTTACCTTGAAATTTAACCTTGACCTTGAAATTTACCCTTGACCTTGAAATTTGACTTTGTCCTTGTCGTCCATCATGGATCTGACATTTTATGTTCAGTACATGCTACCAGGAGCTACCACCTGCTGGAGTACGCCATCTTGTGTGTGTACTTGTATTATAGAGTACATTTTTACAGTGCAGTAATCATTTATTACGGAGGTGCCCCCCGCCATCTTGAAATTCGGACGCCATCTTGAAATCATGTAATAATGTAGCTAGAAAAGCGGGAAAAAATCCAAAATTCATCAAAAAAATCACTCATTAATTTACACATCTATTCGATCCGATCCAGTCCTTGGTTCGATCCTCGATCGTTGCAATAATGTTTAATTTTATGAAAAAATAACTTCAATAAGCCACGTTCAACATTCTTAAAGAGACTTTAAAACCTCTACTACCATCATCCTATAAGCCATCAAGACCACCATATTGAAAATTCGTAATTGTAATGCTAGAGATTCGGGAAAAAGTTCAAAATTCATTAAATAAATTTGTAATCTATATACTGATTGATTAGATCGACTAATATCCTTGGTTCGATCCCTGGACGATGCAAAACAACTTTAATTAAAAAAGTACCACTAAAGTGGCAGGTTTGAGAAAATAAAAACACCGCAAGTTCCTTTAAAAAATCTTTTATTACATACATACTACACTACTACAAGTACAAAAAAACACTGACAAATTACTAAAGTTTTTGGTTAAGATTTATTTCCACATTTAATCCTGTGCTGTTCAAGACACTGTATAGCTGTGAGTCCTGATTTTCGAGGTCGATTAGCGAAATACTTAAAGCACATCTTACACATATAAATCTTCTTTTGATGTTTTGTAACCTGGGGTCTCACAAGTCGGGAGAAGTTCTTGATGTAGCAGTAGTGTGCAGAACCGCTTTCATTTGTCACAAGCAACAAATCGAAATGATTTTTTCTTTCTTGTTTGGTTACACGAATCGGACACACTTTATTATCCTCATTTAGCGCATACACATTAACTGAGACTTCAGGGTTATTTTTCTCAAAAACTTTTATCTGATTTAACGGTGGCGGATAGCACAGTCCATCGAAGTTGTACTTATTCTCCAAAGCATAATACCTCTTATCAACACGGTTTTGATGACTTCCCTCGACAAATCTTGCCAAAATACTCCATTTAAAACAAAACTGGTCCTTGAAGTTTTGGCAATTGACTACTGCTCTTTTGTTGACTATCGCCTCAGGTAAGGCAATAAATGATGATGTCTGATGGTATGGAAGCATACTATCACTTGATTCGTTTCCTATGCACATAATCTTGTGACTATCCAGACTGTTACAATGCGAAAAAACCTTATCGCATTTGCCGCACCTATATGTCTCTCGAGAGATTGTCAGAGACCTACTGCAGGTTATTGATGCGCCACAATATTTGCATTGACGCGATGTACGCTCTTCATTAATTGATGTCTGGAATGCAGATGGTGAAACTTCAGCTGATGGTGGAACAGCACGTATCGTTGTCTCCTCTGCAGCAGGTATCGGGATCTTCACAGCTGTCGTCACCTCAGCCATTGAGCCCTCCGCTGCCATGGTCTCCTCTGCTAATGGTATCGGGATCTCCGTCTCCATCATCGTTGCTGCCATCGAGGTCCCCGCTGCTGTCGGTAAACATTCTATTCCGGTCGACATAACTAAATGTCACGATACTTAATGGAGAGAGCACGTCCGTACTGCACCGCGGCCAGAGGTGAACTGCGGGCCCAGTCGTCCGAACCTCGCTTATATACCCACGGTCTACTGGTATGCTACATGAGTCAAAATAATGTCTGTATTTAAAATTATTTTTTTTTCCTATTAGGTACCTAAAAATTGTAGAAATAAAAAGCATACGAGTTCAAGTTTTACACATTTATTTATAAAGAGTACACAAATACATATTAGGTTAAGGAATCAAGCATTTTCACAAGCAAAGTCTTTAATGCCGCACGAACTGACACGTCGACTCCGGTTCCAACTGGTTCGCAGGCCACGGGATCAGGAACACAGGTTTCCAGCTGGTCATCTTCTGTGACGTTGACAACTCCGACAAGACATGGTCGATGACGTCTGTGACCACGTCTACACCTGGGCTTTGGCTCAGTGCTAGTTGGGACAGATTCACTGCCTGAACTGCGACGACGAGACGCACACCGTTTGGACGTCTGCGTAGAAGCATCACAGGCCGCAACAGTTTGCAACACGTCCATGTTTGGTGTTGCACGTGCAGACGAGGCGACAACCTCAGCGATGCTGGCAGGAAGGATTGTGTGTGGTCTCATGTGATAGACGGCACAGTTTCCAGGTTCGCAACAATCTACCAGCTGCTGGGTCGGTTCGTAGGACACAGGAAAGTGCGCAAACCGCCAATGCTGAGCGCCTCCATCACAGGTTTCTGTATATGTACGTAGATACCCGGAATCCCAGTAGCTGTACTCGACACTGCTGAAGCTAGGTCTTGCGCTCACGTACACGTTAGCAGGATGAAACGTAAACATCTTCTTGCAGGTCGAACGACAACTGAAGGAACGTACGTATGTACGCCATTTATATATATGCAGGCTCCTACTAACATTGTGTGTGCCATTTCTGCATTAGCTGCGAGTTTGTGCAGGCACAGACACGTTCAAACTTGTCACATGGCTGCATGTCGTATATTGCACTAAGCTTGCGCAGGGAAGGACAGCCGTAGTCGGTCTGTATATCCACAATTTCAGCTGCTCCGACGTCACACAGTTCTCGTAGCCATTTCTTCTGTTCAGGTCCGGCAACATAGATTATTTCGTTTTGAACTAGTAAATCTCCAATAGTGTTTTTCACTTGGTGGTACGGAATTTTTCCTTCGTCCCACTCTAGTCCGTGATAATATTTACATAGCCATTCGTTCGACCGTTTACTTTTTTCGTCTAGTAGTTTCCACGGATACGGGGGGCGGAAGCTGCGGGTTCGAGTCCGGCCGTCGTGAGTGACGCCAATTTCCTTGAGCACGAATCCATTTTGGCTCTGGAACCCCTGCATGTTACAGTACATCCTGAAACCAACTGATGATGGGACGGTACATGCAGACGTATTTATATCTAGTTCAATATTTTCACGAGACCTGAAAACGCATCATAATTAATTACTCTGTCGTGTAGGATTAGACAGAACGCCGTTGTGAGTGGCGGTACGTCATCTTTCGTGGAAATTTCCAATCGGCAATCAATCATAGAACTGCGAATCGATTCGTCTTGTTTGCTCACGTCAAATACGATTAGCGGAGCTAATGTTTTATAGGTGTCTGGACTCAAGATCGGGTGCGATTCTCGTCCGTGGTACGAAGATTGGAACTGCGTGTACATGTGATACGGCAAGGAAATACCACCATTTTCAAAATCAATGTTCATGTCCACGTACGGGTAACTTTCGCTGTTTAAAAATAATTTTACATTTTCCATAAAACAGTGGTCAAACACCGATCTGTCGGTCTTGAGGTTCATTTGTCTGTCAGTCTGCAAAGCTAATATTATATATCTCGGTTTTTCCGTACTGCTCGACGTCTTGACGACCCAGTGATTGCGTCTATTCTGGGTCAGTAAGGGGCACGTTACGAGATTCCAGCTCCTGAACGCAATTTCGACCGTCTTGTCCTTTTTGACGTAACTTAAAAGTCTGATTCTTTCCTTCGTGCTGACGGTTATGTGCGGAACAAACCACTCGGTGCTCGTGACGGTGACTGCGACCGGCTGGGGGTCGTTCCCGGGTGCTCCCACGACGGCATTCAGGTGCGATGTCGCTAGAATTAACACGAGTTCTTGGCGGGCTTGAATTAATATTTTCTTGTAATCCTCCGCGAAGCCGAGAAGCATCGACAGCGGTATGCTAACTTCGAATTTTCCAGATTCGTAGATGGGAATTTTGAAATCCGGTTCCATTCCAAAACCTGCGATTTTGGTTGCGCTCAGGTCGTTCGGTGTTAGAGACAGGTAATTTTTCATCGTGGCAGTAATGCCCAAGTCCCACGATTCATCGATCGCAATATTATTCAATTCGAAAATAATTCGTTCGAATAAATGCAATATTCCGTTTCGACCGAAGTATGCAGTTGTAGGATGTGATCCGTCCGCCTTTGTCAGCGTGCCTCTTATACGAATAAACGACTGGCAGGGTAGAGTATAAACGTCTTGTTTCTGTACCGGGATGCGTATTTCCCTACCGGGCATGTACGGCCCTTGGAGGTAGGGAGCGTAGCAGTGATATTCAAATTTATTTACATCGTCGCTAAACTGAGCTTTTTCTGACACGTTTAAATAATCTTCCATGCTTGTGAACTTTGTAGCCTAAACTGCGGAGATACTTCACGTTAAGAGGTGTTAACGCGCCGCGGCCTCGCAACAGACTGGTCCTGGGTTCGTGTCTCTTCTTTGATTTATAGGTCTTGAAAATCAGCCCCATCGCTTCAAGTGCAGACGTAGTGTAATTTCTTCGTTTCTAAAATTTACTAGTTTATCGTTTTGATCGACAATGTCTACTACCACTTCGTGTACTGTTTTGGTGAGCACAGGGGCGTAAATGATACTTTGCGGTACTTCGACCAGTTTATATCCTGGCGGGACCGTTGGCGAAAACTCGTGCAGCATGTTGTTTAGTCGTCCATTGAGGTACGTTCCACTTGCCAAATTACAGTTTATGCGTATTACATTTGTCGACATGATATTCACAGGTCGCGTGGAGACGTGCAAGGTCTTGGCTGCGTATATTTTCGGTTCGAATCCGAGCATGGTACCTATGGTGCCAGGTTTCGTAAAGTCTACATTTTCACTGCAGTAAAGTTCGCACTGTAGCGTGTTTGGATTATCTCGCAATTCGAAAATTGTGTTTGGAGACAGGGCTTGCTTGATGTAATTTGTAATATCGCTCAACTCGTATGCGCCGGTAGGTATGGCAACTTCCCGAGCTGTTGTTCCATCACTTTTCAAGAAGCACATTTTGCAGTTTTCCTCGTCGATATTAGGTATGGCATTATACGTTTGAAAATCTACGAGTCCGATGTTCCATTCCCCGACTAAATCCAGCGGCGGGTAGAATGTGGCTCGTAGCTGCGAGCTACGACCTGTCAATATGAGTGTTACGGACATGACTGATTGATTTTCGCTACTGTACGTTTATTTTATATAAGAAAAAATACACTTGTTTTTTCATACTTCATATTTGGCCAGAAATCTCAAGCACAAGTGTCCGCAATTTGTTTGATTAGGCCTCTGTTCCGTTTCGTAATTGTAAAACAACGTAGTGGTCCGACCCAGGTACTGTCGCAGTTCTGGCGGAGGCCGTAAATTACCGAAACTGTCATAGTAAGTTGCTTTTTTTTTCCGTCTTTACATAGGCCACCCAGTGCGTGCCGCGACCCGCCGACGTGTCTAAATTAATTATGGCGCACTCACGTGTCTTTGGCTTGCTGGGCAAAGTGTCTCGCATAAACACGCCACGGAAATTTGGTATTTTAAGTTTGCGTGCGTACTTTATTAAATCTACGTTGGTGAGCGGTCGTTTTGGCAGGGAACTTAGGATTTTCTCTTTACTCGTTTCTTTTTCATGCCTCGGCCTGCCTTGTGCGGCCGTAGGTACAGTCCTGCGCCGTTTTTTTTACCGATGGCAATGGCTTCCATGCTTGAATTATGTCTACGTGCTTCCTCCAACTGCTTTCGCTGGTTCTTGCTAGTGTTGACTGCTCTAGCGATATTTGCCGCGGCTGCTGCGATCCCGCCTAGTGCACCTATAGCAGGCACCAGCAGCGGTAGAAATCCTCCCTTTTTATTATTGGATCTTTGTATCTTGCGCTTCTTGGTCTTGCGAGACCTGGTCTGGCGACGAGCACCCATTCCTAATTTCGTCTTTGCCTTCATGATTTTAGATACGCCCCACGCTGCGATTTTCTCTCCTAGTCCCGCGTCCGGCGATTTGCTTATATCTTCGGCTTCCTGTGCCAATATCTGATCTGCTCTGTGCCTAGATTCCAGATCCTTGCTTAATGAATATGCGATATCGTGCTGCTTGCACTTTTCGTCCAGAGAATTAATGCCCACGTCACCGCGAGCTAATCTTTTCGCTAGTTTAGTCCCGGGGCCGCAAAATCTGTAGCCGGGAATGTGTAGCTCGAATGGTAGGTTGTTTATCAGCGAGTTTACGAGTCCCGCGCCGATGTGTTTTTTGTTCTTACCTCTTCGAGACATTACATGCAACTGACCTAAAATCAATAAATACGATTGCTCTTATAGAATTTACGTCAGTACAATGCAGGTCGTCAAGCAAGATGTTTGTTTGCCCGTGTGCATTACGCAAGACGATGAAACTATCGGTCGTGAATCGCGACATGGTATATTATTACCGTCCACCGTACGTTGCATCATAGCAGGACCGTCAAACTGCGGCAAGACGTGTGTTTTACTGAGTTTACTGGAGGAGCCAAACGGTCTTCGGTTCGAAAACGTTTACTTGTATTCAAAGTCGTTGCAACAGCCAAAGTACCAGCGCTTGGCCGCTGTTCTTCGCTCGGTGGATGGTCTGGAGTATTTTCCGTTTAGCGATAATACCGATGTGGTGTCTACCGACGAAGCAAAGCCTAATTCCGTGTTTGTGTTCGATGATGTGGCTTGTGAGAAACAAGGCATAATACAAGAGTACTTTTCCATGGGCAGACACGCCAAGGTAGACTGCGTATACCTGTGTCAGACGTACGGTAGAATACCCAAACATTTGCTGCGTGATAATGCGAATGTCATAGTTTTGTTTCGCATGGACGAACTTAATTTACGCCACGCTTACGACGATCACGTAAACACCGACATGTCGTTTCAGGAATTTAAAGACATGTGCTCCTTGTGTTGGAAAGATGAACACGGATTTCTAGTCATCGTAAAGGACTGGCCTCTATATAAGGGCAGGTACAGACAGGGTTTCGATCAGTTTATCGTCAAACATGAATCATAGCATTTCTAAATTTGGACGCAGCAGTCGAGCTCCGCGTACCGAACTATGCACCGTGAAACACGATGATGAAATACGTAAATACATTTCGCTACTTGGCCAAGAAATAAAACGCGCAAAAGATGAAATAATAGTGTACCTCGTAGCCATAGACCAGCGCGTGGAAGCTTCGGATTCTCGAATTCGCGACATGATCGAAGTTTCGAATGCACAAAGGCGTGACGACCTAAAGTCGCTTCTGTCAAAACTTAATTCACGTCTGGTGTCTAAAGGTACTTCGAAATAAACAGTATGGATGTTAACACCGATTTGGCTAAGCAACTGCACGATGTCATCGAGGCCATACGAACAAAGTACTTGCTCGCCAAGCAACACAGATTAAGCGACGAGGTTCGAAGAGAGGAAAAATTGAAGCCCTTGAGTGCCCGTCTGGATAGTTTCATAGCCAGGCGAGGGGACGTCGAAAACGAGAAACCGACTAAAATCGAAGTAAAAGAAGAGCCGCAAACTACGTCCACGGGCAAACGAAAGCGAAGTCCACAATTAACAGACGATTCCAACGTATCTACTAGCGAAGACGAAGTTCGTGTCGGTCGAACTCTTAGGAAGAAACCTCGAAATAAAAAAGGTTTCGAAGTCGGTCCTCTCGCTAGCGAGTATCTGGCCTCCTCTGTGCCTCGAAACAGCGACGCGACGTATGGCGTGCATAAACGAGGTAGTAAATGGGTCCTTGGTTCGAAGGAAGTACATTTCGTGTCCGGCGATAATATTGAATGTGGAAAAGAGGTGATAAAACTTACTCGTGGATTATGCGAACTTTTGTTTCGTAAAAAACCGCGGCGATATTCAGAGGTGGATTTGCGAAAATATAGAAGATTGCTGGATGCTTCCAACGCCGTTTACGCAAAAAATGACCCGAAAACGGGTCGATTCAAAGATTATGAACATAAGAAATATCCTTTGATAGCTAGTCTTTTCTTAGACATCGAAGGGACCGGACTTTATAAACTCGACACTGGTAGAAAATTGGACTATGTATATTATGACGACCCCAATGAAATAGTTGATCGTCTTAGACTGCTGCAGGCATCTCAGAGTGTGGGAAATAATTCGCACAGCAACGAAATCGCTTCCATACTTGAAGAATTACGGGAAGCGGGTTATATTGAATAGTTATCATGTCAAAGTTTGCCATTGCGGGCGAGTTGCATAAACCCGCAAGACGTAATTATCCGCGTCGAAAAATCAAAATCAAAGGATTGGACGACAATTGGCAGTCTGACCTGCTCGAAATGTGTGAATATTCGCGTGTGAACAAGGGCTACAGGTACATTCTCATAGTCATAGACACCTATTCAAAGTTCCTGTGGGCTAGACCCTTAAAACGGAAAACCGCCGTGGAAGTTACGAGTGCCATGGCGAATATTTTGAAGCATAAACGAAGACCTTCGTTACTGCAGACGGACGACGGGAAAGAATTCTACAATGCATCATTCAAGGCACTGATGAAAAAGTTTGACATTACGCATTATTCTACGTTTAGCGGTGTCAAAGCATCAATGGCAGAACGTGTGATTCGTACGATGAAGAATAAACTGTATAGGAATTTTACAGCGAACGGTAATTACAAGTGGCTGAGTTTACTTCCTAAACTCGTGCGAGAATACAATTCTACTGTGCATTCTACAACGAAACTCAAGCCGAAGGACGTAAAGGATAATCGACTGCTTCGAACTGTGTACTCCAAGACGAATATACTAGATTCGCGAAAGAAAAAAGCGAATATCGGCGACGTTGTGCGGATTTCGAAAAATCGCGGAATTTTTCACAGGCCTTACAAGGGGAATTGGACTGGTGAACTTTTTCGTGTATGTAGAATAAAAAATACGTATCCGCGTACTTATTTTCTCGAGGATCTGAAAGGAAAACGTATAACAGGGGCGTTTTATGGAGAAGAGATTATGAAAACTAAATATCTAGATACTTTTCTCGTTGAAAAAGTGTTACGACGTAAGAAGGGTAAGCCATTAATACGGTGGTTGCATCATGGACCAGAGTTTGACTCGTGGATTGATGAAAAGGATATTTTAAAACAATGAGTTTGTGTAACAACTTGTGTGTAAAACATATTTTGTGTGTAAATAAATCTTTGTATGTAATAAATTGTATTTTTTATTTATTTCTGTACGTGTATAAATGCGTCATGCGGGGAGCGTACAAGAAGCGCAACCGCTCCGGCCGAAAGACGTTGGACGACTGTCGTGGCTTTTACCCCCTCCACAGCGCCTGTGGCGGTGATGGGGGGGGGGGGGGGTGGAGATCTTACTTTGCAGAAATATGATCTCTCCTCACACCTGCCCCATGCAGGTGCAACTTCCCCCTCCATGCCGCTCGTCGGACCGTGGGACACGGCGCTGGGGGGCACAGACCAGATGTCCTCTTCCAGGACACGTGTGCTGGTCGCCGCTTGCTAACAATATATTACAAAAATTATTTTATTAAGAGTAACTTTTAATATTTTTAACTATAAAGACAAAATGAAAAGGTTTATTCCAAGTATAAGGTTATAACGAATTAATTTTCTTTACAAGTATAAAGTCATAAAGAATTTATTTTTTTACAAGTATAAAGATGTATAATTTTTTTCCAGCTATAAAGTTTCAAAGATTATATTTAAAAAAACAATTGAGTATAGTGACTCGAGGATTTATTATTATGATAAAACACAAACTTAAATTTTTTTTCTATGTAATCGTACATACATATATACATTAGTTTTTACCTCAATTCCTCCTCCCCCCTACCGAGTACCTTCTTCGTGACGAGTAGACGAAAAGTACAATTTTTTAATACATACTTTATCATCTAAAAACTTATAAGGTTTTTTTATTTATTTTTGTAGAGGTACATTGAAAAGAGAAAATAATAAATTATAAGAGGGTGGTGGGGGAGGGGCGGAGCGTCGTGTGCGAGAAAAAAATAATAAATTAAAAAAGGGGTGGGGAGGAGGGTAGGGGCGGGAATGGAAAAATACAAGAGTAGTGGTGGGGGAGGGAGTGGAAAAATACAAGAGTAGTGGTGGGGGGAGGTTATTACGATGAAAAATAATAAATTAAAAAAAGGGGGGGGGGGGTTTAAGTTCGTATATGCGTTGGTAAAAGTGGTGGGGGTCATTCTGCCTCCAGTCACCGCGGGGGAAGGATCGGTCGCCATTTTTATTTGTTTGCCCTGATCGGGTTCGAACCGAGGACTCCGAGCTCCGTGTCGAAAAAAATTTTTTTAAATAATTTATTAAAATTTTATTAAGTGAATTTTTTTATAAATTTAAAAAAAAAATTCGTTAAAATCGGATAATAAATAAAAAAGTTAAAGATGACGACCGTAACGAAAATTGCAACGGTGACGTCATCATCCAATATGGCGGAAAACACATCACCGGAATTTTCGAGAAAACCCACGACGTCATCCAAGATGGCGGATCCAAGATGGCGGATCCAAAATGGCCGCCGTGATCTACGTGTCCCGTTACGTTATGTCCCGTTATGCTATGTCCCGTTATGCTATGTCCCGTTACGCTGTGTCCCGTTATACTGTGTCCCGTTACGCTGTGTCCCGTTACGCTCACCCAAGATGGCCGCCGTGACGTCACAATCCAAGATGGCCGCCGTGACGTCACAATCCAAGATGGCCGCCGTGACGTCACAATCCAAGATGGCCGCCGTGACGTCACAATCCAAGATGGCCGCCGTGACGTCACAATCCAAGATGGCGGACCGACAATCTTCAATCCACACCCTGAACCCTGATCTCGGAGCCCCCAAAGCATACTACTGTCGATCGTCGTGGTTTCCTGCACATCCAGCTCAGTAGTTATTAAGCTATCTTCTGCTGGTGGTATCACATCTATTGAAATCTCCTCCAATGTTGACGTCGTCGTCGTTGCCAACGAGATCTGCTCCACCATTGTCGTCGCTGACGTCAAGGTTCCCGTAGACGATGGTACAACATCCATCGAGTTCGACGTTAAAGTCGGTAAAGATGCCATCGAGTTCTCAAGAACAGGTAATTACGCGACTTATGCACCAGATGAAATAATCTAGGTGATCCTTACACCGTCGTCGACAGTAACAAACTGAGCGACCTGCTGTAGAGGACTCGCTTATATACATGCACCGGATGGAATAATACGCTAGTCAAATCAAGAATCATTTACAATAATACTAGAGTCAAAACAACATAAAAAATAGAAGGACCAACAACGAAAAGGCAGCACATTCGGAAGCACCGACAACGAAAAGGCAGCACATTTGGAAGCACCGACAACAAAAAGGCAGCACATTTGGAAGCACCGACAACGAAAAGGCAGCACATTTGGAAGCACCGACAACGAAAAGGCAGCACATTTGGAAGCACCGACAACGAAAAGGCAGCACCGACAACGAAAAGGCAGCACATTTGGAAGCACCGACAACGAAAAGGCAGCACATTTGGAAGCACCGACAACGAAAAGGCAGCACATTTGGAAGCACCGACAACGAAAAGGCAGCACCGACAACGAAAAGGCAGCACCGACAACGAAAAGGCAGCACATTTGGAAGCACCGACAACGAAAAGGCAGCACCGACAACGAAAAGGCAGCACATTTGGAAGCACCGACAAAGAAAAGGCAGCACCGACAACGAAAAGGCAGCACATTTGGAAGCACCGACAACGAAAAGGCCGCACCGCCAACGAAAAGGAAGCACATTTGGAAGCACCGACAACGAAAAGGTCGCATCGCCAACGAAAAGGAAGCACATTTGGAAGCACCGACAACGAAAAGGAAGCACCATCAACGAAAAGGCCGCACCGCCAACGAAAAGGAAGCACATTTGGAAGCACCGACAACGAAAAGGCAGCACCGCCAACGAAAAGGAAGCACATTTGGAAGCACCGACAAAGAAAAGGCAGCACCGCCAACGAAAAGGAAGCACATTTGGAAGCACCGACAACGAAAAGGCAGCACCATCGACGAAAAGGAAGCACATTAATTTGTCATTGACTCCAATATTCATTGGCTCCAATATTCATTAGCTCCAATATTCATTGGCTCCAATATTCATTGACTCCAATATCCATGAGCTCCAATATCAATTGGCTCGAATTGCTCCAAAAGGTTCCATCAGCCTTTTGGCTCCAACAGTTTTTTGGCTCCGATAGTCATTGGCTCCAATAGTCTTTGGCTACAATATTCATTGGCTCCAATAATCATTGACTGCAATATTCTTAGGTTCCAATATTCATTGGCTCCAATATTCATTGGCTCCAATATTCAATGGCTCCAATATTCATTGACTCCAATATTCATTGGCTCCATCAGTCATTGACAACTACAGTCTTTTGGTCCCAAAAGTATTTTGGCTCCAAATATATTAGGCTAGAATTCTTCGAGTCTAAGAGACTATGAGACCACATGGTTACAGAACTACGTGACTACGAATCTTCAAGTTTACGAGACTGCGAGGCTACAGAGCTACGAAGCCTCTAGTACACAGGTTTACGTGACTGCGAGGATACAGGACTACCAGTCTGCATGAGTACTTGACTACGAAGCTACTCGTCTACAAGGCTACAATTACAGCATCTGTTTTCGTCAGAATTTTCTCTTTTGCTCCAACTGCACCACCAGCATTATGTTATAAGATTACAAGGCCGCCTGCTTACGTAGCTTCAAGTCTACGAGGATACTTGGATACGTAGCTTCAATTCTACGAGGTCCTAAGACTTCATGACTACGCGACTTCGAGCCATGAGGTTACGAGATTACGTGACTACGAATCTTCATGTTTACGAGACTGCGAGGCTACAGAGCTACGAAGCCTCTAGAAAACGAGTTTACGTGACTGCGTGGATACAGGAATACAAGTCTGCATGAGTTCTTGACTACGAAGCTACTCGTCTGCAAGGCTCCAATTGACACATCTGTCTTCGATGGAATTTTCTCTTTTGCTACATCTACACCATCAGCATTATGTTATAAGATTACAAAGCTACTTGCTTACGTAGCTTCAAGTCTACGAGGCTCCAGTACATCATGACTACGAGACTACGAACCATGAGGTTACGAGACTATGCGATTGCAAGTCTTCAAGGTTACGTCATCGCGAGGCTATAGGACTACGAAGCTTCCAGAACGCATGGTTACGAGAATGCATGACTAATTGACCGCATGGCTACGAAACTTTATGTCTCTAACTGACTACAATAGCACTATTCAGTGGTGAGAGTTAATTTATTTCATGCAAAGGTACTTGCTGCAAGCAGTTCCGCTTTTCAACATCAGATGACGTCATGTTTTGCTTGCAGGTAAAATAATATTTATTTATTTTATGCGGGATGCGGGTTGTTCACTATCGGTCGCATAAGAAGAATGGCATCGATAGTCTTCAAGGAGAAGGAAGTTCGTCCTTCCTGCTAGTGCTTCTCAGATTTCTCACGGTCCGCCATCTTGGATTGCGACGTCACGGCTGCCATCTTGGATGGGTGTGACTTTGACCTTTGACCGAAACCGCAGGAATGATCGCAAGCACACGGATTAACCATCATAATATTGATAAGAATAATCAGGAGCACACGGAGAAAACCATCATAATATTGGCAAGAATAATCAGGAGCACACGGAGAAAAACGACACATGTTTTCTTTGATATCATAAAATTACAGGAAAAAAATATTTAAAAATAAAAATAAATTAATAAAAAAATTTAAAATAAAAACAAAATATACATAAAATTCTGGCTTGTACTAGAACTCTATCTTTGCTCAACAATGATAAGTTTACAAGCTAGCAGAATCAGTTTATGTATTTTTTGCTTTTATTTTAAATTTTTTTATTAATTTATTTTTATTTTTAAATATTTTTTTCCTGTAATTTTATGATATCAAAGAAAACATGTGTCGTTTTTCTCCGTGTGCTCCTGATTATTCTTGCCAATATTATGATGGTTTTCTCCGTGTGCTCCTGATTATTCTTATCAATATTATGATGGTTAATCCGTGTGCTTGCGATCATTCCTGCGGTTTCGGTCAAAGGTCAAAGTCACACCCATCCAAGATGGCAGCCGTGACGTCGCAATCCAAGATGGCGGACCGTGAGAAATCTGAGAAGCACTAGCAGGAAGGACGAACTTCCTTCTCCTTGAAGACTATCGATGCCATTCTTCTTATGCGACCGATAGTGAACAACCCGCATCCCGCATAAAATAAATAAATATTATTTTACCTGCAAGCAAAACATGACGTCATCTGATGTTGAAAAGCGGAACTGCTTGCAGCAAGTACCTTTGCATGAAATAAATTAACTCTCACCACTGAATAGTGCTATTGTAGTCAGTTAGAGACATAAAGTTTCGTAGCCATGCGGTCAATTAGTCATGCATTCTCGTAACCATGCGTTCTGGAAGCTTCGTAGTCCTATAGCCTCGCGATGACGTAACCTTGAAGACTTGCAATCGCATAGTCTCGTAACCTCATGGTTCGTAGTCTCGTAGTCATGATGTACTGGAGCCTCGTAGACTTGAAGCTACGTAAGCAAGTAGCTTTGTAATCTTATAACATAATGCTGATGGTGTAGATGTAGCAAAAGAGAAAATTCCATCGAAGACAGATGTGTCAATTGGAGCCTTGCAGACGAGTAGCTTCGTAGTCAAGAACTCATGCAGACTTGTATTCCTGTATCCACGCAGTCACGTAAACTCGTTTTCTAGAGGCTTCGTAGCTCTGTAGCCTCGCAGTCTCGTAAACATGAAGATTCGTAGTCACGTAATCTCGTAACCTCATGGCTCGAAGTCGCGTAGTCATGAAGTCTTAGGACCTCGTAGAATTGAAGCTACGTATCCAAGTATCCTCGTAGACTTGAAGCTACGTAAGCAGGCGGCCTTGTAATCTTATAACATAATGCTGGTGGTGCAGTTGGAGCAAAAGAGAAAATTCTGACGAAAACAGATGCTGTAATTGTAGCCTTGTAGACGAGTAGCTTCGTAGTCAAGTACTCATGCAGACTGGTAGTCCTGTATCCTCGCAGTCACGTAAACCTGTGTACTAGAGGCTTCGTAGCTCTGTAGCCTCGCAGTCTCGTAAACTTGAAGATTCGTAGTCACGTAGTTCTGTAACCATGTGGTCTCATAGTCTCTTAGACTCGAAGAATTCTAGCCTAATATATTTGGAGCCAAAATACTTTTGGGACCAAAAGACTGTAGTTGTCAATGACTGATGGAGCCAATGAATATTGGAGTCAATGAATATTGGAGCCATTGAATATTGGAGCCAATGAATATTGGAGCCAATGAATATTGGAACCAATGAATATTGCAGTCAATGATTATTGGAGCCAATGAATATTGTAGCCAAAGACTATTGGAGCCAATGACTATCGGAGCCAAAAAACTGTTGGAGCCAAAAGGCTGATGGAACCTTTTGGAGCAATTCGAGCCAATTGATATTGGAGCTCATGGATATTGGAGTCAATGAATATTGGAGCCAATGAATATTGGAGCTAATGAATATTGGAGCCAATGAATATTGGAGTCAATGACAAATTAATGTGCTTCCTATTCGTCAATGGTGCTGCCTTTTCGTTGTCGGTGCTTCCAAATGTGCTTCCTTTTCGTTGGCGGTGCTGCCTTTTCTTTGTCGGTGCTTCCAAATGTGCTTCCTTTTCGTTGGCGGTGCTGCCTTTTCGTTGTCGGTGCTTCCAAATGTGCTTCCTTTTCGTTGGCGGTGCGGCCTTTTCGTTGATGGTGCTTCCTTTTCGTTGTCGGTGCTTCCAAATGTGCTTCCTTTTCGTTGGCGATGCGACCTTTTCGTTGTCGGTGCTTCCAAATGTGCTTCCTTTTCGTTGGCGGTGCGGCCTTTTCGTTGTCGGTGCTTCCAAATGTGCTGCCTTTTCGTTGTCGGTGCTGCCTTTTCTTTGTCGGTGCTTCCAAATGTGCTGCCTTTTCGTTGTCGGTGCTGCCTTTTCTTTGTCGGTGCTTCCAAATGTGCTGCCTTTTCGTTGTCGGTGCTGCCTTTTCGTTGTCGGTGCTGTCTTTTCGTTGTCGGTGCTGCCTTTTCGTTGTCGGTGCTTCCAAATGTGCTGCCTTTTCGTTGTCGGTGCTTCCAAATGTGCTGCCTTTTCGTTGTCGGTGCTTCCAAATGTGCTGCCTTTTCGTTGTCGGTGCTGCCTTTTCGTTGTCGGTGCTGCCTTTTCGTTGTCGGTGCTTCCAAATGTGCTGCCTTTTCGTTGTCGGTGCTTCCAAATGTGCTGCCTTTTCGTTGTCGGTGCTTCCAAATGTGCTGCCTTTTTGTTGTCGGTGCTTCCAAATGTGCTGCCTTTTCGTTGTCGGTGCTTCCGAATGTGCTGCCTTTTCGTTGTTGGTCCTTCTATTTTTTATGTTGTTTTGACTCTAGTATTATTGTGAATGATTCTTGATTTGACTAGCGTATTATTCCATCCGGTGCATGTATATAAGCGAGTCCTAGACAGCAGGTCGGTCAGTTTGTTACTGTCGTCGACGGTGTTAGGATCACCTAGATTATTTCATCTGGTGCATAAGTCGCGTAATTACCTGTTCTTGAGAACTCGATGGCATCTTTACCGACTTTAACGTCGAACTCGATGGATGTTGTACCATCGTCTACGGGAACCTTGACGTCAGCGACGACAATGGTGGAGCAGATCTCGTTGGCAACGACGACGACGTCAACATTGGAGGAGATTTCAATAGATGTGATACCACCAGCAGAAGATAGCTTAATAACTACTGAGCTGGATGTGCAGGAAACCACGACGATCGACGATACGACCTCGATGGAGACTTCAATGGATGCTGATTTGACAACTAGCGAACATCGGTGCTGTTACTGCGACAAGTTTTTCTCAAACAACAGCAATGCTCGGCGACACGAGAGGAGCGAATGTGTCAAGAACCTATATCGTAAAATGTTTGTTTGTGAGAAATGTCATAAGCAGTTTGCCAGAAAAGATAATATGAAAACGCACATGAAGGCATGTAAAGGTCCTGCTGTGCGGCAGAAAGTAAAGGTTTCGGTGCAACAGCGATGCATCGATGTTCATAAGAGTATGCCTGGATTTGGTACTACTGTTGCAACGTCCATATCTGGATCGGGTCTGAAAGGTTCGTCTACATCAGCACGGTATCCTTGCAGCTACTGTGATATGTCGTTCGCATTTTTCCATGATGCACGAAGACATGAGCGGAGCAAATGCAAAAAGAATCCTTCTCGTATAAAGTTTCGATGTGATGATTGTCATGAATGGTTTACTCGAATCGATAGTTTGCGACATCATGCGAAAAAATGTAAAGGTGGAGTCTGTGCTCCTACTGCTGAACTACCTGCCGACATTTCGACTCCTCGCTTTAGATTGGAGACACGAAAGTGTACAACCAAAAAAACAGATGCCCAGCAACCGATTGTTATGACGTCTGAACATGGAACTAAACCTAAGACTGTGTTCGGAGCATTACAAGTGAACGAAATGGCTTCTACTTGGCGCAGTCTGCATTTCGTGGAACGTTGAAAGACTACTATTATCTAAATACGTTCGGTGAGTCGAAGGACAGTTGTAATTTTCTTGACGATATCAGACAGAAGATAATCAATCAGCTTACTGATGATGTAGCAACAAACGGACCTTTGAAATATAACTTGTGGTTGGACTGTTTATATGGAAAGCCATATCCGTTCGATGACAAAGTGAAGAAGTGTGCATTCAAGACATCGGCTGCAGTAATTTACAGTTCTAACGATGTGAAGCAAACTGTTAAAAACGGTATCCAGAAACTTTGTCAAGAAGAGGTGGACTATGTCTGTAAAGGTTCTGGCTGGACTCTGTCTAGTATAAACCGATTGGAGCTAAGAATTAGTCATTTCACACCGCTGCGGAACTAAATGATTATAAGATTGCTGGCTTTCGTAAGTGATCCTGTAGTAGAATAGAAATTATGTAATAAATATTATGTTTGTAAAAGAACTTGCGGTGTTTAATTCCTCGAACCTGTTACTTTTATGTTAAATTGATGTTATATTTAATTTTTTTTGCATCATCCTAGATCGTACCAAGGACCTTAGTCGATCTAATTAATCAGTATATTGATCGTAAATTTATTTAATGATTTCTGAACTTTTTCCCGGATCTCTAGCATTAAAATTACACATTTCCAATATGGTGGTCTTGATGTCTGATAGGATGATGGTAGTAGAGGATTTAAAGTCTCTTAAGAATGTTGAACATGGTTTATTGAAATTATTATTATTTTTTCATAAAATTAAACATTATTGCAACGATCGGGTATCGAACCGAGGACGGGAATCGATCGAATCAATATGTAAATTAATGAGTGATTTATTTAATGAATTTTGGAACTTTTCCCGAATTTCTAGCTAAATAATTACGGATTTTCAAGATGGCGGCCAAATGACAAGATGGCGGGTGTCACAGTAATAAATGATTACTGCACTCTAGTGGGTAAGAATTAAACTAGCATGGTGTCAGCACACTCTAGCCGACGATACAATGATGTTGGCTTCCAGCATCGAAGACAAGATGGCGGACATGACGTCATACTACCTGATGGTATATGTGCATTGGTAAAAGTGGTGGGGGTCAGTCTGCCAGCAGCCACCTAGGGGGAAGGATCTGTCGTAATTTTTAATTTTTTTTGCACCCACCGGGTTCGAACCGCGGACTCCGAGCTCCGTGTCGTTAATGTATGCTTTTTAAATATTTTTTATTAAAATTTAATTATTTGAATTTTTTTATAATTTTTAAAAAAAATTCATTAAAATCGGATAGTAAATGAAGATTTTAAAGATGGCGACCGTAACTAAAATTGCAACGGTGGCGACATAATCCAAGATGGCGGTCATGGTATCCTTATTCCTAGAAATGGCTTAACTGAGGCTTGAGTTAAGGATGCTTAAGCCAGTTTTAGGAATTTTCAGCCGCTGGGATTTTTAAGGACTAAAAACGGGAATTTTTCCCTCGAAACGGGAAATTTTTCCCTCGAAAAAAGCATTTTAAATTTTTAATTTGTGGAATTTTTTGAAATTTTTCGGCGGAACTTTTTTCCACAGAAATGGAAATTTTGGCGATTTTTGAGGAATTTTGGGGCAAATTTTGCCCAATTTTGGCGGATTTTGAGGATCAAATTCAAGGTCTAGGTCAAAGGTCAAGGTCACAACCATCCAAGATGGCCGCCGTGACGTCACAATCCAATATGGCGGAGCCGGCTCTCGGCTCCACCGCCTGAGGCCTGATCTCGGAAATACATTCGTATACTACTACCTACAAATCAAATGAAATCTTGTTGAGTCTACAGAAAAAAGGCTTGTTCTTCCTTCCACGAGTATGATTAAACTGTTAACGCCACAAAACACAATTATAAAAGGGGATACACAGCGTAGTTTAAAAGAAGATCCATCATCAGGAACTACGAAATTGAGGAGCATTCTTAGTATAAATTTCCGTGAGGAAACAGAAATTTGCTACAGTGTCGGCCCGTGGATGGTAGCGCCTGGCATAACGTGTAGGCTAGGCTCCAAAAGTAAGGACAGTGTGAATTCGCGGTGTCAGCTATCTGGATCATGTGTCGGCCTCACGACCTGTCAGCTACCTGGCACCACGTGCATGACCCACGACCTGTCAGCTACCTAGAACACGTGCATGCCCCACGGCCTGTCAGCTACCTGGGACCACGTGCAAGACCCACGACCTGTCAGCTACCTGGCACCATGTGCATGACACACGACCTGTCAGCTACCTAGAACACGTACATGCCCCACGGCCTGTCAGCTACCTGGTACACGTGCAAGACCCACGACCTGTCAGCTACCTGGGACCCCGTGCATGACCCACGACCTGTCAGCTACCTAGAACACGTGCATGCCCCACGGCCTGTCAGCTACCTGGCACCACGTGCAAGACCCACGGCCTGTCAGCTACCTAGGACCCCGTGCATGACCCACGACCTGTTAGCTACCTAGAACACGTACATGCCCCACGGCCTGTCAGCTACCTGGGACCACGTGCATGACCCACGACCTGTCAGCTACCTGGGACCCCGTGCATGACCCACGACCTGTCAGCTACCTAGAACACGTACATGCCCCACGGCCTGTCAGCTACCTGGCACCACGTGCAAGACCCACGGCCTGTCAGCTACCTGGGACCCCGTGCATGACCCACGACCTGTTAGCTACCTAGAACACGTACATGCCCCACGGCCTGTCAGCTACCTGGGACCACGTGCAAGACCCACGACCTGTCAGCTACCTGGGACCCCGTGCATGACCCACGACCTGTTAGCTACCTAGAACACGTGCATGCCCCACGACCTGTCAGCTACCTGGGACCCCGTGCATGCCCCACGGCCTGTTAGCTACCTAGAACACGTGCATGCCCCACGACCTGTCAGCTACCTGGGACCCCGTGCATGACCCACGACCTGTCAGCTACCTAGAACACGTGCATGCCCCACGGCCTGTCAGCTACCTGGCACCACGTGCAAGACCCACGACCTGTCAGCTACCTGGGACCCCGTGCATGACCCACGACCTGTCAGCTACCTAGAACACGTGCATGCCCCACGACCTGTCAGCTACCTGGGACCCCGTGCATGACCCACGACCTGTCAGCTACCTAGAACACGTGCATGCCCCACGGCCTGTCAGCTACCTGGCACCACGTGCAAGACCCACGACCTGTCTGCTACCTGGCACCACGTGCAAGACCCACGACCTGTCAGCTACCTGGGACCCCGTTCATGACCCACGACCTGTCAGCTACCTAGAACACGTGCATGCCCCACGGCCTGTCAGCTACCTGGCACCACGTGCAAGACCCACGACCTGTCAGCTACCTGGCACCACGTGCAAGACCCACGACCTGTCAGCTACCTGGGACCCCGTGCATGCCCCACGGCCTGTTAGCTACCTAGAACACGTACATGCCCCACGGCCTGTCAGCTACCTGGGACCACGTGCAAGACCCACGACCTGTCAGCTACCTGGGACCCCGTGCATGCCCCACGGCCTGTTAGCTACCTATAACACGTACATGCCCCACGGCCTGTCAGCTACCTGGGACCACGTGCAAGACCCACGACCTGTCAGCTACCTGGGACCCCGTGCATGACCCACGACCTGTCAGCTACCTAGAACACGTGCATGCCCCACGACCTGTCAGCTACCTGGCACCACGTGCAAGACCCACGACCTGTCAGCTACCTGGCACCACGTGCAAGACCCACGACCTGTCAGCTACCTGGGACCACGTGCATGACCCACGACCTGTCAGCTACCTAGAACACGTGCATGCCCCACGGCCTTTCAGCTACCTGGCACCACGTGCAAGACCCACGACCTGTCAGCTACCTGGCACCACGTGCATGACCCACGACCTGTCAGCTACCTAGAACACGTGCATGCCCCACGACCTGTCAGCTACCTGGGACCCCGTGCATGACCCACGACCTGTCAGCTACCTAGAACACGTGCATGCCCCACGGCCTGTCAGCTACCTGGCACCACGTGCAAGACCCACGACCTGTCAGCTAACTGGGACCCCGTGCATGACCCACGACCTGTCAGCTACCTAGAACACGTGCATGCCCCACGACCTGTCAGCTACCTGGGACCCCGTGCATAACCCACGACCTGTCAGCTACCTAGAACACGTGCATGCCCCACGGCCTGTCAGCTACCTGGCACCACGTGCAAGACCCACGACCTGTCAGCTACCTGGCACCACGTGCAAGACCCACGACCTGTCAGCTACCTGGGACCCCGTGCATGACCCACGACCTGTCAGCTACCTAGAACACGTGCATGCCCCACGGCCTGTCAGCTACCTGGCACCACGTGCAAGACCCACGACCTGTCAGCTACCTGGCACCACGTGCAAGACCCACGACCTGTCAGCTACCTGGGACCCCGTGCATGCCCCACGGCCTGTTAGCTACCTAGAACACGTACATGCCCCACGGCCTGTCAGCTACCTGGGACCACGTGCAAGACCCACGACCTGTCAGCTACCTGGGACCCCGTGCATGCCCCACGGCCTGTTAGCTACCTAGAACACGTACATGCCCCACGGCCTGTCAGCTACCTGGGACCACGTGCAAGACCCACGACCTGTCAGCTACCTGGGACCCCGTGCATGACCCACGACCTGTCAGCTACCTAGAACACGTGCATGCCCCACGACCTGTCAGCTACCTGGCACCACGTGCAAGACCCACGACCTGTCAGCTACCTGGCACCACGTGCAAGACCCACGACCTGTCAGCTACCTGGGACCCCGTGCATGACCCACGACCTGTCAGCTACCTAGAACACGTGCATGCCCCACGGACTGTCAGCTACCTGGCACCACGTGCAAGACCCACGACCTGTCAGCTACCTGGCACCACGTGCATGACCCACGACCTGTCAGCTACCTAGAACACGTGCATGCCCCACGACCTGTCAGCTACCTGGGACCCCGTGCATGACCCACGACCTGTCAGCTACCTAGAACACGTGCATGCCCCACGGCCTGTCAGCTACCTGGCACCACGTGCAAGACCCACGACCTGTCAGCTACCTGGCACCACGTGCAAGACCCACGACCTGTCAGCTACCTGGCACCACGTGCAAGACCCACGACCTGTCAGCTACCTGGGACCCTGTGCATGACCCACGACCTGTCAGCTACCTAGAACACGTGCATGCCCCACGGCCTGTCAGCTACCTGGCACCACGTGCAAGACCCACGACCTGTCAGCTACCTGGGACCCCGTGCATGACCCACGACCTGTCAGCTACCTAGAACACGTACATGCCCCACGGCCTGTCAGCTACCTGGCACCACGTGCAAGACCCACGACCTGTCAGCTACCTGGCACCACGTGCAAGACCCACGACCTGTCAGCTACCTGGGACCCCGTGCATGCCCCACGGCCTGTTAGCTACCTAGAACACGTACATGCCCCACGGCCTGTCAGCTACCTGGGACCACGTGCAAGACCCACGACCTGTCAGCTACCTGGGACCCCGTGCATGCCCCACGGCCTGTTAGCTACCTAGAACACGTACATGCCCCACGGCCTGTCAGCTACCTGGGACCACGTGCAAGACCCACGACCTGTCAGCTACCTGGGACCCCGTGCATGACCCACGGCCTGTTAGCTACCTAGAACACGTACATGCCTTACGGCCTGTCAGCTACCTGGGACCACGTGCAAGACCCACGACCTGTCAGCTACCTGGGACCCCGTGCATGACCCACGACCTGTCAGCTACCTAGAACACGTACATGCCCCACGACCTGTCAGCTACCTGGGACCACGTGCAAGACCCACGACCTGTCAGCTACCTGGGACCCCGTGCATGCCCCACGGCCTGTTAGCTACCTAGAACACGTACATGCCCCACGACCTGTCAGCTACCTGGCACCACGTGCATGACCCACGACCTGTCAGCTACCTGGGACCACGTGCAAGACCCACGACCTGTCAGCTACCTGGCACCACGTGCATGACCCACGACCTGTCAGCTACCTAGAACACGTGCATGCCCCACGGCCTGTTAGCTACCTGGCACCACGTGCAGGTCCATGAGCTCCCAGCAGCCTCGCCAGCAGGCGATGGTGAGCGGCGAGACGACGAGGCAGGCCAGCAGTGTGTCCAGGAGAGACAGCAGCGCGTAGTGGCGCCGGCTGCGTCCCTTGAAGCCGTCCCCGATGCCGGCGGTGCTGCCCCGCATGGCTGTGTCGCTGTGCCGCTGCTCACCGCATGGCCGCCGCTCCCCAATTGCGCGCGCCGCAGGGCAATTTTCAATTTGCAGCCCACCTCTCCCCCCTCCTCACCCATTCCCCCCCACCATCCACAAGGCCTCTGAATCACGTAGAACCCCAACGGCTGTATTGTTATTAGGTTACTCGCGATTGATAACGCTTTAACTTAGTAAATACCTGTGAAAAAATTTGTGACGGATAATTTGCATTTTTTTTTCTTTACCAACATAGATTTAAATGAATTTAATTTAGGTATATGTACGTCGTACAATAATTTATTTTCTGCAGATTGGTAGTGCTGTTTAAACCAAATTTTTTTTGTTCCTTATCAATTGGTAAATAGCAGCATGCGTCCTGTCAACTCTCCATAAGTTCGTCAGACATCAGGTGATGAAGAAAGACCAAATGGTTGCTTTATTTAGTTAGGTTTACAAAAAAAATTGATTAAAATTGTTGTGTGTTTCTGCAAAAGTACAACTCAAAAAATTTCCCCAAAAATACTTATCGATAAACCAACATCTCTAGCTATCGTGATAGCAAGAAAATAATAGAAACAACAATAAAATAGTTCTTTGAATGATGCTGGAATTAGGGAAGTTTGATTCCGATCGTTTTTATAGACTAACAACAATGCTTGTTTTTTACTCGGTGGTGTAGAGAAAACTAAAGAATGGGAAAGAAAGGTGAATACACAGAAAAAAGCAAGCCCAAATCAGCCAATGTCAAATGTTTAGCGACTGGATAATTTTGCATGGTCAATGACCTCCAGGATAGACTCCACAGTTCTATATACACTTACGCAAATATCACATACTTATTGGCTGCTCACATGTAGAACGTATCAACTGGGTAGCTTGTGATTTGTCATTCTATTGGTTGAGCGATTCTGATTGGCTCAGAGAGTTCCAGTTGAATTTTGAGCCAATTGAAGTAGCAGCACAATATTATTTATGTTCGCGAAATAAACCCGCGATTTTTTCTGGTCTCTATGAATGTAAGAATGAATAGACAGCATAGAGGATTCCGTGAAACAAAAAGATATAATATCACAGCACAGACGAATTCAAGGAGCAAACAAAGACGAGACAATTGTAGCAAGAAAAGAACAAGAACAAGAACAAAAAAATCAGTAAAACATAAGTTTCAGTCAACTCAGTGGTAAGACTCTTACATTTACAAAAACTGGAAATGCACTGTTAAAAATGTTTACCTTACATTTACGAAGACGTTGAGTAGTATAAATTGACCAGTCCGAGGCCAGGCTTCAGGCTGTGGATTGAGGATTGTCGATGCCATCTTGGATTGTGATGTTGAGCAGCCATCTTCGATTACATTAACCGTTACCTTTGATCTTGACCTTGACCCTAGCGGCCATCTTCAATCCGCCATCTGGGATCTGTCACCATGGATTACACCATTTTGTTTTTCCACCATTTTGTTTTCTACAACACTCTACCATTTTGAATTTTGACATCAATGTTGTAATTTTTGTTACGGTCACCATCTTTAAAATCTGTAATTATTACCAGAAAAATTTTGAATAATTTTTAAGAACTAAAAAAATTTAACTAATTAATTTTAATAACAATTTTAAAACATTATTACGTACTGGAGTCCTCAGTTCAAATCTGGTGGGGTCATTCGATTAAAAATGACGACGGTTCCTTCCTCAACAGAAGCCAACAGAAAACTGACCTCCCACCTCTAATGCAGCAGTATATATCGGCAGATAGTATAACGTCACATCCCGCATCTTGTTCTCGTCTGCTGGAGGTTGCCATCTGGTTTTCATTTGCTGGAGGCCTCCTTCTTGTTTTCGTTTGCTGGAGTGCACTGCCACCAACTTAGTTCAATTTTTACCCACTAGAGAACAGTAATCATAAATGATTATTGTAGTGCCCACCAGCTTGAAATTTGGAAGCCATCTTGGAAATCTGCATTTATTTAGCTATATATTCGGGAAAAACATCAAAATTCATCAAGAAATCACTCATTAACATATTGATTAATTCGATCGATCCCTGTCCTTTTGTCGATACTTCATCATTGCAAAACAAAATATTGATTTTATGTAAAAAATAATAATAACAATAAATATAGTGGAAAGTTCTAAAAGAAGCATAAATTTCTCTGCTACCAGCCTCTAGTAAGCTGATGATGACATATTGGCTGACAACTTGTGCCCCTTTTGTAGTTAAAGAAACTTTATCCATGGTTACGAAAATTCTGGAAGCTGCATCAAGTGGGTGAAACAGTAACTACTGTGTACTCAGAGGACACAAGGGAGCCACAAAAATTTTTTAATTAGTTCTCACAATGGGAACTAGGAAGGAGGATTGTATTTGAAGTGAAAAACAAAGATGTTTGCTTAAAATTTACCCTTTTTATTGTTAATTAAAATTTGCATTATCTTATTTTGATGTTCTTTGAAATTACAAAATAACAATTATTGGAATTAATAATTAATTATTTTAAAGGGGACCCGGGCCATTTGAAGTCATTAATTACAATTTTATGATAAATTTTATAAATGATACTATGAAAATAACCTTAATAAATTTAACATTAATTGTTCTGATTGGTGCTGGAGTACATGTTCAACATGTTCCATAGCGGACTGTTCACTGGCGGAGCATAATAAGGAGGTTCTGGGCTTCAATCTCTGAAAGTAGTATGTAAATGGGGCTCCGAGCGCAGGATGCAGGTAGTGGATTGTGATTGTCGGTCCGCCATCTTGGATTTGTGACGTCACGGCGGCAAAAATTCCTCAAAATTCCTCAAAAATGACTCAAAATGACTCAAAAATTCCCGTTTTTAAGAAAAAATTCCCGTTTTCGAGGGAAAAATTCCCGTTTCGAGAGAAAATTTCCCGTTTTAATCCGTAAAAATCCCAGCGGCTAGAAATGTCCTTAAAGAGGCTTAAGCATCCTTAACTCAAGCCTCAGTTAAGCCTCTATCAGGACTTGACCTTGACCGTTGACCTTGACCTCGGCGGCCATTTTGGATCCGCCATTTCGGATGACGTCATTGTGTTCTCGAACATTCCAGCATTGTATTTTCCGCCATTTTGAATTATGAAGTCACCGTTGCAAATTTTGTTACGATCACCATCTTTAAAATCTTTATTTATTATCCGATTTTAACGAAAAAAAATTTTAAAATTATAAAAAAAATTTAATTAATAAAATTTTAATAAATTATTTATAAAAATTACATTTATGACACGGAGCTCGGAGTCCTCGGTTCGAACCCAGTGAGGTCAAAAATATTAAAAATGGCGACCGATCCTTCCCCCGCGGTGGCTGCAGGCAGACTGACTCCCAACACTTTTTTTTCAAAGCATATATATCGTCACCTAGTATGACGACATGTCCGCCATCTTGTCTTCGATGCTGGAAGCCATCATCATTGTATTGTCGGCTAGAGTGCGCTGACGCCATGTTAGTTTAATTCTTACCCGCTAGAGTGCAGTAATCATTTATTACTAAGATGTCCGCCATCTTGAAATTTGGTCGCCATCTTGAAAATCTTTAATTATTAACCGATTTTAATGAAAAACGTTTCAAAATTCATTAAATAAATCACTCATTAATTTACATATTGATTCGATCCGCTCCTGTCCTCGGTTCGATACCCGATAGATGCAATAATGTTTAATTTTATGTAAAAAAATAATAATTTCAATATACCATGTTCAACATTCGCAAAGAGACTCTAAATCCACTACGACCATCATCCTATCAGACATCAACACCACCATAATGTAAATGCGTAATTTTAATGCTAGAGATTCGGGAAAAAGTTCAAAATTCATTAAATAAATTTGTAATCTATATACTGATTGATTAGATCGACTTAGGTCCTTGGTTTGATCCCTGGCCGATACAAAACAACTTTAATCTTAAAAAGGACCAGAAAAGTGTAAGGTTCGAGAAATAAAACACCACAAAGTCTTTTACAAACATAATATTTATTACACAATTTCTATCCTACTACAGAATCACTTGCGAAAGCCAGCAATCTTATAAACATTTAGCCCTGCATAGACGTGCAACGACTACATCTTAGCTCCAACAGCTCCAAATGCTCCAAATGGCTCCAAACGGCCTCCAAATGCTTGACAGCTCCAAATGCTTCAAAAAGCTCCAAATGCTTAACACAGCTCCAAATGGCTCCAAATGCTCCAAACGGCCTCCAAATGCTTGACAGCTCCAAATGTCTCCAGCAGCTCCAAATGCTCAAAATGCTTGACAGCTCCAAATGCCTGACAGCTCCAAATGTCTCCGGCAGCTCCAAATGCTTAACACAGCTCCAAATGGCTCCAAATGCTCCAAACGGCCTCAAAAAGCTTGACAGCTCCAAATGTCTCCAGCAGCTCCAAATGCTCCAAATGCTTGACAGCTCCAAATGCTTCAAAAGGCTCCAAATGCTCCAAATGACTCCAAAAGGCTCCAAATGGCTCCAAATGCTTGACAGCTCCAAATGTCTCCAGCAGCTCCAAATGCTCCAAATGGCTCCAACAGCTCCAAACGGCCTCCAAATGGCTCCAACAGCTCCAAACGGCCTCCAAATGGCTCCAACAGCTCCAACAGCCTCCAAATGCTTAACACAGCTCCAAATGGCTCCAAATGCTCCAAACGGCCTCCAAATGTCTCCAAATGACTCCAAAAGGCTCCAAATGGCTCCAAATGCTTGACAGCTCCAAATGTCTCCAGCAGCTCCAAATTCTCCAAATGGCTCCAACAGCTAGCTCCAAACGGCCTCCAAATGGCTCCAACAGCTCCAAACGGCCTCCAAATGGCTCCAACAGCTCCAACAGCCTCCAAATGCTTAACACAGCTCCAAATGGCTCCAAATGCTCCAAACGGCCTCCAAATGTCTCCAAATGACTCCAAAAGGCTCCAAATGGCTCCAAATGCTTGACAGCTCCAAATGTCTCCAGCAGCTCCAAATGCTCCAAATGGCTCCAACAGCTCCAAACAGCCTCCAAATGGCTCCAACAGCTCCAACAGCCTCCAAATGGCTCCAACAGCTCCAACAGCCTCCAAATGCTTAACACAGCTCCAACAGCCTCCAAATGCTTAACACAGCTCTAAATGGCTCCAAATTCTCCAAACGGCCTCCAAATGCTTGACAGCTCCAAATGTCTCCAGCAGTTCCAAATGCTCCAAATGCTTCAAAAGGCTCCAAATGCTCCAAAAAAGGCTCCAAATGCTCCAACATCCTTCAAATGCTTAACACAGCTCCAAATGCTTCAAAAGGCTCCAAATGGCTCCAAATGCTCCAAACGGCCTCCAAATGGCTCCAAATGCTCCATACGGCCTCCAAATGCTTGACAGCTCCAAATGTCTCCAGCAGCTCCAAATGCTCCAAATGGCTCCAACAGCTCTATCTTCAATTGGTTCCAACTGATTCCAATTACTTTTCTTATCGAACTTGGCATTATTACTAACATGTCTTTATTAGTATACATTTTGACTGGCAGTGGTAACGTATTTTGCACCTATAAGTTATAAGTTTTATTTGGTAATCAGATTTCGATAAAAAATGGTAGATACCATTTGGAAAGAAAATATATTAATTTATCTTCAAGTTTATACACATACATTTCATTTAAGCCATTATTGTATGTAGCCAGCTTCCCTCAGTTCTTCGAGTATGAAGGATATTTCTTTAATGTTCGAATAGTTTCCTGCACAAAGCGATCCATGTAGTTGTCGTAGCCTGTCAACCAATATGTTAGGATCTTCCCATGAGGTATAATCAATCTCTTCTGCTGCGTTCATCATCATCCTTGCATGTTTATAATAAATATTATTATCTCTGGTGTCTATCGTTTTAACACCAACCACAAGGTCACTTTCGTCATCGTGCCAGTGATTATCACAAGCTTGATCAGGATAATTTATTTTATTACGACGTTTCCATCGTTTTGGTCTCAAACCACCATCACAGTCTTCACTCTTGCATGCTTTTGGTGCTTCAGCATAGTACTCAATCATGTCAGCCTTAGATGTGGCAGCACAGTCTTCGTTCATGCCAGCTTCTGATGTGTCACCACAGTCTTCAATCATGTCAGCATCACAAACTTGATCAGGATAATTTATTTTATTACGTCGTTTCCAGCGTTTTGGTCTCAGATCGCCATCACAGTCTTCGATCTTGCTTGCTTTAGGTGCTTCAGTACAGTACTCAATCATGTCAGCCTCAGATATGTCACCAAAATCTTCAATCATGCCAGCTTCAGATGATTCATCAATGTCTTCGACCTTGTAAGCTTCAGGTGGTTCTCCATCTTTCACATTTTCATGGAGACGTCTAGATATTGGAGTAAATATATTTTCATTTCTAATGTGGTTACAACTTCCTTCGTTTGTTTTAAATTTTAAATTATTATCTTGCTCTTGATTAGTAATTTTAGCATTAGCTTTTTCGCCTTCGTTCCTCTCCCGCGATGTTGTAGCCCAGTCTTCGTTATCTTTATTCATCTTAATTGTACAGGTCTTGTAATGTCTATCCAAGTAATATCTTCTACCAAAGGATTTCTGACACTGACTGCAATGGAATGGTTTTTGACAAGGACCCAAATTACACTCGCTTCTCTCATGTCGTTTAGCATTCTTTCTCAAGGTAAACACCTTGCTACAGTATCTACAGTGATGTCGTTTTGATACAGCAACTAATCCCGAATCAGGATTCATATTAATTACTGAGACTAATGTCAGACGCAAACTAAGAGTTTTAAATTAGTTATATTACTTAAATAGAATTTTTTAATTATTTCATCAGCGAGAATTAATTTATCTCATTCAAAGGTACTTGTTGTAAGTAGTTCTGCTTTTCAACAACAGATGTCGCCACATGTTACTTGCAGGTAAATAGGCTAATATTTAGTTATTTTATGCGGGATGCGCGATGCTCACTAACGATCGCAAAAGAAGGTTGGCTTCGCTAGACTCCAAGGATGGCTTCGCTAGACTCCAAGGAGAAGGAAGTTCGTCCTTCCTGTTAGTGCTTCTTAGATTTCTCAGAGATTATTTGACTGAGTAATGATATTTTTTTTAATTTCCACCTGATAAAAATATTACAAGTGTTGATTAAGTAGCAGAAATTCACTAATTACATGTAACCTTGAAAAAAAAATGACATGCCTCATTAAGTAAAAAAAAATCCTTCAGGCAGATATCAATTTATCATCTGTAACCAGAAGCACTCGGAGAAAACCATCAGATGTCTAGTCAGGAATAATCATAAGCACCCAGAGAAAACCATCATAATATTGTCAAGAATAATCAGGAGCACACGGAGAAAACCGCCATAATATTGTCAAGAATAATCGGAAGCACACGGAGAAAACCGCCACAAGTTTACTTTGATATCATAAAATTACAAAAAAAAATTAATAAAAAATTAAAAACAAAAACGAAAAAAAAATTCAAACATTCTGCTAGCTTGTAAACTTCTCGTTGATGTGCAAAGTTAGAGTTCTAGTACAAGCCAGAATTTTTCAATTTTTTTCGATTCCAGACGGACTGCATTAGTTTATTGGCGGATCGGCGAGACGCACAGTAAGACTTCTGTCCGGCCGTAACCGAAGATGTAGTCAGTTAGACAAGGGATGCTATCCGTATACATTCTTTTAAGTAGTTTAGTCCGTCTGTACACAGCATAGTAGTTATTTTTTTAATAATTTTTTTTTTTAATTATGGAAACACCCTCGACTCCCGCGATTTCGCGATCTTCAGATCCGGACATGCTATGCTTCGGGCTCTAGAAGCTACCTTCCCTGTCTGGTGAGTTCCTATCAGTTTTATTCCCCGACCTCCACTTATCATTTGCAGGCATTTTCTGCCCAGTTTGCTAACTGTCTGTGTACCAGTTCTGATCATGTATGATTCGGACTGTTCACAGACAGGTCCAAGAGCCGGATGCGGACCTAGCCGCATTTTCGCACACTCCCTCTCCAACAAACAGGCGCCCTGACGCCATGTTGACTGCTGGACTCCGCCCAGCGAGCATCAGACCTCCGGTCCTTCAATATTTATGAATCTTTGGAATAAAATTTAAATTACTACTATATAAAACTTTCGTTCTGGACTTTAAGCGCTTAAATTGGGATTTTTTATGCCTCTTTGTATTTTTTTAAAATTGATCTTGTCTATTTATATTAAGTGAAACCTTTAATAATCTAATTAGGGCCGGCCCATATTTTAACATATCCGAGAGCTTTTTTTTACTATGTAATTGAAATTATATTTTAACGCTTTTAGTACCTCTTATATATTTATCTCTCATTCAACTCTTATAAGTTTCATCATTTAAATAAATATAGAGTAATTATATTCCGACGGAATCATACCTTCTTTCTGTTCATTCCTCATGTCCTTGTGAAACTAAAAGGTCCACTGTTACAGCAGAGTGTCATGTCAATGGTAGTATTTATGTATTTAATCTTATTTACCAACACTGCCTCAACGTAACTCAGTAATGCTCGACGACACGAGAGACAGAATGTGCTAAGAGTAGTGTACAAATGGCGAGCCGAGCCCTGGGTTCTGGGCGCGGAGACGGAGCAGACCGCCATCTGACGTCACGTCTTGTATGTCATTGACCTTGAAGTTTGACTTTGACCTTGAACTTGACCTTGACATTGGACCTCGACCGAGGTGGCCATTTTGGATCACCATTAAGGATCCGCCATCTTTAAATCGAGCGCCCCGCTCACTAATACTACGCTTTTCGTTATGCCCGACATCTTGGACGTATATGACATCACCGTTGCACTTTTCGTTATGGACGCCAACTTGGATTCAAGTACGTTGCAATTTTCGTTACGGCCGTCATCTTGGATTCAATTATGTTGGAATTTTCGTTACGGCCGCCATATTGAATTCTAATAACATGTCCGCCATCGTGGATTTGACTTAAAAGCCATTTTATTCTAATCTGAAATCATGTGCGCCATTTTGTTTTCGTTTGCTGGAGGGCGCCATCTTGGATGATGATGTGTCCACCGTCCTGGATTTTTCTGTCCTGCTGGAAGCCGCCATCTTGTAAACCGAAGTCCAGTGTGTCTACTCTTTGTGTCCAGTGTGTGTACTGTATGTACTGTGTGTACTGGGTCGTTGGCGAAAGTGACTAAGGGGCTGGTGTTAAAATGGAAGACTCCAGAGATTTTAATTATTATTATTATAAACATGAAAAGAAGATGACAACAGAAGAGATTAATTACCCATCATGGGAAGATCCTAACATATTAGTTGACAGGTTAAGACTTCTACATGCTTCGCTTTGTGCAGGAAACTACTAGCACATCAAAAAAGTATCGTTCATACTCAAATAACTGAGGGAAGCTGGTGCTCTTGTTAGCGAGTACTGAACACAAGATGGTGGATCCAAGATGGTCAAGTTCAAAGGTCAGGTTCAAATATCAATGTCAAGGTAAAAGGCCTATGTCATGGTCAAATGACAAGGTAAAAGCTCAAGGTCATGGTCAAATGACAAGGTAAAAGATCAAGGTCAAGTTCGAAGTCATATCAAAGTTCAAGGTCAAAGTTCAAGATCATATCAAAGGTCAAGGTTCAAGGTCAATGTTGCAATGTTTTTTTTAATTTTTCCCACACTGAGTTCGAACCAAGGACGTAAGTGCATGTTTTAAATATAATTAATTTTTTTTATTAATTTTTTTTATAAGTTTAAAATTTTTTCCCGATTTTCTAGCATAAAAATTACCGATATCCATGGTGGAGACTGTAACGAAACGTGCAATGGTGTTTTTAAATAATTAATTTTAATTACATAAATTTTTTTATATTTTTTTTAAAAATTCCTATTTCCTAGCATAAAAATTACGGATTTATAAGATGGTTGGCGAAAAAAAATTGCAATAGTGTTTTTAAATTATGTTTTATTAACATTTAATTAATTAATTTTTTATAAATATTAGAATTGTTTGATTAAAATCGGATAATAATTACAAATTTTCAAAATGGTGGACATGACGTCATACTAGCTGTTGATATATACCCTGGAATTATTGGTGGGGGTCAGTCTGCCAGCAGCCACTTTGGGGAAAGGATCGGTCACCATTTTTTATTTTCCCCTCACCGGGATCGAACCAAGGACTACATGACGTAAGTGCGTTTTTAAAAATAATTTTTATTAAATATTTTTTATTTAATATTTTTACTAAATTTGATTATTTAATTTTATTTTATAAATTTTAGAATTTTTCATTATTATCTGATAGTAATTACCGATTTTCGATATTGTGGCCGTAACGTCGTAATCCAATATAGCGGAAATTTTTTAATAATTTTTTTATAAATTTTAAAACTTTTCCTGATTTTCTGGCATAAAAATTACGAATTTTTCAAATAACGGCCGTAACGAAAAATAGAATGCACTAGAATCCAAGATGTCGTCAGAGGCTTATCGGAAGCTGTAGATATGGATTCTTGAGCCTCAATATGGACATTTCAAGTCGTTGGCATTTTTGAGAATTAAAATGGGAAATTTTTCCTCAAAGCGGGAATTTTCCCCTCGAAATCGGGAAATTTTTAGTAATTTTTAGTCATTTTTGCGTCATTTTTGAGTCGAAAATGGCCACCATAACGTCAGATGGCGGTCGGTCATCGAACCCATCCACATCCACACCCAGAACCCAGGCGCCGAGCCCCATTTGTACACTACTGGGTATGATTTATTAAATTTTTTTGTCAAAAATTATTTTTTCACGGATCAAGTATCGAATCAAGGATGGATATCGATAGAAACAATCAGTAAATTAAATAGTGATTATGATGTTGATTTTTGGAATTTTTTCCATATTTTTAGGTTAATTCTTACAAAATATTTAAGATTGCGGTCAATATGACATCATTGACTTACTAGAGGCTGGTAGCAGAGGAATTGCAGCTTCTTTTAGGACTTTCCACCATATTAATTGTAATTATTAATATATAGAATTATTTTTTTGCAATGATCAAGTATCGATAAAAGGAAAGGAATCGTTTGAATAAATCAGTTTATTAATGAGAGATTTTTTAAATGAATTTAGAAGTATTTTCAGAATTTATAGCTAAATTAATACATATTTCGAAGATGGCATCCAAATTTCAAGCTAATAAATTATTATTACTGTTCTCTAGGGGGTAAAAATAAAATAAGTTGGCGGCAGTGTACTCTAGCAGACGAAAACAAGATGGAGGATGTAACGTCATACAATCTGCCGATAAATACTTCTTCATTAGTGGTGGGCGGTGCAAATAAGCAACATTGGACTAGCCAATGATTGACATGCCCAGGCTGGCAGCACAATGAGTCGGCATACATGGCTGCGGCAACTGGGGCAACCTGGGTGCTGCGGACATATAATTATGTTATTTAATATGCGCATATATTTAATTATTAAGTAAGCACTCTCACCATCGTTTAAAAGGTGTCTGACCACGTCCTGCGGTGCATATAAGCAACATTGGACTAGCCAATGATTGACATGCCCAGGCTGGCAGCACAATGTTTCGGGCGGTCGGTTCGCAGTAGCACGACCTGTGCAGATCACCGACCGCTTCCCCTTTACTGCTTTGAACTCCCTCCACGAGACCTACCGCCAAGTATGGGCCCGCCCCATTGTCCTCATTGGCTGCTCCCCCGGGACCCCTGGGGGTGGCCCGAGCGTCCACGGAGCGCTCAGGCGAGCTGGGTATCAGGCGCTCATAACTTTGCGAGAGGTGAGCGCAGCTTTCTGTGGCACTACCAGCATGTTGATATAGTTTAAATAAAAATATATCAACGTCACTGATCGTTTATTTTTATCAATATTTCGTGAAATTTTGTTAGTAACAGAGCTTTTGAAGTTTAATTTTTACTAAATGGCCTTAGGTACACATTTTTTCAGTAGTTTTTTTTCTGTTTAATAGATATCTAAATTGGATGAAAAAATTAATTTCTTTGGAGTCAGTATCAAAGCAATAAAAATACATACATTACTTTACATCTGGTCAAGACATTGTAACTATATTTTAATTTCTATTAACTATTAGTTACAAAATTTAATATCTAACATTTAAAAAATGGCACTGTGTATAATAGTCTCGATATTTAATTCTAATTTTTGTACCAAATGTTAGTGTTCTTGCAGTTTTAAATTCTATATTTGCTTACGTGCTTGCCTTTTTTTCCTGGAAATACGTTTTGTAGGTACACTGACACTATTTGCGCCGTAACTATTGCTGAAAACTAACCAGTTATTATTCTACGAGTTTATACAGTTATATATATGAACTTAAAAATTTCAAGTTATTTAGCCCTTATAGTTTAATTTTGTCATAAATTATTAGAGAGCAGTTAGGATATTTTATATTTTGTAACTCATGTAAATAATTATTCTACTTGTACTAACTCTTCTTAATAATGAATACAATCAAACATTATATCCAAATATGTATATATATATATATATATATATATATATATATATATATATATAATCTTGTATCACCAAAAAATCCTTTAATATGACTATTTTGCTTATACTTTGAATTACCTACATAAATGTTAGGATACTGGTCTGTGGTTTAACATTCCGCTAAGGAAAGTTCTTCTAAGGTTTGAAAAAATATATAAACTAAGAAAAAAGTTTTAATATTTTTGTAAAATTTTGTCAAAATTATCAGGTTCGAATTTTATATTATGTATAATTTCACCATAACACACATTATTCGTTAAAGATTTAGATGCATGGTTCCATTTTAAATGTTTTCTCTCTTTGCTTCTATTAAGAAATGATCAAGTTAACAGTCTAAATGTCTCAAAACACAAATGTAGCCGTATACACAACACTCGTCAGAACGGAAATTATTGAGCTGCTGTAGTGGTCACAGCAACTACATTTGTGTCAAAATATATATTTTCAAACTAAAAAAAATACCGTCGCGAATAATTAATTTAAAAAGGAGAAACTCATGGCAGGTTGTTTATTTTAATTAAATATTTTACTCAAGTGACTATATGCGTCTTTTTATGGTATGAGTTTCACTTTAAGGTAAATTTAAAAAGAAATACCGCCTATTGTAGCCGTCCGCATCCATGGCAAATTTTATATAGTTTCCCGTTTCATGGTCCATAGACACCAAATCGATTGTCAACTCAAACTTTAGTATATATACATAAATAGTACAAAATTATAGTTCCTCCCTCGTAGACACAACATTGAATACGTATGAATTATGTATCAATCTTATAATTATTATCTAAATACTTTTATTTGAAAAACTTTTTTATGCGACGAGCCATTATTGCAGGGGTTAGAAATTTTTTAAAATAATTCTGGTGTGGATATAAAAACACTCATAATTTCGTACCACGTACAATATTGAATACTTTTTATAACCTTAAATTACTATACATAACATGTTTTATTAAAAAATATATACGACCAACTATTACTGCCAGGGATGGAATAAACAAGTGTCGGAGGACGAAAAAATTAAAGCTCCCTTCCTACGCACAACATCGAATCCGTACGAATTTTTTATTAATCTTACAACGTTTGCCCAAAACTTTTGACTGAAACTAATTTTGATTACATATATGAACCGTTGCTGCAAGGGGTTGAAAAAAGAGAGGTTTAATTACAACTAAAATCGTAACTCCCTTAGTAGGTTCACAATCAAATCCGTTCAAATTGTGAGTTCATTTTATAATTTATATTCAAAACTTCATTAAAAGATATTTTTGATAATACGAGCCATTGTTGCAGGGGGCTGAAAAAATAAAGGGGCGAATTAAAAATTTTAGTCGTATTTATTTTTGACTATCTGACTGTTACCACAAATCTTTGTCAAAAGAAAATTTTCATACGACCACGTATTTGTGCGAATGATGGAAAAAAAAAACTGTTTGAAGGTTTAAACCAATTTCATAACTACCAGGAGGCATAATAATAAGTTCGTTTATACATTCAATGCTGGATGCATTCAGTTGAGAAAAAGAACATTTAATATATATTCACTGCTTGGAGTATAAGAAAATGTTTAATCGATATTTTTTTTTTAAATATTAGTGAACATATAATTCATATAGTAGGTACATTAAAATTTGTAACTGTTTCGGGAATTTGTAAAAGTTTTCAGAACATTTCCAAAATAAATAATTCCTTAGAAATCTACTCACGCCTGTAGGAGGTGCCGAAAGGATTTTTTTTTAATGTTCTCATGTTTTTATAATAATGTTGAAGTGTTAGCCTCGTTACAATAACTAAAATATATCATTGCCAATAAAACAAAGTGATGCGGTATTAAAAATCTGGGCTAGAATTCCGAACCAGTCATACCGATTCATGTTTTCCATGGTTTCTGTAAATTACTTTAGGTATAAAAAGAGTTACATTGTACTTGCAAGCCATGGCCAATACCTTCTGCAATATACCTGAATAGTATTAATGTGTGTTTCTGTCTCTAACGATCTCATGTTTACTAAACATTACCCACCCCGTTAAAAAAAAAAAAAAATAGTTGTACTATTTACAAGATGTGTATATAGAATTTGAAGTTCAAAAAGATTGGTTTGTAATAAATGCATCATAAATGTTCGTTAAACTTCAATCGTTATGCTACTTTATTTTTCTAAGATAAATCGTATTGGCACATAAAAACAAAGTGTTTTATTAACAGGTTCAAAAAGTGTGGATAACAGATCGGATAGCCGAGTTAATTAAATACAAATTCGTGTATGGAACTGTTACGGTGGTTTTGATTTTGCCAATTTTGTGCTTTGTAAATAACAGTAAAGAATATATTAGTATAATAAAACTCATAAACAAAAATTTGTTATGATTGTGGTAGAAGGGTATACTGTAAAAGTAAAAAGAGTACTATTTTTAACCATGTAATTTTTAAATATAAATGTTTCAATTATCAAATTAATCTTACTACAGATAAACAAGAATCTTGTTTGACAACTTATTGAAATTTTGACTATAATTTATTGTACCAAATGTTAGTTTTCTTGCGGTTTTTAATTCTATATTTGCTTACGTGCTTGCTTTTTTTTTTTTTCCTGGAAATAGGTTTTGTAGGTACACTGACACTAATTGCGCCGTAACTATTGCTGAAAACTAACCAGTGATTGGTAAAAAGAAAACGAATATATAGCAAACTAAATAAACATCATGAAAATAATTTGTATTTAAAATAAATTATACTTTCATCACATAAAATACTTCGTATTTTGAACAATCCAGTTTTCGAGTTGATGAAAATATATATGTAAACGAATAAATTTTAAAACACACAAAATAGTTTTTATTGATTATTACTATTTACAATTCCTATTTCCTAGCATGTTATTTGCCTTCAGACTCTCATTAAATGACTTGATGCTTTCAATTTTTTTTGTTTACAACTTAAATACTCAGGGCGAACGTTCTGATATATCTTAAGTCATTGATTGTTACACATAAGTATTTTTATCTGTAGTTACATTGCGCAGCCTTAGGGATAAGAAAAGAAAAATATTAAAATTAATATACGTGTCAGATAACAGAGTATGAATCGGAACCTTGTCATTAGCTCGAATCCCTCTAAAACATAAATTTAAGTTCATACAGAGACGAAAAAAATCTAGCTCTTTTTTTCCTCTCTGCTCTTCGGAGCAGCTTTGTATCCGGCGTTCAGAATGCCATGGGAGGTAGGTTGACAGCAAGATGTCCGCGACCCTTGAGAGTGGGCTGGACGCCCCATCGTGAAAAAGTGTTTTCAAATACAGGGGGGCTAGAAAAGAAACCGAAAGCTTCGAGGTCTGAGGCCAGATTTGTATTAGGTGTACGTAACGTTATTAAAAGTGAGTAAATGTAGGAAATGAATTTGAATGGCTGAATAAATGACTATATTAAATTAGAGTCAACTTATACCAACCTTCCTATTTACGTATTTATAAATATTTGGCAAATATTAATAGGTATTGATACAAAATAAAAATCAAATCACATCAAGCATTATAATTAAAATTTTATAAAGACATGAAATTTCAGAATAACTGGAGATAAGAAGTTCAAGTCAACTGATAGGCTATCAAGCACCACACATTTTTATTTTTATGTTACATTTTTGAGACTGCCTATCATTTTTGAATACAATTATAATTAAATTAAATTTATTTTTAATTTAAGTTTTTATTTCTACAAAAACATGTTTAATTTTCTTAATATAAATTAATTTATTCTTGTTATAATTATGCGTACCGACCGCGTTAAATTTAGAAGCTGATCTCAGCAAAAAACTGAAAAGCGAAACAATTACATAAATATAAACAAGAACAGCAATTTTATATACAGCGTATACATAGAAAAAACTCATGAAGAAAGTGTGCAATTTGTTCGTTTGGAGTCTTTGTTTTAAATTCACTTACACCGTATGATCACAAGCATTTTTAAAATTTTGGTGACAGTTTAATTTATTTTTGCCAAGGAAATAAACAGTCAGTATTTATTTTTTGTCCATAATAGCTTTAAACTCCCAAAAATTTAAGAACAAATATCAGTAATTTTCAAGATGATAATATTACCTTGCTGTTGTATTAAGGATTTAACAGCGGTACCTTTGGATTTTTATTCAATGAAATTCTAAGTCTACGTTTTGAACCCCTATTTTGAAATTTATGAACCAGAATAAATTTCCAATGTAAATTATGAAATAAATGTTCTGTGTGTTCTTTTACAGCTATAATTTCAGACAAGTAAATACGACAGAAAATCACACTGTTTATGTCATGCTTTATTTGTAATATTTCAATATTTAATGTGATTGCAAAACAGTGGTTAATAGTAAGAAAAGGCGTACTGTCTTAACTTTGCCATCAATAAAGACGGTAGGCCTATTATTATGATTATGTATGATTTTCTGATGCTTTTAATCTTCTGCTTTCTAGTTTCCTATGGCAGAATCTGGTTACATGTAATGTGACAATAAACAGAACAGCTTTCTCGGATCTCACTCACTATGACCATCCACTACCTTAACAGTAGTTAGGAATACGGGCTCCTGGGACAGGGGATCGGGGATTAGGATTAGGACGCGTGACCTTTGACCTCTGACGTCATGGTTTTGACCTTTGACCCCTGGCGTCAATTCCAGCCACCATCTTGGATTACATCATTTTGGGCCGCCATCTTGGATTACATCATTTCCGGCCACCATCTTGGATTACATCATTTCCTATCGCCATATTTGATTACGTCATTTCCCAGAATTTCCGCCATCTTGGATTACGTAATTTTACGACCATCATTTTGTCTAGAATGTTCTGTCATTTTTAATTCTAGAACTTTCTATTATGTCACTACCAATGAGGCTTGAGGATTCGGATTTAGGATTTTACCATTATGCAATCACCATCTTGGATTACATATTTTCTGGCCGCCATTTTGTTTTTAGAACTTTCTACCATTACATCATAACTAATGGTGCTTTGGATTTTCACTTTACTGTCGCCATTTTGAATTCTAGAACATTCTACCATTGCAACATAACTACCAAGACTTGGGGCTTTGGATTTTCGCCATTTTGTATTCTAGAACTTTATACCATTACATCACAACTAATAGAGCTTCGAATTACATCACCATGTCTAATATTATTACTTTTTTGCTACTGGCAGCCATCTTGGATTATACTTTTATTACTAATTTTTTTATATTTAATTTAACGCACCATATAATACAAGCACCCATATTAGTTTCCTTCTAGTGTTGAACATAAGGTCAAATGTTCAATGTAATACTTATGGTAGTTAATTCCGAGACTACCCTTTTTATTTATAAAATTTTATATTATTCCTGATTTACAACCATTATAATTTATGAAACTTTGTAGTCTTTTAAACCATATATATATATAGGTACCAAGGAACTAAAACTACGAAATAATGTACAACATTTTTTTGAACAATCACCATGTTTATTAATATATATGTACAAAATTATTAGGATTTTTGGAGCATATTCTTTTCTCGACTAATCACATCTTGGACATCTTCCACTTCTTCCCGAAGCCTCCGGAGTTCATGCAGAACGGCAGTTATGTCAATGTTCCATGCATCTTGCATGGCTGTTCTTTCCACAACAACTTCTTCGCGAAAGGCGTGCACTTCGTCAATAACAGCGCCCTCCCCATCTGTTGGTTCCTCCTGCATGCCAGGCGATCCCAGCGTGTACTCGCTCCAGGGCACAGGCGAAAGTTCTTCGTCCGACCAGCTACTTATACAAGCGTAAGATGCAGTGGCTGATATCGACCGATGGTCCTCATCCAACGTTGAATCTATTTGCGATGGTTGCCGATCAACCATTGGCAATGTTTCCACTTCGATGACTTCATCAAATACAGCATTCAGTAACGACTCGGCACTGCTGCTCCATGTATCCATGTCGACGTCTATGGTCAAAATGAAGGTAGTGAAGAATCGTTCCTCTCTATTTATACCCAGAAGAAAAAAATGCTAGCATCAAAAGTAAACAAGTCTAGCGATAAGACGATTCCGAAAAAGTCAAGACCAGCAGCCGTTTGTTAACTACTTATCTGTAATGTCGGTTATTGGTATCCATGAATCATGGTTTTTGTCAAAACCAAGCCAGCGAACTAGAACTTTATTTCATTTAGGTCTTAAAACTTTTTCCACTAGATAAGTATGCGGAAACTTTGAAGGCTGGATTTCTTCGGCATAAAATCCACCTCGTATAGGATTTCCTTCCATATCTTCGAGGTAGTACATTCGTGGCTTATAATGTCGAATATTGATCACTTTGTAGATTTCCGTGCTGCAATTCGGAGTGTAGCCCTTAACAAATATACCTTCTGTTTGGATATTCTGACATAGGATCCTACTCCTGCTTTTACTTTACGAGTATCCAGCACTTTAGCATTTTTGAATACAGTCTGAAGCAATGAATTATCCATGACATCAACAGGTCTCAATTTTGTAGTATGATGATTCATATTATTGTACGTATTTATAAGTATAGGCAATATTCCTATCCATATATAATTTCCTTGAGACGAAAATTCGCGCCACATAAGTCCTTTTAAAGTTCGATTAAAATGCTCAATTATGCTAGCTTTGAGATTGCTGTGAGTCGAGTAATGGTTAATTTTATGTTTCTTCATGAGCGCACTGAAGGAAGAGTTGTAGAATTATTTTCCCAAGTCGGTTTGTAGGTTTTTAGGCGGTCCTCCATCTTGCAAAACAGTGCCCATGGCTTTTGTAATGTCAGCAGCATTCTTTGTTTTTACCAGCACTGCCCAAACATACTTGCTAAAACAATCTATTATGGTCAACATGTACTTGTATCGTTTATTTTCACGCGAATATGGAATCATTTCGACGAGATCCGCTTGGAATAAATCACGTATACCGAAAAGAGTTACTTTGCGTCTTGGATAGTAACGTCTAGCAGGCATGTGCAATTCAGCAGCTATATATCCGAGCGACTCATTGTATGTAGCCTGCTTCCCTCAGTTCTTCGAGTATAGAACTTATTTCATTTGCGTGTGAATTATTTCCCGCTCTTTGAGAGGCAACTAGAAAACGCAGTCTGTCAACAAGTTCATTCACATCGTCCCAATAAACATAATCCACGCGTCGACCATTTTCGATTTTATTCGGTAGTCCTTTACCAAATGGAACATCACCTCATACATTCGGAAACAAATGTGAAATGATATCGAATTTAGCATGGTGCTCATCCTTATATGCATTACTCGATGAGTTGTTATTCCTCAAATGTGCACTTGTGATTTTTAGTAAAAGGCTTATACTGCTTTAGTGCTTCCCTAGAATATGTGCCCGGCTCCATCTTGAAAAGCAGTTCATATAGGCCAGGAGCTGCATGTATTACTTCGCTACCGACCTGTACTATGTCATTAGGGAGGAAAACAATTTCCTTTTTTCCCAAAAACCATTTTTTTTCTGCATGCCGTATGTCGTATCTTGATTCTGAGATGAATAATAAGATAAATAACCGTGAACAGCCGAGCTCCGAGTGTTAGCCCTAGCCTTCTTAGGTTTTAATTCAGACAGAGGAATATCATCCTCGCCACTAGGTTTAAACAATTGCTTCTTCCTTTTCGGAAATTCATCAGCTGGCTCCTCCTTTACTTCAATGGGCACCACAACCGGTTTTAAATTTTCTAGTTGAGAAATAATTGGTTTAAAAGCTTCTTCATCAGCCATATCACGCTCCAATCGTTCGAGCTTAGCCAACATATATTTTGCACGCACACTCTGAATGACACAATGTAAGTCACTTGCAGCTTCAGCCATTATACTGAATGCAAAAACAAAATGGAAACCGTTTATATATTCTTTCCGTGATGAGGTTCTTTGTTCCCATCCTCCAACAAGACAAGATCGTTCAGATACGAGTTAGAATCTGTATCAGCAGAAGACACGCTGATGTAATTTTTCACAGTATTTTCGAGTTTCACTAAGCGATGTACTATCTTACCCTGTACTTTTTCCAATCTTTCGTCAATATTGACATAAATATCTGATAATTTACTGTTATTTTATTAAGTAGCTCATCTTCTATAATTTTAAATATGTCATCTAGTAAGGTGATGATTTTCTAAGGAATTGCGTCGATTTCATTGCTTAAAGATGTAATAGTATTCTCTTTTGTGCTATTATGCAATGCTAATAATGCTGATATCTCTGAATAAACGTAGGCCTTGTAAACTACATCCTCTTCATATTTGGGCCTGCCTACATTTATAATATGTTTCCCATCAGCGCTGCAGTGGCCATCATTCGTAGGCATGAGACAAGTCTCTGCCCTGCGTTTTAGACCATTATGTCCAAATTTGGATATGATATAGCTCATTTCTCACTGATGTATTATTTGGATCAAATCCTCGATGGTACCGTCCATTAAGTAGGGGGAAATCCTTGACTATGACCATAAAACCATGATCGATACTCCAGCTCAAGGAACACACATCTTTAAATTTTTCAAACGACATGTCAGTATTAACATGATCGGAACAGACATGACGAAGATTCATATCATCCATTTTGAATAACACAATCATGTTTGCATTATCGCGAATCAGCTGTTTTGGAATGCGCGAGTATGTTTGACATAGGTAAAAACAGTCTATGTTAACATGCCTTCCCATACTAAAGTATTATTGGATACATTGCTGCTTTTCACATGCAACATCATTGAACACAATTATGGAATTGGGTAAGGCATTTTCAGGCGGCACAACTTCTTCATTATCGCTATATGGAAAATATTTTAGACCTTCTACGGCCCGCAGCGCTTGTGCTAGGCATTGATATTTTAGTTGCATTAGTGACTTGGAATACAGGTATAATTTAAAACCTAAGTCCATTGGGATCCTCCAATAAACTCAGTAACACACATGTTTTCGTGCAGTTGGAAGGCCCAGCAATAATGCAACGTACAGTCGATGGAAGCAAACAGCCATGACACAGCATGCGTACTAGTGCTTCATCCTCAGCACTTATATGTATGGGTAATTTTACATCTTTCTGAACTACTTGTAAACCTTTGAGATATGATGTATGAGAAGATGTAATAGGAGGAGGAGGGCTATGAGGAGGAGGGCTATGAGGAGGGGCTTTAAGAATACATATTTGTGTATGCCGTTTTAAGTTGTCACTGCGGGTAAATGTATGTTGACAGATTTCACATTTAAACTGTGTGCGCCATGACATCCAGTAAGTTGTGATGTTCACCCTTCGACATCCAAAACGCAACTAACACAAACTACATTATATTAATCCAGATGAAAATTTAGAATTTTGTTTTCGTAACAATTATGTTTACATTAGGTACATACATATATATTGTTAACACTTGTAGTTATTCTAGACCAGTCTGTCGTTATGCCTCGTAGGATAAAGACCAAATCAGGTCGTGGACTCGTAAATATGCTTATAAACAAATTGCCATTCGAACTCCATATTCCGGGATATCAATTTTGTGGACCAGGTACAAAACTAGCTAAACGTTTGGCACGAGGTGACAACGGTATAAATACTTTGGACAGAGCGTGCAGAGAACACGATATAGCATATGCCAGCAGTAATAACTTGGAAGACAGGCATCGTGCAGACAACATCTTAGCTGAAAAAGCTAGGAAAATTTTGAAATCACCAGATACTAAATTTGGCGAAAAGGTAGCTGCTTGGGGAGTTTCTAAGATAATGAAGACTAAAGTTAAGCGTGGAATGGGTATAAAATTCAACAAGAAAAAGAAGTGTAAGAAGCAGTGTAAGAAAAAAAAATTGTCACAGAAACGAAAGAAGGCAGGAGGTTTTCTCCCACTAGTTCTTCCTGCTCTCGGTGCACTCGGCGGGCTTATTGGGGCCACAAATGGTATTGTACGTGCAGTCAACTCATCAAAGAATCAAAACAAACAACTAGCAGAGGCATTACGACATAACAAGACCATGGAAGCTATTGCAATGGGTGCAAAAAACGGGAAAGGACTATACCTAAGACCGTATCCGGTGGGTGGAGGTCAAATAAAGAAAAGAAAAAAGAGGAGATCCTAAAATCACTACCAAACAGACCGCTAACAATAGCTGACTTGAACATGTTTGCACGAAAATTAAAAATACCTTATTTCCGCAATGTATACATGCGTGAAGAACTACCACGCAAACCCAAGTTGAGGGAGTGCGCAATCGTAAATTTGGATGGTAAGCATGGGTGCGGGACACATTAGCCCAGGAATTTTAGTGTTTTACCTAAAAAAAAATAATGTAGTTTTGAAATTTGGCACAGACGTTCCTTTGGGTGTTAAAAATTGATCCTAAAAAGTCCCCATCTCTCAGATGCAGGCTTCATACTTTTTTAAGGCAATAAGTGCGTAAATGCCGAAATATGCATATCACGACTGTTGCGCGAAAAATATTCATTCGTTGTATCGTAACTTGTATAAGATGTGAAGTAAAGGGCACTTAGTTGTTTAACATCCATTATTGTTGCATAATACATAGCAAAACAATGAAACCTAATCAAAAATCAATTAATGGAAGTACACAATAAAAAAATTAACCAGTCCATTGAAGGTCCTCTTCATCAGAACCATAATTGATAATAACATTAGTGCATGTTGCCCCACGACATTTGGCACACATAATACCACGCTGCAGTCCAGCCCGCACACACTCACATTTGTAGCTGCATTCACTTTTACAGTTTCATGATATCAATTTAAGGAGCTGTTCTGGAGCTGGAGGAAGGGATGTTGTTATAGAAACAAGTGTGCCACTCACACTTTTCCATCCCCAATCAACAGGATCTAATGAATGGCCCAGCCACTCTTGCACCTGTAGGTAAACCCGAAGAGAATGCTGTTCACATGCGGCACTGGTTGGTGGAAGAGAGGCTAGCTGGAAAGAAGCACTAACAGGAATCTTTGCTATCTTGCAGGTATACATATATACTCTCATTTCATCCAGAATGGAATAGTTATCATGTCCCTGATACATTGCAATTGCAAACTTTTCTCAAGCTGCAATAACGATATTCTTGTCCGCATGTGGACATGTAAAAACATGACTGTTCTCCGATTGTAAAAATCGTTCTTGATGATGTTCCATGCTTGCTTCTTTCCCTTTCCGAAGAAAGCACTGGTTGTATCTGATCCGGTCATAGCATGACAAAACAAAATAATGTTTTTCATTTCACCAATGTCCTGCTGAATAGCTGATATACTGTAAATCTTTCCTGTTGTCTTGCTTGAGGGTGGATGGACAATTTCAATGTGTGCATCTTCTTCTGACCTCGCAGTCAACATCGCAAGGATGTCTGTATCAGTAGCTATTACTTTTACACAACAGCTTGTTGAAAACTGAAGAGCATGGGCGCAAATCGGTAGGATTTCCATGGGGGGCCCGTGAATTCTGTGGTTTAAGAATTTTGCGCTAGAGGTCAACCGAAAAAAGTCTTCTCTGGATGATAAGCTCGTATGTTATACACTTTATTTTTACGTAAGTGATAGGTATTAACAATAAAGCAGAGCAACATATGTTTTAGTAATTATAAATTTATGACTATAAGAAGTGATCTCTCAAACATGTTTGAATAATTTGCTAACCTAAGTATCCATGAAAAAATCTATAAAAATAATATACGTGAATATAATGCAAATAGATGACACCCCACCCATACATTACCATTGAATGTTTACCCCAATCTTTAAGTTAGTATTTTAGTTTTTCTACTATTTCCTACCACACACACACACACACACGACACTCTTGCAGACATACATTGGGGTCACAGGCTTACAGCAGACTATTCGGTTCAAGTTTGTGTCTATTCTTCTAATCTTATATGTTCGTTAAATAATTGATTTTTGAAATATTTTGGGTCATTTATTTAATACAAATATCTTAATATGGAATGTCAAACAATTCTCCTTCTGTAAGCAACAAGTTTCATAACAATGATCTTTTATTATTCTAGGAAATATATATTTGAGGCAATTAAATTTAGCATTTACAGATTTGCAACAATGAGGCATGGCCGTAATGTTATAAAGGAGGGTTCAATTATATTTTTTTGCAGAATACTCGGCTGTCTCTGGAGTAAAATTTTGACAGAGAAACTAATGACATTCTAAAATCCCAGCGAATAGTGCATAGTGGTCATTTAGAACTTTACCAAATACACATTTTCGATGTACCTATGTTTTGCTCATTTCAATTGTTGTGATGATTTCATCACACGTCCTAAATGCGTACATATTAATGCTATTAATCATTTGAAACAAAAATATCAAGTTTATGTGAGAAAAAATTTCTTGTTTTTCATTTTCGTAATAATACATCGTCTGCTTTAAAAGGCACAGAATAATGTATATACTTCAGTAATGAGTCCTTTATTTGCCATATTATTATTTAAATTATTTTCGATCCTCTTGAGAGTATAAAATGTCTGCTTCACCGTAGAGACCGATTAAGTTGCTAAGAAAATCAGTAAAAATTTAACATTAGGGTAACAGATCTTATTAAATCATCTCAATCTGACGAAGTTTGAGATGTAAAGAGTGGGGTTACATTTTAAGGCTTCCGTACCCAAAGGGTAAAACGGGACCCTATTACTAAGACTCCGCTGTCCGTCCGTGTCTGTCCGTCTGCCACCAAGCTGTATCTCATGCACCGTGATAGTTAGACACAACAAATACTAAAAACATAGTAAAATAAATATTTAAGGGGGCTCCCATGCAACCAACGAGATATTTTTGTTCGTTTTTGCTCGATATTGAAAACGGCAATAGGTAGACGCTTGAAATATTCACAGAATATTTAGTTATATATCAACTTTAAAAATAAATGATTAAATTAATATAAAACAAATATTTAAGGGGAGCTCCCACACAACAAACGTGAAAACAGAATAAAATTTCACAAATGATGTATTTCTGTTGCCGCTATAACAAGAAATACTAAAACAGAATAAAATAAATATTTAAGTGGGGCTCGCATACAACAGACATGATTTTTTTTGCCGTTTTTATAGATAATGGTACGGAACCCTTCGTGCGCGAGTTCGACTCGCACTTTGTCGGGTTTTTTATGCCACATCACATAATTATTGCGATTCAAATGCTGTTCGTGAAATTCTTTATTCAGTTTTTGATGCGCCCTAAAAACCCAAAGCGCCAAAGCTAATAAACGGATCAACATCAAATGAACGATCGAATCATATTAAAACCCTTAAAGACTATTTTATTTACTAAAGGCATCAATCAACCAGGTAAAAAAGAAAAAAAAACTTAATGACACATATGAAAAATCTCGGAGATAGAACTATGAAATTTATCCTACAGATAATTGAACAACATACATTTCTCGGCATATATTTAGTATAATCAGTATTTTGGCAGTGAATTATTTAGTTAAAATATCCCGCTTGATTAGTTATTAAAGAGACGCGTTTGCTTCTTATTAACTTAAATACGGATGTGTAACGTTTAAATACTTCTTTTTCACTCTTACTTCTGTTTACTCGTGCAGTGTTGCAGTTATCAAATAACAAATGTTATAAAGTGATTATCGGTCATGAATTGTAAAAATTATCGTTTGATAATAAAAGGGGAGTGATTTTAAATTCCATATTGACGAGGAAAAAAATTATTCACTGTATATTCACATGTAACGTACAGAGCAGCTAGCCTTTCAGAATGGAGATGAGCTAAAAAATTCCAGAAAATGGTATATAAGTTTCAGTTCGTAAATAAACTAAATTCTGCTATAATTACTGTTAAAGTATTAAGTTGTTTATTTACTGGAAAAAATAACGTTACATAATCACTTAAATAAAATATATTACCAAATAATAGCCACTGCTTATAAAACAATCAAGCTTACCAGGCGAGAATCAGATTCTGTTTTCCGTTTCTTCCGCGTCACGAACTTATCCATGTTGATGTTTGCCAAGAAAGCAGAAGACTGGCGCACACGAGAGCAAAACCACTTTAAAAACAGACTACCTGAAACCTATAATACTGTCGTTTCAGAGGACAAGGTAGTGTGGGTAACAATGGGAAGGAATTGCTAACGGAACCCTACCCTAGCTTCGTCCTTTGGAATGAACGGTTTCTAGGAATTAAGGGTTTCAAAATTCTCACTGTAAAACTCCATAGCATGGCTTTCGCAGAAGGGGTAAGGGAAAATAACTACGGAACTCGAAGGTAGGAATGTAAAGCATGTCAAAGTGTCTGTCGTCGTTGTAAATAATAATCTGATATATATGTTGTGTACACCATCAACTTTAAAATCATGAAGTGGGCCCCCCAAGGAGGGGCCCATTAATTCCAGGGGGGCCCGGGCCCCCCTGGCCCCCCCGGGATCTACGCCCATGCTGAAGAGCAATAGCTGCTATAGTGGTATCAGCATCTCCTGAGCACTGAATGGCATGATGACCTGAAGCTCGAAAATAAGTTACTAATAATTTGATGAGCCCATTTTTATTATGGCCATTCCTCAAAAAGTCCATTTGCGTCGATGTAACAACATTGTTAGCAGCTATTGAAATATCGGTGGAAGACCTCCCTGCAGAACGCCGACTTCGCTCTTCCTCTTTAGTGGTTAACTTGTCATAACCATCAAACACTACAGTTGCTGTCACAGAAAAATGTTTTTGGACGAATGTAACATTAGCCTCACATATTTTACCAAATGTAGCAGGTCTTGGCCACACAAGCACATGCAAGAGGTATCCTCCATCGATTGTTGTGCAGTAGTTCCTTGTAATCCTTAATATGTCAGTCAATTATTATCGCATACACATGTTTGACCCACCAATGTAATACTAATAAAATAACGGAAAACTTTTATAAAGGTATATTTTTGCCTATCAGTGGTGGATTTGATGTAACTGTTGATTGTATAGAGCAGTGATACATTTTACTTCCATTAGTTGAGTATAAATTAGGTTATAAGATAATTCTTGCAGTGTAAAAAGTAATAAAAACGAATGATTAAGGACTAAGGGCCCTTAACTTTAAAATTTTGACCAAATTTTGATATATTAGAATGAATATTTTTCGCGCAACAGTCGTGATATGCATATTTCGGCATTTACGCCCTTATTGCCTTAAAAACGTATGAAGCCTGCATCTGAGAGATGGGGACTTTTTAGGATAAATATTTAACACCCAAAGGAACGTCTGTGCCAAATTTAAAACCTACATTATTTTTATTTCTGGTAAAATGCTTTAGTCAATATTAACCTAAATTGCTCAAAAACCCTTTGTTGTGCAGTAGTTCCTTGTAATCCTTAATATGTCAGTCAATTATTATCGCATACACATGTTTGACCAACCAATGTAAAGCTAATAAAATAACGGAAAACCTTTATAAAGGTATATTTTTGCCTATCAGTGGTGGATTTGATGTAACTGGTGATTGTATAGAGCAGTGATACATTTTACTTCCATTAGTTGAGTATAAATTATGTTATATGATAATTTTTGCGGTGTATAAAGTAAAAAAAACGAATGATTAAGGACTAAGGGCCCTTAACTTTAAAATTTTGACCAAATTTTGATATATTAGAATGAATCTTTTTCGCGCAACAGTCGTGATATGCATATTTCGGCATTTACGCCCTTATTGCCTTAAAAACGTATGAAGCCTGCATCTGAGAGATGGGGACTTTTTAGGATAAATATTTAACACCCAAAGGAATGTCTGTGCCAAATTTTAAAACTACATAATTTTTTTTTAGGTTTAGTCGATTTTACCCCTAAAATGCCTGGGCTACATTGGGTAGCATACTGAAAGGCCGGTAATGCGGCAGAATACTATGACAGTTTCGGGAATCTTATGCCACCTATGGAATTACGCAAGTATCTTCGTGACACTACATTAAAATATAGTTATAAAGCAGAGCAGTTGCCTAATCAATGGAATTGAGGTCACTTGTGCCTCCGCTTCTTAGTTAACAAATTATGAAATAATTTGCTTATAAAAGAACTTTAATACAGGAAAAAATAAGTCAGTTATGTCGATATGTCTTATCCTGTCGGGTAAAACCTCGGAGCTCCGATCTACTTATTTTCCTGCCTTGAATTTGGAAGGCACATGGAGTATCGCATTAGTCGATTTTCAAACATATTTCTCTGTCCCGAATGTCGATAGCGCAAACTGTAAAATACGATATATGAAAAATGATGTTTTGAAAGTAATATCTGTACCCACGGGATCATATGAAATCGAGGATATCGCATCATACATTAAGCAAGCATTACTACAAGATTATGTAGAGCTTTATCTTCGTGGTAACCCAAACACTCTGAAAAGCGAGATGATGTGTAGCACTAATGTTAACTTTAGGGAGCGGGATACTCTAGCAGCAATGCTGGGGTTTCAAAATAAAATTTACGAATGGGATAAATTACATGTATCAACATTATCGAATATTCTTCCTGTAAATGTTATAAGAGTAAATTGCAATTTGGTTAGCGGATCATATCTTAATGGTAGACCGAACCATACGCTACACGAGTTTAGCGTGCTAGTCCCTCCTGGGTTCAAAGTTGTAGAAGTGCCTAAAAACTCATTTACTCACCGGTCATTGGGAAGAGCGTACACAAAATGGTCGTCCGCATAGTCGACCAGGACGATAAGTTGATAAATTTTAGAGAGGAAGAAATCACATTGCGCTTACACTTGAAGAGAGATGGGTTTTAATTTTATACGAAAAAACTATAAATTAACTGACACTACCAAACCTACAGTCAGTATAACACAAACCTCGAGCGTGTTAACTCACGCTAACATTCGTTTCTTGAATCAACTCGGGTATAAAGTGATTAGGAATGGATACGGAAATCCTGAACGTGGAAGATGCAGTTAGTTACGAAGATATTATTACAAAGACCGAAATTCACTCGTACTTACCTTATCTTTCTGGAACATATCCTCTGTCGTCGGAAATACGAATTGCTGTACAAAACCAAGATATATATACGGTACCTTGCAACTCATTTTTGCAATTTATAGGTACACTTTTAAAAGATGATTGTGATATTCCTACAACTACCAAGATCGTACATAATGGTATTCTTCACATGATCAGTAAAATATCTTACGAATTAAATGGTATCGAGCTTAACCAAACGCGAGATGTGTGAATTACTAGTACTTTAAAAAATTACTCATCGCTTACCCATAATCAACTATCCGCGGCTAAAATGGTCTGATGGGGAATAGAACCAGATTACAAGTTGTCGTTATATGTAGGCGGAAGATTTGAAATTTTCATTCCTCTTGCGATGATGTTGGGATATGCAGAAGATTACAAGCACATCACAATTAATGCTAAGCAGGAGTTGGTGATACTTTTAGCCAACACCCAGGCAAATGCACTTCTCGATACAAGCAACCAACCGGAAAATGTAACTTTATCCATACACACTATCGAGTGGCTTCTTCCTCACGTTCAAGTGAATACGGCAGAACGCATTAGGCTTTTGAAATTTGTCGATAAAGGTACAAATATAGACATTGCTTTTCGTTTTTGGAGTTTGGAAACCTACCCTAATCTTACCCAGTCTCAAAACATAAATTGGAATGTAAAATCTAGTTTTGCTGCAGTTAAGCCGCGATACATTATATTAGCATTTCAAACAAAAAAACAAAATTATATAAGAGCAGACTGCTCTACATTTAATCATGACAAGATAAAAAATATATTAAAGTTTTGTTAAACTCTGAAAGTTACCCTTGTCTGGATATGAATGCAGACTTTGAAAATGGAAGATATTTGCTTGCTTACCGGATGTATGCACAATATCAGCAATCGTATTATGGTCAGTTACCATCCCCGATATTATACCCGAATGAATTCAAAAATATTGCTCCTCTTTTTGTATTTGAAGTGATTAGATAGGACGACCGTATTAATACTGGAGTTATAGACTGCAAAATCTAGATTATGGCTGCAGAAAACGTGCCTGCAAACACTGAAGTGTATGCTCTTATTATGCACGATAGGCTGGCTACATATAATGTCCGGGACAAAGTAGTGTAAATACTAGTGTAAATGCGGAAAAGATTTCAGTATAGTTTCTGCCACCAACATATTCGTTAAAATCCAGGGGTTCATGTCGCAAGTAGGATTTATCATCAAGGAAATATGCATAGCATTTGTCGACAGAAGCACCTTATCTCGTCAATTCTTACCGACATTCCCCTGGAATCTCCTCGACCACAAAAACCAATCTACAAACAGATGGCTGACTAATCATTACCAATTACAGAAGATTTGGGGCTCGTGGGCCCCAAATTTCGCAATCAGGGCACATGCTAGCTGAGTGACCCCCGAGTCGCTCGCTACCCAAGGGACAAAGCCCCCTGTTTCACCACAGAGCGACTCAGAAATATTAGCACGAGGTAGCACCAGGTCTATGGTCAGCTCATGCCACACATCAGTATGTGCGATGCCTGAAAACCAACAGAAATTTAAAGTCGGCTATGCCGAAAAATTCTGGAATGCGACAATATGATAATTTCCTGTATCCCTAGGCCAGAGTCTTGTTGCTGTTCCACTTTTAGGCTAGCATAGTCCTATTTATGCTCGCTGTTAACATCAGTCGTAACTCGGATGTCTTCGACTTATTCATCATTCTCTCCCCTTTTGCAATGGTTGCAGTCTACATTGCATGGTCAGTGAGGTAGCGCATCAGCATTGCTGTGAGTTTGACCCTTGTGGTGTGTGATTTAGCAATTGCATTGCTGTATTGGTTCACTCTACCAAGTGATTTGTTCCTTTGTGTGCTTGAATTGCAAATAACACATAGTGGAGCATGGTCAGCGTACAAGGAATTATCTCCTACATAAATATTTGTGAAAATGCTGCAGTGCCTTAACTACAGCTGGAAGTTATTTTATATTAATTATTTACTTTCTATCTTGGATAAAGCTTTGTTGTGAACTTGATACCTCATTCGCTTTCATTATGACCCTGGGAAAGTACAGAACCCAGCCCATGTCTGCTCGTTTTTATTATGATAAATGTGGGCAAGAATGGAGGCAGAACATAGTGACTCCTAAAGGTTCTGAGAGGTAGCCTCACACCATGAAATCCAAAAAAAAAACCAGTATCTTTTCCTGAGTCAGATGATGTGGTTATCGATCAGCAGCTTCGAACCTAGTCAAAAAACCTTTATAGTAAGCACATAGTCCTAGGAAACGCCTTACATCGTGTTTATTTTTGGGTTGACGCCTCACCTTGATGACTGAATTTTCTTGGGGTCTGTTCACATTCTATTCGCCGTTCAGACATTTTGTGAAAAAAATTATAAGTACAATATTTTGAGTTTTTGTTCTTGTTGGCCTCATTTAAGTAAAATATGAGTGTATATAGCTGCCTTGTCAAGTAAACGTAGTTATATTCAGAATTTTATCCACCACAGCACAAATTATTAAAATGGGATAGCCTATAGGTACTTATCTGCGTAAAACATAAAATCGTTTTAAATAATGATTCCTTTCAAAATCATTTCTATTATTACCTATGTTATTTATAACTTACCACGATTTTCTTGTTACAACTGGTAACTTCAAGGAATTAACTAATTTTAAGCCTAATTTGTTATTTTCTTACAAACAGAAGACTATTTGTGCACTCAATGTTTACTTGTATATGAATGTTCCAGTCCAGAAAAAATTGTCTACCTAATTAATATAAAATCAGTGAATAGGTAAGACCAGGGGTTGACAGAATTTCGAGAGGGATCAGCCAAATATTAAACAGATTCTAAAAATTTTTTAGAGAGCCGCAACATGTATTTCCTGTAGGCTATAACTAAATGGAGTTGTGAAATTTTAAGACGATAAAAAAACAAGACAAAGTTTAAATATTTTATTCTCAAATTCAAATTAAAAATAAAGGCTAGCTGACTGATTTTTAAGACCCATACTCCATAATTCCTCGAGTTTTAATGGTAAAGATACATTAGACACATAAAACATTTGGTTTAAGTAAATTATTGTGTATTTTTGATTAAAATTCAAAACTGAAATATTTTATTGAAAAAAATTGAGACAATAATTAAGTATCCTATAATGCCTTAAAAGCCACAAAATAAAATATCCAGTGAAGACTCCGAGATACATCGAAAGCTTCGGCCACACAGAAAGCTACGCATGTTCACTATGTTCGCTGCAGCAGTTGGCCACACAGTCTAGTTCACGATGTTGGATAGACGAATGCCGTGGGATTCAAGTGATGATTCGATGATGATAATATTCTGCTGGCATCACAGTATGTAAACGTAAAAATGAAATGAGTCCATGCAGTTTGTCCAAAAATATATGAATTTGGATAATTTCATCATTTGATGTAGTAGTTGCATGAGGAATAAATGCATTACAGTTTCCTATCGTTCCTTTGAAATCGAAACACAGACAATATCTTGCATACACTGCTTACTATGGATTTTATCGTTTTGATCATTAAACATGGCTATTTTTGTACTTCAATCAAATTTTTCGTCGCGTGATAGGCTACTAATTTAAAGAATACACATAAAGTAGGCTACAGTGAAATTCCGGGCGGAAACAGATATTTTTATTTGCACATGCCCGAAGCCAGCGACGTTTTTAGAAAAATAGCCGAGAACCAAACACCTGACGTAGTCCAAACATAGCCAACATAGTGAACATAGCGAGCATGGCACCCTGTGTGGCCGTAGCTTACGTAACTCACACACCTGTAAACATACATTTCATGTCTCGCTTTTTTCATTAAAACTAATTGATTTGTTTATTTGTTTTTCACCTGGATCTTATTTTAAGCTCATGCATTAAAAAATTTTGTCATACAGAATTCTAGTTAATTCTGTCGCTGTTGAACACATTTCTTATATTTAAAGATTAATTATTTTCTTTTTAGTTCATACAACATTAGAACGTGTTTTGTTTAGTTCTTTAAAAAAATAATTTATAATATTATCTACAGCTTGGATTAAGATTATTTTTCAGTCTCCTTCAGTATTCGTGTCACTAAGTGATTTCCATCGTAAATTTTTATGTACTGCCATATTTTTTATTCTCGCTAAATGCTGCAGTTTATCACTTTGGGTATCTTGTTAATAGCACTGCTTTTTAACAATTGTTTATTATAATGGTACAACATTGGTAATATTAATACGAAAAAAAAATTTTTGGCCAGTGCGCCTAAAAATTATAAAAATATGAGTTTTTCCCAAGTTATATTTGCTTTTTAACGAAAAGGATTTCATCTTGATTTTTAAAATTTATCAGATTTTTTTTATACTAAACTTAAAAATTATATATATTTTCCCTATTTTATAGTATGAGTACTTTAAAATTGAAGGAAGGTTTACCGGTTTTAAAACTCTTATAGTTTTCACTAATTTAATATAATGTTCATCACACTGATGACTTAAGGATAGTATTGGTAGTGAAATTTATTTTATTCTCTAAATTACATTCATCAAAATATATGGCCAATCTTAAAAACTGAATAGTTCTTTCCTTACTTTAGGTTTAGGTTTTTTATTTGTGAGTCAGACACGTCTCTAGCGAGAGCAATGCCCTGCAGGTGAAGGAAGCACGTGGCTTATAACCGCTTATACCGCGGTAAACTTTTGGCATGTTGTTAAGCATAGTCAACTGTACCACTGTGCAAAAATTAAGCTTTGGACCAATTTTTCACAGGTCTGTACCTTTTTAAGTCTTGGTTTCCTGTATTATTAGAGCAGCAGTGGTGGGAAGTTTAGGAACACCCTATTACGGGTTGTGACGTCTTTGAAGGGGGAAAGTGGCTGGGACCCCCGCGGTGCGAACACAGCTGCAGCCTCGGCCACTGCCCGCCAAAACAACCCTGGTTAGGGGGGCGCTTTAACTACCTCTCTGTGACTTCTGGTCCCCTGATACTTTCTCACATGGAACTACTCGAAAATACGCTTTATTTATATAACTTTTGTTAATATTTTTATTTTTATTTTTTTTTCTTTAACATTTCCTCATTGGCTTGAGCATTTCAGTGCACGCCATTTTGTTTTAACTTCCCCTCACAGCCCCCACAGCCCACTACCAGAGTGGGGAGAGAGAAAAAAACGGTTGTGAGCTGCTTAGGTCGTAGAAATGAAATAGCACCGTTTCGGGCATACATGGCCGCGGTGACTGGGGCAATCTGGGAGCTGAGGTCATATAATTAAATTTAGGTTCTTTCAATTAACTTGGCTGGCTGGCAGCCTGGCGGGAAACGACTAAAGTGGCCTCCAAAACAACCAGGGCCACCCAAAATCAATGCGCACAGCAATGTGCAAGCCCCCAACCCCTCGCATGGTAGACTCTTTTCTACTCTGCCCAACTCTTGTTCCTGAACCATCCTTCTGTTTCCCGTATTCAACCTGCTTGCCAGTAATGCATGAATTTTTGCATCCCTCATGTAAGTGCCCAGGGTTTTCCCTGTGTCTATGCAGGTTTTACCTAGGCCCAACTTATCTAGTTTTAACTTAGAATAGTCAGTGAGGGGAGTTAGTCATGGCGACAATTACTGCCATGGCTGGCCAATCCCCCTTCTAGCACACGATGCATGCTCCCTCTCCCGCATGGCTAACCCCTGCATGATTAGAGCGTATAGGCTTCGGCCTGAGACGCACTTAGAGTCTCTCTCTAACACAGACCCCTCCCAAATACAATTTGTTTTAATTTAGGTTAGGAAAAAAAATTAGTGGTGGGAGGTAGTCTTCTGTTGGTTTCTGTTGAGGAAGGAATCATCGTCATTTTTAATCGAATGATCTCGCCAGTTTTGAACCAAGGACACCATTACGTAAGTGTGTTTTTAAAATAAAATTTTATTAAAATTTAACTAATTAATTTTTGTTAAATTTAAAAAAAATTCCAGATATTTCGGGAATTAATACAGATTTTAGATGATGGCCATAACAGAAATTACAACAGTGATGTCAAAATTCAAAATGGCAGAGTGTTGTAGGAAACAAAATTGTTTGAAAAACAAATGGCGGATAGAAGATAGCGGATCCACTATGGCGGTTTCAAGATGGCGGATTAAATATGACGGATATAAGATGGCGGATCCATGATGGCCGCTAGGTTCAATGTCAAGGTCTAAGGTCAAGGTCATCGAAGATGGCTGCTTAACATACAATCTAAAATGGCATCGACAATCCAAAATCCATAGCCTGAAGCCCGGACTCAGGTATGCCTATATATATATATATATATATATATATATATATATATATTCGCGGGTTCAATGACCTGCAGGATAAACTCCATAGTTCTACATACACTCGGTCAAATGTCACCCACTCATTGACTGCTGACGTGTGAGACGTCCCAGCGTAGCAGCCACTGTGATTCGATAAAGCTTTTGTTGGGTGTTTCTCATTGGCCCAGCGTCATCCAGGTGAGTTGTGAGCCAATAGCTGAGGCAGCACTGAGGTATAACTATTTTTATTTTAGCCTATCGCGAAATGAATTCGCGAATTTTTCCGGTCTCTACCTATAGGCTCCGTGAGCCTCTATGCACTCGGGAAAATAACACATGCTCATTGGCTGCTGACTCGTGACACTTGTTAACAGGGATGCTCGTGATTCGTTATTTGTTTTTCTGAAGGTTTTTAAATGGCCAAGAGTCTTTCATATAAACTGTGGCCCAATCAGTCAAGCAGCACAAAGGCAGTCTATCGCGAAATGAATCCGCGAATTTTTCAGGTCTCTATCTATTGTCTCTAGTGTTTGTAATAGTATGACGACCCCCCTTCAGTAGTATAGGATAGCCGGTCCGAGATCAGGAGTAGGAGTGTGGTGTGTGGCCGGCGCGGCGGTGTCGTCCGCCAACTTGGACTCAAAAATTCCTCAAAATTCCTCAAAAATGACTCAAAATGTCCCGTTTAGAGGAAAAATTTCATGTTTTCGAGGGAAAAATTCCCGTTTCGAAAGAAAATTTCCCGTTTTAGTCCTTAAAAATCTCAGCGGCTGAAAATTCCTAAAACTGGCTTAAGCATCCATGTCTACAGCCTCCGATAAGCCAGTTTTAGGATTATGATGTCACCGTTGCAATTACGTTACGGTCGCCATCTTTAACATTTTTATCCGATTTTAATGAAAATTTTAAAAAATATAAAAAAATTCAATTAATAAAATTTTAATGAAAACTATTTTAAAAACATACATTTACGACATGGAGCTCGGAGTCCTTGGTTCGAACTCGGTGAGGGCAAAAAAATGGCGACTGATCCTTCCCCCCGTGGTGGCTGCTGACAGACTGACCCCCGCCACTTATGACAAAGTATATATCGACACCTAGTATGAAAATCGGTAATATTTATGTTAGAAAATCGGGAAAAATTTCAAAAATAAAAAAAAAAATAAAAAAAATAAAAAAAATTTAAATAATCTAATTAAATAATAAAAATCTTAAAAAAACACTGCTGCACTTATCGTTATGGTCGCCATATTGGATTATATAAATGTTGCTTGTTTTATTACGCCCGCCATCTTGTTTGAGTACGATGTCATCGTTACACTTTACGTTACGACCACCATATTGGATCCTATTAATGTTGCAATTTGTGTTACGGTCGCCATCTTGAAAATCCATAAATTTAATGCTAGAAATTCGGGAAAAATTCTAAAATTCATCAAAAAAAATTTACTCATTCAAGTAATGATTGGTTCGAAACTTGGTTCGATCCCTGCTCGATACAAAAATAATTTTATGTAAAAATACCACAATCATGACAGGTTCGTAAATAAAACACCTCAAGTTCTTTCACAAACATAATATTTATTACCTACTTGATCTATATTTTACTACAGGATCACTTGCGAAAGCCATCAATCTGATAAATATTTAGCCCTGTATAGGCGTGAAATGACTAATTCTTAGCTCCAATCGGTTTACACTAGACAGAGACCAACCAGAACCTTTACAGATATAGTCCTCCTCATCTTGACAGATTTTCTGGATACCGTTTTTAAAAATTTGCTTCACATCGTCAGAACTGTAAATTACTGCAGCCGATGTCTTGAATGCACACTTCTTCACTTTGTCATCGAACGGATATGGCTTTCCATATATACAGTCCAACCACAAGTTATACTTCAAAGGTCCGTTTGTTGCTACGTCATCAGTAAGCTGATTGATTATGTTCTGTCTGATATCGTCAAGAAAATTACAAATGTCTTTCGTCTCACTAAACGTATTTAGATAATAGTAGTCTTTCAACGTTCCACGAAATGCAGACTGCGCCAAGTAGAAGCCATTATCGTTCACTTGTAATGCTCCGAACACAGTCTTAGGTTTAGTTCCATGTTCAGACGTCATAGCAATCGGTTGCTGCGCATCTGTTTTTTTGGTTGTACGCTTCCGTGTCTCCAATCTAAAGCGAGGAGTCGAAATGTTGGCAGGTAGTTCAGCAGTAGGAGCACTGACTCCGCCTTTACATTTTTTCGCATGATGTCGCAAACTGTCAATTCGAGTAAACCATTTAAGGCACTCATCACAGCGAAACTTCATGCGAGAAGGATTCTTCATGCATTTGCTCCGCTCATGTCTTCGTGCATCATGGGAAAATGCGAACGACGTATCACAGTAGCTGCAAGGATACCGTGGTGATGATGACGAGCCTTTCAGACCTGATCCAGATACAGGCGTTGCAACAGTAGTACCATTTCCAGGCATACTCTTATGCACACCGATGCATCGTTGTTGCGCCGAAACCTTTACTTTCTGCCGCACAGCAGGACCTTTGCATGTCTTCATGTGCGTTTTCATATTATCTTTTCTGGCAAACTGCTTATGACATTTCTCACAAACAAACATTTTACGATATAGGTTCTTGACACATTCGCTCTTCTCGTGTCGTCAAGCATTGCTGTTGTTCGAGAAAATCTTATCGCAGTAACAGCACCGATGTTCGTTAGTTGTTGTCAAATCAGCATCCATTGAAGTCTCCATCAAGGTCGTATCGTCGATCGTCGTGGTTTCCTGCACAACCAGCTCTGTAGTCATTAAGCTATATTCTGCTGGTGGTATCACATCTGTTGAAATCTCCTCCAATGTTGACGTCGTCGTTGCCAACGGGATCTGCTCCACCATTGTCGTCGCTGACGTCAAGGTTCCCGTAGACGATAGGTACAACGTCCATCGAGTTCGACCTTAAGTCGGTAAAGATGCCATCGAGTTCGCAAGAACAGGTAATTACGCGACTTATGCACCAGATGAAATAAACTAGGTGATCCTTACACCGTCGACGACAGTAACAAACTGAGCGACCTGCTGTCTAGGACTTGCTTATATAGCTACATGCACCGGATGGAATAATACGCTAGTCAAATCAAGAACAATTTACTATAATACTAGAGTCAAAACAACATTAAAAATAGAAGCACCATCAAAAAGGCACCACATTTTGGAGGCACCGTCAACAAAAAGGCAGCACATTTGGAAGCACCGCCAACGAAAAGGCAGCACATTTGGAAGCACCGACAACGAAAAGGCAGCACATTTGGAAGCACCGACAACGAAAAGACAGCACATTTGGAAGCACCGACAACGAAAAGGCAACTCATTTGTAAGCACCGACAACGAAAAGGCAGCACATTTGGAAGCACCGACAACGAAAAGGCAGCACCATCATCGAAAAGGCAGCACATTTGGAAGCACCGACAACGAAAAGGCAGCACATTTGGAAGCACCGTCAACAAAAAGGATCACCGACAACGAAAAGGCAGCACATTTGGAAGCACCGACATGAAAAGGCAGCACATCTGCCATTGGCTCCAATATTCATTGGCTCCAATATTCATTGGTTCCATCAGTCTATTGATTCCATCAGTCTAGTGACTCCATCAGTCATTGGCTCCTACAGTCATTGGCACCAACTGTCTTTTATCTCATCAACTCCAAATATATTTGGCTAGAATTCTATGAGTCTAAGAGACTATTAGGCCACAAGGCTACGAGTCTAAAAGGATCTAGTTGGTTACGAGTTATACGTGGCTACGAGACTGCGTGGCTAAAATACCGTGTGGCTACGAAACTACATGTCTTTGAAACTACAATAATACAAGTCTACTCGGCTACAACTACTCCAGCAGCATTATGTTATTAGATTACATGACAACTTGTTTACGTAGCTACAAGTCTACGAGGCTACTTGGCTACATAGCTACAATTCTACGGGGTCCCAAGACATCATGACTACGCGACTACGAGCCATGAGGTTACGAGACTATGCGACTACGAATCTTCAAGTTTACGAGATTGCAAGGCTATAGAGCTACGAAGCTTCTAGAACACAAGTTTACGTGACTGCGAGGATACAGGACTTCAAGTCTGCATGAGTTTTGACTACGAAGCTACTCGTCTACAAGGCTCCAATTGCCGTATCTTTCTTCGACGGAATTTTCTCTTTTGCTCCAACTGCACCATGAGCTTTACGTTATAAGATTACAAGGCTACTTGCTTACGTAGCTTCAAGTCTACGAGGCTCCAATGCATCATGACTACGAGACTACGAGCCATGAGGTTACGAGGCTATGCGATTGCAAATCTTCAAGGTTACTTGATCGCGAGGCTATAGGACAATGAAGCTTACAGAACGCATGGTTACGAGACTGCTTGACTTGGCCGCGTGGCTACGAAACTTCATGTCTCTAACTGACTAAAATAGCACCATTCAGTGGTGAGAGTTAATTTATCTCATGCAAGTAGTTCCGCTTTTCAACAACAGATTACACCACGTGTTTCTCGCAGGTAAATATTACTTATTTCTTTTATGCGGGATGCGGGATGCTCACTATCGATCGCATAAGAAGGATAGCTTCGATAGTATCCAAGGAGAAGGAAGTTCGTCCTTCCTGCTAGTGGTTCTCAGATTTATCACGGTCCGCCATCTTGGATTGTGACGTCACGGCGGCCATCTTGGATGGTTGTGACCTTGACCTTTGACCGAAACCACAGGAATGATCACAAGCACACAGAAAAATCCATCAAAATATTGATAAGAATAATCAGGAGCACTCGGAGAAATCCTTCAGAAGTCTAGCCAGGAATAATCAGAAGCATTTGGAGAAAACTATCAAAAATATTAACAAGAATAATCGGGAGCACACGGAGAAAACCACCATAATATTGACCAGGTTAATCAGAAGCACTCGGAGAAAACCGTCACACGTTTTCTTTGATATCATAAAATTAAAAATAAAAATAAATTAATAAAAAATTAAAAAAAAAAATTACAAAAAATACATAAATATATTCTGCTAGCTTGTGAACTTCTCATTGTTGATCAACGATGGAGTTCTACACACATTCCACTCCTACTCCTGATCTCGGACCGGCTATCCTATACTACGCGCTTCCCCTCCTCCCTTGCAAATGAAACACTGTCCTCGCCACTGACTTCCTCCCCCCCCCCCCCCCCGACCGTGGAGTTGGCCTCGAACCGCTAGGAATGCTGATCACAATAGCGCGACGGGCGCGATTCGAAGCACGCGACGCGAATAAAATACCTTTCCAACCAATCACGTTCGACACATCTGTGACGTCAGCACGAAAAAAAAAATCCTGGACGCGACAGGCCTTCCGGTTTGAAACTCTTCCTCCATTTAAAACTCTGAGTTGCCAACAACTCACAAGCACCATTATTTTTCTTTGAACTAATTTACAAATTAATAAACAAGATAATTAATTATAGTTCGTGCCGTATCTATTCAATAACTTTTCAAACATTTAATTGGTTCAAAAAAAGTAAAAGTAATACATTTAAAATCATTATTTCTTAAATCAGGTGCCAAGAAATAGTCTGTAACACCACAATAAAGATATTGTAACTTTTTCGAGATAATACTAAAGTACCTATAATCGAATATTCAACAAAATGACTTTATTTTGTTGTATGATGCTTAATATTGTGCGCAGTTAATACTGGAAAACTATTCAGGGAACGTTTTGAATACAGCTTTAACTATTGGATGTACTGGGACAACACAAAGCATAAAGGCCGGGTGAGAATCCGAACGCAAACACAAAGTTGTGTGAACACAATTTCGTAGTTATACAGTTGTGTTCATGTAAATGTAAAAATGAACAAAAAACTTTAATTTTATATGAATATTTCTGTTTCAATTACAAAAAAAAATGGTTGTCTGTAAAGTCGATTTACGGACGATAGTTTCACGTGACAACGTCATAACAAAACATTGATGAAATGATTGCATAATTTATGAATAAAATTGAATCATTTTTATTGAATTATCACTATTTTGTATAGATACAAAGAAGGAGTGAAATGAAATCTACAATTTAATTGATAAATTTATTTTTATTTGCACTCATTAATTCAAATATGTTTATTACTTAAACGAAGAGATTATTTTAGCTATAACTTTTATACATGTTCGCTATTAACTTCTTCCAATCTGTGTCATTCTGTTAAGGATAGGACGATGATAGGAAAAGTAGGAAACGAATGGGAGTGTTTCAAGTTTAATGTGCCTCGAAAAAGTCAAATCGATGGTTGTTCCAATCGAGTGGAAGAGAGATAGATGCGGCGCAAGCGTACAATGAGCGTAACGGGACACAGCGTAACGGGACAATGTACGTTACGGGACACTTTTTTGTGCGTGCAGCCGGCGTTCATCGATTTATTAGACGTTGTCACGTCAAAAAATAAAGTCACATTGCAGTGAACTGGAACTACTGTAGCTAATTCGTAGCAGAACGAAACCTCTCGACCGCTACTTGGAGCCATCGATTGCCATAGGATGAGGAGGGGGGGGGGGGGTGTTTTTAACAAAATACCCGAGGCCCAGTTGACTTTAGAAATATTCCCTAAATGCCCGGTCGCACATGGCGTATTGATTTTCTAGTTTTTTTTTTGTCATTACTTTATTTAAGGGCTATTTCTAAAATTTTAACTCTATAGCTTCCTTAGTTTTTGTTGTTCCGCCAAAAATACTTTCAACGGATATTTTTAGTGTGATATCACGTGTGTAAAAAGGCACGAAAGTGATAAAAATTTTGAAGACTTGCGCGCTCTTTACACAATTTATTTTAATTTCAAGGACAAAAACAAATCATAACTACTTCAGCAGATAACACATATATTTTAGGTTGCAGATTTTTACGTTTCCGTTTAATTGTAAACGAGCCGTAGAACTAACTTATTAAATTTTCAACCTACTGGTAATGGAATTATAAAAAAAAAAAAATTTAAAACGTATGTTTGCGTTGTACATAAATTTTATGGCATATTTAACTATGCCAATTTTTTAGTTTCCTCTTTTATTGAATCGGAGATATGATTTTTCTTGATAAATCTATATCCAACCTATTTTAAACCCCCTAGCGTCAGAGTATCGAAAAATAATATATATATATATATATATATATATATATATATATATATATATATATATATATATATATATATATATATATATATATATATATATATAGCCAAAATTGTTACCTACTGGTCTAATATTTTGGGAGCTACGATTTTTTCGTATAAAATTAATTCTACACTCTTTTTTCGCGATTGGAACAAAGTAAAAGTACAAGGAAAAGTAATGTTATTTTAGCTCATTTATTGCCAGAGGAATTGATTTTATTTATTTAGTTGGTTATAAAATAAATGATTAAATAATGACCAAAATAATTCAATCATAATCCGGTCGATAATTTTCACGTGGTGTCGGCACAGACAAAAATTTAACAATAATTATAGATTTAGGTTCCGAATATTTTAATATTAGTTGCCTGTATTTGGTTCTTTAGCTACAATTTCGCAATATTAAAATTATTTTTTCCCTGAACAATTTATTGTTGATTGTAAAATTAATGTAAGAGTTCGTGCATACAAGTGTCGTCATTGCAAACAGAAGTGATATGTATGGTAAAACAGGGAGCTGGCACAGTTGCTATACTTACCTAGTTCTTTTACTTTTCTCTTTATGTCACTGTAGGTGTGTTGGAATGTTCGGCAGATAACGGATCGAACGTTGCTGTGATTACTATCTGCGGGGAATACTGAATATTTCTGGAAAGTACCCTGTTCTAGCCCTTGATTTTTCATTTAATTAGTCTTTAAACGTATAATTCACGAACATCCAGCTATTTATGATAATAAATACAGCTTATATGGTTCATTTTTATGAAAAGGGATTTCTGGATGCATTAGCTAAGTTTTTTTTGTACACTATAAGCAATTTCATGAGTCATCTCACATTGTTTCAGGGAAACACTAGTTTCTGGAAAAGATGACACAAAATTCTTAAAATTATGTTTTTCGCTATGATAATAAATACAGCTTATATGGTTCATTTTATGAAAAGGGATTTCTGGATGCATTAGCTAAGTTTTTTTTTGTACCACACTATGAGCAATTTCATGAGTCATCTCACATTGTTTCAGGGAAACACTAGTTTCTGGAAAAGATGACACAAAATTCTTAAAATTATCTTTTTCGCTGAAATATTCTAACAATATTTATATATTTAGAATCATTCATGTTACAAAATCTACGTCGGTAAGCAGACTGGATTAAGTGTTGTAAGAGCGGAAAGTGGTTCTGTCTACGTGAGTAGTTGGAACTATTGAGGTAGATTTACAATGAAGGAAAAAAAGTTAAGATCCAAAAGTACAAGTATTTAATAATATAGTCAAAAAGTCTACCAAAAAAAACTATTTTTCATGTGGTAATTTACATGTTAGTGTGTTACAACTACATCACACTGTAAATTGGCTTAGAATGTTTGGTTATTACTAAGAAATATATATATTTACGGAAATTAATTTTGAAACTTTTTTTTCTGTTTCTATAAAAGTGTGTTTTGTATGTTTGTGTTTAGATATAAAAATTAACCGATTTTTTAAAATTATATATTAATGTTTTCGCCATATGTCCCATTTTTGAGCTATCTAACGCAAACGGAGAGAGATGACGCAACACACGACTCTTGAAAGTATTTTTTTGTAAATTCGTTTCTATATATATTTTTCTTGCAGGGAATTTTTCATAAAGATAAAGAACTTTTTTTTTTAATAAAATGACAATTCGCAATGGCAGCTGAAACAAAATTATTGCCAACTCATAATTTTTTTTTTCCTTACGCATATAAAATTATGAAAGTTGTGAACGAATTACGCTCTGTGACTCAGAAATAACCGGTGGCGCTCCATTCGTACTTGTATTTAGTTCGTGAAAGTTGACGTGCTTTAAGCTAGATGGCAGCACCGCTACTTCTCTCCCCGAGTTCCCCCTCCAAACCTCAGCGGCACTCCCCCTCCCTCTCTGAGCAGCAGTAGAAGACGGTCGAAAATTGTCTTGGCGCGAGATTAATGCAGCTCCGTGATTGGCTGCTCGTTTGGAATGTAGGATGGAGGGGGAAAGGGAGGGCAATCATCCTTCATTCCATTCCAGAAAGGAATTTTTAACAGGTAAGAATGAGAAGGTAACCTGTTTGCGAGGCTACGCTGAGTTTCACCGAGGCAGCGCGCCCGTGCTGGGCGAAAGAATGTAGTCTCTTAGGAAGGGTGTTTCGTTATTGGCCGGGAGAATCTTTTAGGTTGTGTTGTTTTTTGCCCTATCCCATAGTCGGACTTCGTGTCTCCTCGGCCTGCTAGTTAGACGTGCTAGTGCCGGCAAGCGATTCGGATCGTTGGAAGTGGTGCTACGAAAAAAAATGTAGGCTTGTGTTTTCACTGTGTTAATAAACGTGTATGTCAGAGCGTTTGGAGAAAGTAGAAAATGTGATACCTATAACGACGACGCATAATGAGACAGACACACGTGATTATTTTCTAAATGCAGCTATTTAGCAATTAAAACTTGATTCTTACATTTCTTAAAATTTAGTGTGTGTAATTAATTGAATAAATATAAAAAAAATGTGTATAACATGACTTTTGACTGCTGTTTGCGTGTTAGTTTGAGCTCAGATTGTGTATCATCGGACGTGTGCCGTAACGACGACTGGTGACGGTGCTGTAGTTACTGCCAGAGGATTCTCAATAGGAAGACTGTAGGGAATAGTTTCATCACAATGGTTTTATTCTCTACGACTTTGTTCAAATTGGGATTACAGCATTTACAGACGCCTACATCGTCTCCAGAAATCGTGCTGAACTATAACGGCTACATTTTGGAAACGTGCATAAAAGGTAAGCCTTATAAACATAATTTCGATGCTGTTTAAATGAAACGTTGTGTGTTGTAACCTGTGGTACGAGCGGCTTCTACGTTTTTTTTTTGTTTGCTTTTTACAACTTGAGCAGAACAGTTCCATATTTTTAAGCCTGCGGTGATCAGGCAGCATTCCGACACGACTTGGCACAGTCGGGTTCTGTAAAAACTGGAGCACCACGCCGCCGGACATGCGTAAATCTTTTACATAACTCCTTTGTGAGAATTCGAACATGTTTGCAGGGAGTTCACATCCTGGAAAGACAGGGAATTCTCATTTAAAACCTAGAAACGTCATGGAAATTCCTTAATGATAGTTATTTGAAGGGTTGATATGCAATGGTATGCCATCACCCATACTTTGAACACATTTTTTCTCCGGGCGGTGTTTAAGTGCATAGTAATACACAGTAAAGTGGCGTATGTAAGGTTGTGTTTGAACTAGTACAGCTATAGGGATGGTCGAGGCCGAATTGCCTTTATTTCAGAAAAAATGCAAAATAAGAAATTATTTCCCAAAAATTTGTTAGCGAAATTTTGTAATTTTGGTCAAGGAAAATTCGGGAAATTTTTTCTACAGATTTGTGCGGACATTCTGTGAGAATTCAAACATGTTTCGCATGTTGCGTTTGAAACGTTCCCAGGGTTACTGTTTGAGTAAGTATTTTCATGTATTCGTTTGAATAAATAAAATATTAATTGCATGTGGCTTGCAGATATTAAAAAATTTTCTATGGAGAAGGTTGTTTGATAGACAGTTACATCTATAAATATCAGAATATTACATTTGTGTTCTGGTACACATACGCGTAGATTACGTTTCCGTATATTGTGCTTTTTTTTATGTGCATGATTGAAAAATCGTTACGACGGTTTATTTTTACGACAAGGCACAAGCAGACCGAAAACTTCGATTTTTGAGTTTTTGTGAAAGGAATCATTGTATGTAGCCTTAAAGCATACATGACGCAGCCGCTTATGTGATATAAACTAATGAATTAATCGTCGTAACCCAATTTAACTATACGCCTACTTTAGTTTTAGCCGTTACTGATAGTTCGTGATTTTAAAATTGTCGCCTTATACATGTGTCTTGAGTATCGTGTAGCAAAATACGTACCAGGTACAATTTTATGAAATTATTTTTTTGTGATGCTAGTTTTGTAGATAGGCTAAGGAATTAAAAATAGAGACATAGCTATATTAATGATCACGTAAAGGCGTCATGAGAACAATAATTAAATTATAAATGAATCTATTACTAATGAAATTTTTATTTATTAACCCTTCCAGAAAACCGGCTGTGTATTAAAGTTACGAAATAATCAAGTTATTATGATGTGAAAGCATTTATTTTTCTGTTCAAAGAAAGTCAACATTAATTTTCGGATATGCATGCAGTTATTTATTTAAAGAAGATATTTGGGCCTGTGCACCAGACTAAAACACTCAATATCGAGGTGGGATTCGAACCCAAGTACCTAGAGCCTCTGTTCAGTTTACTGGCCAAGTCTTGAATATTGAAATGCAATTGGCCAACCCATGGGCGTAGATCCGTCCTCGTGGGGGGGGGGGGGGGAATTGTGAAGGGGGCCCGGGCCCCCCTAGAATTAAGAAATCCCTCACTAGCAAAAGCGTGACTGTGGAATGCGTGTGATAAATGTAAACGTCAAAAATATTTTTTATGTAAAACATTCGGTATATTTAAAAGATTTCTGTTTATTGTATGCACATAGGCTAAAATAAGGGCAGTATACAACCTACATATTTGCGCCCATGGGCCGAACTAATATTGAAATGACTTAAAGAGAAGAATTGATAAATTTATGGCATTAAAAATTGATAAATTTAATTTGGATTTTGTTACTCGGGTAAAGCCTACGTTATAAAAAAAAACATTATTCTAGTCGACCTAGGTTCACACATATTCGTATACCTATCTGCTTTTCCTATAATAATATTTTTGCCAAAGACGATCAAAAACTGGGAAAAAATAAGGGGGGTGAGGGGCAGGTAACTAATGGTAAAACTATGGAAAGTTATTTATTTCCTTCAAATATTCTGTCGGTTGCGGCAGCCGGTATGTTTGTTTTCAGTGATATGTCTTCTTTAATAAGATAAAAATAGACCAACTAAATTGTATAACCTTGAGAGACACGGTTTTTACAAATTACTAATATCCTGAGTCGTTGCATAATCTAACTGTACTTATCATGAGGTTAAGTAATAAATAATACCATCTTGATAGCAAAACAATTATTCATATTTTTTATAATGAAATTTAACGCTAATGTGTTGTTGGCATGTTTTTTTTCTTCTCACCATTACGTACTTCATGGTAACACTTTGTTTACTTTTCTTCTTAGCGAGTTACTTTCAAGCTACTAAAACTAATACGTAGACTCCATCTTTATTGGAGCATCGGATTGTTTTGCTGACCTGTTGCTATCCAGAGTGACTTAGAATTTAGAACAGATACCCGCTCCATAGACTAAGACATCCGATGCAGTATATAGAACATGTTAACACCGCGGGTTAGCTTGGCGTTGATAAAGCCGAAAACGCTTTTTCGAAAACCTGTGTGGGTGGAACTTACCACCAGAGATCTACGATGGAGACGAGGCGTCTTGTCGCCAGACGACGGGTTGATTCCAGGCGTTGTCGCAACTGGTTTGACACTCGGTCATGGCCCCCACATTCGATTACGGGCCCTGCACCCAGGATCGTTGGAGACTGCCCCCCCCCCCCCCCCCCCCCAATTATAATTACATGGTTATTTCTTGCCTGCACTCTTTTCAGAATGTTATTTAACCTGAAAATACAGGGTATAATTATGGTTATACTATTTTAAGTCCAAACTAAGCTTTATTTATAAAATTATTTTACTTTAAAATAATCACAGCAAGTATTTATATTTATTTCACACACTTAAATAACAATGAAAATAGTTACAGAAAAATAAAATTAGCTGTAGTTGTGTAAAATCTTATAAAATTTCATTGGATTAAAAAATATATTAATTTTTTTTTTAGATTGTAAAAAAAATATACTAATTAAACATTTAAAAATAAGCAGGGCTGGGCCCGGGCCCTGGACCCAGGGGTACAACCAGCCCCCCCCCCCCCCCCTCCTCCTTGTGGGGGCCATGCACTCGGTAATTCTAATTTCGCGTGTCGTGTGGCTTGAGCTTCCAATTGGAACGCTTCGATTGTCACTTGACTGCATCTTGGGAAGCCTCCTTGTCAAAGACGAGAGAGCCAAATGCCCGATCGTGCATCTTCGGTTGTTTTTTTTTGTTCATTGTAAATGGTTAGGTTAGCTACATTATAAATACTTTAAAACAGATGTAAATTACAACCATAACTGTTAAATAAAATGTTGATTCCTTAACTAATGTTTCCTTTCAAGAAAATTAAAATATATTAATATTTAAAAAAACAACGTAAGTAGTTGTAGAAACATTACTTGCATTTATGAAATACCTGTTTTTAAGTAGCTACCTTATTCATAAATATAGTCGAAGTCGTGTAACTCGTCTTAAATTTGACAGGCCTCCGAAGTATTTTTTTATTTATTTGTATTTTATTTTACATTTAGTTTGGCCCCATTTTTAGGGTGTAATACGTGTCATATATATCTAATTATACATATCAAAATAGAAAAGCAATTTTGTGCTGGTTTTTTACAACTCTATTGCTACAGTTTTTGGTATATATGGCTGATGGAGCGAGAGTATATTCTGAGGTTTATAGGGTGTATGTTGTTCCAGTTGTACCTATTTTTCAAATGTCACGTTAAAACCAACTCGTGATATTTGTTTGCAACCACTTTTTTTTACTACCAACTCTGTTGACAGAACAGTGGCAGAAGGATACGTAAAATAGACTGTTGGTACTTCTACTGAGAACGATCTAATTTGCGACAGTACATGACAAACCTAAGCGTTTTCTACGACAGTAAATTCGTAACTTTTATCCGTGTACTTAGCGGGGTGCGTGGTTCAACTAACGTGACGGTGATCTGGTAATATGAATGTTGTAATTTTTAAGCCACAAGTTTATGTTTAAGCTTCGAAAAAATTTTGAGTGACTGGTTTTAATGTAATACTACTAATTATTATATAATATTATAATTTAATACTTAATATTATAAACCTTAGTTACTTTCCACCACACACTTAATTTTCAGTTGCCCGAAAATGAGCTTTTCGGTTACATTTTGTAATGGTTACCTCTTATATTTTAACATTTAGTTAAAGCTTATTCTACTTTTTATCTTATTACGTATTTTATCATGTATTATGTTTATGTTAGGCTTTTTTTTAAATTTCAATGTATGATATAATAGCAAAAAAATTTCGTTAAGAGTTAGAAAAGGCATATCGTCTTAACTTCGCCACCAATAAAGCCCATATTCTATATAAATAAAAAATGTAAATGTTTGTTCGTTCCAAATCTTAAATCTCCGAAAGTTCTTCACCGATTTCTTTGAAATTTCGATACAACGTTACATTCAAATACGCGCGTGTTTTTATATACCTACACATGTTGCACCTTTGACAGGTAAAACAATAAATAAAAGTATAGATATGTAAAAACATACATTTTTTAAAATGTTTTAACTGCCACCGAGAGACATATAGGTAGAGAGATGCTTTGTATATGTGTACCTACTTTAAACAAATTGCAAAAAAAAAAAAAAAAAGATTGAGGCATTGCAACGCATGTCGGGAATCAGGTAGTAATTGAATAAAACGCAAATCGTGAAATAGTCCCAGGTTTTGTGCACGTCTTCGTAGGAGTTCCGGTCGCTCGTGTTTCGCCTTGACCTTGACCTTGACCTTGGTCCCTCGCAAGTCGGCCGCCCGCTGCTTCCAGGGTCGAGGGTCAGATCCTTCGCGAAGGTCGTCCACAGTTCAGCCGGGTCGCCTGCCAGTCACAACAGCGCGACAGCAAAAACATCGCGTCACATCCCGTGTTCAGCCACGCGACAAACACTATTAGTTACCTATCAAATATCTCTGACAGAAAAAAACAGTTTTTTTTTTTACTTTTACAAAAAAAAATCCTTTGGAATGAAACATTAATTAAAATATAAAATGATGCGCTAATTTTCGTGAGAAATACTAAGTATTAAGTATCTCGAAGAAAAAAAAAACATTTTTATATGTGCAAAATATAACCAGTCATGTGATGTACAAAGTTACAATATATTTCTTGTAGTATTACACACTATTTTTTGGCAACTAACCAGCGTCACCCGAAAGGCATAGTTTACATGGGCGTAGTCCTAGGGGGAGGTCAGCCCCTCCCCCCCCCCCCCTTCGGGAATTTAAGAGTGGTATATAGGGAAGCGGCTACTCAGAATCCGGCGCGAGCAGCACAAAATACCTCTAGCCTGGGCGGAGTTTAGCCTTGGAGGAGTGGCCTACTAGGAGCGCGTCCTGGCGAAATGATGTCGGTGGAGGGGATAGACTCGGTTTACCCCAGGGATGTTAGACGTACCAACTTGTTGGTACACATACCATTTTCCAGGGTCTTGTACCATGTACCAAGTATAAATTGTGCTGGTATGCAGAAATACCAACTTTGAACATCGACCATGCGCGATGCGCCATGCATTAACAATTAACTTTAGGCGTGGACGAATAATTCGAATAGTTGCGTTTTAATAATTCCATCTGTATACTATTAATAAAACTGCATTTTAAGAGAAATTTTTAAGTGCTAATTTAATTGAAAGTATTCATAATAGGTGCTAACGTTTTTATGACCATCTTATAATTTCAGATGCTAGTTCTCTAGAAATTCATCACAGCGCTATGCCGAAGATCTTACACTGACAAAGATCTTGTAGATTTTGTTTATAGATTATATATATATATATATGTGTGTGTGTGTGTAATGATATTTATATAAACTGCTTTAATACGATATATACTATGGAAACATAAAAGGTTACACACTTGTCAACAAATAAAGTATGTAGGATCTTGGAGTGTACCATTTTTTTTTCTTCAGATACCAGCATTTAGTGACATCTGTACCAGCTTCGTTGAGCTACTGTCTAACATCCCTGGTTTACCCTCCCTCACTCCGTGGTCATTCCCTCCTCATGACGGCGCGGTACGGGTCGGGATGTCTCGACAGCATTGCTACCTGCCTGCCTGCCTTCCCCGTAGGAGCGGAGCGCCGCGCGAGCTAACAGTGGCTACACACGTTTCATTCAACTCAAATGTCAAATAACGCGAAAAGTATGTTTATCGTAATGGTAGCATATTTTTTACGCGTGTTTAGTAGTTCATAAGTAAAAAAAAAGATAAAATGCATTACTTTGTTTTTGCTAAAAACACAAACTTTTACATGAAATGGGAAAAGTGACATTACATCGTAATTTTCGAAGTCACGTGGATATTAAACGTTACATATCCTCCAAGAAACATTAACTTACCTTATTCTGCAAACAAATCTTGCCGAAGTTAAATATATTTCCCGAATCGATGTTATGTATTTTTTATAACTCGCATGTGTCAATGATAGTTGTAAAAGCGTTTCGAAATACATACATCTTATGTATTATTTAAAAAAAAAAGTGTTCGTGACTTTATAAGATGGAAAAATCTCCTTTATAATTGTTTCACTTGTGTCATGGCAATGAGTTATCATGCAGGTAGCATATATTTTATTTAGACGTGGTAGAAAAAGGCACTATACAAGAAATCGTTACATAATTACACATTAAAAAACATGTATTTATTTCACATGTAATTCATACATTTTGTTTCACACCAATAGACAATGTTCATTATGTTATAAAAGACAAAGAAATTTAAAAAGAGCACTATAAATTAAACCAACGTGCGCACGATTTACTTCCAAGAAAGACAAATTAAAAAAAAACTGTACGGTATAATAGACATTTCAAACACAAATATTTTTACATCACAAATTTTTTTTCAAAACTGTTTGCAGAAAAGTCCAACAATCTTAAAAGTATGTAGATGGCCTTTAGAGAGGTACTTAAGAGAAACAAATGCTTAAATAGAAATAATTTTACAAATCCGATACAGTAAACGACAACAGATTATTTAAACAAGTTTAGTAGAAATACACACAAATTGGTTTTACCTGTGACGCACAAAAAATGTACATAAGCTTTATATTTTTAACTAGACAGGCATTTATACTATTTGATTTTAATGCACACACACTTTTAAAACAACAAAACACAGAATTTAATTTTGCTTACCACTGAAGCAAAATATTTTTATGGTCGCTATTATACATTATTTAACGAAATTTATTTCGTTTCTCCTTTTTGTTAGGACTTACAAGACAAGAAGTTTATGCATACCGAACACTCTTTTTAGGAAATTCTCTTGTTTCTCATTTACAAATTTTACAAATTTCTCAATTGGCTGCCAAATGAATTATTTCCTTCAAACTAAGTAACAGTTACGACCACCTCAGTATTTATTCAGCTAAACAAGCAATGTCTTCTATAATTTTAAAGCACCATTGCTCACTTGAGCATTTAACCATTCTGGAAAGATTAACTCAGCTTTAAAACTTACATTATAGGTAAGACATTTTATTTTTTTACATGTCCAAAATAATTACGGTAATGATTCTATAGGTAGGCACTGAACGTGACCACACGGCCTATACTTTCTTATGCACATGTAGGTGCTGGCATACTAAAAATGAAGGTTAATGGAAACAATGAGCAAGAATAATTTCCAGTATGAAAGGTGACAGTTTATGAAGCTAAGTGAGCAGGCGACTTAGATTGATAAATCAAACAGGTCACTATAAAAATTAGTTTGAATGATTATCCAAGACCAACATTTTCTTGAAAGTTCTGCAAAAGCTTGAAAAATGTTCACGTTTAATGTAATCAGGGTGTAATATTCGGTTTTGTTTTGGACTATCTTCGTTTTCCCATGCATTTTATCTTATGGCTTCTGATAGCCTCTGTTATGTGCGGTGGATCCCGAATTTCCATATTTCTTGTGTGTCTAGGATCAACTAATTCCGGAAGAACGCATAGTGTGTAAAATAAAACGAGTTTTGGCTCCATTTTTTCTTTCCAGAATGTGTCGTCTCTGAAAATTTCCAATAGGTACTTTTAATTTCTTTTGGCTCGAAGTACAGATGCCTAACTAGCAAATATCCCTTCTGGTTATGTGAAGCTGATTCTGGACTTGATAGAAATATTCATGATCTTTTTTAAATGAAATGACAGTAGGACTTTCTTCAGAATATTTCAAATACTTTATTTTGCCTTCTCGCATGGCTTCATTTATGTCCATTCCATATGCCGAAGCAGGACACTTAATTTCTACGAGACGGCCTTCGCCAACAAGGACATCGGATGTTGCGGCAAGAAATGGGTGTTCTTGGTCAATAAAAAGACCAGCTTTACTTATATTAATTTTTTCCTGGTCTTCTAGCTGTTTGATAACTATTTCTTCGGACTGCCTGCCATGTTGTACTGATGGAACATTAAGTATGTCATGAGAGTATATTATGGCTCTTACTAGGTTCTAGCAGGTTGTTGTTGGCTTCAAATAGGTTCAAACGTTTTATTACAAAAATTCTAAATCAGCGATAAATGTTTGTTCTAAATACCTCTCTTTCCTGTTGAATACTGCTCATTTCATACGTCATTTTATTAAGTTTTCAACGATGTTGTTTTCTATGATGATGGTGTCAGACACTTCCGTGGACCAATGAAAAACACCGGCTTCCGTTTCCAGCAGTTGGATTGGTGGCTGAAGTTTGGCGTACGATTTGGTGACTGTCCTGCAAAGATTAAAACAAAATATATTTGTGACATGTCGAGTATCAAAATTCCAAAAGTAACGAAATTTCCTATTTTGGCTCTAATATTTGAGTACAATTTTATAGTTGTGTGTTCCGCTCAAAATGTTGATGAATTTCTCTTTAAAGGTAGTGACATATTCAGTTAATTCTATAATCCTGCCTATAAACACTACCACTGTTCGCAAACTAATCAGTAAGTGTGGGATATGATGTAAGAGAGTTTTATTGTACACTAATATGACAAGTCTAATTCCAGAATGTAGGTACAGCACGAGATACGGGCATACACATGCATGCACGTACAAACTTGCATAGAAACAAGTAACATTCAAAAACAAGAAATGCCTACGTGGAACAATAATAATTTATGTCATCATATATTTACTGAATGTTTTGTTTGCAGGAGAGCCATATTGTATATCGTCCTTTACTAGAAAGCCTACAAGGGGAAAATTTTTCGCACTCAATATTTTTTATAAGGAAACATGGAAAATCACCCAATGACGCAGTTGAATATTACAACATACAGCAGTAAGGATTCCTGGCATTTTTCCAGCCAAGCGGCTACCACAAGTAACAATAATTTGTTGATAGTCGAACGCATTTGTAAACTGAGACACGCTCAAACAAGGGAAATGAGGTGGGGGATGAAGAAACTGTCTTTTGGAACCGAACACAGTGAGTCATCAATAGCTTGCCTTCCATTCTCGCAATTATTCCCCCACCCTCATAACTTCGCCCATACTGATTTATTTAATTATCTTTCGGCTTGTTTTATAATAGCACTAGTATTTTTCACATCACATGGACTTTTCTAGGACTGGATTAATGCCCTATTAGTTCACTTTTTAAAATTACTAATTGAAATTGATAATCGATGACGTATGTATGGTCGTCAAGCCATAATAACTTCCAATGACTTACATACAAAAGTAATAACGAGTATCTAACTTTTCTTTAATCTGTCCGTAACACTAGGCGTATATATATTATTTTCCAAAAACAAATCCATAGAAGTTAATTACTGGACTGAATTTATTTATATGAAAAATTTAAGCCTTTCATTAGACTCCGAACGTAATAAAATGCTAATTCTAAATGTTATCGTTAAATACAGTTCGCAGTTTGTGTAGTATAAAGCACTGGCTACTTACTCCTCATCAGGATTCAGAACCATATTTTCATTCTCTGCGTTGCTTTATCTTGGTAAAGAAAAATGAGCCGTCAAGTTAGCCGTTTGGGGATCAGTTACTGTGCTGCACCATATTCTTCAACTCTTCGGATTTTTCTAAAAAATTTAATGCATTGTACAAACTAATTTGTAACATATGTTTCTTAAAATAGTTTTTAGCCGGGTTTGGAATTCTCCGGTGTTCTTTTACATTAATAAAAGAAAAATTAATATCGGTATCGCTATATCTTACCTTTGTTTCTGGTACTCCATCAGAGCTGTTGCTCTTCTTTTCTTCCGTTTCGCACTTAAATAAAGTCGCCCTAACTTACCGATTCGTTTGTCTTGCTTTTTTTTCATGCGTACCGACTAACAGATAATTGCGTCTTTTTTATATTATGCGAAAGCTCACAAACAGCATTAACGAACCATTGAACGAATCAACAGACTTAAAAATCTTGTACAATGTAGGTTGCTACCGAGTGAAGATTCTTTTCAAGCTACTCGCCATGATAGTCCAGGAAAGATATTAAAAAAACATGGACAAATTGCAAGAAAAGTTTTTTTTACATCAAAATTCACAGAAAAATTCGTAGAATAACATATCCAAACTCCACCGAAATCCACTTTCTTTTGGTAACTTTTTTCCGGGTTTTGTTCCGGAAAAACGCGAAATAAAATAATAACTCAAAAACGGTGCATCTGACGACAAAACCTGTAGAGACAAAAATTAAAGAACATTATCTTTTCCATAACATATCCAAAGTTCAAGAAAATCATCTTATAAATTCTGCTTCGTTTTCCGGGATTAGTCCCGGAAAAAATATTAAAAATGAAATAAATCGAAAATTGTGCACTTTACAGTATAATGGGTTAGGAAAAAGATAAAGTAAACAATGTTTTTCATAATATATGAGAATTTAACACAGATCAACATTTAATTGTTTTTTTTTTTTTGTTTTCCAGGAAATGTCCCGGAAAAAATTTATCGAAAGAAAAAAAAACGGAAACCGTGCACCGTACTTCAAAATAAATCGTGAATTAAATTAAGGGCAACAAAATTGCATTATATAATTGACCTTTATCAAAATGTGCTTAAAATTTATGTACTATTGTCCTGGTATATGTAGTTACTATTTATACGATTGAATTCCCATTCCCTTGTACTGAGTGATTTTATGTATCCATGTGTTATAACTCTGCAAACGATAAAATATATAAAATTAAATTAAATATGTCATTGACGGAGGATATTTACTTCATCAGTTACCTTGGTCCCATACTGCAACATACAACGAGATCGCTCAGCTGTACGTGAGTTTCATCTTGAAAAATTATGGATTAGCAACTACTGTATTTGATGGATATGGGAAAACTCACAGTACTAAAGACACAGCACATATTAGAAGAGCAAGAGGTAATGTATCACCTGTAGTTGAATTCACAGGAGAAATGCAGCTATCACTCCGTAAAGATATGTTTTTTTTTTTTGAACGAGCGAAATAAAGGACAATTTTTAAGGTTATTAGCAATACATGTACGCGAAGAAAATGTCCTGTTGTCGAAGCACCAGGTGATGCAGATATTTACATTGTCCAAGAAGCTTTAAATGTGCAAAAGAACAATTGACAATAGTTATAGGAACAGACACAGATTTACTTGTCCTTTTACTCTAATATTTTGGCTCACAATCACATAACTGTTTGTGTTTAAAAAGTGAACAAAGGCAGAAGAAAACATATCACATTAAGGAGCTAAAGCTGAAGCTCGGTGATGAAATTTGTAGTAATATTCTTTTCTGTCATGCATTCATGGGATGTGACACGACATCACACATCTATGGTATAAAGGGGAAAATATTGGATCTTCTCCAGAATGACAGTGCCTTCAGGCAACTTGCGAAAGTATTTTCAGATAGCATTCCCAGTGTGTCAAAAGAAGACACTGTAAAATCGGCAGAACAGCTGTAGTACGCCTGTACAATGGGTCAAGAAGTGACACTTTCGACACTTTGCGTTGTAAAGTGTTAAGTGAGAATGCAGCTACTAGTTCTAAATGTGTACAACCAGAACAGTTACCTCCAACTAGTGCTTCAGCTCGTTTCCATTTCTTAAGGGTTTTCTATCAGATACAAGAATGGAAGGGAATTAAGATGAATCCAGAAGAATGGGGATGGAGACAATTTGCCAATTTCGACAGACAAGCCAACAGTTATGGAATGCCTTTTGAAGGTAATCAGGTGCACTTGCAACGAAGATGGTTGCGGTGCATCCAACTGCAGTTGTAGGAAACACGGCATCCCATGTTCTTCGGCTTGTGGAAACTGTCATGGATCAACCTGTAAAAACCGGCGCGAATTACCTCCCGAGGACTGCAATTACTGTGACGGCTTTTTAGGTAGGGTGTTCCTACATATCCATGCAAATTAGCCTGTTTTCCTAACCAAATACAATGATATTTAATGCTGTGACCTTATACTTGTAATATACCATTTTGTTCAGAAAAATATAATCTTTTCCAATATAGATTCAAATTTTCATTTTTCTCATCTAATAACTAGAAAATTATCAACAAATTGCTTGTTTTTACCATTTTTTTAAATATATTTTGCGTCACGATTTCCAAAATATAAAACTATATTGGAAAAACTGCATTACTTTTCTCGTCAGATTAATAATCTGGAAGCTGTAGCTATCATAATTCTCGAGAAAATAGGCTAGTAGTGGACGCATGTATAACTGGTTTTAAAAATGGGTATATAACGCTCTTAAACAGGATGATTCTATTAAATAACATTTCGAGCTGATATGCAGGTTATTTTCCGAATTTTTGGATCAGTTTAACATTAATAGAAATATAAAATCACGCTGATGTTTGTTTAGGTAACCTATATTTTAAATTAAAGTACTTATGTATGTTACCTAATGCATATTTATTCAGTATTGTGTGTTACAGAGTGCATCCCAATGTGTGTATATTTTTCTATTTCTTCTCGATACAGGTCACTGGAAATCTTGTGTAAATTTAATTGTATGATATGTTTTGTGAGAATGGACGTGTCAAATTTTTCTTTCAAACAATAAGCAGTTGAAATGAGTCTGATTTTTTTTTGGTAGATTTCAAAAACGTTTTAACACATCACTAACTGAAAAAGGAATATAATTTAAGTGACTTTAAAATACTTGTATATTATGGAAATTGAATATAGTTCGGATCCGACAATTTTACATGGGATACAATGCTTTCTGTTATTTTGCCTACATATTCAATACTTTTTCCGTGGCCGATCACAAAATAAAATCTATATACCAGATTTCAGTGAATTTAGGATCTGGTATAGGAAATCTTGTGTGCTTCTGTTTGTCCCACCGAAACTTTTTCAATACGATGTTCCGTTTTCGTTTTATTGAATTTTTAAAGATTTTCCAGGACGAGTCACAAAAAAAACTATATACATATGTAAATATATATTTATATATATGAGCAGATTTTGTTGAAATGAAATTATATTTAATACAAAAAAGTCTTTAATTTTAGTCACGAATTTCTTTGACGTACGATACGTTTTCGTTTTGTCCTTTTTTTTTTCAGGAAATTTTCTGGAAAACCAAAAACCTATTTTGTGTTGATTTTTGTGAATTTGCAATATACTATGAAAATCGTTGTTTACTTTAACTTTGTCCTGAAACATGCTGTAAAATGCGCCATTTTCAATTTATTTCAATATTTTAGGTTTTTCCGTGACGAATTCCAGAAAACAAAACAGTAGTTATTAATGAATGTTTGTAAAATTTTGATATGTTATGGTAAATTTGGCTCTCTTTAATTTTAGTGTCTATACCTTTCTTCGTAGAACGCACCGTTTTACAGTTATTAATTTATTCCGCATTTTTCCGGGACAAATCCAGGGAAAAACGTTACCAAAATAAAGTGGATTTCGGTGGATTTTGGATATGTTATTCTACAAATTTGTCTGCAAATTTTGATATAGTAAAACCTTTTCTCGCAATTTGTCCATAAATCGACCCCTTTTTCTCATAAAATGCCTGGACTATGAATCCTTTAGAGAAATGGTGTTGCTGTGTAGCGGGAGGAGGAAGAAGGGAGGAGGGAGGTTTATCACCGTTACAGATCAGCACTTCCCCTACCGCGGGCGACGTTGAGGCGTGTCAGTGTCATCCCCACCCTGCTCGTCTTCCCGGAGCTTGGCGTCAACTTTCCCGTCGAGCAGCACAAGGCAGACACTAAAAATGCCAAATTAGCCAGTTTTCCTAACCAAATACACAGATATTTAATGCTGTGACCTTATACTTTTAATATACCATTTTATTCAGAAAAATATAATCTTTTCCAATATAGATTCAAATTTTCATTTTTCTCATCGAATAACTAGAAATTCGTCAACGAATTTCTTGTTTTTACCATTTTTTTAAATATATTTTGCGTCACGATTTCCAAAATATAAAACTATATTGGAAAAACTGCATTACTTTTCTCGTCAGATTAATAATCTGGAAGCTGTAGCTATCATAATTCTCGAGAAAATAGGCTAGTAGTGGACGCATGTATAACTGGTTTTAAAAAGGGGTATATACCACTCTTAAGAAACCCCTCAGTGAGGAGGTGAGGGCTGCCTGCACTTGCAAAAACGTGACTGTGAAATAAATTTTATGTCAGAACTATGTCTTATGTTACGTTTTATATATTTTGAAGTTTTCTGCTTGTTGCATGCATGTAGGCAAAAGTATGGGCAGTACACGACACACAAGCACCGTATCCGGACATGAAGTGTCGGTTAACCCCATGTGCAGAACTCTGGATATTTCCGTGGGAATTCTGCAGATTTGCGCCCCTGCTAGTTTGTAAAGTACGCAAGATCGAGGACGCAAAATGTCCAGCAACCAGTTTTCAGAGTACCAGTATATAAACTACGCAAGGCGAAAAAAAAAAAAATACGCACAACGCGAGTACATACTGTTCAAATTCCAACTGTCTTGCGTTTGGTCTTGCGTTTCCGACGGCCATTTTGGAAGAGAAGTGCTCCGAAAACGCAAATACGTTTTGTGCATAGAAGCCTACGTATATCTGTTTAATACACACATAACTTGTCACTTGTTAAATTTACACACAGTGAAAGTAAATATCACTTTATAAAATCAAATTATTGACAATATTTGTGTTTGATTAATATGAATTATCAATTTGTTCTGAACTGTTTTACCATTTTGAGCTAAGGGGTGGTAACGTATTGCGTGCTTTATGAACCACCGCGATTTCCTTGGCGTTGGTTGAGTTGTTGCGAGGTTGCAGTCGTTGCGTGGTTAAGGCCCCTGTCTACCCGGGAACACACACGGTGCGCAGAGCTTCAGGAAAAACAACGCGATTTCAAAACTATTTAATATATCCGAGTGGGGTCTGCTCACGAAAAGCATTTAAGAGTTCGCTGAGGGCTGAAAAGTAATTTTGATTTCGGATTAAGTTTTTAAACTGTATTTTTAGAAGAGATTTAATGGCTAAAACACATGTTTTCAGAATAATATTTAAGCATAAAAAAACCAGTACATATTCTTGAAAGCACTTAAGGGACTTGCATTACACCTTTATCTTCATTTCTCAGCCTTATAACTTTAGGGTCACCACTGAAATTTGAGTTATCCTGTGACGACGAGAAGACTGCGCGCCAGTCCAGAGGCGTGCCCCTTTAAGGGAGTGCCTCCCATTTCAGGTCTACAGATAAACTTGTAGATTTTTTTAATTGTTTAACTTTCACTAAATGAAAAATATATACAGCACATACTTTTTGCAATTAGCTGCCAAAGTTACATTTTTAACGTTTTTGGGTTGTACCAATAAGGAGAATTTAATTTCTTGCAGAACTGAAACTTTTTAGGTTTAACTGCAATGGCACTGTGGCTACTTCAAGAAATGGTTTGAATTTCTTTCAGAAATTATTAATTAATTTTACCTGGCATTTTAAAATTCTCAAATTTGTTACGATTTTGACAGCCAAGAAACAGGTAATTAGTTTTTGTGATAGAAATGCAAACCCTTAAGGGGCCCGCCTACCTGGTCACACACACGGTGTGCAGAGCTTCAGGAAAAACAACGCGATTTCAAAACTACTCAATATATCCGAGTGGGGTATGTTTACGAAAAGCATTTAAGAATTCGCTGAGGCCCGAAAAGTACTTTTAATTTTGGATCATGTTTTAAACTGTATTTTTAGAATAGTGTAAATGGCTAAAACACATGTTTTCAGAGTAATTTTTAGGTGTAAAACAAGTGGTACAGATTCTTGAAAGCACTTAAGGGACTTGCATTACACCTATATCTTCATTTCCCCGTAATATAAAAATACGGTCACCGCACAAATTTCACAGTTATCCATTGACGACGAAAAGACTGCGCGCCAGTTCAGAGCCTTGAGCTTAGAGGCGATACCGCGCTAGAAATACCATCGAGCGTCGCGCTTATCATCCCGCCTCACTAACACACATACACCCCTGACGAGGCGGGCCCCTTAATGTTCTGGAGAGGGGCCTTATTTGCGGTGCCCATCAAAAGTGGGGGGGGGGGGGTTTGTCTTTAAAGTCGGTTTACGGACGATAATTTTAAGTGATAACGCCATAAGAAAACATTAATGAAAAATTGCATACTTTTTTAATTTTAAAATATTATTCACAGTTTTTTGCAAATTTAATTTAAATAATTATTTAAATATAATCACGAACAATTAGTTAAAAAAAAAAAACCGCCTTAACCTTTTTGATATTATAGAAGTTTTTTCTCGCACGATGGTTGGCCTGTTATTGCACGCTAGGCTTAGGTGGAACGTGACAATTTTTCGTGCTTGCGGCCGGCGTTCATAGATTTATAAGACGTTATCACGTCAAAAAAAGGCAAAGCTCTACTCAGGTGTTGTTAAAGTCTATGATTTATACGCCTATGCTTGCAATATTGAAGACAATAAATGTCAAAATAATAATTCTTATACTTAACACATTTTTTGATTTACTATGTAATTTTTTGTATTAAAATTACACTTTTTTTCTTTCCCGCCAAGGGAATAGTGCATTAAGGGCGCCTCAACCAACTCTTCTTCCTGTCCTGTAATGAACCTGCCTGCTTAATGCTTGCAATTATTTCATCCCCGGAAAAAATGAGTCTACGGTTTTCCCTGTGTCTAAGCAGTTTTTTTTTTTTTTTACCTGGGCCCAACTTAACTAGTTATAGTCTAGAGTTTAAGATAGGGGAGTTAGTGATGGTATCAAATGCATAGTTATAGTATAGAGTTAAAATAGGGGAGTTAGTGATGGTATCAAATGCAACTAGTTATAGTTTAGAGTTTAAGATAGGGTAGTTAGCGATGGTATCAAATGCAACTAGTTATAGTCTAGAGTTTAAGATAGGGGAGTTAGTGATGGTATAAATGCTGCCATGGCTAGCCACACCCTAACAAAGCATGTGATGCATGCTTCCCTTTCTGCACTGCTTAAACCCAGCGTGATTAGGCGTATAAGCTTCGGCCTGACACGCACCTAGAGTCTTCCTTAACTCAGACCCCTCCCAAAAAACACACTTAGTTTTAGTTATGTTAAAAAAAATTACCCTCGGAAAATTAAAATAATTAGTTTTGTCCGTACTAATGGAAGCAGTAGCCTCTACAATGATGTGTCTCAAATCTGGCAAATCATTAGGTAGCGGCGGAATGTAGACGTATTTGTGATTTTAACATATTATCTGTGTGCTTTTAACGATTCCCTGCACTATTTTGTTGGTTTTCTCCGTGTGATTCTGGTTATTCCTTTCATATTATCTTAAATTGCCACGTTTCTTATAATATGTAGTTTTAGACGTCGTTTATTTCCCACTAATTATAATGCGTGGTTTTAAATTATCTGGATTCTTTCCCTGCGGTAATTGCATATGTACTTATTAGGTACTCTTTGGCCAACAGTCACTTAACGTTTGACGTCTGACAGGCAAGTTAGTAGTTCCATCCACAGGAAGCAATCATTATTTGCACAACGTATTCTTTTCTGTTACAAGTGTTCTGATATAATTGGAGTGGGCTATCAAAGCCACCGCACATCATTGCCATCGTTATGTCGGTGCATTCTTTAGATAACGCACGGGCAGTGATAACTCGAGTTTTATGACTACTTTTTTTTTTGTTTTGTGTGTTCAAAGAGAGATTAAAAAGAGTGATTTAAGTCCGTTATGTCGAGGGGCCCGTCGGCCGGCGAGGATTCGAGATACGCTCTGTTTGACAAATGTGCGTGTTCCTGAAGGAAATAGTTTCACGCCAAACACTGTTAAATTTGTACACAATCTACTTTCGGTAATTTTTTATATTTCTTTCACAATAGCTGGTAGTTTTAACAATTAAAAAGAGTGAGTCTTTCATTACTTGCCCGTAGTAAGCCATGGTGACGAGAAAATTCACGTATTATCATGTTGAAAATACACTTATAATACGAAACTTAGCCACGAAAATTAACTTAAATTTAAAAAAAAAATTCTGAGCGTGATAAAAGTACGAAAATTTTGATTTCAACTTCATTCACACGTATCTCACGTAGTATCCGCACTCGCCGCTAGAATCGCGCAATGCGGCTAAATAAGTTTTCGCTTCAAAAGTTTGTTATGGCCAGACACATCCAGTATGTAATCAGCCATGTCTTGATGTAAGCCAGATACATCTATTCAGTGGTCAGGAACGCATGTTCAGTAGGTGGCCAGCCACATACAGTTGTTAGCCAGGCATATCCAATAGGTAGAGACTGGAAAAATTCGCGGTTTCAATGACCTCTAGAATAGACTCCACGATCCTCTATGTACTAGGACAAATTGCACCTGCTCATTGGATAATGGCTCGTGACACGTGTTACCTGGCATGCTTGAGATTTGATTATTCTTTTGTTGAAGGTTTTTCACTGGCTTAGAGACCTTCAGGTAAACGGTGGTCCAATCACTGACTCAGAATGAAGGTGAACGAGTTTGGAGTCTAGCCTACCGCGAAATGAATCCGCGAATTTTTCCGGTCTCTACCAATCGGTGCTTACACAGCCAGTCAGTAGCCAAGAAGTATTTTTTGTCGATACTCGGTGAACATTTGAAACAGTTCATAAATCATGCACATACGCCAAGCGTCTCCGAACCAATAGGTATTATTCGCCGATATGCGACCAAGATTTTAAACAGGCCATGTTCAATGTCCGACGTATATAGCCTACTAGTCGTCTCAGAACCACGGGGCCAATCTTGTCCTCATTCATCGTCGAAAAGGAAGCAAGCACATTCTAAAAAGAAAGCACATTGTCCAAAAAGGAAGCACTTTTTTTTATTTATTTTTTTAGATATATGGCTGAAATTTATTTCTAAAAAAAATATATATATTTGTGAATTTTAACGAATTTGAGTTATATTTGGGCGAATTTTAAGTATTTTTGACAAATTTTGAGTGACAAGGTCAAGGTCATTCAAGATTGCCGCCGAGATGTCACAATCCAAGATGGTGGACATCGTCTCCGGCTGCACACCCCGACTCCAGGCGCAGGACATACCAATATATACTACTGCCAGAACCTGAAGTGCCCCAGGAAGCTACACGTTCGTTTTACTGTAAGACTGGTTTCACAATAAAATAAAACAGGATATGGTATATAGCAAACCATGCATCGACTTATGCGAAATCGGCCAACACTTGAAATCTTATTGTAAATTTTAGTCAGTGAAATTTCACGATGTATCTGACATCTGGTGGTAGTGTTAGTTATTATTAGGGACAGGAAAAATTCGCGGAATAAATGGCCTATAGGATGGACTCAGTTGTCTGCACTCTCAAGCACATATCACGCGGACAAGTGGCAGCTAACAACACGTGAGAACACATCAACTGGGTAGTCTGTGATTCTTCAATATTTTGGTTGATGGTTTTGGGATTAAAAAAAAAAGTCCGCAGGCTTTCACGGCCATGGTCTGAAGTAGCTTGGCTTCTGGGTTGTAGCCGTGTCCTTGGCGAATAATTTAACGACGTTTCGGTCGACATTGCAGTCGCCATCATCAGGGAGCAGTTACCTACCAGTAGGTGAATTATTCTCCAAGGACACGGTTACAACCCAGAAGCCAAGATACTTCAAACTTTAAAAAACTTTTAATATGGTAAATTTGGCTGGCAATACGTACTTTGCTGACATTTCGGAGGTTACTTCGTCCGCCGTGGGGGAGGTTTTGGCGGACGGACGGAATCTTCCTCGTGCCGTCTGATTGGCTGCAGGTCGCTTGATGGACGGACGAATGAGACGTGCCTCGCGCCGGCGTCCCTCCGCCTGGTCTGTGTCGGCATCAGCGCCGGCGAGCAGGACGGGTCGCTACCACAACGCCGAAATACCACAACGCCGAACGTACAATAACGCCAAATACCATAACGCCGAATGCCAAATTGACCCCAACGCCGACAGCTAGAAAACTGCTGTGTACCACAACGCCGAAATACAGTAACGCCGAAAAATGTTGCTGAGCGGGGGGAGGGGGGGGGGGGGCGGCACAGGTGCAAAATGAAAAACATCTAAATGAATTTGTGTGCTAACCTTACCTAACCTAACCTTTGTGGCAGTCCTGCAATGACATTTTTCGGCGTTAATGTATTTCGGCGTTGTGGTAATTTGGCGTTGTGGTACACAGCAGTTTTCTAGCTGTCGGCGTTGTAGTCAATTTGGCATTCGGCGTTATGGTTTTCGGCGTTGTGGTATTTCGGCGTTGTGGTGCGTCCTCGAACAGGAGCACAAGGTCGGGCGAATCGCAACAAGTCCCGCGCCAGCAAGCTCTACACTACACGCCACACCCGACATTAACTGGGGTCACTTGACATTTTAGCGCACTTACATGCCTCTAATGCAACATCAACACTACTCCACGTCACGCCAGTTGGCCGATCTAACTGGTGGGGAACTTTCCCCCCCCCCCCCCCCCCCCCCCCCCGACGACGACTGGTGCACGTAAATTCCCTTAGCACTACACGAACTACCAGCGCACACACAGGTCCGTGTGCAAAACTTATCCAACAAGACACGCGCCCCGCCCGTTGATCCGAGTGATTATAACAAAATTGTGGGTTGCGTCTTGATTTACTAATTAGAGACCTGTAAAATTCGCGATTTCAAATCCCTAAAGGATAGACTCCATGATCCTCTATGCACTCGCGCAAATTACATCAGCTGATTGGTTACCGACTCGTAACATCTGTTGACTGGAATGATCGTGATTCGATAATTCTTCTGTTAAAGATTTTTCATTGGCCTTATCCTTCAGATAAACTGTGGCCCAATCACGGAAGCAAAATAATGTCAAAAGGTTTTGGACTCTATCCTATCGCGAAATGGATCCGCGAATTTTACAGGTTTGTATTTACTTCTTACCGAGCGAGTCATAGAAACCGAGGTTTCTGGCCTCGCACACACTAAACGCCCCGGGTGGCAGTGTGGTGGATCGGTGGCGGCCCGCGCCGGTGAAAGTAACCGGATCGAACGAAGTGCTGGGATTTAGCACGCACGAGAGCTTAGTTGAGAAAAGAAAAAAAAGAAATGAAGGGCACGTTTTTACTTCGCTTGGCCACGAAACGGTAGCCTCTCAGGCCGTGTTTATAAACTAAGCAAGGAATGCAACAACGCAAGAAATTCGTCATCGATTTATCAATAGACAGGGCCATGCAGATTATGCGAAAAGATTTCGAGACTAGCTGAAAGTTAAAACACTGTAGCATAGACTGTGTTTCGTGATTGGGTGAGTTTCTCCCAGATACATATCGATTGTAACAACACCAATATCTTTTATGGCGGAGAAATGAAGATAAACTATGTAATGCAAAGCCCTTGGGTGCTTTCGTGAATCTTTACCGGGGCTTCTTCTCAAAACATTTCTCTTTAAAACGCATTTTAGCCCTTTGCACTCTCCTAAAAATACAGTTTAAAACCGAAATACGGAAACAAAACTACCTATCCGTAGAGACCGGAAAAATTCACGAATTCATTTCGAGATATGCTAAAATACAATAGTTATACTTCAGTGCTGCCTCTGCTATTGGCTCATAACTCACTTGGATGACTCTGGGCCAATGAGAAACGCCCGACCAAAGCTTTATCGAATCATAGGCTGCTACGTTGGGACGTCTCACAAGACAGCAGCCAATGAGTGGGTGACATTTGACCGAGTGTACGTAGAACTGTGGAGTTCATCCTACAGGTCATTGAACCCGCGAATTTTTCCTGTCCCTACCTATCCGCCCTTTTCGTAAAGACACCATTCGGATATCTTGAGCGGTTTTCAAATCGCGTTGTTTTTCCTGAAGCTCTGCACACTGTGTGTGTGACCGGGTAGGCGGGCCCCTTATAAGCATGTAGGGCGGAGGGGAGTGAAGTCTACCAGGCCGGGAGGGGTGTGGGTAAGAGAGAGAAGAGGATGTTATGACAGTCACATTGGTGAGAACAATCGTCCGTTACAACGGCACAATGATATTTTTTTCTGTTAATGGTACAGAAATGTTCATGTAAAATTATATATATTTGTACATTTGTACATTTGCATGAGAACAACTGTATCTCTGGGAAATACTGGGTTTGGATTCTTTTCCCTGTCATTTATGTGCTTTGTGTTGTCCCAGTACCGTTAGTAGTAAAATTTATTTGTAAACCGTTCCCTGACTAGCTTGAGCACAGTAATAAGCATAATATGCGCCAATTTTCGTAAGAAATACTGAGTAAGTAATTGTTCCATGGAGGGTGTGACAAAATAAATATGTATTACGTATGCGTTGTTGCAACCACTACAGGCAATGTTGGCTCTTTTTTTTTGTAAAACTACTCTGTGGTAACAGCAAACACAGTCTCCTAAGAAGATTAAGAATTTTTTGACGTGATAACGTCTTATAAATCGATGAACGCCGACTGCACGCACGAAAAATTGTCACGTTCCGCCTGAGCCGAGCGTGCAAGAACGGGCCAATCACCGTGGGAGAAAAATCTTCTATAATATCAAAGAGGTTAAGGCGGGCTTTTTATCTAATTGTTCGAGATTATATTTAAACAAATTATTTTAATTAAATTTGCAAAAACTGTAAATAATATTTTAAAATTAAAAAGTATGCAATTTTTCATCAATGTTTTCTTATGACGTTATCACGTGAAATTATAGTCCGTTAACCCACTTTACAGACAACCACCCTTTTTTTTTTAAATTAAATTTTACAAAATAATATTTATCTCGAAAAAAACGTGTTTATATGTGCAGAAATATCCATAGCCATGCGCTGTACCAAGTTGCAGTCCTCTCATCTCGGAATGCTACGTGCGCTGTTTGTCCGGCTTCGCTCGTGCGCCGTGCCTGTTGGTCACGGGAGCATCTTCCCCCGCCTCCAGACCACGCCCCGATATTCCCGCGGTGTCCTTGACTGGGCTATAAATAGACGCGGGCCGGTCATGGCCTCAGGTGGGACCGGCGGGCTGGGGAGGGGGGGGGGGGTGTTTTTTCGGCACGTGCTCGGACGGACCGAGTGTGTTCTCGGGTTTCCCGCCCGCCGGCCGGCCTTGTGTTGGCTCGACTCTCGCGCAGGCGACGCGTGGACGGGGCATGCCCCTCATTCCGCCAGTTCGCTCGGCGTCCTGAGAGGAGAGACCGGAAAAATTCGCGGATTCATTTCGCGACAGGCTAGAATCAAAACTCTATTACCTTCGTGCTGCTTCATCGATTGCGCCACAGTTTATCTGAAGGACTCTGAGCCAATGAAAAACTCTAAGCAGAACAAGTACGTAATCACGAGCAAACCCAGTTAAAAGGTGTCACGAGTCAGTAGCCAATGAGCAGGCGTAATTTGGCAGAGTACATAGAGGTCATTGAAACCGCGAATTTTTCCAGTCTCTACCTGGGCGCGCTTACATCGGAACTCCTGACTGCTCCGTGTCAACTTGTGTTTACGAACATGAAAGCGAACGGTTACAATCATGGCAGTCGGTAGGAAAGAGTATATGCATTTCAAAAAAAAAAAAAAAAAATTGTAAGGTGCAGGCAGGCATTTTCGCGAGAAAAAAAAAAGAGGGTTGTCTGTAAAGTCGGTTTACGGACTATAATTTTACGTGATAGCGTCATAAGAAAACATTGATGAAAAATTTCGTACTTTTTAATTCCCAAATATTATTTACAGTTTTTGCAAATTTCTTGTAAATAATTTGTTTGAATATAATCACGAACAATTAGTTAAAAAGCCCGCCTTAACCTGTTTGATATTATAGAAGATTTTCTCGCACGGTGGTTGGCCGGTGCAAGCTCGGCTCAGGCGGAACGTGACAATTTTTCGTGCGTGCAGCCGGCGTTCATCGATTTATAAGACGTTATTACGTCAAAAAATCTGAACGCCCATTAGACTGCGATAGAAACCATCGCCGGGCAATTCAGGACGCCTTGGGTCCCGCACAGAAATACCGTGATTGGTTTGTCGACAGTAGACATGCACCCGACAGAAACTCGACCAATTATGAAACATAAGTTTTTTTAACTCCCAGCAGGTCTCGCGAAAACTACATGCCTCCCACCAATACTCTACTACTGCCATTGAATGAGCAAATGTACACCTGTAAGAGAATTTCCGTCAACACCAATTTTGAAAGGATAAAATATTTACCTGATCTTTTTCTTTGCAGTCGGTAAAATATTACACTACCCAGGAACTTTATCCACGTTGCGTTTTTTTTCTTTTCGCGAAGGACTGTTTATACGCCCAACAGCCAGTCAGAGGCTTACGTGGAAGAGATGTCGTTCTGAGCTACTTTGCCAACCTTGTTTAGGTTTAGTTCACACTGTGTGCAACCACACGCAAAAGTTAAACCTGTTCACCTGAAGTAGTTCAGTCTCTCGTGTAACCTTTCCTTAAGTTAGTAATAACAGCTGCATCTAAATACTAGCGTAATGGATCCTTTAGCTAAGGGAGCCACTAAATAAATGTGCATCGTAGTGAACGTGGCTATCTCACAAGGGATATCGCTGCATCCCTGCATGCTCAACTAAACCCAAGGTTTCTAAGAATGCGACACTTGAATCCACTGATGCGTCCATACATCCATTAGCTTCGGAATAGCGTTTTATTTTTGTATGTATACAAAATTGTCAAAGATTTGGCATAAGATTTGTTTAAATCGTTATAAACATTAGTGAAAAATCAAATAGAGAAAGAATAAAAACAAAAATTATCGAAGTGTGAACTTATAGGGTATATAATGCTCACTATACGAATTTTTTATATTTCGAGATCCATAACAATATTTTTATTTTGATCTCCAACATTTTTCACATCCATGCTACATTATTTTTTTTTTTTTTTAAACTGTAGCTGTTATTTACGTTTCGCTGAATTTCTGTAGATATCAAGACTCAAAATGGCTGCGTGCACATTAGTACGACGAACTGCCAACAGGCGGTGCTAGCAGTTATAAATTATTCGGATACCAATCATTCCTAGGAAATGCGACATTTGCATTGTGGTTGCATTTGCTGAAAGCCCTGTCCCACTGTAAAATTTTCGCTCCCAACAAGTTCCAATATGCTGCGTCAAATAAAGTTGGAAGTTATGACGTCAGCTAGCACAGCCATGTTTGTTAGACAATTTGAATGACTTGAGTTCCCATAATATATGCTGGATATTGGATGCATTCGACCAATCAAAATCTAGCCTAGCGAAACCGGTAATGGCATCCGTTTCCGTCTTAGCGATTCTTTATAATGGCGAAGTGCACATGGGTGATTAAAGAAATCATAAAAGTTAAATAACTAAAATAATATTAATATAATTACCACTGAAAAAATATTTTTATTATGTAATAAAATTATTGTGAGTTAATGTTATACTTGTAAAAAAAATAAACATGCACAATAAACATCAGGAAGTTAGAAAATTTTATTCAGTAATGTAGTGCATCAAAATTGGATTAGAATTGAAAAGTTTAAGACCAAAATAAACTTTGATAGTGTGACATAATATAAAACATATTTGGGTTTATCTGTGCAAATATATTTTATGGAGAAAAATGGAAGCCATATTCCTCCAATACTACCCCTCCAACTCTATTGTCAAATATACTGGAGGCAAATATTTGGCAGTGTGATAGGGCCTTTTGGGATATTTGAATATGTGTGCTATGGACGCATCCCTATATACTCGATTCAGTCAATAATTTGAGGGGGAAATATCAGTCTCAAATCTGCCATCATTAGCGACTGGAAAAATTGGCGTTGTTCAACGACCTCCAGATCTCCATAGACCTCCATTGACCTCCCTGCACGCTCACGATACGGCCATTGGCTGCTCACATGTGAGAACGTACCAACTACGTTTCCTGTGATTCGTCAATCTTTTGGTTGAGGGTTTCTAATCGACCCAGAGTACTACAAACGAACAGTGGGCCAATCGCAGACCAGCACAAAGTTTTAAGGATTTGAATTATATATCTTATCGCGAATCGAATCTGCGAATTTTTCCTGTCCCTACCGATAATGTATCATTTCAAAGTTTTAATCAACAAATTTTTTTTTGTACATTCTGCCTGTTTGGTTATTTAGTGTTGGTGGTGATGATTGCATTTAAAACTGTATATTGTGCAGATAATAAAATAGTTTATTCTGATAGTTACGGATGTTTGTGGAACTGTGTTTTAAAAATAATATGTGCTTTGATATTTATATAGAACTACGGAACAAGAGAAATATTTTATGTGACAAAGCGAAAACAGGAGAAATTCAGGGAAATTTAATGACGCAGTGTGTGTGTGGAAAATCTGTGTGTAAAAAAGGGGGTGGCGAAATCAACATCTGAAATTCGTGCAATACTTACGTGTGAAAAGATAAGCCTGCTATTTCCTAACTCTGGAATGCATTACATAAGAAATACAAGTTTTAGGTCGATAACGATGTACAGTAAAAGCCTGCTATTCCGAATTATGGAATGCAATGCTGATAACTCAGCGTTATAAAATTTAGGTCGAAAACACTGTACATACGGTTAACAATACAACACGTGACATGTCGCTTGACCAATCAGCTTCAAATAGGCCTACTCATATATAATTAAGAAAATAGCATGAAACGGACATTTTTTTAATAAGCAAAGATTCACAAACATGCAGACACCCGTAATCAATATTCTTAGTTATATAATTCACGGAAATAAGGTAATTTCTACTTTGGATGAAATTTCACCACCCGTCTACACAGAGATGTAAATTTTGCCAGTGTGCGGAGTAGCCCAAACGCGCTCTTATATCAGTATGGACTCCTTGGAACTGATGAACGTGGATTTTTTTTTTTTTTCACTTCAAGTTGTTTCCGTTGCGCGCATACGCGATTAATTGTTTTCGTGGAACGCCGCGCGGGGCCACGAGAGGCGCGTGTGACGTCAGCGGAGTGTGTTTGTACGTGAGTGCGACACACACACACGTCACTCCGACCGAGTGTGTTCCTCTGGTTATTGCAGAATATGGGGGGGGGGGGGGGTGAGAGATAAAGAGAGAAATAGTAACTGTGTCCTTGGCGAATAATTCACCGACGTTTCGGTCGACATTGCAGTCGCCATCATCAGGGAGCAGTTACCTACGGGTAACTGGTACGGTAACTGCTCCCTGATGATGGCGACTGCAGTGTCGACCGAAACGTTGGTGAATTATTCTCCAAGGACACAGTGAGGCCACTTGCTGGGCCTCAGTCTTCCTGCGCCTTTTATATCATGTCTTTGATATTTTCTTTTTTGTGTTTTAATTATTGTTCTGATATTTTTGTTGTTATTTAAGCCAGTCATAATTTATTTAAATATTTCAATGTGTGTAGTTCATTTATTTTATATTTTGTTAATACGCTAATACGCAATATCGATACTGTTTCCTCGGACGGCCACTGCGTGCGGTGTCGTCGGTAGTTAGTTACCAAAGACAAGCCTTTAATGTTTTTGCTACCTTTTTATGTTTACGCCCGGCTACGGCTACTTGGGTAAAGAGGCACTTTGACATTTATTATTATTTAACCTTTGTTAGAATTTTATGTAATAGTGTAAAATTTACCCAGAGTGAGTCCGGGACGCAAACCCCCTTTCTTCGAGGAAGCAAGGCGGGTTACAACAGCTACAACCCCAGAAGCCAAGCTACTTCAGACAAAGGCCGCGAAAGCCTGCGAACATTATTAAAGAGAGAGATAGTTCGGAGGAAATGCCGATCAGCGAACATGTGGTCTCCCCCCATCACCACGGTCTCAGCCAATGAATCCAGATATGTCTGAAAGCCTTCTCCTTGAGGTGATTCATCAGGAAGAAGTCACAAACGCTCTGCACTCACGTTTGTGACTCCTTTCTGTGGAATTACCTCAATGGAAAAAAGTTTTCAAACATCTTCACACCTTTGAAGAACTGAAAATAATACACGAGGAAATTGAAATGTGCCGTAAAGCGGTCGAAGAGTTCCGAAATCGCCTTTCCCAACGCAATCGCTGTTGAAGTTCACAATCTTCCTGACGTTGTTTTGAGCTAATAAAATAATGAGGATGTGAACTGATCCCAATAAAATAAGCTTCGTTTGTATAAGTAGGGACCAGAAAAATTCGCGGATTCAATGATCTCTAGGATAGCCTCCATTATCCTCTGCATTTCTCAAGTAAACACGTGTGTTCATTGGGTACTAAATTGTGAGGCGTCTCCACTGGGTAGCTTGTGATTCGACGCTTCTTTGGTCGATAGTCTCTCATTGGCCCAGAGAGCTCCAGTTAAACTGCGAGCCAATAGCAGAACCAGCAGAATTGTACACATGTTTGAATTTCAGCCTATCACGAAATGAATCCGCGTATTTTTCCGGTCTCTATCTATAAGTTGCTCCGTTTTTTCTCTAATAGCCCTTCAAAACCGATACACGCCTTGTTGCCCCAACCCTTGTAGTATCAGATGATTCTCTTGGAGAAATAAAACAGGAAAATATATATATTCTCATTACAAATTTTACTTTAAAAACTATAGTGTTTCACAGATACATAAAAAAAAATACATTACATAACAAAGTTGTTTCTAAAACTTTTGTGCTCCGTGGCGTACATCTGGCAACAGAGCACACTGAAACAAGGCTAGCGCTAATGGCATAAATCGTGCATTGGAAAGAAAGAGTAAATTCCCTTTTAAATACACACTGCAGGCTTAAGGATGAGACCCGCTGTAGTAACTAACTAGTTCTCTCTACGTGAATTGAAGGTGAACATTGTTAACGTAGTAGACACCGATGCAAGTATGTCCGGAAATGCGTCTTTATAGCTAGAGCCGTTCCGTGTACAACGAAGACGCACACAGAAAAAAAAAATTGTTTGAATCAAACAAATATTTGTTCATATGTGTCGAAACAAATATTTACTTGCTGTAACAAAATATTTTGTTAGCTTAACCAAACTTGGTAAGAAACAAAATTGATTTGTTACACCTAACCAAATATTCATTTGAGTTGTCAAAATCATTTTGTTGGGTCAACGGTATCTTTCCTAGTACAAAATATTTGTTTGAATTAACAAATTATATTTATTTCGCCATATATAAAAACAAATATTTTGTTGGGGCAAACAACCCTTTCTCTCAGTGCACCTGGATCCCTGTTTCAAGTGGAATGCTGTGTGTCGGTGGCGCACATAAATAACCATAGCGGATCCCTTGACATACCGTTCGGTGCTCGGCAGAGTAATGCAGTGTACCGTGTGGGATACCGACCGGTACTTAGGTGTGTGCCAGTGAACTTTGCGTAGTCACTGTGCAATTTGACATCCACAGGCATGGTCGTAAATGCCAAGTAGGATGTCTCTCTCTCCCCCCACCCCGCCGGAGCCAGTAATTAAGACCGCTATTCCCAGTGACAAAAATAAGGGTTTATGTATTCAATATGCTACACCTGTACCCTAACCGTATTCCTAGTGTACGACAGAACGAGACCGTCATTTACTCTTACGTAACGGATTTTGGTGTCCTATCCGTTGCCTTATGTTTGAAAGATTTGTGCCATGGGAGTGCATGACTTGATGTAAGCTTTTGGACATACGCCATTGCTAAGCACATGTATTTCTGTAGAAGAAAACTAAAAAATACCCCAAAAGACAAAAACACAAATTAAGCAAAGAATTGTTGTCAGCAGGATATAAATACCACGTAATATTCCATAACAGGAATATGGTCGACAAACAAAGAAAAACAAAGAAAAATGGACTAAGAAAACGAAAAGAAAAAAAAACCACAAATGATGACAGCACAAAAATATTGAACCCAAAAACATTCAGCACAGCAGTTGAAACGAGACAAAAACACGACAAACCGAAAAGACGAAACTAACACAATAGTTTTCCAAAACAGAAGATAACGAAAAAGAAACCCCACAATATCCTGTTGACAACAACAATTCTTTGCTTAATTTGTGTTTTTGTCTTTTGGGGTATTTTTTAGTTTTCTTCTACAGAAATACATGTGCTTAGTAATGGCGTATGTCCAAAAGCTTAGATCAAGTTATCCGTTGCCTATCAGTCGCCAGAATTACGCGCATGCGCAGAGCAACCTTCTTCGTTGATTTCGACCATAGAGCGGATCCGCGCCTAGCGCCATTATCTCGTAGGGGAGACCGGGGCAAGTTGACGATGTTAAGCTTTGAAATGGCCTTTAACAGATAAATAAGCATATATTATAACTAATTTGGTACCAATTCGAAGTATATACTATTTTCTACCTAAAAATATAACAAGGTTGTATTAATGTGCATAGTTCCGAAGTTATTGACAAGAAACCAATTAGTTAGCACATTCGTCATCTTGCCCCAGGAGTGGGGTAAGTTGACGAACCTATTGGGGTAAGATGACGAAACCAAAATATATATATTTATAGACAAAGTAAACAATAGTTATATAGATATCCTACACTAAACAACATGCCGGCTGTAAAGAAGATATATTGTAACATATTTGAACGACTTTCATATAATTCCTTGCCACATAGTAACGAAATACGGCATGTTTTTGAGTTGAATAATGTCATTAACAATAGTCACACACAAATCGACCACCTCCTTCATAATTGGAACAGTTTTCGTGCCACCACTCAGAACATGTGGAACACTAAATCCAGTCTTCATTTGGAGGTTCCACGTAAACATCTTCACATGCAGGGCTTGATAATTTTGCTACAGAATGATCAGAGCTTCGTTTTTTCCGTTTTCTTAGTTTTTCTTTCATTTTTCTTCTCTTATTTCTGCATCCTCTCTCTATCTCTTTGTAAACAACATGTTCTTAATTGGCAAGCTTGTTATTACTGAAGCTGATCCTGTACTTCTTTTCTTGTCGCAGTTGTCCTGTGGGCCACTGCAATGGTTTTAAATCATAAAACAATGCCTTTTTACTCAATGAACTTGCATTGGCCTTCCCAGAATAAGGCCCTGCTTCATCGATAAGATCATTATTTTGTTCTGGCTGCACATTGTTTGAAGACTGGGCTAATGAATCAGCTCATGAAGCATTAGGCATATCATTTAGCCACATATCGTTTGATGCATGGTGAGATGAAATTGGTATTAAAGTTGACATTGGTTCTTCACTTCCGGAAAGTTTTCTTTCCGATGTAGCCGCGGGAGTAAAATCACATTCTTCGAATATCTGAGGGTTGTAAGGCTCTATCCCAGTAGCCTCAAACCCTTTGATGGCATTGCCTACAGTTGCTGCTTTTGAATAAGCTGCAGCGAAGAGATTTCCCACTTTACGATCAGTAATTTGTTGTCCGGGATGTGACACCAAATAATTGTCAAAGGCTTGTGAATAGAATGTCTTTAAAGGGCCGAAAAAGAAACATCCAATGGCTGCAACGTATGCGAAGTATGTGATGGCAATCCGACCATAACAATACCATTATCACGACAAAAATTCACAGCAGCAGTTACCTATACGTCACTCAAACTCCTCCTTTCCGTTCTCCGCTTATAATGCATGGGCATCTTCAAAAAAATCAAACAAAATCGTTACAACTATTAACACGGAAACTGTTTATAATATTTTAAAATATCGTTATTATTTTGCTTTTACATAAATGTTGTTCATATCTGTACATCATTAGTTTTAATAAACATTTAATACAAAATAATGCTCACATTGTCATTACCTATGGCAAGTTGACGATTGCAGGGGCAAGATGACGAATTCGTCATCTTGACCCCGTCAACTTGCCCCTGCAGCCCTTTTTATGCTTTACCAAAATCACTATCAACATTAAAACATTTTCTTCAACTATCTATACACTAAAATACTCCCAAAAGTTAGCATTTTATTTTACATGTATAAACATTTAAAACAAATTAACTCTTTTCTCGTAATAGCTTAACATACGTACGTTCAATATTACAACAATGGCTCACGAAACAGACTGCCTCTCAAAGCTATACATTTAAACTGACTGGAAAATTCCGCTGCACCTGCCTAGTAGGTACAGATGGTGACACTTAAGGTCACGGGGGTGCCAATCTTCTATCTAAGTTTCTGGATTAGTTACATACGATTCGTCATCTTACCCCGGTCTCCCCTACATAGTTATTTCCGTGATAATCGGGGGACGTACCAAGCGTGTTGGTGTGCCGAATGAAACTTGATGGCGAAACCATCCCTGAATAAATTTTGTACAATTTAATAGTCATAACAAGAAATAATCGCAAAATAAAAAGTGCTCCAGAAAAATTAGAAAGACAAGTAATATATTTTGGGCAATTGTGCCGCTATATCTAGTATTTTTTTTCCCTTAACAATATTGTACCCAAGTATTAAATATTCTGGTTACTTTTCTCAAGTAAAATATACATTTAAATATCTATGAGTAAAGTTTGGAGTTCCAAAAGTTTACTATCCCCTGAAATCTTAGTGAGACAATTTTTTTTAAGTCAATTAGAAAAAAAAACTTTATATAAAAAAATTATATTGCTTGTACTGGAAACCCTCCCCCCCCCCCCCCCCCCTGTCCACTGGGTCCCCATGCCAGCATGATACCGCACCTACTGCGTACGTGTGCGCTCACAACCAGTTGGTAATACTGCGAGACACATGGCTATGGTTATTTTTGCATATCGGCCATTCCATGCCAAAAAGGACCAAATTGTGCACAACTAAAACATAACATAAAATGTTTTTATAAGACTATAACTACCCAACAAATCCTTAATTAACCAGAAATGTATACATTTTTCGATTATTTTTAATTTTTCATACATAACTTTTCATTTTAAAATGGGTACCTAATGATTACCATGTATTATGATATAAACAAGTCAAGTTGGCGCTCCTTTAACATTGGCTATTTGTTTTTCTTTGACAGCTGTGTTTTGGAGGGAAAACACCAGTTCATTTGGCTTCCATCTGTATGGTTTTTGTGGTTTAAAGTTATTTTTCAGAGGTTCCAGCTAGGGTTTTTTGAAGACCTATTTGATGGTGTCCCGTCCGTAACAATAAAGTAAGAAAGTTTATTATACGTATAAAATATAAATCAAGTAATTGTTTATCATACATGACTAGATACTACAACTAGATGTTAACAGAACCTCAAAGTTTAATGTTGATTATTAATTTTCTTAACTAATAAATCACTTTTTTTAAGATTTGTCCTGTCCGTAACGTTTTTAAGATTTATTATAATATGTAATCATTTTGTTGTTTTTTTGTACATTATTGCGAATTTACCTAAACATGTGCTAATAACCAACATTCACATGAAAATTTCTATAATAATATTAACAAATTTAGAAGCATGTAATGTACAAAAATCTTTACTTTGAGAGTTGAAGCCAAAAAACAGAATTCCATATTACCGTAAATTGTACACTGATTCGGACACAGATGAAGAGTGTGTTGTGCAGAAGCTTACCAAGAACAATGTTCAAGGAAGGCAGTACCTACTCATTGAGCAAGTAGGGCAGAGTAGGTAAAGATAAATATGTAGTGGTGAGCCAGGGAGGAGTAGAAGATGATGGCAGCATTGAGATTTTCTACATGGAGCAGGTTGTACGCGATGGATGCCAGGACATTCTTTTTAAAACTGATACGAGGAAGAAATATGTTGTGAACTTTTCAGAAGTGATAGGTTTACTTCCAGAACCTGAGTTAAAACAACTTGGAGATAGGAATTTTTACAAATTTGAAAAGATAATTCCTGCGATTATGTAGAATCTGCTTTTCTGAACTTAAAGAATATTTACGATACTGAAATGACTGATAATGTTAGAATTTTCGCTGTTGTGTTCATTAAGGAGTAACTTTTAAACCAAATTGTTATGTTCAGTAAGGTGGTATTGTAAATTATATTTTGTCCCAAGTCATGTCCCGTCCGTAACAGCTCACTCACTAACAAACATTTTAACTGTTGCTTAAAACTTAATTTTTTTATGTCAGTATATAGTATACTTTTAACTTCTCGTTATCTAGATACTAAATAATAAATTAATTGGATGATTTTCAGAAAATATTTAGTATTCCTCTTTGATTCAGAGGCCAAAAATAACTTTAAAAAGGACAATTAATAGCATCATATATGCTGATATTCTTAAATGTAATTATGTTCTGTTCATTAAGAAAATTATTTAAGCCAAAGTACTAAATTAAGAGTTTTATTGTCATTCAGACTTTTGTCCCGTCCGTAACGTCCCGTCCGTAACGTGTCACTTTCTCAAAAACATTTTATTGATGGTTATTAAAAATAAGTTCTGATTTCAGGATGTTATGCATGTTTGAACTAACTACTACTATACAATATATTGTAATAACTGGATGTAAATCACTTCATAATTCACAGAAAATATTCGGTGAAAAACTAACCTTTGCCGTCCTGTCCAAACTGTGTCCCGTCCGTAACAATACCAAAAATATGTATAATTCAAGGATCAAAATTAATAATTATCTCGTACATCAACAATTGGAAGTTGTATAATACGTACTAAGGGTGACTAACTGCAGATATTGATAAAATAGTTAAATAATATATTTGAGACAGTGTGCAACATTATTTTTAAGGTCTAGCTGTCCCGTCCGTAATAATGGAATGATTCTCATGTGAAATAACTTTTTAGAGATAATACTGAGTATTTCTTACGAAAACTGGATCATAAGTTTTTTTATTATATTTGATGTTTCATTTAAGCGTAATTTTTTGAAACCTTGGAATAAAAATAATCAAACATAAAATAATTAGACTTTATTTTGTTTTATTGTGCTTATTAAAGTGCGCAGTTAATACTGAAAAGCTATTCAGGGACCGTTTTACAAATATCTTTTACCAAATGGAGATACTGGGACAACCTAGTATTACTGGGAACATTATTTTGTAGTGATACAGTGGGGCATAGAATATTTTTTTTAACTGGGTTTGATTTAAAAAAAATAGTCATCGAGTCTTTAAGTACTCGCCAGTGCTGATGTGTAAACATCTGACCTCGGTAACGAGACAATTCTTGTGTTCTCACGTTATTTACGTTGCAAATAAACTTGAACCTCGGACACGAAATTTAAAGTAGAATTCTTAAAATAAATAAATAAATAAATAAATGTCAATTGTTTTCAATATACTAATAAATAAAATATTTGGTTTTCAGTACATACTAAAAGTTTCTAGACGTGAGTCACACACGCTTACTTTCTGCGGCCGCCGGCGCCGCTAACATTCGTGGCCTGAATAGTTAGCGTTGCTTGCCACCATTACCCGCTAATGACAGCACGAAACAAACGGAAATTATAAACAATTACAAACGGCTCCGACAAAAGTGAAAAGACTTGAAATAACCCTAATCCTAAAACTAGGATTTGGACCTGATTTTCGACAAGAAATTTGATTTAAATACTGTCCATCTTGTTAAAATTTACTAAACGGTTAATACTTTAAAGTTTCCGCCAACTTTATAAGTTTTACTTAACTGGCATTACTAAAATATGAACCAGAACCATACACATATTATAACTCTTAAGTATATGTGGCTATATATTTTTTTTTTTTTCAAACGACTGAAATAAGTCAGCAAATAACTACTACAAACAAACCTTTACCTTATTGGGTTTATTCAAAATTATTATACAATAATATATTATAATGTTATTAAAAAAAGGGGGGGAAAATCCGGTGACGAGATTCGAAACACGTCCCTTAGGGTTTAATAGCGCGCGCTCTTTCGCTTACCGCTGCGCTAAATATTACAAGGAGAACATATGTTACATTTATTGCAATGCCAGATTTATTAGGTATTTTAAAACTTATGATTACTTTTTATTATGACTATTTTAGTTTACCAGATATATTCCAGGGTGGTTTCACCATTATAAAGTTTAATTTGGCACACCAGTACGTTTGGTATGTACCCCAATGTTTTGGGACGTGACTATATTAGGTACTTTATGTTGCTATACGTAGGTTCGTCATCTTTGTGTCAATATTTCCGTTCGCCGACTTGCGTTCCGTTTTCATGAAGTTACTGGTACAAAATGCGGTATGCCGAGAGCTAAGATGTTCACACGTCAATAACTAGAGACAGGAAAAATTCGCGGGTTCACATCGTGTAATGCTAGAATCCAAACCCACGTAGCTTCATATCTCTTCTGTGATATGCTCACAGTTAATCTGAAGGATTCTGAGCCAATGGGAAACCTCCAACCAAAAAAGTATAGTATCGCAAGCATCCAAGTAGATGTGTCTCACAAGTCTGTAACCAACGATAAGGTGGCGTTTACCCAAGTATGTAAAGTATTGTAAAATCTATCCTAGAGGTCATTTAAACCGCGAATTTTTCCAGTCCCTATCAATAGGGGCATGCAGATTTCGCGAAAAGATTTGGAGACTAGATGAAAGTTAAAACACTATAGCATCGTCTGTGTTTTTTGTTTGGGTGAGTTTCTTCCAGGTACAAATAGATTGTAACAACACCAATCACAGTGATTCAGTGTGGAAGTAAACGCGTCCTGAGTGGCTCGGTCAAATAAGGCAACGACTTCTCTCGCAGACGGTCGCCAATCACAAGGAAGAAACCACGGGTTCAGATATACCTTGTTGCAGTCTAATAAGTGTTCAGATATTTTCGCGAAAAATGCCTGCCCCTACCTATCAATAACCCAACCCAAAACCCGCGGGTCGACACAGGCAGCCAACTGGGCGCAGTCTCGTGACCCGCGCGGTGGCAGAGTTGGTTGGTGGGTCCGCACTATCCCCCTTCACCCTTCCTCCCTCACCGGCGCGGGTTTAGTGTGGGAGCTAGGCAGAGTTAGCCAGAACTCACAGGCTTCTCACAACGTGTAAGAACTGAATGTCAACTCCTCCTCCTCCTCCTCCTCCTCTTAAAGTCGGCGTGCACATGTAAAAAATAAGACGAATGAATACATAATAAAGGGGACGCACCACAACGCCGAACGTACAATAACGCCGAAAACCATAACGCCGAATGCCTAGGGACCGGAAAAATTCGCGGATTCATTTCGTTTAATGTTAGAATTCAAATATACGTAAATCCACATTGTTTCTGTGATTGGCTCACAGCTTATCTGAAGGATTCTGAACCAATGGAAAACCTTCAACCAAAGAAGCATGGTATCACAAGCATCCCAGTTCACAGGTCTCTAAAGTCAGTAGCCAATGAGCAGGTGGCATTTGCCCGAGTATGTAGGGGATTGTGGAGTCCATCCTGGAGGTCATTGAACTCGCGAATTTTTCCAGTCCCTACGAATGCCAAATTGACTACAACGCCGACAGCTAGAAAACTGCTGTGTACAACAACGCCGAATTACCACAACGCCGAAATACATTAACGCCGAAAAATGTCATCGCAGGACTGCCACAAAGGTTAGGTTAGGCTAGCCTAGGTTAGGTTATGTTGTGGTACATTTTTCGGCGTTACTGTATTTCGGCGTTGTGGTACACAACAGTTTTCTAGCTGTCGGCGTTGTGGTCAATTTGGCATTCGGCGTTATGGTTTTCGGCGTTATTGTACGATCGGCGTTGTGGTATTTCGGGGTTGTGGTAACGACCCCATAATAAACTGTGGAAGGGGCCCTGACGCGGGAACCTACCCCCACGCACGCGCCGAGTGCGTGCGAGGTCGGGCGAGTCCGACGACGCGCGCGGGTAAGTGTGTTTCGAGGTTAACTGTCGCCGCCACACTCTTACTGCCCGCAGCTGGTCCGCTCGCGCCGCGGCCCGGTCCCTGTCCCTGCCCGAACACGCCCGAACATTCACCTTCGGCCGACCTCGGCTTTATTTATATACATTTATATGTAGCTATACCAACCTAACTAACCGTCCATAGCGTTTTAAAGTGTCTGAATGTAGCTAACCTAACCGACCACTTTTAATATTTGAATTCATTTTTCCTGCACAGAAAATAAAACAAATCCCGAGGTTGGCCGAAGGTGAAAATTCAGGCGTGTTCGGGCAGGGACAGAACTTGATGGACATGTTAGGCTTCTCGTCCTCCGCCTCGATGGTCCCGTCCGTCCGTCCGTCAGTCCGTCCCGACACACCGCACTACCGTCCCCAGGGCCGCACCCTGCCGCTGGAATACACTGCTGCAACACCTACTCAACCATCGGATGGTTCGATTGGCCGACCTAATTTTCTAACTTTAAAAATGAAACGACTCCGATGAAAGCGAAACAAGACTCTAAAAAAAAAAGGTTGTCTGTAAAGTCGGTTTACGGAAGATAGTTTAACGTGACAACGTCATAACAAACCATTGATGAAATGATTGCATACTTTATGAATAAAATTGAATCATTTTTATTTTAATATTCAAAGAATAAATACTTGAAATTATACTAGCAATCAGATTTTTAAAATGCAAGAATAACTAACCTTTATTGCCGAAATTGTTGTTGTAATAAGCAATGAAAACCACATTAACTTTTCACTTCACTTTATAAACAGTCGAGTGGAAGAAAGATAGATGCGGCGCAACCGTACAATGAGCGTAACGGAACACAGCGTAACGGAACAATGTGCGTAACGGGACAATTTCGTGCGTGCAGCGGGCGTTCATCGATTTATTAGACGTCACGTCAAAAAAAACAACTAAACCCTGGCTTTGTAATTGATTTGTCGACAAGTTAATTCATTAAAATACTGCCTATCTTGTTACAGTTCGTTGCACAGTCAGTACTCTAAAGTTTCCCTTCGGATTCGTGAGCTTTGGTTCGCGCCATCCGCCACAGATGGCAGCTCCGTGGTTACTCATATCCGTTCCATTCACGAAATCAATCCTACCAAATGCCGCATACACATAACATTTTTATTAAACATTTAAAAAAAATAAAAATGCAAATATGCAACTGTTATACTGTCAGGTTGGTGTTCTTGGTTATTTAAAAAAAAACGCGTTGGTCTAAAATCGTGTGTTTGATATTTTTATGATTATTTTATTAATTCATAGGGCCTCAAACGTGAAAGTAACATACTCAGCAGTGAATTTTATTTTCGAATGTTAATTTTATGTGCCCATGCGTGTTTGAATTTAAAAGTTGATTCGATAAAGATTATACCAGTTAGTAAAAAAATGGTACATACATATCTGCAGTATTTACTGTCACAAATTTAAAATAAGCCAGCTAGTGTATTGCATTAGAAGCTAATTTATGTAAACAAATATTGTTATTTTAGAAGTCATGATGGTGATAGTGAAACGAAAAATTTTACATGACATTTTTATTTTACCCTCATTAACGAACGCAACATTATGTTAGATAAAACTTTATAACAATCTTTAACCTTTTTCGTGAATATCAATACACGGAAGGACGACGTTTTCGCAAAACATTTTTGTGAAACTTTTCTGACGCAAAAAGAACAGAGAATAGGTACTTGGCCAAAGAGATATGAAGAGAGCACAATGCTATATACGTTGCTGGGATCGTTGTCGTTCTCCTCTTTGTGCGATTATTCGTCCCCCGCTCAAAGAAAAAAAAATAGAGAGATAAATGAAGAAAATAATAAGACCGAGAGTGTGTGCTTGCTCTTGTTTCAGAAAGTATGTATGTGTGTATATATATATATGTATGTATATATATATGTATACATGTATATGTAAATATCGTATACAGTCAGCTGTGAGTGCCTTGAATTTTATTTTTAATATCAGCGCGCTCGCGTTCCTCCTTGTTCAACCAGCAGCGTAGAGGGCGCTGTTGAGACAGTCCCTGCATTTCCCGCATAGATAGCGCTACCTGTTATGAATTTTATATTTCGGTCAGAGATTTGGCATGTTCCAAATGGAGATTTTTTTGAAGGTTTTTTTCATGGTGTATTTCAACAGTGAGTAACATTTATTCTTAATAATATTATTGATTGATCAATAATTATTGATATCATTAGCTTATTTTGAAGTGAGTTATAATTTTGTTAATTAATCTTTATTAATTTATGTTAATTTTAATTAAATCCATAATAAATCTAAAAAAGGTTAGGGTTCAAAAAAGCTTGAAAAAGAAATGAAAGCCATTAAACCCCGCGCTCTTTTTTATTTTATTTTAGAAAATTGCTTTTTTCTCTTTCCTGCCGTTTTACAGCTTACTATAAAGTTACGAGTAAAGATTTGAATTTCCAAAGAAGTTTCACTTCTATCGTGTGTACTGAGTTATATACGATCCTTTTTTTCTATCAACGGTGTTTGTGAACAACCACGTAATTGTCAGTGGACGCAAACAAACATCATGTGATGCTTTGAACGTGACGGTTAGGTAATAACGAGGGTTATTCAAATATAAACCGGAGTATTTTCATACAGATTTAGTGATGATTCACGAAAGTACAAATAAAATGACTTATTTATCTACATAATTTTCTTCTATATTAATACATTTTCTCCATCGGGTAGGAAGCTTTTTGAACCCTTCATGAAAAAAAAAAAGATGATTGCTCCATTAGCCAATCACGCAGCGTCATCTTCGAATCTTTCCCCTCCTGATGCCTCCTTCAGTGGACCAAACATGGAAGCCACATGGCCGGAATATTGTTTTCATTGAAGCTGGTCGCCGAATGCAGCTTATGGCTTTGATTTTCTACGTTATCACGACAATTTCGAAACTTCTGGGCCCGATCGAACACTTGGGTTTTGCTCAGAACATAATCACCGAACTGTGCTTGGAGTCTCTTCGCAATTTCGCTCCATTCCAAACATTCGTTGGTGAGGAATCGAACAATAACGTGTCACGCAACTGGTGCTGGTGCTGTCACAGTGACACTGACATGACGGACGTAAGTGTGCACGCCTGTCCCCTCTCCATTCCCCCCCCCCCCCCCCGCACAGTTTTCCCTTTCTCAAGTCACAACTTGAAAGGAAACAGTGAATTAGGGAAAGTCAGGAGACGGTATGATGTGACTTAGTTGAAGTCCAAAACATTGTTGAAATGGTGCTTGATAACTTCTGATGACGGTTAGTAAATATGGATTGTAATCTCCGTCGTTTAAAACAGTCACTTTTATAAAAAAAAAATCATTTAAAACTGTTTCCTCGATGCAAACACCAAGATTCGGCCAATGTTTTTGGGCGTCTAACCCTACATGGCACAACAATAATTTGAAGGGGGAAAAAAACTGTTTCACACTAACCATGTGTAATAATGCAGACGTGGCCACACCCAGAATGGACCAAACAAAATTCCTGTTTATATGTAAACGACTCTCGTACTTTTGAGAACTGTCTTGTCACGTCCGAGACAAGTTGCACAACGCAGACTGTGCACCCGCTGAGTTGGTTCTTCGGGAACGGAAATGCCAAGGACCCAAAAGAGCGTGATTCTGATGTTCACCAGAGAGAGAGAGAGAGAGAGAGAGAGAGAGATGATTTTTTAGGAGGGTCATTAAATGTTGTGCCAGCATCGCATCTCGGTCTTCTCCAGGTCCTCGAATAAGACTGGGCGAGTGGGAAGAACTTGATGGCGAGTACGATTTACGTGTTTCCTCAGGTTTCCCGAAATATTTGTAGAGCTGTAGCAAACCGGGTCGTTACCATAACGCCGAAATACCACAACGCCGAACGTACATTAACGCCGAATGCCATAACGCCGAATGCCAAATTGACCGCAACGCCGACAGCTAGAAAACTGCTGTGTACCACAACGCCGAAATACCACAACGCCGAACGTACAATAACGCCGAATGCCAAATTGACCGCAACGCCGACAGCTAGAAAACTGCTGTGTACCACAACGCCGAAATTCAGTAACGCCGAAAAATGTACCACAACCTAACCTAACCTAGGCTAGCCTAGCCTATCCTAACCTTACCTTACCTAACCTAACCTTTGTGGCAGTCCTGCAATGACATTTTTCGGCGTTAATGTACGAGGGTTATTTTTTTTTCAACCTCCGATCGGCTGTAATAAAAAAAAACGGGAATGAATTGGGAAATTATTTTAATGTCAAAAAAAACGTACATCTTTACTCTATTTTTCCACATAATCACCGTGCAGATTGAGGCATTTGTCGTACCGATGCACCAGCTTTCCAATACCCTCTGCATAAAATGATGCCTCCTGCCTATTCAGCCACGTTTTAACAGTGCTCTGCAGTTCATCATTGGTGTGGAAGCGTCGTCCTCCAAGCCACTTTTTCAACGTGGGGAAAAGGCACTCGGTGCCAAATCCTGACTGTAAGGAGGGTGATCAAACACTTCCCATCGAAATATTGCAAGGAGTTGTTGTGTTACGGCGGCATTATGCGGTCGGGCGTTGTCATGAAGCAAGACACCAGATGTCAGCATTCCTCTTTGCGTGTTGCGTATGGACTGTCTTAGCCGTCCTAGTGTCGCGCAGTATGCAGCAGCATTGATTGTTGTCCCTGGCTCCATGAAATCAACCAGTAGGACACCTTGGTGATCCCAGAACACTGTAGCCATCTGTTTCTTGGTGCTGAATGTCCGTTTGAACTTTTTCGGCTTGTTTGGAGAATAGGTGTGCATCCACTGTTGTGATTGAAGTTTTGTTTTTTCATTATCGAAATGAATCCATGTTTCATCACCTGTCACAATTTGAGTCAAAAAGTGTTCACCATCGTCTGCGTAACGCAGCAAAAACGACAAGGCTGATGCCATTCGCTGCTCCTTGTTGATGTCAGTCAACATCTTGGGTACCCATTGGGCACAGATTTTCCTGTATCCGAGATTGTCTGTAACAATGGCGTATAGGGCTGACCTTGAAATGAGCGGAAATTGTTCAGATAGTTCTGAAATCGTGAATCGACGTCTCTCACGAACAACTGCATCAACTCTGAACTGTTTCATCTGTTGCTACCGACTTCCTTCCTTGGCCACCTTCATCATGAACATCAATACGGCCTTCACGGAATTTCCGACACCACTCTCGCACAACGCCATCGCTCATAAAGTTTTCACCGTACACAACACTCATTCGGCGATGGATTTCTGCTGCAGTGTGCCCTTCTGCCTGTAAGAAACGGATGACTCCACGCAGCTCGCATTTCGCCGTACAGTTTATCGTTGCAGCCATGTTGACATTCCCATAACCAAGCTTCAACTGAGGTGTGAGTTGGCCGTTCCACATGGTTGGTGGAAGGGGGTAAACACTACGAGACGTGTCGATTCGTGTACGAGCGATTAGGGTATCGATTAATGGGCATGCCATGGAAAAATGAAACTGTAATCACACTGCACGGCACTGTTAAAACGTGGCTGAATAGGCAGGAGGCATCATTTTATGCAGAGGGTATTGGAAAGCTGGTGCATCGGTACGGCAAATGCCTCAATCTGCACGGTGATTATGTGGAAAAATAGAGTAAAGATGTACGTTTCTTTTGACATTAAAATAATTTCCCAATTCATTCCCGTTTTTTTATTACAGCCGATCGAAGGTTGAAAAAAAAAAACTCGTATTTTGGCGTTGTGGTACACAGCAGTTTTCTAGCTGTCGGCGTTGTAATCAATTTGGCATTCGGCGTTATGGTTTTCGGCGTTATTGTACGTTCGGCGTTGTGGTATTTCGGCGTTGTGGTGCGTCCCCTAGCAAACCGTATGTATTCGGTACCGAGTAACGGGTGTGCCATCTAGTACAGAGTAACGAAACGTTACACACGAATGCATTTTGTTTCGCATTTTTCGTAGTATGGGATTTATTGTTAGAATGTTGTTTGAATTTTATTGTCAACAAATAATTTTCGACACCTATTTGTTGCTTTTTTCATTATAATCGACGCATAATGGATTGCGATGTTATTGTGATACAACATAAGCTCACGGTTAAAATTGTCAAAATAGTAAATCCATTGCAAAAGTAGATTACGTCAACAGTTCACTTGTACTTCTGCACTTAATAACTATTAAATAAAATTAAATTTAAAATGACGTAAACACAATTCTGGTTCAAAATACGAAAAAGTGAAAAAAATGCACCTTACGCAGTTTGGTATGTAATGTATAAGTATGTTTTCTACAAATTACGAATGTTGCGAAGCCGCGACGTCATACTGTACGCGTCGCAACACGACTCGATGCGTTGCTCTAACATAACATGGCATATTATGAGTAGGGACCGGAAAAATTCGCGGGTTCAATGACCTCCAGGATAAACTCCATAGTTCTGCGTTCACTTGGTCAAATATCACCCACTCATTGGCTGCTGTCTTGTGAGACGTCCCAGCGTAGCAGCCTGTGATTCGATAAAGCTTTGGTCGTGTGTTTCTCATTGGCCCAGAGTCATCCAGGTGAGTTGTGAACCAAACCAGAGGCAGCACTGGGGTATAACTATTTGTATTTTAGCCTATCGAGAAATTAATTCGCGAATTTTTCCGGTCTCTAGTTATGAGGTATCAGAAGTAACGAGTAACTTAACGATACGATAGTAACGCGTACTGATTGTTATATAACGAATACATACGGGTACGCTTTTTTTTCGTTACTTTTACACCTCTAAATATTTTTTGTGTTCGTGGCCGCGTGGGCGCTCCGCGGAAAAGCCATTTCTCTCTCTCTCTCTCTCTCTCTCCCCCCCCCCCCCTTTTTTTTTTTTTTTCACTGCAGAGACGTGCGGTGTGTGAAGCTACGGTGTGACGTAATGCTAGAATAATTTACGTTTTGTTGTGATTGGATCACGAAGCAAACATATGTTTTAATCGCAGGTTAAACAAAATTCCTTATTTATTTTTCTCTGAAATCAGGGACATTCGAATAGGACACTACCAACCACACCGTATTAAACCAAAGGAATTTAGTTTCGTCCCGAACAAAATCGGGATCTTGGTTAGGTTACAGAATTCCACTAGCTAAGGATCTAGGTCTCAATAATTAATTTATATGTTTTAATTGAAAATTGTGTTTTTTGTACTACCTTGTCTTTATATATATGGATTTTCATAGGGTTTTATTAGACATAATGTAGTGTTCATATTCTGCTACTGAGATTATTAGAAACTACTAAAGAAGAACCCCTTTTCCTCAATGGAATTAAAAAGTTAACAAAATAAAACATTTGAGTGAGTCTTTTAATACTCGCCAGATATGTGTAACACCAAGACTGTTCTCTTGTTGCAAAAGCAATTATAATATAAAACTCGGACACGAAATTTAAGGTAGAATAATTTAAAATAAGGCTGAGTTCGATAAGTACTTATACGAAAAATTTGTGTTTTCAACTACATTCTTAACGCGAAACACAATTAGTTTCCGCACCCGCCGCTAGAATTCGCTGCAGGAGCAGCTACGTCGACTGTCGAAACATTCGGTTAGCAGAACGAGAAGTGAACCCCCAGGGATTCACTCTTCATAACCAGTGATATGTAACAGAGACAGATTCTATGACGTTGTAAGGGACATTGAGCTGATGCTACAACAAACAAACAATTCTAAGGTTTTTTTAAATATTTTCCTTAAATGAAACAATTGCATCTGTAAATAATCTAAGTGTATACTGAAATGAAAAAAATATGTAATTTTCTGAAAAAAGAGCACTGAGTGCTGGTGTGTCAATGCAACCTGTATTTGTAAAGAACCATGAAAATACAAAATAAAGAGATTTTGAAATTGAAAATTGGGGGTCTGCGGATATTCGTATAAGGGGTCCCGCGTGGTCCGAAAGTTGCGTGTGGGTTTTAATCTGACACAAGTCAACTCTGGATAGGGTGCATTTATGCTGTGTACTGCCCATATTTTGGCTTGTGTGCGTACAATAAGCAGGAAACTTCAAAATATGCCGAGAGTTTTCCATAGTTATAAGTTTACTTTTATCAACCCCGTTTCACAGTCACGATTTTGAAAGCGCAAGAGGGCCCTCTCAGTTAGGAGTTTCTTAATTCCAGAAGAAGAGGGGGGGGGGGGTTGGGTTAACTATTAATGAAATGGCTCCAATAAAAGCAATAAAGACTTGAAAAAAATACATAAATCCGGCTTATTTTTTCCGAAAAGGAATTTTATTAAAATACTGCCTATCTTGTTAAAATTCACTAAACAGTTTATACTATGTAGTTTCCCTTTGGCTTTGTGAACTTTGGTTCGCCCTATTCGCCACAGATGGCAGCGTCGTAGTTACACATTTCCGTCTCATTTGACTTCCGTACCATACACGAAATTACTCCTACCAAATGCCGTTATACCAAGAGCTAATATGTTATAGATCAAAATTTCCTCACTTTGTAGGCAATTGTAACAGTGGAACGGTGATGATAGACGTGAAAATAACGGCAAAACTCTTCTATACACACCCAAGCCTATTCGCATCGCTAGGGACTGGAAAAATCCGCGGTTTCAGTGACCTGTTCAAATTCGGGCAAATGCCACATGCTCATTGGCTGCCGACTTGTGAAGCTTTTAATCTGAGTTGCTTGTCTTCCGTTACGTATTTTGTTGAAGGTTTTTTTTTTATTGGCCCAGTGTACTTATGCTCAACTGTGACCCACTCACAGAAACAGCAAAGGCAAGCGTGTTTTTTTTTATTCTAGTCTCTCAGGGAATAATAATTTGCGCTCTCATTTGAAGTGAGACTGGAATGCATATCGTTGTACAATTGAACTGCTTTCTCAATGGACCATACGTAGTTTACACTGTAAAAATGTTTTGCGAATTTACTAGGGAAATCCTTGGAAAGACAGTTGCCATAAGTACACTGAGAAAGGTTTGTTTGCCTCAACAAAATATTTGTTTATATATGGCGAAATAAATATATTTTGTTAATTCAAACAAATATTTTGTAGTAGCAAAGATTCTGTTGACCCAACAAAATGATTTTGTCGACTCAAATGTACATTTGGTTAGTTGTAACAAATTTTATTTGTTACTTACCGAGTTTGGTTAAACTAACAAAATATTTGTTTCGCCACATATAAACAAATATTTGTTTGATTCAAACAAACCTTTTCCCCTGTGTATGACTTGTAAACACAGTCGTTCTGTAGGGGGGGGGGGGAGACTTGGACCTCTCCTGACTTCGCCCGCACCTTGCGTGGGGGTAGCTGTCTCACTCAAGAGCCCTGTCAAACTGTCAATACATACGACCGTGAGCCAGCGATGCCCAGCTAGGAGAGACAAGTAAACGAATCAGGTAGTGCCGACTACCAAGGATAAAGATGTTCTCGCTAAGAAATAACAAATGGGAAAGAAAACATGGGTTCAGCACGCCTGATGGCTTTGGATTCTACTCTTGAGGCTGGACGAATCTCCGGGTCGCTGTCCACAGATGCGCGACAGACACATGAAACCACGACCTACCTCACTCTTCCGGCTCTGGAAGCCGTCTGACAAGTCACAACTTGTTCAAACTTGACATTTACAATCTCAACGGATCAGGCTATCAGACTATCGGGCTTATTACGTCAAATATATGTACCCTTATCAGTTGCTGCTATAAAAATTATTTACCATATTTTTCTAATAAACCTCGTATTCATAAAATAAAATTAAAATCTTGACCCGATTCCTTTAGGAAAATGTTAAGAGCAATATAGTTCACTAACTCAGATAAATCACCACTAGTTACCACTTAAATTCTTGCGACAGCCTTCATCTAGTACCGACAAGATATCTTAAGTCGGAAAGATCCCTTAATAAATACCGTTCAGTGGATTGAAAAGCTGAGTGGCCTTTGGTTACCAGTTCAGTTTTCTCTTTCCTGTGAATACCGCACCAGATAACTGAGAGTTCTAATTTATTTAGCTTAGTTTAATGGGTGTAATATGTCAACACGACTATCGACTTTTGAAATGGAAGGTATTACGTTTACCGTTGGCGGAAGGCGAATGGATACATAGGGAAATAGTTAACTGTTTTTGATACTTGAAATTATTCTTACGTTAAAGTTAGCCGCTGCATCATTTACAGAAGCACGACTAAAATCTAGTACATGCCATGTTTTTTTTTTCTGACTAGAAAATAGACTGTCGTAAAACCTTTAACGTTGATTCGGTGTTTGTTTCTCTTTTCAGATTTTGAAACAACCGGTGACGTAAGTACATGTGCCTGCGTTTCTAAAGCGTCAATTGCGTTGAGCGAGTTTTCTCGCTACTTGTGTCCATATCCAGCTAGTTTGCTTGCTACTTGTGTCCATATCCAGCTAGTTTGCTCGCTACTTGTGTCCATATCCAGCTAGTTTGCTCGCTACTTGTGTCCATATCCAGCTAGTTTGCTCGCTACTTGTGTCCATATCCAGCTAGTTTGCTCGCTACTTGTGTCCATATCCAGCTAGTTTGCTCGCTACTTGTGTCCATATCCAGCTAGTTTGCTCGCTACTTGTGTCCATATCCAGCTAGTTTGCTCGCTACTTGTGTCCATATCCAGCTAGTTTGCTCGCTACTTGTGTCCATATCCAGCTAGTTTGCTCGCTACTTGTGTCCATATCCAGCTAGTTTGCTCGCTACTTGTGTCCATATCCAGCTAGTTTGCTTGCTACTTGTGTCCATATCCAGCTAGTTTGCTCGCTACTTGTGTCCATATCCAGCTAGTTTGCTCGCTACTTGTGTCCATATCCAGCTAGTTTGCTTGCTACTTGTGTCCATATCCAGCTAGTTTGCTCGCTACTTGTGTCCATATCCAGCTAGTTTGCTCGCTACTTGTGTCCATATCCAGCTAGTTTGCTCGCTACTTGTGTCCATATACAGCTAGTTTGCTTGCTACTTGTGTCCAGCTCGCTACTAGTTGCGAACGACCTCGTCCAGTGTTGTCACGCCGTATCGATAACTCGTTACTAGTTTTATTTGAAAGAGTTCAGTTGGAGGAAGATTGGCCTCGCTGCTTGCTTGTCATTGCTACGTTTTGATTGGTCGCTGTAGTACGAAATAATTAAAACACTTCATTAATTTACTGATACTAAAAACTAAATAAGGTACACACAAAAAAAAAATTCTGTACTAACATAAAAATTCCTTGGAAACTAGTTGCCAAAAAATAGTTTTTAATGCTACAACAAAGATATTGCAGCTTTGTACAACACATGGCTATGGTTATTATTGCATAGGCTATATAAAATTTCAAAATGAATACTGAGCAATTTTTACGAAATCGGCACATACATGTTTCGTTCAAGCATAATATTTTAAACCCAGGAAAAGATAATGCAATATCCAATAATTGGAAAATTTATTTTCTTGTATTATGCTGATTAATGTGCGCAGTTAATACTGGAAAGCTATTTAGGGAACGGTTTAACTAATGTAGGCACTGGGACAACACAAGAGCATGAATGCCCCGTGTAAGAATCCGAACACAGTGTTACTACTGCGATCATTATTTTATATGATACAGTTGTTTTCATGTAGATGTCCAAAGTTACTAATATCTGTAATTTTTTCATGAATATTAATTCTGTTCCATTAACAAAAAAAAATACAGTGAGGGTATTTTCTTTTCGTTTTGACGTGACGTCTAATAAATCGATGAACGTCGGCTGTACGCACGAAAAAGTGTCGCGTTACGCACATTGTTCCGTTACACTGTGTCCCGTTACGCTCATTGTTCCGTTACGCTGTGTCCCGTTAATCTCTTTGTTCCGTTACGCTGTGTTCCGTTACGCTGTCGGCGAGTGCAGTAATAATATGTTATGTTACACTTGACTTAAAAATTATGGTGAATCATATAATTCATGATAGATATTTGATTACAGGTTATTTATATGAAAACTTGTTCATAATTATATTTAAACTTTATAGCTAAACGCCAGTTTTTAAAATTAATTACAAGTCATCTACACGTTAACTGTTTCGTCGACTGTTTATAAAGTGAAGTGAAAAGTTAATGTGGTTTTCATTGCTTATTACAACAAAAATTTCGGCAATAAAGGTTAATTGTTCTTGCATTTTAAAAATCTGATTACTTGTATTTATTCTTAATCTGATTACATGTATTACATATTACATATTACATATTACTTGTATTTATTCTTAATCTGATTACATGTATTTATTCTTTCATTATTAAAATAGAAATGATTCAATTTTATTCATAAAAGTATGCAATTATTTCATCAATGTTTTGTTATGACGTCACGTTAAACTATCGTCCGTAAACCTACTTTACAGACAACCAATTTTTTTTTTATATTGACGTTGAACACGGTTAAACTATTAGACGACTCTATGAGTGCTGAACCTTTCCCCGCACCAACTCGTCGCTGGCTCCGCCAATGGGAAGAGCCGGGCGCCGAGGGCTCTGCTCTGGTCGTGCGACAGCAGGAAGTCGAGGTGTGTGCGCTTGTTTGATAGCGTGCCTGCGCGTGCCTCCTTTATCTGCGGTCTTGACGTGTTCGCCCCGGCATTCCTCCCTTATCAGCTGCCTGGTGGCCGCGTGGTCTACAATGCCTCCTCCCCCACCCGTCTCTTTCCCCTTTCGGCGAGATCCTGTAGATATTTGATAAGCCCGTGCCTACCTGAGCACGCGTGCTATTTAAAAAAACTTGCTCAGGATATCCGAGTGGGGTCTGTTTACGTTAAAAAAAATTAAGAACGTGCTCAGAAGAGATGAATAGTTCTGTTTTCATTTTTTGACGCGATAAGGTCTTATAAATCGATGAACGCCGGCTGCACGCACGAAAAAGCATGACTTATTGTCACGTTCCGCCTGAGCCGAGCGTGCAAGAACCGGCCAAACAACGTGCGAGAAAATATTCTATAATATCAAACAGGTTAGAGCGGGCTTTTTAACTAATTGTTCGTGATTATATTTAAACAAATTATTTAAATAAAATATGCAAAAACTGTAAATAATATTTGAAAATTAAAAAGTATGCAAATTTTCATTAATGCTTTCTTATGACGTTATCACGTAAAATTATCGTCCGTAACCCTTTACAGACAACCCCGCCTTTTTTTAACTGTGCTTTTTGACTATGCTGGGTTGGTGGCCCCAGCCGCTGGTCATTGCCGAAGCTCTAATACCCTCCCGATCAACAACAGGGAGTGATCCCTAATAGTTCTGTTTTGAATAATAAGCTCTGAAATGTTACTCCCACCCTACACTATTAGGGCGCATATGTGGGAGAGGAACGTGAGAACGCCGGCCTTAAGGTCTGTTTGTTTGAACATCACGCAAAAACTACTGGACCGATATTTATGAAACTTTTTGTGTTTAAAAGCTTATGATTAGACTTAAATACTCGTTTATATTTTATCTCTCTAGAACACGAGAGCAGCTTGAATGGAATGAAAGATTAGGTTGTGTTGAAACAAGCAAGGCGTCAAAATATTAAAAGGTTCTCTAAAGAATTACGAACGAGGCGATATCTTTTTAACACACTTTTATTATTTTCACTTGTAACAATGTAATCAATCTTGAAAGTAGATTTTAACCTACTTCTAATTGTGGTATCGATTTGAAACTTGGCAAGTATATGTAATCCGAATGAAATTTGCAGGTCTTCGACTTGCCTCCCCCTCCCCCCTCCTAACAAATTTTCTTGAAATTGAAAATAGATTTTGTGATGCATTTCGAGGAATTTATAAAAAATATAATTCAATGTTAACTAAAAAGTAAAAATAAAATTATATTTTAAAACTAAAAAAAAATGCTTACATTGTTCCAAAACTAAAAAGTAAAAAAAAAAATGTAATTTAAGTAGTTTGTTCAACAGCGATAAAATGAACTACAACTCTGTATATATTTTTTTCAATAAGCTTAAAATAAGAATCGTGTAATAAAGAAAACAATTAATTTTAACTAAATAAAAGCGTGGGGTGCTCTCTTCTTTCAGTTTCATAATGACTCTGTTCTAAAGAATAGCCATTTGTGATAGAAAATATAAGACAACTGATACCAAGCACCTCACTTTTTTTTCATTAAAATTAATTGTTTTGTTTATTGATTCTTATTTTAAGCTTATTAAAAAAAAAGTTTTGTACATATTCATGATTCAGTCTGTCGCTGTTAAAAAAAAAACTTAACTTTTTAGTTTTTATTTCGATAAAAAATGAAAGCATGTTTGTTTTAATATAATTTTATTATATTTTTAAAACTAAAAATTTCATTTCAATAGATAGCTTCTTAGTTTTACGCTAAGTTATAACAGTAGCAATGGTTTTTACGGCACATGTCACCTAGAACTGAAAACTGTGAACATATTGCAAGAAATTACTATGAGACTAAGAGATTTATTGAATGTTACCTTTGGCTCTGGATTTCTTTCATTTCGGCTGGCTATAATTGGAAAATAGTTAATGTTGTAAGGTAAGATACGATTTTAAAACACCTTTAGTAAATTTAAAAAAAATTGGTTGTCTGTAATGTCGGTTTACGGACGATTGTTTAACGTGACGTCATAACAAAACATTGATGAAATAATTGCATACTTTTATGAATAAAATTGAATCATTTTTATTTTTATAATAAAAGAATAAATACTTAAAATTATACTTTAACCTTTTAACCTTTTTTGCCGAAATTGTTGTTATAATAAGCAATGAAAACCACATTAACTTTTCACTTCACTTTATAAACAGTCGACGAAACAGTTCACGTGTAGATGACTTGTAATTAATTTTAAAAACTGGCGTTTAGCTATAAAGTTTAAATATAATTTTGAACAAGTTTTCATATAAATAAACTGTAATCAAATATCTATCATCCATTATATGAATCACCATAATTTTTTAGTCAATTGTAACATAACCTATTATTACTGCACTCGGCGACAGATGCTACTTTTTTTAATAATAAAAGAATAAATACTCGAAATTATACTAGTAATCAGATTAATTTTCTTACGTACATTTGACGTAGAAATATTTCATATTACACATTTATAAACAAAGTTTTAAGTTTTCACTTCTGTCGGTGCGGCGCAAGCGTACAATGAGCGTAACGGGACACAGCGTAACGGAACAATGAGCGTAATGGGACACAGTGTAACGGAACAATGAGCGTAACGGGACACAGTGTAACGGAACAATGTGCGTAACGGGACACTTTTTCGTGCGTGCAGCCGGCGTTCATTGATTTATTAGACGTCACGTCAAAAATACAAATATGTTAGCTAGTATTTTCCACTACTCGCCAGTGATGTGTGTAGACATCTAACCTCAGTAACGAGAGGATTCATATGTTCTCATGTTGTAAATACACTTATGATACGAAACACGGGACACGAAATTTAACTCAGAATCCTTTAAAACAATGCCGAGCGTGATAAATATAGGTAAACAAATTGTGTTTTAAACTACCTTTCTGGACGCGATTCACACGTAGTTTACGCACCCGCCGCGAGAATTCGCTGCTGGAGCAGCTACGTTGACTATTTAATAATTTATCAACCGAGCGAAATTTTAAACTATCTATGTAATGCTCCGATAAAAGGGAGAGAAAAAAAAACCTTGAAAAAATACTAGACCCTAGCTTCGAACCTGGTACTGCCCATCTTGTTAAAATTCATTAAGAAACTTAATAAGATTAAAGTTTTCGTTTGGTTTTTTGTGTACTTCGTTTCGCGCATGATGAAAGCACCGTTGTGGTTATACATTTCCTTTCCTTGAGTTCCGTCGCGTTCATGAAATTACTCTTACAAAATGCCGTACACATCAATAATAATTATAATCTTTATATCAATGTCCCAAAAATATTTTTTTTTTGCATCTTTGGCCGCCAATTACGCAGAATTATTCAAATCGAAGCAGTCGATGTATCCACACGCGAACCGTGTGTTTAACGTGGAATGAACGCGAGGTAATGGCCGGGCTGCGGTGGGCAATGAGGAAGTGTGTGGCGTGGTTATTCACTTGGAACCGGCGGTGCTCAGACGCGCCAAGCCAAGACCGGGCCAGAAAAGTCTCGGCACGTGACATTGACCGATTGCAGTCGGCGACAATGGAAGGGAGCGCCCCAATCATCGCATCCTCGATTGTCGTGTGGCAGTCCGCGAGTTTGCTCGGCGACCTTTCAACATTTTCCCAACTGAAACCAAACTTGAAGTAGCTTGGCTTCTGGGTTTGTAGCCGTGTCCTTGGCGAATAATTCACCGACGTTTTGGTTTCAACTATTTTTATTCAAACTATTTTGAACCCCTATAATAAAAATATATATTTAATGATAAAAAATTTTACTAACTGCGCGGTTGTTTTCTTAAAAGAAATAACATATTTGGAGTTCTTATTGGATTATAATCTATATTATGAAATGTATTGTTTTGCATGGATAAATCTTAAAGTGAAAATGAGTAATGATGCAATATTGTTGTCGTCATAGCAAATCTTTAACTTCTAACCATGTTGAAAAGTGTTCCAGATTAAATGTTGTTGCAAGCAAATAAATTTTCATCAGGGAGCAGTTACTTACTGTTACCTACTGTAGGTAACTGCTCCCTGATGATGGCGACTGCAATGTCGTACCGAAACGTCGGTGAATTATTCGCTAAGGACACGGCTACAACCCCAGAAGCCAAGCTACTTCAGACAATGGCCGTGAAAGCCTGCGAACTTTATGAAACAATACTTTTTTTGATGCATCCCTCAGTAGTACGCGAATGTTCCTCCTGCGCCTGAAGTCGGGAGTGAGGTGTCGGTAGTGTCGACCGCCATCTTTAATTCTGACGTCACGGCGGACATCTTGGATGACCTCGACCCTTGATCTCGACCTTAAAATTTTCAAATAATTGCTAAAAATGTCATCTAAATTCACTGAAATTTCAAGTTAAGGAAAAAAAATTGCGCCAAAAAAATTGGAAAACAATTAAAAATTAATCTATTTCGAGACAAAAATTCCCGTTTTGAGGAAAAATTTATCGTTTTTTATCCTCTGAAATTCCAGTGGCTTGAAAAGTCCGTAAATTAATTTAAAGTCCGCATCAACAAGCAATGAAACCTTTCTCAAAGACGCCTCTCGTTTTAGAGATTCGCAACAATGTCACCAGCTTATTAGCTTTATGCTTACGTGGATCTTTTTTCTTTGTATTGGAAAACACTGTTCGAAACATGTGATCATCCTTTACGTCTTTAGGCTTCATTTTTGTGGTAGAAATGCACTGTGTAATTGCATTCGCTTATTAGTTTCCGCAAGATATGAAGCCACGTGTAGTTTCCATTAGCCATGAACTTTCGCAAAGTTCTGTGAAACCTTTCGACAACGGAGGCTTTGACATTACTAGATGTAGAGTAGTGTTTGATGCCATACTTCTTCTATTAGAGCCTTGAAGGTCGCATTGGTGAATTATTTACCGAGATCCGTTTGCAGGTGCGATGGTACAAGACCACCACGCAAAATATTGCCCATGGCCTTTGCTACGTCGATTGCAGTCTTCGATTTCACAGGTCTGGCTCAAGCGAACCTCCCAAAACACATGGATGACCGTTAACATGTACTGTAGAAAAGGTGCTCCTGCGCCAGGCATCAGACTGTGGATGGGGTCAATGACCGATTGCTCTGACGTCACGGCGGCCATCTTGGATGACCTTGACATTCATAATTAGAATTGAAAAACTCAACATTTGACAAAATTCCTAAAAATGTCCCTATTTCGAGGGGGGGGGGGGGGGGGATCCTTTTTTGAGGGAAAATTTCCCGTTTTAGTCCTCAAAAATGCCAATGGTTTCAAAATTCCCAAAATTGGCTTAAATGTCCCAGCGACAAGCCACCCTAAGCCGCCCGAGGTTATGACCTTGACAAGTAGGATGACATGTCAGCCATTTTGAAATATGATGTAACTGTTTCAGTTATCGTTACGGTCGCCATATTGAAAATCTGTACTTTTATGCTAGAAAATCATGAGTAAAATTAAAAATTATAACAAATAAATTTAAATAATTAATTTTTCAGAAATATTATTTTGAATAATCGTTGCACATTTTGTTACGGTCGCCATATCGGATTCTAGAAACGTTGCACGTTTGATTACGCCAGCCATATTGGATATGTATGACGTCCTCGTTTAAATATGGTTAATTTTTTTTTAATTTTTATGTTTTTCTGGTTTTTCTAGCATAAAAATACGGATTTTCTAGATGGCGGCCATAACGTAACTCGCAAAGATGGCTTCAGGGTATAATTCAAAGTCATAGCTGTGCTCAACCAATTTTTGCTTTTCCATTTGTTGATTTCTTAGCGATAAAATTTTTATCCTTGTTAATTGGCAGGCCTACTACTTGAACGTCTTACTTCTCTCCTAGCTAGTCATCATTGATTACGGCCGTAGAAGTACGTGTCCAAATAACTGCGGTCCAATCATGAACACAGTGCGAGAGTGTGCAGGTTTGCATTCTTACTTGCGACTAAGGGGTCGTCCATTAATCACGTGATGATTTTTTAGCAAATTTTTAACCCCACCTCCCCCTAGTGATTTGTGGTGAGGTTTCAGACAAACAACCCCCCCCCCCCCCAATATATCACGTGTATTTTTGGTGCAAAATATTTTTAAAAATTTTGGAATATTATCTTTAAATATAGGTATAATCTAATTTAATTCTGGAAAATTAAGCACAGTGATAAAAATGTCCAGACACACATTTAGGTTGCAGGTTTATTCTCACTGGCATAAAAATAATAAAGGAAAGGCTTATATGTGATTTACGCATGTATTCGGCGCCAAAATCACAGTCTTACTAGCGACTGGCAAGCCGAGCCGGGTGGTTCATGTTGCGGCGGGCGGGGATATTGTTGCCGGGCTACGGCGAGTCAAGGTCACGCATCGCTTTTCGGTTTAGTAGAAATCGGGCGAGAAAAAAAATACACGTGATATCTCTCTACACCCCCCCCTCCCCCCTTGCGATATTTCGTGATTTTTCCCTCCCCCCTCCCCCCCTCCTTTTCGAGCCTCACGTGATTAATGGACGCTCCCTAAATGAATGCGCGCTATTTCCGCGTCTCTAATCATTCCTCTAGAATAGTATATTTTCGAAATTAGTGTTAAAATTATTGTTTTCAATGAAGTTAAGAAACACTTTTCAAAGGTTTTTCAAAGAGTCGTTCAAGAAAAAAGTAAATTGTTAAATAATAAATTCAAAAACAGCATCGCTGTTAGAACTAATAGTGTATATGTGTGTGTCCGTCCGTGCGTGCGCGCGCGTTTTTTTTTTTTTGTTGTGACGAAGTTTAACACTAATTGTTTATGTTGTGGTGTTAACATCTTAGTTTGACACTACTCACTTCGTGACAGCATTTTTATGATTTTTGCAGCGAGTTACTCTCAAGCTATTTTACTATGTTAACTTATTGCTAACCTGAGTGACTTACTAAAGTTCTGATTAGATATCCTCTCCATGGAAAAACATATCAATCAGGTTCTCTGTTATTAATTACGCCCTATGAACCTCATTGTCAGGTATAACAAAAGAGCGAAAGGTCACAAAGAGCGAAGAAGCGCTCAATGAGAGAGTTAAGTGGTACATTTTGTGTGTGTATTTATATATATATGTGTATGTATATATATAGTAAATGGAAAATTACTATATATATATATATATATTAAATGGAAAATTACTATATATATATATATATATATGAAATGGAAAATTTCAGGTATTTGTCCATTTGTACATAACTCTACAAAAAAGTATTCACAGTAATGCTGGGTTCGGATTCTTACCCTGGAATTCATTGCTTTGTGTTGTCTCAGTACCTTCAATTGTTAAAAGATATTTGTAAGTAGTTATCTAAATAGCTTTCCAGTATTAACTGCACACATTAATAAGCATAGTCGAATTATTGAGAATGACATAATTTTTTACATGGTTAAAAAATTATGCTTGATTGAAACATCAATTAAAATATAAAATTTTGGGCCAATTTTCGTAAGAAATATTCAGTATTGCCTCGAAAAACGTATTTCTTTTTAAGAAAAAATAACCATAGGTATGTGTTGTACAAAGTTATAATATATTTCTTGTAGTATTAAAAACTATTTCTTGGCTAATTTTTTCCAAAGGAAACTTTTTGTAAAAGTGTTCTGTGCTGCTTAGTTCTGTGACAAGTCGGGACGCGGAGAGGAAAGCTTTAGAAAATTGCTGGTTTTTCGCTTCGTCTTCAGTTCCGTTCATACAGTAGTTTTCGTTCAAGCGTGGCTCACGTAAACAACATAGGTAATTGTCCCGTATCACGTTTACAAATTTATCCTTTGATGCTGATGTCATGATCCTGTATACATTGAACCGGTTGTACTTGATGCTTGCCTTTTTAATTTAGTACGTGAAAGATCCTGGACATAACAAAAACTTGTGAATTAACAACGAATTATTATAGTAATTGAATATGAAAGAAAAATGTTTCACAAGACCTGATTTACGATTTATATTTGGTAGTGGGAAAATGTATTTTGTTTACTCACACAAAAATTTTCTCTACATTTACAAAATAATCCTTTAGAAACCAGTTGCTAAGAAATAGTTTTTAATACTGGAAGAAATATATTATAAGTCTTTACAACACATGGCTATGGTTATTTTTGTATATAAGAGATATGTTTTTCGACATAATACTGAGTATTTCATATGAAAATTGGCTCATAATTTTTATATTTTAACTGATGTTACTTTCAAGCTTAATTTTTTAAACCTTGGAAAAGAGAATCGAAAATCCCATCATTGGACTTTATTTTGTTTTATTATGCCTATTAAAGTGCGCCTTTATTCTGGAAAGCTATTCAGGGAACGGTTTACAAATAACTGTTGGAGGTACTGGGACAATGCAAAGCATAAATTGCCCAGGTAAGAATCAGAACCCTGTATTACTGCGAACACTATTTTGTAGTGGTGCAGTTGTTTACATGTAAATGAACAAATATCTGTAAATTTACATGAATATTTTTGTTCCATTTAACCTTCTTTCTACACAATAAACCCGGGGGACGCTCTGTTAGAAATTGTCTAGTTAAAGACTAGTTGAGCAGCCGTCTTTGAAAAAAATATTAAAAATAAAATAATTCGTATTGTCCCGTGCATATTTTACCCCCCTCCTCCAGAGTGGTGTTACTTGGTGAGGAGGGGAGGTAGGTGGTCCAGTGCCCCCCCCCCCCCCCCCTCTTTTACCTTCTTGACCCGCCTGTGGTTGTGCGTATCTAAACTCTTCGTTTTCTTTACGTTATTTCAGTGATTTTTGGGATGGGGGAAGTTTGAATTAAATCACTATTGCGTGCGCAATGGCGCATGTCCAAGATAATGATTTAAATACTCGTTTTCCTTATGCTTTCGAAGCACGCATTTTGAATCCGATGAACTCACCCACCATTGTGTGTCCTTGTACTTTTAATGGCGTGCTTTTATTCTCCACTTACACGAGCCGTAATTTGATTGGCATGATAATGGGGCGACATCCTTGGATTCTCGTTCTTGCTTGCTACCTTGTCGAAGAAGTTTCCTCCCTTGCTTCTTCACTTTTGTTCTCCTCCCCCCCACCCCCCTCCGTCTTCTTTGTTGTCCTCCGTGGCTTCGCCGACCTTGACGACGGCGGAATGCGGCGACCAGGCGTTCGTCTCGTTATTCATTTGTTTCGTCGGTGCTCACATCAGTTGGACGCACGCGTTACTACTTACTACTTAACATTACTAATTACCAGCGATATTTCAACACAGGTTTAACATATTCATAAATTTAGGTTTTAGTAAGTTACATACAATTTTTATTGAACAATCATAACCTGGAAAAATGTCGTAGAAAGTTTTTTATTTACATTTATCGCTAGAGAATTTTTTTGCAGATAATTGCAATTATGTTTTTTTTTTTTAAGTAGGAATTAGTCACGATTTCTTGCCGCTATATGATAGACTAAAAAATGTAAACAGTTCCTAACACCCACCATGTTGCACCATGCATTCGTAACATAAATTATGAATATGTGTATATAATATACATATATAATCCTATTTGCGCACGACCTCACACATGCACGTGACTGTAAAATTAGCACAGCAGTGAATCATTAGGTTCGAAAACATGCACACAAAAATTATTTTCTGTATTTTTTTAAAAGATTCCTTTGGAAACCAGTTGCGAAGAAATAGTCTGTTAAGCTACAAGAAAGATATTGCAACATTTTACAACACGTGGCTATGGTTATTTTTGCACACATGAAATAAGTTTTTAGAGATAATAGGTACTGAGTATTTCATACGAAAATTGGCGCATACTTTTATATTTTTATTAATGTTTCATTCTAGTATAATGGAAAATGGAAAAATATAAATTGAATATTCAATATTTTCACTTTATTTTGTTGTATCGTGTTTATTATGTGCGCAGTTAATACTGGAAAACTATTCATGGAACGGTTTACGAATAACGTTTACTTTTGGAGATACTGGGACAACACAAAGCATAAATACCCGGTTAAGAATCCGAAACCAGTATTACTGCGAATGCTATTTTTAGTTGATACAGTTGTTTTCATGTAAATGTGCTAATGCACAAATATCCGTAATGTTACATGAACATTTCCGTTTCATTCACACAAAATAATTGCAGTTTGGCGGTCAAGTTTTGCGCACAGACCCATGTTCTATGTTATTAGTATTATTATATGATTGTAAACACACATTCGCCCAAACAACACAACCCCAAGATAGCGTTGCTGTAAGGTGAGCACCATCCATGGGAGAAAAATCATGGCCGAGACTTTGAAGTAGTTTTGGGCCAACCAGCTAGATAGTAGTTTTCATAATATATTATTAAAATAGATAGCTATAATGATTGTGAGAAGTAATGCTTACGTTATTATCGGACAAAAAAACCCGTAAAAATTAATTTACCTTATTTTGGTAGTCACATATTTTGTAACGTGGTATACCAGAATTGCACAATCCGTGTGTTCGCATGTTACAAATCTTAATATATATAAATCCAGTGTCCTGATGTTTGTTTCCAGTGAACTCTTCACCAATTCAACCGATTTCGATGAAAATTGGCATTTATGTGTAATTTTTTCCAACTTGAGATATAGGATAGTTTTTATTTCGATTAATGGTCTTAATAATTTATAATTAATATTAAACTGATTATCAATGTTGATTGGTGTTATTAATCGTAAGTTTCATAAGTCTCAAACAGATGGCGCCTTAAATCAGTTTTTTACAGACAACTGTTGTACTGTCTGACATCAATATCTCATAGATGGCGCTACGTTTCAATTCAAATTTTATTTTTCTCCATGCTCTCCTCGCTTTTTTTGTATTAGTTTTGATTTTATTCTCATGTGTTTACAATTATTGATATCTATCTTCAGCTGTCAATCTACAGATATAATAAAACAATTAATATTAGCTAGAGAATCAGAGTTCATCAAATTTTATTTCATGTTAAAAAATTTGTAAGTATTAATTAATTCTACCTTTCCTGCAAATTTTATAATCTAAGTTTATAAAAATTACAAAAATATCTATGTATTAAGTGCTTGCTTTTTATTTTCTCATTTTGATTGAATTTTTTTTACTAACTTAATTATTATTTTAACTAAAATGCCACCAAAAAAATCGAATCTGAACAATGCCCGGAGCAAAAAGACTCGACTTCAACGTATTAGAAGAGCTCAAGAATCCGTTGAGCAAAGTTCGCACCACAGCAACGCGAGGCCGGGTCTGCTAGTAAACTTATAATATGCGTTGTGTACTTGCGGTGTTGCGTTTCTTGCGTGGCTTATAGAAAAACCACGTGGCAATGTGTTGCGCTGTTCAATGCCGCCGCTAGAATTGTCTGCCTGAATTGTAAACGTTGATTGCCACCATCACGCGCAGACGGCTGCGCGAAACATAACGAAACAGAAATAAATTTTAAACTATTATAAACGGGTCCGATAAGAGCAAAACAAGACTTTAAACAATTTCTAAAACATCGGCTTTTTACCTGATTTTGGACAGTGAATTTTATTAAGATAATGTCAATTTTTTTATAATTCACTAAACAGTAAATACTGTTACAATTATTAAATGTAATCGTCGTGGGAAAACCACTGGGTTCGTAAATGGATAGCCCAATTAAAGTTTATACCACTACAGTTTTATTGATGGCTAACAAATAATCTTTTAAAATTGCCTAGTTATCAATTACACTTAAAAATATTCACTCCACAGTCACTCGGTTCTTACACACCGCACACCTCGCTGAGTCGCACCTCTGGCGCAACTCTCGCCGCAGCACACCTCATGGACCTCCGTCGCCGCCGTCGCACTTCCCTTCGCCGAGGATCCGCTCGACGCTTCGCTCGGAACATCGCTCGGGACTCTCGCCGCACCCGCGGCACTCTCCCCACCCAACTATCGCCAAGAAACTCTCGCCCCAAAAACTGTCGCGGAGGCCAGGCCGGCGTCCGGGCTTATATAGAGCCTCGCGCCATTCCAGAAGTCACGGGGCGCGGCTGGGGCCAGTCGCGTCATCCCGCGCCGACCCGACGCCCGAAGCGTCGAGAAGGGCATTGTTAGCTCGCGCGATGACCCGCGGTATTCCCAATTGCTGCCAGATGCCAGGTAGTGGCGCCGAGGCTGGGCACCGCGCGGGGAGTGGTGGGAAGGATGGGCGGGGTAGGGGTGGGGAGGATGGGCGGGGTAGCGGCGACCCAGGCGCGCGCGGCACGTCTCTCGTCAGCGGCGGCCACGTGACGTCAGAGGCCGTGCGGAGCTCCGAACCTGCGCGCGCTGCGGCCCTGCTAGCGTTCGTAACAATATCTACTATAGAGTTCCGCACACGGTATATGACTATAAATTATATCAAAGAATTAAATGGTAACTTTACTAGTATAAAGTTTTATTTTTAATACCTACGCGAATTCATGGACATTCATTTTCTAATAAACGGAATTAATTTAAAAAAATTGTAAGTATAAATAATGGATATAGGCTTAATTGCTATGAAATAATCACTCCAATGGACTGAGCTATGATTAAAATAGTATTATAGCAATAAGATAAATAAATAAAACGTATTCATGTATTTTTCTTAAAACAAAATTTGTATGCTCCCGTAATCTGTTATTAAAAAAAGTAAAAAAAACGTTTGTCTAGGGACGATGTTTGAACCACTTCAAAAATCTTGGTATTATCAACAGCGCGCTCTACCCCTGCGCTATCGGAACAGATAAGGTTCTGGGAAGGAGACTGTGTATTGTTATCAACACTGTATTTAGGTATTTTAAAACTTGGGAATACATTTTATGATGGTTATTTTAGTTTACCGTATCTATTCCAGGGTATTTTCACTATCATAAAGTTTCATTTCGCACACTAATACTTTGGTATGTCCCCTAATGTTTACGGAAGTTACTACATACGGGTTTACGTTGCTACACGTCGGTCCGCCACCTCCGTTCAGTGACTTCTGTTCGATTTTAATGAAATTGTTCCTACCAAATGCCATTTACGGAGAGCTAGGATGTTTATACAACAAAAAGTTGTTTGTCTGTAAAGTCGGTTTACGGACGATAGTTTAACGTGACAACGTCATAACAAAACATTGATGAAATGGTTGCATACTTTTATGAATAAAATTGAATCATTTTTATTTTTATAATAAAAGAATAAATACTTGAAATTATACTAGTAATCAGATTTTTAAAATGCAAGAATAATTAACCTTTATTGCCGAAATTGTTGTTGTAATAAGCAATGAAAACCACATTAACTTTTCACTTCACTTTATAAACAGTCGACGAAACAGTTCACGTGTAGATGTAAGTTGTGTGCTGCCGCTGTCTTTCTTCTCCTCGGACGCATAGGCCAATCGAGTGGAAGAGAGATAGATGCGGCGCAAGCGTACAATGAGCGTAACGGGACACAGCGTAACGGAACAATATGCCAAACAGGACACTTTTTCGTGCGTGCAGCCGGCGTTCATCGATTTATTAGACTTCACGTCAAAAAATAAAAATAAGCCAACGGGTTTAACGCAGTACCTACACGTAGTGATGGGTAGTGGAAAGTTTCCAGTCGGAAATTTCCTGCCGAAAACTTTCAAAAATGGAAAATTTACAGACCTCATGGAAACTTTGAAAAAAAGTGGAAACATTGGGAAACATTGAATTTTTTTTAGCTGTAATTCAATATTCTTACATTTGTTATGCAATCATTGCAGATTTAATAAGAGCTTAGTTAGCATATTAATTTATCCATATCGACCATATCAGTAAAGAGTATAATATTCTCCCTGAATGCTTTTATTATGGGAAACCATGCTGGTAAAATTTCTGTTAAAATTTTCTTGTGTGTTTACCTTGTAATTTTGTGCGAGACAAATGTGGGATTGAATTTCACTTTTGGGTACTTCAAACTTTATACCAATTTCAAATCACACACTAGTTCTCATGTTTCCACTCTTCTTCCAGGAAGATAAGATAAAGTGCTTTGAGCATTTGCCATATATGGTATATTGTTTCTGTTCTCACACTTCTAGTCTTCTCCCAACTTAACCCATTTTGTACATATTACTGCTAGACAGTCAGTCCTGTTGTGCTTGCTACACGAGACGCATTGTGCTAGTATAGCTGGTTTTGAGGCTGAATTTTATAAGTGTTATCTGGTTAATGAAAAATGGGCAAGATTAAAGGTGATATTTGGAGTTATTTTTCCGAAAAATCAGTTCAAGGAAAAATCAAAGGGTTCTGTGTATTTTGTGATGTGTCATACTTCAGAAACAGTACAAGAATGGTAAGGCACATTAAAAAGTGTCCAAAATGTCCATTGACTATCAAATCCAAGTTTCTGGGAAGTGAAAAACAAGAAAAATAACTTTCAAATGGAACTACATGTCCTGAAGTGTGCAATACTGCTGGTCCAAGTTCATCAGTAAACTTAAGTGAAAATATGGCTCAGATTTACAGTGAAACACAAAATTCACCATCATCTTTACAACTTGAAGTCTCAAGTGCTTCAGAATGTGCCGGAACTAGTGCCAGTACTAATACAACTAGGCCAATATGGTCTAACTCACACAGAGTAAATTCAACAATGTTTTCTTTTCTCGACCATATGACTCCAACAGCTAAGGTAAGTGTCACTTTAATACAGGCTTGTCTTGTGCCTAGTCGTTATGCTTGATTTACTAATGTTTTTAATATAATCTTAACTTGATATGTTTAAGATGCATCATTAGTAATGCAGAACTAATTTTAAAAAATTAGTATTTTATGTTTGTTTTAGCTTGTGAACCAGTTAGGTATAACATGTTTTGTAAATAAAAATTAAAAATTAAATCAGTGATAGGTATATAAGTGACTGAAAAATTCCTTTAAAAGAAAAGGAAACTGGAACATGTCTTCCATATAAACCTTAAAATTTTTTAAATAGTACAACTAATTCAAGTAATGGAATCTTTTGTTTTGCAGGACAAAGCCAATGAGTTGCTGGCTAAAGCTATCTATGTTAGTGGAGCACCTTTATCAATGGTTGAGCATCCACTGTGGCAAGAATTCTTTAAGTTAATTCGCCCCGCGTACAGTCTGCCAACACGAAAATCAGTTTCAACAACCCTTCTTGATGCAGAGTTTGCAAAAACTCAAAATAGAATTAAAGGAATAATAGCTGATGCAAGAAACCTTGCTCTGCAGTGCGATGGCTGGAGCAATCTGAGGTAAGGCAGAATTCACAGAACCAAAAAACATATCTAAAGAAAAATTCATGTAACCATGATCTTGAGAATTAACATATTTTCCTTGACTCAATGTCTACTTAATCAGAGAAATCTGTGTATATTACAAAGCTAATAGTCACTTTCAGTCTTTAATCAATTTTTTAACCAACTATTAACACATTTAACTTTGTTTTATAAAAGGCACCAACTTGTTTATATAAATCTGCACTTTCTGTTTTTGTCTAAGGCAGTAAAGATTCAAAATTGAGAATTTTAAAATTTTGGTTACATAAGATATTCACTTTTATAAGTCTTCTTACAATATGTCCAAATCAGTGTGCCATGCCACACACAAAGTACATTATTGTAGCATGTTATGAATTTTATAAGAAGGTGTTGCAGTAGTGTATCAAACCATGCCACAAATAACCAAACCTCACAATAAAACTGTTTTATAGTAAAAAAAACCTCTTGCAAAAATTGAATTAGGGACAAAAATTATGTTAAAGAAAATGAAAATATAAAGAGGTTAATGATATTATAAATAACATAATTAAAAAATTATTACACAAATAACACAAAACTCTTTTAAATCTAACATTGTATTTGGTAACGAAAAAAAATGGTGTGAGTTTGCAGGAAAAGCGTGCTGTTATTGTTCATGCAGGTTGTATGGCTGTCTGTCTAGAGTAAAGTTTGAGGTTTTTGGCAGTTACACCGCACGCCAATACACCATCAATGATGTATTTAAAGTAATTAACACATTTGTAATAAGATTACTGTTTTTTTTTTTTTTTTTTTTTTTTTTTTTTTTTTTTTTTAGCTTGTCTTGACAGTCAACTGCAAAACACTTGTTTATAGTGGCTATATATTGACACAATCTGCCTAAAACTGGGAACATTACAACAGACATACTGTAATAATGTGAATGTGTTAAGGAGGAATATATTGCCTTAATATTAACTGCTTTTGAATTACAATAATTTTAACACTAATTCAATTTTATTTATTTTCAGGAATGAAAGCATTTTGAATTTCATCATCAACACACCACAGCCAGTGTTTGTAGACTCTATTAATACCAAAGACAACCGTCATACTGGAGAATACATCGCTGGTGAAATGAAAACAATTTTGATGAAATATGATCCAAGAAAGTTCTTAGTGGTTATTGGTGATAATGCTTCCAACATGAAGAAAGCAGGTGAACTGGTAGAAAATGAATTTCCACATATTGTGTCTATTGGATGTATAGCACATACACTACATCTTTTATGCAATGATATTGTGAAGTGTGAGTCAGTTTCTAATTGTTTCAAAAGAGTAGTTGACATCATTAAAACAATAAAACAGTCTCATATTTTAACTTCAGTACTTTCTGAAATTAATGAGACAAAAGGTAACAAAACTACCCTTCACTTGCCTGTTGTAACCCGTTGGGGAAGTTTCTTACATTGCTTAGACAGTATGATGAACAACAGAGTAAGTTTACAGACCTTAGCAGTAAGCGAAAAAGTTGGTAATGCAATTTCAAAAGACATTAAAACCAACATTTTGGATGATGATGTGTTTTGGGTAAGAATTGAAAAATTGACTAACCTGTTACGGCCAGTTGTTTCCTGGATTTCAAGGTTAGAATCAGATAAACTCAATATTCATAACACACATGGAGCTTTAGCTGAAATTGAAGATGCTTTAAAAGTGTCACTTCCAGAATCCCCACTTTCAAAGAGCGACGAGAAAATTGTACTAATGAAAATGGAAACCAGGAAAGATTTTGCTTTGAAACCTATCCATCTGGCTGCCTCTTCACAAGGCCATACACTTAAACCTGATGAACAGTTGAGTGCTGTTGAGTATATATGCAAAATTTCAACCGATATGGAACACATTGAAGAAGGTATAGTTTTAACAGAGTTAGCTCAGTACCGAAGTAGAGAAGGTATGTGGGCCAAAGAATTAATTTGGATGGCGCTTGAAAAAGGTAAAATTGAACCCTGTACTTGGTGGAAAGGTCTGTGTGGTCATACACAGCTGTCAAAAGTAGCAAACAGAATCTTAGGTATGCCAGTAACCCCTCCCTGCTGCTACAGAGAGGTCTTTCAGTACATATGGTAGTATACATACAAAACTAAGAAACCGCTTGACCACTGAAAGAGCAGGTAAAATTTCATTCATTGCCCACAACTGGAAATTGTGCCACCACATCCTGGAGGACATTGAAAAATTGGAAAGGAAAGATTCTATTACTGTCATTGTGGAAGACAAATGTGAGAAAGTACAGCAGAAGAAAAAACTACCACAGTGTGTTTTAAAAGAAGACAGTGCATCCTGTTCTAACAATGAAACAGAAGAGGAAGAAAACCGTGATTTCAGTTATGAGGACAATGATGATTTCATTGGTTTCTAAGACCCAATATGACTTAAATAAAGACATTTTTGTTTCCAATTCAGTTAAAACTGTAACATGTATGATTTCTTATTATGAATGCAACTAATTGTTGATCAATATTTTTTTTTAGTGTTCTATTTGTTACAACTTCAAATCTATGTAGTCAAATATTTTAACTGTGATTGACCAGGTAATTGTTTTTTCAGAAGGAATCATTTCTGTTAAATCTGCAGTTAAGTATTATTCTTTACCTTAAATTTTCTTCCACTACATTAGCTTTTTGTAATGTTGAAAGCAGCTGATTAAATAATTTTCAGATTAAAAAACTGATTAGGCCTACTTGCAATGAATTTGTGAACTGTATTTGTAAAAAGAATAATTCGACCTAAATGTTGAAATTAATTTAGAACAGCACCCACAGTAAATTCTACATCGCTAACGAAAGATATTTTAATGTCCTCTTAATACTGCAACTATGAATATTGTATTTTACAATATGAAAATTTCATACAGTAGAGACAGTCACGTGTCTAATTCTCTGAAATGGTTATTTATAAACCAACATCAAAGTTTCCTAAAATTTCCTATGTTTTTCGGTTTTTGGAAAGTTTCCATGAAAATTTCCAGGAAAATTTCCGATAGATAAAATTTTGGACATTTACCCATCCCTACCTACAAGTGATAGAAGTGGATCTTCTTTCGACATTAAAACCTTGACTCGTAGTATATTTTGAAGGGTAAAACGGCCGAGAGAAAGAGAGCAAGAATCAATTTTTCTAAAACAAAACTCATAGTATTGATAGGATTTAAGGAAAAGTATTTAAAGGATCAAAATGAAAACATATAGCCAAAATATCAGGTAAATATTTAAATTTAGATCCTGCACATTTACGCTAATGTTGGATTGCAGCTTTGTGGTAACTTAAAATATGAAACCGTTCACACAAATCTATAGTATTTAAATGTTACCTAACCTAACCAAATCATTAAAATGTTAATTATTGGTAAAATACTTAAAAATATTGAAATGCTATTTTACATAACGATTAGAATCAAGTACCTATCCTCTTATGTCCTTTTCGCGTCAGAAACGTTTCACAGCAATTGTTGTATTAAAATTCGGCCTTCAAATTTGACTCCCAATCTCGCCCAAATTAAGTTTCACTTCAAAAAGGGAAATGAACGTGGGGTTGTGAGATGCGAGACTTGCCGGACTTTGACTTGTCAGGAGCAGAGCTGTAGTAAACCGTATGCATTCGGTACTCATTAACGGTTGCACCATCTAGTACCGGTAATGAAACGTTACACACGATTGCATTTCGTTACTCGCATTTTTCGTGGTATGGGTACCTACACTGTTTCAGTTCACGCAAGTACCGTTGATGCGTGTATTGAAACGTTTGCTGATCGTATGTTTTACGCATTCGGTGAATTTAAAAACGTACGTTACAAAGAACCATGTTTGTTTATTAAGTAAAGTATGATTTGTAAATTCGTCGTCCAAGTTTTTTTTAGTGTTTTTTAAAGGTATTGTGTGTGTAGACAAAGTTTGAGATTGGAACAGAAACAAGGTAAGAAAGTATTTTTTTTTTACAAATTAGAAATATGTATGTTTTTGTTTTTTACTATCGCGTATTTTCACGTTTTTCTGTTCTTATCTTAAAAGAGATATTATAATAAAGCCGCTCTAATGAGATTATTGTTTCTTGGTTAAGAAACGCTGTTAATTATCAAATATTGTTAATTGTTTATATTCGATTTATTATTATTTACGCGACGTCATACTGTAAGCGTACGCAATACGACTCGATTCGTTGCTCTAACATAACATAGCATGTTATGAGGTATCAGAAGTAACGAGTAACGTAACGATACGATAGTAACGAGTACTAATTGTTATAGTAACGAATACATACGGGTACCGTTTTTTTTGACGTGACGACGTCTAATAAATCGATGAACGCCGGCTGCACGCACGAAAAAGTGTCCCGTTACTCACATTGTTCCGTTACGCTGTGTCCCGTTACGCTCATTGTACGCTTGCGCCGCATCTATCTCTCTTCCACTCGATTGGAACAACCATCGATTTGACTTTTTCAAGGCACATTAAACTTGAAACACGAAACACTCCCATTCGTTTCCTACTTTTTTTATCATCGTCCTATCCTTAACAGAATAACACAGATTGGAAGAAGTTAAATAGCAAACATGTATAAAAGTTAAAGTTGAAATAATCTCTTCGTTAAAGTAATAAACATATTTGAGTTAATGAGTGCAAATAAAAGTAAATTTATCAATTAAATTGGAGATTTCATTTCACTCCTTTGTATCCATACAAAATAGTGATAATTCAAAAGAAATGTTTCAATTTTATTAATAAAAGTGTGCAATCATTTCATCAATGTTTTTTATGACGTCACGTTAAACTATCGTCCGTAAACCGACTTTACAGACAACCAATTTTTTTTTTTCGTTACTTTTACACCTCTAGTCGGGAGTCGATCCCCAGGCGCCGCTACGGGGAGAGGGGGACTGTATCTCTCTCTGTCTCTCTCTCAGCGCACACACCTGCTCGTGATGAGGGCCCTGAGGAATGTGGACGCTGCGGGCCATGGCGCCACTCTGACGTCTGCTTCCCCCCTCCCCTACACCACCCCGCTGCCTGCCCCCCTACACCGCACTTCCCGGCGGTACATTCCATCGGCCCCCTTCCCCTCCCCAACCCTACAATGGGACACGAACTCATGTTCCCGAATATCATTCATTTTATTTTCCCCCAAACAATTGTTTGTATTATCCCAATGCACGGCGCGGGTTTGAGCCCCGATTGCGCTATTCATATATTTACTCCACTGAAAGCACATTTCAAAGTTACTTTAAGCATCGCAGTTACTTCCATTTAAGGGCTATTCCTTAAATTTTAATTCGACCAGTTTGCAATAATGCGACCAAGTCTTGGTTGGTAATTATCTGAAGTAGATTGGCTTCTGGAATGCAGCCGCGTCCTTGGCGAATAATTCACCGACGTTCCGGTCGACATTGCAGTCGCCATCATCAGGGTAACTGCTCCCCGATGATGGCGACTGCAATGTCGACCGAAACGTTGGTGAATTATTCGCCAAGGACGCGGCTGCATTCCAGAAGCCAAGCTACTCCAGACAATGGCCGTGAAAGCCTGCGAACATTACTTAGTAATTATCATTTTACACCCATAAAAATATTTGTGGCAGAACAACGAATGCAAAATAGGTATCGAGAAAAACCTTGTAGGAAAAGTCCTTAAAAAAAGGTAATGACGAAGGTAAAAAAAAAAAATTAACATCATCGCTAGAGACAGGAAAAAATGCCCGGATTAATCTCACGATTTGGCTAGAATCGGAACAGTGTAGTGATACCATTGCGCTGCGCGCTGCTATTGGCTCGTGAGTTTAAAGCGGGAGTACTGCGGGGTCAGCGATACGTCAACTCAGAGACGTGATTGCAAAAATACTCTGGGATTAATTTCATAGACTTAAATAGGCACACAAAGAAATTGTAGCAACTTAAAAAATACATCGTAATTGTGGGATTTCACCTATGATAACTCAATATAGCCACTGACTTAACTTGGTGTATTTAGCAATGTGTGGCTTGGTAATTGAAAATTCATGGGATCGAATTCCTTTCCGTATCACATTTATTTTACATTTTCTTTAATGATTCATTATTATATTTGAAAACCACAGTTAATGAAAATCATAGTATTTGCTATTTTTTTTAAGAAGGTATTATAATAATAACTTTAAATACTCAGCTCAGTCCGTTGGTAAGTTTACACTAGGTAGGTGTATAAAATTAATTTTTACTGACAGCAAAAAAATATCCTATAAATATATTCAAAATGATTGATTGCTGATTCGGTGTATGTCAGTATGTGCACATACATAGAGACCGAAAAATTTCGCGGGTTCACATCGCGAAATAGTAGATTCAAAACAAAGGTATCGTCATATTCCTTCTGTGATAGGCTCACAGTTTATCTGAAGGATTCTGAGCCAATTGTAAACCTTTAACCAAAGAAGTGTAGTATCGCAAGCATCCAAGTTGGTGTGTCTCACAAGTCTGTAGCCAATGAGAAGGTGGCGTTTACCCAAGTATGTAAAGAAGTGTAAAATCTATCATAGAGGTCATTTAAACCGCGAATTTTTCCAGTCCCTACACATACATACATACATATGAAGAGTTTATGCTTGTACGTATTTCTTATACAAATTTAAAGTTTTATTCGGCGCTTGATGAGTTGGAGACGTCTCGCAGTCCGTTCTGGAGGTCGTTGGACCCGTGGATTCATCCGGGTCCATGCTGGTCGCTGGATGAAGGGAGGGTCGTGGGTAGGCAACCCGCAGACCCTGTTGCGTGACGTCATCCCCGTGGTGTCGCCGGTCTGGTTCTGGTTTTCACAAATGCAACATAGGTGGCATGGCCAATAATTAGTACAGGTTAAGGCGGGCGTTTTAACTAATTGCTCGTGATTATATTTAAACAAATTATTTAAATTAAATTTGCAAAAACTGTAAATAATATTTGAAAATTAAAAAAGTATGCAATTTTTCATCAATGTTTTCTTATGACGTCATCACGTAAAATTATCGTCCGTAAACCGACTTTACAGACAATCCCCTTTTTTGTTTACTCAAAAGTATTTGAAAGAATTGTTCTTTATTTTCCCTTCTTTCTTAATTCTGAAACAATTATCGAGACTCAAAGTGTTTGCGAAACAAACATGGTTGGCAAAATCAAACTAAATTTTATTACAATTTTTTTTAGGCCTTATTCCAGCATAAGCTTTAAACGATAAAGTAGTGTTTTAAAGTTTTATTTTACATTTAAGGAAATTAAGTTTTATTTTAGTAATATTTTGATATTTACGGAAAAAATATAATATCAAAATGCAAATTTATGTCGGGTGATGAGATTTAATTTCACTGGGAGGTATTTTTCTTGGAATTGTCAGCACCGACTGTAGCCATAAACCTAATAATTGCTATTTTACAAAAATAAAAATTAGTTAATTAAAAATATGAAGTATTTTAACTGTGAGGAAAAACGTCTCTTGCGTATAGTTTCTGGATGGATATATTTCGATATCTAGAGACCCGGAAATTTTTCGGATTCGTCTGGCCTCAGGGTAGAAGACAAAGTCATAGGTGTGCTCGTCTCATGTTTGCTTTCCTATTGGTTAGTTTCTTAGCGAGAACATTTTTAGCCTTGTTAATTGGCACTACCTGATTTCCCTACTTCTCTCCGAGCTTGGCATCGCTGGCTCACGGTCGTAGAGCGGCGTGTCCAAATAACTGCGGTCCAATCATAAATACTGTGCGAGAGTGTGAAGGTTTGCATTCCTACTTGCGACTAAATGAATGCGTGAAATTTCCGTATTGCTACGCGATACCCTTACTCCCGGCTAACACACAGCTGACGTTACCCGCAACGCATGCGGAATACCTGAGTACATGGCACAGACCAGATTATAGGTGTAGCTATAGTTCATGATCGTTTCCTTTCCCAATATTCATTATAAAGTGTCGTCCTGTGTTGCCGTCTGAGGTTTTTTTTTTTGAGGTTAGGGGAATTTTATATTTACAAACATTAAGGTATTACTAGGGGCATGCATATTTCGCGAAAAGATTCAGAGACTAGCTGAAGCTTAAAACACCGTAGCATCGTCTGTGTTTCGCAATTGGCGAGTTTCTTTCAGCCACATTCACACTGTCAGCGCACCAATCACAGTAATTCAGTTCGGAAGCAACCGCGTCCTGAGTGGCTCGGTCAATTAAGTCAACGACTTCTCTTGCAGACGGCCGCCACTCACAAGGAAGAAACCGCTGGTGCGGGTATAACTTGTTGCAGTCTAATAGGGGTGCAGATTTTTTCGCGAAATATGCCTGCCCCTAGGTATTACTAGGGACTGGAAAAATTCGTGGTTTCGATGACCTCTAGGATAGACTCCACGGTCCTCTATGTGCGCGGTAACATTACACCAGCTCATTGGCTACTGACTCGTGACACCTGCTAACTGGGACGCTTGTGATTCGATACTTCTTACGTTGAGGATAATTAACTGGCTCACAGTCCTTCAGGAAAACTGTGTTCCAATCACTGAAGCGGCAAGAAGTTACACGCACTTGGATTCTAGCCTATCGCGAAATTAAACAGCGAATTTTTCCTGTCTATAGGTATTAGTCAATAGAGTGGATGTCTGTTGTAAATATGAAGTCTCCTGGGTTAGCAATACATTGGTAAGCAAAACCAACCAACCATAGCTATAATTAATGCTAATTTCAAAAGGTTTGCTTAATAGCCAGAGACAGGAAAAAATTGGACGATTCCTTTCGTACGAGGCTGGAATTCAAACATTGTGCTGCTCCTGCCAATTGTCTCGCAGTTCGTCTGGAAGTTTCTGGGCCAATCAGAAACCTTTAACCAATAGGTTAACGAATCACAAGCTACCTGGAATATACGTACTCCCATGTGAGCAACCAACGACGGTGTGATATTTGCGTAAGAGTATAGAGAACTGTGGAGTTCATCCTGGAGATCATTGAATCCGTGAATTTTTCCAGTACCTAGTAATAAACTCGAAAGTAAATATTGCTAAAAATTATGATAATAAATTCAGTAAGTATTTAGCGTTAAACTTCATTAACTATACAACCAATCTAGTAATACCTTATCTAGTTGAGAAAGAAAGGTTCTCATAATTCTCAAAAGTTCTCATTTTGCCTTTAATTATAAACTTTGCATGCTTATATATTTATGTATTGGGCCAATGTATTTCAGATTTAAATTTGCAACGTAATTGATCATTTTCCCTATCGTTTCAAAGTTTTTCTGTAACATTTCCCTTTTTTCCCCTGATTTGAGATATTGACTAAAATTTTCCGCTCGGAAAGTTTTCCAGATGGTATAACTACAAATTTTTCTGCAAAATTGTCATTTTATTCAATCCACCAAATTAGTTTTACACATTAAAAAAAGGTTGATTAACTTTGTACAGTAAAATAATTGGTTGATTTACGTTATACAATAAATTATTTGTGGTAGATACTATAAACAACAGTTATTTTGTTCGTATCAGTTGGTAGAGGGTGAACTGCCCAACTCTAGATGTCAAGTGTACATACAACCAAATTAATTGAAAACTAATGTATCAAAATAAATGATTGTTAATAATATATATGAACATAAATGTGCTTAATTAAAGAGAAATAAATGAAATGTAGTGAAACTACATGAAATTGAATCGAAATTAACCAATATTAATGAAATAAAACAATTTGAATTGAAACGAAGTAAATGAACCGAACATTTGAATTGCAACGAAATAAATCAAAACAGAAGATTAAAATTTATTTACATGTAAGTTTATTAAATGCGTCCGTGTGTTTCTGTGAAGTTGGAATATTTTCCTGATCTGCAGATTAATTTACGGTAAATTACGGGAAAATTTTCTCCAAAAATACGTTTCCTGAAAACTGACATGTTTCCCTGGCTATATTCGAATTTGCCCTAACTTGACGGGTTTTTTCCACGCCTGCAGTGACGGCGTGGACCAAGTGTGGACTCGTGCGTATCGGCAGAAGGGCAGTAAAAGGACGGGTGTTTGGGGAGGGGAGGGGGAAATAGAACTGGGTGACGCCGCGCCGGTAGTTAGCCCCCTCGAGGCGGTGCCGTCGTCTGTCCGGCTTCCTCGGCGCCAGCACGCGTTTGTGGGGGGGGGGGGGGGGGGGGGGGGCGACTCCGGGCCGATTCAGGGTTCCCGGAAATGTTACGGCTGACCTTCAACAACAGTGCCACTGCCACAGTCCGTCCCCTGCAGCTTGGCTCAGATTCCGGCTCGTCCAGGGGGGGGGGGGGGGGAAATTCCACATTCCTCCTAACGTACTTTTCAAATCCACTTCAAAAGAAAACTCTCTTGAAGACTACGAACTTTACTGTGTCCATGACTATAAAACGTTCGCGGGGTTCAATGACCTCGGTCACGACCCACTAGCGGGTCGCGACTAGATTCTGAAACTATCAGAAACCATCGAATAAACAAGAAAAATCTAAACAAATCGAATTGTGTGCAAACATGTATCTATTGTCAAATAAATAACTGTTTAGCTACAAAGTGCTTATATTTTGTCAACCATTTTCAAATCAGAACGCAAATTGTTTATCAATAATCAATCGGTATCTTAAAAAAAGTATATATATATAATGGTAAATTATATATACATAAGGAAGAGATACGATACAAATAATGTTTTTTACTCCACCATGGACCGATAGACTGTGGAGGTATTCCTATAAGGAAAGGTGGGTCGCCAGATGAAAAAGTTTGGGAACCACTGCTTTATGCACCAACGCAAATATCACGTGCCCATTGGCTGCTCACGTGTGAGAACTGACCAACTGGGTAGCTTGTGCTTCGTCTGTCTGTTGGTTGTGGATTTCTGATTGGCCCAGACACTTCGAGGCGAACTGCGAGCCAATTACAGGAGCAGCACAAAATTGCGTGTGTTTGGAGTCTAGCCTATCGTGGAATGAATCCGCGAGTTTTTCTGGTCTCTAGCGATAGACTTGTTATTTTTATCATATCATGTGAGCTTGCACATTAATTTTTTTTATACTTAACTAAAAACTATGGATGGGCCAATCAAATCCTAAAATCCTCAAATAACAGCAACTCCTTAGTATTCAAAGGATTCTATATTCTCGGAAAGACTTGAAGAAAAAGGTCTGACGTTTACTAGGTCAATTTTTTTTTCTTTTATACGTATCCCATGACCATCACCCAATATATAGAGACCGGAATAATTCGCGATTTGAATGACCTATAGGTTATACTCCATGAGCCTCTATGCACTCGGGAAAATAACACATGCTTATTGGCTGCTGACTCGATACACCTGTTAACTGGGATGCTCGTGATTCGTTACTTATTCTTCTGAAGGTTTTTAATTGGCCCAGAGTCTTTCAGATAAACTGTGGCCCAATCAGTCAAGCACCAAAAAGGCAGACCTATTTGGATTATAGTCTATCGCGAAATGAATCCGCGAATTTTTGAGGTCTCTACCGATAGACCGTGGAGGTATTCCTATAAGGAAAGGTGGGTCGCCAGCTGATAAAGTTTGGGAACCACTGCTCTATACACTAACGCAAATATCACTTGCCCATTGGCTGCTCACGTGTGAGAACTTACCAACTGGGTAGCTTGTCGTCGGTCTGTTGGTTGTGGATTTCTGATTGGCCCAGACACTTCGAAGCGAACTGCGAGCAAATTACAGGAGCAGCACAAAATTGCGTGTGTTTGGAGTCTAGCCTATCGTGGAATGAATCCGCGAATTTTTCTGGTCTCTAGCAATAGACTTGTAATTTTTATCATGTCATGTGAGCTTACAGATTAAAATATTTTTTATACTTAACTAATAACTATGGATGGGCCAATCAAATCCTAAAATCCTCAAATACCAGCAACTCCTTAGTATTCTAAGGTTTATACATTCTAGGAAAGGCTCGAAGAAAAAGCTCTGACGTTTACTAGGTCAATTTTTTTTTCTTTTATGCGTATCCCATGACCATTACCCAATATATTGTACTTTTAACCTGTAATTATGTAAATAAAATTACAATATGTATTTATTCTGGAAACGTAGTTCATGAATATATTATTTAAAGGTGTCAATGTTTCAACGCCATAGTTAATATTGTTGCAGACAGGACCGCGATGTGCGCCAGGTTCGGAGCTGGCTGGCGGCCCTGCACGGCCACTGACGTCACGCGCCGTTCACTGACCTAATGCATGCCACGCGTGCCTGGTCGGATTACAAGGGTCCTCGTTACCTCCTCCCCCCTCCGGCTTCTCCTGCATCGTCCCGCCGCGGACTATTGTCACCTTTAACGGCCTGGGAATTCCGGGCTGAACAGTGGTCGCCGCGTGGAGTGGCGTGAATAAACGTCGCCATTCTTGATGTTTTGGGCGTCGGGTCGCCCTGGATGACGCTACTCGTCACACCCGCTCTCGTCGGTTCGAGAAGGGCGCCACAAGTTTATAAGCAGCGACGCCGGCCTCCGAAGGAGATCCGAGAATGAGTTCCGCGAGTGAAGGGAAGAGCGACATCGGCGAAGAGGGTGAGAGACCCCCTGAAGAGTGGTGCGTCACGGAGCGATGGGATCGAGAGAGTGCGACTGAGTGGCGCGAGGTGAGGGGCGAACCACTGTTGAGCCTAGCTCCAGTGAGGAGTGCGGACTGTGGAATTTAACAGAAATGGAGTGACTTGCGAATAAACTTTTGTTCAGTGCCAGCGATTGGCGATAGTACATTTTTAATTACAATTATTAATTAGTAATGTAAATATTAGTAATGAATAAAACTGTAACAAAACTTAGTTGGCCTATCCCTTGCGAACCCAGTTCTCCCTGCATAGGTCGTACCAATATTTTTTTTTTTCCTTTATTGTATGTACATTATTTTACTTTGGACCTTTGAGATCTACATTCGGATTCGCGGGGTTCATTCAAGGTACTCTTTGGAATTAGAATTTTTAGATTCGGATTTGAGAAATTTGGGATTCGACCCATCACTTCTAATGACTATGCTCAGATGTGACAGTTCTCAAAATGATTAGTACGAATGGTTTATGTATCCTACCATCACTGTTGTTCTGTCTAACATTATTGGGAAATGCAGTGCTGGCAAGTATTACACATTTAACTTATTTATTTATTGATTCATATCTCCAGTAGCGGGATTACGGGGTGGTATTTATTAATTATTACGTAAACAGAAAAACTTGATTTCACGTTCAGAAATATCGCGTGTATCAGCGATTCGTACGACAAATACCAGTATTTGTTTTCAGTTGTTATTTAAATTCAAAAGATAAGGCAGTGACTATATGTTCTGTTATCTTTTGGTAATCGTATCAACCATTTGTTCGCCGAGTCACAATCGATAGTAGTGACTCATGTCGTTTCAGCAAACCAATATAAATTCACCTAACATTTATTCGACACAGCTGCTATCTGTTGTCGTAGATTGGAAAGGCACGTACGAACTGTGGTTCACGCAAGCTGAGATCTTGTAATCCCAGTATGTGTTTGGCGTAATGTTTAGAAGAATGATCTATAGATCATTCTTGGGCTAAGATCATTGTATCGCGGATCGAAGAGCACAATGACCTCATACAACATCTCATTCATGTTTACCATTCGTTGCGAACAAGTCCCCACAAATGTCGCAGTCACTATCTTAGAACTTGACCATCAGCTCATTTACACCAAAAGGACTAGAAAACCGCAGCCAGCTAACAATTCAAACACCTGGCATACAGAGGGCAGGGCAGGCAACTCCACTGAGTTTCGAACCCACGAACCCGAATCACCATCACTAGATACACGGAAATTTCGTGCATTCATTTATTCGCAAGTGAGAATGCAAACCTTCACACTCTCGCACTGCGCTCATGATTGGACCGCAGTTATTTGAACACGCCCCTCCGAGACCGAGAGCCAACGACGCCCAGCTAGGAGAGAAGTAGGGGAATCGGGTAGTGCCGTTTAACAAGGATAAACATGCCCTCGCTAAGAAATCAACCAATGGGAAAGCGAACATGGGTTGAGCACACCTATTACCTTAAATTCTACTCTGAAGCCAGACGAATCTGCGAAATTTCTGGGTCTCTAACCTACACACATATTCTCCCACCGTGCTCCTGAAATCTCCCTAAGCACAGCGCTGGTTCGTGTCCTGAACTGCAACCCCGCCAAATCACCCAACAACTCACACACACCTCAGGGTCACCAAACATCCGTTATTCACACCACCATTGAAACCTAATATTATAGGGACCGGAAAAATTCGCAGGGTTAATGAACTCTAGGATGAACTCCATAGTTCTACGTACACTGCTGTGTACCACAACGCCGAAATAACAACTAGATGAATTTGTGTGTGTTTCTTAAATGTACCTTAACGCCGAAATACCACAATCAAACCTAACCTTACCTAACCTAACTTAACCTAGCCTATCCTAGCCTAGCTTAACCTAACCTAGCCTAACCTAACCTAGTCTAACCTAACCTAGTCTAACCTAACCTAGTCTAACCTAACCTAGTCTAACCTAACCTAACCTTTGTGGCAGTCCTGCAATGACATTTTTCGGCGTTAGTGTATTTCGGCGTTGTGGTAATTCGGCGTTGTGGTACACAGCAGTTTACTAGCTGTCAGATGTCACCCACTCATTGGCTGCTGTCTTGTGAGACGTCCCAGCGTAGCAGCCTGTGATTCGATAAAGCTTTGTTTGGGTGTTTCTCATTGGCCCAGAGTCATCCAGGTGAGTTGTGATCCAGTAGCAGAGGCAACACTGAGGTATAACTAATTTGTATTTTAGCCTATCGCGAAAGGAATTCGCGAATTTTTCCGGTCTCTACGTAATATATATTTTTTCACAACCGGAGGCAGTGGGCGGTCAGCCGCTGCCTGGAACTCAACGCGGGGTCCGTGGTTCGATGCCCGGACCTCTAGGCCTGCAGTGGCTGTGTGCAGTAACAGTGCAGCTACAGCCTAACCTGCGGCAGTGTTGCCTGATCAAGCAACAAGTCTGAGCCAGTTTAGTTTGGCCATCGGCGAGGCGGGATAAGGAGAGACTGGAAAAATTCGCGGTTTCAATGACCTCTAGGATAGACTTCACGATCCTCTATGCACTCGGCCAAATTACGCCTGCTCATTGGCTACTGACTAGTGACACCTTTTAACTGGGTTTGTTCGTGATAACATACTTGTTCTGCTTAGAGTTTTCATTGGCTCAGAGTCCTTCAGATAAACTGTGGCCCAATCGATGAAGCAGCACGAAGGTAATAGAGTTTTGATTCTAGCCTGTCGCGAAATGAATCCGCGAATTTTTCCGGTCTCTAGGGATAAGTGTAACTGTAGCTGGTGCTTCTATAGTTTGTCTCACGCTTAGTTTTCAGTGCAGAGTAAATGGTCAGGTTGATACTACCCGGCTTACTAACCTCAAACATAAATTATAATAGGTTTAATTTTTTTTATTTGTTGAATTTTTTCAAGGCCATAAATTATTTTCTACTGACAGTATTATTATTACAGTTGTCATTCGTACATAAAAAAATTATCAAATGCGAAACACTTAATATTATTTCACATGAAAAAACTATTTTAAGCATTTGGTGACTATTAATTACAAGATATTCCAAAAAAAAACGTTATGTGCTATGGAACAGCGTCTCGCCAGTCCAAACTGTCGGTCCAAACAAATGCAACCTTCAAAGCTTTGATGAAGAAGTATGACATCAAACACTACTCTACATTTAGTAATGTCAAAGCCTCCGTTGTCGAAAGGTTTAACAGAACTTTGCGTTCTAAGATGTGGCGACAATTCACGGCTAACGGAAATTACAAGTGGCATAGCCATGGCATAGCCTTGTGAAAAGATGAAAATCATCTTCAGGAAATATGCCAATTTTTTTGTTTCCTCAAATGAACAAATTTTCAACTGATCAAGGCGAAATTTACTGCGTGTGTATATCTTCACATTTTCTTGCATCAACTAAATTTACATCAGCTGAGTGTCGTGGCAGACATCTTTGTTGATAACTTTTCGTTTCTTTTTTCTAAAACTAAAAGTACAATTGCAACATCCAAAGTTTCTTCCGCATTCTACAATTGAACAATACATACAACAGCAACAGCTCGACTGATCGTGTGTGAGGAAAGCTCACGGTTCAGTCCAAACTGTTAGTTCGGACTTCGACCCTGATCGTGTACGCGGGGGGCTGTTACACTTTTCGTTACACCCTTGACGACGTCGTCGCAACAAGTTACTTTACGTTCCATTTTCCTTGCAGTACATATGCTCGCTGCTCGGGTGTAGCAGACTGAGAGAAGCGTTTGTTTACCTCAACAAATTATTTGTTTACATATGGCTAAATAAATACATATTTTGTTGATTCAAAGAAATATGCTGTAGTATGAAAGATTTTGTTGACCCAGTCGAAATTTTTTTTTCCAACTAAACAATATATATTTGTTTAAGCGTAACAAATCAATTTTGTTCCTCAACAAAAGGGCAGCAATGTTTTGTTACGGCAAGTAAATGTTTTGTTTCGCCGTATATAAACAAATATTTGTTTTATTCAAACAAATCTGTTTTTCTCTGTGCAGACATTGTCACTAGTTCGCACGGGGCCGTCACCGTCGCCGGTGGTTCATCCCCTCCTCCCTCCCTACCTCCCTCCCTCCCTCCCTACCTCCCTCCCTCCCTCCCTCCCTCCCTCCCTCCCTCCCTCCCTCCCTCCCTCCCTTCCGCCCTCGAGCGGGCCCCAGCGAGCCAGCGAGGAGTCATTCCTCTCCGGACCCCCGCATCCATCCCTCGACACACCAAAGGCGCTGCAGACTGGGTCGGTCGTGATCCACCAATGAAATACACAACAAAATAAATGTGATCCACCAATAAAATACATAATAAAATAAATGTAATCCACCAATAAAATAAATGTGATCCACCAATAAAATTCACAATAATATAAATGTAATCACCAATGAAAAAAACACAATAAAATAAATGTGATCCACCAATGAAATACACAATAAAATAAACGTGATCCACCAATGAAACACACAATAAAATTAACGTAATCCACCAATAACATACACAATGAAATAAATGTGATCAACCAATAAAATATACAATACAATAAACGTATCTGCGTATTTTAAGAGCTGCTGCGTATATTAATTCAATTACTACTACCTACCTATTAGAGCTGCCCTTGAGCGTTTTAACAAGAATAATTAAAATTATGAATGTCCGGTAGCAAGTTCCGTATTTAAACTGTAGATCTTGGAAAAAAAAAAAACACCAACCAGAGGTGAAGCATCGGCGCTACTGTGCTTCCCCAGTCGCGCTCCCTGGAACACACGTGCTGGAACGGTTCCAGAGGCGTGTCACATCTCACCCCGGTGACGAGCGAACTCGCGTGTCCTCACGTTGCAAATACACTTCCACTACGAAACTCGGACACGAAATTTAAAGTAGATTTTTTTTTTTTTCAAAATAGTTCCGAACGTGATAAATGTACGCGAATTTTGTGTTTTCAATTACAGGTTCTTGACGTGAAACACACACATACTTTCAAAACCCACCTCTAGAATTCGTTGCCGGAGCAGCTGCGTCGCCTATAGTATCATTTGATTTGCAGAACGAAATTTTTAAACAATATAATAAAACGGCTCAGATAAAAACAAAAAAAAAACTTGAAAAAAATACTAAATCCCAAAATAATTTTGTTATTTCTAAACATAAAATTTTTTGTCCATTAAATCTTCTAATTTCAATTATATACAAAACTGTGCTATTATTCTACTAAAGTATATAAAGAAATGTAAAAAAAAACTACAACTGACCAAGTTTTATAAAGCTATCTTTTGTAGTTTTTCGAGATAAAGAAACTTAATTTGAATTATAAACCACTGAAATCAACGTGCAGCGAGTGCATATGTGATTAGTAGGGACTGGAATAATTCGCGGTTTCGCCGACCTTTAGGATAGACTCTACGACCCTGCAAAAGCCGCCTGCTCTTTGGCTACTGACTTGTGAGACTTGTAATCGGGTTTTTTTATTGGTTCAGAAGCCATCTAATAAACTGCGGTACAATCAAAGGCATAGAAACAATGTATATGTATTTGGCTTCTAACCTATAGGTAAATATATCCGCGAAAATTTCTGGTCTCTAGTGATTATAATCCAGTTTCCGCGAAATGACTTCAGCTCTCACCACGAGCACTTCGAGCAAGGCGCGTGACTAGCAGGCTCTGGAGCGTGGCTCTGGAGCGTGGCTCTGGAGCGTGGTTCTGCGCGTGACTGCACGCCACGCTCGCCGCCTGCTCGTGAGCCGGGGGGTTTCCTCGGGGGATTCCCGTCTCCCCCACTGCTCCGTCATACATACTAGGTAGCAGGCATTTTCTTTTTTTGCGAAAAAAAAATCTGTAAGCCCATTATACTGAAATATTGTATGCCTAGGGACTGGAATAATTACAATTAGCGGGTTCAGTGACCTTTAGGATAGACATGTATAGTATACAATTGATAGAGACCGGAAAAATTCGCGGATTCATTTCGTTTCATGTTAGAATCCAAATATACGTACATTTACATTGTTTCTGTGATTGGCTCACAGCTTATCTGAAGGATTCTGAACCAATGGAAAACCTTCAACCAAAGAAGTATGGTATCTCAAGCACCCCAGTTCACAGGTCTCTAAAAGTAGCCAATTAGCAGGTGGCATTTGCCCGAGTATGTAGAGGAGTGTGGAGTCTATCCTGGAGGTAATTAAAACCACGAATTTTTCCAGTCCCTAACAATCGAGCAAATGTCGCTAGATCATTGTATGGTGACTTCAGACCTCTTCACCGGTTGGTCTCTGATTCGACATTATTCTGGGCGGTAGTATCTCACTCTGGTCCACACTTCTCAGAATAAACTGTGGGCCAGTAGCAGACCCAATGAAATGGTCTACAGTGAAATGAATCCACGTATATTTTTGCTCTCTTAGGTATAGACAGGAAAAATTCGCGGTTTCATTTCGCGATAGGCTAGAATCCAAGTGCGTGTAACTTATTGCCGCTTCAGTGATTGGAACACAGTTTGCCTGAAGGATTGTGAGCCAATTAATAGGGACCGGAAAAATTCGCGGGTTCAATGACCTCCAGGATAAACTCCATAGTTCTGCGTACACTTGGTCAAATATCACCCACTCATTGGCTGCTGTCTTGTGAGACGTCCTAGCGTAGCAGCCTGTGATTCGATAAAGCTTTGGTCGTGTGTTTCTCATTGGCCCAGCGTCATCCAGGTGAGTTGTGAACCAATAGCAGAGGCAGCACTGAGGTATAACTATTTGTATTTTAGCCTATCGCGAAATTAATTCGCGAATTTTTCCGGTCTCTACCAATTAATAATCCTCAACGTAAGAAGTATCGAATCACAAGCATCCCAATTAGCAGGTGTCACGAGTCAGTAGCCAATTAGCTGGTGTAATTTTCCCGCCTACAAAGAGGATCGTGGAGTTTATCCTAGAGGTCATCGAAACCACGAATTTTTCCAGTCCCTACTCTTAGGTATGCCGCGCCAGCGGTTTCTTTCTTGTAATTTGCGGGCATCTGCAAAAGTAGCCTTATTTGACCGGGCGTTTGCATCCGCTCTGAACTGTTATGATTGGTGTGATTATAATAGACATGTAACTAAAAGAAACACTACCAATCACGAACCCAGACGATGCTACAGTGTTTAACTCTCGGCTTGTCATGGCCCTGTCTAATGACTAGGGACTGAAAAATTCCTGGTTTCATTGACCTCCAGGATAGACTCTACAGTCCTCTATACACTTACGCAAATATCACTTGCTCATTAATTGCTAAAATGCGAGTACGTATTAACAGTTGTTGGCTAGATACTTCCAGCTAGAGAGTCTGCAGGACTAAATGTTTATAAGATTGCTAACTTTCAAAAGTGATCCTGTAGTAGAATAGAAATTATGTAATAAATTGTAATTGTAATAAAGTTTTTTTTACGAACCTGACACTTTTATGTTACATTGGTGTGATTTTTAATTATTATTTTTTGCATTGAGTAAAGTTTGAACCAAAGACATGAATCAATCGAATCAATCATTATTGTAATGAGTGGTTTTTTTATGAATTTGGAAAATTTTCCCGAATTACTAGGTCAATAAATACGTATTTCCAAGATGGTGTCCAAATTTCAAAATGGCGGATATCGTGAAAGATAACTGTCTGTTAATAAATAATAATACTGCACTCTAGTATATATCGTGAACATGGTAACTATGAGATTTGAACTGTAAACGTAACTGTATATGGCGGATAAATGAAGATAAAAGTTTAATGCAAGGCCATTGGGTGCTTTTAAGTATCTTTACCGGGCGTTTCTGAAAACAAGCGTTTTAAACCTTTCCACATTTCTAAGAATGGAGATTAAAACAACAGAACTACCCATCCGCCCTCTGCGTATTCTGAAATTCTCTTCGTGGACAGACCTCACTCACTCGGATGACGTCGAGAAGTGGTCAGATCGCTTGTTTTCTTCCGATCATCTGCGCCGTGTGTGCACCTGTAGTGGTCGCGTGGCAAGTCTTAACAGGGGGTGGGTGAGGGGAAATGCTACCGGCTTGCGGCAACGCACCACCAGGCGATTTTTTTTTTAAATTCTATTCGGTTTTTTTTTCTTTCTGTATCATTCGTCGAGTTGCACGCTTTGTCTCTCTCCCCTCCACCCCTCTTCTTCCTGCCCATCTGTTGTTGCAGCTACGGGTTGACCTTGATCAGAACTCGTTTCGGGCCCCTGCCTCCCTCCCCTCCCCTGGTAACTCCTGCGCGCGCGTGTTTTGGTCTGACGCGGGCCGTCTCCCGAAGACTGGACGTGTCGCGGCCAGCTGCAATGTCGAGCGTCCGACTGCTTTTCCTTCACCCGCCGCCGATGCATCATATTGCCATCCGGGGCAGTGAGCGTGGGCGAGGCCAGAAACAGAAGTTTCTATAACTCGCTAAGTGCATAGTAATTCAGGTGCACCCCACACTGGTGAAGAATCATTTGAATCAACGGCGGGGGTGCGTGTCTTGTTGGGATAGGTTTGGCACACGGGTCTGTGTGTGGGCTGGTAGGTTGTGTAATGCTATAAAAGTTACGTGTACCTAATTCGGCGGGGGAGAGAAGCTCCCCACCAGCTAGATCGGCTAGCTGGCGTGATGTAGTGTCGTGTTGGTGTGCATTAGAGGCTTGTCGGTGTGCTGTATTTCCTTCACCCAACCACCCACTCTCTTTATAAACACAATTCTGGGTAGGCTGCATTTGGGGATACACCCGCCGGGGGTTCGTTTCATCACCACACACGTTACAAACCACGCCAACAAACGCACTAGTGAAGTATTTGCTGCTACTCGGAATCGTTTGCTCTAGCCGCGACAAACTTGGCCCATCGTTCACGACCACCGGCTCAACTGACGCCGCATCAACATCAGAACCATCAGAGAGCATATCCGCGTCCACTACCACACAATGTTCTGCATTCCCCGTCGCTTCTCGCGAGGCGGACGGCTGAGGCTCGCTCGAGCGCCAATTCCGTGCCTCTTCTGGGGGCTCGTTTAGCCTCACTGGCTCATTTCTCTCGGCTACTTGTGGCCTCATTCGATACCTACGACACTTCTCTGCATTTTAAAATGATTCTGCTCAGGCTATTTCGCTTGTTTTCTTTTTTTCTCAGACAAAACTGTTTTCGCTTAGGCATTTTGCGATTAATGGCTTCGAAACCAAAGTTAGTAACTTTATAGTTATTTCACTCAACTAGCACCACTCAGTGCTCAATCACACGCAAATTAAATTTTAAATCACGCAAATCATACTTTTGGCTCTACTAAGATAGATTCACTTCAATTCTGTAGCTTTCATAGTTTACAAGTTTTAAGTGGTGTCAAATCCTCAGCCGAAGTGACACCCAACCCGAGATTAAAGACATTCATTTTCCTGTCGGAAATTCACGTGGAATAGGTCTTTCCGTACGATAAAAAACTTTCCGAATATAATCTGATATGAGTAGGGCCATGTATTTTTTCGCGAAAGAATTCTAACCTCTCACTAGACTGCAATAAGGTATGCCGGCCCTAGCAATTGTTCCCTTGTGATTGGCGGCCGTCTAAGAGAGAAGACATTGCCTTATTTGGCCGGGTTGTTAAGGACGCGTTTGCTTCAGCACTGGGTGGCCAAGATTGGTGTGCTGACACTAGACATGTACATGTACCCAGCCAATCACGAAACACAGATAATGATACAATTTTTTTTAACTTACATGTGGTCTAGTAGTATATAATAGGGGCTCCTGAAACTGGCGCCGGCGCGTGGATTGTGATTGTCTGTCCGCCATCTTGGATTTGTGACGTCACGGCGGCAAAAATTCCTCAAAATTGACTCAAAATGACTCAAAATTTCCCGTTTTCGAGGGAAAAATTCCCGTTTCGAGGGAAAATTTCCCGTTTTATTCCGTAAAAATCCCAGAGGCTAGAAATGTCCTAGAAGAGGCTTAATCATCCTTAACTCAAGCCTCAGTTAAGCCTCTATCAGGATGTGACCTTGACCCTTGACCTTGACGGCCATTTTGGATCCGCCATCTTGGATGACGTAATTTTGTTTTCTCGAACATTCCGGCATTGTGTTATCCGCCATTTTGAATTATGACGTCGCCGTTGCAATTTCAGTTACGGTCCCATCTTTAACTTTTTTATTATCAGATTTTAATGAAAAATTTTTTAAAATTCATAAAAAAAAATTAAATAATAAAATTTTAATAAATTATTAATAAAAATATACTTTTACGACACGGAGCTCGGAGTCCTCGGTTCGAACCCGACGAGTGCAAAAAAAATAAAAATGACGACCGATTCAACCCTCACAGTGGCTGCTGGCATACTGACCCCCACCACATGTTTCATAGCATATATATCATCCGGCAGTATGACGTCATGTACGCCATCTTGAAATTTGGTCGCCATCTTGAAAATCTTTATTTATTATCCGATTTTAATGAAAAAAATTCCAAAATTCATCAAAAAATTAACGTATTTGATTTCTGTTTGATTATATCGATGTACGTCCTTGGTTCGATTCCCGGCGAGAGTAAACGGTCGATCCTTCCTCCATGAAAGCTACCTAGACTGATCTACCACCACCAGTACCAAGGTATATATCATCAACTGGTATGACATCATGTCCGCCATCTTGTCTTCATCCGCTGGAGACCATCTTGTTTTCGTCTGCTAGAGTGTGCCGATACCATGTAGTATAATTATCTGGTCACCATACTTTTGTCCTCAACTGTTGACATTGAACATTTACCTTGGCCTTTGACCTTGACCTTGAAATTTGACCTTGACCTTGAAATTTGACTTTGTCCTTGTCGACCATCATGGATTCGACATTTTATGTTCAGTACATGCTACCAGGAGCTACCACCTGCCGGAGTACGCCATCTTGTGTGTGTACTTGTATTATAGAGTACATTTCCATCTGGATAATTTTATTCTAACCCGCTACAGTGCAGTAATCATTTATTACCGAGGTGCCCCGCAAACTTGAAATTCGGCCGCCATCTTGAAATCATGTAATAATGTAGCTAGAAAAGCGGGGAAAAATCCAAAATTCATCAAAAAAATCACTCATTAACTTACATATTGATTCGATCCGCTCCAGTCCTTGGTTCGATCCCTGAATGATGCAAAACATTTAATTTTATATAAAAAATAATAATTTCAATAAACCATGTTCAAAATTCTTAAAGAGACTTTAAATCCTCTACTACCATCATCCTATCAGACATCAAGACCATCATATTGGAAAATCGTAATTGTAATGCTAGAGATTCGGGAAAAAGTTCAAAATTCATTAAATAAATTTGTAATCTATATATTGATTGATTAGATCGTCTAAGGTCTTGGTTCGATCCCTGGCCGATACAAAACAACTTTAATTTTAAAAAAGTATCAGAAAAGTGTAAGGTTCGAAAAATAAAACACCACAAAGTCTTTTACAAACATAATATTTATTACACAATTTCTATCCTACAGAATCACTTGCGAAATCCAACAATCTTATAAACATTTAGCCCTGCATAGACGTGCAACGACTACTTCTTAGCTCCAACAACTCCAAATGCTCCAACAGCTCCATCAGCTTCAAATGCTCCAAACGGCCTCCAAATGCTTGACAGCTCCAAATGACTCCAACAGCTCCAAATGCTCCAAATTCTCCTAATGGCTCCAACAGCTCCAAATGCTCCAAATGGCTCCAAAAGGCTCCAAATGCTCAAAAGGCTCTAATTGCTCCAACAGCCTCCAAATTCTCAAACAGCCTCCAAATGATTAAGACAGCTCCAAATGGCTCCAACAGCTCCAAATGCTCCAAAGGCTCCAAAGGCTCTAAATGGCTCCAACAGCTCCAAATGCTTCAAAAGGCTCCAAATGCTCCAACAGCTCCATCTTCAATTGGTTCCAACTGATTCCAATTACTTTTCTTATCGAACTTGGCATGATTACTGACATGACTTTATTAGTATACATTTTGACTGGCAGTGGTAACATTTTTTTACACCTTTAAGTTATAAGTTTTATTTAGAAATCAGATTTCGATAAATGGTAGCTACCATCTGGAAAGAAAATATATATATTTATCTTCAAGTTTATACACATACATTTAATTTAAGCCATTATTGTATGTAGCCAGCTTCCCTCAGTTCTTTGAGTATGAAGGATATTTCTTTAATGTTCGAATAGTTTCCTGCACAAAGCGATCCATGTAGTAGTCGTAGCCTGTCAACCAATATGTTAGGATCTTCCCATGAGGTATAATCAATCTCTTCTGCTGCATTCATCATCCTTGCATGTTTATAATAAATATTATTATCTCTGGTGTCTATCGTTTTAACAGCAACCACAAGGTCACTTTCGTCATCTTGCCAGTGATTATCACAAGCTTGATCAGGATAATTTATTTTATTACGACGTTTCCATCGTTTTGGTCTCATGCCACCATCACAGTCTTCGCTCTTGCTTGCTTTCGGTGCTTCAGCACAGTACTCAATCATGTCACCCTTAGATGTGTCAGCACAGTCTTCGTTCATGCCAGCTTCTGATGTGTCACCACAGTCTTCAATCATGTCAGCATAACAATCTTGATCAGGATAATTTATTTTATTACGTCGTTTCCATCGTTTTGGTCTCAGACCGCCATCACATTCTTCGATCTTGCCTGTTTTAGGTGCTTCAGTACAGTACTCAATCATGTCAGCCTCAGATGTGTCACCACATTCTTCAATCATGCCCGCTTCAGATAATTCATCAAAGTCTTCGACCTTGTAAGCTTCAGATGGTTCTCCATCTTTCTCATTTTCATGGAGACGACTAGATATTAGAGTAAATATATTTTCATTTCTAATGTGGTTACAACTTCCTTCGTTTGTTTTAAATTTTAAATTATTATCTTGATCCAGATCAGTAATTTTAGCATTAGCTTTTTCGCCTTCGTTCCTCTTCCGCGATGTTATAGCCCAGTCTTCGTTATCTTTATTCATCTTAATTGTACAGGTCTTGTAATGTCTATCCAAGTAATATCTTCTACCAAAGAATTTCTGACACTGACTGCAATGAAATGGTTTTTGACAAGGACCCAAATTACACTCGCTTCTCTCATGTCGTTTAGCATTCTTTCTCAAGGTAAACACCTTGCTACAGTATCTACAGTGATGACGTTTTAATACAGCAACAAATCCCGTTTCAGGATTCATATTAGTTATTGAGACTAATGCCAGATGCAAACTATGAGTTTTAAATTAGATATTTTACTTAAATAGAATTTTTTAATTATTTCATCAGCGAGAATTAATTTATCTCATTCAAAGGTACTTGTTGCAAGTAGTTCTGCTTTTCAACAACAGTTGTCGCCACATGTTACTTGCAGATAAATAATATTTAGTTCTTTTATGCGCGATGCGGGATGCTCACTAACGATCGCAAAAGAAGGATGGCTTCGCTAGACTCCAAGGAGAAGGAAGTTCGTCCATCCTGTTAGTGCTTCTTAGATTTCTCAGAGATTATTTGACTGACTAATGATATTTTTTTTTTTAAATTTCCACTTGATAAAAATATTACAAGTGCTGATTTACTGGCAGAATTTCAATAATTAAATGCAACCTTGAATAAAAAATGACATGACTCATTAAGTAAAAAATTCTTCATGCAGAGATCAATTCCTCATCAGTAACCAGAAGCACTCGGAGAAAACCATCAGATGTCTAGTCAGGAATAATCAGAAGCACCCAGAGAAAACCATCAAAATATCGTCAAGAATAATCAGGAGCACACGGAGAAAACTATTATAATATTGTCAAGAATAATCAGGAGAACACGGAGAATTCCATAATAATACTGTCAAGAATAAACGAGAGCACACGGAGAAATCCACCATAATATTGACAAGAATAATCAGGAGCACACGGAGAAAACCGCCACAAGTTTTCTTTGATAGCATAAAATTTCAGGAAATAATAATAATAATAAAAATAAATTAATAAAAAATAAAAGAAAATAAAAAAATACGTAAATATATTCTGCTAGCTTGTGAACTTCTCATTGTTGAACAAGAGTTTAGTACAAGCCAGAATTTTATGTATTTTTTTTTTAAATTTTTTTTAAATTTTTTATTAATTTATTTTAATTTTTTATTATTATTTTTTCCTGAAATTTTATGATATCAAAGAAAACTTGCGACGGTTTTCTCCGTGTGCTCCCGTTTATTCTTGAGAGTATTATGGTGGATTTCTCCGTGTGCTCTTGATTATTCTTGACAATATTATGGTAGTTTTCTCCGTGTGCTCCTGATTATTCCTGACTAGACATCTGATGGTTTTCTCCGAGTGCTTCTGGTTTCTGATGAGGAATTGATCTCTGCATGAAGAATTTTTTACTTAATGAGTCATGTAATTTTTTATTCAAGGTTGCATTTAATTATTGAAATTCTGCCAATAAATCAGCACTTGTAATATTTTTATCAGGTGGAAATTTGAAAAAAAATATCATTACTCAGTCAAATAATCTCTGAGAAATCTAAGAAGCACTAAAAAGATGGACGAACTTCCTTCTCCTTGGAGTCTAGCGAAGCCATCCTTCTTTTGCGATCGTTAGTGAGCATCCCGCATCCCGCATAAAAAATACTAAATATTATTTACCTGCAAGTAACATGTGGCGACAACTGTTGTTGAAAAGCAGAACTACTTGCAACAAGTACCTTTGAATGAGATAAATTAATTCTCGCTGATGAAATAATTAAAAAATTCTATTTAAGTAATATATCTAATTTAAAACTCTTAGTTTGCATCTGGCATTAGTCTCAATAACTAATATGAATCCTGAAACGGGATTTGTTGCTGTATCGAAACGTCATCACTGTAGATACTGTAGCAAGGTGTTTACCTTGAGAAAGAATGCTAAACGACATGAGAGAAGCGAGTGTAATTTGGGTCCTTGTCAAAAACCATTTCATCGCAGTCAGTGTCAGAAATCCTTTGGTAGAAGATATTACTTGGATAGAAATTACAAGACCTGTAAAATTAAGATGAATAAAGATAACGAAGACTGGGCTACAACATCGCGGAAGAGGAACGAAGGCGAAAAAGCTAATGCTAAAATTACTGATCTGGATCAAGATAATAATTTAAAATTTAAAACAAACGAAGGAAGTTGTAACCACATTAGAAATGAAAATATATTTACTCCAATATCTAGTCGTCTCCATGAAAATGAGAAAGATGGAGAACCATCTGAAGCTTACAAGGTCGAAGACTTTGATGAATCATCTGAAGCGGGCATGATTGAAGATTGTGGTGACACATCTTAGGCTGACATGATTGAGTACTGTACTGAAGCACCTAAAGCAGGCAAGATCGAAGACTGTGATGACGGTCTGAGACCAAAACGATGGAAACGACGTAATAAAATAAATTATCCTGATCAAGATTTTTATGCTGACATGATTGAAGACTGTGGTGACACATCAGAAGCTGGCATGAACGAAGTCTATGCTGACACATCTAAGGGTGACATGATTGAGTACTGTGCTGAAGCACCGAAAGCAAGCAAGAGCGAAGACTGTGATGGTGGCATGAGACCAAAACGATGGAAACGTCGTAATAAAATAAATTATCCTGATCAAGCTTGTGATAATCACTGGCAAGATGACGAAAGTGACCTTGTGGTTGCTGTTAAAACGATAGACACCAGAGATAATAATATTTATTATAAACATGCAAGGATGATGAATGCAGCAGAAGAGATTGATTATACCTCATGGGAAGATCCTAACATATTGGTTGACAGGCTACGACTACTACATGGATCGCTTTGTGCAGGAAACTATTCGAACATTAAAGAAATATCCTTCATACTCAAAGAACTGAGGGAAGCTGGCTACATACAATAATGGCTTAAATTAAATGTATGTGTATAAACTTGAAGATAAATTAATATATTTTCTTTCCAGATGGTAGCTACCATTTATCGAAATCTGATTTCTAAATAAAACTTATAACTTAAAGGTGTAAAAAAACGTTACCACTGCCAGTCAAAATGTACCTATACTAATAAAGTCATGTCAGTAATCATGCCAAGTTCGATAAGAAAAGTAAATGGAATCAGTTGGAACCAATTGAAGATGGAGCTGTTGGAGCATTTGGAGCCTTTTGGAGCATTTTGAGCATTTGGATCCATTTGGAGCTGTTGGAGCCATTTGGAGCTGTCTTAATCATTTGGAGGCTGTTGGAGAATTTGGAGGCCGTTGGAGCAATTAGAGCCTTTTGAGCATTTGGAGCCTTTTGGAGCCATTTGGAGCATTTGGAGCTGTTGGAGCCTTTTGGAGCATTTGGAGCTGTTGGAGTCATTTGGAGCTGTCAAGCATTTGGAGGCTGTTTGGAGCATTTGGAGCCATTTGGTGCTGTTGGAGACATTTGGAGCATTTGGAGCTGTTGGAGTCATTTGGAGCTGTTGGAGCCGTTTGGAGCATTTGGAGCTGTTGGAGTCATTAGGAGCTGTCAAGCATTTGGAGGCCGTTTGGAGCATTTGAAGCTGATGGAGCTGTTGGAGCATTTGGAGTTGTTGGAGCTAAGAAGTAGTCGTTGCACGTCTATGCAGGGCTAAATGTTTATAAGATTGTTGGATTTCGCAAGTGATTCTGTAGGATAGAAATTGTGTAATAAATATTATGTTTGTAAAAGACTTTGTGGTGTTTTATTTTTCGAACCTTACACTTTTCTGATACTTTTTTAAAATTTAAGTTGTTTTGTATCGGCCAGGGATCGAACCAAGACCTTAGACGATCTAATCAATCAATTTATAGATTACAAATTTATTTAATGAATTTTGAACTTTTTCCCGAATCTCTAGCATTACAATTACGAATTTCCAATATGATGGTCTTGATGTCTGATAGGATGATGGTAGTAGAGGATTTAAAGTCTCTTTAAGAATTTTGAACATGGTTTATTGAAATTATTATTTTTTATATAAAATTAAATGTTTTGCATCATTCAGGGATCGAACCAAGGACTGGAGCGGATCGAATCAATATGTAAGTTAATGAGTGATTTTTTTGATGAATTTTGGATTTTTCCCCGCTTTTCTAGCTACATTATTACATGATTTCAAGATGGCGGCTGAATTTCACCTCGGTAATAAATGATTACTGCACTGTAGCGGGTTAGAATAAAATTATCCAGATGGAAATGTACTCTATAATACAAGTACACACACAAGATGGCGTACTCTGGCAGGTGGTAGCTCCTGGTAGCATGTACTGAACATAAAATGTCGAATCCATGATGGTCGACAAGGACAAAGTCAAATTTCAAGGTCAAGGTCAAATTTCAAGGTCAAGGTCAAAGGCCAAGGTAAATGTTCAATGTCAACAGTTGAGGACAAAAGTATGGTGACCAGATAATTATACTACATGGTATCGGCACACTCTAGCAGACGAAAACAAGATGGTCTCCAGCGGATGAAGACAAGATGGCGGACATGATGTCATACCAGTTGATGATATATACCTTGGTACTGGTGGTGGTAGATCAGTCTAGGTAGCTTTCATGGAGGAAGGATCGACCGTTTACTCTCGCCGGGAATCGAACCAAGGACGTACATCGATATAATCAAACAGAATTCAAATACGTTAATTTTTTGATGAATTTTGGAATTTTTTTCATTAAAATCGGATAATAAATAAAGATTTTCAAGATGGCGACCAAATTCCAAGATGGCGTACATGACGTCATACTGCCGGATGATAAATATGCTATGAAACATGTGGTGGGGGTCAGTATGCCAGCAGCCACTGTGAGGGTTGGATCTGTCGTCATTTTTATTTTTTTTGCACTCGTCGGGTTCGAACCGAGGACTCCGAGCTCCGTGTCGTAAAAGTATATTTTTTATTTATAATTTATTAAAATTTTATTATTTAATTTTTTTATGTATTTAAAAAAAAAATTCATTTTAATCGGATAATAAAAAAGTTAAAGATGGTGACCGTAACGGAAATTGCAACGGTGACGTCATAATTCAAAATGGCGGATAACACAATGCCGGAATGTTCGAGAAAACAAAATTACGTCATCCAAGATGGCGGATCCAAAATGGCCGTCAAGGTCAAGGGTCAAGGTCACATCCTGATAGAGGCTTAACTGAGGCTTGAGTTAAGGATGATTAAGCCTCTTCTAGGACATTTCTAGCCTCTGGGATTTTTACGGAATAAAACGGGAAATTTTCCCTCGAAACGGGAATTTTTCCCTCGAAAACGGGAAATTTTGAGTCATTTTGAGTCAATTTTGAGGAATTTTGAGGATTTTTTGCCGCCGTGACGTCACAAATCCAAGATGGCGGACAGACAATCACAATCCACGCGCCGGCGCCAGTTTCAGGAGCCCCTATTATATACTACTTGGTCTGTAAATCTTTTCGCGAAAAATGCATAGCCCTTGTTACGTGCAAAGACCGGAAAAATTCGCTGATTCATTTCGCGATAGTCTAGAATCCAATCTGTGCTGCTCGTGCATTTGTCTCGCAGTTCGTCAGGAAGTCTCAGGGAAACCCTCAACCAACAGACTGACGAATCACAAGCTACCCAATGAACATGTCATATTTGCGTAAGTGAGGACTGTGGAGTCTATCCTGGAGGTCATTGAACACGCGAATTTTTCCATTCTCTAGTCATTACTATTAATTAAGGCTATTTCTATAAATTTAAAACTATACCTCCCATGTGGTTTTCTTTCACAAATATTTTCAATGGATATTTACTACGTGTTATAAAAAATGCGTAAGTGATAGCAATTATAAATTTCCCTATTTTTTTTTTGGTGTGAAATAACTAAATATGCTAGAGAGGTATAGTGTTTAAATTACAGAAGTAGCCATTTACTAAGGGTAATAATAAGTAGATACAAAAAATCAACTTGTCTTCTGAAAGTCAATCTTCATGAAATAAAAAAAACCTCTGCATTTTATCACCTGTCTGCTCTACAAACATCCGTGCGTTTATAAGACTTGCGAGATTGGTAGAGCCACGTTTCTTTTGCGGATTAATTGGAGCATACACTTTAATTAGAATTAATTAGAATTAATTAGAATTAATAAGAATTAATTAGAATTAATTAGAATTACGGCAAAACCAGTAGCTTTAGCGTAATTATATAAGGAACAAAACAAAAAAAACATTCATCCATTTATGACTCTAACGTACGAAGATATCGGCGTATAACCAATACACGGCAAATCCGAACTTTGAGGGTGTGTAGAGGGGGATGCACAGGGGGGAGGGGCGGGGACTTTTGGGAAAAAACACTTTAATGATTGGACTGCAGTGCTCATAAACAGGCCCGTGACGATTCTCACGCAATTATCAACAACAACAACAACAACAAGGAGAAGTGGTAACCGTAGTTACCTTTTTATCGACCATTAAGCATCCAAAACAAATAAAGATGGATTGTATACAAAGACAAGTTTGGTCTAGTCTGAAGTGAAACAGATCCGTGAAATGAACGTGGCTGTTGTGATTGGACAAAGGGCGACACGCGTGAACAAATACGGGCCAATGGCAATAACTTAGCCGGTGATTGAGCGATTCCCACATAGGTCAGTGAAACACGGAAACTGTTAGAGACCGGAAAATTTCGCGGTTTCACATCGCTAAATGCTGGAATCCAAACACACGTAGCTTCATATTCCTTCTGTGATAGGCTCACAGTTAATCTGGAGAATTCTGAGCCAATGGAAAACCTTCAACCAAAGAAGTATAGAATCGCAAGCATCCAAGTTGACATGTCTCACAAGTCTGTCGCCAATGAGCAGGTAACGTTTACCCAAGTATGTAAAGGATTGTAAAGTCTATCCTAGAGGTCATTTAAACCGCGAATTTTTCCAGTCCCTAGAAATTTTATCTAACGCTGGGATAAAAATTAATTCGCAAGAAACGCAACGCAAGCGTGCAAGGTTGCAGAATGCAATAATAACAAGAAAGTGGAAGCAGCTAAACAAATAAACGTAATTACGCCAACCTGCTCCAGTGACTGCAACGTGTGCCAATTAAATTTGGCCCCAATAGCTCAACACCTCAACCTTGAACCTGCCGTCGCAGCCCCGACTACAGTCTGTGCATGAAGAGTACTCTGGCGCTAATTTAGGGTAAGCTCTTTGTACTTTCTCGTGAAAACATATATATTTTAATAAGCAAAGGTTTATTTTTATTTTACTTTTTATATGATTATTCGATTTAAGCAGAAAAAATCATAAATTGTAATGCTTCATTAAGAAAAAAATATGGAGATTGTCTGTAAAGTCGGTTTACGGACGATAATTTTACGTGATAACGTCATAAGAAAACATGGACGAAAAATTGCATAACTGATATTATAGAAGATTTTCTCGCACGGTGGATGGCCGGTTCTTGCACGCTCGGCTCTAGCGGAACGTGACAATGAATCATGCTTTTTCGTGCGTGCAGCCGGCGTTCATCGATTTATAAGACGTTATCACGTCAAAAAAAGAATCCAGGTCGAAATTCTCCCGGAAGGTAAACAAACTTTGGCCACCCCTAGTAAACCTTCGGGTAGAGGAGGGGATTATTTGCCCCCTTCACAACCTTCCTAACCACAACCTCTGGAAACTGTGGAACGAAGCACATCTGTTGTTGTTTGTGTGGAATGTCAGGCACGCGTGGGGTCCACGAACCCACCCACCCCCCCTCGCACTCTCTCCCTCCGGGTTCAATTCCAGCTTGGTTGATGGGAGGAATGCAGGTCGGCACGCTTCCCCCCCCCCCCCCCTCTTCTTCCCCCGTGTCATAATGTCGTGGATTTTGGTGGAGGGGAGTTGACTGAGGCCAACAAAAGGACGAACTGACAGCTGGAGGCGGTCTATTGTGGCATTGTGCCGAGTGTACTCCCGTTCCCCTCCAGTTCCACACAGGGAAGAATGTTGGAGTTCCCTTTCAGCGAAACCGCACCTCGATATCGTCGGTGGAAGGGGGGTGGTGAAGGAATTCTTAACCCTCTTTTACCACCCCCTCCTTTCTTCGTCGTTCTCTCTCTCTTCCTCGCGTGTGCCCTGCCGATCGATCGTCATTGGAGGTCACTGGCGGCTGACGTAACGGCCGTGTCTCGCTGTCGAATTGTCGTCGCCAACTTTATTTGAACTCGAGAGTCCGAGGCAGGGAACGATCATGTGCATACTCTGGCTGCTGACTTGGGGCGTCTCTACTAGGTAACTTTCCATTCGATACTTCTTTGATAGAGATCGGAAAAATTCGCGATAGGCTAAAATACAAATAGTTATACCTCAGTGCTGCCTCTGCCATTGGCTCAAAAGTCACCTGGATGTCTCTGGGCCAATGAGAAACGCCCGACCAAAACTTTATCGAATCACAGGCTGCTACGTTGGGACGTCTCGCAAGACAGCAGCCAATGAGTAGGTGGCATTTGACCGAGTGTACGTAGAACTATGGAGTTCATCATGCATGACATTGAACCCGCGAATTTTTCCGGTCCCTATTCTTTGATTAATGAATGGTCTCTAATTGGCCCACAGTCATCCAGATTAACAGTGGGCCAGTTGCAAAAGCAGCACGGATGTATAGTTATTTGAATTTTATCACATCGCGAAATGAATTTGCCGAGGGTTAATATTGGACGAAATATGGATTACAATTCATCAATTAATTATAGTTGGATAAATAACCAACGTTTCCCCCCCCCCCCCCTTTGTCAATAAAAGTTTTTTATTAAAATGAACTATCACAAAATTTTCTATTTTATTTTAAAATGGAAATAATGCACCACAGTACTGGATGGCAACTTTGAATTTGTTGTGATTTCTTAAACTTTTAAAACATCTCTAAATTTGTATCGCATAACTACTTTTATACAAGGGATGTTCTGCGATCTTTAAAATTAATGATTTTAGTTGGTTTTCTGTGTGCTTGCATGTTCATATTTTTTTGTACTTTCATATTTTTTGTTCGCTATTGAGGTTTCTTGACATAAAGTGTACGTCCAAAATAACATCTTGAATTAATGGAAGTAGTTGGAAGCGAAAGTTTACACGGTGACGAGTCGAATGTTCCAGTTAGACAGAATGGTGATGTGGACTGATTAAGAATAAATAAGTGGTGATGTTTTCCGTACATTTTGTATTATCTAAGTAAATACATATTTTCGTAAGAATTTAAACTTTTAACTTCTGGCTAAGTACTTTATATCCACATATTAAAAAAATACAATTTTATAAACATGTATAAACATACAATACAAACTTCCAGTTTGTTTGTACAGGACTTACGCCTTTCGTTTACCACCATGGGCCAGCTCCTGGTGTGCTTATTGAATTATGTGCCCCCTCTTTTTTGTTCATGGACCACAAATATAGACGCTGCCTCCGTGGGCTGAATGTGTTACAACTTCTGCACCTGAAAGGTTCAGTGGGTGTAGTTTAGTACAGACTGTGTAAATATTACCATCCTAGCGCATAAGGGCCAGTAAACAGATTTTTAAATCTAAAAATGTTTTAAGTAATTTATAAGCCTTTATTTAATTTAATGGAAAAATTGACTGTTGTAATTTGTTTTTTAACTTGAAAATTTGTGTGTATAATTTAAAATTGTTTTCTCACTTAGTTTTCCCATTTAAATCGAGTATACATGTCGGTTCAACTGAATAGCATATCTTTAACTTAGGCCTAAGTATTTATTATCCGCATGTTTTTGTTATCCTGGTACGTATTCAAATCCGTAATTCCAGCCCCATCCATATCTTCACACTGCCGCTAGTATGGGTTTACAATAAACACATTTTGTAGTTACAAACACAATCAAAACGATTTGGTCGCACTAACTTGAGTATTGCAGGCCGTCTGCATGCTGCGAATTCAGGGAGAATCAGTGAAATGTTTGAATATTGGTCAGGGGTTGATCTTAACATCATGGAAAAGTCATAGAAATTCTCTAGTAATAATTTAATTATGCGAGGGGAAAATATAATTCTCCAATCCGTCATCACCCATGTTGAGAAATAATTTTTTTAAATGGCCTTTATTGTGCATAAATTGACGAAAGCAAGGTTTTGTTTGAAGTAAAGAAAGTGGGGAAGGAACTAGGCCATCTATATCAGGATTTTCCACGGCTTTCATAAAATTGCAAAATAGGTAAATTATTTTTTAAAAAAATGGCCAGAGAAATTTGAAATTATTGTTAGGGAATGGTCAGGGAAATTGTATCATAGATTTGTGTGGACTTCCTGCAGTAGCTACCTCCGGTAGCATTACCGCAGACAACTGTTTGGTTCGCAGTTCAGGTGCAGAAGAAGCGAAACGAAAGGTGCAGCCTACGCGAACGCAGCTTTAATAATCACATCGACACCGACGTTGGTTTGAACCTTAGAAACCGGTTGCGCCACGACCTGATTGCCTAATTTGTTACAGTTCCACCGGAATTACCATGATTGCTGTCAGAACCCAAGGCAATTCACGTTCGAAAGAAAAAAAAAATGTGAGCTAGTTTTTCAGTAGTACTCGCTAGATATGGTTATTCCCGGAGAGACTTCTGTTGTTATCCGAGTGCTTCTGGTTATATCTGAAGAATAAATATCTCATTGGATTTTTTTTTTCAGTCCTAAGCCTCTTTGGGGAATTTGTGTTCTTTCTAAGGCAAAAGGTCTTTTGAGGTTTTTCGAATTCCTAATTTTTGAATTTTCAGGGAATACAACAAGAAAATGTTCCCCAAAACGGGAATTTCCCCTTCGAAATAGGGACATTTCTATAATTGTTGAGTCTTTTGAGTAATTTTTGAGTCCAAGATAGCTGCCATGACGTCACGATCCAAGATGACGTTCAGCTCCTCTGGCTCAAAGCCTTAAAGCCTGGCACAGGCGCCCCTATTATATAACACTTGCAATCACAGAGTTTTACATCTACAACGAGTAGTTAACGAGTATCGAATATAGGTAAGCCTTACTATTTTGGAATGTTTCAATTGTGGATCACCAAATTTTCGTTGGGTATATTTGCTACGTATGTAACCAGTTTTGCAGCATTTTTAGGTTTATGGCTGCACCTAGTTTTTATCCAATGTCATGGTAGATTCATCCGTTTCTGCAATAGTTTGCACTTATTTTAAAATTGAAAAAAAAATGTTTTTGCCCTCGGTTTTTCAACACCAAAGCACAGAGAAGCAAATTAAATAAAAAGTATATCGTTTTGGTTCAAAAACATAATTAAGTTTGAAGTTTTGAAACGGGCCGCTTCAAATGGTGGTGTAATCGCTCACACATTACGGATTTCAGGAGACGTGTTCCTCTGGAATTCTGATTGCACCAAAATAATTTGAAGAACTCATATCGTAATTTATAATATTTTATACTATCACGCTTATAAATGTTTACTATAACTTACAACATACATATATTGGTACGAATTCCTATGAAATGGTAAAGTGAACTTGAACTGTACTTATTTCACCAAAATAGTCTCATTTAGAATAACACAGAATGCACTTCAATAAGCAATCTGATGATCTTAGCCCAAGACAGATCTTTGGATCATTCCTCTAAAATTTGTGACAATACTTACCGGGACTAAACACATGAAAAGAAGTTCATACATTATAAATAGTCGGCAAAAGGTAGCAGCACTGTCGAAGAAATGATAGGTGCATTTATATTGATGGGCTGGAATGATATGAGATGCTACAATCAATTGTGACACAGTTATAAAATGATTATTGCTGCTGCCACAAGATACATAGCAGTACATGTCACCTTGTCTGTTTTAGTAAAAATTAACACATGCTGGTATTTGATAACAATACAAATCAAATCAAGTACAGTTTGAAATATTTATAAGTTTTACGAAGAAAAGTGCCTTTATTTAAAATGGAAAGTAATTAGGACTAAATAAAACAACTTATTAAAGCATTAAAAAAAGCAAGAATTTCATACACTTAATATATAAGAATTTCACATGAGAATTGGTAGTAGTAACATTAGAATTTATAGCATATTTTAAACATGAATTAGGAATGATCTGAAAATTGTAAATACTGTGTAAATATTTATGTATGTTTACTCCTCTCCATTACTTTTAACTCTCTGCTATCCCTCTTCCCTACTTCTGCCCCTCCAGGAGCCTTTATCTTCTACTTCTGACCAACCAATACCCCTCCTCACAAATTTCGGCAGCTCTCTACAGCTCTTATTCCATGTTTTTCACATTTTCTACTTTTTATTAAGTGAAAACTTCAATAGGAATGTTTGAATAGGGAGTAAATTCATGTAAGTTGTCATCGACATGGTCACGTGACGTGTTAATTCTTTTATATTTCAAGGATAAAACATGTTTTTAATTTTATCTTTATTTTCCAAGGAAATTTTAACTTTATTGTATGGTACATATTGCGAGTATTGGATATTTTTTAGTAGGTAGTTAAGTTGAGGTTTTGTTTTTTCTTTTGTTTATTTATTTACGATGTAAATTTCTTCAAATGTCAGGTTATTGTTTTATTAGAGATAATATTGATTATTTGTAGATTTAAGTTATTATTGGTAGGGGCAAAACTTATGGGTTCGCGTCACCGACATGCTAGTGATATAATACCGAAATCATTTTCTTGCGTACATTTGACGTAGAAATGATTTCATATTACACATTTCAAAACAAAATTTTATGTTTTCACTTCTGTTGATAGACCCCATGACTGACTTTTTTTTTCAGTTTTCTTTTGATACGTGGTCATAACCTTGTGTTATTAAAGACTCCGTATCATGCGCCATAAAAGTTGTGTTATATAGGCTTACTATTTCACTTGGTCCCATACCATTTCAATGGACGACTTGAAATGGGGCGGAGCCAAGCAGTTCAAGTAACAACCGGTAGAAGCGACATTATCAACTGTGGGACACAGAATTTAAACAGTCAATGATAATGTAATTAGCCATGTTGAAAGAGTTTTCGTGGACAAAATCGTTATTTATTTGTAGAGACCTGTAAAATTCGCGGATTCATTTCGCGATAGGATAGAGTCCAGGGGCGCAACAACTAAATTTCCAAAGGGGGAGGGGCAATATACCTTTTTATAAAGAATCATCGATCCCCCTATTGAAGCGGGGGGTCCGGGGGAAATTTGTATTTCAAGGTGGAAAATGGTGCTATTTAAGCAGTTTTATTATCTAAAAATTGATTACACAGCACTTTCTTTGCCCCCGTTTGCCCCCACTTCAAGGTTTCAGAGAGGGGGCAAAATACCCTTGCCCCCCCTGTTGTTGCGCCCCTGATAGAGTCCAAATATTTTTGACATTATTTTGCTTCAGTGATTGGGCCACAGTTTATCTGAAGGACTCTGGGCCAATGAAAAATCTTTAACAGAAGAATTATCGAATCACGATCATTCCAGTCAACAGGTGTTACGAATCGGTAACCAATCAGCAGATGTAATTTGCACGAGTGCGTAGAGGATCATGGAGTCTATCCTTTAGTGATTTGAATCCGCGAATTTTACAGTTCTCTATAATTTGATTTCATTCGAAGTTGGTTTAAGGATTTAGCTTTGCCGAGGACTTGGGAAGCAAGAGGCTTAAATAAAAGGTAAAGTATTAATGTTTCTACGTATTATAACTATGTGTGGATAGTGACACGCGGTAAGGACGTGTTTGTGAAAGCCTATTGCTATCTACGGCAAAGAAAACGACAAGGATGGATTTTTTTTATGTTGATAAACCAAGTGGTTTTGAAATCCCTCAAGCATACATACTGTGCGTTAAAGCAGGACACATAGTTTTGATCTACGTTCTGTGTGGACGTGTTGCAGTGTTTGTATTGATTATATGGAAACTGTTGGTTGATCACTAAAAAATACTTAACTGCAAAATAAATCGACCGAACGTATTTCAGAAAACTCGTATCCATTCTATAATGAAGTTATCCTTAAAACTAATATATATATATATTTATTCCAAAGTACATATTATTAAAGACGAAATCGATTTATAATGGCTGGAAGAACTCTCGTCCTACATAAGTATTTGAATGTGATTTCAACTCGCGTATCTTGGATATAAGTATTTCCTTCTTCAATTGTTAACTTCTGATATCAAACATGTAGCTTGCTTTAATTTTGTTTACTGAAAAGTGCATGTTACAAAAATATAGATTTTTTTACGCACTGTCCATTGTGAATTTGCAGGCACCGTATAATTTTATAAGGTGATTCAGTAGAGCTATGGGCCTTTCCATAAAAAAAAAACAAGAAAAACAAAAGAAGTAATATTTCAGTTCTTCTAATGTTCTTCGATTTCTCCAAAACAACTCTTTTTCGAAATTCCTAATCGATTCTGAAATGCTTAATAGTGTGGAAGGCACTAAAACCCATGGAATTGGAGAGGTAAAAACACTAACAAGAAAAATATTGCAAAGTAATATTATAATAGTTGTAATCGTTGTAACATTAAACTCAAATTCTAGTTTCCCGGAAAAGCCACTACCCTTCATAATTACCATTTGTAGGCCACGCTGAAAATGTCGACGTATACAATTTTCACGATTTAGCCGTGTTTTTAAACGACTTATGCACTGTATAATTATAGGCTAAAAAAATGAATATGTACAAACCTTGCAAACGTATTTGCTACACTGGTTTTGCCGATTACTGAGTTGTGTTATATTTAATTATATAATAGACACAGGCGAGACTGCGCGAATGCTGCAGGCCTTTTTGCTGTCCGAACAAACACATGGTTTTAATCATACTTTCAGTGTTTCATTTTAATTTGATCTAAATGGTAATATCCAGTAAAAACATGAAACTGTCTTTGTTTAGTAATTTGTCCTCGGACATGAGTACTTTTTTGTTATGTTATAGGCCTACGTACATTTGAATTGTAACGAAGTTTTCTGCGTGGGTGAATTTACTTTCCGAGGCGATGTGAATGTAAAAGTACCGTAAATGGATTCTTCTTCAAGAATCTAACGCAGCAATCAACTTTTCTGTAATCTACAGGGACGAAGGGTTTAAAACACACACGCACGTGGGCTGAGAATTGTACTTGCGCGATTGTTCCTCCAAAATTAGATTTTCATCATTTAAAACTTTTTTAAGGCATGAAATGATATTTAAGGCGTAAAACATGAACTCTTACAATGAGGGGCGATACACAATTGTGCAACTTGGTGACTGTTAGTGACACGAGTTGCCCCACTCGTGACTTCACGCAGCACCTCCCTTTGGTCTCGCGAGACTCGTCATGCCTTGCAGTCTTGACACTACAAGTGTCTGTGCTCTCGCAACTCCAGACTGCTGTCTGGGACTCTACACAGAGACATAAGCGTAACTGGATACGAACAACGTACTTCCTGGTGTCTGCTACTCTGCGAAGAACAATAACAGTGTCAAGTCTGGTAGTATTTGTTGTTAGTTTGCCTGCCTGCAGCTCGCGAACCTCACTACCGCCGCCTGCCCCGTCTCCAGATCACTGCGTCGTTTCTGCAACTATGTGCAACCAGTATACTTATTTAATTCAAGCAATATATCTGTCCTTGTTGCGTAAAAGGGGTCAAGTCCAAAATCAAAGTTTTGAGAAAATCGCGATTGAAAATTATCAAATTTCTTGAAGTAATTTTTTTTTTTTTTTTTTAGCTTTATTAACTGCTTTGGAACTTTGGAAACTCATTAATTGTTTTAAAATAATGTCTCTAATCTCCCTTATCAGTTTTAAAAGTAAATATATCGATATCACTATGTATTTGACTAACCCCCAATACGCAACAAGCACAGATATAGTCGACGAGGCTCATCGGAGACTTAGGGCCCCGCCTGCCGGGCACACACGCGGTGCGCAGAGCTTCAGGAAAAACAACGCGCTTTGAAAACTACTCGAGATATCCGAGTGGGGTCTGCTAACGAAAAGCATTTAATAGTTCGCCGAGGGCGGAAAAGTACATTTCATTTCGGATTAAGTTTTTAAACTGTATTTTTAGAAGAGTGAAAATGGCTAAAACGCAAGTTTTCAGAGTAATTTTTAGGCGTAAAACAACCAGTACAGATTCTTGTAAGGCACTTAAGGGACTTGCATTACTCCTTAATCTTCATTTCTCAGCCTTACAATGTTACGGTCACCGCTCATGTGCACGACGAGAAGACTGCGCGCCAGTCCAGAGGAGACGCCGCGCTAGAAGCACCAGCGAGCGTCGCGCTTATCATCCCGCCTCACTAACACACATACACCCCTGACGTCATCGGCGGGGCGGCAGCGGACAGCTTGCTGACGGGGTATCTCGCGAGGTGTTCCGGCGGCGAGGCGGTCTTCGGCGTCGTCCAAGGCTGCCTCCTCCTCGGACGAGCCGAGGACGATCTCGATACCGTCGCCGAAATGACCAGACTAGCCTGGACAGCCGCGTTTATGGGGAAGCCTTCTTTTCACAGACGAGCGAGACAAACTCCCGATCGTGCATCTTCGGTTTTTTATTTGGTTCATTGTAAATAAATATGGCCCCTTGCAATTTCACGCAACTTGTAATTTTCAGTTAAGGAATTATGCTATTTCTGATTGATTTTTAGAATACTGAATCTTTTGTATTTAACATGTTTATAAAAATTACGAAGGCTCTATACTAATGGTCAATTAGGTTAGGTTAGCTACATTATGAATACTTTAAAACATTGTGGACGGTTGATTTGGTTAGGATAGCTAGCTATATTAAAGATACTGTGAAATAATGTAAACGGTTTCCTAGCGCTGGATAGCTACATATTGAAAAGTTATTTGCTAAGCAACCATAAAATCATTTTACAGTATTTTTAATGTAGCTTTACTTACCTAATATAACCAACCATCCCCAATGTTTTAAAGTATTTATAATGTAGCTAAACTATCATATGCTTCTTTTGACTCAAAAAAACCAGATACCGTTTTATCTTCATTTACTGAATAATTCTTTAAATTACTTCTTGATAATTTTAAGAATGACATTATAAGTTAAACCCGCGCATTTAGAGAATAAATGCCCGCAAATTTTTTTCCCCCCCAAATAAATACACCTGTTGTACGAATGAAAAAAAAAAGCGAGAATGAACTTCGGGGAACTTCGGGTGTGGCTCTCTCGTCTGTGAAATGAAGGATTCCCGTTTTTATGTGGGCGCCATCGCTCTTATGCGCGGCGGGACAGTATCACACATCGTAGGGGCACTCACATGTTCATGTTCGGGTACTCGGTTACCCGTAACAATTGTACCGTTATTTAAATGCTTCTTTGCGGCCATGAGCAGCAATAGGCAGCACCTGCTTGCTCTGTTTCCCCACAGTACGTCCCCTCTCCTTGTCTATCACGCGACACCGTGACGTCACAGTGCGGGTACCTCAAGTCGTCCATAAGGTCGAGCTCGCAATGATACTGCCTTTCTCATCCCGCTATGTGTAGGAATTCCCGCTTATTCATACTGAGATCATAATAAATGCTTTTCTCCATGGGTCACTTTCTTATATCCCCCACACGCTAACGTTGCACGGGAATCTTGTAAACACATCCTGCTATGGTATCACGCATCATCTAAAGCAATAACAGATCCTTCTGGAGTGTTTTGCAAAAAGTTTTTCGGCAGACCACTTGTCATACCCATCTCCAGCCATAATTCATGGTGAGCGTCAAAGTGTTCTTTTTGCACGATAAACGCACGCCACGTCCTGTAGGGACGTTTGAGGCCTGAACTAAGGCCTTCAATGACTGCCTGTCGAGCCGTCTTCACTGTTGTCTTTCCGTGTCTTTTCCACACAGAATCCCACACTAACCCATGACTCATATGCATAGATAACTGGCTTTCTTCAACCCTTAAACACTTTTACTTCTAAAGCAGGTGTGCCACCACCGAATCATGTCACGTTCTATAAATGCTGCCTTGTTTCCCTTAAATACTCGAACCCGATGTAGAGAAGAAACCTATGCAGAGTGGTGCGAGAGAAATCTGGCAGTGATTCGTCATTTATCACTTTTGCTGGGATAACCGTTATTTTAAGGCGTCGAAATTGGGTTGGTGGGGTGGGGGGGGGGGGGGGTAAATTATCGCATAAAAGTATTTTAAGATGGCATTGTAAAGAGTGGATTACGAAGAGCCGTTCACAATTTTTTGTTTGATAACTCTAGCAAAAGTGAAAATTGTTCTGTTTACCTTTACTTTTCTGTTTTACTTTATCAGGCGTATTTAGGGTACCATGCTAAAGCATTGCCGTCCTAAGGGCGTAAATGGTTCGTTATGAAAGCCAGTTGCTTTGGAAGCTTTCGAGATTAAAAAAAAAACTCATACTTTCAAACAATCTTGCGCATCCTCCCTCTTGGCCTACCAATATAGTTTATTTTTGGTGTTCCACCTTCCATAGTTCACATGTATGTAATCCACATCATAGCAGAAAATAAAATTATATTTGAATAAACAACCCGTCTGTAACGAGTCACCGGACACCACGTGTCGCTTGCTTGCGAGATACTGTACTAACTGGCAGGCGGGAATCCAGAAATACGTGTCGAAGGAAATAACTTAACGGCCATGTTTCCTTGTACGAGGAGGTATTGGAGCGAGCCTCTGTTACAGAGCGCATTTGCTCTGATAAGACTCGTCTTCACAGCTATGTGCACGAAATCTTTTAGGAGCGATTGAGATGGTGTTGCTTTTATAAACAAATTCCATTCATTGTGAACATACTTCACACTTTCGAACCCCAGCTATCTTTAATAACAAACAACTTCGCTGCATATCAACTTTTTTATGTGTCAGTTTTTGAGGAAATGTATTTTAGGATTAAAAAAATAATTATAAACCTGAATCATGTACATATCAGTTTTGGCTATTTAATTTATTTAGTGGCGTCCAATTTTATTTTTGAATCGAATTGAATAAACATGTTGGTTAATTATTTGTGATACATATTGGAATACTTCAAAAAACGTTTCCAGTGAGAAAGTTAGTTTTTTTTTGTGACCTCTTAAAATGCAATCAAGCATCGCCTGTGACTGTAGGTATGTTTTACAATACGCAAAAACGATTTATTCAGAAAATACCATAAAAAATTAGTACGATGTATGGCAACAGCTCACGAAGAGACAAGAATGGCGGTTCTGCACACTGCAATCTAAGAGTGCGATGCCTATTCTATAGCGCGGTATCGCCTCTAAGCGCAAGGCAGTGGTCTGACGGCTATCGTCGTCTTGCACAGTCCAACTATATAATTTGAGTTGTCACAGCATAATGGTGTAATGCAACGCCCTTGAGTGCTTTCAAGAATCTATACTGGGAGGTAATGCCTGAAATATATTCTGAAAACTCGCCTTTCAGTCATTATTACGCTTCAAAAAATACATTTTAAAAAACGCAATATCGAAACAGAATTACTCATCAACCCTCAGTGAATTCTCAGAGCAGTTTTCAAACCTCGTGGTTTCTTCTGAAACTCTGCGCACTGTATGTGTGTCCATTTTGTTGGGGGCCACAAGGGTTATTATGGAGGGCATTTTTGTATGACACATTTGTTAAAATAGTATTGTAAGCAGGATAGGTATGTGCAAGGCATTTCTTTATAATATTCCAACATAAAATTGTAAGGTCTTCGCTTGAAGTCCCATAGAAGCTCGTTGCCGGCGAGAAGACCGCACACCAGTTCTGTGCCTGGTGCGTAGAGGCCGCGAGGCGTGCGATGCGCGAGGCAATGTCGCCCTTAGAGCCCCCTCGCGCCTTTAGGCCGGTTTTTAAACTGCGCAAGAAACGCAAGAACGTAAGAAACGCAAAAGTGAAAAAAAGTTTCTCAACAACGTTTTCGAATGTCCGTTTTCAATCTGCACAACATTTCGGCCTGCGTTCACGTCTTCCATATCTGAAGTTAAGTGTTCAGAAAACTTTAAAAGACGCAGGCTATTTGTACATGACCTTTTTACTTGTTAAACTGTCGTACAGTGAAATAAAATAACCTTTCAATATCAAATGATTGGAAATTTTAAGTGTTTTCATGACAGACATGAGTTATCAAAAGAAGCTGGGGGGGGGGGGGGGAATCAGTTTTCTCTTGTTTTACGATTTCTAGAGTTGTAAGGTTGGTTACGTCTGGCAACTTGTATGCTTTATAAACGATCGTGATTTTCTTGCGTAGGTTGCACAGTGCTGCCAAGTAGTACGATTTCCCACTATTATTATGATTATAACACGTGTTCTTAGTTTATATACAGAGGGAAAAAAATCTGTCTTTTAAAATATATTCATTTGGAAACCAGTTGCCAAGAAATAGTTAGTAATATTACAAGAAATATACTGTAACTTTGTATAACTCATGTTCATGATTATTTGTGTATACATAAAATACTTTTTCGAGATAATACTGAGTATTTCTTACGAAAATTGGCGCGTAGTTTTATATGCATTATAACCGATGTTTCATCCAAAAATAAATAAAAATAAACCATAGGAAAGATAGTCGGATATTTAATAGCCTAATGTGACTTTATTTTGTTTTATTGTGATTATTAATGTGCGCAGTTAATACTGGAAAGCTATTCAGGGAACATTTTACAAATCACTTATCCGAACTCAGAACTGGGAACAATATTTTGTAGTGATACATTGGTTTTCATGTACACGTACAAATTTACCAAATATTCATAATTTTAGAGGATTGTGTTTGTTCCATTTTCAAAATAAATTTTCAACGTGTATTAAATATTTTTAGCAGTGTAGAACTTATAATATTATAATTTAGCTATTACATAATTTCTTAAAATTAGTACCAATGGTATCCATCTCCTAAATGTCACTTGGAATACTGACATCCACATGAAGTTGTTTACAACCACTATTGCCAAAACAACAGTTTCAGAAAGATTCGTAGACCATAGTCACTGCTTTTGATAACTGTCGAATTTGAGACAAGTTACATGGCACTGACTGTACCAAATGTTTTTTATGATAGCGAAAAAATGTCGTATCCATAACATAGTGATAATAAAATTTTACTGTCGCTAGTAAGCCACATTCGTTAAAACTACCAACAATCTTTTTTTGTTGTCAATGCAACATATTTTCTAAGATCTGTTGTGACAAAAATATTGTTACGAACGCAGACAGGACCGCGACGTGCGCCAGATTCGGAGCTGGCTGGCGGCCCTGCACGGCCACTGACGTCACGTGCCGTCCACTGACGTAAGGCATGCCATGCGTGCCTGGCCGGATTACAATGGTCCCCCCTCAGCTCCCCCGCGCATCTTCCTTCCTCGGCGCTGTTGCCTATCGCTGAGCGGTCTTGGAAATTCCGTGGGCCGCCGTGCGGAATGGCGTGAATGAACGTCGCCCTTCTCGACTGTTCGGGCGTCGGGTCGGCCCGGGATGACGCGACTCGTCACTGCCGCTCTCGTCGGTTCTGGAAAGACGCTGACCTCCGCGGCAGTTCCGGGAGAGTTCCGCGAGTGAGGGGAAGTGCGACATCGGCGAAGAGGGAGAGAGCCCCTGAAGAGTGGCGCCGCGCGGAGCGACGGGATCGAGAGAGTGCGACCGAGTGGCGCGAGACTGTGTGTGGACAGGCGCGTGGTGAGGGGCGAACCACTGTAGAGCCTAGCTCCAGTGAGGAGTGCGAACTGCGGAACTGGACAGACACTGAGTGAATTGCGAATAAACATTCTTAAGTGTCAGTGATTGGTGATCGGACATTTTTTTAAGTACAATTTATTAGTTATGTAAATATTAGTTATTAATAAAACTGTAATAGTACTTACTTGGAAAACTTAATTGTGCTGTCTCTTACCGAACCCATTTATCGCCAATTATGTCGTAACTATATAATATAGGCCCCGATAACTCTGTTTTTTTTCTCAGTGAGTTTTTACTGGAAGCTTATAAAAGTGTAAAAAAAATATGGCTGCTTAGAATGCCTACTTGAAGACCTAGGTAACATTTTATTTTATTTTGTTCAAGAGTAATTTTATCACTGCTGTAGTCAACTGAGAATAATACGAATCCATGTAATTATGTAATCACGGTAGCGCGTTCGACTGTAGCGACTTCATATCGTTTCAGCAAACCAGTAGAAGTGCATCCACTTGTGTTCACGTGAGCGAGTATTTTGTAGTCCCGGTATGTGAAGATGCCACGTTTAGAGGAATGAACCCAAACATCATTACTGGGCTAAGATCATTGGATCGCAGATAGAAGGGCAGAATGGTGTGACTTGCCATCAGCCGGTGTAGTAGTCCCCTGAAGCCCGCCAAGTTCAAATTTGCACGCTACTGTAACTTTGCAGTGTTTCTCGTTTTCTGGAACATTTTCCTCAACAAAAGTAGCTTGATATTGCCTGTCACCCATTGAATTTATGTCTCGCAATTTTCGAGCACGCTCTATAAAACCGTTCTAATCGTAAAGTCTGTCGCGCTAACTTCACAGATTTATCGAGCGCTATTGGTTGAAAAAAAAAAAAACTGTACTGCCAGCATTACGAATTATCTGTAATTATTACCAATTCAGACGTAGAGTTACGGAATCATGGAGTGGTATTTATTAATTACAGATATTTTGTGTATCAGCGTTTCGTACGATAGATCTCGCTCGTGCAGCTAATGCAATAAGAACTTTTTTTCAAGGACTCTGAATATTAATCCCGAACCTTTCTTTAGATTTCAAACTAATTAATGGATGAGTTAGTTCGGTACTGAAAAGAAGTGAAGATTATTTTTTTTTGTAAAGTCCAGAATTTCACGTAAGCTTTATACCGTGTTCTTTAAACGCTTGTTTTACTGCGTGTTTTATTGCGTGCATAAACAATATTACGGGTGGGTTTTCCTGGACTTTGGCAGCAATGGAAAGACAATCGCGTCCACCGCATAGCGGCCGTGTTCCCAGCACGTGGCGTGTGCGTTGTGACCTTTGATACACGCTCTCCAGCGATACTACAGCTTCGTGGTTACGACTTAGAGAAAGCACGCCAGCTTGCTGCCTTGCTCATAGAGGCGACTCGGCATTTGCTGTCTATGCTGGTGTAGGTATTAGCGCTTCCTTTTCATTCTCCTCCGAGAAAAAAAACACTAAATGAGGGTTTCACGCACCATGTTAATTTTTTTTTATGTTTAACATCTTAGCTCTCGATGTACGGCATTTAGTAGGAGTGATTTTGTGAATGGAACGGAAGTCGCATGGAACGGAAATGCGTAACCATGTGTGGCGGATGGCGCAAACCAAAATTCACAAAGTCAAAGGGAAACTTAATAATATTAACTATTTAATGAGTTTTAATATGATGGGCATTATTTTAATGAAATGACTTGAAGGAAAAAAGTTTCAAATCCGGGGTTTAGTATTTTATCAAGTCTTTTTCGTTTTTATAGTAGCCGTTTCATTATATAGTTTAAAATTTCGTTCTGCTAATAAATGATTTAATAGTCGACGTAGCTGCTTCGGACAGCGAATTGTAGCGGCGGGTGCGGAAACTACGTGTGATTAGCTCCAAGAAATGTAGTTGAAAACACAATTAGCCTATATATTTATCACGCTCGGTATTAATTTAACATTAATGTTTAGTGTCGCGAGTTTCGTATTACAAATGTATTTGCAACACGAGAACACACGAATATGCTTGTTACCAAGGTTAGATGTTACACATCACTCACATTTTTTTTTCTTTGTACAGTTATCACTACACTGGTAAAAATGTTTAGGGTATCAGCCAATAATTATTAGGGGTTTAGACAAGCTGTGTTGCCGGCAGCAGTATTGGAAGCCCGTCAGAACAGGGGGTGGAATGCAACTTGCCTTGCGAACAGTAGCAGGACGCAGGGTGTCATAACAGCCTTCATGCAGTTGGCCTCCATGCACTTAGGCCCACGGTGTAGAGAGCACAGCACATCCCGTCGGAACACCGTGGATGAGTCGGTATTCAGCGTGGAACCTGATTGTTGCCTGTCCCGACAACTGTATGAGTGAGGTGGGTACTCGAAAGTAAAGAGCAGGTGCGTAGAGCCAAGGACACTTATTTATTCATTAATACGAACAGCAACGATGTGCGGATCACAAACACCAGGTCATGTAATGTCGGTAATGAAGCCGGTAAATATCGCTCGATAATGAGCACTGCAATATGTAAAAATAATTCCATCACACATTTGCTAACGCACACAGTATATACAAACTCTACCAAAAAGCGACAGCAATATTAAAAAAAACTGCGCATAGTGAATTTTGTGTCATATTACCAACGATATTAATATGAAAACTTGCTAGCTAAAAATACGTTTACAATCAAATGTTTCGCTTTGCATATTCCATAAACAACGTTATAGAAATATATTAACATGATTATCAAAGCATAGAAAACAATAATAAATTACTACAATACACGCTTGAATAATAGAACTGTTAATTTCACATTTTGGCATTACTCAAAATGTTTTGAATCAGGCTCAGTAGCAAATTAAATGTTACATTCTCGACGTCAACACCACTCGATTATAGTGGCCTTAAAACTCGTCGTAACGCCTGCTTTCATTACAGTAACCACGATCCCTCGTAGTAATTGGGCTGCGGTGTCCTCGTTGGGGCGATAGAATTGTCTCCCCTCGGAAAGAGTACCTTTCATACTTTTGGTGGCGATAGTGTAGCTGGGTAGAAACTGGAAAGGTACCCTTTCCGATTTCTTAAAATGTTTCGGTTTTAATGCAAATATTGGTGGAAGAGTTCTAATAGAGAGCATGGGGTCAGATGATAAGCTAAGCATTATACTAAGAACATCTGGGTTAGTCGCCTCTCTAATCACTTTCCGACATCCTCTCTCTGGGAACCGGCGAAAGTCTTTGTTTCTAACTTCCTGCTTCCTGAGCCTCGTCAATGACATTATAGCCGTGAATTAGAACCTTATGCGCTGAAGGAGGCATGGGATACCATGGGTAGTCACGAACATATTGCCGAAAAGCTAGGGCACTGACAGCGTAGCGTATCCACGGTGCGCGGTATTATGTTATGATGTAACGGCGGCCATCTTGAATGAATTTGACCTTCAAATTTGCCAAAAATTATTAAAAATTCCTCAAAATTCCTCAAAATTGGCCAAAAACTCGACATAATTCGCCAAAACTTTTATTTTATTTGAAGGAAAGAAAATTCGCCAAAAACTAAAACAATCGGAAAAATAAAAATTTCCCTATATCAAGGGGGGGGGGGGATTCCAATTAAGAGGGGAAATTTATCTTTAGTTCCTCAAAAATGTCAGTGGCTTGAAAATTCCCCAAGGCGGCTTAAATTACCCATGAGCAAGCCGCACTAAGCTGCTGAAGTCGTGACCTCAACAATTATGATGTCATGGCTGCCATTTTAATGACATCACTGTTACGACCACCATCTTGAAACTCCATATTTTTATGCTAGAAAACCAGGGGAAAATTAAAAAAATAATATAAAAATTTAGTTAATATAATATTAGCTAATAAAAACTCCGCCATTTCTAAATTATGACATCAAGTCCGCCATCTTGAATATCCGTAATTATTTATCTAGAAATTTAGGGGAAAAAATTAATTGAAAAAAAAAATATTTAAATAAAATTTATATAAGAATTTTAATTTAAAAAAACGCAAATAGCGTCTTCTGTTCTAACATGGCGAGAGCAAAAAAAAATTGCGATGGATCGTTCCTCCAAGGAAGCCAACGCAGGCAGACTGACTTACCACCACCAATGCCAAGGTAGATATCTTGTCAGCTAGTATGACGTCACACCCGCCATCTTGTTTTCGTCTGCTGGAAGCCGCCATCTTAAAATTGACATATTGTTTTAGTCTGCTAGAGGTTGCTACCATCATGTTATTTCATTTTCCCAGCTAGAGTACAGTAATCATTTATTACCATGGCGCCCGCCATCTTGCGCCCATATTGGCCGTCATCTTGGAAACTCGTTATTATATAGCTAGAAATATGGGAAAGAGTCCAAAATTAATTTTAAAAAATCAGCAACTAATATAATGATTCATTCAGTGGTTTACTGTCCTTGCTTCGATACTTGCTTGGTCCAAAAAAATGTAATTTTATATTTAAAAACTCTTAGTTGATAAATATGGTGGAAGTCCTAAAAGAAGCTTAGGTTCCTAGTCTACCAGCCTCCAGTAAACCGATGATGACACTGGCCGCACTCTTGAAAACCCATAATTTTTGACCTAGAAATATGGAAACCATTCCAAAAAAAATCCAGAAAACACTTTAATGCACTAATTTATTCGATATTAGTATATAAATGTGGCTCCGGGGACAGGCTGCAGGCTGTGGTGCCATGTGCCGTGGTTCAAGCTGCGAACCGTGATGTCATGGCAATCATTTTGGATGACCTTGACCCTTGATCTTGAAACCTTGACCTTAAAACTTTACCCCAGCTGCCATCTTGGACCTGCCATTTTATTTTCTAAAACTTTCCACTAAGTTGTAATCGAATTCCCCACTCCCTAATTTTGGAATTTTCATTATGGCTGCCATCATGAAAATCCGTAAATTTAATGCTAGAAATTTTTAAAATTTATAATAATAAATCAAATTTTAATAAAATATTATTTTAAAACACGGTTGCGATTTTTGTTACGGCCGCCATCTTGAAATCCATAGTTTTTATGCTAGATAATTGGGAAAATTTTAAAAATTAAATAAAAATAAAAATTTGAATAAAAACACTCCGCCATCTTGGATTATTACGGCGTGGCCACCATATTTAAAATCTGTAATTATTATCAGAATTTAATGGAAAAAGATTTAAGATTTATAAAAATTTAATTAATCAAACTTTAGTAAATTATTATTTTAAAAATGCACTTACATCATAGAGTCCTTCTGGCTTGTGATAGAACTCTATCCTTGCTCAACAATGGAGAAGTTCACAAGCTGGCAAGAGCTGTTTTTTGTAAATTTTCTTTTTTTTGTGTATTTTTTGTGATTTTCTGATAAGGAAAATATGCGTTTGTTTTCTCCATGTGATCAGAATAATCTAGCCAATATTTAGATGGTATTCTTTTGTGCTCACTATTCCTGTGCTGGTATTCTCCGAGTGCTTCTGGTTATTTCCGTGAAATAGATATCTGCACGAAAAATGTTTGCTTAATCAGTCATGCAATATTATTCAGAGTTACATTTAAATGGTAAAATTATGCTGCCAAATTATTACTAAAAATATTTTTTAATCAGGTAGAATTCAAACAAAAAACATGAATTTCTCAGTCAATTCATATGCTTTGAGACAGCTGCGAAGCACTATCATGCAAGACGAACTTCCTTCTCCTTGATGTCTGGCGAAGCCTTCTTTCTCTTGAGAACGTAAGTGAGCATCCTGCATCCCACATAAAAGAAAGAAAATAATATTTACCTCACACAACAGGTGTTGCTATCTGTTGGCGGTAATAGGAACTACGTGCAAAAAGTTTCTTGTATGAGATAAATTAACTCTCACTGACGAAATATTTTAAAAATTCTATTTAAGTAATGGTTCCAGTTAAAAACTCTCAGTAAACATCTTATATTAGTCTCAGTTACTTATATGGATCCCTGTTCGATGTCTGCATCTGTATTGAAAGCACACAGGTGTAAGTTTTGCAACAATGAATTTATCTATAGAAAGAAAGGTATACAACACGAGAAGAATGACTGTTTTAAAAATACGATACGCAAAATTATAAGTTTTAATCGATGTAGCATGTCGTTTACACGAAGACAGAGCTTAAAAAGACACGATAGAACTTGTAACGCTAAGCTTGCTTACAAGCTGGAGAACAACGATGGATCTTCTGATCTAAAGAAGATTGTTCTGCATTACGTCAATAATTTTCCTTGTCTTGAAAGAGATTATGTTTATAGCTCTTCCGATTTCTACAAAGAATTTAAATTGAAGGACGTTGATGATTTATGGAAGACTGAAGACAATGGAAGTATCCTGAACATGAAAAGTGAGAATACATTCAAGCTGAATTCAAATAGATCCTTCGTACCTTTGCTCGAAATAAAGGCGCATGTTTTGCGCTCCGACAGTACGGAGCTGACGTCTTCAGCCCGGGTAGTACACACAGCGGGCTGCATTCCTATCGCCGCTGGAAGCGAACTGTGTGTGCAGGCTCGCTGGCGCTTGGCCACAGAAGCCACACGCGGCCACTTGCAGGGGGGCCAACCTACAAACTGCAAGACATTTACGGCACAGTCACATAGCACGTACTTTAAGGGCGATATTCCAAGACGTTCAGGCAAGGTAGCGAATAAGCACTGCCTTGCTGGGACACAATCGTAACCTGACTCGTGGGCCGTATTCCAGAACGTGTCCAAACCGAATCCCAGTAAGGCAACATATCAGTTAACGTTTTAATAAACGGTGCCCTGCGCGAGGCTAGAAACTGGCTTCAGCGCATTCTAGCGAATGTTTCGCTACCATCGATAAAATTTTTACGGCAAAAATACTAGAGATAGCAGCACCGTTGCACAAACAAGAAACAGTTTTTTACTTTTCTCTAGCGATTATTCTTGTTATGACCTTATCAAAGTGTACAAAATGTGTTATAGGATATATTCGCTATCATAAAGTTTCATTTGGCACACCAGCACGCTTCCAACACACCCGATGATCACAAAACTGACCATATACGAGTTAATGGCGCCAGATGCGGGTTCGCCATCCAAGTGAAATCACCGATTGAGCTCTGCGCATGCGCGGAATTTGGGCTGCAGGTCGGCGAGGATAGGACAACTAAAATCCGTTCCCTATTGACGAAGTTCTAAAATAAACTGTTATTAGTGCCTTTAGTTCGCTAGCAGCCGCGAGATTCACTAAGCAGATGGGTTTCGCCAAGGATAAGGGTATGAATTTGCCAGACCTTACTATATGACCGTGTGGGGGACATGACACAAACTCACATTTTATGTCTTGCATGACCTACCTCCTTTGATTTTCTATTATAAAACTGAATTTATCATTTTCTCTCTTCCTTAGAGATGGACTTTCATAATTATATGTAGTCTATGTCACTCTCCGGCCCATAAAGTATCTATATGCAAAATACTAATATCGATCCGTTGCTCCGTTGCTACGCGAAATATTAGTAGGGATATATATCAACGATGTTAGGAAGTTCTAGAAAAAAATTGGCGAAACGATTTAGAAAATAAAACACCGGAATCAAGATGGCGGAATCCTAGATGACGGTTGGATCAAGGACACACATAATGGCCGCCAGGGTCAAGGTCAAGGTGAAAAGTCACGGCCAATGTCATTCAAGATGACTGCCACGGCGCCTAAATCCAAGATGGTATTCAATCCTCAATCCTCAACCATCGCCGATAGCGGTTATTATTTACTACTTCGATTAAAGCAACCGCTACAGTATCGCCAGTATAAAAAAAATATACTCATTGACCGGCTGACTGGTCAGTTAAGCTCTATTTCAAACATGCTCAATTACGTTCGGTATTGAGGCCACACTTCTCACAACATATTATTTCTAAAACGCTCCGCATGGAATTCACTTTCACTTTGTCGCCCGTGAATCTGTGACATTCTCCCGGCAATATGGGTTTTCTACCCATAATTATCCTGAGCATAAAAACTCGCAGCCGTTGATTAATGCGCAGTCAGTTACGCTACATGACCGTTGAAGTAACGGGCGTTTTTTAAAATAAAAAAAGAGAACGTGTTCGCGGATCTAGGTTAAGGCACGTGTGACGAGAGCAACGATTATTTTCGTGGATTCATCGCGTGTTTAAGTGGACTTGAAGCACGTACTAGGTTTGATAGAAAGTTCTGTAAATGAATTTGTGTAGCAGCCAACTGCTGAACTACATCTGTTTGAAGTAATAAGCCCGATAGCCTGATCCATTGAGATAGTCAGTGTCAAGTTTGAACGAATTGTGATTTATCGGTCGGCTTCCAGAGCCGAAAGAGTAAGGTCGTGTATACCATGTCTGTCGCACATCACGGATTAAGACCCGGAAATTTCGCGGATTCGTCTGGCCTCAAGAGTACAAATCCAAAGCACAAGTGTGCTCAGTCCAGGCTTGCTTTCTCAGTTGTTAATTTCTTAGCGAGAACAATTTAACCCTTGTTTATTTGCGCTACCTGATTCGCTTACGGGTCATTCCATGAGATTTCAACCAGGGTTGGTTGCTGCACATTTTTTAAAAATTCTGAGGATTTATACACTCATTGGTACATGTTTTGAGAGATCAAAACAAATTTTATAAAAATTTATTTCCTATAATTTTTGCGTAGGCACCTGTTTGAAGATGGTGGCGTGTGAAGATTTCAGCATTTTCAAGCATTTACGAAAAATGCTGTAGCTCCTTCAATTTTTATCGTAACAACTTTTTAAAACATACATTTTACTCAGCTCTAAATGCTGTTTAATTTTCGTTATAAGCATTTCCTGCTGTGATAATTAACATATTTTCTGTTATTTTTCAAAGTTTATCAACAAAATTGACTTTTCTTCCAACTTTAAGCCTAAAACCTTCCATGAAGGACATAAAACATTCCAATGATTTCTTGTATGTGTATACTACAGTATTAGTATTATGTGGCAGATAGGTGAAAATTGGGGTGTTTTGAGTCCTTTCATATTTACAGACTGTTAAAAATTGAATATTTCTGAAATTTGCAATTTTCACCGTGATTTTTTACGGTGTGGGACACATGTGAAAAATTTAAAATTTACACAGAATGTAGTTCTATTGAGGTACTTTAACATACATAAAATTGGTGAGGGTGTTTTGCAAATTAAAACCAACAAAAAATCTTGAATTTAGTAAAAAAATCAATATTCACAATACTCTAAAACATTGTGGAAGATCTCGAAATAGACAACACAATGTATTTAACTCAATAGAAAATCCATAAACATAGACCCTAAATAAAATTGTTTGTTCATATTCTCATTATGTTAGCAGTGTGTATAACGTTTTAGTCAATTTTGACAAGTCATAATGTTATTGCCAAACCTAGGAAATGTTCATTAGCACAACTTTAGGAAAACATTTGTTACCAGTCTATTTCTTGAAATATTTTTTTCTGGATTGTAGTCTGTGTGCCAAAACTTCAGTCACTTCATTTCCAACATTTGCATCAAGGCGTCTTCCTCTTCCTGTCATAACTGAAAATTCACAAACTGTTAAAACACGTAGGATGTTGTCGAAAGGCATCCGAACTTGGTCGTTTCTCGATTTAAAAAATGAAGCAGCTGGACCATGAGGATGGTAGAAATGAACATCACAGTCGTCCTCATCCATGTTCACTTGCACAACCTCGGCAACCCACCAGTTTTCATCGTAGATGCATGCAACAAAAGCTCCTTCTTTAATTCCCTGTGGTTTCACCGGGATGAACTGGGAGTCAAATGTATGCTCGACCTTCACATCCTCGTATTTGACTGATTTGGATGTGATAAAACATCTAATACATCCTCGAACTTCAAATGGTAAAAATCTATGCTTCTGTCTTGTTCCTGGGACTGTTTTAGCATTTTTGAATCTATTTTCCAAAAATGCCTCATTTGAAACTATTTCTTTGTTTTTCACATATAAGAAGGCAATTCCATTAATATTTTCTTGACAAAATGCGAACATATCTTCTGCAGTTAATATCTGACCCGTTGTGGTTCTTTGCAAGGAGGCCTTTGAAACAAGGCGTTTGACGGTCCCGCCAATGCCATCGCATGGACTTTTACCATGTGATGTACCAAAGAAGTTCCATTCAGCTTGAAGGTGGAAGTCAATCTCATGATAGCAGAGGTTTATAAGGTTTTTTCTATTTTTGTACTGGGCCCCTGCACCATCCGAAAAGTATATAATTTTATTTATTTGTGGAAAATCCTCTTTCAATTTAGCGATCAGTTTTTGTTGAAAAGCATAAACAGTAGCTGTTGTATGCTCCAAACAGTCACTTATGAAGCAAAAACATTTGGATTCCACTGAGCCTTTCATCTGATCCCTGTAATATAAGATAAAAGGGTGAAGGGTAGCCTGATCATTCACCCAATGGAATCCTTGAATGGCATCTTGCACAAGAAAGGAAAAATTCTCTGCAAAATCTGCAAGAACAATTCCTTCAGTCAAATCCAAGTTCTCTATTTTGGTTTTGAGGTAAGCAGATTGAGTTTTTGCTACAAAATGATGTCTCTTTAGGTTCGTCAGCTTTGTAATTAGATCCTCAATATACTCATCATTAGTTTTAGTAACACTTATGAGATCTGCCCTGTCTGTGTTCACCCACTGTTTGTAAGTGTAAGTGACACTCTCTATAAAGTCATCATTATTGCTACACTCACCACTTTTTTCTTCATCTTCACTTCCACTAAATTCAGAGCCTTCATTCATGGCTTTCAGTTCCATTTGCAACAAATCTGTTAACACCTCTGGTCCAGGGCAGCTGTCACATTCACTAAGCATGCATTCTTCCTTTTCTACATCACACACAATAGATTCAAGTAAATCCTTGTAATTTATGTTGAGCTTTGCCCCATCTAACATCAACTTAATGTTCTGATGAGCAAGGCAGACACAGACAGAGTGAGTGCCACTTCCACCAGCCAACACACACCACCTAGGCCTAAGCTCTGCAAATTTAGAAAATCCAATTTTGTGATTTGTGTATTCACTGCGGAAGCTTGCATACAGCTCTTTCAAGTTACAAAGAACTAGCCTTTTCTGTTTGTGCTCTTTTTGTCCTTGCTCATTTCTTATGGAAATGTACTCTTTTTTACCTGAACAGATTCTGCTGTTGTCATTCTGTTCGTAGAAGTTCACAACCTCTTTGACTGTTTCATTAGTTAGTCTGTTACACTTCTTGTGATCCGTGCCAGGTAGAATTCCATGCTTCTTGACAAGTTTCCTAGTAGTTTTGACAAGGTAAGGGGTAGCATCAAAATATTCACATGTTTTAGCAATCGACCAGGATTTTGGTGCCAAACTTAGAATCTTTACCTTTTCAGAAAAAGAGGATGGTTGCTTGAACTTTTCTTTTAAACAGTTCAACAAAGTACTGTAATCGTCCTCTGGTGGTAGTGTTTCACTTTCCTCCACTGTGCAGATTTCAAGAGAAGTGGAGATTTTTTTCTTGAAAGCTGAAGAAATTTTGTTGGCTTTTGTGTCTAAGGCTCGAGGTCGGTTTTCAATGCTGAGTTTTTGTATTTTAACAGGTGACACACCCAATGTCTCGCAGATCAAATTTGCCTCAACTAAAGTTTCTTCAACAGGATGATAGAGATCATCTTCAGATGATTCCTCTTGACATGTTTGTAAATCCACTATTCTTTTCTTGCAGGAAATGCACAAACTTTTACCAGGAATCAATTTTAGACTTGGATTAAGTATTGAATACCTTGTTGAAAAATTCAGAGATATTTCTTTGAGACCCTTAGAAATGACTTTTTTATGTACACTGAATGGATCTGAACAAGTTTTCCCAAACAGGTGAGAGAATTTTTCCAAATAATTCTTCTCATGGAAAGTACAGATTGTTTCAATGTCACATTGTTGTAATCTTAGATTCAAAAGGCTTTGATTCTTCTCACTTAACTCACTAAACCTTTTTAAATGGTCTGTAATATTTCTACCATAGTCTTTCTTGTGGCAGTCTTCACTCAAATAATGTCCAATTGAACACTTCATTTTAACACAATCATGTAAAATAATAGAAAAACTCACTGTAGGATTTTCATTTCATACATCATCCAAAACAATGCACCTATAGCTATATAAAAAACAAAACAAACACTAATATCATAGATTAAGCATTATGTAAAAGAGTTGCGACAATAAAAAATTGCAAACTTTCATAGAGATTACATTCCTCAACTGGCATTATTACTACCTCACACTTCTTATTTTTTTTCTTTCTGTTTGACAATCTCATTGCTTTGCTGAATGAGAATAAAAACACGCCCTATAGAAATATTTTTATATTTGAAGGAATAACATCACTTATTACAGAGCCACTCCTGTTGTAGAAGTTTTCCTTGTGTGTTAATTACCAGTAGCTTTAGAAAGATTTTACAGAAGAGACATTATGCATTCTCATTAGGTGTTTCAATTTTCAGTGCAGATAACATTAATTACTGTTATTATTTTATTTATACACTGCATTGTATATAAGTGTTCGCAGATCATCTTAAGCATTGTGTTTTCTTATTTGTGTATTGTTAAATTAGCAATTCCCAATCTAAATAAATTCTAATTTTGAGTCAGTGAATAGTGATTTTCTGCTAAATTCAAAATTTTTTTTTGGTTTTAATTTGCAAAACACCCTCACCAATTTTATATATGCTAAAGTACCTCAATAGAACTACATTCTGTGTAAATGTTAAATTTTTCACATGTGTCCCACACCGTAAAAAATCACGCTGAAAATGGAAAATTTCAGAAATATTCCATTTTTAACAGCCTGTAAATATGAAAGGACTCAAAACACCCCAATTTTCACCTATCTGCCACATAATACTAATACTGTAGTATACACATACAAGAAATCATTGGAATGTTTTATGTCCTTCATGGAAGGTTTTAGGCTTAAAGTTGGAAAAAAAGTCAATTTTGTTGGTAAACTTTGAAAAATAACAGAAAATATGTTAATTATCACAGCAGGAAATGCTTATAACAAAAATTAAACAGCATTTAGAGCTGAGTAAAATGTATGTTTTAAAAAGTTGTTACGATAAAAATTGAAGGAGATATAGCATTTTTCGTAAATGCTTGAAAATGCTGAAATCTTCATACGCCGCCATCTTCAAACAGGTGCCTAGACAAAAATTAAAGAAAATAATTTTTTATAAAATTGGTTTTGATCTCTCAAAACATGAACCAATGAATGGACAAATCTTCGGAATTTTTGAAAAACATGCAGCAACCAAATATTTTTTATTTGGTTGAAATCTCATGGAATGACCCTTACTTCTCTCCTAGCTGATCATGGTTGGTCAAAGGGAGACATACATAAATTTTTTCTGCTTCTGCCATTGGCTCACAGGTCGTCCGGTAGTTCCTGGGCCAATCAGAAACCCTAAACATTAAAGATTGACGAATAACAAACAACCCATTCAGTTGATACGGTCTCACATGTGAGCAGCCAATGATCAGAAACCCAGAATCTTCGCGGATTCTGTTGGTCACCAGTTAGACTGCATGCAAAGATGTACATGTTTGCATTGCTTTTATGGTCGGATCACTTCTCTCGACACACTCTACGAATGTGGGCCAGTCGACTATCATCTAGCAGTCGAGTGGCGGAATCACATCGACCCACTCCAAAGAAAGGTAGGCTCTAGAGTAATCAATCAGCAAATAGGGAGGAATATAGTAGATACCGGGAAAAAAAAATTCGTGCGTTAAGAGACCTCTAGGATAGACTCCAACACCCTCTGCTTACTCGGGCAAATGCCATCTAGTCATTGGCTGCTGTCGTGTGTAATGTCTCAACAGGGTAACATGTGATCCGATACTTGTTTGGTATTTCACTGGCCCAGAGTCCTCCGGATTAACTGTGAACCAATAACAGAAGTAACTTGAATTTTAGCGTACCGCAAGTGAATCCTAGAATTTCTCCGGTCTCTAGCTGTAATCCATACATGTTTACCGCCATGTTTCTTCGGTGATGGGACGACTGTTTACCTGAAGAACTCTATGCCAATCATTGACAGGTCTCAACAGGTCTGAGCAGATGGTTTTTACCAGAGTACGGAGAAGGTATTGGAGGGTATCCTGTAGGTTATAAAACCCGTGATTTTTTTTCTGTTCATAATGTGCATGGGACAGTGAGTTTCAGCCTGACGCTAAACGAATCCGCGAAATTCCCGGGCCTGTGTCCGTGGCCGTAGCGAATGGAAGACGTGCGAAGACGTGCGAAGACGTGTGAAGACGGTGACTTGCGCATGCGCTCCACGCGCCCACCCAAGTGCCCGACGCATAAGGCGAGCCGGAGCTTCATCCTCTAGCGTGTCTTCGCCCTTAGGTTGCAGTGTGACAGTCAATGGGCATTCACTCTCTCTTTCCAATGCACGATGCCTGCCATTAGCTCTGTTCTTGTTTCGGTGTGCTCTGTGGCCAGATACACCCAAAGACAGTATCAACAACAACAAAATATACAACTGTATTTTGCAATGAAAATTTTTAAAAATGCCTAGAATATAATTTTTAAATTTTGGATGGGAATTTCGTGAATACATTTTCTGTCGTATTTGATCAAGAATATCAGCTGATGAGCATCATCATCTTCATATTATATTATTACTCAAATGTGTTTTTATTTTGGCAACATTATATCTTCCTTTATTATTCAACAAAATTAATGACTCAAACGTCATTTTAAAGCATATGTTCCTCGCTATTGACGAAAAACAGACTAATGTTTTCGTTAAAAAAATTTAAGTTTTTTTTTATCAAAAAAAGCATAACATCAACAACTAGTAATATTTATTTCTTACTGAAAAGTAACTGAAATACGCCATCTTGGTTTCATCCATTTTTCCATCAATTTTTTGTATTTAAATAATTTGTTATTAATAGTAAACAACTGCTAGAAATAGTTTATCCTGTGAAATAATCATCGGTGTTTGTAATCGATAGTTTGTTCTTTGAGAATAATATGTCAAAATATGCAGTATTACATAGTTTTAGAAAAATCAAACAGTAAAATAAAAAAAAACGTTAAAAGTTATTAAAATTATTAATCATATATAACATAATAATTGAATATAAAAAACCAGGTGTATGTCTATAGCAACAGTGGCTGTCATTCACTTTGTATTGCAATCCAAGCGTTTGACAGAATATAGGATGGGCCCCCGGGGTTAAAAGAAGCGACTATGTTTAACGTCAGAGATTCTAACTCTTTCTCAGTAAACATCATCAGACCTGGTCAAGCACCATTGCAGCAATGTTTTGGGCGGAACAATGTGGCGGTTGGCGAGGCATTAAAAAAATTGATTTCAACTACGTCACATCATGCCGTCTCCTGACAATTATATTGATAGGAACTGGAAAAATTCGCGGTTTAAATGACCTCCAGGATAGATTTTACAATCCTTTACATAATTGGATAAACGCCACCTTATCATTGGCTAAAGACTTGTGAGACTTATCAACTTGGATGCTTGCGATACTATACTTCTTTGGTTGAAGGTTTCCATTGGCTCAGAATTCTTCAGATTAACTGTGAGCCTATCACAGAAGAGATATGAAGCTACGGGTTTGGTTTCTAGTATTACGCGATGTGAACCCGCGAAATTTTCCTGTCTCTATCTGTTGATTCCGTGATGTGAAGTGTGTTTTAAGAGCTTAAAATAAATGTTCGTGGAGTGAGTGTTGTTGAACAAAGAAGTCAACAACACATCAGCAAGGAATTAGCGTCTCTAACCACAATGATTGCGCGCGCCAAAAACCTCACTTCTCACCTACACACCTGTACTGAGAACTATACCGCAGGAAGCTTATTGGCTGTGTTAATTGTTCATTCTTATCCACTAGTATATCTATATTTTTTTCCACTTTTTTTTTGTAAAATATTCATGTAAAACTACAGATATTTGTAAATTAGCACGTTTACATGAAAACAACTGTATCACTACAAAAATGTGTTGGCAGTAATAATGGGTTCAGATTGTTACCCGAACATTTATACTTTGTGTTTTCCAAGTATCTCCAGTAGTTTTTTTTTTGGAAATCGTGCCCTGAATAGCTTCCAGTATTAACTGCTCACATTTATTAGTCTGATACAAGAAAAATTAAGTTTAATTGTTTAATATTCTGTTATCTTTTCCACGGATTAAATTTTTTTCTTGGGTGAAACATGAATTAAAATGCACATAAAAGAATGCGTAATTTTTTTTTTAAATAAATACTCAGTATTATCCCAAAAACATATTTAATATAGCCTATGCAAAAATAACCATAGTGATGTGTTGTACAAAGATACAATATATTTATTTTAGGATTAGAAACTATTTCTTGGAAACTGGCTTCTAAAGGCATTTTTTTTAATTTGAAAAGTAAAAAAAAATGGTTTTTTTTTTCTGTGCAGCGGGTATGATGATTATATTTATGCAGGGTTCCCGCAGACGGAAAATCTGAAAAACAAGGATAATTCAGGGAATTGAAAATATATCTAAAAACCTGAAAACTACAAGGCAATTGGCAAAATGGTAATTATCAAACTTCGTTAGTAATTTTTATATGATTAGTAATTTTTTAATTCTAGGGTGTTCCTTTGTTATCTTAAAATTAGTATGCATTAAATCATTGTTCTCTTCTATTACTTTTCTAATTTTTGTAATCGTTTCTTCCTATTACTTCCCTCTTCATCATTTCTGTTTTCATAACTCTTGATTGTTAAATCCTCTTCCATTCCAAATTTATCTAGTTCTTTACAGTCCATTCCTCTTCATGTTCACATTCTTCTTCATTGCTGAGATTTTTTTTTGTTTTTGATCCGTACATCTAAATTCTTTTAAACAGGTTCCGAAGCATTGAGTTATCGCCTTCAATAAGTAGTATCCATCCCTGTTACTCAATATTGCTCTGCTGTGGACAGATGATTCCAAACACACACACACACCTACACACACACACACCTACACACACACACACACACACATATATATATATATATATATATATATATATATATATATATATATATAGAGAGAGAGAGAGAGAGAGAGAGAGAGAGAGAGAGAGAGTCCCACATGGCAGTGTTCTTGGGCCAATTTTGTTTCTGATATATATAAATTATTTATGTAACTTAGACATAACGGGGCAGATAGTTTCTTTTGCAGATGATATGCAATTTTATATTCATCCGACAATTTACCTTCGGTTTTTGAAACGGTAAATAACGAACTTAAAAAAATCTAAGAAATATTAGACGATAGTTTTCTTTCTGTAAACATAAATAAAACTAAATATATAACTTTCTCTGCCAACATTTTGGGTCAACCTATCGAACATGAACTAAAAATTCATGTATGTAACGAAATAAACGTTAACTGTGAAGAATGTAGTGTCATAGAAAGAGTACAGTATATAAAATACTTAGGTATAGTGCTCGACTCTTTTCTAAAATGGGATAATCATGTTTCTTATCTTACAAACAAGATTCGAAAAAGGGTGTATAAATTCGTTGAACTAAGATCAATATTATCTATTGAAGGTATTAGAATGGTTTACTTTGCTATTTTTCAGTCTGTTATGCAGTATGGCATTCTGGCTTGGGGAGGGATGAGCAAAACGTCAATTAAAAAACTTATTTTACGAGTTATATAAAAAAAACACATGCACCCATTCAAGGAACTTTTTAAACTATTAAATGTATTTGATATTAAAAGATTGTTTATTAGAGCTGCAATAATTAATATGTATCAAAGGGAAAATCAGTTAAATTATTTAGATTACAACTTTCCTACACGGCATAGACAGAACATAAATTTACCAATCCCTCTATTTTATAAAACAATATCTCAGAGATATTTAGAATTTTTGCTTCCAAGAATCGTTGTTATTCTTCCTGGAAAACTAAAAACTAAAAATTATTTTCACATAAAAAATGTTAATATTTGGCTAGATAATTTAACTGATGAAGAGATGGCTTTAGTATTTAAGTAAGTTTTATATATTTTTATAACTTTGTACTTGTGCTGTACTTAAAATACTAATTTTTATTGAATTATATTTTCATTTATTTATCTAACAATTTTATAATTTATACGTTTTTTTGTTTATACATTATATTTAATTTTAATAAATTGCTCTTTTTAATTTTCATCTTTATAAAACTAAGGGAAGGTTTCTTAGGTTATATTTTATATATTTATTTCTCAGTTATTATACATTTATAAATGTTTGCATTTGTCAAAATACCGCATGTAATTTGAAGTGACTAGATGCACTCACATACAAGCTTGCTTTCGTGAGTGCCAAATTTCCTGGTAAATTAAGTGAATATTGTTAACAAAGTGTAAAAAAAAAAGGAAATAAAATAATTATTATGGTTGTACATTTCTTATATTAATCTTTCTCGTGATTCCAGTTTCAAGTTCTTATCTAATTTACACTAGGGTCTTAGTAACTCTGGCTTTTTGCAAGAACATTCCCGTTTTCGGCCAATTCTGCATGTACTTATTAAATTACAATTTTCAGTTTATCTTCATTCAGTAAATAAGATTCTGCTCCCTCGGCTGCGTTGACTTCTCACTTTATTCGCGTCATTCATTTTCCATCTTTTCAGCGTCAGTTCTCTTCGTATTTTGTATGTTTGCACGTTATCAGTTTGTCTTCCCGAGTGCGGTCCTTCTTCCTTCTTCTATCTTGTTATGTGCTTCTTCTTGGTCTTCTAACGTTTCCTCGTCGGTTGTAATTCTTCATCAGGGTGATCCCCTCCCCCAATCACACTCTTCAAAATGTGTCTCTACCGGCTCTGCGGTGCACAGATCACCCGGGGAACAAATCTGCACGTGGGTTTAACGTGCCGGATTTAATGGCATGCGATTCCCGTTAAGGGCGAAACCAACACCACCGACACAGGCCCTTAGGGCCGTATGACAATATAGAGATACGCCATTTCATCGTGGCTCGGAGGTGTTTGGTGAGGAGTTACAACAAAGAGGCTGAGGCAACCCATCATGAGAGTATCACAAGGTGCTTATCCAAGTCTATCACATATTTGAGATCCCGCAGGAAAAAAAACCTCAGTGCATCCTGCTTCTACTAGTTTACCAAGCTAATACCGGAGCTGTGTCGCCGCTCGCTGCACCCGCCCGTTGTCAGAGTGGGGGCTCCTCAGGACATGTTCTAAGCGATTATTGGACACATTATCCTTCATGGCTTCCTAGACACTATCCCATTATGGGTACGCGAGAAGTACATTATTTTATTTACTATAGTCCATATTATGTATTATATTCCTTGATTATCTGAAAATCTGTTTTCGTAGCCTTCGTTGTCTTTAACCACTTCGTATACGCTATTTTATTCCTTATTTCTTGCACATGTGTCTCTACTGTGCTAAAATATTTCCGTTATTCACGAACGCATTTTATTTATACAACATGTACTTTTACGAATTTAAACTTGGTGTTGCAATCCCCACAATAATATGATTGTGTCAGCATTATTGTTACATAGCACATAGATCACACACACGCGGTGCCACATTTGTGTTCCAACCTATGGTCGGCACCCTCCACTTGTCCTCCCAAATGTGCGCCCTTTTAGGGTAGGTTGGGAGTCGGCTTACAGATCAATTTTTATACATTCCAGAGCAAGTTATATTAAGACAGAGCTGATCAGGGAGGTGTTAGAGCCTCAGCATGACCAGCCCAGGGCAACCCAGCATAGTCATCACCTTAGTCCTCTGCCTCACTCAGCTAACCAGACAGTTGGCTGTGTCCTGAGCCCTTAGACTGTGTCAGCACTGCTGGCGCCTACCCACATATTATTCCGACCTTACGGCCGGCATTCTCACGTTCCCCTCCCACATATGTGCCCTATAGGGTAGGGTGGGAGTAACTTTCCAGAGCTTATTATTTAAAACAGAACTGTTAGGGATGGCTCGGGAGGGTATTAGATCTTCGGCAATGACCAGCGGCTGGGGCCACCAACCCAGCATAGTCACCGCCTCAGCCCCGTACCACGCTCAGCTGACCAGACAGTTGGCTGTGTCATGGGCCCTTAGACTTTATAAGCACTGCTGGCACCTTCCCTGGTCTCCCACATCACGCTGGGATCCCTCAAAACACCCAGTGAACTGTTTTCCGGCCCGAAGGCCGTCTCAACCGCCACCTCCCCTCCCATGTCTGCACCCTTTCAGGGTGGAACAGGAGTCGTCTTACAGATCTTACAATCCAGAGCCCGACATCTGAACTAGACTGGGAAGACAGGTCCCCTCCGCTCTGTCCGACTAGCGGACCGGTGTTTCGGGCCGAAGCCCAGCCGAGCCTCACCACCTCCTCCTGGAGCTGAACCCGATTGGGTATTCCAGGAGCACTAACGTTTTCTCTTCATCCAGACGTCAACTGGTGGTTTGATGGCATCTGGATGATTGGCCTCAGTTCTTTCATGTGCCAATTTTTGAATGGTGTGTACCATTCTTTCGCCTCAACCAGAAACAACTTATCCATTCTGTTTTAGCCGCCGTGCCTGCAGCCAGAATATAAGAATTATAAGATTTCCTTCTCCATTTTGCATCCATGCATTAAATACACGACGGTCATTCCTTGTGGGATCTCTTGCATGCCATTGCTCCGGGACGGCACCTCACCCACAGTGGGAGCAGTGGGAGAGGCGGCGCGGCGAGGGTCGGACAAGCGTCGCTCCGCCCTTGGCGCCGAGACGCCGCACATACGCGGCGGGACGCGTGTTCCTAGGGGCCGGGGGAGGGGGAGAGCTCCTTTCACCGCGAACGCGCCGTCGAAGGCCGCTCTACACCTGTTCTCAGAGGCCTTCGCGTCCTCTCCTCCGACTCTCCTTTTTTTCTTTTGGGAGCTAGCGCCGCGGTGCGATCCCTTAAGGCCCCCGCCTACATGCGGTGCGCAGAGCTTCTGCAGAAACCTCGCCCTTCGACCACCACTGCTCAACATAGCGTAGCGGTGTCTGCTTGCAGTGGCATTTAAGGGGCCCGCCTCGTCAGAGGTGTGTCGGTGCTTCTAGCGCGGTGTCGCCTCTGGACTGGCACGCAGTCTTCTCGTCGTGCACAGGATAACTGTGCAATTTGAGCGGTGACCGTAACATTATATGGCCGATAAATGAAGATAAAGGTGTAATACAAGTCCCTTGAGTACTTTCAAGAATCTGTACTGGTTGTTTTACGCCTAAAAATTACTCAGAAAACATGCGTTTTAGCCATTTTAACGCTTCTAAAAACACAGTTAAAAAACTTAATCCGGAAACTAAACTACTTATCGGCCCTCAGCGAATTCTTATATGCTTTACGTAAACATACCCTACTCGGATATGTTGAGCAGCTTGGTTTTTTTCAGAAGCTCTGCGCACCGTGTGTGTTCCCAGGTAGGCGGGGAGCTTATGGGTGGTGACTGGAAAAATACGCGCTTTCATTGACCTCTAGGATAGACTCCACAGTCGTGTACGTGCTCGGGAAAATGCCACATTTTCATTGGATTTTGGCTTATGATACGTCTCCACCGGGTGGTCTGTGATTCGACACTTCCCTGGTCGAGGTTTTCTCATTGGCCAAGAGTCCTCCACATCAACGGCGATGCCAACAGCAGATGCAGCAGTATGGAATAAGTACTTCAGTTTTAGCATATCGCGAAAATAATCCGCAAGTTGTTCTGGTGTCCCTTCGGCTGGGTATTTCTGTTTCCGGATTCCGTTTTTAAACTGATTTTCTGGAGAGTGAAAGTGACTAAAACTTGTGGTTTCAGACTCATTTTTTTAAATACATGAAACACTCGGTAGAGATTCTTAAAAGCACTCAAGAGACTTGCGTTACACCCTAATTTTTTTATTTTTTCTGCCGCAAATGTTATGGTTACTGCTCAAACCTCATAGTGTCTCAACAAAAACACTGCGCGCCAGTCCAAAGCTCTGCGCTTAGAAGCGACACCGCGCTAGAAGCATCAGGAGTCTCGCTCTTATCACACCGCCTCGCTAACGCAACGCGAAATGCACTGACCCGTACCGCAACAAAGAGGAAAGACGTAAAAACGGAAACGGGTCACGGAAACGCAAGAGGGATTAGGCCCTGACATTTTGGATTTTTCTATCTTTTCCACATAATTATAATTTTGAACTATTTATCCGAATTTTTGGCATGTCAGTGCATACATGATATCACCCAGACAGACCTCCTGAAACTGTTGCAATCACATATTTACTAACAGGCTCTTGTCTGTAAGCGCCGCGAGGAAATAACTCATTATTTCACGCAGGCGACTACAACTATCATGATAATCATACCAGTATACCAGTGCTGATTTCAACAAGTAGCCAAAGCCGAGTCCTATGCCATGTCAAACAAAAAAAAATTGGTTGCCTGTAAAGTCGGTTTACGGAAAATAGTTTAACGTGACGTCATAACAAAACATTGACTAAATGATTGCATACTTTTATGAATAAATGAAATTAAACTAGTAATCAGATTTTTAAAATGCAATAATAATTAACCTTTATTGCCGAAATTGTTGTTGTAATAAGCAATGAAAACCACATTAACTTTTCACTTCACTTTACAAACAGTTGACGAAACAGTTCACGTGTAGATGACTTGTAATTAATTTTAAAAAAACTGGCGTTTAGCTATAAAGTTTAAAGATAATTATGAACAAGTTTTCATATAAATAAACTGTAATCAAATATCTATCATCAATTATATGAATCACCATAATTTTTTAGTCAATTGTAACATAACCTATTATTACAGCACTCGCCGACAGCGTAACGGAACACAGCGTAACGGGACACAGCGTAACTTAACAATGAGCGTAATGGAACAGTGTGCGTAACGGGACACTTTTTCTTGCGTGCAGCCGGCGTTCATCGATTTATTAGACGTCACGTTAAAGCACGGAAGCTTTATTGCAAGCTGTATCAAAATATTTGAAATTGCAAGATGACGCGGCCTAAAACTCCTTATGTTTCGCCATCCCGTATCTGCTGATTCCACTGCGTGCGGAAACGTGAAAAATGTAATCAGGTGAGATTGTTTGAAACTTTTCTGACCCAGCACAATCATATCAAAGTTACCCGCGTCGGTATTAACATACGTAACAAAAATAAACCACACCGGTAGCATACAGATATTCTTGTTCTTTGATCGATTTTCAAACGTATTTAAGGCGTTACAATCATGGCGATCATGACAGCTAAATACTCGGCTTCTATTCGTCGCACGGAGCAACGTAATAGGAAGGGCTGGGCATTGCCGGGCTAATCCATACGGGTCCATATCCGTCTGCTTGACATAATATATACTTTATTCCTAAATATCCGTCTCCGTTTACTTGAACCGTTTCTGCTTCCGTGTCTTTGTAGATCGGGGCTAACGGGTGTGTTCGAGTGTGTTGCTGAATGATAAGTGCGACGCTCGCTGGTGCTTCTAGTGCGGTGTCGCCTCTAAGAGCAATGCTCTGAACCAGGTCAACTAGAAGATAAGAGTTGTGACCATAACACTAAATGGGGAAATGAAGCTAAAGGTGTTTTCACGAATATCTTCCTGGAGTTTATCTCTAAATATTCTGAAACACCCGATTTTTACCATTTCATTTTAAAAAAACGTTAATACGGAGACGGTTAATACTATTCCGATCTCAACGTATTCTTAAATTATTTTCGTGAACTTACATCATTCGTATATCTTCAGTAGTTTTTAAATCGCGTGTGTTCGTCTGAAGTTCTGCGTATTGAATGTGAACTCAGGGCTCTTTCGTAGTTTTGGTCATTTCACTAATATGTAATTACTTTTATTTACGGGCTTTTCCAGTAAAATTATTACAATATCTCTCTTTGTATTGTACGTTTATTCACAATTTTTTTGTAACCAAATGTTTACTTAGGGTTGTATAGTACAGGTAAAAGGTCACGCCAGTGGTTCACAGCTATGGTCACTCGCGTGACTTTTTTGCAGATTCGTCGATGACATTTAGTAGATAGACTATCTGGTGCAAAATATGTGGCCAACCACAGGTTCAGGAGAGTTATCGTGATTAATTAATAAATAATACTAATACCCCGAGTGCTCGAGTTGGAAAGTAGGTAGACGGTACGCATGCGCCGACTGCACGGTTGTCTCACTTGCTCTCACACAGAGGCTGGGTGAGGAAATTATTTAATCCTGTCGATCCTAATCAGGATAATGAGATAAACTTATTAAATTAGTACATTGTCACTGGTCCTCGATAAGTTTACGAAGTTTAGATTAAATCTGTCCGTTTAAAGTGGGTCAAAATCGAGTGCAAAGGAGTCGGTTACAAACATACAAACATACAGGTGAAGCTAATAATATAACGCATGTAAAAAAGGGGGTTGTCTGTAAAGTCGGTTTACGGACGATAATTTTACGTGATAACGTCATAAGAAAACATTGATGAAAAATTGCATACTTTTTAATTTTCAAATATTATTTACAGTTTTTGCAAATTTAATTTAAATAATTTGTTTAAATATAATCACGAACAATTAGTTAAAAAACCGCCTTAATCTGTTTGATGTTATAGAAGATGTTCTCGCACGGTGGTTGGCCGGTTCTTGCATGCTCGGCTCAGGCTGAACGTGATACTTTTACGTGCGCGCAGCCGGCGTTCGTCGATTTACAAGACGTTATCACGTCAAAAAATATATATAATTAACAAACAATTTTAAAATAAAATTTTACGAGCACGGCACTTTCTTGATTCAGTGTTAATCAAGCCCTATTTAGCTCAGAAAAAAATAATTAATAAAAATAGTCTGAAAAAGCTTAAACACCTAACAGTTCAATGCTAGTTTTATAAAATCTCCTTAGGGAGAACCCCCGGACCCCTTTATACGTACATGCATTCCATACCCCCCACCACCGGTTAAACAACTCTGGTAGTTGCCCCGTGAAAAACAGTTAAGTTATTTCCTCGCGGTGCTTGTAATTAAATATGTGGTTGCAACAAGTTATAGAAGGTCAGAGAGATAGGATTCATGCCTTCACGTAACAGAAAAAAAATTGGTTGTCTGTAAAGTCGGTTTACGGACGATAGTTTAACGTGACAACGTCATAACAAAACATTGATGAAAAGATTTCATACTTTTATGAATAAAATTGAATAATTTTTTATTGAATCATCACTATTTTGTATGGATACAAAGAAGGAGTTGAATGAAATCTACAATTTAATTAAATAATTTTTTCTTTTATTTTGCACTCATTAATTCAAACATGTGTATTACTTTAACGAAGATATTATTTTAACTATAAATTTTATACATGTTTGCTATTTAACTTCTTCCAATCTGTGTTATTCTGTTAAGGATAGGACGATGATAGGAAAAGTAGGAAACGAATGGGAGTGTTTCAAGTTTAATGTGCCTCGAAACAGTCAAATCGATAGTTGTTCCAATCGAGTGGAAGAGAGAGATGCGGCGCAAGCGTACAATGAGCGTAACGGGACACAGCGTAACGGGACAATGTACTTAACGGGACACTTTTTCGTGCGTGCAGCAGCGTTCATCGATTTATTAGAAGTTGCCACGTCAAAAAAAATTGGAATACTTAGTTCGAACTTATTATAGCAAAAAGATGGAAACATTCCAAGATGCCGGGGGTAGAAATATTTTCGTGATATTCGCAGAGACGTCACGGCACGGGACAGAGACGACAGGGTCGGTGTGGCGTGGTGTGGGCTTCTGGGGTGGTCGCTGTTCTGCGGCCTGGCCCTGCTCCGAGACTGCGCAGGCAGTGACATCCCTGACGCCCTGACCTCGCCGAGTGTCGCCAGGCAGTGTTGCCAGACCTGCCTGAACTGTCTGCACCGGTACCCGTCACGATACGCTCCGGTACCCAAATATACTCCAATTAAGGAAGGAAAAAATAATTTCAAAGCAGTCGTGAGGACTACCGACAGTAGTGAAAATGTTTTCGCAATTTTAACGAAAAAATATTATCACACAAACAAATTGGTTTTATCACGTTAGTAAAATAACTCCTAAATTACTATTGCATAGTAATTGTAGGTATTAAAAAAATAAATAATGATGCTCTTAATTTTTAGGTTATATTGCTACAAAGACTCCGTTTTCTTCATTATTCAAACTATATATCTATATGAGAATATTAATATATTTTATACTCACCTTTTACTGCACAGTAATCGTATACTTAAGATTTAAAATAAAAATCAAACAAAAACAAATTTAACACTGTATACGCACATTCGATTCACATATGCACAGCACTGATGTACAGGGACTGAAGACGCGTACTGGCTGCGCGCGCACTACTGAGTAGGTGTGTGTGTGTGTGTGTATGTATATACCTACATATACATATACATATACATACACTGCTAACGTCACGTGACCATGTCGATGACGACTTACATGAATTTACTCCCTATCCAAACCTTCCTATAGAAGTTTTCACTTCAAAAAAATTTTCACAATTTTTATTTTAAAGTTACCAACAATATGTGGGTTGATTACAGTAACTTTACTAACCAATGTATGTATTCGCGAAATTTCCGGGTCTCTAACGATTGGACGACAGTTATTTATTCTGTACCCTCTTCAAATGTGGGCCAATCAGCTACCAGCCAGCATTGGAGTGAGCATATCAGGTAGACCCCTCGCCAAACAAAGATATAAATTAGGGGCATTCTTTTTTCGCGAAAAGATATCGAGACCAGCTGAGAGTGATAAAAACACTATAGCATCGTCTGTGTTCGGTGATCGGGTGAGTTTCTTTCAGGTTAATCTCCACCAACCACAATAATTCAGCGTGGAAGCAAACGCGTTTTGAATGGCCCGGGCAAATAAGGCAAAGTCTTCTCTTGCAGACGGCATAACGTATTCGCGAATAATTCCTGCCACTGTTTATAATCTACGACGCGGAGTTATAATCATAAAGTATATTGCCGTAAATAATTTGAAACTACTGAGTATTAAATTACCAATGTCATCAAACATTCTTTTCTCAATAAAATTTAACTCTGAAAAAAAAGTAAACAACCTGTTCTGCTGGCCAATAAAACTTGAAGAGGCTAAACATTGAATCCGTCTGTATTTGTCAAGCTCACCACAAGGAAAAGTGAAGTACGCAAGGTCTGAAGTACACAACTGCGTAGTACTCGAGTTCGGACTCTGCTGTAAGAAATCAGCGAAAAGGAAAGCATTTGTGGTTGGAGTGTGAGTTTTAGTCTGACGTGAAGTGCATCCGCAACATTTCCGGGTCTCTACGTATGATTAGTCCGGAAGCAATTAAAAAAATACTCTCATCTGGGTATCGCAACATCAGTTCCCCTCTGCCCTACACATGATCAGCCTTGAAGGGCGCTTTATCCCGCTCCATTAGAAAAAAAATCCTGCGTTAAATAATGTGTTTTACTAACCTCCACCTAAGCAGACAATTTTACCTCAATGGTACTTCGAGTTCATCAAACTTAGATGTGTGGGTCATGATGTACATTGTACGCAACATCATAATTTATGACTACGAAATGAATAAAATTTGTTATAACAGAATGCATTATGATTTAGTTATTGTTATATATGTTGTTATAACGTTACATTCTTTAAAAAATGCTGAGTGTTAATTTTTCTAAATTTATGGACGGGAATCACACGTAGTTTCCGTGCCTACCGCTAGAATTCGTTGCCAGAGCTGCTACGTCAACTCTTGAATCTATTGAAACTATTGAATTAGCAGACCGAAATTCAAAACTATAGGCCTATAACGAAACGGCTCCGATAAAATCTAAAATGACTTGGAAAAATATTAAACCCAAGTTTTGAATCTGATTCGACAAGGAATTTTATTAAAATACTGTCCATCTCGTTAAAATATATTAAATGATTAATACTATTTTATTAAGTGTCCTTTTTTCTTTGTGAACTTTGGTTCGGAACTTCCGTTCCATTGACGAAATTACTTCTACCAAATGGCGTATACCGAGCGCTAAGATGTTAAACATCAGAACTGACAAAGTGTATCTGAAAGGTTAACGGCACAGCTGAACAGAAAACTGCTAGGCGCAAGGATGTTTTATTTCAGTTCGGACGATGTTTTACTGCTGAAGAGGATGCTGAAGCAGTTACCTCATTGGAAATGTTGTATAGGGGCAACTTGGGAAACTGGTATAGGAATTACGCGAGAGACAAGTGATGACAGCGAACCTGGTGGCATGGAGTGTACCTACTTTTTAAGTGCGTGAAACTAGTTACAATAGTGGCATTTAGCGGCGTCGAGTGTTAAACTAGCTTTAAAAACAATGCAGTAAATTGTCTCGCGCTTCGCCAATGCTGATTGGCCAGAGTTTCCCATACTGTCGGATTATGATATGAGCTGATAGCGCAAGCGAGGATTGCAGGATTTCAGTAGAAGGAACTAATAGTAAGGGGAGGAGGGGGTGTTTATCAGCGGGTAAGCGCGCTGAGACGCTTCTTGCAACGCTATTAGACACTGCAGAGTGAGTCATGGTGCTAAGAAGTGAAGAGGGTAGTACAATACATTCACAATATAACCAGATTTAATTGTTTACAAAAAATCTTTTTCAACTTAACACGTCCTTATTTAATGATTTTAATGATTTTTTTTTAATTTCAGTCATATCATGTACCGAAAGTTCATATGTGGTATACAGTTTAGGGATTAACCGTTCGTATATAGCATTACCCTTAAAGCTTTTTATGTTTTATATATAAATTGTTAATCAATAAAAGTCAGGTATCCCAAAACTCTGAAAAAAAAAAAACGTTTTTATGATTTTGGGAAAAAAGTAATTTTTTTTTATTTAATGAATGATTTGCTAAAACTAAAGATTTCGAAGACGAAGGCTACACACGAACGCTAAAACCAAAACTGTATAACCCCGTGATTTCAGTTTTCAGTTCACGCTACGACTGACATTGAAAAAATTAGCATTTAAGTTCATAAAAACCGTTCAATAAGGACTTGTTTATTAGGAAATTAACATGTTATAAACAATTAAATATGGTTATGTTATGAATTTATTTAGAACATTAGCAAAAACACGTTACTATTTTAACTGTACTAGAACAAAATGCATGGGAGGTATCAAATTAAAATTTTAAAAATAGTCCTAAAAATAGGAGTGAGTAAAAAACTAAAAAAAATCAACAGTGAGACCGAGCTTTCAGAAGCGGCTGTATGCAATTTTTTCACCTAAATAATTGAAGTCGAAATGCGAACGACTCACTCCAGACATTTTTTTTTCTGTACTTTCACAAAATATATCTTTGGAAACCAGATGCCAAGAAATAGTTGGTAATACTACAATGAAGAGATTGTAAGTTTGTACATCATCTGGCTATGTTTATTTTTGCATACATGAAATACGTTTTTCGAGATAATACTGAGTATTTCTTACTATAAACTTGTATATTTTAATTGATGTTTAATTCAAGCATAATTTTTTTAATCGACGAAAAAAAAATCTAATATTCAACAGTTTAAATTTATTTGGTTGTATCGTGTTTATTAGGTATGGAAAGCTATTCAGGGAACGGTTTACAAATAACTATTGGAGGTACTGGGACAAAACAAAGCATAAATCTCGAGTAAGAATCTGAATCCAGTATCACTGCGAACACTATTTTGTAGTGATACAATTTTCATGCAAATGTACAAAAATCTGCAATTTTACATGAATATTTATGTTCTATTTACAAAAAAAAATTACATTGTATCGGGCAAAATTTACCTGCGGTAACGCACGATAAAATTCTATCTGGTTTTCCACAGAGTGGTAATGCGCATAAAACCACTTCCATAATCTAATCTTAGAAACTTTGCCTTGAAAAAAAAAACACATTTGGAATCAGAAAAAAAATAAAACACGGCGAGTGAAAGCTGGTTTTAAAGGTGAATTCAAAATTGAAAAATTAACAGTAACGTAGATCATAGAACATGTGCACAATATTTGACTGCCATGTTTTGGAACCTACTGTTTCAAAACTTCCGATCAGTGTACGATCGTATGCATGGGAGAGATCACAAGTACAATCATAATGTAGATTAATTTATACACCGAACAACTGTTGTTTGTCAGCTGTCACGGAATTCTTTCCATATAGCTCAAATATTTTCTTACGAACATTACCAAGTACATCGCGAAATTTCATCGGCTAAAATTAATGTATAAGATTTTAATTGTGAACCGATTTCGCACGTCGGGAGCCCAGCCTGCTATGCATTCGCTTAATTTTTTTTTAATTGAGAAGCCAGCTTAACTCTAGCCTTGTGTAGTCAAGGGTCGGTCTCGTACGCCATGTTGATTTTTTAAAATGCTTTCGTAATTACTATTATTAAAGGGCTTGCATGAAATTTCAACACTATACATACCTTGCATTTCTCGTTCTGTTACAGATATTCCAAACAAATATTTACTAAGTGCAATATGAAGGGTGTAAAAAGAGGCGCAAGTTACAATAATTACGAAAACTCGCGTGATTTATTACACTCATTATTAGAGACTTGAAACATTCGCGTTATTTCCTGGTACCAGGACGAAATCCACACTGTTGTACACAAATAAGAAGTCATTATTAGAAACCTGTAAAATTCGCGGATTCATTTCGCGATAGGATAGAGTCCAAATACTTTTGACATTATTTTGCTTCAGTGATTGGGCCACAGTTTATCTGAAGGACTCTGGGCCAATGAAAAATCTATGTAGCGAATCACGATCATTCCAGTCAACAGATGTTACGAGTCGGTAACCAATCAGCAGATGTAATTTGCACGAGTGCATAGAGGATCATGGAGTCTATCCTTTAGGGATTTAAAATCACGAATTTTACAAGTCTCTAGTCATTATTCAGCCGGATTTTACGTGATTGGGTCTTTGGAATTCTGTGATGATATTATTATTTATTTTCCTTGTGGGCAGGTAAAAAAACTACCTGTGGTCCAATGAGGACGCAGTTCAAGTGTTTAACGGTATGCAGACCATGAGGTCTGCCGACAGAAGTGAAAACATTTTCGCAATTTTTACGAAAAAAAATATCACACAACAAATTTGTTTTATCACGTTAGTGAAATAACTCCTAAATTGCTATAAAATACGCACTGCATAGTAATTGTAGGCATTAAAAAAAAAATATTGATGTTCTTAATTTTTACCACAAATAATAACGCCAATTTCTCGTGTCTACCATTATACGTTGCACTTAGTGAATATTGTTTGAAAGTTAAGTTTACAGGTATAGCTTTAAACGAAATATGAAAGTAAAAAATCAATATGGCTTATGTGACCGAGCCTAAAGCTGGGGGCCCAATTGAAAAAATAACAGAAACAGTAGGTCGTGCGCAGAAGATTTGACCCATGTTTTCCAACTTATTGATTCATAGTAGCGCATAGGACTGTCGCGTGCAGTAGAGACAGGTAGTGCGCATAGGAGGGAAATAAAAATATGCTATTTTTGTTACGGACGCATGGCGCAACAACCAATGAGTAGAGACCTGTAAAATTCGCGGATTCATTCGGTGATATGCTAGAATTCAAACACATATACCTCTTAGATAATTTTGCTATTGGATTACTGTTCATCTGGACGAATTTCAACCAGTTATAAACCCTCAACCAAAGAAGGATCGAATCACAGACAAACCATCTGAGACGACTTACAAGTCGGCAGCCAATGAACTTGCGTTATTTGCCCGAGTGTACAGGGGTATGTGGAGTCTATCCTGAAGGCCATCGAAACCGCGAATTTTGCAGGTCTCTACTAATGGAGTAAAAAGGCAGACTTTTTTTATTCTAGCCCATCACGAAATAAATCCGCGAATTTTTCACGTCTCTACCAATGAGTAATAGAGTAGGAAGTCATCTTGGCGGGACTAGAGAACTGTTTATATTTATCAATCATATTGTGGCAAGAAATAGTCGAGATATTACAATGCTCGTGTGCTTTAAAATTAATGAATGTTATCAATATTAAGTCAATAACTGTCGTGGTCCCAATGGTTAACCAAAAAAAAAATTATGTTGAAAAACTGTGCTCGTAAATTGCTGGTAAGATGTCACGGGATAATCATTTGGTATTTAAAATAGTTACTTTTTAACACTGCCAACATAAATGTCGGGTACATTGGTTAATTTCATTGGCTGAAATTAACAGTAAGATTTAAATTGTGAACCGATTACGCATGGCCTGCCATGCACTCGCTTTAGTTTTTTTTTTTTTTTTAATTGGGAACCCAGCCTAAGTCGGGACGGAGAGTCGAGGCGAAAGGCGGATGTTTTCGGAACGGTCGCGCGGCGAGATGTGCCTGTGCAAGCGAAGGCCGTCCGCATTCCAGACTGGCAGAACACGGTAGAGGCGCGGTCCGTGGCTGCCTGGGCCTGGGGGGGGGGGGGGGGGTGTAGTAGCTGGAGGTATGGGGAGGGGGCACAATGTGGAGGAATGCGAGGTTCCCCTCCTCTCCTCCACCTTCCCCCTCCACCTCACACTCCCTGCCATCATCAACACTACACCCCGCGGGCATTACGCCGCGCCCCTTACGACGGATTCACAAACTACGCTATGAACGCGAGAAATTCAACCGCGTTCTATAAACTACGCAACACACGTAACGTTATTGTTCGTCTTCCAACTTTCGAGCGTTTTCGGCTTGCGTTTTCGACGGCTAAATTGAAAAAAAAAAAAAAAAAAAAAAATCCAACGTTTATGTGTATCGAAGACAATGGTTATCAAACACATCATGTTTACACTCGTTAAACTTCAACGCGGTGAAAGAAAAACTTAACTTTTTTTTCCAATGACATTATTGACTATTTTGTTTCCGTGATAAATATGAATAAATCATCAAATGAAGAGCGGGGAAGAAATATGTTTTCTACTGTTTTGCAATTTTATAAACGTGAGGTTGGTGACGTCTTTCGACTTGGCTTGCGTTTATAAACGACTGTGATTTTCTTGTATTGGTTGCGCTGTTACGTCGTTGCGAGCGCGCGGGGCGCGAACCATAGACAACCCGAAACTAGAGCTGGGTCGTAAAATCATTACTTGTATATAGTCGCTTATATATATATATATATATATATATATATATATAAGGTGTGTGTACTTGCTTACGCGCTGGATGTTATACTTCGTTTTGATTTAAGACAGTAAACTATTTTGAAACTATATTGTAACAAAAATTAATTAAATAAATACTCAGTATTCAATATATTGTATACATGTGTATAAAATTAATTATTTAATTGAGTAATAATCTATATATATAGATTAATAAAGAAACTCAATATAAGGTAACCGGGGGGAAGATGCCTGTCGGGGGAAGATGCCTGAGGCGGACGTATTTCCGAACAAAAACACAGATAGCAGCTCCAACCGCGTAGCGAGACAGTGCTGAACGTGTACAAGAAGCCACGAGGAGTCACGGCGTGTAGGACCTTTTTCATCGTTTTATGGTTAAATATATGAAGATATTGAAAGGTGAGTACGTATCTTATAATATTTTATTACCATTTCGTAAGACGTAAGAAATTTAATTTATATTTATGCATAAAACTAGTGGTATTCGAAGATTCAACACTCTTTAACGCCTTTGAAGTGAAGTGTGGCGATTCCCGCTGAGAATATTGGAGTAAAAAAAATGTCAGTGGCGTGTTACCCCAATACGTGGGGTAAAATGCCACGTCAAGTGGCATCTTCCCCCCATGATAATGTATTATAATTCCATGTTGATAACAATATTATTTCTGTGCATTAACTACTTTTTAGCAAAGCTGTTAGTAGTATAGGAATGACGGAGCTGGCGCAGGCGCCAGGCGCTGGATTGAAGATTGTCGGTCCGCCATATTGGATTGTGACGTCACGGCGGCCATCTTGGAGGAGTGTAACTGGACATAGCGTAACGGGACAAGTTTGACCTTGAATTTGATCCTCAAAATCCGCCAAAATTGGGCAAAATTTGCCCAAAATTCCTCAAAAATCGCCAAAATTTCCATTTCTGTGGAAAAAAGTTCCGCCAAAAAATTTCAAAAAATTCCACAAATTAAAAATTTCTCTTTTCGAGGGAAAAACTTCCCGTTTCGAGGGAAAAATTCCCGTTTTTAGTCCTTAAAAATCCCAGCGGCTGAAAATTCCTAAAACTGGCTTAAGCATCCTTAACTCAAGCCTCAGTTAAGCCATTTCTAGGAATAAGGATACCATGACCGCCATCTTGGATTATGTCGCCACCGTTGCAATTTCCGTTACGCCCGCCATCTTTAAAATCTTCATTTACTATCCGATTTTAATGAATTTTTTTTTAAAATTTATAAAAAAATTCAATTAATAAAATTTTAATAAAAAATATTTAAAAAACATACGTTAACGACACGGAGCTCGGAGTCCTCGGTTCGAACCTGGTGAGGGCGAAAAAAAAATAAAAATGACGACAGATCCTTCCACCACGGAAGTCACATACAGACTAACCTACCACCACCAATAACAAGGTCAACTAGTATGATGTCATGTCCACCATCTTGTCTTCGTCTGCTGGTAGCCATCATCATCTTGTTATCGTCGGCGAGAGTGCGCTGACGCCATGTTAGTTTAATTCTTATCCGCTAGAGTGCAGTAATCATTTATTATTGCTGTGTCACCCGCCATCTTGTCATTTGACCGCCATCTTGAAAATCCATAATTATTTAGCTAGAAATTCGGGAAAAATTCCAAAATTCATTAAATAAATCACTCATTAATTTACATATTGATTCGATCGATTCCCGTCCTCGGTTCGATACCCGATCGTTGCAATAATGTTTAATCTTATGTAAAAAAAATAATTTAAATAAACCATGTTCAACATTCTTAAAGAGACTTTAAATCCTCTACTACCACCATCCTATAAGCCACCAACACCAACATATTGGTAATTCATAATTTTAATGCTAGAGATCCGGGAAAAAGTTCAGATATCATTAAATAAATTTCCAATCAATGTACTGATTAATTAGATCAACTTAGGTCCTTGGTACGATTCTGGACGATGAAAAAAATATCAATTTAACATAATAGTAACAGGTTCGAGGAATTAAACACCACAAGTTCTTTCACAAACATAATATTTATTACATAATTTCTATTCTACTACAGGATCACTTACGAAAGCCAGCAAATTTACAATCATTTAGTTCCGCAGTGGTGTTTTCGTGTCTCCAATCTAAAGCGAGGAGTCGAAATGTCGGCAGGTAGTTCAACAGTAGGAGCACAGACTCCACCTTTACATTTTTCGCATGATGTCGCAAACTGTCAATTCGAGTAAACCATTTAAGGCACTCATCACATCGAAACTTCATGCGAGAAGGATTCTTCATACATTTGCTCCGCTCATGTCTTCGTGCATCATGGGAAAATGCGAACGACGTATCACAGTAGCTGCAAGGATACCGTGGTGATGAAGACGATCCTTTCAGACCCGATCCAGATACAGACGTTGCAACAGTAGTACCATTTCCAGGCATTCTCTTATGCACATCGATGCATCGTTGTTGCGACGAAACCTTTACTTTCTGCCGCACAGCAGGACCTTCGCATGCCTTCATGTGCGTTTTCATATTATCTTTTCTGGCAAACTGCTTATGACATTTCTCACAAACAAACATTTTACGATATAGGTTCTTGGCACATTCGCTCCTCTCGTGTCGTCGAGCATTGCTGCTGTTTGAGAAAATCTTGTCACAGTAACAACACCGATGTTCGTTAGTTGTTGTCGATTCGGCATCCATTGATGCCTCCATCGAGGGCGAAACGAAGTTCGTCGAGTTTTCCTGCACAGCCAGCACTACCGGCATTAAAGTCTCTTCTGCTGGTGGTATCGCGTCTGATGAAGTCTCCTCCAGTGTTGTCGCCGTGGTTGTCAACGGAATCTGCTCCTTCTCCGTCGTAGCTGTCGTCAAGGTTCCCGTAGTCGACGGTACAACCTCCATCGAGTTCGACGTTAAAGACGGTAAAGATGCCATCGAGGTCTCAAGAACAGATAATTGACACGACTTATGCACCAGAAGAAACAAACTAGACGATCCTTACACCGCCGACGTCAGTAACAAACTGAGCGATCTACTGTCTAGGACTCGCTTATATACATGCACCGTATGGAATAATACGCTAGTCCAATCAAGAACCATGTACATTAATACTAGAGTCATCTACAAAATTAAAAAAGAGGATCATTTGACCGAAAAAAAATTCGATCTCTCCAATATACGCCAGGCTCCAAGAGCTACAATTCACGTCATCAGATCCATCTACATTTTGCTCCTATGCTTCAATTGGCCATTAGCTGCAAGTGCTCCAACAGCTCCATCAGCTCCAACACATAATGTACGCAATGTACGCGCAATACATACAATTTACACGCAATAAATGTAATGATTACACAGTACACACAGGAAACGGAACGTACACACAGTACACACACAGGAAACGGAAACGTACACACAGTACACACACAGGAAACTGAACGTACACACAGTACACACAGGAAACAGAACGTACACACAGTACACACAGTACACACAGGAAACGGAACGTACACGCAATTTACGCAAAGTACACGCAATGTACGCAATGTACGCAATGTACACAATATATATGCAATGTACACACAATGACTACGCTTCGTTCGCGCAGGACAAGCATTTAATGAAAACGAAGCACGTTTGAACGGAAATTCTATAAAACGAAAGCTCATTTAACGAAAAGGAGGCACATTCTCTCGTTCATTCAACTTGGTAGGATACGATCGTCAATGATAAGTTAGGATATAATCTCTCCAACAGTCTATGAATCCAACAGTTTATATTTCCATTAGCCATCGACTCCAACAGTCATTGGCTCCAACAGTCATTGGCTCCAACAGTCATTGCCTCCAACAGTCATTGGCTCCAACGGCCTTTTGGTTCATCAGCTCCAATGATATTTGGTTAGAATGCTACGACTCTAAGAGACTATGAGACTACAATTCTACGAGTGTACAAGACTCCTCCAACTACCTTCAAGTGTACAAAGCTCCAACTACTTCAGCAGCATTATGTTATAAGATTACATGACTGCTTGTTTACATAGCTACAAGTCAACGAGGTTACTTGGCTACGTAGCTACAAGTATACGAGGCTCCAAGCCATCATGACTACGCGACTACGAGCCATGAGGTAACGAGACTACGTGACTACGGGTATTCAAGCTTACGAGACTGCGAGGCTACAGAGATACGAAGCTTCTAGAACATACGTTTACGAGACTGCGAGAATACAGGACTACAAGTGTACACGAGTACTTGACTACTTCTTAGCTTCATCAGCTCCAAATGGCTCCAACAGGTCCAACAGCCTCCAAATGGCTCCAACAGCTCCAACAGCCTCCAAATGCTTAACACAGCTCCAAATGGCTCCAAATGCTCCAAACGACCTCCAAATGCTTGACAGCTCCAACAGCCTCCAAATGCTTAACACAGCTCCAAATGGCTCCAAATGCTCCAAACGGCCTCCAAATGGCTCCAACAGCTCCAACAGCCTCCAAATGCTTAACACAGCTCCAAATGGCTCCAAATGCTCCAAACGGTCTCCAAATGCTTGACAGCTCCAACAGCCTCCAAATGCTTAACACAGCTCCAAAATGGCTCCAAATGCTCCAAACGGCCTCCAAATGCTTGACAGCTCCAAAAGGCTCCAAATGCTTAACACAGCTCCAAATGGCTCCAAATGCTCCAAACGGCCTCCAAATGCTTGACAGCTCCAAAAGGCTCCAAATGCTTCAAAAGGCTCCAATTATCGCATCTGTCTTCGTCGGCATTTTCTCTTTTGCTCACACTGCTCCAACAGCATTATGTTATATGATTCCATGGATACTTTGTTACGTAGCTACAGGTCTACGAGGTTCCAATGCATCATGTTTACGAAGCTTCCAGAACACAGGGTTACGAGACTGCGAGGCTACAGGACTACGAAGCTTCCAGGACACGAGGCTACATGGCTACGAGACTACATGACTCTAACTGATTACAATAGCACCACTCAGTGGTGAGAGTTAGGTTATCTAATGCAAAGCAAATTGATGCAAGTAGTTCTGGCTGTCATCAACAGATGTAGCCACGTGTTGCTTGCAGGTGAATATTAATTAGTTATTTTATGTGGGATGCGGGATGCTCACTAACGGTCGCAAAAGAAGGATGGCTTCGCTAGACTCCAAGGAGAAGGAAGTTCGTCCATCCTGTTAGTGCTTCTTAGATTTCTCAGAGATTATTTGACTGAATAATGATATATTTTTTTTAAATTTCCACCTGATAAAAATTTACAAGTGCTGATTTATTGGCAGAATTTCAATAATTAAATGCAACCTTGAATAAAAAATGACATGACTCATTAAGTAAAAAATTCTTCATGCAGAGATCAATTCCTCATCAGTAACCAGAAGCACTCGGAGAAAACCATCAGATGTCTAGTCAGGAATAATCAGGAGCACACGGAGAAAACCACCAAAATATTGACAAGAATAATCATGAGCACATGGAGAAAACCACCAAAATATTGACAAGAATAATCAGGAGCACACGGAGAAAACCGCCGCAAGTTTTCTTTGATATCATAAAATTTCAGGAAAAAATAGTAATAAAAAATTAATATAAATAAATAAAATAAAAAAAATACATAAAATTCTGGCTTGTACTAGAACTCTATCTTTGTTCAACAATGAGAAGTTCACAAGCTAGCAGAATCTGTTTATGTATTTTTTTTATTTTTTTATTTATATTAATTTTTTATTACTATTTTTTCCTGAAATTTTATGATATCAAAGAAAACTTGCGGCGGTTTTCTCCGTGTGCTCCTGATTATTCTTGTCAATATTTTGGTGGTTTTCTCCGTGTGCTCATGATTATTCTTGTCAATATTTTGGTGGTTTTCTCCGTGTGCTCCTGATTATTCTTGTCAATATTTTGTTGGTTTTCTCCGTGTGCTGCTGATTATTCTTGCTAATTTTATGATGGTTTTCTCCGTGTCCTCCTGATTATTCCTGACTAGACATCTGATGGTTTTCTCCGAGTGCTTCTGGTTACTGATGAGGAATTGATCTCTGCATGAAGAATTTTTTACTTAATGAGTCTTGTCATTTTTTATTCAAGGTTGCATTTAATTATTGAAATTCTGCCAATAAATCAGCACTTGTAAATTTTTATCAGGTGGAAATTTAAAAAAAATATATCATTATTCAGTCAAATAATCTCTGAGAAATCTAAGAAGCACTAACAGGATGGACGAACTTCCTTCTCCTTGGTGTCTAGCGAAGCCTTCCTTCTTTTGCGACCGTTAGTGAGCATCCCGCATCCCACATAAAATAACTAATTAATATTCACCTGCAAGCAACACGTGGCTACATCTGTTGATGACAGCCAGAACTACTTGCATCAATTTGCTTTGCATTAGATAACCTAACTCTCACCAATGAGTGGTGCTATTGTAATCAGTTAGAGTCATGTAGTCTCGTAGCCATGTAGCCTCGTGTCCTGGAAGCTTCGTAGTCCTGTAGCCTCGCAGTCTCGTAACCCTGTGTTCTGGAAGCTTCGTAAACATGATGCATTGGAACCTCGTAGACCTGTAGCTACGTAACAAAGTATCCATGGAATCATATAACATAATGCTGTTGGAGCAGTGTGAGCAAAAGAGAAAATGCCGACGAAGACAGATGCGATAATTGGAGCCTTTTGAAGCATTTGGAGCCTTTTGGAGCTGTCAAGCATTTGGAGGCCGTTTGGAGCATTTGGAGCCATTTTGGAGCTGTGTTAAGCATTTGGAGGCTGTTGGAGCTGTCAAGCATTTGGAGACCGTTTGGAGCATTTGGAGCCATTTGGAGCTGTGTTAAGCATTTGGAGGCTGTTGGAGCTGTCAAGCATTTGGAGGCCGTTTGGAGCATTTGGAGCCATTTGGAGCTGTGTTAAGCATTTGGAGGCTGTTGGAGCTGTTGGAGCCATTTGGAGGCCGTTTGGAGCATTTGGAGCCATTTGGAGCTGTGTTAAGCATTTGGAGACATTTGGAGCTGTCAAGCATTTGGAGGTCGTTTGGAGCATTTGGAGCCATTTGGAGCTGTGTTAAGCATTTGGAGGCTGTTGGAGCTGTTGGAGCCATTTGAAGGCTGTTGGACCTGTTGGAGCCATTTGGAGCTGATGAAGCTAAGAAGTAGTCAAGTACTCGTGTACACTTGTAGTCCTGTATTCTCGCAGTCTCGTAAACGTATGTTCTAGAAGCTTCGTATCTCTGTAGCCTCGCAGTCTCGTAAGCTTGAATACCCGTAGTCACGTAGTCTCGTTACCTCATGGCTCGTAGTCGCGTAGTCATGATGGCTTGGAGCCTCGTATACTTGTAGCTACGTAGCCAAGTAACCTCGTTGACTTGTAGCTATGTAAACAAGCAGTCATGTAATCTTATAACATAATGCTGCTGAAGTAGTTGGAGCTTTGTACACTTGAAGGTAGTTGGAGGAGTCTTGTACACTCGTAGAATTGTAGTCTCATAGTCTCTTAGAGTCGTAGCATTCTAACCAAATATCATTGGAGCTGATGAACCAAAAGGCCGTTGGAGCCAATGACTGTTGGAGGCAATGACTGTTGGAGCCAATGACTGTTGGAGCCAATGACTGTTGGAGTCGATGGCTAATGGAAATATAAACTGTTGGATTCATAGACTGTTGGAGAGATTATATCCTAACTTATCATTGACGATCGTATCCTACCAAGTTGAATGAACGAGAGAATGTGCCTCCTTTTCGTTAAATGAGCTTTCGTTTTATAGAATTTCCGTCCAAACGTGCTTCGTTTTCATTAAATGCTTGTCCTGCGCGAACGAAGCGTAGTCATTGTGTGTACATTGCATATATATTGTGTACATTGCGTACATTGCGTACATTGCGTGTACTTTGCGTAAATTGCGTGTACGTTCCGTTTCCTGTGTGTACTGTGTGTACATTCCGTTTCCTGTGTGTACTGTGTGTACGTTCTGTTTCCTGTGTGTACTGTGTGTACGTTCAGTTTCCTGTGTGTGTACTGTGTGTACGTTTCCGTTTCCTGTGTGTGTACTGTGTGTACGTTCCGTTTCCTGTGTGTACTGTGTAATCATTACATTTATTGCGTGTAAATTGTATGTATTGCGCGTACATTGCGTACATTATGTGTTGGAGCTGATGGAGCTGTTGGAGCACTTGCAGCTAATGGCCAATTGAAGCATAGGAGCAAAATGTAGATGGATCTGATGACGTGAATTGTAGCTCTTGGAGCCTGGCGTATATTGGAGAGATCGAATTTTTTTTCGGTCAAATGATCCTCTTTTTTAATTTTGTAGATTTGACTCTAGTATTAATGTACATGGTTCTTGATTTGACTAGCGTATTATTCCATACGGTGCATGTATATAAGCGAGTCCTAGACAGTAGATCGCTCAGTTTGTTACTGACGTCGGCGGTGTAAGGATCGTCTAGTTTGTTTCTTCTGGTGCATAAGTCGTGTCAATTATCTGTTCTTGAGACCTCGATGGCATCTTTACCGTCTTTAACGTCGAACTCGATGGAGGTTGTACCGTCGACTACGGGAACCTTGACGACAGCTACGACGGAGAAGGAGCAGATTCCGTTAACAACCACGGCGACAACACTGGAGGAGACTTCATCAGACGCGATACCACCAGCAGAAGAGACTTTAATGCCGGTAGTGCTGGCTGTGCAGGAAAACTCGACGAACTTCGTTTCGCCCTCGATGGAGGCATCAATGGATGCCGAATCGACAACAACTAACGAACATCGGTGTTGTTACTGTGACAAGATTTTCTCAAACAGCAGCAATGCTCGACGACACGAGAGGAGCGAATGTGCCAAGAACCTATATCGTAAAATGTTTGTTTGTGAGAAATGTCATAAGCAGTTTGCCAGAAAAGATAATATGAAAACGCACTTGAAGGCATGCGAAGGTCCTGCTGTGCGGCAGAAAGTAAAGGTTTCGTCGCAACAACGATGCATCGATGTGCATAAGAGAATGCCTGGAAATGGTACTACTGTTGCAACGTCTGTATCTGGATCGGGTCTGAAAGGATCGTCTTCATCACCACGGTATCCTTGCAGCTAATGTGATACGTCGTTCGCATTTTCCCATGATGCACGAAGACATGAGCGGAGCAAATGTATGAAGAATCCTTCTTGCATGAAGTTTCGATGTGATGAGTGCCTTAAATGGTTTACTCGAATTGACAGTTTGCGACATCATGCGAAAAAATGTAAAGGTGGAGTCTGTGCTCCTACTGTTGAACTACCTGCCGACATTTCGACTCCTCGCTTTAGATTGGAGACACGAAAGCGTACAACCAAAAGAACAGATGCCCAGCAACCGATTGTTATGACGTCTGAACATGGAACTAAACCTAAGACTGTGTTCGGAGCATTACAAGTGAACGATAATGGCTTCTACTTGGCGCAGTCTGCATTTCGTGGAACGTTGAAAGACTACTATTATCTAAATACGTTCGGTGAGTCGAAGGACATTTGTAATTTTCTTGACGATATCAGACAGAAGATAATCAATCAGCTTACTGATGATGTAGCAACAAACGGACCTTTGAAATATAACTTGTGGTTGGACTGTATATATGGAAAGCCATATCCGTTCGATGACAAAGTGAAGAAGTGTGCATTCAAGACATCGGCTGCAGTAATTTACAGTTCTAACGATGTGAAGCAAACTGTTAAAAACGGTATCCAGAAACTCTGTCAAGAAGAGGTGGACTATGTCTGTAAAGGTTCTGGCTGGACTCTGTCTAGTATAAACCGATTGGAGCTAAGAATTAGTCATTTCACACCACTGCGGAACTAAATGATTGTAAATTTGCTGGCTTTCGTAAGTGATCCTGTAGTAGAATAGAAATTATGTAATAAATATTATGTTTGTGAAAGAACTTGTGGTGTTTAATTCCTCGAACCTGTTACTATTATGTTAAATTGATATTTTTTTCATCGTCCAGAATCGTACCAAGGACCTAAGTTGATCTAATTAATCAGTACATTGATTGGAAATTTATTTAATGATATCTGAACTTTTTCCCGGATCTCTAGCATTAAAATTATGAATTACCAATATGTTGGTGTTGGTGGCTTATAGGATGGTGGTAGTAGAGGATTTAAAGTCTCTTTAAGAATGTTGAACATGGTTTATTTAAATTATTTTTTTTACATAAGATTAAACATTATTGCAACGATCGGGTATCGAACCGAGGACGGGAATCGATCGAATCAATATGTAAATTAATGAGTGATTTATTTAATGAATTTTGGAATTTTTCCCGAATTTCTAGCTAAATAATTATGGATTTTCAAGATGGCGGTCAAATGACAAGATGGCGGGTGACACAGCAATAATAAATGATTACTGCACTCTAGCGGATAAGAATTAAACTAACATGGCGTCAGCGCACTCTCGCCGACGATAACAAGATGATGATGGCTACCAGCAGACGAAGACAAGATGGTGGACATGACATCATACTAGTTGACCTTGTTATTGGTGGTGGTAGGTTAGTCTGTAGGTGACTTCCGTGGTGGAAGGATCTGTCGTCATTTTTATTTTTTTTTCGCCCTCACCAGGTTCGAACCGAGGACTCCGAGCTCCGTGTCGTTAACGTATGTTTTTTAAATATTTTTTATTAAAATTTTATTAATTGAATTTTTTTATAAATTTTAAAAAAAAATTCATTAAAATCGGATAGTAAATGAAGATTTTAAAGATGGCGGGCGTAACGGAAATTGCAACGGTGGCGACATAATCCAAGATGGCGGTCATGGTATCCTTATTCCTAGAAATGGCTTAACTGAGGCTTGAGTTAAGGATGCTTAAGCCAGTTTTAGGAATTTTCAGCCGCTGGGATTTTTAAGGACTAAAAACGGGAATTTTTCCCTCGAAACGGGAAGTTTTTCCCTCGAAAAGAGAAATTTTTAATTTGTGGAATTTTTTGAAATTTTTTGGCGGAACTTTTTTCCACAGAAATGGAAATTTTGGCGATTTTTGAGGAATTTTGGGCAAATTTTGCCCAATTTTGGCGGATTTTGAGGATCAAATTCAAGGTCAAACTTGTCCCGTTACGCTATGTCCAGTTACACTCCTCCAAGATGGCCGCCGTGACGTCACAATCCAATATGGCGGACCGACAATCTTCAATCCAGCGCCTGGCGCCTGCGCCAGCTCCGTCATTCCTATACTACTGCTGTTAATTCTACATTTTTTCCCAAACAGGTTATTCCCCGCAGGTACGAGAGGAAAACGGATCTTGCGTCCGTGTCGGAAGAAAACTTACTTCTTGCTTCTGAAGATGTGAAAAACGGGAAAATGAAAGTATGGGATGCGTCCCAGTTTCATTACATACCCTACAGAACATTGAAAAGACGAATTGATGCTGGAAATGTTACTAAAGGAGCACACTGAAACGAAATTAGCTGGATACGACTGGCTACAACTGTTTTTGAAACGTCAACCTGAAGTAACACTTAGAAAGGCACAGGGTATCTCCATCGCAAGTGGACTTGGAATGTCCCGTAAATAAGTTGACAACTATTTTCAAGTGCTTTTGCATGTTTGTGAAGAAAATGACTTTCTCAGTGCCCCAAGGAAGATTTACAACATGGGCGAGTGTGGTCTTCAAATCAACAGGTCGAGTGATAGCTACCAAAGGTAATAGAGATGTTCACCATGTTATATCTGGAGAGAAAGGTGAGACGATCAGCGTAATTGCTTGTTGCAATGCCGAAGGGATCTTCTTGCCCCCATACAGCAATTTTAAAGGAAAAAGAAAGAAGCCTGAATTTGAAGACGGCCTGCCACCTGGCTCACACATCAAAATGAATTAAATCTCTGCTTGCGTAAATACTGAGATATTTTTTGACTGGTTAAAAATACATTTTTTGCCTCGAAAGGAAGCAGGAAAGTGTTTGCTTGTTTTGGATGGTCATAGTTCCCACTGATCAGATGTTGATGTACTGGACTTCGCTGCAGACAACGACATAATACTAATCTGCCTTCCAAGCCACACAACCCAGTATCTGCAACCCTTAGACCGGTCGTTTTTCAAATATTTGAAGACATTTTGGCAGCAAGCTGTAAACACTTGGATTTACAGCAACTCCGGCAGAAAACTGACACGTCTCCAATTTGGAACATTGTTGAATTCAGCTTGGAGTCGAACCGCAACAATGGGCAATGGTAGTGCAGGATTTTCTGCTTGTGGCATCTATCTTTACAACCCGCAAAAAAATCCTGCACAAGCTTTCGCTCTATCAGACAATGCTTATGGTAACAGAAATACAGCAGCATATGCTGATAAAGTTGTTACAAGTGAAAATTCTTCTACTCTTGCAGATTATGTCACGATGCCTATTGCATCGACAACTGCTTCTTGCTCCTATGCTCCTGAAAACGAGGCAACTGATTCGGCCAATGATGTGTCAATACATTCGACAAATAAAGATAGCAGCATGAGTTCCTTCGAAGAAATATCGCCTGTTCCTGTTCTTACTATGCCTAAGCCAACTGGTCGTAAGAAGCAACATCAGTGGTCCTGAATTCACCAGCAAGACTAACGGACATGCGAAAATCACAACTTCAAAAGGATATCAAGATGATAAACAAGATGAAACAACAAGCCAAAGAGAAAACGATCAAACGTGCTCCCCAAAGAAAAAGAAAGAGGAAAGTGAGCTCGTCGACTTCGTGTAGTGGCGAAACTTGCCAAGATAGTAAGAGTGACAGTGAACTAGATTATATCAATGGTAGTGATGATTTTTGTGCAGTATGTAATGGGTACTTCTATGCTAAAAAAGGTCCCAAGTGTAACTGGATCCAATGTGTTGCATGTAGAAAATGGTTTCATGAAGATTGTAGTTCAGAAATTTACATTGTGATACGTGTTAGGTATGCCATGATGTTCTTCAACAGAGTTTTGTAAACAAAGTGTTATTTTGTGTAAATCTGTATGTTATATTTACTATAAAAAACCAATATAACTACTTTTTCTTAACACACTCATCACATTTTTAATACCACTGTTTAGTTTACAGATGGTGGCATTTTCCCCCATATCAAGTGGCATCTTACCCTTACTATTGGGGGAACATGCCACTCATACGGGCCTTAACATTTGGTTAATTTTTATTTCCATTAATTTTTTTACGAGACTTTTCGTCCATTTCTGACATACACAAATGTACAACGAAAATTGTATCCTAATGATAATTTTTTTTAAATGTGTAATTCGAAATTTGTGAGTTAAAAACCCCTTAACTGTGGCATCTTCCCCCGGGTTACCTTATATTTCATGTTTATTCTGATTTATTAATTTTAATTATGTATTAAATAACATAATAATTAATAATTCAAAAAAATTATACATACGGGAACATGAACTCGCGTATTTTAAAACTTACTCTTTACTATGACTATTTTAGTTCACCAAATATATTACAGGTTTTTTTTCACTATCATAAAGTTTCATTTGGCACACCAATTTGTCCCCTAATTATTATGAAAGGGACTATATACGGATTTATGTTCATACACGTGGGTCCGCAATCTTCCTGTAAAAAATTTCGTTGCGTGGTGCGCGCGCATCGTAATAATTCACTGATAGTTTCATCCCACAAAGTATCTGTGATCAGATTTGCAATATCATCGGTCGGAGTCTTGTGTGCTACGTAGGTAGCGCTCCAGCCGATGCATAGGAACTGGAAAAATTCGCGGTTTCAACGACTTCAAAGATAGACTCCACAATCCTCTATGTACTCGGACAAAGTACACCTGCTCAATGACTACTGACTTTAGAGACCAGTAAACTGGGATGCTTTAGATCCATACTTCTTTAGTTGAAGGTTTTCCATTGGTCATAATCCTTCAGATAAGCTGTGAGCCAATAACAGAAGCAATATGAAGGTACGTATATTGGGATTCTAACATGAAACGAAATGAATCCGCTAATATTTCCGGTCTCTACCTATGCGGAAGATAAAATAGTTGGGAAACTGCGATTGCTCCCATGCCACCAATGTAAGAGCAGCTTCTAGTAAACTGCGACGGCTTTCAAACCACCAATAACAATGTAGCCAGCTTTAGATCCGTTGGAACTTTGATCGTTTTCCAAACAAGCGAAAGCAGCGCTCAGAGATGTCTGGTAAGATCACTACCTGTGATATCGAGTAATCGCATGACTAGCACTCCAGTCGATACGGAAACTGTAATTGCTCCTATACCACCAATGGCAACGAACGCAGCTTCGGTTCCCGTGAAACTGTGATTGTTCCCAAACAACCAATAGCTGCACACCTTTTTCTTTTACCGTCTGAGATATTTATTTTACTATGTTAATTTCGAAGCGCCGATAGAGCGCAGCTTTTGTTCTTACCGCAATAACTACAAACTTCTGGTCTCTAATGAGAAAGATTTTTTTTTATTTCTAACTAGCTTAAAACCTGTAGCTTCGGTCGCGTAATTTCAGAGAATTTCGAAAGTATTACCATTTAAAAAAAATTATTTGATTAATTCCAATTAATTTTACAAAACAAACACACACAATAAGTACATTTGTCAAGTGCATAAAAGTTTTATTTCATAACAATACCTTTTAAGAATTATATTTTTTAAAAGTGGGTATGCGTAGGCCTTTTTAATTTTAAAATAGATCAAGTACCTACTTATCTGGATTTAAAACTTCGGTTTTAGAGTGTTTGAGTACATTTTTACCTTGATGAAATCACACAACTCCTTTTCATTTCATGAGGTAGAAAATTTAAAAAAAAAATCTTTTAAACACGCACATATTTCAATTTAACTATGTTTATGCCATAGTTTACACTAACACTTTTATTGACTTTGGTTAAAGCTATGCTTAGAATAATTTAATAGTTTTACCGTATTACAAATACCTCTCATTAGTAGAGACCTGAAGAATTCGCGAATTCATTTTGCGATAGACTAGAATCCAAATACGTCTGCCTTTTTGCTGCTTGACTGATTGGGCCACAGTTTATCTGAAAGACTCTGGGCCAATTAAAAACCTTCAGAAAAAGAAGTAACGAATAACGAGCATCCTAGTTAACAGGTGTCACGAGTCAGCAGCCAATGAGCATGCGTTTTTTTCCCGAGTCCATAGAGGCTCATGGATTATATCCTATAGGTCAGCGGTTCCCAAACGGTGGGTCGCGACCCACTAGTGGGTCGCGACTCGATCCTAAAACTATCAGAAACCATCGAATAAACCACCAGAAATGATAAGAAAAATGGAAAAAAATCGAATTGTGTGCAAACACAAATCTATTGTTACATAAATAACTGTTTTGCTACAAAGTGCTTATATTATGTCAACCATTTTCAAATCAGAACAAAAATTGTTTATCAATAATCAATCGGTATCTTTAAAAAAAGCATATATATTTGCAATATTTTATGGAAAATTATATATACATAAGGAAAGGATACGATACAAATAAGTTTTTTTTTACTCCACAATGGACCGATAAACCGTGGAGGTATTCCTATAAGGAAAGGTGGGTCGCCAGCTGAAAAAGTTTGGGAACCATTGCTATAGGTCATTCAAATCGCGAATTATTCCGGTCTCTACTCATTAGTTGAGGATATTTGATACACTCGCATCTTTATTTGAAATAAATAGTACGATATGATATTTATCATCTAACTTATTAGTTTATTCTTAGTTTTCTTAGTGTTACTTAAATAAAATCCCCTAAATTTGTACCCCTCTCCTCTTTCCCCACACGTATTCCAATGTAAAAATTCAGAATTAAATAAATATTGCAATATCCGTTAACCAAACATAACCTAATTTCACCCCTTTTTTAAACCGCAGACTGAATTCTAAAATAATTATAATAAACTTGAATTTATATAAGTTTAAATTTATCTTGCCAATACAGATTTAATGGATTTCATACATTTTTATTTCTTAAATAATACTAACCCCTGTTAAAAACAAGAGGCGATATTTCGGAGAACGTTGAATAAGAGAAGGTAGCTGAACGTATGTATTTATAATTTCGAATATCTTAAATTGTGTTTCATTTGATGAGAAGATATTGTTTTTTTTAATGTTAGAACTATTTTTACAATATTTCACTTTTTAAAAAAATAACTTCACCAAATTGTAAAAAAGAGTTGGTAGATTTTGCATGTTTATAAATCATACCACATAATTTACAGCCTGCTTCATTAGCTTCGGAGATACGAATTTTATAACAAAAACAAATTGTCCGCCGTTTCACCTCTTTTGCGGTCGAATATCGAAAAATGATAAAGGTACTCTGCGTAATTAATTATTGACGTTATTTATGCTAGGATTCTTACACCCAGCTTTGTTTCAGGTGGCGATATGAATTTTTTATGATAAACCATAACTTATTCCCTTTTCAGACCCTTAAAAGAACAAATCCTTTAAACTAAAAAAAAATACAATTTGTGACTATATGCATATGTTCATTCTTAATTTTTATCCCTTAGATCTAGTAGATTCGGAAATATGCATTTTCTTCTTTAAACCAAACTTAACCCCTTTACACCTTTAGAGGCGGAATCATGCAAATGAGTTAAGTAATAACTTAATAGTTTAGGCCTATTATTTTTACCATTTATTTACGGTTTATTTAATTTGTTTTGGCCATCATTTTTTTTAATAAACCCAATTTTAACCCCATTAAAAACATATTTTAATAAATGTAAAAAATAAGTAATACCTAACTAGTTGCAATTTTTACTATTTTCTAACTTCTAATTCTAAATTAATTTGATGTTTTTTTTAAACACTCTTAACCCTTTTTACAACCTTAGGGATTTTATTTTGCAGGCTGGTAAAATTGTGGCTGGTAATTTTCGTATGTTTATTATTGGTACCCAAATTAATTTATTAATATTATTATTGAACTTAAAACCGTATTTATCGTGTACACCTCTTAGTTGTAATTTCGCAAAATATAAAAATTGTGTTTGGAAATGTTCGTATGTTTATTATTGATATCCATTATAAATTATTACCTTTATTAAATTTGGAAATATAATTCAGAATTTTAATAACTTACTTACCCCCTTTTCATCCCTTAGGATAAACATTTCTGAAATTATAAAAATTATTATTGGAAGTTTTCGTATGTTTATTATTGGTACCAATTTAATTTATTTTGGTTAATTAAATTCTATATTATTATTCATCTTTAAATCATCTTTAAAATATACTTATCACCATTTTCATCCCTTGTGGATGATTTTCTCAATATTAAATTATTGGTAAGATGTTTTTTTATGTTAATATTTGGTACCTAATATCTTTCCTTTAGCTTGATTTGTTTCAGAGATATAATTACTATCTTAAAAACATATCTACCCCTTTTTCACCCCATTAGGGGTGCAATTATATGTAGCCTAGTTTTTAAGTTAGCAAAGATCTTTCTAATAAAAAAAGGGTCATCAAAATCCGTCAATTAGTTTTCGATTGATGCTTGAACTGACAAAAACTAAAAAAAGAAGAAATTATTTTCAATAATGTATATAGGCATTTACAATAGTTTTTCTTCATTTCATCTAATGTACAGACGTTCTGCCTCGAACAGTTTTATTATTGGTATAGATTTACGATTGTAATCTTTTGTGGAGCAATTCTTTAGTATTATATAACAATCATATAACTGTTGTGGAATGGAAGGAAATAGACGCGATAATTTTGGCATCTTGTATTAAAGTTTTGTCAAAAATTATTTTTCTGGGCACAATTTGAATTTTATATTTAATGTTAAAATTACTAGTAATATTTACATTAATTATAGCTTAAGTTAGTGATTTTCTAAAACACACATAGGATATTTACTCCAATATTTAAATATTTTTTTTTTGTTTTATTATTGTTTGTTAAACAAACTTCTTTTTTTGCAGCATATTTGAATTACATTAATTTGTATCAATTCATTACATATTGTTTTAATGTGAAGATTCGACATTGTAAATTAACATCATTAGTACTTGCCGTTTTCTGTTTATTAATTTTACCATTAAAGCAGAATATAAGATCTTGGACTGTGATCGGGTCCAAGCACAAAATTCATAGTTATTCAAAATGAACAATCACAGTTTAGACCGTGATCGTAAAAATATCTGTTTTGTATCATCTCTACCCTGAACCGATCGCCCCGTGTTACCAGATTTCCCCCCCCCCCCCCCCTTTTCTCTTCAGCCCTGCTTTCGCTACAGTGAGGGGTACACACAGAATGAGACACGACACATTTTTACATGACAACGTCTAATAAATCGATGAACGCCGGCTGCACGCACGAAAAAGGATGACTCATTGTCCCGTTACGCTGTGTCCCGTTACGCTGTGTCCCGTTACGCTCATTGTACGCTTGCGCCGCATCTATCTCTCTTCCACTCGATTGGAACAACCATCGATTTGACTTTTTCGAGGCACATTAAACTTGAAACACTCCCATTCGTTTCCTAATTTTCTTATCATCGTCCTATCCTTAACAGAATAACACAGATTGGAAGAAGTTAAATAGCAAACATGTATAAAATTATAGTTAAAATAATATCTTCGTTAAAGTAATAAACATATTTGAATTAAAGAGTGCAAATAAAAGTAAATTTATCAATTAAATTGTATAGGCTATTTCATTTCACTCCTTCTTTGTATCCATACAAAATAGTGATAATTCAATAAAATTTATTCAATTTTATTCATAAAACTATGCAATCATTTCATCAATGTTTTGTTATGACGTCACATTAAACTATCTTCCGTAAACCGACTTTACAGACAACCAATTTTTTTTTTCTGACAGTAGTTTTCTTCCATGTATTTATATAAAAAGTAATGCACACAGAATCAGACGCAACATGACACAAACCTGCCGAGATCAGACACGAGGCACAACATCTAATGACTGCTCCAACTTCGTCACAAACAGACTGTCTGATGGCTGCTGTGTAAAAAAAATCTGTACGCAAGGTCATGCCGTAGTGTGTTCATAGCTAACTAGTTAAACACTATTTTTCATCGTTTCTTTAATTTGAGTAAAATTTCACTTGCAAAGTATTTTAATTAATTTTTTTATTCCTCAGTATGGAACTGGATGCAGGTCAATTAGTATGTCTATTACAGTAAATACCTATTTCTAGAGGCACGATTATATGGTGAATAGAAATAAAACCAAAGTAACAGCGAAATTAAGTCAATGCATCGCTGAACACCGAAATTAAAGTCAGTACGCCGCCAAACACCGAAACGGAAGTCCAATATTTATTATGGTTTTTTATTTAAAAAACTTTAAATATGATGTTCTAAGTAAAATGTTTTTATAACACCATAAAATCTTGGCTCTGTCTATTTCGTATAATCCATAACGACAGCAAATTGATTCCAAGAACGCGGGGAGAAACAATGTAAAGAAAATTCGGTGTCAAGCTGTCGCGAGGCATCCCATGGTGTCTTGAAGCATTGGACGCGCCTTGTCCGAGTGTGTATGCGCCCAGCCTGACTTGTAGCATCAACGGTATACCCATTTCCCTTTGATTAAGAGATCCCTTTGAATAAGAGAGAAACATCCCTGCAGCACAAAACAACAGCCAATACTCAACCTACCATAACTAGAGACCGAAAAAATTCGCGAATTCATTTCGCGATAGGCTAAAATACAAATAGTTATACCTCAGTGCTGCCTCTGCTATTGGCTCACAACTCACCTGGATGACTCTGGGCCAATGAGAAACACCCAACCAAAGCTTTATCGAATCACAGGCTGCTACGCTGGGACGTCTCACAAGACAGCAGCCAATGGGTGGGTGACATTTGACCGGGTGTACGTAGAACTGTGGAGTTCATCCTAGAGGTCATTGAACCCGCGAATTTTTCCGGTCCCTAACCATAACCAATCCGCTTTAACTCCATGGTGCACAGCCAATGGGGAGTCAGCTTGTCTGCCATTGTCTGAGCAAGATGTAGTCCAAATACCCTCATTTTCCCAGCCCCTACTCAGTCCCTTTAGCAATGGCGTATGTCCAAAAGCTTACATCAAGTCATGCACTCCCATTGCACAAATCTTTCAAAGATAATACCCATTTCCGAATTGCCACTTGCAAAGCATCGTCTCGTTTGTCTACGAATACTGACTTCCACGTGACAAGAGCTGTTCATAGTACAACACGTAGCATGAAATTTCATTATTTATTGAAGTGAAAATTCTTTGACTGACGGGGCTAGTTAAATTTTCGAGTGTTACGAAAATTCCGATCGCATGAGGGTGGGGGAACTGGTAGAGGAGGAAACGGCAGGGGAGAGGTAAGAATTACGCAGCATGCTTGCATACATTCAAAACTTGCATACTTTCACACTTTGCATACTTGCGGAATAGCATAATTTAGTGCTCGCAAACTTGCATACATATATTGTTACATGCGTGCTAGGAGGCAGCACATCTCTCTTATCTACAGTACAGGTCTCCGCTCCGTAAGTGGCTATAAGCACACAGTAGGCATTGTAGAAAAATTTGGTCGTGTCGTGATCAGAAATAAATATTTCAGTACTTTTTTTTAAAAAAAGAATTCCTCTAGAATGTAGTTACCAAGAAATAGTTTTTTTTAAATACTAAAATAAAGGTATTGTTAATTCGTACAACACGTGGCTAAGGTTATTTTTGCACGTGTTTTCCATAATTTTTTTAAACCACGGAAAATATGATCGGATATTCAACTATTTGACTTCAGTTGGTTGTATCATGCTTATTATGAATGCAGGGAACGGTTGAACTACTGGAGGTACTGGGAGCACTGTGTAGTGGCCATACTTTTTTTTAAACCACGGGAAAGGTCATCCGATATTCAACTATTTGACTTTGGTTGTATCATGCTTGCGCTGTTAACACTGATGCAGGGGACGGTTGAACTATTGGAGGTACAGGGACAACACAAGAGCATCACTGCGAGCACTGTGTTGTGGTGATGCAGTGTGTCGTGGTGATGCAGTGTGTCGAGGCGATGCAGTGTGTCGTGGCGATGCAGTGTGTCGAGGTGATGCAGTGTGTCGTGGCGATGCAGTGTGTCGTGGCGATGCAGTGTGTCGTGGCGATGCAGTGTGTCGTGGAGATGCAGTGTGTCGTGGTGATGCAGTGTGTCGTGGCGATGCAGTGTGTCGTGGCGATGCAGTGTGGCGTGGTGATGCAGTGTGTCGTGGTGATGCAGTGTGTCGTGGCGATGCAGTGTGTCGTGGCGATGCAGTGTGTCGAGGTGATGCAGTGTGTCGAGGTGATGCAGTGTGTCGTGGTGATGCAGTGTGTCGTGGCGATGCAGTGTGTCGTGGCGATGCAGTGTGTCGTGGCGATGCAGTGTGTCGTGGCGATGCAGTGTGTCGTGGTGATGCAATGTGTCGTGGCGATGCAGTGTGTCGTGGCGATGCAGTGTGGCGTGGTGATGCAGTGTGTCGTGGTGATGCAGTGTGTCGTGGCGATGCAGTGTGTCGTGGCGATGCAGTGTGTCGTGGTGATGCAGTGTGTCGAGGTGATGCAGTGTGTCGAGGCGATGCAGTGTGTCGTGGTGATGCAGTGTGTCGTGGCGATGCAGTGTGTCGTGGCGATGCAGTGTGTCGTGGTGATGCAGTGTGTCGAGGCGATGCAGTGTGTCGAGGTGATGCAGTGTGTCGTGGCGATGCAGTGTGTCGTGGTGATGCAGTGTGTCGTGGCGATGCAGTGTGTCGTGGCGATGCAGTGTGTCGTGGCGATGCAGTGTGTCGTGGCGATGCAGTGTGTCGTGGCGATGCAGTGTGTCGTGGCGATGCAGTGTGTCGTGGCGATGCAGTGTGTCGAGGCGATGCAGTGTGTCGTGGCGATGCAGTGTGTCGTGGCGATGCAGTGTGTCGAGGCGATGCAGTGTGTCGTGGCGATGCAGTGTGTCGTGGTGATGCAGTGTGTGGTGCGCTGTTGCAGGCCGAGGACGCAGCTGCTAGTCGGGATGTAGTAGCAGCATGCGTAGTCGCACTGTGAGTGCTCCAGTGCTGACCATCACGACCCCGCTCCCGAGCTCCAGCAAGAAGTACGTGGCCGTCGAGCTGCTCACCAGGCAGGCGCTCTACTTCGTCGTCGAGGTGCGTGCGGGCTCCGGCGTCCTTTTCAAACACACACTAGCACTCACACTCTAGCCAGTGCCACGGCGGGCGTAGCTATGCTTCTTTCGATTTTTATTTTGTAATTTGTTTTCATTTGCTACACATTTACAAAGCATCTCTCCCGATCACGTCATCTCTCTATACACATGTTGCTCTATAAATATCACTATATTTCTATCTATAGCTCTCTGTCTATATATTTACAAAACATAAGACGAACACACAAACATTCATATAATCTATATTTTTATCTGTCCTTTTACATGTCACAGGTGTGACATAGGTACATAAAACAGCACGCGGGTATTCGATTGCAACTAAGTGTCAACATTTCAAAGGAATAGGTGAAGAACTTTAGGAAATTTAAGATTTTAGCTAACGAAAATTGACTTTTTTGATATAGACTAGTTGAAGTACCCCCGCGGTGCCCGGGATATACTCATAATGATGTAAGGAACATCACTACCGTGTTTCAAGCCTGTGGGACATTCACTTAAAAAACGGGAATTTTTTGATTTTAAAGTCCCATTGATTGCACAATCTCGGCGCACCAAGGCTACGCATCAGCAAAACCGGGAAGTCAATCTTCAGCTTCATTTTGTGCGAAGGCAGGTAACCCTAGGCAAGACGTGACGGACGCACCAAACGATAGCGCGTTACAAATTCGAGGCAACGCCATCTATTGACGAAGTTCTAAATTCAACTGTTATTAGTGGCTTCAGTTGCTAGCAGCCGCGAGCTTAACTAAGCGAATGGGCTTCTCCAAGAAGAATGATAGGAAGTTGCCAGACCTTGCTATATGACCGTGTGACGGACATAGAGAAATGACACAAACTCTCAACTTGTGCGTCTGTGACCTACCTCCTATGGTTTTCTACTATTAAACTTAATGTATCACTTAGTAGTATATAATAGTTCCTCCTGGCACAGTGTAAAGGGCGAGATGCGAGGTGCAGGTCAATGATCGACCGCCATATTATATTGTGACGTCACGGTGGCCATTTTGGTGTCAAATTTTCTCAAAGTTAGTAAATAATGATTCATTACCTCAAAATTCCTAGAAATTTATCTATTTCAAAGGATAGTTCCCGTTTTGAGGAAACATTTTCCGTTTTATTCCACAAAAATTTAACAATTCAAAATTTGGAATGGCGCTGAAGACTTTTGCTTCAGAAAAAAAGAAAATACAATATAAGCGGCTTAAGACTCCTAAAAGCAAGCCGCCTTAAGCTGCCGAGGTCATGCATGACCTTTACCTTGACCGTAAACTTGAAATTCTTTAATTTTTGACCAAAACGTTTTAAAAATTCCGAAAAAAAAATGTATTTTAAATGTTTAGTTCAATCCATTCCGGTCCTAAGTTCAATTCCCGGCGACGGTAAACATGTAATTTATCAATAAAAATTGTAAAAATATTCGTAATTACAATCTAAATAAAATTTTAGTTAAAATTTTGATGCATCACACTATCATCATCATTACTATCTAATTTTAAAAATTCAAAAAAAAAATATTTAAAAATTTTTAATCAAAAAATTATAAAAATGAATTGTGTTCGAACCCGACGAGATCATTCGATTATAAATGGCGGCAGATAATTCCACCACGGAAGCCAACATGAGACTGACCCCCACCACTAATGTCAAGGAACATATTACATCAGCTAGTATGACGTCATGGCAGCCATCTTGTTTTCGCCTGCTGGAGACCTCCATCTTTGATCGGACATATGGTTTTCGTCTGCTAGATGGCATTGACGCCATGTTAGTTTTATTTTTATCCGTTAGAGTGCAGTAATTATTTATTGCCAGGTAGTTTTCCATCCTGCTGCCATATTATTGCCATCTTGGAAATATATATTTTTTAAACTAGAAATTTGGGGGGGGGGGGGGGGAAATCAAAAAATCGTCAACACAAATTGCTTGTTAAAGTAATGATTGATTTGATAGCTTCGGTTCGATCCTTTTGTGATGCAAAAAAAATATCAAAAGAAAGTGACAAATTCGAAAAATAAAAACACCAGAAAATTACAAAGAAAAAATATTATTATGTAAATTCAACTGAACTACAGGAACACTTGCGAAAGTTAGCAATCTAATAAAGATTTAGTTCTACAGCGGCTTGAACTGATTTAATTCTCAGTTCCAATCTGTTTACTGCAGACCAGCTAGATCCTTTACTGACATAGTCTTGCTCTTCCCGACAGAGTTTATCGATACATACAGCTGTTAAAAGTCTCTTCCACTGTCCCTTGAAATAGTGAAATTTCTAGGAATTTTGAGGTAATGAATAATTATTAGGGACCGGAAAAATTCGCGGGTTCAATTCCCTGTAGGATGAACTCCATAGTTATACGTACACTCGGTCAAATGTCACCCACCCATTGACTGCTGTCTTGTGAGACGTCCTAAAGTAGCAGCCTGTGATTCGATAAACCTTTGGTTTGGTGTTTCTAATTGGCCCAGAGTCATCCAGGTGAGTTGTGAGCCAATAGCAGAGGCAGCACTGAGGTATAACTATTTGTATTTTAGCCTATCGCGAAATTAATTCGCGAATTTTTCCGGTCTCTAATAATTATTTACTAATTTTGAGGAAAATTGACACAAAATGGCCACCGTGACGTCACAATATAATATGGTGGTCGGCCATTGACCTGCAGCTCGCACCTCGCCCTGGACCTGCGCCAGGAGGAACTATTAGTTACTACTTTTTTTCATTCCCTTAGGAATGGAATTTCATATTAATATGTAGAGACCAGAAAATTTCGTGGGTTCACATCGCGTAATGCTAGACTCCAAACACACGTTGCTTCGCATTCCTTCTGTGATAGACTCACAGTTAATCTGAAGAATTCTGAGCCAATGGAAAACCTTCAACCAAAGAAGTATCGAATCGCAAGCATCCAAGATGACAGGTCTCACAAGTCTGTAGCCAATGAGCCGGTGGCGTTTACCCAAGTCTGTAAAGGATTGTAGAGTCTATCCTAGAGGTCATTTAAACCGCGAATTTTTTCCAGACCCCATTAACATGTAGTCTATATCACTCTCCGGCCCATTAGCTATCTGCATGCAAAAATCACGTATATCGGTTGCTTCGTTGCTGCGTGAAAGGACAACCAGACAATTACACTTTCTAATTTATAATATTAGTAGAGATGTTATCTTTGTTTGCATAGTTTAACTGATGATGTTATATATGTATCTAGGGACTGTTTAAATTCGCGGGTTGAATGACCCTCAGGATAGACTCTACAGTCCTGTTCACACCCACGCAAATTATATCTCTGTCATTGGCTTTCACACGTATCACCTGAGTTGCCTGTGATCTGTCATTTTGGTTGAGGGTTTCTAATACGGCCCAGAGACCCCCGGACGAACTATGTGCCAATTGCAGAAGCTTTACGAAGGTTTATGTGTTTGAATGATAGTTTATCGCGAAATGGGTACTGGCTCTTGATATCTGTTACTAGGAGGCTTGTGCTTGGATAATTTTTTTTTCCGTTGAGAGTTATTCATTGGCTCAAAGTCCTTCAAGTAAACTGTGGTCCAATACTAAAGCAGAAAAAGGTTAATCGCGTGTGGATTTCAACCTTTCGCAAATGAAACCGCGATTTGCTTCGGTCACTAGTAATTCGATACTTCTTTCGTTTAGGGTTATTCCTTGGCTCAGAGTCACTCAGACAAACTGTGGTATAATCACTGACACAGCATAGAGTCAAACGCCTTTGGATTCTAGCTTTTCGTGAAATTAAACCGTGAATTTTTCCTGTCTCTATCCATTGCTAGAGACCGGAAAAATTTGTGGATTCATTTCGTTTTGTGTTAGAAGCCAAACACACGTACATTCACATTGCTTCTGTGATTGGCTCACAGCTTATCTGAAGGATTCTGAGCCAATGGAAAACCTTCAACTAAAGAAGTATGGTATCTCAGGCATCCCAGTTGACAGGTCTCACAAGTCTGTAGCCAATGAGCAGGTGGCATTTGCTCGAGTATGTAGAGGAGTGTGGAGTCTATCCTAGAGGTCATTGAAACCGCGATATTTTCCAGTCCCTATCCGTTGCAGATTTACACTTGTCATAGAAAACACTCAAGATGGGCAACAAAAATGAGTACATCCAAATCCCATTAAGGAAACAAAACGGCAACAGTTTTAATAAACGGTGCCCTGCGCGCGGCTACAAACTGGTTTCAGCGCATTCTAGTGGACGTTTTGCAACCATCAATACAATCGTTACGGGAAAAAAATACTAGAGATAGCAGCACCATCGCACACAAATATAACAGCCTTCATAATTTTGTCAAGTACTTTTAAATTGCGATTATTTCTTCGCGTGACCATTAAAGTGTACAACATGTATTCCGGGATAGTTTCACTATCATAAATTTTCATTTGGTTTACGCAACACACGTGGTACGTCCCCCGATGATCACAGAAATGAATGTATACGAGTTAATGGTAAACTCAACTCAACTAAACAGGTTGCTCTGCGCATGCGTGGAATTTGGGCAACAGATCGGCAACAGTTAGGACACCAAAATCCTTTTCCTAAAAATGAGGGGCAGGCTGCGTCCTACCGTGGACTAGGAATATGGTTTGGGTACAGGTGTAGCATATTCAATACCGAGGGACCGGAAAAATTCGCGGATTCAATGACCTCTAGGATAGCCTCCATTATCCTCTGCACTTTTCAAGTAAACACGCGTGTTCATTGGTTACTAAATTGTGAGTCGTCTCCACTGGGTAGCTTTTGATTCGACACTTCTTTGGTCGATAGTCTCTCATTGGCCCAGAGAGCTCCAGTTAAACCGCGATCCAATAGCAGAACCAGCAGAATTATACACATGTTTTAATTTCAGCCTATCACGAAATAAATCCGCGAATTTTTCCGGTCTCTATCAATACCTAAATCCTTACATTTGTGTCTTGTAATACGGTCTACGAGCCAAATACCAACACCCACAAAACATCTGACCGAATTGTGTGCTACCAGGATGGGAAGTAAAATATGACGACAGCCGGAGATGTAATGATAGCGATTAGATTGCGAACGAGATAGCGGTGTTCATTCTGGTGCTTGATTCCAACGCTAATTTTTGCAGTACTTGAGCTAAAGGTCTTAAAATGAGAGAAACAGTGTTTAGTTACTCCAAAACCTTCTAGACTCGGCTTCACTGCCTTGTTGGATAGATTTTTTTCTTCTGATTCCTGATCTTTATGAAATAATTTTTCGAATATAGGTGTATGTAAACACGGAACATACCTCCCAGTTATAATACAAAAACGTTTACTTTCATGCTACTTCAGTGTTTGGGTCCAAGTTTATTTGATGGATCCTGAGATAATAATAAAAAACGTTTAAAAAAGAAGAATCGAATTACAGGCAATTCAATTAACAGGTGTTGCGAGTTAGTATTAAATGAGAAAGTGTTGTTACCCGAGTACATAGACAATTCTGGAGTCTACCCAAGAGGTCATTGAAACCGCTAATTTTTTTTTTTTCATTTCGTAGTGATTATGTATAGTAACGGGAAAAATTCTCTTTTACTGTAACCTCCAGTATAGACTCCGCATCCTCTACCTATTCGGACAAATACGACCAGCTCATTGGCTACTGACATGGACTTGTAGTCTAAGTTTACTTCTTTCTGATTTATACTTCTGTCGTGAAGGTGTTTAACTGGTTCAGTATCCTTCTAATCATTTGTGGATCTGTCACAGAAACAGGAAAAAAGTAAACGTGTTTGACATCAGCCTTATCACTAAATGAATTTACGGATTTTACCGGGCTCTAAATATTTCGTGATTATGCAGTAACATTTTTAGTATGAGTATTGACCTGTTTTTTTTTACATATACTTAGCAGATAAAGCTTAGATAGTATTTGGTGCTAACGTTACCGACAAAACGTCATTTGCAAAGCTAATACGTAGGGACAGGAAAAATTAACGGGTTCAATGACCTCTAGGATGAACTCCATAGTTCTACGTACACTCAGTCAAATGCCACCCACTCATTGGCTGCTGTCTTGTGAGACGTCCCAACGTAGCAGCCTGTGATTCGATAAAACTTTGGTTGGTTGTGTCTCATTGGCCCAGAGTCACCCAGGTGAGTTGTGAACCAATAGCAGAGGCAGCACTGAGGTATAACGATTTGTATTTTAGCCTATCGCGAAATGAATTCGTGAATTTTTCCTGTCTCTACTAATACGCACGTATCTGCAAAATATTTGGAGATGGGCTAGAATGTGTACCATTATATATTTGAACCGCGTTCTCGTAAGGACCTGTATAGGGTATTGCATGTTTCGCGTAAAAGTATCCGTTCGCTCAATAGACTGCAATATGTTATCTCTGCGATGGCGATTGTTTCCTTGTTATTAGTGCCCGTCTGTTTGGCCGGCCGTTAAGAACGCATTTGCTCCCACACTGGATGGCTGTGATTGGTGTGCTGACACCACAAATCTACCTGAAATAAAACCAACAAATCATGGAACACAGATAATGCCACAAAGCTATAACACACAGCTGGACTGGAAACCTTTTCGTGAAAAATATATGAACCCAATCATAAGTTTGACACGACCCGAAGTGCAATAAACAAATAACATTTTAAAAGTTCAAATGAACTTATCATATGCAATCTGGACCGAAAGTGCAATGTCGCAGCAGTCAATGGACAAAATGCATACACTTATTTTTGTACAATTGTGTAAATTCAATCCTAGTACCAGAAAAAACGTGATTTGTTTAGGTCTCTACTAAAAGGTAGGGACTCGAAAAATTTGCGTGTTGAATGCCCTTCAGGATAGACTCCACAGTCCTGTGCACACTCATGAAAATATATCACGGTCATTGTCTGCTGACATGTGAGAACGTATCAACTGGGTAGCTTGTAATTTTTCATTCTGTTGGTTGAGGGTTTCTGATTGGCCCAGAGACCTCCAGACGAACTGCAAGCCAATTTCAGAAGCAGCACAGTGTTAGATGTGTTTGAATTATAGCTTATCGCTACCTTTGAATATATATACTGTATATATATTCAAAGTCGCTACATTACTCCGCGAATTTTTCAGGTCTCTACTAATAGGTTAAAAAATCAGTAGTAGTTGCAAATAAACAAACGAAAATAACGCAAAAATGTAATAACTTAACATGGTGGTTCAGTTAAAAAAAATTGTGAGCGAGTTTCTCAATACTTATCAGAGATGTTTAACATCTAACCTCGGCAATGAGCAAATTACACGAGTTTTCATTTCGTAAATACACTTGTAATACGAAAATCGGACACGAATTTAAACGGAGAATTATTTAAAATAATGCCAAGCGTGATAAATATTCGCAAATTGTGATTTCAACTACATTTCTGTACGCTAATATTGACACTCTAAAGTTTCCTTTTGGCTTTACGAACTTTTGGTTCGCGCCGGCCGCCACAGATGGCAGCGCCGTTCCATTCACGGAATCACACCCCGCCAGATGCAGCATGCCGAGATCTGAGGGGTTGCACATGAAACTGCCTCAGGAAAATGCTCGAGCAACAAAAAGAAGAGCTTAAGTTGCTGGATGACAAAATTTCAGCTGTTAGCAAAAAATCACAGCAGTTGTAAATTTGCCTGAAATCAATAACATTTATTATTATTTTTGAAAAAACATTTACTGTGTGTGCAGTGTAATTGAGCAAAATATTGATTAACACATCTGTTTTGAGATAATTAAGTTTTTAACGTGTCGTGTACACTAGAATGTTTTTTTTAATTGACTTATGAGCTGTGGAGAGTAATCAACACTAAAAAAAATTATTAAGGTAGCATGATTCAATTTAAAAGTGTCTAGTGTATAACTTAAATGAATTCTTTTACTCTTATATTTATGCACCTTAAACTTTTTTTTATTGGCAAACTGTATAACCTTACAAGGATGCAGACATATGATTATTTTGATGTTATTCAAGTATTTGGATGGTTCCCGAAAAGGTGACTAAAATTTGGGAAAAGAGGTTACTTAAAGTCACTAAAAGTCACTAAACTGAATTATGAGTAGAGACCGGAAAAATTCGTGGATCATTAGGCGATAGGCTAGAATTCAAATACATATACCTCTTAGAAGATTTTGCTATTGGCTTACTGTTCATCTGGACGCATCTCAACCAATTATAAACCCTCAAGCAAAGAAGGATCGTATCACAGACAAACCAAATGAGACGACTTACAAGTCAGCAGCCAATGAATTTGCGTTATTAGCCCGAGTGTACAGTGGAAGGTCATCGAAACCGCGAATTTGTCCGGTCTCTAATTATGAGATCGTGGTGGACACCCTGGCGTCACGACGTGGCGAGTGAAGCGCGGGGCGTGGTGTGTTGTGTTGCAGGCCAAGTCCCGCTCCAGAGAACTGTACTCCGAGGCGTGCGCCCACCTCAGTAGCCAGGGCATGGTGGACTGCGAGCTGTTCGGGCTGACCGTGATCTCAGGTGAGCGCCGCCTGTCCTGATCGGGACACCTCCACGGCCATACCTGTATCGTATCCCTTCCTTATCTTTATATAATTTATAGGGACTGGAAAAATTAGTGGTTTCGATGACTGTCAGACTCCCCTTAAATGATTCGTGAAATGGGAAATTTCGCACTGTTTGTCATGGAAAAAAAAATTCATGAATGCAAAATAAGAAATAAAAACACAAACCCCTTGTTTCCTAGTGTCTTATATCAGCCTGTTTTCTGCCTGGTGGACGGAACAGACGCCTGACTACTGACTCGTGACACCTACTAACTGGGATGCTTGTGATTCGATACTTCTTACGTTGAGGATAATTAATTAGCTCACAATCATTCAGGCAAACTGTGTTCCAATCACTGAAGCGGCAATAAGTTACACGCACTTGGATTCTAGCATATCGCGAAATGAAACCGCGAATTTTTCCTGTCTATAATAATTTATAGAGACCTGAAAAATTCGCGGATTCATTTCGCGAAAGACTAGAATTCCAATATGTTTGCCTGTTTGCTGCTTGACTGATTGGGCCACAGTTTTATCTGAAAGACTCTGGGCCAATTAAAAATCTTCAGAAAAAGAAGTAACGAATCACGAGCATCCCAAATTGACCTACGCGTTACGTCACTTTTTTTTTTTTTTTACCCTTCAGAACGGTCGCGTAGAGACAGATTCTTTCACACATTTTTGAAAACTTTATTTTTTCTCAAAATTTCAAATGGCATGATAACTTAAATTTTTTTTTACCTTCACAAAATTGCTTCTGCTTGCTTTACAGGATTAGTGAATATTGTTTTTTTAACTCTAATTGAAAAGCTATGTGTGTGTGTGTGTATATATATATATATATATATATATATATATATATATATATATATATATATGGGTGTTTGCCAAAATAATGTACCTAAACTATGTATGGTTTGAAAAAAATATATTATATTTTTTACACCTGTAAAGATTCTTAAATATTCCCCTGGTTGCACCAAATTCAGTACAATAAGTGGTCAAGATCGATAAATTAAATTGAATTAATAAAACGTGAATAGAATTTTGGGGCTGTCCACGGAATGGACTCTACTGTCCACCGAGTGGACAAATTTAACCTTACCATTGATTTTGGTACTTTTTTTAGTGCGTGGTTATGTACACAGAGTCTCTACTTTTTGATAATTTTTCCAGTTGAAACTCGTAACATAGTTCTCTTTTTTTTTTTTTTTTTTTTTTTTTTTTTAAGATTTCTCAGTTTTAAAACTGTCTTTTATTTGGTCACGGATAACTTCAGCAAACAAAACTTTCTTTTTAACTTCTTCTGAATTAGTGTTGTTATTACTAACTTAAATACTTTTCCACTCTCTTCCTAGGGGTTAGAGTATCTGCAATAGGTTGTAATGAATCTCCTATTCTCTTTATTCTTTTTTTTGTATCTTTCAAGTTTTCTTCGTAGTCTCTCATTGTCCTCTTCCAACTTCCGTTTTTCTGCTTACATTTTATTCCTGTTTTTCCTTGAACGCTTTTTTCCACATTCAACTCTGCAAGTTGAGGGTACTACAGCATCTGAAATTTCTGGTGGTGTTTCAGGAGAATTAATCTTTAATTCTTCTTCAGTTTTTTTCTCTCTTTTCGTTGATGTCGTTTCCGGTCTATCCATTCTTTCCTGACTGATCGTTCATCCCTTTCACTCATATTCAAAATAATTTTTTTCCTTATGTGGTATCTTTCCCTTTCTTTAGCTTTTTCTTCTTTATACTTTCTTGGGTTGTTAATTAACCTTTCTCTAGCCTTTCTCATGCTGATCTTTTTCTGTTCCCTTCGTTTTTTGATCTTATCAGCGAAATTTGAAATTTCCTTTTTTATGGGAGCAATTATTCTGCAAGATAAACACAAAATCTATCAGAACGTTTATTGGGCTTGTAATGATAAAACATCTGAAAGAGTAAAATTAATGCCTTTTTTAATGAGGATAGACAGACCACAACCGTGCTGCATGAACATTTGTCAAAGCAGAAAATAGTCAATTCAGCAGATTGCAAGGTAAATTATTATTAACATTTAAGGTGGTATTACAAAATCATGTACCTGTGGCAATATTTAAATTGTCAAATATCTTTCTACACAAGTATACTGGATCTAATGAATGTAACAAACACAGTACTCAGTGCAGCTGTATGGTAATTTTCATAATTAATGTATACATTTCATCATATATATGTTATGGTCTGTTAATAAGCCTATGCTGCAATGTCAGCAGTTCTGGTACTCGAAATAGCACTAACACTTCCATACAGTTCTCATTAATTCAACTCTGGAAACATTTCACTACATGTACAATGATGTCCCCTCCGTAGCCTGTGAATTCCACGGAGGGGACATCTACGGAGGGGACAGAAACTGTACTTTTGTTTTCTGGTCCTTTAATTTTTAAGGTTAGAATATCACTGCATTTGTAAAATAAATTTATTTTACGTAGTACTTTTTATCTATTCATCTATTAGAAGTGACAGATATCATTTCTCACCTTCAAAAAGTTGTCCACAGAGTGGACTAAGCGATCTTGACCAACCGTTAAATCACATGGATCAACTAATGTAAGTACCAATAAATCACCAATAATCCACTTACGACTTGATAGAAAACAAGATAGATTCTTTTCCCTCCTTTTTTGTATGGTTCAGTGGCCAGTGCTGCACCCTGGAGGTTTATATTGAAACTATTTTGTATGTCCACACAAAGGTCCCATTTCCTGGGGACAATTAATAAACATAAATCTTACTTGAAAATTCAAACCTTTGCAGTCCAACAATTTTATGATTTCTTTTTTAATCTTTGGACATTACAATTTAAAGAATTAATTTTAAATAACATAAAATTATATTGTTGTGGATAATTAAAATGTTATCAAACTGTACTTGGGGACAGTCCACGGAGGGGACATTTAGCACTTTCTTGGTCTCGCATCTTAAATACAAAAACATTTATTTAAGAAATAATATAATAATAGTCTTCTATTACATTCAAGCATATATCTTATTGTAAAAATTACTATTAATACAAATGTATAATATTTTTAAGGCCTAGGGACATGCTTTAGGTACCTTATTTTGGCAAACACCCATTTATATATATATATGTATATATATATAATCAACAGCTGTGATAGTTTTTCTCGTCACTCCAGTAAAGTAGTTAAAACAAAAAAAATACCGCTATTCGGATGGCTTCGTTATACTTCGGTTGTCAATGTAGACTCCAATCGCCATATTAGAAATTATATAGGTATTGATATTCAAAATACACTGTTTTCTATGTGTGAGATTTTCTCTCATCACAACAGTAATGTTGTGGTACGAAAGACGATTGGTCTGAAAGGTTAATAAAAAAACTAGTGAATTAAAATCTCCCAAGTTGGCAACCCTTTTCGTTTATTTTTTACGGGGGATTCCCGATTGAATTGTTCGTATTTTGTTCTCCCAAGATGGCAACCCTTTTCTTTTATGTGCTCCAAGCACTCGACCGACTGTATGAAAATTGACAACTACGATGTTTCGGCGGAATATATAAACCCTGAAGATAGCTTGCAGGATCCAGCAGAACCTAATATGGCGTGGTATAGCGCTCACGTGTGTGAATGGGAATATTTCTTGGAAGTTATTAAATGCGCGGATGAATCCTGCTGTTCCCACTTGAGGAGTGCATTAAAATCTGTCTTTCCAGAAACTTTCCTGCCGCCACCCTGCCCAATCCTTCAAACCGCAAACAAGCTCGTGGTACCTAGTCAGATAGACAAAGGATCATGCAAGTTTTCGCCACTTCTTGTGAGGTTGTCTGTTGATCTGTCGCCTCCTCTAGAAGGGTTTAAGCAGATTCCTTACGATTTATTTTGCCCATCAGTACAATGCGACCTAAAGAACCGAGTATGTTCAACCTGTGGGGTTTATTTTACATCCCACAAGAGTGTGCAAATTCACAATCGTTACATGCATAATTTAACAACAAATATTGCATATATATAAGGAGCTTTCGTGCAAAACTCGACTTGTCGATCACCAGTAAAAATGTATGTTTCACATGTTTTGAGACCTTTTTTCTGAGGCGAAGAACACTACCATCTCACGACGATACAAAACCCAACATGTCCAAGCCATTTACAAGTGTGAAGTATGGGTTTTTGTGCAAAAAAAAGGGTCTCAAAACATGTGAAACATACATTTTTACTGGTGATGGACATGTCGAGTTTTGCACGTAAGCTCCTCATATATGTATGCGTTTTTTGAAGTTACAGATTGATTATTGAGATAAACATTTTGTGTTCGGATTTGAAAATAGTTTGACAAAATATTAGCATTCTGTAGCAAAACAGTTATTTATTTAACAGTAGACTTATAACTAGGGACCAGAAAAATTCGCGGGTTCAATGACCTCTAGGATGAACTCCATAGTTCTACGTACACTCGGTCAAATGCCACCCACCCATTGGCTGCTGTCTTGTGAGACGTTCCAGCGTAGCAGCCTGTGATTCGATAAAGCTTTGGTTGGGTGTTTCTCGTTGGCCCAGAGTCATCCAGGTGAGTTGTGAGCCAATAGTAGAGGCAGCACTGAGGTATAACTATTTTTATTTTAGCCTATCGCAAAATGAATTCGCGAATTTTTTCGGACTCAACTTATAACCAAATATGTAACTCACTGCACGATGTCCACAGTAAGACTGAGTGACTGAGGTTAGTGAACAAAAGTGTCCCCGTGGCGTGACCTTGGACAGTCGCGGTCCACTTGCAACCCATTCGCGACCCACTGGTTTTCAATACATTCAAGAGTTTTTATTTTCATATAGAGTACTCTTTACATGGTTTTGGTACAATACATATTGACACGCCAGCACTCTCTGCTCTTTTTTCAAAATTTGCATTTGTTAGATTATAGTTTTATAACGTGGATAGAAAGAAATAATAATATGATTTATTAGAAGGAAAATTAAAAAAAAAAAAAAACCTTCTTGTTGGGAACCGCTGCTTTAGAGGGCTCGTATGTCCACAACAGGGTGGTCAAAAACCAGCTTTACATGAAGTGTTTGCGTGGAGTTCACGCTTAGTATATTATTAGTATAGACAGGAAAAATTCGCGGTTTCATTTCGCGATAAGCTAGAATCCAAGTGCGAGTAACTATTGCCGCTTCAGTGATTGGAACACAGTTTGCCTGAAGGATTGTGAGCCAATTAATTATCCTCAACGTAAGAAGTATCGAATCACAAGCATCCCAGTTAGCAGGTGTCACGAGTCAGTAGCCAATTAGCTGGTGTAATTTTCCCGCCTACATAGAGGATCGTGGAGTCTATCCTAGAGGTCATCGAAACCACAAATTTTTCCAGTCCCTAATTATTAGGTATAGGAAACTGTTCTCTTTTGCTAAGGTCGCAGATTAAAAAAATATATATTTGTATGCAAGTATGCAAGTTTTCAAGTACGCGAGTGTGAAAGTATGCAAACATACAACTATGCGAGTGTAAGTATGCGAAGTGAAAGTATGCGAGCGTGCAAGTATGCTGCGTCATTTCTGCCTCTCCCCTGCCGTCTCCCCCTCTACCGGTTGCCCCACCACGCACCTAACTATTCCCCTCATGTGATAGGAATTTCCGTGACGCTCGAAAATTGTGGCCACCTCAACATAGAAGTTTCACTTCAGAAACCAATGTTTTTTTCTTCAAACCAGGTTTTTTTAAAACTTTTAAACCAGTTTTTTTTTAAATTATGTGTGTTATTTTGGTTTTCACCATGTTAAAATAAAAGCCATACAACATTCCGCTTTCTGCCACTCATGTTGAATCAGAAAAGTTATAACATCAAAGAACTGAAGTCCAGAAAATCTGCACATCTGACTGGGCCGTAACCATAGATAGGGTATTACCCCACGGGAGGAGAATTCTCCATAGAATGGGTGTTTCCCACAGAATAGGAATTTACTATTTAATATTTTTAATTTTGGAGTAGTATTAAGCTAGGTATGATTTACAACTTATTCGGATAATTTAAATGATAAGATCTTGATTAGTACATAATTTTTTGCTCCTGTAAATCACAAGAAACACTGATGACCAAACTTTTGTTGGTATTAGAGTATAATTTAACCTTTCAATTTAAAAATTAAAATATTCTATTTAAAATATATATTATTTATAAAGACCACTTGTTTTTATTTAAAAAAAAACACTTGATTTAAACCGTCTTTTAAATAATTGTGGTTTAAATCAGCCAACCCTTGTCGACAAAATCACAACAGTCGACAATCATAACTGACTCGGGGGTCAATGGCACTTTAGTGGTCTCCATCTATACCCAGTCTCATACTTAGATTGCAGCGTGTTTTAAATGAGAATTTACTGTTTCTATTCAATGTACGATATTAGCCGTTAGCGTTGTCCTTATTCTCGTCTGCTCTGTTGACAGATGTACACCATAGAGCACAAACGTTTTAGACACAACTTTGTAAATGCAAGGAATTTCTTTTCTTAAAAATGTAACTGAAATGTTGTATGTTGTAAAGTAAAATATGGTGTGAGAATTTTCTAAAAAATAATTTGCCTGTTGTACTTCATCACGAGCATCATTTTTGATAATAATCGTAATTTTTATATAAGGAGTGAGAATTGAAAAACGCCATCTTTCATTCAACTGTTTTTTTTTTTTTCAGAATTTTTTTATGTCATTTACAATTTTTTAAAGTTGCTATTTTGAGCATGGATATGAATTATTTTGTTGGACTACTACACATATATTCTCCTGTTAAAAAATATTTTTTGTTTAGTAATGAATTATTTTATATTGTCAGAAAGACCACAACTGTGATAATACGGTAGAGAGACCAAATCGCATCGATACACTCATAAGAAGAGGAGATGCTGCATAATAAATCAGCCAATAAGGGAAGAATATGAGTACATTATAAATAAGGCGGTGAATTTTAGCCCAACGCCAAATGAATCCGTGAATTTTTTACGGCCCCTCCATTAGTGGAGACCGGAGAAATACGCGGATCCACTTCGCGGTACGCTAAAATTCAAATGATTATATCTCTGTGCTGCTTCTGAGATTGGCCCACATCTAACTCGAAGACTCGTTGAGGGGAAGTATCGGATCCCATGTTACCCAGTTAAGATGTTTCACACGACAGCAGCCAATGGCGAGATAGCATTTGCCCGTGTAAGCAGAGGGTGTTGGAGTCTATCCTAGAGGTTACTGAACCCGCGAATGTTTCAGGTCCCTATCTATCAGTAGAGACTGGAAAAATTCGCGAATTCATTTCGCGATAGGCTAAAATACAAATCGTTATACCTCAGTGCTGCCTCTACTATTGTATTGGTTCACAACTCACCCGGGGGAATTTTGGGCCAATGAGAAACACTCAACCAAAGCTTTATCGAATCACAGGCTGCTACGCTGGAACGTCTCACAAGACAGCAGCCAATGAGTGGGTGGCATTTGACCGAGTGTACGTAGAACTATGGAGTTCATCTTAGAGGTCATTGAACCCGCGAATTTTTCCGGTCCCTATCTATCAGCAGTGACTGGAAATATTCGCGGGCTCAATGACCTCCAGGGTAGACTCCACAGTTCTGTATACACTTACAGAAATATCACATTCTCATTAGCTGCTCACTTGTGAGAACGTATCAACTGGGTAGCCTGTGATACGTCACTCTATTGTTTGAGGGTTTCTGATTGGCCCAGAGACTTCCAGAAGAACTGCGAGCCAATTGCTGGAGCAGCACAAAGTTTAGTAAGTTTGGATTCAGCCTATCGCGAAATGAAACCGCGAATTTTTCTGCTCTCTATCTGTTAGTGATCAGCGACGTGGAAAAGATGTATATGCATGCCCCCCCCCCCCCCCACATTCGATATACGTGGGGGGGGGGGGGTTGCAATTTTAATCGCGTGCTACATTATAAGTGCATGGTTATTTCTTACCTACACTCGTTTTATAATGTTATTTAACCAGAAAATACAGGGTATAATTATGGTTACTATTTTATTAGTCCAAAACTAAACTTTATTTATAAAATTATTTTACCTTGAAATAACCACAGCGAGTTTTTTATATTTATTTCACACACTAGGATCAAAATGAAGGTAGTTACAGAAAAGTTAAAATTAGGCCGGGCCTGGGCCGTGAACCCAGGGGTCCACCCAGCCCCACCCTTGTGGGTCCATGTGTATATGTGATTCACGTCTACTTTGCCACCCGATGTGGCTCTATTGACAAGGGATTTCACAACTAAGATCGCCGCCTGTCTACGTAGTTCCCAAGTGGTTTCATATTCCACGCTAACTAGTAATGTCGATGCTGTCGGTAGATAAGGAACGTGGCCCAAGTCATTGGTCCTTTTGCAGGAAACTGAACGGACGCGAAAAGTCCTGCAATATATATATATATATATATATATATATATATATATATATATATATATATATACACACGTGTATATATATATATATATGTATATACACACGTGTATATATATATATATATATACACACGTATATATACGTATATATGTGTGTGTGTTGAAACATCTTAGCTTAGCTCTTGGTAGGGACTGGAAAAATTCGCGGTTTCAATGACCTCCAGGATGGACTCCACAATCCTCTACATACTCGGGCAAATGCCACCTGCTCATTGGCTACTGACTTGTGAGACCTGTGAACTGGGATGCTTGTGATACCATGCTTCTTTGGTTGAAGGTTTTCCATTGGTTCAGAATCCTTCAGATAAGCTGTGAGCCAATCACAGAAGCAACGTGAATGCACGTATATTTGGATTCTAACGTGAAACGAAATGAATCCACGAATTTTTTCCGGTCTCTAGTCATTATATAGGTACATTGCAATGGTACGAATTGCGACCTTGAAAATAAAATGTTCGCTAAGTTTCAGGGGAGCTCTTTCCAACACAAGCTGTAGCTCTGTTGGAAGCGGAGGGAAAGTGCAACGACCATATATCATAAAGACCGGAAACTCAACGCTGTTTTTCTGTACCTACAAACAATCGCCGATTACGCTGCCATCTATGAATCTACAAATGAAATACCGTGATCGAAAGTGCGTTAACGATATAAATCGATATGTATAATACAAATCGATTAGCAACGTGTTTCGAGCTATCGAACTGGCTATTTTCCGTCGTATAATAATAATATTAATAATAATAATAGCCTTTTGAATTTGTTTCATAATCTTATTTGCAGGATGCTCGATACAATTTCAATGTGCTGAAAGTGATCCTGTGTTAAAAAAACTGTTCATTTTTTTTTTTAAATTTAAACTTTTGACTAAATGAGATCTGCTAATTAAAATTCTCCTTAGTTATCACAGACACGATCAGGTGGTAACTCAATTCTTTCAAGTCACGTTTGGGCACTACATTTTTCTTTTTCAAATGGAAAATCATTAAAAACCCATTTAACCTAGCGGGATGAATAAACAAAAAGAGTCAAAGTTACAAACATAACCCAAGAAAAAAAAAAGGAACATGAATATAACATTTGATGATTTCACAATTTAAATAAACTAAAAAACTAAGTTTTGTGTACATAGTGCATCTCACACAACTATGTAAACCATAATATGGCAAGGTTGAAACAACACTAAAAAGGCTATTTTTAAAGTTCAATACATCCATCCTTCACTGTCCACAGAATTTTGTTCTTTCGACTCAAGTAGCGACTTGAGTGGTGCAGTACGCTGGGGAATCGGTGGCGGGAGAATGGGGAGGAGATACCTAGGCATGCACAAGTGTTCCATTGGGCCATAAGTTTTGAAAGTGGGAAATCGATGCCACATATTGCATCCGGCAACCAGCATCAATGAAGGCAATATTCAGGCTGTATGTTTGGTCCACTGAAAGAGGCATTAGGAGGGTAATGATTTGAAGACAATGCTGCAGTCAAACAGTACATGTGCAGTTGGCTGCTGGAGCACCAGTCTTCTTTTCATGAAGGGATCAAAAATGGGAGGGGGGAGGAAGTATATATGCTTAAGGAAACTATGTAGAAAAAAAAGGCATTCCACTTGTAGTTTTCGTATATCACCAATAAATCTGTATAAAAATATTCCGGTTTATATTTGAATGACCCTATTATCTAATTCACTTTTAAGAATAATATTGTATATTGTTGCATTCAAAATTTACATTAAAAAAATGACATTGTGACTTACAAAAAGTCAACAGTAAATACAATATTAAAGTTTACTAGTCAAGCCTTGAAATTTTGAGTTAAAATTCAGCATGAATTATTTTTGTGTTAAGTCTAAACCTTTAGACCTCATAAATCATAAATATTTTCTTCAAAAGTTGTTATTTCAAGATCAAAAGTAAAGTAAAAGACCTAGTAATTGTATCTCACTTACACAACTTTAAAGTGTACAAATAAAATCATATATAGTTCTCAGAATGAGTTTCCTTGGCCCACTCGTGTTTCAAGTATACCAGCTTTCTCACATTACACAAGGTAGCACACCACACTTTTCTGATGGTTCATAAATTTTTGTGAAGGAAAATAGTATAAATAATGCTGTAAAGACCTAATATAATTTCTGGTTTGAAGCTAACTACTGCTAAATAAATCTAAAACCAACTGTATAGCTCTTAGAAACATATGTACTATGGAGTAGATGAAAGAATTGGACTGAGGATACCTTCTTTCTCTTCACCCACAAGATGAAACAATTTATATTTAAACACAATGTGGGTAAATGTTCCGCACAGCGTATCCAAGCCTATCCCTTGATCCTAATGGCATGATCCTGAATATATTGATCCTGTGGTACATGATGCTTGCTGTTTTAATTTAGTACATAGAAAGATCCTGGATACAATAATGGGGTGATGTAACAATGAATTCTGATGGTATTATCACATCAAATAAAAATCTGAAAGTAATTTTTTTTTTACTTCCTAAAATTATTTTTATTGTAATATTTTTGTTATGTCCAGGATCTTTGATGTACTAAATTAAGACAGCAAGCATCATGTACCACAGGATCAATCATACAGGATCAAGGCTTAAACTTGAGTACGTGATAAGGAACAATTACCCACGTATAACAAGAAGATACCAAAATTTAATTATAACTGAACAAAAAAATAAGATGCAGTAAAGGAATGCTAAGGGTAATGGAAAGTCCTAAATAGGTAATTTCATTTTCTGGTTTATAAAATAGCCTATTTGAAGCATAATATAGATTTTCATGTACACAGGTGAGATTGGCACAATTTTAATTGTTTCGCTATCAACATTTTGCAGAATACTTTATTTTATTAATTTAATTGGAGGTCTATGTGCATTTTAGCAATGCAGTCAGCATACAGAGAGCAAGTGCAATAATTAAAGTTATCATTTTTTGTCTCTGAATATATTATTTTCACTCATTGCAGTAATGTTTGGTTACATTAAAGTTTCAAAAGATATTTAGAAAGTTTTAAATAAATAAGAATGGATGCGATAGTGTACACTGTACAGAAGTTTTATTATTACTTTTTTAAATTTCCACCCACTGGTATTTTCAACTTCTTGCAGCACTGGTTAATCCTAAAAAAATTGTTTCAGATCAAAGTTTTATACAAGTTTTAGAAGAATTGCAATAATTGTTATAGATTTTATAGTTAACTTAATAGAGTAATTAAGAATATTTGTTTGTCCATTAACCCCTCATTATTTTACCCACAGCACCCTTGGTGGTTATCAGGTGGTTATAAAATTTTTTAAAATTGACAACAAATTTGAACAGATTCTATGGTGTGCCTACTAAGATAGTTAGGAGTTTTTTGTCCTCAAACCCTTGTTTTTTCCCACCCCTTAACAGTTATGGCTGGTCATATTCAAGTATGTAGACAAAATTTTTGGTAATACTCCTTTAAGTTATAATATGTTCAAACAGATGTGATATGTTTCATGTTATGGGAGTTGAAGTGATTTAAATGTTTTTCAAAAAATCTTCCCCATTTATACCCCTTTTGTTGGCCTATATCCATTAACAAACTCAACTGAGAATTTCCATAACCATATTTTATGTATTAAGTGATTTATTTGTACAAAATTATGGCAGTTATAATGACAATAAAAATGTGGTACATACACATGGTAACGACTGCAACAGGTAGTCTTTCTTCGAAACATACCTAACAGTACAATTTATTCTAGTCATGAGTTTGCTTTTTTCAGCTAATTTATAATACCTGAACAATTTTAACTTACAAGAAATGTAACACATATTTAGTACTTACAGTTAAATTGATCAATACTACTTTTCACACTTTATTCTACAAATGATATTTAATCCCTACAGTCAAATAAATTAACCAAAAACAATTCATTTGAAATCAAATAACAAAATACTACTAGTTTATAAGATGGTAAGAATTCATTTAAAAGCATGTGTTATTTTTTAGTATGCAGACTTTTTTGGGAGCTGCATGTATATAAAAGCTTGTAACCTTTTAATTTTATTTTAGATATTTCAATTTTCTCATGTTACTCAATACATGTATGTGTCCACTGGCTTACGTAAAACACTTTTACATACATAAAAAACTTTTGTATAATTGTGCGCTGTGAATACAGGTAATCCTGAATGTTCTTATGAAGTGACATCCAATTTTAAATATCATTTAATTTAACACAATAAATCAAATGAGTGGTTGTAACTTATAATGAACACAAAAGTAAGAAAAAAAAGGCCACACGGCAGAAATGGTAGTTAAAAAAAAGGTAGAGGGCTCAGTGGAATTTCATTACATTTACAAATCGGAATACTTTTGTAGTTTATAATGTAAAAAAAAACCTTTATACTGAATAGTTATTGAACATAAAACATCAAGTAAAATAAGTTTTTAAGTGTGGATGTAGAACTTATTGAAGGTTCAATTGCATACTATACTACAACTTACTTTCTAACTAGCTGTATATACATCACATGATCATAGGTTATAAATATGTTGAAGATCAACATTTTAAATTTTCCTCTACAATTTATGGTCAGCCTTGCTATGTTTAAACTCGAATTACAATTCTTTGAAGAGAGTGGCCCAATCCCATGTATTGTGACTTTTTTTGCAATGTGATTCAAGGAATTGGACTGATCGGAAAAAAATGTTAAGGCAACAGATAAGGGAAACAGTAGAGAACTGTGTAGGAGGTTTAATAAAAAAAAGTATCCCGGTCACCATACCAATCTTTAACATCAAATAAAAAGTGTGAAATACCCCACACATATATGTTTGTATGCGCCTGTACAAAGGTTGTAATGATGGACTGCATGTTGACCAATAATGTTAAATACTGCTTCATCACATGTAAATGCTACCTGTGAATAACAAAGGACCTTAGAGGCAGGTGAAAATATATATCTGCACAAGTAGATCTTACAAGTTATGTTATGTAACATAAACATTTCACCTATATTTGGCAGCATTCTAGACATAATAAATTATAACAATAGATCCATACTTCACTGTCCACAGAATTAAAATATGTTGTAGCAGCACCACGATTCAATTTGATGCAGTCACATGTAGTGAAAGCTCCAATATCAAAATGTTCGGAACATACATATTTAGTTTTAAATGTTTCAGCATTACTGGCATCAAGGTCATAGCCAATTGCAGCAATCCACTTCAATAACCTGGAAACAAAACAAAAAAATTTTATAGTGTGAGCTAGTACATACTTAAATCAGTATTTCCAGATTATTAGCTAGCATGTAGCATACTATAAATATAAGGTATAAACATACATGTATTTAATTATGTGTATTTAGTTTAGCATTACCACTCAATGAACGTATATATTTCAGAGGTAATGTTTTATTATTAAAGTGCTGTAGAGTGTAATAAATTTGGTGGGTTTCTCTTAATTACGATATATTAATTTTCATTGAATCACATATTGTATAAATAATATAAATTCAGTAACACAAAACGATTTTTAGGGTTCATATCACAAATCATTACATTTAAATTACTGATTTATGGTAATTTTACTAAGCCCATACTATCCCCAAATGGGTATATGTATATATATGTGTATACATATGTGTGTGTATGTATATATATATATGTATGTGTATATATATGTGTGTGTGTGGGTTATTAAAAATAAATAAATGATTATACTACGTAATTACAAAATTATTATGTGCGCAAATTCAGGTCTCGATAATATCGCTCTATAAATCCTGTATAATAAGCCTTAACATAAATGCCTAACCCTTAACATGTTAAACCACTTATTGTAATTTTTTTAATATAAACATCAGTACTCACTTGCTTCGGCTTCATGGAAATCTGAATGTTGTCACATCAGGATTAACAGTAATACTGTTCCTGCACGAAGACACAAAACATTGATGTGTATTCACAGGCATCTTCATCGGCTTCTTAATTCACAATCATATAGGAAAATAATTCAAAATGATAAATCAAACTCCATTGTAAAATCCATCTTTCACTCGACCAAAATCTACTACAAACCGAAAAAAAAAAAAGAGCGACTATAATGCTCAAATCAATCTGTAAACGAATATTACTGCAAAAAAAAAAACAATTTTTACAAATCAACTGTTTTTGAAATCAAAATAAATTAATATTACACTATATTTATTGCATTATTAGTATTTATTGCATAAATTTAGTTTCTTATAAACATTCAATTGACATTTGATTATGAACACTAACGCTACCTATGAATTTACAAAAGAACTAGGTCAATCTACTAGCGCTATCTGTTGTGCAGATTAAAAATAGTATCTGGGTACATAATGGCCTATTAGAGTTGCCACCCCCTGGGAAAGTGCGTGCGCGCTCGTCTGCCTTCTCTTTCTCTCTCTCTTTCTGTTGCGCAGTATTATTCCCCCCCCCCCCTCCTCATACCACCATCACATTCCCCTTCCTCTCTCCAGGGCGTACATTCCTGCGGCAGCACAGTAGCTGGTCCCTCCCTCCCCTCCCATCCTCTACCCCTCCCAGTCCTTCCTCACCCCGCCCCCCCTCCCATGTCATGACTCCCCGAATGCGCCCCGTGACCATAGCATTCCTCACCTGGGCTCAACTCATCTCTTTTCTTATCTGGTTTGTAGTGGCGGCGGAGCGCGGTTCACAAGGGCGCGCGGCGACGCACAGCTGCTCGCTTCAGTCATTGCTTCAGGGCGCTCTGTTGCCCGTTTAGCTGGTTAGCTGAGCGAGGCAAGCGGAGGTAGAGACCACAAAAAATCGCGGATCCATTTCGTTTTATGTTCGAATCCAAACACACCTACATTCACATTGCTTCTGTGATTGGATCATAGCTTACCTATCTGAAGGATTCTGAGCCAATGGAAAACCTTCAACCAAAGAAGTATCGTATCGCAAGCATCCCAATTTACTGGTCTCTAAAGTCAGTAGCCAATGAACAGGTGGCATTTTCCCGAGTATGTAGAGGATTGTGGAGTCTATCCTGTAGGTCATTGAAACCGTGAATTTTTCCAGTCCCTAAACTGAGGCTCTATAACTAGGAACAGGAAAAATTCGCGGGTTCAATGACCTGCAGGATGAACTCCACAGTTCTACATACACTCGGTCAAATGTCACCCGCTCATTGGCTGCTGTCTTGTGAGACGTCCCAGCGTAGCAGTCTGTGATTCGATAAAGTTTTGCTCGGGCGTTTCTCATTGTCCCAGAGTCATCCAGGTGAGTTGTGAACCAATGGCAGAGGAAGCACTGTGGTATAACTATTTGTATTTTAGCCTATCGCGAAATTAATTCATGCATTTTTCCGGTCTCTATCTATAACACCTTCGGGTCAAAAAAAAAAGGGGGGGGGGGGAGTAAATCCCTTGACAGCTCTGACGTAATTTTACTTTCTCTGGAAATAATTAAAATGATCTGTAAGCCACTCCCATTCTACCCGTAAGGGCGCACATATGGGAGGAGTGGTGGAGTATGTCGACCTAAAGGTTGGAACAAAGCTGTTGCCAGTTTTCTTTATTTAATTATGTATACACGAACAGAATCTAGAACTAAGCCTGTTTATAATTTCCTCTTGCTATTACAAATTTCAGAAAGTATATTATCATTTTAACACCAAACATTTTAACCAAGCTATAAAAAAAATTTAATGAAAAACCGTAATGCATTTCGCGTTATGCTAGAATCCAAACACACGCACCTTACTAATGCTTCTGTGATTGGCTCACAGTTTATCTGAAGGACTCTAGGTCAATGAAAAAAATTTCACAACCAAAGAAGTATCGAATCGTAAGCATCCCAGTTGACAGATCTCACAGTTTGCTAGCCAATGAGCGGGTGGCATTTCCCCGCGTATGTAAGGGACCTATAGATCATTGAAACAGCGACTTTTTCCAGTCTCTAATTATTAAAGTTTTGAAAACAAGTTAAACCTATAGGTTTAATGTTTAATGATAAGTTTTATTTCAACAAAATAACTATTGTCATTAAATAGAGGCTTTTTTTTTTAAACAAAACCTAAATATGTATCCGACTAATTCGTTTTGTAATAACTTTTAAATACCATGTGTAGAGACCGGAAAAATTCGCGGTTTCGATGGCCTTCAGGATAGACTGTACATTCGGGCAAATAACGCAAGTTCATTGGCTGCTGACTTGTAAGTCGTCTCAGTTGGTTTGTCTGTGATTCGATCCTTCTTTGGTTGAGGGTTTATAATTGGTTGAGATGCGTCCAGATGAACAGTAAGCCAATAGCAAAATCATCTAAGAGGTATATGTATTTCAATTCTAGCCTATCGCCTAATGAATCCGCGAATTTTTCCGGTCTCTATGTATTAGTAGAGAACCGGTTATTTCGCGGATTTGTCTGGCCTCAGGGTAGAATTCGAAGACATTTCTGCTCAACCTAAGATTGCTTTCCCGTTGGATGATTTCTTAGCGAGAATATTTTTTTAACCTTGCTAATTGGCACTACCTGATTCGCTTGCTTCTCTCCTAGCTAGGCATCGTTGGCTCACGGTCATAGCCCAGTGACGAAGTGGGAATGCCCAGCCTGGGGTATCCTTGTACGAAGTGGCTTAAGTCAAGCCGGTAGTTAAACTTTTTTTTTCACAGTTATCTCAGTAAGTAGAGCTGATAAAAAAAGCTAATTTTATATTAAGATTCAGCGCCCCAAATATAGATAAAATCTGTTCCAAAATCCTAGGCACCCAAAAAAAATTCTTGTTGGCATGTGTTATAGGTAGAGACAGGAAAAATTCGCGGGTTTAATGACCTCCAGGATTGACTCCAATATCCTCTACACACTCGGGCAAATGCCAACTGTTCATTGGCTGCTGACTTGTGAGTCGTCTCGACTGGGTGGCCTGTGATTCGACACTTCTATGAGTGAGGGTTTCTAATTGGTAGCCAGTTCTCCAGATTAACAGTGAACCAATGACAGAAGCAGCACTAAGGTATAATTATTTTAATTTTAGCATAACACGAAATGAACCCGCGAATTTTTCTGATTTCTAGTTATAGGCTGGCGTTCATTTATGTAATGTTTATATCTACCTGTCGTTTATTATTATACTAAAATATTATTTTTTTCTTATTTTATTACCTATGTTTGTTTTTTTGTTTGTTTTTACACGTTTATAATATCTTGACTTTGATTTTGAAGTAATTATTTTAGATTAAGTTTAGTATTATAATAAGCTGATGTCATGAGATATTTTTTAGTTGATAGAGACAGGAAATATTCGCGGATTCATTTCGCGATAGGCTATAAGTCAAATACGTTAACCTTTTTTCCTGTTCTGTGATTGAACTACAAATGATTATAAGTAGGGACCGGAAAAATTCGCGGGTTCAATGACCTGCAGGATGAACTCCATAGTTCTACGTACACTCGGTCAAATGTCACCCACTCATTGGCTGCTTTCTTGTTAGACGTCCCAGCGTAGCAGCCTGTGATTCGATAAAGCTTTGGTTGGGTGTTTCTCATTGGCCCAGAGTCCTCTCTCTCTCTCTCTCTCTCTCTGAGGGGGGAGAGAGAGAGAGAGAGAGCTTCCTCCTCATCCTCCTCATCTTCTTCTTCTTCTTCGTCTTCTTCCTCCCTCTCCTCCTCTTCTTCTTCTTCCTTCCTCCTCTTCTTCTTCTTCTTCCTCCTCCTCCTCTTCTTCCTCCTCCTCCTCCTCCAGAGAGAGAGAGAGAGAGAGAGAGAGAGAGGGGGGGGAGGGGAGGCCCCCCCAATAGCAGAGGCAGCACTGAGGTATAACGATTTGTATTTTAGCCTATCGCGAAATGAATTCCCGAATTTTTCCGGTCTCTAATTATAAGGATACTGAGCCATTTAAAAACTTTCACATTAGAAGTATCGAATCAGAGGCAAACCTAGATTACAAGTCTCACAAATCAGTAGCCAATGGGCAGGTGGTATTTGACCTAGTACGTAGAGGATTGCAGTCTATCCTGGAGGTTAGTGAATCCGCGAATTTTTCCAGTCTATACTAGTTGATGGTTACGTGTAAAAGAAGGCTAAAAGCCTTAACTTAGGCATAACGTCGGTACTAAATAAAATAAAAATTAATTGAACTACAATGCTCTTGACAAGGAAAAGTGGTTACCCAATGACGTGTGACCCTCTAAAGAATGTGAGCTTGTTATCAACCAATGGACATTCTAAATAGGCTTAGTAATGAATAGGGGCATGCATATTTCGCGAAAAGATTCCGAGACTTGCTGAAAGTTAAAACACTTTAGCGTCGTCTGTGTTTATGGATTAGGGTGAGTTTCTCCCAGGTACATGTCGATTGTTAGCGCACCAATCACAGTGATTCAGCGCGGAAGCAACGCGTCCTGAGTGGCTCGGTCAAATAAGGCAGCGACTTCTCTCGCAGACGGCCGCCAATCACAAGGAAGAAAACCGCTGGTGCGGGTTTTAAATGCAGTTTTGGTGTAATGTGGTCCAGGTATTATTAACAAGATCACCTTAACGTGTATTCTTGTGTTCACGTGTAGTGTCTGTATACTGTATCCTGTATCACTGAAAAATAATTTTTATACTTCTACAAGGAATATCCTTGGAAACTCATTTGCCAACGATATCACCTGTCAAACTACGAGTACAAGGCAGAGCTTAGACCCGAATTACAATTGATACTCTCTTATTTTGATGTTATTCTGGCGGTTTTCAGAGGCCAACTTACTTTGGGTGTATTTATTATTATTATTTGAGTTTAAAAAATATATATACTTATTTATAAAATTTCACTATCGCAGTGGGAAGGTTTCCAACCGAGGGAATCTGTTTCACATGGAAAGGATGAGAAGCAGAGTCCTTAGCCACTTGGCTGAACGATCAGTTAAGAAGCAAGGATAACAATAAGAAATATACTGTCTCAAATCGTGCCATAAGTAGAGACCTGAAAAATTCGCGGATTCATTTCGCGATAGACTAGAATCCAAATACGTCTGCCTTTATTGCTTTTTGACTGATTGAGCCACAGTTTATCTGAAAGACTCTGGGCCACTTAAAACAACGAATCACGAGCATCCCAGTTAACAGGTGTATCGAATCAGCAGCCAATGAGCATGTGTTATTTTCCCGAGTGCATAGAGGCTCATGGAGTATATCCTATAGGTCATTCAAATCGCGAATTATTCCGGTCTCTAGCCATTAGCCTTCAGGAAGCTATAGTACCCACTAGTTTCGTGAGAAAATCAGGTTTGTTACGTTTGTGCTTCAGCACGAGATTCTGCTGACGCGACCTGTTGCCACTGTCGGTAACAACACGTTTATACAAGAGTTTATTTTGTGGCGTTACAAGCATTGCTCTTGTAACTTTACAAGCAGATGATATTACAAGATACACCATTGTGCTGTTACAAGGGATGGTGAAAGTACAAACAAAATTCCTTTGTAAATTTTTACATTTTTGAAGTGAAACTTATTTGCCGAGAGGGCTACAATTTTCGAGCGTTACGAAAATTCAGATTGCATGAGGGGAATAGTTAGGTACGTGGTGGGGGAACAGAGTGAGGAGGGGAAAAGTTAGGTACGTGATTGGGGGAACCGATAGAGGAGGAGACGGGATGGGAGAGGTATAAATTACACTGCATACTTGCATACTTTTACACTTGCATACTTTTACAGTTGCATACTTGCGCAATAGCATTATTTAGCGCTCGTATGCTTGCATATGTAATTTTTTTTATCTGTGATCACAGCCAAAGAGAATTGTGTTTCCTATACCTAGAGACCAGAAAAATTCGCGGATATATTTACCTATAGGTTAAAAGCCAAACACATATACCTTGTTTCTATGCCTGTGATTGTACCGCAGTTTATTAGATGGCTTCTGAACCAATAAAAACCGTCAAAGAAAGAAGTATCCAATCGAAAGAAACCCCGATTACAAGTCTCACAAGTCAGTAGCCAAAGAGCAGGTGGCTTTTGCAGGGTTGTAGAGTCTATCCTAGAGGTCGGCGAAACCGCAAATTATTCCAGTCACTAGCTATACCTAACAATATAACAAGCAAGAAGTGTCGCTTAAGTCGCTCGTGGACTGCGCACACACACTTTTTGACCTGATAACGTCTTATAAATCGATGAACGCCGGCTGCACGCACGAAAAAGCATGACTCATTGTCACGTTCCGCCTGAGCCGAGCGTGCAAGATCCGGCCAACCACCGGGCGAGGAAAATATTCTATAATATCAAACAGGTTAAGGCGTCCTTTTAATTAATTGTTCGTGATTACCTACATTTAAACAAATTATTTAAATTAAATTTGCATAAACTGTAAATAATATATGAAAATTAAAAAAAGGTAAGTAATTTTTCATCAATGTTTTCTTATGACGTTATCACGTAAAATTATCGTCCGTAAACCGACTTTACAGACAACCCCCCCCCCCCTTTTTTATAGTGTAGTCACTGGCAATGACTAGAGACCGGAATAATTCGCGATTTGAATGACCTATAGGTAGAGACTGGAAAAATTCGCGGGTTCAATGACCTCCAGGATAGACTCCAATATCCTCTACACACTCGGGCAAATGTCAACTGTTCTTTGGCTGCTGACTTGTGAGTCGTCTCGACTGGGTGGCCTGTGATTCGACACTTCTATGAGTGAGGGTCTCTAATTGGCCCTCAGTCCTCCAGATTAACAGTGAACCAATGACAGAAGCAGCACTAAGGTATAACTATTTGAATTTTAGCATAGCGCTAAATGAACCCGCGAATTTTTCAGGTGTCTACCTATACTCCATGAGCCTCTATGCACTCGGGAAAATAACACATGCTCATTGGTTGCTGACTCGTGACACCTGTTAACTGGGATGCTCGTGATTCGTTACTTCTTTGAATCCGTCTCTAACAATGACATACTTGCACACAACGCGCTGCACTGAGGCGTGGACGGAACCCGGAGACTGCGGCCGTCGCGCGGCGCTACCCTGTGAAGCGGGCTCTCGGCGCGGAAAAGCCAGGTAGCTGCGGTCAGGTATTCGAAGTCATTGCTGCGCTCGGCGGGATTTCCTAGGGACGGCGCGAGCTCGGGTCAGGGAATGGTTGGGGGGAGGGAGGGGTTCTGGAGGCTGGAGATCTGGACCTGGAATGCATCCCCTCCAGGCTTACATCTCCGCTCTCCTTCCACGCGCGCAAGGCAGCGCATGTCTGGTTGTGGGGGGGGGGGGGGGGGGGACCTGGACGGGACAGAGAAGAGAAAATAATATTCATGACCATTCTTTGCTACTAAAACAGATTGGAAGCCTTTTCTTGAGCCGTCGTAAAGTGGAATGAAAAAAAAAAGACTGGGCCCGGTCGGGCATGGCGTAGCGTCCCTGAGGGGCCCGTAGGCACACTTTTCTCCTGATGTTTTTGAAAACCTGGCCCGATTAAGTTTTTTTTTCCCCCAGTGGTTATTTCCCGGAATCGCACCAGGCAAATTTCCGTGACCAATCTCTTACTCTAGGCAGGATCTGTGAAACATTCTCGGCAGAACTGACTTGAGGGACCCGCCTCGTCAGGGGTGTATGTGTGTTAGTGAGGCGGGATGATAAGCGCGACGCTCGCTGGTGCTTCTAGCGCGGTATCGCCTCTAAGCGCAGGCTCTGAATAGGTGCACAGTCTTTCCTCGTGCATACTATGAGATTTGTGTGGCGACCGTAACATTAAATGGTGGAGAAATGAAGATAAAGGTGAAATCCAAGTTTTCTAAGTGCTTTAAAGATTTGTACCGATTTCATGCTTAAAAAAAATTACTCCGTAATTTTAGCCACTTTAACTCTTCTAAAAAATACAGTTTAAAAACTTAATCCGGAAACAAAACTACTTATCGGCCCTGGGCGAATCCTTAAATGCTTTTCGTAAACGACCCCACTTGGATATCTTTAGTTTTCAAATCGCGTTTTTTTTTTTTTTCGTGAAGCTCTGCGCATCGTGTGTGTGTGTGCCCGTGTAGGTGGGGGCCCTCACCATATCGATCAAATAGTCAACTTGTTCATTTGATATTGACTCGTGATACGTCTCAACTGGGTAGACGGTTACTGGACACTTCTCTGGTTGAATTATTCTCACTGGCTCTCGGAGTTTTCCACGTAAACGTTAGAGTAGGGCCACGAATATTTCGCGAAATCATCGGATAGGAAAATGGACTTAAAGCATTCCTGCTTCGCGTTAATGATAGCACTACGTAGGGACCGGAAAAATTCGCGGGTTCAATGACCTGCAGGATGAACTCCATAGTTCTACATACACTCGGTCAAATGTCACCCACTCATTGGCTGCTGTCTTGTGAGGCGTCCCAGCGTAGCAGCCACTGTGATTCGATAAAGCTTTGGTTGGGTGTTTCTCATTGGCCCAGAGTCATCCAGGGTGAGTTGTGAGCCAATAGCAGAGGCAGCACTGAGGTATAAATAACTATTTGTATTTTAGCCTATCGCGAAATGAATTCGCGAATTTTTCCGGTCTCTAGCACTACGCTTCTCTTGTCACGTCCTAGACGACCCTGAGAATTCGTGGTCACCCAGTCTTACGTAACCTGCCAAATAGTGTGATACTGCTACGCAGAAAAACTTTTTCTGTACATTTACAACAAAAATTCGTTTGGAAATAGGTAGGGACTAGAAACATTCGTGGTTTAAATGACCTCTAGGATAGACTCTACAATCCTTTACATACTTGGGTAAATGCCACCTTCTCATTGTCTACAGACTTGTGAGACCTGTCAACTGGGATGATTGCTTCTTTGGTTAAAGGTTTTGCATTGGCTCAGAATCCTTCAGATAAACTGTGAGCCTATCACAGAAGGAATATGAAGCTACTTGTGTTTGGATTCTAGCTTACATTACGCGATGTGAATCCGCGAAATTTTCCTGTCTCTAGAAATAAGTTGCCAAGAAATAGTTTGTACAACACATGGTTATGGTTATTCTCGCATATATGAAATACTTTTTCGAGACCATACTGAATATTGCTTACGAAAATTGGCGCATTATTTTATATTTTAATTAATGTTTCACACAAGCATATTTTTTTTTCAAACAATGGAAAAGATAATCGACTATTCAATAATGGAATTTTAATTTGTTGTATCATTATTATGTGCGCAGTTAATACTTGAAATCTATTCAGGGATAGTTTCACAAATAACTTTAACTGGGACAACACAAAGCATAAATGCCCGGGTAATAATGCGAACCCATTATTACTGAAAACACTATTTTGTAGTGATATATTTGTTTTCATGTAAATGTACAAATTTACAAATATTTGTAATTTTACATGAACATTTCTGTTCTATTTACAAATCAAATTATAATGTAAGGGCCGGGAAAATTCGCGGATTCATTTTGCATCAGGCTAGAATTTAAATACTTATACCACTGCTGCATATGCATTCATGCGGAGTACTGAGGGCCAGTGAGAAACCCTCACTCAGAGAAATGTCGAATCATAGACTAACCAGTGGAGATGTCTCACAAGTCACCAGCCAATGAACGGGTGGCATTTTCTCGAGTGTGCAGAGGACTGTGGAGTCTATTCTAGAAGTCACTGAACCGGCGAATTTTTTCAGTCGCTAGATAGTGTTATCGATAGGGGCATGCATATTTCGCGAAAAGATTCCGATTCTAGCTTAAAGTTAAAACACTGTAGCATCGTCTGTGTTTCGTGATTGGGTGAATTTCTTTCAGGTAAATGTAGATTTTTACAACATCAATCACAGTGATTCAGTGCGGAAGCAAACGCGTCCTGAGTGGCTCGGTCAAATAAGGCAACGACTTGTCTCGCAAATGGCCACCAATTACAATGAAGAAATCGCTGGTGCTGGTATACCTTGTTGCAATCTAATAGGTGTTCAGATTTTTTTTTTTTCGCGAAAAATGCCTGCCCTTAGTTATTGACCACATTCCAAAAAGATTTTATTGTCTATAGGCACATTGAGTCTAGCCTAGAGTTTAATGAATTCACTTAATGACTGTGGCTCTAACTTTGTGCCATTAACACACACAGCACAACGGTGTATATTTGAATTATAGCTAGGGGCAGGCATTTTTCGCGTATAAATATGAACGCCTATTAGACTTCAACAAGGTATAAGCACACCAACGGCTTCTTCCTTGTGATTGGCGGCCGTCTGCGAGAGAAGTAGTTGCCTTATTTGACCGAGCCACTCAGGACGCGTTTGCTTCCGCAATGAATTACTGTGATTGGAGTTGTTACAGTGTTTTGACTTTCAGCTAATCGAGGGATCTTATTGCGAAATATGCATGCCCCTAATTATAGCCTATCGCGAATCCAATCCCCGTGTTTTTTTTAAGGTCTCAACTGATCTGTCCCGGTATCCCTGATATGTGTCGTTCAGTATGAACCTACTTGTGGACGAGATGTTAGTTGAGTTCGAGTAAAAACTGATGCAACGTTTAGCAAACAGGCTGCTGTTTACTGAGGCAACATGCTCTGCGCGTTGGAGTTCATTGGAACGCAACCATGGAACACCGAAGCCTGCAGAGGCGACGTTCACGCGCGTGTGACCTAACTTCGGCCGCACGCCGCCATATTGACCGAGCGTAGCTGTTAGACCTTTTTGCCGATCAACAGGTCTCTGCGAAGTTCATTCGTAGGGACTGGAAAAATTCGCGAGTTCAATGACCTCCAGGATGGACTCCACAATCCCCTACATACTCGGGCAAATGCCACCTGCTCATTGGCTACTGACAGAGACCTGTGAACTGGGATGCTTGTGATACCATGCTTCTTTGGTTGAAGGTTTTCCATTAGTTCAGAATCCTTCAGATAAGCTGTGAGCCAATCACAGAAACAATGTGGATTTACGTATATTTGGATTCTAACATTAAACGAAATGAATCCGCGAATTTTTCCGGTCCCTATTAATTAGTTGTTGAGAGGATAAGACCTCAAATTTAAAATGCTCGTGCGTTCTCACCAACTTTATTATAATTATTGTTATTATTGTTCCATGACGGATTATTCGATACTTCCCGAAGGTTGATAGTCTGTGTTTCGCACGCCATGTCGATTTTTTCCCCATTTTATTGCCAGTACTATTAGTTAAAGACTATTACTGTAAATGTAACACTACGTCTATTGAATTCGTCGTTCTGTCACAAATATTTTCCGGTAGATATTCACTAAGTGTAATTAAATGGGTGTAAAAAAATACAGTATGTCCATAAAAGAATGTCCCATTTATAAATTTTAACAGTATCAACTCTAAGTGTTGTAGAGTTTTGTTTCAAAGTCACAATTAAAGAGTTATTCATACAGTTTTATAGATAAGCGCATGAGCGAGTACTGCTTTGTTGTTTTCTCGCTTGCAGCGCTACCTACGCAAAATGGCGACTCCTGAGCGTAAAGCGTTTTGTGTTCTGCAATTTGCTGAGAGTGAATCCGTAATTTTAGGTCCTCCCCATTGGAATCTCTTTGTACAAGAGTATTTGAACGTTGGTAGTCCCTGGCCGTTGGATTGGCCGTAATGATCGAGACGACATGGCTCTTTTTTTGCTGGCATTACGCCATGTGATTTTTTTTTCCTTTGGGGTTTTATAAAAGATCGTGACTACGTTCCGCCGCTACCTAATGATTTGCCAGAATTAAAAAACAGAATTAAAATATCGCTTCCATTACTCCGGATTTGTTAACGAAAGTGTGGTAAGAATTGGACTTAAGGTTGGATGTGTGCTGTATAACTAAAGGTGCACTTATTGAACATTTCAAAGTAAAACTAGGTAGGTTTACCTTCAATTTTATGTATGATTTATTGTAAATAGTCAAAATTAAACTGTGATAATATACCATCATTGAAACTGGTACATTCTTTAATGGACATACTGTATTATCACGTGGACGGTGTTATAGACCCGTTATATTACACGTAGTAAAATTCTGCTGAAATCATTTGTGAGAGAACAACAAATGCGAGGAGTATAGTCTAAAAGTTATTGAAATAGCCATCAAATAGTAGTATGACGAGAAAATGAAAAAAAAAAGGATAAATAAAGATCAATTATTGCTTGTGAGGCCCAGCCAGGAATAGGACCCGCCATTTTGGATTTTTCCAAATTTCTTCAGTTCTTATTTTGAACGTTTTATCCCAATTTAGGGCATATAAAGGCAGGGATTATCTACCAGACCTTTTATACCTTGCTGCAACAACATATTTACTGACAGGGTCTAGTCTGTAAGCGCCCTGAGGAAGTAACTACTTATGTCACACAGGCGACTACAACTGTCATAATCACACCAATTCACAAGTGTTGTCTTCAACAAGTAGTAAAATCTAAGTACTATGCGTTTTGTTTAGCCAAACAAATTTGAGACAGAAACTTCATCGCAAAGCATGTAAAAAATATGTGAAATTACAAGATGGCAAAGCCTAATCCCCCATAATAATATTTTAATAGTCTCATCCCAAAGGAATAAAAACAGGTTTATTATTCCTCGAAAACTTGTAGATATGCTTTAGTGAAAAATATTATTCTTTTAACACTAATTTAGGTTTTTTTCCCCTAACGGTAACGCTAAATTAGAAAAAAGGCAAAAACGCCCAATGTTGCATGACTTTCATCAGTTGCCTGTAAAATAACTACGTATTTATAAACGAAACCATGTCAAAAAATGGGCATCGTCACATCACTGAACTTCGTTCGGTTCACAGAAAACCGTTGGTAAGTTTGATGCTAGAGACCTGTAAAATTCGCGATTTCAAATCCCTAAAGGATGGACTCCATGATCCTCTACGCACTCGTGCAAATTACATTTGCTGATTGGTTACCGACTCGTAACACCTGTTGACTGGAATGATCGTGATTCGCTAATTCTTCTGTTTAAGATTTTTCATTGGCTCAGAGTCCTTATGATATACTGTGACCCAATCACTGAAGCAAAATAATGTCAATAGTATTTGGACTCTATCCTATCGCGAAATGAATCCGCGAATTTTACAGGTCTCTATGATGCGGTATTTCGTTTAGCCGAGGCGATATTAGTCTTATGTAGTCCTACTGGCCAGCGTGCGTAAGGAGTACGAAAATGAAAGAATAACTATATATACGTGTGTGTGTGTGTGTATATATATATATATATATATATATATATATATATATATATATATATATGAGCGAGTCTTTCAGTACCCGCCAGAGATGTGTAACATTTATAACCTTCGGTGACGAGCAAATTCATGTGTTCTCGTGTTACAAATACACTTATAATACGAAACTCAGACACAAAATCTATCGTAAGATTCTTTAAAATAAAGCCGAGTGTGAGGAATATATACGCAACTGGTGTTTCAAACTACATTTCTTGACGTGTCCGCGCCCGCCGCTAGGATTCGTTGCCGTAACAACGTATCATTCGATTGCAGAGAGAAATATTAAACCATATAATAAAACGGCTCCGATCAAAGCAAAAAAATACTTGGAAAAAAAAATACTAGTCCCAGACTTTGGAACTGATTTTCCACAAGAAAATGTATTAAAATACTGCACAGCTTGTTAAAATTCATTAAACATTGAATACTATACAGTGTACCTTTTACTTTGTGAACTTTGGCTATCTCCATCCGCCACAGATGGCAGCACGTTGTTACACATTTCTGTTCCGTGCGACTTCCGTTCCAGTCATTAAATTACTCCTACCAAATGCCATATACCGAGTGTTATGATGTTAACACTTTTAAAATACCTTTTACTCTGTCGTTGTTTTATGTTTGTGTTTGTGCATGGGAACATTGGGCCATATCAGAGCAAATTAACACTTTGGCATATATGTTTGTATTGAACGGCAATGTCATGCATGGCTTCTGTTGTTTCTTTTCTTGCAGATGGAGAGTACCTGTTCGTTGATCCTGAGAATAAACTGTCGAAGTACGGACCCAAGAACTGGAAGTCCTCTTCGTCCTACGTGAGTATACTCGGGCCTCCCGCGGACAGGGAGAATGTGGAAAACAGTGAAAACTCAGGGAATTGAAAATGTGTCTCCTGGAAAACTCAGGAAATCGAAAAAAAAATTGGTTTGCAAAACAGTACAAAGAAAAAAAATTGGTTTTCTGTAAAGTCCGTTTACGGACGATAGTTTAACGTGACGTCATAACAAAACATTGATGAAATGATTGCATACTTTATGAATAAAATTGAATCATTTTTATTTTAGTAATAAAAGAATAAATACTTGAAATTAAACTAGTAATCAGATTTTTAAAATGCAAGAATAATTAACCTTTATTGCCGAAATTGTTGTTGTAATAAGCAATGAAAACCACATTAACTTTTCACTTCACTTTATAAACAGTACAGTGGAAGAGAAATAGATGCGGCGCAAGCGTACAATGAGCGTAACGGGACACAGCGTAACGGAACAATGTGCGTAACGGGACACTTTTTCGTGCGTGCAGCCGGCGTTCATCGATTTATTAGACGTTGTCACGTCAAAAATTGTACTGTCACAAAAGATCCTTTTGGAAACAAGTTGCCAAGAAAAGGTTTGTACTACTACCTTATAATACAAAACATGGCTATGTTTATTTTTGCATTCATGTTTTAACGACAATATATTGTCGATATGATATTGAGCATTTCTTACGAAAATCGGCACATAATTATATATTTTAATGTAGGTTTCATTCAAGCATAAAGTTTTTAACCTTGGAAAATATAATCGAATATTCAACATTCTGACTTTATTTTGTTGTATAATGCTTATTATGCGCCCAGATAATACTGAAAAAAACTATTCAGGAAATAGTTTGCAAATAACTTTAACTATTGGAACTATGGGACAACACAAATCATAAATATCCTGGTATTAATCAGAAATAAGTATTACTGCAAACGCTATTTTTTTAGTTCTTTCATGTAAATATATAAATTTACAAATTCATTCATACATCCAAATTGCTGTTGGCCCTTTATATACCCGGAAATTTTGTAGTCATTTGGCATCAGGCTAAAATGCACACTCCTTTATTTACTGTACCCTCATATGCTCTCTTATTGGCTGATTTATCATGTAGCACCTCCCGCTTTTTTGAGTGGGTCGATGTGATTTGTTCTCTGTACTGCTGGCTAGTAGCTGATTGGCCCACAGTCGTAGGAGGAGAGTGGCGGAACACTTGTGTACCTATCACTAGGGGCATGCAGATTTCGCGAAAAGATTTCGAGACTAGATGAAAGTTAAAACACTATAGCATCGTCTGTGTTTTTTGATTGGGTGAGTTTCTTCCAGGTACAAATCGATTGTAACGACACCAATCACAGTGATTCAGTGTGGAAGTAAACGCGTCCTGAGTGTCTCGGTAAAATAAGGCAACGACTTCTCTCGCAGACGGCCGCCAATCACAAGGAAGAAACCACGGGTTCAGATATACCTTGTTGCAGTCTAATAAGTGTTCAGATCTTTTCGCGAAAAATGCCTGCCCCTTCCTATCACCAATTCAGTACTGAGTTATATAGGTTTGCAGTATAAGTGGTGCACAAAAGAATCCGAGAAATGTCTAAATTACTACCTATAGTATTAAAAAAATAATAAGCGTTCAGAGAAAAACACGAGTATGCCCACAATCCCCCCCCCCCCCCACACACACACACAAATTGGAGAAAAATCCGAGGATCGATATATCCGAGAATCGAATACCTGACCACGAGCACTTCTTACACGCGTGACCGCCACTTTATTGACACGTTTACATACAAAAATGAGGCTAGGGATGCCAAGTATTTTAGTTTTCCGTACTCATTACTGATTTAGACTTCGAGTTACGGAAATACGAAGTGTTATTTATTTACTACGGGAAAAAAAAATAACGCATCAGAAATGTCGTGTTTCCTATCAGCGTTTTTTTAACGACTAATTTTCGCTCATATATCAGTTGATTGTTAGCTGCATTCATGGCACAGTGATTTTCATAAAATCTAGTTTTGATGAACCCAGTTAAGCTCCTCATAAAAATATTCATCGTGCTACTAATTTTATTTTAATTAATGAAAGTAGTATACAAATGGGCATCCGGGCACAGGCTTCAGGCTGAGGTGCCGAGGTGCCGACCGCCATATTTGATTGTGTCGTCACGGCGGCCATCTTGAATGGTTGTGACCTTGACCTTGACATTTGACCCTCAAAAATTGTCAAAAATTGCCAAAATTGGGTAAAAATTGCCCGAAATTCCTCAAAATTCGCCAAAATTTCCGTTTCTGTGGCAAAAAATTCCGCCAAAAAATCTCAAAAAATTCCACAATACAAAAATTAGGATTTCGAAAATCCTCAAAAGTCGTTTTGCCCTATAAAGAACCCAAACTCCTAAAAACGGCTTAAGCATCCATGTCTAAAGCCTCCGGTAAGCCATTTCTAGGAACAAGGATACCATGACCGCCATCTTGGATTATGACGTCATAGTTGAAATTATCGTTACGGCCGCCATCTTTAACTTTTGTATTTATTATCCGATTTTAATGGAAAAAAAATTAAAATTTATAAAACAAAATTAAATAATAAAATTTTAATAAAAAATATTTAAAAAACAAACACGACACGGAGCTCGGAGTCCACGGTTTGAACCCGACGAGTGCAAAAAAATAAAAATGGCGACCAATCCTTCCCCCCGTGGTGGGTGCAGGCAGACTGGCCCCCACCACTTTGTTAATAGCATATATATCATTCGGCAGTATGACGTCACGTCCGCCATCTTGTCTTCGTTGCTGGAAGCCATCATCGTATGCTAGAGTGCGCTGATGCTATGTTAGTTTAATTCTTATCCGCCAGAGTGCAGTAATCATTTATTATTACTGTGACACCCGCCATCTTGTCATTTGCCCGCCACCTTGTAAATCCGTAATTATTTAGCTAGAAATTCGGGAATAATTTTAAAAATCATCAAAGAAATTAATCAATCGAATTAAATAATAAAAATCTTTAAAAAACATCGTAGCACTTTTCGTTTCTACAACCATCTTGAAAATCCGTAATTTCAATGCTAGAAATTCGGGAAAAAATCAAAAATTCATAAAAAAATTCACTCATTAAAGTAATGATTGATTCGAGACTTGGTTCGATCCCTGGACGATACAAATAATCTTAATTTTTATGTAAAAAGACCTCAAAAATGACAGGTTCGAAAATAAAACACAAGTTCTTTTACAAAAAAAATGTTATTACTTAATTTCTATTTTACTACAGGATCACCTGCGAAGGTTAGCAATCTTACAAACATTTAGGTCCGCATAGGCGTGAAATGACTAAATCTTAGCTCCAATCGGTTTATACTAGACAGAGTCCAACCAGAACCTTTACAGACATAGTCCTCCTCTTCTTGACAGAGTTTCTGAATACCGTTTTTAACAGTTTGCTTGACATCGTTAGAACTGTAAATTACTGCAGCCGATGTCTTGAATGCACACTTCTTCACTTTATCATCGAACGGATACGGCATTCCATATATACAGTCCAACCACAAGTTATATTTCAAAGGTCCGTTTGTTGCTACGTCATCAGTAAGCTGATTGATTATGTCCTGTCTGATATCATCAAGAAAATTACAAATGTCCTTCGACTCACTTAACGTACTTGGATAATAGTAGTCTTTCAACGCTCCACGAAATGCAGACTGTGCCAAGTAGAAGCCATTATCATTTACTTGTAATGCACCGAACACAGTCTCAGGTTTATTTTCATGTTCAGACGTCATAGCAATCGGTTGCTGCACATCTGTTTTTTTGCTTGTACGCTCACGAGTCACCAATCTAAACCGAGGAGTCGAACTTTCTACAGGTAGTTCAGCAGTAGGCGCACAGACTTCACCTTTACATTTTTTCGCATGATGTCGCAAACTGTCAATTCGAGTAAAGCATTTAAGGCACTCATCACAGCGAAACTTCATGCGAGAAGAATTCTTCTTGCATTTACTCCTCTCATGTCTACGTGCATCATGGGAAAATGCGAACGACGTATCACAGTAGCTGCAAGGATACCGTGGTGATGAAGTCGAGCCTTTCAGACCTGATCCAGATACTGGCATTGCAACAGTAGTACCATTTCCAGGCATACTCTTATGAACATCAATACATCGTTGTTGTATAGAAACCTTTACTTTCTGCCGCACAGCAGCGCCTTTACATGTCTTCAAGTGCGTTTTCATATTATCTTTTTTGGAAAACTGCTTATGACACTTCTCACAACCAAACATGTTGCGAGGAGGATTCTTAGCACATTCTCTCTTCTCGTGTCGACGAGAATTGCTGCTGTTTGAGAAAATCTTGTCGCAGTAACGACATCGATGTTCGTTAATTGATGTCGATTCGCCATCCATTGAAGTCTCCATCGAGGGAGAAACAGCGTTCGGTGAGGTTTCCTGTACAGCCAGCACTACCGACATTAAAGTCTCTTCTGCTGGTGGTATCTCGACTGTTGAAGTCTCCTCCAGTGTTGACGTCGACGTTGCTAACGGGATCTGTTCCACCATCGTCGTCGCTGACGTCATGGTTCCCGTAGTCGATGGTACAACCTCCATCGAGTTCGACGTTAAAGACGGTAAAGATGCCATCGAGGTCTCAAGAACAGCTAATTGACACGACTTATGCACCAGAAGAAACAAACTGGGCGATCCTTACACCGCCGACGTCAGTAACAAACTGAACGACCTGCTGTCTAGGACTCGCTTATATACATGCACCGTTTGGAATAATACGCTAGTCAAATCAAGAACCATTTACAATAATACTAGTGTCAAATCTACAATTAAAAAAGAGGATCATATGATCGAAAAAAATTCGATGAGTTATGGTACGTTCTCGTCTCATTAATTCGATCTCTCCAATATACGCTAGGCTCCAATAGCTACTATTCGCGTCATCAGATCCATCTAAATTTTGCTCCTATGCTTCAATTGACCATTAGCTTCAAGTGCTCCAACAGCTCCATCAGATCCAACACCTAATGTAAGCAATGTACGCGCAATACATGCAATTTACGTGCAATAAATGTAATGATCACACAGTACATACAGGAAACGGGACGTACACACAGTACACACAGGAAACGGAACGTACACACAGTACACACAGGAAACGGAACGTACACACAGGAAACGGAACGAACACACAGGAAACGGAATGATCACACATACAGTAGCGGAAACACAGGCTTAGTTGGAAATCAGAATACAAGAAATAAAAACATTAAATTTTTACTTTCCATATTTAATTTATTTCTCAACATTACACAAATACAAGTAAAAGAAGCCATTATTGTATGTAGCCAGCTTTCCTCAGTTCTTTGAGTATGAAGGATATTTCTTTGATGCACGAATAGTTTTCTGTACAAAGCGAGCCATGTAGAAGTCTTAGCCGGTCAACCAATATGTTTGGATCTTTCCATGATGTGTAATCAATCTCTTCTACCACCATCTTACTTGCTTGTTTATTATACATAATTTTAATATCACAATCGTCCCAGTGATCATAATAAGCATTATCAGATTTATTTATTATAACACGACGTTTCCATCGTTTCGGTCTCAGTACACCATCACAGTCTTCGATCTTGCCTGCTTTAGATGCTTCAGCACAGTCTTCGATCACGTCACCAGTTTCAGAGTCACTGTAGTAATCACCGTAGAAGGCATCGTCTTCACCCAGATTTCCATAAGAACTCGATATCGTTGATGTCGAAGTGTCTTCATCGTCTTCATGCTTCCTTTTTAGGAGTCCATCATTTTTACAAAGTATGGAGGATCTACTGAATATAGGCTTGAATGTATTCTCACTTTTCACGGTGTTGATACTTCCATTAGTTTCAGTCTTCCCGAAGCCATCATCATCCTTCAATTTATGTTCTTCGTCACGATCGGGTGAGCTAATACCATCACGCTCAGGACAAGGAAAATTATTGTCGTAATTCAGATCACTCTTCTTTAGTCTAGTGGATCCATCGGTGTCCTCTATGCCGTAAGTAGTCTTGGCTTTACATGTTCTACCATGTCTTTTTAAGCTGTCAATTCGTGTTAACAACCTGCTACAACGATTACAGCTTAACATGTTGCGTAGTGGGTTTCTAGCACAATCATTCTTCTCATGACGTCTAGCATTCCTTCTCATGACAAAATCCTTGCCACAGTATCCACAGCGGCTTCCTTCCGATTCAGATTCAGATAACAAACCATGATCCATGGTAGCTTCTGTGACTAATGTTAGATACAAACTGTCAGTTTTCTCCAATTGGAACCATTTCTTAAATATAATTTTTTAAATATTTCATCAGCGAGAGTTAAGCTATCTAATGCAAAGCAAATTGATGCAAGTAGTTCTGGCTGTCATCAACAGATGTCGCCACGCGTTTCTTGCAGGTAAATAATATATAGGCCTATTTCATTAATGCGGGATGCGGAATGCTCACTATCGATCGCAAAGGAAGGTTGGCTTCGCTAGACTCCAAGGAGAAGGGAGTTCGTCCTTCCTGTGAGTGCTTCTTAGATTTATCAGAGATTATTATTATTCGACTGAGTAATGATATTTTTTTTTAAATTTCCACCTGATAAAAATATTACAAGTGTTGATTAAGTAGCAGAAGTTCACTAATTAAATGCAACCTTGAATAAAATGACATGCCTTATTAAGTAAAAAAATCCTTCATGCAGAGATCAATTTCTCATCAGTAACCAGAAGCACTCGGAGAAAACCATCAGATGTCTAGTCAGGAATAATCAGGAGCACACGGAGAAAACCACCATAATATTGTCAAGAATAATCGGAAGCACTTGGAGAAAACCATTAAAATATTGACAAGAATAATCATGAGCACACGAAGAAAACCACCATAATATTGATAAGAATAATTGAGAGCACACAGAGAAAAACCACCACAAGTTTTCTTTGATATAATAAAATTACAAAAAAAAATTCATAAAAAATTTTAAATTTAAAACGAAAAAAAAATGCAAACCTTCTGGCTTGTACTAGAACTCTAACTTTGCACATCAAAGACTGTGATGGTGTACTGAGACCGAAACGATGGAAACGTCGTGTTATAATAAATAAATCTGATAATACTTATTATGATCATCATCATGGAAATATCCAAACATATTGGTTGACCATCTAAGACTTCTACATGGCTCGCTTTGTGCAGGAAACTATTCGTGCATCAAAGAAATATCCTTCATACTCAAAGAACTGAGGAAAGCTGGCTACATACAATAATGGCTTCTTTTACTTGTATTTGTGTAATGTTGAGAAATAAATTAAATATGGAAAGTAAAAATTTAATGTTTTTATTTCTTGTATTCTGATTTCCAACTAAGCCTGTGTTTCCGCTACTGTATGTGTGATCATTCCGTTTCCTGTGTGTTCGTTCCGTTTCCTGTGTGTACGTTCCGTTTCCTGTGTGTACTGTGTGTACGTTCCGTTTCCTGTGTGTACTGTGTGTACGTCCCGTTTCCTGTATGTACTGTGTGATCATTACATTTATTGCACGTAAATTGCATGTATTGCGCGTACATTGCTTACATTAGGTGTTGGATCTGATGGAGCTGTTGGAGCACTTGAAGCTAATGGTCAATTGAAGCATAGGAGCAAAATTTAGATGGATCTGATGACGCGAATAGTAGCTATTGGAGCCTAGCGTATATTGGAGAGATCGAATTAATGAGACGAGAACGTACCATAACTCATCGAATTTTTTTCGATCATATGATCCTCTTTTTTAATTGTAGATTTGACACTAGTATTATTGTAAATGGTTCTTGATTTGACTAGCGTATTATTCCAAACGGTGCATGTATATAAGCGAGTCCTAGACAGCAGGTCGTTCAGTTTGTTACTGACGTCGGCGGTGTAAGGATCGCCCAGTTTGTTTCTTCTGGTGCATAAGTCGTGTCAATTAGCTGTTCTTGAGACCTCGATGGCATCTTTACCGTCTTTAACGTCGAACTCGATGGAGGTTGTACCATCGACTACGGGAACCATGACGTCAGCGACGACGATGGTGGAACAGATCCCGTTAGCAACGTCGACGTCAACACTGGAGGAGACTTCAACAGTCGAGATACCACCAGCAGAAGAGACTTTAATGTCGGTAGTGCTGGCTGTACAGGAAACCTCACCGAACGCTGTTTCTCCCTCGATGGAGACTTCAATGGATGGCGAATCGACATCAATTAACGAACATCGATGTCGTTACTGCGACAAGATTTTCTCAAACAGCAGCAATGCTCGTCGACACGAGAAGAGAGAATGTGCTAAGAATCCTCCTCGCAACATGTTTGGTTGTGAGAAGTGTCATAAGCAGTTTTCCAAAAAAGATAATATGAAAACGCACTTGAAGACATGTAAAGGCGCTGCTGTGCGGCAGAAAGTAAAGGTTTCTATACAACAACGATGTATTGATGTTCATAAGAGTATGCCTGGAAATGGTACTACTGTTGCAATGCCAGTATCTGGATCAGGTCTGAAAGGCTCGACTTCATCACCACGGTATCCTTGCAGCTACTGTGATACGTCGTTCGCATTTTCCCATGATGCACGTAGACATGAGAGGAGTAAATGCAAGAAGAATTCTTCTCGCATGAAGTTTCGCTGTGATGAGTGCCTTAAATGCTTTACTCGAATTGACAGTTTGCGACATCATGCGAAAAAATGTAAAGGTGAAGTCTGTGCGCCTACTGCTGAACTACCTGTAGAAAGTTCGACTCCTCGGTTTAGATTGGTGACTCGTGAGCGTACAAGCAAAAAAACAGATGTGCAGCAACCGATTGCTATGACGTCTGAACATGAAAATAAACCTGAGACTGTGTTCGGTGCATTACAAGTAAATGATAATGGCTTCTACTTGGCACAGTCTGCATTTCGTGGAGCGTTGAAAGACTACTATTATCCAAGTACGTTAAGTGAGTCGAAGGACATTTGTAATTTTCTTGATGATATCAGACAGGACATAATCAATCAGCTTACTGATGACGTAGCAACAAACGGACCTTTGAAATATAACTTGTGGTTGGACTGTATATATGGAATGCCGTATCCGTTCGATGATAAAGTGAAGAAGTGTGCATTCAAGACATCGGCTGCAGTAATTTACAGTTCTAACGATGTCAAGCAAACTGTTAAAAACGGTATTCAGAAACTCTGTCAAGAAGAGGAGGACTATGTTTGTAAAGGTTCTGGTTGGACTCTGTCTAGTATAAACCGATTGGAGCTAAGATTTAGTCATTTCACGCCTATGCGGACCTAAATGTTTGTAAGATTGCTAACCTTCGCAGGTGATCCTGTAGTAAAATAGAAATTAAGTAATAACATTTTTTTTTTGTAAAAGAACTTGTGTTTTATTTTCGAACCTGTCATTTTTGAGGTATTTTTACATAAAAATTAAGATTATTTGTATCGTCCAGGGATCGAACCAAGTCTCGAATCAATCATTACTTTAATGAGTGAATTTTTTTATGAATTTTTGATTTTTTCCCGAATTTCTAGCATTGAAATTACGGATTTTCAAGATGGTTGTAGAAACGAAAAGTGCTACGATGTTTTTTAAAGATTTTTATTATTTAATTCGATTGATTAATTTCTTTGATGATTTTTAAAATTATTCCCGAATTTCTAGCTAAATAATTACGGATTTACAAGGTGGCGGGCAAATGACAAGATGGCGGGTGTCACAGTAATAATAAATGATTACTGCACTCTGGCGGATAAGAATTAAACTAACATGGCATCAGCGCACTCTAGCCGACGATACAACGATGATGGCTTCCAGCAACGAAGACAAGATGGCGGACGTGACGTCATACTGCCGAATGATATATATGCTATTAACAAAGTGGTGGGGGCCAGTCTGCCTGCACCCACCACGGGGGGAAGGATTGGTCGCCATTTTTATTTTTTTGCACTCGTCGGGTTCAAACCGTGGACTCAGAGCTCCGTGTCGTGTTTGTTTTTTAAATATTTTTTATTAAAATTTTATTATTTAATTTTTTTTATAAATTTTAATTTTTTTCCATTAAAATCGGATAATAAATACAAAAGTTAAAGATGGCGGCCGTAACGATAATTGCAACTATGACGTCATAATCCAAGACGGTGGTCATGGTATCCTTATTCCTATAAATGGCTTACCGGAGGCTTTAGACATGGATGCTTAAGCCGTTTTTAGGAATTTGGGTTCTTTCTAGGGCTAAACGACTTTTGAGGATTTTCGAAATCCTAATTTTTGTATTGTGGAATTTTTTGATATTTTTTGGCGGAATTTTTGCCACAGAAACGGAAATTTTGGCGAATTTTGAGGAATTTCGGGCAATGTTTGCCCAATTTTGGAAATGTTTGACAATTTTTTAGGGTCAAATGTCAAGGTCAAGGTCACAACCATCCAAGATGGCCGCCGTGACGACACAATCAAATATGGCGGTCGGCACCTCGGCACCTCAGCCTGAAGCCTGTGCCCGGATGCCAATTTGTATACTACTAATGAATATTAAATATATGTTTGGAATTGTATGATTTTCAAAATGTTTATTAGTGGATTAGATCGTTATTGTTCGATTGTGTTATTTATTTCGCAGAGAGTTGCTTTCAGCGTAAATTTTATCGCGTTTTCTTTGACTGATGTTCTATCGTATGCATAACAAAGGTATTTTGTTACTGATGGGTGTTCCTAGTAGTTGGCAGCGTTGCTAAGAGAAGTAGTCTACTTGGCCATTTTGTTGTTACTTATTTTATCGTCAAAAATGCTTTGTTATTGTAATGAAGTAAGGCATAGTTTGATTATTGGGCACATGTTGGCTGGATGTGACACCGCCAGTCTTTCTAGCAAAAAAGTATGCTTAAGCTCTTTGTATATATCGTACTTGGAATATACTAAATTGTGAACAGAATTTTGTCTAAAACGTACCATCATGATGGCAGATGCAGCTGACACAGCAGTGGAATTAGGAACTATAATGCCTCCATGTATGTCTCAGTATCAATGTTGCAAGGGGCTGATATTTCGTGACTAGTAAATTAAAATATGAAGTGATTCACAATACAAGTTTACATTTCATTTGATATTTGTAAGGAAATCGTGGAGTGCTTGCATCCCTTAATCTTCGCCGGACAAATCGTAAGTCAATGGCGGGGCTAGAAATGTTAGTTTTCCGGGAAATTATATTTTAATTTTGCAATAATGCACAGGGAATTATTATGCAAAACAGGAACTTTTTCTAACCTTATATTATACTTTCATAGAAAAATATATTGAACGTTTTTATACAAACATAACTAAAGGTACCCTACATTTTGTCTTTCTTTACTACCTAATGGCTTACTTCACATTGGACAGTTGGGTATGACCCACGTTATCCTCTGTCAACTGAGGAGTACAAAGAATTGTTGTTTCGACAGTACCTACCAACCCCAGAAAATAAATTATTGTATAAGGTATGTGAACCTATATTTAATTAAGTAAATTTATTGATATTGAAAAAAAAGGACATTTCCCCGCAAAAAATTTGTAGTTGAAATTTTTTACATTTCTAGTTGGGGTCACGCTTGGAAATAATGCCAACCGTCTGCACGTCATTAGTCTATAATGTTTGCGACTGCGACTGACGCACTCTGTGGCATGAAGTTATTCATCCGTCTGTATTTTCATATCTCTATGGTTTTTGCCCGAAGCTGTTCTTCGACTGACGTATTCTGTGGTGGGAAGTCAAAAATCATTCTGAATCGTCATTACTCTATGGTGTTTGGCCGAGACTTTTCTGCAACTGACCTTTCTGTTGAGGGAAGTCAATAATCTGTATTTTCATAACTCTGTGGTGTTTGCCCGAGGCTGTTCTGCGACTGACGCACTCTGTGACAGGATGTTATTAATCCGTCTGTATTTGAATAACTCTATGGTTTTTGCCTGAAGCTGTTCTTCGACTGACGTATTCTGTGGTGTGAAGTCAAGAATCATTCTGAATCGTCATTACTCTATGGTGTTTGGCCGAGAAGTTTCTGCGGAGGGAAGTCAATAATCTGTATTTTCATAACTCTGTGGAGTGTGCCCGAGGCTGTTCTACGACTGACGCACTCTGCGGCGGGGAGCGCTCGGTGTGTTGCGCAAGCGGCCCGCAGGAGAGCGCTGGCGCAGTCGGCGACGACATTCCACGCCACAAGGTAGTAATTTACCTCGCGGTTCGTGCTTTCGTTTTGTTAGGAGTGATATCGTGGCCACATAGTTCCCCCCCCCCCCCCCTTCCCAACCTCATCATTTACCTAATCTTCCCGCCTCCCTCCCTACAACCGCTCGGCGTCGACTTTACGATAATGTCCCGCGATAGCCGCCTTGAATTGTAGTCGTCGCGTCCATGGCGTCTCTTGCGTCCCTTGCGTCGCGTAAAGTCCGCGTGTTTAATGGCGTCGCCCGCCCAATTCATTTGCCGGGAGTCTTTTTCACGCCGCGGGTTTCGCTCGCCCAGGAAATCCCTTGTGCTTTTGATCGTTAAATGTAATTTCCTTGCTCTGGGCGCACGCGTAACTTAACTCTCTCTCTCCCCCTCCACCACACTCCCCTACCAAACATACCATCCTTTTGTCCACCAGTTGCATGCCTTTTTTCCCTCCTCACTAGGGCCGGCCCCCTCTCCACACAAATATTCTAAAACATCTATAAAAATCTATCATTCCCACCAACAAAAGGAATTAATTTGAATGCAAACAGCAGGCAAAGTGATTCCAGCCGCCGCCACCCCCTTCCCCCCCGTCACCCCCAGGAATTAACTGTTTTTGTTTGTCACCAAAAAAAAGTTCAGTAAATAAATTCTTTAGCACAGAGACAGTTGCCATCATACATTGTTTTGGTTTATGATAGCTAACCTTTTTTTTTAAAGTGATTTTTAATATCTCACAGTAAATTATACATACATATACATGCATATATACACATATAATGCATTCATACATATGTGTGTGTATATGTATGTGTGTGTATATATATATATATATATATATATATATATATATATATATAATTTTCAAGTAGTCCATTCCAGCTACTGCCAAGAACTATTTAATGTTTTTTTTTATTTCAGACAATAAAATGTTTTTTTTTAAAAGAAATTATTGAGAAATAATAAATATATTAACATTTAATAACAATTTTTTCTGAGTCATACATGGCCATACTTCATTCACTACCCAACTACAGCAACTCTCTCATTGCATCTTTCGTTTCCAGCATAAATATGTCAATTGAGAATCAATGACTCAAAGAACTAGTTACATTTGCAAATAGTCACATTTGAGATTTCAGCCATGCTGGTTTAGTGAATTTACCGGACTGTTGAATGTCAAAGTAGTTTTAACAGGAATACCAAAGAAAAATTTATATACAGTATAAAAAATTGTGAGTTTTCAGTATACTTCAGAGATGGTTAAAATCTAACCTCGGTAATAAACAAATTTCTGTGTTCCTATTATTCTGTTATTCCTATTATTCACCATAAAATAAAACTAAAAAAACACAATTAAACGTAGAAGTCTTAAAAATAATGCAGAGCGTGAAAAATATAAGCAACTTGTGTTTTTAAACACATTTCTTGATACAAATCACACGTAGTTTCCGCACCCGCTTCTAGATTTTGTTGTCGGAGCAGCTATGTCAACTATTGAATCATTTGTTTTGCAGAACAAATATAATGAAACGGCTCTGATAAAAGCGAAAAAGACTTGAAAGAAAAAAAATACTAAACCCGGGCTTTGGACTTGATTTTAGACAAGAAATTTTTTTTAAATACTGCTCATCTTTTTAAAATTGATCAAACATATAATACTATAAAGTTTCCCTTTCGCTTTTTGAATTTTAGTTAGTGCCATCTGCTACAGATGGTATTTGGTACATCTGCTACAGCGCATTTCGTTAAATGCAGCGATCCTAGTGGCTCAGCCTGCAAAATTCAAATTCCCTTGTATTACTATGGAATGGGCAATCTCCGTACAGAATTTCTCTCGTTCGTTTAAATCTTGTTGTCGTAGAGTAATGAATTTACACTCCATATATTTGTATGAAAACAGTGTATTCTTAATCGAAAGAGGTTTTGTAATATACAAAATATATTAACTTACGATCATGAAAAATTACCTAACATTAAACAAAGCACACATCATACAACTTTTAACCATGAAACATACTTAATTTCAAATCTGAATTTTTGTAAATCATTTATTTTCGTAAATAATTCTCTGAAACATTATATAAATTTTAAACTCTTAAATTACTATAATATGTGCTTACCTGAAAAAATAAATTTATGAAAATCCCAAAATTGAATTTTTGAATACTGTTGTTCCGAAAAACACCCTAAGTGTTTTTAATGTCACCAACTTTAACCAACGAACCATTTACAATATTTTACAGCATCTTAAATTTACCTAACTGTACTGTATCAACTTTACAAAACAGTAAACTAATTTTAAAATACTTTACATATTACAATGCTGTTTAGCAGTCATCAAATAGAATTAGAGGAACCAACTCAAAAATACAATTTTCAGAATTTTTTTTAAGAACATCTATTCTAAAAAAAATTACCATTTTATATTATATATAAAATGCTTTTAAAAACAATTTTTATATTTAAATAAGCATCAATATTTAAAAGCATTAAACATTGCAGATATGTGAATAACTTCTTTACTTCCTACTCAGTAATCTAATGTAAATAGGTTATTGGTTTTTTTTTTCACATTTAGATGTAGACAGTATTATTCTTCTTATTTTAAACATTGGTTGTACAAAATTTCACCAATAAATAACAAAATTTCACTTTAAGAGGTGGGAAAGGGTAATGGAGGTGGTATCTTACGTAGACAATGACATGTCTCCTGTTTTGAAGGTGTTCAAGCTCTGAATAAAACTTTAAATTTGTATAAGAAATACAAACTAGCATAAACTTTATTTATATGTATGTATGTATGTACATATATTGACATTTTGAATATATTTATAGGATATTTTTTTATTGTCAGTAAAAATTATTTTTATATATCTAAGTTACCTAGTGTAAACTTACCAACAGACTGAGCTGTGTATTTAAAGTTATTATTATAATGCCTTCTTAAAAAAAAAACAAGTAATATTATTTTCTTTAAATGTGGTGTTAAAATATAATAATGAATCATTTAAGAAATTGTAAAATAAATGTTTTATAGAAAGGAATTTGATCCCATAAAAATTTCAATTACCAAGCCTACAATAATACCACAGTGCTAAACACACCAACTTAAATTAGTGGAAATTTTGAGTCATCCCACAATTATGATGTATTTTTAATGTTCCTACAATTTCTTTGTGTGCCTATTTAAGTCCATCAAATTTATCCCAGAGTATTGTTGCAATCACAGAGATTTATTTGGCTAAACAATACATTAAATATGTCCCCCGGTGTTCATGTGAGATAATATAAAATTAGGTTATTGCTGCCACACCCAGATGTCTTCGGCACCGATGCGACTTAAGAAGTTTAACTTTTAAAACAACTTTGAGCATTTAGCAACATCATAATTGTTGCAACCAAAAATTGCACAAACTTTTCCAGCCATTATAATTAATAAAAATGCCATAAAACTGGGAAAAAATGTGTATTCAAAATTGCCAAAATACCTTTATAACAAATGTGTTAACACCGTAGGATCAAGCGCTGCTGCTAGAATGTGCTGCGTAACGTGGCTCCCGTTTTTTTTGGATGGCTTTCCTGTATTGTCCTACTACAATATTTGATACAGCACTGCAGGGATAAAAAACAGAATAGGCTATCTGAGAGTGTGGTGACTTATCATAGAACAAGTAGGGAAGTATAGAATTGCAACTCTTACAGTGGAAACTGAAACCATGCTTTGTTTGACATGTGATGCTATCTGTTGGGTGAGCCCATATCCACTAGCAAAAAAAACAAATTGGGCGGGAAGCTAAAAATCAAAATGTTAGTTTATAATGATAGTTTAACTTCTTAATGACTAACAGATTAGCAGATGAGAATTAAACTCTGCAAAATCACCACTTAATTGTAAGTGGGTGGTGCATTATTTTTAACATGCCACACCACAAAATATGTGGCTACCAAAATAAAGTGAATTACTTTTCACTGGTTTGTTTGCCTGATAATAGCTAGCTGATCCATTACTTCTCACAATCAATTTAGCTAGGTTAGTAATGTATTATGAAAGCTAGTATATATCGGGTGGGTGTGAAACTACTTCATAAACTAGGTCTCAGTCACGGCAGTTAGTGTTTTTATCCCTGATGACTCCTATGCCCCTGCAGCTTAGTTGCAAAATTGTTGAAATTTTGTCTTTTAAATGGAACACTTCTGTGTGCATGTGTAATATTGTTTGCTGATTTTACTTGATTTAAAATTTTTTATGCCTAACAATAGTGAAATCAATATCATCACACAGTTATTTATTTATTTTATTTTTTTTTTCCAGGGGCTGGACAGTTCTTTGAAACCAACTCTAGTCCTGTATTTACGAGTTCAGTTTTACGTCGACTCACCGTTGCTCCTAAGGTCAGTTCTGGTCTTGAATAAGAATGGTTTCATTTAATAAAAATCCTTGTTATGACATACACATTTATGAATCCATTTTAGTCATCATCAAGTTTGTTCAAAAGGGATAAATAAAAAAATGAATATATTTTATAATGTTTGTATTTTAATAAACTACATTTAAGTGCAAGTGTTTTTTTTATAGAAAGCTGATACAGAATCCAGGTTTTCCCTAGACATGGATGTTGATGCTACATGTGAGATTAAATTTGAGAGAGTAAGTTTGTTCCTAGCAAAATGTGGGCGTAAGTGAAGGAACATGGTTTAGCTGCAGTAAGAATGTGGGTTGTATTACTTCAGTGCAAGTCATTGAACAATAGAACAATTTCTGATTCAGACAATTTTATACCGTACTGGCAGAGTGAAGAAAATTCATCCGGGGGATGAAAGTCTGTGTGTTTGTGTGTGTGTGATTGCATGTGTGTGCATGAAAGCATGTGTGTGTATCTCTGGTAGATAGTAATTTTCTATTTTGGTTCGAGTTTAACTGTGCAAAAACTTACTAAGCTCGAATAAAACATAAGATTTTATTTAAATATAAAATTTATAATTTTTTATATTTTATTTAAAACATTTTTATTTCAAAGCTTGAAGTGACAAAATTGTTTTCATTTGTCTCTCCAGGGTGCCCGAAGATGTAGACAGTAATATTTTGAACGTCATGTGTACAAAATTTCATCAAGAAGTACAAAATTATTCTTTACAAGGTCATACAAGGGGTTGTTTATTTTTTTTTAAATACCAAGTAGACATACTTTCCCCTAGTTTTGAAGTTCAAGTGTGTAAAATTGCATCACGCTCAAAGTGATGTGTAAAATAGGTATATCCTGTACTAAACATACTAATCGATCTTTATCCAGCTCCATATTGAGGAAAAAATTTTTAATACTTTACAGGTGAATATTTACTATATTAAAGGAATGATAAGAAACAGTATTTAACTAGTCAGCTATAGTTTGGTTTTTCTATGAAAAACAAACTCACAGACACTTTTCTTTACTCACACACACACACACTGATACACTTTTACAACTTGCACATCATGCACATCATGCACACACACACACACACACTCACACATACACACACATGCACACTCACACATACATTTACCTACACATGTAACACACACGTACGGTGAGTCTGAATTCGACCGACAAACTTCAGCTGCAGGTTCGACATGACAAGATAACTCACGAAAGTATCTGGTGAATCAATTCCGGGTCATTATTACAAGATGCGACACTGCGACACTGAGGAGAGGGAGTGCGTGCGACACTGAGGAGAGGGAGTGCGTGCGACACTGAGGAGAGGGAGAGCGTGCGACACCGAGGAGAGGGAGTGCGTGCGACACCGAGGAGAGGGAGTGCGTGCGACACTGAGGAGAGGGAGAGCGTGCGACACTGAGGAGAGGGAGTGCGTGCGACACTGAGGAGAGGGAGTGCGTGCGACACCGAGGAGAGGGAGAGCGTGCGACACCGAGGAGAGGGAGTGCGTGCGACACCGAGGAGAGGGAGTGCGTGCGACACTGAGGAGAGGGAGAGCGTGCGACACTGAGGAGAGGGAGAGCGTGCGACACTGAGGAGAGGGAGTGCGTGCGACACTGAGGAGAGGGAGTGCGTGGGACACTGAGGAGAGGGAGTGCGTGCGACACTGAGGAGAGGGAGTGCGTGCGACACTGAGGAGAGGGAGTGCGTGCGACACTGAGGAGAGGGAGTGCGTGCGACACTGAGGAGAGGGAGTGCGTGCGACACTGAGGAGAGGGAGTGCGTGCGACACTGAGGAGAGGGAGAGCGTGCGACACTGAGGAGAGGGAGTGCGTGCGACACTGAGGAGAGGGAGTGCGTGCGACACTGAGGAGAGGGAATGCGTGCGACACTGAGGAGAGGGAGTGCGTGCGACACTGAGGAGAGGGAGTGCGTGCGACACTGAGGAGAGGGAGTGCGTGCGACACTGAGGAGAGGGAGTGCGTGCGACAATGAGGAGAGGGAGAGCGTGCGACACTGAGGAGAGGGAGAGCGTGCGACACTGAGGAGAGGGAGAGCGTGCGACACTGAGGAGAGGGAGAGCGTGCGACACTGAGGAGAGGGAGTGCGTGCGACACTGAGGAGAGGGAGTGCGTGCGACACTGAGGAGAGGGAGTGCGTGCGACACTGAGGAGAGGGAGTGCGTGCGACACTGAGGAGAGGGAGTGCGTGCGACACTGAGGAGAGGGAGTGCGTGCGACACTGAGGAGAGGGAGTGCGTGCGACACTGAGGAGAGGGAGTGCGTGCGACACTGAGGAGAGGGAGTGCGTGCGACACTGAGGAGAGGGAGTGCGTGCGACACTGAGGAGAGGGAGTGCGTGCGACACTGAGGAGAGGGAGTGTGTGCACAGGGATGAGACGACCAGGCACCACTACTACCTGCAGCTGCGCCACAATGTTTTGTGCCGAGGCGCGCTTCACGCACGCGCGGCCGGGGAGGCTCTCCTGTACCTGCTGGCCGGGCTCGCTCTGCAGGCCGACCTGGGCGACCACCGAGACGAGCTCCACGCCGGCGCCTACTTCCAGCCCTCCGAGTACTTTCCCGCCCAGGTACGTACTGCTCACCTCGCCCCTCCATCCGCATTGTTACTTACCCAACCCATTCCTCAGTCCTCCTCTCTGTCTTAGTACTTACCTTCCTCTCTTCAATCCTCCTGTCTTGTCCTGATAAATTGTGACCCTCTTAGCAATACCCCTCTATGACTTAGTACCTACCAAAGCCTATAGATAATCCTCGTCTATGCCTTAAAAATTACTCAACCCTATGGTCAATCCTCTCTCTGTCTTCGTACTTACCTGAATCTCTTGAAAATTGTCCTCTCGGTTTTAGAACTTACCTGACTCTCTAGTCAATCTTCAACTCTCTCTCTTAGTACTTACCAGATCCTCTCAACAATACTCCTCTCTGTAGTAGCACTTGCCTGACTCTCTCTTGAATACTCCTCTCTGTGGTAGTACTTATCCAACCCTCTCGTCAATCCTCCTCTCTGTCTGAGTACTTATGTGACCCTATCTTTAATCCTCCTCTCTTATTTAGTACTTACCTGAGGCTTTGGCATTCCTGCTGGTATGACATAAAGGACTAATGGCGTCATGCCCAAAAGACAGGAATCTGTCTCTTATCACTTTGTTACAGACATCTGTATTTGGCGATAATGTATCATGTCTGTGTATCTCCCTAAACGCATTAGTTCTTTTTTTTATCATGATTTTGATAAGGAGAATATTGTTTAACATTGCAGTACTATGTTCAGCAGCGCAACAACTGCATTATTATTTGCCAGCCAAAAATGAAATACCATCACTCATCATTTTAACATGAAAATTGAACATCTTATTTATTAGCATAAAAAAGCACTCATAAAACATTTCTTTTTTACTTTAGTCTTGCTTATCGTATATGAACCAGCCAGCAGAATTTCAGATAAGCAAAGCTTTGCATCTGATGTGAAGCTTCACATTTTTTTTGCAAAGATTTAAAACATTTTTAAAACATTTGTAGCCTAAATTTTGCTTGTGAAAATATTTAGTTTATTTTTTTTTGTGTTGTGTAAGTTGGTTACTTAAAAAAAATAAAAAGTAGTATTCCATTTGCTTTTAAGAATGTTCAGTATTCATATTATGAATTATTATTTTATAATTTTATTGAATGATCTAATATATAGAGCGTAATTGATTAATCACTTAAACATTTCAAAATTTACAAATGTTAATGATTATTTTCGAACTGAAACTTCTTTGCTGAGGTGGCTACAGTTTGTCGAGCGTTATGAAAATTCACAGTTCGCATGAGGGTAATAGTTAGGTACGTGGAGGGGGTTAACCGGTAGATGAGCAGATGGCAGGGGGAGAGGTGAAAATGATTCGGCATACTTGCAAATTTTTTTTTTTTTAATCTTTGACCTCAGCCGAAGAGAATTATGTTTCCTATAATACCTAATAATATAATAAGCAGGAAGTTTCACTTCTGTCACACGTGGTCTCCACGCTCATTTCTTTTTTACTTCAATCCTGTATTTGATGAAATAAGCATAATACAGCTTCTCCGAGGACAATATTCGCACTCTGACTTGATGTTGGCCACGCACTAAAAGCCACCGGTGAGGAGGTGAGGAGGGGAGGGTGAGAGCGGACGGTGCTGCAGATGCTGTGCGGGGACGAGAAGGTGCTGCTGGCGGCGGCGGCGGCGCTGCACAGGGGCAACCACGGGGCGGGCCGGGCCCAGGCCGAGCTGCAGTACATCCGCGAGGCGGCCTCGGCCGAGGCCCCGCCCCTCTCCCTCAACTCCCACCTCTACCGGCTCAAGCACAGGAAGCAGGAGGCGGGCCTGGGCTCCGTGTGGCTGTCCGTCTGCGCCGAGGGCATCCGCATACACGAGGTGGGCAGCCAGGCGGCGGAGACCTACAGCTAACTCTGTCCCCCGGCTTGCACACGCAGTCGGCGGTCGTCTTGGACCTGTCTTCCGAGTCTCTGGATTAGTGAGATCTGTAAGACGACTCCTGTTCCACCCTGAAAGGGCGCAGACATAGGAGGGAAGGTGGCGGGTGAGACGGCCTTCGGGCCGGAGAACAGTGTTGCTTTCCCTTCGAGAAGTAGCGAGTCACCTTGCAACTGCTAGTCAGGGGTGTATTTCTGTTAATGAGGCAGGATGATAAGTGCAAGGCTGTGAACTGGCCAGCAGTCTTCTTTTGGTGCATGGGGCAGCTTTGAAATGTGAGCGGTAACTATAATGGCGAGAAAAAGAAGATGAAAAATGAGGCTATAAAAGTTATATTACCCAGCTGCGGAAAAACAGAAAATTAAATCAGTATGTAACCTCGGCAGAATTAGTCGAGCGTAAAGGTTTAATTACAATTACTACATGTCTGACTTATTACAAGTTGCGATTTATTCGTTCTGTTGACAGTATCTGCAGAAAAAATATATTTGACAATGCATGTAGTGATCCGTTCATATTTATATATATATATATATATATATATATATATATATATATATATATATATATATATATATATATATATATATATATATATATATATATATATATATATATATATAACCCTAAAACCAAAATTTTGTAAATAAAAAAAAAGGCAAAGGTGTGTAAAGTTCGGCCTTGAGAAAACCATATTGGCTTAGCTCGGTTGAAGTCCAATCTACCCTTTCGGAAACATAAGTCATTGTAGTTGTAAGCTAACCCATGAAGAATCTAATCCAGACTTCCTGGGTGAGGGGCAAGTGATCCGACTACTCAACCACCGTTGCACCGAGGTCATTTTTCAAGTTTTAACTGTTTATTGTAGCTTCAAATCTTTTGCTTTATTGTTTTTCTCTATCAACTGGCTTAGCTTGGAGTTAATGAAGAAGAAATATTACCTTTTATTTAAAATTGTGTCTTAATTTTTTTTAGATGTGTTTTTGAAGTGATTTGTGCTAATTTTGGATGAAATCTGGAGTTTTTTGTGTGTGCTTCCCCCCCCCCCCCCCCCCCAAACGCAACAAACTTCTTAGAGCCCTAATTTTTTCATATGGTATGTTTATGTTTACTTAAACAAATAATTAAATTCATTTGATAAATTTTTATTCCATCAGAAGTTGTATCAAACATTCAAGATTCAATATTTCAAAGCCAATCTCTTGACATTTAGTGTCGTGTTTTGAAACACAGAATATTTTCTTTGAACAATAGCTCCTCCCGAAAATTTTTCCTTTAGCTGCCCTTGGCTGTTTTCAAATTTATGCTTAGGAAACATCAGTTGTATTAATTGTTCGAAAAATACTTTCTGCATGTGCACTTATCCTTTCAAAAACCTGGTGGAGTCAATTCAGTTAGAGGTCTGTAACATATTCCATTATAATTTATCTCGTGTTCAAAATTGTATATCTGATAACTCCATTCTTTACTTTGTTACCTCTGATTTAACCATGCTAAGTTGGGTAGAGCGTGACAGAGTGAATGAGTGGAAGAACATGAATGCTTAAGCCGAAATTACAAAAGCCCATTGCGTCTGTCTATCCGTCATCTGTTCGTCCGTCAGCAACCGAGCAATTTAAATTTTGAAAAAAAAAATTAGCTTGTTTAATTAGATTCGTTTGACAGTTATGTAAGCTTTGCATTTATAACTCATTAAACTGAATATTTTTTTTACTGTGGTATATTTTCCAACATTTTTAGAAAATTCTTATTTCAAAACTCAAACTTTAAAATGTGTTTAGATGTAATTTAAATAATATTAACGTAAGCATCTAAACAATTAAACAAACTTCAAAACTTATAATTTAATAAGTCTTGGCTCGCAAAAACACTTGCAACCCTTTGGAGGTTATAATTTCATCCATCCGTACATCCGTCAAAAGAATGAATTTATCGAGCTTTTGACAGATGGATGGAGTTTTTCAGGCCGCATGTTTTGCTACAGGTCATGAGATTGACAGATGGCGGCGACAGACTATTGTAATTCCGGCTTCACCCTACAGCTATGTAAATGTCCAAAGCAGAGATTTTCATCCAAACATCCTAATTTTGGTTTTCCAAGTTTTAATCACTTACAAGAAAATACAGATATGGTTTCTTGCAATTGGCCACGTATGATTCCTTCCCCAAAATATTGTCTCTGATGTCCTTGCTGTCGTTGAGACAGTAAGCTCAAATTTTTAATGAAAAAAAGTACTGTTTTACACTTTTTTTTTTATTTATTTCTCTACATTATGTAGTATGAAATTTACATTATGTATGTACACCAGTGTTCACTGCCTAATTTGTTTTTGGTACAGTTTAAATTAACATTATTGTGTTTTTGTTACAGGAAAATTCAACAAAAACTCTGACGGCAACATTTTTATGGAACAACATAGGAAAACTCTGCTTTGATGTAAGGTTCTAATTTTATTTTTTTTTTACAAATACCATACCAGAGCATTTATTCATCGTAGAAAACTGAGACTGATAGATTAAAAAAAAAGCAAAATGCAGGAAACAAACTAAGTTTAGCTTTTGTATGGAATTCTGAAGAAGGATTTGAGTCAGTAAAACTTTACAATACCACATAATGATTGCATGATAAAATGTATGAAACAACCAGGATAAAACTACTGATATGTAGTTCACAGATAGTTGTGGAAGACAAAATATGACAAGTCTTGTACTCATTAGTTATTGGATGTGAACTTTTTTTTTTGCTACTGTGTTTGTTTTGCTATCTTTGTTGTGTCATCCAGAGCTGTCTTCTTCTTGAAATTGGTTCACCGGTTGTTTGTGGACACGGTGCTAGTGTTGAATGATGTGGAACGCTTGTTGCGCAGAGGAAGAAGTTTGAGATCAGGGCCAACAACTCGGCGGGCGAGAAGCTCACGTACTTCACGAGCAGCGACGAGAAGAGCAAGCACCTGCTGTTCCTGTGCCGCCTCACGCACCAGTTCAGCATGGCCATCCAGCCGCGCGTGTGCGAGGCCCTCCGCAGGGAGGAGGAAGGTACGTCCGCGCTCGTCCCGGGCGACATCGTGGGTCGTGTTCGTATCTGAGTATGAGGTTCCGTGATGGATGCTATGCCGCCAATTAGTATTTTTGGCACAATTTTCAAATTTGAATTTTTGAAAAAAATATGTCGCCTGTCATTCTTTTGCTGCAAGAACTTAAACTTTTTCCACCTCCTGTACACTCCCGTTTAATCTTTGTCAGGCCAGTCTCCTCAATATTTTCCCAGCACTAAATCTAATTTTGCCAGCCATCTAATGACCCAGCAAGTGCGATCGTCTTGGCGCACGTCCGTCGCCTGTAATTCTCCTCCGAGCCGTGACAAGAAGTGCTATGTCCTGCAAGCTATTAGAGCAGCTAGATTCTGAGAGCCAGCCTTACGCGAGCAATTTCAACTATTGGTTTAGACAGTTGCATTATCATTCTTAGCATACATCACTTCCCTTGTGGCTGGTTGTTCCAGGTGTTGTAACAGCTCATCTTGAGTCAACCAAAATAACGTACCTCCTATATCAAATAGTGCAAATTTTTTCATAACTTTCACAATGGCGCTTTATCCCCTTTGCATCCACCACTGAAGAGTTACGGTATTCCCCCTTCATGAGCATCTGGGTCCACCCAAAATGTTCCATGATATCGCCTGATCCGAACTAAAGATTTTAAAAGCAGATAAATGCATAATATTAATTTTTTTGATCATCAATAATAATACTGATATTTTATAACAAGTAATATTTAAAAAAAATAGAACTTTCAGTGTATCAGTAACACACTGTTCAAGATGAACTGTCAATTCTGACAGCTGTCCACTCTGACATCTGAGTCAAGGGAAAACGAACAGGATATGAACTGCTTGCTACGAACTTGCATCCTTTTCCCATTGCGTCAGCTGGACAATGCTGCAGAAATGCGTCTGTACACAGAGGGAGGTGACATGTCTGGGAACGGGCAGCCATACTCTCAAGATAGTGTGCCAGTAAACAGGCGGGAAGCACTACTGAAGCACAGAGAGTGTCCATGAGCGAACGTTCGTCATAGCGTGTCTGCCAGGGAGGAGGGGTAACCAATGGGGGGGCGAGCGTGGCACCAATTGGCAATGCATGTTGAGTAGAAGGGGAATGGAACATGCTATCTTCACAGCTAATTAACTTACTACAAACTCCCCAGAATATCAGTCTAAATCCCCCCCCCCCCGCGCAAAAAAAAATCTTCTAATTTTAAATATTTAAATTAAAATGTACACACACACTAATTTTCAAACTATGGCCAAACACAGATTAATAATATTTCAAAAGTAAAATTAGTATCTGTTACTAATAAACCCCTTCATAACCTAATATTTATCTAGCTTCAAATCTGATTGAATGTTTTTCATGACATTCTGGTGCTGAGCGATGTTTGAACTTGCATTTCAGTGTTGGATGTTGTGTTGACGTGCAGTGCGGTGTTGTCCGCAGAGAGGCAGCACTACCGCGACTGCTGCGGGCAGTTCCCGGCGCTGGCGGGCAAGGCCTGCAAGGGCCAGCCGGGCGAGCAGCGCACCTCCGTCATCAGCAGCACGTCGTCCAACACCACGTCGGGCATCGTGTCGGACCGCGTGCACAGCCTGGACGAGAGCGAGGACGACCTGGAGGACGCCGAGATCATGATCGACTGCCCCCCGGCGGCCTCGGTCGAGTCCCTGGCCCTGGCGCACCTGCGGGACGCGGCGCCCTCCCCCGCCCTGGCGCCCGGTGAGCACCAGCTACTCATCATGTTCCTACCTATCTTTCACTTCTCGCATTCTTCCCGTGAGGACCATTATGTATATCCTGCGTTTAACATTGGATGAAAGTATGCTTTCTAAAATTCAATTAATACAACAAAAAATTTTTTTTAACTAAACTATTCCAACACTTTTCTATCTGTGAAGTTTTAACTAGTAAAACCATTTACTTTACCTTTACGCACATTTTTTGTTTACAATCACTGTTACCCTGTTTGAATGCATAATCGTCACACGCGCATAATAATCGCACCGATATTTTAGGGCTTCAAAATTTGGATAAAAAAACCTCTCATGTAATCGTCGAATTATGTTTTTTGTCCCGCTATTAGATTCCAAGCGCTTTGTGTAGTAATTTTTCCGTACAAAACTATGTGTTTTAAAGTAGAAATCTAACATTTGTTCGGACATTACCACTTACTTATTTAATAAACAGAAATCCGAAGTAGTCTGATGTGTAAATTTTCTTTTAAAGACTTTTTAAACGTTATAACTAGGGATGGTGATTTTTCGTTTTCGCGAAATAGATGCGAAAATAAGCTAAATTATATTTTTTCCGCTATAAAATGCGAAATCTAGACTATTCCGAGATAAATGCAAAATCAAGGTAAAAAACGTAGATTTGTCTTCACTCTACACAATTTATTTACAGATTGTATTTCGTTTCAGTTCAGTATCAAAAGAAACCATCATTTTATGGCGTATTCAGCACAAGTATCTTATTGTCACGTCATTCACAACACTATTGTTCGTAAATATTGAATGAAAAATGGCCATCCGTGCCTCGCGATTGTAAACAAAGCAAAGAACAACTAGCTGGAAGAGTGTCCGTCATATTGCAGAGTACAAGTTTTTAGGCCGCCATATTGCAACATCTCTGCTTCGGCGCGCTAACAATTCCCATTTTCTGGCTGTATTTCACGTGAAAGCCGCGTTCTTGTGTAGTCTGTGGAAGGTGGTGTGTTTACAAATACGTGCATACTTGTGAATGTGTTGTTGTATACTGTTATTTCTCGTGGTAAAAATGGGACGAAACGTAATTTCCATTCGCGATCGCATAAATGAATACAAAAGTGAACAGTTCTACGAAAGTGATACGAATATTTTAATGCGCAATTTATGTAATCACCATCTGGAGTGGAAAAAAAAAAGATTTACTTGAAAAGCACATTAAATCTGAGGGACATCAGGCTGCAAAAAAAAAAAAATTCACAGAGAAATCGGATGAAGAAAAAAAGTCGGTAAAACGACAAGCAACGGTTTCTGGCATGATCGAAAACCAAAAGAAGGCGAAATTAAAAAAACCAAAGAAAAAAATTGAAAAAAAAAAATTTCAATAACATTATTTGTGCACTCTACATCAACTATGGCCATGAACACGGCTAAAAAAATATTTATTGTAATTTTAAGTATTCAATTTATTGCACTCATAAGTGCTAAAAAGTTGTTTGGAAACCTGCCAACATAGGCTATCTTTGTAGTTGTGCTAGATCTTTATTTCTGTGGTTGTTAATAATTAATATGTGTATTATTTAATGCTTTTTAAAAATATACTTTTCTTCGGTAATGTAATTGGCTAAATCTTGTTTTTAAAAATGCTACAAAATGCTAAATTTCAAATTCAAAATGCTAAATGTTATTATTTTAAATGCTATAAATCACCATCTCTAGTTATAACTAAGGACCCCAGAAAATGGTAAATAAAACTGGCTCTTTTCGGTGTAAAAAAATGACAAAAGCGGTGCAAAAAATCGGTGTAAAAATAAGCAAGCGGTGCAAAAAATGGGTGTAAAAATAAGCAATCGGTAGAGACCCCAAAAAATGGTGAAAAAATTGTGCCATTGGCGGTGTAAAAAAAACCTCATAGCGGATAGGCACTACAAAGTAGCAGACTCTGCCTTACATCGGCCCAATTTGTCTGTCGTTTCATCACACAAGCATACAATCTGTTTGTCTTCTACAGCGTGCCTTACTGCTTCCTTATTTGCCTGGCCAATTTTTGGGACACAAGTTTCTCCAAGAGTGTTGGCTGATGGCAAATCCCCTGCACCTTAAATGTATACATAACTTACAATATACTTATAAATAGGTTGCATTTATAAGGTTATCGCTGAAAATATTAATGGGCTAATTTACTCAAAACATTTCTAATACAAGCCTAACCTAACCTTTTCAAGATTACTGCTGGATTACAGAGTCAAACCATCAATCAATCAGTCAAAAATATCTTGTGGTGTGCTCACCATTTCACAATGCAATCCATCCTATTTAAGTGTTTGTTAATCTGAGGTACTTGCATATTTATTTGAAGTAAAGGTAAGTTGGGCCTAAAGGTAAGTTAATTGATAATATTGTAGGCATACACATGCTTATGAACTTTTATTAGAGGGTAAAAACATTTCTAAATAAATAAGGCTAACCTTCAACATGGGTGTTAAACCATTCCCTCATAGCTGGATCATCAGCTTTTTCCAAAGGAATGTGAACCTACAGCATTATATTAACAAAATCAGAAACAAATTCTTGTTTTCTGCACTTTCAAGCTTGTTTGCTTTATTCACGCTGTCGCCTATCGAGATTTGTTTAGACACGGTAGAATTTTCTTGACAAAATAATTGTCTTTTCTGTTTTGTTTTGTGTGTGTCATTTGCCACTTCCTTTTTGCACATGTGTTTGTGTGTCCAATCAACCCGCACGTTGCAGAACTTGCACATCATAATTATGTCCCGCTGATCAAACATATAAAATCCATCCAATTTCATCTCTTTCGCGATCAAACATTGTCGAAGTTTTCGGCATCTTAGCCATAAATTCAATTGTATCACAAAACTTACAAAATGTGGACGGTATTTGTAAACATGTAGATATGTAGATATGTGCACGCAAAAATGACTGCCATCTTAGCTTCATGCGATTAAATTAGGTTAGAAAAATCGACACCAGTGCGCCTTGCGGCAGAAACGACCATTATTCAAAACACGAACACTGTGGACAGTCAATATTGTTATGTTGGTAGTGCGCAGTGGCGTAGCGTGCCATCTCGGCGCCTGGGGCGGGAGACCCATTTTGCCGCCCCGATTCTATAGGTGCTTACTTAAAATTAAATTTCACATGCAATGAGGTACCTTTTATTGAAGTTAAAATAGGATGAGCGGTTTTACAAGCGGATTCTACGGGCCTTATGAGCAGCGAAGTCAGAAATAACTTTGTCAAAATCAATATTAGCAGCCAATTCTTGTTCAATCGACAATATAGCCAAGTTTGATAGTCTAGCGGAGCTCATAGTAGATCTGAGGTAATTTTTTATTAGCTTCAACTTCGAAAAACTTCTCTCACAACTTGCAACACTAATCGCCAAAGTCAAATATATACGAATCAAGATGACTATATTTGGAACCGAAATTCCGAGATTCAGTTTTTGAATGAACTGGAGGAGCTCCAGTGGTCCATTACCACTTATATGTTCCTCTGATTCAGAACAGGCAACAACAACAAACTGCTAAAGACGCTTCCGCTCCATCTGAAACTCGTCCTTGTCGATGTCTTCTAATACATGGGAAAGATCACACTCGAACTTGCTGTCCAAAAGTTTCGCTGGCATCAAAAATCCGAACTTGTCCGATATTTCTTGAATTTGCTGGAATCGAGTCGTCATTTCTTGAATGATCTTGTCGAATGATGCGGTAATCTCTCGACGGATTTCCTGTTCGTGAGACAAAGCTGCATCTTCAGAAGATTCATCGCCATGCATGCGTTTTTTCCTGCGAATTCTTCTCGTTTTCAGTTCGATTCCGAGTTTTTCGCAGAGAGTCTTAGCAAAGTCAATTGCTTCTTGCACGAAACGGTCTCTACTTTCCACTAAGAGGGTTTTCAAAGCACAGAGTTTCTGAGCACACTTATCCACACTTAGTCCTCGTTGCTGCAGGTAAATCTGTGCGTCATCTACTTCAGGTAGCACTGCAGCCCAAAAGCCAAGAAAAGTTAGGAAGTTAAATGACTGCATGGCTGTCAGGAGAAGACTGGCTCCCGATCTTGTTTCGGAAGTTTGAGATGAATCTGTTAATTGTTCCAGTACCTCAAGAACTACCTCAAACTTATTTTTAAGCATCTTGACAGCTACATGTCTAGCGCTCCAGCGCGTTTCAGTGACTCGTTTTAAGGCTTGACCTGTGACGGCAGCCAAAGCGTTCCATCGAACAGTTGATGCGGAAAAGAAGGCAAACAGCTTCTCCAGAGTTCCAAAAAATGTCACGGAATCCACTGATTCAGAAGCAGCGTGTACCCCAGCCAAGTTTAGTGAGTGGTTTGTGCATGCAACGAATATAGCTTTCGGTTTCGGTGCTTTAATCCGGGCTTGAACTCCATTGTGGATCCCTGACATTGTGGCAGCATTGTCATAAGCCTGTCCTCTCAGATTCTGTATGTCCAGTCCGTCTAATGTTATCTTCGCGATTATATTGTTGCTGAGATCTTCTGCATTTTTTCCTTTTGGTTCGAAGAAGTCAATGAAAGATTCTACCACGGCGACTTTTTCTCCTTCGATATGTACGTATCGCAGAACTTGGCTCATTTGGTCATTGTGGGAGATGACTGGTGTGCTGTCGAAGATTACGCAATAATATTTAGCTTCTTGAATACGACGGATGATGGTGGATCGAACTTGCTGTCCCAGTAAGTTTATAAATTCATTCTGGGTTTCTGGAGATAGATACGAAACTGAGACTCTTGCTCCCAGCTTTATCTTTGTCAGGTGTTCCATTAGAAGAGGGTCGTATTTAGCTAGGAGGTGCACTAACTCCAGAAAGTTCCCGCGATTGCCACTATCATCTCCTCGAATGTCTTCTCGATGTCCTCTGAAGGCCAGATTCTGTTTGGCTAAGAACTGGATAATATTCAGCAACCTGTACAGTACATCCCTCCACTTCTTCTCCTCACTTTCGAAAACTTCTTGTTGTTTCTGATCGATGGTTGCTTTACAGTTCAGGCGAACTTCCAACTCCTTCCATTTCAAGAAGCTCTGTTCATGGCCCAGGCTATTTTCATGGTCTCCTATTCTTGGATTTAGCTTCCACCATTTGTTTAATCCTTCTTCAGATGCGAAGTTAGAGCCGGAATTGCCAAACAGCTTGCAAGAAAAACAATACAAGGATTGCTTCAAAGGCGAGTACACCATCCATGTTCGGAGAACCTTTACGTCGTTAGATAATGGTTTGTAGAACCACTCTTTGGTTAGTTTTCGGGTACCACCTTTCGTTGAAGTCCCTGAGCGAACAACATCGGCAAATTTGGAATCGATGTGCTGTACTGAGTCAGATCCGCGACATACTAGAAGCGTTCTTACTTCGTCGGTCATAGGAGAAGGCCAGCAACCTACATCGTCGAGATTCACATCTTTGATTTCGGCAGGAGCAGAAGGCACGATTTCAATTATGTCTTCTTTGGCAACATTCACTTTTTCTGCAGGCTTATGACTAGATGCTTAGGTACTTTTAATGAGTCGACTTCGTCTTGACCCTGCTCTGTGGTGGGACCAGAACTACTTCCAACTGCGACGGCAGGTACATCTTCTTCTTGTACCTGTAAAATAAGTTATGTATTCCCATGAATATTGGCCGGAGGACACGTTCGAATTTCAAATAAGTATTTTATCTATCACAAAACAAAAGTGGTTTTGGTGACGGCGCGGTTTGCCGGGCTTATAGGAAAATTTACAAACAAAATTGATTTTGTATGGCAGCTACCTTTTTTAGAGTTTCCCGGTAAAAACTGACTGAGTAAGCCATGTTATAGATGTTATTAAAAGATAAAATGACGAGAAATTTGAGAAAAATCGTTGGCGCCATTTTTGAGCTAAATGAAAAATTATGTTTTCTTTGTATGACAGGTACCATAAATAATCAAGATATCCAAAAACAAAAAAAAAAATATTCCTAGACTACTACTATATTTACAAAACATCCCCTATTGAAGTTTTAAATTCAAGTAGCAGGACAAAATTCAGTTAAACTTAAAAAGATGTACCTTAACTCAATGTAATTTATGTTAATATACTCCATACTTTTTAAACAATAATCAATGTTCAAACAGCTATTAGAGCAATTTTAAGTGTATTATAAAATAAGATTTAATGTACGAGTGTGACTCCGTACTCGCAGACAAACCTAGGTGAATAGGTTTTGCGAGAATAATGTAAGAAATATTGTAACTTTTGTAAACAATAAATAAATAATAATAATAATAATATAGGAGTTTTACTGTGTCCCGGTTTGCGGAAGTTGTTTGGTTTGCCCTGGGTTAAGGTCAAACTTTACAGTACAATGCGTAGTACTAAATTCAATGAGTGCGAAAGAGAGCCATCGACACGGGCCGACGCGTGAAACAAAAGATTTTGTATGAGTAATTAACATAATAAGGAGTGCCGCTCAACTCGGCTCGCGCGCGCCGGGCGGCGCGGCGTGATGCGATGTTGCCGTTCGTATGTAAACAAACAAACGTTATAAAGAGCTCTGTCTGTGATTTCGCAGTTTTTCTTTTAAATAAATATTAAAAAATAGTTGGTGCGCTAAATTTTAGATAAAAATGGAACATTATAGTGTGTCTGACACATGTAATGGATGAATCATAGATCAGATCTCAACCCGCTTCACCGGCGACCCGCCCCCGCGGGTTGCCGCCCGGGGCGGGCCGCCCCCTCTGCCCCACCCACGCTACGCCACTGGTAGTGCGCACATATTGATTGTTGAAATTTGTTACATTTTGTTTTCATTTGCGATGGCAATATTTACTGCTTGTAAACAGAGTAATAAAAATACGTGGATTTCAGTAACGTGTCAAAACAAAGATAATATCACGGCACTAGTCTTTCAGTCTATGTTTATTTCACGCCTATGTTTATGATGGCGTAAATAAATAGAACTTGCGACATAAGGACATTATTTCGTGCGAAAAAGCGTGAATTTCAGCGAAAATGCGTGAATTTCGTGCAAAAATTCGTGGATTTCACGACTATGTCGAAATCATAGGAAAGTCGCAAAATTCGTTTAAAGTATCAAATTTTCGCGTTATTTCGTGAATTTCGCGCTTCACCATTTTTTGGGGTCTCTAGTTATAACCTTTATCTATTCGTCTGCTTCGCCACAATGTAACGCTTATAACAATGTAGCCACGTTATTTGGCATCATTCATGTTTGGTTATGTTGCTTCCCATATAGAGCGCGCATACGTAGTCAAATATCAATATCTCGCCGATTGCATGCAACGCGCGCGCTCTGTCGAGTGCCGAGTTAACTATATTTGATGGCCCGCACTCTTTCATGGTAAGTGTGTACTACGACGATAGTTATGCGTTAATTCAGGCTTGCATTGGGGTCACATATTTTGTTTTTCTATTTAAAGTTGAAGAAAGGTTTTTGTTGCTTGACTTATTAATTTAAATTGTTTGGCGTGCTTTTGTATACTCTTGGAAAAAAGCAACAAAACCTTCTGTTTCTTGCTATTCAGGTGTGTTTTCAGATGTGTCTAGCCCTACAATATATTAGTTTCCCTACTTGTTCGCAATAGCAAAAAAAAGTGTTTTCTATTGCTGATGCAAGTTAAATTTATTTCATTTACACATAGGAATTCCAAAACACACATGTTCAAGTGGCGAAGGAATTGAACATAGGTCTTCCACTCTAAAATCCATCGTCATGAATTGTGAGACATCTTTACAAAAATTAATCAGTGGGTCTGTAAAGATAAATAAAATAAAAGCTGAAAGTGTAATGAAGTTGAAAAATAAAATTTGGTTGGTTTAAGGAAATTCAAGCATCAAGTATACCTATCAGTGGTTTTAACATGAAATTTTTTTTTACATAGCTTGATGCTGACAGGTGCGAAATTGATATTTCCTGCATATAATGTTTTCCTGCTCAGAGTGTTGTTTTTCCCCCCATTTGACTCTTGAAAAAGTTCTAAAAAGGTTGAACTGTATATTCTTTAAGTTGTTATGTGTGATAATATAATATTATTTGCTTTAATATTGTGGCACGCCCTGTGCAATGGTTGTGAAACCCTGCTATAGACACCTGTGGCTCTCTTTACATACCGACTAAAAACTAGCTTGACTTTGGAAAAAAAAACAGTATATACAACTAACCTTGCTTATGCTGCTATTTAGTTAAAATATTTGGCATATAACTAACTAACTACCTACATACTGAAGTTAGATTGTCACCTAGCCTATAAAGCTTCTTTCTGTGTCAAAATTATATATATATATATATATATATATATATATATATATATATATATATATATATATATATAAATTTTTCTTTTTGGTGCTAGAGGCCACTTATTTTTTTTTTTCCTTTAAATTATTGATGTTGCATTGGAGTTATAGAATTTTTTTAAAATTCATGTAGTTTACCCTTCATGTCAATACACTGCTTAACACCAACACAGAAATGCAAGCTATAACACCATATTCCATATAGCACCAAAATGCATGTGAAATAATGAAACTAAACAAAGAAAGTTATCTTTCGTTGTTTGAAATTCAAGGATTGTCATTATTTTCATACAAAGTTTGTATCAAAGAAAAATTATTTTAATTTATTTGATCATGCATCTGTTATTGAATTTACTTTTAAACTCGCCGATTAATTTTGTTTACATGGACATCTGTTTTTAGAAAAGCTCATTACAAATTATTTTACCGTAAAAATGCAACATGTCACCATTGCACTACTTTGGTGGAACAAGTATTACAAAAGTAATTTATAGAAATTAAAACAATAACACTAAAATCTTCTGTTTTTTAAAAATTGAAACCGGAGTTAAAATAAAACCATAAAATCTGGTCTCAATAGCTATTTATTAAGGTGAATTAGGGTTGTTCATTTTTTTTACATTACATTTTTGGATCAGTGTTGTGTGTCAACATGCATTCTGGTGTTATTTCCCTTTACTTGATATTCACCACATTATCAGTCTTTAGCAGTGGCGAAAAAGGGGATTTTTTTTTTGGTGGGAAGGGATTTTTGAAAAAAAAAAAAATTTGAGCTTGCGTGCATGCCTGCCACGCGGGCCCACGGTGAGGAGAGGTGGAGCAACGTGCGCGTTGCTGCCCGCAGACGTGGACGCGGTGGACGGCTGCTCCCCGCCGCTGGTGCCCCCCAGCAGCAGTGCTGCCACGCCGGCCACCACGGACGGCAGCCAGTGCTCCAGCTCCTGCTCCACGGTGGTCGTGGCCGCGAGCACCGCCCTACACGTCCCCAAGGCGTGAGTACGGCCCACAGTCTCGCCACACCCGCAACTCCAACCATCGGGTGAATTTGTGAGAAACCCGTGAATTTTCCAAAAACCATCTGAAATCGCTAGTTTTTTTCTAGAAAGTTGAATAGTTGTAAAGTTGTAAAACTACTCACTAAGCGCACAAACTGTTTTACTTGCACCTACAGACAAGATTATTTGGTGGATTGCGATAAAACTGGAATAACACCGAAAAGCACGTCAATACACCACGTAACACCCAAAATTTAAATTGATACACCAGTGAGCACCGGAATACACTTGAAATCATGTATCTAATCAGAATTTTCAATGAAATCTTAACTCTAATGACAAATACCTAATCTTTTAAATATTAAATGTAATGAAAGTTATTTATTTAGCATGATGTGTGTACAATTTAATAAAAAAAGAATAGGAAATGTTTACTTTTTTTTTAATCTTGCAACTGTTATTACATTACTCATTTTTACATTACGACCTTAGATATTTTTTTACACATGGAAGTTCTTAACAGATTTATTTTATTTGTTCCAAAAAGTTAGTCATGCTTATTACAAATCATTATATTGGAAAAGTGCATGTATCAGTCAAAATGACACTGTTTTGGAACATTTAAGTATCATATTTGTTCAGTAATATGCTGTCTATTTTAATAATCTTGTTTTTATGCAAAATTAAATATAATAACACCAAAATCTCCTGTTTTAAAAATGAAATTGGCCTGAAAATAAATCCATAAAATCTCATGTCTACTTGTACCGCATTTGAATGCTGTGTACTGTAGAACCTCAGCAGTTTGGTTGCCGGGGAATAGCCTGGCGAAGTGGGGGAAAGCCTGTCACTCAATTTATTTTTTCTTTAGTTTTTCCTTTTTACTTTTACTTATGAATATTTTCACCAATGGTAATAATGAACAGAAGCCTAGAATGAAAACAAGGGCGTACACAGAATTTAATTTTGAGGGGGCATAGAACCACTTTACCTGCTGTTTGCTTTCAAATTATTTCCATTTGTTAGGGGAGTAATAGATTCTATTAGAATTGGTGGGGGGGAGAGAGATATATTGTGAACACCCCTGACTGAAAACTAATACTGTGATTTGACATGTGAAAGACTGGAGGATCTCAATTGCAGGATAAAACAAAAAAAAATCATGTTGAAATATAAAAGAAACTAGACTGGCTGATGTTGCCATAAATATTTTCTTTTCAAAGATTGTTAGCTGTGTTACAAATCTATGATGTAGTCTTCAGCGAGCCATTCCAAAATTGCATCATTTTCTAGTGTTTTGCAACGTAAGTAGTGAGACACGCATGTTTTTCGTGCATTGTTATCTTGAAAAATTAACTGTACTTAAAATAACTGTGTTAATGTAAGTACAAGATTACTCTGTGAAGTGTTTGCAAAATAAATTAACGTGATTTTATGCCTATTGCACATGCCAAATATGTATAGAGTTTTAATAAAATACGACTGGGTCTCGTCTAGTTGAATACAATGAACTTGACTTTCTTCGAGCTGATTCTAAGCTGTGGTACTTACTCGACTCAGCTCAAGTTTATGAATCTTCACCTGACTCTAGCGAAAACCCTAACTTATCAACATTTAATCTCAGTGAAAATGTTGGGACATTGGTTTTCCTCACATCTCTGGTTGAGATTGGTGCATTTGGTCTTGACCTGAGAATTTGCATGACTCACAAATTTGTGTGCTTATTTTCTCCCACAAATGCATTGTTCATTTATATGAACATCTCATGTTTTACTTTGCCTTTTAATAATTTGCTGTAGGGGTCAGCTCAATCGATATACATAAATTTTGATAAAGAAGTATTTAATGACTTAAGAAGTTTGACTCCATTTTAGTTGTATCAAAATAAATGTATTTAACTGTATATTAAATTGCTAAGTACTTAAAAAAACGTTTAAAAGGAAAATGCTTAATATCTGAATAGAAAACACTGTAACATAACAAGATTAAATGTAATTACAAAGAAAAACAAAATATTAATATGGGAAAGTAAAAGTCCTTAAAATGTATAGATACTGTATATTAAAAATAATTTTTCGAGGCCAAATATTCTGTGTATGCCAAAATCTACATTTTTATGTTTTAGAATCAATGGTTGAAATTTAGTTAAATAAACACAATTGAAATCAAGGTACTAGTTAATTTTACATCTTTGGCATCTCTACTTTGAATGATTTGCATACATTTAGTGAATACTTTTTCAGTTCATTATAAGTATTATTATTTGTTTTCTAGTTTGTAAATTATGCTTCCTTAAATGATCAAGTGTAAATAGTTTTTATCCTCATTTTGTAGAAGCATTCCAAGTGAATTAATTATTTCTCAAAATAATTCATCTCAATCTCTTACAATTAATTGTTTAAAATAACTGTTAGAAAATTATTTATTAAAAAAAGTTACAAATTATGAAACTTTTTACAAATAATTATTTATATATTTTTTTATTAATGATGTTTATTGTTTTTTCATTTCATAATTTAGCTAGTAAAGAATACAAATTATGAACATTTTAAAAATGTATTTCTGTCCAATGGAAAAATATGGGCTTAAAGCATTATTATTTAAGATTAAAAATATCCTGGGTTGTGTTTGTTGACGAGCGACCTTGTTTGTTCGCAGACCCATCTGCGAGAGCCAGGAAGCGTCGCGTCGCCAAGCCAGCACGAGCAGCAGTCTAGAGCTGGGATACAGCCACACGGCGCAGAACTCTGCCGTGTCGGAGACGACCAGCGCGTCCTGTGCGGAGCTGGACTACTCCGTGCAGAGCGCGCAGACGAGCAGCGGGATATACACGCTGCGCAGCTCCTGCGACACCACGGAGGGGACCAACGCGTGCTCGTCCGAGACCAGCGGCGTGTACGTGGCCGACAACAGCCGCCAAGGCTCCTACTCCATCGCCAACACGTCCGTCTCCTCCGACTGCAACGTCGTCATGCGCGAGCGAAGCAACAGCTGCGCCGAGTCCACCGTCAGCGCGTCGGGGAGCTTTCGCGGCGACGGCAGCGACCCTTCCGACGCCGGCCATCGCAACTTGCTGACGGCCGAAGAACTCTCGGACCTGATAGTCGGGCGGGGAAGCGACAGTGCGCACGCGAGCGGAGTTTACCCCTCGCATGCATCCATTAGTGCCAACCTTGATCTGGACGGTGACTACGTGACTTTACCACCGCCGCCCATGCCACCCCCGAGAAGAGACAAAGACATGGGCTACGCCGTCCTGGATACGAGCCGGATCCACCCCGTTGTACAGGCACCTCTGAATCGTTGTTCTGATGACGCTGGCATCGACAGGTTTCCTCTGCTATCTTGCTATTCGACAAGAGCTTCGTCCCAGCAGAATCTCTCGTCCCAGCAACTCCACTCTTTCACCGTGGAGTCTTCGTCACGCAGGTTGCCACGAGATCCGATGTCGAGGGCCCAGAAAGCCATTCTGTTGCCTCAAGACAATCTGTATTCCCAGTCTGTCAACCTGAGTCGAGCTGCACTGTCTTCCCCGCTGATAAACATGTCCAATTCCGTGGAAGAAGCTAATGCAAGATTTATTTCCACCAAACCTCACATCAATATTTTGACCGCACATACCAGTTTGGTCGCGTCAACGGCCACTCCAAGCTTCGCGGCGCCCACCCTGGCTTACCAGTCGCACGCCTTCGTCTCCAGTCCGTCCTCGAGCACGCTTCAGCAGCCGAGGCCAAGCGTGCACGCAGACGTCAGAACCCGTAACTCTTCTTTGTATACGAAAAATATTTCCCTCAGCCAGCCTGGCTCCTGTGTCGGATACCCCATGCTGCACGACTCGGGCGCGAAAATGAAACCTCAGAAAGTGGTGCCGATCATCGGCAAGAACAACTACCTGGACGTCCACGCCTCCCGGAGCACGGCCAACTCCAGGTTCCTTCGGTCCACCGTCGTGCTGTCGGGGAGCCCGTCGCACCCCGGCCGGCACTTCTCCCCGCCCCCGCCGCCCCCCGTGCTGCACCCCCGCCAGCCGCCCCCGCCCCCACCCTCGAACCAGCCGGCGCTCGCCACGGTGTACACCAGCCAGGTGACCCGCAGCCAGATCGAGCAGTTCCAGCAGCAGATGTACTCGGACGTGGACTACGTCATCTACCCCATGCAGGACCCGGCGATCAGCAAGCAGGAGTACATGGACGCCAAGCAGGGCTCTCTGATCGCCCGCGCGGCGGTGCAGTACCTCCCCCCGCCGTACCCCTCCACCAAGGGACACCTGATGTACCGCAGCACCCCCAACGTGGCGGCCCTCGGCGGGTACCCCCACCGCCCCGTCTCCTTCTCCCGCGCCGCGACCTCGTCTCCCCTGAAGTACGCGTCCAACCAGAACCTGTCCTGCGACTACGCTCCGTACCGCACGCCCAGTCACCACTCCTCCGCGGGGGCGTCCTACTCCTCGTCGTCCCGGAGCCTGCGCTACGACCAGCTGCCCTTCTCCGTGCAGCTGCTGCCGTGCGCCAGGGCGCGCTCCGACGACAACATCCTCAACTCGTACGACAGGCCGGCCGCGGAGCGCACCAAGTACCACCGGCTGCCCCCCCCGCCGCCGCCGCCTCCCTACGACCAGCCGGTGAGGCTCCGGCACGTCACCTCCCTCTACTGTGCACTCATCTTGTTTCAGCCGATGTGATCGTTTTAGTACATTTATGTAGTATGTTGGCCGGTATTACCAATTTTTCTGTATTTCCGAAGTAATTGTTTCCAACCGATATTCAAAAAACCGATACACGTGATACTTGTTTGTAAAAATGTCATATCTCTAATTACAGTACAACGGTTATAACATTCCCATTTGTAACATTTTCCCGCCTATAAGACCATAATTTCATGGTCCCGTCATTTCTCCATTTACATATCACAATGCTTTAATTTTCCGCCTGTAACAATATTCAAATTTCTACATTCCCGCCTTTAACGTTCAAATTTGCTTTGATAACTGCCACAATTTTCAATATCCCTTCCTTCAAAGTCATAATTTAGAGCAAAACCATAGCTAGAAAATACAGCACGTATTTAAACAAACATCAGATGTTTACATTTGTGTAGTTCACCATAGACGTGGTACACACGCACTCCACAACTTGCACCGGATTGACTATCAATATGGCGTCCTGTTCGCGCTCGTTAGCCTATACTTGTTCCGTTATACTTATGATGCACATTTTGTGCACTGATACATGGTTGGAAACAGTGCTACTGTATTCTATGGTGCTGGTTTTTGTTTCAAAGTTTTAACACCTTCAGATGCTTAAATGTTCTATGGATATATTCACGGTTTTTGTTTGTGGTTAACCTTTACCGTAGTAATTATTTTTTTTCACTTACTTATTGTAGTCACGGTCGTATTTAATTAAAATACGCCGTATTGAAATTTTATTCAGGTTATTGTACGGCTATGATGGCCGATAAATATAAGCGAAAATCATATTCTGTAGCTGAAAAAATTCAGTTTATGAACCAAGTGAACAGGAACCCCAACAAAATGTGTGTTGCGATTGCAAAAGAGTTTAATATTTCTGTTTCGACTCTGAACTGTATCGTACAAAACATTTTTTTCTTTAGCATATTATTAGGTATTATCTATAAATAAAATTAACCATTTTTCCACTCTATTGCTGTACTTAGTGTATTACTTGTGTACTTTGTGTTGTTTTACCTGTACTCTTTAATTTAATCAATCCATGCACAATTTATACAAAGTGAAGATGTAATTTTATGATTTCCTGCTTATAACATTTTCCTGCTTATAAAACTGGAAATTCTGGTTTTTGCAAAACCCTACCAGTTTAAAGTACTAGATATACATTTTTCACTTTAACCAGTTTTTGCAGTGTAATGTTATTTTTAATAAGTTTTATATAATTGTAGATTTTATTAACAGTTACAAAGTGAAAGTTTTTTCAATACTTAGTTTTGATGTTGGAAATTAGGGGTGTGCGGGATCCCGACGCTTCGGGAAAAAAGTCGGGAAAATAGGCTTCCCGAAATGCCGGGCGGGAATTTTATTAATCCCGAATTTTTCGGGAAATTGTTTAAAAATTTACAAATGTTTACTAATCATGTGAAAATGTTTTCTATCAATTCAAACTGTTTTTACAACAATATTTTTTTATGGATTCGTACATTTTTGAAGGGTTTCCGTACTATTTAAGTGCAAAACATCTTTTAAACGTATGCCGATCGTAGCGACAGCTGTGGTGTGCAGTGAATTATGATAATCGTTTACACATATCTAATTGGAATATAAAAAACGTACACGGAGTACCTTAAATATTGTATGCGTTCATAAATATATTTCTTCAAGGGTACAAATTTGCAAGATACGTGAATAGTCAGTTATATAACGTTATTGCCGTCACCATCAAATACTTAACCTAAAACCACTGTGTGTCCTTAGACACAAACAAAACACATGCGCAATCCAACCTTTTCGCCAAAGATATAAGAAATAGTAGACTTGCGTTACATAACGAAGCGTAACCGTTCTCATTACTTGATAGCAGTGGCGATGTAGAGAACTGTATTGGCACTTTGAAAAATATGAAATCACGTATTTTTACACCACTGCTCACGAGTATCTTAATATCTATGATTTTGCTTTGGGAGAAAAAAATAGTTGTTTACTGTTCAGTTTGGCGGGCTTTGTCGGCTGACTTTACGTTATTAAGGGTTGTGCAAAGTATCTGTTCCTATTTTCGATGCCGTTGTATATTAAAACAAACTAGCAGCCTACAAACAATGGATGTCGCAACCGATTAGCTTGTTACTTGTAAACCTAAAAGTGTTTGGAAGTATTTTGAACGTCTGACAGACAGTAAATACCTGGCAAAGTGTGTCTCGTGTGAAACATTTTTTGAGATGTGAGCATGGTAGCACGTCTGGCTATAAAAAAAGAATTTGAGGATGCTAAAAAATATGAAGTCGCCGCTGAAAAAAGGGCAAGTGAAGCAGACAAAAGAAATAGAAGAAAAAAAAAACTAACTTTGCAAGAAACGTTTAAATGGCCATATTCTCATATTATAATTAAAAATTTGCTTTTTTTTTAATTTTCCCGATTCCGTCCCGTTTCCCACGGGAATAATTTATTTTTCCCGAAAATTTCCCACAGTACAAAAACCTATTCCCGCACACCCCTACTTTATTTACATTTCAGATTTAAAAATTTCATCTGTATCATCATTCTTGCCCATTTTTACGTTTCCAATTTCTTTTTGTTACATTATTTGTCATTGCACAATTCAAAAATGGGATATTACAAATGAATAACTCTTCTACAGATGTGAATTAAACTACTTGTTATTAGTTTCAGGTTGCTACCAGGAAGCCCTCAAACTTTGAAGTTGCAGTTTCTTTGGAGCACACAAAGAAACCAGCATCTAGCGAGGCCGGCAATGGTTTGCTGGACATCCGGAAGCTTCAGGAGAAGAGCAAGAACCTGGACCTCCCCCTCATTTCCGCCCTCTGCAATGACCGTTCGTTGCTGAAGCAGACCAACGCGTTCGTGATGCCCAAACATCCCCAGGGGAAGCAGAGCGTCGCCGCGGGCGCGAACAGAGGCGAGAGGTCGACGGCCCGGCCGGTCGCCGCGGAAACGAAGCCGGGTTCCGTCGCGGAAGGGAAGCGCGTTCTCTCGCCCGCGAAAACGGGCGATGTTTCCGCGGCGGAAGCGGGCGCGGGCGTCGCCCAGAAAAGCGGGACGCTGACGTCTCTTCTGGCGACCGGTGGCAAGCGAGGCACGTATCACGGTGGGGGTGCGAACAGTAAGGTGAAGTATCCCGTGTCAGGACTGTCGACGACGCAGATATCGAAACCTCAGCGGAAGGTGTCCTCCAGCACCCACGTCCACCCGCACCGCGAACTGGGCAAGGTGTCGAAGCGCTCCCACGGCGGCACCAAGTCTAAGGATGGTGCAGTTCAGTAACGGCTTGACTTTAACCTTCAGTTGCCTGAAAGTAGATCAAAAAAATAGAAAATAACTCGACCGGTTCTGATCAACTCTACGGAAACACGAATACTCATCTTAAGCAGTAGCGTAAATCGGTTCTTTTCTTTCAGTTGTCAGCAAACATAAATAGAATTTGTCTCTTATCAGTATTAAAATGTAAATTTATAGTTTGAATGGTGTGATTATAACATCATAGATAGCATCTCTTGTGTTTTTGTGTGCGGCTGAAGAGAAAATGAAAATGAGCTTTTACTGACAGTTAGTTATTACTAAGGCAGTCAAAATGAAAGTATTAAAAGTTGTTTTTCTTTGTCTCTTGATTCTTAAAATATTAAATTTGTTAATTAATTTTTTTGGCAGTAGATGAAATACCGTATTGGTCCGAATATAAGGCGACCATTTTTACATAAACGAGAGATGCAAATATTGGAAGTCGCCTTATTTTCGCACCCAAGACGTCAGAACCGCAAACATTGGTTCCAAGCTGAAAGCTACAGTAGAAACATTGTTTAACAAAACGTTCACGATTTTTTATATTAACTAAAACTTTGTTACCTCACACGGTAAAAACAATAAATCCACCTAATATTGCAGTAATTTACAATTGTTTGAAGTTGAAAATTAAAATATTTGTTCTTGAGTAAAAACGTGAATGTTGAAGCATCTCAAAATGGCAACCTTTTATTTCACAATTCATATTTGTACTTTGTGTACAATCGCGTGTTAACATTTACGGTAATTTATCTTCAGATTTTTAACTGAAATATTTGTACTAAAATATCACAGTTATTTTCAGAACGATTGTTTACGTTTACAAACATTTCGGATGTAATGTATGGAAATTCACGGCTGCCAACTGTCTTTCCACAATATTTCTTTGTTGTAAAACGAACATTGCCGAACACGCTCGAAGACGCCATATTAACAGGAATTTGGTACGTTGCTTCAAAAGCTATTTTAATAATCCACTCTTTATTTATGTAAAAACCTTTCATAATTATAATAGATTATTCTTTCAAATTCATAGAACAGACTCTCTCTGTCAGAGAGTAATATGGACAAATATACGCGGTCACGTAACCGAAGTTATTCATGGCCGTATGCTTCATCATGTCAGCTAGCCACTTGTTTTGTTCCGGCAAGATGCATTATTTGTTTGCTTTTTTTACGTTAAACACACTACTAAATAGTAATACACCTTGTTCTGTGGTAATACGTAGCTTAAGTCAAACGGAAAGTTAAATGCTGTATTTTAAGAGTGATTAATAGCCATTGTAAAAATTTTAAATTCGTAGATACAGTAAACTGTGAAAAATCAACAATCACACATCGGTGGAACGGCGGGGAACGAGCTCTAGACAAATAAACAGCTCTGAAGATGACAATTATGCAGCTTCATTAGAGTAAACACGAAAAAATTTCTAGTGTAATATTTAAAAGTGTAAATATTTTCTAATTGTTTTCTTTTGACTTTTAGGGTAGGCCATTCAAACTTATTTTAAATAAGTAAAGTGATAAATATAAATTAATTGTTATACATAAATGCAAAAACGATTTATCAACACAAAATGTATGTCTAATGAATTTTCACATTAATTTCTACCAAAAATTATTTTTACATTTGTTTGGCCTCCTGAAACTGCAGGTCGCCTTATATTCGGGGTCGCCTTATATTCGGGCCAATACGGTATAAGGGAAATACCATGGCTAGTGTCCTTAGTATACTATTAATCTAAGTTTGAAATTTTTCAGGTATTTTTACCTAAATGTTTTGTTGGTTTATAATACATCTTGTACAATTTTTTTATTGCTGTTTTTTATAATATTGACATAACCTTGCACAAATACATCACATTAAAAACAGGTGTGCAGGAATTTATTTAAATTTTGGGTTATTTTAGAAATCTGTTTTCACATTACTGCTATGCTACGGATCCAGAGAGTTTCAACTTATTTTTGTCTGTGGTTTATTTATATGGCTGGGCGATTCAACCTTTTCCCCATTGATTTCCATCCATTTGAAATCTGTGTATATTTAAAATTAATTTTGACTCACCAATACAAGAAACACATAGGTTTGATGATCATTTAGGTATTGATGAAAAAATTTGCATAAATTACTTTTAAAATTTCTGTACGATGAAGTTAGGATAACAAATGAGTATATGTCACAGCATTTCAACAAAATATAATGCCGGCCTCAGTACACGACAAAGTGGTTACATGATTAGAATCAATAAGCTATTCTTAATAATCATAGAAAAATTCTTAACCGGTTGCATTACTGGGTATTTATTTTCGGTCTTTATGTAAAAAGTTTGTAATGCTTGTGTTTTGTAAATGTTTAAATTTTAATCTACAAAAATAATTACAAGTTATTTGTGGACAAGTGGGCCTTATCAACTTCTCGTCTGGGATTTTTGGGTCTATATTTATGGCTAAAAGGTAGCTGAAATGTGTAGTTCAAGTACGTACTTAATAAATAATATTATTCAATATTTTGGCATGGTAGGCACCTAAATCTACATAATACTAAGTACCTAAATAATGTAACAATATGTTTCATAGTTGTTATTACCCTTTCATGCATCTGGTGCAAGTTATTGTTTACAAAAATTATTTTCTATTCAGGAATCAGCTTTCATGTATCTTAATATTTTTCATTTTGGGTGCCTTAAAATGTTAGAACATATGGAATTTCCGAAGGAAATGTTTAGCATGTCTAGTTAAGTTTATGTGCAAATCATGTTCAAACAGAAGTTAAAACATTTTACGTGCATGTGTGCGTGTGTGTGTTAGTGTGTCTGTATGTGTGTGCGTACGCACGTATAAAATACATTTGACAGATCTGTATTGCTGTTTGTTTGTAATTTTAACTTCTTGTTTTAACTTGTAGTAGCATTGGAATGAAAAAAAAAAAAGTGTTTACTTGGGGTATTAAGGCTGGTATTCCAAAACACAAAAATAAGGGTAAAGTGTTGAATATGCTACACCTTACCCTAACTGTATTCCTAGTCACGATAGGACTCTGCCATTTTTAGGGAACGGATTTTTGTATCCCTATCCGTGACTTGCTTGTTGCTCAAATTCCGCGCATGCATAGAGCTTTTTTTTTCCCGCCAGAGATTGTCCAGATAGTGGACCCACGCCTGGCACCATTGAATCGTATATATTAAATTTCGTAAACATATTGATGTCCCAAATGAAACCCAATGGTAGCGAAACTGGCACGGAATACATTTTGTACTCTTTAATCATCTTAGAATGAAACAATCGAAACTTAAAAAAAGTTCTTCAGAAAATCAGGACAACACCATTTAATTTGTGCGACGGTTGCTGTTATCTCTAGAATTTTTGCCATAACAAGTGTATCGATGGTTACAAAATGTCTGCTGGAATGCGTTGAAACATAGCATTTTAGCCTTGCGCAGGGCACTGTTTATTAAATAGATTGTCATTTTGATCCCTTAAGGGGCCTCCCTAGTAGCATCAGAAGTTAGCGGAACACTATGTTTTTAAAATAATGATGGGACTTTATTAATCGACACTACGAATCTGAAAATTTTTCACCCACAAGAAGATAATACACGAATTGTCTGTATACTTTTACATTTTTGTTTTTTTCTATCAAAATATGAAATAAAAAATCACCAACTTGTCCAACTTTGGGGCCATTTTATACTGCTTAGGAGAATGACAGAAAAAAAGTACAAGTCTAGAAAAAAAGATAATTTTTTTCTGAAGAAATTCATGTATTTAAAACATATAGTCATCGCTTTGAATTCCGAGATATCTTTTCCACAATTTCCGCAAATCCTGAAAGTTTTCCACCGTCTCGTGCTGCCGCTCGGCGAAGCCAGCTCGCAGGCCACACAGCTCAGGTAGCCGGGTGGAGGAACACGTGGCCGGAGGGGAGGCAGGCTACCAGTGTGTGCGTGCGTGCGTGAGAGGGAGACAACCCACAACCGACACCGGTAAAAGATAATCCCGTGACCGAAAGAAATTCTCAGAATTGCTTTTAGTGTGCCTCGCCACAGTACCATGTGCTCGACTTACTCTGTGACTATATTCGTGTATCTCTAAAACATTGCTTTTGTTTAAACTACAAATATCCTAAAGCTTACCATACTAGATCATGTATTACGAAATAAAGTATTGAAACTAATCAATCAACACATTGAAAGTTGTCCTACAAACTATTTATTGGTGGCTTTACAGTCTCGCTAGCTAATTCGACAAAATTTATATTTAATTTTTAACATGAAAATACACTTCATTGTTTTTCCTTTTATTTTTAATAAAAATTCAAGAAACAATTATTATACCACCCAATATTTTTTAAAATTATTTTAGTTTTCCAAAATAATTTTACACATCTTACAATGCCGGGGAAAAATTTTATACTAGTATTAACCAAATGGTTAACTATTTACAAAAGTTTTGATACTTAAAAATGTAGGTTTTATATAAAATGTATTTTAAATTAAAAGAAAAATCGTATTTTGAAAACTAAATGTCATTTTGCTATGCTTTATGGTTAGATAGATATCTGATTGCCTGCACTGTTTTAAAAATGTTCATGGGATGATATATAAAAAAATAAAAACTAGGGAAGTTCTATATTAAATAAGCTAGTCAGAATTATGTAAATGTTCCTCCTGGCGCAGGAATCACGAGGAGGATTGAAGATGAGGTCAGTGACCGATCGCTCACATATGTAGTTATGGATGGTACGTTATTAATTACAAAATTCAAAAACCATTTTGAAGTTAAAAAGTATAATTAGTGGCAATGTTTAATAAAGATGACGTAAATTTTCAGATAAACTTATTTCTACAGCTCAATTAATTAATAAGGGCAGGAAATAATTTTTTTACAGCAATTATACAAAATTATTAAAAAAATTTAAACCACAATTAATTTATCCAAAAATCAAAATTAAGTAAATATTGCCCACACATTACAACATCCACGAAAGAACCTTGCAAATTATTTTTGTTATATGCATTATTTTGCATTCAAGTTCTTTATTTTTTTATACTTCACCTACTTATAATTGTTACATATTTGGCACATGGTCCGTCACGCCCAATTAAAGGGCCTGAATAAGTAGAACACGTTTCTGATCAAATTGCACGCCTGTTACTTTACCTGCAACCCGGAGCGGTGTGAAATAAATTATTGTACATTCGTGACGTTGGCAAACAACTTAAATATTTATGAGTTAAAACCAAACATAACTATAACGGATAATCAAAGAAATTTTGAAATTTTGAAAGCTTGTTCTGTTTTTATATAGTACACAAAGCAGTTAAACCATAAATTATTTGTTGTTGAAAAAAAATAATCCTTAACCTTTCATGCTTTTTTTCATTTATTTTTATTACCAGATATTTCCGTTTAAGTAATACTTATATATATAACAATATAGCAATCTAGAAAAAAAATTAAGGTAGCCTTATTCCAAATATGTTATGATAGACGTTAGTTAACTAAGAATATAAATTCGCTTTACAACCACAGCTTGTACACAAGTAAAAAAAAAACATGGTTCTACTTACAGGCCGTATTGAACGTAGGGTAGGTTTATGACAAATACAACAGCAATAAACATATGGCTGAGTCTGCTTTCATGTACACTTTTTTTTTAAGTTATCACTTTTAAAGCGGGTAAAGGGTACCTATCAAGTAGCTTAGCATTACCCAAAGTGAATGTCGTGCTCCAGAAAATGTTCGAACTATGTAATATTTGTATCACTGTTGCGTTACAGACCTGCAACTTTTTTCAGTGCGCGATGTCACTCTCATGTAAAAATATGTCGTGTTTAGCGCAAAAGTGTTCGAATGAATCCACATCGAGCTGCCAAAGAATACCTATCGATGTCGGCAACATACATAAGTATACAAACCAACGTTTACAAGTGTATTCATACGTAAGTATAAAACTGGCGGCGGGCCATGATGCAGTTGGTTCTTCGCGTACAGTCCACTGACGGGATAAGAAGCGTCAAAGATCTTATATGGCTATTCTGTAAACTTGTATGTCATTTCACTGCCTGCTTTAGACAAACAACATCCATTACTTTTAGCTTTGGCTTGAAAAGAATTACTCCGGCCGGCTTTCTTATATTACTTATTTCAGCTCCTCGTGCGACCAGTGTGTATACCTAATTTGTCCGCGGCCTTATCTTTGGGTGAAAGTTATTTGTAAGGGAAGTTGTATCGGTAATGTTCATCATGTATTACATAACAATTCAACTTAGATACGCACATGTGTTTTTAAAATATATGTTTAATAACTTGCAATACAAAGTATGTGTTGAATTTCATGTATTGAATTTTTTTTTACATTATGTACGAACATAATAATCACAATATTTCATGAGAAATTTTTAAAACATTTTACAAAGTAATCTCTAATTTCTTCCACACCTCATGGTTAACCTTACTATTTTATTTCATGTTTCAGTTGATTTAAACTGTTTGGAATCATAATATGACGGACAATGAAGAATATTAGTTTCAGTAAATTTTATGAGAGGATTTACTTATTACATTAAATATACCTCAATTTTTACCTCAAAGGAAAATAGTTGCATATAATTAAATGATAAATATTTGTTTCCCATTAATATAGTTTATGAACATAACTTATTGTTATAATACCTACATTAGTTAAATTGTGTTTTTGTAATGCTCTCCTATTTCAGTAAAATTTTTGGGCAAATTAAATAGCATATAGTCGATCTTTAACATAAGCTTTTGGAATACATAAATATAATAAATTATGTTCTCGTGATTTTAACAATTAAATATTTCTTCGCATGAAAAAATTAATTAACTAAAAATATTTCAGTAATTTATACTTAAGGTCTAAAAAATTTTATTTTTATAATATAATAATATTGTATGTATGTATACTTTTCTGAAAAAAGTAGATTCAAGAAAACAAATTTTCTTTTTTTTAATTTTGTTCTTGAACTTACTTGACAAGCGATATTGAACTTCAACTTTATACTTTCGGTATAGTACTTTTCGATTTATTTTCTCCAAACGGGAATTAAAAATAAAGAATAAATAACATTTTCCTCTATAATTATTGCAGCCGTATACTGAAAAGTTTAACTTTCCTTTATTTGCATGACGCGGAGCTCCTAACTACACAAAATTTTTGTTATTTATTTTGAACGTTGTATTTATGTTTCCTTACAAACTTAAATGAACCCCTTAACATTTAATTTCATCAAAAGTTATACAATATAAGTATCAAGTTAAAATATTTTTAAGTGTAGTTGTGGCTATTTTGTTGTTGAAAATGACACTCTTAAGTTTGAATGAAAGTGAGATATGATAAAATTATATTTGTAGTTAAAAACAGATAATTCATTTCAAATTCAATCTTTTGTTACATGCATATTTCCAAATAAATTTGACAATATATTAAATTCTATGCATTTCAATCTATTCGTATATTCTGCAGCATTAATTCCTATAAGCAAATACTTATTACGTACAATGTACTTTTAGTCCTGTTGTATAGTTATGCAAAAAATTGTATCAAAAGTATTGTTTCTTCTATGCGTTTATGGTTTAAAAAGAAAAAAAAGTAATTTAATTTATTTTTAAATTCGGTTGTCAGTAAGAACACGTATTCAGTGTAATACGACATATATTGTTCTGTTTATTAAAACATTACTATCGATAACTCCATTTTAGATTTATCTGTCTATGTTATATTTCAAATTGATTCTTTTTCTTCGGCTTATGACAGCAGCAAATTTTGTTTTATCGCATATGTAATGTTTTTATGTTTTGCATATTATAATTAATGAGTTAGTATTGTTGGCGGGTGAGGCTTTTTCACAAATGGACGCGTTCTTGGCGGCTAGCAGGTAGGACGCGTGTATTACGCAGGCTGGATAGGGAAGTACGACTGCGGGCGAGCTCCATGATAGAAGCAACGGGAGTAGTATCACTCGGGTATTTGTATAGGTTGGGATAGCTGTGCGAATGGTAGAACAGATCACGGGACTATGGTGAGGAAAAAGGTCCCAAGCTCGACATCCCGACGATGAGACCGTTTACGAACTGTCGATGGATCATCAGGAAAGTTAACAACTTCTTCAGAAACTTGAGTCCCTCTTTCAAAATTCAGTTTGATACCTGGAGATGACTATATTCGGTGTTCTACCAAGCGAAGCATACTCTTAATTCATTACTAGTTGATGTTTAATATTTTGACGCAAAATAAAATTGTGAATCAGCTTACTTTGCTCATGCCAGGTTTTACAAGTTTTGTCAAAGTTAATTAAATGAATAAAAATTGTGTCCCTTTGTTACTGGCTACCCGCAAGAAATTATCATGGTGAATAATAATAATTTTAAGTCGACATGTAATATTTTGATTTTTATGGGATTGTGTTTTGGTAATGGTGTGTGTAACTGTCTTGTGTATTTTATTACATTCACTTCACGTAACGAATTGTCTGAACGTAATGTTATTGTTTGTTTGTTTTAATATTTCGTTTTATTGAACAAAGATACATAGTTTGCCACTTCGAGCGACTACAGAAATGACAATACAATTAGTTTACAGTGTTCCAAACATTTTAGTTTCCTCTACTGTACATGGGGGGAATATTTTTTATGTTATGTTTACTGAAACCATTTTACGCGCTAAGTGAGATGTTGCGATTGAGTAGAAGGGAAAATATGTCATAAAACCCTGCTTAATGTTATGAATTCCATTCATTCGTTTACTCTGTGATCCGGAGGGTCTAATGTTAAGACTGAATACATGTGCACTTCCTCTATGTAGAGTGGCTTCATTGAGATGAAAGCAAAGCTCACGTTGATGAAATACTTATTAATTAAAAAATTAAAATGTTGTTTTATGCTTCAATTTCTGTTAGTGTCGTACACAGATTAAAAATGTAATGCAGAGTTCCTCAGTTTTATGTATATTGAAATTTGCTCATGTGTAGAGTAGTTATTAAAAGCATAAAAAACATATATGACGAATTGTTGTGTATTATTTCCATTAGGCGTGACCATGAAAATAGATAAGATTTTATCATTATGTGAAATCTACATTTTAAATGTTGGCGTTTAAATATTTATGAAAGCGTGTGATCTTAAAGCACTATTTATCTATTAAGGAAGTAGGTAGTTTCTTTGATTTTAGAAGGGTTTTTTAAACAAACAACTAAATTAATTCAAAAATTTTAACTACTGCAAGCAAAAAATACTTTATTCCATTTTTATTTTAAAATTAGCCATTGTATTCTACCTTGCTTACACTCTATTATCGAAAAATATATTTTTTTGACAGAGATGAATACCGTAAATTAATACACAAAACATACATGTTTTCGTATGATACAATAATAGCTAGTGACAGTGACGAAACCAAAATTATTTTGATAGTTTGTATAGAAAATCCCCAACATTAGTGGTGGTATATTTAAGGATTTATTTGTAGATGGGTAAGTACTATTCCACAATAAAAAGGAGTTATCGTCAATTATCAAAGCAGCCATATTTCGTATCTTCTTTGACAGCCTAAATACAGCACCAAATGACGTACTTGGCTAAAAATTAATTCCAGCTGCATGCGTAGATTCCGGGAGGAGGGGAGAATCTCAGGGTGGCCCGAACCTCCCTGAAATAAAAAAGTCCGTCTGAGGGGGCCCCGCTTGCATTTGCAAAATCTTCACGTTATCCCGTGGGCCTCATGGGAATCCTACAAATTTTCGCCCGTGATTCCAGCTATACATTTCACTGACACCTTGAGCACAACAGTCAGTGCACACTGAGTTCTTCCATACCACCCGCACTTGTCTTCGATAAAATCTGAACTCAGGTGGATTCAGCGTGACTGACTAAGCCTGCAGTCTGAATCCACCTGTAGGCCGCTGTTGCAACAGCTAAGAAATTTACACTGCTCGTAGTGAACAGTCTGTATGTAACTCGAAACGTGATTCCAGTTCATTCGTGTATACTTATTCATCATATTATGCAACGTTAAAGTCATTAAAAAAATATGCAAAAATAAAATAAAATGCTAAACGTGTAATAAGAGCCAGAAAATAATAATATGCAGTAATATTTAGTGTAACTAAATACGACGTGAATCCTAGAATACAAAGTTGACGATGTGTCGTTGGTGGGAACACTTGTTTGTTCCTGACATTTTTTTTCTTTACAGAATTTAAAAGTAAGTTTGACATGCACTTTTTATTCAGGAAGTAAGTTAAAAATTTATTTGTCGTTATTGCGATTTAAAAAGTTGATTTGTGTCTAAGATTAAGAATAATTAATATTATTTTCATCATTTTATTCCCAGTTTTATTACTCAATTATTAGTAGGACGTGATTTCTCGTCGCGGTGCGGAATACTTTTATGAATGAAAGCATAACTGTTCGTGCAAAACCATTCATCACACAAATGTCAGTTCGAAAGTATAATGTTGGAAATTTTTTTAATGATATAATTATTGCATTTTTTCCCCCCTGAAAACACAAGCTAACACATCGATTGTTGGTGACAGCATTTTTTGTAATGTATGTAAATCTCTTAATTATGTAGAACGTTAATTAAAATAAAAATACATGTTTTAAACAGAATTGACGATTGTTTGCATTTCATGGATATGGACTGGATCGCAACACTAATTTAATGTTTCAAGTTAATAAACACTGTCAGGAAGCAAGCAAGGCAATATGAGAACATTATCTTTTGGTTGAATGTAGCGAAAGGGAAAAACAGTCACCTTTCTTGCCACGATCTTGTTCGCAGATAACGCAGGTATAAGTAGTAAATGGACTCCACACAATGACAACCCTCCCATTATTCCGCCCCCCCTCGCTGAAACGCCCTCTCCCCCCTCCACCACGGCGCAGGCGAATGTCTCAGGTATATCGCCCCGCCCAACCACTGGCAGTAGCACGTGGCCAGTGGCCCACCGCGCTAAACATTTTTACTAGGGAGGCCCCTTAAATGTGACTGGTTTGGACCTGTTCTGGAATACAGCCTACAGTTAGGTTACGGTTGTATCCCTACGAGGCATTGCTTATTCGCTACCTTACCCGCATGTCTTGGAGTACCTCCCTTAATATTAATAATCAGAACTTTTTAAATTCAGTATTTTTTTAATTCTTAAGCATCAAAATGTAAATCAGTTGGTTATTAGCTAACGACTACTGTATTCTTTAAAATGGTCTAAAACAAGATTTAATTGCAAACAAACCTAATGACTGAATTCTTACATGAAATCAGATCTGTATGTGACTATAAGTAGATATAAGTATGATATACATAAAGAAGCTTATTGCTTCTGTTCTCAGGGTGCCATCTCGATAGTCTGTTAGTTTCCTGTTTAAATGTGTAGCGTCTATCACTGTAACAGTTGACAGTCATCTTTATCAAATCAATTTACGTAGTGACGTAATGTGTGTAATATGTGGCTGTAATTTTTTTTATATTAATATAATAAAGTATATTACTAGATATGTGTCGTAACTGTGCAGTCAATTGTAAGAAATAATCTATTGCTCAAGAATTTTGTGTATGACGTTACGTTTTCTGTAGCAGAAAGGCATACCTAACTCGAGTATTTCTTCAGCAGTTGTGTGGTGCTACGGTATAGTATTTTATAGCAGAATTTGCATTCTCATCATCCTGATTAAGAGCTGTGTTTAATTTAAAAAAAAAATATTTATAGCTTCCTGTGGTAACAGAAAATTGGCACTGAAACTTGTTACAATTTTTCTCATTTTTTATGAAAATATAATGATAAAATTAAATTTGCTGTGCTCATTAAATGTTTTACTATTGTATTAACCTATTATGATACTCATTTATACAAATGTTCAGACCTACATAATTTATGATCGTCATAAATTACACCATGTAAAATTTTCAAACCTAACTTCTTAGTTTGGTATATATTTAGCAAACCAGTACTTTTGAGTTTTTTCTCATTAATGTATGCATATATGAATGTCCTATGTGACAAAATTGTTAACAATATATCATTTAATTACTCCCTTGAGATGATATTTCTCGAAACAGCTCATTTGGTTTCTATGATTGTCCTTGATAGATTTTAAATGTAGCTGCTGTTGCTATATTAAGTATGTCTTCCTGGCTAACACAGATTTTTTTTGTATAGTGTAACATGTGAACATTGTAACAACATTCCCATGAATACCTTTTTACGCATTTTTTGGGATAAAGAATTAGTTTTGCTTAGTTTTAGTTTAGTGTTTTTGAACAGTGGTAAAGTCCACATACATCGTCCCTTTCAGTGAAGGTACTTTAAATGGCCAGTTTTTTTTTTCAAAATTACATCTTAATTTTGTGCTGCTTCACCACTTGTGTCAGTTCGGTTGTACTTCTATACCCCCTTGTAATTCATGTTGCATTTATTACTACAAAGAGATAACCTTAGCAAATTTTTAGAAAACTAAAACAGGCAAATAAGTCCCATTTGCCTCCACGCACATAACATGCACACAATAAATGTTACTTAAAAAAGAGGTGTCTTGATACTTACATTATAAAACACTTTGACTTAATGTAATTTTTGAGAATGTCTATTGATGAAATTCCAGATATCCAAGTTATGATTAAATTAATTTTTTTCAGGAGTTTTATGTTCTTATCTTTCAAGGGCTTTAACCTCCTAGCTTTCTAAGTCGCAGGTCATGTACGTTAAGTAGTTGTCACATATTTTGTTCACTCTTTACAGTACATTTTTTTAATGTAATTTTTTACACGTCAGAAATTATCATTCAGTAAAGTAATTATTATTTAGTAAATTTGAAATATGGTAATAGAAAATGATGGTCTTATCAAATGTGTGTTATACTTCAGGTGTGATTTTGGAGGTGAATCTTGGGGACATTTTAAATATTAAATATCAAAGCAACAAAAAAACTGCAGTTCTTTGACAAATAAATAACCACGGTGAAAATGTACGTCTGTTTTAAGATATGGTATCACTAAATTATTATTTTTTCTGTACATGCTTTTTTGTAATAAATATTTTATTTTCAATTGTACTGAATATATTTTTATTTTATTTTAATAATTTCCAGCTGAAAATAAGAGGAGAAAGCTAGAGGAAATGTAAAATTTTTAGTCTGTGTAAAGAAGATATACTTCTTGTGTTATTTATTTATTATGTAAATGCAAAAGCTTTAGCATAAAAAATATGCTTTGAAGCTATGTATCTAGGGGCAGGCATTTTGGCAAAACAAAACTGTACACCTATTGACTGCAACCATGTCAGCAGTTTCTTCCTTTTAATTGGTAGCCGTCTGCATGAGAAGTTATTACCGTATTTGACCAGACCATTCAGGACATGTTTGTTTCCGAACTGAATAATTGTGATTAGTGTACTGACAGTAGAAATGAAAAACTCAACCAATCATGAAGCTCAGACAATGCCACAGTGATTTAACTCTCAAGTAGTCTTGAAATATTTTTGCAAAAAAATACATGCCCCTAAATATAAGATATACAAATGATTGAAGCTGTCATGCTGAATACATATTTTCTTGCTGGACTAACATTTTTGACTGGTATTGAAATAGTATACCATTCTGTGTATAGTAAAATATTGCAATGGAATCAAAGAATTAAACTATTATTAATAACTGATAAAAACTTTTGTACATAATATTTTTATTAAATTTAAGATGAAGTCATATTTTTAATGTGAAATTGCCTGCACACTTTTTCTCCAAGATATATTTTTCCCATTTTAGGATATAATTTTTCATTATCCAGCTAGACATAGTTTGCTGCATTAAACACATTATGCGTAAGGGATGAGTGTAGCAGAATATTTTAACCTTCCTAACGTTTAACTGATAGGAAACCTGAAACCCTCAAGGTATGTTATCAAGTTATCATAGAGACAAAACTTTTAAATGAATGTTTATTGATAACTTAGATATCAGGATTAAACTGTTGGAAAAAAATTAGAATTAATACGTACTTGAGTAGGTCTAAATGAACATAACTATTTTTTACAAACACATATTGAGATTTGTGAAATGTGTCTCCCCTCTTAATACAGTAGGGTCTTGGTTAATCGAGTTTATGTGGACCGCGGCTACACCGGATAAAACGGATATACCTATTAAGAAAACCTTGGTTTCCAGTTGTCCTGGTGGTATAATTTATCATTTTTCGGAGTGATGTATTGCTATCTTGCTTTAGAAAAGTAGAATAATGTAAGCCTTGGTTAATCGAAGCTCAATTAATCGAGACTTTGGTACCAGCATTAGAGAAAATAGTTTTTATGCCAGCCAGCGGAGTTAGTGTTTTTAGAGACTGTCATGTTTTAAATTATGATATGGTGTCTAATTTCATTCTATGGAATATGAAAGCAAGGTACGTAAAGATAATTCCCCCTCCCCCTCCTTTTTTTAAAATAAAATTTGGCGACAGCCGTTCCTGTCATCTTTCTGCTAGGATGTGATTGTTTTGTTTTCATAGCTTATTCCCACACACAAAATTTTATCATTAAATGCTACCTTAAATACCTTGTCACTTGTGGATAAGCAGTGTTGTGCCAGTGTTGTGCCTAACATCTTAATGTGAAGGTGCACCCTTGTTTTCCTCGACTTATGTCCAGTGTCATCTCACGCTCAAATACTGCATGTTATTTTTCAGCACACACGAGCTATGATTCCTTGGATGCAATAAACCTAAGTTCTTTGTCGTGCTTCTTGTAACAACCCAGACCTCCGACTAGCTCGCAATTGGTCTAGACTGCACATACATGTACATTAACTTTGTAGGAATTTTGATCGGGGGTTGAGATATTATTTATGTTTCCAAAAAAATGTTACTTTTTGAGGTTACGTCTGTTTAAGTTGAAGAGTGCCTTGCATAAATGAAAGAAGTCACGAATAAAGTTGGTCAATTTTTTTCTTTTTTACCAAACAATGAACATGTCAGCCATTTTACAATGCAGTAACCTTAATATAAAAAAAAAACATAACTTGCTGCACAACTTCTAAAAATAATTGGATCATCACCTGGGGAACAATATTTACTTTTAGTTTCTTTAATTAAATCCCGTGGTCACGTGCTATGCTCTGTATAAATGGCCGACAGACCTTTGTCTGCTCGGCGTGGTCACCGATTTACGAAAAACCGCTCCAACTGGGCCTGTGCCGCCACCTGTAATCGAAAACTTCAAATTACAAAACTTTCCGAAAATAACGTTAAAACCAGAGCGGCTTGGACCACAGGCATGAATTTTTTCTCTTCGCTACATTAATGTGTTAATTCTGGCGGCTCGCCACCTAATACACTCGCAGGGGCTCAAGTACCTACCGACTAACATGGCGACATACGACTCGAGCTTAACAGTCCAGTCTAAATGCTTTAGGGCATGCTTGGATTCATAACTTAAAATCTAATAATTGCAATTTTATTGAAAGGAACCTAAATAAATTTTGAATTATTTGCATTAAATGTGGTAAACATTTCAAAAATTTCAATAAACCAAAATAGCAATTTTTTTTTTCCTTGCTTCAGTTGTAATTACACAATTATTTACATGACTAAATGAACACAATTGAATTTGCGTATTGTGAGGTCCAATGAACGGTGGGGTAACAAGGGTATCCCACAAGAGGGATAGATGGCAGAACTTTACAGTGTACTGTTGGGTTTCCTTGGGGGGTGTTCTGTTTTCCCCCCCTTCACCTCACACTTACTTTCTCGCCAGTGCATTCTGTCGCACCATCTCATCTTGCATATCATCCGTCTCTGATGACCTTCGTGACGAGAAGTTGAACTCTAGCCTCTGGTTTCCTTCCTTCATTCAATTGACTGTCAGTAACGTACCATGCTTTCTAGGGTTTGCTTGTGGAAAGAAACTTTTTTTTAAAAAAAAATCAGCATTACAGTGTGTTCGGGAAAACGTACGAACAGAATTACCTTATTTTTCCATGGCTTTTAATTTTTTCCAGATCAAAAAATATGTAATTTTAACTTTAAACGAAACTGTTTTGTCTTGGGAAGCCTACGGTGTTCATCCATGCTGCCATTATCATGGTGTTGAGAATACATGTTCAGTCACTGTCGTTGGGTTCACCAGTGTTCCGTCTGTCTGTCATTGGATTGTCCAAAGTTGTTTTTGCCCTAATTTACTGTTATTGTTGCAACTGCCTCGTCGTTGACAGCCCACTGTGTTCATCTGCGCTGTGATATTTTTCTAACTCCTTCCACAGATTTCTCTGTGATGTCTATACATTTGACTTTCACATCTGCTTATCTTGGCTTTTTTTTTCCTTTTAGTTTGCATTTTCAACTTTTTTTTTATCCATTTTTGAGGTTTCTCTAAATGTAACCAGCAATGGTGTATGTCCAAAAAAAAAAATAATTTTAATCTTACCCATGGTAAGAAGCATTCAAAGAACGTAAAACTTGTAATATTTCCGTAGAAAACAACCGGTATCAGCTTTGCGCTACTTCCAAGGGACACATAACACACATTTATCTTTGTGGTTTGACTTTAATTAGAGGTGCATTTTTTTTTTCCGATTTAAATACACAAATTTAACTTTCTTCGTTCAACCATTTAAATAATTGTATGATACATCTTGTACGGTTACATCGTACCGCGTACAGAAACATATAAAATATGTATTAATTGTGTTAATATTATTTATGTTTTCTTTATGATTATTATTATTAATGTTACGATATTGTTAAACACTTCTATATAAAATACTGTGACCATCAAACTACGTAACTGTTATGCTACAGCCTAGCATCTATAAACATTGAACTGACTATAATACCATCAAATCTAACCTGATTTAATATTTATATCATTGTTGTAACTTCACTTCTGTTACTTCTTGTTTCTTTTCTCACCACAGACATTTTATGTTTAATGGTTTTACATTTTGTTTTGATGTGATTGTTAATCACCAACATTATTTTGCCTGTTCTTGGCTGAAGTGTCTACAGCCGCAGGCTATCTTGTATAATAGCATACCGCCGTGGGCGGAAATGCGTCCGTGAATTATGTCATGAAAAGAAGAAGTAAGAATAGGCGTCTCTTCGTCAGGGCCTATCCCGACGCCGGCCTTATATAAATTAGTATATTTTTCATAATCGTATAAGATAAAGTAAATTCAGTGTCTTGATATTAATTTGTATTGTGTTAGCTACGACCGTGAGCGTTTGCAGCAAGATCCGGCGGCAAAGAGATAAGTTACCTACAAATTAATTGAGCCTTATGCTCTAAGCTAAAAGTAGCCATTTTAAGCTTGGTAGCGTCCCTAGTACAGACTTTTATGCGATTGTAATTTTGAATCTAATAATTATTGCAAAGTTAATCACCCATATGTTGGACATTTTAACATCTGATTGAACATTATTACTGATTTATATTATTATTTCAGTGTCGTTTACAGTATGATTCTACTCAGTGGTCTTAGAGCAGAACTCCTGCAAACCCTGAGCTATAGCCGAGGTGAAAACATTATCTATTGAATAAATACTAAGATATTTATTTATTTCACTTATATTTTACCGAAACTGAGCTACGATAATTTACATAATTGGAAGAATTTGAACACTAAACTGTTTCTCGTACATGAACTTTGGACTGATGATAATTTTAAATTAACGAACTTTTGTTTGGGAATATTTACCTAAATCTGTGCCTACATATATCCAGAGTATTAAACAACGTAAAAATAAACCAGGAAAGCCACAATAAACCATATAAACTCAGAATTTTGTCACTATCAACCTACACCATATCTACTTCCCCATAATAAAACAGTTAATTACAGATTATTTGCTATTGAAGTGTTATGGTTTTGTGTATTTATTTGTTTAGAGTTAGGATTGTTAAGTACATGTGTTATCGTTGTGTGTAGTTCTGTGTTTATTAAACTGTGTTATGTTTCTATCACCAGACATATACATCTTAATCATTAAACCTAATTATTAATATTTAATTCATATTTTTTTTATGTACTTGTTCAATTACACTCAACCAACATAATAGACCCTTTTTGGCTAGTATAGTAACGGCGCCCAATTCACAACAGCTATACTACAACCATAAGGAAATTAACAGAACTGATAGCACACCTACGAATACTATTACTACAAAAAAACCGACGCAACAACGTGTAGCGGTACTTAATGTATTTGTGTGCCTCTTAACATTAACACTCCTAGCTACTACTACTATAGAGAGAAGTGGCCCACAACGTGGTGGCTCGAAGAGGAATTTCACTGTAAACACTGAAATATTATTAAGAAAATGTCTTCTGGAAAAGGGTACGAACTTCGTAACCGAGCTGCTAGCTAGTCTGCTGCCATGGAGGATGTTAGGGAGCTGGAGGAGTCAGGAGCCCCTCCATTAGACAATTACCCTGTCCCTGTTCAGGAGCAGGATGATCACAGATATGCTGCCACCTACAGTAGCAGTATCAATGTACCAAGGGAACAGTTAGAATCTGCTGTTACTCTCATTTCTGCCAAATCACCAAACGACTCAGATGAGGAACAATCTGAGGAGGAGGAATTCCAGGGAGTCGGGACAGCTGAAACCAGCGTGTCAACAGCTGGGACAGCAGCAACCACAGTTCCTGCAGTGAACTCCATGACTACACAGCCCCCTAGAATAACAGATATGTCACAGTTGCTGCAACAGCTGAGATTAATAATACAAATCGAAGGACAGCAAACAGCCAGCCAGCTGCACAGCATGCAGTCCAACTTAGCAAGTCAGCAGCAAGAAATGCAATCCAACTTAGCCAGTCAGCAGCAAGAGGTACAGTCCAACCTGAACAACTTAGCCAGTCAGCAGCAAGAGGTACAGTCCAACCTGAACAACTTAGCCAGTCAGCAGCAAGATTTGCAGGCTAAACTGATGAGCCAACAGCAGGACATGCAGGCTAACCTAACCAGCCAAATAAACAGCCAGAATGCAGAGATGCGTCAACACATTGACAGCAAGATGGAGCTGCTCAACTCCAGGTTGCAAGAGGGACTGACAGAGTTGGAAGGTAGAATAGATACCAGATTGCAGAACCAGTCTCAGTCAATGACCCAACTGACAGAGCAGGTCCAGACTCAGGCATCCAGAGTCGACAATTTAGAAACGCACACTACCACCTTGGTGAGGGTAGTAGACAGGGCCAGATTGGAACAGCAAGGCCATGCACAGGTATTGAGTGAGAGGTTAGAGGAGGTGGAGAATACAACAGCCCTACTAAAATCAAGATGGGACAGTGTGGAAGCAGAGTTCAGAGCTGTGGCAGAAAAGAATTCACAGAGTGGTGATGCAGCCATGCAGCTACAGGCCACCCAGCAGAAAGGTGGGCTGCCTAGCAATGTGACTTCTGTCACGTCACTCACCACTACCATGCCTGCACCTACTACAGCCACTATACCTGCCATCAACCACTCTCCGCAACAACGTTCATGCCCACCTGCACACTTGGACCAGGTCACACTTATACCACCCCGCCAAACACTGGTCGGAGTCTATTCCCACATTCTCTGGCAAGTCTCAAGAAAATCCCATTCGCTTCCTGAAGAAGTTTGAGGATTATGCCAGAACGTTTGCCTTGACAGACACAGAAAAATTAAAGTGTCTGAATTTTGCCCTCAAGAGCACGGCATTCTATTGGTGGGAGCTTCAAAGCACTCAGACTACTTCATTCGACCAATTCAAGGACCAATTCAAGAGCCAGTACTGGAGCTTGAAAATACAAGGCAATCTGCGTGCTCAGCTACATGCTGACCGTTTTGACAGCAAGAGAGGTGGTTCGCTGGAGGCGCACATAGTCACCATGTACGAACGCACCAGGTACTTGGACATCGTCATGTCAGACGAAGAGTTCATCGCCACCATGCTAACACAGTTGCCTGTCGCCTACCAAATGCAAATGTCTGGCCATGCCTACAAAGATGTCACAGAGTTTCGTGATCACGTGTTGGCAGTAGACAAATTGCAATGCCTTCAGAAGGGTCAAGCCAGCAAAGAGGAGTCTGAGAAGCCATCTCAGCCGGCCTACCAAAAGCAAGGACCAGTTAACACATACTGGCAAGGAAGAAACAAAGACGAAAGACAAGCAAATGTACATCTCATAAACTGTGAGAAGAGTACCAGATACTCTGAGTCAGAGCCTACTAACAACAACAGTTTCAAGTATGGATACAAGAAGGGTAGGAAATCATACCAGAACAAGCCCTATCCGAAGAAGTGGTGGAACCAGCGACCCAGGAGCAACAGTGAAGGTGAGGATGAAGATCAGCGGCAACAGAACAGGAAGGCGATGGAACGGCCTCCCAGGAAGTCAAGCTATAGGCATAGAGCTGCTGAATCAGATGGAGAAGCTGATTACCGCCCTGTAAACCAGAAGCGCAGCTACCCATCAACAGCTTACTACCAGCATGACTACCGAATGCCACACACCAGAGTCCCGACTGAACAGGAAGAAGGCTGCGGAAACAGAAGAAGTATCGGCCCACCTGCCAGTCATCAATATTCATTTCCCTATCCACCGCCATCTCATCATTCACCCAGCCAGCAGAGCGTGGGATATTTCCAGCGCAACACGCCTATCAACACCATTGCTACTGAGTTCCGGACTGCTGTGGCCAATGCAGCCCATGGCCCATCGAACAGCTGGACAACTCAGAATGGAAACCACCCTGCTACATCATCAAGTAGCCACAACCAACGGGACAGCCCGTTAAACTAGAGTGGGTCCAGGTTAAAACGCCCCGAACCACGACCTTTAATTCAGAGTAAAGCCCTAAGTCTGGATCGGTCGGTGGCGATTAACCCACTCTATTTACCTGAAAGAGACATAGATACGGATGTGACGGAATGGCCAACCGGTCAAGAGGTTGAGCACCTCATCAGTAAGCGACTACAAGCAGAAGCTTTAGCCAGGAGAAAACTCAAGAGTTCATCTAGAGTGAAGCAGTTCCAAGTTGGAGACCGAGTGCTTCTAAGAACAGCTCCGGTGAGCAAGAAATGGGAACGAGTGATGAAGAAGCTGTTTCTGCTCTTCGAAGGCCCATATGTGGTAAGCAAGATCATTCGTGGAAATTGCTACGAGCTGCAAGACCCTGTTACCAACCAAGTTGTGGGAAGGTATAATCTAACACATTTAAGGGCCTACAACCAGCCCAGTAATCTGTCAAGATGTATTTGGTCAGAGCTCATTAGAACTCATCATGTATACTACTGTGGAAGATAGCATGAATGTACAGTTGTTGTATAGAATACATTGGATGGTCCTATGTAAATAGAGGACAGGACATCCTATAGTGCAAATGTGTGATGTTTCACATGTTATGCCAGCAATGGTAGTGCCAGCCATGAGATGTTATTTTTGCTGTTATTGTGTTTTGTAGTGTCTATTGATACACTACCCTGGCAGCCTACGAGTGTAAGGCCAGTTTGTCCAGTGATGAGGTATGGTGAAATAGTCCACCCACACTAGGATTTATTTTGTGTAACAGTGTATAGCCAGAGAGCTATTTATACAGCATTGCATGGCGCTAGCACCACAGAGTTGGTGTCAACATTACAACATGTACACACGAGCATGACCAGGTGTCAGCTGTGGAATTAAAAACAACTGTGTATCCTGTATGAATACCCACTGACATGTGTGAGAACAGCTATCATGACCAAGTGTAACAGACTGTGTTAGAATTCGCTGACCAGCTGATTGTCCACATAAGCAAGCATGCACACAGCATATCAAATAAGCAGTGTTGTTAAAAGTACTCGGAAAAAGTAATTGGGCTCAATTACAATTACTGTGGTGACAATGTAACTAATTACAAGTAAAAATTACTTTACATAAAAGTAATCAGTAAAATTACAATTACAATTACAATTACTTTCCACTACCATTTTATAACTGACTTACGATTCAATTTTTTTACACACTGTTACATTAATAAACATACATATATGTTTTGTTAAAAAAAATTATTTCATGTAATGATTAAATATATTATCTTTAATTAAATGAATAATATTTGAGGACAAACATGCTTGAATAACATCAAAAGACTTCATACAAGTAGCTACCTGTAATAAAAGTAACACTCTTTAAATTCTGGAATTGACCTTACAAAACAATTGCATTTTAAAGTTCTCATCAAATATATTCCCTCTCTTGATGGCAAAAACATCTTTACCAACAGTAAAAAGACGCTCAACGGGAGCATTTGACGGCAGTGATGTGTTAAATTTTAAAAATGCAGATTTTAGGATAGGGTAAAAGTTGGATACACTGCAAGTCATTAGCACTACAAGCGTAAAATTATAAACTTTACTAATACAAAAATGTATGTTCTTCTTGTTCTTTACTGTATTCATTATACGTTCCGAGAATAAAAGTAACGGCAAGTAAATATAAAGTATCGATTACCTTAATGTAACGATTACAATTAATGTTATGTATTCCGATTACAAGTACGAATTACATTTTTTTAATGTAATTCGTTACAAGTATAAATAACTTGAAAAGTAATCGTTACAAGTAATCCGATTACTTGTAATTCGTTACTTAACAACACTGCAAATAAGCCACATATCACTCTTGCAACTACGAAGCCATGCAAACTCTCTAGAAACTAATTACCTTGTTTGCGTTATCCATATGATGAAATTAAGGTTGCACTTATTGATTTTTTAATCTTACTTCAGAAAAATAAAATAAAATGAAAATTGCCAGGAATTTGACTGTGTAATATCATGTGTAAAAAAATTGCACAAATTTTGGTTATAATGAGTATTATGTTTGGCATTGTATCTTATATTAAATATTTATAGTGAGCCATTTTAAAAAAAAAAAAACACTTTGCTTTGAATGAATAAAAAACACTTGAATTTAAATTTGAATATTAAACAGGAGCTTAATTTATTTTAAATTTGCCACTGAAAAGAAATACAACATGGTTGTATATACTTCACACACTAATTTTGTTGTTGTCACACGAAAGTTATCATTTCTTGAAGTTTCAAACGACCTACTTGTTGGGGTCTAGTCTTCTGGCTGTGATACAGAACATGGAACACTGGTGTCGCGAGCAAGAGTAAATAATTTTCTGTGCTACCCAGTTGTTGCCTGTGGCCAAAGTGTGTAACAAGTGTCAACAAAGTGTGATGAAATCAGTCAGACAAATATGTTGAAATTATAATTTCACATCAACAGTGAAATGAAAAAAAAAAACTTATTGAACACGGCAAGATATGTGTTAGATGAAAACACAGTATGTACTGATGGTACAAAAACCATATTAATACACTATTATTGTCTGCAAGTCTGCAGCATGTGGATTTAATTAATTTTGTTATAAGATGAAATAACATGAAATGAATTTTATGAAATGAACTATTATTATTGTAATAATAAGTCATTTAATTGCATTGCAACTATTCATGTGGTCATAGTGACATGAAATGTGTAAATGATAATAGTATATGATGTGTTAGAATATTCTTGTATATAATTTCTAAGCCCAAGAGCAAAATGTAAATAAGCCTAATTAGTTGTAATCAAATTAATTAGTTTACTAGAAAATAACTGAAAATAATTGCTATGTCTATGAGCAAATATGTAAACAAAAGAAATATAATCTAATATTTATAGCATGAATCTACTGTATGTTAGTACCGGTACAATAATAATGGTACCAGATTACCCTGTGGATCATGGTAAATTAAATATTAATAGGTTTAAGTTATAAACAAAACACATTAAACCCTCCTAATAATAATATATATTTTTATTGTAATTAAGTACGTTTCATAGTATTTTAAATGGTTATTTGTGGTTGAATGGTTATGATCGAGGTGACCCGAGGCTACGACTGAAAAGCACAGATAGGACATTGTTGTTTTAAAGAAGTGAAATTTGAGAGTTAAGCCCGAGCTATAGTTAAGGACGCCCGTGTGAGTGCGCCTTGAAAGTGTGTTTGAACTAACCGCATACGCAACGACTGTGTAAGGACCCAACTCCGACGTCCCACGCTAGTCGTGGAACGTCCCGATGTTGGACCAGGAACACCGCCGTCGCCATCAGCAGACACTGTCTCGTCGAGGAGCCGTTCCCCGCCGGCTGGGCGTGGTGTGGATTACGCCGGCCTGGTAGCAGTGCAGTCGACAGCTGGGATCTCGCGGCAGGTGGCCGTGAGACGGTTCGCCGTCCCCGCCAACGCGTCCCCTGCCAGTGGCGCTGTCAAGGTCACCATGACTCGTTCCAGGGTGCTGTGCAGTAGCGCCTGACGCCGTGCTGGACCTCTACACAACAATGCAGGGCTTGCAATTGTTCTTTACATTGCATACTTTCGCCATCTTCACATTCGTAAGTACACTTACCGGTGTCTGAAATGTGTCCGTGCCTCGTAAGCCCCTCCTGACGACCATCAACGACGGAGCAACGGAGAAAAACGTTGGAGTTTCGCGGAGCTACGTGACGCAGGTCTTGACTGTACGACCGTTCAGCGAGAAGTGATCGCGCGACCCAGTGCCGTCGCGGATTGGTTGTCGCTTTGGCGCGAAATTTTCCCTCCTTCCACTCCTGCTCCTAGTTCAACCGCCGTGCGCTTTGTTTTTTTTTTTTTTTAGCTCGCACCTGCTGAGGGAAAAAAAAAGTATAAAAAATACGTTTGCTCGCCAACCGACAATTTATCGCGTGACCAGAATGGAGACTGAAAGAAAGGGTTAAGATGAACTTTTGAAAACCCCCTAGACTTATTGCAAGGATCTTTCACACAAGTTCATCTGGTACAGCATTCTGTACGGTTACATCGTACCGCGTACAGAAACATATAAAATATGTATTAATTGTGTTATTATTATTTATGTTTTCTTTATGATTATTATTATTAATGTTATGATATTGTTAAACACTTCTATATAAAATACTGTGACCATCAAACTACGGAACTGTTATGCTACAGCCTAGCATCTATAAACATTGAACTGACTATAATACCATCAAATCTAACCTGATTTAATATTTATATCATTGTTGTAACTTCACTTCTGTTACTTCTTGTTTCTTTTCTCACCACAGACATTTTATGTTTAATGGTTTTACATTTTGTTTTGATGTGATTGTTAATCACCAACATTATTTTGCCTGTTCTTGGCTGAAGTGTTTACAGCCGCAGGCTATCTTGTATAATAGCATACCGCCGTGGGCGGAAATGCGTCCGTGAATTATGTCATGAAAAGAAGAAGTAAGAATAGGCGTCTCTTCGTCAGGGCCTATCCCGACGCCGGCCTTATATAAATTAGTATATTTTTCATAATCGTATAAGATAAAGTAAATTCAGTGTCTTGATATTAATTTGTATTGTGTTAGCTACGACCGTGAGCGTTTGCAGCAAGATCCGGCGGCAAAGAGATAAGTTACCTACAAATTAATTGAGCCTTATGCTCTAAGCTAAAAGTAGCCATTTTAAGCTTGGTAGCGTCCCTAGTACAGACTTTTATGCGATTGTAATTTTGAATCTAATAATTATTGCAAAGTTAATCACCCATATGTTGGACATTTTAACATCTGATTGAACATTATTACCGATTTATATTATTATTTCAGTGTCGTTTACAGTATGATTCTACTCAGTGGTCTTAGAGCAGAACTCCTGCAAACCCTGAGCTATAGCCGAGGTGAAAACATTATCTATTGAATAAATACTAAGATATTTATTTATTTCACTTATATTTTACCGAAACTGAGCTACGATAATTTACATAATTGGAAGAATTTGAACACTAAACTGTTTCTCGTACATGAACTTTGGACTGATGATAATTTTAAATTAACGAACTTTTGTTTGGGAATATTTACCTAAATCTGTGCCTACATATATCCAGAGTATTAAACAACGTAAAAATAAACCAGGAAAGCCACAATAAACCATATAAACTCAGAATTTTGTCACTATCAACCTACACCATATCTACTTCCCCATAATAAAACAGTTAATTACAGATTATTTGCTATTGAAGTGTTATGGTTTTGTGTATTTATTTGTTTAGAGTTAGGATTGTTAAGTACATGTGTTATCGTTGTGTGTAGTTCTGTGTTTATTAAACTGTGTTATGTTTCTATCACCAGACATATACATCTTAATCATTAAACCTAATTATTAATATTTAATTCATATTTTTTTTATGTACTTGTTCAATTACACTCAACCAACATAATAGACCCTTTTTGGCTAGTATAGTAACGGCGCCCAATTCACAACAGCTATACTACAACCATAAGGAAATTAACAGAACTGATAGCACACCTACGAATACTATTACTACAAAAAAAACGACGCAACAACGTGTAGCGGTACTTAATGTATTTGTGTGCCTCTTAACATTAACACTCCTAGCTACTACTACTATAGAATCTGAAACAAAGGGAAGGGGGGAAGGGGAAAATGTGTATTCTGCACTACCTGTAAACTTCCACATCTGAAAATTTTACCATATTTAATGCACCCAATTCACACATCTTGATAAAAATTTATTTAGATTTATCTGAATCAAATTGCAATTATTATGTTTTAAGTTATGATTGTAAGCACACTCTCAAACATTGGGCCTGGACTGTTCAAGATTACTTACGGCTTGCTTGTGTTAATTTATGAGAAGTTCTGTCGTTCTGTCTAATGAATGCAATACAATTGAACTATAGGTGCATGTGGTTGGGAAAATATATCTAAGGTAATGGCACCAATAGGTGACATGTTAAGGGGTGGTTTTGAACGAATTATTCCTTGTTATCGAAACTACAAGACATATTAGTCAAATGTTGTTATTGTTGGAAGCACTATTTTTTTGACTTACTGATTTGCTATATATTTTCCCGAAAAACCTTTGTCATAATTTATTTTATCTTTTTTATTTGAGTCTTACCTTGGCACCTAAAGTTGACATGTAAAACACAGCCAGAACCTTAGGTTGACATCTTGGGTACCATAAGTTGACATTATAACATAACTTATAATTTGTTAGGATTATTAAAATAAATATTCTTCTAAAACTCAATCTGTCTTCATGTTTTTCAAAGACACTAATTATTCAGTACTAGCAAGCTATCTTGTCCTTATTAATACAATAATGTAGTTAGAAAATTGTTTAGTCACTCAAATCAGTAGAAAATGATACCATATTCTTAAAACAACTAGAACTACTTGGACAATTTGCGGACTACGTCCTCTTGGCTGAAATAGGCTTCTTCTTCGGTCTTTGAGAATCTCATACTTTGTGGATTTCTTTTTAAAAAAATCCCCAAGTAAAGTTAATTTTCTTCATTTTCTCTAACTTGTACAACATAAAGTCGAAATGAACTTTTCCCGTATACTTTAATCACTGCAAAATCTTGGAGATGCAGTAGAGTGCTTTCCTGTTCTTCCTCTTCAATAGACATATCAGAGAAGTTATCTTCACTTTCATGAAGTGAGATCACGTCTGAGCAATCTGAAGAAGACATTTGTTCATCTCTCTTAGATATGGCCGTTAGAGATTGCTTGGATTTAATCACATTGAGTTTTTTTAACTCTTGCCTCCTTTCTGGCAAGTTTTTCAGCCTCTTTTCTCTTCTTTTCTGAATACTTTTTTTCTTGATAAATTTGCCACTGTGCAGAAGTAATACACTAGGAATTTTTTCCCGATGTCTCACACAAGTGGTTACTTTCTTTTCTCTTGAGCTCTCTTGAATGGTGATGTAACTTCTTGCAAACATGTCTTTCCTACTATATAATCACTTACAGTTTCTTTTGTTACTGTTTCAATTTTTGTGGCACAAGCATTGACAACCTCTTGAAGTTTATCTATATTTTCATCTCTAAGCCTAGACTCATCAGGCAACACTGAGCTTCTAAACTCAACAGCGGTTTCTTCACCCATCATCTCAACTTGTAACTCTTCTGGATTATTTTGACGCTGTATCAGGTTTTCTTGCTGAAATTCTTTTATTCTTTCCTCCACAGTTTCTTCCTATTCTCGTACATTTCTTGTAGCCTCTCTTTCCAGCACTCCACCCACTAGTTGAATTGTAAGTTTCGTTGAGTCACCTGGAAGATTTTTTACTTTCAACGACAGCTCACGAAGGCTTTTAACCATCAATGTTTTCTCACTTTTCTAATAACTCAACTTCGTGATGACTAATAATGGATCTTAACTATGCCACATGATTTTCCAATTCTTTGCTTGTTTGTAATACTGTTGGGTTAATTTTTTCTCTGGACATCACTGCATATTCTTCATCGACTTTAAAATTTATGATAAAATACCTACTATGTGGTCAAAGAAAGAAAAAAACCCTAAGGTATATTATTGTTACATTGTTAGCTTGCACAGGTGGCCTAAAGTTGACACATCAGGACCTAAGGGTAACAGGTATGTCACCTTAAAGTTCCCATGCATATTTTCCACTGTTTCCTAAATGAAACTTCACATTATTCATTGAGAAGTTTCATTCACTTCATATGTTAATAATTTGCTTGTAACCGAAAGTTGACAGTACTGTCATCTTTTGGAAACATGCTTTTATTTGGAACCTAAAGTTGACACCCCCCCTCTAGCACCATTGAGTGATGTAAGGTTATGGTTTTTTGTTTATACAGTTAAAATAAACTTTGAATAACATGTGAAAATTAAATGTACACATAAAAACTTTCATTTTAAAACTTTATTCACTATTTGGCAGGTTACTTACCTTATGATTTTATTAACAAAACTTGAAGTATCACTCACTATTGAACACTACCGCCTTACTTCAATCATTACTACACTGTCATTAATATGTGGCCTTGTTCTAAAGTACCAGTTTCATAATAGTAAGTCCACCTTAAGTGGAGGAAAGTTATTTTCCCACAATTGTTATTTGAAATCTTATTATTTAAAAAATAGAATTATGTGTCACCTTTAGGTGGCATGTCAACAATTGGTGCTATTACCTTACTTAAGCTTATCATGACAATGCATTTCAAGACACCTTAACCTAAATTTTTTGTGTATTTCAAGCCACCCAATGGCATGCAAAAACTCATTTCACAAATAGAACATTAATCTCCAGAAGAAAAAAAAACACATTAACAGTAATGAATGTATTTATTGCCCTTATATTTTTACAGAAAATCCAAGGCACTGGATATTTTTTGCATATTATTAATAGGGACAAGATTTTATGGTTTTATTTTAAGGCCAATTTTGTTCTTAGAACCTGAGATTCTTGTGTTATTTTTATTTTCATATAGAGTGTTTGTTCATATGAATGGTATATTGTTTAACAAATTTATAAATAAAATATTTTTTAATACTTATTTCACCAAAATAGTTTCATTTTGACTGACAAAATAAATAAAATAAAACAATTTATAAATATGTCTAGAAAAGAACTAGCAAAATAAATTAAATTGGCATATTTTTGAGTGTTATAAAAAGGTGTCAATGTGATTAATGCTAACATATGCATGTATCTAATAAAAGATGCAATATCGAACAAAATATTATTTACTTATAAATTTTGGTGCAAAAGAATTTTTGTGGTTTAAGTTTTATCAATTGCTGATTGATTTCTATTTTTAGTTTTAGTGCTAAATAGTGTATTAACTTGCATGTTGGTGTAATGCACGCTTTGAAGTGTTATTTCAGTTTTATCACAACTCATATAATTTTGTCCCTAATTATTAAACACTATACAAAGACTTGGCTATAGAGTCATAGGCTGCCTAAGCTGGTAAAGCATAAAACTACTTGTGTAGATAAAAACAATACTTCTTTAAAACATTTAGGTTAAAGTAACATTAAAAATTGGGTATGCTTTGGTAATTTACTTATTCTGAATAATGTTTTAAGGACGTATCATTTCTGAAAATGATTATATTACTGAAATAAACTAGAAACTGTATAAAAAGTAAGAGGTTTTATTCTATCTTTACTTCTCTATCATTGACATTGTTTGTAAACAATAAACAAAACAATTTCAGTCAATTTTCACCAAATTTTCTGTTTCAGGCATCTTGTTCTTCTCCATTAAAATTTTCAAGTGGTATCAAAATTTTTGTGTTTACTTATTATTTTATCAATTGTTTCAGCACCCTTAGAACTATCAAGATGAATGGAAGACCAGCAGAAAGTTGGCTAAAAAATAAAAAGTAGGTAGCCTACATGACTGAGCAAAATCTTACTATTTTCGTAACAAAATAGATATAATTGCAATTTTATGATGCCCACCTGTTTGGTGATAGAAAAATAGTTTTCAAAAGGCAAATGTGTTTTAAAGTAAAATATCATGTGAAGGCTTAGTAAGATATACTTAGGTTAGGTACTTTGGTCGTGATAGTACCTTGGCAGTTTATGTTATAGATTGGATGCATTTTAATGACTAAACTGAGTGCTATTTGGAAAGGAAATAATGTTCATGTAACACTTTGAATTACTATTCTTTCTGTTAATTTTGGTAGGAATCTAAGTTGAAGTCTTTTCCCACTGCCATCATTTATTCAAGTAGATGATTTTTAACTTTAAGGTAGGTTAATTGTAAGCCAGTAAACAGAGCTGTTGCTTTGGTCATGAGGACCTGATTCAATGGTTTTAGGGCGGAGAGGGGCTGTCCGATGAATAGCTATTGGCTTGGTTCTGAGTACCAAAACTAACAATTCCATAACACACTGTACTCAGTTGAACTGCAGTTATTGATATATGTATACCCGTTGTCTGTGACAAACTCCTTTTGTATCAAAAGAACATGCTTTCTTAAAATATATGTGATGTACCTACTCTAGGAAAAGAGAACTACCACACTTAGAATTTGTAACAGTTTTGTAACAATAAAAACTTTTTAATGTGCCTGAATTATGTTTTGTCTAACTTTTTTTTTAAATTCCAATTTTTAAATTAAAAAATAAAAATTCTGCATGCAAGTGTGTTGCAAGGGTATAATGATTGAATATTTTTTTTTAGTAATTTATTATATAGTACCTACATCTAAGAATAGTTGCCACGTTGCCAGTCATAGTGTGAGAAAACATATTTAAGATACCTATGTATAATGTACTATTGCGACCAGACTAGAACACTGCGCTGTCACATCACATGCCAGTTGTCTGTAAGAATTTTTGAAGAAGTGGTTGTATATTTTTTACCTGCTGACGTTTTTTGGTTGTCACCTCTGCCGGCCCCCCTAAAATCCACCCTTGCCTTTGTGTTTGAGTACACAGCAATACAATGCTCTACTAGGAACAAGATAAACCCAAATAACACAGAAAAGTATGTCAATGTATCATATAACACCAACATGCAATGAAATCAAGAAATTAAATACCATTTTAAATCAAAACTTTATTAAAATCACATAAGCGCTATCTTTTAATACAGTAAATTCTGATAACATAACTTATTTATTACTGACTAGATGAAAAAAAATATTCTCTTTTTTTGATCTTGCAACTGTTATAAGACACTTATTTTTACATTACAGCATTGGTACATTTTTCAAACACATAAATACTTGCCAATTAATTTTTATTGGTCTGAGTTATTAGAATGCTAGTTACAAATTGTTATACATTAAAAGTACATCATGCATCAGTCAAAATGAAACTGTTGTAGTGAAATAAGTTCAATGAAACATTCAAGTATCATATTCATTGAATTAAAGGCTACCATTACAAATAAACAAAATAATTCAAATTTTTTTTAAAAATAATACCAATATCTCTTGTTTTAAAAACAAAATTTGTCTCTAAGCATTACCAATAGCAGCAGGTCATTAACTGCATTGCGGAGACGACCTCTTCGTTGTATTTACCAGTAGGTCTTAGGAATAACCCTCATACTTTTCAGCAAATAGCAGTGACCTTCCACGTCAGGAAACCATTATTAAAGTGTCTGTACCTTATGTAAGTACTAATGAAGTAAACGTGTTTTTTTTTTTCATAGACTGAAACGTCTCCGATCAGAAAGCGAAGAAATAGAGATGGGAAAAGAAGTCATTCTCAGTGAAACATTGAACATCAGACAATTGATTAATCTCTGCAAAGAATTTCAGGTAAGACGCTGTAGTATTACTCTCTTGTCGTGAATTTACTAAGCTTGGTAAATAACAGATGAAAATCATGTGTACGTAGGTAATCAATTTTTTTCCCCTTTCATCATTACAAAACAAAAATTTAAAAAAAATTTTAATGTAAAAGTAGGTTAACAGTTAGTAGAATTGTTCTTTGGTATCTTATTTTAAGTATACTTGATTTTACTATGGCACAGTTTTGTTGTGTATTTCAGGATGCACCCAAGCATAAGATGTCGATTGACGAACTGCAAGATACTTTAAGTAGGACTGCAGACATTTATTTACCAGAACATGAATTCAAACTTATTTTCATGAAGGTAGGTTGAAGATGAACTTTTCCATTTACAAATACTAAAACTGTCACAGCAGTTTTTAATCACTTAGGTACTGGGTCAGTAGAAAAAATGTGTTTACTTTGATAGCATCAGAAGTCATTATTTTTGTGTTAAAATTACCTCACGAATTTGAGCGAAGGGAGGTTCACATGTTACTTACAGAACTTTTGTGCACAAAAAATTTAAGCCCACATTGTATGGTTTATATTATTTTTGTTTGTCTTATGTTTGGTTCCTTACCAATAGCCTTGGCTGGCCTTCAGACCCAGCTGTTATCACGCCTTTCTTCTTACGGCAATCTTGGGAAGAATCGAAGACCAGAAATGGTTGTAGCATTACCTTTACCTTCAGGTGTAGCAGTTGTCTACATTTGTTACACCCACTATCGTTAGCTGTCACCCAGTTTAATTAAACACTTCATCAAACTCTCTTATGTGAAGACCCTAACAGTCTCCCTATCACATCTGCCAGTAAGTCTCCCACCTTCGCTGATCTGGGTCGCGGCTGTGGCAGGCCTCTCGATAAGGCGGTTGTGGTGGCGAGAAGTACTGCAGCGCAGCCGGGCTCCGTCACTGTGACCACCCCCCAAAAGCCCCTTTTTTGGGCGTGGCTCCCGTATTTGATACCTCAGGTCCGCAGCAGCGTTGGCAAAGTTTTTGTTTCTCCCTCCCTTTACGCATCAGCGACTGGCCACGCGAATCTTCTCATTCTCCACGAGATATAAAATGTAAATAAATGTAAATAAGGTAAGTTGCGAGATTTGTTTAATGGTAGCATGAAACTTGCAAGTCTATTGCTAATAGAATTCATAGGAAACCTTAATGAAATCCACACAGATAATTTTGACAGTTACGGTCATGGTAATGTTTAGTCTTTAACTTTTTTTAATTGTGGGGTTTGAAATGTTGTGCATTATAAAACAGGGAGGGGGCGACAAAATTAAAATTTGCATCTCTCAATGGCCCTGGCTTCGGTCATTGCATTTTTAAGTCGGTTCTTTTATTTCATTGCAGTTTTCATGGTTGTTTCTCTGCCAATCACTTTTAGATATTAATTATTTTGCCATATGTATTCTATATCTTATAAGCTAAAAAAAAAGTTTTGCAAACATTCATAACTTAAAATTAGGCATGGTAGAGTTATGGTTTCTCAGTGGAAGTTATTTTTTTTATTTTCACATTTATGTAATGCTTAAAACTTAATTTAAGTAGCACCATTTCCAAAAAAAATATATTCATCATGGAAACCGGGGATAAGCAAAAAATTGCAGATCCAACACACGAATGAAGCTAGCGAATGAAGCCGAGGATTTAAAGCTCAATCTCATGCCATTTTTTTTTCGTTTATTTTTTTTTGTAGTTACTATTATTTGAGGGCTTTTATTGTAAATTTATTCCAATAGCTCTATTGCATTTCATTTTTTGCTGGGTCACAAATTTTCTTCCCAGATATTTACTAAACTATATTTTCGAGTTGTTAAAGGTCATGAAAATTACGTGATGTACAGTTTTTAGTGAATTTGTAAATTTTAACTCTATAACTAATAACTAAATTTGCTATTTATGTGACAACCTTACTACAAAATAATACAAAACGCAGATGATTGTGCCTATTTAAAGGTTAATGCAATGAATACACTCATACAGAAGCAGTAGATATATAATTCAGTTACATAAACTGCTTGTTATTTTATTTAGTTCACCTTGAGCCATGCAGTATCATAATCTCAATGGACACTATCCTCTTAGAATTCCGAGCCAGAAATTAAAGTAATGCAAATGATTTTTGAGAGCTACATGTGCATTTATTAAAAACTAGCTAATGTCCAGCATGTGTTGCTATGCCTCTTTCAATTTTATATAATTTTTTTAAGTATGTACAAATATACAAAGCATCTCTCTCCCTCTACTATCTCTCTATGTCTCTGTTTACATCTCACTTGGTTTCTCTCTCTGTGTGTGTGTGTGTGTGTGTATATATATATATGTGTGTGTATAATAAATAAACATAGATACATAGACAGTGACTTAGCCAGGATTTGTGTGTGGGGGGTGTTAAGAAGCATCCCCCCCCCCCCCCAAAGTATTAAAGCAGGGGGTCCGGGGGTCCTCCCCCAGGAAAATTTGGATTTAAGGTGTAAAATAGTGCTATTTTAGCAGTTTTCGGTACTTAAATTTAAATATTGTAATGGGAAAAATTTTATTAATTTTAATATGAAATTTGTTTGAGTGATGAATAAGAAATTAATCAAAGATAAAGATTTAGTGGTGCTAAGGGGGGGGGGGGGGTAAACCCCTAAACCCCCCCCCCCCTGGCTACGCCCCTGTACATAGAGATATATAAAGAGAGATACATACATTTACACACACACATACACACATATATATGTGTGTATATGTATGTATCTCTCTATATATATCTCTATGTATCTATGTTTCTATCTATATTTCAATCTATTTCCCTACCTATATCTCTACATCTTTCTATATATAAATATAGCCCTTGCTCTATCTCACTGTCTATAACTTCATATCTATATTTTTATCTTTACAATACAGAAGATGAACACACAAACATTATTTTATGTATATATTTTTACCCATCTAAATTTTTATCTATCTATTTACATACATAGGTATATAAAAACATGCACGTTTACGAATTTTGAACAAATGAACATTTACATTTTTATTTATATAGATATCAAAAATCCCTTGACAGTTTTCGGTCGTACACAAACATTAAAAATTCCATTAGCCATACTTGCCTTCCTACCAAGTTTTATGAAAATACAATTATTATAATGACTCAAAAGTTATCTTTGGATGATTTCACATACAAACATACATACATAAATCAAACACAAATTGCTCTAGTTGTTACAGAGACCTCGCTTGGCTTGGTCAATTATGAATCATTGCGTGACTTTTTGTTGTTATTATTAGGTTATATATATATATATATATATGTAGTATCTGTTGAGGACATGAAAGGCAAGAGTTCCATCATGATGAATTAACCAGGCAAAGCATTGACAGGATAGGGACGGCAGTAAGGCCTGCTCTGCAATAGCACGTAACGGATACGGATTACGTAGACGGAGAAGGATGTCCCGGAACGTTTCGCGTGTTGCTTCTGCCGCCTCCTGAATGCACGGAGATGAAGGACTGAGGGCGAGGCGTGCGCAGATGAACTCGTCGCGGGCCGGGCGGGTGAGCTGGGACGAGCTGGTGACGCACCTGCTGCTGGAGTGCGAGGCCAGCGAGGCGCAGGCCGTGGAGCAGCGCCTGAGGCCGCCCCTGGAGGGGCAGCCCCGCCTGCTGCCGAGCCACCACCAGCGGCCCGTGCTGCGCCTGGCCTTCCAGCCCACCCGGCTGCAGGTCTGTTCCCCGTCTCCGTGGTGGTCGTGGTCGACAGCTCCAGCACCGGGGGTCTGCAAAAAACCTTCCCGCTCCACTGTTACAGGAAAGCCAAAAAGTCAACGTCGCCCTTCCCTGTTGTGTGGATGTAGGATCCAGTAACAACAAACTAATAAGGTGGCATGGGAGACTATGGGGCTCGACATCCAACAAAAACTCATCTTTACTAAAAAAAAATAACCTTTACTAAAAAAATACTTGCATAATTAATTTGTATAAGTACTTTGTGTACCTTTTTCGTTACGACCTCTATTAATGAACAAGCATATTACCATCCTCATACTCATAGGTAATACTATACATGCAAACAGTAATATTGTAACACAAAAAAAATATATATATATATATTAAGAAACTAACAGTCCAACTGGCCAACGTAACATTACCGAAGCGTGCTACTTGATTATAGTTATGGTATCATTAGTTATCTCTTATCTGTTCCACAAAAATTTATTGTTATTATCTTGGAGTTAATGAAAAGTAAATGCAAGTTAACCAAAAGACGTCATTTTTTTCGCCGTGACTGAGTGCACACGAGTATCGTAGTACTAGGTCCGATTCAACTCTCGATATACCTTGTAGCTGGGGAAACTCTCATGGTGGAGAATAATGCAGTTGTTTGCCTTACTTTGCGATGCGCCGTGCTGTAATTCCACTACCTCGCCACTCGCCCGGGCCCGGGAACTCGCCGACGCTGCTTGCGTCGCGTGATGCCTCTCGCCATACCCTCGGACTGCAGTAGCCCGGAAGACGATAAGTGCTCGGCCGCAACCTGCAGACCTCGCCGCCACTTCCCGACGTGCCCACTTCGGCGTCCAGACCCGCACTCCCTCAGTGGCGCTCGCCGCACACTCCCACGTCACTCCTTACTCAGCAATCTTCGACTCTACCGAAAAACCACGAAGGTGTCAGTCACAATGGTACCAACTTCACAAACTGTCCGTACGTTCAGACCGCACCAACACAGGAAAGTTCGGAAGAACAAAACAAAAAAAAAATTACCATCTACTAGAAATAAACAAATCTATATTAATTAGTCATAACAAATAAATACCGTTAACAAAACATAGGTAAACGGGTGACGCCGTTACCACCCCAGTGGTAACAGTTTTTTTTTTTTTGGGAGAGAGGTTTAAGAGGCGGTGTCACAAATTTGCGCTCCTATCTATATCAATGTTATTTTAAAAGGCAGTTTTTCTCAAAGTCTATAAGAGGTAGGGGCCGGAAATTTTGCCTACTGAAAGTATACAATACATTTAACATAACCGCTTTTTTCAAATTTAGTTATCATATCATATATTATTTCTGTGATGAAAATAATATTATCAATATTTTGATTTGTCCAGATACATTGAAATTTTGCTTATATTTATAATTATTTAGCAAAAACTGAAAACGCCATTGAAATGTATTGCACATTACCTTCCGATCAGTGTCTTCATGATCATGATGGGTTTATAAACCTGGGTGTAATCAAGTCTTTAACAATTACATGACAACATTTATACTTAATAATTTGGAGATATGCCTTTTCTATCCTCAGCCCCTGAGCTTTTACTATCTGGTCTGGCGACGGACCTGACACTCTTCAACCACCCCAGGGGTCTCCGATTGCACATCTTATCAAAAAAAAAAAAAAAAGCTGTTCGTTCATTTGTTTTTGTGTTCGAGCGAAGGTTTACTTCTCCATAAGTGCCACAGACTTCACACATTTATGCCAAGGGAATATTCCGCTGATGTGACGCTATACGAATGTATTATTCGCGACCATACAACTTTTTTGTTTGTCATCGGGAAAATGACGCCGCAGTTTGATTTTTTGTGGTGATATAAAATAAATTTTCTTGCTAGGGAATGTTCATTTTGAATTGAGCATTTTTAAATGTCAGCGTAGAATATGCTTATCTGCCCATTTTGTTTCTTTCCATAATAATGAGTAAAGTTAACATTGTCATAGACATTTTATTATATTCGTTTGCCGTCCAAGTACAAATGTCACACTATATCGCACGTAATTCTATTTTTTACTAATTTGTTAGTTGTCATTTTATTTAAGTTATAAATAACAGTAATAAAAATTATTACTTAATAGTCCAGAATAGAGATTGAGTTATTATTCATTTAATAGGAGTTTAAAATATGGTACTACATACATATTTATATTATCTTGTTGTCTTCTTTGTAACTTTACTGGAAGAATGGCATTTGGTATGTATGTTAACTCACAATGAAAATACTTCAGAAGTACTCAATTAACAGTGAACAACCTAGGGTCTATACTAATTTCATTATGTTCATGAAATATAATTGATATTACTAATAATGAACTGTATGTGTTTTGCGTAGAGATATCGTACGAACTGTATGTGGTACAGACCAACATTAGCTAAGACTCTGTAAATAAGTAATTTCAGTTAATGTGTAGAGAATATTAAAAGTTAGAAATAATGATATATATATAAAACAATGCAGAGTAATCAGCATAAAAATAGAAGTTGTTTTTACGTAGCGCCTACTGGAATGTATATTTTGTGTTGAATTATGTGGTATGATTAGTATTCTCTTATTGTAAGATGTGTTTTGTTAAAATCTTATAAAACATCACTTACTGTTGAAGGATTTTCATTTTTTTTGTGATGATCTTACTTAAACAAGTTTTAATTATATTACACATGTATATTTTAAAAGCATTTTAATGTATACTTATAGAATTGTAATAGGCTTTATACGGACTCTCACGATGCATGTGAGCATCTATAATTAATAGAGACCGGAAAAATTCGCGGATTCATTCGGCGATAGGCTAGAAGTCAAATACATATACCTTTTAGATGATTTTGCTATTGGCTTACTGTTCATCTGGACGAATCTCAACCAATTATAAAACACCAACCAAAGAAGGATCGAATCACAGACAAACAAGCTGAGACGACTAACAAGTCAGCAGCAAATGAACTGCCGTTATTTGCCCGAGTGTACAGGGGAATGTGCAGTCTATCCTGAAGGCCGTCGAAACCGCGAATTTTTCCGGTCCCTAATCTACATCAATATTATGGCAGTTTCACAAGATCAAATATTTATTGAATTCAATCTGTTGCATTCATTGTACATGATTTTCGATATGTACATTGAATTCAATACAAATTGAAGATGTTACTCAACTAAGCTTATTCTTATTAACTTATAAGTATTTTGTTTGTTCAGTACATAAAAGTAAAAGATTCGTTATTATTTAAATAATGAGCATCTTTAAGCAATAACGTTTTCAAAATATTTACATAAACATAATGGAATATATTTTTTAAATACTTTATATCTACGATCACATCAACGGCAGTATTATGTAATCAATGAGGTAATGAAATATCCTGAAAGGATATTTTCTTCTCTGTAAAGTAAATTTGTAATGCAGCCCTCTTAATGTTAGTCTTGTGAGTTATTTCGTCTTCTAATATGCTACAGCAATGTATAAAATTAAGTTTTGTTAGTGTTTTAGTCTTGTGTAATGTGATAAATTCAATATTTTTTTTGTATGTTCGTATTCATAAAGGTAGGCTACATATCGTATTAAAATAAATAGTAATATTTGTAAATTTAAATTCTTTGAAACAACGTCGATAAGAGGTTCACCTACCTCTGTTAAACTGTATGATGGTGCATTGTAAAAAATTAGGTAGTCTGACTTAAGTGAGATTGTATTTAGATTCTGTGTGATGCATATGCAATATCTAAGCATATGCATTTATGTTATTATCCTTTTAAAACGTTACATGATGAATTTCGTATACTTTTTAATGTCAACTAACATTATTTTTCACGGACTATTACATCCAGATAAAGAATAATTACCACATGTTTGAAGATTAATTGTATTCCGATACGTTTAAAGTATTAAAATTTTTAGTTTTAGTTTTAGATACGACTCATACTACATTTGTTAAAGTGAGGTTTCTTGATTCTGAATCCCTGCATCTGCAATTTCCTAGTGAGCCGCCGGTCAGATTGTCATCCTCTCAGATTGTCGAGGAACCAGATACATTTTTCGTCGAGTAAACTCGAGCTGTCAACCTTCCCACTAATCCTGTGATAAGGGTATAGTAGCTTTATCACGCGCTGCGGCTACAGTTCCTTCGGTTGAAAAAGCCACTAAATCTCACTGTTAAAAGAGAGAACTTCTAGAGCAGAATATTGGAAATAAACATTTACTGACACGGCCTCTTAAAAATCTTACTGACTAAAAACAGTCCTCTCTTTCTGCCCTTCTTTTAGGAAGGGGGCCAGACCGGAAACCGCTTTCGCATTACTTCAGCCTGGCCCAGGTTAAGCGACTAGGTGCTCTTCTTGGTCAGTTCTCAAGCTTCTTTGCTCTCAGTACTGCGATAGATCTAGTAGTAGTAGTAGTAGTAGTAGTAGTAGTAGTAGTAGTAGTAGTAGTAGTAGTAGTAGTAGTCCCCCTTGAATGGATTCGAACACATTTCCTGACATCTTGAAAAGTCATTATCCAAACTGTTGTTTAATCCGATTCTTAAGTGTATTAAGTTTAAAAATAAAAATTTAAATAATAATTTTTTTTACCAAAAAAAAATGTCTTTGTGACACTTTGAGTACTCACCAGCGATGTGCAAACCGTCAAACCTCAGTAACGACCAACTTTGTGTGTTCTCGTGTTGCAAATAAACTTATAATTAGTAACTTGTACACAAAATTTAACACAAAACGCTTTAACATAATGCCTACCATGGTAAACATACAAAAATGGTGTTTTCAACTGTTAACACTTTCCTAGTTATATGCACGAATAAATGGAGACAAGAGAATAACAACATCCATCTTGACTACTTTATTTGCCTCTATGCACTCTGGTGGCATGATACCACACTAGTAGGTTTGTTTACAATCTCGTAACACCCCCTGTCAATTTCAAGTATAGCAATAACATTCTGACAAACAGACACATAACTTGAAATTGTATAACAATAGACCATGCACACAAAGTCAACCCTCCACTACAAAGAAAAAGTTTGCCATACACATTATTTTAAACATAACATTTCTCTGTACACACGAAATTTGGTAGCAGTTAATGGTTTGGTGAGAATGTCTGCGACATTTCTGCTTGACTCTACATAGGCCACTTCTATTAGTTGCTTATCAACAATGTCTTTTATGAAGTGGAATTTTATGTCTATATGCTTTGAGCGCTTGGTGTTTTCATAATTCTTCATCATATGAATAGCGCCCTGATTATCAACCATGAGACAACCCTTAACTTCACCCACAAACTCTGATAGGAGCCCCTTCAGGTACAGCAGATCCGATGCTGCGATGCTGCACGATGTGTACTCTGCTTCTGCAGAGCTTAAGGCAACGATGGGCTGCTTTTTCGAATTCCAGGATACCAGATTGCCTGAATGAAATGATGCCACCCCACTCACACTTTTACGGTCTGTCTGGTCGCCCCCCCAGTCTGAATCTGCATATGTGATTATCTGCGATAACTGGTCTGGACATTTGTGGTATGTTAGTTTCTTGTCACTTGACCCCTTCACATACCGAAGCACTCTCTATGCTGCATTCCACAAGACCCTAGTTGGGCGGTCCAGAAAGCGACTCAAATATGCTGTGGCGAATGCTATCTCTGGCCTGCTGATTTGGGATAGGTAGGTTAGGCTACCGACCAGTTCTCGATACGGTACCTCAATCACTGCATCCGATTCGCTGATTTCCGGTCTGTCTTCCATAGGAGATGAAGATCCTTTGCAGTTCTCTAAGTTAAATCGCTTCAACATTTTTTCGATAAGCTTATGCTGTGACATTTCAATTCTGTCATCTGATATAATTAATTCTGTACCAATGAAGCACTGTACTTGTCCCACATCTTTTGCATTAAATTCTTCTTTTAGTTTTACTGACAATTGTTCTATTTTAGCTTCTTCACCCATCAAGAGAATGTCATCTACCCATATCACCAGCCACAATGCATCTCCCACATACAAACATGCATCAAAAACTGACCTTCTTAAATCGTTCTTGGTTGCAAACTCGTTAAACCTATTGTTCCAGCATCTTGGAGACTCACGGAGTCCATATAGAGCACGTTGTAGCTTCAGAACCTTCTCCCCCTTTTTCACTCCCTTTGGCGGGAAAATATATACTTCCGTGTCAAGTGTACCGTTGAGAAAGGCGGTTGGTACATCCATCTGCTTAATGCTCCAATCCTTCTGAAGTGAACATGACAAGGCTAATCTGATGGTAGGTAATCTGGCGACCGGTGCATACACTTCTCCCTGTGTGTCTGTTTGAAACCCTTTGGCCACTAATCTGGCCTTTTTAGTTCCATCTGCTTTAGTGTGAAATACCCATTTTGTCTCGATAGGCCTGACATTCTCTGGTAGGTCCGCTGGTTTCCAGGTTCCGAACTTATTGTGTGCTTCCAGTTCCTTATTGATGGCCTCTCTCCATTCTCCACTTTCTTGCACTGCTTCCTCATAGGTTTGAGGATCTCCCTCACTTACCAGGCAGTAGGCAACATACAGTTCGTAGTTCTCCAGGTGCTTTGGTTTTGTTGATTTTCTCTTTGGTCTTGTTAGTGAGAGATCGTCGTCCTTGTTTTCAAACCCATAAAACTCTTCGTCGCTTTCTGTCACTGTCGGTTCTGTACTTATCGCTCTTGTCACACCTTCACATTTATTCTCATCTCCATTGCTGATCTTCAATTTTGTTGCACCTGGTTTTTCCTCCTCCTCGTACACCACATCAGTCTCATCGAATGTCACATCTCTTGACACTTGTACGTTGCCTGTCACAGGGTCCCATACCCTATAACCATTAGGGCTGTAGCCAACCATTCTTGTCGGCTTGGCTCTAGTGTCCAGCTTGTCCTTCTGTGGCAACTTCACCGCCCATGCCTTGGTTCCGAAAATCTTCAATTTTGTAAGGTCAATCTTCCCAAGAAAGAGCTCCGCTGGGATTTTCCCTTCAAGTGCCGCTGTAGGGGACCGATTGAGCTGATATGCTGCGGTGCGTACTGCCTCACCCCATAAATATTTTGGCAGGTTTGTTTCTGCGAACATGGTTCTCACTTTGTCCAGTAATGTTTTGTTTAGTCTCTCACTTAACCCATTCATTTGCGGCGAGTACAGAGCTGTATATTCCAGTTGGATGCCATTCTCCGTGCAGAATGTTCTCAGTTTTTTTGAAGAGAACTCTCCTCCATTGTCGCACCTCACCCTGCTTGTGCACTTTGTTCCGAACTGGGATTCTAACCGTTTTATGTAATTCATTAGATTTCCCGCAGCCTCATCTTTGGTCTTGAGTAGGAATATCACACAAAAATGTGAGTGGTCATCAGTGATAGTCTGATAGTACCGCTCACCACTGTTCGTAGGTGGAGTGACAGGACCCCCTACGTCTGTGTGAAGTAATTCTCCAACCCTGTAGGATCTCGGTGCATTACGTTTTGGAAATGGTAGTCGACTGGCTTTTCCTTGCCGGCAAGAGTCACACACTTTATTTGAATGGGGCAACCCCATAGACTTCAAACTCGCCCTGTTCAGGTGTCCAAGTCGCCTGTGCCACAGATCTTCTATCTCCCCTAAACAACAACGTTCCAGCTTCTGCAATGAAAACGTGGCTTCATATAGCTTTCCAGATGCGTAGCATACAACATTTAGGCCATTATCATCCACTATTTCAGCTTTCTTAGCACTAAAAGTAACTCGTTTGCCTGAATTGACCACTTTTGTCACCGATAGCAGGTTAAACGTAAGGCTCGGTACAATAAGAGCTTCCAGTTTTATTTTTACACCGCCTTTGACTAGTCTTAGTGTTCCCCTTTGGTTTGAAGTCAGCTCTTCCCCATTGGCCACCTTTATCTTTATAGGATTTACAAGATCTTCAATGCTTTCCAAGCATGACTTTAGGCTTGACATGATCAAATGGTCTGTACATCCTGAATCTAATATAAAAGTGATTTCACTTACCCTTTCTTCACCTTGAGCTAGAGCAGCTTCTTTTGTTTCCGTTGTGGCAACAAAGGTGACTTCTGTTTCATCGGAGCACAAATATCCTGAGTTATGTTCGCTTCTCCCAATATCACTGTTTCTCTGATTTCTACCTCGATATCTATTCCCCCGATCATGGAAAACATCTCTGTTAAAATGCTTTTCCACCTTGGGACAATTTGCCACAAAGTGACGGGTATCTCCACATCTAAAGCACTTCCTGATTGATCTTGATGCAATAAATGATGATTCTTTGCTCATATCTTCTGCTTGCATATGGTTCAATTTAATTTCTGCATCAAGTAATCTCGATTTCACGAAATCCATTGTTAATTCGGTGTCCATAGTTTCAAGGACTGTGATGACATTCTCATAACGTTCGGACATGGTTAGCAACAGATGACAGACTTTGTCATCTTGCTCTAGGGCAGACCCCATCCCCTCAAGATCGCTTATCAAACTGTCAAACTTGTTGAAGTGTTCTTGCAAAGGTGTGTTACATTTCAATGTTAAAAGTTTCTTCCTAATCAACAGCTTTGATATTGCACTCTTCCTGTCAAAGATCTTGTCCAATGCTGTAAACATGTCAGAGGCAGTTTTCGCATCCCTGACATAGTCAATGTGGCGATCTGTCACACAATTAATAACCAAATTCTTAGCCTTTTTGTCTGCAGTATTTGCTTTCTTCAGCTCTTCTCCCACCATATCCATCATTTTTACTCCTCCATCGACCACCCATCTCACCTCTTTTTCATCCAATAGTGAAAGAACGCGAAATTTCCAATTTTTATAGTTCGTGTCGGTTAGCTGCGGGTATAATGTGGAAGTGCTGGCCGCCATGTCATCAACGCTGCAACCCAATCACTTAATATTTCAATTTTTTTTTTTTTTTTTAAACCGAATGTCTCAGAAATTCACTTCCCGATCGCGCCACGCACATTACCTACTTGTCTCCTCTTTCTTAATTACCAGTGTACTACGCCTGGGCCCATAACCTGTTAACACTTTCCTAGTTATATGCACGAATAAATGAAGACAAGAGAATAACAACATCCATCTTGACTACTTTATTTACCTCTATGCACTCTGGTGGCATGATACCACACTAGTAGGTTTGTTTACAATCTCGTAACATCAACTACATTTTTTGACACGAATCACAAGTAGTTTCCACACCTGCAGCTAGAATTCGCTGCCAGAGCAGCTACGTCAACTATTGAATTATTCAATTTGCAGAGCAAAATGTTAAACTATATAATGGAACTGCTCCAATAAAAGCAATGAAAACTGGGGGAAAAAAAAAAACCAAAGCCAGGCTGTAGTCCTGATTTTAAACAGGGAATTTTATTAAAATTCTGGCCATCTTGTTAAAATTCACTAAACATTTAACACTATGATGTTTCCCTTAGTCTCTATGAAGTTTTCTTCACACATCTGCCACAGATGACAGCACCATAGTTACACATTTTCATTCTGTGCCATTTCCATTCCGTTTATGAAATAACGCCTGCCAAATGCCGTATACCACAAGAGCTTAGTTTCCACATCAAAAAACCGAACCCACTTCAAAGGTCACTTGCAGACTTGGTTATTGATACACTTGGAATAGCTGTCATGGTTCCTCCCATAGAACTCACTGACCAAGTTAATCAACTTACAACCGAAACAGACCCTGCACATTGATTCAATTTAGTTTTATGCTGGAATCGCAACACCGCGATTGTTCATTGTGAAGATGGATATGCGACAGCAAAATTATGCCTTATGGTGAACATACAGTTTTTTTCCCACACGACAACCAAAAATAAACTATGGTATATAAAATGTTTCTTGCTATATAATATACAACAGCCATGTAGGTTTTTTTTTATTGATATCTTTGAGAGAGTAATTTCTCTAATTCAAAATTAACATTCAGCTGTAAAAATCATTAAGCGTAAACATATTTCAGAGATTTCACAGATAAATTTAATAAACAAAATTCCTTAAAAGTTATATATAATAATAGATTTACCAATGTACCAGTTTAACCAGTGTTTGAAAACAAAATTCTGACATGCAACTCAGTAGGCCGCATCCACGACGCGATGGAAATAGAAAATATTTCTGATCGGGAACACTGCCACGTATGCCATTTTTGACATGCTGACATCATCCGTGTGTCAAAATGAGAGTGGCTAGAAATCTTCCCGTCGCCACGGTCATGCGATTGTGGTTCCAGCATTGGTCTCATTGGGATTATGTTCGGAAATTCAAATGTTTATTCAATTATATTTATTGCAAACTTACAGAATAAGACAAAAGGTCTTTAATCCAGTACCTTTGGTACCACTGTTAAGCTGGACCATCAAACATCAATTTAGTGTAACTGGAATACCAAAAAAAAAAATTATATCCGGTCCTATCATATTTAAAGCAAGTTGTGTTTTTTTTTAAAAAGTCTGTGATATGTTGTGTCCAAGATTCAGATCTATTATTCAAAGTAATCATTGCGGAAAGGTCTATGGAAATTCATTGCTAAAATTATTTTAAGTTTCTGGAGAATGCACTCACCGTGCTTGTAGCACTCTTTAAATAAACACTGCGACAAATTAAGGTATTTTTATATGCATGCACTGCAAATATCATATTTGAGATTTGCGACGTGCAGCAACTATCATGATGTGCAATACGTGGCGTAGCCACTTTGCATTTGCGTTACCTAACTGAAAAATATTTTATAGTGTCCGATTTACTGACATATTGCACAGCTTTAGCGCTCAGAGGGTTAAGAGTTATGGGCCCCGCCTACCCGGGCACACACACAGTGCGCAGAACTTCAGGAAAAACAACGGAATTTCAAAACTACTCTAGACATCCGAGTGGGGTCTGCTTACGAAAAGCATTTAAGAGTTCTCTGAGGGCCGAAAAGTACTTTGGATTTCGGATTAAGTTTTTAAACTGTATTTTTAAGAAGAGTTAAAATGGCTGAAATTTGTGTTTTCAGAGTAATTTTTAGGCGTAAAGCAACTAGTGCAGATTCTTGAAAGCACTTAAGGGACTGGCTTTACACATTTATCTTCATTTCTGGGCCATATAATGTTACGGTCACTGCTCAAATTTCACAGTTATCCTGTGACGACGAGAAGACTGCGCGCCAGTCCAGAGGAGACACCGCGCTAGAAGCACCAGCGAGCGTCACACTTATCATCCCGCCTCACTGACACACATACACACACCTCTGACGAGGCGGGCCCCTTTAGTCCAAACTACAAGCCGACAGCAATTCCTTGCTTCTCACTTCCATACTGCCACAGACACAACCAAACATAGAAATGGAAACATTTAAGTTTGGTTCTTAATTCAGCTTAAATTATGGAATGCATTTACCAAAATTTTGCACATGGATAACATCTAATGCAGTTTAACAATTTTAATAAGTTTGGAAGAAGAGTAGCTATTTTCGTGAAATAGAGTAGTTAACATATTCAATTCTGTTTCACAAGTGTATAGTAGAAAGAACTTGGAAAAAATGTCAGTCTTGAGGCAAGCAGTTACCAAGGAATTGTTAAAAAAAGGTGTAAATCTTTTAGGTTTAGTGTTAAAAATTTTTTATGGAAACATCATTAAAAGAACAAAACATTAAATGTGACAGATGAAGATGGTTTTGATATTGTTCGTAACAATATTCAGGTCTGACTCGCAAGTAAATAGGAAAGGTTTTTATTTAAATTTTTTTTATAAGTGAATATGGATGTTTTAATGCCACCTTGTAGTTAATGAATACAGTTCCTCTGCATTTTATATTTCTCTTTAGTTTGTATGTTTTTCAAAAGATAGTTAATCTAATTACACTGAAATGTTTAAATTTATTTATCAGTATTCTTATCTGATATGTAAGGTTTTTTGCTCATGTATAATTAACTTCTAAAAAATAATAATGTGACATAAAACTTGAATAAATGCTTATAATACTATTTCTAATTGTGGCCATCTAAGAATTGTTTTCAACTAATTAAGAGTGCGCGATACATGTGGTTCCGAGCAGCAAAATCGACGTTTGCGGTGGAGCAGATTATGTAAATACCATGACATAAATTGGATTTTGGTAAAATATTATTTACAGAGTAAGGATGGATCTTAAAATGTTATTACTCGAAATTTCGGTATGCATCTTATTTTATTAACTAATTACTCCTAAAAACGGCGAAGTTTAGTAGACGAATGCTAGTATAATTTGATTGGAAATGAGAAACAAAATAATAATATTATACAACACATATGTATGCATGAGTTAGAAACAGCAGGATGCATTTAGAAGCAATACCAGCTGAAAAATCTGTTCCGCCGTAACCTTTGTAATCGGTAGACGAAGAACGAATTTTACACATCGTAGTTCACGCGTCCACACACAGATGTCGGGCACTCCACACGCAGAGGTTCATTACAGTAACACATAACAGATGTCGCACATGTGGGAGATCGTCACTACTTGTTTTGTTGTATCGCGCTACCACGAAGCCACATTTATAAATTGAAATAGATGGGAAACGCTGCAATTGGTGGCAATAAGACGCGTTTTGAAAATAACAGTGACAAAGGAAACCTGCTTCTTTCTGCAAGGCGGAAAAATAAAAGTTAGGTAACTTATTTTTAAATTGATGATATTAGTTTGTTTTTGATTCCAAAATCTTTAAAACGAGTGTATAACACTTTCCATGTATCTGAATATTTCAAATAACAGCAGCGCAGAGACTGTGGCATCCGAGACCGGCCGCAGCGTGGGAAGATAGCGCGGGAAAGGGCGGGCGGCGCCGGGCTGGCGAAGCCAGTGCGCATTCCACGTTCACACACTGGTGACAGTAGATAGGACAAACTGAATCCTTAAAAATGAGATCATACCATGTTTCACCAACATCGGAAAAAAAAATTACAAGTGTTGATCTCTTTAGTTTATTACATATACAGTTATTATAATTACATACGGGCATCTTTGTATTGTCTCGTGGTAATAATGGGATTTGAAAGTAAAAGTATATAATTTAAAATGTCACTGAAAACTAGATGCTGCGTGGCATTTTGCCGAAAACGAAAATTAGAGCACGTTGGCCTGTCGTTCTCCATATTACCTGCTAGGGCTGCTACTGTAGTTTTTGAAGTTGAAAATTAAAAAAAAATTAAAAATGGAATGGAAAATAAATATAATAAACAGAAATAAAATTCATTACTAAACGATCATCAGTTTCAATCTGGCTGTGTAATTAATTTGGACTTTACTAGTGCAGAAAAATTTATATAAGTACATACACTTATACTTTACTCTAGATAAATTGGTGGTCATGTGGGTAAAAGTGTCTTATTTCTAAACTAACAATTGAGGGTTTGAATCCACTTTGAACCGAAATTTTTTTTTCTATTGCGTAAATAGTTTAACGTCCCATTATAAGGACTAACATAAAGCAATTTTACAATATCAGTAGCCTTTATCGAAACAATATAAAATATGGCGACTACAAAGTTGCCAACTATCACACACTAAACCTTTCTCAGGTTGTATCTGGCTGTAATTTTTTTGTTTTCAAGTTGCAAAGAAATGGTATGATCGCAAGGGTTTTGTTTACAAATTTAAGCAAACGATCATTACTATGGGAGTGGCGCCTCTCCCTTTACTTACTCTATGTGCTGCGGCCGGAGGTTTCCCCCCCCCCCCCCCTCGTTGCAGTAATAGTCGTTAATATTTAATGATATGTTGTTTATAACGAAAAAATACACACAAGTAATTCCAAATATATTTAGTTCGAAAAGTTAAAGAAATAAAATGGGATGAAAAGGGGGGGGGGGGGGGGGGGGCAAATGGGCCAGCCCCGATTTTACAAAGGCAGCGATTTTACGAATGCCATCCTTGGAACCGTGAGCCAAGGGCGCCCATACCCATGGGCAGGGTAGGGCCGTGGCCCCCTCCCTCAGCTTTCAGGAAGAGGAAAAAATGTATGGGTTTTTGAGGATTTTTGGCAAATTGTAATTTTTGACACTTTTTGTCAATTTTTGAAGGTCTGCCCCCTCCCCTTACAAACTATTTTATAGTCTGGCCCCCCTTACAAACTGCCATATGGGCGCCCTTGCCGTGAACATACATAAAATCGTGGTTCTAGTATTATTAAAATGTGGAAACTAACAAGTTCTAGTGTTGTCACAAAAAACGAACTTGAACCCAAATTCGTTGACACGAACTTGAACCGAACTATTTTAAAGATCGGTTCGAGTTCGAAATTTCGAACGTTCGTACAGCCTTATGCAATACTACTCTTCAAATGTCACACGTAAATGGAAACTTATCAAATAAGCGTAGCATAGCAATTATATATCGAATATCGCGTCTATTAAAAACATTAGTTTAAAGAATTTAAAACATTTATCCAGAACTCTTTTAGGTCATTACATATTTGGGATTGCTACATCTGGAGAGGGGAAAAAGGAAAGGGAGGAGGGCATCGTGTTGTGAGGTTGTACGGGCCAGCAGATTTTTTCCTCAACTGTAGTTCCGGATAACTGGATGCCGGATACACGGGAGAGGAGTTCAGTTTAATAGAATATTATAATTACATCGTAAAATGTTATTGGTCCCGAAATGTTTGTATCAGTACGCAGTGTAACATAGTTACACTTATTTGTAAGTGAGGACTATTTCAAACTTTTGGGCACGGTAAACGAATCTTCATACGAATGCTATAGCTTTAATTATTTAATGTGTACTACTTATGGTGGTGAAGACTTTTTGTACCCTTGTTCTGTTTTGTGCGAGTACATTACAATAATCGTAATTTTCACCGCGACTGATACTGGAGAACATTGTAAAAAATCTCACATGTCTAAAAATTTAATAAATACGCATGAACAGATGAATAGAAAACAAATTGCAAAGACTACTAAAGTACTATTCCAGCTTTTTGAACAATTAATCGTTAATTTTTGGTATCATATGTGGTTTTCTACTAAGATTATGCTTAATTTTAAAATAAATTTTGAGGTACTTTATATAGTAAATTTAAAATACTTATTGGTGAAAAATAACTTGTAAGTTTATGTATTTTATCGCTCAAAGACTTGTTGGAACCTACAGCTTCGAAGCAATTCGATACCCCGAAGATCTTAATGAAATTTAAGAACAACCGTTACTAATACTTATCTTTATAACACTATCTAACAATGTTTCAGAACATCAAATACAGCTCCGTAGGCGCCAATACTTTAGCTACTAGCGACTTTAACAATCGCGCACCGTTCGTTCACTATTTGTATTCAAAATGAAGATAATTGTCTATTATTATTCAAAGCATCTGTATAATTTCATTTAATTTATTTAAAAACCGACATTATAGGTTTGAATTTATCTACAACATTAATTTATTTCAAGTCAAATTCTCTAGTTACACAAGAAAGTAATCTTAGTAACATTTAGCATGTTTGAATGCAAGTGGAGCCAGGTGGAGTAACTTCCCAGTTATAGTAGAATAATGTAATAAAACGACTACTTCGTTATGTACCTATTTATGTACCTAGATGCGTACGATTCATGAAAAAAAATTTGGTTAGTTGAGCTTTGACAAGTGCCAGTTGTGTGCATATTAACTCAAACAACATATGTTTTCTTTTATGTTGTTTGAAATACTCATTGTAGCAATCATAATTGTATCAGTGTAGCCTACATATTGTTAGTAATTAAGTATCTCATTGTTCTTGTAACTTAACCCAAAATATATGTTACGTGCGGTATTGTAGGGTTCAATATAAAAATGTGTAAGTAGGCCTATTATAAGAAAGCATGCTTTAAAACCCGCCATTTTGTAAGGTATGTTCATGATTAATTTACATATAGAATAGTTATCTAAATTATAATGATATGTGAATATGTTCCTTACTATTTTTAACTGTATAAATTCAAACAAAAATTTGTTTTAACTACGATGCACGTACACAAGATAGGCTAACTTTCAAAAGAAGGTTTGAATGAATACAAGGTTTCGCCAAAGTTATTTTCTGATGCAAGAAGTACATAGTAAATGTGTTTTTGTGTGCTTTACTGTAAGACCTATCCTACTGTAAATTCATTTCATATCGTTAACTTAATATATACTCCATAATCTTTTATCTTTTCAGCACACATTACTTATTATTATGTGGATGCGAATTGTAAAACTTCGATTCTTGCAAGGGCCGAACACGGAATTTCAACTTTCTAAAGTATTCTATATACATTTTTGAAGTTAGTAATGTATTCTATATATTATATGTGTAAAATTTTTGACGTGACGACGTCTAATAAATCATTGAACGCCAGCTGCACGCACAAAAAAGTGTCCCGTTACGCACATTGTCCCGTTTCTGTGTCCTGTTACGCTCATTTTATATTGCTCTTTGCTAACCTGAACATCCTAGCATTGCGACCGAGTCCGTGGCGTAATTCTGTTTTCATGCATTTCAATGTAACATTTTCATTGCTCTTTGCTAACCCGTTCCTCCTAGCATTGCTGCAGAGTCCGTGGCGGAAATATATTATTTTTGACTGAATTTTGGTGTTGGGTAAGCCATTTTCCTTCACATCATCCTTGAAACACTCCCATTCGTTTCCTACTTTTCCTATCATCGTCATATCCTTAACAGAATAACACAGATTGGAAGAAGTTAAATATCAAACATGTATCAAAGTTATAGTTGAAATAATCTCTTCGTTAAAGTAATAAACATAATTGAATTAATGACTGCAAATAAAAGTAAATTTATCAATTAAATTGTAGATTTCATTTCACTCCTTTGTATCCATACAAAATAGTGATAATTCAATAAAAATGATTCAATTTTATTCATAAAAGTATGCAATCATTTCATCAATGTTTTCTATGACGTTATCACGTTAAACTATCGTCCGTAAACCGACTTTACAGACAACCAATTTTTTTCCTGTATTCCATTTATATATATATATATATATATATATATATATATATATATATATATATATGTGTGTGTGTGTGTGTGTGTGTGTGTGTGTGTGTGTGTGTGTGTGTGTGTAAACTTTCTAATGCATTCTATATACAACGTTTATCTAAAACATACTGACAAATTCTGGCAGAATATTCCTGGCGAAAATACAAGACGAAAACCTGTGTACTATACTTTTTTCTCGTAAATGGATTCGGAGTTTTGAACCCCCAAAAATAAAATTTTCCTATTCTTGAATAACTTTGCACTGCGTCTGATGTTTTTGTAGAACGCAAATTGTTCACCACAAGATACGTGGGTTGTAATGAACAGTGGCGTAGCCAGGATTTGTGTATGGGGGGTGTTATGAAGCATGCCCCCCCCCCCCCCCCCCCCCCCCCCCCCGTTTTAAAGCGGGGGGTCCGGGGGTCCTCCCCCGGAAAAATTTGGATTTTAAGGTGTAAAATAGTGCTATTTTAGCAGTTTTCGGTACTTAAATTTAAATATTGTAATGGTAAAAATTTTATTAATTTTCAATATGAAATTTTTTTGAGTGATGAATAAAAAATTTAATTAAATATTTGGAGATAAAAGGGGGGGGGGGGGGGTTGAACCCCTAACACCCCCCCCCCCCCCCCCTGGCTACGCCCCTGGTAATGAACATCCTTCAATGAATATAACGGCATTTCTGTTTTAGCAAATTTTATCACCTTAAAAGCTAATAAAAAATAAAAAAATAAACCAGGGCAGGCATTACAAAGCACGTTTGCAAGGTGTAAAGTTTCCTTCCTAAAAAATCATATGCCACAGTTTACTTACTGATGATGTTAATTTCAAGATATGGAAAATTCCATTTTTGGAGGTTCGTAACTCGATTTATGAGTAAAGTGGTTATTAGGGTTTCGTCTTGTATTCTTTCCAGAAACAGCCTGCCGAAGTTTGTACGTATGTTTTAAATAGTCGTTGTGTATATATGTCAACTTTATATGTATTCTATATATATATGTGTATTATATATATATATATATTTATATATATATATTTATATATATAGTGCTCAATAACCAAGAGTAAACTTACTTTGGTTAAGTTGCTGAACCTATGACTAGCCAATCGAAAGAAAACGCTACGTAACATGAACGAAAAAAAATTCTAAAGTAATACATAATTTTTTACCCAAATTTATTACATGCTTCAATATTAATTTTCGATAGGCTCTTTCGTGGGCATCTTTATTGGAAGGCTGCGGTGTGCTAGGGTTAATGGCTGTCGCTCATTAGCTGTTATAGTCTCTGTATCATATTTAGATATACCGTAACTTCAATTACAGAATAGCCACTGAGCGACAGGCAGCTAGCCCTCCCACACCTTAGGCCGCGGCCTTCCACCATAGACGCTCTTAACGACACATATAATTTAGTCTAAAATTTGCCGCAATATAGATACACTACTTAAAATATAACAAGACTCGCTGGAAAATGATTTAAACTAAGGCCAACGCGAATGCGAGTTCAGTAATTGAACCTTCAGAGGTAGTATATACATAGGTGGGTAGTTACCACGACCATGATCTACGTTACTACGTTATATGTGAAGAGACAGAAGTTTTCTTTCTGTAGCGAGAATTTGGCTCAATTTCAACATAACACAATAATTATATAGTGAACTGTCATTCAATTTCGAAAAACCGATATAATTTACATTGAGATGAAGTCCATGTTGTACGAATTTTGACGTTCACTTTTTTAGAAAGTTTCTGGCAGGCCAATAGTTTTCTGGTAAAATAAGATCTTTGCAATCCTGTTTACAGAGACCTTTCTCACAAGATAAACGTCGAAATTCGGACAATGAAATATATTATAGTAGTTCTGTTTAAATTATGATTACCAGTTGCGATTGCAATAATAATAATTTATGTGTAATATACTGTAATGCCAGTAACATTCACTTTTAAGTTCACTCAATTGGTTACGGAGAAAATATTATGTTGATCGATAAAAAAAGGTATTCTTAATTATACACAACATACATTTATAAAAGTTAAATTAAAGTTAAAATTAAAGAATGGACATTTGGATTTAGAGAAATTATAGAAAAAAAGGACAAATTCTTGTTTGACTTTTCAATCAAAAACGTAGACTACACGGACTTCATGTTTTTTTTAAACTTCAAAACGAAATTTGGAGAAACAATTAGCAAATGTTCATGTAGAAAATAGTACACTAGCAAACTGATTAGAATAATATTTCCTGGAGTAGTTCAGCTTCAGTTGTCTGAGCCAGTACCTACCTATTAATTCGGGTGCCGTGACGCCGGCCAGACAGAGCGGAAAACTGTTCCAGCCTATCAGGACGCGCCATTGGTATTAACGCCACCTCGCGCGATAAGAGCAGAAAAAGTTGAGGTCAAGCCGATATTTTGTAATGCGGAAAGTGCCGAGATCGCCGATTTTTCAGAGTTTAATATGCTGTTATCTTCTCAAACTATTAACAAATTATGTTGTGTTTTATTCTCTACAAATCAACGGTATATTTGTTACAAAACACGAGTCAGAAACGTCAAGTGCATTAAAAAAGGTATAAATAAGAAGTTTCGTTCTGAATTTGTCAGGCAGATGACGATACTTAACTATTAGGTATGTAGTGTAACCTTGTATCGAAAATTCTATTTTTTTTTGTTTCGCTTGCAATAAAATGTAAAATAAACATGAGTGACAAATTTACTTTGTAATATTTTATGTACCAGAACTGTTGTACGGTTTTTATTTAAACGAAGTGGTGTTGTATCACACAGTAACATCCACGGACGCCGAAACAGTTAAGCATAAAAACGGCGTTCCTTTAAACGAAAAAAAAAAATGTTCTATCCGCTCTGCCTGGTTATGTATGAAACGGGCGTTATAGTCCAGTGTCTGTCGTCTTGTGCTTCTCAGCACATCACAAAGCCGTTGCGTTGGCTGCTACAGTTGACTCATCCCACCCCTATCAGCCGTCCATCATTCTTTGTCTCTCACTTCCCCCCCCCCCCCCCCCAAACCTCACCCGGGTGACATTCCGTTTTCCTACTAGTTCGCGGTATCTCCACTTGGATTCGCTCCATACGCCCGTGGCCGGACGCAACGCTATCCTACGAGGAAAAAATGAACCACTTCAACTGACCGCGCGCGAGAAAATATTATCTCCCACGCGCTCTTAAATTCCATGCAATGTACAAGAAAAATACCAGAGATTTTGTTTGCAATCTAAACATAACTGTGAGCTTATAATTGTAGGTGTGACAAAAATAATGGTTTTTGATCATCACTGGCCTATGTGCTACAGAGAAAAACAACAGCAACAACAAACATTATTATTGTTGTTATTAATTTCTACAGATGATATCTTATGAGTACATATATTTTGAATATTTATTTAATAATAATTTCCCTTATGTTAATTTTTTTTAGTAGTACCTAATGTTTTTAAACTGTGTTGTGTATGATTGTTTGTAAATCCGCATCTACACACCACATGTTATTTTTCTTTTGCCTTATTTCTTTTCTATATTTAATGTTGTTTATATTTGAATTTGTTTTATACTTGTATAGCGCCAGCATGTTTTGGACTATGTCTGTTGGCCGGCACTTAATAAATGTATAAATAAATAAATTCCTTGTATTTGAAATTATTTTGCTGTCAGTAAACTTTAACTTTATTTTTTAAGTGAATGACGACACATGGTCCATAGCTAGTGGATTTATTCTGCTACAGTGGTTGGTTTCAGGATCGCACTATCGACTTTAAGAACGGCAAGTACATGACCATCAGCTCTGACGGTTTGATCAACTACTGGTCCATAGACATGAAGAGAGAAAGGACAGTTCATTCAGTTTCCCGTGAGTAGTTTGTTAAAGTGGCCACCTGGCTGGGCTGCCAAATGGCTAGCAAATCTACAGGGTTTTAACACGCCATTTACAAAACTGTCCAAGATTTATTTAAGATCTCTGGTTGGTTACAAATAGCTTTTAAAAGTCATTACACTGCCTGCTTAAGCTTTGTTTTGTGGTTTCGTTTCTTTTTTTTTTTAACAGGCATTTTTGAACAGCAAAATGACCAAAACAAGTGTTACAATGAACTTTTTACCTTTATAAGTATGAGAAATTTTGCATACGGCTTTGTACACAGTGCAGGGACATGCATAGAGTCATCTTCTTTGTATTATTTCTTAAAAGTGTAAGGTCACAAATTACACGAAGACTGCACGCAAGTCAAGTGTCGTACTCGTGAAGATGACATGACACGTAATAAGAGCCTGTGTCACCTTACAGTTCAAGGGAATTTCGAGGAAGGAATATGCCATGGCTAGGGACAAGGTTAAATGGTTTTATTTTTAGGCTAATATCATTTTTAAAAAAAAAGGATATTTTGGTGTTATTGTTATTAGTTCTAAACAATGGTATTATTAGCTTCACTTGTGACTAACTAACGAACTGAACTATGTAAACAAATCTTGTAAGACAATTTTAAACTACTTATAATTTTCGTATCGATTTGAAACATTGCAGGTATGTGTAAACCAGATGACAATACAATAGTTTGGTACCATCGCGAACTGATGTGATTATGGATAGTGAAACTCTTCACTCCTTACTTTTTAGTCCGTTACTGACAACAGTGCATATTTCAAAACTACAATTTATGAACTTTTTAGTGTGTTCAACTGATAAAATTATGTTTATCAGTTTTTTTTTAAATATTATATTATTATGACTTCTGTTCATTCATAAGTATAGCATATTATAAATCAAATATGGCACTTAAATGATTTTGATTAATATATATTGCACTTTTACAAACAAATAATTTTTACTAAGCATGTTTAACTATTCTGAACAATAAAAATAAATTGCCAAGTATTTGTGTGTTTGGAAAATGTAGTGCCATAATCTAAAATTGTGTTGCAAAGAAAAAAAAGTAGCGGTTTTTCCAATCTTTTTAGTACATACATTTTGGTACAAATTTCCTGCTAAATAAAAATCGTTTATAAAATTTACTTTATTGAACAATTATAGTTTTGTGATTTCAGTTGATTTCGGCATTAATTTGGGTTTATTGCAACTCACCATACAATCTTGTCTCTGGCCAAGACTAATAATAAAGAACCACCCCAGCATCAGCCTTTCTTTGAAACCATGGGAAACTGAAATCGTGATAGTAAGACCGGGATTTGAAACCGGGTCTTCTTCAATGCGAGCCCCATGTTTAACCTCTGTGGCACCGCGCTCTGTAGCGGCGGCTGATGATCTGTTGCAAACCTTTCTCCTATCTCCTTGCTTCCTGGCTGATGTGGTTCTGTGCAAGACTGTATGCCACGTGTGACAGTATTGGCCCGCTGCTTGCTCGTTACGAGTCCAGCAATACCCCCTCTCCCCCAGCACATTGGTTCTTGGTTCCTGGTGCGTGCTGCGAGAGTGTACAGTCACGAGCAAGACTAGCGCTACCTCTTCGCCTGTCTGTTTCTTCTGGCGGTTCATTTCACTGCTGCGAGAGTTCTAGTCTGCAACACTTCATCAACCGCCACTGACCCCACCTCTTAGCCTGTCCGTTTCTTCTTGCGGTTCGTCTGTGTAACTCCTCCTTGATGTTTGAGTGGCTGTTACGGCATTAAATAACATCTTCAAGGATTACTTTGTTATCCTTTATTATCTGTCCGTCAGCCATTACTCCGATGTTACCCACTCTGCACATCGTAGTTGACGGCTGCCGGACGGCACTGGGGTCGGGCTCTGTGTGCAGCCTCGCTGCGGTTCCACACCACGTGGGTCACGGACCTGGCGTGCCTGCCCGACGTGAACGTGGTGTGCGTCAGCTCGACGGAGCGCGACCTCAGGTTCTACAACATCATCGCCAAGCAGTTCCAGCTGCACCTGCAGGTACCCGCCCCTGCGCTGGCGTCAGCTCCTCCCAACCAAGCACTATTTTTTTTTTCACGTGATGTCTAATAAATCGATGAACGCCGGCTGCACGCACGAAAAAGTTTCCCGTTATGCTCATTGTACGCTTGTGCCGCATCTATCTCTCTTCCTCTCTCTCGACTGTTTATAAAGTGAAGTGAAAAGTTGATGTGATTTTCATTGCGTATTACAACAACAATTTCGGCAATAAAGGTTAATTATTCTTGCATTTTAAAAATCTGATTACTAGTATAATTTCAAGTATTTATTCTTTTATTATTAAAATAAAAATGATTCAATTTTATTTATAAAGTATGCAATCATTTCATCAATGTTTTGTTATGACGTCACGTTAAACTATCGTCCGTAAACCGACTTTACAGACAACCAATTTTTTTATAATTTTATTTACTTTATTTTTTTTACTCAATTACTTACATTTATGTGTTAAATTTGTCTTTCATCAAAAATTTTGTGAAACAATTAAGGTTCAGTTTTTGTAAGCAATTTGTAAATATTCGAAGATCTTTTTAATGTCTCATAGTTTGCAAGTGTAACCCTTATTTCTTTGTATGTTTGCCCATCCTGAAAAGTCATCCTGGAGGTGCCCTTGTGTGGTTTGGATTGAATTGATCTAGAGCAATTACAGGCCCGCTCAGAAGTTTCTCGCGGGCCTGAGGCAAGCTGAAAAATATTTACGAAGAATTTTTTTAACCAAATTTCATTTTTGAGTTCATGAACAGCATAAATACATTGTGCAGTGAAAGATATTATCTTTAATCCAGATTTTTCGGATCCATCGCCACACAGGATTAGCAATTTTGCCGGATTATCGAATGGGAATACCAAAGAAAAAATTATGTTTAGTGCAAGTTTTAATAAGCTATTCTATAAACAGAAAACATACAGATGTTCATCGGTATTCTTCAAAAATTATGAATATTTAGCCATGAAACGGGAAACAGGAAACACTAGACTTAAATGAAAACTGACAGTAACAAAGAAACGTTTGAGTGAACTAAAAATGCAAGAAGTGCAGTTTCATTACCAGGCGGCCAAGTTCGACAGCCGCAATCCACCCAAAACAAATCTGGACACGAGTGGCCTAACTGGAATGTGCCTTTGTGATCTTTCAGTTTACTTATCTTCCTAGCACAATCCCAATTCGTCTTCATAGCATGATTGTGTGCGTGTTCAATGTCAAATGCTGCCAGACCAGCGGTTCCATAGGCCCATGTTATTGCATTGGCGTTAACTTGTTAACGTTGTTACTCTGACAAACACCAAGTGAATTGTAATATTGCAGCTTAAAAAATATTTTACAGCTTTTCAACTGTATAGGTACTCATAGAGGCTCGGTGTAGAGTATATCATAGGTTAGAGTTCAACACGACAAGTTGGTCACCACTCATGACCATTGGAAATATTTATGCCATTCACAGCCAAAATTTTAAACTGTTTTTTTTTTTGTGTAAATTTAAAAAAAAATATATTATTATTTGTGCTACCTTCATATTGGAAGTAAATTCTATGTAGACGAACACTTATACGAACCTTTCACCAATTAATAAAATAGATCCCGCTATCATAAAAATTTATGAACGATAAAAGCTGTACAATTATTAAGATTCATACAGTTTTTTTTTCATAGAAAGTCTATTCGTGCCGTGATTTCTGAGGTGATGGTAATGGGTTTGATCCACACACTCTGGTATTACTCAAATTTATGACCACTGAGTCAGTACCCCAAGTGGTTAGGAACCTACTATAATTTTTAGGTCTCAGTGAATTAAGTCTGTGTGCATTACTAAGCAACATAAAAACCTAAAAAAAAAAATAGTAATTCTTAGAATTGGTTCTTGCTCTTACTAAATTTCCATTAATAATTCTTACTTTTTTTTTGTTCAAGAAATACTCAGGACAATGATTATTTGAAACTCAGAGGAAAAAAGGTGGTTGTCTGTAAAGTCGGTTTACGGACGTTATTTTACGTGATAACGTCATATCAAATTTTTTAAATTGCTGCTTTTAAAAAGCCCGCCTTAACCTGTTTGATATTGTAGCACGGTGGTTGGCCGGTTCTTGCACGCTCGGCTCAGGCGGAACGTGACAATGAGTATGCTTATTCGTGCGTGCAGCCGGCGTTCATTGATTTATTAGACATTATCACCTCAATAATACTTTGCATTATTTCACAGATCATAAATATGAGGTACGCAGTTGTCTGCATGCACTACCACTTCAACAAGGACATTGACAAGAAGTCCAGATTACTTCTAGGAGACACCGCTGGGAATGTCATGATACTCTCATTCACCTCCATGTTCCGCGGGCCGTTTCGCCACGCACTTGGTGAAGAACTGATTCGCTTCCGCTACGATCAGCTTCTTCAGGTAAAACCCACAGCTCTTTTTTTTAATGAATTTATTTAAAAAATTATTAAAATTAAATTTTTTTTACCTAGTTACATGTATTATGGTACCATGTACAAGTTATTAAGATGAGTAAATAAAGTGTGTGTGTGTTTATATATATAAATTTATTTAAGTCATTTTATTTCATTTTACAGGCTGGGCATATTCATGACACCTAGTGTAAAGAGCTTAACTCCCCTTCCATTTTGCACAATATCTTTTATTTCACATCACCTTACATTTCCTATTCACTCGCCATTTTCCCACCTTGCCACACACCACTACCAACACTCCCACTCTCAACTTCCCTACCTACAACCTCTCTACCAACCTTCCATTCCTACATGCAACACATCTTCCCTTCTTTAATGAATGATGTTCTACCTATAATTTGTTACAAGACAGTATTACCACACCTCCTGCTATAAACTATATTTGAGTTCCTTCACAAATTAAGTCTCTCTTTCCTTTTCACTTCCCTACCACATTTGGTTTACATGCTTGCATCTCTGTGTTTGGCCAACCCTTCCACTCTTCTTCCTCGTCTTCTTCTTGCCCTGCTATACTACCTTCTTCATCCCCATCTGTGCTGTATTCTTCCTGTTCTGTGCTGTTCTTCCACCGTTCGTTGTCCTGGTGGTTTGGCATCTTGTCCTCTACCTGCTCTGCACACCGTTCCTCTTTTTTTGTCTCTGGATACTCTGCCGTGCCCGCTGATGGTTATTCTCCTGCCCAAATATCTGAACATCTTCTGTGGATTTGGATAGGTAAAAACTTGACCCATTTTTTTGTTATGACTCATTTTCTGCCATGTTATCTCTCTTTTTATCCTCTTGGCCTGCCTTCCCAACAACTTTTAAATAATGTTTATTTCTTCGGATCACCCTCCCACTTGAAGAGATAAGGTAGTATCTTGGGGTATCTGCTTCTGATACTATCACTCTATAATTTCGCAAATCTGTTATCCAAACCTTGTGTATTTGCATCGGAGGACGCATACATACTCGATGGTGTCTGTCAAAATTGGTCTTTTGACAGCCTTTCACTTCTTGATGCATGGTAGCAAACTCCTGCCTATCCACCGTAAATGGTTGAAAGTACTTTTGTGACACTGGTAAGGTGTCTCTAAGCGATATACCCATCAGGAGTTGAGTCAGGCTGTATTTGAGCCCTGACAGTGGTGCATTTGGATAAGACAGCAATCCTAAGTATGGGTCTTCTGATCGATTGATTATGTTTTTAACAATCTTGACTGCAGACTCCACTTGTCCATTGCTCTGTGCATGTTTAGGGCTACTTGTTATATGTGTAAAGCCATACAACTTAGCAAAATCCCTGAATTCTTGAGAGCTATACTGTGGTGCATTATCCGATCTCAGTTCTTTGGGGATTCATTGTCGAGAGAAAGCAGCTTTACATCTTGATATTATTGTGGAAGATGAAATGTTAGGCATTTCATATATTTCTGGATATCTTGAATAATACTCTATCATGATAAGGTACGTTTTTCCCTTTCGTTCCGCTAAACCTGTACCAACAACTTCCCGTGGTCCTTGGATTAACAGAGAAGGCATAAGAGGTTCCGGTCTATTTGGTTTTTCCTTTATGCATGTTTCACAGCTGGAAGTAAATTGTTTAATGTCTTTTGTAATGTTCGGCCATGGCCACCAAACCGTCGCTCTAGCTCTTTCAATGCATTTCTTGGTGCCCAGGTGTCCTAAGTGAATTCTTGTCAAAATCCCCTTCCTTAGCGTTGTAGGTATCACTAGAGTAGTTCCCTTCATTAGTAAACCTCTGATGATAGATAGCTCTCCTCGTACTGTCCAAAATGCTCGGCATGAAACTGGTACTTGTAAAAGCATTGGGGGACTGCACAAGAGTTTTTTTATATCCTGAAAATACATTTCTTGTTGTTGTCCCCAGGAGAAAACATTATTGTCTTTTAATAGTTGACGCAGCGGCTCTGTGATGGAAGCCAGGTTAGGTGCAAACTTACCGACATAATTTGTCATGCCCAACAATCTTCTCACTTCCTTAGTGGATTGAGGACATAACATCCCTTGAATTGCTTCAATTTTAGTTGGATCGGCCTCCATTCCCTTGTCAGACACAATGTGGCCCAGGAATTTAACATTGCTTGTTACAAACACACATTTGTCATTCAGTGTAATCCCAGCTGCTTCTATTTTCTTTAAGACTCTGTCCAAGTTTTCATAATGTTCCTTCTCTTTTGATCCATAGACCAAGACGTCATCCATGTGACATATGACGCCTGGAGTATCCGCAAGAATGCGAGACATTTCCCTATAGTAAAACTCAGGTGCACTGGTAATGCCGAATGGCAATCTGTTAAAACAGAACCGACCAAAGTGAGAAGTCTAGACCTTTTATCTAAGGGTACCTGCCAATATCCACAGTTTGCATCAAGTTTAGAAAATACAACTGCATTTTGAAGGCGAGCAAGGGATTCATCCACTGTAGGTAAAATCATGTGTTCGGTTCGAACTAGTGCTGACAAATCAACGCAAACCTGATTTGTCCATTTGGCTCAGGAACAATTACAATTCCTGAGCATCATGCTGTTGGGCACTCAACCGAGGAGATTATGCCCATCTTTAAGAGCCTGTATCTGTTTTAGTTTTGGTTGGAGTGGAATGGCCACTTTCTGGAACATGGTATGTTTACTGGTTGTGCATCACTCTTCAACTTAATTTCATAGGGAACGTTCATTAAACCTACTCCCTGGAAAAGTTTAGGGTATTATTTCTCTCTTGGGTCGAATTTTTTGACACAGCTTAATTCCCCGATCCATTGCAGCATTCCCAAGGATTCAACTGCTGGGTGCTGGCCTCCCTAGTAATGGCTCTTTCAAGTCTTTTACTATGTATTCGTCTTGACCGACACTGTGCCCTCTCCAAGCTAGTGTGGTTCTCAATTTTCCTAATATATTTAGTTGTGTGCTGCAGGGACCGACCAATTTGGTATTTCCTGTTTGCTTCTCTAGCACTAACGTATCAGCCCCGATGAGCTTACTGAACAATTCTGGTATCACTGTCACATCTGCCCCTGTGCCTTTTTTAAAGACGACCTCTTTTTCCCCCACTTTAACTCTTGCTCTCCAGGGTGGGCTGGGTTTCCCTTTAATGTTAACAGTGGCTAGGAACAAATCCTCTTGAGAGTTATTACTGTGAATTTCAGAAATCTGCCTAGGTTTGCCTCTTGTTTTGCATACCCTCATGAAGTGTCCTATTCTGCCACAGTTACAGCAAATCTCATTGATTGCAGGACATTTGTCCATATGTGCTTTCACATAGGCACCACCACACCTGTAACATTCCCTTGTGCTCTGGAAATTCATAGTTTTTGGCTTTGAATACGTTTGTTTACTTCGTTGTATGTTGTTTATAATGCTCATATTTGCACTAATTCTGTCAATATTTTCCTCTACAATTGTTTCCCTAGTAGATTTCTGAATTACTGCTTGTTGTTTCCAAACAGACTCAGACTGTCTCGCTTTTGTAACTACACTTTCCAATGTTAAATTGGCATCTAATTGTAATGATTCTGATAACTTTTTGTCTTGGATTCCTACCACAAATCTATCACGCACTAATTCATTACACAATGATTTGTATTCACAATTTTCAGAAAGTGTATGTAAAGCGGTAATGAATGAGTCCACCGATTCATCCAGCATTCGTGAACGAAGGTTGAATTTAGCTCATTCGTAAATCACATTTCTCCTCAGAATAAAATGTGACTCAAGCCGTTTCACGGCAATGTCGTATGATTTTGAATCCTCCTCCGAGAGTGTGAAAGAATTAAATATTTCCTGAGCTTCTGGTCCCATTACATACACCAATGTACTGACCTGCATTTCGCCATTTTTCTCCGCCAATCCACTCACAAGCCAATATCTTTGAAATATTTTGAACCACGTGGACCATTTTTCTGGTTTCCTACAGTTGAAGCTAGCAGGTGGAGAAAGAAAGCACGTGGCTTCTGCCCTTGTCTCTTGTATTACAGAACTTTTATACCCGTCTGTACTCTTTCTTCATTTCTGCACTTTTATCTCACGGATTCCACTTCTGACACCATGTAATGAGCTTAACTCCCCTTCCATTTTGCACAATATCTTTTATTTTACATCACCTTACATTTCCTATTCACTCGCCATTTTCCCGCCATGCCACAGACCACTACCAACACTCCCAATCTCAACTTCCCTACCTACAACCTTTCTACCAACCTTCCATTCCTACATGCAACACACCTTGTTCATGTTATAATTTGAAAATTATTCAAATATGAATTTTAAGGTTAATTTCTAACTCCCGAGTTGAATTTAGGACAATTCCGAAAGATGCTTCACTTTATAAGCATTGGTAATGGAAGATTTTAAAGTGAATTGAGATAAAACAAAAATATCACCAGTTAATTGTGTGTCGCATAGATGATAATTTTTTTTAAATAATAATGATGAATATAACTGTTCATCAGGCAGCAACTAAAATCACAAAAATTGAAGCAAATTCAAGCAAAGGAAGTGAAGTAAATCTAGTCCTTACAAGGGAGAAGGTTGTTATGCTTGCTCGGCGAGTAGTACCCGGTGCTCAACTCGTCGACAGGAGCCGTCCTTGTTCGGCATGGAGGTGAGCGAGTTCCCGAGAGTCCACCACAACTGGGTGTCCCAGGTCTCCTTCTACCCTCTCCTCAACTCGTTCGTCTCGTGCGCCGTCAACTCGGAGAACGCGCTCTGCGTGTGTGACGAGTCAGCCTCGAAGCCACCGTATGTGTACCGCGTCGCGAGCGGAGTGTCGTGCTTCACGTTCTCCGAGGGTGAGTGCGTCCCGCTCGCCGCGGCTGTTATTATAGGCGAGCCTTCTTTTCACAGACAAGAGAGCCAAAACCCGAAGTTCATGCTCGCTTTTTTGATGTGACAACGTCTAATAAATCATGAACGCCGGCTGCACGCACGAAAAAATGTCCCGTTACATACATTTTCCCGTTATGCTCATTGTACGCTTGCGCCGCATCTATCTCTCTTCCACTCGATTGGAACAACCATCGATTTGACTTTTTGAAGGCACATTAAACTTGAAACACTCCCATTCGTTTCCTACTTTTCCTATCATCGTCCTATCCTTAACAGAATAACACAGATTGGAAGAAGTTAAATAGCAAACATGTATAAAAGTTATTGTTAAAATAATCTGTTCGTTAAAGTAATAAACATATTTGTATTAATGAGTGCAAATAAAAGTAAATTCATCAATTAAATTGTTGATTTCATTTCACTCCTTTGTATCCATACAAAATAGTGATAATTCAATAAAAATGATTCAATTTTATTCATAAAAGTATGCAATCATTTCATCAATGTTTTGTTATGACGTTGTCACGTTAAACTATCGTCCGTAAACCGACTTTACAGACAACCAATTTTTTTTCCGTATCTTTAATGTAGCTATCCTAACCAAATCAACCGTCCACAATGTCTCAAAGTATTTATAATGTAGCTAACGTAACGTAATTGACCATTAGTATCCTTTTATCAACACATTTACAATGAACAAAAAAAAAATCCCCGAAGATCCACGATTGGGTGTTTGGCTCTCTCGTCTGTGAAAAGAAGGCTTCCCGTTATTATATCACGCACCTCATGATTTGCATCTGAACAGTCCAGTTGAGAAACTCGCCTCGTCCATCTCCAACCAAAGATGACTTATAGCAAATGTTGTTTAGATGTTCAGCAGATGGCATGATGAGAGATTATAAAACTCTCCCAAAGTACATAACACACAACATTCGTTAAGAAAAATGATGTTCCAAAACTTTTCTTGTACATTAAGGCACCTGTTACAATTTTCCTTTGTCCCGTACGAAGGTATTGTTTCAAATATCTTAAAATTTTAAGTGTTGATGTTTATAAGTCCTTTGGTTTATTAAGTTGAATGTGCAGTAAGCAAGTAACGCATGTACACTCACTCTAGACCTTGCAGGGTTTTTGCTATTAAGCGTTTTGGAGGCCCTCCTACAAAAAATTTGAAAAATTTGAACATTTATTACTTTTTCAAACATTTTCAACTCAACCTGGAAATTCAATTTTGATGATGGTTTTGCTCATTTATCTTAGGATATTTTGATATTCTTTCTTGATAAATTATCCTTGGGGCAGTTTTATAAACGCTTAAGTTCAAAAATCATATCTTTATACTTGACAGTTAAAACTTTGAAAGTTTTTTCTATTACGAAATCACAAATTGAAATATTGACCAGCACATTGTATTACAAGATAGTTAAAATTTAATTTTCATTTTCCTAGTAACGTCCATATTATTAACAGAGCACTTGGCAAAAAAAAAAGTGTGTGAAACTTCTTTGGTAATTCAAATCTCAACTTGTAAGTATACATCAAGGGATAAATTGGCAGAGAGAAAAAGATAGAAAGACGACAATTTTCTAATAAAGATTAATAAACACACTATTGAAGAACTCCATAAAAAATAATTCTACGTATTACTGTTTCTTCAAACAATTCCGCAATTTGGAACAAGCCAAATCTCGGAACGAAATATGAAATTTATAGCAGTTAGCGCTGTCTATGTGGGAAATGCAAAAACTGTCTCAACAGCGCCCTCTATGCTGTTGGTTGGACAAGGAAGAATCCGAGCGTGCTGGTAGCAAATACAAAATTAAAGGCATTAACAACTGATACATATATCTATTGTATGAAACAAGTGCATGTGCGCACTGTCTTTCTTATGCTTTTGTTCATCTATCTCTCTCGTTCTATTTTTTATTAGGCAGGGGGACAAATTTCTGCACAAAGATGAGAACAAAAACGAGCCCCGCAACGTATATAGCATAGTGCTCTCTTTATATCTCTTGACTAAGTACCTATTCTCTGTCCTTTTCACATCAGAAAAGGATACAAACGTTTCATGAAAACGTTGAATTAGGATTTGGCCTTGAAATTTTACTCTCATCACGCCCAAAGAAGTTTCACTTTAATAAGAAAAAATTAAAAGCAGCGGCACGGGGCTTCGATAGGTGCAGGCCCGGGGCGTTTGTCCGGCTTGCCCTGCCCTAGAGCCACCCTGACCATGCTCCATAGAGCCTGACACAACTACCCTCTGTCCTTTCCCCCAACCCCTCGTAGCTCTGCGTGTTGTTACCAGCTACGTGGGCACAGGCCAGTTTTGAATGGGGCGCAGACCCTAGAAGACAGGCGGGGGAGCTCAGGAGCTTCATTAAATATTTGAATAATATTTGTATATCAAGGGCCCTGTTTCTTTCAGTAGATTTTTTATATTTAATATGTATCTACAAATAAATAAAATACTATATATACTATAATACAATGTATTACTATACTAAAGTTTAATGTAAACAATATACACATATGTCCATACAAATTTTCACAAGTTGTTATTGAATTCAGTTTAATTTCAAAACAAGAAAACTCTTTTCTTTGTGTTTTCCAGCATAACAAAAAAAGGAGCACTATAGTGTCACTTCAATAATCCTGGCTACAGACTGAGCAGTAGGGTGCTCAGTACTCCTCCCCCCCCCCCTCAACTCTGCCATCGAATGCCACTTATCATCATGCTTCAATGAGTCATCAGCTCCACTTAAAGAAGCTGGGATAAGTCACAATCGTGTCCGGCTAAGACAACGACCGTCCCTTAAACATACAGAAAACACTTGACGAATATTCCATCCGAAATTTTAGATAGTGGGGTGTAGAGTTCTGTCTATGATTATTAAATTATTCTAAAACTCTTACCAGTTGAATTTAAGTAAAAGAGTTTGAAATTAATTTTTAATTTTATTAATCTCCCTACGAAAGTACACTTCTATTACACAATGTACCCGAAAGAAAACACTCACTTGCTTTTGCTTATTGCTACTCATAGTCCTGTGCCTTAAGGAAAGAGTGTCCCTAGTGACTGCATTGTCTAAGTACTGAAGAATATTAGAGTACTGAAGTACATTAGAACAATTGGAGCACTTGGAGCTTTGGAGAACTTGGAGCAGTTGGAGCCCATTAGAACAGTTAGAGCAATTGGAACATTTGAGCACTTAGAGCATTGGAGCATATGGAGTCTATTAGAGCAGTTGGAGCAATTGGTGCTGTTGAAACATTGGAGCAGTTGGAACAATTGGAGCTTTGGAGCACTTGGAGCATTTGGAGCCCATTAGAGCATTAGGGAATTAACTTCCTGGTAAACCAACAGATCAACCGAGTCTGGGCCGCATGTCTGGAGCCTCATTTCTAATTAAAATGTCTGAAACTTGTATAAGAAAACAGGTTAAAACCCAGCAGCGGCACGGTCCCGGCACCTAGACGTGAAATCGTACGCCCTTAAAACATCATAAGAATGTTTCTTGTGAGCCTCTTAGCACAGCACTCAAACAACGACTGACGAGGCATCATGCAACTGCGTAACACCCCAAGAGGAAGTGGCAGTTGCGTGACCTCACCGACCAATCACACTACAGCTCTGTACGTGGACACAGACCTGTACAAGTACGTAACCCTCGCATCAAAGATTTTCTGCAGAAAAGAAAAAAAAAAATACAAAGTCCTTTCTTATTGGCTGTGACAAAACCAAGATAGTGTTACCATCTCCCGTGGGAGTGTACCCCTGCCGATTTTCCCATCATAAGAAATTCATTCAGAACGCACCAGAACGTCGCGGTAATAAATAACAAATTCAGAAACACTGGCGCCTTCGAGTTGCTCATGTCCTGTTTTTTCCCCAAAACAATACACAATGTTCTTCACCTCAAAAACCTGCTCAGACTTTAAGTCAGTTTCCACTTACTGTACAGCACTTCACAATTTACATATAAGACCATCATATTTAAACTTCAAATCACACGTGCACCATAAGGGCTTCAACGTCCTGACATGAGGGAAGACTGTTGTGAACAATTTAAAAAAATATATATATGCAACAAATGTGCCTTGAAAAGGTATACCAGCAAAATTCTAGGGTTTGTAGGAATGGGGGAGGTGCCTCTGGTGACCGCAAGTTGGTGCGGTTTGAGTTCCCTATTGCATAGGATCAAAGTTCATCCCTTTATCCTGATGGCATTGATCCTTGCTGTTTTAATTAAGCACCTACTTCAAAATATCCTGGACATTACAAAAAAACTTACTACATAACAATGAGTTATGGCCATAAGTTGAAATTTGAAAGAAAAAAAATTACATATAGGCTATTATTTGTATTGTGAGGTTTGAGTTTTAGTTTGGCCAGGATCTTTCAATGTCCTAAATTAAAACAGCAAGCAACATTTACCACGGTATCATGTCATCAGATCAAGGGATTAACTTGGATAAGTGATGCAGAACAGTTACCATTTTTAAAGTGAAATTTTGAGTGTTATGATTGCATGAGGGAAATAGTTACGTACGTATGGGGGAACCGGTAGAGAAGGAGTGATGCCACTCCAACGCAAGCACTAGCGGTCGAATGGGAAGTGGTTAAGGAGGGGGGAAAGGTACGTAGCATAGCATGCTATATGCAAGTGGTAACGGCCCCAAGGGGAGACTGCAGGGGAGAGGTAGAAATGACGCAGCAGTGATGCTACGAACTTATTGTAACGCTGCTTGTGTTTGTCTACTCCTCAGTTTTCCTAACAGCTAACAATTGATGCTACCATATTTCTTTTCTTTTTTTTTTCATTTGATATCATACCTCCATCCTTACTATTATCAATAATTTTACTCTGTGTGTACCTGATAAGCAATAAGGTAGGGACCGGAAAAATTTGCGGGTTCAATGACCTGTAGGATGAACCTTATAGTTATACGTACACTCTGTCAAATGCCACCCACTCATTGGCTGCTGTCTTGTGAGGCGTATCAACGTAGCAGCCTGTGATTCGATAAAGCTTTGGTCGGGTGTTTCTTACTGGCCCAGAGTCATTCAGGTGAGTTGTGAGCCAATAGCAGTGGCAGCACTGAGGTATAACGATTTGTATTTTAGCCTATCGCGAAATAAATTCGCGAATTTTTCCGGTCTCCAGCAATAAGCTTCACTTCTGTCGCGCATGGACTTGTTCGGATAGAGAGAGTGTGCAGAGAACCACACGCTGGTGACGGGCAGCCCCGACTGCATCGTGCGAGTGTGGAACGTGTTCGTGCCGGCCAAGCCGGGCAGCCACCTGCACGGCCACCACGCCCCCGTGTGCAGCGTCATGCTGCTGGAGAGCGACCGTGTCGTGCTGTCCCTGGACAGGGCGCGCTCCGTCAAGGCCTGGGACCTGGCCGCGCAGACCTGCATGCAGGTGCGTGCGTGGCGGAGACCGGTCGTTCATTCCACGGTCGTGTTGCTAACTAGGAGATATAGTAGTAATTCATATTGACGTAGTTCCTCCCATGACAGCAAAGCTTGGTCTCCACCCTCTAGTACCATCCCCGCTGGCTGTACGCACCTTTGCATCACGTCCGCACGAGTCAAGTTAGTGATTCTGTCCGCAACTAAGTAAGTGCTCCATGCCGTATGTTAGGCACATGTACGATTACCAGTGTATTTAATTCCCGTAAGAATTTATGTAAAGTCATAATATTCACAAAAGAAAGTGCATCGTTAAGAATGTGTGTGACCCCTTAAGAGTACCTGGTTTGACGAACGCCTTAATGTCGTTTGCGGCCCCAGGCCAGATTTATTACGTAGTGCTCAGTGAGTGTATTTAATAAATAAAATACATAAATAGTCTGGCTCCAGGTAAAAGAGTAGCCCACAAGCGACGAACAGACTCTGGTTTGACTGGCTTTTTAAGTAAAAATTTGCCATTTAGATAATACACACATATTTATAACTTTTGTTGTCAGTTGTTTCCCATAAGGTGTTTATATGTTAAGTAAAACATTTATTAGTGCTTTATGGATGTGGCGCGTGAGGGCTCTGACCCTCCTCTCTCCCGCCGCTCCCCTCTTGTGACAGTCTTCAGGAGTTTGTGTTACAAGGCGGACGTGACTGTCACATGTGGTAACTGCAGCATTAGCATCACTGAGATCTGCGTGCCGGTAAATCTTATTAATCATACGAAACCTTTGGTACTTAATTCACCTTGAATACATGGACCAGTATGCGGTGCAGAGCGTGACCTTCCCGTCGTACCTTTTTATTCACCGCGCGACAGCACTGTGGAGCCGACTGATTCGGATCGCCATCTTTCTATAGGGGGACGGCAGCCAGAGGGCGCAGATGAGTAACATGAAGTGAAACATGTGTTAACAGTGTTTCCAGTGTAATTTGTAGCATACGGACTCAGGCTTAGTACCTGTCCATCGGCTCGTGTGAATAAAACTACGCCAGCCAAAACATTTGTTTTATTCAGTAGTTCCAGCCCAACCTATGCAGAGAAGAGAGCGCTCAAGGGCATTGTTAGTTAGTAGGGCTTCACTAACAGGTGCAGCCACCGAGCTTAGTGAGACACACTGGAGTCAGCAACCCACACCAACCCTGAGGTTGGATGTCTGGGCTAACCTGGCGCCCTTGTGGACCAATCTCATATTTAAATTATTGTAAATTACTTACGAGTTACTAAGTTCAACCCGGTTCTCAGTCACGGGACCGCTGGGCAGTGGTGATGCCGATAAAAAAATTTAGCTATTAATTCTTTAGTGCTGTTGTTAACTATATGATAGTTATTTATTTCATGGTGATGCTGGCAACAAGAGGTTAGTTATTCATTCTTTAGTGGTGTTGCTAACTAGAAGCTACTCTTTCCTTTCATAGTGATGTGTGTAATGAGAAATTTTTGATTAATTGCATTGTGATGCTGCTAACTAGACGGTAGTCATTCATATCTTTGTGATTTCAGTAACTAGAAGTTTTGTTATTCATTCCATGGTGGCTTATCGAACCAGATTCAACTCATTTATTTCATGATGATGTTGTTAAATAGAAGTTCGTTATTCATGTCATGGTGATATTGGTAACTAGAAGTTAGTTATTTATTCCATTGAGGCATTGACAATGAAAAGGAGGTAAGTGCCATATTTCACCACGTTGCCATTTCCCCAGGAAAAGAAGGATCTACTGAAGATGGGAAAGTGAACATGAACCAAAAGTACCATAAATTTGATCATAATACAACCAAGGAAGTCAGTGTTAGTATATTTATACTCCTCAATTTTTTGCTTTTCCTGAAGAAAAAAAAAGCATTAATGGCATTTACCTCCTTTGTGTTGTCATTACCTCGATTGTTAATTTTATGATGATTTTGGTAATTAGACATTTATTATTAATTCCTTTGTTGCTAACTAGAAGATAATTATTTATTCCATCATGGTGTTGCTAACTGGAATATAGTAATTAATTTCATTCTGATGTTGCCAACTAGAGGCTAGTCATACTAGATACAGTTACCATTGTAAACACAAATACAGAATATACTGATATTTTATTTGTTATTTTATTTTCATTGTCTTGATGGTCGTACAACACAAAAACATATTTACAAATATTAAGATTTGACTAAAAGAAAAAAAGAAAATCTGAAAATCTTGAAATTAGATCTTAACGAAAAATATATAAAATTAGAAAAAACATAGTACAAACAGGAGTCAATACTAATACATAGAGACCGGATAAAATCGCTTTCATTTCGCGATAGGCAAGAATACAAACGCATTTAACTTTCTGCTGTTTCAGTGATTGGACCACAGTTTGTCCGAAGGACTCCGAGCCAATATTACTAACGCTCAGCGAAAGAAGTATCAAATTACAAACGTCGCAGTTAACAGGTGCCATGAGTCAGTAGCCAATGGATAGGTTTTATTTTTTGCCGAATGCATAGAGGATCGAGGAGTCTATTCTAGAGGTCATTGAAACTGCAAATTTGTCCAGTCCCTGCTAGTAAAAAATGGTACAAGTTGGTAGCCATGCCAAAATCAGGATGGATGGCCCAGGTCCCAAGCGCGGCTCCAGAAGGGGGGCGGTGGGGGCGATAGCCCCTACCGAGACCAATTTTATTGATTAGTGTATATTTATCTTTACTTAAATATTTAATTTCATATGTTAAACATATATCTCATCAAAAGTTGCATGGAGCTACTAAGGTTCTGTATTTGAAACCTGTAATTTGTAAATAATATTCCAAGGCCAATATCTGACCACTTTCATTTTTTGCAACTACGACCTTTCTGTGTGCGATGGCCCCTCCCGAAGCCGCCATCGGCAGCTGCTGACGTTCCCCGCAGACGTACAACCTGCTGCCGGCGGAGCTGAGCCGGGGCGAGCCCCTGTGCACGCTCCACAACGCAGAGACGGGCCAGCTGGTGGTGGGCAGCCTCATGGTGGCCGTGCTGACGTGCGGCCAGCAGGCCGACCGCTCGCAGCTCGTCGAGTTCACGCACTCGGCGCCCGTCACCGTCGCGCTCTACAACCCCCTCTTCAAGTGTGTGAGTGGCCACCGCTTGCGAACAGCAGTTAACAAGTTTTGATTTGGGATGAAGTTTCAAAACTGTATATTTTAGCAGAGCTAAATTGGCTGAAAGGCGTGTTTTCAGAGTAATTTTTAGGCGTAAAGCAACCGGTACAGATTCTTGAAAGCACTTACAGGACTTGCACTACACCTTTCCTTCATTTCTATGCCATACAATGTTACGCTCACTGCTCAGATTTCAGAGTTGTTCCATGGATGACGAGAAGACTGTGCCCTAGTTCGCAGTGTTGCACCTAGAGGAGATACTGCGCTAGAGTCTTATCATCCTGCCTCACTAACACACATACACCCCTGACGAGACGGCATCCTTAAATTGACAGCCCTTAGGATGAATGAAATTCCAGTTATATGTAGTAAGAAACATGTTGAATCTGCTGGTTTTGCACTGTAGTCATAATAACAATGTTATTAGAGTCGATGAAATACAGCACAGAACCTGGGAAAATGGGGGAAGGAATTCACCATAGCATGAGACAATATTATTTAGTGATTTGAGGTAAAACCAAAATAACAGTGAAAGCATGTTTATACACCATGCAAATTAATACTACACTATAAAGAACCAAAATGCAACTGTAAGCATGTTTTATTGAGCATTTTAACAAAACATAAGTTATCAGAAATCACAAAAAAAGTAAAGTATTGTTATGATTTACCGCGGGTTCAGAAAGAATAGCCCAATTAAAGATTTTTATCACACACACAGTTTTATTTATTTCCACTACTTATGTCACTTACAATTAATCTTCTAAGATGGCAAATAATTAACTACACTTAAAGAAATGTCAATTCCCCAGTCACTCGTTTCACACACCTTCGCTGGGCCGCACTTCCGGCGCAACTCTCGCCGCAGCACCCCTCGTGGGTCTCCGACGCGGGACTCCGTCGCCGCACTCCGCCGCCGCCGTCACACCCTTCGCCGAGATCCCACATGACGACTCGCTCGCAACTTCACTCGGGACTCCGCCGCGCCCGCTACTCTATCGCCCGGAACCTCCCGACTCCACTGAACTCACTCACTCCCTGCCCTGGAACCTTCGTCCAGGGACTTCGCCACTCTGCCGCACCCGCGGCACTATCGCCCGGAAACTCCGCCGCGGGAGAACTCCCGACTCCACTCACTCACTCAGACTCTCTGCCCTGGAACCTTCGTCCAAGGACTTCGCCACTCTGCCGCACCCGCGGCACTATCGCCCGGAAACTCCGCCGCGGGAGAACTCCCCACTGAACTGAACTCGAAGGTCGGCCCAACCTCCTTATATAGCCCTTGGGTTCCCGTCCAGAACAATCGGGCATGTCTCCGAGATATCACGCGACCTTCGCCGTCGAAATGCCCAGAAACGCTCAAAGAACGCCGATAAACGCAACAAGCATCGGGTTCCCACAAAACGCGCCGATAAACATGTCTGAGTCCTTTTATTCCGCAGTGCGGCCTCTTTTAAGTAACTCGATCTGAGGCAGGTGCGCGCTGCGAAGGTCAGGATGTCGCGAGATAGTATGGCACGCGATACCAGGGAGAGGATGCGGGTGGAAGGGGGCGCAGACAGGCCGAATGAGCGCGGCGACGCCAAGCACTGCAGCCAAGCGCGATCGTAACATTATTAATATATGAAATTTAATTAATGTGATATATTTAGTATGAAGTTTGTACCAAAATTTATGTACTAAATAGATTGAAAAATTAAACTAAATTTTTTTTTATCTTGCAATTTTTATTAGCAATTAGCTTCACCTGTATGTTTGTTTGTCTGTCCGTCTGTAACTCTTTCGACTAAGAGTGAGTGGCTCATGCTGTAAAATGTCCCACCAATTTCATTATGTTCGTTAGTCGAGTGACGTCAGCTTTCAGATTCAGCGATCGTGGGTTCTACTCCCGGTAAATTCTAAGATTATATCCATACATTAACTGTAAATGATTCGGAGAGACTTTACCATTTCTTTGTGACGTTGCAACTCCAAATAGTTATCTCAGATGGTAATAGGTAGTGTCGGTAACTCATTTCCCTATGATAATTATACATAAATATAGTTTAAAAAACTAAAAAACATGCTTTTAAAGAATATCAAACTAAAAAGTTAAAAATAAATATAGTTTAAAAAACTAAAGAAACATGCTTTTAAAGATTATCAAATTAAAAAGTTAAAAATAATTTTAAAATTTAATTTATGACAATAGTATATAAGCAATACTAGTATAAATGAGAAAAAAGCATGGGGCGCTTAATATACAAAAAATATGGCACAAAGCGCCTCAAGCTTTTTTCTCATTTATACTAGTATTACTTATATGCTATTGTCATAAATTAAATTTTAAAATTATTTTTAACTTTTTAGTTTGATAATATTTAAAAGCATGTTTCTTTAGTTTTTTAAACTATATTTATTAAATATGAGGTTGTTCATATTTTAAACACACAAATACTTGTTGATTTATTATTTCTAGTAGTTTTGCCCTAAACATGCTTATTACAAATTATTATGTTGTAAATTGGTCAAAATGAGACTGTTCTAGTGAAAGATGTATCATGAAACAATCAAGTATTATATTTGTTAAATAATATGTTGTCTTTATGAGTGAACCAAATTCATGAAAAATAGAGACAATAACACAGAAATCTCCTGTTTTAAAAACAAAATGGACAAAGTAATCTTGTCTTTAGCCTTAGTCTATTGTAAGGAATCATTCCAGTTTTGCTTGAAGTGATTTCTGGGAAGCATGGAAAACTAAGATCAGGATGGCCGCTCTGGGATTCAAACTCGGGTCCGCTGGACTGTGTGTCCAGTGTTTCACCATCATGTTCCAGGATTCATGCACCTCCTTGATATCCTTAAAAATTCCTTAATTTGTCTTTGATTGAGTAAGGGCCCTTTAAAGGCCTTAAATTTCATTAAGTATCCTTTAAAAGTCCGTAATGAAGAATTTTAGCGTGCATCATGGGGGTATTTTAATGTTCATTTGTTTCCGATTCTGCAGCAAACAACGCTTCGGCATTGGCAAATTTCGGGTTACATGATATTTTATATAAATAAATATGAATTAGATTTTTTTAAATTTTGTATTGTACTTTAAAACTAAAAAGGTGTGTTGTACTGTCTTCCTTCAAACTTATAAAGTAAATTGTGTTAGTGATCAAATTAAATGTTAAGGCAGTATGATTGGGTCAGACATATGTTTCAGATATAAGTCTGAACAAAAGGGGCTTATCTGTAAGAATTAAACTAGCAAAATCATGTTTTTTTTTATTAACTATTTAATATTTTAATATTCTTGAGGGATTTTGTAATAGTACAAATAGCTTTCTGCCTCTTGATAGTGGTGAATGTGATGAAGTAAAAACATTTCTAAAAATTCCTTAATATTTTTTGCACACAAGGGAGCGAACCATGATGATGGCTATTACAATCTTAAAACTTTACCCAGCTAGAGTCCACCAGACAAGCAAACTCAGAAAATAGCCGGGAGAGTCTGCATACTTTATTCGTGTCTCAAAACATTTCAGACATTAATTTTTTTCCATGTTGTCGGGGGGAATACAAAATTTGCCAATACATCCAGTGAAATATATCCAGCCAGCAAAACTAGTACGTGTCTAGACATTTCATTGATAAAATTCCTTTCACTCACACTTAGTCATTTCCTTTTAACTAATTTTTTTTATATTTTATATAGTAATCTTGACTTTTTATAATAAATATTAATGTATACATAATATTTATATTATAACACATAACTAATGTAACATTAATTAAGTTATACTTCTTTAGTTGCATTATGAAATAATTATGAGTGAATTACACCATGCGACAAAATTTTCACAGGATAAAAAAAAGCTACATACAAATAAAAATTATATACTTTAGTGACTGATATTGAATACTGTCCATATGATTAAAAATATCATCATCCATTTCATTAAAAACATTATTTTTAAGTAATTAAAGTTAGTAAACTAGAATAAACATTTAGCATATTTATTACTTTTATACTCTTGTTTATATTAATATTGAATGCTGAGTAATTATTTAAATTTATGACTCCAGTCCTTTCATTATTTTATTTATATTAATTATTTTCATGCAAAAATAAATTTTGTTTTTTATTATGCCAAGTAAGTCTATCTTCTAACAGGAATACATAAATACACGCACTCACTTTTTTCTTCTTCATAGCCCTAAAGAGTGATGTTGACTAGAGACATGACCCACATATTCACAGTGTAGTCAATCCAAGTATCATTAAGTTCAAAATTGTCCACTTCAGTTGATGAATAGACTGAAAGCGTTAAAACATTTTTGGGGACATAAACTATTGCTGGTTTACACTGTGGGCTGACAAGAACAAAAGAGTTACAAGAAGTTACAACAAGATCAGTAAATGCAGACAAACAACAACCTTGGACAACTCGGTGACAAACAGACGAACCCAACCATGAAACAAAACATGATCTGAACTACACGATGACCACACAATGCGACGCACAAGCTAACCCAGCGATGAAACTGAACAGATGATCTGGACAGTAGACTTCATATCTTCTATAAGTTTTTGATGTGATAACGTCTTATAAATCGATGAACTCCGGCTGCACGCACGAAAAAGCATGACTCATTGTCACGTTCCGCCTGAGCTGAGCGTGCAAGCGAGAGCACGGAACAAGCGATAGAGAGGCATGATAGGCTTGTAACGCATCTATCTCTCTTCCACTCCATCGGCCGATGTGTCCGAGTAGAAGAGAGACAGCGGCAGCACACAACTTACATCTACACGTAAACTGTTTAGTAAACTGTTTATAAAGTGAAGTGAAAAGTTAATGTGGTTTCCATTGTTCATTACAACAATTGCGGCAAAAAAGGTAATTAATTCTGGCATTTTAAGATATTGATTAGCGATATAATCTCATATATTTGTTATTATGATGTTATCACGTAAAATTATCGTCCGTAAACCGACTTTACAGACAAACCCCTTTTATAGGAATGTGCAGGAAGTATTATTTTTTTCGTGGCTTGTCTTAAGCTGTGGTGGGTACTGTAGCTTGTGAAATTGGGTGGAAAGAAAGAGATAGATTACGTTCAGAAACTAATGATTTTCTCCAGTTGCTTTAACCATAAGACATCTTGTTTTCCATGGTAATTTGTGATTGGAAGAGATATGGGGATGGCCTTTAGAATCTTTAGTTTCCTCTCCCTGGATCCACCACTAGCATACAGTTTGTAACATATGTCCAGTATTTATGTTGTCTGTATAACAACTTCTGGTTTCCTATACCAAAGTATGAAGGTTTTTTTTTAGGAATAATTGAGGATGCAGAGACAGTAGTAGCGATAGCATGTGTTCAGCATGTATTCTGAGATTAAATAAACATTTGGCTTGCATTATTATTTTGTTTAAAATTCATAATCAACTGGCAACTACAAAATACTTTTTTCTTATTACTATATGATGATACTGCAGATATCAGATATTTTCATAGCGATATAGACGTACATTATTTGTGGAGTGAAGAAATGGAAATTGAAACTGTCAGTGACAGGGATCACAGCTACTATGTAATGAGGCTGTTTTTCTTGGTTCAAAAAATAAATTTAAGGCTACATAAGTAAGAGTCCCGTTAATCCACTCTTTCGGACACAGAAAAAAAGGTTTTTATTTGTTAATCCTACATCAGATTTTAGGTTAAAACTTTGTTCTAGATATGCAGTAGTATTAAAACTAAAATTTAGTTTTAGAAAAAAGTTGTATTTATGAAGGAAAATGTGTATTTGTAATTTTACCCTTCTAAAAATTGTATTATAAGCATTTTATCATATAGTAATAATAAAAAAATATGTATTTTTTTGTTGCCAATTTTAATTATTAATTTTAAACAAAATAATAATGCAAACCAAATGTTTATTTAATCTCAGAACACATGCAGTAGCCCAAACTTAATTGCTATCGTCACTACTCCCTCTGCATCATCAATTCAATGAAATATATTAGTTACGTACTTACAGACTCGGGTCCGGATGAGCGGGACTCTGCCCTGATACGGCACAGTGTCGGGAGGTTTGAGAGGACGTGTGCGCGTGTCGGCAGGTGGTCACCGCGGGCATGGACTCGTGCATCGCCGTGTGGGACCCCAGGACCAACCGGCGGAAGCTGCTGGTGGACCACGCCCACACGTACGTGCTGTACGGCGAGCGGAGGGCGGTGGAGATCACGGCAGCGGCCTTCGACCCGGGCCTCCAGGCGCTCATCACGGGGGCCAAGGACGGCTCGCTGCGGCTGTGGAACTTCAACACCGGGGTGTGCTTCGCCAGCCTGGCCAACGAGAGCGGCCAGTGAGTGGTTGTCTACACGTGGGTAGCCACGGTCGGAAACACAGAACAAGGTTACAAAAGCTACAGGCCTCTCAATACACAGAAAGAAAGTAATGTGTATTTTTTTGTGTTGAAACCAAAACAACTGTAAATGTACATTTTGTTCAAAAGACTAAAAAATTTTATCTAATGTAAACAAAGTGAAGATATAGAATTTTGCCTAAGGGTAAACAGTTACTGTAGATGTTTGTATGATAACATTTCAAGATATGATTTTAACATTTCAAGAGAGGGAAATTATTTTGAAAATAATGTCACTAGTAGTTACCACAAGTTATCAGACTGTAGACTAAATAAAGTTCTATTAATTTCGAACAACAGTGCATACCGGCCATAGTGTCTCGTTCAATTGTTTAGTTTATCCTTACTGAAGTGAACCTGCTTTGCATCCGTTAGGGTAACTCGAAGAGATGACTCATAAGTAGTGTTATGAATGCAGACAGGACCGTTGCGCACGCCAGGTTCGGAGCTGGCTGGTGGCCCGCACGGCCACTGACGTCACGCGTCGTTCATTGACATAAGGCATGCCACGCGTGCCTGCCTGGATTCCAAGGGTCCTTGTTAACCCCCCCTCCCTCACCCTAAGCTCCCCGCGCATCGTCCCGCCTTGGGATATTATCACCTTTAGCAGCCTGAGAATTCTGGGCTTACAGAGGCCACCACGCGGAGTAATCGCGAATAATCGCCGCCTTTCAAGCGTCGGGTCGGCCCAGGATGATGCGACTCGTCACAGCTGCTCTTGTCGGTTCGAGAAGGGTGCCTCAGATACTTAAGCAGTGACGCCGTCCTGTGAGTTCCGAGCGAGTTCCGCAGAAGGGAAGTGCAACATCGGCGAAGAGGGTGAGAGACCCCCTCGAGAGTGGTGCGAAGCAGAGCGACGGGATCGAGAGAGTGCGACTGAGTGGCGCGAGACTGTGTATGTGTGGACAGGCGCAAGGCAAGGGGCGAACCACTGTTGAGCCTAGCTCCAGTGAGGAGTGCGAACTGCGGAACTTGACAGACACTGAGTGACTTGCAAATAAACATTTTTAAGTGCCAGTGATTGGTGATCAGACAATTTTTATGTACAATTATTAATTAGTAATGTAATATTAGTAATAATTAAAACTGTAATAAAACTTAATTGGACTATCTCTTACAAACCCAGTCCTCCCCACATAGGTCATAACAGTAGGGACAAGATTATATGGTGAACTGAGATAAAATCAGATTAACACCGCAGTGCATAACACCACATAACATGGAAATTGAAGTTAATACACAATATAGCACCAAAAAACAAGTTATATCATATAATTAAGCAGCATTTAATGAAAACTTAATTCTGATCATGGAAAAGTTATCTCAAAAGTTTGAAATTTAAAAATGTCATTTCCAAACAAAAAATTGTACCAATGTACATAGATCAGAAAAATTAATTTAATCTATTTTACTGTGTATCTTTTATTGAATCACTTTAAACCACTAATGCTCCCCATTTTATTTTAATTGTTACGAATGTATCTATTTAAGACCAATTTATTACAAATTATTTTATCCTAACAATGCAATGTATAAATATTATTACTATTTTAGTGGAGTAAGTATTACAAAAAGCTTTTATAAAAATAAATACAATAACAGTGAAATATTCTTTTCTAAAAATGCAATTGGACTAAAAATAACACCATAGAAGCTTGTCTCTGCTCGTCAGAGCATAACTATATTACCGTATTTACTCGCATATAGGTCGCCATCGCATTAAGGTCGCACCCATAATTTGAGGTCTTGAATTTGGTATTTAGGATTCCCCCCATATAGGTCGCACCGGTAATTTAATGACGCGAACGGCCGGCGCGCCGTGCATGAAAGAGTTAATGGGTACTGTAAAACTCCGCTACTACGAGAGCTGATAATGGCGTGATAAATTGTTGTAACAACAAGTACTCATAATAACCGAATATAGAAAATTGAAGTCAAGTTTATTCCTGACTTCTTAAATTGTCTTAATTGTAGACTATAACTCGAAAACAGTGCTTTGTATTGAAAAAATGCACAGAATAAAAGTTGTAGTAAATTTAATTACGAATAAAAAAGGCCTGTTATGATTTTTTATATCTACAGCGGTTTTCGTTATGGGTTCCGATAAATACTCACGCGAAGTGAATTCACGTCACGCGAGTTCGGCTTGCTAGCCGGCTGGTTGTTATTTTCGTTCAAAACGTGGCGAAAGAACTTGTGTGAATCAGGTAGAAAACATTCGGCTATAAGCGAAAGATATAAGAACAATGCTATCCTGAAATGCTGTGACATGTTTTTGGAGTAGATAATCACAGCGACAGACCGACAGGATGCGCTCGCGCCCTTGCCGTCAGCGATGTTTATTTTGACAGCTCAAGCAATTATCTTTTCCACGACCCTTCACAGCGTGAAAAAAAAAAAAAGAGAAAAAAACACGTTCGAATGCAGATGGAAAAGTAACTATGCAGTAAAATAAATATATTTATGGCCCTGCTAAATTTTTCTATTCAATAAGATTCGAGGTATTAGTGATTTTTCAGCAGAAACTGCTGTGTGACTAATAAACAAATTGTATCATAATAACTTAAACTTATAAAGTATTTATTAACGGCGAAGGACAGTCGTATAAGCCCATAAAAATATTTATTTTACCGAGAATGGACTATACAACCTGTCTTTTGTCACGCGCGGTGTGGGAGGGGAGGAGGATGCTGGCTGGACAGGTTTCTTACGCTCTCGCAGAAGCTACCACAGCGACTTTTTTGACTTTTTTTCGTGCGGGCGGGTAAGATAACATGACAGCTGAGACGGCTTTTCGTATGATAGTGGACACGCGGAGCTCGGCTAGACACTGCCTCCTGGACAGTCTAGAGGGGTGGTATCTATTTTTAGCCATCTCTTGTATTCCTGCCTGCTTACAGTACAGCTCTCGCCAAGATAAAAGTGAACACATAGTGCCCAACAAAGTGTAACAGACTCGTTTTTCAGCCGATTTTACTCAAATTTTCGACTTTCTCTGCTCAAATTTTTCACAGTTTCTCAAAAAACGGTCGTATAAACGGAATTGACGCATCAGAGGGGGGTCGCATCGGCGGGATTGTACTGTATTGCAAAAAAAATTCCTCAAAAATTTTAAAAATTTTTTCTTCACATATAGGTCGCACTTCATTTTTTCCCCATCAAATCTGGTAAAATTGCCGCGATCTATATGCGAGTAAATACGGTACTTTGTTTTTTTTTGTTACCATGTTTGTTACGACAATTGCGAGCCTCCGCTGTGAACTTTCAGTGTGTTCTTTATTGTTTGGTTTTGTTGTCCGAGTGAGTGATTTCATGTTTTGTTTTATTGTTCGATGACGAGGGGCGGCGAGATGAGGGTGAAGCACTGACGGGATTAACGAGCGGCGGGAAAAACTCGCTGGCTCACGGAAATGCCGTCCTGTTTCCCTGCTTGCGAAAGATTTGGTGGTGGCCCGGCCGGGAGTAGCAGTAGAACGTAGACACAATCTATTATGAAGCCCCAAAGAAAAAAAAAATCATGTCGTTATGTCAGGTGAATGTGGAGGCCAGAGAAAAAGAACTCTGTCGTCATGACCATTACGACCAATCCACCAGTCGGGGACTTTGACGTTCAACCACTCTCATACAAAGAGATTCCAAAAGGGAGGCTCTATCATGTTGCAAAATAAAGTTTGAAGGTTCACCCTCTACTAATTGGGAAAAGATCCATTTTTTTCGCGCTGCAAGCTAGAAAACAACAAAGCAGCATTCAAGCGTGCACTCATCTAAAACTGTTTGAGTTACTCTTTAATTGTAACGATGAACCAAAACTCTACAACGCTTACAGTTGATACTGTTAAAATTTACAACTGGCACATTCTTTTACAGACACACTGCAATTAGAGAGGCAAACTTTTATTCTCCTGTATGTCTTCGCCCATTTTTTTACAGATGGTTTTTCAATGTATAGTCATACACAAAGCAAAATGGCGTATGCGAGGTATTGTGTTTGAAGTAGTGCAGCTATAGGTGGGTGGAGGCTGGATTGTTTGTAGTGTTGGTGAGGGAGAGGAAGGAAGGAAGGCGGGCGGTGTCGCAGGAGGGTGACGGGCATCATCTGGCTGCGGTCGCGGATCCTGGCCATGGGCTGGGACCGGCGCGTCTCGGAGTTCGAGGACAGCGCGTGGGTGACGCGCGGCAAGACGTGGGCGCGCAGGCACGCCGGGGACGTGCTGTGTGCCGCCGTGAGCCCCCCGCAGGCGCTGGCCACGGCCTCCTGCTCCGGGGAGCTGGTGCTGTGGGCGCTGGAGACGGGCCAGGCGTACCGGCGGCACAGCGTCGCTAACCCCGCGCCCGCGTGAGCGCCGGTCCTCCCTTTGTTCCCGGCGTGTGCCCACTCCGTCACACCTAGTTCGCTTATTTATGAAAGGGTATAAGTCAACTTTTTTGAAGAAATGAATTACATACAGGATGCAAATCTGTGGGTGTTTACGCATCGTTTAGTTACTAAAAGGCACTAGTCTGATGCAAGGAAGTGGGTTTACCGACCGCCAGAAAATCTCATTTACTTATGAAAAGGAATTAGTCAGTGGACTTATGTCCTTTTATATCCATATGGTTGCAGCTGGTTACAAAGATAAAACAAAACAGCTGTATACTCGTCCGACCTCCTTGGCAGTTGCTTCCGAATTCATTGACGGCCGTGTGTCACATACTTTTGTGCTTCGTCAAACATCCAACAAAGGTTTGAATCCTACTGTTCCTGTTCATAAGGTGTATCCTGAGAAAAAAGTGCCAATTAATGCAGACAAGATTACTGACTTAAAGAAGGTTCTCTGTTATGTTCCAGCTGAACACAAAGACTTCTTTGATGAGATTATTCAGTGGCCGACCAAGCAAACAGACAGAGCTACCATATCACTGTAACAGGCATTGTTACATTAGAACATACAAAGTGAGAAGTTATTAATACATTTGTACATGTTTTCAAAACAATGTGTAGGCTTACATCACTGTTGTTAAAAGTGAATTATGCTTTATTACATAACTTTTGTAGTGTTGTGTGAAATGTTTATGCCTGTGATGTTATGCATTATTAGGTCAGCGAAAATGCTTTAAAGTGTTCAATACCATGGTGTACATGTTTTCCAAACTACCGTATATACTCGTGTATAGCGCGCCCTTTTTTCCCCTCAAGTAAAGGAAAAAAATAAGGATGCGCGCTATACACGGGGAAAAAAATTTTTGGGGGGGGGGGGGGGGGAGGAGTGGAAGTCGTTAACTGCCGGGTGACGGGTGACGTTTCTGGCCAGCCCCCACACATACGCACAAGCAACAAGGCCTCTGTTTCACACACACACACACACACACACACACACACACGCACACGCGCAAGCTCGCACATCATGGTCTCTTGTTTATTTTTAGACCTCCCCCCTTTACAGAAAGCCAGCTCAGAAGCTAGTAAAAAGAGAGAGAGAGAAAGAGAGAATGTTGTCACCAGTTCCCCCCCCCCCCCCCCCCCCCCCCCCCCCGGCAACTTCTTCGCTTCCTCCATTCCTCACCGGTGAGTCATCAAGTTCTCCGCGCCAGCTTAGCAACGTAGCGCGGCACGCCTCCCTCCCTTCCTTCCTTCCACGTACCAGTTGTGACGATATAGCGCTTCATTATCTTCCGTTTAGACAGCAGAGTTTATGTATTTTCCTGACGCATCACCACACATCAATTTAAATAATCAGATACCACAAAATGTTAGTAAAATTTATTTATGGGGGAAAAAAAAATTTCAATTTTTTTTTCTTTGGAATTAGTTGCAAAAATCGTGGTGCGCGCTATACACGAGGGCGCGCTATACACGAGTAAATACGGTATATGTTGGTTGAATTACATCATTGTTTTTCGATTGGAATGTTTTATTACATAACTTTTGTTGACTTGCAAGGTTAAGTTATAAAAAGGCTTAAGTCTGTGATATTTAACCATTTTTTTCTCGCAGTAAATGAAATACTTGCAAGGCATGCACTTGTCAATGTACATTAACATTAAGTACAGAGTAATGGAAAAATATTAATTTTGATGTATGAAACGTGGTATATCAGATATGATATAGTTTTTTGTATATTCCCACAACTTTTAGTAAATTGACTTATGCCCTTTCATAATTAAGCGATTCAGTTATAGTAGCAGTTATGATAGTATATTTTATAAAATATATTATTCATAAAGTTTTTCTAATTAGTATTACTGCTATTGTTCATCCATTATTTGTAATTGATGAATAAGCCATAATTTTACGAATAGAGGTTTGATTTTGTCCTCCAATTGCACCAATAATAATTAATAGATAATATTATTGCACTTATATTTATTCAGGGGCGAAAGGTGGTTTTCAACAACCAACATTTTTGGTAAGAAAATTTTGTGTACTGGAAAATCTTTTTTTTTTTTAATTTTAAGATACACAACTTTAAAGTTTTCTAAATCATTATCCTTCATAATAATCAAAAATGGCAATGAAAAAAATCTGTAAACGTCTAATTTCTACAATTATGTATATATATTATATGTATATTTGTACCTCGGAGGCATAAGACACTGGCACAAAAACAATATTATTTTTCATGAGAGCAGTTTAAAGAATTTTAAAAAGTTTGCCACCTATTTACTAGACTATTTTCTACCCAAAATATGTGAATTTTTGACATGTCGTAGATCTTAGCGTTGTATGCCATTAGAAAGAACATCAAACAATGGTCAAGTGAATGGTTAAAAGTGTGTATTGCCCTAAAGTGGACATAGTGTATTATGCCTCCGAAGTACAGATGTGTGTTTATGTATGTGTGTATGTATGTATTTATGTATGTGTGTGTATTTATGTATGTATGTATGTATGTATGTATGTATGTATGTATGTATGTATGTATGTATGTATGTATGTATGTATGTATGTATGTATGTATGTATGTATGTATGTATGTATGTATATAAAATGTATGCATTGTACAATGCCACAATAGAGAAATATTCTTAATACATATTTATCCCATTATCACTATATGTATTAACCCACAACCCCTTCTCATTAATGCACATTAAAAAACTAACATGGCTCATAAAATAAATCTAAATTTGGTTTTCCACCTATAACCCTATAAGCCATTTTGAAATCCCAGCCTTTTGATTAAGTATTCTAAAATAATGTGGTTCATGTCTAAAGTTGGTCTTATACTTAAAATTAGTTAATAGCAAATTTTCAAATACGTCACAGCAAAACTGTCGGGCCTAATGTCTTTGTCTTTGACTCATTAGATCTCTATTTCTCCCTCCTGCCTACATGCACTGCTCTCCTTTTCCGTGTTCTCATCCCCACGGGGGAGAAACTTTTATTGTTGAGTCGGAGACAGTTTTTGAAATAGTTTTGGGCACACTCGCTAGAGGTAGAATTCATAATATACCACTAACATATATATTGATTGTGCAAAACAATGCATCAGCGATTATCAGGCAAACAAACCAGTAAAAATTAATTCACTTTATTTTGTCAGCTACATATTTTGTGTTGTGGCATACCAGAAATACTGAATCTCTTACTCATTTATATATAAAATGCTTTTTTATTACAAAACTGTATTAAGCTTTTTTTTTCTTTAAATCTTTTCTACTAAGCAACTAGTCGTCAAATAGTCAAATTAGTATTATAAAGCTAACCTATTTGAATTGAAACTCCCACCCAAGTTTTTTTTTTTTTTTTACTAGTAGTTACGGGCTCACCTGACAGATAGCGTCACATGTCGCTTAAAAACATGGTTTTAGTTTCCGCTGTGAGAGTGGCACTTCTATATCTCCCTCCTTGTTCTATGCTGCTTGGATGGCTGGAGAAAGCGAAGCCAAACTTCGGTTCCCTTGCAGTGCGTAACCACAAATATACCTACCAAGGGATCAGTTCGTAACTTAAATTTTTAATGCCATTTCAACAATCCATTTCTTTTGTTGAGGATCCAAAAGACTTTTCTGAAATGAGTTGTTCTTTACCAACATATTAATGCATAAGATACACACAGAGAGAAGGTTTGGTTTTTCCAGTCTGACTGCGTTCTGGCCCGAGCGGAAAACACATAGATAGCCGAGCTGTGTGTCGTTGAGTAAGAAGCGGATAACAGACATTAGATCACGACAGGAGTGGAGTGTGTCCCCTTTACTCTTCACCTGAGCTAAAGGTGACAACTTCCGCACCCGGCCAGGATTGCGTCTAATTTGCACAACATAATATATTCAAAATTTTTATTTAATTTTATCATCTTGTGCAAACTATCTGACGTATTTAAACACTTTATTAATGGTGCAGACAAAACTACAAAGGACAAACAATTCCTAATTATTTAAAATATTTCAATTAAAAAAAATGTAGCAATACAAACATAAGAACATTTTTGCAAATTTATTTTGAACTTCATTCGTTTCCAGACAAACTCTATTCTCATTTAACTGTATCTTTTCATACATCTCAAATAAAAAATGTCATGAATCAGGAATCCCTATAACTGTGATGTTGTCAGTCTGCTCTCGCGGTGCGAAGTCAATCAAAAGACTTTGGCTTTCAGACCGAAAGGTTCCGAAGATTTCCGAGGGGGTGGTCGAGAAATACTGACTTCGATATCTCGAAGTTGGGGGTCAGCGCGACCTACTGAAAGGTGTCCGAAACAAGGAAGGATTGACTCGCATATCTCTCGCACAAGATTCATAGAGCTTATGGAGGGGACTAGTGCAGCACTCTGGTGGCTTGGAAATGAACTACGGGGCACTGATTGTTGCCATGAGGCGCCAGGGGGCAGGCGTTTAGCGGGCGTTCAAACACCCAGGGAAAAAACTTGCAAATGTGCCACGAGAGGGCAGAGGCGGTCCCTTCGTAGACCGATGGGCGTCCTTGGATTCAGCCCGGGATTGATGACCGACCAGTGAACTGGGCATGAGCTGTAGGGAGGGGGGGGGGGGGGGATTTAAAATGTGCGTGAAACTCTCTTGGCAGGGGCCCGAGTTGTGCCAAAACGTAAGTTAAGACGACCTGCGGGTGTGCCTGACATTGCTCGCGTAAAGCTGGCTCTCAGAATCTAGCTGCTCTAATAGCTTGCAGGACATAGCACTTCTTGTCACGGCTCGGAGGAGAATTACAGGCGACGGACGTGCGCCAAGACGATCGCACTTGCTGGGTCATTAGATGGCTGGCAAAATTAGATTTAATGCTGGGAAAAGATTGGGTAGACTGGCCTGACAAAGATTATAAGGGAGTGTACAGGAGGCGGAAAAAGTTCAAGTTTTTTTTAGCTGCAAACATGGTAACTGGCAAAATTATTTTTCCAAATTTAGAATTGTGCCAAAAATATTAATTGGCGGAACAGCTACAATTTCACTAGTTAATCTGTCTCACACACAACCAATGCCAGGGTCCTCTGGGACATAAATAATGAATGTTTGTGGGCACTTATTTGTAAATCTTCGTTCTGCCTCTTACCTGAACACGTCTACAGCTTTCTTGCTCTTACGTGCTCCGTCGTAAGGCGGAGCAACATAACAACGTATTGCATGTATCGCTGCATAATACTCCTGCTGTGTAGGCGTAGAAGTTTTCAGTCACTCGATGCATCACAGTTCATTTTTCACACGTAAAGATTTTGCGTCTCTGCGCAAAGTAGCGTAAACTCTTATGTGGTTAAAACACCAAAATTATACGTCCAGGTGCCCGACACAACATCCGAAAACCGCCACACTGTGTGTGCCGATGTCATCTGTTTCCCGGTCACACCACGTCTGTACAGGTGTTGAACCATGCATACGTCACGTCCTCTGACGTCACGTCCTCAACTAAGTCTGGCCTCAAATTTCTCACTCACTGAGGCCTGACATTTAAAGTCTATTTAAAATACATCCAGCAACATTAAGACCTAAATATTAATTAAATAACTTTATAAATATTATTACCAATATTTTATATGAAATACAGCCTTTCACTTGACTCATATATTTGAAAGCACTGTAACCTTGTGGAAACCATGGCCTTCTCCTAGCGCCTATCAGCCAACAGGAATTAAAAATGAGCGAAAAACCATACTTAAAATGTTAAAACGATTATAACAAATTACAAAAACATCTTGAACAATAAGGCAACCAAATAAATTAATTTAAATTAGTACAAATGTTTTAAAGACATGTTAAACAACCAAGAAAAAAAATGTGGCGGAAATGCCAAAGGTGAAGAATACTGTCTCAAATGTATAGTGTGCTTGATTTAAAATTATTTTTGATCCTAAAATATTATATTTGGATAACTGATTCAGAATCTAATAAATAGACATTTCATTGATCTTAAAGTAAGGGAATAGACTGTTCCCGTGTCTCCATGGAATATTTTTCCTGTCCAGCGTGATGTATTTGTGTCCTTTTAATGGTACCTTTGGTTGTTTAGCCGCGTAAGTTTGAAAATATTAATGAGTACTAGGTGTAAGTATAACACACAATGCCTGGAAATGTAATAATATATAATTAATTTGAACTACCAAACAACATGAAAATTTTAAGTTTGTAATTTTATTGTTTTAAACAGTGGTTTACCTTGCAAGCATAGGGAACATAGGGTGCAGTACTAAGAAATGAAAATGCGTAAAACAAATGCAGCCGCTGTAACACAAGTTCAGGAACTTGGGCAGAACTGTTTAGTGACAGCCACATAACAGGTGTTTTTGCTGTGAGAGTTTAAACCAAAGTACAGAGAAAAAAAGCTTTGTATATTCGAGATAGTCTTATCATCCTCCAGTTTTCTTATTTCAAGACAGGGGCGGGTACATGATTTACTTCTGGGAGTGGCACTGGAACTCCCCAATGAAATCAGGGTAACAAGACTTGATAATCTAGAAATTAATAACTGAGTCTAGATACTATTGGATCCAGACTCAGTTATTTATAGTTACACATCCATCTTTGTTAAGTATTTAATATAAAAATAGCACAAAATTTACTTCAGCAGTATTTTTATCCATTGCATCGTTTACCCTTCTTAGGGTCGGGATCAGCTTGTGTTTCAAGACAAACCTTCCATCGGAAAACAGCCCCGATCGGAACAGTACTGTAACGATGAAGGCAGAGTGTTCAGGGAGCTGACAACAGCAGTGGGATACTTGTGAACCTCCTGATAGGGGCAGCTCTGGCTCAGAGGCGAGGCTGGGCGACGCCACGGACGACTCCCGCGCGTCGGAGGCGGGCGTGATGTCGAGGCAGATGGCCGTGTACGCCTTGCTGTTCCTGAGGACACGGCCCATGCAGGTCGACACGGGCACGCTGCTCGTGGCCGTGGGCAGCGGCGCGGTGCAGGTGCGTGTCGGTCCGTCACTGACACACCCCTACGCATTAGTCAGTGTTTCAGTGCAAGGTGGCGTGGTGTTAGGGGGGCAGCCTTGTTGGATGCACGGGGTCGCTAAGGGTGACGCTGGCTCATGCGTCACGCCTCTTCACCTCTGTGCGCAAAATGGCGTGCAGTCTTCTAGTCTGCACACGCCTCTATGGAACTTTAAGGAGTTACTCTAACACTGTTGATACCCGAAAATACTGCAACTCTGAATAAAATGCAACCCCAAACATTTTGATCATGAGTTTATGAAAATTCTTAACGGGGTAAAAATCCCAATTCAAACCAAAAAAAAACTTAAAAATTATTTAAATTAGTAAATTTATGCCTTATTATTAACATCTTTCTGGTTCCTTTTTCTGTCAGTAGACTGATTTACATGGCCTTTTTTGAAACAGCAAGTGGCAATTAGAAGGGAAAAAGGCAGTAATTATAAGGAAAAGAGTTAAATTTAAATTAGTAAATTTATGCCGTATTAACATCTTTCTGGTGCCTTTTTCTGTCAGTAGAATGATTTACATGGCCTTTTTTGAAACAGCAAGTGGCAATTATAAGGGAAAAAGACAGCAATCATAAGGAAAAGAGTTTTTTGGCTGTAGTTCATAAGCCATTAGTCAGAGCAAAGAATGCTGTGATACATGATGGTTGCCAGGAATGGTGTTTGAAGAAGGGGGAGGGGCTACCTTGGCTAGCAGCCACGTTCCAAAGTGTTAACTTGTATCGTCTGTCACACCTGTAACACCCACTTTTCAGTGGCAAGGTTAGGAAAGCCTCGTCAGTAAACAAGCGGGGACTAAAGTTGGCATAATTGATGCAGTTCACAGGCAGATAGTGTAGTTTTTCAACTAAGTGGAGGTTCAGGATGCAGTAATTACTAGCGGTCTTAGGTGGCTTCCGTGATACAGAGCGTGTGATTTTTCAACTAAACTGTTCCCATATTCACATCTTACAGCCGCAAGATACAAGTTTGCGATTATAACACAACTCTTAATTTCAGGTTTATTAGTTTTGATAAAAACTGTAAATATATTATTTTATGCAGGAATATTAAAGAATGAAGCTCTATGCACTTCCCTATGTGGGAATTTTTTATACCTAAAAACAACCAAAAAAACAAATTTTTTTTTAGCCTTTTTCACTGTTAAAAAAAATACACTATAAAGACGAAACCATGAAACGAAACTTGCATAGGCGTGCCTACAGGGGGGGCCAGGTGGGCCATGGCCCCCCCTAATGTAATCACTCAGATCGGCATTTTCTCTAATGCGTTCGTTAATATTCATATATTCCTGGCACTGTGACACTCAAACTGTGTTTCAGTGTTGCAGCATGCTAATTAACAATATTTTTTAACATTTTATCGTTCTGGAAATACAACCGCCTTAGTTTATTTAAAACACGAGGTCCCTTAAAATGGCCAAGCAAAAAAAAAATTTAAGAGGTTTCTTAAAGTTCTGTTGTCTGAATTGCTGTGTTTGCATTCACTAAAAAGAAGTTCATTTCAAGGTAGATCTGGACCAAGCTATTGAAAAATTCGAGAGGGAAAAATGTGTAAGTACCCTTTAAACATTGTCTATGGAAAAAAACATATTTTCAAGATTGTTAAAATTATATGGATACAAATATTAACTAGTAAACATATCTCGCTTATACTGCACAAAAATATAAACACGCAATGAGTGAATGTATTTAGGCTGTTTAACATTCTAAATTCAGCTTCTGATTTAAAAATTTAGCAGGGCCCCCCCTAATGGAAATGTCTGGGCACACCTATGGAAACTTGTATAGTCAAGTAAAATGGTTCTTAACTGCTATTCGCAATCACACACCATCAAGAATTCTTGTTTGGTTTGTAAATGGCGCAGTAGAGGCCATTTGGCGACCAGCCAAGCCACCGGACTGGCATCCAGCCAAGCCACCGGACTGGCATCCTGGAGACCTCTGGCGTGAATCCCGGTGGGGAAGAACTAGTACTAGTTCCATTTGGCCATAGTTTCCTGAAATCCCTCCAGGCAAATGATACATACTGTAGGCCATGGCCAATTCTGTGGCCAAAATCCCTGTTCTATTAAGCTATGTGTTATTGTCTCTAATGACATCGGTCTTAACAAGATGTTAAAACCTGTTAGTAGGGACACAATTATGTGGTGAATCCGATAAAACAGAAATAACATTGAAAAGTGCGTCAATACACCATGTCCACCGAAATGAATGTTAATGCACCATTTAGCACCTAAATGCAACTAAAAGAATTAAAGAATTAAATTATTCATAAATTTAATATAATAAATTTAATAAATGTAATTTATTTAGCAGGAACTTTTTGCTTCAAAAGTTATGTAGTAAATACATGGAAAAATTTAGTTTTTTGATATTTTTATTTGGAACTCATTTTTACATTATGGCATTATTACATTTTTCAGACACACAAATATGTTCTTATTGTTTCGAGTAGTTAATCATGCTTATTAAAAATTATTATATTTTAAAGTACAAAATATTTGTTTAATAATATGCTATATTCATGAATCAACAAAGTTAATAAAAAACACAAACATTAACACCGAAATCTCCTGTTCTCAAACAAAACTAGCCCAAAAATATAACCACATATTCTTGTCCCTACCAATTAGATTTAATACAAAATAAAATACAAGATTGTAACGAGGGACTGAAAAAATGGCTGAGAAGAAACTTATTAACTGACCATCCTCTGGAATGATTTTACACATTGAGTGCAAACCACAGGTGTGGTCTGTCCTTTGTGTTGCGGAAGGCATAAGGAATTATTGCCTGCCTCTATGCTTATAGACTGCTTGTGTTATGTTAGTTATTTACTATTTAGTTAGTTAGCAGCCATGCCATCTCTCACTAAGGCTCGGTCTCACGTGAGTTGTAAGTAATTTCATTTTCTTGTCATCACTATTACCTGATAGTCATTCCTGAAAATTTATCACGATAATTAGAGGTATGGAACATTTTGTGGATTCATTTTGTAGAATGCAAATCTTCATACTCATACTGTGTTCATGATTTAACCGCAGTTATTTGGACATTTAACCACAGTTATTTGGACACGTCCCTCTACGATCGTGAGCCAACACAGGGTGTCCACAAGTAAAAAATATTTTGTACCAATTTAAGCGAGAAAAAAGTATTTGATTTGAAAAAAAAAAGTGTTCAATTATAATTTGTTATGGTTTTAACAATTTAGGAAGTTATTATGACATTGCAATGATCTAACTTAAATATCACACCACACACACATACATTCCATAGTTTTTAAAAATAATCACGCTTAATAAAAATATTTGAGTTACTGTAATATTATTATATAAAAGAAAAAAGTACTAGATCTGAGCAAAGATGTACTAAACCACTAAAAAACTTATAAAAGTACTAGATCTAGTACGAAAGTACTAACTGTGGACACCCTGAGCCAATGAGGCCCAGCTAGGAGAGAATTAAGCGATTCAGGTAGTGCCAATTAATGAAAAATAAATGTTCTCACTTAGAAATCAGCAAATGGAAAGAAAAAAAAATTTGGTAGGACAAACATAAGGCTTGGAATTTCAGCCTAATGCCAAATGAAATCACAAAATTTCCGGGTCTCTTAACGATAACTCTCTTGCATACAATGTTCATTCACAAATTTTCTCAACAGATATTTACAAAAGACCATCCAACAGTGGTAAAAAGTTATGCGAGTGTTCATAATGCTCTAGTTATAACCAATGATGTGTTAAACAAATTTTTTGAAGTTATATTTCTTAATGGCATTATGAAAAAAATGATGAGTGAATTTTTATGATGTGCACGCGCACCGTGAAACAAAATTTTCACTTGATGAAAAAAGACTGTGTACGAATAAAAACTATATATATATGTGCTTTTAACTCGTATACTTTAGTGATTGATATTATAATATATAATTAAGAACATTTAACTATAAATGTTAAAAACATATAGTTAAAAATATATGTATATTTATTGTGAATATTAGTTGGAAAATGTGTTGATAAACTTTTTAAAGTGTAATTTCAAATCTTATATATAAAATTCTCGTGTCACAGTTTTCGTTGCCATACTCCTCCGAAACGGCTTGACCGATTTTGATGAAATTTTTTGTGCTTATCTGGTATCTATGAGAATCGGCCAACATCTATTTTTCATCCCCCTAAATGTTAGGGGTAGTCCACCCCTAAATTTTTTTTTAATTTCCAGTTTTTGGTAGGAAATCACCATGGCAACGGCTGTTGCTTTGTTGATGCTTCATTCGTCTCTATGGCAACGGCTATTTCATTGTTAGTGCAGTCCTCATCACCGTTGAAATTTTGCAAGTGGTAGTGGGAGGGGGAGGTGTGGTGGTAGTGGGGGGTGGAGGGGGAGGTGTGGTGGTATTGGGAAGGGGAGGTGTGGCGGGAGTGGGAGGAGGAGGTGTGGTGGTAGTGGGAGGGGGAGGTGTGGTGGTAGTGGGGGGTGGAGGGGGAGGTGTGGTGGTAGTGGGAAGGGTAGGTGTGGCGGGAGTGGGAGGGGGAGGTGTGGTGGTAGTGGGGGGTGGAGGGGGAGGTGTGGTGGTATTGGGAAGGGGAGGTGTGGCGGGAGTGGGAGGGGGAGGTGTGGTGGTAGTGGGGGGTGGAGGGGGAGGTGTGGTGGTAGTGGGAAGGGGAGGTGTGGCGGGAGTGGGAGGGGGAGGTGTGGTGGTAGTGGGGGGTGGAGGGGGAGGTGTGGTGGTATTGGGAAGGGGAGGTGTGGCGGGAGTGGGAGGGGGAGGTGTGGCGGTAGTGGGCAGGGGTAGGGGGAGGGTGGGAGAGGGACCGCCGACGCCGAGCAGATTTTTTCGCGAAATATGCCTGCCCCTAATGTTCCTTATGTTACGCAGGATGACATTTTCCGAAAATTAGATCCAATGGGTGGTTAAAACCAGGCAACAGTGGGTACTTTGTCTGCATGAGAACAGTATTTTGCATTGTTCATGCCTTCTGCGTCTCCATGGCAACGGGCATCGCGCGGCAGTGGCGTACCCACAACGAGGGGCATGTATAATGAGCGGCGCAAGAGTGATCTGCCTGTAGACTGCCGTAGCGAAGTACGGGTACATCTGTTGTACGTTGCGTGCACGAGTCGGGAAACCATCGGTGCTATTCATTTTCTCTCCGGTACATTATACAGCATTGTAATAAATTTTCACTGAATGTTTTTAATTTACCATTACTCTAAATGGGAGATGTGGCTTAATTTTTTTCCATTAGTATAGCCGTGCGAAGCCGGGTCGGGCAGCTAGTGTTTTTATATTAGTGAGTTTATAGTCCCATATGTATTTATAACAATGTTAGGTTGCTTGTAAGCTTCCATTGTCGCTGGCAAGGGTGTCTGTGGAAGGTTTGATAGTTCCCTTGCCATTTTCGTTAGAGTATTTGTGAAGTTATGTTCCCGTTTTGATAATTTATTTGCATTATAAATGATTTCATTATGTTTAATAAATCATTAATATTAATAAATTATAATAAACATTCTGCATAATTATTTATTTTTAACGTGACAAAGTCTAATAAATCGATGAACGCCTGCTGCACACACGAAAAAGTGTCCCATAACGCACATTGTCCCTTTACGCTGTGTACTGTTACACTCCTTGTACACTTACGCCGCATCTATCTCTCTTCCACTTGATTGGAACAACCATCGATTTGACTTTTTCGAGGCACATTAAACTTGAAACACTCCCATTCGTTTCCTACTTTTCCTATCATCGTCCTATCCTTAACAGAATAACACAGATTGGAAGAAGTTAAATAGCAAACATGTATAAAAGTTATAGTTAAAATAATCTCTTTGTTAAAGTAATAAACATATTTGAATTAATGAGTGCAAATAAAAGTAAATTTATCAATTAAATTGTAGATATAATTTCACTCCTTCTTTGTTTCCATACAAAATAGTGATAATTCAATAAAAAATATTCAATTTTATTCATAAAAGTATGCAATAATTTCATCAATGTTTTGTTATGATGTCACGTTAAACTATCGTCCGTAAACTGACTTTACAGACAACCAATTTTTGATAGTAATTAAAATTTATCATGATTATTTAACTAAATTAAATGTTAAATTTAATACATATGTTTAAATAATATTGAATACTGGCATTTATTTAAATATTTTAATTTTATTGTATTATAGTTTTCCATTTGTATTCATATCACTCCAGTCCTTGCATGCAAAATTAAAGTTAGGTTTTTATTGTGCCAAGTAAGTATAACGTTTAACGCCCCTCTTGTTTGTGTACTTGTGTGAACTCAGTGCTTCATGTGACGTTGTTGTCAGGTGTGGTCGCACCACATCGGCGGGGGGTACCTGGGCCAGTTCTCGGCCATCCACACGGAGGGAGACTGGGTCATGACGATGACGACAGACCCCAAGAACAAGTACCTCTTCACAGGTGAGCTCAGGGTTTGACCCCCCAGCGCAAGACAGCTTTCTGTTGCTGTGGTACAGACAAGATTTTATGGTTTTATTTTCAGGCTAATCTTGTTTTCAAAACAGGAGATTTCTGTGTTATTGTTTTTATTTTTTATGAAATCGGTTATTTAAAACAATATAGCATATTACTGTACAAATATGCTACTCAAATGTTCCATAATATTAATTTTTCCAAAACAGTGTCATTTTGAACAATACATGGTTTTTTTTTTTCTTTCAAATATAATGTTTTGTAATAAGTATGTCTAACATTTTGGAACAAATAAAATAAATTTGTGTTTGAAAAATGTTCTTAGATCGTAATGTAAAAATTAGTAACTAATATCAGTTGTGAGTTTAAAAATGTATTTTTTTTCTATTTTTTTTTTATTAAATTGATTTACAAACATGATGCTAAAAAAATTAGTTTAATTGAATTTAATATTTAAAAGATAAGGTATTAGTCATAACAGTAAAGTTTTGATAGAAAATGCTGGTTAGTTTTATTACTCTTAAGTGTAGTTCGATGCTTTGTGGTTTATTAACTTAAATTTCAGTGTTAAATCATGCGTTGACATGCTTTTCGATGTTATTTTGGTTTTATCGCGACTCACCAAATAATATTGTTTGCACTCATAAGACAATAGTAGGGATTCTTGAATCCCTACATTCACAAAAACCATTAAATATTTCCTGCACCAGAAAAAGTAAACACACATAACCAAAACTATGACTTCCAACTGAGGAAAATAAAATTGTTCCTCACAAAGAGTTGGTCTTAGATGCAGTTTCTGTCAACCTCCTGAAAACCTACCAATATTTATGTTAGAGTTTTGCACCTTCGGTGACGTTTTGCTAATTATTGAGTTCCATCTTCCAGTAGAGATGCATTGAAGCACTTCAATCTCACCATTGTGGTACACGAGGTACGTGTTGTTACATTCCAGAGTTGGCCCGGCAACACAACCCGAAATAATAACAAATACAATTGAACACGGTTGTAGTTTCATTTGTATTTAAAAAAAATTCTTATTACAAATTACATTTTGAGTTGCCGGTGACACTGCCACACTCCGCGACTATCGAGCGACAACTGTCGAGAGCCGGCGACTGCCGACTGAAGCTGACAAGTAACTGGCAACACGCAGTTACCTCCCTTGTCCAAGCCAACACAAATGGAGACAAGCCCGTGGGCCAAACGACCAATCACAATGTTTCTTGAAAAACACTGGCATGGGGAGACGCATCACGCCACCTCAAAGTTCGCCCCGACTGGCTGGCGAGACAGCGCCCAGCGAAAGTTCCAGTTTCTCGGTGCGCAGTTGTGCGTTCACGTGCTGGGTTTTTCCAACGATGCACTAACTTGAGGTGTGAATAACTGACGTGCTGGCGACAGTGTGTCGCGCCCGTGCCCTCCCCTCCCTTTTATCCTTCTAGACTGTTCTCGAAAACTACCGACCAACTATCCACGCTATGCTTTGAAAGATATAATACACATGTTGATTTTCAATTATGAAGTAAACAAATTATAAAACATTACAAAACATAAAATTAATAATAATGACCAACAAAATATTGAAAGTAAAAATAATTATAAAAACATTCACAAAAACATTAAACCTGAAGTAGTCTTATTTAAACGTGAAAAATAGTAGGGGTTGGGAATTATGTAATGTTACAGTGTGTGCCACAGTGGTGAGAATTGAAATGCTTCTCACGTATAATTACATCAAAAAAGTGAAGGAGGGTTGAAGTGGTAGTATGTATTTCATGCAAATGTTGTGTTTGTCCTGTGCAAACTGCCTTTAAAAGGTGCAGGTTTTATCCTATAATATTAATATGGATGTAATTAAACATACATGGATATATAAAAACAGGAATATAAATTACCAGAAGAAAAAAAATATATGTCTCATTAAAATGAGATTTGGATCAGGAAATCCCCCAATTACATACTGCCTTTTTATTCCCGTGTTTCTTTTACAATAGATTCAGTTCCTGGCAAAATTTAATCCTTAGAAGACTGGCATTTAGATTTGCATTTATTTAGCATTGGAGTCATTATTATACCTGTGGATTAAATGTTAATGAAATTCTTTGGTGTTTTGTTCAAACCATTAAAATTAAATACTATCTAAGAGTAGTACTATTATTTATAATATGCCTAAAAAAAGGCATAAAAAAATTGTTGAAAATAATTTTTTCCACTCAATATTTAAATCTGGTATTCATATTTCATAAAATTTTGATATATTTAATTGAATATATTTCAAACCAAAACAAATCTCATATCAGTACAGGCCTAACTAAAATTTTATTTCTTTGCAGGCATGTTGAAATGAGATGTATTTTTACTTTACAGTGAGGTACTACAGTGTAGAGTCCCTAATTGGTGCAAAAACTTGTTCGAATTACCATATTTTCCGATTAGCTGAATAATTTATGTAGTGCAATAGTGTGTAATAAAATCATCTTATAAGTTATAAGTAGAGACCTGAAAAATTCGCAGGTTCATTTCGCGATACGCTAGAATCCAAATACATTTGCCTTTCTTGCTGCTTCAGTGATTGGGCCACAGTTTATTTGAAGGACTTTTGGACCAATTAAAAACATTCGACAGAAGAAGTATCGAATCACAAGCTTCCCAGTTAACACGTGTCACGAGTTAGTAGCCAATCAGCAGGTGTAATCTGCACAAGTACATAGAGGATCATGGAGTCTATTCCAGAGGTCACTGAAGACGCAAATTTTTCCGGTCCCTAGCTATTGGCTCACAACTCACCTGGATAACTCTGGGCCAATGAGAAACACCCCACCAAAGCTTTATCGAATCACAGGCTGCTAGGTTGGAACGTCTCACATGACAGCAGCCAATGAGTGGGTGGCTTTTGACTGAGTGTACGTAGAACTATGGAGTTCATCCTGCAGGTCATTGAACCCGCGAATTTTTCCTGTCCCTAGTTATAAGCATTTAGTTATCATGTAATAGAGCATATAACGTTTTTACAAGCACAAACTCACAAACAATGTTGATAGTTAGGTCAAGACATCAAAAATAATTTTAAATACAAATAATTTAATTTATTAGTACAGTTAAACCTCATAAATAACAACTCTGTTAATACAAAGTTTTTTCACTGTCCCTGAAAATTTAATAGGAGTGATAGTGCTACGAAAAAAATGTTAGTTACAGCTAAAATAATCTGATTTTTCATTTTAGTTAAAGAAAAAGTTGAGCGCTTCTATTCTTCCAAATGATGGTAATATGTCTTTTTGTAGGTATATGCTTTATTCTTCTGTTTTAAAGACTTTGATGGGTGATACAATAGAAAATATTTTTTTGAGCAACTTGTTCTGAAATCATATTTTACAATAACTAAAAAAAAGTACATTTGGTATGGAATAAAATTTTATGCAAGTACTTAATTAACTTTATTTGAATTTTATTTGGGAATTATAAAAATATTGTGATTTAATTTTGTAATAGCTTTGTTAATACAAAGCTTGTTATTGCAAAGTGACAAAATTATGGTCCCTTCAAGTTTATGTTATTGAGGTTTAACTGTATTTATTGTATTTACCCTAAATTAATTTGCCTCTGAATATAATGAAGCCCAAATTCTTTAAATATGAGTTTATGAAAACAAATTTAAAGGGTAAAAATCATAAATAAAAAACACACAAATTAAAATTATTTAAATTAAATTCATACCAAATTTACAACAGGTTTCCTGATGCCACTTTTGTAAGTATAGTGATTTACACAGCCTTTTTTTAAAACTGCAAGCAACAATTAGAAAGAAAAAAAATTGTGAGTGAACCTTTCAGTACCTGCCAGTGATATGTAAACATCTGACTTCAGTATCAAGCAAATTCATGTGTATATCACAAAATGTATAATTCTGTAAAATAAAGCGAAGTATGATAAATATATGCAAATTGTGTTTTCAACCACATTTATGGACGCCAATCACATGTAATTAATACACCCGCCGCTATAATTAGTTGCTGGAGCAGCTACGTTGACTACTGAATCTTTTGATTAGCAGACCAAAATTTAAAATAGTATATATTGAAATGGCTCCAAAACGCAAAAATGATTTGAAAAAATATAAACCCCTGGCTTTTGACATGATATTTGACAAGGAATTTGATTAAAATACTGCCCATATTGTTAAAATTAAGTAAACTGTAAACTTTAAAGTTTGCCTTGGAATTTGCGAACTTTGGTTCGCATCATTGGCCACAGATGGCAGCACCGTGGTTACACATTTCCGTTCCACGCAACTTCCCTTCCTTTCACGAAATTATTCCCACCAATTACAGTGTACCGAGATTAAGATGCGTTTCATAGGTGCAGTTCGGAAGCCGTCTGTAGAGAAAGCCAAGAATGCTGTGATACACGGTGGTCACCTGGGAGAGAGAAGGGGAGGGGGAGGGGGTCTCCGGCTAGCAGCAGCGGTGTCTCTTCACCAGCATTCCAGTATCATCTGTCAGCCTCCCGGAGGAGCAGAAGGCCGTACACAAGGGCAGGGACTAAATTGACATAAGTGATGCAGTTCACAGGCAGATCATGTAGTTTTTCAACCAAGCAGAAGTTCAGGAGGCAGTTATTAATAGCGATCTAAAGTGACAGTAATGAGGCAGAGCGTGCGGTTTTTCAAATAATATGTTCGTATTGCAGTCAAATCAAGTCTCCCAGCGGCAAAATACAAGTTTGCTATTACAATGCGACCTCTACTTTTAGGTTTGACAGTTTTGGTAAATGTCATTGCATTATATTTGAGTGAAAACTGTATTTTTTTAACTCTAAAACTCATTACACGTTATCAGATCAGGGGAACTGCACCGCACTTGTGCGTCGTTGCCGGGACGAGCGTGAGACGGCGTGTGCAGGCCACGTGGTGGGCTACATCAAGGTGTGGCTGGTGCAGAACTACATGCAGCCCAACACGGAGCACACCAAGGTGTGCATGCCGCTGCTGCGCCTGCAGTTCCCCTTCCTGCTAAGGGACCGCATCACCGGGCGCGCCAAGCGGGCCGTGAGGGGCCAGCCGCTCCCGGCGCTGCTGTCGTCCCACCGCGCCCACCTGGCCTGCGTCAACCACCTGGAGTTCCTCCCGCAGGCCGGCATCCTCATCAGGTCGGTCCCGCGCGAGAGGGTTCCTACCCCCACGGTAGCCCGTACCATTAATATTGATATTCTTTTGTTTATAGATATAATAAGAAATACTAAAATTATGCTATATGCGTTCATTGCGTTTGAGGAGCTTTCGTGCAAAACTCGACATGTCCATCGCCAGTAAAAAAACGTATGTTTCACATGTTTTGAGACCCTTTTTCTGAGGCGAAGAACACTACCATCTCACGACGATACAAAACCCAGCATGTCCCAGCCATTTACAAGTGTGAAGTATGGGTTTTTGTGCAAAAAAGGGTCTCAAAACATGTGGAACATACATTTTTACTGATGATGGACATGTCGAGTTTTGCACGAAAGCTCCTCCTTTACAGTCTTAGCCATGGTAATGTTTACAGTCTTTTATTTAATAAAAAAGAGCACGTATAACTCAGTACACGTGATACAAGTGAAATTTCTTCAGCAATTATAACCTCATCTCATAAGTATACAATAAGGGGTAAAATGGCAGAGAGAAATTAGACAATTTTCCAAATAAACATGAATTAACAAAATTATTACTAACTTCAAAATAAGCTCAAACCCTGTTGTGTTGCCCTCTGCCCAGACACTCCCCTACTAGATGCCAGCAAGTCAGGCGCAGGCGGGTCCCTATCCCTGCAGCATGGCGGGGTTCAACCTGAGCCGCACTAAGCCACGTGTAGCCCGCTCGAGGGAACAGTTCTCTGCACCGTTCACAACCTATTCACCATCCTTTTCACGTCAAAAAACTGTTTCACGAAAATGTTGCATTAAAATTTGGCATTGAAATGTTACTCCCACCGCACCCAAAGAAGTACGAGTGGTTACAAGTTGTACGTTAGACAACACAGAGGGAGGGGGGAGGGTTGTGTGTGCTGCCCCTCACGGCAGCCCCTGCTGGCGTGCGTGCAGTGCCAGCTCGGACCACACGGTGCGGCTGTGGACGCTGGGCGGGCTCTACGTGGGCACGCTGGGCTCCAAGGAGCCGTGGCCGGGCTCGCTGCTGGAGGAGGACATCACCGAGACCCGCATCCCGCCCGACCTCAGCTTGGTCGCGTCCTCCACCACCTTGAAGGTGGGGGCAGCAGGCTCCTGTCAACTCTTCATGATGCCTCTCTGGAATTGTATTGTCATTCACGACTTTTCTCAACAAATATCTACTGTTAACAGCAATCAGTAAAATATTATATTTACCTGCAGAAGGGTAGCCCCTGCGTATGGATCGCACCTTTAATTTAGGGCAAAAACAAATCTTGAATTTTTAACCATGAGGGTCTCCCTTCGATATTAGTCGCGCCACATGTCTGTATCCAGTAGAATACAAGTGAAGTCTTGATGGAACTGGCTCCCGTGTCGCTGAACGCCAGCCGGCGGATAGCCAGGTACGTCACTTCCCGGTGGCGGCAGGGCACAACGGCAGAGGTCGTGATGCTTTACACGCACTGCTCAGGTATTTTAAGTGAACAATTTGTTGTTACCCTTAGCATATTTATTAAAAACCTATACAAGCACATAATCAACCGCAACAGTGCTACCCAAAATAAAATAAAAAAACTTGTGTATGGATCGCAGTACATGTTATTAAGCGAGTAAAAACGGCATAAAATGTGCTATCCGTACTTTGGGTAAATACGGTAGCACAAAAGTGTTCATAATTATTTTGAATTTTTGATCTGCTCTGGGTCAACACAGAGGAACAGACCATTTTTAAGACGTTCTTCCCAACGCATTTGTTCTTTCTCTCATTCCCCTCTCCCCCCTCCGACCGTTTGTCACCTCCGACTTCCTTGTCCTTTTCTCTCCCCTCCCCTGTTTTTTCTGTGGTCTGCACGTGCATCATAGGTGCTTCTATAATTGCCTAAATAAGTTTGAGTCATAGGGCTCCATCTCATTATAGCATCATATTAAGTTGAGTTTATGTATTATAGTGCTGCGGTGTATGTATATTTCATTGGTTTGGATCGGTATGCAGCAGAGGTGGGTCACAAGGGCACATACTTCTCCCAGAAGGGTAAACTATGCACTGGATAATACGAATTCTGAAGTAATAAACAGGTATCTTACTAGGTTCAGACTACCGGTATCCCATACAGTGGTCATACCTTGTGATTGTGATGTCAAGTTAAGGCCGGGCTTCAACCGAATTCCGTCTGGCCGCGGGAGAGGTATTTAAATGCAATATTAAATTTCACACAATTTCCACAAGTTTCATGATAACAGTGTCAAACAAAAACCATACGGTAGATTTTGAAGATCTGAGTAGTAGTAGGTTTTAGAAGGTTTTACAATTTTTAGTTTTTTATTTCAAAATGACGTTGTAATCAAAGTATCATATATGTCAGGCTATTCATTTAATCACTTAAACAGCAACACTACACTATAGATTGAGTTAAATTCTTTGATAACGTCGGCGGGGCTGATACTCTATCTATAAAAACAAAGACACAGCTTGCTCTCTTGTAATGGAAACATTGAGGATGCGAGGTTCCCGCACATTGTTTGGGCGGGGGGTAGCAGGGGTGAGGACGACGCGCGGGGTGGCGTAGGCTGGTCCAGTGTTGCCAGCTCCTTGCTAGCAGATCACTCACCCCCTCCCCTCGCGGCTGTGAGCGGGGTGACGGACACGGGCTTGTGTCAACCTCTCAGCTAGGCGCGAGGCAGAGACAGTTCTCTGGTAAGTGTTTAGTTCTTTACAGGACAGCAAATAAAAACAAAAACTGACAGCATGATGGTAATGTATTAAAAATATTATAATTTGGTGTTCGTGCAGTTCATCTTCACAAATTAAGTTTGTACGTGACTTTAAGTATATTTATTCTGTGGTTGTTTGTTGGCAAATAATTCCGGAGGATCTTATGCCACAATGTTATGCACACATACACTTCATCTAATACAATCCTGTTCAAACCAAATTTTAATATTCCGCTCTATGTAATTTGTTGTTTAGATCGCTATTTAATTGGTTTTATTGCCAGCTTGGTTAATCTACATCAAGCTTTATAATAAATAGAATATGATTGTTTAAAAAATTAAAATCAAATTATTATAAATCTTCATAATGATATTCCATGAAATGAATTATTTTCAGTTAATAAATTGAATACTGATAAAAATATTTTATTTTGATGCAATAAAAATTGTAAAATTATTACTTCCAGTACACTTTACTACCCAAAGTTGAAAAAGTTATAATCCTTTAAATATGTTTTTAAATACACTCCAGAGAAAGAAAAACATGTTTAAGGCAAGACACAAGGGATTTATAATAGTAGAAGATCCACACTAGAAACGACCTTCACCCATCTGTTTAATGGATGAAAAGTATTTTATATCAAATTTAATATACTAGAAAATATATCTCAAGTGGGTTGTCTAAAAATTTCCTGGCCATACCATGACTAATTAATAATTGGAAAATGACTTTTTATTACATATTGCACTGATGAGTTTAACGAATAAATTTAATACCAACCGAAAGTGTGAAGCCTATCGAATATACAAACGTTGGTTTGTCTGTTTTTTTCCTGGCGTAACTACTGGGTTGGCAGGTATAAACAGGTAAATCGATAAAAGTTATTTTCACCAATCTGTTTAATAAATAAATCTTATATCAAAATGAGTGCTATTTAATTGCGAATACAATGATATAGGGTTGTCTGTAAAAAGTCTGGCCTGAATGACAGTTGTCGAGTTTTGAAAGGTGAAGATTTTATGCGTGTGGAAATGTGTGACAAAGAGGTCCGAGCCAAAGTTTCCTGAAAAACTTAGTTGTAATTCATGTTAAAAACAACATATAAAAACGCTAATGCTTGATTCTTACCATAACGAATTTATCTACCCGGAAAGTACTCAACTTAAGAAAAACTACCATTATCAGTGTAAAGTGATATTTAAATGAGATATATAGTTATTTTTTGTAGCATTCAGCACAAATTTCTATTAGTATAAGTAAATGCTGCCCATCGATTTTTTTTCCCTTTTGAACGCTTTATGATTATTTCCTTAGTAATGAAAAACACACAAATAAATATACATATTTTTTTAAATTTTGATTGGATAGCCACTTATAAAAAATTTAGGAAATAATTACGTGAAAATAAACCTTCATATACCGTACACATACTAAGTTCATGTTATTTATATGTAGAGTCCCGAAAATTTTGCGAATTCGTCTGGAGTCAGGGTAGAATTAAAGGCCCTACATGTGCTCAACCCATCTTTGCTTTTCCATTGGCTGATATCTTAGCAAGAACCTCTTTTTATCCTTGTTAATCGGCACTACTGTACAGTATCACAATATATTTTATGTGACTGCTAATATAACTCTCATATAACTGGACTATCTTAGACTTGAGAGCAATGACTAAACAATAATATTAACATTATCACACTGATCAGCAAAACTATGTGTGATGTATATGTCAAAGTACGGTACTGATATTTTTAAGTAATGGGGTTCGCTTCTGCTAGCTGAGGCTCAGTGGTAGTCACAAGAAACTTTCATTAGGACCACTGAGTGTGTGTAAGAACCAACAATTACAGATAATGTTCAGTTTCAAAATTTGTAGTTTCACTCATAAAATATACATGTTAGATAAGTCTTATATCTGATTGTCACCTTTTAACAGTGTTTTATGATCGCGAGAAATTCATACAAGAGCAATATTGTTTATTTAATTAGTGGATAAGTAAGGCGTAATGTGCAGAACAATGTACTCATGAAGATTGCCGCTCACTTCACAGTACCGCAGATATTCACAATGTTTTATGTATCAAACCAAATAATAACTTCACTAAAACACTTTGCTGTTGTTGCTAATATTCAAACCCCTTGTTTGGTCATAATTCAGTTGATTCAGCACTACATAATACACTACTCCATATTAGATACTAAAACATTTTTTTTAATAATTTAAAATGTTCTTAAAATAAAAAAAATTCTACTTCCTGATTGATTGGAAAGCCGTGAGATTAAACATTTTTCCCAAATAAATATAACAACAGAAACTGTCAACAAAGATGAGATAAGTGTAAAATAACACGGATTTAATAAGAGCCATAATTAAAGTGTTACATTTCATAATATAAAACTATTTCAGTTTACAGATATCATGACAGATGATTTCTGAGAGGGGTCTGTGCATTGCGTTGACATTCGATAAACAATAGTCATAGAGTTCTCTGTTTCGTAGATATGGATTACATTTCAAAGCTAATTAAAAACATCAGTCATAATTGTAAATTATATGCCAATTTTCGTAAGTGCAAAAAGAAAAATTCTGTATTGTTTCTAAAACCATACTTCAGAAATGCAAAAATAACCATAGCAATGTGTTGTACAAATTATAATATTTTTCTTGTAGTATTACAATATGTTTCTTGCCAACTGGTTTTCAAATGAATCTTTTGTAAAAGTACAAATCATTTCTTTTTGAGTAAGAAATGTTAAGTTTCCTTCTAAAAATGGAATTTTTTTAACATAACCAACTAACAGATTACTTCAATCTAAAAGTTAGCAAGCGAAGAACAAACATTGATGAATGATACAGAACTCTTTGGTGTGCCAATTCTACTTGCACTTGGCAAATTGTTTTTACAAACCTAAGTAATAATACATTTGTGTGAGTATTCTGTTCTCATTTTATTTTTCATTCCAGTACAAAGCCTTTTTCTTGCAATTCTATGCATGTATATCGTGTTTTATTTCTATTGAAATATATGTGTTTTTATATATTTATTTATATAATTAATATTGCTACAGTTTCATTTCTCAATTAATGCAAAAAAAAAAATATATTATTACTAATTTTTTCACATCCTATAATGTGAATTAATTAAAAATATATATTTTTCAAACATAATTCAAGCTTATATTCACTAAAGCGTAATATTTGCATATATTATGTGTAGGGCCTGGAAAATTTCGGTGTTTTCAGTATGCAAAAAGCGGTACTTTCAAATTAGAAAAGCGGTGGTTTAAAGTCGGTATTTTCGTTATGCAATGGAAATTTTACCAGTATTTTAAATGTTGACTAAATTGTGCAGTTATTGAATATAATAGTTTACATATTTAATAAACAATCCATGTATACTAGGAATAGGCTAATATGCATAATAACAGCCAATTAAATCCAAAACAGTTACACAAAACAGACACGTTGCTATAGATGTTTGCAACTACAAATTTTTTTTTTTTTTTTTTTGGCTGCCAATGCCACATGCTTAGCCGACTTTAGGTGTTTGTCAATGAAATCTTTTCTATCCCATGAAACTTTACAGTTGCAAAATTTGCACATCACTGTGCTATTGTCAGTACAATAAAACCCATGTTTCTGATACTGATATGCTCGTATTTAATGGAGTAGAGAAACACAGGGTTGCCACTTGAACAAACCCCAGCGCACAAATGAGAAGAAACTTAGTGTGAACTATACCCCAGATCAATTTTGAGCATCAAAACCATACACGAACACGGCTTATGTAAAAATAAGGTAATTATGCTGAAACACAAGACTTGGGTTAAAGGACACTTTAACCTTGTGTGGATCAAGTAGAAAACATTCGGCTATAAACGAAAGAAATAAGAACAATGCTATCCTGAAATGCTGTGACATGTTTTTGGAGTAGATAATCACAGCGACAGACCGACAGGATGCGCTCCTGCCCTTGCCGTCAGCGATGTTTATTTTGACAGCTCAAGCAATTATCGTTTCCACGTCCCTTCGCAGCGTAAAAAAAAAAGAGAAAAAAAAACACGCTGACAGTTTCTCACACAGAAGGTTGAAATAAGGGAGGGAATGTGTTGAAATGTTAGTTGGATAAGGAGGGAGGGGGGGGAATTGTTTTTACATGGTTTGTGGCTCTGGGAGGGATGAGCTTTGAAGAATTAGCAGGGGATGGGAGAGGTAAGCGTCGCGTCACGTCACGTATGACGTCAAGCCGCCGGGCGGGTAAGATAACATGACAGCTGAGACGGCTTTTCGGCTTTTCGTGCGATAGTGGAGGCGCCGAGCTCGTCTAGACACTGCCGCGTGGCCAGTCTAGAGGGGTGGTATCTATTTTTAGACGTCTTTTGTATGCCTGGCTGCTTACAGTACAGCTCTCGTCAAGATAAACGTGAACACACAGAGCCCAACAAAGTGTAACAGACTTGTTTTTCAGCCGATTTTACTCAAATTTTCGACTTTCTCTGCTCAAATTTTTCATGTTTTCTCAAAAAACGATCATATAAACGGAATGGACGCATCAGAGGGGGCTCACATCGGCGGGATTCTACTGTAATGGTACTTTTCGGGGATATATTCGCAGTGTAATATAGAAATGTTGTGGTTTTCGCGAATGTACTTACTTTTCGCGTTTTCATGCGAAATTCGCGCGAATTTTCGCAAAATTCGCGATCGCGAAAAATTCCAGGCCCTAATTATGTGAAATAGTTCAAATGATCTAAATTTAAAATTCAGAAAGTATGTTTGGCATAAAATGAAATTTTAAGCCTAAAAAGTTCCAGTTTTATATTCCATTTCATTCTCCTTATCCATTCTGCTCAAAAATGTCAAAAATGAAAATTTGCAAGTAGTTAGTGAAGCGATTTATAATACGACTTTATCTGTACCTCCAAAAAATTTTTCCCAAAACAGTTCCGTCAAAAAGCCATATTTTTGATCTGTAACATCTAAACTCTCTGTATATGGCATTTGATAGAAGTAATTTCATGAACAGAACGGAAGTCGCACGTATGGTGTACGGCGGGAACCAAAGTTACCAAAGCCAAAGGGAAACTTTATAGCATCAAATATTTATGGAATTTTAACAAAATCGGCAGTATTTTAATAAAACTCCTTGTTGTAAATCAGGTCCAAAGTTAGGATTTACTATTTTTTAAAGTTTTTATTTTTATTTTTTTTATTAGAGTCGTTTCATTTTGTATTTTAAAATTTCAGTCTGCAAATCGAATGATTGGATGATCGTTATAGTTGCTCTGGCAGCGAATTCTAACAGTAGGTGCTGAAACTACATGTGATTTGCATCAAGAAATGTAGTTGAAAACACAATTAGCATTTATTTATCACGTTCTGCATAATTTTAAAGAATTCTAACTTAAATATTGTGTCCAAGTTTCATTTGCAAGATGAGAACATATGAATTTGCTTGTTACCAAGATTAGATGTTACACATCAATGGGGAGAACTGAACTCGCTCACTTTTTTTTCTCTCACAGATTTATATCAAAGTTGTGCGCAATATATGTTGTGTTCCTGTACCTATTGTAGTAGCATATCCTCTGAACAATTCAGATTCGTGATTGTTATTGCTTGGACATGAGTTTTAACCACAATGTTTTCATGCAAAACATCTGAATGAACAAATACAAACTCCACAGGCCTGTGTTAAGGTAACTATTGAGTGGCACAACCAAACCATCTATCAAACATGAGTTTTCCAAACTTTAGACGGATGGAAAAAAAATATTTTGTACCTTCTGATTGGCTGCGGGTCATATGATTGATGGACGGATGACTGACGGAGGTGACAGGCTGTTGTAATTCCAGCCTAAGTCTAAAATGTTGCATTTTTAAAGGATTTTTATTTATGGAATTCATTTTCCAAATTTGGTGCCAAACTTGGGGGCTGTGTACGCTATATGCACTCGGGCATTTCCCCGGCTCTGCGCCAGGCATTTTGTCAAATTTGTTGTGTCAAATTTTTGTCATCAAACTGTAAAAAATTTTTCATTATACATATAATGAAAATGTTATTTTTTTGAAATTTTACTTAGAGTATATATATATATATATATATATATATATATATATATATATATATATATTAAAGATAAATACCATTGTCAAATTTAAGTTTCAGTTTGAATTAGACCTTTTTTTTTAAATTTCCCAGGGTGACTGTTCCTCTGGTAAGGCTGTAGCAAGGTTCAAACCATGCTAACTGCTATTATTTTTGTAGCAGCAAACCACGGTCTGATTACCATCTTTTCCTTGCTGGGTGGATCTTTAGGTTTCACCAGTTTATTAGAAACGAACAAAAACAAGGTGTGATTCTGTCTGAAATATAACTACTCCATACTGAGTAAACTTATAACAGATACAAGAAAATATTAACGTACAGTATTAGTTACATTCTTAAACAGCTCTCAGGTATTTCAAAAAAAATTATTGGCCGGCCGTACATGGAATTATCAAAAGTTTCATTTACTAAAAATACATAAACCAATAAAAAAAAATACAAATATGTTCAAACGATCCCAGGTTATATACTTAAAGTCCAGAAATTATGGCTTTATGGAAATTATGGTTGTATAATTAACTGCATCTGACGACGTAATTTAAAGAAAGTTCAGAAAAGGGTCAAAAGATACAGAAGCACCTGAGGTCGGGGCTTCATTTCCCGGAGATCACGCGGGTACATGATGCCAGGGCGCTTGTGTCCTGTTGTGGAAGGGAGATGAAAATGCCAATTCGGCGTCCGGCTCTCGGACCCTGTCTGGAACAGTCCGAATCAAAACTGATCAGAACTTGAACCCAGACAGTATACGGGGCAGAAAATGCCCGGAAAAGTTAAGGTGAGGTTGGGGAAAGTCGCGGATTGTCACTCACCAGACAGGGGAGTTGGCTTCTGTTTACAGATGCGTCGCCAGCCAGGAACTGTATCCCGTGAATACGCGGCCGGGTGCGGTCGTTTTTTTCATTTCAAAAAAAATTTAAAAGAAAAAAACTATAACATTTTGTACTACGCAGACGGACTAAACTACTTGATAAAGATTATAGGGATAGCATCCCTTATATAAGCGACTACATAGTCGGTTGCGGCTGGATGGAAGTCTTGCAGTGTCACGTCGATCCGCCGATTTTCGTAAAACGGTCCGTCTGCATCCCGACGCGAAGTGTCTCGCGGAGAACCGCGTCTCGTAATTAACAGTAAGTCTTCTATCAAAAGTGGAGGGGGTGACTGGGAGTCCGGACCGAAAGGTCCCGAAGTTACCCGAGTGGGCATCATAAAAAAACTCTGACTGAAGTCTCGAAGTTGGTAGCACTGGCCGACTTTAGCGCTACCTGTTGAGGGCTGTCTGAAATAAAAAAAAGAATGGACTCGCCCAAGGCGTCTGCTTAAACCAAGGGTTAAAGGGTGCAGTCAAGTGCAGCGCTCTGGCGGCCTACAGGGTAAGTTGGCTGGGCGGTTCGCGAATTTGCCGCTAGGTATCGTGTGCGGTCCATCTTGGCACACACAATTTTTTTATGCAAGCCGTCCTTGGAGACGGTCGCTGTCTGCTGGGGTGTATGACCGGTCATTTGTCTTAGGCGAATTCTTAGAACTCAAGAGGGGGGGAAAATGCAACGACGCTGGGAACAAGCGTCCATGACGTGCTTCCAGGGGAGTGAACCTAATACGTATTCGTGACAGTAAAGGCTATGGTCAGCTCGTCTCTGAGAAATGGTAACAGCTCGTCCAGAGCTGCTGTAGGCGGTTTTAGTCATGAAGTGAAGTAACTTTACAGGACTGGGACGTGCCTGTAAGCGAGGGAAATTTTAAGCTGGCTGCCAGCAAAGTATTAGATCTGCAAAATATCAGATACGTCTCTGGGAAAGGTGCTTCAGACTACTGGCACAAAGTTTATCTTAGGGGAGTACACCAGACTAACAAAGTGTAAATCGCCCTTTAGTAACCAAATTATAAAATATAAAATTTCCAAAAATAATTTAAAATTATAATAAAATTAAAAAAAAAAAACGTGTCGAAATTCCTAATTTCCGGCACATACTCCCCCACTGAAAGGCGGAGCCAGGGTAAGCAACCAACACTGAACATAAAATGATTGAAATCTGTCATACTTACCCTGTACCAGAATCGACTTAGATAAACCACTTACAATAAACGTAGAATTAATTCCATGACCGTTGACTGTAATACCTTATAGGTCTAAAACAACGTTTATAATAAAATGGGTCCATTTAAAACTCAGTTTTAATTATTTTAAAATAAATCCTTTAAATCATATAATAAATAAAAAAATATTTAATTCAAAGTTTAATTTTAGTGTACCTGTATGCTTACAACTATTTATGAAATTGCTATATTAATGAAATGAATTCATCCCTTGATCTCTGATATTGAATATCGTGTAGGAACACAAAATGGGCGCTGTGAGGGAGGCCGAAAAGCACTTAGGCCGAAACAAGGGATAAGCGTCCTTGAGCTCTCAGTGACGAATGGGGATTGTAACCCCTGTAAATGGGTATGGTAGCCCTGTATATGAGCGTGATAGCTCTGTAACTTACAAACTAAATGGGAATGAAAACCCCTGCCCTGTACAATAGTCTTTCCATAAGAAGCTGAAGGCATTGGGACTCAGCCCTGCACAGTCAGGCGATGGAGAAGACGGTTGAATTTGCTGCTTGCCCGAAGGCGAAACAGAACCTCAGTCCCAGTTACCTACATTTATTAACTCACATAGGCTCCATGCTCAGACTGAAGATTGATCAGACCAACAGACTGGAGCACAAACACCTAAGAGGGAAATTAACCCCTGAGTTAGTTCGGGTTCGAAACCCGAAAGATCAACGAATTTTGGATGAATGATGGATAATGTAAAAAAAATATTTGACCTTTAAAAGTTTTCATGTGCACTCAAATTTAATTAATAAAAAAATATATAAAATTGTAACACCTGATATTATTGTCCTTAAAAAAATATAACTAACTTATAATTAATTTTAATTTTTGCCGTCGGATCTTCCATGGCGGGCATGAAAGTTCTCACTGCCTGAGAGGGGGTTTAAACATAGGCCGTCCAAAGGGTGAGTGCTGGGGATCTAACCCAGTGACACTCGGTGGTCATAGGATGTTTCACCTAGAGGACCGGGTCGTGGCTCGTTGGTGCAGAGGGCCCTTACTTTAGCGCTGCTCGGTGGCTAGCTTCACCTTGCTCGACTTTTAGGAAACACACAAAAATAAAACCTTGATGCCACCTTGGAAGTCACAATTGCAAAACAATGCAAAATCATATCCTCATAATAATGCAAAATAAACTACTAACTTTAGAGAGAGTGCAATAAAAAAAAAATGTTAACTTAAAATTTTTTTGGTAAACATAGATGTACGAGCTGCAGTCCTCAGTTTTCTGTACGTAGCTATACATCACCTGACAATGAAAAAGACTTAATGTTAAAAAATTAGGAAATAAATGGTTTACAATAAAAATCGTAATTACAAAATTTATCACTCACTTACTTTGATAGCTTAAACTTTATCTCTTAGTTGTTCACCTATACGTCGACGTAAATAAGTAGTACTCTATCTTAACAAAAAAAATCATCATCGCAGTGCTAGCATAAAAAAAACGTGTGGGGAAAATTCGACCGACACACTGACAAATATAATCTAATAAACTTTTAGTTGAAGGTAGTGACTGCACCTCTCGTTGGGTGATCACGAAAATCATTTAAATAAAAGCTAGGCACATGGATGGATATGGTAACACCATGAAATGATATGTCGAAGTATATTCACGTTGCTTGTGAACGATGCAATTGGATTAGAGTAGTTGTGTATATTACTTAAGAGTATATTTATATTTTATATTACTTACATAATGAATGGACCCTTTTTCAGATTTATTTTATGTACTATTAAAAAAATTAATCGTTAAGTTAAGACGCTTAGAAAATGTAAACAATGGCAGTTTCTTAACATTAGCTGAAATAAAAGAGTTTATATTATCATATTATTTGTATAGTTAATATTGTTATAAGTTACATATATAAAATTATTATGTTATATTTTAGGTTCCCCTAGATTAAGAAAATACTTCGCTGCTAGATTTAATTCAGTATAGATTATTTATAGTGCCGGTCTTGTGACATAAAAATAATATTATTAGGACATACAAAGCATGGGTGGTTTGTTTACAAAATACGTGGCACGTAGCTGGAGCACTCTGGAGAGGAGAGGGGGTTCCGCGCGGTTGGTGGCCCTGTCATGAGGTGACGAGATAACATGGCGGCGCGCGCAAGCGCAGAGAGACAAAAATACAAACAAACACGACAGTCCGAAAGGACATTATAGTAATTTATTTTTTTTGGGGGCCTCATTAGTAAACAAAATACTGGTCGAACACACAACGTGCTCTGTTTATTATTATTATGACCGGCAGACGTATAAGTTGGTACGTGTGTCTGTGTCCCGCAGAGGTAAGCGACCTCTGGGACTTGCCGGGGAGGGGGGAAGAGTCCGCACGAGCGGGGAGGCACGTACCTATGATAAGAATGCACCGGCCGTCGGGCGGGGTGAAAGGGGGCAGGGGGGTGTCTGTAACCTTGCGTGTGTCACATCTGAGGACGCGCCGCGGGAGGGACAGCTGTGGGTCGCTGGAAGACGTCTTGCGTGAAAGTTAGATTAATATTGCTTGTAAGGAATTAAAATTAAAGTTACCTATATTCGCGCTAAAAAAATATATATATAAAGATTCTCGCTCAAATATTTATATTAAAAAAAAATATATAAAAATTTAATTTACTTTACGTTATTTTTACTGGGAATGTTTAGAGACGAAACCACACTAATAAACTATAAACCCCAGCTCTGCTACCATTTTTGTAGCAAGGTTCTTACCATGCTAACTGCTATTATTTTTGTAGCAGCAAACCACGGTCTGATTACCATCTTTGCCTTGCTGGGTGGATCTTTAGGTTTCACCAGTTTATTAGAAATGAACAAAAACAAGGTGTTATTCAGTCTGAAATATAATTACTCCATACTGAGGAAACTTATAACAGATATAAGAAAATATTAACGTACAGTATTAGTTACATTCTTAAACAGCTCTCAGGTATATTCTAAAAAAATTATTGGCCAGCGTACATGGAATTATCAAAAGTTTCATTTACTAAAAATACATAAACCAATAAAAAAAAATACAAATATGTTTAAACGATCCCAGGTTATATACTTAAAGTCCAGAAATTATGGTTGTATAATTAACTGCATCTGACGACGTAATTTAAAGAAAGTTCAGAAAAGGGTCAAAAGATACAGAAGCACCTGAGGTCGGGGCTTCATTTCCCGGAGATCACGCGGGTACATGATGCCAGGGCGCTTGTGTCCTGTTGTGGAAGGGAGATGAAAATGCCAATTCGGCGTCCGGCTCTCGGACCCTGTCTGGAACAGTCCGAATCAAAACTGATCAGAACTTGAACCCAGACAGTATACGGGGCAGAAAATGTCCGGAAAAGTTAAGGTGACGTTGGGGAAAGTCGCGGATTGTCACTCACCAGACAGGGGAGTTGGCTTCTGTTTACAGATGCGTCGCCAGCCAGGAACTGTATCCCGCGAATACGCGGCTGGGCGCGGTCGTTTTTTTCATTTCAAAAAAAAATTTAAAAGAATAAAACTACATATTACATTTTGTACTACATAGACGGACTAAACTACTTGAAAAAGATTATAGGGATAGCATCCCTTGTATAAGCGACTACATAGTCGGTTGCGGCCGGATGGAAGTCTTGCAGTGTCTCGTCGATCCGCCGATTTTCGTAAAACGGTCCGTCTGCAGTCGCGACGCGAAGTGTCTCGCGGAGAACCGCGTCTCGTAATTAAAAGTAAGTCTTCTATCAAAAGTGGAGGGGGTGACGTGGGAGTCCGGACCGAAAGGTCCCGAAGTTCCCCGAGTGGGCATCATAAAAAAACTCTGACTGAAGTCTCGAAGTTGGTAGCACTGGCCGACTTTAGCGCTACCTGTTGAGGGCAGTCTGAAATAAAAAAAAAGAATGGACTCGCCCAAGGCGTCTGCTTAAACCAAGGGTTAAAGGGCGCAGTCTAGTGCAGCGCTCTGGCGGCCTACAGGGTAAGTTGGCTGGGCGGTTCGCGAATTTGCCGCTAGGTATCGTGTGCGGTCCATCTTGGCACACACAATTTTTTTATGCAAGCCGTCCTTGGAGACGGTCGCTGTCTGCTGGGGTGTATGACCGGTCATTGGTCTTAGGCGAATTCTTAGAACTGTAATACCCCTAAGTGTCTTAAAGAAAAATTAAGTAATTAGATAAAAAGATTTGGAAACTCTGAATACTGGGGCCCTCAATTAATAGCTATCAAAGTCAACATCAGAGGCGACACTAGGAGTAAACAAAGAAAATTTAGAGACTCCCTACGAACACTTGGGAGAAAAAGGATCGTTATTATATATTAAATAAATAAAAACAACTGTTACGTCTATAGACTTCCTTATTTTATTAAACATTGTTTTTCTTTTTTTTATAGATTAAATTTTCCTTAGTAACATCGGTTTTTCATTGATAAGTGATGTTACTTAAATTCCTCACAATTACACTTATTATATTATATTCTTTGAACTTATTTACTATCGGGCCGGCCCTGAATGCTTAACAAAAATTACAATATTTAAAAACATGAATGAAATTAACATCGTTAACTTTACAGGTTGTACATATAGTCCTTGCAAAACATTATATAAATTTCGTCTCCTCTTACTACTTTTACTGTCCGCTATCTTAACTGGGTTACACTATTTTTGAGTTCGTGAATAAAATGATAGAATTACGCGGGTATCCCCCGGGGCTGTAGGTAGACGGTGATCGAGGTAGTAGGCCTAAAGATGGTGGATTCTGCTCAGGAACCGATTCCAGAGGTTCTGGCAGAGGAATTTGGCTGCCCCAAACTTGGAACCCTGTCTGAAACAGAAGTCCAAATTCCAAAGAATTAGACCTGTTTCCAGACAGTATACTTAAATGACGCAAAAGGCCAATAGAGGAAAATTAAAGGGGGGGATGACGTCAAGACTTACCAAAACAGGGTGTTTGTCCTGGTGCTCAGGAGAGGGCGTTCGTCTCCGAAAACCCGAACCACGATGCGCGGTAGACACGGAAGTCATCATGATTAATTAAAAAAAATATATAAAAAAATACTAAGTTTCTCTACTTTTAACTAAACTACTGACTGGTTACTCTTAATTTTAGATAGGGACTTCATCCCTCTAGTCTGAGAAGACTACATGATATACAATGCGATGTCGATGATTCGCCGAAGATCGCAGTTATTAATGGTACCAGTCAGTCAGGAGGCGCGCACCGAAGTAAGTTCAGAGCGGGATATCACCAGAATATCATAAGCGCGGGGTCTCTAGAGAATGGGAGGGGGGGTAGGCTCTGAGCCAAAAATTACCGAGTCCACCCGAAGGTGTCCGGTATAAAAAAATTAGATCTTACTGGAGTGACTGCGCGACTGAGTCGCTATCTTTTTGTGGCGAGAAGAAGTACTAATAAATTGACTAGTGACCGACGAGAGTGTCAAGCTAGGGGGTAATGGAGTAACCAGAGGTGCCACCTAGCTGCCCGAGACATAAGGAGGAGAGAGGTTGTCGTTACCTCCGCGCGAGCGCGGTAGTGTCGGCGCTGCCGACGCCCACAAGTGGCGTTAGTGACCACAGCCGTCGCTAGATGTCGTTAAAGTGCAGAATCTTAACTGCGGCTGTCAAGCCTGAGATGGCCTTGACTTCGGTTAACGTACCCGAGCGGTCGTCGCTCCTAGCTTCACTTCTGAGAAGAAAGGGTGGGTGAGTAGGAGGGGGATGGCTTCAAAAAAACGCATGGTCTGTGGGACGCAAGGCCCACGGGATCCTCCTGTCGTGTCTTGCTGCTAGTGAACCTTATACCGATTCGTGACAGAGTTAGCAGGGCTCAGCACTGCTTCACAAGCTGCTCTAGGCAAAAGTAGTCACGCGAAGAAATAAAGTTACCGGCCCCCGACGTGCCTGGAGGCGGGAGAAATATTAGTCAGAACGCTAGCCTAGCATGAGGCTGGTAAAGAAAATCAGCTCGCCTCTGAGAACAGAGGCTGAGGGCCTGGCCGTAAAGAAAATAAGACGAGAGAAAAAAAAATATTTCCAAAAATATTTAAGATTACAAAATTTTAAATACAACGTGCCTAAATACCTAATACACGGCACAGAACTCAAGAGGGGGGGAAAACGCAACGACGCTGGGAACAAGCGTCCATGACGTGCTTCCAGGGGAGTGAACCTAATACGTATTCGTGACAGTAAAGGCTATGGTCAGCTCGTCTCTGAGAAATGGTAACAGCTCGTCCAGAGCTGCTGTAGGCGGTTTTAGTCATGAAGTGAAGCAACGTTACAGGACTGGGACGTGCCTGTAAGCGAGGGAAATTTTAAGCTGGCAGCCAGCAAAGTATTAGATCTGCAAAATATCAGATACGTCCCTGGGAAAGGTGCTTCAGACTACTGGCACAAAATTTAACTTAGGGGAGAACACCAGTCTAACAAAGTGTAAATCACCCTTTAGTAACCAAATTATAGAGCAAATCAAATTTCCAAAAATAATTTAAAATTATAATAAAATTTGAAGAAAAAAAAGTGTCGAAATTCCTCATTTCCGGCACAAGGCCACACTCCAAATCACTGTTTGAACAAAATTTGTAGTCGTTACAAATAACAAAAAAAAAAATGTGGTTAACAAAATGAGTGGTGAATCCATAATGAAATGGTATAACAAGAGTATTTTTACAAATGTTTTCTCAATATTTAATAATATAACCACATTTTATTCTTTGAGCCATTCCACCTCAATTCAGGCAGTTAGCAAGATAATGTGTCAGGTCACCATCTCAGATTTGCTTTAAAAAATTACAGCAGTTACAACCAGTGCAGACAAGAAGTATGCCAAAAGGATTTTGTCCCAAAAAAATTTTTCCCCATGTTATAGCCTTTTGAAGTTGGTTCAAAATCAAAAAAGGTGGAAAAAGGGGTGTTTTTTAAATGAGCGACATTTCAAAACTATTTTACTGATTTTGTTGATTTTTTTTTTTATTTTGTACCTATTATAGTGAACTACAGAGTGGAATAGTTCCAATGAGCCCAACGACAATATCTTTAAGGGGGGGAAACTAAAAAATTTGGCAAAAAATTTAGATTTTTTTGGATTTTCAAAAAAAAATTTTTATGTGGAATAATCAATTTTCATAAAAAGTAATTCTGGTAATATGTATACCTATTACAGTAGTTTTACAGGAAAAATTGTTTTTAATTCTATGATGCATGGAATTATTAAAATTTAACTTTAAAATTTTCAAAATTTGACAAAAGTGCCATTTTTGATTGAAAATTACTGAAAAACCCCATATTTTAAAAATCTGAAAATTTGTAACTTTGTAGTCCTCACCTTTATTAATAGTATGCACTTTGTTGGATAGTGTGTTTTTGCCTGTAAACATTTCTAGAATTTTTTGAAAATGTAATGTCATTACCTTTTGTATGTTGTGCATGCTCAATTAATAAATGTTTTGTTGGTATCTAAATAGTATGTGATAATTTGTAACTGGTTTTGTATGAGGGGAAACCTTGGGAAATATGAAGGGGGAGTCCCTATCTGAATATTCCCAGGCGCTTGCTGTAAGGGGAATCCCTGGTAGCTTGAGGGAAATCCCTGGTGACTATAGGGGGAATCAACTACAAGACTACAAGGGAATTCCCAAACTTTTGCTGTTACAGTTGTGTTGTGTGTGTTCATGGGTGATGTTCAGCTAGTGAACTAAATCATGTCTGACTTTCATAGTACGGAGAGAATTAAATGTGTGGACTACATTAAAAGGCACAAAAAAAGTGTGTATAAAAGTAAATGTGTGAGGATGTGTAAGGTGAATGATTTAGCAGATGATATTCAAAAGTTTGTGGGTGTATCTGTTTCAGTAAATAAAAATGATATTTTGTGTAGCAACTGTGTTACTTTTTATAAAAAGAAATTTCTGGAACTTGCTGAAGATGCAGAAGAAACATCCACATCAGAGAATTTTATTCCGGAGGATGAACTAGTAAGTGTTTTAAATAGCAGTCTCATTAAAACATTAAATGTAGAAGTATCACCATTGAAATCCCCTTCAGAGGTGAGATTGGATAGGAGAGAAGGTTATGCGAGGAAAAAGAAGATAAAATTAGTTGATGAGTTACAAACTTCTGCTGTGAACAAATTACAAGACATATATCACGTGCATCTTTCAAGTGAGTCTGATGATGAAATGCCTGTGTGTGTCAATTGTAGTCTATGGTTTTCGAATATTGACTCAGCTCTTCATACTTGTAACTACAATGGAAAAGTACAGCTACTAACATTGGTACCACAAACATTTAGTAAAACTGTATTGAAGGAAAAATTACCTTCAGTGTCAAAGTACTTCATTGATAAATGTCGCACAGTTATAAAAAATAAGGGAATTTTTGCTCAACCTGACCCCTATAGTGGACATCCTTTACCTACACAGGTACAAGATCTAGCATTATCATATTACCTAGAAGATAGTAAAGACTGTTCAAGGGAAAGTCCAAACAAAAAAGATGTTATTTACATTAAGGATGGTAATGGCGAGAAAGTAAAAAAGGTTAAAAGATTCATGACAAGGTCCATCAAAGAAGCATACAAAGCATTCAAAAAAGATAATCCTCTTATAGAAATTAGTCTTTCAAAGTTTTATGCCTTACGACCAAGATGGGTGAAAATTCAGCCAGAACAGACTGTGTGTTCTTGTATTTACTGCAGTAACATGCAACTTATCTGTGTAGCTCTTCGAAATGTAACAAATAACCAAATTGATGAAGACTATCTTCTACTGAAGTGTTTGTGTGACGAAACAAGGAATGAAGATTGCTGGCTCGAGGAGTGTGGTGACTGTCCTGGCACAGAAACATTAACTGTTGAAAACTTTGTCTTGGATGAAGGGGAAGAAGTTACATTTGCGATTTGGGAACATGGTGACCTCATAAAAAAAACTGTATCTGTAAATAATTTTCTGGAACATGTAAGGCATTGGGTTAAAAAAGCTATTCCTCACAGTTACATTAGGAAAATACAAAGGGAAGGAATAGCTGAAGCAAGAAGTTCTGTCCAACAAAATAATGCTCTTGTTTTACATTTTGATTTTGCTGAGAACTGGTCAGTTGTATTGCCTGATGAAATCCAAACTTACCACTGGCAAACTGATCAGCTTTCACTGTTTACCTGTGTTGCATACTTTGGTGCGGAAATAAGAAGTTTTGTTATAGTATCTGATGATATAGCTCACGACTCTGCTCACGTTCTCTGTGCTTTAGAGGTTATAAAACTGGAAATTTCAAAATTTTGTCAGTTAGAACTTTTGAGTTCAATAGTGTACATTACAGATGGGGCAGCTGGACATTTCAAAAATAGGTTTCAGCTGTATGAACTATGTAAAAATACTCAAACTGTTGAAAAAAAATGGATTTTTTCTGCTACAGGGCATGGCAAAAGTGCATGTGATGCAATAGGTGGTTTGTGTAAACACTTTGCAACTAAGTTCAATCTTCGGGCAGAGTGTGTTAATGCCATTAGAGATTCTGCTTCATTTGTTGCTGAAGTAGGTAACCTTGTACCAAAGATAACTCTATTGGCTCTTGAAAGTAAAACAATTCAAACGTATAGGTCATCTAAGGAAAAAGAATGGGCTACTGTAAAACCAGTTGTTGGAATACAATCTAAACATTACTGGCTGATTAAAAATGAGACATACATGGGACGCACAATTAAAGATAAAATAGAAATAGTTGTACAATCTAACCAGATTAAAACACATTATTCAATAAATGATTTCCAAGTAGGCCAGTTCGTTGCTTGTGTATACGATCAGAATTGGTGGATGGGACAGATCACTGGTATATCTAAAGAGTTGAACGACATGACAGTGTCTTTTATGCATCCCCATGGTCCAGCTAAAGGGTTTCAGTGGCCACAGGAATCTGGAAAGAAGAAGGATGAATGTCCGGTGCCACTACAAAATGTTTTGTTAGCAGTAAGCAATCCTACTCCACTTGGACAATCAGCAAGACTCCACACTTTCGACAAAGCTGAGTTGATGAAGATCCAGCAGATCTACTGTCTTTAATCAGCCAAATAATATTTTAGGAAGTTTGTCAATATATGTTACATATAGTTGAGGAAGGGTAAGCAGTCTACATATAATTAATTATAGGTACATATTGTTGGTTTCAATTTTACTTTGAAATTTTGGTTTTCATGCAAGTTAAAGAGTATGCATATGTATTATATGTGTGTATATGTATTGTGCATATTATGTTAATGTGATAATGTATACACAGACTCTCCTTTTGTAATTCCCAAGGTTTCCCCAATTTACAAATTACATCTCACTTTTTGGAAACTAACAAAACATTTGTTAATTGAGTGTGCAGACCTTAGAAAATGTAAGAAAATTACATTTTCAAAAAATTCTAGAAATGTTTACAGGCAAAAACACACTATCCAACAAAGTGCATGCTGTTACTAAAGGTGAGGACTACAAAGTTACAAATTTTCAGATTTTTAAAATATGGGATTTTTGAGTAATTTTCAATCAAAAATGGCACTTTTGTCAAATTTTGAAAATTTTAAAGTTAAATTTTAATAATTCCATGCATCATAGAACTAAAAACAATTTTTCCTGTAAAACTACTGTAATAGGTCCACATATTACCAGAATTACTTTTTACGAAAATTGATTATTCCACATAAAATTTTTTTTTTGAAAATTCAAAAAAATTCAAATTTTTTGCCAAATTTTTTAGTTTCCCCCCCTTAAAGATATTGTCGTTGGGCTCATTGGAACTATTCCACTCTGTAGTTCACTATAATAGGTACAAAATAAAAAAAATCAACAAAATCAGTATAATAGTTTTGAAATGCCGCTCATTTAAAAAACACCCCTTTTTCCACCTTTTTTGATTTTGAACCAACTTCAAAAGGCTATAACATGGGGAAAAAATTTTTTGGGACAAAATCCTTTTGGCATACTTCTTGTCTGCACTGGTTGTAACTGCTGTAATTTTTTAAAGCAAATCAGAGATGGTGACCTGACACGCTCCTGCCTGAATTGAAATGGAATGGTACCTTTATAAAATCCTTTCAATATTAAAAATATTTATGCAAAACATCTGAATGAACAAATACAAACTCCACAGGCCTGTGTTAAGGTAACTATTGAGTGGCACAATCAATCCATCTATCAAACATGAGTTTTCCTAACTTTAGACGGACGGAAAATAAATATCATGTGGTGAACAGTTTTGGATGAACCATTGGTGTGTAGCCTCCATTTTAAACCTGTTATTACTAGTGTATAGTTGGCGATGATAACGGCCGAGGCTGCAGGTGCTGGAAGGGGCGCGGGCGGAGGGCCGGCGGTGGCTGCTCTCGGAGGTCGCCCAGGAGGCCCGGGAGCTGCCCCCGGAGCCCGTCCCGGGCGTGCACGGCCGCCGGGCGACGCAGCCCGTCCTCGGCCGGTTCTTCAGGCTGTCCGTGCACACGCTGCCCCAGCAGCGCGTCTCCACGCACGACATCTCCGTGTCCCCGGTGAGCTCCAGGGCTGCCGGGTCCCCGTTCATTAATGTTCCTTTCATTTGTTGAGATGGTAGCTCTCGTTCACGTCGACAACCGGTGGCGGTTGCTCTAACCAATTTTGTCCGAAAACGTGACGATGTTTTCCCTGTTATTTGTTGCAATTTGTATAGAGACTTATGACTTATCCTGCAGTTGCAATTTGGAATACCATTAGATTTTTTTTTGTAGAATCTCCAAAATCTTAAAAAAATCTCTTATTCTCACAATCAAACTGAAATAATTTAAAAGCAAACAGTAGGAATAGTTGTTCTTATCCCTTTCCCCGGGCTGAAAATTAAATTCTACTTAAGACCCAGGGTAGATCTACAATGCAGAACGTTTGTGACCACGGCCATTCCACAATGGCGATTGTGTCAGATTTTTGTACGTCAATGGAGCTTTGACGGGAAATACCAAGAGTAAATATTCGAACTGTCTCCCGCTATAAAACATGGAACGCCGAACTGAAATGAAAACCAACCATAACCATAAACTCTGAGCGAACTGGAAACGCTGGCAGCACAGTAGTGCGACCTGGCGGCCGAGAAGTAGCACCAGCAGTAACTCTGAGCAGCTGAGCCTTCTCACGCCTTTATTTATCATCTCAGACTGTTTCTTTTGATGTTCCACTGCATGAGGATTTCATTTGGTGTTCTGTTGCGAAATTTATTTTCCAGATGTACGCTACTTGCAGGATCGTCGAGCAGGAGGGGTTGAATGGGGGGGGGGGGGGGGGGGGGGGGCTGTTTGAGTTTTGAGATTGTTAATAGAATTCATAGGTAACCCTACAAGTTATGCGGTATGATCATATTAACATTACAGATTATGGTCTTTGAAAAGTTGTGTTTGCCCCCGGGACTTGGGTTTCTCTTGGTGGTCCTGGCTACTTGTTCAAATTCGGGCACATATTCATAATTCAATTTTGGCCTGACTAATTGCATCATGACCACTCTCACTATTACTTCTTTTTCATGTTTTCCACATCTGGGTTACACATACAAAATTGCCACTTCAATGTCTTTTTGAAAATACTCCTTTATAATAATCTGCAATTAGCCTTAAGGGGATTGGTGCAGGACAAAAAACAGACATTCGTCAGAATTTGTTGGAAATGAGCTTAAGTGTTTTATAAATGCTTGTTTATTACTACTGTACGGCCAGCCAGCACGTATATAAGCTAGCGGGTGAGATTTGGCAAGTTAGTGGCGAGAGAGCTTCCGTGAGGGGAGGTTGTCAAATATTGCAGCTCTGAGGCCTGCCATCTAGCGGGAATCTTTCGAAGGTCTTCCACAATATCGCCTTTCTCTCTCTCTCGCTCTCTTTCCAACACGGACACCCAACCAGCTCTTATCTTCGCTTCCCATCTCACCCTATCCTTCATTCTCGGATCAGGTAGCCGCCCTTCCCCGCGTAGACTTTCGTGTTACTGAAAAATTTGTCCAAAGCTGAATTTTTGTACTGTGGTAGAGTTGACTATGCTTAATAACATACCGAAAGTTTACCGCTGTAGACCTTGTGCGTTATCACCGAAAATTTGCATTTAAGTCCTAGGTGACAGCAACTTGCATCAGTCCATTAAAATGCTACCCATTTATACAGTTTTTAATTTTGACTGTCCGTAAACTTAGCAAAATAATCTAGAAACTGTAATACACCCATTAATGTTAGAAAAAATTTAAATTTTTAATATTTAAGATATGATATAAAGCGATTAATTCACGACATATATATATTTTTTATCTTTGCCACCCCGATAAAAATACGATTTACACCGATTTGAAGAGCCCAATGCGAAAAAATGTCTAAATAAATGTTTTTAATTATACTTTTAGCTTTAAGATAGTATATTTATAAAGAGTCTAGCATAATTAGTTGCCTCATTAAAGCTGCCCGAGCGTTGCAGTGTACTGCGGCCGTACTGATCTTTCACGGCCGGCGGGCTTTGAAACACGCTGCGTACTGCGACACTCAATAAACTTAGTCTTATTTAGGGATTACTTAAAATATATTTAATGCATATGATAGGGTGTATTCATGTTACATCTATTGAGATATACATATTCTTTTTTCTTATATGAATGATTTTTGATACAATAAAATTAACAATAAACAATTTCTGCTGGGAACTTGTAAATCAAAATTCTAGAGGACCTCTGGTTTTATATATGTGTTCGTATTTTGTTACAAAAATTTTATTATAAAAATTATTTTAATACCAAAAAATATAATTATTTTTTATTTCTAATACATTAAGTATATTATTTTACATCAGAACTGTGCAAAATTTAATGTAGCCTATATTATAAAATATATATATTTAATTGTATGAAATTAGTTTACTACAAAACAATTGAAGAAAACGATACACCGTAAATGTGCTTATTGAGTTTTGTCACTTTTATAACATAATTCGTATGATAATATTATTTTTTTCCAGAAAATAAATAAAACATAAGTTGTGTTGTAAAATGTATTGATAGAATTACATATTTAGTATTTTTTTTCTAAGTTAATTCATTGGAGTGCTGCGCCTAGCTTACTTCGTTGAATTGCTAGTGGCAAAGAGCGGTGGTGGATGTTTTTTCAAGAGTTTGACCGTATTTTATGACCCCAGCTGTGAGAGGGTGTTCGTCCCAGAAATCCTAACGGTCAAGGAAAATAGCCTTTCTCTGTAGTCACGTACGGGTCTGCTACTCGCTTAATATCGTCAGTTTATCACAACTTTCCGGGAAGTTCTATTGTTGTTATTTATTTATAATTTTGAAATTAAAGAGTCGATCATACTAATATTTTTACCTAAGCAAATCGCATCCTGGAAGATTTTTATCTACGTTTGCAGCAAAAATCACTTTCAGTTAGAAAACTTTTATTCTTTCAGAGTAAAATTCAGTCTGGAATTACCATACATTAAAAACCTTAGTTTTCTGGAGCAAAAAACGTCCCAGCACGAGCGACTTTAACACTGCTGCACACACACTACGCAGCTTGAAATACATCAGTGGTCAGACTATTGTACCAGACACTCAAAATATACACATTTAAACCTTACAAAAAAAACACAGACAATATTTATGAAGTGATTTTTACGCTACGCTCAACATATTTATGTAACATGTAGTCAAATTTCTATAAAAAAATATATTTCTTACCTTTTATGATTAAAATTACCAATTTAATAATAGGACGTTTAAACTTTGAGGTGTTTATCACAGTTACCATGTAGGACATTCTTTTATATTACTTTGGTGCCATAATGAGAACCGGCTTAAAAAAGTATTAAAGTTATTAAATTTACGAAACATTTTTGTGGATCATTGTAGAAATTATCATTAAGGACTCAACTGCTCATTATTGGTGTGATCACAAGTTTTCATCGGTAAACTTTTGACGTGTTACTAAGAAATGTTCATTCTACTACTGTACAAAATTTTTGCTTTGGGATAATTTTCCATGTATTAAAAATTTTTGTTTCTTAACAGCGAAATTCGTTCCGACCCAAGCCTACTTCGACAACCTCGCAGTAGTATACACTACGCGGCTCGGATCGCTTTAGTGGTCAGACTAATTGTATGAGACACTTAAAAAATATACCAATTTAAAGATGAATAAATATGCAACAACGTTTACTCTAAGCGATTTCCACGTTGGGCTCTTTAATTTTATGTAAGATGTATTTATATTTCCTTAAAATTGAATGAAAGTGAATTCGTTAACTTTAATGATTTAAAAGGTCTATTTTATAGAAACATGTTTAAACTTTGTGCTTTTTATCAGTATCCTCAGATGGGGCAATGTTTCTAGATTATTTTGGGTTCCATACTGACGGTCTACTCCATAAACTGCATTTGCAATATCCATTATTGAGGATCGTTGCAAAAAATTGTCATTTTGGACTTAACTGCTCGTTTTTGGTGTGACGCACAAGGTTTGCGGCAGTACTTAAACTTTTGTCGTGTTACTAAGAAATGTTAATTCTACTACTGTACAAATTTTCGGCTTTGGGATAATTGTCCATGTATTAAAAGCCTTTGTTTCTTCACAGCGAAATTCGTCCCGACCCGAGCCTACATCGGCAACCTCGCAGTAGTATACACTACGCGGCTCGGATCACTTTAGTAGTCAGACACATTGTACCAGGCTCTCAACAAATAAACTAATTTAAAATATAAGAACTAAATCGTGATCGTTAAATGGCCGCCATGGTGATTTGCGAATTTATGGAGAAATAAAAGCAGTTAAAATTTTATGTAGTTTCCAAGAGACATTATTACATCACCAATCATCTAAAATAACAGGTTTACAAAATTTCAACATATTCAATAACTAGTCAGTTTTTTCAAATGTGTTAGTATTAACAATCTGGACCATATCTAGTCGGTGAGGTCTGTATTGTTACAGACTATCTGTATTCTGGTATTTGGATTTTGAAGCTACTTAATGATTCGCTTTCAATGTCTATTAAAATATACCTAATGCTAATTGCAGGAATATTTCTACTCGATTTCAAAATTATAATTCCTGAAAATTTGTAGCGGACACATTTCAATGTAACACTTATTGATTTTCGAGTTATGTTAAAGTTTCACATGTCACTTCGTGTACACGAGATGGCCCCTGCTCTGTTAGCAATGAGTCATCACAACCGGTGCCGTCTGTACGAGCGTCTTCACAAGTTATCCTGAAATATGTTCTTAAATAATAATTCAAGTGAATTCTTAAAATCCTACACACCTTATCTTAAGTGTCGTAAATAAATCGTTATATTTTGTAAATCCATATAATATAGGAGCCAACATGGCGCGAAGCGATGGACGCGATACGAATAATATTTTTTTTACCAACCACTACATCAGTAAATATTTGTGGTTTCCATTCGCTATGAATTCAAGCATGTAACATGTGTACTGCTTCTTCAATTCGGCCACAGTTAAATGGGAGGCTCTGAATCACTGAAAACTCCTCAACCAAATCAACGATGAATCACAGGCATTACAACAAACAGTTGTCACAAGTCAAGTAGCCAATGAGCAGGTGACATTTTTCGAGTCCGTAGAGGATTGTTGAGACTATCCTACAGGTCAATGGCAACGCGCCCTTACGTGCATGGTTAATACCCCGCATGAGTAGAGTATAAAGGCGTAAGCCTGGGACACATCTAGGTCCTCATCTAACCGCGCACACTTAGATTTAACTCAGGATAGGGTGAAAAATATTTACTAATTTTGCAGTCCCAACAGTCACCAACGAATAGCCAGCAAAATACATAAATAAGCTCACGAATATTGTTCGTGAATGAAGGCGATGCTGATACTTTGGAAACGTTACCAGCAGATATTAAATAATGTTTAACTATTATTACTTACTTACTTCTTAAAACTGCATTCATGTAAACTGATTTTGTGTGAGACTATGTTGAGTGTTTTCTGCTACACTTAGTTTTCTGAAAAAAGTATATTGTGGCTTAATAAACTTGTTAACATTGATGCCTGTCATAAAAAAAAATCAAACGTAATCATACGGATACATGCTGAGTATAGTTTATGAATGGTTCACGCATTGCTGAAAAAAAAACATGTTTACAATTTTACACATCTTTTTGTTGTCGCATCGTGTCCATCGCGTTGTACATACGCAACTCTGAAAAATAAATATATGGTAAAAAAAGCTATAATAAAATAATCTCTTATTTTTTTTATTCTTTTTTCGAAGCGCTCTAATGGCTTTCGATAGTTTTGTTATTTTGTGTACTCTGCTTGGTGGAGGTTTCTTCTGCATTTTATTCCTGAATAGATCTTACGCTTGCAACAAAAAACATCTAGCTAAATCACTGTGCTAAATAATAACAGAGAATAACCATTCAATTATACGCCGAGCTAAACCAAACACGTTCTCTTATCTACTGAAAATGAGTACGTTGACCTTCATATCAGTTTCCCGCGAAATCCCGTCTCCTCTTCGTAAACAGCAGACAGCTGTGGCAGAGTGGGAACGAGCTGCAAAAAGTTTGGAAAACTGTCGCAAGGTGTCACTACTGTCCAGCGCGCTCCATAATTCCTCGTATCCGAGCTTGCACGCGGCTCAAATTTCTACAGCTACGTTTTTACTTTAGGTCCGACTGCAATAAGCTAAAGACTAAAATAAAGTCAATCATTCAGCCGACATATATGTAGGCGTTTGAATTACAAATGAAAACGCGAATGTTATTAAATTCGCAAATGAATATCACGCAATTTCGAAGCAGCTCAGTTATTAAAATTCAAATTGTAATTACGTTAAATTAATAATGATTACAGATAAAATAATGGCCACAGTCATATCTCCCGTGTCTGAAAATTTATCTGCGAAAGTTTTACCACTGAAATCTTTATAGTTTTTTAATAAAGCTTGAATTTAAAAAATTCCCGAAAATCAGCAATAACTTAATTAAAATAAAAAAATAAATTTTACACCAGAATGGTTCAAATCTTCTCTAGCAGCTGAATCATTAACAAATATATTGTTTTTTTTAATACGATGCTGGTGCACCAATCCCCTTAATGGGCCCGCCTAGTCAGGATTGTATCTGTGTTAGTGCGGTGGGAGGATAAGCGCGATGCTCGCTGGTGCTTCCAGCACAGGGATTCTCCTCTGGACTGGCGCGCAGTCTTCTCGTCGTGCGTGGGGGAAACTATGAGACTGAGTGGAATCCATAACATTATATGGCGGAGAAATGAAGATAAAGTTGGAATGAAAATATCTTGAGTACCAATTTTTATTCTGGAAAAAAAACAATGTTTTAGCCCATTTCACTCTCCTAAAAATACAGTTTAAAAACAAAATACAGAAACGGAACTACTCATCCGCCCCCAGAGCATTCGAATAAATGCTTTTCGCAAACAAAAAACATTATGATCTCTGAGGCAGTTTTTAAACTGTGTGGTTTCTTCTGAAGTTCTGCACACCGTATGTGCGTCCGGGTTGGCGGGGATCTCAAAGGCTCTAATGCTCTGGCATGTTGGTTTGATAATTTTCTGGCCATTTTATTATTTAAGGGTAATTCTTGTAAATGTATCACAATACAGTCAAATTTTTATTAAAAATCATTGTCTGGACCAGGGCTATGATGGACAACCGAATAGACAGTCAACAGAAATCTATTAATATGTACAGTAATGTAATTTCATGTGGGGTTTGGAATGAAACTAAAATCCTTTAAAAGTAAATAATACTGTATTTACTCGCATATAGGTCGCGGCAATTTTACCAGATTTGATGGGGGGGAAATGAAGTGCGACCTATATGTGAAGAACATTTTTTTTAAATGTTTGAGGAATTGTTTTTGCAATACAGTAGAATCCCGCCGATGAGACCCCCCTCTGATGCGTCCATTCCGTTTATACGACCGTTTTTTTAAACCGTGAAAAATTTGAGCAGAGAAAGTCGAAAATTTGAGTAAAATCGGCTGAAAAACAAGTCTGTTACACTTTGTTGGGCGCTATGTGCTCACGTTTATCTTGGCGAGAGCTGTAGGTACTGTAAGCAGGCAGGCATACAAAAGACGGCTAAAAATAGATACCATCCCTCTAGACTGTCCACGCGGCAGTGTCTAGCCGAGCTCGGCGCGTCCACTATCGCACGAAAAGCCGTCTCAGCTGTCATGTTATCTTACTCGCCCTCACGAAAAGCCACTGTGGTAGCTTCTGCGAGAGCATAAGAATCTCGTCCGTCCAGGCTGGTGGTAGCGGCGGCTTGACGTCATACGTGACGCGACGCTTACCTCTCCCATCCCCTGCTAATTCTTCAAGGCTCATCCCTCCCAGAGCCACAAACCATGTAAAAACACCCTTCCCCCCCTTTTTCAACTAACATTTCAACACATTCCCTCCCTTATTTCAACCTTCTGTGTGAGAAACTGTCAGCATCCTCCTCCCCTCCCTCACCGCGTGCAGCAAAAGCCAGGTTGTATAGTCCATTCTCGGTAAAATAAATATTTTTATGGGCTTATACGACTGTCCTTCACCATTAATAAATACTTTATAAGTTTAAGTTATTATGATACTATTTGTTTATTAGTCACATAGCAGTTTCTGCTGAAAAATCACTAATACCTCGAATTTTATTGAATAGAAAAATTTAGCAGGGCCGTAAATATATATATTTTACTGCATAGTTACTTTTCCATCTGCATTTGAACGTATTTTTTTCTTTTTTTTTTTACGCTGTGAAGGGTCGTGGAAAAGATAATTGCTTTAGCTGTCAAAATAAACATCGCTGACGGCAAGGGTGGGAGCGCATCCTGTTGGTCTGTCGCTGTGATTATCTACTCAAAAAATATATCACAACATTTCAGGATAGCATTGTTCTTATATCTTTTGTTTATAGCCGAATGTTTTCTACCTGATCCACACAAGTTCCTTCGCCACATTTTGAACGAAAATAACAACCAGCCGGCTAGCATAGACGAACTCTCATGACGTGAATTCACTTGGCGTGAGTATTTATCGGAACCCATTGTTCAGGGTATGCGAGTCCGAGGTGTAATATGAATTTAAAATTTTGTCTTTTTTACACCATAGACTATTTGAATATGAAATCTATGTGAACAAAGGCAACTTTTTATGTATTTGGATTTATTTTTTTTTGAGGGGGGGGGGGGGGGGGAAGGAAGGTAAAAATTGGCCCGAATTCTCTATTGCGACCATTCCGTTTATAAGTCCGTTTTTCCGGTAACCGTGAGGGAATGCATCAGCGGGATTCTACTGTATTTTGCTTTAAAATGTGAAAAAGAAATTTATATAGGTATAGGCAAATTTATTTACAATGTACACATAGTTAATTAACCAAGCAAATTTTCATAACAAGAAATCAAACACACAAAAATAATTAAAGGCAACAAAGGCAACGAAAGATTTAAATGGCATCGAAGAAGGGGAAAAAAACTGTTGAAAATGTTCACGCAGTAAACACAAAAAAAAAAAAGGTAAACTATGGGCGATGTTGCACCTGGATGGCAAACAAGTAGAAAAAGGGAAGGGGAGAAGCAATGGTTTCCCCAGCCACTATCTTATCTGTGTCGGGAAGTTCCTCACGCGTCAGACCAATCGCACGTTTAAAACGAAAACCGCTGTAGATATAAAAAATCATAACAGGCCTTTTTTATTCGTAAAAAAATTTACTACAACTTTTATTCTGTGCATTTTTTCAATACAAATCACTGTTTTCGAGTTATAGTCTACAATTAAGACATTTTAAGAAGTCAGGAATAAACTTGACTTCAATTTTCTATATTCGGTTATTATGAGTACTTGTTGTTACAACAATTTATCACGCCATTATCAGCTCTCGTAGTAGCGGAGTTTTACAGTACCCGTTAACTCTTTTGTGCACGGCGCGCCGGCCGTTCGCGTCATTAAATTACTGGTACGACCTATATGGGGGGAATCTTAAATACCAAATTCAAGACCTCAAATTGTGGGTGCGACCTATATGCGATGGCGACCTATATGCGAGTAAATACGGTACATGCATGCATACATGCATGCATGCATACATACATGCATACATACAAGTTTTTAATTTGCTTATGAAAATACCTGTTTCATTAAAATCAAGCTTCTACATTAAATGGTACAAAGGTTAGAGAATATCATTTAAAGTTTTTAATTTGCATATGAAAATAAGATATCTGCTTCATTAAAATCAAGTTTCTACAATAAATGGTACAAGGGCTAGAGAATATCATTTAAAGTTTTTTATTTGCTTTTGAAAATAAGATATCTGTTTGTTTTGATACATACACATTTTATTTGACGATGTCAGATAACAGAAACTGATGGTTAATCAAAGTTTCACTGTAGGACTTTAGAACAGTATGTTTCCAAACATGGGTTCCTATGCAAAAACACTTTCTACACAAACCTTAATTGTGTATTACACAACCTTGTCAACAGATTTACTATTTTAAAATGTGAATTAATTTACCCAAAACTACTTTCCAACATTCCTGTATTAATCATTTTGATACAGGGCCGTGATAAGCAGGGTTTTCGGTGAATGCTCGGATTTTAAGGGCACCACCGTGCAACGGGCACGGACCTATGAGAGACTCTTTACCAGGGTCGTGACGTCGCCCATGTGAGACGTGATTTTAATTTCCCCCTGAAGCCAGCCTAGTACTAATACCTGCCCGCTCTCAGCGTCGGGCACGCTATTACCTACGCAGTGGGCTCTTAGGCGTCCCACACGCCGTCACACTCAACATGGTCACATATATTAAAAAATAAAAAATTCATTTACACGCCCTTATTTATTTGGTCAACTTCGATTACACATGCACACAATTTAAACTGTAACAAACGCCCGCGGCTCGAATCGGTTTAAGTGCAATGACCAACCACGTGGTCACACCTCGACTTACGTATAATGTTCAGGAAAAAAGACCGGTAATGGTCACAATGTAATTATTAAAGCAGTCCCCCGACCGAGAGAAGCTCGGAGGATGAAACGAAAAAAGATTTTAAAAGAATTAAAGGCGAACAGAATTACTAAGCGGTGATGAACAAGCGGTGAAGTCCCCGGAGTGCTGAAGCGTCTGCTCTCGGTCGTTGATGGTGGAAGACTGAGGTGAGCTCAGGGCTCTGCTAGCCTAACATGGCGTCCTCCCGCCAAAACAATTGCAGTTAATGGTATTTTTGATTCCGTGCCACGGGAAACTAAAGTAACATGAAAAAGATTCTTAAAAAGTTACGTGATATTTACTGAATATAAAAAAAGGATAATAGAAATTACAATTATTAAGGAATATATTTACATATTGTCTGGCTTCGGTTTCCATCGGTGTGCTTCGTGACTGTCCGTAAACGTCCTTATAATTAAATACACAACTCTAAATAAAAGTACATAAAAACCCTCCCGGCCGATCTGCCGTCACGTCGCACTCGGGAAACAATAAAACAATTTACAAAGTTGAATTTAATTATATTTAGAGGTGCGGCGCACTGGCTCTACAGCGCCCTCTTGCCGGGCATCCAACACACACACACACACACACACACATACGCACGCGTAAGCGGGAGGTTTGAATGGAGGGTGGGTGGTGTTTGGGCAGTGGCATATCGGACTCAACCGGACGATGTCAATTTTAAAACTCATTTACACACACTTTAGAAAGAAACTATGAAACTAACGCACATGTAGTTACATGTAAAGTTTCTTTAATGCTGTTCGAAACATGATCCGATGGTTCTCTACAAAAACTCTGCACATTTCTCAGTGCCACAGGCAGATGGTCAAGAGTGTTAGTATTAGTGATGCAGGTGCAGGTGATGGTGCTTCTAGCGAGTGTTGCCTCTAAGCACAAGGCTCTGGACTTCTCGTCATCCATAGGGCAACTAAGACATCGGAGCGCTAACCATAACATTATATGGTGGCGGTGGGGAAATGAATATTAAGGTTGAATGCAAGTCCCTTGACTGATTTAAACACTCTGTACCAGATGTTTCAGTTTAAAAATTACATGGAAAACAAACGCTTTAGCCATTTTCACGCTTCTAAACATAAATTTTAAAAACAAGATACGGATTCATCTGTTCTCAACATATTCTTAAATGCATTTTGTAAACACCCTCAGTCGGATATATCGAGCAGTTTTTAAAGTAGATATTTTTTTTTCTGGAACTTGGCACACCATATGTGTGCACAGGTAGGCAGGGCTCAAGATAAACTGCATCAAAGACAAGTCCCCCAGAGTTCCTCAGAAAAGGGGTTTCAAATCACACGCCTAATGAAAAATACAATAAAAATTGATGATTGGTGTTGTAACGCCCCTCGTGCCTCAAAATAAAATTATTTTAAATTAATTAAAAAAGCCTTGGAAACATGCTGAAAAAAAATTAGTTAAATAAATTAATTTACCAGAGGCGACACGAGGTGGGGAACACACAAAATTTAGGAACTTCCTGTAACAAGCAAGGAGGAAGTTGGTGTGGATCGTTAAAATCAATAAATAAAAACTACACGATTAACTTGATCTATAGTTTCCCTGTTTTATTTGCCCTGAAGAATTATCTTGTTTGGATTATTTTACACACACAAGGTTTTAACAAGTTTCAAAGATTAACAAAAGGAAAAACGAAAATGGGGGGCCGGCCCTCGAATCTTTAAACACTTTACATTCTTAGTTTGACATATAAACATTTGCATTATAATTTTCACACTCAAAGTTGTATGGATCCGATGATTACATTGATAATTAGTTCTATTCGCTCTACATTTTCTTGAGAAAAACACTGGTCGCTGGTGGTTCGGTCATCCGCTTAAAATAGTTCGTAGCTAGGTAAGGGGGAAATGTTGAATTTACATTACCACCCGGGGTCTTCAAACGATCACGTCGGGTAGTAGAAGCGTTTCTTCTAATGTGTCCCACGGAACAGAAGGGGGGGGGGGGGGGGGGGGGGTGGGCACGAGATGAGAGCAATCAATCTCTCCCCGTCATCGAACCCTGTCTGCAACAGTCCAAATCAAACCTGATTAGAACTTGTATACAGGCAGTCTATGGGGCAGAAAATGCCCAAAGAAATTTAAGGGAAAAAAAGGGGGGGTCGCGAATTATCACTCACCAAAACAGGGGAGTTGCCCAGCACGCTGCCATCGTGGAGTCAGCCAGGGTCTGGAGCTCGCGAATAGCGCGGCAGGACGCGGATGATTTCTTCATTATTAAATTTAAAAGAGAAAAATTTCTAAGTCAAATAACTAAACTATGCAGACAGACTAATCTACTAAAATTAACTTGAGGGATAGCATCCCTTATACGAAGCGACTACATAGTCGTTAGCGGTCGGATGAAGTCTCGCCGATTCGCCGATACTCGATGGAGGTCTGTCTGCAGACGCGACGCGAGTTGGTCTGTGTCGCGGGAAGCCGCGTCTCGTAATTAAAAGTGCCCACCGGCTCTAACGGGTGGAAGGGGGGGGTGTCTGGGCCGCCGAAAAATACCGAAGTTGCCCGAATGCGGGCGGAAAAAAAACTCTAGCAGGAGTCTTGAAGTTGGCCATACTGGGCGACCGTAGCGATCTCTGTCGGAGGGGGTCTGAGTTGAAAACAATCGACTCGACCACGGCGTCCATATAACTCAAGGCAAAGCAGGTGCTGCTCTCTGGCGGCCTACAGGGCAAGTTGGCTGGATGGTTAGCGAGTTTGCCGCTAGGTGTCGTGGGGTGGTCCATCCTGGCACACACATTTTTTTATGCAAGGCATCCTGGGAGGCGGTCGCTGTTGTCCAGGGGGTTACGACCGGTCATTGGCCTTAGGCGAATTCTTAGAACCGAAAGAGAGGGGGGGGGGGGGGGGGGGGGAAGTGCATCGACGCTGAGAACAAGCGTCCATGACGTGCTTTTCGAGGAGAGAACCTAATACGTATTCGTGACCAGACTTACTTCTCTCAGCAGCTCTCTGAGAAGTAGCGGCTTGCAGCCCAGAAGCTGCTCTATGCAGTTAGGGTCACGAAGAGAAATGATATTACAGGCTTGAGGCGTGACTGGAGGCGGGGGAAATGGTAAGCTGTCTGCATGTCAGGGATTAGGCCAGCAAAATATCCGATACGCCGATGGGAAAGGGGCTTCAGAGCACTGAGACAAAGTTTAACTCAGAGGGGTACACCAGACTAACAAAGTAAAATCACACTATAGTAGAGCAAATAAAATTTCCACACAAAAAAATTTAAAATCATAATAAAAATTTAAAATATATCGTGTCGAATTTACTAATTAACGGCACAGTGTGTTTTTTGCACCCAGGTCATTGTACATACAATAGAGCAATTGTAATTTTGATTATGTTTATATTTTCAGGTGGTTGTGTACAGGAATTTGAAGAGTTACAAACTCGATGAAAATGGCAACCAAAATTTGCTTTTGAAGACGGACAATGATAGCTGAGTACCAGGTGGGTTGCTTGCAGTAGTCACTAGTTCACAGACACTTAAGACACATCTTACCAATGTGCTTGCAGGTCCCATGTCCTCCGTGGCTGTGAAGACATTCTTGCATAGCCGGTCCAATCCCAGCCACCAGCATTTAACATACTGATTTAAGATTTAAGGTGGGGACAAAGCTTGCCCCAGGTGCTGGTTAGAGGGGGTACAGAATGGGTTGACAGAATTTTTATCGCACCTGAAGTGCAAAAAGGATTTAGGTAATACAACCATAAAAGTAAATTTAGTTTCTGTGCTTTGTCAAATAATTTTTTTAGTATTATGATTTTAACTTTGTTACACAATTAAAACTATGTTTTATATAAAATTTGTGTTTCCATTGAACTTTTAACACTATTATTACCATAAATTAAGTTCTATTGAAGTAAAACTTACACTAAAATACTAGGCAGTAAACATTAGGTTTGATCAAATTCAACTAAAATTTTTTTACATATTTTTACGAGTGGGGAAAACAGGTCAGGAAAGGATAGCCTAGTTAACTAGATTTTTATTTATTAACCAATACTTATACTATATTAATTAAGTTATAACAATTTGTCTATCCACAAATTTAATCGCACTTTTAATAAGTCCACTATTACCTCTCTTCACAGGAGCTCGGTCCCGGTCCCAGCATACAGCTTTGCACTACTCACTTGTCCTAGCTAGAGATAAGATCAAACAAAGTTAAAATTATTTTTATATTCATTTCGTACATTATATGCATTACAAATTTCATGCTTAATAAGTTACATTCATTGAAATATATATTACAAATTCATAAATTTTTTTTGAGTTTAGTTCTGTTGAAATGCTGATTAATTTAATGTTTTTAGTTGCATTTTGGTGCTGTTTGGAGCATTACCATGCTTTTTGGTGCACTTAATGTTATGTGGTGTATTGATATGCATTTGAGTATTAATTCAGTTTTATCACAATTCACTGTAAAATCTTGTCCCTAGGAATTGGTATTGGAAAAGTTCTATAATGTACATACCAGATTATTTTTGATACCAAAAATAGAGTTGTTTAAAAACTCTAGTTTTGAAGTCCGTGTCTGCAACCGCAGGAAACAACAGGACAATGGACCAGGGATGCAGCAGCAACGGATGTGCGTGTCTTGGTGAAGAGCAGGCATCCTGGCTCTTTGGACAGACTCCAACTAGGTACGTATTATTTTGTGATGCCGTGATTGAGTAGTGAGAACTTCATACAAGTAAAAAAATAAGCTAATACCATATTTACCTGAGGATACTATGATTCTAAATATGTTACGACCCCAAACTTGTTGATTGAGAGTCTAGGCAAAAGAAAGTTTGGAGAGATCACAGTTCAAATAAAAAATAATGTAGCGGAAATCATAGTTAAAAGACTTAATTTTTTTTAGAATTAAATATGTAATAAAATTTAAATAGTTAAACTTACCTAGGACAATATAAATTTGAGTTTGTTATGATGCTGATAAGATGCACTGTCAGTGTCTGCAATGCTGACACTGCCTTTATCTTCATCTTGCCAGCTCAGATCATCTTCAGTGCCATTCATGGCATTTGAAATGCAACACTTCTTAAACCTGCGGACGATGGATTCTGAAGTTATCCTTCGCCATGTTGCTAGCTGAAGAACTGATGGTTTCTTAATTTCCCCAGTCTGTGTCAGAGAACAGTCACCTAAAAGCAGCCATTCACTATAATGTTGGTGAAAGTGGTCCTTAAATGGCTTGTGTACCACAATGGGAACTTGTAGCTGGCTTGTCATTCCATCTGGTACAACAACCAAATCTGTGTTAAAATTATTTATCGTAGTTTTAACCTCAGGTGTCAGAAGTCCCTGAAACACATCTAGGACCAACATGCCCCTTTTCTTCCTAAGTGCACCCAGTTGTGACCATTCTTGCATTAAACTACTAGGCTTCCAGCCTTTTTCTTGACAATGAATAATTATGTCCAGTGGAAACACTTCCTTGGGAAATTTTCCTTTTTAAGATGATGAATGGTAGCAGTTTCCTGCTATCTGCCATCACTGTGACTCTCAGCTTTTCACTTCCAATCGTGCACACGGTGACAGTCTTAACACCTTTAGTTTCAATGGTACTGTTGCTGGGCATGTTGAAATACACTGTAGTTTCATCAGCGTTTCCAATTTGGCTGTACACAAGTAATTGTGTTGTTTACGCGAACCAATCACATCGCGCTGAAATTTAATCAATTTCTCTTGGAAATCTTTTGGCAGATTTTACACTATTTGTGTTCTGCACCGCAAACAACAACCGCAACGGCACATCATTCTTACGCACCAACCAGTATTTGCCTTGAAGCTAGTCCGGGGAATGTTCAATTCACGAGCAATATCTTGGGCTTTTAATTTTATTACGTCTCGTGAAATTTGAATTCCGTCTCCTCTCTACTCTTTGATGAAATTTACCATGCTGGTTTCAATGTCAGAGAACCATCCCTTTTTAGGCCCTCTGAATGTTTTTTTCAAACCATTTGCATTCTTGTGACGAAGCAAATCCACCCTCCAATTACGTAGGTTGCCTTCAGTAATGTCATATTTACAAGCAGCTTTCAGTTGTTGGTTTAAATTGTGTGGATTGCCACTTGCACTATAATCTTAAAGTTAGCATTGTAACTTCGTCTCAGTCCTTTTGACATTTCAAATTGTGAACTCCCATGCCTCTTTACGGTATTCATTTTATAAAAAAAATATTTCACTTTCCTACAATTCAAAACAAAGCACAAGCGACCAAACAAATGACAATCACTTCTAATACTAACCTAAGCGCTGACTAGTAGCGCTGTTACTTCATGTTTTGGCCGCATTGCTGGCGCCGGCCGCGACCTTGACACAGTTGTCTCGCCGCGCCGCACCGTTTCTAACCATTCTTCCAGCAGCAAAGATGTTGGTTTGCGATTATATCGCGACCCTCACTTTCAGTTTCAGCAGTTTTAATAAAAATCATTGCATTATATTCAGGTAAATACGGTGCATACCTATATTTTTTGGAGGAATTGGAGCACCAATGGCAGCTAACCCACGGTCTGCCACACAAACAGGAAATGGCTAGTACTCGACTACTGAATAGATTTAAATCAAAGAAGTTAACACGTTCTTAAGAAATTATGAGTTGTGAAATTGTACTTTCCAATTACTTCAGTTGAGAGTGAAGGCCTCTCCAATGAAGGCACATCCTAATCGAGAGGGAGGGCCAAATACTAGAATTTGGATTAACTGGGTGCTATATGTGTTCCAAAAAAAAAAGAAGAGAGAAACCAGTTTAACAGGTAGTCAATTCCTTTTATTTTTAATAAGTATCAGAAAAATAATACTTTACGTATACCTCAACTTTGTAAATAATATCAGTACTATATATAATTAATTTAATTAACAACGTATTAATGTTTCACGTTAATAAGTTTCAAATGCACCAAGCGTACACAAAATAAAGAACAGAGCATATTAACAAACTATCGCCGCAGTGATTCAGTAATTTATGAACACATTCAAACAGTTAATCTGCAAGGGGAAATTATTCCCGATAAACAAGAACACGAAACAACAAATGCTAGCAAGCGTTACAATAAGATTATCAGAACTAGAAGTATGAGTTATATTGACCCCTCGCGACCAAAGTAGGGACACGTTACATAAGACACAATGAAAGACTAAGACATCATTCACTTATGCGTTAAATAAAACACGTGAATTAGAATATACATGTTATACGTAACTATCAAAATTACAAAGTTACTGCACATTTTAAACATCTCGGGGAGACTCAGAATTAACAAACATACAAGGTTAAACAAGCCCACAAACAAAAAAGGGCAAAAGATAATTTAACTGAAAGGAATTTTCAATAGGTGACATCCGAAAGAGAATTTAGAAAACAGGAGCATTTAAGAATTACGTCGCAATCTACATTACAGTAAGGGTCACCGCCCTACTTACATTTCCGTCTCCCCGAAGAAGCTCTCACTACTACATTACAGAAAATTGACTACATGATACCTATTTGGTTCTAGCTCTCAAATGAGCTCTACCCAGACTACCTATGAGAATAAGGTCGAAAAATGGCTAACCAAGCCTTATAAATGATCGGCACGATGCAGTGCGCATGCGCCAAACCCCAGGAGGGGAGGCCAAGACCGACAATGTACTATTAGAGGGGAGGGGAAACGAAGGAAGGAAGCGCCAACGCCCGCCGCGGCACGCGAAGTTCAAAAGCAGCGGACCCGACTGCTTCAAGAGCTGTAATTTCAATGACATAAAAGTTTATAATACATATTAGCATATTACATATAAAATTACATATAATTAGAGGGAAAAAGGGGAGTGTTTGTTGTTGATACACTTTAAAAACCAGACAAGATAAAAAATGGCCCACTAGAATTTTTAATTTGTGTAATCAGCCTTCACTATTTAAAAATTGCTCCAATATTCTTAACATAGTATGTACATTATGGAATATTTAATACAGTATCATCTTGATAAACCGAGGTAATGTGGACCGTAACAACCTTTGATTATCAACATCTCTGCTAACACGGCTGTAATAAGAAAATAGTCCTTGTTTTCAGTTGGCCCAGTGGTATAATTTTTCGAGGTTAATTTTTTTTCCAGCTTTAATTCAGTGTGTATTCTTTTAAGTAACTCCATAATTGGTCCAACGAGTAAATTTCATCTTTGAGGTTAATTTTCTTTAGGCTTTTGACAACCCTTAGATAATTTTCTAGGTCCTCAAGCAAATGTTTCAACTGTCTTGGCCAGTGATGGTGTTTCAGGTCAACTTCGATAATATGTAGGGACATTATTATATGGTAAATTGTGATTAAACCAAAATAACACCGAAATTCATATCAAAACTGCAAAACACCGAAATGAAAGTTAATACACCATATAGCACCTAAATGCAAGTTATATCATGGAACGAGTAGCATTTAACCACAAGTTAATACAATCATAAAAATGTAATCTCTTAATGTTTGAAATCCAAGGTACGTATGTTCCGGACAAAACATTGCACCGAAGTGCATGTATCAGAAAAAAATATTTGTTTTATTGTGCATCCCTTGCTGAATCACTTTTGAACCACAAATGCTCCCTACTAATTTATTTTTATTGTTCAAAATGCATCTGTTTGAGACCAATTTATGACAAATTATTTTGTTGTAAACATGGAGCATATAAATTTTACCATTATTTTGGTGAAGTATCAAACAAGTTCTTAAAAAATAAAAACAGTAACTCAGAAATTCTGTACTTTAAAAAATAAATTGAGCCAAAAATAAAACCATAAAATCTTCACTAATACGGAACCTTGATTAATCAGAGCTTGGTTAATCGTGACTGCTGTCGTAACGATCTTGCCGTTTACGAGATGAAGAACCATAAGAAAACTCGGCACGGTGAAGGAAGCAAGTGTCCCTGGGAGGGGAGGTGGCATCGAAAGAAGCACCTCGCTGCCTCGGCACAGTTCTGGGTATTCGAGTGCCGAGGCAAACCTGTACTTGAAGAAAATGCCAGGGCCTTTGGACGAGCATTTCCTCGCGATGCTGAACGAGATCCCGTGCTGCACAATTGGTTGACATGGAGTAAAAAAAACAAGGTCTGAGTGATGCTGCTCACGTGTGAACATCTGCCAAAAATGGATCCAAACTATTTAAAGTGGAAGCCGGAATGCTAACCGTGCAGCCGCTGAGACTCTGTGTGCTTCGCCAGGTAACACCTGTATAATAGGGAACACTATGTTGGTATAAGAGCGAACAGTGTTTTGTAGGATGCTATTAGAAATCAGAATAAAATCTGTTTGGTTTATGGTAATTATATTTTGTCAGGTTGGCCCCCTACTTCAAGACCTTATTATAATACTGGCCAACTGATAGATTTCTTTTGTGGTAACAATATCTTAATATCACCTATTGAAGTTCATGCGTGCTAACCACCAATGGAGGCGTCTTTTATGGCAAAACATTCCACGATTCGAGTCACATAATAATGCTCCACTGTGAGTGTCAGGTGCCACAAAACAATTTGAACTCCATTACTTATTTATAACGGTTGAAATCATTTAACGATTAAAACGAAAATAATGTGCTTGGATAAGCTTCGACTCCAAAAACTTGTTCCTCCTCAGTTGGCTCTGCTAACGACCAACATACTACTTCCTGAACACGAGTTGGGATTTAGTATTTGACATCACTATTCCAAATCTTTACTATTAGAAAGATGGTAGAATCAAAATTAAAATATTTACTGATAATGGCAACCACAGACAACTGCGTAATATAACCAGCTGTGACACTGCAGCAAGTCTATTTGCAAACATAGGTACTTCACAATTTTTAAGTACTGGTTCATAAGTTACCTAGAGCTTTAAAAATGTTGGACATATAAGTACAGAAAATTTTCCATTTCCTCAGTTGAGAGTTACACTTGACTGACAAAATACAATGTCTACAAAAATTAAAGCAAGTTTGAGCAAACCGATTTCAATACTCAGTGTCTGTTTTCTATTTAACTATGTTCTCCTTTGGCCGGCACTTGAAAACACAACTGAGGTTGTAACATCTTAAAGACACAATTAATAATCGCCTATATATATGTCGTCATTATGCAGAATTAATTCTTGTTGGCTGTTCTTTCAGGGAGAGCCATGATGCCAGTCGTGTAAAATCTCCGTCACCAGCAAGACTTGAACAACACCGTAGCAAATGTCTAAATGAACCGGCAGAAGCTGATGTAATACATTTCGACAGTAAAACCAAAGTTTGTTTGATGCAGATAATATACAAAATCTTAATAAACTCAAGAACCTTTGTATTTTTGTGTGATGACTTAATACGATGTAAGATTTCACATCCATTAACCTATGACATTGTAACATTGCAACCTTTTGCCCCAAGGATATATTTGGAAAATCATTTTCCACCGCTTATGTGAGGCTAGGTGAATAACAGCTCAGAAATAAATACAAGTCTAGTTTATTCTTTTTAATAAAATTTAATGCCAACAAAATGCTATGATCTACATATCCACCAACACTGCTGTTAGGGATGTGCGAAAGTGACTTTATCCACACGAAATGAAAGTGAAAGAAAATTTATCAAGTTTCGCGAAAGTGAAACGAAAATGAATTTTTCTTTGAGATAAATATATTCTTAACGAAAGTTAAGCGAAATTTTTCAATTAACAAAGAAAAAAAGTGCCCCAAAATTTGCTCTTCAGTAATAAATTCTATTACAAAAATCATTTTGGTAACTTTTGATGTATATATAAATACTACTATTTAATATGGACGGCTTTTATATAAATGGAACCAAGCGCCATTCAGTCACAACTGAGAAAAGACTGTTCAAAGTATTGATATGTCAAAAAAATAATGAAACATCTACATAAAAAAATCACTGTAAAATATTTTAACATGTATAATAAGCTGCTTTATTATTATGCATAACATTGTGAATTATCTTCCTATCATAGTTTAATCAGTAAAAATGTCTGTTGGTTCTCTTTGAATAAAATAAAGTAGAGTTTCTTTAAAAAGAACCAAGTATAATGGAACATGAATGCCATGGTCACGTTGTCAAACAAACAAATAATACACCATTTTAATTACCTCAATATCCATTGTTCAGTAATTGTCCATTGTAAATCTACATAATCGGTCTTAAAACAATCTGGCAAGTGTTCTTCATCTGTCGGATATAAGCTTTGTGTTAAAAATGCCAGATACATTGAAAGCATAACTTATACCATATGAGATGACAAATAAATTACAAAAATGTTCTTAAAAGTCAGTTGGTTACGAGAAACTATTACTTACACATTTCAGCATAAAACACATAAGCAATTTATTATTCATCTTCCATTGTGAATTCTGCGTTATTCCCAAAGCCATCTATGTCATCTTCAACCTCTGTACTCGACTGAAATTTCTGATAAAAATGCCAGACTCCTTAAGGTATAAGATGACGAATAGATTTAATATCCTTAAGCTTTTCCTTACTTATAGGCTTTCCTTCAGGCCACAGCGAAATTAATTTAGATGATTGAAATCCATATGAGTCTCCCTCGTCGCTTGTTTTTGTTAATGTTAACATCAATGAAAGTTTCTTGAGAATGGCTGGTCTTCATCTGAAGAACTTGTGGTTTACATCTCTCCAATTTAATTTGACGAACTGTGAGCCAGTTAATTTTATTTCCTTCTGTGTAAATCTTCCTGTTGGTGATCTCTTTCTCTATTTCACTGGTCCCTTTAAAGTCATAATTCTGCATTTATGTCACAACAAATTTTCTCTTTTTACGGCATCCTTCCATTACATTTATGTAGTCCTCCAAAGTATATAGTCGCTGTTGTTTTAGGGCAGATTCCACATCGCCAAAATCAGAATCATTCGGGAGGTAAGTGTGACAGAATTCAGTGGGTTTAGATCACCAAACAATGTGTTCATCATTAGTTCCATTTTGATATTCCTATCCTGGCCCCCACACGAGTCAGACCACAAAATGATGTCTGTGAAATTTTTTTCCGACATGAGTAACAACATGCTTTCGCAAGCTGGAACCCACTTCTTGGGCACCTCTTCCGGCAGTGCCTTCTACCCAAACATAAAATTAACTATTGGATTCTTTCCCAGAGTCTATCCCAGTATTATAAACCCATATTTGCCTCTTGTAATAAATTATATTTTTTGGGATTCTAGGCAGAGGCAATGTTTTCTCCATGCCATAACTTAACGTTTCCACATTTTCACATTCCTTTGCAGTCTTAAGTTCACGATTCATTGCATCTCTTGCTTCTTCAGCTACTGACTGATGCACATTTAACTCATTCATAATTGTTTCCTTTTCAATGATGTTGCAGTTTTGCATTGCTGCATAAAATCTGTCACATGCATTGCATGTATCTTTTTTGAGCTTTTTTTCGTTTGATATTAAAATATCTGTGAAGTATAATTCTGTAGCAACTAAAACTTACTGCTCCATTTCCTTCATTTTCCTCTTTGTATAATTCATACATTTTTAAATCTGTAAGTTCTGTAGATAGGTATTCTGTATCACCACTCACCCGCCGACAGTAGTGTGATTTATACCTAGGAAACTTGTTGATGTGGTCCTTAATTTTTTTAATTTCAACTGGAGAAATTCGAGGTACACCTTTTCTTGAGTTCCTCTCTAGTCAGTTACACAATCGGAGCGAATTTTGTTCAGTGATGTGTTGACTCGTTTTGTTGATACTCCAAAGGTATGAGTACCTACTAAACATTTCTCTGCAGACATTCACTTTATCCAGTTCGTATTTTCTAGTGTATTGTCGTTTGTTAGATGATGACCTCTTTCTTTTAACATATACCTCTTGAATATGTGCAGCAATGAAAGCAGTCTGGCAATCATAAGATCCTAAATCCCAAAATTTCTCAAACATTTTTTTCCTGAAATCAATATTAACATTGTCTTTGCATCGTTTGGAGCAGTTGCAATTAAAATCATTGAATTCCTTGGGACTAAAGTAAGTACCTTTAACTACGAAATGAGGTTTGTTGCTGTCTTAGTTTTTTCCATGACTGACATGTTTGACTGACATGCTTTCGTTTTCTCCCCTTTTTAGGTCTACCTCCTTTCTTATTTTGAGTCGTTTGTCCATCTTACTTTTCAGGTACATTACTATTATATTCATTCTCTTCCTTTATGTGTTTGGTCTCTCTATATTCACCTTGATTGCCTGAATCTAAATGTGGAGTGTAGTCTGGATCTTGAACACTATCATCCCAGTCTTCATCATAATTTGTATGATCCTTTTGACAATAGGCCTATACATCATGATCATGTTAAAAAAAACACAATAACAAATCTAATATTAACTTATAGAATTTTGTACCCTCAGTATTTCAAAATCTACATTGAATTAAAAACAAATTGAATCCAACAGTGTTTGATTTAACAATATTATTACTGTACAATCAACATAATATCACTTGGTTCTTTTTAAATCAAGAAAGAAAATACACATTAAATTTTCTTTAAACAGAACCAACCGCCAAATGTCACTTGGTTCGGTTTAAATAAAAGTAGAAAACCTCTATGTAAAATGGTTGTTGGTTCAAGTGCTCACAGATAGGAGCACAGCCTATATATCACTTAGGTCTATTTTTTTAAAGAATTTAGTGTGTTTCATGCATTCAGTTATGGGTATATCTCAAAAATATAAAAAATGGCGCTTGGTTCTTTTTATATAAAAGCCGTCCATATAATCAACATCCGCCCTAGACCACACAACACAGCCCCATGTCACTCGTAAATTTTAAGAATCAATCCAGATCTTTCAGCGCACAGGCTATTTCCTTTACAGTCGTAATGTCGCAGTCTATGATAATATATGTATCACGTGCATGGTACTGATGAAAAAATACGTGAATACTGCGGAACGGCCGCCATCTTGCACCACTATCACACATGGCTAGCTCAGGAAGCTGTAGACCAGGCAAGGGACATGGTCAAAACAAAACATAACAAATGGTTGCTGCCAAGTGGTCATTACATGCAGTGACTTGTTGACCTTGTCGTCGAGCGGGCTGATCCCCTTATTGGTTGTGTAGGTTCTTGGGCTAGCTCAGTTGGGGGTGGGTTTCGGGCCGCGTGGCAGTTAAGAGGATCTAGCCTGCTAATAATGAAACTACATAGGGTTTCGTGGCACTCACTCTTTTTATTGGCCACTATTTGCACTGGCACGGGGCTATCGCAGTTCCCGCCTACGACCGTTCTTAGGTGAGGCCTGACTACACGAGAATTTCCCCTTACACGGCCGCCTATGGGAAGTAGTAGGCGCCGGCGTCGCGGCGCTAACCGATGGCGTTTGTCCCAAACCGGCAGGGCTTTGATTTCCTGTCCTATAGCGAATTCAGGCAAGCACTACCTGCGGACACAGTTTCTGAAATGTCCCATTAAAATGGCGAGGTCTCGTCCATGACACAATGGTACTATTTTATCCTAGGCAATGCATGACTATACAAGCGAATAAAGATATATATATATATACATACATACGAGAGGAAAGGAAAAAATTATGAAACACTAATAAAAAGAAAACTAAACTATTTACAATAAGGCGACCCCTTGGCAATAGTTTACATACTAATCTCCATAGTTTCAAACTGCCTGACACGACTCGAAGACTGTTGCTGATCTATTCCCCGCGTCACTGACGTTAAGCCCGGAGGCCTCTATGCTCACCCGTTTCACTCGTCTTGGCGAGAGCTCGCGGCCGACACGTCACTCCTCCGCGGTTCTCCAGACGCGACTCTCCTCTGCTCGCGCCGACCCCCTCCCCGCGCGCGTCTCGTGCAGCATCTGACGTCCTCGTGGACGGGAACCCGCGACTTGTTCACCCCGTGCATATTAAAATACATGTTATTTACCCTTCTAATTTAAATTATACATGATGGATGATATTATAGTTTTTACAATAAAAATTATGTCCTGCTGAAAGAAAAGAAAATATACATAAAAAACTACGTCGGAGGGACACTGATTTATTGAAGGTGGCACCACTGGCTCCCGCACACGCCCGCGCACAGAAGAAGGCGGTGACGCGCCATAACGGCCTGTAGGAGCTAGGGTGGCCTCTGGGTCGACGTCAAATGCCCCCCCCTCCCACAAGGCCATTATGCGCGTCAACGTCTCTTAATCGCATCTGCCGTTGCACTCGTTGATCGTAGAAACGAGAGGGTAGGAAGTGTCTTGGCCTCTGGTGTGTATCGTGTGTGGGTGTCTCGCGAAGGGTGGCAGTAAACTCATGACACTGAGTCGGGATCCTGTGTTAGTGTGGTGGCTTGCCTTTGGTAGGTTATTGCACTGAAATTCCCGTAAGTAGGTGGGTACCCGCCGTATCCTCCTAGGTCGGGAGTTTTCCCCAGATTCGCTTCTGGAAATTGAGGGGCTGAGCGAACAGTTGGGGTCTAATGTCCTGCCCTTTCCCCCCATCCTCGTGGTTGGGATGGCAGACCACCCCGAAGATCCTGGTTCACCTGTCAGGACCCCCATCAGTTCTTCCTCCATCCCCTCTGTGTCCCCCCGTTCTGTATCTGAGTCTGGTTCGGTGACGGTCATAATGAACGACGAGTCCGCCAGACTCGTATTGAGGGGCCAGAGAGGGGTGTCTGGGTCTTTCCCCTCCTCGTCCTCCCCGTCCGTGTCCGGTTCCGTGATGAACTGGATCACGTTTGTGTCGGCGGTCGTTTCGTCTGGTTCCCCAAATGTCCTGGCTGGTTCCATTACGCTCTCTTCTGCCCCTCCTGTCTCCGTTCCTTTCATGGCTGCCCCTGTGTCGGCTGCCGGTCGCGTCTCTGTCACGTCTCCTTGTTCTTTCTGTCCCGCCATGTCCTCGTCCCACCTTCCGTCCATGTCACGGCTGGCTTGGTTTGCGTCGGTGACTGGTGTAGAGGCAGACCCCTCTCCCCTGTCCGTGTCCCTTGGAGCTTGTCTCTCCCCCGCGGCTAGGCGCAGTTGGTCTCTGTGAATTTTTGCGGGCCTCCCGCTTGGTGTACGTATTAAGTACGATGTGGCCCCCGCCTGTCGCAGAACGGTCCTGGGGCCCGCCCATTTCGGGGCTAGACCTGCACAAAAGTTCTTTGCCCTTGACGACAGAGGATGCTGTCGGACGTACACTTGGTCCCCGGGGTTCAGAGTAGGGGGGGGTCTAGTGGACTGTGGTGTCGTCTGCTGTAGATAGGCCTCCTGTCTCCGCCTAGCCCTCTCCTGCATTCTGGTCAGCTCGGTATTGAGACATTCGCCCCATCCGGCTTCTGTGGCTGCCGCCTCTACCCGGCATTCTCCTGGCAGCGCCAGGTTCCGCCCCATGACCAGCTCTGCCGGCGAGTAGCCCGTGGCGGCACTCGTACGACGCCTCAGACAGTATAAGAGGTTCGGCAAATGGGTATCCCATTTTGAATGGTCCTCTCCCAACCGGAGACGGAGCTGAGCCTTTATCTCTTGGTTCCGTCTCTCGGTTGGGTTGGCCCTCGGGTGATACGTCGGCGTCGTGTGGTGGCTCACCCCCCACCTTCTGCAGGCCTGTTTCCAGCGGGCTCCCGTGAACTGACATCCGTTGTCCGATAGGAGCACCGCTGGGTACCCGAAGCGAGGGGCTACCTCTCCGTCGATCAGCGCTATCAACGTTCCCGACCGGACGTTGGAGACCGGATAGGCCTCGACCCATCTGGTAAACAGGTCTGTTAGTACTACAAGGAAGCGCTTGCCTTTGCTGCTGCGGGGATAGGGCCCCATGATATCTAGAGCTAGTGTGTGGAATGGGTGTTGCGGGCGGCGAGGTCGCTGTTGCTCCTCGCCGTCTGTCCTCCGGGCCTTGCGCTGCTGGCAAGTGTGGCAGCGTCGGACGTATTCCCGGACATCGTGTCCCATGCCGGGCCAGTGGAAGGAGACCCTGATTGCCTCCGCGGTTTGTTCGGCCCCGGGGTGGCCTGCTAGCTGGTGATCATGGAAATAACCCAGTATGGCCGCGCGGGCCCCCTTCGGGGCGTGAGTTCGCCAAGCATCCCCACCTCCCGGCACCCGCGTCTGCAGGACCCCGTCCACGCAGCGCTGATCCGGTACCACCTGGTTCCCGCACGCCTCCACGGCGGCCTTCGAGACGTCGTCCCCCCGCTGAACCCGCTGCACGGCGCTAATCAGCTGGGAGAGAGTGTCCACTGCCTCGGGTTCAGTGACTGGTTCCTCCTGTGTTACCGCGTACAATGCCGCGGGCCCCATCTGGTCTCCCGTGACGGGTGCGCGCCCTGACGGAGGAAGCAGATCGTCCCACGTGCCCTCGTCCTCAAAGATGTCCTCTGGGTTAGGATGTCGTGACAATTCATCGGCAAGTTGGTTAGTCCTCCCTGGCACGTGTTCCACTGTGAATGCAAAGTTTTGGAGGGTCACAGCCCACCGGGTAAATTTACTCTTCCTCCCTTGCATCGAGTTCAACCATTTTAAACACTGATTGTCCGTCCTAAGAGTAAACTCCCGCCCTTCCAGATGGTGTTGGTACCGCTTGACAGCCCACACCACTGCCAAGCACTCCTGTTCATTCACATCGTAGTTCCGGGCGGCCGGCCCGAATTTGGCACTGGAATACTCCATCACGCGTCGCTCGCCATTGGGTCCGACCTGGTACAACACGGCCCCCATACCTACTTGACTCGCGTCCGTTTGTAGGTACAGGGGTTCGCCCGGCACCAGCCGTGCGAGGGTGTGACTGTCCTTGAACAAGCGCTTGACAGTAGCCAGGGCGCGGTCGGCCTCCGCGGTCCACCTGTATTTTGTTTTGGGGGATAGCAAGTCCGTCATGGGGGCCGTCACCGCTGCGAAGTCCGGTATGAAGGACCGCAGCCAGTTCAGGAGCCCCATGAGTCTTTGCAGCTGTTTTCTCGTCTGTGGAGCCGCCTTGGACGCGATCAGGTCCAGGTGCTCCGGGAGAGGGCGGCACCCCTTCTCACTGACGACATGCCCCAGGAATCTGATCTCCGTTGCCCCGATATGGCACTTGTGCGGGGCGCAGGTCAGCCCGTGTCTGGCCAGCCGTTCGAGGACCAATGCCAGGTGATGCGCATGGTCCTCCCACGTCCGTGACCAGACGATCACGTCGTCCAGATAGGCCGTGACGAAGTCGCCCACGAACCCATCCAGGACGCGGACCATCATGGCCTGGAATGTCGAGGGGGCGTCCATCAGCCCGAACGGCATGGCTCGGAACTGAAACCTGCGTCCGTCCGGGGCCGTAAACGCGGTCTTAGGACGGTCTTCCTGCCTGACGGGGACTTGCCAATACCCGGACCTTAGATCAAGTGACGTAAATATACGGGCGTCCCCCAAGCCTGCCAACGCGTCTGCAATGTTTATCAGTGGTGGTGGGGCGGGTATGGTGACAGAGTTCACGGGTTTGAAGTTCACACAGAACCTCAAGGTCCCGTCCTTCTTCTTAGCCATGACGATTTGGCTATTGTACGGAGATTCACTAGCTTCTATTACTCCGTTCTGGAGCATTTCGGTTATCTGTTCCTGCACTACCTGACGGTCTTTGAGTCCAAACTCCCGCGGCTTTACGTATATGGGACTGTGTGGCTTTGTAGGGATGGCATGTTCCGTCACCGTTGTCCGCCGCAGCATGTCTGTGGCCGCGAACACTAACGGTTGCTGCGACAACACGCCCTCGAACAACCCTGTGTAATTTGGTGGCACGTCATGAGTGAGGTCTGCCAGCTGGATCTGTGGTGAGGGAGGAACAGGGCCCGCCCGGCCCACGCCGTACAGCGTTCGGCGCCCCTGACGGCCCACGTGCAACTTACTGTCCTTGATGTCAATGGCGGCGTCCTCCTGGACCAGCCAAGGCAGGCCCAGGATCAACTCCTCCCGCAGTCCACGCATCACCAGGGCGCTAGTCCGACTGAATAAGTCACGAACACCGATGGTTACCTGTGCGCGTCCAGACGTGGACGCGCTTGTCCCCTCCGTTGCCAGTTGCACCTCGTCCTCGTGTGGCTCCAAGTCCTCGTCCGGCACCAGGTGGGCGGAGACAAAAGAGTGGGTCGCCGCCGTGTCCACCAACGCGTGGACGGGACGGCCGTTCAGGAGCACTGGCACCCGGAGCAGCGCCGCCTGGTCCGTGCCCAGCTGTCCCAGCTGTGCTGGAGGAGCCCCCTGCTCCTCTGGTGGTGACCTGTCCCCTGCTGTTGGACTGCTACTGGCTCCCCCGTCTGCTGTGGCGTCCATGCTGCGGTTCCCGTGGTCCCTCGTGTCTCTTCCGAGCTGCCCAGTGGGGCTGTCACTTTTGGCGGGCGACGTCCCTGTGTTCCTCTCGTCCCTGTGGCTGGTGTCATGGCGGGCGTCGTTGGGCTGACTCGTCCTCGGGCTCGGTGAGGTCTTTTCTGTCATGTTGTCCGGGTTCGTATCTAGGAGGCAGTGGCCGACTCTGTCCCTGCCCCCTATTGTCCGTTTCCCGGATGGCGTCCTTCCCTTTCCATCTTCCTCCACAACTCCGCCTTGGTTGGACACTCCGCGTGCCAGTGATACTCCGGGCTGCGGCAATACTGACACCTGGGTGGACGGTTGTCACTCGTCCGCTGATTCGTACTCCGCTCCTCTGACCGTGTTCTGGTCTCCCGTGTGGGTCCCCCTGTCGTCCTCTGCCCTTGTGGTGTGGCCCCGCCCCTGTATCGGACCAATGTCATTGCGTCCTCGGGTGTCACAGTCTCTTGTGACATCACTGGTGTCATCCTAGGCTCCCGTCGTGACTCTCTTGCCCAGAGTTCCCTCCTACTTGCTGCCAAGTCCATTTCAGTCTCCCGGGCCAGCTCCACGAACTCGGATACCTCTAGGTCCACGGCCCGTCGCAGAAAAGGGCGTAGCGACGGCAACAACTGTTCGCATATTACGGGCATGACCTCGCTCACTGTTCTCTCCGGCCCCACTCGCCGGTGCAACCGCACCTTCCTATAGATAAATGATTCGGCGCTCTCCCCTGCGGCCTGTGGTACACTGTAAAGTTGTCGCTGACACTCGGCTCGTGCCAGTGGTCCGTTGAACCGCCTCTCTAGTGCTCGCTCGAATTCTCCCCACTCGGATAGATAGTCCCCCGTGTCCGTCCACCATTTCGCCGCCCGGCCCCGTAACTGGCCACACACTCTCGTCACCCAGTCCCTTCGTGGCACTCCCCTAAGCCTGTCCACACACGCGGCTACAAACGCACTCGGATCTTCGTGCGGTTCTCCCGCAAACTCCGGTAATGGGCTAGCCACCTCGACCACTCGCATCACTATACTCGGATGACCATGACCTATGGGCTCTCTAACGCCCTCGTCGCGGTGACCCGGTAAATGACTCCCCGATTGTCTGTCATTACTCTCCCCGCTACTCTTCACGTCCGCTAGTCCCCATGGGCATTCGCACGAAAGGTCCTGTCCGTGTCTCCCCCTGAACGGAAGTCCACACCCCACACACGTGTCCATCACCCTCGCCTTTGTCTCATCCGGTCCCTCCATTTTTCCGGTCGTCACCCGGCTTCACTTGGTTATCCGATCCTTCTCGGCTCGGTCGGCGAACTCGCCTCTCGGCGCGCGATAAGCCGCAGCGCGATACCGCGCGAATTCGAGCCCGGCGTGGGTCGCGCCGCCTTATCTCTCTCCCGCGTGAACCTGATCCCGGCGTGGATGCGTCTCCTTATCTCTTTCCCGCGCCGCTCCTTCCGCCTGCTTCCGCCGCTCCGCCGCGCCAGGCAGCTCCCGCGCCGTTCGCGTGACGCAACTCGCGCTACGTCGCACGCTACTCCAGTCCATATAATGTCCGTGATGTCCTTTCCGCCCACTTTGTCCGTGTTCTTGGCAACCCGCACTTTGCCAAATTACGCCCTTTGAGACAAAATTTCGAAAGTTTGAAAGTTTTTAAAAAAAATTGAAAGTTTTGAAAATTTGAAAGTTTGAGAATGCGTTGCCACCTAGTTGGGGGCCACTCGTCGTCGAGCGGGCTGATCCCCTTATTGGTTGTGTAGGTTCTTGGGCTAGCTCAGTTGGGGGTGGGTTTCGGGCCGCGTGGCAGTTAAGAGGATCTAGCCTGCTAATAATGAAACTACATAGGGTTTCGTGGCACTCACTCTTTTTATTGGCCACTATTTGCACTGGCACGGGGCTATCGCAGTTCCCGCCTACGACCGTTCTTAGGTGAGGCCTGACTACACGAGAATTTCCCCTTACACGGCCGCCTATGGGAAGTAGTAGGCGCCGGCGTCGCGGCGCTAACCGATGGCGTTTGTCCCAAACCGGCAGGGCTTTGATTTCCTGTCCTATAGCGAATTCAGGCAAGCACTACCTGCGGACACAGTTTCTGAAATGTCCCATTAAAATGGCGAGGTCTCGTCCATGACACAATGGTACTATTTTATCCTAGGCAATGCATGACTATACAAGCGAATAAAGATATATATATATATACATACATACGAGAGGAAAGGAAAAAATTATGAAACACTAATAAAAAGAAAACTAAACTATTTACAATAAGGCGACCCCTTGGCAATAGTTTACATACTAATCTCCATAGTTTCAAACTGCCTGACACGACTCGAAGACTGTTGCTGATCTATTCCCCGCGTCACTGACGTTAAGCCCGGAGGCCTCTATGCTCACCCGTTTCACTCGTCTTGGCGAGAGCTCGCGGCCGACACGTCACTCCTCCGCGGTTCTCCAGACGCGACTCTCCTCTGCTCGCGCCGACCCCCTCCCCGCGCGCGTCTCGTGCAGCATCTGACGTCCTCGTGGACGGGAACCCGCGACTTGTTCACCCCGTGCATATTAAAATACATGTTATTTACCCTTCTAATTTAAATTATACATGATGGATGATATTATAGTTTTTACAATAAAAATTATGTCCTGCTGAAAGAAAAGAAAATATACATAAAAAACTACGTCGGAGGGACACTGATTTATTGAAGGTGGCACCACTGGCTCCCGCACACGCCCGCGCACAGAAGAAGGCGGTGACGCGCCATAACGGCCTGTAGGAGCTAGGGTGGCCTCTGGGTCGACGTCAACCTTTTTGTCTAATTGGCTGTATATTATGAGGATTTTATATGCCAGTCAGAGTATGTAAAATTTAAATAAAGCAGACGACAATGTTTTTGTTTGGCTGTGCACGAATAAAAGTAGGTACGTTCTTTGTTTATGTGTATACGGTAATTACTAAATAGTGTACTAACAGTTCTGGAATGTATGTTTTACGAATATAGTACCTACACTACTGTTTGAAAGCAAATGAATCAGGTAATTTTTCAAATATTGCATGATTTTGTTTTGATACCTAGGCCTACTGTAATCACGGTTGAATTTTGTTTACTTTATCTGCCAGGTTTGTTCAAATTATGATTTTACCGTATTTTCATTAACGTGAGTTTTTTTCATCACCACGTAAATTAATCTTAATGGAAATCATTTTTCTAATTAATGTCTTTATATGATTTGCATATGTTGTTACATTATTAGTAATAACAAGCAAATCATATAAAGACATTACAGTAGAATCTCAGTGCTAAGTACTTACAGGTACCTCAAGTTTTTGTACTTAGTACTGAAACATGCATACATATTATCTTTACAAAGAGAAAAAAATATATAAAAAAATAGCTATAGGAGAGCCGCAATGTATGTATTCGCAACTGCGACTTGCTTTTTTCCCCTTGTCTAGTTCTCTGAGTATATCCACTTTTTTCTTAAGCGTGAATTGCTTTCGTTTCTTTTTATCTCCAGGATCATTCATATTGTAACACAAATACAATGCGGTGTCTAAATAACGTAACCTGAAAATAAACACAACAATAACAATAAACAATCCCGGCACAGACATCAAACAGTATTTTTAGCGTAGCGTAACACTTTTGTCTAAATAATTAATACTTCTCTCAAACCTCCGTCTTTCGATGTATCGAATGGTGTTGTGTTGCTCACGTCGCATACTACGTACGGTATAATGTATGGTTGTGCGCGCAACTGTTTCTGTTTGTTAACTTTGTTTTGAGAATTTAGAGGTTAGAAAATACGTTGCGGTGGTATTTGTGTATCTTTGTTCTACTACATTAATCATTTAGCTGGAAATTTATTTACCAGTTTAAGTAAATTTTGGTGTAGTAATGCCACGCTACTAGTAGAATTTATACGTTATAGTGAAAATATGATACTTTAAACTGAAACCGTTTTGCATGGCGAAGATACGATTTTTGGCGGGGACTTAAAAAAAAATTCGTGAAGTGAAATATACTTTATAATAAGGTACGTTATTGTACCGCTATTCTACTGTACATTTTTATTAAATTACGAGTTCTTTTTCAACTAGAACAAACGAACTTCGGTAAGCTATTGAACTTTCATTTGGCTCGAAATATTTCGCTAAAAACGAACTTCGACAGATGAAATTCTTACCGAAATCGAAAATGAAAGTAGCAAAATTTCGATTTTGGTATCGGTATACCGAACATTCGCACAACCCTAACTGCTGTAAAAAAAAAACTGTGGCTATTACAAATAGCTGCGCGCTGACGAATGAGGGTTGGAACAATAATTTGTTTGTGTTATAGATGAATGAGGACCATTAAAAAAATATCTCAATATAAATATCGGTACACTTTTTCCTGTCATCTGCGATGAACCAAATACTGAACTTACCATTCTGATGACGACCAACTTGTTGGCTCAGAGGCAAGACAAACCATCGCAGAATCACCTAGCCCAGATGGTTGGGGTACAACCCACCGCACTGATCCAGCTGCAAGAGAATATCTGCTTCTGCAGTACGGTATCTCTGTAGCACCTTGCAGAAGGATGCATGCACAGAAAATATTCAGTTCATCTAACATCTACAGACAACAGTACACAGACTGGTTGTGTAAAAACTACTTACGTATTTCTGTAAGTACATATAATTCATCAATTTGCAAAACAACACAAAAAAAACTAACAATGTGAATAAAGAATATATTTACATACTAATTTACAGCAAAAATATAAACACAAAAAAAAATTGTTTAGAGTTTATATACACTTTACCTCTTTCAATAATTGTGCTAACTTTCAAAATTTGTAGTAGTAGTAACGATTTTAAATTATTTATGAATTTCCCCTCTAAACTGTGTTCAAAACAATTTTTTGTATTTATTGTTTGATAAATCTGAAACTAAAATTCACACTAAAAATGGCATTGTTACATCACGAATGAGCATAAATTTTCTACAGATTATAAATACATACTTCAGGAACATATTTTTCCACAAATAGTTTGGAAGAAAACATAATTTACAAATTATTCACATTATAATACAAAAATTAAAACTAAATATTAATACCTGTAAAACTTTAGTACAAGATAGATAAAGCATAATTTGTGTGAAAAAAATATACCAATGCAATTATAACTTTACAAAACATCAAAAAACTTTTTTTTTGAAATTTAAGTTTTATTTATTATTTAAATAAAGTATTTTTAGCAACAAAAACACAACTCCAACACAGTTCTACAAATTCAAGATGCTTGTAACTCGCTATAAAATTTCCCAGAGAGAAGTCATTATGAGATTTCTTAATGGAAAAATGCATTTTAGAAGCCAAAATTTGTGCAACTGAATATTTCAACTCTTAATTACAATATAAGTAATTTATAAACAATGCATAATGTTTAAAATCTCTTTTCTTGGAAATAATTTTTTTTTTTCCATCTACTTTAGAGACTTTCATCCAGGAAAAGCTACAACAAACTGTTGACAGTTCTGGCATCGGTAGAGACAAGATTTCATGGTTGTATTTTTGGGCCTAGTTCATTTTTAAAACAGGAGATTTTGGTGCTTTATTTTTTATGAATTTTGTTTATTCATAAAGATAGCATATTTCTTACCACAAATGACACACAAATGCTTTATGATACTTATTTTACCAAAACCATATCATTTTGACTGATAGATGATAAAATCAGAATAAAAATAAATCTGCAAGTACTTGTTTGAAAAATGTACCAACACCATAATGTCAATATCAGTTACTAATAACAGTTTTAAGATAAAAAATAATAGTATAATCAATTTTTCTAATCTACTTAAAACATACATTTTTGTAAAAACTTCATGCTGAATAAATTACATTAATTGACTTTAATATATTAAATATTACTTTTTGTGTTTAAATTTAAGTTTTGATTAAAAATGCTGATTAACTTAATGATAAGCTGCATTTCAGTGTTTTATGGTATATTAACGTCTATTCTATTGCTTTTCGGTTTTATCGAAATTCACCATATAATCTTGTCCTTAGGCATCTCATGTCAGTGGAGGTATCGAGGTATTGGATATTACGGATGTTATAAAACGTATTTGAACAGCCCTTGTTATGCAGTAGGTGTCAGAATACAGTGAAATTAAGTCACTTAAGTTGCTTAAAAAACTACTTAAAAGCAAGCAAAATTTTTTTTTAATAGTTCAACAAATCCTAAATTTGAAATACTTTGCATATTAATATCAAACAGTATACATTTAATGACCTAAATAGGGGATCTTAGACCCTAATTTGGACTAACAATCCACTTTAACTATGTTTAAGTATACATCTTCATGTCAAAAATAACAAAGAAAGGTTCATAAATATGTATGTACCATTTATGAGCCATTTATAGATATAAATTTGTTTTAATAAGAATGAATAAACTACAATTCCTGATCTGTATTCTGCAATATTTGCTATGTTGTACAAAGAAACATAGGATTTACTTTAAGTTGGTTGAGAAAATGGTATTTGTTTTAAGAAATCCAATCATAAATTCAATTTTCAAGTACTTATAATTATAATTATAATTATAATTACTATACAACATTATTGACTTAACTTCTCATTGAAGCAAATTAGTCTGAATCATCTTGTATATAATAAGCACTTCTTTCCACATCATGCTTGTTTTTTGTAAATTAAAAAAAAATATAAATAAAAATTTGAAAGCAAATATTATTTTTACAAAAAATACCTGAAAACTGGAGAAAATCCTCTATATATAACACCCAAATATTCAAACGATCCTTGAGACATTTTGCACATGAATGGATTAATACCCTACTAAACAATATTAACAAATTAACAACTCTTACCTAATTGCATGGCATAAGTGTAACGGCCTAAAAGTGTCTGGACTTGAGTACTATCTGTACCTGCCGAAACATGCATATCTTTACCTAATGTTTATTTTTATTGGCTTGCACTGACAGGTACTTCAATGACTACAAGTAATAAGAAAGATCCATGAACAGTTGCATACATGCTTGTACAGTCTCTTGCATTGTGTTCCAACACAATGTCTGACTTCAATACTGCAGCAACCCTGCTTAGTAAACGTCAGCTCGAAAACAGTACGTGAGGCATGCACTGACAGATGTCTCTCTCACGCACGCGCGGTAGCTCCGAGCATGTTGGTTCATTCTGAGTCGTTCTCTACTCTTCCCGCCCTCTTCTACACCTGAGTGGCCACGGCCGCAGCCAGGACGGGGTCTAGTTTTGCCAAAGTAATTGGAATTTGAAAGAAAATTGATTGTTACGCTAAAATCCCAGGGAATAGTTAGAACTCTTAACATTCACACTTTGAAATATAAGAAATGATTTGGTTAGATGAAAGAAAACTAAACATTTCAAATTTTTTTTTTTTTTATTGTTTTAATTCATTGTTCCTAGGTCAATTATTTGAATAATTTTCAAAACAAGTCATAAATACATATACAGTTATTTTATTAAATACATGAAACACCCATGTCAAGTTAGTATGAAAGAAATGCTTATAAAAACAGGTGTGCAAATTTTAATTAATAATCAACTACATGAAAACACAATTCATGCCGCTTTTGTGTGTGTGCCCACTAAGGGTAAAAAAAAATCCTTCCAAAATAATACATCTTAAACCTTGTGTAGCTAGGTTAGGTTGCTGTAATTAAGTTATTCTGTCTTAGTTTTTTTTTTTTTTTAAACAAAAAAAACCTTGGAAGGGTTCAGGCGGGACCCCAGGGATCTCCCCACTTGCTATGTCCTTGGACTGGCAAACATCTAGGACTGGCAAGCTTGGCTGATGATCAGCAAACCTAGACACACTTCTTTCTTAGAAGTTTGTTTGCTGCATTTAGTGCGGTAGACTCCAGAGTCGGGCATCCATCGGCACGGAATGCCCGATGGTCCGGCACCGGCAGGGAATGTACGGACTGAAGCCAACTAAGTGAACTTAAGATAAAAACCCATAAACTTTAGCTAAGGCCTAATACACTTTTACAGTGCATACGTAAGTGGTGGTCGGACGTGCTCAGGGCAGTTCGGGAACGCTCATTACTGTACTGTCATTTGTACATATGTACACCTGAGCCTTTAAAATGAACAAAAAAATTAAGTTGGGCTTGTTTATGTGTTAAAATGTGTGTCCTTATGTTCCTAAATAACATGCTGCCAAATAGGCCTGTGAGAAGGTTCAACTAAGCCAAATCAATCAAAGCTCTTTTCAATATTTGATTTGACTTTGCCAGGAAATATGAAATTATTTTTACCTGTAGCTTCAATTGCGATGCAAAGCTTCGTGTCAGATGTAGCTAAAACGATACATCGGTTAAATTCTATATGTATGCAATAAAGTATTCCAGTTTTACACTAGTTATATGTCACTAGTATGAAATTAAAATAAATAGCTGTGACCACATATTTTCATAAAGTTCGTGGTCATAAAATACTTGTTGCTAATGGGAAAACAAAATCTTTTATGATGACTTTTGACTTATATAAACATTTGAGCATGTGAAAAAGTTATAGTTTCAAGTAATATTAAATTTTTTGTGCTGGCAATACTGGACTGCACAATAAAACTATCAAAAAATTGTTTTATTCAAATTTATTTTTTCTGTGGCCATTTTTTGGTGGATCCAATGAGAGGCTTACTACAACAATACTATAGACATTATATATAGTATATATATTTTTTTACAGAAACAACAAAAACTATAGAAACACTTGGAAAGAGCAGTTAATGTATAAAGTGACATTACTTTACAAAAATGTGTCTCTAGATACAGTACATTCCACCTCAACTACACTTTTTGTAATCAACTTCTGAGAAAAACACCCTATCCAAAACTGAGCACCATTTAAGCAAACTTAGACAATAAATTTCATACAATAGCATTTGACTGTATGGAGGAAAGGAGGCCTAGCAAGGCTTTTGAAGTGTTCTGACTAGCCATACACTAATAATGAGATACAGAAAAATATTTGTGGCCCCAGCATTGAACTGCTTATTTGCCAATGGATCTGTCACAAACACAAGATGGATGCATTTGGCGGGTTGCGTAAATTATAAAATCATGCAGTACTTGTATCAGTTACAAATTTCGTAACTAGTAATAAAGAGTGCCATGGAACCTCAATACAAAGTACAGTAAACTCTCGATTATCCGTGTTAATTGGGACCTTCCGATGCCCGGATAATTGAATGCCCATAAGAAAACCCGGATAATCCGTTTCACCACTTAAAAATGGTGTATTTACTGGCAAAAGTGTCTCTTCAGTATAATTCTATGAGTACAAGCAAAGGCTTTGTATACCGTGTCCCAGCTTATTGGACCGTAAACAATACTGGCACTGTGTTGCCGGCATCCTTCTCCTGTCCCCTTTATTGCTACGGGAGGGAGAGCGGCAGCAGTCCCAACTCAGCATCTCCCTCCTCAGCATCTCCCTCCACCCTTTTAAGGACCTATTATCCGGGGTCTACCTCGCGCGGCAAGATATTGTTTCTTGTTAGTTCCGTCTATTAAAATAAGGATGCACTTTACAGTCATAACTACGAGTATGGGATACTACGAGACCTTCGAAGTTACGAGAGTTTTAAAATGCACCGGTAGTTTGACTACGTAAATAGTAATCCTAAACTAATCTGGTTATTACGAGTGCTTCCTTGTTGGCTCTTTCGTAAGAAAGAGTGATTTAAATGGCATCTTCAAACAAGGAAAAATACCGTTAATTGGAAGGGAAAAAAAAGGTCATGCAGTAAACAAAGGCTGCAAAGCGAAAGAGGGCCGTGGCTATGCTGGCGCCGGGGCTGTGGACCATGACTCGCACCTAGCTGTCCAGAAAGAATGATGGCTGTTGTTGGGTGGGGGTTTTTTGGGTGAGGAAGGGGTGTCTGGTGGCGAACAACATGCCTCCTTTCTCTCTCTGTCTCTCTCTCTCGCTTCGCGTTTTCAAGAAGCCCTCCCCCTCCCATTGTGTTACTGGCTGCTTCGGACGGTAGAGGGGAAATTCCTAAACCACCCCCCCGTGTGTGTACGTGTGTATGAGAGCCTTGTTCCTTTTGTGCGTGTGAGACCTCGTTGCGTGCGTGTGCGTGGGTAGATGTTTTCATGCTTTTAGGTTTAGAAGGCCCTGCCACACTGTCTGATCTACTAGCAAACTGCAAAAGTTTTTCTTCACTTTTATTAATGTCTCGCACGGTTTGGATTACAATTTAATATTCCTGTGCTAATTTCGCGGCAGTTTCTCCTTTTCTTAACCTGTCCACAACTTCTAACTTCTCTGCCATTGTCAGCACTTTACGTTTCCTTTTACCAGACATGATTACAAAAACAAATGTGCCTGGAAGAACTGATGTAAATAACTGCGTGAAAAATGCCTCTTCCAGCCGTCAGGAGTGTGGGAAGGTAAAAGAGGTAGAGGGACCTTTTTTTTTTAGCGTGGCGGGGCGCTTGAAAAGAAAATGAAAAAAAAAAAGGGGGGGGAAGTTGAGCCTGAAGCAGCAGTCAAGGGATTCATTTTTGGTTTAAAATGTGACAAATTGACGGGTGAAGGTGGCGGGGGAACGAGGGTCTGAAGGGTCAGCAGTAAAAAAAAAAAAAAGTGCAGTAGCTAACACCCCGTCATTTTTTTCACAACTTCATAAAAAAATCAAGCACGGATAACCCGAAAACCGGATAATCCAGGCCCGGATAATCGAGAGTTTACTGTACTTCACTTTTAAATGAAAATTTATTAACCTCTATAACATGTTTTACAAATAGTTTAGGTTATAGTACTTTCATTACTAAGAACTTCATAGGTACGTTGTAATGAGTTATTGATGTACTGCACTTAATTACAATTTTAAAATTTAATTTTAATTATTTTAACGAAAGCACTGTGTTTGTTGGAGTATCATTATTGTAAACACTCTGGTCAAAATACGTTTTTTTGATTGCACGTTCTTCAACAAACATTCAGACTGACAGCAGAATAATAATGCAAAGTAATCGAAACAAACACAGATGAATGGAGCACATCATTCACCAATGAGTATTACCGTGTTTTCTCGCATAATCGACGCAGATTTTATTCTAAAATCAAGTTTGAAAAGTAGGGGTGCGACCATTGTGCGGAAAAAATTTTTTTGTTAGGTAAAGTTATTCATAAAAACAAAACCCGTTCATGGAAAGTACGTTTATTTAAAAAAAGGCGGAGTATACAAGAGCACGCCAAACAATCTATATTAATAATTCCTTAAACAAAAACATTTCTTCAACTCAAAATAGAAAAACCAAAACTCTAACGCGAACGCAAGCCACTAGAATCTGACGTGAACTAACGTGTCGTAGTACACACTTGCCACGAAAGAATGTGGGCTATCAAATGTAGTTAACTCGGCACCTGATAGAGAGCGCGCGTTGCATCCAATTGGCGAGATATCGATATTCAACTACGTGCGCGCGCTCTATACGGGAAGCAACATAACCAAACATGAATGATGCGCTGGCTACATTTTTATAAGCAGTACGCCGCGGAAACGCACACAATCAGATAAAGAAAATTCCTTTTAAAAACCGTCTTTAAAAGAAAATTTACATGTCAGACAACTTTGTATTTCCGTTTATTAAATAAATAAGTGGTAATGACCGAAATTAAATTTCAGATTTCACCTACACCGCGGCGATGCAGACGATCAGATAAAGGAAATAACTTTTAAAAACGTCTTTATAAGAAAATTTACGCGCCAAACAACGTCGTATTTTTCTGTTGATTTATTAAGTAAGTGGTAATGACCAAATAAATATTAGATTTCTACTTTAAAATACATCGTTTTATACGGAAAAGATACCTACACAAAGCAATCGGCATCTACAAGCGGGACCAAAAACAACATGCGACGTTTACGCAAGAAGTTTTTTTTATCCCAATTTTGACAGCCTAAAATATGGTTGCAACGATTACGCGCGTGCAACGATTCTGCGATAAAACACGGTATGTTAATTTTACAAGATTATTCAGCTGTCAAAGTGTGAACACTCTCCTAGTCTTGAACTCTGTGTACAAATACAACAGTTTTGCTGGCCAAATGCTCAATGTAATGTATCGAGCCAAACATTTTTTCACCATCGAAGCCATGAGAGACGATGGAAGGTGATGAGTAGAAAGTAACAAGATTTTATGGTTTTATTTTTGTCCAATTTCATTTTTAAAAGAGAAGAGTTCAATTTTATTGTATAAAAATTATTCAATAAGAGATGCACGATAAAACAAATTCAATTAATTTTTCTATTCTATGAACTTTTGTACAATTATTTGCCCAGAAATAACGACACTCCTTGAATTTTAAACATTAAACGATTACAATTTTTTTACGATTGGATAAAGTTTCGGTTGAATGCAGCTCTGACTCAGCTCGGGTCACAGCGAGTCCTGCAGCGCGTGCAGGGCCTCCAGCATGTGCAGCGCCAGCTGGTGGTCCCGGTGGCCCTCGGGCAGCAGCCTCACCACATGGTCACAGCGAGTCCTGCAGCGCGTGCAGGGCCTCCAGCATGTGCTGCGCCAGCTGGTGGTCGCGGTGGCCCTCGGGCAGCAGCCTCACCACGTGGTCACAGTGAGTCCTGCAGCGCGTGCAGGGCCTCCAGCATGTGCAGCGCCAGCTGGTGGTCCCGGTGGCCCTCGGGCAGCAGCCTCACCACATGGTCACAGCGAGTCCTGCAGCGCGTGCAGGGCCTCCAGCATGTGCAGCGCCAGCTGGTGGTCCCGGTGGCCCTCGGGCAGCAGCCTCACCACGTGGTCACAGCGAGTCCTGCAGCGCGTGCAGGGCCTCCAGCATGTGCTGCGCCAGCTGGTGGTCGCGGTGGCCCTCGGGCAGCAGCCTCACCACGTGGTCACAGCGAGTCCTGCAGCGCGTGCAGGGCCTCCAGCATGTGCTGCGCCAGCTGGTGGTCGCGGTGGCCCTCGGGCAGCAGCCTCACCACGTGGTCACAGCGAGTCCTGCAGCGCGTGCAGGGCCTCCAGCATGTGTAGCGCCAGCTGGTGGTCCCGGTGGCCCTCGGGCAGCAGCCTCACCACGTGGTCACAGCGAGTCCTGCAGCGCGTGCAGGGCCTCCAGCATGTGCTGCGCCAGCTGGTGGTCGCGGTGGCCCTCGGGCAGCAGCCTCACCACGTGGTCACAGCGAGTCCTGCAGCGCGTGCAGGGCCTCCAGCATGTGCTGCGCCAGCTGGTGGTCGCGGTGGCCCTCGGGCAGCAGCCTCACCACATGGTCACAGCGAGTCCTGCAGCGCGTGCAGGGCCTCCAGCATGTGCTGCGCCAGCTGGTGGTCCCGGTGGCCCTCGGGCAGCAGCCTCACCACGTGGTCACAGCGAGTCCTGCAGCGCGTGCAGGGCCTCCAGCATGTGCTGCGCCAGCTGGTGGTCGCGGTGGCCCTCGGGCAGCAGCCTCACCAAGTGGTCACAGCGAGTCCTGCAGCGCGTGCAGGGCCTCCAGCATGTGCTGCGCCAGCTGGTGGTCGCGGTGGCCCTCGGGCAGCAGCCTCACCACGTGGTCACAGCGAGTCCTGCAGCGCGTGCAGGGCCTCCAGCATGTGCTGCGCCAGCTGGTGGTCGCGGTGGCCCTCGGGCAGCAGCCTCACCACGTGGTCACAGCGAGTCCTGCAGCGCGTGCAGGGCCTCCAGCATGTGCTGCGCCAGCTGGTGGTCGCGGTGGCCCTCGGGCAGCAGCCTCACCACGTGGTCACAGCGAGTCCTGCAGCGCGTGCAGGGCCTCCAGCATGTGCAGCGCCAGCTGGTGGTCCCGGTGGCCCTCGGGCAGCAGCCTCACCACGTGGTCACAGCGAGTCCTGCAGCGCGTGCAGGGCCTCCAGCATGTGCAGCGCCAGCTGGTGGTCCCGGTGGCCCTCGGGCAGCAGCCTCACCACGTGGTCACAGCGAGTCCTGCAGCGCGTGCAGGGCCTCCAGCATGTGCTGCGCCAGCTGGTGGTCGCGGTGGCCCTCGGGCAGCAGCCTCACCACGTGGTCACAGCGAGTCCTGCAGCGCGTGCAGGGCCTCCAGCATGTGCTGCGCCAGCTGGTGGTCTCGGTGGCCCTCGGGCAGCAGCCTCACCACGTGGTCACAGCGAGTCCTGCAGCGCGTGCAGGGCCTCCAGCATGTGCTGCGCCAGCTGGTGGTCGCGGTGGCCCTCGGGCAGCAGCCTCACCACGTGGTCACAGCGAGTCCTGCAGCGCGTGCAGGGCCTCCAGCATGTGCTGCGCCAGCTGGTGGTCGCGGTGGCCCTCGGGCAGCAGCCTCACCACGTGGTCACAGCGAGTCCTGCAGCGCGTGCAGGGCCTCCAGCATGTGCTGCACCAGCTGGTGGTCGCGGTGGCCCTCGGGCAGCAGCCTCACCAAGTGGTCACAGCGAGTCCTGCAGCGCGTGCAGGGCCTCCAGCATGTGCTGCGCCAGCTGGTGGTCGCGGTGGCCCTCGGGCAGCAGCCTCACCAAGTGGTCACAGCGAGTCCTGCAGCGCGTGCAGGGCCTCCAGCATGTGCTGCGCCAGCTGGTGGTCTCGGTGGCCCTCGGGCAGCAGCCTCACCAGGTGGTCACAGCGAGTCCTGCAGCGCGTGCAGGGCCTCCAGCATGTGCTGCGCCAGCTGGTGGTCGCGGTGGCCCTCGGGCAGCAGCCTCACCAAGTGGTCACAGCGAGTCCTGCAGCGCGTGCAGGGCCTCCAGCATGTGCTGCGCCAGCTGGTGGTCTCGGTGGCCCTCGGGCAGCAGCCTCACCATGTGGTCACAGCGAGTCCTGCAGCGCGTGCAGGGCCTCCAGCATGTGCTGCGCCAGCTGGTGGTCTCGGTGGCCCTCGGGCAGCAGCCTCACCACGTGGTCACAGCGAGTCCTGCAGCGCGTGCAGGGCCTCCAGCATGTGCTGCGCCAGCTGGTGGTCGCGGTGGCCCTCGGGCAGCAGCCTCACCACGTGGTCACAGCGAGTCCTGCAGCGCGTGCAGGGCCTCCAGCATGTGCTGCGCCAGCTGGTGGTCGCGGTGGCCCTCGGGCAGCAGCCTCACCACGTGGTCACAGCGAGTCCTGCAGCGCGTGCAGGGCCTCCAGCATGTGCTGCGCCAGCTGGTGGTCTCGGTGGCCCTCGGGCAGCAGCCTCACCAAGTGGTCACAGCGAGTCCTGCAGCGCGTGCAGGGCCTCCAGCATGTGCTGCGCCAGCTGGTGGTCTCGGTGGCCCTCGGGCAGCAGCCTCACCACGTGGTCACAGCGAGTCCTGCAGCGCGTGCAGGGCCTCCAGCATGTGCTGCGCCAGCTGGTGGTCGCGGTGGCCCTCGGGCAGCAGCCTCACCACGTGGTCACAGCGAGTCCTGCAGCGCGTGCAGGGCCTCCAGCATGTGCTGCGCCAGCTGGTGGTCGCGGTGGCCCTCGGGCAGCAGCCTCACCACGTGGCCCAGCAGCTGGGCCGTGTCCGCAAGCGGCCGGCTGTCGCTGTGCAGGGCGCCCTCGTCCTGCCCCCACACACACACAGTGTTCAACAGTTGCAAGTAAGGACGCTGACTACTGGAAATATTGAGCTGATAGTAGTAATCCATTTTTAACAGCGTGACTGGTTCTCTTCCCCCGTATAAATGCAGTACGCTGACGTTATTTGTGACCCCGAACACCTTTTAAACGCATTCTGGTTCAAGACAAATCTTCGGAACCTTACAAGTTCTTTAATTTTCCCAAAGACAACATCAAAGAAAATTATTCTTTGATTTGACTTCAAATTTCTGAAGCACACCCATAATTTATTACAATTTATTTTAAAATAAATACTGTTATTTCAAAAAATCATGCTGAAAAAAAAATTTTCCCTCCCTTTTATAATTCATATTCAATATTTGTAGCAGTTAACACTGATGTTTGTATGTGAAATTTACTTGTCACTAAAAAAATAAACATTTGCACAGGCCTACTGATCCGACGAACGCGAAACGCTCACTGCTTCTCGTAGCACACCACTTACCAAACTCTCCATCCAACTGGACAGCAAAGGACTGAGCTGGGCTATCTTGTGGTGCAGATTTGAAGACGACATGATCATGCGCTTCACTCTCTGCCCGACGATCATGAGCAGCTGGGAGCCAACTGTCGCCGTGTCGCTGACAGCAGGAATTATCTGCACCAACACGCAACATTCACGGCCTAAAACATCTCTTACAAACATGCAAAACCTCTAAATACTTGGCCCTGTCAATCACTCAAATAAGGACATTTCATGAGTGTCTGCTACTTCTATACACAACCTAATAACAACAAATAACAAGAGAAAAGTATACTTCCAAGCAGTAAAATCATTAAATTTTGCTAGTGCCAAAGGTACCCACAAAAAAATTTTTTTTTTGTATTATTTTAAGTCCAGGAAAGGGGGAACCTATAAAACCAGACATAAAATAATATAAATTTTAACTTTTCATATATGACTTTCCTTGATAAAATGTCAGATTCCTCTAAACAAAAATTTTTAAAAAAATTATTTGCTTTCTTGATATACTCAGAACAGTATAAACTCCAGCCAACACAATCCCTTCATCATAAACTTTATTTTTTATTGAAATTCACAAACTTCTTGTAAACAAATTAATAAATCCAATAGTGAAAGTAATGTCAGAAAATATACACATGAGAATAACAAATGATGAAAGATATTTTCACACACTGGGTAACAGCAAGCTGGAGCATAGCATTTTCCTCTCAAACTTGCTTAAGATGTTTCCGCATCATACATTTTCCCACTTATTAAGTTCACAAAATTATTCTCTTGATCACTTTCATATATCCATATGTTAGTTTTTCCCATTAATAATGTTTGCGTTAATAGATGCTTCCCGCATATTACGGTCAGCTTTTCTGGGGGGGAAAAAATTTTTAGCTTTAAATTTTAAATTCTATTTATTGTTAATTTTTTTAAAAAATTAACTTCCTTCCGAACGATAACCAAACAATTTGAACTTGCAGAACACCGTCAAACCCTTTGCCAGATGTCGTATTCTGTTACAAGTGTAATTTTCGACCAATCATCTGCTTGCATTTGCATAGACTGAGAGGCTATTCTATCTGCATGCTTTTTTTTATTATCTGAGTTATAACATGTGACAAATATTCTCCTGAGTACCAACGTCACTTACACTCATCCCACCCAATCATTCACCGCTCACCCATTCTATCAACCCCAACCCATGTACCTCCCCCCCACCTCACCCACCATGTTCAACCCCTATCGTGAATTCAGGTCCGCCTTTTCATCCCTTCAGACCTCCCCGGAAGCCCACCCCACCTCCTCGGCCATTGAAAGGTCAGCTTCGCCACTTATAGTCTTTCCTTCCACCCTGGCAGCTATGCTGCCACATGCAGCATCTGTGCCACCCGGTGGCCGGGTAGAGTCGCAAATTCCATACATCAGCCCCGCCACCACATACCTGCCATTGGCCCCGCAGGTATATCAACCTCAAAATCAACCTCAACCTCAACCAGCCCCACCTCCATCCTCTACCCTAGCACCGAACCCAGTACCTGTATTTTCTACCTCCAATCAAGCAGCTGGAGGCAATTTCTATGCTAAGATTCCACATCCCATGGAGAGGCTCTTAGACAATTTCAAGGAAACCACAGGATTGGAGACCAGGAGTGTAATCGAGTTCCTCAAGCATTTATTCAGAATCAAACAAAAAGCTAATATTCCAGACAGGGAACTGCTGGAAATCATTTTCCCCTTCACACAACCACCCTTGAGCGAGCGAGTTACGCTCGCCATTGAGCAAAATTATTCATTTGACCAATTTCACGAAGACGTACAAAATTTTTTTATTCCAGCCCGTTTGATGACCAACATCAGGCTGGAATGGTACAACAGGCTACAACAAAGAAGTGATGCCTTACCAAATTTCATAGCAGACATCAAACTAGCTGCAAAAATTCTTCGGTTGCGAGTGTCTGAAAACGAGATAGTTTCAAACATCCTTGATGGAATTAATCCGCAGGAAAGATCGCGGGCAGTTTTTCAGTCTCGACCGCAAAACTTTGCCGAGCTTGACCGCCTGTGTATCTCCAACACAAACGTAGAATACGCTGACCACCAGCGAAATCGAGAAGCTAATTCCTACGTCCACAACAACGCACGGACAGGAACAGAAAATAAACAGCAATTTTCTAGTAAACAATTCCAACAAAGGCACAACTCTGAACACTTTGCTAAGCCCCAGTACAGAGATGAGAGCATACCGGTTTGTAGATACTGTAAAAAGTCCGGGCACTACATTGAACAGTGTCGTGCTACAAACTATCTGCCAAATTTTTACTATTCTAAAAATTCAAAAAACGTGTAAATCGCTGGCCAGAAAGAATCCTTTCTGAGCCAGCACACCAAACTACTGTAAGAAATATTTGCTCCCACACAAACGTAAATAATAAATCTGACAGCAACAAATCACAACAACAAAACACAGCTTCCCCAAATCGGTGGAAAAATAAACAAAGAAAACAAAAACACAAAGCAAACAAGAAAGTCAGAATGAACAAAAGAAAACAAACTGATCATAGCAACACTGTTACGCTCAGGTGTAAGAAATGTAACTGTCCTCGCACAACTGACAAACGAACATGTCATAACATTTTTGCCAATCTACCCACAGTTTTGCCCTACGCAAACACAACAATTGGAAAACAAGAAGTCCCAGGTCTAATTGATACTGGATCCGTGCAATCATTTGTGTCAGGCCAGCTGTTCAGGAAATAACAACAGGACCGTTTGACTCAAAAGGTAGAGCCAATAGAAATACAGTGAACAGCTGAACAGCCTTTGAAAGTAAATCGCATTGTCCTTGTCAAAGTAAAAATCGACTTGTTTTCTTGGACTTTCCCATTCTTAGTAGCAGATGATTTAGCCACAGATTTAATTTTTGGTTCAGATTTCATTGTTAAAACCGGCATGATAATTGATTTGAAAGCACGAAAATTTCACTTCAAATTTAACAACCAAGTTTTTGTTTCTTTTGTGTCACCTGACGCAAAATGTCAGAGCAATGTAAATGCCATTCACGCAGATGCTAAAGGTGAAAACAACATTTCGCTAACCCACCTTAACTCCGAACATAGACAAGAAATATAAAAGTTATGGAGGAACTTTCCCGACGTTTTGAGTGAAAAATTAGGACGCACCCATCTCACACAATATGAAATTAAGCTTTTGGACAAAACCCCAGTTAGGTGTCATCCTTATCAATTATTAGGACCTAAAATGCAGATAATGCGGGATCACTTACAGAATTTGTTAGACAAAGATGTCGTCGAACCTTCAACCTCCATTTTCGCCTCCCCGGCATTTTTGGTACCCAAAGATAAAGGTCAAAGTCACCGCATGATGGTCGATTTTCGCCGTGTCAACCGTCAAATTGAAGTAGAAATGACACCATTACCAGATCTAAATTCGGCTTGTCACTGGTTTAGTAAAGCCAAATTTTTCAGTGTGTTTGACCTCAACTCGGCCTATCATCAAATACCACTAACTCCAGAGTCAAAACACATCACAGGTTTCTGCGTTCCGTGGAATCTCTACCAATACAAAGTAGTACCTTTTGGTCTAGCCACAGGCGCACAAGTGTTAACACGCCTTCTAGACCAAATTTTCGGCAACCTGAAATTCAAATTCGTTTTTAATTATCTTGATGACGTCGTCATTTATTCAGAAACTTTTGAAGAACATATTGCTCATTTGCAAGAAGTTCTTGAGCGACTACGTAAAGCCGGCCTAACTGTCAATACAAAGAAGGTAAAATTTGCAGTGCAGGTAATTTCTTTCCTCGGACACCTGATTTCAAGTAGAGGAGTAACCATAGACCCAAGTCGCACACAAGCGATAAAGGATTTCCAATCCCCTAAAGATGCTAAAGGCATTTCCAGATTTATCGGCATGGCAAATTTCTACACTAAATTCATACCTAATTTTGCTGAGCATGCAGCACCACTGAATGCTCTACGTAAGAAAAATTCACTTTTCAATTGGGGTCCAGAACAGGACAAAGCCTTTGATATCCTTAAACAGGCAATAGCTAGCCCTCCAGTGCTCAGAATGGCTGATTTCAGTAAGCCTTTCATTCTGCAAACCGATGCATCCAGCGTGGCCATTGGTGCAGTGTTATCCCAAGAGTTCAATGGTTGCAGGCAACCTATAGCTTTTGCCTCCCGCACCCTAACACACCAGGAGAGGAAAGCCTCCTCGGTATATGAACTTGAGTGCCTTGCCGTAGTTTTCGGCATAGATAAGTGTCAGCCATATCTAGAACATAAAGAATTTCTACTAGAAACAGACAACCAGGCCCTTGCTTGGCTTTTAACCCATCCGAAGCAATTAGGTAAATTAGGTCGCTGGATTGTAAAAATTGCTTCCCTCATTTTAACATCCAACATATTCGTGGTTCACAAAACATCGTGGCAGACACTCTTTCTCGAATGTTCGAGAACCCTTCCAACTCCGATATTCAGGAAAAAAATCCCATTGCCTGCCACGCATTGTTAACAGATTTTCCACTAGCATTTTCCGACATCATTCAAATCAAAATTCTGATCCACAATTGTCAGACATAATTAACCAAATAAAATCAGGCTCACCTCCAAAATATTACAAACTTTCAAAGGCATACTTTACCGAAGGACACAACAAGGAAAAAGATTCAGAATAGCCCTACCTCAAAATCTCAGGGACATGGTTTTTCAGTATTACCACTCGTCACCTTTAGGCGCACATTTAGGAATTTTCAAAGCGATTGAAAACATTCGCAGGAATTTTATCTGGGACGGGATGCACAAGGATATTACACAAAGGATAAAACTGTGCAAATTACGTGCATTGAGTAAACCTGCGCAGCAGACCCAGTTCGGCTATTTAAGTTCTGACGTGGCCGAAAGGCCCATGCAAAAGCTATTCATCGATTTTGTGGGACCCTTCCCAAGATCAAAGGACGGAAATACAATGCTTTTGGTATGCGTTGACGCCTTTTCAAAATTTGTGTGGCTCATTCCAGTCAGGAGAGCCACGGCCGAAATTACCATTCAAGCCCTACAAAACAACATTTTCAAAATTTCTGGAGTTCCTTCCATCATCGTTTCCGATAATGCCACAAACTTTAAATAGACTCTTTTCAAAAACATGTGTTTTTCACACGGAATACAGCATGTAACCACTACACCATACTATCCCCAGCCTTCGCATGCGGAGCGTTTCAACAGAAACCTCCAATCTGCTCTCATAGCATTTCATGCGAACTCGCAGGATAAATGGGACTCTAACCTCGTGTGGTTACAGTTGGCTTTAAATTCGGCCAGACATGAAGGTCACAAAACAACACCGTTTAACTCATGTTTACCTACCAGCCCAACACCCCACTCTCTAATCAATGGTCTTTGAAAGAGTTACTACCAGACGACCCGAGGAACATTAAGGAAGTCTGGAGTAGAGCTCGTACAAACCTGCACTTAGCCCATGAGGCAAGTAGACAGAAATATAACAGAAAATGTTCTCCCAATCCCTACAGACTAGGTGATTTGGTGCTGTGCAAGGCACAAGGTTATCGACAAGCGATCAGCCTATCTTTCGTATCGTTGGAATGGCCCCTGGCAGATACAACGATTCCTCATGCCAGTAACCGTCGCTCTAGCCGACCCGAGTTCTGACGAATTTTGCGCGTGCGCACACATCTCCCAAGTGAAGAAGGTGCACCCTGACATGAAGTAGGGGCACTCTTAACTACTTTCCTTACACAAGGAACAGTGCTAATACTACGGCATGCTATACTCAGCACACAGTGTTGATATTTCAAGACAAATTCCTAGGTCCTAAGTAAAAAAAAAAAACCATGGTACTAGTTCATAAGATATTTAAGTTAGGAAATGTTATATTAAGATGTCTATTTTTAAGTGGCACCACTGAGTCAATAAGTGATCTGTAAGTTTTATCTCTTATTTAAACGTGTAAGAATTTTTATCAATTGTAAGTAGTTTACTACAGTAGATCCTGGAACAGGGTGTCACTTAGGTTTTTGGTGATTCAAGTTGGCCACCTTGACTCCGTCTTTCAGGGGGGAAGTATGTGCCGTTTCAGTGCCACTTTCAGTTACAAATGTACAATTTTACATTTAATTTTTAATTTTAAAGAAGGAAACCAAATAATAAATTTGCATTTTTAATTTAATTTAATTTTGTTTCCATTACTGTACACTCCGACGTAATCTTGTGCAACCCAGTGCACCTGCGCTTGTTCGCAGGCTTCAATTAGATACTGTTTGCTGACGATTTTTGATCGCAGCATCTCGGCCGCAGTTCACGTCACGTTTTCTCCATGTAACAGAATGAATTTTCGTGCTAGCGAACGCTACCCCAAGCCCACTGCTAGCAACTTTCATTTCTCGGAGGCAAGCATAGGTAAGGGTTATGCCAGCACGTACTGGACTAGGTTACAGCCCCCGGGCGACGCCTCAGGACGGTCCACATGACGCCTTTCCCAGGCGATTTAGCAAATTTAAACCCCCCTCCCCTCATCTCCCACCTGTGGCTTCACAGGAACTTCAACCCGGAGCACCGACCCCCAGTGAACCCAGGCGGGGACATTGTCTCTTCAAGGATATTCGCCCTTGTCAAACAGAGCCCTCAGCGAAGCCTAGCGGCGGGAAAAATCCCTAACCTTTCTCTGAGCGCTGGTCGCGAGAGCGCTCAGTGCTCTCTAGCGGACGTTTCGGTGACCCTCCAGGCAGGTTGTCATCTTGGCCGCCAGAGCGCACTACTCATCCCTCCCATAAGAGACAGCTTGTCATAATCGACCTTGGCAGCAGTCGCAGTGCAATTGCGATCTTAGTTCGCCTGCGACTCGCGTGAGAGCGCGGCGAGCGTTTTGCAGTCTGCTTCGCCCCTTCGGGCATCTCCGGACACCTTCGGGCAATCACCCCCCCTTCCTTTTTCTTTGGATGGGGGCAGTTACTTTCTTTAATTAGGCGCCCCGACGCCATTTTTCAAGGATTCGGCGGGCAGCATCTTGTCTGTGCGGACCACGCGTCACAATTAGCGAGAGTCAATCTCTGTGTTCGTCCAAGACTCGACACTACATCATGTAGTCGCCAACGTCAAGGCATAGAGGCCTCAATCTTCTAATTTTTAAATTTTGCTGACCGCAATAGTTTTTTGCTAATCTAAATTATTTCATTATCTCTCAACATGACTACCGCGAACTTTCGTGCCGCGAGCAGCCTTCTCTGCTCCTGCAGCCAGCCTGCATGACTTCACCCCGCTGTTTTGGATAAGTGGTCGTCATCCCTCCTCCCCCCCTTTTTTTGCCTTTCCCTGGGCATAGTCTTGCCCAGGCTTAGCTGCCTGTTAACCAGTCTAAGTAATTTGGGACTTTGGTTGCAGGTGGGGTCCAAGTTGAGGTCCAAAATTAGCTGCAAGTTATCTCTAAAATTAGCTCCAATTTCAGCTTCGATGTTTAGCTCCAAGTTTATCTCCAAAATTAGCTGCAAGTTATCTCCACGTTTATATCCAAGTTTATCTCCAAGTTTATCTCCAAGTTTACACAAAATGATTCCTTCTGGACTTTAATCTGCCGAAACCTCCGGTGCCAGGACACAGGATATAATTAAATTTCATTTGAAAATAAAATAAAAAACACAATGTAATTGTTTCTTTCTTTTGAGCCTGCGAGCTCACTTAAAACCAGTGTTAAGTTCAAGATGTATTATTGTTTTACTTTTATATGTATTTTGTTGCCCCGGGGCTCCCTCCTTTTTGTAATTAATATATTTTAATACATGTGTAATTAAAAGATACAAAAAACCTAAGTAAATTATTTTAGTAAAAGGGCAGTTATACAAATCAAACCACCAGTCTTGTTATTTCATTATTACTCATCCCAGATAAACATAGCCTCCTAGAGTTGATAGGAGGTTATAAATAAAATTCTTTTGTACGACGTTGGGCACCTCTGTGATTATTGTTGTTGTCGTTTTGTTTTCTGGGCTGACGCTTCCAAGGCCTTAATTTAATTATTCATTTTTGAGTGTTTACCTGCAGCCCAGCGTTCGTAACACATATAAGTGACATTCCTGACCTTTATTACCATCAGTGTCAGACGTAATGGAGGAACGATAGGGGAAAATACCCCCTCCCCAAACAAAAAAAACTGTAGTAATAATACTGATCTACTACACAGCTTTAATAACTAATTTTCATAATGTCAGAATTCAGAAAAAAAATATATTTCCAAGGGGCTATTATATTTTTAACAATATTTTGGACTCTGTGAGGTATTCGGCAACACCTAAAGCACCACCGCGACCCGGGAGACCCCCACCTCCTCCGCCAGGCGGTCGTGCCCGCAGGAGTAGAGCTCGCAGATCTGGTGTCTGCGCAGCGCGTCTGGGCCGATGTGCCACGCCGCGGCCAGCTCCAGGCAGCGGCCGGTCCACTCCACGGCGCTCTGCACGTCCGCGCTGCACGCCTGCGCAGACACACGGCCCTCACAGCTACAGCCAGCAACCATCCCACCGTCACAACGGAACATGTCCGTAACAGAAGGTCACCAAACTGAAAGTTAACTAACCTAGTTTTTATTACGAATGTTCACATACAACCTAAAGTACAATTCTTCCACCACTTTGTTTAACACGTCTGGAGTAACGGAAGCAACAGCCTCTTCAATTTTGTGCCTCAACTCTGGAAAATTATCAGGTAGTGGCGGAACTTAGATACAATCTTTTATAAAGCTCATAAGAAACGTGGAGGCCAGCGGAAAAGAGCTCTGTCATCTCGACTATTACGACCAATCCAACAGTCTGTGACTTGGGCGTTCATCTTTCTCGTACAAAGAGATTCCAATGAGGAGGCGCTCCATCCTGTTGCCAAATAAAGTAACAGGGGAAAATAGGAGAAAACCACAAAGCAATATTTGCGCATGTGATTATCTAAAACTGTTTGAGTTACTCTTTAATTATTTCATTGAACTAACACTCTTCAAAGCTTACAGTTGATACTATTAAATTTTATAACTGGGACTTTCTTTTATGGTCATACTGTACATGAAAACACTGGAACATTTTTATCTGATTCACTTCTCATAACTTTGCCTGCTCACACTTGCAATGTAACTCAAAATAAATATTTCATCTAAATCAACAAAGCATTTGTGCAAGAGGAAAACCTTGATTCAAACACAATCAGCACCATGTGACATGCAGTATTCGTAAGTGCTTGCCCTCTACAGAACATTACCGTATTTACTCGCAAATAGGTCGCGGTAATTTTACCAGATTTGATGGGGAAAAAATGAAGTGCGACCTATATGTGAAGAAAAAAAAATTTTAAATTTTTGATGAATTTTTTTTGCAATATTTTGTTTTAAAATGCGAAAAAGAAGTTTATATAGGTATAGGCAAATTTATTTACAATGTACACATACAGCGAAACCCCTTATTTACGTTACCGTTATTTACGTTTTCCCGTTATTTGCACTATATTCTTCAGGTCCCGTTTAGTTCCCATTTAGTCCAATACAATACTTTCACACAAATTACGACTCAAAAATTGAATCCATCCCGCTATTTACGTCACGTAACAACCATAAACAACCAGAAAATACCGTGGGTACTTTAAGAGTAGATAAGATTAGCTAGTAAGCCTAAAAACATAGTGAAAAACGTAACATTTATAGTCGGCAATGAACATTTTAAATCGCAAAATATACATATTTTATAACATGAAAAGTTGCTTTTATTTCTAAACATGTAATAATTTAAGCCTAGGCGTGTAAAAGTCCGAGTAATTATAGCAGGAGACAATCTAAAATGCACGAGGGAAAAACGTAAACTCACGAATGTATGAACGTGGCTGATTGTTAATTTCTGGTACTGTATTTATGTCACAACTTAGACGAAATACTGGTACGAGACAAACTTCACAAGATAAAATGAGCGGAGTCTTGGTAACTATTTTATATGTATTTTATAATTTCGGAAGTATTGTACAGTTGACGCATATTTTTTAAACTAACAATTTATTTCTGGGGATCGTAATTAATTATTGGTATCAAGACATCAAGATGGACGTAAACTTGAACATGTCACGGCAGCGAGAAAACTGGTGCGTATACCAATAAACTGGTATTAGAACTGGACAAAACTGGTACACGGGAGGTGGAGCTTATATTTTTTTCCGCTAAGCTTGCATCTATTGGCTGGCTGCTGATGCAAGGTCACGAGTCTGGGCGGAGCGTTGAGTGAGTTATACTGCGCATGCGCAGCTCAGTGAACAAAGAGAGCCAGCAGGCGCGCCGTAACAGCAGCTGATCGAGTACAATGACCTTTCTCCGCGCACGGCACACGGCGCGGTAATGAATTACCGGTGCCACCTATATGGGGGGAATCTTAAATACTAAATTCAAGACCTCAAATTAAGGGTGCGACCTATCTGCGATGGCGACCTATATGCGAGTAAATACGGTATTGATGCGTGCCGAACTAACCTAAGGGTTTAAAATAATAAAAATAACTTACCTCTAGAAAAATATATATTTTATTAAAAACATTTTAAATCTAAAATTTCTACAAAAATGTTTACCTAGTCAATCTTTTACAGTTGATAATTACCACTTACAATTAAAAATAATTGTGTAAAATAAAGCACAATGAGTGAGTATTAGGAGGTTTAATTTAACCTTATAATTAACGATTGAACTTAAAATTATCTTAGCAATAAAACATAAAAGTAATAACTAAAATGAAACTGTATTCTCCTCCTGAGATATAGCCTTCAATGATGGATGAACTACTTACAAATTACGAATTACATGATGAGTGATGACCGAGCCTCGACTTGAACCGAAACAGTGTGACCAACCCTCACATGCTACATGATGGACTGACTCTAAACGGAATGAGCTCAGCCCAACAGCCTGATCCCCTTAAACCTCTAGGGCAGGTCTTTCTCAAACCACCCAGTGACGTCTGTGGTCCAGACCAGCTTTTCACTTGTGCCCTAGCTCCAGGACACGAATGCACGACTTCCCAACCCAAATGGTTTGTTCAGTTTGTTAAGTTTCAGTGCAATTTGGAAGCAGCAGACGCGATAGTGAAATATTCCCAGAGATCCGTCTCCGTTTACATGATCCGTCTCGGTTTCTGTGCCATTGTAGAGCAGACCTTAGACCCTGCCGCCTTGAGGCTAGGGAACGGATATGCCGTTCACGAAGTTACACAAAATTTATTTTGTTACACAAAATTTACTGTTAAAAAAGTATTTTTTTAGACAGTGTTATAAATTTTTAACGTTATAAGAATGAATAAAAATTTTACAGGAATTTTTTTATGCATATTGCATATATTACATATAACGTTTGTTAAAAATGTCATGGTATGTTAGTAGCCTATGTATTTCAAGGATAAATTTCAACTAGTCATTAAACATTCAATTGTTTTATGTTTCCCATTGTTTTGAGGTGTACCTTATGTTTCTATTGCAATCAAAAAATTCTGACGATAAATGCTGACTACTACTTAAGGAGTCGTATGCTTTGTGGAATCTTGACTAGATATCTACGCAGCAGCAAGTAAGATGAAAACAATGTGTGCATCACTGTGCCCTCATTACTAGTAGGGGCCAACAGTCCAGCAAACGAACCAAACCCTGTGTCTAAACCATTGATAACATGAAAATTAAAATTTTAATGCATTGAAAAATTTACAACTGCACCAGTGTGAACTATAATTTGACATAAATACAAATTCTAGTGACATACACAAACTTCTTTTTTTGCAAATTTATCCTGTGTTGACATAAACATAGGAACTGATGCAAATGGTCTACTTTAATTCCAATGCCGTGTTAGTAAATAACTCACCCTATCATCCGCAGAGTCGGCTATCCTCTGAATGGACTGCGTGGCTCCTGCTATCACCCGGAACAGGAAGTCCAACCGGGTCTCGTTTAGCTTCTGGTCGAGGCAGTGACCGGGAAGCTGTGGATTCGAAGCCAAGTCGCTGAACAGGGCTGCCTGGCTCTGAAACCACAATTGTTTACAGTTCATGAAATAATGTTTATACTCTTAAGGACTCATACCTGTTTCGGTACGCTAAACACAATTTTAAATAGATTTTATTACTATGTCATTACATAACGTAATCCCTTCACTCTAATTTGATGCAAATTTCATTACTGGAATTGCTATACGTATTTGAATACGGAAATTAAAAAAAAAATTATAATATTAAGGTTGAAACTCAATTATCCTTCAGTATAACAGCAGCAGACACATGCCTTTCCTGTTATTTACTATTAGTTTTATTTTGTAAGCACAAGCAAAATAAGCTTTTGTAAATTAATTGAAAATATTACACAAAAAATTAAGAAGTGGTGTTTTATAGAGTATTCTTGGATATGAATGTCTCAAGAATGTTCTCATTCCACAATAAATAAATATTAAATATATTCCAACTTCCTTACCATAAAATAAAAACAATTTTTTTCCCCAACATTTTATTGCTGAATCACTTTGCTCGGACACTTATAATTCATTCCTCCCAGTAAAGTACATTTTGTGGATCCTTAAAATATTTTTCACATTTAAAACAGTCAGCATAAGGAATTTTTATTATAAGGTGCCTAAATTAATTTTTTTTTTTTTGAGCTACAGCAAAAGGTCTTTAATCCAGCATTCAATGGCTCTACACACACTGCAACCCAGCACCAAGAAAGCAGCTTGCATTCAGAATTTTCTCGGATTCCGGCTGTTGACGTTGTTGGCATTACTGTGCTGCTGGTGTTTTTAGTTCCCCTTCAGTTTATCCTTACTGTCTGTTGGGCTTCTGCAAATATATATAAAATTTGAACTGAATGTTCATGAATATAGTATATTTTTCTAATCTAATTTTAAAATAAAGCAATTTTTTTTCCACACTTTACAGGAGTCCAAGAAATTCTGACCGAATATAGAGTAAAATAAAAAAGAGAGGAATATACAGGAAACCAAGATGAAAAGGTGTAAAACAAAAAACCTAGCAATGCATTTTCTTAAACCCATAAATTATAAGTCTGAAAGTTGTTTAGTTTGACCTGATTATATGCATAAAATAAAGTATTTTTAATAACTTTAAATCATAGTCACTGATTATTTGTTAAATACAAAAAAAATCTGTGAATAATGTAACAGAAAACAAACCTAAATTTCTCAATGACTCACCTGAGCTCATACAAGTTACATATATTATTTATATTTTTTTTAGGGGAAGGGGAGGGGGGGGGGGGTTGAGTCTCACTTTGTCTAGGCATATCCATGAAAACAAATATTAAAAAAAAAAAAAAATAAATTAAAATGTCAAATAAAATATAAATTATTCACGAATATCAAGCATTTTTCGAGTACTTGCAGACCCCTACTGCCTGTTCTCTTTTCAGGACAGAGTTTCCTGTTTTCTAGCGGGTTGAAACAGGAGGCTCACGGTGCTGTCGAAGAGCGCGGAGACGGGCCGCGGGAGGCGCAGGTGGAAGGCGGCCATCATGAGCAGAGCGGACGCCAGCTGGTGGTGCAGATGCAGCAGGTCGTAGCTGGGCGGGGGCTGGGCCAGGGCGAGCGCCGAGAGGGGCGGAGCGCCCTCCCCCTCCCCCTGCCACAGCTCCTCCCACCGGCTGAAGTCGGCGGGCCGGCACGCGTCGCACTGAAGGCTGGCCTGCCACAGTCGACAACACCCACTGCTTCATCCAGGCGTCACTACGACGATACTGACGCGATAACGTCTTAGCACGAAGCAGCATGACTCATTGTCACGTTCCGCCTGAGCCGAGCGTGCAAGAACTGGCCGACCACCGTGCGAGAAAATCTTCTGTAATATCAAATAGGTTAAGGCAGGCTTTTTAAAAATAGCAACTTAAAAAATTTTGATTTATTTGTCCAATTTCGTCATTTCAAATTAACAACTTACTAACATTAATTTGGTTTCAGTTTATTTCTATAGCTAACTAATTGTTCGTGATTATATTTAAAAAAATTATTTAAATTAAATTTGCAAAAATTGTAAATAATATTTACAATTTTTCATCAATGTTTTCTTATGACGTTATCACGTAAAATTATCTTCCGTAAACCGACTTTATAGAAAACCGCCCCCCCCCCCCCCCTTTTTTTATATGATTGTTTACGGATCCTAATTTATCAGCACCCTAGAATGTACCGGTAACTACCAGCCGTGTCACCGTAGTCACTTTGGGAGGCTGGAGCAGGAACTAGAATTCCGTGCCTCTCGACCCCATTCATTTCCGCTGGTTTCCGAAACGTCACATCCTGTACTCCGTGAGATGTCGCGGAATGCTCCTAACCTCGTTGTACTCTACTTGGGGACTTCCGGTCTAAGTCTACTCCAACTACACGGCTCGACGGCCGTCTCTGGTGGGGCGGAACACAGATTAACCACCCACTGGCTGGCCGGCTGGCGGCAACTCGCTGACGTGTTTCCAGGGCGGTGTGCACCTGGTCACGTGCTTGCAGGAACATGTACATAGGACACCATAGCAACACTTGTACTTAGCTCACCTTAAGTGCCATTACAATGGAATGAATTGTGTTAATTAGTGACAAATAATTTTCACCTCTATTTATATTTATATACACACACACAAACACACACACACAGCACTGGAGGTTTATTCTTACCATACATTTCTATAATGATAAAAATTAAGTTTTGCTAAAAAAAAAAAAAAAGTATATTTTGTAGCTAAAACATTGATATTTGGTACCAAAAATTCTTAACAAATGCAATATTGGTTATATATAGGCACATCTAATACCATGTGTTTGCACAAAAATCTCAGAGGTGACTGTAAAAAAAATTAAAGTATTAAATTGGCGTATAAAAGATTTATTTTTTTTTGCTTTTAAATCAACTGATGTTACTTTTGTGTTATATTGTAGTGGTCTTTTTACTATTTTTTAAAGTTATTTATTTTTCAATTTTAAGTGATGGGTAGACCTATTTTGAGATGCTTATCGAATGAGGAAACAATTATACTTGTAATTGAAGATGAAAGATGGAAATGCCTAGAAAAAAAGGAACAGAACTATGTATATAAGAATGAAAGTCCACAGGAGTGAGAAAAAAGAATGTCAGGTATGAGGGTTTGTGTATTTAATATAATCAAGAAACAAAAGTTTAGAATACAGAAACCATAGCTTTACTATATGTGATAATTTATCAAATGCAGATGTTGAACACCATGCTCAATGACTTAGTTTAATTCGCAGGTGACTAGTCAGCAAAACAGAGGAAGAATATGCACATAAGCTTAGTCTAATTCGCGAGCGATTGTCCAATGAATCAGAAGAAGAACGTGCTCAACGTGCTCATCGTTTAAATGTTTTATATGGTTTCTGAAACTATCAAAGCTGATTTCAATGGCGTTGAAGAGCAGGTGTTACTTTTCACCACGGGAGGTGCAGGCAATGGCAAGTCATACTTATTTAAATTACTACTGGAATACATTAAACGTTGTTATGCTCCAACTATCAATGTACAGTGTTTTCTTGCATAATCATCGCACATTTTATTCTAAAATCAAGTTTGATAAGTAGGGATGCGACAATTATGCGGGAAAAAAATTTCTGTTAGGTAAAGTTATTCATAAAAATAAAGTTTGTGGAAAGTACGTTTATTTGAAAAAAAGGTGGAGTATACAAGAACACGCGAAACAATTTATATTAATAATTCATTAAACAAAAACCTTTCTCCAACTTTAAATAGAAAAACAAAATCTGTGACCCGAACGCAAGCGACGTGAAACTGTGACGTGAACTAACGCGTAACTACCGTCGTAGTATACACTTGCACGAAAGAGTGCGGGCTATCAAATGTAGTTAACTCGGCACTCGACAGAGAGCTCGTGTTGCATGCAATCGGCAAGATATCAATATTCGACTACGTGCGCGCGCTCTATACCGTAAGCAACATAACCAAACATAAATGATGCCAACAAGCACTGGCTACATGTCTGTAAGCGGTACACCGCAGCGACACAGGTGGTCAGATAAAGGAAATAACGTTTAAAAACATCTTTAAAAGATAATTTACACATCAGGCAACTTATTTTTGTTAATTAAATAAGTAAGTGGTAATGACCAAATTAAATTTTAGATTTCTACTTTAAAATACATTGTGTTATACGTAAAAGATACCTACACCGGTACACCGCGGTGATGCAGATGATCAGATAAAGGAAATAAAGTTTAAAAACTTCTTTACAAGAAAATTTACACGTTAGACAACTTCGTATTTCTGTTAATTAAATAAGTAAGTGGTAATGTCCGGATAAATATTAGATTTCTACTTTAAAATACAATCGTTTTATACGGAGATACCTACACAAAGAGCTCGGCATCTAATAGCGGGACAAAAAACATGTGACGTTTACACAATAAGTTTTTTATCCCAATTTTGACGGCCTAAAATAGACAGTTATGCGAGTGCTACGATGATGCGATAAAAGAGGGTATTACTCAAACCAAAACTACATCCGTAAATGGAGTCGTTGCCCGACATACATTTGGCAAGACTAGGTATTCCATATTTTTACTTCCTATCAAAAAAGGCAACACCATGACATATCAATGTTTGGCTGGACATAAGCTTCATCAAGAGAGATGCAATTGCCACCATATAAAGTGGCTAGTCTTTAGGTCTGTGCGAATACCAGTTTTTTTTAGTTAAAATTGAATACGTATATCAAATTATTCGTGAATACGAACATTGAATTCGAATAGTAAGAATTAAAATTAGAATCGCACAAAAAAATTTTTTTTCGCATCATATAACTTCTGGAAAATTAGACAAATAATACTAAAATAAATGGTTGGTTAAGTCAGCTACAATAATTATATGAAAAATGTTTAGTAAAATATTTAAATTATGAAATTTTTTTTAATTATGCAGCTAACCTAACATAACCTAACTAACCATTTTCAGTTCCTATTCGTCTTATTTTCCACAACCTGCTTCTCTTGTAGCATCGCAGTATTCCTGCCCCTGCTACTATTGATGACACTGTAATAAAGAATGGGTTAGGTTACTTAAACAAAATTTTTCTTGGGGTTCATAATTATGTATTTGATAGTCATGTTTCTTCTTTTAGGCACAGGTAATGAAGATAGTTAATCGTGCAAAGAAATCTTAATAATTATTTTAGTTAAATTCTAATGTAAGTGAATTTTGGTGGGGCAGAGTTAAATGGGTTAAATTTGCTCTCACTGTGTTGTGCAGAACCAGCTCGCTACCTTTACTCTTAAGTTTAGTCACACACCTATATTTAATCATAAGTACAACTCCTTAGTTTACATCATTTGATAATACAAACTAAATACATTACATTAGTCAGATTATGATTTCAAGGGCGTAGGATAAATAAAAAAAATTGCCTGTTTCAAGTGGTTAATATAAAGATTATGAGCTGTTATTACTTCAGAGTATAGCCTTTATGTACCTCTATAATGTGTCCAAATTTAATTCAAATTGGTTTAGCCGTTTTTCAGAAAAAAATTATTTTCTGATTTTGTTTTTTCTTCAATTTACTCAAAAGCCAAAACAGATCGCGATCTAAAACTTGCAGGATTAACATATTTTATTAGTAGCAACAAACTCCAAAGAGATGAACCAGATATCTTTCTAAGGCCGATTCACTTTACTTATCATCCTATGTCCTTTGTTTAGGCCACTGTATGAGTAAGTGAATTTATCGCTGGATATTTATTTATTCAAGCATATGTACTAACAAACCACAAACAAGACAGGGACATTGACTTAATGTTGCTAGCAGTTACTTTTTGAAGATACATACACTTTCAAATGTTGGGGAAAGTTACCTGTTACTTTTTACAATATATAAAAAAAAATCTGATTTACAAATGCAATAAGTAATTATTGAGCTATATTTCTTATAAATTAAGTAGCTTCATATATTTGTGTGGATGACATAATAAACTGAATATTTTCAGGTGTGATATGAGCAAAAATAAAAAACGTGTCCTGTTTTAATGAGTCCGAACAATAGTTGTGCAGCATGGGATACTATTATGTTTTCTTGCCATGTGATTTGAACACAAAAAAGACCACATAACAAGATGATACACACTAAAACCTTATTAAGAAATTACCCAAGGTTCTCAAAAATTTAGACTTATTAACAGGAAAAATTTATTAAAAGGGTAAAATTACATGTATTTATAGGAAAAGTACAAAAAATTTTTTTAACTTATTGTGCAGGAAAATTTCTTAAATGGGATTTTCTTATGATGTCTTTCCTCTTTATAATAAGAGAAGGCGGTTGGTTTGCTGGACTTTACCAACACTAGCACATTAAACTCATGTGTCAAAGATGTGTGTGTATATCTGTAGGTCTTTACTTTTTTTCTTTAAAGGGCTTCACCTGATCAGAGTTTAATAAGGTGAGACGATAAGTATGATACTCGCTGGTGTTTCTAGTGCGTTATCGCCTCTAAGCTCAAGGCTCTGAGCTGGTACGCAGTCTTCTCGTCAAGCATTGGGCAACAATGAAATTTAAGCGGTATTCATAACATTATATAGCAGATATATGAGGATAAAGATGAAATGCAAAGCCTTTGAGTGCTTTCAAGAATGTGTACCAGGCATTTCACTTCTAATAAAATTAAAGTAAAAACATGTGTTTTAAACATTTTTCACTCTTTTAAAAATATAGTTTTAAAACAAAATACGTAAAAAGAACTTCCCTTCTGCCCTTAATGCTTTTTTTAAACAGATCCCATTCTCGTATCTTGAGTGGTTTTAAAATTGCGTCATTTCTTCTGAAGCTCTGCACACCATTCACATGCCCGGGTATGTAGGCAGAGCCCTAAATGCCAACCTATTTAGTACACTCATCTGTTTGGCTGGCACTCAAACACTTATTAATTCTTCAGGGCTTAACGTCCTGCCAACATTGAGGTCATTACAGGCGAGGGGTGATGAGATGATACTAGAGCATTGACGGAACAAACGGTTGAGGGAAACAGAAGTACCCCAAAAAAAAAATCACCAGCTCTGGACACCTGCCCTTACAGTTCCCAATTGAAAAAAATCCAATTGTGGGTACACCTGGACAAGAAACTGTATCGTCGAGGCAAAACCAAGTGATCTGACCACTCAAGCCTCAATATTATGGTATTTACCGGTTCACAGCAACTGTTTCGTTTCCTAGACTTTCGGCAGTGTTTTGTTTGGCGTGGTCACGAGTGCCAGCAGCTTCGATGTTGCCATGACGACACATCACAAAAACAACGCTCCATTGTGTTCAAAATTCCCTGTACAATTACATTCTGATTGGCTGATGTGATTGGGACAAAGACGCCTAGCATCGCCGGGAAGATGGTGTAATTGTGTGTTAATTCCCGAGTGGAATTCTGATATTTTCAGCAGATCAGCGTCGATTTTAGCTACGAAGCTGTACCTAAAGGCAAGACTTAATTACCGTTCGCGTCGGTAAATGAATGTAGCGCATGGGAATAACTTTACCGTGAAATATAAGGCTTAGAAGTTTTATGCCTTAAACCAGGATTCAAGTATGGCCGACTGCATTAATATTTAATTTAGTGACGTTAACGCCGTACGTATGTAATTACGTCCCAGCAAACATTCTTAAAGTCTCTGGCGTAATTAGAGAGTAACGTGTATTGAATTTAAACGCCAATATCAACGAACGGTCACACACAGGTCTAGTGGTCTTGGGAGTCAGGGTTTCGTGCCTGACTAGCTCGAGCAATTTAACAAACATAATTAAAGAAATTGACATTTGAAATCATATGAACTTTTGTGTGTATTTGCCCATCGTAACAGAACCGGGGTTTGAAATAATTATTTTGTTGTTTAGGTTACTCGAGAAAACTGTTACTCGGGTCATGTGTGTTACCCATGTCAATTATTGATTATAAAATAAATATTGATTTTTACTTTTATGACTAATGGTAATGACCCATTTGTGTTTTTCATTAATGATCACCAGGTTAGGTTAACTGTAAAACAAGGTGCCCAAAATCCATGATATTCTTGATTGTGTTCATTATTATCTTTTAATTTTATTTTTAAGTAATAAATTAAATGATACCGAGAAGTAAAATAATATAAAACTGTAAAAAGGAGGAGACTTACATAAATCTTTAAAGATTGCTTTGAAATTTTGATACAATGTTGCATTCACATATGCACATGTTTTTATATACTTATGTGACACCTGTGACAGGTAGAAAGATAGATAAAAATATAGATAGGTAAAAACATAGATTTTTAATATTTGCATTGCTTTAGCATGACATACATAGAGATATAAACTGATAGATAGAGATTTAGAGAATTAGAGACAGACAGACAGAGAGAGAGATGTTTTGTATATATGTACCTACTTCAAACAAATTACAAAAAAAAATTTATTGAGGCGTTCATTTCAAAAAATGCCAGGCATTAGATAGTAAATAATATATTAAAATAAAATAAATTACCTACCAGTGGGTTTACAACTGTTCAAAGATGGTGCTTTTGACTTTTTAATTTCCCAACAGAAGTAAAGGTTGGATCGAGGATTATATCTACCCAGGCACATGTACGGTGTGCAGAACTTAATAAAAAACCATGCAATTTGTGGCCTGTGTGCACACGCACCTGTTATGAAAACTTATTGCATATAAATACTTTAATAGTGTTACAATTATTTTTAATAATAGTCAATATTTTTTTTGTTTTATATTTATTACTTTGTTTTTAAACTGATTTTCTTTTAACTTTTATTTTTTTTTGTGTAATTTTATTAATTTACTAGTCTGTTATTTAAGTTGATTTTTTGAAACTTTTTTTTTTGTAATTTTATTTTATTATGTTAAATATTTAGTAGCTGAGATTTTAGTGTGTGTTGTTTTGGGGACATCAGCTAAGTTGCATGCAAAACTAGCATCCGCGTGGTTGTTATTTTCAGAATTGACACTGCGGCACGCAAGCAGCCTATGACATCACGAATACCAGCTGATTGACCCTGCTCGATGCGTTGAGCATTCGGCTGTTTGGACTGGACTTGTGTGGTGGACATCAAGGAAGGCGGGCGACTTTGTGCTGCGGTTTGCCAGCCTGGCGAGCGTGTACTATAGGGGTTTTACCATCTACTTTGGAGGATTCACCACCTGTTTTCATAATTCATAAGATAAAAACCTTAGACTTCCTTATTTACTGACAGAAGAGTTGCCTCTTCATATGGGTTGTACCCTTAATTTTGGGCTAAAAAAAATCTAACATTTTCAATGTAAGGGTCCCCCCTGCGTATGCGTCGCAGCTTATTTTTTTACACCAAAAATATGCATAAAATATATGAAACTCATACGTAGGTAAATAGGGTACATTGCATATTGGCAATGTGTTTGCAAGCAAGTCACAGCAATCCAAAACTTAATGACCGAAGAGGCCCTGTGGGCGAAAATTTTGAACGAACTTTCGACAAAGTTACATTTTTTTTTTGCAAACCAGAAGTTATATATTTTGTTGAACTAGGTGATAGCTAATTTTTAAACTGAGTCGTCAGTTGTGAAAAATCCTCAATGTAACAGTTTATACGCAAGTTGGATAAAATTGTGTTAAAATTGTAATTTTAAATACTGTATGTGGCATATGGATCTGTTATTTTTATTTTGGAAAGTAAAGTTTACACATTTAAATTAAATTTAGTAGTTGTACATGGATTTTGAGTGCTGTAGAACAGTAGAGTAAATGGCTATGAAACGTTTAGTATTGATGCCCCTCATTATTAAGTAAATACCAAGCTTTCATTAAATTAGGTATTAGACTTTTAAGAATTTTTTAATAGCGCTACTAAAAAGCTTGTTTAGAGTCCAGTTATTATTTTTAATAAGCTATATTTCAATGGGACTGGAAGTCGTATACTATTTTAAAATAATAGATTTCATCTTCTATTATGTATTTTTATATTCAATATTTTAGGTACATTTAATATAAAATTTTTATAAGAGTTTTGGCAATCGTATTGGAAAAATTTCAACTCACTGCATGTATCTGGTATTGTGAAATTTTTTTTTATATTTTACCAAAAATATAGTTTGGTTTAAAATTTCCTCCTTTTTATTGATTTGCTCATGAATGTTTGGTTTTGGACTTTAAATTGGATCAGGTCTTAAAGAATTTTGAGATTTAAATATTATGGGGTAATTTTAATACGTAATTTAAAAATTTTGTTCTTAAGATGTGAAACTCCCAGGCGGGTGATACAGTGTCTCTTTCCCGCGAGTTGGGAAGAGCTTGCTGATTTAAATCAGATCAAGATACATTAGAGTTGTGTCTGTTACGAAAAGCATTTAAAAATACCGTATTGGTAGAGACCTGAAACTGGCGGTGTTATTTTTGGCCAAAAGCGGTATTATTTTTGCCAAAAAGCGGTATAAAAAAGCGGTGTTATTTTTTTATCTGGATAATTAAATTAAATTGTTGTAACTGTATAGGCTTAATATTTGTTACGTAATTAATTTTCTTTGGCATAGCTTATAATTATCCAAATTTAAACACACTCTTTACATTTGCTTAAATCAAAAATAAATAACAATGAAAACATTAAATTTCCAGTTGTACATAAAAATTGCTCACCACTGACTGTGAAACTTCCATACAGAAATTTTTTTGTCACTTGGTTGCTTAATGCATTGTTCAGTACATAACATAAGAAATTAAAGTACTGTTCATCATATGAAGAACCACAAAAAAAATTTCATTTCACTAATGTACACTATGTGTTAAAAATTCCCTTGTAAAAATTTTACACACACATTAGCTTAACATAACTGTTGCATAAAATTCTTTTAAAAAAAAAAAAATCCATCATCAAAGGAGAGCATTGTAAACACTTCAATATTCTCTTCTTTTAAGTTCTGCCGTCTATCTGAAACAACAATATTGTAGTGACTCAACAACCTCTCACTCTCAACATTATTTGTAGGCATCCATATTGATTTAAGCACAGCTGAAGCAAACTGTTGACAGTCAGTTGTCAGTGCAGTGAGAATTTTCACTACAACAACTACTTCACCAGCTCTGCACAGTGACTCTGCTGCATCTTTTAGAGACTGGTACCCTTTAAAAAGGTCAACACTGTCTATCATCTTCAGGTCAGCAATGGATTTTAGTTTTGTAACTATGTTTTCAGTTTTGTTAAGCAGAATGTTCTTAGGGTTGAAAAGCTGGTTCAACGACCTGTCAACATGTGCACAAGGATCACTGTTCATGAGTGTCTGCAGTTTGTTCATGCACAGTGTTGTGGCTTTTTGGCAGTTGTGCTTCACATGTGCAATGTCAGTGGTGTTCAAATTTTTGAGGACACTACTGTTTTCGAAAGTATTGGAAAATATACCCTTTGCTGCACAGTCCAAACCTTTTTGTATATTTTCCAGATCCCCATACAGAGTATGTGATGTAGGGTACTTAGACCCTTCAAGTTTCGTTAGCAGATCCATTATTTCAGAAGCATGCTGCTGTACAAAAATACACTGTGCTAAAATTACGGATACTTCTTAGTCTGAAAGCATGATCAGATACTTAATTCCTGCATTGTTAGTTTCCTGAAAGTCACTATTTCTGAAAAAGTTAATGATTTCCAAAAAAAAATTCAGCCAGGTAGAACACTGCACGAAACCATGAATTCCAACGAGTATTGACTGGCATTGGAAACAATTTATCTGGTTTCACAGTTTCTTCTTGCAAATATTGCAAATATTGGTGTTTCCTCTTGCGAGTGTTTAAAAAGGCAGACTTTACCTTCACTACGACATCGTTTACCTCAACAAGTTCACATGACAACACATTTCCTACTAGGGCAACTTTGTGGACCCAGCACTGATTATGGAGTACGTTATCTCCATACAGAACTTGCAAGCTGTTGACACACTTTGTCATGTAGCGAGCTGAGTCTGTAACCAAACCTCTGATGTTCTTGTATGAAATTTCAAACTTATTTACACATTCTGAAATAACTTGTGCACATGTGGTCGCATCCGCTTTTGCAAGAAAATTAACTGAAGCTACTACTACCTGAGGTTCACCTACTGGTTCTTGGAGCAATAGAAAGAGTACCACAAAAACACATCTTCCCTGACTATCTGTAGTCTCATCCGAATAGATAAAAATTAGTTTATCTTTAACAATTCCCATCACGTTTTCAAAGTGGTATTCAGCAAGTATAGGAACATATTTTTCCCTCAGTGTTTTGACACAAGGCATGTCTCCAGAACCTGCCACAAATTCATTTAACCATGCCCTTATGTTAGGATCATCCAATTTTTGAAGAGGTATGTTAGCTTTAGCGAAGGCCTCTGTTGTCCTCAGTGCCAAATGTTCGACGTCTGCTTTTTTACGTTTAGCACTACCAAAGCACTCTGCAACAGAGCTCTGAATTTTTTTATAAGCACACCCATCATTTAATTTTTTTTCTTTTAGTTATGTGTTTTTCGCTTTTAGTGTGCTTTATCACGGTGTCTTTTCTCTCAAATGCGACTTTACAATTACAAAATTTGCACATTAACGTCGCCGTTTCGGGTGCATATAGCCCGTCGCTTTTGAAATCGTTGGCACGTTGCCGAGCACTTGCAGCATTTTTCGGCATATTGTTACACAAACTCAAGTTATTTTATTTTAATGTTCCCATGCAGCAGTAAAATATGATACATTAAACGAAAGAAGTGGCAATATACGGTCGTATGGTGTTTATCTTATACTTCAGCTGGAATCGCGTTACAAACACATAACATTGATCCTTACGGCAAACGTGCGCATGACTGCCGAGTGCCGGTTGTTTGTGAAATAAAAGCTGATTCTTCCCAGCATGCAATCTTTTGTGGCATCACAAATCGTTTATTCCATAACTGCGTTGTGTGAGAACAAGATTTTATTTAGTTTATTTTGTAATTCTATTTCATGGCAAAATTAAATCACGAAGTCATTATTGTGCAATAGTTTATTAATATAATCGTAAAAAAAAAATTCATGTACGGACCTGAATCGGGAAATACGGTCCAAATGACATTTTCGTACGGACATTTCTTGCTGAAGGGTTGGCCAAGCTGGTTCCGCTTGCTCACAACTTGCCACCTCCTTCCAGCCATTACATCAACAGTATCGCTCACGTGACGTGGAGTTGTGGTTGCGTACATTATGTTTATTTTGTGTTGTGATCACATCTTAGCAGCAATATATTTCGTTCTTTCATACATACATGTAAAGTATGTGATTTTCGAAACGTAAACAGTGGCAAGCTACCGCTAAGGTTGGTTAGTTTTAGTTCTGACAATGGTGATGCCGGCGAACTCAAGATGAAACCAAGTTTGTTACCGTACATTTCTTAAAATTTCGCGTGTATACAGAAAACTAAACGAAATCGTATTATTTCGCGAAAATCAATGAAATTCGCGTTATTTTTCGCGTTATCGTTATCGCAAAAATTTCAGGTCTCTACGTATTGGTCCGAAGATAGGCCGACCTCGAAAATAGGCAGACCCCTTCTACAGCCCACTCAAAATCAGGGAAAAATAAATTTTAACTAACAAAAATGATTATCAGCAGCATATTACCACAGTAACACTTCAACTAAGTTAGTATTTATTGAACTGACAAAAATATTTGAGAGTTCATATTTCCGTTTGTCTTCACATTCTTTTGTAGTGGTGCCAACCTTTCATACGGCAATGGCTACATTTTCTAAGTTCATAGAAATTGTGACGTAAAAACATTCACCGTTACGTTTAATTTTGACGTAAAAAACCCAAAATAATTATCAGCAGCATATAACCACAGTAACACTTCAACTAAGTTAGTATTTATTGAACTGACAAAAATATTTGAGAGTTCTTATTTCCGTTTGTCTTCACATTCTTTTGTAGTGGTGCCAACCTTTTATACGGCAATGGCTACATTTTCTAAGTTCAAAGAAATTGTGACATAAAAACATTCACCGTTACGTTTAATTTTGACGTAAAAAACCCAAAATGGTTTCATGTAAAACGTGTATGAGTCAACCATAAAACAGCCAATATTGCAAATAGGTTTTATTGTTCTTGTTACTATTGGTATGTACCGGTATTTGTTTATTCATGTCGCAACTACAAGTTGCCAACACTGGTGCCATTTTGTTTTTCCTGTGGTAGAAGAGTAAATAAAGCATACTACGTTAAATAACCGTAGGGCAAACTTGCTGTTTTTACTGTTTACTGTAAATACCACGTTTTACAAGCAAATAAAATTACCGCAGCCTGTTAAAAACAGTTAAAAAATAACCAGACCGAGCTTTCAAAAGCTATGTGCTACAAGTGACCACATCTGTGTACTTAACTTAAAATATGATACGTTATTGGGGTTAAGTGTGTTTTCTAAATTTATAAGTTGGAAAAATTACTAATTCCACGTAATTACGGCGTAATTTTAGGTCAATGAATTGTCTATCTGATAACATTTTTATGCCATAAGTGATTCTCCTTGAAATGTATGTGTTTAATTATACTATTTTGGCTAGTGCCCCATTATAGGCCGACTCTAGATTTCAAGGTTGACAAAACTGGCAAAAAAGGTCGGCCTATTTTCGGACCAATACGGGACACTGTAGGTCTGTTTCCGGATTTTGTTTTTTAACTGTATTTTTACGAGGGTGAAAATGGCTACAACAACATGTGTTATCAGAATAATTTTAAGGCAGAACTAAAAATTCTTGAAAATACTCAAAGGGTTCGCAATACATCTTTATCTTCATTTCTCTACCACTCAGAGACAGGCAACAGCAAGTGTTTCACTTATCAACCTGTCCCACTAAAACCAACCCACCTCTGGCTAAGGAGGTCACTTAAACCTAAGGTCATCAGGCTAAAAATGACCACCAAGTCCAAACAATTTTTGACATCGGTGTAACAGAAACACTACCACAGGTTGTCACACTAGCAATACTTACTTCCATAAATATGTCCAGGAAAGTGACGCATGAACGCAGAAATGCAGTGAGCTCTAGATCAGAGATGCCAACCTCTTGCCGACACAGCCTCTCTTTCGGAACCTTCCCAACCTTATGCATGAGCCTTGCTGCAGATTCAAACCTTTGGCCAAGGTGCATCGACCAGGCGAGACTGCATACACCTATGGCAAAGAAAACACGAGCTGAAACCTCATTTATGACCGCTTTATTGATGCAATGATATACCTACTAAATTCTTAAACAAGTTACTCAAAATGAAATATGAAAAATAAAAAATTAAAGTACCAGTAAAATTCTAATTGAATACACAAATGGATGTAACTAAAAGTCAAATTGATTAAGTATACTGAAAATATTTTCCTTTTAAAAGGCAAAAAAAATATTATTCACCCATTTCAGTTTAAAAAGTAAAACACATGCCACAGTGTGGGCAAGAACCAGAATCCGCACTGCCTCCTTGCAAGGTAAGGCAACTGAGTATTCTAAAATGAATTTCAGCTTTACTGCTATTAATACTGACCATGGAACTCTTTCCTCCAGAAACTACATATTTCAGCTGAAAATGGTACCCTTTTATTGAAAAAAATACCTGTATCTAAGTGAGGTTGCAGTCCCTATCATCCTTTAAGGTACAGTTTCACCGTACATGCTGGTTTCTGCATTATGCGTAACTTGATTATATTTTATTTAGAACAATTTCTTTAATGTTACACAATAAGAGCACTGCATTTTGTGCTATGTGGCAAATTTCATAACCCTATAAAAACAAACTGTTATTTGCTACTTATAAATAAATCATATAAATATTAATTATTAAATATTTTGCCTGACTAGAAGTTGTGTATGAACTAAGTTGCATGTGATGTGTATGATTTAATTTAACTTTTGAGTGGTTTTCATGGCACTGACCGTTGAAACATATCGTTATCGGGCGCCACTGTGACTAGTCTATTCTTTTGTAATTTATTGGAGTTAGTCACGTGCGGAACATGGTTTGAGTGGGTTGCATCGTTGTGAAAGACAAAGGCTGTACTTACGGGACTTGTGTGGTGACTCCTGTGTGGGCAATCCCACGGCTACAATTCACTATATCCGGTCGTGATGAGAACAAAGGAAATGTGCTGTGCGAGGGTAAACACTAATTACACCACAATCACTTGCTAGAACAAATTTTTAAGTTCTCTACAACTGGGTAACATGAACATAATTGCTTCTACAGTCTCACAGTTAAAAAAATTATTTTCCTTCAGAACAAAACATAAAAAAATTAATTAATTGAACGTGGCGGGCAAAGCAGACCCTGATGGAAGACGATCGCTACACACTTGAGATTAATAAAATCTTTACAGTAACTTAAATTCAAGGTTATTAATTGAGAATTTTTTTCAAAACCTGCTGTCAATATTATAACAATCATAGATAACCTTGGATGGAATCCACTACCTGACCCTAATTTTTACATATGGAGATACAATAAATCATACTAATCATTAAATTCTTCAAAACCAGTCAATTAGTTGAGGTACTTTCAAAGCTTTGTCAAAGTAAAATTTTTAGTAATAACAAAAAATGATTTTAAGTACCATATATCAAAGAGTAGTTTCTATCTCGGTCCGTTTAAAAATTTAACCTGCAGAGGTAGAAAACACAGTGAAATCTCATTACTAATAAAAACCCGGTTAATATAAAACTCTCATTAATACAAAGTATTTTCACAGTTCCTTTAAATTACATAGGATTTATAGTGCCAAGTAATTTGTTTAATACAAAAGTATGGTTATTATGCAATACAAACTACAAAGACATTTTTGTTCCATGGGTAAACAATTACCTACATGTAGTAAAGGATGGTTTTTTATACAAATATCCCAGATTAATGTAAAGAAACAATGTGAAATATTACTGATACCATTGTTTCTGGTTCATTGTAGGTTGGGGAAAAATTTTAGAAATTTTATGCTTCCAAAATGTTGGTAGCATGTCTGAATGAAGGAAATTTTTTAACATTGTTTATTCTTCTATTTTCAATACTTTTAAATGTAATAACGTAAAAATTTCCTTTTGAGCTAGAGGTATAGTCACCCTAATTTTTTATTTTACAATCCCCAAAAAAAGTACTTTTAGTGCAGTATAAAATTGTGTGCAAGTTTTATTACATTATTTGAATTTTGCTTTGAAATTACATATTAATTATGCTGTGGTAGTTTGGTTATTAAAAAAACTTTGTTATTACTCAACTTATTATTAAAAAGTGACAAAATTATGGTCCCTTCAGTTTGTTGTATTGAGGTTTGAATGTATTCTTAGCATACAAAATATAAGTTGTAACAACCCAGATCACAGCATTCCCCATGACAATCCAGTAATAATAATTTATTATAAATTTTTGTCATATTTCAGGTTGTTATCAAGTGATGTAAAGTTTTTCCTTTAAGTAGTAATTTTGAACTGACCATGTCATGTAATGTGAACGTAATTCAACAGGTTTAATGCTTTTGTTTTTATAATTCATAAGTTTATTATTCTATTTTTTTAATTTTTTTATTTATTTATTATTTTTTTGCTGGTTTCTTTGTGTGGGAAGGTATGCTGACGTAATTCTTGGTTATTTTCACGACAGAGTCTTTCCCAGGCTAGGCATTTGAGTCACGGTCACGGGATTGTTGAAGAGAGACAGAATTGCCCGGGTATAGGGAATGGACATAAGAATTTTGTTTAAGTTTCTTTGCCCTGCGTTGTGATTGGCTGATAATTACGTCAGCGAGCCCAGGACACTGCCCGCACAAAGGGAAGGAAGGCAGTGTGGTTAGTCATGTTTCGAGCACCAGACCGAGCAGGTCGTGGTCGGGTGATGGCTCCGTGTTTCCTGGATGTACATTCAAATTTCTTTTTGTGTTTGTTCTGTGGTGCGGAAGAATATGAAATTTTGTTTTTTACGTAATCAAAACAAACAACAGGTAATCCATCAAACACTGCCTACCTATTACTTCGTGACCTTCTACCAACCTGTATGTTCACTCATCACCTAATTTTGAGCTGAAATTGCCACATCAATGTTGAGGTCACTTACAGATGAACGAGGGGTAGAGCGGTGATATGGTGTAGCGACTGACGGAATTGCACTTAACTGAGGGAGGGGGGGACGAGAACGCTCCAGAGGAAACCCTGCTGACACGCTGCAACATCCCGCCACGTTCCCTGCCCAACGCTATCGGGTATGGAAACGACCACCCAACACAAACCTTGCCTCATGTGGGGGGACGGGACGGTACGCAGGCAGGAAACGGCGGCTTCCAGGGCCTCGAGAATGAGCTCTGTGTTCCGCTGCCAGGAGAGCAGGTACTCCCAGCCCAGGTTGGCCAACAGCACGCTGGACGTGAGGCTGTACGGGAAGTGCTTCTTCAGCAGGCCGACCAGCTCTGCAAACACATGTACGCAGTGTGTGTTCAGTACTAGACACGTACTTCTCGTGCTGCTGGCTAACAGGGTGGGCAGCCCTGCGGGTGCCGGTGTTCGAACACCCACGGTGGCAAGTTGTGCGACGTTTCACGCTTGCTACCAATTGGAGTGTATTCAAGTGAATCAGTTTAAAAGGATTTTACAGAGTATTACGTTTCAAGCCAAAACACAATGCTGTTTCACTCATACATCATCATCAGAGACAAGATTTTATGGTTTTACATTCACGCCAATTTACTTCTTCAAAAAGGAAATTTCCGTATTAATGTTTTTTTTTTTTTTAGTTTTTGTCAATTTCAATTATTCACAAATATGGCATAATATAAAACAAACCTGATAGTTAATTGTTTCATTATACTTTTTTCACAAAAATAATATTTTGACATAATATGATACACTTTTCCAATAATTATAATAAAATTATTTGTAATAAGCTTGTCTAACTGCTCAGAAGTACAAAAAAAATCAGAAAATATTTGTGTGTTTGGGAAATGTACCAATGTTGTAATGTAAACCTTTGTTTTGTCGCGTGGCTGGCTCTTCTCTGGCTCCTCCAGAATGGCCTTAAGCGCCAATCTTTAGTTTGCTGCCTGGGTGAGAAGGGATCAGCCTGACTGGCGCGAGTAACTTCTGGCTGGAGGTTCCTAAGAGGGTTAGGTAGGATTCTCCCCCACCTTGGGATGCCCTGAAAGTGGCTCCCAGTGTCCCTCGTCGAATGCCTACTTACGGGCTGCGGTCTCCCAGTAGTAGGGCTGACCTGCTTGCTGGCTGGCTGGCTGGCGGGCGGTTGGCTGGCTTGCTGGCAGGCGGGCGGCTGGCTGGCGGGCGGTTGGCTGGCTGGCTGGCTGGCAGGCGGGCGGCTGGCTGGCTGGCGGCGGGATAGGTCCCCGTGGAGCTCCCTCACCCCGAAAGGACACTCTCAGATATGCGGTACGAGATTTATTACGAGTACTCGCGGTTGGTACCGACAGCCTCTCGATACACACTAACTCGCGGACTCGGTTGTCTGTCTTCTGCTCTTGGCTGGCAGGCTCGGCTGCCAGCAAAGGCGCGGTGAGCGGTTGAAGGCGCGGTGAGCGAGGCTCGGCTGCCAGTGGTGCCTCGAGGGCACCGACTGACTTCCTGGCCCAAAGGCCGGCCTTATATACCCCTCCTGAGGGCCAGGGCGTGACGTAGGAAGGGCCGAGGGTTCCAAGAATCACGGGCGCTTCCAGGAATTCCAGCCGGCCTACGTGACTTGGACGGACCTCGGCTTGGTGGGTGAGGGGAAGGCGGGTGGAGGCGGCTGGGCAGACGGAGGTGGGTGAGGAGGGGGAGGCTGCGCGCGCACCCGCTCGGCCTGGCGAGAGAGGGGTAGGCGAGGGGTGGCGGCCAGTAGGCGGTGCTGGGTGAGGAGGAGGAAGCTGCGCGCGCACTCGGCTGGCCTGGCGAGAGAGGGGTAGGCGAGGGGTGTCGGCCGGTAGGAGTGTGCGTGCGCACCCAGCTGGTTGGCATGGCAACCAAGGACGCAGCGTGGTTGCCCTGGCAACGGCGACGCGGTGGTGGCCGGACGGTGACTGCTGTCGCGGCCGTCAGTGGCGGCGGCGCGCACACGTGTTTAGGAAGGAAGGGGCTGACGGCTTCGTGATTATAGACGTGCGCGGCACGTCGCACGTCAAACCCCCTCTCCTTGAAAAGGCGGCAGCCACTTTCCACGTGTGCGGCCTGATCTTCGGGGTGGTTCCTCCATCCTTCCTTCCATCTTGGGGATGATGCCTTCCACGGTGCTCCGTCTTCTGGGAGGTGGGGATATGGGTAAGGCAGGGATGACCCTCAGGTTGGGCGTGAATGATGGTGAAATGATACATGTCCTTCCTACCTGACTGGTGATAGGGGGGAAGAAACAAACTCTGCTCTCCGATGTGACTAGAGGGCTCAAATCTAAAACTTGCAGCCTAGTTCGAACTCTTTGCAATATCTCTAACTGGATGAGGCTCTATCTTACACGCTAAGGAACCAGAGCCCAGGCTACACCATCATCATCGTTAGTGTCCTTGGAAACATGGTGTGCCCTGCCAAGTTTACAAATTTTTTTAATCTTGGGTTGGTTCCTATCTATTTACATATACACATTATGATTATTGGGCTCTAACACATGTTTCTTAAGATTTATGTACACTCTCTTTCCCTGGGGACGGCTGTCGGCTTTATACATTTACAATTTCCACATAGGTACAGGTACATTTCGCGGGTGCGCGGGAAAAAGGGGATACGTCAAAATTACTTAAATTAAGATATTAAACATTTAAAGTTCTTCCAAGTATGCAAGATCAGTAATTAATCATTCCAAACGTCCAGTGCCATAGAATAATAACACACAAGGGTGCTAGACTTAACCCATTTGGACCAATTCGTAGAGCTTGTTCTCCTTTATTCATACCGGTACCATAAAAAAAACATTTTTGCCAATATTTGACTTATCCCCTTATTCCCGCGCACCCGCGATTTCTTAGAGTGGAGCTCTTCTTTCGCTCTTACTGCTATACATTGCCTGGTTTGAAAAATGTCTATCGTAATTGTCTTTGTCATTCTTGCGGCTTATTTCTTCTTTTGTTGATCCTGCACCCGCACGCAGGAGGGGTCAGGTGGCTTATCGAAGCCCCTGAGGTGATGAGGTTTGCGACCCCATACCTTGTTTAAAAATGGCCATTCGCGCACTCACTACATTTACTGTTGGTGCGGGGGGCGGCCGATTTGGTACCTCCCGGGTCGGTCCTCGATGGCCGCTCTGCATACTCGCCATGGCTGCTCTCGTTGCTGGGGTGGCAACTGGCTGGCGGCAGGGTGGCGCCATGCTTCCGCTGGCACTGGGTCCGTCCTCTGGGTAGACTGCTGGTTCGGGGTTTCTAGTCGGGGTAACTGGTCCAGGGTTTGGACTGGCATACCCGGGAGAGGTGCGCTGTTGTCCTGGTGGTCCGCAGTCCTGGCTGGTGGAGTCATCTGCTCCACAGCCTTCTCCTTGGCTGCTGGGCCGGACGGGTTCAGGAGGTCCTCAGCTGACTGGTCAGCCTGGGAAGGGATCTCCTCGGGTTCCGGCGACCTTGCCTGCCCTTTCTGGGTTCCTGGTGATGGGCAGGTCGAGGTCACCGGGACGAACGGCATTCGGGTGGCCGTGGCTTCACTAGTATCGGAGACCCTGAGGTTGATTTCTGTGGCTGGGTCTTCCACTAGGTCAACCTGGAGCTTCTGGGGATGGGGCAACTCCTCTGAGTGGGTTGTTACGTTAGGTTTTGCCTGATGCGTTGGTTCGAAGCCCCTGAAATATCCCTCGTCTTCCTCTTCTGCAGGTGTGATGGAACCTTGGCTGCCATCGGGATCCATAACTTTCTTGATTTGACTTAAAGGCACTTTCCTCATTTTACCCACCTCGTCTATGACCCACCCAGTATTGTTCTGGATGCGGTGGAGAGTTGTGGGGCCTTCCCATCTGGGCGCAAATGATGCACAGAACCGCTTGCCCCTGCTGCTGAGGGGGTGGTTTCGTACCCAGACCTGGTCCCCCTCCTTCAAGGGTGGTGACTTTCTTTCTGGTTGTGCGTATTTCTTTTGGATGTATTCCTCCTGATTTTTCTGCGCCTGCTCTTGCCTTGCTTGCGGGTTCCCCCATCGGGGTTGGTCCTCTGGTGGTGTCTCGGTCCACCTCCATTCCCCTGGCCGTTTCAGACCTTCTCCGAACAATAGTTCACTTGGGGACATCCCTGTGGCCTCGTTCCTCCGCCTCCTTAGAGTGAACAGAATGGTGGGGATGTGGGTGTCCCAGGAGGAGTGGTCATCTTTGATCCGAACCCTGATTCCTTTCTTGATCTCCTGGTTCCGACGTTCGGTCGGATTTGCCTGCGGGTGGTACGTGGGGGTGGTCCATTTTTCCACATCCCACTTTCGACATGCCTTCTCCCATGCTTTCCCTGTAAACTGGGCTCCATTGTCAGTGAGTATTTTTCTGGGATATCCCCACCTAGCAAAGACTTCGTTCTCCATCAGGGTTATTATGTGCTTCGCCTCTGACTTTGCTATGGGGAATCCCTCGACCCATCTTGAGAAGAGATCGGTGACTACCAGTAAGTACTGCCTTCCCCGTTTGGTGCGTGGATATGGCCCCATTAAGTCCAACGCTACAGTATCCCATGCTACCTTTGGTCGTCTTGGGTACATTTGTGGCTTTGGGGTTGAGTGTGCCTTTGCTTGGGCACAGGTTGGGCACTTCTGGACGTGGTCCTTAACATCTCGTGTGACTCCGTGCCACCAGTATCTTTCTGTTATTGCTTCCAGGGTTCCCTGAGTGCCTGGATGCCCTGCCTGATCGTGGTCGTGCATGTGGTAGAGTAGTGATTCCCTGTAGGATGGGGGCACCCATAGTTTCCATGTCTGTCTTCGGGGTGAGGTGCAGGTCCAAATTATCCCATCCTTCTCTTGGTAGTGGTCTGGGTACTGACTGAGGAGGTTCCTAACTTGGGGATCACCTTGTTGAGCCCTCAGAAACCGTTCTTTTTCTGTTTTGGTCGTGATGGCTTGGAGGAGCACTATTGCGTCAGCTGTAGGTCGGGGTGTGAGGGCTGGTGGCAATATTTTTCCTGTATCGTCTTCACCGGTGTCCTCCCTTGGGGAGTGGTTTGGAAACCTTGACAGTGCATCTGGGAGCTCGTTCTCCTTCCCGGGACAGTGTTCCACGTCGAAATCGAACTCACTTAGCAAAATAGCCCATCTGGCTAGTTTTGCCTTGGTGTCCTTGACCCTATGGAGCCATGTGAGAGCCTGGTTGTCTGTCCGGACTGTAAAGGGGGCATCCTCTAGGTAATACCGGTAACGCTTAATCGCCCAGACTATGGCTAGACATTCCAATTCGTTACTGTGGTACCTCGTTTCTGTTTCATGCAAGGTGGCTGAGGCGTAGCTGATGATCAGCTTCTGTCCGTCTTCTCCTCGTTGGTACAGCACTGCCCCTAATCCTTTGAGGCTGGCATCTGTCTGCAGAATCATTCGCTTGTCTGGCGTGGGCCGGTGCAGGGTGGGCAACTGGGCGAACAGTTTCTTTGTTGCCTGGAATGCTTGCTCCTTCTCTGCTGTCCATGCCCACCTCTGACCTTTTCGCAAGAGGGGTAGTAGTGGCGCTGTCACTGTTGCCATCCTCGGTACATAGTCCCTTAGCCAGCCGCATGTCCCTAGGAAGCTTTTTAGCTGCTTGGGGGTTTTAGGTCCCTCAGCCTCCTGGATAGCCCGGATCTTCTCCGGCAGGGGCTTGTTCCCTTTTGGCGTAATTAGGTGCCCCAGGTATTTAATCTGACTCATCCCAAACTCACATTTTTCCATGCGGCAGGTGAGGTTGTGCATCTCTAATCGTTCTAGGGCTCTCTTCAGGTGTGTCTGGTGTTCTTCCCAAGTCTTGGAGAAAATAATGATGTCATCCATGTAGGCGACACAGAATGTTGCCATGTCTCCTGTCAACACCTCTGTCGACATGAGGCGTTGGAAGGTACATGGTGCATTTTTTAGCCCAAAGGGCATCACCCTGAACTGCAAGCTTTCACCATTGGGACTGGTAAAGGCTGTATATTTCCTGTGCTCCGGGGCCACTGGAATCTGCCAGTAGCCGGCCCTTAGATCCAGTCTTGAGAAGATGTGAGCGTCTCCCAACTCCCGCAGGGTGTGGCCAATATCGGCCATGGGTGGGGCCGCGCTATAGGTTAGTTTATTTAGGGGTCGATAGTCGACACAGAAGCGCATTCCGCTACTGCCCTTTGGGGCAAGAACTATACGTGCGTTGTAAGGGGAGTTGGCAGGCTCCACTATCCGCTGCTGCTTCATTTCCTTCAATTGTTCGAGAATGATTTTCCGTTTCCCTGGGGAGGGCTTTCCTGGCCTTTCATACACAGGCTGTTCCGAGCTGAGGTGAATTTCATGCGCTGTGGTTCTGGTTTGCCGCAGGGGCCCGTTGTCCTCAAATAGCCCCCTGTGCTGGTTTAAGGTATCCAGGAGCTGTATGACCTGGGAGGGTTTCAATTGGTGCTTAACACCTTCCTTGTCTATTTCTGTTGAACTCCCTGATGGCTGGTCTTCTGCCCACTGTTCTGTTATCCGGGTCTTTGTGCCGAAATGTACACGCCTGGTCCCAAAGTCCAAAATGCATTCCTGTGTGTGTAGCCAGGGCTGGCCCAGGATCATCTCTTCCTCAATCTGTCCAGTTACAAGGAATTTGACGGGCTGTGTCCCTATCCTTGTTTGGAGGGGTAGTTCGATGCTTCCCTCAACATGTATTTTCTGCGTGGGGTCCGCTAGGGAGACTCTGACTGACGAGGGTTGAAGTCTGTCCCTTAAGGTTAGAGGGATTTGGTCTGTCTGAATAAAGTTGGCAGAGGCTGCTGAGTCGAGGAGGGCCATTACCTCCTTTTCTCCGATGCCCACGATAAGTCTCGGGGTGACTGTCCTGGTATCTCCCAGCTCAGTGCAGTGGAGAGTTGAGACCTTTATGCCTTGCTCGGGTCGGTCGGCCTCTCTGACCTCCCCGCCTTCTCGTTTCCCTGCCTCTGCAGCTGTCCCCGGGATCCATCTCCGGCTATTGGCCCTTGGTTGCCCCTGCGTGTGGGGCAGTCTCTGTTTAGGTGGTATCCGGGGCAGTACCAACATCTGGGTGGCCTATTCTGGCTGACATGTTCGGGTGGCTTGGTTTGCATTACTCCCCTCTGGACTGGTCCTGTGTTTGCAGGCAGTGGTCGGGTAGGCGGTTTCTCGGGAGGCTGTCTGCATATTCGGTCCCTCTCAAGTGCTCGGGCTCGATCGACGAGCTCCTCAATTGTTTCTGCTCGGGGGGCCCGCAGAAACGAGCGGAGGTTCGGCAGTAAAAGTTCGATGATGAAGGGGATCCCTGTCCCTTCCGGTTCGTTGGGGTGCAATCTCCGATATATTTGTATCTTCTTTCGTATGAAGATTTCTGTTTCTTCGTGCGGGGATTGTTCCTGGCTATAGAATTTGCGACTCAGGTCTGCTACTAGCTCTGTTCCTGCATATCGAGCTACTAGTCGGAATCGTAGCTCTGCCCAAGTGGACACAAAGTCCCCGTAAGTGTTCCACCAGGTGGCCGCATTCCCTCTGAGTTGGCGTCGCCCATGTTGGAGCCACTGCCCATGAGGGATCCCCGCTTCTATTAGTTGGCCCTCGCACTGATCAAGGAACTCTGTTGGGTCCTCATGAGATCTTCCTGCAAACTCTGGAAGCATTATGCCGCTCCCATTTGTGATGGCAGGGTGGGGCGGAATTCTGGAGTTAGCCAGTTGTTGGGTCCTGCAAGTGGTGCACGTGTATTCCAACCCTTCAATATTCAGCACTTCCTCCCTCCATCCTATACAGGTCATGTGGTAGGGCCTAATACAGTTTCGGCAGGTCACGCGTTCCTGACCGTCGCCTCTGCAGCTGGGGTGGGAGCATTTCCGGGCCTGTATTCTACAGTCTGAGCACTTGAACTCCATCCCCTCCCAGTCTCTGGCTTCGTCTGTCCAGCCTAGGTATCTGCCATGAAATTTCTTTGTGCAGGTGTTGCATTCTAGATAATACAACCCCTCTCCTGTGCAGCTGGGAGCGGGGCACTTTTGGGAGGCCTCTAGGGCCTGGGGGGAATAGTGGCTATCTCCCTGTGGGCTGGCAGTAGCCATGGTGTTTTCAAGATAGGTTTTCTGGGCGCCACTGAGTTTTGGGCAGTCTCAGAACTGGCTGATGAGTAAGTTATCTCAGGGGGCAGCTGTGGGTGGCCGTCTACTGACAAGTCCTAGAAGTGGCCCCACGTTGGGCGCCACTAATTGTCGCGTGGCTGGCTCTTCTCTGGCTCCTCCTGAATGGCCTTAAGCGCCAATCTTTAGTTTGCTGCCTGGGTGAGAAGGGATCGGCCTGACTGGCGCGAGTAACTTCTGGCTGGAGGTTCCTAAGAGGGTTAGGTAGGATTCTCCCCCACCTTGGGATGCCCTGAAAGTGGCTCCCAGTGTCCCTCGTCGAATGCCTACTTACGGGCTGCGGTCTCCCAGTAGTAGGGCTGACCTGCTTGCTGGCTGGCTGGCGGGCGGTTGGCTGGCTTGCTGGCAGGCGGGCGGCTGGCTGGCTGGCTGGCTGGCTGGCGGGCGGTTGGCTGGCTGGCTGGCTGGCTGGCAGGTGGGCGGCTGGCTGGCTGGCAGCGGGATAGGTCCCCGTGGAGCTCCCTCACCCCGAAAGGACACTCTCAGATATGCGGTACGAGATTTATTACGAGTACTCGCGGTTGGTACCGACAGCCTCCCGATACACACTAACTCGCGGACTCGGTTGTCTGTCTTCTGCTCTTGGCTGGCAGGCTCGGCTGCCAGCAAAGGCGCGGTGAGCGGTTGAAGGCGCGGTGAGCGAGGCTCGGCTGCCAGTGGTGCCTCGAGGGCACCGACTGACTTCCTGGCCCAAAGGCCGGCCTTATATACCCCTCCTGAGGGCCAGGGCGTGACGTAGGAAGGGCCGAGGGTTCCAAGAATCACGGGCGCTTCCAGGAATTCCAGCCGGCCTACGTGACTTGGACGGACCTCGGCTTGGTGGGTGAGGGGAAGGCGGGTGGAGGCGGCTGGGCAGACGGAGGTGGGTGAGGAGGGGGAGGCTGCGCGCGCACCCGCTCGGCCTGGCGAGAGAGGGGTAGGCGAGGGGTGGCGGCCAGTAGGCGGTGCTGGGTGAGGAGGAGGAAGCTGCGCGCGCACTCGGCTGGCCTGGCGAGAGAGGGGTATGCGAGGGGTGTCGGCCGGTAGGAGTGTGCGCGCGCACCCAGCTGGTTGGCATGGCAACCAAGGACGCAGCGTGGTTGCCCTGGCAACGGCGACGCGGTGGTGGCCGGACGGTGACTGCTGTCGCGGCCGTCAGTGGCGGCGGCGCGCACACGTGTTTAGGAAGGAAGGGGCTGACGGCTTCGTGATTATAGACGTGCGCGGCACGTCGCACGTCAGTTTCATAAATTAAAAGATTATGGTTCAAGCAACAGAGCACACCGTAACTAGGACAGCGCTAATAGCTAAAGACAAGATTTTATGGTACTATATTTAGTTCAATTTTGTTTTTAAAACAATGGATTTCAGTGTTATTATTTTTAATTTTTATAAAAGCTGTTCTGTAATAATTTCTCCACCAAAATAGTGGTAAAAATTTTATGCTAAATTTTTACGATAAAATCATTTGTAATAAATTGGTCTAAAACTTCAAAGCAATAAAAAATTAATTAGCAAGCATTTTAGGTTTTAAAGTGATTCAATACGAGATCCACAACCAAAACCCATCAAAAAAATTTTCTCGTCTATTCAATTTGGTGCAAATTATTTTTTGGTAGGGAAATAACGAAATTCCTTGAATTTCAAATATCTGGGCCATTCTCTGGAAAAGGTAGAAAATCAAGAAGAAAATTTTTTTTCTAGAAAATTATAAACTGAAGCAAATAAATTCTTTCATATTTTTTATTGAAGTAACTAAACTCTGCTAAGCAACTGTTCAAGTTTTTCAACAGTTATTTACTACAATATTAAATGTTATTCTTTATGCTATGTCCACGGAGTGGACATATATGTCCACGGAGGGGAGATAATACTTTCAAGTCACAGATTAAAGTATGTAATTATGTATTAGGGATACAAGTGCCACATTACCTAATGATTAGAATGTGAATTTGTATATTTAAAGTCAGGAAAGTACATAAACTTTGTTAAGTAAAAAATAATTTTGGCAAATTGGCGTAATGAGATCATTTATTTACTCTCATTTTCAACACAAAAAAAAAATACTTATTTTAACAAAAACAGAAGTTGGCTCCCTGTTGCTATTGCATAGTTAAATCTAACATCACTTAGCCTAAATTGTACTGCTTTGGAATGTCATGAAAGATGTACTGCAAATGACTGTTAAGAACAGGCTGATCCAGAATATGTACAATGTCTTCAGAACTAATAATAAATTCTTGTTCCTCACTGAATATAAACTTTGTGGATGTTTGTGTACATTTAGTCATGAAACGAACTTTAAACTCTTTCTCAGAAATGCATTCTGTAACATTTGCAATGTAATATCTTTCCCTTCTCCTACCAGAAACTTTTACAATCAAATAATCATTAGGCCTATGTTTTGGTCTAATTTCACATTTTTTTTCATTATTAGATTCTGAGTCTGACGCTGAATCAGATGAACTGTAGATCTGAGAGTATCTGAGTCTTCTATCATGGTTTTCACCACAGCAGAAACCTGAACACAACTCTAAGGAAGTAAAGTGATTTGGACAGCTCTTAACAACTAAATTCTTGAGAGCTTATGACTTATGAGGGTGAATGAAATTATTCTGAAGCACTTTTAGAATGCAATGGTGGGGAAATAGGAAATTCTCAAGAAAACCAATTGATCAACAACATAGTCCAACTATAAGGGCAAAAATATTAGAAATTAAGATAACACATTAAAACTTATGACTTAAAAAAGTAGCATGTAGCATATAAAAGAATACAATACATTTCCGAGAGTGGAATCAGTCCCATTCCATAATGATGACATGGGCCAGCTTCACAGCTATTGCATGAGAGTCGTCTAACATGCAGACCTTGAGATCCCTTTTTGAATACAACTTCATGTATCTTCATTGTGCCTTTGAACACTTGAATATTATTTGGTATGTGCTTGTCAATACTGGTTATGACTGATTCCTGAATTTGTTTCACTGATATACCCTTGCAATGGTCTTGTAGAAAAGGAACTGTGTCACAGTCTGGAATATCAATTTGATGTGCTACCAAGCCATCAGCTGTTCTTTTCAGAGCTGCCCCAACTCCATCTAGAGCACCCTTTCCATGAGCACTTTCGCTGAAATGCCAGTGAATTTCTTCCACATTCAATTCTCTTGATAAAAAGCCACCCATTAGCTGAAACATTTTCCAGTTTTTGTACTGGGTACAGGGTCCATCACTAAGGAAGTGAGCATTTTCCAACTGAGGTATACGTGACTTTATATCCTTAATAGTAGGCAGTAAATGGGCATATATTGCTGCAGGATCATGTCTGTTGCATGAGCTGACTGTTCCATTACAGAGAGGTGATGGTGCAACATCCGTATGACAGTACAGAACACATGTATGGATAGTCACTTGGGGTTTTGATCCCCCAAAATGTGCTGCTTGGATTTCTTTTGAATATTTGCAGGTATAGTTTTCAGAAAAGTCAACATGTACCAACACTTCATTCTGTAAAATATTTTTCTTGAGTTTTGAAGTTTCCTCATATTGGTGGCTTATGTTTGACACATGTGCCATGAAAGGTACAATTTATCTTGAGAAAATGCATATGAGCTGCATTTTAGAACATTCTTCTACAACTTTCACAGTTTTAGAACACAATTTAATTTAATTTTTAAACTGTACAGGGACTTTCTTTGTGGTCCACTTCTGGAAAAACACGGGACTATCGTCAGAATCTTCTTTAGTCTGTATACATTTTGATTTACAATCATTGCACTGTTGTTCTAGGCATGCTTCATTTCTTGGGTCACATTACAGTGTTCTAAGAACTTCAAATGGTGTTTTTTCATCAACAAGGTTCAAAGAATTCAGCTTTCTTACTAAGAGAACCATATTTTAGTGTGTTTTGCATAAACATGTTTCTCTTTCAGATACCTTTGGAAACACAACCCAAAAAGGTCTAAGTCTGCAAAATGTCTGATAGCTCAAATTCTGATACTCGGGACTTTCTTCTTTGAAGATCTTGTGCAGGTTCTGAAGTGTGTCATTTAAGAAACGCTTTTGCTTCTTCATGTTGTTTCTGGTAATAGTTTCCTTCTTTCCTGAGCACAAGCGACTCGTTTTATCTGTCTCTAAAAATGTAGTTACGTCAGATCTTACCTTCTCCAAGATAAATCTTCCTTTCAAAACTTTCTTGTGGGCTTGACCACTCTGAAACATTTTTTTTGAAGTAAGTGCACTCAAATAGTTCAAGTACCTATATTTTCGAACTATTTTTCCACTTAAAACTTTTACCATGACTCTTTTAACTTTGGATGACTTAAGTTTCTGAAAGTTGTGTTGTATTTGTTTGCTAATAACTTCTCCAAACAGCAGTTTTTTTGTATGCTACATTTTCATTGTTTTTGTCTCGACTTTTTAGGAGTTTTCGAGACCTCTTTCTTGGGCTATTGTCTTCTATTTGCTGATTTTTTTTAACCTACTTAGTCTTTTTTTGTACTTTTCTAACCTTGTCTTGGTTTTTTGTTTTCATTTTCTAGTACCTTGATCTTTTGTTGTAGCTTTTATCTATTTCTTCTAATCATTTTCCTTCCTCTTTCAGTTCCACACTTAAGTTTTTCCCTTTTATCACGATTGCTATTAATCTGTGTGGTAGGATTATTTGTTGATGTGCATTCTTCTGTTTTTTGCTCCATATTTTGCTGCTGTTTTTTCTGTTTTCGATATCATTTTGCTTTATCCTTCCAAATTTTTCTTGCTGCTCTTTTTTCACGGTCACTCATTGTTTCAATAGTCTTTATTTTTCCAGATGCTGTTCTCTGGTGATAACGTTCTCTTTCTTTTCTCTTAGACTCTTCATACAAAACAGACTTTTCAAGTAACTTCTGTCTCAATCGTTTCATGCTAAGTTTTTTCTGCTCTCTTCTTTTCTGAATCTGCGCATCTGACTGGTACTTTTTCTTCTTTTTTGTGGGTGCCATCTTGAAAACAAGAAAATATCTCAGCAGTTAGGTTGACTGCACATCAAGCTAATATTTTTATATATGTATTCTTTGCAGAACATAAATTCTCCTCCATGGACAATAAGTATCCCCTCCGTGGACCAACATAGTCCACGGAGGGGATGTCCACGGAGGGGATAAAAGTAAGGTTTTTTATTTTTTATAATTTTAATTTTGAGGTTAGGAAATTCTACAACTCAGTTGCTTAACCTACACCAATATACATTTATACACTGAGTTTAACACAAATACACAAGAGTTCCCTACCTTATTTATGATGACCACGGAGGATACGAATAGAACTTTGCGAAGCACAAATTTATATCTCAGTTATAAATATCAGAGCACCACATATAAATAAGAACATCAACACAAAAAGCTCATTAAAAATGGCTTCCTTTCTCTCCAATTCGATGGAGAAATAACAGTTGCTGTACTTTTTAATTAATTTTTAGTGCATTATTATTTGGCCATAGAGGTAGATTCTTTAGATTATGGACAATGTTTAAAATATTGTTATTCAATTACATTTGCCCATTGAAAATTAAATCGCATAGCCATGAGTTTGTGATGCTTCTAGCAATTACTTTTTGTAACAAGAGTAAAAATTAAAAAAGAGTTTAAAGAGTAACACTGGCCAGTGTCTTATAAAATGTGATTGGGGACGTCCACGGAGGAGACTGTATAGCTATTGCAGGCTAAATATTTAAGTAGTATTATAAAATGTAACCAAAAATTTTACATCAATATGTTTATCTAAAAACTTAATCATACTTACAATTAAAAATAAATATTGTTTTATGCAAATTGTTTGGTATTCCAGAGAGTGACACCAAATTGAACCTTTTCCAGAGAATAACCCATCTAAAGGATACTTTTTTTTTTGTTTGAATTAAGTTTTTGTTAAATGCTATTTAATTCCATGACATAACTTGCATTTCGATGCTGTATGGTGTATTAACTTGCATTTCGGTGTTCTGATATGTTTCGGCATGCGTTTCGGCGTTACTTTAGTTTCGTCGAGGAGATGCGGTGCACTGGAAGAAGGATCTAGGGATGAGCTGCACTGACCGAGTGTCTGCGCGTGACTGTCCTCCAGGTTCACGGCTTCCGAGCAGCGCTCGACCGCGACCCCCCGCGCAGGCGACCGCCCGTCCGAGGGCTCCTCTGATGCCTTCTCGCCCGCCTCTGCGCAGAACTCCTGATCCGACCGGTCCACCAGGTACTGGGGCTCTATGCCGGAGTAGCTCACCCACCGGGCCACCAGCTCCGACACCGAACCTGCATCAACAACACCGAGATGCCACACGCAGCTTCAGGTCTTGCTCGGCACAAGGCAGCCAGACTGAAAACCACAACTAAAATGTTGATACACAGGATGAGTCTGAATTTGACTTCGGCCGCAGGTTCATCATGTAAAAATAAGTTGAAAACAGATATGTCTTAATAGGGGCGGAAATCTGTAGGATACCCAGTGGGGGTGCCAGTGGGATTACATTTATCAATCCCATTTCACAGTTACAACCTTGCAAGAGGGTTCTTCGAAATAGTTGCAGAACAATTTTTTTTTAAATAAAAATAACAGAGAAAGTGTTTAATATGGAACACTCAAATTCTGGATAATGGACAGTGGTAGTCAAAAAGGTTCTAAAACCACCGCAAAAGTTGTTACTGTCGTAAAATTACTCTACTGAAATAAATTTAAGTCATTAATTATTTTATATATTAATAAAATGTATAACGTTTAGTCACAGTGCAAGCATGTGGTAACACACATTAACCATATTGTTCCTGCCTTTTGTCTAACCGTGTATTTGATCTCCAAATGCCGGAAACAAACACTAATCACAGTACGAGCTGCCCAAGTGACCGTCGATGACCGCGCTGCGGTGGCAGCTTTACCTTTTCCGTTCTTTAGAATGTTGCTCAGGGACACGGCCAGTTTCTCGTACGTCAGCCAGAAGGTCTTGATTCTAGTCTTCTTCTCTCCTGTGACGTGAGGTCTCTGCCTGAAACATGTTTGCTCTTTCACATCTCGAGTCCTACAACAGGGTGTCTACTAACAGTCTAAGATAATATTCCTGGGTTTTCCAATGTGTCCAGAAATTAATTTACAATTATCCAGACTGTTTACTTTATTTCCTAACCAAATTTTTGTGCATTCCTTAAATGAGTTATAGGCAGACTTTCATGTGAGACGAGCCGAATATTAAGAAAACAGATTCTCCAATTTTTTTTAGAGAGCCGCAACATTCATTTTCTTTGTATTTACAAAGAATGTTTAGCCGATAAAAAAAATGTATGAAATCAAAATATTTTATTCACAAATTCAACATAGTCTTATAAATAAAGGTAACTTAAGGAAAAAATCATGTTAAAGTAAACAAATATGGTAGGTATTCATTTATGTCGACCGGGGCTACCCCCTCCCTAAGCCCGATGTGCCTCACGTCTCACCTGGCCCCACCCCTCCCATCTTCTCCCTGTTTCGAACCTCCCGCCATCAGGAACCAGTGTGTGTGCGTGTGTGTTTCTCCGCCCTGCAAGAGGCACATTTATAGAGCCTGTGCCACGCAACCCTAACATAATTACTATTTAAATAATTAAATGTCATTCTTTATCTTTTGTTTTACTGTTTCCTACTGTGTTTATGTTAACGGACTAGACATAAGGACTGAGCAGCGCCCTGAGCGGCAGGTTTCAGAACTACCCAACGCGGGTATACTATTTTTTGAACTTAAGTAGAAATTATTGACGTTTTTATGTAATTTTAATTCAGGGAAAATATGTTTAAATTTGTGTGAAGAGCTGTAAGGGGTTTGCTTTGCTACTTAGTTCCTCCGCTGCCTAACGGTAAACCCGAAGCTTCCTGCGGTCATGACACCTAGACGACCGCCAGTCTATCTCAATCGCCACCCGGAGCAGGACGCAGCAACCACGTGAGATTCCTTCCCGTTCTCCGGCGTGTGGGGACACCTAGAAACCACTCGTGAGTTAAGGAGCGTGCCCGCTGCTGAGAGCAGGTGGTTAGGCTAAATTTGATTTGGGGGGTTGCGAGCCTCGTCGCACTTGGGCTACGTCACGACCCTGAGAGGGGATAGCCGGGTCCACGTGGTGGCGCCCATATTTAGTCGATGCTCACACACGCATGACTCTTTCAACCCCAGTGCGATATAGCACATTAGTAGATTACTGATAAAATAAGAAAACCTAAATTATTTATTAAAATAAAAAAAGCACCTGGGCAAGTGCGGTGGCGGAGGGTGTGATGGTAGGGCGCGAGCACAGGTTGAGGACATGCGTTGTAATTGTGCCGTTTCATTTTGTTTGGCTTTTTTTTTTTGTGCTGTGGCAGCACAATAAGTCGTTGAGCTGAAAATCCTCTGAAAAGAGCAGCATGTTGCTCACGAGCTGCGGTCTGACGACCTCTTGGTTAGAGTATACTAAAAGCCAAGTTTAAATTATTTTGCGAACAGAAACCAAATTTATTTAACACTTCATAACTGAAAAAAACATATGCCACATGCAATACAAAAAGTGCTGTTAATTTACATAATCTCTTGTTACATTTAAAACTCTTGAAATGCCTATATGTTAATCACCAGTTATATAGTAATTGTGGTGTGCAGCATTGAGGTAATGAGTTATATTGTCACACACATTAATGAATACCATATTTAATCGCATAATGTCCGCACATTTCTTTTTAATACTTGAAATTGAATTTTTAAAAATCTGCATAAAGTCCGCACCAGACAAAGCAACCTTGGCCACCCCTGAAAGGCACAGTAATGGGATGGAAATTTACCAACGCTGTCAACAATGCTTTGACCTTGAGTTGTTCATTTCTCCGGAGCAGTCGCTGAGAGGGTTTGTAGCGTGGTGAAACCGTCCGGACTCAGAAACTCGCACTCTACTGCGCAGCTGCCTGCGACGTCACGCGAGTTGCAAGGGGATGGGTATATATAGCACAAGCCAGAGCAGCTGCAACTCACACTATGTCACAAAGTAGGGGAGGTAGCGGAGAAGTGGTGGGGGTACATGCTCACGGTTTCACCTTCTCAATACTCCCACCACGTTTGCTGAGAGGCTTTAATTTTGTTTTCATGTAAGATATTATACGCAACGTAAAGAAAATGTCAGCTGTAACAGAATGGACATACATAAATTCTTACATGTCAGGAAGACAAGCCACTGCTTTGTTTTTGTTAAAAATTCCTGCTCAGCCTTTTCCAAGCTCTGCACTCCTTCCCCCGCTTCAGTCAAGCAGGGCAGGAGGGGACTCGCATGCACAGACGTCTGCCAGTAACTTTTTTTATACACACAGTGGGCAAGGGACAGGCGCCGGCTAATGCAGACATTAGACATCTGCCCTGTGCCCTTAGTGGCCATCTCAATGAAAGATTAAAAAAATATCTTTTATAGCGTTTATTTTAGGTAGGCCGGCTGCAGCTTCTGAACGTAAGAGCGCACACGCGAGTGAGAGAAAAAAAAAATGAGTGGCGTCTTCCACTAATCGCTGGCACCCAATTATCTCGACACCTGTCACATTTCTCACGTCCGCTGTGGAGGGTCGCCAGTCACCAGCGCTCTACGAAGTAGTGTGCTGCCGTTGTTAATATTTTTCAACTGGGCCGAGGGAAAGGTGCCAATTATACGAAGCAGCGATTTTACTAATGCAATCTGCGGCACCGTGAGCATACGTAAAATCAGGGTACTAGTAAACTAAATATCAGAGAACAATTTTTTTTACTCTACACAAAACATGTAATATTTTGAGGAAAAAAAAATTTTTTTCGGACGTCACCTCAATGTCCGCACCCCATTTTTTTGGTCAAAAATGTAGCCAAATTACTGCGGACATTATGCGAGTAAATACGGTAAACACTTTTATTAAACCAATATTTACTAGTTGAAAAGAAACCCTGTATTTAAGTCTAACAAACTCGCATAGGAAATTTGAATATCACTGGAAATACCAGCAATATCACTAACACTGTAATTAGTTTTAAGACATTTGGATTGATGTATTCTACAGTTTGCATTTACAGTGATCTGGTATCAGCTTTCCATAAGCATTGGTTTAAGTGTCACAAGTGTAATAATGATGCTGGTATCAAGTTTAATGACACTGACACCACCCGTGAGTAGAACATAGATTTTCCGTATAGTAACTCTCTGCATGTACAGAGGAAGTGGCAAAACATTCGTAAACTGTTAGATGTAAAGTACAGTAAGGATTCTGAACAGCAAATATCTCATGCCAGCTACAGCACTAACTGGACAGAGCAATGCCAGAGGGCCCAATACGTCCTAAGGCCAGGTTCGAGGCAGACAAAAAACTTTGCAGGGCCAAAGAATCCCCGAGCTGGTCTCGTTGGTGATGGATCCGACGACATCAGGAAGCAGGTAGACGTTGAGGAAGTGAAGAGGTTTTTCTGTCAGCTCAAGAATACGGCAGCTGGCGTACATGGTGGTATTGCTCAACATCATCCGGCTGCTCTGTCACATACCAACCACCTTGTTGCTGCCTAAGGGAGGAGAGAGGAGACCCCAATAAAACGAACTGGGACCTATCACGATCAGCTACTCAAGAAGATTGTCAACACCCGGCTCGAGGCAATTGTGGAATGTCGCTTTTCAAGAAACGACGAGCTCGTGGCAAATACCATCATGGCGGCCGTGATCCATAGCATCAGGGACAAGGAGTCCCTATGGTGCTGGTCAAGGTGTTAGATGAGGTACGTACCCAGTCGCTAGTCTCGGCCCTGCATCCTGCACGATCGCGTATCTGACAGCAATGTACTCGGATGTGACCACCGCTCTGGAGTGATGCCCTGGACAAAGGAGTCAGGAGGAGGGGTAAGATGGCGGGAGAGGTACCTGAGGAAAGCATCGAGCAGAGCAACGTCTTCCAGCTGGCCAATCAGCAGCATCCACTGGCAGACGTCCTGGGACATGTTCTCCCACTCGCCGGCCGCCTTCTGTGGGTCGCCCGCGCCCTGGTCCAGCTCCCGCGAGTCCCCCATCCGCCGGGCCACCGCGCAGCAGATCATGGCCCCCGTCAGCGCCCTGAAGGGGTTGGAGGAGTCCGCGAGCTGAGCCCGGACCGGCTGCCACCACTGCGACACCTCGCCGTAGTCCGCGCACACCCGGCCCGTGCCTACAACAACAACCTGAGTGTCCACACGACTTCTGACAACATCTCCATTACCTAAATTTCATATTTCCCTGCATAATTTTGACGTGATAATGTCTTATAAGTCGATGAACGCCGACTGTATGCACGAAAAAGCATGACTCATTGTCACGTTCCACCTGAGCCGAGCGTGCAAGCGAGAGCACGGAACAAGAGATAGAGAGGCACGATCGGCTTGTGACGCATCTATCTCTCTTCTACTCATGTTATCATGTAAAATTATCGTCCGTAAACCGACTTTACAGACAACCCCCTGTTTATTTTTTAATAGCAATTTTCCTATAGAAAAAAAGAAAATCTAGCCTCCACCAACCTTACAGCTGGCCTAGACATAACAAAAATGAAAATTCAAACAGAACCTTGCATCTGCCATTTTATAGTGTGTAGGTTATGCACTAAAACACTTTTTGAAAAAAACTGTTTTCATAGTCTGGGTGATAGCAATCTGGAGCACGCCACTTTCTCAAGGTTGGGAGAGTTGCTGTTTTTTACCATGGCCGGCAGCCATGGAACAAATCCTAGCATGACTCTATTTATTTAAAAATATCCATTAATTATTAGGTACCTATTTAAAGCAATTGTAAAAGAACCTTAAATTAACTAACATGGTTTGTCGCATAATCGTCGCACATTTTATACTAAAATCAGTTTGATAAGTAGGTGTATGACGATTATGTGAAAAAAGCATTTTTTGTTAGGTAAAGTTATTCATAAAAACAAAACCTATTCAAGGAAAGTAAGTTAATTTAAAAAGTAGAGTATACAAAAGCATGACAAACTATTTAAATTAATAAGTCATGCAACAAAAACATTTTACAAAGGCAAGTTTGCCATACAATAATATCTAAATATAAGGCTTTTCTATTTATATTAAGGCAAGTGTGTCATATAATATTATGTAAATACTAGCCATGTGCCCAATGGGATTTCCCATCCTCATATTTGATGACTTTCCCAAAATGCTGATACAACTGACTTTTATTTATAAACAGATGCCTAAACACCAATTTGCATATTTCTAACTTCAAAAATGACAAACTTTTTATCAAAATGTAATAAGTAGACAAATCACAAAGCAAACACAATAAATTTATTTCTTCTAGCAAAAAGGTTAAATCTAAATAAAACCTATCGAAAGAAACAAAGCAATTGCATTAAGTTTTTAATATCAAAATACAAAGCGAAATCAGTAAATCCATATATCCTAGATAAGTAAATTCAATTTTAGTTTGTATTCGCTTAATTCTATCACTGATGTAAACTTACAAAAATACTTATGTCACTAAGGTAAAAAAAATACTAACAGTGTTATCTATTGTATTGGTTCTTTGGTGTACTACGCCATGATGATTGTGTCACTGAGGTAAACATCCGAAACCTTCTGTAAGCAAGCAACTTTTAAAAATAAACTAATGAAGCTCCATCTTTTGACTTTTCTATGAAATGTACTAAGCTGAGAAGACTCCTATAACTTGAAATTAAGATATCATTTTTCTGTGAGCCGATTTTGATTAAATAAAGCACATATATTGCCTCAAGCTACGCTCAAGTTAGGTACCTGTGAAAATCCCATGAAATTTCATTAAGTAGTTTTGGAGATAAGCGTGTTCAAACAGAAAGATAAATAGACAGACAAAGTTTTTAAAAACAGTTTTATTGTATTCTGTAACACTCCTTACATCACCCTCAATCAGTTTTTGTCAAATATTTTCAATGAACAGACATGACGGTTCAACAGCTTTATTAAATTATAGATAAGGTTTTTCTATTTACCATTTTTTGGGTACGGTTTTAGTGCCATTATCTTCTGGCAGTCTTGATCAGACCATGGCCCGGGGCAGACACACTGTTCTGTTTGATTTCCGACAGCTTCTTTCTGGTAATTGTAATTATAATTCAATGTACCCAAACATTTTATTACTCCCATGCGTCCCAGAGTCTGACAGTCTTAAATTTCACTTTGCCACGTGACTGCAACATGAGGTTCCAAACTTAGGGAACTGGCCCACTCCAGTAAACAATGTATTTTTGTTTAATTAGTCGCACATATGTCTTGTGGCATCAACAAAGTCAAGTAATGTAAATTTACAGCTTTGACAGCCGAGCCCGATCCATGGTTAAATTGAAAACTTACGGGATTGGGTGCCTCCAATTGGATCCACAAGACTGCCGTAAAGACCAACAAACAGCAAAATGTGTAACATGTTTTAAAGAGTAACAGCATCATTTATCTGGACGAGCCACTTTCATGTATAGGGAAAACTACAGTTAATGTTAACTTCATGTTCCGAAAACCATCTACCGTTATTCATCAATTGTAATTAGTAATAGTCAGGAATAAGTACAGTATGTTGGTAAGAAACTCTGCAGATCCACTGAATTATATTCTTAGTCTTCTAGCCTAGTGGCGCGCTGAGCTGTCGACCCAACAACACAGCCATCTGTTAGACTTCAAGCTAGCCTAGGGCCTCCCGGACAATTTCAACATCAATAACTTAACTAGCCCCACCCCAGGTTTTGACGCCCAAACCGCGGGTGATTGAAGCTTTCTGCAACATAGTACATACATGTTTATAATAAGTAACCAATTATCTGTGGTTATTATTAAAAAAATGTATTATATATATAATCATTTGGATAAACAAAACAATTTTCAAACATAAAATTTAACTGGTTTCAGAAAATGCTTTGCTACCTTTTTATTTATTCTCTTGCATTTTACACCACTCTATTATGGTTCCGTACGTAGTCCTTTCATTTTTAAATTTACTGTATTTTGACTCAAGTTTGCTTAGACTATTTAAAAGTGAGAAAAAAAAGTATCACTGTATATTAAATTTATTAAAAAATATTCGATATTTGTACATAATTATGAGTATATTTGAAATAAGAAACCAGGATTGGCAGAAGCCACGGCAGGGACGACCGACCTGCCAGGGTGCAGATGGCGTGCAGCAACTGGGAGAAGCGCGCCATCTCGGCGAGGAGCGCGGCGCCCTCGCGCCGGTTCAGCCAGAACGCCACGGCCAGGCGGGCCAGGTCGCGCGGCTCGACGCGGCTCGCGGCCGTCGCGGCACGCCACTCCTGCACGTCGCCCTCGCTGCACAGCACGCCTCGGAACAGCAGCTCCCCTGCGCACAGCACGCAGGTCCATGCAGGCTTGTCTTACACTTCCAGGTGTCTTACACTTCGTTTCCTTGTTATTACTAGGCACGAGATCACCTATACGCTATACCTAGCAAGTTGCGATGAAACCAAAATAACACCGAAAAGCATGTCAGTACCCCGCATAACACCAATACAGGCCCCCCACATCATTCTGTGGGCCCCGTTGCTAGAAGTCATGATGCCACCCCATTTTTTTCTAACAGAGATAAAAAAATGTTTTTTTTTCCTTTATGTACATTGTTTCAGTTATATATTTTTTAACCTTATCACAATTATTTTTAAAACACATTAAAGCTAGTTTTAAGTCAGTGTTTCGATTGTCAACGTAAATTTATTTTGAATAATGGCAAATAAATGTGTGTAAGTGTTCTGCACTGTCAACATGGTGTCACGTCAATTGGTGGTGGTTTTGTTACATTTGTAGATTCAGACACGTTCTGTACGCACACCATATTCCGAATAATATTACTCTGGTGTAATATTTCATCGGTAACTGAATTTAGGCTTTACTGTTTCATTGTTTTCTATGATTTATTTAAAATTGTCTACTTTTTTGTTATAAGTTTTTTTTTCTTTCCTTTGCAGGCCCCCTAGACCCATGGGCCCCGTTGCCATAGCAACGGTAGCACCGGCCATGTGGGGGCCCTGCACCAATATGCAAGTTAATACACCATAATAGCACCAAAATGCAAGTTACATCATGGAATTAAGCAGCATTCAACCTAAACTTACTTCAAAATCACAAAATAAATAATCTTTTAATGTTTTAAATTCCAGGAATGTCATTTTTTTACAAAAATTATACTTCAGTGCATAGATCAGAAAAATTAATTTAATAAGTTTCATTGTGCATTTCTTATCGAATCAATTTTAAATCACAAATGCTCACCTATTTATTTATTTTTTGTTGTGAAGGTATTTGTTTCAGACTAATGTATTATAAAACAGTATTTATAAAAAAAATTAACACAGAAATCATCTGTTTTGAAACTGAAATTGAACTAAAAATAAAACCTTAAAATCTTGTCTTGTCATTACCATTATTTATTAAGGGCTTTCATTAAAAATTTGTCAAGACTTTTCTCTTGTCACTGAAAAGACAAGAATGAGATGATATGGCCATGTCTAAAAGAATAGGGAAAGAGAGGCTGCCTAGGAAAATAACGGAGTTTAAGTACACAGGAAGAAGACCCCAATAAAGACCAAGGAAGATATGGGAAGAGCAGAGAGTTAAAGGAGTGTCGGAGAGAGGAGAAGTCTGGCACATAATGAAGGAAGAGGAATGGTGAAGTGAAAAAGGAATATGCAGGCATTTTACACTGCTGACCTGGCCACAGTCTGAAAGAAGTTGATGATGACGATGATGATGATTGATGATCTTTCTTGTATTTGTTGTTTGGTAAACGATTTTCTCACAAGATATTTAATAAACGTTACTTTTTAGTTGTAAAATGTCACACAAGTGATCATAATAATTATTAACACTTGCACGACTTATTAAAGCTATTCAGGGCTCTGCCTACCCGGGCACACATACGGTGCGCAGAGCTTCAGGAAAAACGTGATTTCCTAACTACTCAAGATATCCGAGTAGGGTCTGCTTACGAAAAGCAATTAAGAGTTAGCTGAGGCCAAAAAGTACTTTTGATTATGGATTAAGTTTTTAAACTGAATTTTTAGAAGAGTTAAAATGGCTAAAACGCTTTTTTCAGAGTAATTTTTAGGTGTAAAACAACCAGTAAAGATTCTTGAAAGCACTTTAAAGTCTTGCAATACCCCTTTATCTTAATTTCTCGGCCATATAATGTTACGGTCGCACAGTTATCCTGTGACGAGGAGAAGACTGCATGCCAGTCCAGAGGAGACACCACACTAGAAGCACCAGCGAGTGTCGCGCTTATCATCCCGCCTCACTGACACACATACACCCCTGACGAGGCGGGCCCCTTAAATAATATTTTTAGTAAATATCTGATGAAAAATTTTTTAGATAAAAATAGTATGTAAACGTGCTATCATAAACAGGAAAAGCCCTCAAATAAAAGCAATGACAAGAAAAAGAAATAACATAGCGTGCCAGACAGAGCCTTAAACACTTTTAAATCCACCCATAAAAAAATCATGGCCCATTTTCGGGTAATCAAGTTATGTTTCAAGCGAATAGAAAAAAAATAGTTCTTCAAGCCAATTGCGCTGGTTTTAATTCAAAGGGTAATTGCAGACATTTCACCAAATTAAATATAGATAAATATTTAGGATTTTTAAGAATTGTACAGATGTTATTGTAATGTTGAAAACATGCATGTTAATATGGTACAAATACTTACCAACCCTGGTAAGCTTATCTTCTGTAATATCTTTCCTCAGAAAAACAGGTTGGTATTCTGCGATTGTGTTGATAGTGCCTGAAAAACATGCTCTCATCAGTAAGCAATACTTTGCAAAAAAAAAAAAAAAAAAAAAAAAGTCAATCATTTACAATGATCATGTTCATTAGTAAGAGTAACTATAAAAAAAACAATTTGGGGTAAAATTATTAATACCTTAACATAAGTGCTGAAAACAATTATATCCACTAAAAAATATTTAACTCTAAATTGCAGAAAAATGTTCAATACTTCTAGAAATGTAAAATATAAAAATAATTCAAACCATTTTAAACTTTTTTTTGGCTCATCAATAATATACTACAGAATTTTATTACATCCTTATTTTTCATGCCAAATTTATATAAAATATGCAGGAAAAATACATTAAATAATATTTGTTAAAGATCCAAAGACATGAACATATCATTCTAACCAATCTCCCAAAAAATAAAAATGTTTCAAATTAAAAAAAAATATTAATATGGTATTATTAAGATGGTTGTTTTGAAAACTGAGAGCGGTGAGTATACCAGTGGTTGTGCTGGTGTGCGACAGTCCCTCCAGGTCGAAACTCGACAGGAAGTCAGACAACGAAGACGTTTCGTCGTCTGCAAAAGCAACCCTGGCTTCGGGATTGCTTGGTTTCGAGTTCTCACAAATTGAAGATATTACATCCATTACTTCGAGAAGCCTCTCCATTTGCCTTTCAGGAGCATTTAACACCGAAGACATGTGCTGAAAGAAAATCAATTTGACAGCTACAGTGCTGCCAACTTCCAGGCATCAGTTATCAAATTTATGTACATAATTCATAACTCAAACAATCACCATAAAGAGTTTATGCCAGATACTAGACTACATAATAATTAACACCACTTTCATACACTAACAAGATAATCCATCCGCCAAGTAATTTAAAAATTACACAGGTTTGCAAACCTCTTAGTAATTAAAAAGTTATAATAAGTTTCAGGATTTATATTTATATTAAATACTTTACAAAGGGTTTGCCTTATCATTACAAGAGCTATATGACCAATATCTGTGGTATGAAAGACAGATTTTGAGTTTGAGACTTCCTTAATTCTCTGTATTCGTAATAAATACATACTACTCCATAGTCTGAACAGGATAATGATTAATGAAAATCCATAAAACTTGGCAGTACATACTTTGTCTGACATCAAGCATGGTTAATGCTAATGGAAATCAACAAAGTTCCGTAACATTAGATTTTCACACTGAGAGCTAACAATTATCAAGTAGAAATATCAACACAGAATGTATCAAAAATTAACTATCAACATGCACTTAAAACCAATATTTACTGACATAACACTATGAATGAACGAAACAAATACGAAAAAATAGCATACTATCAAGTGTGTCGTCGGGTTTTGCAAGTATTAGAGGAATATTGTACATTAGTGACAAAATTGATATTCAATACGACATTTCAAATTAAATAACTTTTTTTTTATTATTCGTTACTCATAGATACACACTCACTCACAAAATATTTGAAAGGAAAAAAATATAAAAAGGATGAAACTACGAAGATTTCGTGAGAAATATAAATATACATTTGTTTTCTGTAACATAATACATGCATTTGTTGTATGAAACAAATCATCTGTGATTACAACTAAAAATTATTAAAATAATATTCCACAGCTGTTGTTAGAAGGGAGAGCGTGTTGGTTCTGGGACACTGTTAACAAATGGGTTCCAATGTTCTGGCAGTGTGGGACCACGTGGCGAGGGGGCGTGGCACTAGGTGCTCGGGCTATAGACATATTTATTAGAAGTATTCTTATAGCTTAAAGAAATAATTTTTTTTACTGTGTAGTATTTCTTTATACTTAGTAATATTTCTGTATAGTATTCAAAAAAATATATAAGTAAAGTTATTCTTTTTTAAGTATTTCACTTATTAAAGCATTTATACCTATAGTAATAAAGGTCTTCATTTATTTTATACCTCTTATTATTCGTAAAGTGGTTGCTTTTAAGTCTTCATTATTTGTTAAAATGTGGTAGCATATAGGCATATGCTGTTCAGTATGTTATAGGCATACGTTTTAATATATTCCTTGAGTGTTTTTAAAAGTTATATTTATTCTGTAGTAAGTAATAGTAATAATAATAATAAAATTATGTGTTGTTAAGCATAAGGTAATTTTTATTAAATAATAAGTATTTACGAGATCAGAAAACAAAACAAAAGTACGTATAACTTAGTATACAAGGTAATTATAAAGTCCGTGAAACATTTAATAAAATCAGTACAGCGAAATCGAAAAGAACAATGTAACAAATTATATACCGCGTGAAAGAACAACTGTCAAAATTTTTTTGAATGTAGCGCCAAAAAGCTATTTTAAAAAACAACCGACATGTGCATGTAGTTGCTGAAAATGGCTGCGAACCAGGCAGAGAAAGCCTGTAATTTACTGACTTTATACGCAATTCTGTTAAACATGTGTAAAATTTAATTTCTAATAATTTGTGCGTACATAGCAGCCTAGCCGTCTAGTTAATGAATTTTCCGCGAATTCGTAGGAGGAATTTGCAAGGTAAGCAATAAATATCAGTATTTTGTACTTCAGAACTTAAATCATATGAGCCGGAAACAAAAGGACGGTAAATGTGGATTTATGTTTTAGTAATATCATTTTTAAACTGCACCGGCTGGTCAACTTGTAGAATGCTCGAGTCCATCTGGGTACACCTTAAAGCCTAGCTTCTCAAGAAAAGTATATTTTTACATGTTAACCACTTGGCAACTCGTTGACTACTGGGTTTCGCTTCGACACCGCCAGAGCCTTTATGAATGCCAAAGTATTTCACTCCCATTTGTGTTAAATGCAGACGTAACGTTATTTCTTCATCTCTAAAGTCAACCAGGTCCCCGTTTTGATCAACTATCCTCACCAACAACTCGTGTATTCATTTCACAATGACCAGAACGTATTTGATAGATGTTGGGACTTCAATCACCTTATAACCAGGTGGGAAGCTAGGATACAATTCGTGAATGGTTGTGCTAGGTTGTTTGATTAAATAGCTGGTACTAACAACATTGGTATTCATTCATATGACCGATATGGTGTAAATATTGGCTGATTGTGTTGACTTGTATATTCGATCTGCCACGTAAATCTAAGTTTCAAAACCATCATTCTTCCAAGCGCATCACTTTCCATAAAATTAATATCGTAATTAGAATGCATATTACATTGCAGAGTATTCGGGTTCCCTCTCAAAACCAGCATTGCAACAACTGGTAATTGCTCTCTGATGTAACTTTCCAAATCGGAAATTTCGTAACCTCCATTGGGAATAGTAATTTGAATCACAGGTCCATTGTTTTTTAAAAAACAAAATTTGCTTTTTTTTCGTCAACGTTTGGAATGGAATGGTATGTTGGAAAGTCAATAAGCCCCATTTGTCATGTTCCGTCCGTAAGGTCTAGGGGCGGAAAGTGGATAGATCTCAATACGGAACATTTTCCTGTTAAAATTAATGAAATTGACATTTCATGTTAGCTTGCACTTTAGTATAAACTGCCAATTAGCTTGCGCTCTAGTATAGAATGGATGTGGCAATGGTCAATATAACTGTGATGCATAAACTATTTCTTGCGCTTCTTATACACAGACACTATAAATGTTAGACACAGATGTGCACAATTACAAAAGTTAATTATCTGCTGCCTGTCGTAATTATAACTTAACTTTGAGCCTTTAAAGAAGGTAAGTCTCTCATGAATATTCCACGTAAATTCGATGATATGAGTTTGGTTGCGGCCCACTTTACAACCGTAATTCATGAGGCAAAGCAGTAGTATGTAATAGTTCCTCCGAGCGCAGGGTTCAGGGTTGTGGTGCCGGTGCCGGGTCAATGACCAATTGCTCTGACGTCACGGCGGCCATCTTGGACACAAAAATTTCCTCAAAAATGACAGTTTTGAGGACAAATTTCTCATTTCCTTACTCAAAAATTCAAAAATTAAGATTTCGAAAAAACCCAAAACTCTTTTGTCTTAGAAAGAACACAAAATCCTAAAAGAGGCTTAAGCATCCATGTCTACAGCCTCCAATAAGCCTCTGACGTCATCTAGGATTATGACGTCACCATTGCAATTTCAGTTACGGCCGCCGTCTTGTAAATCTTTATTTCTTATCCGATTTTAATGAAAAAAAATTTAAAATTTATAAAAAAATTCAATTAACAAAATTTAAAAAATATATTTATAAAACATACTTTATCGACATGGAGCTCGGAGTCCTCGGTTCGAACCCAATGAGGGCAAAAAAAAATGGCGACCAATCCTTCCCTCATGGTGGCTGCAGGCAGACTGACCCCCACCAATTCATTTCAAAATATTTTGTCACCTAGTATGACGCCATGTCCGCCATCTTGAAAATCCGTAATTTGTATGTTAGAAATATGGGAAATTTTTTAAAAATTATTAAAAACATTAATCAATCAAATTAAATAATAAAAATTTAATAAAATATTACTTAAAAACCACTGTTGCACTTATCGTTACGGTCGCCATCTTTGATTTTATAAATATTGCATGTTTCGTCACGCCCGCCTTCTCGGTTGAGTACAATGTCATCGTTACACTTTACGTTACGACCACCATATTGTAATATATTAATGTTGCATGTTTCGTTGTGGCTGCCATCTTGAAAATCCATAATTTCAATGCTAGAAATTCCGAAAAAATTCCAAAAAAAATTTAAAAAATTGCCTACTTCAAACGTTTAGTTACTTAATTGTTTTCGGTCCTCGGTTTGATTTCCGGCAAGTGTAAACCAGTAATTTATTAATATTGTTACGATTTACCTGCGGGTTCGTAAAGGATAGCCCAATTAAAGATTTTTATCACACACACAGTTTTATTTATTACCACTACTTGTCACTTACAAATAATCTTTTAAGATGGCAAATAATTAACTACACTTAAAGAAATGTCAATTCCCCAGTCACTCTTTCACACACCTCGCTGGGCCGCACTTCCGGCGCAACTTTGACCGCAGCACCCCTCGTGGGTCTCCGCCGCGGGACTCCGTCGCCGCACTCCGCCGCTGCCGTCACACTCTTCGCCGAGATCCCACGCGACGACTCGCTCGCAACTTCACTCGGGACTCCGCCGCGCCCGCGACTCTATCGCCCGGAAACTCCACCGCGGGAAAACTCCCGACTCCACTGAACTCTCTCACTCCCTGCCCTGGAACCCTCGTCCAAGGACTTCGCCACTCTGCCGCACCCGCGGCACTATCGCCCGGAAGCTCCGCCGCGGGAGAACTCCCCACTCAGACTCTCTGCCCTGGATCCTTCGTCCAAGGACTTCGCCACTCTGCCGCACCCGCGGCACTATCGCCCGGAAACTCCGCCGCGGGAGAACTCCCCACTGAACTCCTACTGAAGGTCGGCCCAACCTCCTTATATAGCCCTTGGGTTCCCATCCAGAACAATCGGGCATGTCTCCGAGATATCGCGCGACCTTCGCCGTCGAAATGCCCAGAAACGCGTCGTGAGTCCTCGAAGGACGCGGCGGCTGCTCAAAGAACGCCGATAAACGCAACAAGCATCGGGTTCCCACAAAACGCGCCGATAAACATGTCTGAGTCATTTTATTCCGCAGTGCGGCCTCTTTTAAGTAACTCGATCTGAGGCAGGTGCGCGCTGCGACGGTCAGGATGTCGCGCGATAATATGACACGAGATACCAGGGAGAGGATGCAGGTGGAAGGGGGCGCAGACAGGCCGTACGAGCGCGGCGATGCCAAGCACTGCAGCCAAGCGCGATCGTAACATTATATTAAAAAAATTCTCAATAAAAAGTAATAAAAACATTTTACACCACACCCGACATTTAGAATTGTCACCACTGTATCAATTATCGTTATGGATGCCATTTTAAAAATCTTTATTTATTACCCGATTTTAATGAAATTAACTTATCAGAATACTGATTGATTAGATTGATTCCCATCCTTGGTTCGAAACCGGTAAGAGCAAAAAATAAAAAACAACAGATCCTTCCTTCACGGAAGCCACCCACAGACTGACCTCCCTCCACCAGTACCAAGGTATATATTGTCAACTGGTATGGCGTCATGTCCGCCATATTGTTTTTGTCTGCTGGATGCCACCACCTTATTTTCAGCTACTAAAGTATGCCACCAACATGTTAGTGTAATTTTTACAAGCTAGAGTAGAGTAATCAATTATAATTACTTAGGCGCCCGCCATCTTTAAATTTGGACACCTAGCGATTCGGGAAAAAATCCGAAGTTCATCAAATAAATTGGCAATAAATATACTGATTGATTCGATCAATTCCCATCCTTGGTTCGATCCCTGGACGATGCAAAACATCTTAATTTTATGTAAAAAATATCAATTTCAATAAATAATGATCAAAGTCCTAAAAGAAGCATAGTTTCCAAATCAACCATCATCCTATAAGCCATTACGACCACCATCTTGGATATTGACCTAGAAATTCGGGAAAGATTCCAAAATTCACCAAAAAAATCACACATTACTTTACATATTGAATCGATACTTGGTTCGAATTTTTGGACGAAGCTAAAAATAAATTTAATTTAAATACCAGAAAAGTGTCAGGTTCGAGAAATAAAATACCACAAGTTCATTTACAAACATAATAATTATTACATAATTTCTATTCTACTACAGGATCACTTGCGAAAGCCAGCAATTTTAATAAACATTTAGCCCTGCATAGGCACGAAATCACTAATTCTTAGCTCCAATCAGTTAATACTAGACAGAGACCAACCAGAACCTTTACTGACATAGTCCTCCTCTTCTTGACAGAGTTTCTGGATACCGTGTTTAACAGTTTGCTTCACATCGTCAGAACTGTAAATTACTGCAGCCGATGTCTTGAATGCACACTTCTTCACTTTGCCATCGAACGGATATGGCTTTCCATATATACAGTCTAACCACAAGTTATATTTCAAAGGTCCGTTTGTTGCTACATCATCAGTAAGCTGATTGATTATGTTCTGTCTGATATCGTCAAGAAAATTACAAATGTCTTACGACTCACTAAGCGTATTTAGATAATAGTAGTCTTTCAATGTCCCACGAAATGCAGACTGCGTCAAGTAGAAGCCATTATCATTCACCTGTAGAGCACCGATCACAGTCTTAGGTTTAGTTCCATGTCCAGATGCCATAGCAATCGGTTGCTGTGCATCTGTTTTTTTGCTTGTATGCTTTCGAGTCTCCAATCTAAAGCGAGGAGTAAAAATTTCTGTAGGTAGTTCAGCAGTAAGCGCACGAACTTAACCTTTACAGTTTTTCACATGTCAACGCAAATTATCAATTCGAGTAAACCATTCATTACACTCATCACAGCGAAACTTCATGCGAGAAGGATTCTTTGTACATTTACTCCTCTCATGTCTCCGTACATCATGAGAAAATGCAAACGACATATCACAGCAGCTACAAGGATACCAGGGTTTTGCCTTTAACACCCGATCCAGATACTGAAATTGCTGCAATAGTACCATCTCCAGGCATACTCTTATGAACATCAATGCATCGTTGTTGTATAGAAACCCACAGCCAAACATTTTGCGAGGAGGGTTCTTAGCACATTCTCTCTTCTCGTGTCGACGAGCATTGCTGATGTTTGAGAAAATCTTGTCGCAGTAACAGCACCGATGTTCGTTAGTTGTTGACGAATCAGCACCCATTGAAGTCTCCATCGATGGTGGACCAGCGTTCGCCGAGTTTTCCTGTGCAGCTAGATCTACCGGCATTAATGTCTCTTCTGCTGGTGGTAACATGACTGTTGAAGTCTCCTACAATGTTGACGTCGTCGTTACCAACGAGATCTGCTCCTTCTTCGTCAACGCTGACATCGGGGTTCCCGTAGACGATGGTACAACCTCCATCGAGTTCGACGTTAAAGACGGTAAAGATACCATCGAGTTCACAAGAACAGGTAATTACGTGACTTATGCACCAGAAGAAACAAACTAGGTGATCCTACACCATCGACGTCAGTAACAAACTGAGCGACCTGATGTCTAGAACTCGCTTATATACATGAACCGGATGGAATAATACGCTAGTCAAATCAAGAACCATTTACTATAATACTAGAGTCAAAACAACATTAAAAATAGAGCCCAGTCAACAAAAAAGGCAGCATATTTTGGAAGCACCATCAACAAAAAGGCAGCACATTTTGGAAGCACCATCAACAAAAAGGCAGCACATTTTGGAAGCACCATCAACAAAAAGGCAGCACATTTTGGAAGCACCATCAACAAAAAGGCAGCACATTTTGGAAGCACAATCAAAAAAGGCAGCACATTTTGGAAGCACAATCAAAACGGCAGCACATTTTGGAAGCACAATCGAAAAGGCAGCTCATTTTGGAAGCACAATCATAAAGGCAGCACATTTTGGAAGCACAATCAACAAAAAGGAAGCACACCTAACGAAAAGGACGCACCTTTTTAACTCAGTAGGTTGCGTTCGTTAAGTTTACGTTCCATCAGTCATTTGCTCCAACTGTCTTAGGCTCCAACAATCAATGACGTCAAAAGTATTTGACTTTAAATAGTCTTATGGCTCGCGCTATTTGTCTACAAGATTAGGAGGCTACGAAGCTACGAGACTACAGGACTACATGTCTACATGAGTACTTGACTACGAAGCTATAAGTAAACAGGACTCCAACTGCCCTTTGCTTCAACAGCTCCAATGATATTTGACTAGAATGCTACGAGTCTACGAGGCTATGAGGCTACAAGGCTACGAGTCCACAAGGATCTAGCTGGTTATGAGTTATACATGGCTGCGGGACTGCATGGCTAAAAGACTGTGTGGCTACGAAACTATGAAGCTACAAGGATACAAGTCTACTCGGCTCCAAATGACTGTGAGGCTACATGGTTACAAGATAACTTGACTACAAAACTTCAATTCTACAAGTCTACAAGACTCCTCCAACTGCCTAAGAGTCTACAAAGCACCAACTGCTCCAGCAGCATTATGTTATAAGATTACAAGACTACTTGTTTACGTAGCTACAAGTCTACAAGGCTACTTGCTAGATAGCTACATGTCTATGAGGCTCCAAGACATCATGAATACGCGATTACGAGCCATGAGGTTACGAGACTACGTGACTACGAGTCTTCAAGTTTATGAGACTGCGAGGCTACAGAGCTACGAAGCTTCTAGAACACAAGTTTACAAGACTGCGAGGATACAGGACTATAAGTCTACATTAGTACTTGACTAAGAAGCTACAAGTCTACAAGGCTTCAATTACTGCATCTGTCTTCGGCTGAATTTTCTCTTTGGCTCCAACTGCTCCAGCAGCATTATGTTATAACATTACAAGGCTACTTGATTACGTAGCTACAAGTCTACAAGGCTCCAATTGCCGCATATGTCTTCGACGGAATTTTCTCTTTTGCTCCAACTGCTCCAACAGCATTATGTTATAAGATTACAAAGCTACTTGGTTACGTAGCTGCAAGTCTACGAGGCTCCAAGTCATCAAGACTACGTGACTACGAGCCATGTGGTTACAAGACTATGTGATTACGTGTCTACATGGTTACGTGATCGCAAGGCTACAAGACTACGAAGCTTCCAGAACACAAGGTTACGTGATTTCAAGGCTACTTGGTTACGTAGCTATAAGTCTACGAGGCTCCAAGGCATCATGACTACGAAGTTTCCAGAACACAAGGTTACGAGACTGCAAGACTACAGAACTACGAAGCTTCCAGGATACGAGGCTATGTGGCTACGAGACTACATGACTCTAACTGACTACAATAGCACCATTTAGTGGTGAGAGTTTATTTATCTCATGCAAAATAACCTGTTTAAAGTAGTGTCGATTATTGTCAACAGATAACACAACATGTTTCTTACAGATAAATATTATTTAGTTCTTTTATGTGGGATGCGGGATGCTCACTATCGATCGCAAAAAAGAAGGATGGCTTCGCTAGACACCAAGGAGAAGGAATTTAGTCTTGCAAGTTAGTGCTTCACAGATGTCTCATGGTATATTATTTGACTGAGTATAGTTGTTTATTTTTTGAATTCCACCTGGTAAAAAAAATTGCAAGTGCTGATTTAGTAGTAGAAATTCACGAATTAAATGTAACTCCAAATAAAATTTCATGACTCAATAGGTAAAAAATCCTTCATGCAGAGAGGTGTTTCTCAGAATAGACAGAAGCACTTGAAAAAACCACAGGAATAATCAGGAGCATACGGAGAAAACCGTCATCATATTGACAAGAATAATCAGGAGCACACAGAGAAAACCAACACACTTTTTTTGATATCATAAAATAACAAAAAAAATATTTAATCAATAAAAAAAAAATTCAAAAAAAAAAATACCTTAACAGATTCTGCTAGCTTGTGAACTTCTCATTGTTGAGGCAAGATAGAGTTCTAGTACAAGCCAGAATTTTATTTATTTTTTTGTATTATCTAGTATCGCTCGATTCACCGGTGTCACCATCAGTGTCCCTCTCTTTCATACCCCTTAAGTTCTGCCCTGGAAACATCTTGTAGCCCTCCGAAGTTTCCCTCCGAAGTTTTGCATCATCAGAGTCCCCAACTTTACACTCGAAATTGCGAGAAAACAATGGCATCTTCGTTACGCCATTTCAAGCAGATTGTTTTTAATATGCAGTTGCAGCTGCATCACTACGATGGTAAATATTTTTAAAACAGATTATGTATAGCCGACCAACTTAGTGGGTGCAGAATAATCCAAAAACTCCATCAACAGCCTTAAGAGATTTCTCTTTCATATCACTGGCGAGCTGACGATAAGAGTTACGATTCACACGGGAAAAATAACCAATCAAGAGAAAACAATGTCTAATACTTAATAAAAGGCTGTACTTTACCAGAGGAGTCGGCTTCTCTGCCGGAACGACCGTGTTGTAATCCGGTGGTTGCTGGTTCTGACGGTGCAGGAACTGATACAATGCAACCAACTGCTGCAGCTTCTGCACTACGAAGAGCAGCGACCGGCTGTTGTAGTCCAGGGACTCCATGTCTGCAACAAGAACATTACTCATTCCCCGGCCGGAATACCAGAGAAGAACTTCTTCAAACTGTGACATGTCTTTCTGGCACCTTTGGGACAACAGCTATGCCAGATGTGCAGTTTTTCCAGATTATCACACGTCAATATAATTTTAACGGGATGTAACAACCCAGATTACAGCCTACCTCATACAATCCAGTAATAATAATTTGTTATAAATTTTTTTGTTAAATTCCACGTTAGATGTAAAAAATTTTCCTTTAGAAGTTATTGTGAACGTAATGCCCCGGGTTTTTTGTTTTTATTTTTAAAATTCGTAAGTTTATTTATTTATTTTTTGCCGTCTCCTTTGTGTGGGAAGGCGTGCTGATGTAATTCTCCTTCGTTTTTCCACGACCGAGGTTTTGTTTCACACGCTAGGCGTGTGAGTCACGGTCAAGGGAGTGTGAGAAAGAGACAAAATCGCTACGTTGTGGGAACAGAAGTAAGAATTTCATGGAAGCTGATTGGCTGAAAATTACGTCAGCGAGCCCAGGACACTGCCTGCACATAGGGAAGGAAGGCTGTAAAATTCAGTCATTGTCCGAGCACCGGGCCGAACGGTCATTGTTCGAGCATCGTGACGAGAGGTCGTGGTCGGGCGATGGCTCGCATAATACAGTACCTATAGTAATGTTCTATTAAAGTACAACTTTGCGGCTATGGTCCGGGCAACGCCTAACAACATTTTTTTTTTCTTCTGACATTTTAATTAATTAGAAATTTTGTGACAGTAGTCGTAGGCAAAGCCCACCGCGAGGCGACAAAGGGTTTTGTCCAGCCGTCGCTGCCCGGAACTTATCCAGGCAATATAATGTAATTCGTATTAAGAATCTACGTGTTTTTCTCCTTTCTTGAGGTACAGTTCCATTTTTTTTTTGTGTGTTCTGTTGTACGGAATATAGTGTTATTTTTACATAAATTACATTGAGTAAGAATTTCTTCATGACCTGCTACTAACCTGTATGTTCTACTCATCACCTAATTTTGAGCTAGCCGGGGGTGGTGAGTGGTGACAGGGAATACAGAAGAAAAATTAATACTAGAGTCCCGTTATAGCGAGGTGTCACGGTTCCGGGTTTGATCCTCGCTATAACCGAATTGGACAGATTTTGGTCCCCAAAAAATAAAAATTAACCGAAAATAGCATAAAAATTGTGTTTGAACCTGTATAATTGGAAAATAACAGGTTTTATTAACGAAATCTTAATTCTCTTCAAAACGATACCCCACAAGTACGGATGCGATCACCGATTGCGTAAAATAACCAGAATACCCTACCACGCCACGTAAGTATAGCATCTCGGCCCGCGGCCGACGCAGCATTGTCCTGCTATCTATTGTCGACGCGGGTTGTCTGCTGGCGCCCATGTTGGTTCGGGATGTTGCTAACAGGTGGCGCTAGTGTAGCGCGACGATTTAATTCCTTACATAAAAAGCAGGAGTGCGGCAACGCACGTACGCCTCAAACGAAATAGTCGCTGGAAAACTATACTTTTTTTCATTTAAAGAAACCTGTAAACTTTTTTAGAAAATAAATTTGGGATTAAACTCAAACCATCAGATACCCCAACAACTGACCAAAACAAAACAAGAAAACTGTCCTAGCGATTCGGAAATAAAGACGGTAGTGCCTACTATTTGTCAGATAGTAAAATAAATAACGTGACGTGTTTGTAAACGTGTCACGACAAATAATTCCAAACAAGTTTATAAATATTTGTGTATTATTAACGCGATCAATAAGCAACAAGTATACAGACGGCTCTATTTTTTTTGCCCTAACATAGTTATAAACAATGTTATTATTCGTTAATGAAAATGTCCCAACAAATTAATTAAGAGCATTTATATTTTAAAAAAAGTGTGCATTGTTATGTTTAATGGTGGGAAAAAATAGATTTTGTCTATTTTCTAAATAATAAGAAATGCGTACAAGTATATGTATATTCTAAGGCTTGGTTTATTCGACTCGAGCATACCTTGGCCTTGAAGCCAAGCGGAAGTTTGATAAAAGAAAGAAAGGACGGGATTCTATTTTTAAAGCCACACACTTAGGTGGCGACTGCGAGGCTGAAGAATGTGACAGGTGTCAACAGCAAGATGTCTAGTGGCGAGCGAGAGGGGTGGAGATAAAGCAGACAAATAACCAAGGCGCGCTTCACGCGGTCACGCCGTAAATTCCTCAAAAAGACCTCGTTATAGCCGTGTTCTCACTATTACCGTGCTCACTATAACGGGATTCTCCTGTATACAGTACAATGGTATTAAAAACAAGGTGTAAAAAGATTCTCTATAGAAAGAAAAAAAACAGACGAGCGTGTAACATTGCAGACGCGTGCCCTTTCCAACTTTTTTTTTAATTTCTTCTAGGTACAATGTTTTTTTCTACATTTACAGTACAGCAGCTGATTTAATGTCAAAGTTGTAGAGCCCAAGTTTAAAAGTGTTTATTTAATTTGAAAAGTTTTGATTTTATTCTTGGAGATTTTCTAGCAATTTATTTCTAAAAAAACCATATAAGAAACTTTTTGCATGTACTGAATTTTGTGGCCGGATTTAGATTGTACTTAAATGTGGTTTGTTTTTAATTATGTAACATGAATGTTCTATTAACATGGTGAGTTACACGTTAGAATTAGTTGCCATTGTTTCTGGCGCAGTTGAACAGTTCTCCTGTCTCAGAAGGAGAAAAAAAAAATAAGGGAGCGCAACAACAGACTCCTGCCTGACGGACGTAGTTGTTTTCTCATTATCATTAATGGAGCAAAATCCAGCACGAATGCATGCACCTGCACAGCTAGGACATCAGGTCAAGTCGCAAGTACGCAGCATTTTCAACAGCAGTCAGGATGGACCATTCTCTGGCGTGCTGTGTTGCTCCAGAACTTCAGGGAACAAATAATTGTTAAATACATTATCTTCAACATAACACCATTGCAGTTTTGCACTGTTCATCTTGGAAAAAAATTCAAGAAAACAAATTAAGAATTACAAACCTAAACAAGTTCATCACTGGGTTTATCTGTTCGACATTGGCTGATTTAGGCTTGATCTCATTTGAAATTCTTAATTTGCATTCTTGAAATTTTTCTATGACAAACAGTGCAACACTGCAATGTCGTATGTCAAAGAAATTGTATTAAATCAAAATTCCCCACTGCATGAATCATTTAAAGAATGTAACAAATGTTGTATTTGCTAAGCTTACGGAGCTGGCCTTGAGCTGAAGGGCCTGATGTATTTCCTTGTAAGGTTGTGTTTGTTGTGATTGTCCCACGGGGCTTCCGCACAAGGTTCCACCTTGGACACGGAAGGTAGAGGCGTTATCCAACCAGTCTGTCATCAGACGCTGTCCTGACTGGTCGCATCTGGCAGCGGCTCACAAAAAAACAATGATCGATGATGAAATAATTTAACGCTCATTGATCCGGGTCGGCCGTGAATAAAACCTATTTCAGTAATAAATGTACATATTTTAGAAATTTATTGACTGCAAGTGTCTGCATTTACCCATGGCGACCGTGAATTTTCATGCAGCAATCACCCCAGTGGCTTAGTGCCCTGATTTGTACCAGCTACTAATGTAGGTAATTGGGGGATTTTAAAGGATGTTTAATTAGTCATCATCATCAGAAAAACGGTCAGACAGTAACCTCTCATAAAATGAACTAAGTGTAATCACGTGTGCTGCAATTGTTTTAAACACCGTATGAGAGAATGTATTCGTTCAAGTGTTTGCAACATCATTAAATTTTGAGTTCATGGGAACAAATTTTTTTCTTTTTTTTAAAAACTCCAAAAAAACCAATACTAAAAAAATTATTTCAGAACTTCAGTATAACATTTTATTGCATACTAACAGTATCAAATAAAGTAGAATCCCTTTTTTACTTTATTGAAGGGGGTGTCAGAATATGTTGTAAAATGCAGGAAAGTGTAAAATAAGGTAAATGTATGAAAAATCTTTTTTTTTGCTCAGAGAACTGTGATATTATATGGCCTAAACATCTTGTGCTCTGATATGCACATAATTATTCATTATGAGTGTCTGAAAGATATCTAAAAAGAATAATTATACACTTAAGTCCCATATTTACAATCTATGTACATACTTTCATACTTAAATTAGCAATTATAAATAACATGACATTTACAGGTTAAGAATACTACCAAAAATATCACAAAACATAAGGAAAATGTACTAAAGCAAAAGTTATATTTTTCAAAGAAAAAAAATTACAGCAAGGTTTCTCAAAAAAATTTAAAAAAGCATATTGAGTCTATTAACACATACCGTATTTACTCGCGTAAAGGCCCCGCCCGCGTATAAGCCCCCCTCCTTGTTTTGTAAACATTTTTGAGAAAAAATTTAAAAACCTGTTTTTCTGGGTTTATCTGAGGGCAGGGCAGCTTGGCATGCAGCAAACAACAAGCCATGTATTGTGAGCGGCGGGAGGTGATTTTGTAAGCGGCAGTGATACAGAGACTGGTATTATAGTTTGTCCGTTCTCAGTAGGACCGTCGTGAGGCATGCCAGACGTAAGCAGTTAGTCCTATCTCAAACGACATAAAGATAAAGAAAGCTGGTCTTGTGCGCTGCCGCTGTGTTGATGTGGAGTGTTGTCGGAGAAGAAGAGGGGAAGTGAAGGAGGAAGGGAAGTGGGTCAAGGATTCTAACACTCCTTTGTCTGGTTGGCTGGCTAGCTGGCAGGAGGGAGGTTAAGCCACGCCTCTGCCTCTCTCCCCTCATGACCAGCGCTGCCTCTGCCTCTCCCCCCCCCCCAGGTGGAGTCGTTGCCTCTCTCTCCATCCTGCCGCATCGCTGCCTCCCCCACCTTCCTCATTCGAACAAAGACGCACGACTTGAAAAGAAAAATCTATTTTTTCCTCCAAATTCGCGTATAGGCCCCCGCCCCTTTTTTGGAGTCGAAAATTTGGGAAAAAAGGGGGGCCTTTACGCGAGTAAATACGGTATATACATATTAGGTCAAGTCACTACTACATACAATGCTAAACTACCAGTTATCAATTACTACAATACAGGTTGTGAAAAAGAGGTATAATTAATTTCAGTAATATTAAATAAGTTTAGGTACAAAAAATAATTACGATTTACTGCGTGAAAAAATATGAAATTTGGGTTAGCTTTAATTAATTGCTGTTATTTTTTTGTCTATATGATTCAACTTGTCAAACAAACTGTCTGGACAGTTGAACCCAGAAAAATAATTCCTCTAAACAAAAACCGCTTATAGAGCTTCATGCTTGTGAGGCAAAGGGATTTCTTCATCTTCATCTTCATCTTCTGTAGTTTGCACATGACTGTCAATGTTGACAGTCGCTGAACAAACTGTCTGACTGAATTTTCTTCCAGTCTTCTTCCTCTACGCTGTCACCTGGTTCACTGTCCTCATTTGTACACACTGTTGTTGAACTTGGAAAAACTGCCTTTATGAAACAATTTTAAACTGTTCTTGATGTAACTTGTTTCCATGCATAGGCAATTTCATGCACTGCATCCAGAACGTTGATTTTTTTTTCTTGTGGATTTTTTCCAGCATCTAAGAGATTCAACATTTTTTGGACAATTATTTTCCTGTACTTCAACTTAGAGGCATGTACGATGCCTAAGTCCAAAGGCTGAAGCTCACTGGTGCAGTTGGCAGGGGAAAAAACAAGCTTTACATTCCTTAAATTCAAATCCTGAGGGTGAGCTGGGCAACTGGTCAAGAAACAGCAAAATTTTTCTCCCCTTAACACCCATTGCTGCATCCAGAGCACGCAGATGCTGTTCAAAGATTTTTGACATCATCCAGGCCTTATGATTTTCCAAATATTATGTTGGCAAAGTTTTTATTATGTTTTTAAAACACCTTGGATTCTGTGCCTTCCCTATCACCAATGGTTGAAGTTTCTCACTGCCATCTCAATTGCTCATTAGCAAAACTGTGAGCCGATGTTTACTAAGTTTACCACCATGAAATTGCTCCCCTTTTAAACACAGTTTTTTGTCTGGGAGAAGAGAATAAAACAGGCCTGTTTCATTCGTACTAAAAATGTCCTTTGGTTTGTATACTTGTATGTATTTGTGCAACTGCTCTTGTTTCTACACTTCTACGGTCGTAGAGTCTATACTTCTACTTTCTCCACATTATTTCGTTGTTTAAAATGGTCAATCCAACCATTGGATGCACGAAACTCATTAATTCCTTGCCGCATAGCTATAAATTGCACCTTTTCTCCCAACAAAACACAGTTTATGGGTACATTCAAAACTACTTCAAGTTCCTCATATTTTCACGTAGAAAAATTTGACTTCTTAGAAAAACCATCACACTGAAATGCATTTTCTCCAATCATTTCCCTATTTTTCACAACGGTGTTCAGAGTTGAAATCGGCATGCCTAACCTCTCAGCGAGTGAAAAACTAGTACCTCTGTGCTTGTTCACGCACTTTAAAAAATTTAGTTTTTCATCAATCAAAAATGTCTATCCGTTTTTTACTCGCTGCCATCTTGTTAAAATACGTACACACAGTCAAGTACTCAAAAAAAAAAAAAAAACCAACGTTTTCCCTTATTAACAATATTATTAGAGGTACTCGAATTTCGTTAATAACGAAATCGCAAAATTTTACTAACGATTTTGGAACTTCATTCTAAGCACTTACAAATGTGTTTCCAAACGCCTATTTTGATTTTACAGCATTTCGTTTTCACGAAATAACATTCGATGCCGCGAAATTCATTACTATTCGAAATATTCTTGTTGTTTCACGAAATATCCGCGAAATGTCAGAATTTTAACGCGATATGAATATTAAGTTTCACAATAATACTTTTGCCGAAAAACGTATTCGTTTAGCAAACAAAAACATTGTAAGCCATCTTTATTATGAGATGCGCCATAGATAAGGTGAAGCAAAATAAATACCAAACACTCGGCCTGAAAGCGGCAACTATTTATCAGCGATCCTAGCGGGATGTGGATGAAGTTAGCCGTTTGGCCATATTCGTTTCCGTTGCAGAGATACTTATCTCTGTTCCGTTGTTGTATTGTTTGTAAATAATAACAGAGAGGTTATGGGATTTTAACGTCGCAATACGCCGGTCATGTGAAATGACCAAATGAGGTTTGAAAAGATCCTACGTTCCATGTAAATAGGTAAATGTGAACGAAAATAGGTAGTTGCGGTTTGTTTTGTTTGAAGTTTACTTGATACTTCACAATGCCTAAGGTCGTATCAGTGTTTGAACGAGCAAAGAATACGTGCATGAAGGATTCATTGTTTTTAATAAAGAAAAGTGGATAATGGTGTGTAAATTTTGCAATACGGTGGTAGATTGGAAAAGGAAAGATACTTGTGAAAAACACTGCAAACAGCGAGCATCTCATTTAGAGAAAAAAAAAAGTCAAACATCACCATCAGGTTGTGGAGTTAAAAGGCAAGTGACACTCGAGGATAATATTGTTCTCCATAAACGTGCAAAGGAAATTAAAGTCAAATTTGCAAGCTAAACAGTGCATGCATTTGTTTCTGCAAATATTCCCCTAGAGAAGCTAGATCACCCAGCTAGGAGGGAATGGTTAAATGAATACATGAAAGGTTAGTCAAAGAAATGTGTTAAGGTTCTAATGTCCTAATAAACACAATTTGATGGGAAAGAGGCCGGAAAATGTGTAGTACAATAAAATTATAGTAAATTAAAAAAAAAACCTTTGAGCCTGAAATTTTACATGTACTATAATCATTGTAATTAACTAATTTTTTAGGGAACCCTTTCTTACATGTTTACCAAACTATTTGGCCAAAGTGGCCAATTCTACTAAAAGGAAAAAATTAATTCTATAAAGTTTTGTGCAGGAACATAGCATAGGCCCATTATATACTCAAAATGTTTAAATACATAAACACAGACTGTAAAATTCTAGACACTATGTGTGATGTAATATTTAAGTAATGTGTATATAATCTACTAGATAACATTTCCACTTCTGTAAGGCTTACGCAGGAAACTAGTGATTGCTGTATCAAGTATCATGTACAGCTTTGTGTGTGTGTATCATGAAATAAAATAATTAGTAGAACAAATGCAATCATTTAACAAAAAAAATAATTTTTTTTACTGAAATATACCACCGGAATACTTTTTTTTACCGAAATACAGCACCGAAATCCTATAATTTATTTACCGAAATCAGGCAGTTTTATTCACCATTTTTTATGGGCTCTAAATATTATTTGTTGCTGACCACGTTATTCTTAACTGACGTTGACAAAGATTTAATACTGGAAATGTACACAGTACGTAATCCTGAACGTATAAGTTAGTGATGAACAGCAGGAATTCTTATAAACTGTAGCGCCAGAGTCGCGTGCTAACATTTTCTCAAAGTCTGCCTTTATTAGGCCAGTGTTGGCAGCCTGTCAGTACCGTTTTTTATGAAAAAGCACTTCGAAAACTTCACGAGCTACAGCGCTAGTGTTCCTAACAGCATTTTTTATTTGGTATTTCACACAATGTCAAACCTCATTAATACGAATCCGCTTAGTACGAAATTCCCGTTTATGCAAAGTACTCTAACAGTCCCAGAAAATAAGGTATGCTTTCCTATGTTATTCAGTAATTTTAATACGAAATACGGTTAATATGAATTACGAATTGTTTTGATCCCTCAAGTAGCTGTTAACGTGTATAAGTAAACGGTTAATACGAATTTCACAGCCGAAGTCTAAAGTAAATCACGTCTTCATAACCGTCATGTAAACAAACGTGTCTCCAAAGATAGATGTATGTATGTATCCTACAGCGCAAAATGGTCGAAAAACCAGATGAAAAGTTCAACTCTAGTGGCGATGTTAGTAACTAAACAAAAAAAGATGCCATGTTGTAAACGGAAAACGAAAAGGAAAGTACTCTATACCTTATTAATCTTAGTCGTCGGAAGTGTACATATGTAGAAGTTTAAACAATCTATGGAAAAAAGTTCTGATATTTTCCATTGTTCACGCACATGTGTCTTAACCTCAATTTTGAGTGTGAGTTGTTTTGTAATATGACTGCGAAACGTAAACGCAACGACTTACATTGAAAGTTAAAACTGAAATTGCGAGAGAATTTAACATCCCGCAATCATCGTTGTCGACAATACTAAAAAAATGTGAAAAGATTGAATCGGCTTTTGCGAGTTCGTGCAAATTATCAACAAGAAAAAGAATGCGAGGCCCAAAACATCAAGAAATGGAAGCTACCTTGTTGCAGTGGTTTGAAGAAATGTGTGCAGCAAACTTGCCTATTTCTGGACCTATGATTCAAAAGAAGGCAGACTATCTAGCATTGAGGTTAGGAATTTCAGACTTCAAGTTCAGCAATGGTTGGCTACAACGGTTTAAGGATCGCAACAATCTTGTTGGCAAAACTATGTGTGGGGAGTCGGCAGCAGTAGATATGACCAAAGTTAAAGATTGGATACAGACTGCTCAACCAATACTTGATCAGTACTGGCCTTTGATAAGCTTTGTAATGTGGTAAAAAATGCTTATAAGAAAAAAATAGTGCAAACCAGAATTGATGCTTTTTTTAAACCAAATGTTTGAATAGAAATTGTGTCATGATTTTAAGTTTATTGAAGTTTGTACTATGATTTATTCTGTAAGTGTTTCATTGTGTGTGTTTTCTTCAGTGTTTACAAATTGTTATGTATGTAGTGAAGCCAGCTTATACTACCAATAGTGTACGTATATAATTTTCTTTATGGTTGTAAATATAGGCATTTAAAGTTCAATCAATTTTTTTTTGTCGTGATATCCCAATAGTTTGGTTAATACAAACCCTCATTATTACAAAGTGCTAAAATTATGGACCCTTCAGGTTTGTAATAATGAGGTTTGACTAGTGATATCTTTATAGGTAAGCTGTCCATGACAAACACGGGAATAACGAATTTATGTATTGTTTTGTTGTCTTGTATTTTGTATTGTTTTGTTCTGTCTGTATGTATCTGTGTTGTTTGTATCGTGCCTACCACCCAAAGCCATAAGCTGTAAGTAGGCATGCAACAAATATTAAATAAATAAATAAATAGCATAAACAAAAAGCGTAAATTGCGGGAAGCAGATTATAAGCGCAGTGTAATCACCAGGAATTTATTGCATTGCATTAAATGAGGTTCAAACGAGCCTGAAATAAACTGGTGCAAATTAACGGGAAAACGTAAAATGCGGTAATGTAAAATCAGGGTTCCACTATTGAAGTTTGTCCCCGACTGGAATGGAATGGAATGGCTGGCAGCACAGCTCCCGAGCGTACCCACGTCCGCGAGCCTCTCCTTGCAGACGTCGACGGCGGCCTGGACGGCCTCGGGGGCGGAGTGCCGGCTGGCGCAGAGGAACTCCAGCGTCTGGAGTCGCCCCTCGCTGGTCCTCAGGTCCCGCACGGTCCTCCGCACCTCGTCCGCCAGCTGGCCCTCGTCACGCTCCGCCTCCCGCACGGACGCCTTCAGCCGCTTGAGCAGGTGCGCGTCCCGGGCTCGCTGGCTGTGCCTGTCGCTGGGCGCAACACCGCCAACCACACGCTCTAACGTTCCGGCCAAACACAACCAACTAAACATTACCAATACATACTTACCTCAGTTCAAATACCACAAGCATTCATAACAAGAAATTGTCAAACTCTATATGTGTAAATATTTGGATTATTATTTTACACATAAATTAAATTAAATCAATCATAAATTTATGGACTTTGAAAAACCTTAAAAGTGATGACAAACACTAGGAATACTCGAGAATAAATCTACCTTGGCCCGGTGTAGCCACTCACACCAGGGGTGTTCGTGTCCCTGGCTTCAAATCCAGCTCTGGATGCAAATCAAACGGACCACGATTCTAAGTGCCCAACCCCTGCACGGTACACTCTTTCTACTATCTCCAACTCTTCATCCTGTCTCCTGTGTTTTCCTACACTTAATGTATGCAAATTTGCTCCTCGCATGACTGTGCCCAGGGGTTTCCGTGTGTCTGTGCAGGTTTTACCTGGGCCCAACTTATCTACAGGGTGTCTACCAGATCTAGTAAATGAAATTCCCTGATTTTTCCAGGTATAAAACGGAATTTTTCCAGGTTTTCTGTAACACAATTACGACATTCCACGAAACTGAAAAAAACTGCATAGCAGTACATTCACGGGTTTCAAAGTATTTCAACTCACCTAAATAAGTAAAAAAAATTACCTTCTTCCAGACGAGGCCAAAGTGACTCATTTTATGACAAATAAAACATGTTGCTACAAATATTTCACACACTTACTTTTGCAAAAACATTAGTAAAAGGAAGCTCCCATCAATTTTGCAGTGAATCAACTTTTGCGTCTATTGCACTTGCTTCAGACCGAGCCAAATCCAACACTCGAGCCTTCTGCAACTGCAATGCCTTGATCTCCTCTTCAACGCTTCTTTTTTCTGCCTTCTTCTTGTCTGTAGCTTCCTTTTCTTTTTGTTTTGTTTGCTGGGTTTCCTTACGCCTACAACTAGCATTTTTTACATACTGTAACATGGACTTGGTGATATCAACATGCTTTACACCTCCAGAACGTTGAACAAAGTCATACACTTGTCTTTGTGCAATCAGTGTTTCTTCCTGCAAGTTTTCAGTTAGCAGATTAGAATTCACTGAAAATCCTCTATCCAATAATGCATTTCCATGGGAAAGTACCAACATCATCCTCACAAACTTTAGTAGGCCTGTTTTGGCAGCATGTGCCTTAAGAATGAGCATCCACAAGTGATCAAGGCGCCCGTCTTCTCGAGAAAAAGACGAGAACAGTGCTTCAGAATCTTGCGAGGAACATACCAACTCATATGATTGCTCAATGTTATCAGCTTCTTGTCCTGATAGCCACCTGTTTTGAAGACAACATTCTAAACTGTACTTCAAACGCTGTTTCCTCACACCCGAATTTAAATCCACAGACGAACATAAGCAGGATATTCCCTTGGTAAGTTTGTACTTCAGGGGACTTTTGTCTTGAAGTTTTTTTACCATAACCTTTGGACAAGTCCTAACATCATTTTTCAGTAACAGGACAGACTTTTCTGGTACTTTCTCTTTCTTGATGGTATGGCATACTGCATAACCCAACTTGATATTGTTAGCAGTCAATAGATTTTCCTGGTTATCTACATCCAATCGAGATACATTGCGTTTCTCCTTAAAGCAATTCAGTACCTCTGCTTTCACAAACTTTCCTGCCAAAGCTAATAAAATGTCTACCAGTGAATCATAGAGAAAAGGTGCAATGGGTGCTTCACTTTGGAACATTGTAGGAAACAATTCCAGCTCTGATGCTAAAGAGTGGAAGAATGTCAGTTTTACTTCTAGAAGATTATCTTCAAGAGCACTTTTCATTACACTGAAAGAGACAGATGAAATAGAAACTTCACTAACAAATTTCTTCAGGTGGGGTAACTTTTTCATGGCATGCTCAGCAACTGCAGTATTCATCTGATTGCACAACATTTATTGGGAAAAATCTCTTATCCAGTTATTCTAATGTAATCCGCCCTCCTTGCAGTTACGTGCTTAAACAAATAGTAACTGTGCCTCAAAAAACTAACAACGTTCAATTGTATAGCAGAAATTCCAGTTTTGAAAGCACCATGGACCGTATGAAGCCCACAGCTACCAATTTTTAGCAACGATGGCGAATCTTCACCAAAAGTGTCTGTGATATGTATTTTTAAAGATAACAAAAATGCCCAGTTTACGTTGAGGGCATCCATAGATACTTAAAATTAAATGCACCTGTCGGTATAATCCGAACGTGGGAAGCACATGCTGCAGTACGTATGTCAGCAGGATAACAGACCAGCTTGAACCAGTTTGTATCACGTGATTTAACGCCACTTCCGAATCCGATGGTAAATAAAAGAAAATGGACGTGGGAACTGTTCGTTATTTTCCATTCAAAAATAAAAAAAAAAAAAATGGGACGCGATACACTTGATGCTACGTCAATGCAAGCAGATAAATAAACAAAAAACGTATTGCCAACTACAACCTACCAAACAAAAATTCCCTGATTTTTAAAAAAATTCCCTGATTACAATATTCCCTGATTTTTCCAGGTTTTCCAGGGTCGGTAGACACCCTGTATCTAGTAGTTATAGCTGCCATGGCTGGCCAATCCCCTCCTTGCACACAATGCATGCCACCCTTCCCCTTCATGGCTGATCCCAGCATGACTAGGCGTATAGGCTTTGGATTGAGATGCACTTAGGTCCCTCCCTAACCCAGACCCCTCCCAAATAGTTAGGTTATGGAAAAAAAAACAGAAGGCCATTCGGTGCCCTAGAGGCACCACCGGCAGCCGAGCCTTGCTGACCACACCTCTCTCCAGCAGCCTAGCTCCGCTCACTCCACTGGCCTTTCTTTTTGGTTCCAGGTGATCGTGTCAGTCGCGTCGGGAGACGGGAGTCACCGCCCGCTGCGAGTCGTGTCCCGATAGTCCGACCACGTCCGTTCGTATAGAGGAGGAGAGAGAGAGGGCCTCGTAGTAGATTCAGTGATCGTAAAAGAGCAGACCGCCGAGTAGGAGGAACAAACCAGTTTGGGTACAGTGTAATAGGGAGGCTGTCTTTTTTCTGTGCAACTATGATCAATAAACCGAAGTACCGCGAACCCGTGTGTATCCTTTCGGGGCTAGGGATCTCCCCGGGATCCTCACCCAGAGCCTCCAGCCCTGTATGCATCACTCATGGAAGAAGCACAGCCGAGCCACGACCAGGAGAAGCCAGTAAGTAACCAGCAGATGCCGTTATCCCGTAGATGCAGGGGTAAGAAGACTCCCAGCCTAAGCCATGGGCGTGCGCCCTTCCTCCCTCTAGGCCACGACCTATCCCGGTAGAAGTCAACTCACCCGACGAGGCCCCTTGGGTCAATGCCAAAGCCCGGGATTGCATAGCAGCAGAAGCTAGGAAGCACCTGGTGGCAGTTCCCTTCCGGCCCAGACAAACCCAGAAACCCTCTGTCAAAGAGAGTCACCTATACAGACCAAGCCAACCACCCACACAAGGGTCACCGAGAACCATCGACAGCCATTTCCAAGGCATCCCTCGTTGGGGATATCCCCCCGAAATGATCCGGCCATTCCCACCGACACTTCTTGGGAATCCACACTACGGACGCCATGAGCCAACTTAGCAGCAGAACAAAACAAAGGCAGGTACCTAGATTGATTGGAAGCGTGAAGTGCCCTCTTCAACACCTGAGCACACAGTGTCACGTGACAGTTTAAAAGACATTTCTCTTTCAATCAATTACTATTCCAGCCAAACATAATTAAATAAACATCTATACCAACAATACAAACCTAAAACACATGGTGGATAAAATAAAATAATATTCCATAATTACCTCAATTCAAAAAACAAATTCTACCCCTACACAAGTAAAAATTTAAATATTATTTTACACATACTACTAAATTACACGAACCACAAATGTAAGTACTTAAACATTCGTAAAAGTGGTCATACAAAATTACATTAAAAGCCAAGCTATTAAGATGTACTGTGCAGCATTACCAACAACAGTAGTTATAATACAGCATGTCCATAAAAGAACGTATCAGTTCCAATGATATAACAGTTTTAGACTATTTACAACAAATCATACATCAAATAGAAGGTATATTAAACTAGTATTTCCTTACAAATGTTCAATATGTGCACCTTTATTTGTGCGGCACACATCCTACCTAAAGTCCAATTCATCCCACACTTTAATAAACAAGTCCGTACTAATGGAAGCATTAGCCTCTTCAGTTCTGTGCCTCATCTCTGCCAAATCATTAGGTAGCAGCAGAATGTAGACATAATCTTTTATAAAGCCCCAAAGAAAAAAATCACATGGCGTTATGTCAGGTGAACGTGGAGGCCAGCGAAAAAGAACTCTATCGTCTTGACCATTACGACCAATCCAAAGGTCAGGGACCTTGACATTCAAACCACTCTCATACAAAGGTATTGTACTGGTGAGGGCTGGAATTACAGATTCACTCTTAGCAAATTACAGAACAAAAAATGCTTTATGCTCAAGATACACCATTTTGCATAGGTGGCACTGCAAGCGAGATAACAACAAAGCAGTACTCAACTACTCACGCATGCGCTTATCTAAATCTGTTTGAGTTACTCTTTAATTGTGACCTTGAACCAAAACTTTACAATGCTTACCATTAGTTGATACTATTAAAATTTACAACTGGGACACTCTTTTATGGAAATACTGTATCACACTGGCTTGCATAAAATACAACAAAAGTGTAACTTTTTGTTCAAAATGAACGCAATTCAATCAAAAAGAAAATAATATTACCTCAACAACATTTTAATGACTTAGCAGCAAAAAAATTTCAAAACTAAAGTTACGAAAACACTACAAATCTTACAAACCTGAGTGCAAAATGGAATGGCACTTGTATGTCCATAATGGTACCACTTGGGTCAACGAAGACGCATGGTCTAGCACTTCTGTTTCCACCGTTTATGGGGTTATTGTTAAGCCCCATGAGGCCATAACTCGTGTACAGCAATCTGCAGGGAGATACCAATTTCATTTAATCATGTCTTACGCCTCAAATGTCAGCAAGGTCACTATAGACACATACAATAACTAAATTCTGGTCAAGTGCAGAAGGAATAACCACAGTCTATAAGGCAGTGATTATTGGCCCATTTTCAGCCAGCCAATTCTTGGGCAATGTACCACCCTACTAACTGGACATCAAAACAAAACAGATAAATCAACTGAAACAAAACATAATCACATCTTCCTCCAAAATTTCAATTTGTAAATTATACCTTCAATTGCTGTAGATGAGCAATGAGTCTATAAATACCTGGTGAACCAAATTCAGGACTTTATCAGAGACTCAATAATTAAAAAATTAGAACATTTTTGTCACAGGGTAATTTTTTTATATAATGTAAGCAAAATTAAAAATTATAAAAAATAGATTTACTATTCGCAGGAAAGTGCCAATCTTTATGTTAGAAAGCGATTTTCAGGGATAATTTTCACATTATTTATATTTAATGTGAGACTACAAACTGTCTCGCACTTAGATAGCAGTACATAGCTTATAGCACGATCTGTTGCCAGATTTCTAACATGTTACAAAGAAGTTCATGAGGATGTACTCTTTTTTGGAATTCTTAGATCACAAGAAGTATTTTAAGAATCCATTTTAATAATTTATAATATTTTAGACCTACACCTACTATCATGCTCATAAATATTTAATATATTTTTAACTCAAAACAAGACATTCATTGACACAAATTCATATGAAAATTGTAAAGTTTATTTAATAAATAATAAAACAATATCCAATACATTCAATTTCAAATACTTATTATATTTGGCATAGGCACACAGAAACAAGGACAGATCTTAGAGCAGTTGGCATGTTAGAAAAAGACAGAAAAAGCCCATTTACTTCCACATTGCTAAGAGTGGGATGCTCTATAGAACCTGATTTGAGACATTTTGTGACATTTCCAGAATTGCATTCCAGACTGCAGAGATTATCGTTTTCACAGAAGCATATAGGTTTGGAATTTCGTTACTGGAGAATGTGGTTCTGGATATGGTACTGCGTACAACGGTGAGCTGACTGCACGAATTTCTGGAAATGTTTATTTTCTACTACACTGTACGGCAGCATAGAATGAGCCAACCATTCAGCAATGTTTCTTGTCATGAGTTTTGCCTTTGGATGATGAGAAGACCGGTGGTAGGTATCTTATCTTTAATAGGTATTTGTTTTGATGGGCCTGGTGGGGAAGCATAAGTATTTACGGACAGTGGCCGTAACAGTTCTTGCTGCGTCTCATATTCTTTCTTCACAGTTGGGTGTTGCCTTATGAGACCTGATGTGCTACCATAGCTTGTTTTAAGACTTTTACTGCACGTCCTTCATTTGGCACTTAGTTTATCGTTGCTTCTTGCAAAGTAGTTCCAGATACATGTCTTTTCATCAGCCATAACATGGAACATTACCTACTGCTGCACGTAAAAGTTTACAGCATTATTGTGAGTAATAATACCTACTCGTGTAAAACGCCCATAATTTTATAGACCTCAAATTACCATAAGAAACAGTAACAATAATATTTAATCGCATTTTCACTACGTGTGTGGAAAAATAACTATAATCCTGCCATCTCTTGTCAGCTGTAGCGTAACCCCGCCCCTTAGTGATGCACGGGCCAATCACAGCAGTCCCTAATTATTTTCGTAATTTTTTTTTTTTGATTTTACAATTATGATTTAATTCAAGTAAACACAATAATTAATAGGGATATAAAATTCAAATGTGTGTTACTAAACATGGGAACTGATAAAGCGGCGTACTATTAAAGTAATGTCTCGTTCAGTGTTGTGTTTCAGGCCATTCATTGCCCATTTATTTTTAGTTTTGACACAAATCATAATGTAAATCATTTTATGGGGATTATTTTTTTCTGAATTTTAAAATAGTTTCGGTATTTAACGTGCCATTTTTCATAAACATTTGTTGTCTGTTCTTTTGTTGTAGACCAAATCACCCGCTGTTGTCAATAGAAGCTGAAATATTTTTGAACGTGAGCAATTTTTGGTTTTTCTCGAGAATACAGGAGAAAAAAGTAATGCCCTCTCGAAGTTTTTCCTGAAAGTTGGGATCCCGCACACCACTACTATTTTCTTATCACACTATACATTTTGAGTTTGTTCAACTTTGAACCTTATCATAAATGAGCTAATGCCCGGCATGCATTGCAATGCCTCAATCAATTTTTTTGTAATTTTTTTGAAGTAGGTACACATATACAAAGCATCTTCTGTATAATTTTAATATATATATATATATATATATATATATATATATATATATATATATATATATATATATATATATATATATATATATATAAACACATACACATACATACAAGTGTTGGGCCGATTCCTAAAATATACCGATTCCGATTCCATTTTCGATTCTTAAATTAAAGGGTCGATTCTTTGAATCCGAATCCGATTCCTTAATTTTTATCTGACAATGTTCAACAGAGTAATATATTCAGAAAAAAAGGTTGTTTATGATTTTAAAAATGTAATTGCACTGTGTTTCATTATATGTGCATAAATTAACATTATATACAGCTTATATGTCTTATGATATAAATTGTAAATAATGTTATAACTTCACCAACTTTAGATACCTTACATTATCAACTCAATTAATTTATTGTAAAAAAAGTGGGTTTGTACGGTTAGGTTAAGAATTTTATTTCCAAACACAACTAAATAATGATCCAATTAAAATGACAATATAACCTCGTTTTTAAATATTTCAAGGGACCAGCGCCAAAAAAAATAAAAAGAGGGATTATGATGGAAACAAATATGCACCACACTAAAATAAAATAACAGAGATGCTTACTTTTTAATATATTAACTAAAACTTAATTATCTCACTTGGTGAAAAGAATAAATCCATCCAGTCTTGCAGTTCTTCACAACCATAAAGGGAAAATAATTTTCTGTTCTTGAGTAAGAAAGATCTGTGCATGTTTAAGCATCTCAAAATTTCCACATTTTATGGTGATATTTTCTTACACAAAATATTTAAACACTTCAAATAATCGCGTGTTAATATTAAATTCATTTCAGAAATTTATCGGAACAATTCTGTTGAACTAACACAACTACTTTCAAAAGATTGTTTATGTTTAGTAATAATAATTTACGAACGTTTCAGCAGCAATGTTTGGAAATTCAGATTTGCCAACTGCCTTTCCAAAATATTTCTAATCTAAAACGAGCATCGCTAAACACGCACAAGAATGCCAATTTACAGCAATTTGGTTATGTTGCTTTTAAACTTATTTTAATATGGTTGCAGTAATCCACTAAGAATTTTGGTAAAATCTCGTTAAAAAATTATTTTATTTATAATTATTTAAAGTTTAAAGTCCAAAGATGTGAAACAACTTAATTTTCACGTTCACGTCACGAAAGAGTTGGTTCATGGCCGTATGGTTTACCATGGCAGGTAGTACAAACAAAAAATTAGGTTGTTTACAATGGCAAACGTAGCTGCCAAGATCAAGTAGTTAATGTTTAGTGAATAAAATTTACATTATTTTCTTTAAACATTGATGGTTTTGTCTAATGCACGGTAATAGCGAGAACACGGCTATAACGAGGTATTTTTGAGGAATTTACGGCGTGATCGCTTGAAGCGCGCTTTTGTTATTTGTCTGCTTTATCTCCACCCCTCTCGCTCGCCACTAGACATCTTGCCGTTGACGCCTGTCACATTCTTCAGCCTTGCAGTCGCCACCTAAGTGCGTGGCTTTAAAAATAGAATCCCATCCTATCTTTCTTTTATCAAACTTCCGTTAGTTATCTGTGCCGTCTGCCGTGTGTAGACAAAGTTTGAGATTGGAACAGAAACAACGTAAGAAAGTATTTTTTACAAATTAGAAATATGTTTTTGTTTTTATAATCTCGTATTTTCACGTTATTTTATTGTTATCTTAAAAGAGATAATATTAAAAAGCCGCTCTAATGAGATTTAATTGTTTCTTGGTTAACAAAAACTATTAATTATCAAATATTGTTAATTGTTTATAATCTATTTATTATTATTTACGCGACCGCATACTGTACGCGTACCTACTCAATACGACTGGATTCGTTGCTGCAACATAACATAGCATGTTATGCGGTATCAGAAGTAACGAGAAATGTAACGATAGTAACGAGTACTAATTGTTATAGTAACGAATACATACGGGTACACATTTTTTCGTTATTTTTACACCTCTAGTAGGCACTACCGTATTTATTTACGAATCGCTAGGAGAGTAACTTTTGTTCCGGTCAGTTGTTGGGGTATCTGTCAGGGAAAGGGGTGGTGATGGTTTGAGTTTAATCACAAATTTATTTTCTAAAAAAGTTGACAGGTTTCTTTAAATGAAAAAAAGTATAGTTTTCCAGCGAATATTTCGTTTGAGGCGTACGTGCGTTGCCGCCATACAACATGCAGCCGCACTCATGCTTTTTTGTAAGGAATTAAATCGTCGCGCTACACTAGCACCACCTGTTAGCAACATCCCGAACCAACATGGCCGCCAGCAGACTGCCCGCGTCGACAATAGATAGCAGGACAATGCTGCATCGGCCGCGGGCTGAGATGCTATACTTACGTGGCGTGGTAGGGTATTTTGGTTATTTTGACGCAATCGGTGATTGCATCCGTACTTATGGGGTATCGTTTTAAAGAGAATTCACACATATGCTCACAGAAATTAAGATTTCGTTAATATAACCTGTTATTTTCCAATTATACAGGTTTAAACACAATTTTTATGCTATTTTCAGTTAATTTAATTTTTGGGGGCCAAAATTTGTCCAATTCGGTTATAGCGAGGACACGGTTATAGCGAGGATCAAACCCGGAACCGTGACACCTCGCTATAACAGGACTCTAGTGTACGTTAATCACCGAAATTCGTAAATCTCAGATCCGTAAAAAAGATTTTATTATGTAGTTAATTAAATTTGCATACATTGTAATATTTTCTTACGTTGCGTAGGAGATGTATTTTGCAAACTTACAAAAACAATGCAGGAATCGGTCATGGTCGATTCCAAAACCATTGTATTCTGCATCCCGCGATTATGCCAGAATCGTGGAACCGGCCGATTCCGGAATCGGAATCGACCCACCACTAATATATTCTCTACATACCTATAACTATATATATCCCTCTCTTTATGTCACTCTATAGCAATGAAAATATTAAAAACTATGTTTTATGTATTTATATTTATGTCTATCTTTTTACCTGTCAAAGGTGTGACACAGGTATATAAAAAACATGCGTGTATTCGAATGCAACTTTGTATCAAAATTTCAAAGCAAATTGTAAAGTACTTTCGGAGATTCGGGAATTTGAACGAACAAACATCTTCATTTTTATTTATATAGATTTATTATTGATGAAAATTACTTATTGATAGAATCATACAACATGAATGATAGGAGTGCTTACCTGCCACTCTTACTGGCTGAGAAGGTGGCTATTTTCGGCCCTTGCTGCATGGTCCATATCTCGATGATTCCTTTCTTCGGGGAGTATATGACGAGGAACAGAGCTACCCTAGGCACAACTGGGGCAGAGCGGTGACTTCTGTCCCCACTGGACCGGAGACCCTTCACATCTTCTTGCGCCTCCAGCCAGCCACACTGGGCTTCGCGGTAACCTTCCACCAGAGAACCGAACCCTCGACAAAAAACACTTTAGCTTTTATAAGGTCAATAAATAACAGTAAAAGGCCTATTTTACACTGATTCATTATAAACTTGTTAAAACTTTTAAGATTTTAATGCAAATTAAAGATAGTTACAAGTTACAACTCAAGTATTCAGTAACACAAATAACTATACACCCCTTCGCACTAATTTCAAACACCCCTACAATTCTATTACAATTTCCTGATTCCAATGCTGATTGTGACAATGCACTCAATCGTAAATTAGTTTTTATAAATATTCACAGTAGCTGAACATAATTTAATTAATGCACATACATTCTTTACAAAACTTAAAAATAACTTATATAATATTAAACTTAACGGCGCGGGGTTCGCTGAACTGTTGGAGAATTCCGCATATCTGCGCTAGTGGTACTGTTCAGGTAGCAAGGAGCGCTTGTATCTCAGTCTCTCTCGCGAGTGGGACATCTCTTTCTATTAGGTTTGGGCATTCCCGGGTATGATAATCTCCCAAGTCCCATGACAGAAAGGGGGTGGGCTGCCATGTTGCCAAACTAAAATGCTAGCAGGTAGAGACATTCTTGGAAGTGAGGTCATTCATTCTTGCCTTTCTGTTGTTCGAAGACATCAGCTACCTAACTTACTCTTCGCTGCTAGACCTGCCAGACTCAGACTTTCAGTGTGAACCGCATCACTTGTGGAAGAGTGTTAAAACGTAAATAAGAAAATGGTGTTACTCTCTAATATAATTTTTTTCTGAAAGGCAAAAAATTTCAAATAATGAAAATTAGGGACAAATCGCCCAGAAATCAAATATGGTAGCAAAGACACATTAATTTACTAAATTGCTTTTGGTGAGATTTTTAAAAATATTTGATTTGATTTTACCTAACAGAATACTTTATTGAAGAAATTAGTCTGTATTTCGATCAAGTAGGAATACAGACGCACAGCAGGAATTATCAAATAATATTTATTTCAGAAATAATGTTTCTGTACATAATTGAACATCTGAAAGTTGTTATATGTTTTGATTAATATATATCGATAAATCATATGCACATGCTCAAAATATTAGTTTAAAATAAATTTTAAGAAAAATAGATACAGGGAAGTAATGTTTTTTTTTTGTGATGGCATACCGTAGGGCTGCCACCACTTTGAAAACAATATCCTTGATTGAAATGTGAAATATCCTGTAATATCCTTGTTTTGAATATACAATATCCTGTAAAATCCTGTACATTAAAAAATACGAAAAAATATGCAATTTTTATGAAAATTACTCGATCTTATAGTACGTAACTATACTTCAATCAAAACAATTCAATTATTAACACTTCATACAAGTATTTACACACACACACACGTAGCCTACACTTCACCACTGGCAGTATTTAAATATCACTTTTTCAGATGTTTTGCCCTATTCCTCATTTCTTCTGTTGGCTGGAGTTCTGCCATATTCTTCCTAGAAGAGATATGCAACAAAGCATTTAGCAATGGCGGTTCAAGACATGACCTGTGCGCTGTCTCGATAAGGTTGAGCTTACTAAATATCCTTTCCACCCCTGCATTGCTGTGTGGAAGGATAAGCATTGCCTTTGCAAGTTTACAAAGCAGTGGAAAACATGTTTTCCCATAATTTCATACTGTGACACTTTATGCCAGGCCTGCCACCAAAATAGGATCCTAAATATTCTTTACAGCATTTAAAAATCCTGTAATATTTATAGCCGTAATTGACATAATTTATTTTTCGCTGTAATTTTAAATATACATTGCATTCCAAAACATAATTTAAAAAAAATCAAATGAATGTAAACAATTTTTAAGATTTGCAACTTGCATTACAAAACCAATAGTTGGTATCACAATAAAATGAAAAGTAATTTAAATATTCTCTTCAGTATATGCTTTGGTGCTTTTCTTATTTACAAACTATAAATACATCCATACAACTGAAGTTATTTACAAGTTTAAAAAAACAAATGTATTTCACATCATTAACTAGCTACTTTTTCATGTTCTGTGCTCTTTTCCGCATCTCGTCAGTGGGCTTGAAAGCCAGACCTGCAGATGTTCTCATTGTGCAATGCAACAGCGCATTTAACATTGGTGATTCCATTGACGATCTGTGAACAGTTTTAACCATCTTGAGAGTGCTGAAAACCCTTTCCACAGCAGATTTTCTCCAGTTGCAGCACCACTCAAAGCCATTACTTTGTACAGATGAGTTTCAACAATCTCAGATGGAAAAAACCTTGCTAACACTACAACCTACCTAGTGACTGTCAGTTGAATCATCAATATGTGTGAAAAATTGTGTTTTCATTGCATAGGTAACATAATCTGCAGCTGATGCACCCAAAGATTGAATAATTATCTGGCTAGTTTTAGTGCGAGAACAATGAAAGTTTCTTGCGATTTCACTATCTGGAAACATTTGCGGGACAAGTTTCGTGAAATTATCACTGAATTTCACAGATAAATTGTTTTCACAAACGAAGTTCGCCCATAACAGTTCCGCATCAATTATTTTGTTTGGTTTGGTTACAAAACTCGTCAAAGAACAACTCTGATCAGCAGCTCGTTGGTTTTTCGCATGAACTTGCGTATTTTCGTGCCGCCTTTGTCACGTTCAGTTCCGAGTTGCAAGTCGAACAAACGGCGGAAAAATCCGTTTTGCCACTCCTCAACCATTTCAATTCTTGCTCCCATTATTTACGATAACGCTGTTTATAAAGTGAACTGTCCGGCGAAGCCTTTCGTTTTTTCTCCAACACAATCAGCTAAGACCAAAACTACTACTTAAATCACGTAAGAAGTTTGTAAACAAATGCCGCACCTAAAACATTCTAATGACAAAAAATACCTATGTTTACTGACGCCATGACACTTCTTAGCGTTTAACTCAACAAACAAAAAACATTTCCCCCCGAAACCATAGACATTGTACTTCATGAAACGATATGTGGGAGTAAATGTTTTTGGTTTGTGGTTAAACGATTGGAAGTTCCATGGCGCTACACGTAATGTGAGTGTTTGCTTTACTGTTGGATGCTTGTATGGTTTGACAACTTCAAATAGGTAGTTGAATGTAAATATTTACACGAACGAAATTCAAATATGAAAATATCGGCGAAGCGTCGTATATATCCGTGAATGTCGCCGTTTATCCGTTAGTCCGTTTGAAGCTTCAAATATCCGTGAAAACGGATAAAATCCGTAAAAACGGCAGGCCTGGCATACCGTCCGTTTACGCTTAACTGAACACTTTATAAAATGAATCCTTGAAAACATCTCAGCCCAAAACTGTGTATAATGTAATATTGTATAGTAAACATCCGATTTAGTTGGCAATGAAATCGCAAAAGTATAGTTCAGTGCATTAACATTTGGTAAAAGGTGTAATGTTTTAGTTGCCAGCTTCTATAATTTGTGAACGCCCTGAGTTAACAAAATTATCAAAGAACATTTTTTTTCTAAAAAAACCAAAAAAAAAAGTCAAGAACTTCAAGCTATGTACACCAATGTACTAATGTACACCAACTTCTAACAATAACGACCTCCAACGAGGCATGTCCACGAGCAGCGAATCAGTAGAGGGTGGGCACATCACAGTGTACTGCCTTAACCTTTCCACATCCTGATGGCCACGCCTCGCTTGTTGTCGATTAGGATGACGCGGCCGAGCGAGTCGGAGACCACCGACAAGTTCCGGCCGGGGGACATCACTATCCGGTTCCCGTGCCTCATGATGTCGCACACTCCGAACCTGTGGCACACAAAAAAACAAAAACCACGGCTGCACATTTGTATCTCATGTCAACCGCTTTCAAACCGCACAACCACTAGACACTCGACTTGCATTCCAAAGGACTCGGGGTGCAAATCCATGTCTAGTCATTATGGTTCTGCACAAACTTTTTTGTTAAACTGGATCAAATATAAAACTACAAACAAATATTAAATATTTTTGTAATAAAAATTTAACCCTTCTATTTTTTTTTTAAATTCACAGGAGTCGAAAAATAATTGATCCATAATACAGTAAAATGAAAGCAAGAGAAATAAAATGGTATGAAATTAAAGAGAAAAAAAAAACATTGCTATGATTTTTACAACTAGAAAAATTTTAAGTTTAAAAATTGTTTCATTAATTAATTATTTAATTTTCATTCATTCATTCATGCATTCAATCATTCAATCATTCATGGTGGAAGACTGATCACTGAGATTTATAGGGGGCTTGCAGATTGTATCATGATTCCTAGGACACCAGATTTCTTTTTGCTACCTGTTCAGGGTGTAATTTCCCATTCGGCCAGAAAACTATGTTGTGAATTCTATCAAAATCTTCTTCAAGAATAATGACGTGACATGACAAACTTAAGGGGTATTGATTACAGGGGACTGAAACTTAAGGAGTATTGATCCCTAAATTAAAAGTGCTCAGATAATGCTTTCCTTTAGTTAAATTGTTCCTTACATTATAAATACAAGTACTGTAACACAAAAAAAAATATATTTTTTTATTCTTTTATTGAAAATTTATATTTAAATTTGACACATGTTTTGCAAAAACTCCAGCACCAAGCAAGTGCAATATTTTTTTCAAGAATCTTGTGTTTACTAAAGACTAAAGTACATAACATACTATTTCATGAAAGTTTCTTTAAATAGTCCTTTAAAAACGAAAAAAATATCGAGTTTAAAAATTTGATGCAAATACACTTTTTTCAAGTCGAGCTTCAACAACTTACAACACCAATTTAAAATGAGTAATGTTTTAATTGCGTGGATTACTTGGGGGCAACGCCAATATGAAAGCTTGCATTCTTCAAACAGGTGTAGCATTCAAGGGCCGTACGGTGCAGCCCTCTCGTGGCAAAGAGGCAAACTGCATTCCCCCTGCTCTGTGACCTTGGTTGTATGAATGGAGCCGAGGGAGGGAGGGGGGTAGGGAGTTGCCTGATGTTCTTAAGGCCCCCGCCTACACGAGCACACACACGGTGCGTAGAGCTTCAATAAAAACAATGCGAATTAAAAACTACTCAAGATATCAGAGTGGAGTCTACTTACGAAAAGCATTTAAGAGTTCACAGAGGTCCGAAAAGTACCTTTGATTTCGGATTCAGTTTTTAAACTGTATTTTTAGAAGAGTTAAAATGACTAAAATAGCATGTTTTCAGAGTAAATTTTAGGCGTAAAAAAACTAGTACAGATTCTTGAAAGCACTTAAGGGACTTGCATTACACCTCTATCTTCATTTCTCCGCCATATGTTATGGTCACCGCTCAAATTTCACAGTTATCCTGTGACTACGAGAAGACTGCGCGCCAGTCCAGAGGAGACACTGCGCTAGAAGCATCAGCGAGTGTTACGCTTATCATCCCGTCACATTTACACACATACACCTCTGACAAGACGAGCCCCTTAAGGCAGGTCTGCTCATCCCCACGCCTGCGAGGGCAAGACTGCTGAAGGCAAGCGGCAGTCTGAGCGATACTGGGCACAGTGCGCTAGTGCGCTGTGTGTATCAAATGATTTTCACTAATCCTGTGTGAGGTCGTTATTTGCAACACGTAACATGAAGATGTACGGTATCATGAAAACTTACAGGTTACACCAAAAAAATTAACTAAATGAACATCAAGAAAATTTTTTTGTTACCTAGTCATTGTATTCATTACCTTGGTTATCAATTGATGTTCATTAACAAAAAAGCTTCTAATTTTTAATGACATTTATATTTGCTTAGAGCCTTTTTATGGTTTATAACTGTAAGATGTTATAATTTTAAAAAAAGTGAGCTAGTCTTTCAGTTAGTACTCGCCAGTGATGTGTCAACATCTAACCCCGGTAACGAGCAAATTCATGTGTTCTGATGTTGCAAAGAAACTTTTAATATGAAACTCGAACACAAAATCTAATGTAGAATTTGTTTAAATAATGCTGACTGTAATAAATATACGTCTTTCCGAATGGAGAACTATCTCGGACACGAGCTTATACTCTTGAATCGCCATCACCAATGAGAAACTTTGCCCATACTCTAATAGATTTAAATATTTGGTTAAGTCCTTCAATAATTACACACAGCTCTACTGATGTAGCTGAACCAGAGTAATTAATATTTCTCCAACTGTTCTGTAGCAGAATTTTATTTTTGATGGCCAAGTTTGTTTTTTGGCCAATTATGCTTGCCTGGAAACAAAAAAACAGTAGGTAAGGTATGTATTGTTTTGAACTTTATAATTTTAAATAAATAATAAGTTTTAAAAACTCTAAAAATATTTAAAATCATAAGTTTTTTATATAATCTGTCAATGCAACATCTGGATGAAAAAAATTACTTTGAAATTATCCTTTGTAAATTACATTTTTCCAAAAACTATATATGCAAATAAATTTTGTATTAATGTTTAATGCAATATTTTAAAGCCCTAATATTTGAATATTTCTTTAACGACACTAAAATGTTGACTGAATAATATATACTCTAAGAAATGTATAGACACATGAGCGTAATTGTTTGCATATTAGAGCGAGAGCAAACACTTTCAGAGAATCACTTAAATTAAGCAGCTACAAAAAATTCTATATATATATACAAAAAAAAAAAACCATGCAAGTGGTATGACATTGTAGGATCTAACGACTTCTTATATTTTCAAAAAATAAATTCATTGAAAAAGTATTCATAAGGACAATAACCTTACACTGTCAAAAAATAAGATATTCAATGAAACAGTTGCTCCCTTTCATATAATCTAAATTTTTATGTCTTTAGGTCATCCCTGAAAATGTATTTTTACTATACATAAAGAAAGGAAGTGTAAAATATGTAATCTGCGGCTAAGAGTGAAAATCACCAGATTTATAATGTACCTTTTACTTAGCTACCCTGTTTTATCGCATAATCGTCGCACATTTTTTACTAAAATAAAGTTTGAAAAGTAAGGATGCGACTATTATGCAAAAAAAGATTTTGTTTTAGATAAAATAATTTTTAAAAACAAAACCTATGCATGTAAAGTACTTTTATATAAAAAGTAGAGTATACAAATGTACGCCAAACAATTTAAATTAATAAGTCATTCACCAAAAACATTTTGTTCAACGTTAAAAGAAAAACCAAAACTGTAACGCGAACGTGAGTCAAAACGCATAAGGCATAACTATCGTCATAGTACACATCACGCAGGCTATCAAATGTAGTTAACTCGACACTGGACAGAGAGCACGTGTTGCATTCAATCGGCGAGATAACGATATTCGACTACGTGCGCGTGCTCTATACGCGAATCAACTTAACCAAACATTAATGATGCCAACTAGCACTGGCTACATTTTTATAAGTGATACACAGTGGCGACAAAGACGAAAAGCTAAAGGTTATAACATAACATTTGAAAACATCTTTGAAAGAAAATTTGCACATCAGACAACTTTGTATTTCTGTTAAATAAATAATTAAGCAGTAATATCCGAATGAATATTAGATTTTAACTTTAAAATACATTGTTTTATACGGGAAAACTACCTACACAAAGCGCTTGGAATCTAAAAACATCATGCAGCGTTTATGCGAGTAATTTTTTTTTCCAAATGTAAGTCCTAAAATAACGGTACAGTAAAACCTTTTTGTTGCAACCCCATTTATTGCGACCACCTCTCTATTACAACCCGATTTCGAGGAACCGTGAAAAAATTGCCGAAATTCAGAAGAAAATCGGACAGAAAATAAGTTTTTTGTGGTGAGTAGCGTGTTACTGCATTTCTCTTGCCGAGTGCCGACTTGTTTTAACTGCCGCAGCGATGTTTATTTTGACAGCTCAAGCAATTATCTTTTCCCGTGTGTTGACAGAAAAAGGTCGCTTCACCCAGCATAAAAAAAGGCTACGCCACTTATTCCCCACGCAGGAAACACACAGGCTGCCGTCTGTCTCCCCCGCATTTATCTTTCTTCTAACATTCCACGCCTCGCCTCTCGCACGAGCAATAACACAGTGACCACGCATTGGGCCGTTTTATGCTTTGTTTGGTGACAGCAGCTTGATTTTATTCGGTACAGTAGAATCCCGCCGATGCGACCCCCCTCTGATGTGTCCATTCCGTTTATACGACCGTTTTTTGAGAAACCGTGAAAAATTTGAGCAGAGAAAGTTGAAAATTTGAGTAAAATCGGCTGAAAAACAAGTCTGTTACACTTTGTTGGGCGCTGTGTGTTCACGTTTATCTTGGCGAGAGCTGGACTGTCAACGCGGCAGTGTCTAGCCAAGCTCGGCGCGTCGACTATCGCACGAAAAGCCGTCTCAGCTGTCATGTTATCTTACCCCCACCCCCGAAAAGCCGCTGTGGTAGCTTCTGCGCGAGCGTAAGAAACTCGTCCGGCCAGCATCCTCCTCCCCTCCCACACCGTGTGTGACAAAAGCCAGGTTGTATAGTCCATTCTTGGTAAAATAAATATTTTTATGGGCTTATACGACTGTCCTTCGCCGTTAATAAATACTTTATAAGTTTAAGTTATTATGATACATTTTGTTTATTAGTCTCACAGCAGTTTCTGCTGAAAAATCGCTAATACCTCAAATTTTATTGAATAGAAAAAATTAGCAGGGCTGTAAATATATTTATTTTACTGCATAGTTACTTTTCCATCTGCATTCCAACGTGTTTTTTTTTGTTTTTTTTTTACGCTGCGAAGGGACGTGAAATGATAATTGCTTGAGCTGTCAAAATAAACATCGCTGATGGCAAGGGCGGGAGCGCATCCTGTTGGTCTGCAGCATTTCAGGATAGCATTGTTCTTATATCTTTCGTTTATAGCCGAATGTTTTCTACCTGATCCACACAAGTTCCTTCGCCACGTTTTGAACGAAAATAACCACCAGCCGGCTAGCATAGCCGAACTCGCGTGACGCGAATTCCTTTAACGCGAGTATTTTATGTATTTGGATATATTTAGGAAAAGGGGGGGGGGGGGGGGGGGGAATTGGTCTGAATTCTCTATTGCGACCATTCCATTTATAAGTCCGTTTTTCCGGAAACCGTGAGGATCAGGTCGCATCCGCGGGATTATACTGTATATTCCTTTTCATAGGACCCTTGCTATTAAAATACATTTATATTTAAGTTTTAAAGCTTGTAAATTCTTTGCCAGAGATGACTAAACTCGAACTTGGTGAGAAAAGTGACATATTTTGACTTCCTTTTTTTTGGGCGTGTTTTAATGGGCAGGGAGGGGTCCGAAAATATTTACAACGGTCTTACCCCTCCCTCATAATAGCCCAATTTTACGGGAGAAGGGAGATGGAATGAGCATTTTCTCACTGAAGGTTTTTCAAAGGAGAGAAGTTGGGGAGTTATAAGGGAGGACACTAGGTGGTTTGTGTGTCTGGGAGGAATGAGCTAGCCTTGAAGAATGTTCCTGGGAGGAGGGAGGGGGGAGCTTATGCGTCATGAAGCCGCTGCCGCCAGCCAGCCGGGCGAGCTTCGTGTGCGCCCACTCGCGTTGCAGAACCTACAGCTGCCATATTTTTAAAGGAAATGTCCCATTATTTATATGTTATTCTTACATTAACATTATTGGAAGTTTTAAAGCCAACACAAAAATACGCTGTGTGTTAAAATTAACAGATTTTAATGATCTTTCATTTCATTTCTTCTTTTTTTTTAATTTTTTTAAAAATTTTTTTCTGGTTTTCACATTTTAGTCAAAATGTCCAATTTTTTGACGGTTCCCGAGAATGTATTCGTAAAATCACTGCTTCGTTAAATCCAGGGTTCGTGACATTGGGGTTCTAGTGTATTTAACTACGGCAAGCAGAAAACGTACATGTAAACTAACCAGTAAAAATAAACTGTCTTTTGACATCTTTTCTTTAGAGGTGGCCTGTAGGGCGACGGACTTGTCATTAAGGTTGAAGTGGGTTTAAAGTAAAGCCGTCTAGCATTGTGAGTGACAGCATCCTGCCATTCTACGACCGGGGTGTGGGGGGGGGGGGGGGATGTGAATCGACTGAAAATTTCGGAAAACATCTATTACGACCCTCCCTCTATTACGACCCTATTCCTGGGAACCGTGAGGGGTCGTTTCAGAGAGGTTTGACTGTACGATGATTATGCGCGTGCGACGATTATGAGACAATACATGGTACTAACCTGTATTTTCAAAATTAAATGTGTTTTTATCTATTATAGAAACACTAAAAAAAACAGTTACACAAATGGTCTTATTACTTCAACAATGATTCCACGTGACTGAAAAATTTACATAAACAAGGTACACACGTAATCATTGACATGATTTAAAATTTTACTTTTCCAGTCATATAATTTGACAAACTCTGGAACTCTTGGTAAGAATGTAAAAATAAAATATAGTAGATCAACTGAGTAGCACCATCCAATTACGGCCATAGTGACGTAATATCTTTGAATTAAACAGCAAAATGAGATTAGATTTTGAACATTGGTTGTTATGAATAATAAGAAAATTTGTCCATAATTATAATATTTATAATTATTTAGATTGCCTTCTACAAAGTTTTATATATTTTGGTTTACGGCATCAACGTTTGTGAATTAAGTATGACATCATAGCAACAGTGCTGCATTTTAACTGATTCATTGTCAGCTGGCTTGGAAGATTTTTGAATCTGGAGATATTAGCCAGCTGCTGTAGAGTCTGGCCTCCAAAATTTGTACTGCATTTTGATCCATAACAGCTAGAGACCTGAAATTGGCGGTGTTATTTTTGGCCAAAAGCGGTATTATTTTTGCCAAAAAGCGGTGTAAAAAAGCGGTGTTATTTTTTTATCTGTATAATTAAATTAAATAGTTTTAACTGTATAGGCTTAATATTTGTTACGTAATTAATTTTCTTTGGCATAGCTTATAATTATCCTAACTTAAACACACTCTTTACATTTGCTTAAACCAAAAATAAATAACAATGAAAACATTAAATTTCCAGTTGTACATAAAAATTGCTCACCACTGACTGTGAAACTTCCATACAGAAATTTTTTAGTCACTTGGTTGCTTAATGCATTGTTCAGTACATAACATAAGAAATTAAAGAACTGTTCATCATATGTAGAACCACAAAAACATTTCATTTCACTATTGAACACTATGTGTTAATAATTTCCTTGTAAAAATTTTACACACACATTAGCTTAACATAACTGTTGCATAAAATTCTTAAAAAAAAAATATATATATCAATCATCAAAGGAGAGCATTGTAAACACTTCAATATTCTCTTCTTTTAAGTTCTGCCGTCTATCTGAAACAACAATATTGTAGTGACTCAACAACCTCTCACTCTCAACATTATTTGTAGGCATCCATATTGATTTAAGCACAGCTGAAGCAAACTGTTGACAGTCAGTTGTCAGTGCAGTGAGAATTTTCACTACATCAACAACTTCACCAGCTCTGCACAGTGACTCTGCTGCATCTTTTAGAGACTGGTACCCTTTAAAAAGGTCAACACTGTCTATCATCTTCAGGTCAGCAATGGATTTTAGTTGTGTAACTATGTTTTCAGTTTTGTTAAGCAGAATGTTCTTAGGGTTGAAAAGCTGGTTCAATGACCTGTAAACATGTGCACAAGGATCACTGTTCATGAGTGTCTGCAGTTTGTTCATGCACAGTGTTGTGGCTTTTTGGCAGTTGTGCTTCACATGTGCAATGTCAGTGGTGTTCAAATTTTTGAGGACACTACTGTTTTCGAACGTATTGGAAAATATACCCTTTGCTGCACAGTCCAAACCTTTTTGTATATTTTCCAGATCCCCATACAGAGTATGTGATGTAGGGTACTTAGACCCTTCAAGTTTCGTTAGCAGATCCATTATTTCAGAAGCATGCTGCTGTACAAAAATACACTGTGCTAAAATTACGGATACTTCTTTGTCTGAAAGCATGATCAGATACTTAATTCCTGCATTGTTAGTTTCCTGAAAGTCACTATTTCTGAAAAAGTTAATGATTTCCAAAAAATATTCAGCCAGGTAGAACACTGCACGAAACCATGAATTCCAACGAGTATTGACTGGCATTGGAAACAATTTATCTTGTTTCACAGTTTCTTCTCGCAAATATTGCAAATATTGGTGTTTCCTCTTGCGAGTGTTTAAAAAGGCAGACTTTACCTTCACTACGACATCGTTTATCTCAACAAGTTCACATGACAACACATTTCCTACTAGGGCAACTTTGTGGGCCCAGCACTGAATATGGAGTACGTGATCTCCATACAGAACTTGCAAGCTGTTGACACACTTTGTCATGTAGCGAGCTGAGTCTGTAACCAAACCTCTGATGTTCTTGTATGAAATTGCATACTTATTTACACATTCTGAAATAACTTGTGCACATGTGGTCGCATCCGCTTTTGCAAGAAAATTAACTGAAGCTACTACTACCTGAGGTTCGCCTACTGGTTCTTGGAGCACTAGAAAGAGTACCACAAAAACACATCTTCCCTGACTATCTGTAGTCTCATCCGAATAGATAAAAATTAGTTTATCTTTAACAATTTCCATCACGTTTTCAAAGTGGTATTCAGCAAGTTTAGGAACATACTTTTCCCTCAGTGTTTTGACACAAGGCATGTCTCCAGAACCTGCCACAAATTCATTTAACCATGCTCTTATGTTAGGATCATCCAATTTTTGAAGAGGTATGTTAGCTTTAGCGAAGGCCTCTGTTGTCCTCAGTGCCAAATGTTCGACGTCTGCTTTTTTACGTTTAGCACTACCAAAGCACTCTGCAACAGAGCTCTGAATTTTTTTATCAGCACACCCATCATCATATTTTTTTCTTTTAGTTATGTGTTTTTCGCTCTTAGTGTGCTTTATCACGGTGTCTTTTCTCTCAAATGCGACTTTACAATTACAAAATTTGCACATTAACGTCGCCGTATCGGGTGCATATAGCCCGTCGCTTTTGAAATCGTCGGCACGTTGCCGCGCACTTGCAGCATTTTTCGGCAAACTCAAGTTATTTTATTTTAATGTTCCCATGCAGCAATAAAATACGATACATTAAACGAAAGAAGTGGCAATGTATGGTTGTACGGTGTTTATCTTATACTTCAGCTGGAATCGCGTTACAAACACATAGCATTGATCCTTACGGCAGACGTGCGCATGACTGTTAGTGCCGGTTGTTTGTGAAATAAAAGCTGATTCTTCCCAGCATGCAATCTTTTGTGGCGTCACAAATCGTTTATTCCATAACTGCGTTGTGTGAGAACAAGATTTTAATTCGTTTATTTCGTAATTCTATTTCATGGCAAAATTAAATCACGAAGTCATTATTGTGCAATAGTTTTATTAATATAATCGTAAAAAAAAATTCATGTACGGACCTGGATCAGGAAATACGGTCCAAATGACATTTTCGTACGGACATTTCTTGCTGAAGGGTTGGCCAAGCTGGTTCCGCTTGCACACAAATTGTCTATGGCCGCCTCCTTCCAGCCATTACATCAACAGTATCGCTCATGTATGACGTGGAGTTGTGGTTGCGTACATTATGTTTATTTTGTGTTGTGGTCACATCTTAGCAGCAATATATTTCGTTCTTCCATACATACATGTAAAGTATGTGATTTTCGAAACGTAAACAGTGGCAGGCTACCGCTAAGGTTGGTTAGTTTTAGTTCTGACAATGGCGATGCCGGCGAACTCAAGATGAAACCAAGTTTGTTACCGTACCTTTCTTAAAATTTCGCGTGTATACAGAAAACTAGACGAAATCGTATTATTTCGCGAAAATCAATGAAATTAGCGTTATTTTTCGCGTTATCGCGATCGCGAAAATTTCAGGTCTCTAATAATAGCTAATCAGGTCATCAGTTTTGAATTATTTATGAAACAGTGGTTGGAAGAATAGTAATAGCTTTTAGCTAGGTAACCTGGTATTCAGTAAAACCAAACATAGGACTGATAAGAAGATTTACAGTCCAGCATCCTGAGGTGATGTACCAATGACTAGTGGCCACCGATAGCGTCTCCTTAATAACGCCAAAGCTATAATTTTAATTTAGCTACGTTCAATTAGTAAAAAAAAAATTTTAATTGAAAGAAAGATGGTTTACCAGTGTCTTCAATATAAACATATGGAATTATTATGATTTAAAATATTTTAAAAAATTAAATGTTTTCACATGAACAGCAATGAATTTTTAACTATTCCTGAACTAACAGCAGAGTGCTTGTGTTTTTATTTTTAATTCCCACAACATTTACTTCAGAGCTACACAAAAGGACTCTAGTGATTTTGTGCCCATTTTTCATTTCCTGAGCCACAAATAAACCTTAGGTATGCAAGTCACTGGGAATCTTAGATATCGCAATTTAACAATTGTGTGCATATCAACAACTTTAAAATTTGGCTGCATATATAAATAAGTAAAACTGGCTTAATAGGGCAGGATTTACAAGTTGTAAAAATGTTACATGACATATACCTTCAGCGCATGGCATTACATACTGCCTTATATTGTCGTTAAATTGTAGTGGAATATTACCAATTCACCGAGCACAAAAATTAGTACAGCTCACGAATGTGTACGTGTAGGATGTCGTTAAGAGACCTCTTGACAGTTGTATAAACAAAAATAAACCAATAGTGAGAATAGTGAAAGCAAGTGAACAATTTACTTTGATAAATTGCATAAATTGGATTCATTGTGAACAATTGTTTAAACCATTCAAACATTTAGAAGTGGGTAGAACAATTTAAAAGTGGCGGCAAAAGTATCGGTGATGAGAACCAAAGTGGCCAACCAGTCGAAGTTGCCACTTCCTCCTTTGAATCTCGCATTGACGCGGTAATCCAAGACAGAAGAAGAATTACTGTTGAAATTATATCTGCAAAAGTGTCTGCTAGTGTTGAACTATCCATAACATCATTCAAAATAACTACAACACAAGAAAACCTGCACAAGATGGGTGCCGAGACAACTTACGGACATCCACAAAGAAATGAGGCTTTGAATCAGTAAACAGTTGAAAGCTCGATGTTCCACTGAGAAAGAAAGCTTTTTTTGAAGAATTGTAACAGGTGATGAGACATGGATTAACTATTACGAGCCTGAGTCACAGAGAAAAAGCCTTAAGTGGGAACACACAAGTTCTCCAACGAGGAAAAAATTCAAGACCTAGTCATCTGCTGGTAAAGTGATGCTTACACTTTCCTGGGACTCACAAGGCCCTATTTTATGCAATTTTCTTGAAGATCAACGAAAAATCAACTGTCAATATTACAATGATATGCTGGAAAACCAATTAAAGCCTGCAATTCGCACTAAACGTCGTGGACTTTTGAAAACAGGTGCGATTTTGCCTCATGACAATGCACAGCCGCATACAGCACAGTTAACGCAAGAATGTGTTCAAAAACTGGGCTGGGAGATTCTACCTCAACCTCCTTACAGTCCAATCTCGCCCCCTCAGACTTTCGTATGTTTTGTCCCCTTAAGGAAGTTCTACGCGACGAAAAATCTGGCTCCAACGAAGAAGTCAAGATTCAGGTACAAATGTGGCTCTGAAAGCAGCCAAAAGAATTTTATGCCAGGGGCATCTACAATTTAAGGGAACGATGGGTCAAGTGTTGGAGGGGGAGGGGGGGAAATTATATTGAAAAATAGGCCAAATTTTATTTTGATTAAATAAACAGTTTTTGAGCTACATCGATTTGCCTCGTTACTTACTGAATGACCCTCGTATTACACTATAAAATAAGTTAGCCTTTTATCTGAACTTGGGCACTACAAAAAATACATGCCTGTGGCACTACAACTACAAGCTAAAAGCAAAACTAAAAAACAAGAGGTACCTACCGGCAAGCAGTGTTTTCTACTGGATCCACTTGCACTTTCTCCTTGACCTTGTCCATCGAGCTGCTTTTCCGCAGAGGCAGCAGCCAGCCCCTGAGAAGAAAAGCACATGAGAAAGTCAGAAACCACTCTGATTAACTGACAATAATAATATATATATTAATATGTACGTCATCACACACATTCTTTGTGTGGTTTGGGGTTAAAGAAATTCTTATACAACATCTCTGTTTGAACAATAATGTAAATTCAACAAACTAATAATTCAAATTCAGAATTATCCTAATAAACAAATTAAGAACAAATGCAGGAAAATCGTACTACATATATCTATCAATATTTTTATTTCCAAATCGGGATGAACCAACCAAATCATCAATTACCATCTAATGTTTAGTATGAAAAGATTTGATATTTAAGTACAAACATTTGTAAAAAAATATTTCAGAAAGAAAAATTCAAAATATCCAAACACCAGCACCTGTGTACATAACAGGGACTAAATTATTTATCTCTACAGAAGCTAGTAAAGAAGAGTTGGTATCTGACACACCATCCACAGTGCTGAATTGTTTAGCACTTCAGGGAACATGTGTCACAAAATTTGTTTTAATATTTACCCTCTTTTATCGCATAATCGTCGCACCCATATTTTAGGCCGTCAAATTTTGGATAAAAAAACTTATCATGTTTTTGGTCCCGCTATTAGATGCCGAGCGCTTTGTGTAGGTATCTTTTCCGTATAAAACGATGTATTTTAAAGTAGACAACTAATATTTATTCGGACATTACCACTTAATTATTTAATTAACGAAAATACAATGTTGTCTGACATATAAATTTTCTTTTAAAGGCATTTTCAAACGTTATTATCTTTATCTGTTCGTTTGCGTCATCGCGATGTACCATTTACAATAATGTAGAAAGCGCTAGTTGACATCATTCGTGTTTGGTTATGTTGCTTCCCGTATAGAGCGCGCACACGTAGTCGAATATCGATATCTCGCTGATTGCATGCAACACGTGCTCTCTGTCGAGTGCCGAGTTAACTACATTTGATGGCCCGCACTCTTTCGTGGCAAGTGTGTACTACGACAATAGTTATGCCTAAGTTCACGTCACAGATTCAAGTGGCTTGCGTTCGCGTCACAATTTTAGTTTTTCTATTTAAATTCGAAGAAATGTTTTTGTTGCACGACTTATTAATTTAAATTGTTTGGCGTGCTCTTTTAAATTTCACTTTTTAAATAAACGTACTTTCCATTAATGGGTTTTGTTTTCATAAATAACTTTATCTAACAATTTTTTTTTTTCTCGCATAATCGTCGCACCCCTACTTTTCAAACTTGATTTTAGAATAAAATGTGCAACGATTATGCGAGAAATACAGTAACATGTAACTATGTCTTTTTATTTTAAAAATAAATTATTTACTCAAGTTTTCAAAACTTATAAATTTTTGTGGTTATTGAGAACTAGGTTCTAATTTGAGAGATATCTCTTTAAAGATTCAAATTCGTGAAAGTTAGGACAAGACCCGTTGCTAACTGGAACATGGGTATCATGCAAATTGCAGACAAATTATTAATTATTTATTTTTTACATTTCGTCACAGCTATGTAATAACTACAGGTTATTAATGTGCAGGCACAGTATGAAAATTAAAGGCCCACCTATTTGAGCACAAATGTAATCATTGATCTTTGCTGATATATTTTGCCTCAAAAACATCTTTTTTTCATTCGAGGGGTTGATCATTAATATTATTTTAAGATAGTTTAATGTTTGTATGTGCATGTCACAAGAACAAACAAAATTAATCTATGTCGGACTGCAAGTGTTATATGCAATTACTACTCACACATCTTTGCACTAGAATACGGTTGTCAGCTAAGTAGTTGGCAACTATGCTGTCAGCAGAAATGTACACAACTATTATTGACACTATTCGGTGATATTCCAACATTTTCTACACTTACATTTTGAGAGCATCAAAGCCTATTAGGGGTCTCTGTCTAATACTTGCTGGATTACTCATTACTCCTCCACATATTACTTCAATACAGCACCTACAAATGCATCTGAGAATTGATTAGGAGAAAGGAAAAAAGGTAAATCATGTATACCTATATCTTGTGTGAACTTACGTAAAATGAATCCCATGGTATAATGAAATTTCCCCATATTATGTGTAGCTCGAAATTCAGAACACCCACTTTTCTCTCACAGAGAACTCGTCACCAACTTACCAACTATCTGCTCTAAACATTTTTTTCTCTGTTTATAAAACATCTATTTCTATTAAAATGTACTTACAGTGATGAAATGTTGGCAGCGTAATAACATAGTAATTATTATGAATGAATGAACAAATGACTGGAGGGAAATACATTTTCGCCGACATCAAAGTCGTTATAGAGACGTATGAAGGGCGACGGACCGAATAAGTTAGGGGGGGGGGGGGGGGGGGGGACAAGAGAAGACTGGGAAATCCACCAGCTTAAAGAACATGACCACTGGGTTTACCACTTGCGATGAATCTGGGTAGTTTCACAAATGGATCCGAGATGGCACATGCAGGAGACAAGTACAGTAAAGACTCCTTTATCTAGCACATTCAGGAATATCTCTGCACCGGATTAGTGATTTTTCCGGATTATTAAAAGTTAATCAACAATCAATAAACAGTTTAAGTGGGAATGTAAAAAAAAATTAATATAGTGCCATTTTTAATGCAATACCGTATATACTCGTGTATAGCGCGCCCTTTTTTCCCCCTCAAGTAAAGGAAAAAAATAAGGATGCGCGCTATACACGGGAAAAAAAAAGTGAGTAGAAGAGGCGGGGGGAGGAGTTGAAGTCGTTAACTGCCGGTGACGGGTGACGTTTCTGGCCAGCTCCCACACATACGCACAAGCAACAAGGCCTCTCTTTCACACACACACACCCACACACACACACACGCACACAACCTGGTCTCTCTCTCACACACACACACACACACACACACATGTGCACGCGAAAGCTCGCAAGTCTCTTGTTTATTTTTAGACCTCCCCCTCTACAGAAAGCCAACGCAGCTAGTAAAATAAAAGAGAGAGAGAGAGAGAGAGAGAGAGAGAGAGAGAGAATGTTGACACCAGTAGCAGCTGCTACCGGTGAGTCATCTAGTCCTCCACGGGGAAAAAAAAAATTTTCTTTGGAATTTGTTGCAAAAATCGTGGTGCGCGCTATACACGAGGGCGCGCTATACACAAGTAAATACGGTATTTTTTAAAAAAATATGTAATAAGTAGAGGCAATATTACATTGTGAATACCAATAAAACTGAAATAACAGCCGAATAGAAGTCAATACACCACCAAACACTGAACTGGAAGTCAATACCCCGCATAATACCGAAATGCAAAGCAAAACACAACATGTGGCAAAATTCACCTCAATTGCCTCATTTTGTCTGTTAAAATATAGAATTGATTTCATAAATCTTTAGTTTAGGCTATTATTAAAACCCTTACTATATTATGTACAAAGTAAATAACATAATTTAGTTCCTTGGTCTTTTGTTTAAGTAAAGTAAATTTAAAGCAGTCTGCAGCTGATACTTACAGACATGGCAAAATTCCTACAGAGAAAATTATATTATGGATTTTTAACAAAGAATTGTTTTATTCATATTAAAAGTATTTAAATAATAAGAAAGTGACAAAAAGTAATATTAAAATTTCAAAATATATTGAACTTTCTTGTGCACTAATAAACATTACAGAAGACTACTGAACATTCTTTTAATTGCAATTTTTTTTTGTTTAACTTACTCTTATCAAAATATGTAGCATTGTTTTATGTAAATATTTTAAGCAACTTATCAAAAATTGTTTTAGGAGTTGATCAACATCATTATGCTTGATATGTACTTTTTATTAAATATGTTTAATATTTAATAACGATAAGACGAAAATCACTATTTATAACGTTATAAAATCTTGGCTGTAGTACTAAGCTCACGGGATGGTGGACTTGATCCGGGAGGCCAGCGCCTTGGCCATGTCGGCCAAAACGGGCGGGGCCTCCCCCTCCACGGCGTGGTGGAAGCCCACGAAGGGGCGGCTGCCGGCCGCCACCACCACGGTGCTGCGCGGCGCGCTGGAGCGGCACCACGCCCCGAAGCCCCCGCACACCGACGCCGTCTGCAGGTGGTCGAAGGTGGCGGCCGTGGCGGGGCCGGCCACCTCGCAGTCCGACACGCGGTCCTGGTCCGCGAAGCCCAGCTTGCGGCAGGCGAGCGGGGGGGCCCGCAGCGAGTCCCCGCAGTTGGCCTGCACTGGACCACCACCGCCACCACCGCGGTGACTCACGTGCCTCAAGTGCCTACCTCTTCTGGAACTTATATCAAATACTGCAACATCCCATATGTTCTCCAATATTCCAAAATGATCGGTAAAACCTTTTCTCATATTCCGTGGAGTGAAAATATTCTGAATGTTTTTTAACTAGGCATCTGGCACTGAATAGCTTACTTAGAATGAATTTTATATTATGCCCAAGTTATTAAGGAAGTTTTGAATTTTTTTTTTCTTAATTTAAAAAAAACTATTTTTATGGTAATAGTGCGTTACATCTGAAATTATTTCAGTCAAAGGTTTCACATAAAGTTTCAGATTTTTACAGTAAATTATAATGCATTTGATAGAATATCTGTTAAAAGAAAGTAATGACTTTTTTGTCTTTCAATCTGTGTTATTTCCACTCCTTGCAGTAATGGTTTGTATTATCAAAAATTGTATCAGACAAAAGTTTTATATAAAAATTATAAGGTTTACAAACAATTTGAACCGAAAATCCGGGGTGCCTACTAAGAGAGTTATGATAATTTTGGTCCACCAACCCTTGTTTTTGCCATCCCTTGGAGTTATGGTTGGCCGTATAAAAAATTTATTTAGACAAAAGTTTTTGGTGTTACTCCTATTAGTTATACAGTAAAACCTTTTTGTTACGACCCCATTTATTGCGACCACCTCTCTATTACAACCCGATTTCGAGGAACCGTGGAAAAATTGCCGAAAATCCGAAGAAAATCGGACAGAAAATAAGTTGCGTTTCTCTTGCCGAGTGCCGACTTGTTTTAACTGCCACAGCAATGTTTATTTTGACAGCTCAAGCAATTATCTTTTCCCGTGGGTTGATAGAAAAAGGTCGCTTCACCAAGCATAAAAAAAAGGCTACGCCACTTATTCCCCACGCTCACGCAGGAAACACACTGGCTGCCGTCTGTCTCCCCCGCATTTATATTTCTTCTAACATTCCACGTCTCACCTCTCGCGCGAGCAATAACGAAGCGACCACGCATTTGGCCGCTGCCGCCAGCCAGCCGGGCGAGCTTCATGTGCGCCCACTCGCGTTGCAGAACCTACAGCTGCCATATTTTTAAAGGTAATGTCCCATTATTAGGGCTCCGATTATATGGTGAATCGTGAAATCGCGAAATTTTCCGCAAATTTATATGGAAAATGCGACAAAAGCGATTTTTAAGAAAAACCGCTAAATAACATCGAAATTACACAGTACAAGTCTCTTATATTTTAATGTGAAAAGCTTGATAGTCAAGACTTGCCCGGATCCTGGTTGATAAGCTGGAAGAATTTCCTGCCTTGCATTTCTATGTGCTTCCTCTAATCAGCTTTAGGGTGCCGTCAGGTCAGCGTGTGTTAGTGAAGCGGGATGATAAGAGCGATGCTAAATGGTAGTTCTAGCGCGGTAAAATATCTAAGTGCAAGGCTCTGAACTGGCGCGCAGTCATCTCGTTCCCGTCAGATAACTGTGAAATTTGAGCGGTGACCGTAACATTATATGGCGGAAAAATAAAGATAAAGGTGTAATGGCATTTCCCTCTGATACTTTCAAGAAATTTGTAACGGGTTTTTTACACCTAAAACTTTGAAAACATGCCTTTTAGCCATTTTATCTCCTCTAAATCCTCTTGATCCGATATCAAAAGAACCAGTTGGGCATTAACAAATTCTTAAATGCTTTTTGTCAACAGACTCCAGTCGGATATCTAGTGTAGTTTGGAAATCGCGTAGGTTTTTCGTGGCTTTGCGCGGCACACGACTGTAGTTGCCATGCGTCACGCGCCCAGAATGTTGTCCGGCAGGAAGGGCGAGTATAGTTCATTTTCGGTAAAAATGAATACTTTTACGGCCCTGCTAAATTTTTCCATTAAAGAAATTTTGAAGTTTCAAACAAATTGTATCAAAACAATTAACGGTAAATGGCTGTCGCGGGGGCCCTTAAAAATTTTTCATTTTACCAGAAATGGACTATGCAAACCTTGCTTTCGTCGCACGCAGTTTGGAGAAGGGGAGGAAGGATGTTGACAGTTTCACATGCCAAAGGACGTTGAAGGAGGAGGGGGAGAGAGACACGATGGTTTGTATGCCTGGGAGGGATGAACCTTGAAGTCTGGACAAGGGAAGGAGAGGTAAGCCGTATGATGTCATGAATCCGCCGCCTGTGCTGCCGCCAGCCTGTCTAGACGAGATTCCCGCGCTCCCACTTACGTTGCACAAGCTACTGCTGCCGTATTTTTAAGCAGAATGTCCTATTTTTTTTTCTCTTCTTATACGAACATTAGTACGATTATTATAAACCCACACAAAATATATGCTGCGTGTTAAATAATGACTTTTTATAACCTTTTATTGTGAGTTTAACCATTTTTTTCCCCAATTATTTTTGTTTTGGTGCCAAAAAATCAGATTTTTTGACGGTTCCTGAGAATGTATTCGTAAAATCACTGCTTCGTTAAATCCGGGGTATGTGACATCGGGGTTCTGGTGTATTTAACTACGGCAAGCAGAAAACGTACATGTAAACTAACCAGTAAAAATGAACTGTCTTTTGACATATTTTCTTTAGAGGTGGCCTGTAGGACAAGGGACTTGTCAGAAGGTTGAAGTGGATTTAAAGCAAAGCCGTCTAGCATTGTAAGTGACAGCATCCTGCCATTGTACGGCTGGTTTCTTAGCGAGTAGCGGTTTTGCATGGGGGGGGGGGGGGGGGGGGGGGGTGAAATAAACTGAAAATTTCGGAAAACATCTATTACGACCCCCCTCAATTACGACCCTATTCCTGGGAACCGTGAGGGGTCGTTTCAGTGAGGTTTGACTGTATTACGTTCTAACGAATGTGGAATTTTTCATATCATGAGAGTTATAGCGATTTTTCCATTTTTAAAAAAGTTTCCTATATCTTCCATTTTTAAAAAAGTTTCCTATATCTACTCCTTTGGTTGTATATTGCCCATTAAAGAAGCCGACATAAAGTGTCCACAACTACATTTTATTTATGAGTTTGGAAGTGATTTGTGCAAAATTATAGCAGTTATCGTGTCCATGAAAATGTGATTATATATATAAAACTTTTGTGTTGGCCATGGTTTTCGGGTCTAAGGACAATCAAACGAAAAACTATAGAAATTCTTCCGGAAGTCGCACCATGGTAACAGCTACAGTAGGTAGTATTTCCTCGAAATCTACCTAAAACACTACCTTTTCTCATAGATACACCTTTTTTCTATCGTTATACAAATGCATGGTGAAACTAAAACTTCAGTGCTTCAAATTTCCAAACAGAAGTTTGCATCCGATAATAAATACATTATTTAAATATTTATTCAAGGAACATCACACAGTGTAACTCTCGCAGAATGAACATTTCTTAAACATTTCAGGTCAAAAAGTAATTGAAACACACAAAACAACCATAAATTAAAGATTAAAAATGTCTGTTTTGATTTGGGCATTTTCAAAGAACCGAAACCGTAACCAACAAAAAAATATTGCGGAACTGCACACGCCTAGCAACAAACATTATTCTCTAAAATGAAACAGATGATCTCATCCAAGTCTACAAACTGCACTGGGTCTCATGGCCTGTGCCCCACTTTTCCGAGAAAATTTTACTTTTTTCCCATTACCATCAGAAATTTACATGATTTAAGATAGGCTTATATATATATATATATATATATATATATATATATATATATATATATATATATATATATATATATATATATATATATATATATATATATATATATACATACATACACACACACACACACACACACACACACACAGATATATATATATATATATATATATTTTTGGTAGGTAGATACCATTTAATTTTCACATCAGTTGGTAGAAGGTCGCCTGGGTCCGACCCAACATTAAAAAGTTTAGTGAGCCATTCAGTTAAAAAGAAAAAAACAAAACGTAAGTTTTATTTGGTTGTGTATGCATATGTTTCTCTGAAAGTATTATAAGTTATAAGAGAACAGTGTAAAACTAACATGGACTTGCCTCTCGCCAGCTGGTTGCGACACGCCCGCAGCGTCTGGAAGAGCCCGAACCCCGGCACGATGCAGATGGCGGACGGGTACACCACGTGGACCTCCTCCGCCTGCTCCGGGGACGCGGCGTGCCGTGGTGCGCCGTGCGACTGGCACTTGACGTGGAGCACCGGCTCGTCGTGCAGCAGCTCGGATATCAGTCGGTCGCTCGTCTGCCGGGACCACGCACTGTCACCTCTCACCACCCCCGGCTAGCTCAACATTAGGTGATGAGTAGCAGGTCACCAAGAAATTCTTACTCAATGTTCGATGTATTACCTGTTTTTTTTATTCATGTAAAAATTCACAATATTCCAGACAACAGAACACAAAACTAAAATTAAACTGTACATCGAGGAAAGATCAAACACGGAGCGATCGCCCGGTGCCCGAACAACGATCGTCCGGCACGGTGCTCGGACAATGACTGAGCTTTACAGCCTTCCTTCCCTTTGTGTGGGCAGTGTCCTGGGCTCGCTGACGTAATTCTCAGCCAATCACGGCGCATAGCTACAGAAACTTCCACGAAATGCTTAATTCTGTTCCCACGACACAGCGATTTTGTCTTTTTCTCACACTCCCGTGACCGTGAGTCACACGCCTAGCGTGTGAAACAAAGCCTCGGTCGTGGAAAAACGAAGGAGAATTACGTCAGCACGCCTTCCCACACAAAGACCACCAAAAATAAATACTAGAAAAATAAACTTATGAATTTTAAAATTAAAAACAATAAACTCTGAGAATTACGTTCACAACAACTTCTGAAAATAAAATATTTTACTTCTAACCTGAAATTTGACAAAAAATTTTATAACAAACGATTATTGCTGGATTGCATGTGGGTTGTTACAACATGCATGCATGATGGCAAAGTCACGTGAAACTCAAGTTAAATCAATACTGTACACTCAAAGTTAATCAAAAATTTAAAAATGTATTTCACCAACAAAGCTTCTAAAAATTAATATTACTATTTCAACAAAAATTACAATTGCCCAATAATAATTATTTAACCAAAATATTGTTTGTTGTGTTGTTTATTAAAACACAAAGCGCAAACCTTTTACAACCCAGCCATAAGAAATTTAACGGCCTTGCCTACCTGGTCACACACACGGTATGAAGGGTTCAGAAGAAACTAAGTGATTTGGAAACTGCTAGAGTTATCAGAGTAATGTTTGTTTATTAACAGCATTTGAGAATGCGCTGACAGCATATGAGAAGTTAAGGTTCTGTATTTCGTTTTGGAATTGTAATATTAGAAGAGAGAAAATGGCTAATGCATGTGTTTTCTGAATAATGTTTCGAAATGAAACTCCTGCTAAAGATTTTTTGAAAGAACTCAAGGGAGTTGAATTAAACTTTTTTTATCTTCATTTATACACAATACAATGCTACGGACAAGGACATCACTATATTTATCATAGTTGCCCTATGCACGATGAAAACTGGGTGCCAGTTCAGAGCCTTGCATTTACAGGCGATACATACTGCGCTGAAAGCACCAGCGAGCATCACACTTACATTCCGCCTCACTAATACAACCACACACCTGACTGGGTGGGCCACTTACATGCTTTTCGTATGATTCAGTCAGTTTATTAATATCGCTTTCAAACAAACACAACACTTAACAATGCAAAGGGAAAAAAACAAACACTTCTGCAAAATAATCATTAAATAAAAATGTATGACTTATGATGACTCAGATCTTACCATTAAACTAAAAAAAAAAAATCACAAAATCAGAAACACAATTTCATAACTTATGTGTACTCTTATCTTATACTGCAATGTTCTTCACTTCGAAATTCACAGTACTTCTTTGAGTGTATGTCCCAGCCCATCCACAATAACTCTGCACTAGGGCCGGTTTTATGACCTTCGGTTAAACCTAGAGCTACAATTCAACTTCCATATACAGTAAAACCTTTTTGTTGCGACCCCATTTATTTCGACCACCTCTCTATTACAACCCGATTTCAAGGAACCGTGAAAAAATTGCCGAAAATCCGAAGAAAATCTGACAGAAAATAAGTTTCTTGTGGTGACTAGCGTGTTACTGCATTTCTCTTGCCGAGTGCTGTACTGCTGTAGGCAGCGCATATCTAAAAATAGATACCACTTCCTGTCGACCGCTGTCAGCGCTTGACAACCTCCATTCCACGAATCACGGTATCTGCTTCATTTAAACGAGAGTAAAAATATATTAAAACTGTCAGCAAATTGATAAAAGCTTTATGTGTCCGCAAAACAGAGCACAACACTGGCCCGCCAGTTGTTTTCATTTAAAACGTGGCTATAGAACTTGTATGGATCAGGCTGAAAACATCCGGCAATACGTGTAGGTTATAAGGAATCTTGTTATGAATTGAGATGTTATGTTTTTCGAGTAGATATACACAGGACCGACTGGATGCACGCCCGCCTCGACTTGTTTAACTGCCGCAGCGATGTTTATTTTGACAGCTCAAGCAATTATCTTTTCCCGTGTGTTGACAGAAAAAGGTTGCTTCACCCAGCATAAAAAAAAGGCTACGCCACTTATTCCCCACGCAGGAAACACACTGGCTGCCGTCTGTCTCCCCCGCATTTATCTTTCTTCTAACATTCCACGTCTCACCTCTCGCGCGAGCAATAACGAAGTGACCACGTATTGGGTCGTTTTATGCTTTGTTTGGTGACAGCAGCTTGATTTTATTTGGTATATTCCTTTTCATAGGACCCTTGCTATTAAAATACATTTATATTTAATTTTGAAAGTTTGTAAATTCCTTGCCAGAGATGACTGAACTCGAACTTGATGTGAAAAGTGACATATTTTGACATACTTTTTTTTTTGGGCGTGTTTGGTGGGGAGGGAGGGGTCAGAAAATATTTACAACGATCTTACCTCTCCCTCACCGCTTTAGTACCCCATTCATAATAGCCCAATGTTACGGGAGATGGGAGGGTGAAATGAGCATTTTCTCACTGAAGGTTTTTCAAAGGGGAGCGAAGTTGGGGTGTTATAAGGGAGGACACTAGATGGTTTTCGTGTCTGGGAGGGATGAGCTAGCCTTGAAGAATGTTAACAAGGGGAGGGAGGGGTGAGCTTATGCGTCATGAAGCCGCTGCCGCCAGCCAGCCGGGCGAGCTTCGTGTGCGCCCACTTGCGTTGTAGACCCTACCGCTGCCATATTTTTAAAGGAAATGTCCCATTTTTTTTTTTTTGTTATTCTTACATGAACATTATTGGAAGTATTAAAGCAGACACAAAAATACGCTGTGTGTTAAAATTAACAGATTTTAATGATCTTTCATTTAGTTTTTTTTTTTTTTTAATTTTTTTCTGATTTTCACATTTGGTCAAAATGGCCAAAAATTTTGACGGTTCCCGAGAATGTATTCGTAAAATAACTGCTTCGTTAAATCCGGGGTTAGTGACATCGGGGTTCTAGTGTATTTAACTACGGCAAGCAGAAAACGTACATGTAAACTAACCAGTAAAAATAAACTGTCTTTTGACATATTTTCTTTAGAGGTGGCCTGTAGGGCGACGGACTTGTCATGAAGGTTGAAGTGGGTTTAAAGCAAAGCCGTCTAGCATTGTGAGTGACAGCATCCTTGGCTTTGTACGGCTGGTTTCTTAGCGAGTAGTGGTTTGGGAGGGGAGGGGGGTTGAAATCAACTGAAAATTTCGGAAAACATCTATTACGACCCCCCCTCTATTAAGAAACCTATTCCCGGGAACCGTGAGGGGTCGTTTCAGAGAGGTTTGACTGTAGCTCTTATTTTTGTTTTACGAACCTTGGTTAACAACTGACTAGGAGATATTCTTCCGGTTAAAGTTTACCGTGGATTAACTGGTGGCTAGTTACTTAGCCTGAAGCTAATGAGCATCAGAAAAGAAAATGGCGAGTTATCAAGCAAGGTTAGTTGTTGACAGTGATAGTGAAATGACTATTAGAGAATGTCTAATTCAGTTTAATGCAGGATTCGATAAACTAATTTAATAGTGCACACAAAATGATTCTTTCCATTCATTAAAGTTTGTTTAAAAAATATAAATATAAAGTGATAATGTAGTTAAACCTTCACTGAGTGAGTAATAAATTATGTATTTGTCTTTAATTAATCCCTAAGGAAATAAACGTTATATGTATATATACACATGTATACATACACATATATATTTACATACATGCAATGGCTTAAAAACATGTTTTATTTTACTGCATTTAAAAGCAAAAAAAAGTGCCTCCAACCAATAAAATTTGTGTTTTTGTGTAAAATAGCTTGTAAATTAAATACCAGAACTTTTGGTAGGAATTTATCTGCACATTTATCCATAATAAAGTAACCCTAATGCGGGATTGAAATGTACTTCAAGTGATTCCAGACATGGGTCAATTTCGCTCGACTGCAATTAAATGTGGAAAAAAAAAATGTCTTTTTACTCCTTCCCTATCTTACAAACCTATACTACCTTCCTACCATGCAAGTCTCATGTGTGGATAAAATCTTTCAAATGAAAATGGCACACCAATGAAGCCCACAACAGTGAAATGAAAATCGACAAGTAGTTTTCCGAGGGAGGGGCTACATGAATGGATTATTAAATAAACAACATGGCAAAAAAAAATTTTCTTCTGTAATGGAAACCTATTTTCTCTATCTCTATCATTTTTGTGTGGTTATTTTGTTACATTTTATGTAATTCTGTTACCAGATAAAATTTACAACATTTTTTTTTTGTTGTAGCCATCACATCACACAAGAAAACAAAATTAAAACAGCTGACTATCAGACTATAGGAGAGAGATGTCTTGCAACATTTAAAAAACTAATTTAAACAAATTCTATTTCATTTTATTACCAACACATCCAATAATACACCACACTCTTCGTCAGATTTTAGTTCGCCAACCTCCGGCTAAATACGAGTCATGAAACACAATTTGTTTTACAACAGGAGGTTAACTTAACCGTCAGTTGACTCTCCATCAGGTTTAACGGGAGGTCGTAAAACTGGCCAGTTAATATACATGGATGATCTTTTTCATGAGGAAAATAGTTCAATTCTACAATGAAATAAGTCAAAAAAATCTAGAAAAAAAAACCTGGTCATTTCCCCAACATTTCCCCAATCCTCGACATATTCCAAGTCCCTGTCCCTAGCAGTTAACATTTTTAAATAACTGAGCATTCTTTTGTAAATAAAATATTTTCTTTCCCAGAATGCCGAAGTGTTCATTTTTTTATTTGATTACCTCTGCGAAGAATCTGACGTAGCCTGAAGAGAATCCGACAATAATGCACGTCCAATCAGGACCGCAGTGAGAGCTGCGCTTCTGCGATATCAGCGGAACGCAAGCAACCGACGTGATCAGCTCACTGGAAAACACAGAACTTCACTCGGTCTCGTTAACGTTAACATCGTTGCTACTGTTACTGTTAAGAGTCGCCTACTGCCATCATGCTGGGTTATCACATTTTCTTGCAATTTTCTTTTTTCACTCATTTTCAGTGAACAATTTCTTCCAATAATACATAAGTAAATGTTGTGTTTTTTAGTCAATTTGTTGTCAAACATTTTATGCAGTAGAGTTAGGCTAAACCAGATCCCGCTCGTCCGGTCAGCCAGTTAATCCGGGCAGGATTTAAAAAAAAATCAGGATTCATAGGTTAAAAACTTAGGAACATGTATTAGAATTAAAATTATGTTGCAATAATAGTTGTATTTATAAAGAAAAAAAATTTAATCTTTATAGACTAAAACATTTCTAGCGCACATTTTACGGCAAATTCCGAACAGGCTCCTGTTTCATATAGTCCGGATAATGCCAAAAGTACGGTAGATGTCTGCAACTCTTATCAGAAGTTAATTTTCAAAGTTTCCAAAGATAATAAATGTTTAAAAATTTTACTATAAACCCATTTTCAAAACATTTTTAGTAACAATTCGTAAATGTTAAAAACAAAACCGAACATGGCAAGTGAAGTGAACCTTAAGAGTCATGCACTCAACATCAAAACAAACTCATGAAAAATATTGCATCGGTAGTGAAACAGATCAAGTTTAATAAAAGTACAGAGGAAACTCCCTTATCAGACACAAACAGGCCTGCAAAATGTTAGCTAAGCAAAAATGTAGGATAATAGGAAGATATTACGAAAAAGCCTATTGAATGTCAAACTATTTTATAATTTTACACATTACAAACTTAATACGTAACCATATTTTACAATAAAAAAAATACTAACTGATAAAATAAACTTACAGTTTCGGAATTGTCTGAACTTAAAAAGTTCAGTCGTGTGACAATTTAAAGAAATTTTTGATCGTAATCTAAATTCCTGGGATGTCAGATAATAGAGAATGTCAGAATGTCAGTGAAGGTGGGATAAACGAGAAGTTATTTTAATATATTTGTGACACTATGGGAATATTCCACAACACCATACTACAAATACTATTTTAGATCTCATTTTCAATACATAAAACTCATGCAGAAGCAATACATCTTTTAAAATATATGGACCTATATTGCGAGTATAATTAATTAATGTAAATACAGAATTCATTCATTTGTTTACTTCCGAGGATCTGTTTTTGCTCGTTACAATTAACGTTTCTATTCTTTCCCAACCCTCCTCTACCTCCAGTTTCTGCATCTACTTTCCACTCTGACATGGCTTCTACACGTTCCTGGACCTACGTTCACTGACAAGTTCTGCAAATAACTCCACAGTTTCGATTTTTATGATAGACACATCCTAAATGTGGAAAAACTTTTACAAAGCTGTTTAAAGAAAGAAATAAAATATTTACAGGCCTGATTTTTTTGTAAAGACAAATTATAAACTAACATAAACTTAATTGCAGTTAGTTTCTAGAAAACACTGAAATTAAAATTCCATCTTCAACAGTCACTATCAACCACTATTATGTTCTTTAAACAAACTATATATTATACAGTACTGTTAAAAACTTCAATAAATACAATAGTTTAATTACCTTCATTAAATGAGATAATTGTAGCTTACCTTAATTCGTTACCCTAGATCAATTATATACATGATCTATGATAGATTCGATGTTTGTTTACTTTATGTACTGTCCTGTTTTGTTTTTTAGTGTTGTCCAGTTCTGAGTAATTTTGTTTCAATTCCATTTCTTTATACCTGTGTTTACTGTTCTTAAGTACATAGCTTTGTGTTAAGGTTTTGTTGTGATTGTATTTGTTTTTGTGCCTATCATCTAAGGCATTCTTGCCATAAATAGGCATGTTAAGATTATAAATAAACTACTTAGCTGTAAGACACCTAGGTACCCATTCAAAACTGATGAATATAACAGACACTTTAATTTAATTTTTAATATACACAAAGTATTTATTATAAATTAAATACATATTGCTACTTTAGCACTGAAAAATGCTGAAACTATCTGCCTCATCTCAATATGACGCTACTCCCCCGTGCATATTATCTTTGCGCCACGGACTCAGCAGCAATGCTAGAAGGGGAAAAGGTTAGCAAAGAGCAATGAAAATGTGCATGAAAACAGAATTCATACAGAGATACTGAGTCGGTCAGTAAGGCAGTTATGAGCGTACTTACATTTACTGAACACAAAGCAACACTCACTTGCGCTCCTCGCAGGGATTCCCGTGCCAACTGATGTGGAACCTGGTCTTTGCATCGCCCTCCGCCTGCGAGTCCCACTTAGCTGCCGACATACCGTGAACATAACACAAACAACGTTCCCGCGCTCTTGATTCTGCCACCAGCCTGTTTTCCAATGACCCACCTAACAACTCGTCAGCCTATCTGGCAAGCTAACAAGCATATACATGGTCATCAAGAATAATTTCCATGATTATAATCTGTTATTACGTGCTGGGGCAGATCCATGATTGACTCCTGTTTGGATGACCGGGGGTTGGGGGGGGGGGAGACACCTGTTGTCTGGACCTAGTTTATTACTTCAGAAGTCGTATCATCCAGTCTATATTTTACCCTTCTAAGGAAAAGGGGTGGGGGGCACGTGCTCCCTTCCCCCCTCTCTAAAACCACTTATAATTACATGCAATAGAAGTATTACATGGATATAACCGTGTGAGATCTTAAAATTTTTGGATGGGTTTAATTAAGGGTACAGACTTAGCATAGTACACTTTGATAGGGGCACCATTTTAGCTCTGGTGATGTCTAGACTGTATTTAATCTCAGTTCCACATTGCTGCAGCCAGTGACGGCCTTAGACTTTGCGGGGCCTGGACTATTTGCTGTTACGGGGGCGTAATATTTGGAAGAGGGACCTTACCAAAAGCCCTGATGGATGTGTGTAATACCTCTTAGGCCCTTCTCCAGAAAATTTTTAAAATAAACTCTTTAAAACAACATTTTTCCAAAGTCAATCTGGAAATTAAATTTCAACAATCCTTTTGCCCATTTATCTCGAGATATTTTTATATTCTTTCGTGATAAATTATTCTCAAGTTGGTTTCATAAATTACAAGCTGAAGTACCCAGCACTGTGCGGGCTAAACACAGCATGATATAAGGAACATCACTACCAAGTTTCAAGTATTTAGGACATACACTTGAAAAATGGGACATTTTTATTTTAAAAATCTTATTGATTTCACAATCTTGGTGCAGCACAGCTACGCATCAGCAAAACCGAGACACAACCTTCAGCCCCAAAGCAGGTAACCCCTAGGCAAGACACAATGGACACACCAAAAGATAGCACATTACAAATTCATGGCAACTCCATCTAGTGACGAAGTAATAAACTAAACTGTCATTAGCTCCTTTAGTTCACTAGCAGACAAAAGCTTCACTAAGCTGAAATTTTTCACCGATAAGAAGGATAGGAAGTAGCCAGACCTTACTATATGACCGTATGGCAGACACAGAGAAATGACACAAACTCACTGTTTGTGTACCTATGATTTTATACTATAAAACTGAATTTACCTTTTTTTCAATTCACTTAGGGATGGAATTTTATAATTAGATGTGTCTATGTCACTCTTTGGCCCATAAACTATCTGTATATAACATAAATCAGGTCAATCTGTTGCTGCGTGAAAGAAGGATAGACAAAATCACATTAACATTTATAATATATAGGGATTACGATCATCAAACTCCAGTCAAATTGCGTTATTATGCAAGGCAATAGAATCTAAGAAAGATTATCTTACACGACCCCATGGATTAAAAATTAATTGACCAGAACTTTTAAATTGCATGCTAAAAGAATTCAATTTTTCTTTTTACAAATACGTAATTTTATCAAACTAAGTTAAAAGTTAATTGGCCAGCGCGGGCCCGAATAAGAGCGGGCCCCTGGGGTGTTGCCCGGTTCGGCCGGCCTTGGAGAAACCCCCCCCCCCCACTACAGCAACTCTCTCTTCAAGGTGCTGGTTGTTAGTTATAAACTCAGCATACAAAATGTTTTTAATGTATCCTCACTGTGTCACCTTGCAGGTCGGTGAGGCTTGAAACGCCGCACGCGAGGGGAGCGGGTATGGGGCTACGAGACCAGCCTGTTCACTAGGGTGTACCGAACAGTAACCGATTTTCAGAAACCGGGAATTTCGGTACTTGTCTTCAACAGAACTAAGAAATCCCGGTACTTTCTGCGCTAGGTAATTTTTTTTTTTTTTTTTAAATTAATGGTGCAGTAGGCGGTGATTGAAGTAGTAACAGTTTTGAACGATTAAACAAGTTTTAGTGACCAAAAGTTAGAAAATAAACATTTGTGTAACAATTTTTTTATTACAAAAATGTAACCACTAACGTGAAAAAATCACTTTATTCTCAGTCTTAATCACAATCTTTGAAAAAAAAAAATTATTATTTCAACGCATGCAAAATCACAGAAATATTAACTTAAATCAACATTTATTTTCTTCATAACAAACTTAAAAGAAAAAAAACATTGTTATTTGAAGAGTGTTGGCTTGACAACCACAGGCACTAACACTCAGCAGTCCGAACACAGATTGACAACTGAGGCGCCTCGCCAGAAAGTAGAAAATGAAAGTAACCTTAGCGCGCAATAAAAACTAAGTACTATGCTGCCGATGTTCAGTTCCGAAAGTACCAAAAGAACCGGGAAGGAATCAATTTTAAATTCCCGGGTGTTTTACTATTCCAAAAATACCTGGAATTCCCGGTACTTTCGGGACAGAGATTTCCTGGGTCGGAACTCTACTCTTCACTCTGGTTTAGTGTCAGGTGGTGCACGGATGTGATCTAGTCAACAGACGGCTGTTTGTGTTGTGGTATGTTGGTTGTCGCAGTGCAACTAAAGTGGCAATATTTGCATCCATGAGAAAACCAAATGTTAAAGCTTCGAAATGGTGAATGAATCAGTCTTGCAAACATTTGCAAACATTTATATCTGTCTTTTGGTTTATTTCATGCAGCAGCTAGATTTTGTAAGTACAGATCAGCAAGCATTTGTGCAAACATTTTTGAATTTTTTCAATCCTTAATGCTAAACTTTTACGAACAATTGATTTCTTTAGGCAGGATGGACTAGATGCATTCTACTTCTTTCGCCAATGTTTTTGGTCAGCCAGACCATTGTATACACTGAGAAGATAATGAATATACAGCACCTTAAAGAGAGGGTTGCTGCAGCAATTGCAATTTTAACTGTCAACATTATTCAGAAGACGTGGCAGGAAACTGAATACCGTCTAGACATCACCAGACTAAATATAGCACCCATACTGAAGTGTACTAAGCTATGTATGAAACATTACACTTTTCCGAATATTTAAGATGCTACAAGCATATATCCATAAAAAAAATTTTTTTAACAATAACAGTTTAGAGTCCTGGCAATCATTCTTCTTTGATCCTGTATTAACACATTTTTTTTACTATAAAAAAACATTTTAACAAACATACACACAATGCAGTATTGACTAAAAAATGTATCCTGCACATTATACAGTATCATTTCTATCAACACTACGTAACCAACATTGACATTTTAGAAAAAAAAATTATTTGTAAAATACAAAATTTGAAAAGATAAATAATTGATTGCGAACAGCCCAGTAACTACAGATATTTTATTGTGATTTAAATAAAAATGCATTTTTAATATCCCTAAGTTTAAATTAATGTTAGTAAAAGTCATATATAAACTATTAAGGGCACATAAATTAATGATTTAATATTAATGATATTATTAATGAATAATAATACATACTGGTTTTAATATGTTAAGATACTATCCCACAAAATAGAAAAAAATATTGATACCCTTTTGTAAACTCTAAGATATTGTTAAATTATTCTGAGTTTTCCAGTTTTTTTATTAAGTCTTTCAATTCTACAAATTTTTCCTTTTTCGAGATTTTTCCTGTCTGTCAGTACCCTGAACAAAACTATAATGCACAAAAATTAAAGCTTTATCAAAAGTTCAATTAGAAGTGTGACAGCAAAAAAATAACTAAGCGAGCCTTTCAGTTCTCGCCAGTGATTTGTAAACATCTAACCTCTGTAATGAGCAAATTCATGTGCTCTCATGTTGTTCATGTTGCAAATAAACTTATAACTCCAGACGCAAAATTCAACTTATAATTCTTTAAAATAATGTTGAACCTGATAAATAAACCGATAAATAAAATAGCAGCTTCTCAAAAACCATACATACACATACAATTCTGTGCCCGCCGCTAGAATTTGCTGCCACGTTGCTTGCAAACGCAGCAATCAGGAGCACGAAACAACCGGAAATTTTAAACTATTAGAAACGGCTCTGACAAAACCCGGGCTTTGAACCTGATTTTTGACATCAAATTTTACTAAAACACTGGCCAATTTGCTAAAATTCACTAAACGGTTAATACTATAAAGTTTCCACACACACACAGGGTTACTAAAATATTAACCAAAACATTTTAAAACACAAATTATAAAACTAAGTAATTAATTTTGTATATTTGTTTTTGCTTAAATGACTGAAATCAGTCTGTAAATACTTTCTACAAACAAATATTAACCTTATTTAGCTTATTCAACATTATTATTATTATTATTATATTATCAAAGAAATCTTTTTAAAAAAATTTACCGTGACAATATTTGGATCATGCCTCTTGAGGTTTCCAAGCACTACACTCTACATCTGTGCATCTAAGACTTTTGGGTATTCAGAAGAAGAATATGTAATGCCAGTTTACTTAATATTTTAAAACTCGTGATTACTTTTTATATGACAATTTTAGTTTACCAAATATATTCCATGGTAGTTTCACTACCATAAAGTTTCATTTGGCACACCAATACGTTTGGTATGTCTCATAATGATTACGAAAATGACTGTATACAGGTTATGTTGACAAATGTGGGTCCACTATCTTTGCGACACATTTAAGTTCATCGACTTCTGTTACATTTTCACAAAATTACTCCCACCAAATCAGTATACAGAGAGCTAAGTGTTTACACATCAAAAACAAATTATGGATTCTATGTAGTGAGTAAATAAATAATATTTTAATGTCTCGTCGCATGATAAGGCAAAGACAAGGGGAGAAATTGAAAAAAAAAAAATGTAGCAGCGATGGAATGAAGAGGTAAGGGAAATGGGAGAACTCCAGATCTGACCCTAAAGAGAAAAAAAACCTTGATCTAACATAGGTCCATGTTACCTATGATTCAATCAGATGTTAAAATGGTAACCAAAAAAGTGAATTATTATTTTAAGTATCAATTGAGTGTGCAAGATCTAGTGAACATTTACTGTCACTTTATTACGTAATATTTACGTTAGTTACTGCCAGTTTTTATAAAGACTAATTGACTACCATGCTCTCCACTGTCATGGGAGTTTTTTTTTTCTGAGCGTTGTTTCTTCGTAAGTTTTGTCGAGTCATGTCAGTCAAAACAATAGGGCCCTTCAGATTCACGCGACGGCAGACGGGCAAACCTAATTTGCTTCTAGGAGCACACTGTTCCTGTACACCGTACATTAACCCACACATGGACCCACCTGTCAAAATGACCATGGCGTTTTTGTGGGCAACAACCAGCACTTCCCCCGTGGACGAAAGCGATATTTTGCACTCTTGAAGCCACGCCTTTTCTTTGTTCTCGTTGTGCTGGTGGTGTGCATCTTCGTCGGGCCACTCCCACGAACTGCTCCCCCAATCTGGAACTAAACCAAATAGAAAATAGGCTCCGGGGACTGGCTTCATGGCTTTGAACCACAGGAGCTGACCGCCAACTTGGATTGTGGCATCATGATGGCTATCTTGGACTCAAAAATTACTCAAAATTATGAAAAATGTCCCTATTTCGAGGAAAAAAATTCCGTTTTCAGGAAAAAAAAATTCAGTTTTATTTCTCAAAAATTCGGAATTCGAAAAACCTCAAAAAGACTTTTGCCTCAGAGAGAACATGAATTCCTAAAAATGGCTCAAGACTCCTAAAGGCAAGCTACCATAAGCCACTGTTATCAGGACCTTGACCTTGACCATAAAAGATAAATACATTTATTGACCAAACATTAAAAAAAATTCCAAAAAATATTACAAAAAAGTTGCTAATGCTTACTTCAAATGTTTAGTTACTTAATCAATTTCGGTCCTTGGTTTGATTCCCGGCGAGAGTGAATATATAATATATTAATATAATATTTTATAAATCTTAATAAAAATTTTAAAAATTAATAAAAATTTCTTACATCACATCCGCCATCTTGAATCATAAAGCCCACCCCACACGATGCCCATTTTCTGCTCTAACTTCTGTTATACCCATGGGTATAAAAATTTTCATAAAAATTTGTATAGCAGAACCGCAGAAAGATTTCTTAACTCCATACACACGATACCTAGAATGCTAACAGAAAACCAGCCGACCAAAGCAAACATATCAGGGGAGGATAAACCTGTCGTAGTCAACTTATCAAAATTCTGAAAAAAAAGTGAAAGTTACACCTGTTTGTGTTAAAAATTATATAACTTGCGGAAATATTATTTGATATTTTATCTTATATTTTTCATTTGCAAATAAATAACAAAATTGGTTTAGTATTTAAAAACAAATTAAGAGCAATTTTGGAATTACAAATATATTTTTAAGTTGTAGGTTAATTTCAAAATCTAAAAATATATAAATTTAAATGATACAAGGGACATTGGGTTTACTAAATGTAGTTTATGTACGGTTTAAATTCTAATATTAATTTAATTATACAGTTAATCAAGCTAATTTCATTGTAATAGTAAAAAAATGCTACCGATTCATATATGTTATATATAAGATTTATTGATTACTTATATATTTAACTACATAATTAGAGGAATTGTAACTAATATTTTTTGTAACTCAGTGAGACAAATAAACACGCACATACTGCGTAATAAATTTAAATCTTAGGTGAAGAAAAACATTTTGCATGTTTTTTTTACCCTCACAGGTGTGTCGCTATGAAGTATCAGTTTATTCATTATTAATTTATGGACACTCGTTTCTTAATAAACGTTGGTGTTTTAATTATAAAATTAACTTTTGGTTTAAATTATTTGTGAACATGTGATTTTACTTTACTTTTTTAAAAGTAAAAATAAATCTAGGTACGTAGTACTATGAATAAAATCAATGGACTGATACACCTAAATGTAGTTAATAATATTATATCATAAATTAATTCTAATAATTTATATTTGCAGAAAGCACAGTATGAACAATTTAATTATCTGTTATTTAAAAAAAACTAAAAAAAAATTGGACTGATGAGGATTCGAACCACATTCAAAATCACCACTCTACCGCTGCCATCGTGCCCTTCGCCACTATGCTACCGCAACTCCTACGAATGTAATAGGAGATGATGGGTAATATAGAATGCAACGTATTTTCATAACGTATTTTAAAATTTCCGATTACTTCTTTCTGTGGCAATTTCAGCTTAACAAATATATTCCATAGTAGTTTTACTATTATAAAGTTTCATTTGGCATACCATTACATTTGTTACATCCCTTAATGTTGACAATACAGACTATATACGGGGTTATATTGCAACACGTGGGTCCGCCATCTTGACGGCTCCAGCTCGTGGGTATAGCAGAAAAATAGAACACGTTCTATTACGGTTTTGGCTAAGACTTCGGTTATGAAAACTTTTATACCCAGAGCCAGACCCCTTGGAAGGGTGCTGAAATGTTACCCACACGGGAGCAGGCGCGCTAGCATAAAAATTACATGAAAACTGCTAAGGAAATGGGTGTCGTGTGGGGCAGGCTTAACCTAACCGCTGCAATTATCATTACGACCACCATCTTGTAAACTGTAATTTTTATGCTAGGAAATAGAGAAAAATTTTAATAAATAATGAAAAAAAAATAATTAATTAAATTTTAATAAAATCACTACCTTGAATTAAGACATCACCGTTGCACATTACTTTACGGTTGCCAAATTGGATTCTAGAAACATTGTTCTTTTCATTATGCCATCATATTGGATGTGTATGACATCATTGCGTGTTTCGTTATAATGGATTCTACATCGTTGCAATTTTCGCTATGGCCACAATCTTGAAAATCCATAATTTTTTTTGCTAGAAAATAGGGAAAAAATTTTAAATTTATAAAAAATAACAAAAATTTAAATAAAAATACTCTATCATCCTGGATTATGACAGCGCAGTCGTCACCTTCAAATTCAAAATAATTAAAGCAGAAAATTGGGAAAAATTCTGAATACATTTTTAAAAAACACTCATTAATTTACTGATTGAATCAATAGATTTCCATCAATGGTTCGATACTTGATCAATGCAAAAAAAAATTATTTTAGAAAGAAATACTTATTTGATAAATCATGTTCAAAATCCTAAAAGAGGCTTAAGTTCCTCATATATCAGCCTCCAGTAAGCCGATATCATCGCAAGCTTGTAAATCTGTATTTATTGACCCAGAAATTAGAAAAATTTCAAAATTCGTCAAAAATATCACTTATTAAAATAATGATTGACGCGATAGGTTTCCGTCCTTGGTTTGGTTCTCGATCAGTGATAAAGCTAACTAAAGCTTAAAATAAATTTTAAATTCTGTTTTCCAGTTACCTTTCATGAAGTTTATTAATCATTCACTATACGAAAAACCACATGAAATAAGATATCTGTCCAACGAATTACATATATCGTTACACTGCCTAACTTGTAAGTCTTTTTTTCAATGCATGAAATAAATTCCAACCAGTTCATGTACATAGGCCAAACATATTCGGACCACGACCAGGTCATGTACAATGTCAGACGTATATATCACAAACACAAAACTTTCTTCGTTGATAGCTAATATAAAATATTTCAAGCAGTCAAGAAAAAGTCTTCGAACTATCAATAAAATCAATTACAAGCAATTAGACCAACAGAAGAAAAGAATACACAGTACACACAATGGACATACAGTACACACAGTACATGCAAAAAAAAGCAATCTGAGCTATAAATAGACATGGAAACTGGAGACGAAAAAAATTGAAGAAATGTGAGGTGGATAATGATGAATATGTTAAAATGGGAATTCCAGTCAAAATACACAACACAGCAGGTGTTTTACATGTGGGCAAGAAAAACTTCTTTATAAATATTTGTTACAGTCATTAAAAATTAACTGTGTGTTGACATATGAACAAGCGCAAAAACTGGCAGAACTAGAGAGGAAATTATAGGATACTATATTTTATGGGACGATTTCCTTTAACACTAAGGAAGCCAGAAAACACAAGTATAAATAAGACTACAGGCTTTAATACAACTACCAATCAGCATTCGAAAAATACACAATTCCACCCGAACAAATTTACAATTTACATGAAAACTCTGTCACAACAGTTCAGCAAGGCCCCAAAAATAATAACTGGAACAGGAATGAAACAAAGTAGGGGAAACCGTATCATCGAAACAAGGAGAACTCATTACGTTTTGTGGCATCTTTTATAAATGCCACTGGGTCATTCTATGTGAAATCAACCAGTGCTCTGAACCTTACCATTTCAGATTTTGTTAATTTTTGTTATACTTGTATCCATGGAACAGTTGAAAAATACGAAATTTTTAAATTTTTTGGGTTAGTAGTTTTTGAGTAATAGCCATTCAAAAAAGTAAAAAATCATATTTTTTGCAATATTTGGAAACAGTAAAAATTTTATTACTTCAAAACTATTAGGTCTAGAGAGCTCAAACTTGTTCTATTCTCTTCAGTATTTAATGGGCTTTAACCTGATATATAACAAGGCTGTCATCCTTCAACTTCCATTTTTTTTTTTTAAACAATTAAAAAAATATTTTTGAAAATCTCAAAAACACCCCTTTTAATTTTTTTTTTGGAAAAATATATGTTTTTGTATACTAATAGGCTACCGCTATACCAAGTTTCAAAATAGACCAACAATGGACTCATTTCAAAAAAAAATATTGTCTTAATAGTGCTTAAGCCAAATTTGCTGATAAATGTCACCAAAGAGTGAGCATTTAATTAGAGCTGTAGCAAACCGTATGTATTCGTTACTGAGTAACGGGTGCGGCATCTAGTAACGAGTAACGAAACGTTACACACGAATGCATTTCGTTACTCGCATTTTTCGTATGTTTTACGCATGCGCGCGCTTATTCGTTACAAAGTTGTTTATTAAGAAAAGTATAATTTGGAAATTCGTCGTCCAAGTTTTTTACTGTTTATTAAAGGTATTGTGTGTGTAGACAAAGTTTGAGATTGGAACAGAAACAACGTAAGAAAGTATTTTTTACAAATTATAAATATGTATGTTTTTGTTTTTTATTATCACGTTTTTTCACGTTTTTTGTTCTTATCTTAAAAGAGATATTATAATAAAGCTGCTCTAATGAGATTTTATTGTTTCTTGGTTAACAAAAGCTGTTAATTATCAAATACTTTTAATTGTTTATATTCGATTTATTATTATTTACGCGACGTCATACTGTACGCGTACGAAATACGACTCGATTCGTTGCTGTTACATACATAGCATGTTATGCGGTATCTGAAGTAACGAGTAACGATACGAAAGTAACGAGTACTAATTGTTATAGTAACGAATACATACGGGTACACTTTTTTTAGTTACTTTTACACCTCTACTGAAGTGCCAAGGAGTTGGACGAAAAGGGGTAGGAGAAAATGCTGTGTCGTTGCGGGAAGTAGATAACACTTCTACGTGCGAGATACGTGGGTGGCCGAGCGGGCGGGCTGGTAGTATTGCATCACCGCGCGGAGAGCAGCGGAGAGCAGGAAGCGTTCCTCATGATGTATGATAAGATAAAGCGGTGAACGTGTAGCTTACGCTACATAGCATAAATTAACTACCGAAGGAAACAAAGAATTATAAACGAATTATATACGGTTTTTTGGTTAAAATAAAGATTTACGGTCATTGTAAACGACGTTATTGTGAATCGGCGACAACTTAAATTGAAACATGAGTACTCAAACATTAGCGACGTTAATCCGAAACGACGTAAATCGGTACGACGTAAATAGAGGACTTACTGTACATGAGTGCCTAACATTACTTAGCCCTGTTTGCCATAACTTTAAAATATTATCAAGGAGACTAACCTGTAATACAAATAAACAATATATGATTTTCAAAGAAATTTTAATAATATTGATGAATTTGAGGCAAAACAATAACATAACATTGGACTTATACTTGACAATGGCTAAAGTTCTCTGAGGCACAATGTGACTAGCAAAAATAAGAATGTTATTGAAACTGCAGGACTTTACGAAGGGCACCCGGCTCGACAAAAGTCCAATTCACGTTCAGTCTCTATTGTTGGTATCCTACACAACACGTAGATGCCGCCTATACATTAAATAAGAGTGGGGTTTGCTCCGGGCTAAAACTCTGTCGGTAGGCTACTTCTACCCCCAGGACCTCTGGGGGGACCGTGGACAGTTACTATTAGGAGGCACAGTCTCTGCGATAACGTCTCGTAGCAGGAATCACCGTGTAAGATGAGGGCAGTTTGCAGTTCAACAATGCGCTGGCGCCGACCCAAGGCGACCGCGCCTTACCTTGCGAATGCTGCGCTGGCTCCGCAGTCTCCAGACTGCGTGAAGGCTGTCCCAGGAAGTGCTTTGAGATGCACCAGTAGGCACCACACACTTTTAGTCACCAGAGCACTCACACAGGCAAAGTTCCGGCGCGCGCGAAGTCGTTTCCCGGACCGCGGACGCGTTGATGAATTCGATAATTACCGTCCCAAATGTTGATAATACCGAACGTTCAACTTCAAATCGCGATTCCGCAGCCCGGAATCGCGGGGTAGCGAAAATTTCTTAAGCGAAGCGATACGTGCTCCGACTCAGTGCAGCGGACCGACTCCCCGACAAATCGCCAGGAGGCTCTTTTATACCTCCGCCGAGCGTCCCCAGCGGCCTCTCCTATTGGCTCGTTTTTAAGTTCAGTCGGTTGCAGATTGCCGCTAATTCTCCTGGCGCTGGCGCGCATGCGCCGTCACAATAGCACTTCAAAAGTCGAATATTTACCATTGCCGCGGACCATTGTTGACTAGGTCCCTTCAAACACAGTTTATATTTAATTAAATAAGCCATATTGACAATATATATTTATATGTGGGCCGTGTATCGGTACATCCTCTTGATAAAAATCTTTAACAAGCTGTGCAGTATCTTCACTTAATGTTTTGCCAGGCTTTGGGTTCGGAGTTGAAAGAACTCCCTTTTCACATACTAATTTTTTTACAGTGCAAGCCATATAATTAGTGACACCAAACTCTTCTTCAATTTTTTTACATGTCCAACTTTTGAGTAACACAGATAAAATAGTCATTTTTTCACTTCGCTTAGTTGTTTGGGCAAAAAAAAATTTTCAATTGTTCAGTAATTTCAGACACTTTTTTTTTGTTTCCTTCTTTACTTTCTTTATTAGAAGAAATAATTTGTTTTCCAAGCTTGACACTATTTTTTCTAATTTTGTTTGTGGAGTAATTTTCTATAGCAAGTTTTTTTCTTTTTTATGGGAGTTTCACCAATAAGTTCCAGTGATTTATTTAAGTAATGTATCGATGCTCCTGAGTCAGTAAATGATTCATCATCAATGTCATCCATTTGACTCTTACCAGCTACATTACCATCCATCTGTTCTGATATTTTCAGTTCACTATACACTTTTTTCTTACATTTGTTACATATTTTCATACCCATTTTAATGTCTGTATTTAAAGATCACATACTATCTGTCACATTTCTCAGATATTTTTTCTCCAATTTCAGATGGTTTTCTTCCTTATATGGGTTACAACATTTAACATTATAAATACTCCAGTTATTTTTTTGATGTTTGTTTGCCATTTTTAGGAATTAATAAGAATAATTTAGCTTTATAACAAATGCTAATAATAGTTCACTCTAAATAAATAACAGTCTTGACACTTTGAAAGAAGTATGCACTCAAATAATTTACATTCAACACATTACAAATATGTAGACAACCATAAAGTTCACAATCCTACAACAACTGACTGGGATAAACAAGAGAGCCACAGAAATGTACAAGTTATGTTGGGAATCTTTTTCACAGTGAAAACAACATTTGCAAAAAAAATAATTATAAAGCTATTCTTACAAACACATTAAAACTTACAATTTGTATCTTAATAAAACATTTTGATGGCTTCAGTACAAAATGTATACATTCTGATTATTCAGTAATAAAACTTAGATTCTATTTGCATTTAAAAATCCTAATATTAAATGCTCACTCTTTGGTGACATTTATCAGCAAATTTGGCTTAAGCACTATTAAGACAGTATTTTTTTTTTAAATGAGTCCATTGTGACTTCAGTCGCTATGATATCATTGAGTTGGCCGGAGTTTTAAACGTGCCGTTAACTTTATCGTGATTAAATGTGTTTGTAGTAGGCCTACAGTATCAGCTCACTGCAATTTATGATTTTTTCTTCATAAGATGTCTTCCAAACGACTATATATGTTTTTATATTTCAATCAATAAAGGTAATAAAGCAGCTGGTTAAATAACCATTCTATAAAGCTGAGAAGTACTAGTTGGACTTGTTTCCCACGCTGTCGGTTGTCATTTGCTGATAGAATTGCCCGTTGTCACGTCTGTATGCCAGCGCTTCCGGCCGACCTTGGGCCGTGGCCGGCCGGTGGCATGAAACATGGCTCATTTTACGTCGTTTCTATTTACGTCGCGGTTTTCAGGAACGTAACCCCGACGTAAACCGAGGACTTACTGTATTGACAAATATCATCTACCATTCAGTCAGTCCTGTGTTTGTAAACAAACGAGGTGTTTGTTTACGTTTGGGTCACTCCAATCCCGCATAACAGTTGTCTGTCGTCATATTATTATTAGTGTGTGTTATATCTGCACAAGGATGACATAAGTAGAATTATGCCTGGTAAAAAAGATTGCATTACAATCAGGAACAAAGGATTGAAAATTCAAGTGCAAAAGCATTTAGTACCTATTAGCTAACTTGAATGAAATTTATCAAGCTTTTAAAGAAAAACATCAAACTCAACGAATTGGATTCTCAAAATTGTGTGAGTTAAGACCTAAAATTTGTATTTTAGCTGGTAAAATAGGAACTCACACAGTATGTGTGTGTACTGTGCATCAAAATGTCAAATTGATGATAGCTGGTTCAGGGATAAACAATTTTTATTTATATGGATCACCTCTTAAACCATATCACACTTTTCTAGCAAAAGTTATGTGTAACCCTCCAGCCCCTCATTGTTACATGAATGAATGCATCAAGTGTCCAGGGACAGCATACCTGAAAGAAGCATTGGCTGAGATATTTAAAAACGAGGTAATTGATGAGGTGACATACAAGCAATGGGTGACAGTAGACAGATGTATGATGGAAAAAGTTGTGAAAGAAATTGATGATTTCATAGAATATTTTATAGAAAGTCTCTTAAAACTGAAAACCCATTCATTTATTGCATTACAACAGAAAGATTGCTACTTAGAATATACGGAAAAATCTGGCGGAAGGTGAGGTTATCGTTAACTGTGACTTTGCAGAAAATTATTCATTTGTATTGCAGGACGAAGTACAATCATATCACTGGACGAGCAGCCAAGCCATACTGCACCCATTTATTGTATATTATAAGTGGCAAGAAAAACTACATGTGGAGTATGTGTTCATTTCAGAGTGTTTGCAACACAATACAATACATTCTATGCTTTTCAAAGAAAAATTATACAAATACTGAAAGATACACTACCATTTGAAGAAAAATCACTTTTCTGATGGCAGTGCTGCACAGTATAAAAATAGAAAGAATTTTTTAAACTAGTGCCTACACAAGAATGATTTAAAGTAGAAGCAGAATGGCAGTTCTTCGCTATATCACACGGCAAGAGTGCCTGCAACGGATTAGGTGGCACAGTTAAAAGACTAGCTTCCAAAGCTAGTTTACAAAGACCATACAATGACCAAATACTTATACCAAAGCAGCTTTTTGAGTTTGCCAATCACAATATTCCGGGTATAGACTTTGAATACTGCACAGCTGATGATTAGGATGCAGCTGAAAAGAAACTTTTTCCGAGATTCAACAATTCAAAAGCAATTGAAGGTACTCAAAAACTGCATACGTTTATACCGATTTCTGAAAATCGTCTTCTCACAAAGTCATTCTCATCAAGTGAACAAAGTGTGACAGAAATTGTAACAAAAGTTGATTACTTAACACCTACAGATTTACAGAAAATTGACTCTGGATATGTTACAGTAGTCTACAACAAATCATGGTGGCTTGCTTGTATTCTTCAAAAAAATGGTGAAAATGAATTTACAGTTAGCTTTTTACATCCTATGGGGCCATCTCCTTAATTTTTTTACCCCAAACCAAATGACATACTAACAGTACCCAGTAATTCTATTCTAGGAGTAGGAAATCCTGTGACAGCAACTGGAAGAGTACACGTTAAGTAAAACTGAAATTAGTGTGTCATCACATGCCTTAGAAATTTTTTTTAAGATATCAAGATTGAGTAAAAGTATAAAACAAAATTAAATAAACTTGCTATATTACTTTACTAATACAATTTGTGACATTTACTTTCTAGTAATTATGACAACTTAACAATTATTTGCGAAATAATTCAAATACTCTTTCATCCTGAAAATTGGTAAGTAAACAGCATATATATAAATCCAGTGTCCTGATGTTTGTTTCCAGTGAACTCTTCACCAAGTGAACCCGATTTCGATGAAAATTGGCATTTATGTGTAATTTTTTCCAACTTGAGAGATAGGATGGTTTTTATTTCGATTAATGGTCTTAATAATTTATAATTAATAATAAACTGATTATCAATGTTGATTGGTGTTATTAATCGTAAGTTTCATAAGTCTCAAACAGATGGCGCCTTAAATCAGTTTTTTACTGACAACTGTTATACTGTCTGACATAAATATCTCATAGATGGCGCTACGTTTCAATTTAAATTTTATTTTTCTCCATGTTGTGCACATTTTCGTTGATCAATGTACTACGTAATCTCACTTTTTTGTATTATTTTTGATTTTTTTTCTCACGTGTTTACAATTATTGATATCTATATTCAGCTGTCAATCTACAGATATAATAAAAAAAACAAATAATATTAGCTAGAGAATCAGAGTTCATCAAATTTGTAAGTATTAATGAATTGATTTACTATAGTTAGAACTAATCAGAATATTTATTAATAAAATGAACTGTGATTTATTATAAGTAAAGTTAATCAGAGTATTTAATAATAAAATAGAATTGAAAACGTTATGTTAATCTGTGTTAATTTTTTTCTTTTAAATCCTTTCTAAATCACTCAGCCACAGCAACGCATGGCCGGGTCTGCTAGTGTAAGTATATCTTAGATATGTATAAAAAGCTTTTATGCTTTTTTCTTCAGTTATGCATTTATTTTTTAGAAATATTGCAGTGGCTGATATTACAAACACATTAAAATTTTTAAATATTAAATCAATAAGCAACATTTTTCCTTTATTAGTTCAATAAGTATACATTCGATTATTCAGTTATATAACTTTGATTTAATTCGTATTTAAAAAAAATTAAATTTAAATTCTCACTCTTGGGCAACATTTATCAGTAAATTTTGGCTTAAGCACTATTAAGTCTTTATTTATTTTTACACAAGTCCATTGTTGGTCCATTATGAAACTTGGTATAGAGGTAGCCTATTAGTATACAAAAAAACATATATTTTTCCAAAAAAATTAAAAGGTGTGTTTTTGAGATTTTCAAAAATATTTTTTCATTTGTTTGGAAAAAAAAAAATGGAAGTTCAAGGATGACAGCCTTGTTATATATCAGGTTAAAGCCCATTAAATACAAAGAGAATAAAACAGGTTTGAGCTCTCTAGACCTAATAGTTTTGAAGTTATATATTTTTTACTGTATCCAAATATTGAAAAAAATGTGTATTTTTTTTTTAATTTTTGAATGGCTATTACTCAAAAACTATTACTCCAAAAAATTTAAAATTTTGTATTTATCAACTGTCCCATGGCTACAACATGTGTACCAAAAATCATTCAAATCTAAAGGGGTAAGGTCCAAATTAATTTTTTTATTGGTTGATTTCACATGGAATGACCCCACTGTCTTCATTTTTCTTCGATCAAAGTGTAGCATGTGTGCTACAGCCTCTACCTTTGATAATGTTTAGGTTGGCAGAATTGGTAAACTTATTTTATTAACCTTTTCGGATGCCCTGGTAATAAGAGTTATTTTGGATATGTTTGTTATATTTTGTTTTAAAAAAGGAATTGTAATTCTTGTTCAGTCTTATTATTTTTAATTTTAAGATTTTAAGTTATTAAATTGGTCTGGAACGTTCAAGGACACTACCGAATATTTTGGTAATCGCGGCGCTAGGCGGCGCGCAGGTGAACAGCTGAATGTGTGACGTCAGGGGAGGCGGCGAACGGCAGTCGCCTGGTGGCCCGGGCGGGCACGGACGTGAGTAAAACGCGGGTTGGCCATGGTGAAGGTGCCACGTCGAAGTGACTTGCCGGTCGAACATCTGAATACGAGTTTTCCTTTTTGAATATGAACGGGGTTCATATATATATAATTAGGAACGCGTTGGTACGATGAAAAGCGAGTGGTTGGCGTGTGTGAATGTCGCGAGGATTTTCCAAGGATGAATTAAGTGCGCCAAGACTCCAAGACGGTATGGCGAAGGATTCGTCATATCCGTACAATCACCCGCAGCAAAGGTAACGTGTTATGGCAAGGGACATCACGAAGTCAAAAAAGCAAGTAAGTGCCAGCAGTGCCACCGCCCCGTTGACCCCTTTGACCCCTGGTGCGAAACTAACTTGTGGATTTTTGGGAATTAAATTAACGGACCAATAACTTTCAAACTGGGATTTTACGTTCAGCCTGTTCATCCAATCCCTGCCAGACGTGGAAGAAAAAAGACGTCGACCGTTAGAAAATGACATAACTGAGAAGGGCTTGTTAACCCATAATTTGTAATTAGCTAAATTACTGATATATTGATTTGGATGCTAATGTGGGTCAATTTTTTGTTAGATTTCATTCTGTTAATTGGTATTTACAGTAGTGCTACGCCCGGTGCGTATCTATATGTGTTATTTATTAATATGTTCTTATATATTTTTAATGCATTTTTGGTAATTACCTTTAAATTACGGATCTCCGAAGTATACGATCAAATTATACTTTTTTGGGGGGAATTGTTAAAGTATTTTTATTTAGTTTTATTATATAGAAATTTTTTTATAAGTAGTAATAGGGTATGTATTTTATGATGGATGCGCCGATTTGTGATGAAACGATTTCATGGTATATTTATATATATTATTATTAAATTTTGCAATATACATTTTGCGTCTTTTTTAACTTGCTGCCTCCTCTCACTGTTCGTAATCTTATTAGTATTTTTTAAGCCTGCCATTAGTTTGGGGTTAATATTTTTTCGGGGTTTACCTGCACTCGCGGTACGGGGCAATATAGGAGTTTTTACTGTGTCGCGGGTTGCGGAAGTTGTTTGGTTTGGCCGTAGTTTAGGGCCAAACTTTACAAAAGTATAAATCTATTTTTTTTAGATGCCCCAAGCGGTAGCCTAGGTTTAGCAAATAAATCAGGGTCAGGTTGGATGACAGCAGCCTTATTTTTGGAAGTTGACAAGCATGTTCAACACTTCCAAATGTACTACTATAAATGAGCCATTATTAATTTCGTTGGACAATCACGAAAGCCATACAAGTCTTGAAACTGTACTTTTCTGCAGGGAGAATGGAATTATTTTTGTCACTTTCCCTTCTCACTGCACACATCGACTACAACCACTTGATGTATGTGTGTATGGACCAGTTAAGAGTTATCTGAAAAATTGCTTTCAATGACTGGCTATCTGCTGATCCTAGCAAACGAATGCCTATATATGAAATAGCAGGGTTAAAAGAAAAAGCATATAAGAAGACTTTCTCAATAGAGAATATTTGCTCTGGGTTCAAAAAGTGTGGTATTGTCTCCATCTTGACAGGAATGTCTTCACAGAAGATGACATTGCTTCCTGCCAGAGGGCCTACTGCAGTAGAATCAACGGTGCATGAGCAGGAGAATCCAGAAATCAATATACTACAAGATCCAATTCCAAGTACGAGCTGAAACAATTTGACATTACCACTTTCCTCAGAAGTAATCCAGCCATATCCCTCAGCTCAGGAAAAAAATCCATCAAACATGAATAGAAACCAGGAAAATGAAGATTTCTAACTGAAACTCCTGAAAAAAAAAAATTAAAACTGAAGAACAAGAATGAACTACGAAGGAAACAAAAAAAATTGTTCAGGAAACCAAAAAAAGTCTAGAATGCAGGGAAAAGAAGTTCCACGGTTAACGATGACTCAGGTGATTCATGTAGCATTAACAGCATTACTTGTGAAGAAGAATCAGATGCTGTTAGTGAATTTGACAATGATGCTTCAGATGAAGAATTCATTCCACTACTTAATGATCCTACTACTGGAATATCCAACACTAAGTAATGAGGGAAATTATTTAGTAGTAAAATACTGTACAAAAAAATCTGTAAAATTTTATGTTAGTGAGGTTGAAAAAGTTATTGATAGGCAATATTAAGTGAATTTTTTGTGAAAAAAAGGTAATGGATTCGTCTATCCCATTGTGGTAGATAAAGACTTAATCAACACTAAACAGATTGAACTGAAATTTCTGAAACCAAAAGTAATAACACTACAGCACATGCTAATTCAATCAAAATGTCGATATTGATTTGCATTTCTATAATATCTTGTGAAACCCAAGTGACAGTGTTAAAAACAATTTTACGATCAATTATATGCTGTAACTTTTTAGTGTTATGCAAGTTCTCATAATTTTCCTCACACTCTTTTAGTTTTTTTAGAACTTTTTTAGATTAGTTATTATTGCCTTTGCAAGTGTTTTAGTCAAAATAAATGTGATCATTATTATTTTTTTTTTTAGTACATTGAACAATAAATATTAGACTATGTAGCCCAATAATTATTATTAATCACTTTATTGTGTGTCAGGGAACACTAGGGCATTTACAGTATGTGCAGAAACATGTATATGTATGTGCCTTCAATTAAAACATTTCAACCCATATATTTATTTCAATTTGTAGCCCAATATCCATGAAATATTATCCTATAATATTGTGCGATTTCACTAAGTAGTATAGACTTCATTACAGTAAATGCTCCAACTTTCCAAATGTGCCCCACTCTCCCCTAAAATTTGTGAACTTTCGTTACATTAGTAGAGACAAAAACGATTATATGATGATTTTCTATTAAAAAAAACATAGTACTTAAAGCATGTCAATACAACATATGTACATAACACTAAAAAATCAGTTGATACACCATTTTGCACCAAAATTGAACTAAAAAGATGAAATCAATCAGCCTTTTAACAAAAAACAACTCAAATTACAAAAATTTTATGTTTTATCATGGTAAAATCATTGAATGGAATTTATATAGCATTAATTTTGTACTAAAATGTATGACCTAAATTGATTGCAAAAAAAATATTATATTGTTTGATCTTGAATAACTTACATCAGTACACCGTTTTTACATTAATGAGGGCACATAATTTATTACTGATGATTTCACTGTATAAGTGCATTAGGTGTCAATCAATTCTGGTAAAATAAGTATTAAGGATAATTTGTTTAATATTAGTTGAATAATAATAATTTTTTATGCATAAAGAAAGTGTATTAAATAAAAACAATAACACAGAAATCTGTCATTTTAAAAACTAAACTGTCATGGAAATAAAACCATAAAATCCTATCCCTTTACATTAGATGTGTACCTTTGCCCACGAGACTACGGCATTTTGTCTGGTGAAACAAATGTCACTGAGAGATAGACACCCAACAGAAAGACCACATTATTATGGAGCAAGGAGGCAGTGTGTCAATCACCGGAATCACATTCCAAAGGATATGAATTTAAATGACAGTCCGGCAATCATGGTTTTCCAGTCACGCCAGACAAATGGTTCAAAACAACGGACAGTGGGCAATTCCTGTTCTGATTTCCCTTATCTGCATCACAGAGCGCTGCTATCTATAACGAACTCAATCTTGTACGAGACCAGGCTAAACACCACGTAGTTATATTCAACAATGATCAACCTCCCGCCCCTCCCTGAAATCTTGGTGAGTTCAAGACTCTGAAACTTAATCGGTCATCCCCAAGGTTGGGGCTACGGCTGTTGATTGGTCAGATCACACACTTCCAGCCAATGGTCCGCAGGTTCGGTTCCCCACGGGGTCGAACCAGGATTTTTTCCAAGTGGGAAACATTGTGGAAGTTGACATGTGCTCTGTTGGCATCTTATCAGTTTATACCTATTATCTCTAATGTTGACTAGAAGTTCAGATCAATCCATTTCCTTTCACTCTCCCAGCCTGGGCATATCACCAGCCTGGGCATAACACCAGCTGCAGTACTGCATCTATAAATGTGAGTGAGAAAAATATCTGAAAAAAATTTAACCACCTATTTTTCTGGAAAATTTTCCTTTTTTCCATTTCCAACATAGATGAACACAACTGAAGATAGATTGATAGGCCTTCTCGTTAAACAATAATTTATTATCTGTAGATTGGGAGGTACTGTTTAAAAACATTTTTTTTTGTTCCTATCAGTTGGTAGAGGATAGCATTCTCAAATGTCACATGAGCCCTTGTATGGTAAAGAAAGATTAAAAGTATGTTTTATTAGGTTCCATTTGTATAAAAATGTTAATATAATTGGTGTTTTTCCTGTGAAAGTACATCCCTGAAAATTTTCTGGTTTTGCAGAAACTTTTACAGTAAATAATCTGAACATTTCCCAAAACTTACTTTTCCAGAAAACTAACATCTCTAACTGTATCAACGACTAATATTAGATTTCCAATCCCAATTTCCCTGGAGCTTCAAACATTCTAAATTATTAGATCTGTACATCTCAAGTTACTAATTAAGTGTCATCAAATTTATTTTATACCATTCACAAACCATCCAAAAATTGCCATATAGCTGTGGCTCATTTCAGTGAGACTAGTTGTAAAGACTAACAACATTGCCATCACTATCTGGAGCCGAGACACTACTCAGCCCAAAAGAATAAAAAGAAAAACTTATAATATGATTGAACTTGAGTTCTTTAAATAGTGCTTTTGACTCTCTGTCGCCATTCCTTCTGCTTTCACCCTTGTGCCCATCCACTAGAGGCAAGTGCTTATATTCCTCTCGGCTACACTTGACGGTCTACGGTCTACAAGTTTTGTTTCCACGGGATGGTAAGACAATGATTCCCAGATCGACAACGAAGGTTCTAGAAGAACGGCACATCCATCTCTCTGGCGTCCTGTGGCAGAGCACGAGACAAATCAGGGTAATATTATTATGTCACACCTTCCCCAGAAATTAATAATAAAATTCTGAAAATACTTTTTTTGAACACAAAAGACATTCCTCTATCAACCCTGACAACAGCACCTATAAATTTCTACTCATTTCTGAGAAATCAGCATTTATAGCTAACATTAAAATACCTATGCATCGATGTAACCAATGCCATTTTTTAATGTATAGATGGAGAATCACAGAATCAGTAAACCTAACGTTCACAACATTCAGTTCCAAGGCTGCGTTTTTGAGAATGGTAGTTAGCTCAATTAAAAATACTTTAAAATATTGTGGACGGTTGGTTAGGTAGTATAGATACATTAAATATACTGTAAAATATTTTTCATAGCTGCTTAGGAATTGCAAGGTTGCGTGACAAGCAGTTCACACAAGACAACTCAGAGGTCTGAACAGTTCCGAAGTTTACCGAAGTTGATGTCCATATCATCTTTCACAGACTTAAGTGATGGAGAAATTAAAGAATAGTTGAGCTGCATTTAAAATACTTAAAAAAAAAGTGTACATGGTTGATTAGGTTAGGTTAGCTACATTAAAAATACTATAAAATTTTGAGAACAGTAGCAGTGTTGAAAATGAAAATGTAAGTGCCATTTTATGCTTCTTTTTTTTTTTTTTTTCAGGAAACGAAACATCAAATGAGGAGTATAAATTCACTAACACTGACTTATTTGGTTGTATTATTAAAAAATTTGTGGTACCTACTTTCGGTTCATGTTCACTTTTGCATCTTCAGTAGATCCATCTCTTCCTGGGGAAATGGCAATATGGTGAAATATGGCACTTACCTGCTTTACAATGTCAGTGCCTCAGTTGTAAAGTCACGTTAGCTACATCTTAAATTGGTTATTCCTAAGCAACCATTAAAAATAGTTTAAAGTATTTTTAATATAGCTTTACTAAACTAACAAAACATCCACAATTTTTCAAAGAACTTTTAAGGTAGCTAACCTAAACTAATCAACCATTCTCACAATTTTACTAAAGTTCTCCAAAATATAAACATACAGACCCACATCAATACACACATGTTGTAAAGTAAAATATTAACAATGGTATCTCAGAAACTAGTACATACAAATATATAAATGCTGTTTTCAGGGTGATTACAGCAATATCTCTAGTAATTAAAAAAAATGATTTTTGGCATTTTATTATTAATTTCCGGAAAATACGCGACCTAAGATTTGAAACTGTTGACAGTGGCCAAACAGACGTGACAAATCAGGTTGCATGGCCAGCTAGACAGTAGCCGTAGCCACCAATGCATGGGCCTCACCATCCATTAAACCCAACACCTCCAGGTTTATTTCGTTAGCCCCATCCTAAACTGGAGATTTAATCTGCATCATGAATTCCTTAAAAATGTATTTTTATATAGTTTGAGCAACTCCTCACATGTCATACCTCCTTCTGCCCTTTAATATGTTTTACATCCAAATAGACTAGCGACTATGTACATTAGTAGAATTTTAGAATTTTTGCAGCGCGGCGTTACACTTGCTGGGAATTATTTAGTTTTCCAGCATTATCAAGAAAACATTTGCAAAAAAAAAAAAATCAAATTTATTAATTTTTCTATCAATTAACAGAAAACCCAATATATTCCACAATTAACAGCATTAAGTAGTGCCTTCACACTAAACTCTGAATATTAAATAACATAAAAATTAAATTACCTGAATTATGATCCCCTGTAAATAAATATGTTTTCAAACTGTCAATATCATACAAATCTGCAAATGCTTGAATATTGCAGGACATCACGAATATTTACTATACGATTTATTATTTTTAACGAACTTCATTGCATTTACAAACAAAACAAAATTCACAGCCTCTTCGATAATACAATTAAATAAAGCAAAAGCTCAAAAGTCACAATTAGTTACTCCTTCTGCTAACCTGACAGACTTATCAAAACAACACAACATCTTCCGATTAAATAAAAAAAAAACCTAGAGTTATCGAACTGTTCCGAAATTCAATGTTACTAACTACAGATTTCTTCGTTATTAATTTTTACATGATTTATTTTATTTATTATTTCTTTTATATTTGGGTGCCATAGATATTACTTGAGATAGTCTCAAGTAATCGCAAACAAAGACAGTCTTGACGGAGACAATCTTATAATAATCCTGTATTTCTTATTTCTGAGAGTTCATTCTCCTGTATCATAGTCGTTGTTCAGAACACCATCGCATAAGATTGTTTCATAGTCACAAAGATTTTATGAAACACGAATAGGACCGTTTTTGTCAAGACCATGGCAGACATGTCCCATGCATTTGGTTGTTTAGATCGCAATGTGGAAAATGGCTGATTCTCGTCAACCTTGTATATTTTAACTTACATATATTCTGTGTGAAGTGCTGAATCATTTTTATTTGTTGTAATGAGTTTAGTGTTTGCTTGTGACTGGTAGATACATTTTCAAATGCAAAGCAGACATGTTTATTTACATATCGATTACAGGACGAAACTACGACGGATGTGGAAGAAAATGAATTCAATCATGGTCGATAATGTACATATCACCATCAGAAAAATTAAATCTACCTTCCTGACAGAATTAATTTGAAATAATAATAAAAACAATTGGCATTACACTATTGATAATACAGTTCTTCCTCACAAATTCCTGAACATCGGTAGTGTAAAAGAGACTTTAATTTCGGACAAAGGAGTAAAGGTAAAACTGTAGCTGTAGTGAAAATCTCGTCACTGACAAAACTTTTGTTTAATAACAGGTTTAGAATATAAATATAGCTTTAAGAAAAATTGTATTAACAGTTTTTGTTTGTTTATCTAAATGTATAATATATTTGAATTGAAGGCACTTTCGTTGCCTGATTATGTTTAGAATAAATATTGAATAGAAAATGATATCAGGGGGGCGGGATTCAACCTTGTAGCTGCATGCATGAATGTGTCGTTAGCTTAAACTACCTGGGCTGTTCAGGCCACCCAGGATGCCTTGAAATAAAAGGAAAATGACTGAGAAAACACTGTACTTTATTACTGCTTGATAGACTTACTTATTCAACTCCTGGCCGAGTCTGTCGTCAGACCGTCACTCCACGATCGGTTAAACACATTGCTGTTGCGCGCGAACAGGTTAGGATGCAATCACGTGTGTATAAAGTTCTATCCTGAGGCCTGCACTGACAAAACTTAGGCTGTGGCGAATTACTGCAGAACTGATAGGTTGCAACTATATTCATATTGTAATTGAAGTTAAAAATAAAATGGCAAAAGTATATGATCAAAAGTTCTTAAACATGAGTGCAATCTAACCACCTACAATACAAATGTTTCAGGTTTTTCATAAGCACGGCTAGATGAAAAATTGCCGTCACCCGACCTCTGTGAAAGGTCCGGGGGGTACCTGACGGGTGCTACGGGCGTCGCGATGCTCTTGTTGTCCGGAGGGTCGCCAGGCTAGTGGGCTGCTAGGCCGTTGGTGTGGGGTCGTGGGTACTCTGCCCCCGCGTGCCCCGCCAGGTACACGGCTTGAATGTAACCTGAATGATTCTACCTTGACTGTAAAGGCCGCTCGGCCGTGTGGAGGACGGGGAATTACGGAAAATGATATACGAGTTGGCGAGAATACATTTAATTTGGGAGTTTCACCGGGGGTCCATGTTGGTACACGGTACACTCTACAAGTCCGCTCCGCGGTTCAGTCCCGCTACAAAAATTCTCACCAACACTAAACACAACACTACATGACAATGGTTACCGCGGCAATCTCGCGGGACGTGGGTCGATGCTCGCTGGAGACTGCCAGCGCCAAAAGTTAACGGGTGTTGGTGGGGGGGGGGGAGTGGTCGATGAGCGGGCTCCTAAGTTCGGTGAAACTCTTACGTGAGTGATACGATCTGCAGCGCGGTATCACGATGAAGACGGTCGGGATAGGCCCGGTTCCGTAAAATACGCGCCGAGTCGACGTGGGCAGCTATGAATTAATAAGAGGTTTAAATTTAAAGATTTAGTACAGAATAAAATAATCAAAGAAAGAAAACTTGGACGCTGCCCAGGGACACACGTCTGTTCCCGGCGCGGAGTGGTTGGAGACTGCCGACATGGCCGCCTCGCAAGGAAGAGAAACTTTTTCTTCTTTGTGAGTCGGCGTCAAAAAACTTATATTAATTGAATTTACTCTATGACCAGTTAAAACATGTTCCAGGTGCCCAATAAAAATGTAGCACCTGGTAATTGGGCGCTTAAGGCTTAACAATGGTTTTAATGTATTTAATTATTTAAATTGTGACATCAAGTTGGCGACTGTAAATTTACTAACATATTGTCCCACTGTGAATTGTTTTAGAGGGATTTCTCCTATTCTGACTTGCTCATAGTCACGGGCATTTTAATTAAGGCCAGTGGGCGCGGTGACTGTTAATGAGGATTGTTGTCTATTGGGGTCACGCCCGAGGCGCTCGCCTGACTCAATCCAGCTGGGCAAGGGGCGCGCTCCGAAAACGGGATACGGTACTGGCGGTGCGGAGCACGGGCTTAAAGGCCATGGTCGGTACGACGTCAACATATAAGGTAAGTTGGTGTAACTGGGCCCATGGGGTAACTGGGCCATCCCCTCCCAGATTTTCCCTGAACATATAAGAGGGAAATTGAACTCTGTTGTGGCAACACTGGTAAGCAGAAGTATACAAAACAACAGCCATTTGGTCTCCAGCTTGATTGAAGAATGTTTTATGGCTGCTAATGTTTTTTGTATTTGTGATCGCAAAACATGTCTCTACAAAGGTGAATTCAAAAATTTTTGGTAAGTATTTTTTTATCTCGTGAAAATCGAATGTAAGAAATTTTAGCTCAGTTAATGTCAAAATAACATTCCGTATAGTGTTTTAACCTATCGTGCATTTTATAGGTCTGTGGAGTGTTATGACCCAGTTGCCCCATCATATTTAGTGATTTGGGGTAACTGGGCCATACATTCAGGGAAACTGGGTCCATGTATGGCCCAGTTACCCCACACTGAACCACTTATGCTTATATTAAATAAGTTGCTACTAACCTAACCTAATATAAGTAACTATACTATTTATGTTATTTTAATAAGTTGCAATTAAGTTAATCAAGATGAAGGCCTGCTTAGGTAGAATTTTGTTGGAGAAATTTATTCTTTTAAAGCTTGTAAAAATTTAAGAAAAAAAAAGAGTTTTTTCTTACAACTCATCCAAGAACTAAATTATAACTTAATAAGTTACTTTTTATGTTATAGACCATGGTAAGGAAGTACTACCGGAGAACAACCAAGGGTGCAGACCAAGAAAATTCATACTCCCGAGAGGTTTTAGAGTTGGCGCTTGCAGATGTGAGGAATGGAAACCGCACACAAAGAGAAGCAGCGACATTTCATGGCATTCCAAGAAGTACACTGCGTCACTACATCCATGGTTCGAGAGGTTCAGGGTCTATTTCGAGAGATGGGTTTGGGGGTGGTGGAAAACTTTCAATTCCACATGTGTATGAGGTTCAACTTGCAGATTGCCTAAGAGTGTTAGAAAAATGGGGATTTGGACTGTCAAGAGATGAAGTCATGGACATGGTGCAATCATTTGTTCAACAAAACAACATAAAAACCAGATTTAAAGAGGGTAGGCCAGGTCCGGATTGGTTCATTGCTTTTAAGAAAAGGCATAACCTATCAATAAAAAAACCACAAGGAGTAGAATATGTCCGCATGTCTCAAGAAAACCCATTTGTAATCAATGGATTGTTTGATTTGCTTCAGAAAACAATTGAAGAGAATGTTTTGATCAACAAACCACACTTGATATTTAACTGCGATGAAACAGGGTTTGGACACGACCCAAGCAAAACCAAAGTTGTAGGTGGCAAAGGTGTAAAGTGCACTAGAACAATAAGCTCTGCTGGGCGTGAAAATACCACTGTTCTTGCATGTTGTTCTGCTGCAGGAGACAAGCTTCCTCTCCTTTGTGTCTTCAAAGGGAAGAATGTAATGGAAAGCTGGATTGACACAAACTCTGATGCCCGTACTGGTTATGCAGCTTCAAAAAGTGGGTGGATGGATGGAGAGATTTTTTTAAACTGGTTTAAAAAAGTGTTTCTGCCCAACATACCAGAAGAACGGCCTGTTCTTCTTATCCTTGATGGGCACAAGAGTCATGTAAGTCTCCCTATGATTTTAAAGGCAGTGGAACATCAGGTAGTGCTCGTAAAATTGCCACCTCACACGACACACGTCACTCAGCCCATGGATGTTGGAGTATTCAAAGGTTTGAAATCAGATTGGGATAAGAAGCTGACCAAGTGGCAGAGACAAAATCCTTGGAAAAAAATTCCTAAACAGGAATTTGTAAATATTTTGACATCTACATTTTATGATGTTAACAAACAGAATATCACAAATGCCTTTAAAGCATCTGGAATTTATGATGAAGAGACAGGGGGCCCAAACAGGCAAGAAGCAATAAAAAAGTGCAAATTCAAACCTTGTGAAGTACAGGCTTACAACAAAGCACAGCTCAAAAAGGTTGCAGATGCCAACGAAATTCATGATGACCAGACAGATGCTGACAAGATCCCTGATGCCCACACGGATACGGAACACACTCCTTATGACTCGGCTGATGTTGGAAAGACTCCTGATGCCCAGGCAGATGCCGACAAGATTACTGATGCAGACAACAGTACTCATGACCATCCTGATACAGACAAGACTCCTGATGGCCAGGCAGGTGCCAACAATACGCCTAATGCTCATAGAGTATCTGACAAGAGCTCTGATGTTGAGATGCCCAACAATGTAAATGTAAAACGAAGTTTTGAAGACATCATTGTCGAAATTTTCCACAAAAACAAAACTCGAGAAGATTCTGGCAAGGAATCTGTCAAGCCAAAAAGGAAAAAAGTAAGCTCGGGAGCTGAAATTATGACTGCATCTGAGTACATAGAAAAAAGACAGGAAGAAAAGAGATTGGAAGATTTGGCTTTACAGCAAAAAAATACAAAAATAGAAGAAAAGCTCCTTAAACAAAAGAATAACATTGTGAAGAAAAAACTCAAAGACAAACTGGAAAGTAAAAACAAAAAGGGAAGCAGCAAATTGAAGATGCAATGCGAGGAAAAAAATCAGAAAAAGAAAAGAAAGATTGTATCTAAGCCACTGACTTCAGTAGATTTAGAAAACCCATTACCTTCAACTTCTGGCCTCTGTAAGTTTAAAAAGGCGAGACCTTCAAGTGTGAATTCAGACTCTGATGATGATGGCTCATCAGGTATGAGCATTGCGGACTGTGAATCAGACGAAGTTGTGCCCGGTATCTCTGTTATCAAAGATGACTATGTTATTGTATTGTATAATGGTATAAAATATCCTGGACAAGTTGTAGATTTAGATAGAGACCAAGTGCAAATAAAACACATGAAGAGTGCTGGTTTAACTTACTGGCGATGGCCAGAAGAGGAGGACATTTTGTGGTATGAAGAAGAAGATATTTTAAGATTGATTAGACCCCCAATCCCTATGAACAAACGTGGAATTTTTAGTGTTCCTGAGTTAAAAGGTTGTTTATTTGAGTATGAGTAAGTTTACTTATTTTACATTATATTTTTTAACTTTTTTTGTATTAATTTATAGCTGATGTTCACAAAAATCAGTCTTGCAACATTGGTAATTGCTTTGAAAAATTATTTCTAAATGGGGGTAAATTTTTATTTTTATTTGTACATTTGCAAGCATTGGACCCAGTTACCCAGTCACAGATTCTGTAGTTTCTTATAAGAAATAGACTTGGGTTGTCCACTTACCCCCATTATCAGGGTAACTGGGCCCACCTGTATTTAAAAATTATATAAAATATTTATATATATAATAAATATAATAAAAATATATATCACAGCTTAATCAGACTTCCTAAGAATTACTAACATACGTGTCATACATGGATTTTTGAAAACTATACATTTTAGTAAAATTATAATGTGTTAAAAGTATAGTATATGAAAAAAGTTGAAAATCTATGGCCCAGTTACCCCAACTTACCTTACTAGAGTCATAGTAGCTCGTTACAGGTTGATAAAGTTCTTATTACGAGGGAAGATTGCAAATACATATATTACACGGTTAAAGTTAACTAAATCGAAAACACGTTCATTAAAGTGTTAGTAAAACCATGACACTAAAGGCCTGCCAGAAGTCCTAATGAAACGACGATGAACTGGCATTGAAGCCTGAAGAAATGCGTAAGTCCGCTGCCCGAGTACTTTGAACATTAAATTTACGTAAAATGCCGAAATATCCTTGTTGGGATTTAAATGATAGAAAGAAAAGTCGCACATAATAACGTACAGCTAAGTGGGGTCGGGCGCAGAGCTAATTGTAAAAAATTAGGTATACTTACGACTATGGCAATGAACTGGAAAAGTGGCACGAAAACTGTAGGCTCTGCGCTCACAGAGGGACCGACCCCTGTGGGCTCCCGGCGGAATCTGCTGCTAGAGCCCCACGTGACCTCGCGCCAAGACGCATGTAGCACGGGAAAACATCCACGACCAGTTTTGGACATAGTTTTTAAATTTTGTGATATTACATGATTATTTTACATTTGCATTTAATTCTCATATTACTTCAGTATTTTTTAATTGTTATTATTTTGGTTTCTAAAAAGAGGATTTACTTATTTAATTACACACTAGCGCAGGGTTTCCCAATCTTTTTCGGTCCACGGCGCACATACATGTTTACTAGTTTGTCTCGGCGCCCTAACCTATTTGGCTCTTAGAAATAGATAGGTACAATGATACTAGTTAGGTAGATAAGCACAAATATTAAAATATCCACATTATGAATCTGAACTGTATATTTATATTTATAAGAATATAAAATTAACACAAAAACATTCAAGAGAGACTTAATAAAAACAAAAATAAAATAAAATAGCTACCTAGGTAGTCAATGTGATGGGTGAGCTTAGTGATCTTCTCACATTTTTTTTTAAACATGGAATAAGGTTTAACAATGCTACTCGCATTTCTTGCTCCACATTGAACTTTGAGCGATATTTGCTTTTGATTACAGCTACAGCTGAAAATCCAGCTTCACACAAATATGATGTTGCAAAAGTAATGAAAATTCTTATAACTTTTGAAGCTAAAGTGGGATATTCATTTTGAACCGATATCCAAAACTCCATCAAATCAGAACATGTGATTCTAGTTCTAAGGCTGCTGTTGCAAGAGAATTCAATGAGACTTTCTTCTTCTTCCGATGTAAATTCTGGTGGAGTTTGTGCATGGAATGTGTCTTGGATCCACGCATATTTATCGACATCGTCTTCGGCAAAGTATTTTGAAAACCATTCAATGAGCTTCGAAATGTGTTCCGTGAAAAGGGTCATCAGGTCTTGTGAGACAACAAGCTCATTTGATGTCGTATATTCATAGAACTGCTGGAAACAATCTTGACCGCGATTTTCATTTATTTTTTAAAATCCAAAACTGCAGTTTTTTCTTAAATGCAGCGATCTTCTCCAGTAGTTTCAGAATGTGAATGATGTTGCCTTGCAAAGACAGATTCAGTTTGTTAAGTTTTTCAAATAAGTCGCACAAATATGTTAATTTTAGCAAAAAATCTGGTTCAGCAAAGTATTTGGAGTTTGCATGATGCTCTTGTTGTAAAACACTGTGAATTTCTTCATGTAATTCGAACACACGAATTAAGAAATTTCCACGGGAAAGTCATGTGAATTGCAGTAATATATCAGTGCAGTATGTTCAGCTCCCATATCTATGCATAGTTTTTTGAAAAGTCTGGCTTTTAGTGGTCTAGTTTTAAAGTATTTTACAGTGTCAATGACATGTTCTAATACTTGGTTTAAATCAGAACTCATCGACTTTGACACAAGCGTTTCTCTATGGATGATGTAATGGGTCCAAACAGTGTGCGAGGCTTTTTTTTACAAACAAGCGCTTGTACTCCTCTGTACTTGTCAGATATTGATCGAGCACCATCTGTACATACACATATACATTTTTCCCAATTCAAACCATTTTCTGTAATAAACTTGTCAAGAATTTCAAACAAGTCACGAGCCTTTACACTTTCGGTAATGTTTTTGCAGAATAAGAGTTCTTCGACAATAATATTGTCAGCCACAAAGCGTACGTAACAAATCAGATGTGCATCATTATTACTGTGAGTAGCCTCGTGAAGTTGCAGAGCAAATTCCTTGCCTTGCATTTTATCTATTAATTGGCAATTTAGGTTCTCAGCTATGTTATGGATTCTTCGACTGATAGTGTTGTTAGATAAGGGTACCATAGAAATTAATTTTCCCGCCGATTCTCCCACCATAATATTCACCATGTCGAGAGCAGCCGATAGAAGAAGCTCTTCTGGAATAGTATGAGGTTTTTTGCATTTCGCCACCCTGTATGCTACCTTGAAGGATGCTAACAGCGCATTGTTAGGTAGGCCTACTGAGGCTTGTTGAGAAAACACATTTTGTGTTTTTTTTTTTAATTTTGTATTTTCCTATTAAAAAAATCACGCGATATTTCAACTATAGCTGGGTGAATGGTTTCAAGATGATGCTTTAACTTACTTGGAAGCATACATTCGGTTGATAAAATTTTCAAACAGAGCACACACTGCAGTCTTTCTTAATTGTTTACTTCTATTGATGTAAAGCCGAAGTCCAAATAGCTATCATCGTATTTGCGCTATTTCCATTTTTTTACTTCCCAAACACTGGTAGATGCATTATCAGTGTCCCTTAAACTACCGACATGTTTATTTAATAAAAATCTATCCATTTTGACAAAACAAAAGACTTATGACGAAAACAAAACGAAACGACACAATCAAAACAAAACGGGAGACGACGACGTCATCTCGTCTCGCTGCTCGATTGTAACTAAACAAATGACCATCGCAGGCAGTTCATGGTGGGGGAGGAGAGTACTACACGCCCAAGCAACTGAGGTCTTGTGGAGGAGAATTATGGGAGCGCCAGTGTCTTCCTGAGAGAGGGGTGGTGAATGAGGGGTTGGCAGTAGGGGAATACCATTTGCTGCTGAAGCAAGGGGTATACACGTGTGTTCATGAGTGTACGCAACATGTAAGCAAGAGTATATGGATGAAAGGAAGACCATGTAGCGCAGTCCTGCAGTAAGTAAGAAATGTTGTTATAAACTGAAGGTATATTTGTATGAAACAGCGAAACAAAGTGTCTATGAAGATATGTCATAATGTGTACCAAACAGTCGTCACAGCTTCACACTGTACCGTTTCCATTATAATAATTATTTCACTCAGCACAAAACTGAAAGTACATGTCGGTATACATTCGCCTATAATCAAAGATATTTTTTTTTGCTATTAATTGATGTAGCGTATGCAAAAAACATTTCAACGCAGTTTTTTACTAAGTGCATGTAACAAACTCCCACTCAGCCAATTGGTTTTTTGACTCCTGACATGTTGCAATTGCTAATCACTTCCCTGCACTTGCTATATATAGTTTTGTGATTTGTTGAACTGCCCGATTCCATTTGTCAATACATGTTATATTACAGTCACGCACGCTTCGAAACCTTGCTCCGCTTTCAAAGGATCCGTGAAATACTTGAACACCGATACACCCGTGTCCGCGCACTGTGTCGTGACTTATGGTAACAGCTCTACTTGCCGTCCCACCCACGACATGCGTTCCGACCCTTGACGCTGACTAGGGGAAGGGAGGGACAGTGTTGCAGAGGGAGAGGTCCATCTGACCTAGGGTAGTTCACATTTTTACTGGGACCAGAGTTGTCTCGGGCGTGTAGTAGATAAGTATCGGCGAGTGCGCAAGTAAGCAAAGCACTAAGCAAGCGCTAGATATTAAATTGTTTATTTTGTACCCGCGAACACTTAAGTTGAGGTTTCGGAGAATGGTAAAGAGAATCGCTTCACTGCGCCCTTCTTAACTTTCTACGGCGCACCAGGGCGCCGCGGCGCACACTTTGGGAACCCCTGCACTAGCGCATTGCCACACCTGGCAGGGCACTTTGGTCGACTTGCTGTTCGTCGCAGCGCACTTTAACTCACACAGCGGATATCACGCACGGGAGTGTTCGTGGCACTTTCCAGTAGTGTTGTTGGGATGTAACGGTGTGTGCGACCCAGAGGGAGCACCGGGGGCTGGCGTCAAATGCCCCTCTCCAACGAGGCCGTTACCCCAACACAACCCTTCACACATACTGAAGTGGTGCACCGGGCTGTCGCAATGAGGGAGTTAGAATGGAGTGGGGTCACTTGGCATGGCATTCCAAGTGAGTGTGTTCTCACAAATGAATAAATGGTGGATCCGGAACGACCCTCCCCTGTGTGTAGGACAAAATTAGGGAGTTTTGTATAGTCTCAGCCGTGCTCAAATGCGAGTCTACTGGTGAATTTAATTGTGGATGCAAACCCTCCCATGACAAAGTTGGTGGCAGCCCCGTCGTACGTTGAAACTCCGACGCCATGATCCGACCCAGGAAGTAGTCCTTAAATGGGCTGGTACTCGTAGAGCTCGGTGTGATACTCGGGTTGAAGGTTGTGTGGGTTCTGCCTGGTCATGTTGCCTCCCCTGGCGTGCATCAGTCGGCTCATGGACACTTGTGTCCCCTTTGAACAGTGATATATCTGTGACGTAGTCTCGGAGATAAAACAGGGGACGGCCTACCCGCCTGGGAGGGATTGTGTTAGAATTTAATGTGGCGTCACTAGGATTGATATTTAGAACTGGTTGACTACCCCTACTTCCATCATCTCTGGCGCTATCGTCCGGGCGCCCCTCCCCAAGGCCTGTCGACCTGTTCGCTAGCGGCTGTTGCTGCGAGCAGCATGTGCGGGTCATCGTCCGCAGCCTTTGCTGTGGATAACGCCTCGGCGGTACCTCCTCCTCCCCCTCCGACATAGGTTCCTCGACGGACATTACAAATGTGGACTCGCTTAGGCTTACGTCCAGCAGCCACCAGGGTTCGTCGAAATCGTCAGATTCACTGTTTGTGTCACTGTCGTCCGGTTGCCAGACAATGGGAACCACCTCCTGCTCGACCTGAGAAATTGGTGGTATGTCGGGAATAGACAATTTCATGTTTCCCGCGAGTTGGAAGGGTACTGGGCGAGATGCTGGAGGGAACGGGGGGTCAATGAAATTTGTGTCCTCTGCGTGAGTCCCTGAGATAAGAAAAATGCATCTGAAGTAAAGGTAGGCGATGTGACAGTGGTGTCGTCGTCGATCTGTCTGTTAGGGTCAGCAGCGTCCGATTCGGACGAGCTCGGAAATGTATCTGGTCGCCTACCACCCTGTTGTCCCGTCCCTACTGGGGCCGGGTCGGTGACTACGAGGGGCAAGTCATCCCGGTGTAACTTAGCTGGCGGCCTGCTGGGAGTGTGTACTGTGTAGGTGGACGGACCGGTTCGCCACAGAATCTGGCGAGGCTCCGATCACTTGGGAGCCAGCTCCACGCAGAAATGGCATTTTCCGGAAGATAGCATATACACCCACTGGCCGGGTTCAAGTTGTTTGGGTAGGCGGGTGGACTGGAGTGTTTTCTGTACCGGAAATTGATTTTGTTGTAAGCGCGCCTACTCCCACATGGCAGCGACCTCCTTCCCCCATAGGTCCTCGGTAGCTGCTGTGGCTACCCGACATTCTCCAAGAAGAGCCAGGTTCTGCCCCAGTAGCAGCTCGGCCGGAGAGTGACCCATGGTTGCGTTTGTGCATCGGCGCAAGCAGTATAATAGTTTGGGTAGGTGAATGTCCCTCTTTGAATGATCATCCCGAGACGGAGAACGAGCTGAACCTTTATCTCCTGGTTCCTCGGTTCCGTGGGAATCGCCCGGGGATGGCATGCGGGTGTAGTGTGATGTGAGAAATACTCCACCGGCGGCATCCAGCACGCCAGCTCCTCCCTGTAAACTGGCACCCATTGTCCGTCAATAGGACCTTCGGGAAGCTGAACTGTGGGTAGATCTCCGTTTCCAGTAGGAACAAAAAGGTGCCTCCCCGGACATTCGATACTAGGAAAGCCTCTACCCAGCGGGTAAAATGGTCGGTTATCACAACCAAAAACCTTTTCCCACAGGAGGTACATGGGTACGGCCCCATGATCTCCAGAGCCAAAGTATGAAAAGGCTCGCTCCGTATGTGTGGCTGCTGTTGCTCCACTCCATCGGCATGCTGCGAACTTGCACTGCTGACACAGCTGGCCTTTCTGCACATAATCGCAGACATCCTTGGCGATGCTGGGCCAATGGAAGCTCTGATGCAGCACCCCTTGGGCCTGTTCCGCGCCCGGGTGGCCGGCCAGGTCGTGGTAGTGGTAGAAGCCCAGAACAGCCGATCGGGCAGCTTCGGGTACAAACATCCTCCAGACCTCCATGTCCCCCGTCACACGTGTCTGTAGTTCCCCATCGACACACCTGTGGTATGGCTGCGTCTGCTCCCCGCACCTGGACACCCGCTCACCCACCAACTCGTCGTTCCTTTGCGCTCCCAGCACAACACGATGTAGGTCTGCGAGAGTGTCGGGATGGCCAATGTCTGGACTCAAGTTGGGAAGAGTGGCGTATAAGACCGCAGTGCTATCTGTCCCTGGAGTTGCAGCAGTGTGCCCTACAGGAGGTAGCAGCTCCTTCCAGCTGCCCTCATCGTGGTATTCGGTGTTAGGGTCAGTGTGTCGTGACAGTTCATCCGCCAGCTGATTTTCGCACCCTGGGACATGCTCAACGCGGAAGTCGAGGTTCTGGAGCGTCAGAGCCCACCGCGTGAACTTTGACTTGCGGCCCTGTACGGATGCCACTTGAGGCACTGACTATCGGTACGGAGGGTAAAAAGCCTGCCCTACTGCCGAAACGACCGCAAGGCACTCTTGTTCGTTAACATGATAATGATGTTCCGCTGTGCTTAGTGCTTAGTGCTCGCGTACTCCACGGTGCACCGCTCCCATCCCCTTCTGACTGGCATCAGTCTGTAGAGTCACGTGGTCCTCGGGATGTAGACGAGCGAGCGTGTGGCACTCCCGGAACAAGCATTTTACGTTGCACGGTCCACCTCGTGGGTCCACCGGAACCAGGTTTTGGGGGACAGGAGGGCCGTCATAGCTGCAGTTACTGTGGCGAAGTAAAGAATGAAGCCTCTTAGCCAATCGAGCAGGCCTACTAGCTGTTGCAAATGTTTGCGAGTGTGTGGTGCGGTTTTGGCCTTTTTTAAATCAAGTTGTGCTGGCAGGGGCCGACATCCATCCGCATTCACAATATGGCCCAGGTATTCCAGCTCAATCGCACTGATGTGACATTTGTGGGTCATACAGGTCAGTCTGTATCTGGCCAGCAGTTTAAGGACCATGGCAAGGTGTTGCACATGTTCCTCCCACGTTCTAGTCCAGACGATCACATCGTCCAGATAGGCCGCGGCAAACTTGACCACAAACCCATCTAGGACGTGGACCATCATGGTCTGGAAGGTCGCGGGGGGAACCATCAGCCCGATTGGCATGACGCAGAACTGAAACCTGCGGCCATCAGGTGCAGTGAATGCGGTCTTGGGCCTGTCCTCAGGGCATACCTGCACCTGCCAGTATCCCGATTTTAGGTGTAGGGAAGTGACGATGCAGGCTTCCCCCAACCATGCCAGAGCATCTGTGATATAAATGAGAGGTGGTGGTGCAGGGATGGAGACGTAGTTGATGGGTTTGAAGTTGACACAAAACCTGAGCGAGCATCCTTATTTTTCGCCATTATTACCAGGCAGTTGTAGGGCGACTAATTCGGTTCAATCACTCTGTCATGCAACATCTTGGCTATCTGGATCTGGATGGCCTCGCGCTCGTGGGGTCCGAACCCAAAGGGTTTGATAGATTTGGGTTCATGTGGGAGGGTGGGAATGGTGTGCTGCATCACCATCGTGTGGTGTAGCATCTCAGCAGCCGCAAACACCTATGGGTGTTGTGTCAGAACCGCGTTAAAACTGTCCACATGTTCTGAAGGGACTTCGTTGAGTAAATCATCTACAGTGATAGCAGGTGTACCTACAATTGGCCTATCTCTGCCGATGCTGTAGAACGTCCTGCGACCCGCTCATCCCACATGCACCTTATTATCTTTGATGTCAATGGACATGTCCTTTTGGATGAGCCACGGAAGCCCCAGGATGAGATCGTCCCTCAACTCCCGCAGCACCAGCGCGGTTGTCTGACTAGTAATGTATCTAATTGTAATTGTTACCTGGGCACGCCCAGATGTGAGCGAGCTGGTCCCACAAGTGGCAAGAAGGACGTCCTCCTCCCCCGGCTCCAGCTCAGCTTTAGGTACCAGGTAGGCAGCAATGTAGGAGTGGCTCGCTGCAGTGTCCACCAGGGCGTGGGCGGGCTGTCCATTAACCAGGACTGGCACACGGATCAGGCTCCCTGCGTTGTCACCCGCTCGTCCCAACTGGGTTGGTGTTGTGGTCCGCCCCGCAGATGGTGCCAGGGTAATTGAGGGCGCCGATGCCTCGGCATTGTGCGTCGACGACCCGGAGCGGGGCGCTGATGAGTGGTGTGTGGTACCACCGCTCGGCATGACAGGTAGTGAGTCTGTGCATGCGGACCTTGGGGTTAATGCCAAGGCCGTTATCCAGGAGCAGTTGCCTGCTGGTTTTCTGCTCCGTAGTTGGCAATTCCTGCTGGGGAAGCTCCTGGATGCCGATCTCGCCAAAGCGCCGCACAGGCTGGGCAGTCGTCGTGCCAGTGATGTGCCACTTCCAGGCAATACCTGCACCTTGGCAGTATTGCCCGTTGCTCCTCTGTGCGCCGGTTCTGTGATTCCACATGGTCGGGGGAGCGTGCTGTTGTTGCTGGAGAAGTGTGTTCCCGCCTCTCGCCCACCAGTGGAGAGCACGAGGTTGCAGGTGCTCTATAGGGTACCACCGCCAGCCTATCTTCTTGTGTTACGAACTGTGGTCGCGCTGTTCCCTGTTGTCAGGCTCTCGCGCTGTGGGCCTTCAGTAGCGATTGTACATCTCGATCAATTTCCCTCGCTAATTGCACGAGTAGCGATTGTACATCTCGATCAATTTCCCTCGCTAATTGCACGAGGTTTTCCAGGTCAAGTCTGGTGGCTCCCCTCAGATGTGGACGCAACACCCGCCTCATCACTTCAACCACCAGTCCAAGGGCTTCTCTTAGGTGGCCTCCAGTAGCAAGGCGGCGATGTAATCGAACTTTGGCTACGTCCTCACTGTCTCCTTACGGGATACAGAAGAAAGAGCGACGGCACTGCGCCCGTGCCCGAGCATCATTGAATCGGCTCTCCAGCCAAGAGATGAAATCGTTCCACGACATCTCGCCTTCCCAGACCATGGCCCACCAGTTACAGGCAGCCCCTCTGAGCTGGTCATTAACCTGCTCCGTCCACTCGTCCAGCGTAATGCTATAACAGACCATACGGTCGCGGCAGGTACTGCCGAATTTCCTCTGGTCTTCGTGGTCCTGTCTGGAATACTCCGGCAGTTTGATTCCGGCACCTGCCTAAACTGGGCCGGTCATTCCTGCCACGTGTGCCAGCACAGTTGCCTTGCCTTCACATGCCTGGCACATAAAGAGTCCGTCTCGAAAGACCAGGTATATCCGCGCAACTGTACAGGTTCGGTGGCACAGAGTACCTAACTGGTTGCAGGTGGGCACCTCGTCGAACTGTCCATGTCACTGCGTGGCTCTGCACCGGCCTACTAGTATGTCCGGGATCTGAGGCTCCGATTTTACGGCCTGATCACGATTGTCTTCGGGACTCTCGATGGCGCCTGCTTTCTTGGTGTGTTTCTCTGCCCGTAAGCATGCCTCCCATGGGTCGTCTATGTCCATAGCGACATGTGGCCTGTCACGTAATCGCGGCAGACCTATCCAGTCGTCGGATCGGGCGTCTGTGACAGGGCGCGAGCGGGTAGGGAGGACTGTCTCCCCTCACCAACGAGTCAATGTCCCATGTTCGCACGCTTCCTGTCCTGCGGAAGCCCGTCGATTCGTGTGAAAGCGCATGATTATCTGTCGGCCAAGCAGGTGCGGCGCAGTTGAGATGCGCGGTTCCCGCAGTGCCAAGATGTAACCAATCCCGGTGAGACGTCGCGTAACCAATCTCGCCCATATCTCGCGGTGCCGGCGTTATCACGCTGCGGTGTATCCCAAGGATATCTAGCGGCGTCTGTTCCTGTGACCTAATAGCGCGCCGGCTTCCGCTGACATCTGGTCTTGAAAGGTCATGTCTTAGTTAAAAAAAAATTTAAGAAAACGAAATGTTCTATGTTAAAAAGTCCTAAAAGTTTGAAAGCACTTTAAAAGTTCGTTATTGAAAAGCCACACTAGTTGACTAAATATTGAATTGAAAATAATCTCTATATGAGGGGGTGGGTGGGGGAGGATCAACCTTGTGGCTGCATGCAGGAATGCGTCGTTAACTAAAACTACCTGGGCTGTTCAGGCCACCCAGGACACCTTGAAATAAAAGGAAAATGACTGAGAAAACACTGTACCTTATAACTGCTTGATAGACTTGCTTATCCAACGCCTGGCCGAGTCTGTCGTCAGACCGTCACTCCACAATCGGTTAAACACATTGACGTTGCGCGCAGACAGGTTAGGATGCAATCACGTGTGTATAAAGTTCTATCCTGAGGCCTGCACTGACAAAACTAAGGCTGTGGCGAATTATCGCAGAACTGTTAGGTTGCAACCATAGGTGTGCCAAGACATTTCCATTAGGGGGGGCCCTGCTGAATTTTTGAATCAGAAGCTGAATTTAGAATGTTAAATAGCCTAAATACATTCACTCATTGACTTGTTTATATTTTTGTCCAGTATCAACGAGATACTAGTTAATTTTTATATCCGTATAATTTTAACAATCTTGAAAATATGTTTTTTTTTTTCCATAGACAATGTTTAAAGGGTACTTACACATTTCCCCCCCTCAAATTTCCAATAGCTTGGTGCAGATCCAAGGTCAGTAGATATGGTCTCAACAGAAGAAAAACGAGTTTGGTCGTTCGGGTGTTTCCGTGATATGACGTATCCGCTAGACCTTCAAAGTAAACAAAACTGTGAAATTGCGTGCTTGTTTTGATTTTGTTTTCGTGCTGTGGTTTAGTAATGTAAAAATGCCTGCTGTTGAGAAGAAATTGGTTGCTTCATTTGTAAGAATAAGGACTTTTTTAACATTGAATCATTTCAATCGACAGCTAAGTAAAAAACGTGTTGGAAGAAGCAGCAACAAAGTGTGCAAGAAAATGAAAAAAATTGTAACATACACTAGACGCAACATAACTCCGAGCCTGGGTGACGGTTAGAAAATCGTTGTGTGTATGTGAGTCCCGACACTGGGGAAGGCAGACGTGGCGCGGCGAGCGATAATGCGTAACTTGATAACAGGGGCTACACGCTACTGCACAGAGTGAAAACTTAGTCCTTCGGTGAAATCCGACGAATATGTTGGTACTTACTAAAAGTTTTCGTTTACAGTTTGGATCTGAGGTTTGTATGCATGTAGTGTATCACTTTTGTTCAGAGCCAGTGTTGCATATGTAGTGCATTACTTCAGTAAAGTACAACTTTATACATAAAATGCCTCCAGTGTTGTCAAAAGTTAAGAGTAAAAAACTGCACTCGCAGGCGCGGGAAATCGTCTATAACGTTCTGCAGTTTATGGAAAATGAAGCCCGATTTTAGGAACCCTCCATTTCACTAGAGAAAGCACAGCTGAGAACAGCTAATGCGACGGGTGTGTCTCGCACGACTGTACAAACAATATGAAAAATGGCTCACCGAACAATTAATACAAAATCTTCCACCGAACAGTGTTGTTGTGATAGATAATGCTCCCTATCACAATGTAAAAATAAATAAAACGCATACCTCCAACTCGACAAAATTGGAAATGCAGCAGTGGTTAAGTAAGGAGAATATTTCCTTTACTAGCGACATGCTCAAACAAAACTTGTATAACCTCATAAAGAAGCACAAACCTTCGCAAGTGCAGTACTCGGCAGACAGACTATTGGTAAATAGTGGCCACACATTACTTCGTCTGCCCCCTTATCATCCGGATTTGAATCCGATAGCATATGGGCTAAAGTTAAAGGAGAAGTCGCTTCAGAAATGTTACTTGCAATTTGGCAAATGTAAAAAAACTTTGCGATGAGATATTTAACCGAATGGGTCCAGAAGATTGGATACCGATTTGCAATCACGTCAAGACACTCGAGAAAGGATGTGCGTTTTGACATTGAAATTGATAAAGTGATTGTTCAGTTAGGTGATGCAAACAGTGACAGCAGTGACATTTACACATCAGACTCTTCGGATGGAACAGTCAGTAGCGTTGAAGAACTAAGGTAGTGCTAGGAACATCAGTGGTAAGTGGTCAATGTTTTCTGCTTTTCTCTACCTGCTGTGCAAGGTCGCCGTATCTGCTTATACCCCCTCCTCATCCACCCGACCCCCCACACGTGTTGCAGTCAACACTCCTCGTGTGTGACGTAGCTCAAGCTCGGAGTTATATTGCGCCTAGTGTAAATAGACTCAGGTGAAGTTAGATTCGAATCTCAGATTCATTTCCACCGCGTACCATAATTATAGTACAGCACGATAAAACCGAATGAAAATGATCCACGGCTTCAGTGCAAGAAGGACATAAAGAAATTATATGGCAAATGTGTATTTAACAAGAAAAATTATTTATCAACAAATTAAATAATTATAAACACTTCGGAGATCTTAATAGGTTTATGAACTGGGGGGGGGGGGGGGGGGGTTGGGAATATATTATACATATTAAAAAGGTTACTGCTCCATGTACAGTCCAGTTTAGTTAGTAGCAATTTTCACTGCCAAAGTGTAAAACCGCCAAGTTAAAGAAATTATTTAAGGTAACTTGAATTACGTACACTATAGAGACGTACCTCACCTTAAAAAGCACTCATTTTTGTACACAATAGTGTATCAGATTCGTATCAAAGTTCAACGTTAAAGAGCATGATAATTCACAAATTAATAAAAAAAAGTGATTTAAAATGAAAACCGAATTTTTTACCCAATTACCAATAACACCACCTTAAACTACGCTACTCTGGGTACAACTCAGTATACCAGATTCAGATTCATATCTGTTTCTGCCTCTTTTACAGCCCTCCGAATTGGCACAATTAAACACCCATAGGTCAAAATCGCCAAGTGTAAGGTGATTTAAAATGAAAACGGAATTTTCTACCTTATCACGAATAACACCACCTTAAACTACGCTACTCTGGGTACTACTAAGTATACCAGATTCAGATTCATATCTGTTTCTGCCTCTTTTACAGCCCTCCGAACTTGGAACATTTAAACACCCATAGGTCAAAATCGCCAAGTTTGAGGTGATTTAAAATGAAAACCGAATTTTCTACCTTATCACGAATAAAACCACCTTAAACTACGCTACTCTGGGTACAAAAAAGTATACCAGATTCAGATTCATATCTGTTTCTGCCTCTTTTACAGCCCTCCGAATTGGCACAATTAAACACCCATAGGTCAAAATCGCCAAGTGTAAGGTGATTTAAAATGAAAACGGAATTTTCTACCTTATCACGAATAACACCACCTTAAACTACGCTACTCTGGGTACTACTAAGTATACCAGATTCAGATTCATATCTGTTTCTGCCTCTTTTACAGCCCTCCGAACTTGGAACATTTAAACACCCATAGGTCAAAATCGCCAAGTTTGAGGTGATTTAAAATGAAAACCGAATTTTCTACCTTATCACGAATAAAACCACCTTAAACTACGCTACTCTGGGTACAACAAAGTATACCAGATTCAGATTCATATCTGTTTCTGCCTCTTTTACAGCCCTCCGAACATGGCACATTAAAACCCCCATAGGTCAAAATCGCCAAGTTTAAGGTGATTTAAAATGAAAACCGAATTTTCTACCTTATCACGAATAACACCACCTTAAACTACGCTACTCTGGGTACAACAAAGTATACCAGATTCAGATTCATATCTGTTTCTGCCTCTTTCACAGCCCTCCGAATTTGGCACATTTAAACACCGATAGGTCAAAAAAGATAAGTTTAAGGTGATTTAAAATGAAAACCGAATTTTCTACCTTATCACGAATAACACCACCTTAAACTACGCTACTCTGGGTACAACTAAGTATACCAGATTCAGATTCATATCTGTTTCTGCCTCTTTTACAGCCCTCCGAACTTGGCACATTTAAACCCCCATAGGTCAAAATCGCCAAGTTTAAGGTGATTTAAAATGAAACCCGAATTTTCAAACTAAATACCAATAACACCACCTTAAGCTACGCTACTCTGGGTACAACGCAGTATACCAGATTCAGATTCAGATTCATATCTGTTTCTGCCTCTTTAACAGCCCTCCGAACTTGGCACATTTAAACACCAATTGGTCAAAATCGCCAAGTTTAAGGTGATTTAAAATGAAAACAGAATTTTCTACCTAATTACCAATAACACCGCCTTAAAATGCGCTACTCTGGGTACAACTCAGTATACCAGATTCAGATTCATATCTGTTTCTGCCTCTTTTACAGCCCTCCGAACTTGGCACATTTAAACACCAATTGGTCAAAATCGCCAAGTTTAAGGTGATTTAAAATGAAAACCGAATTTTCTACCTAATTACTAATAAAACCACCATAAACTACACTACTCTGGGTACAACTCAGTATACCAGATTCAGATTCATATCTGTATATGCCTCTTTTACAGCCCTCCGAATTTGGCACATTTAAACACCGATAGGTCAAAAAAGATAAGTTTAAGGTGATTTAAAATGAAAACCGAATTTTCTACCTAATTACCAATAACACCACCGTAATCAACGCTACTCTGGGTACAACAGTATACCAGATTCAGATTCATATCTGTTTCTGCGTCTTTTACAGCCCTCCGAACTTGGCACATTTAAACACCCATTGGTAAAAATCGCTAAGTTTAAGGTGATTTAAAATGAAAACCGAATTTTCTACCTTATCACGAATAACACCACCTTAAACAACGCTACTCTGGGTACAACTACGTATACCAGATTCAGATTCATATCTGTTTCTGCCTCTTTTACAGCCCTCCGAACTTGGCACATTTAAACACCCATTGGTCAAAATCGCTAAATTTAAGGTGATTTAAAATGAAAATTAAATTTTCAACCTAATTACCAATAACACCACCTTAAACTACGCTACGCTGGGTACAACTCAGTATACCAGATTCAGATTCATATCTGTTTCTGCCTCTTTTACAGCCCTCCGAACTGGGCACATTTAAACACCCATTGGTCAAAATCGCCATTTTAAGGTGATTTAAAATGAAAATTAAATTTTCTACCTAATTACCAATAACACTACCTTAAACTACGCTAGTCTGGGTACAACTCAGTATACCAGATTCAGATTCATATCTGTTTTTGCCTCTTTTACAGCCCTCCGAACTTGGCACATTTAAACACCCATCGGTCAAAATCGCCAAATTTGAGGTGATTTAAAATGAAAACCGAATTTTCTACCTTATCACGAATAACACCACCTTAAACAACGCTACTCTGGGTACAACACAGTATACCAGATTCAGATTCATATATGTTTCTGCGTCTTTTACAGCCCTCCGAACTTGGCACATTTAAACACCCATTGGTCAAAATCGCTAAGTTTAAGGTGATTTAAAATGAAAACCGAACTTTCTACCTTATCACGAATAACACCACCTTAAACTAAGCTACTCTGGGTACAACTAAGTATACCAGATTCAGATTCATATCTGTTTCTGGCTCTTTTTCAGCCCTCCGAACTTGGCACATTTAAACACCAATTGGTCAAAATCGCCAAGTTTGAGGTGATTTAAAATGAAAACCGAATTTTCTACCTTATCACGAATAAAACCACCTTAAACTACGCTACTCTGGGTACAACTCAGTATACCAGATTCAGATTCATATCTGTTTCTGCCTCTTTTACAGCCCTCCGAACTTGGCACATTTAAACACCCATTGGTCAAAATCGCTAAGTTTAAGGTGATTTAAAATGAAAACCGAATTTTCTACCTAATTACCAATAACACCGCCTTAAACTGCGCTACTCTGGGTACAACTCAGAATACCAGATTCAGATTCATATCTGTATATGCCTCTTTTACAGCCCTCCGAACTTGGCACATTTAAACACCCATTGGTCAAAATCGCCAAGTTTAAGGTGATTTAAAATGAAAACCGAATTTTCTACCTAATTACCAATAACACCACCGTAATCAACGCTACTCTGGGTACAACAGTATACCAGATTCAGATTCATATCTGTTTCTGCCTCTTTTACAGCCCTCCGAACTTGGCACATTTAAACACCCATTGGTCAAAATCGCTAAGTTTAAGGTGATTTAAAATGAAAACCGAATTTTCTACCTTATCACGAATAACACCACCTTAAACAACGCTACTCTGGGTACAACTACGTATACCAGATTCAGATTCATATCTGTTTCTGCCTCTTTTACAGCCCTCCGAACTTGGCACATTTAAACACCCATTGGTCAAAATCGCTAAATTTAAGGTGATTTAAAATGAAAATTAAATTTTCAACCTAATTACCAATAACACCACCTTAAACTACGCTACTCTGGGTACAACTCAGTATACCAGATTCAGATTCATATCTGTTTCTGCCTCTTTTACAGCCCTCCGAACTTGGAACATTTAAACACCCATCGGTCAAAATCGCCAAGTTTAAGGTGATTTAAAATGAAAACCGAATTTTCTACCTAATTACCAATAACACCACCTTAAACAACACTACTCTGGGTACAACACAGTATACCAGATTCAGATTCATATCCGTTTCTGCCTCTTTTACAGCCCTCCGAACTTGGCACATTTAAACACCCATTGGTCAAAATCGTCAAGTTTAAGGTGATTTAAAATGAAAACCGAATTTTCTACCTAATAACCAATAAAACCACCTTAAACTACGCTACTCTAGTAACAACTCAGTGTACCACATTCAGAGTCATATCTGTTTCTGCCTCTTTTACAGCCCTCCGAAATTGGCACATTTAAACACCCATATGTCAATATCGCCAAGTTTAAGGTGATTTAAAATGAACACCGAATTTTCTACCTAATTACCAATAAAACCACCTTAAACTACGCTACTCTGGGTACAATAATGTATACCAGATTAGGATTCATATCTGTTTCTGCCTCTTTTACAGCCCTCCGAACTTGGCACATTTAAACACCAATTGGTCAAAATCGCCAAGTTTAAGGTGATTTAAAATGAAAACCGAATTTTCTACCTTATCACGAATAACACCACCTTAAACAATGCTACTCTGGGTACAACTACGTATACCAGATTCAGATTCATATCTGTTTCTGCCTCTTTTACAGCCCTCCGAACTTGGCACATTTAAACACCCATTGGTCAAAATCGCTAAATTTAAGGTGATTTAAAATGAAAATTAAATTTTCAACCTAATTACCAATAACACCACCTTAAACTACGCTACTCTGGGTACAACTCAGTATACCAGATTCAGATTCATATCTGTTTCTGCCTCTTTTACAGCCCTCCGAACTGGGCACATTTAAACACCCATTGGTCAAAATCGTCATTTTAAGGTGATTTAAAATGAAAATTAAATTTTCTACCTAATTACCAATAACACCACCTTAAACTACGCTAGTCTGGGTACAACTCAGTATACCAGATTCAGATTCATATCTGTTTTTGCCTCTTTTACAGCCCTCCGAACTTGGCACATTTAAACACCCATCGGTCAAAATCGCCAAGTTTAAGGTGATTTAAAATGAAAACCGAATTTTCTACCTTATCACGAATAACACCACCTTAAACAACGCTACTCTGGGTACAACACAGTATACCAGATTCAGATTCATATCTGTTTCTGCGTCTTTTACAGCCCTCCGAACTTGGCACATTTAAACACCCATTGGTCAAAATCGCTAAGTTTAAGGTGATTTAAAATGAAAACCGAATTTTCTACCTTATCACGAATAACACCACCTTAAACAACGCTACTCTGGGTACAACTACGTATACCAGATTCAGATTCATATCTGTTTCTGCCTCTTTTACAGCCCTCCGAACTTGGCACATTTAAACACCCATTGGTCAAAATCGCTAAGTTTAAGGTGATTTAAAATGAAAACCGAATTTTCTACCTAATTACTAATAAAACCACCATAAACTACACTACTCTGGGTACAACTCAGTATACCAGATTCAGATTCATATCTGTATATGCCTCTTTTACAGCCCTCCGAACTTGGCACATTTAAACACCCATTGGTCAAAATCGCCAAGTTTAAGGTGATTTAAAATGAAAACCGAATTTTCTACCTAATTACCAATAACACCACCGTAAACTACGCTACTCTGGGTACAACACAGTATACCAGATTCAGATTCATATCTGTTTCTGCGTCTTTTACAGCCCTCCGTACTTGGCACATTTAAACACCCATTGGTCAAAATCGCTAAGTTTAAGGTGATTTAAAATGAAAACCGAATTTTCTACCTTATCACGAATAACACCACCTTAAACAACGCTACTCTGGGTACAACTAAGTATACCAGATTCAGATTCATATTGTTTCTGCCTCTTTTACAGCCCTCCGAACTTGACACATTTAAACACCCATTGGTCGAAATCGCCAAGTTTAAGGTGATTTAAAATGAAAACCGAATTTTCTACCTTATCACGAATAACACCACCTTAAACTACGCTACTCTGGGTACTACTAAGTATACCAGATTCAGATTCATATCTGTTTCTGCCTCTTTTACAGCCCTCCGAATTGGCACAATTAAACACCCATAGGTCAAAATCGCCAAGTGTAAGATGATTTAAAATGAAAACGGAATTTTCTACCTTATCACGAATAACACCACCTTAAACTACGCTACTCTGGGTACTACTAAGTATACCAGATTCAGATTCATATCTGTTTCTGCCTCTTTTACAGCCCTCCGAACTTGGAACATTTAAACACCCATCGGTCAAAATCGCCAAGTTTAAGGTGATTTAAAATGAAAACCGAATTTTCTACCTAATTACCAATAACACCACCTTAAACAACACTACTCTGGGTACAACACAGTATACCAGATTCAGATTCATATCCGTTTCTGCCTCTTTTACAGCCCTCCGAACTTGGCACATTTAAACACCCATTGGTCAAAATCGTCAAGTTTAAGGTGATTTAAAATGAAAACCGAATTTTCTACCTAATAACCAATAAAACCACCTTAAACTACGCTACTCTAGTAACAACTCAGTGTACCACAATCAGAGTCATATCTGTTTCTGCCTCTTTTACAGCCCTCCGAAATTGGCACATTTAAACACCCATATGTCAATATCGCCAAGTTTAAGGTGATTTAAAATGAACACCGAATTTTCTACCTAATTACCAATAAAACCACCTTAAACTACGCTACTCTGGGTACAATAATGTATACCAGATTAGGATTCATATCTGTTTCTGCCTCTTTTACAGCCCTCCGAACTTGGCACATTTAAACACCAATTGGTCAAAATCGCCAAGTTTAAGGTGATTTAAAATGAAAACCGAATTTTCTACCTTATCACGAATAACACCGCCTTAAACTAAGCTACTCTGGGTACAAATAAGTATACCAGATTCAGATTCATATCTGTTTCTGCCTCTTTTACAGCCCTTCAAACTTGGCACATTTAAACACCCATATGTCAATATCGCCAAGTTTAATGTGATTTAAAATGAAAACCGAATTTTCTACCTTATTACGAATAACACCACCTTAACAACGCTACTCTGGGTACAACTAAGTATACCAGATTCAGATTCATATCTGTTTCAGCCTCCTTTACAGCCCTCCGAACTTGGCACATTTAAACACCCATTGGTCAAAATCGCCAAGTTTAAGGTGATTTAAAATGAAAACCGAATTTTCTACCTAATTACCAATAACACCGCCTTAAACTGCGCTTCTCTGGGTACAACTCAGTATACCAGATTCAGATTCATATCTGTTTCTGCCTCTTTTACAGCCCTCCGAACTTGGCACATTTAAACACCCATATGTGAATATCCCCAAGTTTAAAGTGATTTAAAATGAAAACCGAATTTTCTACCTAATTACCAATAACACCACCTTAAACTACGCTACTCTGGGTACAACAGAGTATACCAGATTCAGATTCATATCTGTTTCTGCCTCTTTTACAGCCCTCCGAACTTGGCACATTTAAACACCAATTGGTCAAAATCGCCAAGTTTAAGGTGATTTAAAATGAAAACCGAATTTTCTACCTTATCACGAATAACACCGCCTTAAACTAAGCTACTCTGGGTACAAATAAGTATACCAGATTCAGATTCATATCTGTTTCTGCCTCTTTTACAGCCCTTCAAACTTGGCACATTTAAACACCCATATGTCAATATCGCCAAGTTTAATGTGATTTAAAATGAAAACCGAATTTTCTACCTTATTACGAATAACACCACCTTAACAACGCTACTCTGGGTACAACTAAGTATACCAGATTCAGATTCATATCTGTTTCAGCCTCCTTTACAGCCCTCCGAACTTGGCACATTTAAACACCCATTGGTCAAAATCGCCAAGTTTAAGGTGATTTAAAATGAAAACCGAATTTTCTACCTAATTACCAATAACACCGCCTTAAACTGCGCTTCTCTGGGTACAACTCAGTATACCAGATTCAGATTCATATCTGTTTCTGCCTCTTTTACAGCCCTCCGAACTTGGCACATTTAAACACCCATATGTGAATATCCCCAAGTTTAAAGTGATTTAAAATGAAAACCGAATTTTCTACCTAATTACCAATAACACCACCTTAAACTACGCTACTCTGGGTACAACAGAGTATACCAGATTCAGATTCATATCTGTTTCTGCCTCTTTTACAGCCCTCCGAACTTGGCACATTTAAACACCAATTGGTCAAAATCGCCAAGTTTAAGGTGATTTAAAATGAAAACCGAATTTTCTACCTTATCACGAATAACACCGCCTTAAACAAAGCTACTCTGGGTACAACTAAGTATACCAGATTCAGATTCATATCTGTTTCTGCCTCTTTTACAGCCCTCCAAACTTGGCACATTTAAACACCCATTGGTCAAAATCGCCAAGTTTAAGGTGATTTAAAATGAACACCGAATTTTCTACCTAATTAACAATAATACCAACTTTAACTACGCTACTCTGGGTACAACTCAGTATACCAGATTCAGAGTCATATCTGTTTCTGCCTCTTTTACAGCCCTCCGAACTTGGCACATTTAAACACCCATAGGTCAAAATCGCCAAGTTTAAGGTGATTTAAAATGAACACCGAATTTTCTACCTAATTAACAATAATACCAACTTTAACTACGCTACTCTGGGTACAACTCAGTATACCAGATTCAGAGTCATATCTGTTTCTGCCTCTTTTACAGCCCTCCGAACTTGGCACATTTAAACACCCATAGGTCAAAATCGCCAAGTTTAAGGTGATTTAAAATGAAAACAGAATTTTCTACCTTAACACCAATAACACCACCTTAAACTACGCTACGCTGGGTACAACTCCGTATACCAGATTCAGATTCATATCTGTTTCCGCCTCTTTTACAGCCCTCCGAATCTTTAATTAATTTCTTAATCATCACTCAAACAAATTTCATTTTAAAATTAATAAAATTTTTACCATTACAATATTTAAATTTAAGTACCGAAAACTGCTAAAATAGCACTATTTTACACCTTAAAATCCAAATTTTCCCGGGGGTGGACACCCGGACCACCCGCTTCACTACAGGGGGGTTGGGGGGCGGCATGCTTCTTAACCCCCCCCCCCAGCCCATACACAAATCCTGGCTACGCCACTGGTGCCATGGGGCCCTTGCTGTTCATAATGAAAGATGTCTGGGAAAGCATGATGAGTAGATTAAGATTGTTCGTAGGTGACTGTGATATACAACACCTTGGGAGGAGTGGTACATCTATAAGATGAAATTAGAGTGTTGGTCAAGGAATAATGAAATGGGGATAAATGTAAACAAAAATAGTTGGTTAGATTCACAAGAAATAGAAACATAGACAAGCAAGTATATTACTGGAATATTTTGCAGGAGATTCTGTAAGCAAAAGATGATTACAAGTATCTGGGATTAACACTACAGAGATACCTAGACTGGAAAAAAAAAAGCGGACGGTGAAGAAGGGTGTAGGGGTCTGGGGTTAACTGCTATGACACTAAAGGAGAGAAATAAAAGTCAATGAAAAGGCATCTTCCATGCTGGTGATAACCAGATATGGAATATGCCACAGGAATTTGGGACCCGTACCTAGCGATGGACATTTAAGAGTTATAAAGGTACAATGCAATGTAGTGAGATAAGTGACAAATATCGGAGGAGAAACAATGACGGAAGAAGGAAGATGCATAGACCATCAGTGATGATGATGGAGCTTGTGTGGGAAACACTATTAAGGGAGGAGAAAGAAAGAATGGTGAAATAAGGTAATTAAAGGGAGGGGATTTTGGAAAGCTGAGAGATAGGTAAAGGGCAGAGGGATCACATGTGGAAGATCCACATGTTAGAATGCAATGGATTAGACAAAATCATATTACTGCATACAAATATGAAATTTGGTAGTTAAAGGGCCATTAAATATTCTTAGAATATTTTTTGGAGGATAGTCATTACTTGTTATATTGTATGATATTCTTAATACACGTACAAAGTTTGTTTACTACTGCAAATGAACATAATATGTTGACACTTAAACATCTAGCAAGGAAGCTAAATGTAATATTGTATATAATTACTTATTACTGGTAACAAGCATAAACAAATTAGCATTAAATAACACAATATGTGAATATTGCAAGAACAGCACGCATCACAATGTTTACCAACACCATTTTAGATTTTAAAATACACATTTCAGCTAATTTACGATTAAATAACTCACAACATAACAAAGATTAAATATATTACTAGCGGAAACACGTGATACATTTAACCTGTACATAAATTACATCAGTCTATGTGAATAGGAAAATTTAAGAAAGTGCCATTTAGACACGTGAATAATTTGAATTCCCGCGGAAATATGGTCTAGCATGTACATCAGACGCGATTGACCAATAACAGTAAAATAGCAGGATGAGATGACCTGGTATCTAATGACCTTGGTTGTGATCCATTCACTGATGATAGCCTCCACAAAACATCTGGTGGCCATAAAACATAAAAGTCAAGTCGAAACGTATCGATTCGTTGCGTACGGGACAAATTGTATAATGAAAGCAACAATCGATTTTACAGAATTCTCTGGCCATACCACCAACAGAGGCTCGTGTTTATTACTTGCAAAGGTAAACAGTAATTCACCGTCGTGCTATTGAGGTTACTATGAATTGTTTCACTTATTTATTTTATTTATTTGGCACAAATATTGTTTTGCTTTGCTAGTTTGTTAGTAAAACGAATGTTCGCCGACTGTCGTTTCAAATTACGTGGCGAATGGTCAGATATAGTATCAACATGTCTAAGTTTGGGAACATTTTCGCATCAATAGTGAAAACATCAAATATGCAATTTGTAATATTTGTAGTGTACAAATTTTAGGGGGCGGTACTTCTAAATCTACAACTAATTTAATGAAGCATTTGAAATCCCGGCACACATTACTAACAATAAAACACTGCACTGTCACCAACCAAGTCAAAAGGTACCATAAAAATAAGTAGTGCTACCTTTGAACCCATTTTGTACAAAAATGTTGAGTTATCTGCATTATGGCCTGTCAAAGAACCCTGTCTAAATATTGTACCTTTTTCTGCACAGCCCAGTACTAGTAGACAAAAACATGTGACCTGCCAACCAACAATGGCACATTTCTTGTCATTTCTTTTTTTTTCAACTTTTGATTATTCCTATGGTGCATGTTATACAACATGAGTTACAAAAACCTGCACCACAAGGATCTGGTCTACAAGGCCTAAAAAATGATCTTCTGGCTTCACTGGCGTTTCATAACCACAACTGTATAATAAACTTCTTCGTAGTGTAGCATACAGGTTTAGTTACTCTGTTTAGACTTGCAGTGAAGTATTGACGTCAGCCGGGGCTTCGCCCCACGAGCCTGATCATCCTCCGTTCCCTTTCCCACCACCTTTCCTACCCGGCATTTGTGTTGACGTCGTCCGACCGAAGGCCACCCTAAAGCCCGACCTGCAACCGCCAGTATTCAACCCAGCTAACGGAACGCGCCCCTAGCCATGGCCCACCCGAGTCAGGCGAGCCACCAGCAACCAAGGTAGAACCCGGCCCCCCCCCACCCCCCCTCCCCAAATAAACAGACTGTCGTTACAACCAACCACGTTATAAAAACAAACACAGATTTTTAAGCAGTATTACGTATTAAATTAAAGTTGGTTAACGAAAGTGCGATGTAGGAGTGCCCGGGCACTCACGTGTGTAGTACGTCGATACGTGTGTGAGAGTTCCCCTGGCGGCCTTCTGCATGAATTAATCAATGAAACCTTATGACATAATTATTCACCCACATGTTACATTATTACCCCCACCAGAACAATCCGGCAAGAGACGAACAGTCCCTGGTGTGACGTAAAATTTAAATGAAATAATTCCTAAACATAATAACTTCAATTTGTAGAAGGGTCGAATGATCTTGATTCAGCTTTAATAATTAATGTAAGAATTTAACGTCCTTAAATTCTCTTAGTTAACATGCCACAGTGGAAACTAACGTAATGAGGTCAACCCTGGCGCGAAGGCCACCGAGACTCGGCCGGGCGCTTTGACATGACGCCCGGACAGCGCGACTCGTGGACCGGGGCGGACGCACGTCCCACGGAGAGACATCATTCTTTGTCCACACCGAGTTCACTTCTGGTAAATATAGTCACTTCTTAAAATCTCATCTACTAACCTCTCCGTGCGTACCCGGTCCAATTTTCGGTCCAGGACCTAATCCGGCCGCATAAATTTAAAAACCCCCTTGTACCACACTTGGTCTGTGGGGCAGGTTCAGTATCCGGCACTGGCCGTCTACCGAGGAACAGAACTTTAGTTAAAATCAGTCGCTCCGGCACTGACACCGCCCGCAAGGGAACTTTGAACGAATTTAGCTGCGGTCCGCGCTCCACTAACGTGGACACGAACACCGCCTTGATACGTAGACTTACGGGATTGGCCGCCTCCAATCACTCTCACCCCTCATATAAGTATCCATGCTCAGAAACGCCTAGTGCCACGCTAATACGTAACATTCGTAAACTTGTGCAACGCAACTCCACGTAACATTCATAAACTTGTGCAACGCACCTCCACGTAACATTCATAAACCTGTTTAATGCAACCTCATGTAACATTCCTTTTGTAAACTTGTGCCACGTTTTATTAAGTAACTTTCAGACTCATTTTTGTGTAATTGTGTAGTTATGTATCTTGTGACGTCACCTGTTGTACGACGTGGCGTGTAACCAACGGCGTTACACCCGAACCACAGTCGTCTGAATAAATGACGCACGTCATTTATTGCCTCATTTCAGCGTATGATTACTTAACCCTACAATTCCCAACCACCGCCGAGTAGGGAATTCCTCAAACCCACGCAACATCGCCGACGGTCCTAGTGGGCCACGCAGGGCAATCGACCCCACGACCCACCTACCGGTTAGACACCGAGCTAGCCTGGCACCCATCCGGACATATTACATTCACAGCAGCCACTCCCGCTAGGAACCGCACCGGGACTCGAGCCCGAGACCCCGGACGACGGCATTTGGCGCCCGCTGCATAGGGCGATGATAAAAAAATCAAGATTTTCTCCACACAAAATTACAAGAACTCTCACGAAAACATGAAAAATTTGAGCCATTATAAAGTCATAATTTTTTTTTCCGGCCATGCCAAGAACAGCACGGACACGGGACGGCTATTTTGCACAGGCAATAGTAATTAGGGTCAGACAGGCTGGCGCGATGAAGCAAGCGGACAAAGGGGCTTAAACCCCCCCCCCCCCCCGCTCAACACTCCAGCACCAGCCGCGACGCAGAAGCCTACGTCACAGCCCGAAACCCCCTCCACAGCAGCCATCATCGGCCTCTGCTTTGTGCGAGTGTCCGGGCGCCCTCGCCCGTTGCCTCGCACACTCATCCGTACCCCCTCCCCAATGCGGACAGTTTTCGACCTCCGCTTTGTGCGGCTGTCCGGCCGCTCTCGGCCGTCGCTGCGCACAATGATCTGCGCATCATCTCCGCCGCGGCCATTCTCGGCCTCCGTTTTGTGCGGCTGTCCGGGCACCTGCCCAGCCGGCGAGCGCGGCCTCGCATGCAGACCTGCCCCGCGCACACACAGCCACGCGCGAGAAGCACAGACCAACATCGCTAAACACGCACCATAACTGGAGCAACATGCAAACCCGGAACTCCAACGTTGTGTGCGCCCAGTGCTTATTGCCTAGGGGAACGGATCTACTGACAGGGTCGAGAACATGGTACATGACCTGTCAATGCACCCCCCACAGTAACGACCCACACGACCACTCATGGGTACAGCCGTGGGACGGACAGTTCCCGCCGAAGAACCACGCACAACCCGTAAAGACGGAAACAGAAACTAACACCACCGTGGTGAGCACTCGCCCGACCACCTGCGCGACGTGCACACACGCCACACAGGGGGAACGCCATGCGCAACAGCCAACACCACTCGCCGACCCAAACCTCGTTACGTACAACCGCCCCTAGGTTACCAGGGCAAGTTCACACTACCCGAATTCGGTGGCCTCACACATGAGGACCCACGAAGTTTCGTAGAAATCTGTGAAGTGTGATTGACCCGGGCATGTATACCTGTAGACGAGTGGTCGGGACAGGCCAGCGGACAGCTGCGAGGCACAGCACACGAATGGTGGGACATATGGGGACGGTTCGGCATGCCGTGGACAGAGTTCGCCGGTGCACTAACCCGCCACTTCGACACTGAACAGGCATTGGTCGACTGCACCTCACAGTTCTATGGCGAGCGACAGAAAGACTGCGAAATGGCCGAACAATTCGTAGCACGAAAACTATGTCTTCGCGCGCGTCAACCCGCACGCTCGACCCACGACAGCGCTACCCACCGTTACGGCGTTACTCCACACCGGCCTCCAGTCATTCATGCGTTGTTGTCGCCCAGAGTCGGTAGAGGAATATGTGCAACAGGCAGCGGCCATCGAGCAGAACTTGCACGACCTCTGGCAACGGGGCACACCGGGCACGAGTCGGGGACACCTCAGTCAGACATCACAACAGGGAGGAGCTGACACCCAGCCACCGACCCGACGATGAGCTATCGAGAACGCACCCCAAACCAACACCACACCCACCAGGTCGGCATCACAGGACGTCCTGGGGCTACCGCTGTGCCAGCGAGGTTGCCCAGATGGTACACGCTACTGGCACAAGGACTGCCCATTACCACCTCCTCGCGCGAGTAAACCGCCGGGAAACGCCAGCCCAGGGGCGGAACATTAGAACCACCGCCCCCGGTTACCACGGGAGGGGAAAGACCACCCCAACTGTACCAGCTGACCCGCCCGCGGGACAGCCTTCTGCGCATCCCCGTGGAGGTCGACAGGCGAGCCGCGGCTGCTCTAGTCGACACGGGGGCGAGTCACGTATTCGTAGCCCCCCACCTGGTACCGCCCGGGAAACTTCAACTGCAACAGACGGAATTACAACTAGCCACAAACACCTGGCCAGGCCTAACCGTAGGGCGAGCAACACTACAGGTTAGCATAAGGGGCTATATCACCACCGTGACCGCCCTCGTAGTCAAGAACCTCCGCGAGGAGATAGTCCTGGGGCAGCCCTGGCTAGCGGAGCAGGATGCCGTAATCGAGACCAAGGCCACTCGGGTACACATCGGCACACAAGAGAGGCTGGTAGTCTATGCCGTCGGGTCACTACCCTCAAGGGCTAATGAAGTCATAACACTCCACCAGATATGTCACGACGTCCCACCCGAGTAACATGCCGCCGTAGACCGGGTACTAGCAGAGCGACAGGAAATATTCACGGTGTCTGACCCACTCAGACAAACTACTGTCACCGAGCACCACATACCAACCACCCACAACAAACCGGTGTACGAGCCCCCCAGAGGATACGGTTTCCGGGAGCAACGCGCCATCAGGGAACAGGTCGCGGAGATGCTCCGGGATGGTGTTATTGAACCGTCGAATAGCCGCTACAACGCCTGCATTGTACTCGCGCCGTAGAAGGACGGGTCACTGCGGTTCTGCGTGGGTTTCCGACCACTGAACACAATCACGGTTAGCGCCCCGCTACCCCAGATCAGCGTAGAGAACGCGGTAGCAATCCTAGGACGAGCCACGGTGTTCAGTACCCTCGATCTTAAATCAGGGTACTGGCAGGTTCCCATACGGACCGAGGACCGCGAGAAGACCGCGTTCACAATCCCCGACGGCCGCAAATTCCAATTTCGAGCGATGCCATTCGGACTGAAGTGCGCCCCGGCGACGTTCCAGGGGATGACGCGCGTACTAGAGGGCTATGTCGATCGCTTCGCACTGGCTTACCTCGATGACATAATCGTATTCTCGGAGACCTGGGAGGAACACATCAGGCACCTTACATTAGTCCTAGAACGCCTCGCTACCCACCACTTGACCGTCGCGCACCACAAGTGCCACATCGAGACACTGGAGGTCGAGTTCCTGGGGCATGTCGTGAGCGCCGCCGGTAACCGGCCGCAAGCAGGCCACCTCACGAAGATCGCCGAAGCCGAGGTACCACGAATGCGGAAACAGCTACAACGCTTCATCGGCCTGATCAACTGGCTCCGGTGCTAGGTCCCTAACTTCTCGAGGACAATAGCCCCCCTGACGGACCTCCTGTCACCCCAGTCACGGTACAGATGGAACGACCACGCACAGCACGCATTCGAAGAGGTTAAACTCGCCTTCACACAGTGTCACATGCTCATGCGGGTAAACCCAGAACGTCGCCTCTACCTTCAGACGGACGCAAGTACCCTCGGAGTAGGCGCGGTACTATACCACGTAGGCCCAGACGGCGAGCGTGAGGTCACAGACTACGCTAGCGCAAAGCTCGGCTCGGCGGAGCGCCGATAGCACAGTAACGAGCAGGAGTGCCTAGCCGTAATCTGGGCAATGAAAAAGTACCGGCCACACCTCGAGGGAAAGAATTTCACACTTAGGACAGATAACCGATGCCTGACGTGGCTGCACACGATGCAGGGCAGGAAGGGCAAGCTGATTCGGTTGGCATTGTTTCTCCAATAATTTGATTTTGAGGTAGAGCATGTCCCCGGCACCGAAAATCAGCTGCCCGACCTGTTATCACGAGAACCCGACCAGAACACCGAACTGCGGGACGACGACGACTAGGACGCCATGTTACCACCAGTCACGCCGAATCCACTCGAACACGGCGACACGACGTGTAGTCGCCTCACGGCCGAAGCCAATGACGAGGAGGGACCGCCCAACACCGCTGCCGACTTGTATCGACGTGTATGCCAGGCCCAAGAGACGTCACCCGACGCCGACCGCCGGCATCGACAGATCCCCGCGGCCGAACACGGTACCTGGCGCGTACAGGACGGCGTAGTAATGACACGGACCCCCGGCAACCACATCGACTGGTGGACCTACGTCCCCACAGAGGCCCGAGAGGCCACATTACGATTCTATCACGACCACGACCTCGCCGGGCACCCCGGGTTGGACCAGACCCGCCGCAAAGTGGGCCGACACTACCACTGGCCAGGCCTGACCCACGACGTCCGTGAATATGTACGCGAGTGTGAGGTCTGTCAGAGACGGAAGGCACGTCGACGGGACGGGGAGGAGCAACAACGGCCTAGGGAGCCCACCACCGCCTTCCAGACCATTGCGCTGAACGTGATGGGCCCCTATCCCCGCACGCCCCGCGGGAAACGCTTCCTACTTGTCGTGACAGACTTATTCGACTAGAGCAACCGCGGCTCGCCCGTCGACCTCCACGGGGATGCGCAGAAGGCTGTCCCGCGGGCGGGTCAGCTGGTACAGTTGGGGGGGGTATTTCCCCTCCCGTGGTAACCGGGGGCGGTGGTTCTAATGTTCCGCCCCTGGGCTGGCAATTCCCGGCGGTTTACTCGCGCGAGGAGGTGGTAATGGGCAGTCCTTGTGCCAGTAGCGTGTACCATCTGGGCAACCTCGCTGGCACAGCAGTAGCCCCGGGACGTCCTGTGATGCCGACCTGGTGGGTGTGGTGTTGGTTTGGGGTGCGTTCTCGATAGCTCGTCGTCGGGTCGGTGGCTGGGTGTCAGCTCCCACCTGTTGTGATGTCTGACTGAGGTGTCCCCGACTCGTGCCCGGTGTGCCCCGTTGCCAGAGGTCGTGCAAGTTCTGCTCGATGGCCGCTGCCTGTTGCACGTATTCCTCTACCGACTCTTGGCGACAACAACGCATGAATGGCTGGAGGCTGGTGTGGAGTAACGCCGTAACGGTGGGTAGCGCTATCGTGGGTCGAGCGTGCGGGTTGACGCGCGCGAAGACATAGTTTTCGTGCTACGAATTGTTCGGCCATTTCGCAGTCTTTCTGTCGCTCGCCATAGAACTGTGAGGTGCAGTCGACCAATGCCTGTTCAGTGTCGAAGCGGCGGGTTAGTGCACCGGCGAACTCTGTCCACGGCATGCCGAACCGTCCCCATATGTCCCACCATTCGTTTGCTGTGCCTCGCAGCTGTCCGCTGGCCTGTCCCGACCACTCGTCTACGGGTATACATGCCCGGGTCAATCACACTTCACAGTTTTCTACGAAACTTCGTGGGTCCTCATGTGTGAGGCCACCGAATTCGGGTAGTGTGAACTTGCCCTGGTAACCTAGGGGCGGTTGTACGTAACGAGGTTTGGGTCGGCGAGTGGTGTTGGCTGTTGCGCATGGCGTTCCCCTTGTGTGGCGTGTGTGCACGTCGCGCAGGTGGTCGGGCGAGTGCTCACCACGGTGGTGTTAGTTTCTGTTTCCGTCTTTACGGGTTGTGCGTGGTTCTTCGGCGGGAACTGTCCGTCCCACGGCTGTACCCATGAGTGGTCGTGTGGGTCGTTACTGTGGGGGGTGCATTGACAGGTCATGTACCATGTTCTCGACCCCGTCAGTAGATCCGTTCCCCTAGGCAATAAGCACTGGGCGCACACAACGTTGGAGTTTCGGGTTTGCATGTTGCTCCAGTTATGGTGCGTGTTTAGCGGTGTTGGTCTGTGCTTCTCGCTCGTGGCTGTGTGTGCGCGGGGCAGGTCTGCGCGCGAGTCCGCGCTCGCCGGCTGGGCAGGTGCCCGGACAGCCGCACAAAACGGAGGCAGAGAATGGCCGCGGCGGAGATGATGCGCAGATCGTTGTGCGCAGCGACGGCCGAGAGCGGCCAGACAGCCGCACATAGCGGAGGTCGAAAACTGTCCTTGTTGGGGAGGGGGTACGGATGAGCGTGCGAGGCAACGGGCGAGGGCGCCCGGACACTCGCACAAAGCGAAGGCCGATGATGGCCGCTGTGGAGGGGGTTTCGGGCTGTGACGTAGGCTTCTGCGTCGCGGCTGGTGCTGGAGCGAGAGGGGGGGGGGGGGGGTTTAAGCCCCTTTGTCCGCTTGCTTCATCGCGCCAGCCTGTCTGACCCTAATTACTATTGCCTGTGCAAAATGGCCGTCCCGTGTCCGTGCTATGCTTGGCATGGCCGGAAAAAAAAATTATGACTTTATAATGGCTCAAATTTTTCATGTTTTCGTGAGAGTTCTTGTAATTTTGTGTGGAGAAAATCTTGATTTTTTTATCATCGCCCTATGCAGCGGGCGCCAAATGCTGTCGTTCGGGGTCTCGGGCTCGAGTCCCGGTGCGGTTCCTAGCGGGAGTGGCTGCTGTGAATGTAATATGTCCGGATGGGTGCCAGGCTAGCTCGGTGTCTAACCGGTAGGTGGGTCGTGGGGTCGATTGCCCTGCGTGGCCCACTAGGACCGTCGGCGATGTTGCGTGGGTTTAAGAAATTCCCTACTCGGCGGTGGTTGGTAATCGTAGGGTTAAGTAATCATACGCTGAAATGAGGCAATAAATGACGTGCGTCATTTATTCATGCGACTGTGGTTCGGGTGTAACGCCGTTGGTTACACGCCACGTCGTACAACAGGTGACGTCACAAGATACAAAACTACACAATTACACAAAAATGAGTCTAAAAGTTACTTAATAAAACGTGGCACAAGTTTACAAAAGGAATGTTACACGAGGGTGCGTTACACAGGTTTATGAATGTTACGTGGAGGTGCGTTGCACAAGTTTATGAATGTTACGTGGAGATGCGTTGCACAAGTTTACGAATGTTACGTATTAGCGTGGCACTAGGTGTTTCTGAGCCTAGATACTCACACAAGGGGTGAGGGTGATTGGAGGCGGCCAATCCTGTAAGTCTACGTATCAAGGCGGTGCTCGCGTCCACGTTAGTGGAGCGTGGACCGCAGCTAAATTCGTTTAAAGTTCCCTTGCGGGTGGTGTCAGTGCCGGAGCGACTGATTTTAACTAAAGTTCTGTTCCTCGGGAGACGGCCAGTGCCAAATACTGAACCTGCCCCACAGACCAAGTGTGGTACAAGGGGGTTTTTAAATTTATGCGGCCGGAATCGGTCCTGGACCGAAAATTGGACCGGGTACGCACTGAGAGGTTAGTAGAAGAGATTTTAAGAAGTGACTATATTTACCAGAAGTGAACTCGGTGTGGACAAAGAATGATGTCTCTCCGTGGGACGTGCGTCCGCCCCGGTCCACGAGTCGCGCTGTCCTGGCGTCATGTCATGGCGCCCGGCCAAATCTCGGTGGCCTTCGCGCCAGGGTTGACCTCATTACGTTAGTTTCCACTGTGGCATGTTAACTAAGAGAATTTAAGGACGTTAAATTCTTACATTAATTATTAAAGCTGAATCAATATCATTCGACCCTTCTACAAATTGAAGTTTTTATGTTTAGGAATTATTTCATTTAAATTTTACGTCACACCAGCGACTGTTCGTCTCTTGCCGAATTGTTCTGGTGGGGGTAATAACGTAACACAAGGGATGAATAATTATGTCATATGGTTTCATTGATTAATTCATGCAGAAGGCCGGCAGGGGAACTCTCACACACGTATCGACGTACTACACACGTGAGTGCCCGGGCACTCCTACATCGCACTTTCGTTAACCAACTTTAATTTAATACGTAATACTGCTTAAAAATCTGTGTTTGTTTTTATAACGTGGTTGGTTGTAACGACAGTCTGTTTATTTGGGGAGGGGGGGTGGGGGTGGTCCGGGTTCTACCATGGTTGCTGGTGGCTCGCCTGACTCGGGTGGGCCATGGCTAGGGGCGCGTTCCGTTAGCGGGGTTGAATACTGGCGGTTGCAGGTCGGGCTTTAGGGTGGCCTTCGGTCGGACGACGTCAACACAAATGCCGGGTAGGAAAGGTGGTGGGAAAGGGAACGGAGGATGATCAGGCTCGTGGGGCGAAGCCCCGGCTGACGTCAATACTTCACTGCAAGTCTAAACAGAGTAACTAAACCTGTATGCTACACTACGAAGAAGTTTATTATACAGTTGTGGTTATGAAACGCCAGTGAAGCCAGAATATCATTTTTTAGGCCTTGTAGACCAGATCCTTGTGGTGCAGGTTTTTGTAACTCATGTTGTATAACATGCACCACAGGTATAATCAGAAGTTGAAAAAAAAAGAAATGACAAGAAATGTGCCATTGTTGGTTGGCAGGTCACATGTTTTTGTCTACTAGTACTGGGCTGTGCAGAAAAAGGTACAATATTTAGACAGGGTTCTTTGACAGGCCATAATGCAGATAACTCAACATTCTTGTACAAAATGGGTTCAAAGGTAGCACTACTTATTTTTATGGTACCTTTTGACTTGGTTGGTGACAGTGCAGTGTTTTATTGTTAGTAATGTGTGCCAGGATTTCAAATGCTTCATTAAATAAATTGTAGATTTAGAAGTACTGCCCCCTAAAATTTGTACACTACAAATATTACAAATTGCATATTTGATGTTTTCACTATTGATGCGAAAATGTTCCCAAACTTTAGACATGTTGATACAATATCTGACCATTCGCCACGTAATTTGAAACGACAGTCGGCGAACATTCGTTTTACTAACAAACTAGCAAAGCAAAACAATATTTGTGCCAAATAAATAAAATAAATAAGTGAAACAATTCATAGTAACCTCAATAGCACGACGGTGAATTACTGTTTACCTTTGCAAGTAATAAACACGAGCCTCTGTTGGTGGTATGGCCAGAGAATTCTGTAAAATCGATTGTTGCTTTCATTATACAATTTGTCCCGTACGCAACGAATCGATACGTTTCGACTTGACTTTTATGTTTTATGGCCACCAGATGTTTTGTGGAGGCTATCATCAGTGAATGGATCACAACCAAGGTCATTAGATACCAGGTCATCTCATCCCGCTATTTTACTGTTATTGGTCAATCGCGTCTGATGTACATGCTAGACCATATTTCCGCGGGAATTCAAATTATTCACGTGTCTAAATGGCACTTTCTTAAATTTTCCTATTCACATAGACTGATGTAATTTATGTACAGGTTAAATGTATCACGTGTTTCCGCTAGTAATATATTTAATCTTTGTTATGTTGTGAGTTATTTAATCATAAATTAGCTGAAATGTGTATTTTAAAATCTAAAATGGTGTTGGTAAACATTGTGATGCGTGCTGTTCTTGCAATATTCACATATTGTGTTATTTAATGCTAATTTGTTTATGCTTGTTACCAGTGATAAGTAATTATATTCAATATTACATTTAGCTTCCTTGCTAGATGTTTAAGTGTCAACATGTTATGTTCATTTGCAGTAGTAAACAAACTTTGTACGTGTATTAAGAATATCATACAATATAACAAGTAATGACTATCCTCCAAAAAATATTCTAAGAATATTTAATGGCCCTTTAACTACCAAATTTCATATTTGTATGCAGTAATATGATTTTGTCTAATCCATTGCATTCTAACATGTGGATCTTCCACATGTGATCCCTCTGCCCTTTACCTATCTCTCAGCTTTCCAAAATCCCCTCCCTTTAATTACCTTATTTCACCATTCTTTCTTTCTCCTCCCTTAATAGTGTTTCCCACACAAGCTCCATCATCATCACTGATGGTCTATGCATCTTCCTTCTTCCGTCATTGTTTCTCCTCCGATATTTGTCACTTATCTCACTACATTGCATTGTACCTTTATAACTCTTAAATGTCCATCGCTAGGTACGGGTCCCAAATTCCTGTGAGATATTCCATATCTGGTTATTACCAGCATGGAAGATGCCTTTTCATTGACTTTTATTTCTCTCCTTTAGTGTCATAGCAGTTAACCCCAGACCCCTACTCCCTTCTTCACCGTCCGCTTTTTTTTTTTCCAGTCTAGGTATCTCTGTAGTGTTAATCCCAGATACTTGTAATCATCTTTTGCTTACAGAATCTCCTGCAAAATATTCCAGTAATATACTTGCTTGTCTATGTTTCTATTTCTTGTGAATCTAACCAACTATTTTTGTTTACATTTATCCCCATTTCATTATTCCTTGACCAACACTCTAATTTCATCTTATAGATGTACCACTCCTCCCAAGGTGTTGTATATCACAGTCACCTACGAACAATCTTAATCTACTCATCATGCTTTCCCAGACATCTTTCATTATGAACAGCAAGGGCCCCATGGCACCAGTGGCGTAGCCAGGATTTGTGTATGGGCTGGGGGGGGGGGGTTAAGAAGCATGCCGCCCCCCAACCCCCCTGTAGTGAAGCGGGTGGTCCGGGTGTCCACCCCCGGGAAAATTTGGATTTTAAGGTGTAAAATAGTGCTTTTTTAGCAGTTTTCGGTACTTAAATTTAAATATTGTAATGGTAAAAATTTTATTAATTTTAAAATGAAATTTGTTTGAGTGATGAATAAGAAATTAATTAAAGATTCGGAGGGCTGTAACAGAGGCGGAAACAGATATGAATCTGAATCTGGTATACTGAGTATAACCAAGAGTAGCGTAGTTTAAGGTGGTTTTATTGGTAATTAGGTAGAAAATTCGGTGTTCATTTTAAATCACCTTAAACTTGGCGATTTTGACCTATGGGTGTTTAAATGTGCCAAGTTCGGAGGGCTGTAAAAGAGGCAGAAACAGATATGACTCTGAATCTGGTATACTGAGTTGTACCCAGAGTAGCGTAGTTAAAGTTGGTATTATTGTTAATTAGGTAGAAAATTCAGTGTTCATTTTAAATCACCTTAAACTTGGCGATTTTGACCAATGGGTGTTTAAATGTGCCAAGTTCGGAGAGCTGTAAAAGAGGCAGAAACAGATATGAATCTGAATCTGGTATACTGTGTTGTACCCAGAGTAGCGTTGTTTAAGGTGGTGTTATTGGTAATTAGGTAGAAAATTCTGTTTTCATTTTAAATCACCTTAAACTTGGCGACTTTGACCAATTGGTGTTTAAATGTGCTAAGTTCGGAGGGCTGTAAAAGAGGCAGAAACAGATATGAATCTGAATCTGGTATACTGAGTATAACCAAGAGTAGCGTAGTTTAAGGTGGTTTTATTGGTAATTAGGTAGAAAATTCGGTGTTCATTTTAAATCACCTTAAACTTGGCGATTTTGACCAATGGGTGTTTAAATGTGCCAAGTTCGGAGGGCTGTAAAAGAGGCAGAAACAGATATGAATCTGTATCTGGTATACTTAGTTGTACCCAGAGTAGCGTTGTTTAAGGTGGTGTTATTCGTGATAAGGTAGAAAATTCGGTTTTCATTTTAAATCACATTAAACTTGGCGATATTGACATATGGGTGTTTAAATGTGCCAAGTTTGGAGGGCTGTAAAAGAGGCAGAAACAGATATGAATCTGAATCTGGTATACTTAGTTGTACCCAGAGTAGCTTAGTTTAAGGCGGTGTTATTCGTGATAAGGTAGAAAATTCGGTTTTCATTTTAAATCACCTTAAACTTGGCGATTTTGACCAATTGGTGTTTAAATGTGCCAAGTTCGGAGGGCTGTAAAAGAGGCAGAAACAGATATGAATCTGAATCTGGTATACTGTGTTGTACCCAGAGTAGCGTAGTTTAAGGTGGTGTTATTGGTAATTAGGTAGAAAATTCGGTTTTCATTTAAAAACACCTTAAACTTGGCGATTTTGACCAATGGGTGTTTAAATGTGCCAAGTTCGGAGGGCTGTAAAAGAGGCATATACAGATATGAATCTGAATCTGGTATACTGAGTTGTATCCAGAGTAGCGTAGTTTAAGGTGGTGTTATTGGTAATTAGGTAGAAAATTCGGTTTTAATTTAAAAACACCTTAAAATTGGCGATTTTGACCAATTGTTGTTTAAATGTGCCAAGTTCGGAGGGCTGTAAAAGAGGCAGAAACAGATATGAATCTGAATCTGGTATACTGTGTTGTACCCAGAGTAGCTTAGTTTAAGGTGGTGTTATTGGTAATTAGGTAGAAAATTCGGTTTTCATTTAAAAACACCTTAAACTTGGCGTTTTTGACCAATGTGTGTTTAAATGTGCCAAGTTCGGAGGGCTGTAAAAGAGGCATATACAGATATGAATCTGAATCTGGTATACTGAGTTGTACCCAGAGTAATGTAGTTTAAGGTGGTTTTATTAGTAATTAGGTAGAAAATTCGGTTTTCATTTTAAATCACTTTAAACTTAGCGATTTTGACCAATGGGTGTTTAAATGTGCCAAGTTCGGAGGGCTGTAAAAGAGGCAGAAACAGATATGAATCTGAATCTGGTATACTGAGTTGTACCCAGAGTAGCGTAGTTTAAGGTGGTGTTATTGGTAATTAGGTAGAAAATTTAATTTTCATTTTAAATCACCTTATACTTGGCAATTTTACCAATGGGTGTTTAAATGTGCCAAGTTCGGAGGGCTGTAAAAGAGGCAGAAACAGATATGAATCTGAATCTGGTATACTGTGTTGTACCCAGAGCAGCGTAGTTTAAGGTGGTGTTATTGGTAATTAGGTAGAAAATTCGGTTTTCATTTTAAATCACTTTAAACTTGGCGATTTTGACCAATGGGTGTTTAAATGTGCCAAGTTCGGAGGGCTGTAAAAGATGCAGAAACAGATATGACTCTGAATATGGTATACTTAGTTGTACCCACAGTAGCGTTGTTTAAGGTGGTGTTATTCGTGATAAGGTAGAAAATTCGGTTTTCATTTTAAATCACATTAAACTTGGCGATATTGACATATGGGTGTTTAAATGTGCCAAGTTTGGAGGGCTGTAAAAGAGGCAGAAACAGATATGAATCTGAATCTGGTATACTTAGTTGTACCCAGAGTAGCTTAGTTTAAGGCGGTTTGAATATGTATTCATAGGTCCTCAATACATCACCGTCCTCGATGAAAATTGCTGCAAGTTGCTTAACCACATACCCCTTTTGTGATGTGAGGCACTGAATGTTGCAGAGAAATAATTACATTTTTTTGCCAGTACTCACGATAACTGATGTGTGAAGCTGTGCTAGCTCTGCAAGGCTGATGCTAGTTCTACAGGTATGACTGCAAGGCTGCAGTGCTGATGTTGTCTCTAGGATGCTGAATGTCAGACTGGTTGTAACAACCTTTGGTGTCGTAGTACACACAAATTTACAATTCGTCTTCATCACTATCCCCCAAGCAACTATCCGTTCCTTCATCCACATCTTCGTTCACCTCTTGCGCTTCCTTTGCGGCCTCGATGCAGGTCATAACAGCATGATATAAATAGGTAATAAATACCTCTTCCTCAGGGAACTCAGTGAGAATGTTGAGGGTGGAGGATGTAAGGTGGTAATGTATATCATTAAAGTCCATACCTATGTAGCGACGTACTACATCCATTACAAATTCCCGAACATCGTCCATCGTAACACTGTTTAAATTACAATCGCAAACACTCTCCGCGTAAACACTGGTGGAAGCCATGATGATGAGAGCGTGGTTAGAAGCAGACTACCACGTTAGCGGAGCGATGCTGTGAGGCCCCAGAACTCGCTCGAAATAACCTGCACAACACATTCCAAAAACATGACGTAGCCTATGGTTGACGGCACAAACACCCTGAGTGGCTCTGCGTGTTTCCTCCTGCCCGAAAACGCGCTGCTGTGAAAGCCTCTTCCCGAGCACAGACGTAACTCCCGCAGCAGACAAAACAGGTGTATGCTACAGGAGCTAGAACAATTGAATAGCCAAATATATATTTAGACTACCCAACTTCATAAATGACATGAGATAATTCCTGTGCGATAATCATACTTTAAATGTTGTAATGTATGTATAAACAATAATCATGACTAAGTACTTGAAAAAAAAAATTTAAGTGAGGTGTTATTCACCTTTAGCGCTTCTCGATTTCTGTATCTGCTACCCACGAATTAAATTGAGACAGGAAACCCCACCATTTCACAAAAGACCGACCATTTCTTCGTTTGAGAACTTTCTCCACCAAATATGTGTCCGGATACATCGTAGGCTGGATCTCTTCAGCATAGAAGCCACCACGAATAGGCTTGTGGTCCAAGTCTTCGAGGTAGTAGGTCCTGGGTTCCGATTCACGAACGTGTGTCACACGGAAAAGTTCAGAACTCCAATTCGCCGTGAAACCTTTCTCAAAGACACCTTTCTGCTTGGAGATTCTCACAATGTCACCAACATTAGCTTTATGCTTGCGTGTATCTTTCTTCTTCGTGTTGGTGAATACAGTCCCAAGCAGACGATCATCCTTTACATCTTTAGGCTTCATTTTCGTGGTAGAATGCACTGTGGAATTATATTCACTTATAAGTTTCGACAAAAGATCCAACCATTTGTAATTACCATTAACTGTGAACTGACGCCACATCTTGGTGCGCAATGTTCTGTTATACCTTTCTACTACAGAAGCTTTAACATTACTAAATGTGGAGTAGTGATTGATACCATGGTTTTTCGTCAAAACCTTGAAGGCTGCATTGTAAAATTCCTTGCCAAGATCTGTCTGTAGGTGTGACGGTATGCGCCCATCAAGCAGAATGTCTGCCATAGCCTTGGTTACATCGGCTGCATTCTTCGATTGTACAGGTCTGGCCCAGGCAAACTTGCTATACACATCGATGACTGTTAGCATGTACTTGAAGCCCTTGTTTATTCGTGAATATGGAATCATCTCAACAAGGTCTGCCTGAAATAAATCATTAAGACCATACACTATAACCTTACGACATTTGTAGTTCCGTCTTGCAGGAGCATGAAGCTCTCGGGCAATCCCAGCTTTACTCATGATATGTAACCTGCTTCACGCAGTTCTTCCAGAATAGAGAGTATTTCGTTATCGTGACCACTATGTCCGGCTGATTGTGAAGCCAGTAACAAGCGAAGTCGAGAAACTAACTCGTTTGGATCATCCCAGTAAATATAGTCTCTTTTGCGCTTCAAATCAAATGTTTTTTGCACTAGTCCACTACCTTTCCGCTGCGACCCGATACCTCCAAACATGTGGTATATAATGCCGAATTTTGGATGTTCCAATGTCTTATACTGTCCAGTCAAAGCATTATTATTTTTAAAATATCCATTCGTGATTTCAAGTAAATGTCTATACTGTTTTAAGGCCATGTCGGAGTATACAGATGGATCTCGTGTGAATAGTAGGTCGTATAAGCCAGGTGCAGCCCGAAAAACTTCATCATTCACACGTACCTCACTTTTGGGGAGAAAGAATATTTCTGAATTACCTATAAACCATCTGTTTTTGCGACGATATACTCCATATATGACATCATTTACTCTAGGGTTAAAATTACTTAGATATGTTTGTGCTTCATCGGTATTGGATTCATCTGATGTAGTAGGTTCAGAATTCTGATGTTTCCTATACCATAGATTCAGTGGTAAATCATCATCGCTGCTACTAGATGTAGCCTTAGGTTGAGGGTTTTTAAAAGTAGATTGTAAGGGTTCTTGTTTCACAATGGGTGTAGGTGCTACCTTTTCAAGTCGGGAAGTAATTGGTTGAAAAATAGCTTCATTGATTTCATTACGCTCTAGGCGAGCCCGTTTTGCTAATAAATATTTAGCACGTACATTCTTAATGACGTGGTCTAGCTTATCTGCCTCGAGCGACATAACTGAAGACAAACGAGATAACTGAAGTCTTATATAGCTCTAAACCCGAACCGCTAAAAGTGAGAGCAATCGCACTTGTGTACCCAGCTTTACATCCTACGATGTCTTAGGCTTAGTACGAGGAGCTATTGGTTTAGGAGTCGCAGGCTTCGGTAGAGCTATTGGTTTAGGAGCAGCAGGCTTCGAACCTGTATTGATGAGAGAAAGTAATTTATGTAAATCATTCTTCATGCTATCGACAGTGCGAGCCATTTGTGTAAACCGCTGAGTGTTATCTATGCTACTTACACTTATTGTCTGGAAAGCATCTGTTAAGTTTGATGTTAGCACATCTTTAACACTAGTCAAAATCGATTCACGCAACTTTCCTTCAAATGAAAAGAGCTTATTTTCCAACACCGAAGTAAACATGTCACTTAATTTTATTAGCATTTCAGAAAGATTTTTATTCAGTTGATCCACAGAGTGCTGCTTATTCGTTTCCATAGTATGCAAGTAGTTGGTAAGCTCTAATTGTACACTTCTCATGTTAGTGAGTGAGCTATTGAGTCCAGTAAACCATTGCTTCAACTCATCCGAAATGGTTCTTAAGGCATGAGTAATCAATCCGGAAATACCGTCAACATAGTTTTTATTAACAGCATCATCAGGATCTTTAGGTGTAGCCACGCGTTTCAAACGTTTACCATCCGCACTGCATTGTCCATCATATGTAGGAATCAAACACGACTCATACTGACGTTTAAGACTCCCACCACCAAACTTGGAGACGCTATTGTTCATTCTTCAATGATGCACAACTATGAAGTGGTCGAAACCGCAACGATATCGTCCTTTAAGTAGGGGACTGTCCTTTACAATCACCAGAAACCCATGCTCATGTTTCCAGCATAATGAGCACATATCTTTAAAAATATTAAATGCCATGTCTGTGTTTACATGATCATCATAAGCGTGACGTAAATTAAGTTCGTCCATGCGGAAAAGTACTATAAAATTCGCGTTATCGCGGAGCAAATGTTTGGGTATACAGCTATATGTCTGACACAGGTATATGCAGTCTACCTTGGCATGTCTGCCCATGGAAAAGTACTCTTTAATTATGCCTTGCTTCTCGCATGCAACATCGTCGAAAATAATCACCGAATTAGGCTTCGCTTCGTCAGAGGGCACCACATTTGTATTATCGTTAAATGGAAAATACTCCACTCCTTCCACCGAGCGTAGAACATTGGCTAAGCGCAAGTACTTTGGCTGTTGTAGTGATTTCGAGTATAGGTACACGTTTTCGAACCGAAGACCGTTTGGTTCCTCTAGTAAACTCAGTAGTACACACGTTTTTCCGCAGTTGGATGGGCCTGCGATTATGCATCGAACAGTTGAGGGTAATAAAGACCCATGTCGCGAATCACAAGCATCTACTTCATCATCATTAGTGATGCATACTGGTAACGACTCGCTCTTTGCTACGAGCTCCATGACACTGAGTGTAAACCTATAAAACAGGCATACTTATAAAGAATACTATCAGTTCGTTGTTATGACTCGAGCAAGAAGGAAGGTACAGAAAGGTGGAGGGTTAATAAATTCTGTTATTAACAAGCTACCAATTGAACTACACCTGCCAGGATATCAATACTGTGGTCCAGGGACGAAATTATCGAAACGACTAGCACGTGGTGACTCAAGCATAAATTCTCTAGACAAAGCATGCAAGCAGCATGATATTAGCTATTCGCAAAGCAATAATCTAAGTGACAGGCACATAGCAGATGGTATATTAGCAGACACAGCTGCGCAAATTGCAAAGAATTCAGGGACGAAATTCGGGGAGAAAGTTGCGGCTTGGGGTGTAAATAAAATCATGCGTGTTAAACGTAAACTTGGATCGGGCATAAGACACAAACCTATGAAGAAAAAACAGAATAGGAAAGCACCCATAAAGAAGGGTGGACTGTTGCCCTTTATTTTCCCAGCATTGGCTGCGCTAGGTAGTTTGATTGGTGGAGCTGCAGGCATAGCCAAATCTGTTAACACTGCTAAGAACCAGGTGAAATTGCTAAGTCAAAATGCTCAGCATAATGCTAAAATGCAGGCACTAGCACACATTTCAAAAAACGGGTCCGGCCTCTTCTTGCAACCTTACCCAGTGATGGGAGGAGGAGGAAGGCAGAAACCAAGAAGCAAGAAGAAGGGAAACAAGAAACAATAATAAAAAACTTACCGAAACGACCTCTTACCAATTTAGACTTAAATATAGCAATAAAAAAATTAAAAATTCCCTACTTTAGAGATGTGTTTATGAGGAACAACCTACCAAGAAAACCATGGCATAACGAATGTGCTATTATTAATTTAGATTCCTCTGAAGGCCCTGGAAGTCATTGGGTTTCCTTTAGCAAGAAGGGTCTGAATGTTACATATTACGATAGTTTTGGAGATTTACCTCCACCCCTGGAACTAAGACAATATTTGAATCCATCAAATATAACCTACAACTATACTAGGCAGCAGAGAATAAACTCACGGAACTGTGGTCATTTATGCATACAGTTTCTGCTCTCTGTATATAAGAAACACAAGTGAGAGTTTAGGCTCACAGTTCAAAAACGAGGGAAAGTGGCACCACATAGAGAGATGTAATCGTATAACCTGAAATGTCGATCACGTTAATACTAACGGGAAACAGTTCGGAACTATGTTCCACACACTTTACTCCATTGGAACGTAGTGGTGGAGAGTGGGAAATGGCTCTTGTCGACTTTCACAGCTATAATAGCATTCCTAATGTACATGAAACAAACCATAATTTTCGTTATATCTTAAAGGGTGAAGAGCAGTCCCACGAGCTGATTCTACCAACAGGCAGTTATGAAATTGCGGACATTGAGATGTATGTGAAACAAAAGCTACCAGCTAACATCATCTTCACACTAAGAGGCAACCCCAACACACTACAGTGTGCAATGTATAGTGATGCAGCAATAGATTTCCGTGCTAACGATACTCTACGAAGCATGCCTGGCTTTGAAGCTGGAATCTACAAGGAAGGAATAGTACATGAATCAACACTGGCTGTGAATATCCTTCCAGTGAACGTCATACGTATTACAACCAATATCGTCGGTAACAGTTTTCTCAACGGAAAGGTAAACAGCACGCTACATGAGTTTGCTCCACTTGTACCACCCGGATATAAAATAACGGAACTACCAAAAAGCCTCATTTATACTCCAGTCACCGTAAAGAGAATACAGGAACTGATTGTGCGGGTTGTTGACCAGGACGGTTACCTAATTAACTTTCGAAACGAACAAATCACTTTACGTCTACATCTGAGGAAATATGGGCGTGAAATACTTTAATCTGTATAAAGGTAGGGGAGTGACGAAACCTAGAGTCAGTGGATCACGAGACCTCAAGCGACTAACACGTGTAAACGTACGCTTACTTAAGAATTTGGGGTATAAAGTTAATCAAAATGGCCGATAGTATTTTAGAAATTGAACAGCCGATACAATACGATGATGACATTACCAAAAGTGAATACCATTCTTATAGGCCATTCCTACATGGTCCCTATGAAGCAAGCTCTGAGGTAAGAATTTCAATACAAAATGCTGATATCTACACTCTAATCTCCAAGAGCATTCTACGCATACGTGGCACTTTCACCAAGGCAGATGGTACAGCACCGGATAATGCAAAAATTATAAACAATGGAATAATGCATATGATGAGTCGGATAGCATATGAGCTGAATGGTGTTCAGATTGATGAGTGTCGAGATGTGGGGACTGTATCTACCGTGAAAAACTACTTGTCACGCACAAGTGATGAAAATGGACTTAGTGAAATGTCCGGGTGGAGTCTCGAAGAGAACTACAGCATTCCTGTTACTGCAGCTGGACAGTTTGAGATTTGTGTGCCACTAAACCATCTGCTCGGATTCGCAGAAGACTATAAGCATATTATCATAAATGCAAAGCAAGAGCTAGTGATAGTATTGGCAAATACATTTACTAATGCCATTGTAGATGTAAGTGTCCAACCACAACAAGTGTCACTAACTCTAAATAGCTTCGAATGGCTTGTTCCACAGATCACTGTTTCACCATCCCAAAGAACACGGCTTCTTCGACTGGTGGAGAAGGGAAAAAATATCGACCTAGCTTTTAGATCGTGGAGCATAGAATCATATCCTAGTTTACCACATGCTCAAACAATTTCTTGGAATGTGAAATCGAGTTTTTCCACAGAGAAGCCACGGTATATAATCGTAGCATTTCAAACCGCTAGACATAACACCATCAATGCTGATAAATCGAGATTTGATCACTGTGACGTAAAGAATATCAAAGTATACCTCAACTCAGAAAGCTACCCCTACATTGATTTAGAAAACAATTTCACTAATGGATATTACTTACTTGCATATAACATGTATGCAAACTTCCAGTCGAGTTTCTATGGACGGCAATGTGCACCGCTTTTGACTCCTCAAAGTTTCAAAGACAGAGCAACTCTGTTTATGTTTGATGTATCTCGTCAGGATGAAAGGATTGCTTCAAATGTAATAGATTGCAAAATTGAAGTTACAACTTCAAGGAACATCCCTGCTTTAACTCAAGCCTTTGCGATTATACTACATGATAGACTTGTATCGTATAACCCAAGAGACAAAACTGTTAAAATACTGACCTAGAAAGGATATTGGCTTAGTCTCGTCTCGACCGCCATAACGAAATGTGTAAACCTCCAAGGCTTCTCTAGTCAGTATGGGTTTATTATCAAGGAACTTAGCATTGCAGATGAAGAAGGAAATGTAATAACACGTAACTTTCAACCTCCATTTGAATGGCGATATCTCACCAGGAAGCATCAAAAAACAAATGCTTGGCTCACTAGAAATTTTCATGGTTTACATTGGGAACACGGACTCTTTCCTTATGCTTCAATACCCAACATATTGGCAAGTCATCTGACCGGACCTGTATTGGTTGTAGGAATAGAGCAGAAACGGTGGCTGGCTAGCTATTGTAAGCATCATGTGCTAATATTAGATGTACAAGCAGAATATGACTGTCCATCATTGAAAGAATTAAATAAATTGTACACGTGTAATAATAATAGATGTCCAGGTCCGATCTCAAGACACAATGCGAGCATGCTTAGGGCTTGGATGGCTGATCACCGCGTTGGAATGTTGGAGGCCGTCATCAAGGCGGTGGGGACAACAACGGAAGCAACGGTACATGTGACTGGACTGGAGGGGGGTCCTAACGGTATAAATTGACATCAACACCCTAGACACAGCAGTCAACTCATAGTCGAGTGGGTATAGTGATGCTGCTACAATTTCAAGCAAATGCCGTTCGATCCGTCCGTTGAGTATGCAGAGGTAACGTCTGGATTCCGTCGTGTGCACTACGTTACCGAGGATGGCTACTTCCAACTAGAGGTCTGCAACTTCGGTCATCACTGGACCAGTGATTGTGACGAGGAGGCTCCGGACATCATCGAGACATCCTGCAACAAGGTAGATTGTGTCATCCATTATCTAAGACCTGACAGTACATTCCCTACAACATTAGAAGCGCTTAAGGCTACATCAGCGACTGAAACTATAAGCTCGGAACCAGACTATTCCTCAGTAAGGTGCGAGTTGCGACGCAACACCGATCCGGAGGCAGTTATTAGTTGGAAGGAACAGTGTGACAGGTTTATTCACAACACCACCTACGTTAACCATCATTGGTACACATCCTGCAGCTTTCTACTGTGTAGACTCTACCGCTTCACACCATTCAGTTAAATTTGTAAGCTAAGAAGCAATTTGAAGGTTCGTGCGGTTGTTATTATGTCTTCACGCCATGACAATGATTTCAACAGCTTGTGGCGGAATACGTGTGAATGTATTAGGACCATACCCTTAGAGGACATACCAAGTGAAGCAGAGTATGAGGAAACATTTCTACACAATTGGTTTGAAATCGAGTACTGCAGACAACGTGGGCGACGGTGGTCACGTGAAGAGCCGTGGGGACGATCCCCTGAGCTTGATCGTTCACCAATAGAGTCATCACGTCAAGTTTTTAGAGATGTACCTACAATTCAACCTGCTCGTGAACCAATGTTACCACCAATCATCGTTAGTAACGATGCTGTCGAACCACTGCCAATTGCATCTCGTCAATCACCTCCTACATCAATCAAAGAGAGACCGTCACCTCCATCAATTGTGGGGAGACCAGCACGGACATCGCATCTCATGCTAGGAGCAAATCTAAAGTCTAACTTTATAAACGTAAGTGAATCAGCAATTAACATCTCATAGAGTATAGTATACAACTGAAAATAATTTTAACAATGGACTGTTCTAATAAATGCTCTACTCTATGGAATTGCATAACAGACATATTTATCCAAGTGATACATATATTTTTAAATACGACCCTCGCCTCGTGCGATGGCAGTCGAGCTGAAACTGTGGTGGTGTAAGGACCTACAGCAGAAGTAGTTAACCAAGATGTCTAACTTTCAACCGAACATGATATACTCCAGTGTAACGCCCGGTCTAGGTACTGTTGATTACAGTGAGTCTATCGACGGGGTTTTAAAACATTTTTCGGAGAGATGTGACGCTGTGTTTCACGTGAAACAGGTTTTAAACCCAGGACCTCAAGATACACCTCTAGAAGTTATCAACTGCCTGGGCTATGGACATTGTAGTGTGAATATGATGAGAGACGATACAGTTCTCCCTGCAACACCTGAAGAGGTTTTCGCACATGCATTCAACCTACCAGCTATTCGGTCACCACCAGCATCTGCATGTGGCCAGACTTCGCCAGTACAGACATCAACTGCCTGTACCCAGATGGGTGCTACATCGCCAGCACCTACTACATCAGTAGCAGTCCAGCCTAAACGCCGGCATCAGCTTCGCCTTCCTACATCTCGCAAGAGTCGAACCCGAGATCTCAGTCATCTAGGTCCGATCAGTGAAGACACCACTCAAGTATGTTCCACAGAAAACACTAGTGATGAAAGAACTGTTGAGATTGCCCGTGTAGCTGTACGTTCATTACTTCTGGAACTATTGAGCAAAGTATAATGTTATTTATATCAATTTTCTCTTTAATATGTATTTCAGAGTTTATTATACTCTATGTAACTTGTAGTTATGCTTTATATTTAGGTATTGGGTCTCGAGTTAATGTTGCCTTTGTCACTATGATGTGTAGTGTGTGAATATTATGTGATTTTATTACTCGTTATTTACTTCTTTTAAATCATCGATTGTTCTTACCCCTTGCTGTTTGTAATAAGATTTAAATAAATATGTGTTTAACATTTACGTTGTTTGCTTTAATTTCAAAACATTTTAATTGCCGCTATTATTGAATTGTAACTATAAGTTATTAGTCTCCTCAGCTAGAGTGATTGCTTTAATACATAAATTCTAACACTACCTTCGAGATGTCTTCCGCCACTACGAGAAGAAGAGAGAGAGACTCTACACAACACCAATATTTTATAAATACTCTATCATATTTAATAAACATACATTATTAATTAATAATAATATGGCTACAGGTTCCAAACTTATCCCGACTTGTCTAGACTGACTACATAACACTTGGCGCCATCCGGCAGTAACTTTAAGAATTAAAGATGGCGACGGTGGCACGCTCCGGCGGTAACTTTAAGAATTAAAGATGGCGACGGTGGCACACTCTGGTAGCAACACTAGGAACTAAAGATGACGATTGTGGCGTCATCTGGTATCGATTGTATGAACTAAAATATGGCGACGGTGGCACCATCTACCAGCCAACTTGAGAACCAAGATGGCGGCGCCTCTGGCAACTAATTTTTGAATTTGGCGCGCGATACTAGCGACATCTACCAGCCAACTTGAGAACCAAGATGGCGGCACCTCTGGCAACTAATTTTTGAATTTGGCGCGCGATACTAGCGACATCTACCAGCCAACTTGAGAACCAAGATGGCGGCATGCGACACCTGCCTGCCGACTCCCTAACTAATATTTGAATTTGGCGCCATCTGGTAGTCTGTGCTGGAATTAAAGATGGCGATGGTATAATAATAATTTGAATTTCATGCATTTGGGAAGGCAAAGACACCCTCCCCCCTTTTATCATAAAACTTGACGTCAGTACGTGGCATATATAGATTATTTATTCCACCATATCCCAATTGGTCTCGTGGTCTAGTGGTCAAGGTGTCCGCCTCGTAACCACGACATCCTGGACGTTTTCACGTCCCATGGATCGAATCCCAGCCTCGGCACTGAAAATATTTTAGATAAAATAAAATAATCCCTGCTGCTATCTGGTGGCGACCAACAGAACTATATGACGTCACAAGATGGCTGCCTCCAGCAGACGGAAACAAGATGGCGGCCACCAGCACACGAAAACAAGATGGCGGTTGATGTTTACATCGAATTTCAAAGTTCGAAAAAAAATTCAAATCCAAGATGGCGTCCGTGACACAAAGTGCAACGGTGACGTCACGATTCGAAGTTGGTGGAAATTTCTAGAAATACAAAATGGCGGATGGATTAGCATGGATTGGCATACAGATTGGCATGGATTAGCATACAGATTAGCATAGATTAGCATACGGATTAGCATATATTGGCATAGATTAGCATAGATTGGCATAGATTAGCGTAGATTGGCATAGATTAGCGTAGATTGGCATAGATTAGCATAGATTGGCAAGGTCAAAGGTCAAGGTCAAGGTCAAAGGTCATAATGACGTCATCCAAGAAGGCCGCCGATGACGTCATCCAAGATGGCGGCCGGCTCCTGGCTCCTCCGCCTGTGCTTGAACCCCCCTTTTCCAACTACTTACATGCACCGTATGGAATAATACGCTAGTCAAATCAAGAACCATCAACAATAATACTAGAGTCAAAACAACATTAAAAATAGAAGGACCATCAACGAAAAGGCAGCACAATAAAAAAAGCGGCACATTTGTAAACACCATCAACAAAAAGGAAGCACATTTTGGAAGCACAATCAAAAAAGGCAGCACATTATGGAAGCACAATAAAAAAAGAGAGCACATTTGGAAGCACCATCAACAAAAAGGAAGCACTTTTGACAACACAATCAACAAAAAGGAAGCACATTTTGGAAGCACCATCAACGTAAAGACAGCACATTTTGGAAGCACAATCAACATAAAGGCAGCACATTTTGGAAGCACAATCAATAAAGAGAGCACATTTGGAAGCACCATCAACAAAAAGGAAGCACATTTTGGAAGCACCATCAACATAAAGGCAGCACATTTTGGAAGCACAATCAATAAAGGAAGCACAGTTTGGAAGCACCATCAACAAAAAGGAAGCACATTTTGGAAGCACCATCAAAAAGGCAGCACATTTTGGAAGCACAATCAATAAAGGCAGCACATTCGGAAGCACCATCAACAAAAAGGAAGCACATCTGGTATCGATTATATGAACTAAAATATGGCGACGGTGGCGACGTCTACCAGCCAACATGAGAACCAAGATGGCGGCGCCTCTGACAACTAATTTTTGAATTTGGCGCGCGATACTAGCGACATCTAACAGCCAACTTGAGAACCAAGATGGTGGCGCCTCTGGCAACTTATTTTTGAATTTAGCGCCATCTGGTAATCTGTGCTGGAATTAAAGATGGCTGCTGTATAATAATTTTAATTTCAAATGTGGCGCCTTAGGTATGCATTAAGGAAGGCAAAAGATGGCGGCTGATGTATACATCAAATTTCGAAAAGTTGAAATTCGAAAAAAAATTCGAATCCAAGATGGCGGCCGTGACGAAAAGTGCAACGGTGACGTCACGATTCAAAGTTGGTGGAAATTTCTAGAAATACAAAATGGCGGATGGATTAGCATGGATTAACATATGGATTAGCATAGATTAGCATATGGATTAGCATAGATTGGCAAACAGATTAGCATAGATTGGTATACGAATTAGCATAGATTGGCAAACGGATTGGCATAGATTGACATGGATTGGCATAGATTGAAATGATTTAGCATAGATTGGCATGGGTTAGGATAGGTTAGCATAGATTAGCATATGGATTAGCATACGGATTAGATTATGTCATCAGGTTGGAAACATCGAGGGTCGCAAGGCTAAAGGTCAGGGTCTAATTTCAATGTCAGGGCCAAATTTCAAGGTCAAGGTCAAAGGTCAAGGTTCAAGGTCAATGTTCAAGGTCATAGTTAAAGTTCATGGGTCAAGGTCTAAGTTCAAGGTCAATGTTCAAGGTCAAAGTCAATGTTAAAGGTCATAGTTAAAGATCAAGGTCAATGTTCAAGGTCATAGTTAAAGGTCAAGGTTCAAGGTCAATGTTCAAGGTCAAAGTCAATGTCGGCTCCTGGATCCTGCGCCTGTCCTTGAATCGGCTATTTCCATCTACTGTAACGGGTCATTTATCCGTGCGTACATGGCTGTAGAACGTAACGGGACACTTTTTCGTGCGTGCATGGCAGACGGAAGTGCCGTAATCGAACATGGCTGATGAAGCGAAGCCTTAAGGTGGCTGCCGTGGATCGCCGGATCCCACTCCCCCCTTTCCCCGCCCTCATACGAACTATATACATCTACTAATCTGATACGTCGTATTAAACACAGCAAGGTGTTCTTTAAGGTGAATGTAGTCGCTATACTGTACCAAATTCGAGTCCTGTGTTATAGGCCTTCAAACTTGGCATTTTCGTCCGATGATGGTTGTAAAATGCTAAGTTCAGAGGCCGGTAAATTCAACACAAACATATATAAATACGAATCTGATACGTCGTATTAAACACAGCAAGGTGTTCTTTAAGGTGAATGTAGTCGCTCCAAATTCGAGTTCTTTGTTATAGGCCTTCAAACTTGGCATTTTCGTCCCATGATGGTTGTAAAATGCTAAGTTCAGAGGCAGGTAAATTCAACAAAAACATATATAAATCCGAATCTGATACGTCGTATTAAACACATCAAGGTGTTCTTTAAGGGTAATGTAGTCGTTATGCTGTACCAAATTCGAGTTCTTTGTTATAGGCCTTCAAACTTGGCATTTTCTCCCATGATGGTTGTAAAATGCTAAGTTCAGAGGCAGGTAAATTCAACAAAAACATATATAAATCCGAATCTGATACGTCGTATTAAACACAGCAAGGTGTTCTTTAAGGTGAATGCAGTCGCTATATTGTACCAAATTCGAGTTCTTCGTTATAGCTCCTCAAACTTGACATTTTCGACTGATCTGGGTTGTAAAATACTACTCTTAGAGGCCGGTAAATTCAACACAAACATATATAAATCCGAATATGATACGTCGTATTAAACACAGCCAGTTTTTCTTTAAGGGTAATGTAGTCGCTATGCTGTACCAAATTCGAGTTCTTTGTTATAGCTCCTCAAACTTGACATTTTCGACTGATCTGGGTTGTAAAATACTACTCTTAGAGGCCGGTAAATTCAACACAAACATATATAAATCCGAATCTGATACGTCGTATTAAACACAGCAAAGTGTTCTTTAAGGTGAATGTAGTCGCTATATTGTACCAAATTCGAGTTCTTTGTTTTAGGCCTTCAAACTTGGCATTTTCGTCCCATGATGGTTGTAAAATGCTAAGTTCAGAGGCAGGTAAATTCAACAAAAACATATATAAATCCGAATCTGATACGTCGTATTAAACACATCAAGGTGTTCTTTAAGGGTAATGTAGTCGTTATGCTGTACCAAATTCGAGTTCTTTGTTATAGGCCTTCAAACTTGGCATTTTCTCCCATGATGGTTGTAAAATGCTAAGTTCAGAGGCAGGTAAATTCAACGCAAACATATATAAATCCGAATCTGATACGTCGTATTAAACACATCAAGGTGTTCTTTAAGGGTAATGTAGTCGCTCCAAATTCGAGTTCTTTATTATAGGCCTTCAAACTTGGTATTTTTGTCCCATGATGGTTGTAAAATGCTAAGTTCAGAGGCAGGTAAATTCAACAAAAACATATATAAATCTGAATCTTATACGTCGTATTTAACACAGCAAGGTTTTATTTAAGGTGAATGTAGTCGCTATGCTGTACCAAATTCAAATTCTTTGTTATAGGCCTTCAAACTTGGCATTTTCGTCCCATGATGGTTGTAAAATGCTAAGTTCAGAGGCAGGTAAATTCAACACAAACATATATAAATCCGAATCTGATACGTCGTATTAAACACAGCAAGGTGTTCTTTAAGGTGAATGTAGTCGCTATATTGTACCAAATTCGAGTTCTTTGTTATAGGCCTTCAAACTTGGCATTTTCGTCCCATGATGGTTATAAAATGCTAAGTTCAGAGGCAGGTAAATTCAACAACAACATATATAAATCCGAATCTGATACGTCGTATTAAACACAGCAAGGTGTTCTTTAAGGTGAATGTAGTCGCTATGCTGTACCAAATTCGAGTTCTTTGTTATAGGCCTTCAAACTTGGCATTTTCGTCCCATGATGGTTGTAAAATGCTAAGTTCAGAGGCAGGTAAATTCAACAAAAACATATATAAATCCGAATCTGATACGTCGTATTAAACACATCAAGGTGTTCTTTAAGGGTAATGTAGTCGTTATGCTGTACCAAATTCGAGTTCTTTGTTATAGGCCTTCAAACTTGGCATTTTCTCCCATGATGGTTGTAAAATGCTAAGTTCAGAGGCAGGTAAATTCAACAAAAACATATATAAATCCGAATCTGATACGTCGTATTAAACACAGCAAGGTGTTCTTTAAGGTGAATATAGTCGCTATATTGTACCAAATTCGAGTTCTTTGTTTTAGGCCTTCAAACTTGGCATTTTCGTCCCATGATGGTTGTAAAATGCTAAGTTCAGAGACACGTACATTCAACGCAAACATATATAAATCCGAATATGATACGTCGTATTAAACACAGCAAGGTGTTCTTTATGGTGAATGTAGTCGCTATATTGTACCAAATTCGAGTTCTTTGTTATAGGCCTTCAAACTTGGCATTTTCGTCCCATGATGGTTATAAAATGCTAAGTTCAGAGGCAGGTAAATTCAACAAAAACATATATAAATCCGAATCTGATACGTCGTATTAAACACAGCAAGTTTTTCTTTAAGGGTAATGTAGTCGCTATGCTGTACCAAATTCGAGTTCTTTGTTATAGCTCCTCAAACTTGACATTTTCGACTGATCTGGGTTGTAAAATACTACTCTTAGAGGCCGGTAAATTCAACACAAACATATATAAATCCGAATCTGATACGTCGTATTAAACACAGCAAAGTGTTCTTTAAGGTGAATGTAGTCGCTATACTGTACCAAATTCGAGTCCTGTGTTATAGGCCTTCAAACTTGGCATTTTCGTCCGATGATGGTTGTAAAATGCTAAGTTCAGAGGCCGGTAAATTCAACACAAACATATATAAATACGAATCTGATACGTCGTATTAAACACAGCAAGGTGTTCTTTAAGGTGAATGTAGTCGCTCCAAATTCGAGTTCTTTGTTATAGGCCTTCAAACTTGCATTTTCGTCCCATGATGGTTGTAAAATGCTACGTTCAGAGGCAGGTAAATTCAACAAAAACATATATAAATCCGAATCTGATACGTCGTATTAAACACATCAAGGTGTTCTTTAAGGGTAATGTAGTCGTTATGCTGTACCAAATTCGAGTTATTTGTTATAGGCCTTCAAACTTGGCATTTTCTCCCATGATGGTTGTAAAATGCTAAGTTCAGAGGCAGGTAAATTCAACAAAAACATATATAAATCCGAATCTGATACGTCGTATTAAACACAGCAAGGTGTTCTTTAAGGAGAATGTAGTCGCTATATTGTACCAAATTCGAGTTCTTCGTTATAGCTCCTTAAACTTGACATTTTCGACTGATCTGGGTTGTAAAATACTACTCTTAGAGGCCGGTAAATTCAACACAAACATATATAAATCCGAATATGATACGTCGTATTAAACACAGCAAGTTTTTCTTTAAGGGTAATGTAGTCGCTATGCTGTACCAAATTCGAGTTCTTTGTTATAGCTCCTCAAACTTGACATTTTCGACTGATCTGGGTTGTAAAATACTACTCTTAGAGGCCGGTAAATTCAACACAAACATATATAAATCCGAATATGATACGTCGTATTAAACACAGCAAAGTGTTCTTTAAGGTGAATGTAGTCGCTATATTGTACCAAATTCGAGTTCTTTGTTTTAGGCCTTCAAACTTGGCATTTTCGTCCCATGATGGTTGTAAAATGCTAAGTTCAGAGGCAGGTAAATTCAACGCAAATATATATAAATCCGAATCTGATACGTCGTATTAAACACATCAAGGTGTTCTTTAAGGGTAATGTAGTCGCTGCAAATTCGAGTTCTTTATTATAGGCCTTCAAACTTGGTATTTTTGTCCCATGATGGTTGTAAAATGCTAAGTTCAGAGGCAGGTAAATTCAACAAAAACATATATAAATCCGAATCTTATACGTCGTATTAAACACAGCAAGGTTTTATTTAAGGTGAATGTAGTCGCTATGCTGTACCAAATTCGAGTTCTTTGTTATAGGCCTTCAAACTTGGCATTTTCGTCCCATGATGGTTGTAAAATGCTAAGTTCAGAGGCAGGTAAATTCAACGCAAACATATATAAATCCGAATCTGATACGTCGTATTAAACACATCAAGGTGTTCTTTAAGGGTAATGTAGTCGCTATGCTGTACCAAATTCGAGTTCTTTGTTATAGGCCTTCAAACGTGGCATTTTCGTCCCATGATGGTTGTAAAATGCTAAGTTCAGAGGCAGGTAAATTCAACACAAACATATATAAATCCGAATCTGATACGTCGTATTAAACACAGCAAGGTGTTCTTTAAGGTGAATGTAGTCGCTATATTGTACCAAATTCGAGTTCTTTGTTATAGGCCTTCAAACTTGGCATTTTCGTCCCATGATGGTTATAAAATGCTAAGTTCAGAGGCAGGTAAATTCAACAAAAACATATATAAATCCGAATCTGATACGTCGTATTAAACACAGCAAGGTGTTCTTTAAGGTGAATGTAGTCGCTATGCTGTACCAAATTCGAGTTCTTTGTTTTAGGCCTTCAAACTTGGCATTTTCGTCCCATGATGGTTGTAAAATGCTAAGTTCAGAGGCAGGTAAATACAACAAAAACATATATAAATCCGAATCTGATACGTCGTATTAAACACAGCAAGGTGTTCTTTAAGGTGAATATAGTCGCTATATTGTACCAAATTCGAGTTCTTTGTTTTAGGCCTTCAAACTTGGCATTTTCGTCCCATGATGGTTGTAAAATGCTAAGTTCAGAGACACGTACATTCAACGCAAACATATATAAATCCGAATATGATACGTCGTATTAAACACAGCAAGGTGTTCTTTATGGTGAATGTAGTCGCTATATTGTACCAAATTCGAGTTCTTTGTTATTGGCCTTCAAACTTGGCATTTTCGTCCCATGATGGTTATAAAATGCTAAGTTCAGAGGCAGGTAAATTCAACAAAAACATATGTAAATCCGAATCTGATACGTCGTATTAAACACAGCAAGTTTTTCTTTAAGGGTAATGTAGTCGCTATGCTGTACCAAATTCGAGTTCTTTGTTATAGCTCCTCAAACTTGACATTTTCGACTGATCTGGGTTGTAAAATACTACTCTTAGAGGCCGGTAAATTCAACACAAACATATATAAATCCGAATCTGATACGTCGTATTAAACACAGCAAAGGGTTCTTTAAGGTGAATGTAGTCGCTATGCTGTACCAAATTCGAGTTCTTTGTTATAGGCCTTCAAACTTGGCATTTTCGTCCCATGATGGTTGTAAAATGCTAAGTTCAGAGGCAGGTAAATTCAACGCAAACATATATAAATCCGAATCTGATACGTCGTATTAAACACATCAAGGTGTTCTTTAAGGGTAATGTAGTCGCTCCAAATTCGAGTTCTTTATTATAGGCCTTCAAACTTGGTATTTTTGTCCCATGATGGTTGTAAAATGCTAAGTTCAGAGGCAGGTAAATTCAACAAAAACATATATAAATCCGAATCTTATACGTCGTATTAAACACAGCAAGGTTTTATTTAAGGTGAATTAAGTCGCTATGCTGTACCAAATTCGAGTTCTTTGTTATAGGCCTTCAAACTTGGCATTTTCGTCCCTTGATGGTTGTAAAATGCTAAGTTCAGAGGCAGGTAAATTCAACGCAAACATATATAAATCCGAATCTGATACGTCGTATTAAACACATCAAGGTGTTCTTTAAGGGTAATGTAGTCGCTATGCTGTACCAAATTCGAGTTCTTTGTTATAGGCCTTCAAACTTGGCATTTTCGTCCCATGATGGTTGTAAAATGCTAAGTTCAGAGGCAGGTAAATTCAACACAAACATATATAAATCCGAATCTGATACGTCGTATTAAACACAGCAAGGTGTTCTTTAAGGTGAATGTAGTCGCTATATTGTACCAAATTAGAGTTCTTTGTTATAGGCCTTCAAACTTGGCATTTTCGTCCCATGATGGTTATAAAATGCTAAGTTCAGAGGCAGGTAAATTCAACAAAAACATATATAAATCCGAATCTGATACGTCGTATTAAACACAGCAAGGTGTTCTTTAAGGTGAATGTAGTCGCTATGCTGTACCAAATTCGAGTTCTTTGTTATAGGCCTTCAAACTTGGCATTTTCGTCCCATGATGGTTGTAAAATGCTAAGTTCAGAGGCAGGTAAATTCAACAAAAACATATATAAATCCGAATCTGATACGTCGTATTAAACACAGCAAGGTGTTCTTTAAGGTGAATATAGTCGCTATATTGTACCAAATTCGAGTTCTTTGTTTTAGGCCTTCAAACTTGGCATTTTCGTCCCATGATGGTTGTAAAATGCTAAGTTTAGAGACACGTACATTCAACGCAAACATATATAAATCCGAATATGATACGTCGTATTAAACACAGCAAGGTGTTCTTTATGGTGAATGTAGTCGCTATATTGTACCAAATTCGAGTTCTTTGTTATAGGCCTTCAAACTTGGCATTTTCGTCCCATGATGGTTGTAAAATGCTAAGTTCAGAGGCAGGTAAATTCAACAAAGACATATATAAATCCGAATCTGATACGTCGTATTAAACACATCAAGGTGTTCTTTAAGGGTAATGTAGTCGCTCCAAATTCGAGTTCTTTGTTATAGGCCTTCAAACTTGGCATTTTCGTCCCATGATGGTTGTAAAATGCTAAGTTCAGAGGCAGGTAAATTCAACAAAAACATATATAAATCCGAATCTGATACGAGTAGATGTATTTGGTTCATCCTGGCGCACCGGTGGGTGGTGGGGGATCGGGGATCCGATCCAGCCACCTTAACGCTTCACTTCATCAGCCATGTTGGATTATGTCACTTCCTTCGACCATACACACATGAAAAAGTGTCCCGTTACGTTCATCAGCCATGTACGCACGAAAAAATGTCCCGTTACAGTAGTTGGAAATAGGGGGTTCAAGCACAGGCGCAGGAGCCAGGAGCCCGCCATCTTGGATGACGTCATCGGCGGCCATCTTGGATGACGTCATCGGCGGCCATCTTGGAAGACGTCATCATGACCTTTGACCTTGACCTTTGACCTTGCTAATCTATGCTAATCTATGCTAATCTATGCCAATCTATGCCAATCTACGCTAATCTATGCCAATCTATGCCAATTCGTATGCCAATCTATGCCAATTCGTATGCCAATCTATGCTAATCCATATGTTAATCCATGCTAATCTGTATGCTAATCCATGCTAATCTGTATGCCAATCCATGCTAATCCATCCGCCATTTTTGTATTTCCAGAAATTTCCACCAAATTCGAATCATGACGTCACCGTTGCACTTTGTGTCACGGACGCCATCTTGGATTTGAATTTTTTTTTTCGAACTTTGAAATTCGATGTAAACATCAACCGCCATCTTGTTTCATCTGCTGGTGGCCGCCATCTTGTTTTCGTCTGCTGGTGGCCGCCATCTTGTTTTCGTCTGCTGGAGGCAGCCATCTTGTGACGTCATATAGTTCTGTTGGTCGCCACCAGATAGCAGCAGGGATTATTTTATTTTAACTAAAATATTTTCAGTGCCGAGGCTGGGATTCGATCCATGGGACGTGAAAACGTCCAGGATGTCGTGGTTACGAGGCGGACACCTTGACCACTAGACCACGTGACCAATTGGGATATGGTGGAATAAATAATCTATATATGCCACGTAGAATAAATAATCTATATATGCGACGTACTGACGTCAAGTTTTATGATAAAAGGGGGGAGGGTGTCTTTGCCTTTCCAAATGCATGAAATTCAAATTATTATTATACCATCGCCATATTTAATTCTAGCACAGACTACCAGATAGCGCCAAATTTAAAATATTAGTTAGGGAGTCGGCAGGCAGGTGTCGCATGCCGCTATCTTGGTTCTCAAGTTGGCTGGTAGATGTCGCTAGTATCGCGCGCCAAATTCAAAAATTAGTTGCCAGAGGCGCCGCCATCTTGGTTCTCAAGTTGGCTGGTAGATGTCGCTAGTAACGCGCGCCAAATTCAAAATTAGTTGCCAGAGGCGCCGCCATCTTGGTTCTCAAGTTGGCTGGTAGATGTCGCTAGTATCGCGCGCCAAATTCAAAATTAGTTGCCAGAGGCGCCGCCATCTTGGTTCTCAAGTTGGCTGGTAGATGTCGCTAGTATCGCGCGCCAAATTCAAAATTAGTTGCCAGAGGCGCCGCCATCTTGGTTCTCAAGTTGGTTGGTAGATGGCGCCACCGTCGCCATATTTTAGTTAATATAATCGATACCAGATGACGCCACCATCGCCATTTTTAGTTCCTAGTGTTGCTACCAGAGTGCCATCGCCGCCATCTTTAATTCTTAAAGTTACCGCCGGAGTGCACCACCGACACCATCTTTAATTCTTAAAGTTACTGCCGGATGACGCCAAGTGTTATGTAGTCAGTCTAGACAAGTCGGGATAAGTTTGGAACCTGTAGCCATATTATTATTAATTAATAATGTATGTTTATTAAATATGATAGAGTATTTATAAAATATTGGTGTTGTGTAGAGTCTCTCTCTCTTCTTCTCGTAGTGGCGGAAGACATCTCGAAGGTAGTGTTACAATTTATGTATTAAAGCAATCACTCTAGCTGAGGAGGTAAATAACTTATAGTTACAATTCAATAATAGCGGCAATTAAATGTTTTGAAATTAAAGCAAACAACGTAAATGTTAAACACATATTTATTTAAATCTTATTACAAACAGCAAGGGGTAAGAACAATCGATGATTAAAAAAGAAGTAAATAACGAGTAATAAAAGTACATAATATTCACACACTACACATCATAGTGACAAAGGCAACATTAACTCGAGACCCAATTATACATAGTAGTATGGATGGTCGAATAGCCAGAATTTTAAGTAGCTGAACATTACAATGGGCGCAATGGAATTTTCCATACATTTTTATACATTTATCCAGGCGGTTTCCATAAGTCTTTTAAAAGTTTGTTCAAGCTAGGACAGTTTCTTTCATTATGTAAATCAACAATGTTGGCACTGCACAGTTCACTCAAGATAAATTTTTGTTTGTCTCCTAGAACGTACACTAAATATCCTTCTTCAGGGTTGATGATGTCACATAACACTGATGAGATTTGGTCAAAGCTCACTTCACCTTCGTTCCACGAGAGTCCATGCACTTCATAAGTCAGTTTACGATTCTCGCTTTGCGACAGCCTGTCTAGTTCGGACCAGTCACATGGCGGTTTGAATATGTATTCGTAGGTCCTTAATACATCACCGTCCACGATGAACATTGGTGCAAGTTGCTTAACCACATACCCCTTTTGTGATGTGAGGCACTGAATGTTGCAGAGAAATAATGTCATTTTTGCCAGTACTCACGATAACTGATGTGTGAAGCTGTGCTAGCTCTGCAAGGCTGATGCTAGTTCTACAGGTATGACTGCAAGGCTGCAGTGCTGATGTTGTCTCTAGGATGCTGAATGTCAGACTGGTTGTAACAACCTTTGGTGTCGTAGTACACACAAATTTATAATTCGTCTTCATCACTATCCCCCAAGCCACTATCCGTTCCTTCATCCACATCTTCGTTCGCCTCTTGCGCTTCCTTTGCGGCCTCGATGCAGGTCATAACAGCCTGATATAAATAGGTAATAAATTCCTCTTCCTCAGGGAACTCAGCGAGAATGTTGAGGATGGAGGATGTAAGGTGGTAATGTATATCATTAAAGTCCATACCTATGTAGCGACGTACTACCTCCATTACAAATTCCCGAACATCGTCCATCGTAACACTGTTTAAATTACAATCGCAAACACTCTCCGCGTAAACACTGGTGGAAGCCATGTTGACTGGAGCTTGGTCAAAAGCAGAATGAATTCTATACCTACCACGTTAGCATGGAGATGTTGTCAGAGCCCCCCCACACCACTGGGCGGCAGTTACGGTGACCCCGGAACTCGCTCGAAATATCCTGCACAACACATTCCAAAAACATGACGTAGCCTATGGTTGACGGCACAAACACCCTGAGTGGCTCTGTGTGTTTCCTCCTGCCCGAACACGCGCTGCTGTGAAAGCCTCTTCCCGAGCACAGACGTCACTCCCGCAGCAGACAAAACAGGCGTATGCTACAGGAGCTAGAACAATTGAATAACCAAATATATTTAGACTACCCAACTACATAAATGACATGAGATAATTTCTGTGCGATAATCGTACTTTAAATAATGCAATGTATGTATAAACAATAATCATGACTAAGTACTTGAAAAAAAAAATATGTAAATGAGGTGTTATTCACCTTTAGCGCTTCTCGATTTCTGTATCTGCTACCCACGAATTAAATTGAGACGGGAAACCCCACCATTTCACAAAAGGCCGGCCATTTCTTCGTTTGAGAACTTTTTCCACCAAATATAAGTCCGGATACATCGTAGGCTGGATCTCTTCAGCATAGAAGCCACCGCGAATAGGCTTGTGGTCCAAGTCTTCGAGGTAGTAGGTCCTGGGTTTCGATTCACGAACATGTGTCACACGGAAAAGTTCAGAACTCCAATTCATCGTGAAACCTTTCTCAAAGACACCTTTCTGCTTGGAGATTCTCACAATGTCACCAACATTAGCTTTATGCTTGCGTGTATCTTTCTTCTTCGTGTTGGTGAATACAGTCCCAAGCAGACGATCATCCTTTACATCTGTCGATGGTACATCCTCCATCGAGTACGACGTTAAAGTCGGTAAAGATGCCATCGAAGTCTCAAGAACAGGCAGTTACGCGACTTATGCACCAGAAGAAACAAACTAGGTGATCCGTACACCGTCGACGGCAGTAACAAATTGAGCGTCCTGCTTTCTAGGACTCGTTTTTATACATTAACTGGTTTGAATAATACGCTAGTCAAATCAAGAACAATTTACTAAAATACTAGAGTCAAAACAACATTAAAAAAATAGAAGTACCATCAACAAAAAAGGCAGCAAATTTGGAAGCACCGACTACGAAAAGGCAGCACATTTGGAAGCACAGACTACGAAAAGGCAGCACAATAGGAAGCACCGACTACGAAAAAACAGCACATTTGGAAGCACCGCCACGAAAAGGCAGCACATTTGGAAGCACCGAATACGAAAAGGCAGCACATTTGACAGCACCGACAACGAAAAGGCAGCACATTTGGAAGCACCGACTACGAAAAGGCAGCACATTTGTAAACACCATCAACAAAAAGGAAGCACAATCGGAAGCACATTCATAGAAAAGGAAGCACAATCGGAAGCACAATCACAAAAAGGAAGCACATTTGGAAGCACAATCACAAAAAGGAAGCACATTTGGAAGCACAATCCACAAAAAGGAAGCACATTTGGAAGCACATTCAACGAAAAAGGAAGCACAATCATAGAAACAACGCACAATCGGAAGCACAATCAACAAAAAGGAAGCACAATCGGAAGCACATTCATAGAAAAGGAAGCACAATCGGAAGCACAATCACAAAAAGGAAGCACATTTGGAAGCACAATCACAAAAAGGAAGCACATTTGGAAGCACAATCCACAAAAAGGAAGCAAATTTGGAAGCACATTCAACGAAAAAGGAAGCACAATCATAGAAACAACGCACAATCGGAAGCACAATCAACAAAAAGGAAGCACATTTTGGAAGCACCATCAACAAAAAGGAAGCACATTTTGGAAGCACCATCAAAAAGGCAGCACATTTTGGAAGCACAATCAAAAAAGGCAGCACATTTGGAAGCACCATCAACAAAAAGAAGGAAGCACATTTTGGAAGCACCATCAAAAGGCAGCACATTTGGTAACACAAGTTACGAGAACTAAGTCTTAGTTAGAAATCAGAATGCAAGAAATAAAAACATTAAATTTTTACTTTTTAATATTTAATTTATTTCTTAAGATTATACAAATAGAAGTAAAATAAGCCATTATTGTATGTAGCCAGCTTTCCTCAGTTCTTCGAGTATGAAGGATATTTCTTTTATGCACGAATAGTTTCCTGCACAAAGCGAGCCATGTAGAAGTCTTAGCTGGTCAACCAATATGTTTGGATCTTTCCACGATGTGTAATCAATCTCTTCTACCACCATTTCACTTGCTTGTTTATTATAAATACTTTTAATATCACAATCGTCCCAGTGATCATAATAAGCGTTATCAGATTTATTTATTATAACACATCGTTTCCATCGTTTCGGTCTCAGGACACCGTTACATTCTTCGATCTTGTCAGCTTTAGGTGCTTCATCACAGTCTATGCTTTTGTCAACAGCCTCAGAGTCACTGTTACAATCACTGTAGAAGACATCCTCTTCACCCAGATTACCATATGAATTCGATATCGATGATGTCGAAGTGCCATTATCGTCTTCATGCTTCCTTTTTAGGAGTCCATCATTTTTACAAAGTAAGAAAGATCTACTTGAATTCGGCTGGAATGTATTCTCACTTTTCACGTTAAGGATTCTTCCATTGTCTTCATTCTTCCATAAATCATCATCGTCCTTCAATTTAAGTTCTTCGTCGAGATCGGAAGAGCCACGAACATAATCTCTCTCAAGACAAGGAAAATTATTGTCGTAATGCAGATCACTATTCCTTAGTCTAGTAGATCCATCGTTGTACTCTGGCTTGTACGCAGGCTTAACGTTACAAGTTCTGTCATGTCTTTTTAAGCTCTCTCTCCGCGTAAACGACTTGTTACATCGAACGCAACTTATCATATTGCGTAGTGGATTTTTAACACAGTCATTCTTCTGGTGTTGTCTTCCATTCTTTCTCAAGATAAATTCTTTGCTGCAAAACTTACACCTGTGTCCTTTCGATACAGCGACAGACACCGAATCAGGATTCATATTAGTTACTGTGACTAATGTTAGATACAAACAGACAGTTTTCCAATTGGAACCATTACTTAAATATAATTTTTTAAATATTTCTTAAGCGAGAGTTATCTCATGCAAAGGTACTTGTTGTAAGTAGTTCTGATTTTCAACAACAGATGACACCACGTATTGCTTGCAGGTAAATATTATTTCTTTCTTTCATGCGGGATGCAGGATTCTCACTAACGATCGCAATACAGGGATGGCATCGCTAGACTCCAAGGAGAAGGTAGTTTGTTCATCCAGTTAGTGTTTCTCAGATTTCTCAGGGCATATATTATTATTATTTGAATGAATAATGATTTTTTTTTTAAATTCCACATAATAAAAATAAAATAGAAGCACTCAGAGAAAACCATCAGGGATGATGTCGTTTATAAACATCATTAATTACCATTTTTTTTTAAAAAAGTCCAAACTTAATCCTGATTAAGCAACATGAGAGTTCTAGCACAAGCCCGCTTGTGAACTCTTTGCTTAAGCAACATGAGAGTTCTAGCACAAGCCCGCTTGTGAACTCTTTGCTTAATCAGGATTAAGTTTGGACTTTTTTAAAAAAAATTGGTAATTTATAATGTTTATAAACTACATCATCCCTGATGGTTTTCTCTGAGTGCTTCTATTTTATTTTTATTAGGTGGAATTTAAAAAAAATCATTATTCAGTCAAATAATAATAATATATGCCCTGAGAAATCTGAGAAACACTAACTGGATGAACAAACTACCTTCTCCTTGGAGTCTAGCGATGCCATCCCTGTATTGCGATCGTTAGTGAGAATCCTGCATCCCGCATGAAAGAAAGAAATAATATTTACCTGCAAGCAATAACTGGTGTCATCTGTTGTTGAAAATCAGAACTACTTACAACAAGTACCTTTGCATGAGATAACTCTCGCTTAAGAAATATTTAAAAAATTATATTTAAGTAATGGTTCCAATTGGAAAACTGTCTGTTTGTATCTAACATTAGTCACAGTAACTAATATGAATCCTGATTCGGTGTCTGTCGCTGTATCGAAAGGACACAGGTGTAAGTTTTGCAGCAAAGAATTTATCTTGAGAAAGAATGGAAGACAACACCAGAAGAATGACTGTGTTAAAAATCCACTACGCAATATGATAAGTTGCGTTCGATGTAACAAGTCGTTTACGCGGAGAGAGAGCTTAAAAAGACATGACAGAACTTGTAACGTTAAGCCTGCGTACAAGCCAGAGTACAACGATGGATCTACTAGACTAAGAAATAGTGATCTGCATTACGACAATAATTTTCCTTGTCTTGAGAGAGATTATGTTCGTGGCTCTTCCGATCTCGACGAAGAACTTAAATTGAAGGACGATGATGATTTATGGAAGAATGAAGACAATGGAAGAATCCTTAACGTGAAAAGTGAGAATACATTCCAGCCGAATTCAAGTAGATCTTTCTTACTTTGTAAAAATGATGGACTCCTAAAAAGGAAGCATGAAGACGATAATGGCACTTCGACATCATCGATATCGAATTCATATGGTAATCTGGGTGAAGAGGATGTCTTCTACAGTGATTGTAACAGTGACTCTGAGGCTGTTGACAAAAGCATAGACTGTGATGAAGCACCTAAAGCTGACAAGATCGAAGAATGTAACGGTGTCCTGAGACCGAAACGATGGAAACGATGTGTTATAATAAATAAATCTGAAAACGCTTATTATGATCACTGGGACGATTGTGATATTAAAAGTATTTATAATAAACAAGCAAGTGAAATGGTGGTAGAAGAGATTGATTACACATCGTGGAAAGATCCAAACATATTGGTTGACCAGCTAAGACTTCTACATGGCTCGCTTTGTGCAGGAAACTATTCGTGCATAAAAGAAATATCCTTCATACTCGAAGAACTGAGGAAAGCTGGCTACATACAATAATGGCTTATTTTACTTCTATTTGTATAATCTTAAGAAATAAATTAAATATTAAAAAGTAAAAATGTAATGTTTTTATTTCTTGCATTCTGATTTCTAACTAAGACTTAGTTCTCGTAACTTGTGTTACCAAATGTGCTGCCTTTTGATGGTGCTTCCAAAATGTGCTTCCTTCTTTTTGTTGATGGTGCTTCCAAATGTGCTGCCTTTTTTGATTGTGCTTCCAAAATGTGCTGCCTTTTTGATGGTGCTTCCAAAATGTGCTTCCTTTTTGTTGATGGTGCTTCCAAAATGTGCTTCCTTTTTGTTGATTGTGCTTCCGATTGTGCGTTGTTTCTATGATTGTGCTTCCTTTTTCGTTGAATGTGCTTCCAAATGTGCTTCCTTTTTGTGGATTGTGCTTCCAAATGTGCTTCCTTTTTGTGATTGTGCTTCCAAATGTGCTTCCTTTTTGTGATTGTGCTTCCGATTATGCTTCCTTTTCTATGAATGTGCTTCCGATTGTGCTTCCTTTTTGTTGATTGTGCTTCCGATTGTGCGTTGTTTCTAAGATTGTGCTTCCTTTTTCGTTGAATGTGCTTCCAAATGTGCTTCCTTTTTGTGGATTGTGCTTCCAAATGTGCTTCCTTTTTGTGATTGTGCTTCCAAATGTGCTTCCTTTTTGTGATTGTGCTTCCGATTGTGCTTCCTTTTCTATGAATGTGCTTCCGATTGTGCTTCCTTTTTGTTGATGGTGTTTACAAATGTGCTGCCTTTTCGTAGTCGGTGCTTCCAAATGTGCTGCCTTTTCGTTGTCGGTGCTGTCAAATGTGCTGCCTTTTCGTATTCGGTGCTTCCAAATGTGCTGCCTTTTCGTTGTCGGTGCTTCCAAATGTGCTGTTTTTTCGTAGTCGGTGCTTCCTATTGTGCTGCCTTTTCGTAGTCTGTGCTTCCAAATGTGCTGCCTTTTCGTAGTCGGTGCTTCCAAATTTGCTGCCTTTTTTGTTGATGGTACTTCTATTTTTTTAATGTTGTTTTGACTCTAGTATTTTAGTAAATTGTTCTTGATTTGACTAGCGTATTATTCAAACCAGTTAATGTATAAAAACGAGTCCTAGACAGCAGGACGCTCAATTTGTTACTGCCGTCGACGGTGTACGGATCACCTAGTTTGTTTCTTCTGGTGCATAAGTCGCGTAACTGCCTGTTCTTGAGACTTCGATGGCATCTTTACCGACTTTAACGTCGTACTCGATGGAGGATGTACCATCGACAGATGTAAAGGATGATCGTCTGCTTGGGACTGTATTCACCAACACGAAGAAGAAAGATACACGCAAGCATAAAGCTAATGTTGGTGACATTGTGAGAATCTCCAAGCAGAAAGGTGTCTTTGAGAAAGGTTTCACGATGAATTGGAGTTCTGAACTTTTCCGTGTGACACATGTTCGTGAATCGAAACCCAGGACCTACTACCTCGAAGACTTGGACCACAAGCCTATTCGTGGTGGCTTCTATGCTGAAGAGATCCAGCCTACAATGTATCCGGACTTATATTTGGTGGAAAAAGTTCTCAAACGAAGAAATGGCCGGCCTTTTGTGAAATGGTGGGGTTTCCCGTCTCAATTTAATTCGTGGGTAGCAGATACAGAAATCGAGAAGCGCTAAAGGTGAATAACACCTCATTTACATATTTTTTTTTTCAAGTACTTAGTCATGATTATTGTTTATACATACATTGCATTATTTAAAGTACGATTATCGCACAGATATTATCTCATGTCATTTATGTAGTTGGGTAGTCTAAATATATTTGGTTATTCAATTGTTCTAGCTCCTGTAGCATACGCCTGTTTTGTCTGCTGCGGGAGTGACGTCTGTGCTCGGGAAGAGGCTTTCACAGCAGCGCGTGTTCGGGCAGGAGGAAACACACAGAGCCACTCAGGGTGTTTGTGCTGTCAACCATAGGCTACGTCATGTTTTTGGAATGTGTTGTGCAGGATATTTCGAGCGAGTTCCGGGGTCACCGTAACTGCCGCCCAGTGGTGTGGGGGGGCTCTGACAACATCTCCATGCTAACGTGGTAGGTATAGAATTCATTCTGCTTTTGACCAAGCTCCAGTCAACATGGCTTCCACCAGTGTTTACGTGGAGAGTGTTTGCGATTGTAATTTAAACAGTGTTACGATGGACGATGTTCGGGAATTTGTAATGGAGGTAGTACGTCGCTACATAGGTATGGACTTTAATGATATACATTACCACCTTACATCCTCCACCCTCAACATTCTCGCTGAGTTCCCTGAGGAAGAGGAATTTATTACCTATTTATATCAGGCTGTTATGACCTGCATCGAGGCCGCAAAGGAAGCGCAAGAGGCGAACGAAGATGTGGATGAAGGAACGGATAGTGGCTTGGGGGATAGTGATGAAGACGAATTATAAATTTGTGTGTACTACGACACCAAAGGTTGTTACAACCAGTCTGACATTCAGCATCCTAGAGACATCAGCACTGCAGCCTTGCAGTCATACCTGTAGAACTAGCATCAGCCTTGCAGAGCTAGCACAGCTTCACACATCAGTTATCGTGAGTACTGGCAAAAATGACATTATTTCTCTGCAACATTCAGTGCCTCACATCACAAAAGGGGTATGTGGTTAAGCAACTTGCACCAATGTTCATCGTGGACGGTGATGTATTAAGGACCTACGAATACATATTCAAACCGCCATGTGACTGGTCCGAACTAGACAGGCTGTCGCAAAGCGAGAATCGTAAACTGACTTATGAAGTGCATGGACTCTCGTGGAACGAAGGTGAAGTGAGCTTTGACCAAATCTCATCAGTGTTATGTGACATCATCAACCCTGAAGAAGGATATTTAGTGTACGTTCTAGGAGACAAACAAAAATTTATCTTGAGTGAACTGTGCAGTGCCAACATTGTTGATTTACATAATGAAAGAAACTGTCCTAGCTTGAACAAACTTTTAAAAGACTTATGGAAACCGCCTGAATAAATGAATAAAAATGTATGGAAAATTCCATTGCGCCCATTGTAATGTTCAGCTACTTAAAATTCTGGCTATTCGACCATCCATACTACTATGTATAATTGGGTCTCGAGTTAATGTTGCCTTTGTCACTATGATGTGTAGTGTGTGAATATTATGTACTTTTATTACTCGTTATTTACTTCTTTTAAATCATCGATTGTTCTTACACCTTGCTGTTTGTAATAAGATTTAAATAAATATGTGTTTAACATTTACGTTGTTTGCTTTAATTTCAAAACATTTAATTGCCGCTATTATTGAATTGTAACTATAAGTTATTTACCTCCTCAGCTAGAGTGATTGCTTTAATACATAAATTGTAACACTACCTTCGAGATGTCTTCCGCCACTACGAGAAGAAGAGAGAGAGACTCTACACAACACCAATATTTTATAAATACTCTATCATATTTAATAAACATACATTATTAATTAATAATAATATGGCTACAGGTTCCAAACTTATCCCGACTTGTCTAGACTGACTACATAACACTTGGCGTCATCCGGCAGTAACTTTAAGAATTAAAGATGGTGTCGGTGGTGCACTCCGGCGGTAACTTTAAGAATTAAAGATGGCGGCGGTGGCACTCTGGTAGCAACACTAGGAACTAAAAATGGCGACGGTGGCGTCATCTGGTATCGATTATATTAACTAAAATATGGCGACGGTGGCGCCATCTACCAACCAACTTGAGAACCAAGATGGCGGCACCTCTGGCAACTAATTTTGAATTTGGCGCGCGATACTAGCGACATCTACCAGCCAACTTGAGAACCAAGATGGCGGCGCCTCTGGCAACTAATTTTGAATTTGGCGCGCGATACTAGCGACATCTACCAGCCAACTTGAGAACCAAGATGGCGGCGCCTCTGGCAACTAATTTTGAATTTGGCGCGCGATACTAGCGACATCTACCAGCCAACTTGAGAACCAAGATGACGGCGCCTCTGGCAACTAATTTTTGAATTTGGCGCGCGATACTAGCGACATCTACCAGCCAACTTGAGAACCAAGATGGCGGCATGCGACACCTGCCTGCCGACTCCCTAACTAATATTTTGAATTTGGCGCCATCTGGTAGTCTGTGCTAGAATTAAAGATGGCGATGGTATAATAATAATTTGAATTTCATGCATTTGGGAAGGCAAAGACACCCTCCCCCCTTTTATCATAAACCTTGACTTCAGTACGTGGCATATATAGATTATTTATTCCACCATATCCCAATTGGTCTCGTGGTCTAGTGGTCAAGGTGTCCGCCTCGTAACCACGACATCCTGGACGTTTTCACGTCCCATGGATCGAATCCCAGCCTCGGCACTGAAAATATTTTAGTTAAAATAAAATAATCCCTGCTGCTATCTGGTGGCGACCAACAGAACTATATGACGTCACAAGATGGCTGCCTCCAGCAGACGAAAACAAGATGGCGGCCACCAGTAGACGAAAACAAGATGGCGGCCACCAGCAGATGAAACAAGATGGCGGTTGATGTTTACATCGAATTTCAAAGTTCGAAAAAAAAAATTCAAATCCAAGATGGCGTCCGTGACACAAAGTGCAACGGTGACGTCATGATTCGAAGTTGGTGGAAATTTCTAGAAATACAAAAATGGCGGATGGATTAGCATGGATTGGCATACAGATTAGCATGGATTAGCATACAGATTAGCATGGATTAACATATGGATTAGCATAGATTGACATACGAATTGGCATAGATTGGCATATATTAGCGTAGATTGGCATAGATTGGCATAGATTAGCATAGATTAGCAAGGTCAAAGGTCAAGGTCAAAGGTCATGATGACGTCATCCCAGATGGCCGCCGATGACGTCATCCAAGATGGCCGCCGATGACGTCATCCAAGATGGCGGGCTCCTGGCTCCTGCGCCTGTGCTTGAACCCCCTATTTCCAACTACTGTAACGGGACATTTTTTCGTGCGTACATGGCTGATGAACGTAACGGGACACTTTTTCATGTGTGTATGGTCGAAGGAAGTGACATAATCCAACATGGCTGATGAAGCGAAGCGTTAAGGTGGCTGGATCGGATCCCCGATCCCCCACCACCCACCGGTGCGCCAGGATGAACCAAATACATCTACTGATACGTCGTATTAAACACAGCAAGGTGTTCTTTAAGGTGAATGTAGTCGCTATGCTGTACCAAATTCGAGTTCTTTGTTATGGGCCTTCAAACTTGGCATTTTCGTCCCATGATGGTTGTAAAATGCTAAGTTCAGAGGCAGGTAAATTCAACGCAAACATATATAAATCCGAATCTGATACGTCGTATTAAACACATCAAGGTGTTCTTTAAGGGTAATGCAGTCGCTATGCTGTACCAAAATCGAGTTCTTTGTTATAGGCCTTCAAACTTGGCATTTTCGTCCCATGATGGTTGTAAAATGCTAAGTTCAGAGGCAGGTAAATTCAACACAAACATATATAAATACGAATCTGATACGTCGTATTAAACACAGCAAGGTGTTCTTTAAGGTGAATGTAGTCGCTATGCTTTACCAAATTCGAGTCCTGTGTTATAGGCCTTTAAACTTGGCATTTTCGTCCCATGATGGTTGTAAAATGCTAAGTTCAGAGGCAGGTAAATTCAACAAAAACATATATAAATCCGAATCTGATACGTCGTATTAAACACAGCAAGGTGTTCTTTAAGGTGAATATAGTCGCTATATTGTACCAAATTCGAGTTCTTTGTTTTAGGCCTTCAAACTTGGCATTTTCGTCCCATGATGGTTGTAAAATGCTAAGTTCAGAGACACGTACATTCAACGCAAACATATATAAATCCGAATATGATACGTCGTATTATACACAGCAAGATGTTCTTTATGGTGAATGTAGTCGCTATATTGTACCAAATTCGAGTTCTTTGTTATAGGCCTTCAAACTTGGCATTTTCGTCCCATGATGGTTATAAAATGCTAAGTTCAGAGGCAGGTAAATTCAACAAAAACATATATAAATCCGAATCTGATACGTCGTATTATACACAGCAAGGTGTTCTTTAAGGTGAATGTAGTCGCTATGCTGTACTAAATTCGAGTCCTGTGTTATAGGCCTTTAAACTTGGCATTTTCGTCCCATGATGGTTGTAAAATGCTAAGTACAGAGGCAGGTAAATTCAACAAAAACATATATATATCCGAATCTGATACGTCGTATTAAACACAGCAAGGTGTTCTTTAAGGTGAATATAGTCGCTATATTGTACCAAATTCGAGTTCTTTGTTTTAGGCCTTCAAACTTGGCATTTTCGTCCTATGATGGTTGTAAAATGCTAAGTTCAGAGGCAGGTAAATTCAACGCAAACATATATAAATCCGAATCTGATACGTCGTATTAAACACAGCAAGGTGTTCTTTAAGGTAAATGTAGTCGCTATATTGTACCAAAATCGAGTTCTTTGTTATAGCACCTCAAACTTGACATTTTCGTCTGATCTGGGTTGTAAAATACTACTCTTAGAGGCCGGTAAATTCAACACAAACATATATAAATCCGAATATGATACGTCGTATTAAACACAGCAAGGTGTTCTTTATGGTGAATGTAGTCGCTATATTGTACCAAATTCGAGTTCTTTGTTATAGGCCTTCAAACTTGGCATTTTCGTCCCATGATGGTTGTAAAATGCTAAGTTCAGAGACAGGTAAATTCAACGCAAACATATATAAATCCGAATATGATACGTCGTATTAAACACAGCAAGGTGTTCTTTAAGGTGAATGTAATCGCTATATTGTACCAAATTCGAGTTCTTTGTTATAGCTCCTCAAACTTGACATTTTCGACTGATCTGGGTTGTAAAATACTACTCTTAGAGGCCGGTAAATTCAACACAAACATATATAAATCCGAATCTGATACGTCGTATTAAACACAGCAAGGTGTTCTTTAAGGTAAATGTAGTCGCTATATTGTACCAAAATCGAGTTCTTTGTTATAGCACCTCAAACTTGACATTTTCGTCTGATCTGGGTTGTAAAATACTACTCTTAGAGGCCGGTAAATTCAACACAAACATATATAAATCCGAATATGATACGTCGTATTAAACACAGCAAGGTGTTCTTTATGGTGAATGTAGTCGCTATATTGTACCAAATTCGAGTTCTTTGTTATAGGCCTTCAAACTTGGCATTTTCGTCACATGATGGTTTGTAAATGCTAAGTTCAGAGGCAGGTAAATTCAACAAAAACATATATAAATCCGAATCTGATACGTCGTATTAAACACATCAAGGTGTTCTTTAAGGGTAATGTAGTCGCTCCAAATTCGAGTTCTTTGTTATAGGCCTTCAAACTTGGCATTTTCTTCCCATGATGGTTATAAAATGCTAAGTTCAGAGGCAGGTAAATTCAACAAAAACATATATAAATCCGAATCTGATACGTCGTATTAAACACAGCAAGGTGTTCTTTAAGGTGAATGTAGTCGCTATGCTGTACCAAATTCGAGTTCTTTGTTATAGGCCTTCAAACTTGGCATTTTCGTCCCATGATGGTTGTAAAATGCTAAGTTCAGAGGCAGGTAAATTCAACAAAAACATATATAAATCCGAATCTGATACGTCGTATTAAACACAGCAAGGTGTCCTTTAAGGTGAATATAGTCGCTATATTGTACCAAATTCGAGTTCTTTGTTTTAGGCCTTCAAACTTGGCATTTTCGTCCCATGATGGTTGTAAAATGCTAAGTTCAGAGACACGTACATTCAACGCAAACATATATAAATCCGAATATGATACGTCGTATTAAACACAGCAAGGTGTTCTTTATGGTGAATGTAGTCGCTATATTGTACCAAATTCGAGTTCTTTGTTATAGGCCTTCAAACTTGGCATTTTCGTCCCATGATGGTTGTAAAATGCTAAGTTCAGAGACAGGTAAATTCAACGCAAACATATATAAATCCGAATATGATACGTCCTATTAAACACAGCAAGGTGTTCTTTAAGGTGAATGTAATCGCTATATTGTACCAAATTCGAGTTCTTTGTTATAGCTCCTCAAACTTGACATTTTCGACTGATCTGGGTTGTAAAATACTACTCTTAGAGGCCGGTAAATTCAACACAAACATATATAAATCCGAATATGATACGTCGTATTAAACACAGCAAGGTGTTCTTTAAGTTGAATGTAGTCGCTATATTGTACCAAATTCGAGTTCTTTGTTATAGGCCTTCAAACTTGGCATTTTCGTCCCATGATGGTTGTAAAATGCTAAGTTCAGAGACAGGTTAATTCAACAAAAACATATATAAATCCGAATCTGATACGTCGTATTAAACACAGCAAGGTGTTCTTTAAGGGTAATGTAGTCGCTATGCTGTACCAAATTCGAGTTCTTTGTTATAGGCCTTCAAACTTGGCATTTTCGTCCCATGATGGTTGTAAAATGCTAAGTTCAGAGGCAGGTAAATTCAACAAAAACATATATAAATCCGAATCTGATACGTCGTATTAAACACAGCAAGGTGTTCTTTAAGGTGAATATAGTCGCTATATTGTACCAAATTCGAGTTCTTTGTTTTAGGCCTTCAAACTTGGCATTTTCGTCCCATGATGGTTGTAAAATGCTAAGTTCAGAGGCAGGTAAATTCAACACAAACATATATAAATACGAATCTGATACGTCGTATTAAACACAGCAAGGTGTTCTTTAAGGTGAATGTAGTCGCTATGCTTTACCAAATTCGAGTCCTGTGTTATAGGCCTTTAAACTTGGCATTTTCGTCCCATGATGGTTGTAAAATGCTAAGTTCAGAGGCAGGTAAATTCAACAAAAACATATATAAATCCGAATCTGATACGTCGTATTAAACACAGCAAGGTGTTCTTTAAGGTGAATATAGTCGCTATATTGTACCAAATTCGAGTTCTTTGTTTTAGGCCTTCAAACTTGGCATTTTCGTCCCATGATGGTTGTAAAATGCTAAGTTCAGAGGCCGGTAAATTCAACACAAACATATATAAATCCGAATATGATACGTCGTATTAAACACAGCAAGGTGTTCTTTAAGTTGAATGTAGTCGCTATATTGTACCAAATTCGAGTTCTTTGTTATAGGCCTTCAAACTTGGCATTTTCGTCCCATGATGGTTGTAAAATGCTAAGTTCAGAGACAGGTTAATTCAACAAAAACATATATAAATCCGAATCTGATACGTCGTATTAAACACAGCAAGGTGTTCTTTAAGGGTAATGTAGTCGCTATGCTGTACCAAATTCGAGTTCTTTGTTATAGGCCTTCAAACTTGGCATTTTCGTCCCATGATGGTTGTAAAATGCTAAGTTTAGAGGCAGGTAAATTCAACAAAAACATATATAAATCCGAATCTGATACGTCGTATTAAACACAGCAAGGTGTTCTTTAAGGTGAATGTAGTCGCTATGCTGTACCAAATTCGAGTTCTTTGTTATAGGCCTTCAAACTTGGCATTTTCGTCCTATGATGGTTGTAAAATGCTAAGTTCAGAGGCCGGTAAATTCAACGCAAACATATATAAATTCGAATCTGATACGTCGTATTAAACACAGCAAGGTGTTCTTTAAGGTGAATGTAGTCGAATAAACATGTTGATATATTTTCTTTCCTCTTTAAACAGGCATTTTTTAAAGGAATTTACTTACGCCGTTGTTGCACAAACACATTTATGTATTTTTATGCCGTGCACGATAATTATTGTGCCTTCCGAGAATTTTTTAGATTCGAATCTGAGATTCGAATCTAACTTATCCTCGGTACGTGAGTGAAAGTTTGTCAGACCCCTTCGCTCAAAAATTGTTTTTTTCTGTCCTGAAGTCCTTACCCACCCTTGATGGTACCGATCCCAAACACATCTTAGAATTTTTCTGTGAGGCCGATCGTGTCACCAAGTTAGCCCTGGTATCCCCTGATGCCCTTTTAAAGGTCTTGCTGACGAAGTGTTGTGGTGTTTATGTGATGAAACTTACAGATATTATCGTTCAAAAGGGGGACTTGCGAGCCTTCAAACTAGCTGTTCTTCATGATGTGTGCCCTCCTCGCATCGTGGACGCTTGTAAGCGCGATCTAGTGTTTCGCTTCCAGCGACCTGACGAGCCTGTGTCTCAATTTATTGATAGCGTTTTGGCCTTTGCTACAGTGTTATAGATTGACACTCCTGAAGCTGAGCTCGTGCCGCTTATTTTAGGAAATTTTGGTCCGAATGTTTTCAGTTCGTGTAGTATGCTTTCCCCACCTACTACTTTCAAGTCTCTGCGTGCTTGGGGCAGCAAGGTCGAGGCGCGCCTCATGGCTATCAGTAAATATGAATTAGAATTTCCCTCTACAGTAAGGACAGGCTCAGGGCCACGTACACACGAGTTTGGTAAACAGAGTGAGCATGATTTCTGATCCTTGTGCTTCGAGTACTCAGAGGCAGGTCCTTGCATTACATAAGGTTAATGGGCCATCATTTTATAGCGCGCCTAGGCGCGGCTTCAGTAATGTAACTCCTCCTTGCAATAAGAAGCAGCCCTCGGTCATCCCTCAGTCCGCCCATACACGCGCTCGTTGTGCGAACTGTTGTGTCTTTGGACACATTACCGAGGATTGCACCCAGCCACGTGTAGACATTAATAGCCGGCAGTGCTTCTCGCTCAAAGCTTTGGGGCATTATAGAGTCAATTGCCCTTTAAACTCCGCATGACGGGGCGGAAAAGAGTCAGGCTCTGTCGTCTAAAAAGAAAAACCTCTTCCTCTTCATTTTTGCATTTCTTGTCCGTGTCAATCGGCGATCGGTTGTTTCCTGCCCTTGTGGCTACTGGTGCTTCCCGCTCAGTGATTAGTGAAACTTTTTTGCAACAATTGCTTAGTCTCTTTCCAGCTCTTTTTTCCTGTGTCTCCTCAGAGGACTATGCTAATATTTGTGTTGCTAATGGTGAGTGTCTACGCTCGTGCAAATCAGTTGTCATACATTTCAAGATTTCTCGTGGGATTGGAGATTCATAGTTGTTCCCGGTGTCTCGCCTAATTTTATTGTCGGCCTTGATTTATTGAGTAAAACCAGCTGCATTTTAGATTTAGATCGCCGCGAGCTTTCATTTGCCTTTGCTCCCTCTTGTAAAATAGCGCTGAGAATTCAGAATAACAGTTCCATTTTCTTACAGTGTAGTGGGTCTTGTCACCCCGATCGGGAGCAAGCTCTTTCAGCCCTTCGACAGAAATTTGCGGATGTTATCACTCCCAAATTAGGAAAATGTGACATCCTTCCCTACAAGTTTTACTTAAAAGATGAAAATCCTGTACGTAGCAGGTATCATAAGGTCTCTCCACCTAAGCTTCAGGCTATGCGAGACATTATTGACAAGCTCTTGACAGCCGGAGTCATTTCACCCTCAACATCTGACTTTAGCTCTCCAACTTTTTTGGTTCGTTAAAAAGACGGAATAAGCTGGCGCATGGTCCACAATTATATTCCTTTGAACCAGAAGATTGCTAAGGACGATGTGTACCCACTTTCCCACTGTTGAAAGCGCTCTTCAGCATTTAGGAAAAGCGAACTACTTTTCAGTTATTGATCTTAACCAGAGCTTCCATCAATGTGTCTTGGACCCTAGTTGTCGTAAGTGTACTGCCTTCTCAACCCCATTTGGACATTTTGAATTCAACCGCATTCCTATGGGAGTCAGCTTCGGTAGTCAGGCGATGAGTAGAGTTTTGGATCATTTATAGTACCAGCTTTGAAGATCATCTTAATCACCTCTCAGAAGTTCTTACCCGTTTGCGTTCTGCTCACTTAACTGTTATTCCAGATAAAATTACCTTTGGTAAAACCTCTGTTAAATTTTTAGGTTATGTCATTTCGCAGGGTACCCTTCTTATGGACCCAGACAAAATTGCACCTATTGTACAGTTCCCTAAGCCCATAAATGTCAAGGGAGTTCAATGATTTTTGGGCCTTCTCGGATATTTTTCACGTTTTATTGATAATTTCGCTACTCTTAGTGCACCCTTAAATTCCTTAAAAAAGAAAAGTTCCATCTTCGTTTGGGGTTCGGAACAGGAGCAGTCATTTCAGAATCTAAAGGCTTGCATGACCAAACCCCCGGTCTTAATACTCCCCGATTTCGATAGACGTTTCGCCCTTCAGGTGGACGCCTCTTCAGTTGCCCTTGGCGCAGTTCTAGGTCATCTTGAGGAAGGAAAAATCAGACCGATCGCCTACGCGAGTCGATCTTTGTCCGAATCCGAACTACGACTCGGCGTCTACGAAAAGGAGGTGCTTGCCTGTCTATTTGCTATGGAGAAATTTGAAAGCTATTTGGACTCTCGTGAGTTTGACCTCTATACTGACAATCGTGCTCTCAGTTGGCTTTTCAACCATCCCCATCAGCTCGGCAAGTTGGGACACTGGATTTTAAGACACTCGCGTTTTCAGTTCTGTATCCACCATGTATCTGGCAAGGACAACATCGTCGCCTACTCCCTCTCCTGTATGTTTTGCAGCGATGAGTTCGAGTCTGTAGATCTCCGTTACACCTTGCCCGCTGAACTTGTGTCTTCCATTAAAATTTTTCCAGAGTCGTATTTTAATATCAGGGATCAGCAGGCGCAAGACGCATTTCGCCAACAGATCCATAATGATCTTCAGTCCAACAAAACGATACCTTATATGGAAGAACAAGGTCTTATTTTTTTTTTACTATATCCTCCGGTAGGGCACGTAAGGTTGTTGTACCACTTTCTCTCAGACCTATGGTAATTGCTTATTTCCATTCTTCCTTAGTAGGTGGTCACCTAGGTATTGATAAAACTCAGTGAAGAATCTCAGCTCATTTCTTTTGGCCTCAGCTTAATTCTGATGTTAGAGACTATGTCAGGTCTTGTTTTGATTGTCAGGTTTCGAAACCAGCTCATAATTCTAAAATGGGACTTTATTCAGCTGATCCTCCTGTGGCACCCTGGCACGTTATTCACGTCAATATCTTTGGGCCTCTAACCCGCTCACGTAAAGGCAATGTATGACTTCTAGTTGTTTTAGACATATTTTCTAAATTTGTTATTCTCTTACCTCTTAAAAACATGAAATCTGTTTCCATTGTAAATGCTCTCAAAAACCAGGTGTTTAAGTTTTTGGACCTCCTCATTGTTTCCGATAATGCTCCCTACTTCCAATCTTCTGTGTACAAGGATTTTCTGTTTGAATGGGCCGTCAAAGCGGTCTACAGTTCGCCTTACTTCCCTCAGGGAAACCAGGTTGAACGTGTCAATAAGGTAATCAAGGGTATCCTCATCTTTTTACCGTGCCGATCAGACCTTGTGGGACTCAGATCTGGAATTTATCAATGTGGCACTGAATTCCGCTGTCCATTCAGCTTCCGGTTTCCCTCCATCCATTCCTTTTTTGGGTCGAGAACTCACTCACCCCTTATTAAACCAGTGGGGGCTGCCCCCCGTCGACGCCAGTCTGGATACTCGGGAATTAGAACTTGTGTTGGATACTGTCTCTTTTAATCTTGAGAAGGCCCGTCAGGCCGTCGCAAAATCATACAATAGGGGTAGGACCATTCATGATTTTCAGGTGGGCAGCAAGGTGCTGTGTAAGTCATTTACTCTGCCAAGCTTGTCAAACAAAATAAATTGTAATCTCTTGCCCTCTTATGAAGGGCCATTTATTGTTAATGTTTTAGGACCTAACACGTTGTTGTTAAAGGATTTGCAACGTAAGAATAGGTTTAGGAAATCTCATGTATTGGATCTTAAGCCTTTTGTGGGATAATTTGTAAGGGCTAGCCCTGTATTCTGGCTTTGTATTCATGATGTGCACATCTTTTTATTATTGTAAATGTAATACTTGTGATCCTCAAGGATCATTGTGTGTTGCTAGTTATTTAAGTTGTTGTTTTTTTTGTTTTTTGTTTTTTGATGGGCATTCTTTGTTTGGCTCCCTTCCCCTTACCCTTTTCAGGTCATTTTAGCCATGCCCTGTCATCATCATCAACACCTCGCCGGGAGATGTCTCTGCGGGGTGACATCTGCATCATCCCTTTTCGTGGCTCCCTGCCTGGGACGATATCTTCGCTTCACTGCTTCTCTACTCCTGATGGCTGGTTGCCCTGAGAAGGCCTGAGTGCTCTTCCTCCTGCGTGTTTTTTGAGACTGTTTATAGTGGCTCCGGCTGAGTGCCCCTGCACCGCTGTGAGCCGCCTGCGGTCTCGGAGCTCTTGGTGGTGGAACTGTCTTCGGCTGTACCTCGGACAGCCTCCCTCGGCTGCGTTCTTCGGTTCCGACTGGTGTCCCCCCCCCCCCTCCCTGGCCTGGAGGACATGATTCGTCGGAGCTTCTCTGGACTTGAGGACTCCTTCTCTGGAATTCCAGCAAATCATGTCGAGAACAAGATCTTCTCGCCCGCCCCATCGATGGCAGCTACTGCTCCTATGCTGAACCTCGCCGATCTTTCAAGCACACAATGTCTGTTTTGTCATGTTCTCCGCGTCCAGGCAGGGCCACTTTAGGAAAGGGGGTTGAAGAATGGCCAGATTCGTCTAGTCCGTTCTTACCTCTCCTCCCTTCCTTCCCCTCTTTTCCTTGCCTCGCCCCCCCCCTTTTCTTCCCCTCCCCCTCCCCTTCCCCTCCCTCCACCTCCTCCTCCTACCTTCCAGATTGTTCCGGCCTTCTATACCTTTGTTGCCACCCCTTCCCCCCTCTCCTCTCTTCCTCTCGTCATGCCCACTTGTTTACCGTGAGTGAGCAGGCCGCTTCACTCGACTGTTGACCGGCAGCGGTCCTGGTTCCCGTCGCCTCTGTGTCTGGTAAGGCGTATTTGCAGGCGTGCTCGGCCATGCCCATTTCAGACTTACTTATGTCTCTTCCACTCCAGGCGCTGGCGCCTGTTGTTGGGCCTTGTTATTGCTTTTGAGTTTAATGTTCGTGTTTGCTGGTCATGCCCACTTGTCTTCGCGCTGTTCGCCTTGCGGCCGAGCCTGCCGTGATTAATTATTGATGCTATGCCACGCGTTGGCTGCATTATTCAGGCCTTCTGCCCTTTTTGATTTGCCATCTTGTTTTCTGGATTGTTACCACGCCTTACCAGGTCCACAGGGGCGACTCATAATTATGATTTTGTCTTTTATTTTTTAAATGTTAAATTGTTATTGAGTTTACGACTTGTTATACTTGTTTGTATTAATGTTATGTAAATCAATATTTTCTTATAGGGTAACCTTATATGATGTATGATGAATGTGCCATTTCAGTATTAACTAATGTAGTTAACAAATGTACTAATTAATGTTGTTCACATTATACAAATGGATTTCTGCACTATTTATTTATTTACTTGTTCTTTTTTTTTATAATTGTGTCTTTTGACATTTGAGGCAGTCAGGTGGGTGACTCTTGCCCCACCTGGTTCAATATACAGGCATACCTATGCTATTAACATAAAGGTTTTATCAGCTATTTTATTACCTGGTAAATTGCTGTGAACATTTAGACATACATAGGCCTTGACGTCGATCCAAGTGCTTCCCGACTCCTTCAGGCCGTTATGCCTCGTCAGCGCCCTCTCTTGCATTATAAGTGCATCGGGAGTGTGGGGCTGTGTGACGTGCAACTTTCTTTCAAGGATTTGACGTTTATTTTTATTGTATATATTTTTTTGGTTTTATTAATTGTAAATAACTTTTCCATCTGAATTTTATGTAAGTGTCATTGTTATATTTGTTCACCGGGCGCCAAGGCCGTGGTTTCCGCCTGTGACCAATCCGCGTGTTCCGCGGGCTCGTTGGAGAGGGCAGAGACACGGGCGCTCGGGCACGCCCGGCGGAGGAGGAGAGTAGTCGTCATCTGGACGCGAGAGACAGCAGTCACGGGAGTGGCATCTCTCCACGCTGGTGGGAGGGCAGTCGTGGACCCGGCACGAGAGGCAGTGGACGTGTGAGTGACGTCGCTCCGGGATGGTAAGAGAGGACTCGAACGGGCGCGGTATCTTCAGTAGCCTTGAGCTGTGCCGTGCGGCAGTAACCACAGTTATTTCGGTCGCATAGTTTTCCAGTCTCGTCTTAGTCATAGTCATTTTCCCACGCGTGTTCTCAACACAAGTTTTGCGAGTCGTGGATTATTTTTGTAAACTGGACGTTCGCCGTCGCAAGTATTGTTTTCTTATGTGTCTCCCCAGTCAATGTGTTTTACAGTTGGACAGTTGTCATATTGAACGCGAGTCATTGCGTATTTAAGTCTTTGCTGCTTGGGTATTTATTTTCACGGGCGGGACGTCCCGTATTTCAGTATAATAAAAGTGCGCGGAACCGGGCTACGCCCTATAGAGATTGTCACAGGCGGATCCGCGGCAGCCCCATGTAAAGTGTTTGCCTTAATGTGCATAAAGGACCTGGGAACTTTATTTGATTTTTTTTTTTAATTCTGGAGACTAGATCCCTTGGCCACACGGCCCGAACCCCTCTCTACCGAACCCCTGAGTAGCCGGCAATTCCGAAGCAACTTCAGGGACTAGTCCCCAACATACGACTAATGTTATACCACTTCTGCTGCATAGGAAAAAAATGTTTAGGTATCTTGCATATTCAATGTACATTCACAAAGTATTACAAATATGTACTGGTTATTCTTTAAGCCCATTACATATTTTTCTTAATTTTTTTAATTTTCATCTCTAAATGCTTTTTTGTTTCTCTATTTCCAGTTTTTTATTTAGCAGCTCTTGAATTTCTACAGTCTTACGTTTTTTTCTTCCTTACAATATCTGTCCAACTTCTTGTCCTCTTCTTCATTTTGACGTTTTTGCTCCAGGGCACCTTTGTACCTTGAAGCTGCTCCTCTGGCATATTTAATCATTTCCTGATCTACTTGAATACAATTTTCACCACCAGCATTACTAACTCCATCCCAAACTCATCGCAGGCCAATCAAAGATTCCTCATGGAGATTTTCAACAAGCATCTCCTTATTGATGGAGAATCCAGATTCCACAAAAGCATTACCATGTGAGAGAATTAATATAATTTTCACTGCAAGCCATATATCTTTAAACTGTTCTTCCCCACTCAACATATCTGCAAAAAAAAAAGTGTCCAATCTGTTATCGTGAGCATGAAATGATGCAAGTTTGTCAGAATTGTTATTAGTAACAAATTTGGTAAACTGAACACTAGCTCTATCAGATTGAAGAGCAGTTAGGTGCTTGGCAGACATAAGAATTTGCAAACATGTATCCATGCTTGTCCTACACTCTTCCTGTTTGTCCAACAATTTTCTAGGGTCCAAACAAGAAGCGGCTTTAACCATTTTGTATTTTATTGGGCTACGTTCAACAGGTTTCTTGGCAATCTGAACCATGCATGTTTTGCATTCTGTTAGGAACCTTTGTTTCCGAAGTTCTTTTACATCAACCACACCTAACTCATGCTTTGCAGCAAATCCAATTTTCAACTTCGAGAGTGGAAGTCCCAGACTTACATCGTCCAAATTTATACTAATAAGCTGATATGCAGTTGTCTTGGCTTTCAAAATTTCCATCTTAATGAAACGTCCCAGCAACTCTCTTAGCAAGTCCTCCAATTCCTTGTGCAGAAATGGTAACATTGGTTTCGATGTTTGGAACTTCTTTAAAAATGGTTCAAGTGAAGAAGCCATTGTCAAGAAAAAACTCAGCTTAGCTAGCAACAAAGGATCCCTCAAACAATCCTTCACTTTCTCAACAGAATATGTAGCAGGTAATTTACTGGTCTTAAAAAAATTTTCAAGTGAGGATAAATTTGTATTGCTCTCTCACACTGGGACATTTTCCAACCATCGACAATCACAAAATTTGATCGGAAGAACACTGCAACTTGTAACTTGTCTGAAGTCTGATCGTTGAGCAGGTGAGTCTTTGAACACAGAATATATGGCCCTTAAAAATTGAACAACATCCCACCCGGTCTTTCTAAAACCCATTTGAAAGGCACCATGAACATCATGGAGACCACAAGATTCCAGGTCTAATATATCTGGATCTTCGCACACCTTAGTTTTTGCCTTCAATTTTTTCATGAACAACCAATTGACATTCGGCCCATCCATGGATACTTGTACAATTTTGGATAGTTCCACATCCTTTAGTCCCTGTTGAAACCCTTCTAAGAGATCATCAGCTGTAGAATGGCCTAAAAATGAAGAATTCCAGTACCTGGTCATTACTTGATTTTTGTTGACGTCTCATATACGTACAGCTATGTCCATTTGTTGTACCTTTGATCCCCTATTGAAGGATTCATCAAAGCACGCAACTATGTATTTTGTGGATCTGATTTCATCTGTAAGTTTGTGAAAAAAATATGGGGCAAGTTCATAAGTAACTAAGTATGCAGTCTTGGTACTACTAAGCTGCATTTCTTGTGCAATGGAACTATCTGGAAACATTTTAGCAAACAAATTGCTTATTCCTTGTTGGCTATTAAAACTATCTTTTTTCATAACAACATGTAATGCCCACAATTTTTCTGTCTTTCTGACATTACTGGCTCCCTGAAAATGTATTTTATTTACCATACCTGAAGATGCCTCTTTGAGAGCACTGAATGATGATGATGATGATGATGATGATGATGATGATGATCCAGTTAACAATGAACAGGATGCTGGTGTGCTGGATGCTAATTCAGAATTTGGTGCTGTGGAAACAATTGAAATAATTGATCCCTTAGTTTCTTGGTGATTTCAAGGCTTTGTTAAGTATGCTGACATAGATGCAGAAATACTGCTCACAGTAACCAACTGTTTGTGAAATTTCCCTTCTTGATGGCTCTTCACAGACTGCCTACCCATACTACTCAAAGAAAATACCTTTTTACACAAAATACACTTTGCACTATTGTCATCACCCTCAACACGATGTAGCCACTTTTTCCAGTCAGGAAACGGTGATCTATCTAGCCAAGCAGGATTGAATGTAGACATCGTGAATGTCACGACTAACAAGAATGTAGAGTAGCAAAACACATTCGATACTGAATCGCTTAGTCTCACAAGTTTCACCGTGTTTTCATTGCACAATTAAGGAAACTGTGCTAGCACACACCCGTGAACGTAACCTATATTTCTAATGAGAAAATAATAAGAGGACCGCCGTTGATATCTTCTGAAAGAAAAAAAAAACTTTTCACAATTGACTAAAAAATTTCAAATATATTTAACTACTTCTGTAGAACTCTTGACTCAGAATAGCACAATGCGTAACTATTTTCGCTGTGTTTTTGTTGTGTTTGATAGGCAAATATCTCGTCATGAAACCATAATACTACCAACTACACAAATTACAGTGATACAAAAACACCACCACAGCTGCAGCACTTTTGAAAAAATACAACTAAATAAATGAAAATACGTTCACTAAACAATCTTCAAAAAGTTTCCAGCGTACCGGATACTTGAAAGTTATGACAAACGGCCAAACGTATACGAATTATGGTGCCACCATTTTCTACAACTGGCTTGGCGCAGCTCGGCACGGTCCGGGGTCCCCTAGCATGAAATTCGGCACTTCACAGCTGTATGGTGAACCAAACTTTCCCGGGACTCGTGGCTTATCTATAGAGATGGGAAAAAAATTGGGGTAACGATTTTTCCGCGAATTTTCGCGAAAAAACGCGAAAAAAGATTTTTATAACTATAAAATGCGAAATTCTGAAAATCTCCGAAAAAAAAAGTTAAAATATAAATTATTTGTGACTATATAAAAGATTATGTGCGCGATGTCACAAATTACGATGTTCACACATTAGGTTGGAAATACCACTTATTTTAAAACACCTTAGCTGTCTTTTAGCGTCTTCCATTTGCCAGAAACATTACGCCTATCAATTCAGAAAATTACATATTGCAGTACTTATTCAGCCGGCAGCCTCCATATTTACACACAGCAGTCCTTCGCTTCACAATAGAATACAGCATAATTTTTCATTGCTTTACTCCGCTGCTTAATTAGTTCTTTCCGAATACCTGGTACCGAAAAAATGTTATATAATGTTTTTGTAAACATTTATTACGCCATCCCGAATTCCTAACTCGATATTCGTTTGTTTTCGTTGACGCCAGATTGCCACGGAAGACAATTGAATGCGCTAGCAGCGAGCACACGTACCAACGTACCAATTTTTTGTTAGCAAAACAACACGTGACGTGTGTTATCTTTCGGGATACCTAGTTAATTTGCCGTGTTCATTAATATTCTATACTTTGCAAAAGTTTACACGGGCAGGCAGTTTAAGTAAAACAAGAATCCTTGTAGGTTTCGACTTATTTACTGCTAGGCCCAATATAGCGATGCCAAAATTTAAAGCATCTTGCTTATCGCGGGCGACGGAATTTAAATCGGAAGGGCTGTACGTTTCCAACAACATTTTGTTCTGCAAATGGTGCAATTGCCGAGTTGATTACGAGAGAAGGGACACTGTTGTCAAACATGTTGCTAGTAAGCATCATGTGAAAGTGAGGTTAGGTGCCGAGGGCACAAGCAGTGGCAGCAAACGTCTTGCTACACTAGAAGAAGTCGCAAAAGTCGGGGAAAAAGTACGAGAGGACAGAGAGAGATTTATTTTGGATACAACCGAGGCTTTTATATCTGCCAACATACCACTCCAGAAATTAGACAACACCCAACTACGTGGTTGGATTAATAAAAAATTAAAAATGTAAAGGGTGGGGGAGATCTTCCTACAGCCAGTTCCCTTAGGAGAACATATGTTCCAAAATTGGGAGAGAAAGTGGAAGCACAGTTAAAAGATGAATTTGAAGGGGTCAATATATGTGTGCTATGTGATGAAACTACAGATAAAGGAGGGGCATGTGTTTTCAACATCCTTTTCAAAAAATTAGAACCTGCTAGTAGTCAAAACACAAAGTTAGTGGCATCCATTGTTCTTGATGCAGCAAACCATGCAACATGTTCTAAAGCAGTTTTGGACACATTGAACAAGTACAACATTGATTACAATTCAGTGAAAGCCATAGTAAGTGATTCTGCTCCTTACATGAACAAGTGTTTCACCACACTGAGTGGATTGTTGGTAGAAGCTGTTTATGTGCAATGTTGGGCACATAAGTTGCATTTAGTAGGCAACACCTTCCAAAGTACACTGCCGCTTCTTAACAAGGCAGTATCTAAGGTTAAGAAGGCATTTCTTAACAGCAGAAGGAGAAGAAACCTCTACTTGGTATTCTTGTCAGAAAAATATGGAACATCCAGTGGCAAAGTCAGGGCTTTTCATGAACCAGTTTTGACAAGATGGAATTCTTGGTTCCATTCTGTCACTTACCTTTCTGAGTACTTTGATAACATAGTGGAATATTTTGAAAACATTGATGGCAGCTTGGAATCGGAGAACAGTGGCATAAGCTGGTTAAAGGACCGCATTGCTGCAGAGGTGGTTCAAATAAAAATTGAAGCTGAATTTGTTTCAGTCCACTGCAGACAACTGTCGGAACTAATCACATTCCTGGAAGGTTCTGCTTACACAACATCACACATATTAACCTGTAAACTTGATGATTTGGTGAGCAAAATGCAGCTGTTCAAGTGTAGAGCAAGTTGAGCAGTTTGGTGAATGTATTGTCCGTTTATTGAAGAGTCTTTCACTTAAGCTTAAGTCGGAACAAGTATCCCTTCTGAAAGCAGCAGCTGTGAAGGCACATACAAAGTTACAGGATTTAAAGAAAAAAGATCCAGCAGGAAAAATTTTTTCAAGCATGAGTTCATTACTGAATCCTAGAAAAATAACTCAGCAAACTCCTTTCAATGAAATGTTGCAAAGTTATATGCACAACATTCCTTTCATCAAGCAAATGGAACTGCAGACATTTTTAGAAGGATACCATGCCATGAAGAATGTAGTTGTGGAAGAGCTGGAAAGGCCACATTGTTCGGACATAGACATGGTAACCCTTATGTGCTCTCTGAAAACAGACCACCCACATTTTGCTTCAGTTTGTTTGAAGGCTTTGTGGCTGCCTACAAGCAATGTGGACAGTGAGAGGTCCTTCTCACATTATTCACTCGTAGTAAGTGACCGGCGCCGCAGGCTGTTACCAGAAAATGCTGAAATTCTGACAATGATTAATTTCAACAAGACCTGAAGTGTGTAGCGTTAACATGACTAAAGTTTAACCACTTTTATTGTAACAAAACTTTTGTACATACAGCATTCATTTCTTAATTTTTAATTGTTTGTAATCAGAATAATAGAAACGTAAGAGTGCACAAATAAATTTTGTTCTAAATTTGTGATCATCAGTACGGTGCTTTAAACTTTTGAAAAAAATGTCGTAAGTACCGGTAGTAAAAAATTTTCTTTTTTTAAAATATCGTTTTAAAAAACATTTTCCTATAAAAACACAAAACACCGCAATTGCTGATTATTGAAACGAAATTGGCATAAAAATAACACCGCTTTTTCCCATCACTACTTATCTATTACTTTTTTTACATGTATGACCCGCACCCCAAATTTCCGATTTTGTTTCTAAGAAAAAATGTGTTGTGATACATGTATTAATCAATATACATAAATATATATACACACACACACACTGTGATTGCAGCACAACAAATTTCCCTGAGTTTTCCCTGTGCTTTTGATCCATTTCAATTTCCCTGAATTTTCCCTGTTTTCCCAGTTTTCCCGGTCGTTGATAACCCTGAACTTTGGCGTGAGAGAACGCTGAGACCTTCCCTCGCGCCAAGGCCAGACGCCAGTACCGAGCGACTCGCGGACCGGGGCGGACGTGCGTTCCACGGGGAGTCATCAATCAGCCTTTGTCCACACCGAACATTATTGCTGGTAACTATAGTCATTTAAACCAAATCTTTTTTTGTTGCGTAAACTCCCCGTGCGTCCCCGGTCCGTTTTACGGAGTATGGCCTAACCCAGCCGCTTAACTATAAACTCCCCGCACTAGACATTACGCGGGGCAGTTCACCATACAGCACGGGCCGACTCCCGCTACAAGTGAATTTTTGTTAAACATTGTGTGCACAGGCACCGGCGACAACCACGCATAGAACTTGCATCTAATTTAATTGCGGGCCGCCGTCCTCACAGGTGGACCCGGGTGCCGCCACACTAACAATTCTCGGGATTGGCAGTCTTCAATCAACCTCCCCTTAACCTCGACTGGCGTGAGGGCTTAGATTAGTAACAGTGCGTCAGAACACTCAGTGTTAATTCAATGTAATTTCGTAGGGTAATTCAATGTACGTCGTGTAAGTGTAAACTGTAATTGTAACTGTTCGACCGATTAAACGTCCACTCCGCACACTCCGTGCGCGATGTGTCACCGACAGTATCAAGTTTCTATTATAGTATCAAGTGTCTATTATTGTGTTGTTTTCTGTTGTATTATTGTTGTGTTGAGCCTCCCTACCCCAGCTAGGAATCAGTATGTTATGCTGCACAGGGCCTGTGACGTGTCAACAGCCAGGGATCCCTCCAAAGGCAAACTTCGCCGACGGTCCTAGCGGGCCACGCAGGGGCAACGCACCCACAGAACCCAAATTTGGTTAGATGCAGAGCTAGCCTGGCACCCTCCCGGACACATTTTCACTAAGAGTCAGTTTTCCCGCTAGGACAAACGCCCGGTCTCGAACATGAGAGCCTGGATGACTAACTTTAAAGTGTAGAAAAAAAATCATATATAGTTCTCAGAATGAGTTTCCTTGGCCCACTCCTGTTTCAAGTGTATGTTAACGACCAGCATTCTCACATTACACAGGGTAGCACACCACACTTGGTGGTTCATAAATTTTTGTGAAGGAAAATAAAATATATATAAATAATACTGTAAAGACCAAACATAATTTCTGGTTTGAAGCTGACAAACTACTGCTAAATATTTATAAAACCACCAACTGTGATGCTCTTAGAAACATATGTACTATGGAGTAGATGAAAGAATTGGATTAAGGATACCTTCTTTCTCTTCACCCACAAGATGAAACAATTTACATTTAAAAACAATGTGGGTAAATGTTCCGTATAGCGTATCCAAGCCTATCCCTTGATCCTAATGGTTTTAATTTAGTACCGGTACATAGAAAGATCCTGGATACAAAAAAAATTGTGATGTAACAATGAATTCTGATGGTATTATCACATCAAATAAAAATCTAAAAATAATTTATTTTTACTTACTAAAATTATGTTTATTGTAATATTAACGTCACAACGTCTAATAAATCGATGAATGCCTGCTGATCGCACGAAAAAGTGTCCCGTTACACACATTGTCCCGTTACACTGTGTCCCATTACGCTCATTGTACGCTTGCGCCTCATCTATCTCTCTTCCACTCGATTGGAACAACCATTGATTTGACTTTTTCGAGGCACATTAAACTTGAAACACTCCCATTCGTTTCCTACTTTTCCTATCATCGTCCTATCCTTAACAGAATAACACAGATTGGAAGAAGTTAAATAGCAAACATGTATAAAAGTTAAAGTTAAAATAATCTCTTCGTTAAAGTAATAAACATATTTGAATTAATGAGTGCAAATAATAGTAAATTTATCAATTAAATTGTAGATTTCATTTCACTCTTTCTTTGTATCCATACAAAATAGTGATAATTCAATAAAAATGATGCAATCATTTCATCAATGTTTTGTTATGACGTCACGTTAAACTATCGTCCGTAAACCGACTTTACAGACAACCAAAGTTTTTTTTGTAATGTCCAGGATCTTTGATGTACTAAATTAAAACAGCAAGCATCATGTACCACAGGATCAATCATACAGGATCATGCCATTACGATCAAGGCTTAAACTTGAGTACCTACGTGATATGGAACAATTACCCACAATGTGCATAACAAGAAGGTACCAAAATTTAATTACAACTGAACGAAAAAATAAGATACAGTAAAGGAATGCTAAGGGTGGAAAGTCCTAAATTGGTTTTTTCTTTTTTTTTTTTTGTTAATAAAATAGTCTATTTGAAGCATAATATAGATTTTCATATACCTACGCAGGTGAGATTGGCACAATTTTAATTGTTTCGCTATCAACATTTTGCAGAATACTTTATTTTATTAATTTAATTGGAGGTCTATGTGCATTTTAGCAATGCAGTCAGCATACAGAGAGCAACTGCAATAATAAAAGTTATCATTTTTTTGTCTCTGAATATATTATTTTCACTCATTGCAGTAATGTTTGGTTACATAAAGGTTTCAGAAGATATTAAGAAAGTTTTAATAAATAAGAATGGATTCAATTGTGTACATTGTACAGAAGTTTTAATATTATTATTTTAAATTCCCACCCACTGGTATTTATTCTTCTTGCAGCACTGGTTAATCCTAAAAAAAATTGTTTCAGATCAAAGTTATATATAAGTTTTAAAAGATTTGCAATAATTGTTATAGATTTTATAGTTAACTTAATAGAGTAATTATGAATATTTGTTTGTCCTTTAACCCCTCATTATTTTACCCACAGCACCCTTGGTGGTTATCAGGAGGTTATAAAAAAATTTTAAATTTACAAAAAATTTGAACCGATTCTATGGTGTGCCTACTAAGAGAGTTATGAGTTTTTTGTCCTCAAACCCTTGTTTTTTTGTTATGGGTGGTCATATCCAAATATGTAGACAAAATTTTCGGTAATGGGTCATTCTCATTGAAAGGGATTATTTTCAAGCTAAATTTTTTTTTAACTAAATTTATTTTAAAATTCATCAAATATAATTATAAATGATCACATCAGATTTCTCACAGTAATTAAGCAAATGGTCAAGATGATTCCATTAAATTAATGAAGTAAAAAAGTATTTAAAAATTGAACTGTCCACGGAGGAGACATCAGTGTCCACGGAGGAGATTTTAAAGAAAACTTGTAGTCAAGGCTAATACAATGGCAGAGGAAAAAAACATTTATTTGTGCAAGAAGAAACATTTAATTAATACTTAACTTAAGGACTGTAGACTAAACTTAAAAAAGGCAAAATATTTTGATTAAACTGCCTTCTTACATACCAATCATATCTATTTTTAACTTTCCATGTTGAAATAAACTTCTCAGATTAACAAATATCCCCTAACATACATTATCATAATTGGGATACATCATCATTGAATACATACTGATCCCGATTATTTACAATTGGGTAACTTAAAATACTCTTAATATCACTTCCCTGTACAACAGCTATGTCGTCAGCATCTGGAAAAACAAATTTACATCTGCCAGATTTCCTCATGAATCTAAATGTAAATTCATTTAACCACTTGTCTTAAGAAACTATTACACCAATGTAATGTCCCAGGTTTTTTCTTTTTTAAATTGTCCATTTTTCCTATAAACAAATACAAATAATGTAAAATGTACATTATGGCTTTATTTTTAGTTTCAAAGCTACAAAACAATCTTTCAAATAGCTGCATGATATTCTGAGTTAGGCACCGTAGAACGGTAACTTGAATCAGGCGGAGACACGCGAGACATTAATTTATATATATTAGTTTTTGTGTCGAAGGAACTGAACATTGAAAACAAAGTTGCGGAATGTTTTGAGAGAAAAAATTGCCTACAAATTGACCATGTTTTACAGTAACATTTCTATCTTGTAATTTTTTTTTTTTTTTTTACACAAATTGTACTCAAGGCTGCATTGCAGCTAGTGAGAGAGAGAAAAACTTGGGATCTCCTCCCAATGCATTTTTATGGTGAGGAGACGTCAAGATTTTCTCTCTTCAGCTCTCCAATCCAGCCTAATTCTGGCTGACTTTTAAATCAAACAATGAGTTATTTTTTAATACAGTATTTGTGAGAAGATCTAGGTGCATTACAAATTCACAACCAAAATGTTTTCCTTTTTTAAAAATAAACTGATACCCTTACGCTTACAAGAATGTGTTGATTGACATGTTAATGTGTTAATGTTATTAATAAAAACAAATGCTACAAAAAAGTTTAAATTTTTTGTCGAATAATAGGCCTTTGTTTATTTTTGTCTCTTCCGTGGACAATGTGTCCATGGAGGATACAAAAAGTCATAATTTTTTTTTCTTAGCTATTAATTTTAAGGTTAGAAAACTTAGTAAACAGTTGGTAAAATTCAACCATAAAATAACTTGCCAAGTGAAGACAACTATGAAAAAATATCCTTTTCTTTTCATATTACAGTGGTCACGGAGGAGACACATTCATCTCAACACAAAACATTCATCAAACTTTACTGAATGATCTTGACAAAATGGTCACATTTACTATTCAAACAGCAGTGATATCACAAAATGTCTACTTTTGACATTCCATTTTCCTTAAAATGAAAGATATTGTAGCACTAGAGAGTTAATTTTTTTTACTTCAAGTTGTGTCCACGGAGGAGATGCGCAGTCTGAAGGACAAAATGTAAACAATTTTAAGAAATGTTCTGCTTCATTTTTCATTGATGCTTTTGAGTAGAATTTATAACAGTAATATATAATTAATTTTAACAATAATACATTTATTATTTAAAATTAAAATATACTTGAAACAACAGAAAATGTTAACTAAAATGTCTTGGGGGACAGTCCACGGAGGTAGACATAGCTATACTGTGAACCAGTTATCTAACATAAATAAAATTTTATATTTTTTTGGCTGGACATAGAAATGTCACTCTAATTTTACTTGTTATATTAAGTTAATACCAATATGTAGAAAACATTATATTAATTTTTAAACCTTAAGGGACGTCAAATAATCCCTTTCAATGAGAATGACCCTAATACTCCTGTAAGTTATAATATGTTCAAACAGATGTGATATGTTTCATGTTATGGGAGTTGAAGCGATTTTACTATTTTTTAAAAAATCTTCCCCAGTTATACCCTTTTGGTGGGCTTATATCCATTAACAAACTCAACTGAGATTTTCCATAACCATATTTTATGTATTAGTTAAGAAGTGATTTATTTGTACAAAATTATGGCAGTTATCATGACAATAAAAATGTGATACACACACGGTAACGACTGCAACAGGTAGTGTTTCTTCGAAACATACCTAACAGTACATTTTATTCTAGTTTTGAGTTTGCTTTTTCCAGCTAATTTATAATACCTGAACAATTTTAACTTACAAGAAATGTAACATATAGTTTGTACTTACAGTTAAATCAATCAATACTACTTTTCACGCTTTATTCTTCAAATGTGACGTCGTCCCGACCATGGCCTCAAAGCCCGTGCTCCGCACCGCTAGTACCAGATCCCGTTTTCGGAGCGCACCCCTAGCCCAGAGGGAATGAGTCAGGCGAGCGCCTCGGGCGTGACCCCCACTAGACTCCAATAAACTTCAGGGCACGAAACCCCGGGGGCTCGACCCCATAAAACAATTAAGGAACAAGACATTAGGACACAATTATTAATTCACAGGCATTAAACAAGTGCATCGTAGCTACTCCGTGCGAGCACCGCACGCACGGAGTAGACAACGAACCTCATTACCAGTCACCGCAGCCACTGGCCTTAATTAAAGTGCCCGTGACAATGATCGAGTCAGATCAGGAGAAATCCAACTAGAAAAGTTCACAGTGAGACAATATGTTAATAGATTTATAGTGGCCAACTTGATGCAACAATTCAAATAATTAAATACTATAAAACAGTTGTTAAGCCTTAAGCACCCAATTACCAGGTGCTACCCTTTGATTGAGCACGTGGAACGTGTTTTTAGCTTATAATAGAGAAAATTAATTTGATATAAGTTTTTGGCGCCGACTCACAAAGGAGGTGAAAGTTTCCCTCCCTTGCGAGGCGGCCATGTTCGGCAGTCTCCAACCACTCCGCGCCGGGTCAAGACGTGTGTCCGTGAGCAGCCTTCATTTTTGTTCCACCGATCGTTCACTCTGCACTTGATTTAATAACCAAACCTTTTTAATTCATTGCTGCTCACGTAGACTCGGTGTGTATTTTGTGGACCTGGGCTTATCTCGACCGTTTCCTTGGTGATTACGCACCGCGTCGCGGACCACGCAATTTACGGCACTGGCCAACTCCAGCCAACTCGTTTTCTTTACGATTGCCGCGCATACGCCTGCCGGCTACAACCTCACGTAAGTGTAAAATAGAATTTAGGGTCACACTCATTGAGCCCTCCTAAGACAATTAACTTCTGGCGCTGGCCGTCTCTGTCGAACTAGTAATCACGTCCCCGCGAGACTGCCGCGGAAAATTCACAGTGTTATGTTAGTCGTGTTTTGTTTTGTAATCAGCGTGTGTTATGTAATTGTACAATGACTCAGATGCCAAATAGCGCATTATCTTAGCTTTTGCAGCGGGTCTGCCACCGCGTAGTGTGTGTAGGGAGTACAACGTACCCATGCGTACCACCCAAGGGCGCCCATATGATAATTTGTAGGGGGGGGGGGGGGGGGGCAGACTTAGGTGTATGAAGTATTTTTAATATTTTGGATGACTAACTGCAGCTTGTTACTAGCCATAAAATAGTTCCAGTTCTGACGCCGTTAAAAATTGTTGTCCTGTTACTAAAATACTAGACCACAGTACTCATTCGCCATAAAAATAACTTTACTGGCTACTTTATTAATTAAATATTAACTATTTTATTGAACAAGTGAATTTTTAGCAAAACAATTGCAGGAATACAGTCCTTATATTTTTGCAGCGTCTCGGGTACACGAATATCAAGAATACAGTCCTTCAACTAATTGCTCTCTTTACCCCTAAATAAATGTCGCGTACAAATTAAATTAAAATAATTATAAAGTTTAAAACGTGTTGGTCAAAAGGTTTAACTTTGGGAGAGAAAAGATTTAAATATGTTATCACAGTAAGAAAATAGTTTTTAAATGTAACACCTGAACTACGCTTATAATTACAGTCAAAAATTGTTTCAAACAATTTTTTTTATTTTCAACTGTTGTTTACCTTTACCACGGCGATATTGTATCACACAAAATATTCCCTCGTTCACAGTTAAATGAATATTAGTATGTTTCGATATGAATCATAATTGCTTATAATTTAGAATTAGCATAGATGGATTCAGTAGTTGAGGACTATAAGTTTATTTAGTGATAGTAAAGCTTCAAATTACAAATGTGAAATCTGTTTACAATATTCAAATAAGATATAAATTACTATCAAAAGGAATTGTTTCAAATCATGTAACTTCAAACTCAATTTAATATTATCAGCTAAAATCATGTTATCAATGAGTGCCTTTAAACAGTGCTTACGGCTATTTTTGCTCAATGGTGTCAGTAAATTGGACCACTAGATATGAACTACACTTAAGGGACAAGGTAAATTCTCAAAAGTAAATTGCAAAGTTAAGTTATTAATCAAACAGCACCTTCTAAATTCAATTGATCAGACACAAAATCAATTATATAGTTAGAACAAATTAAAATTTAGTTTATGCCAAAAATTATTCACAATAAAATTAAATTAAAGATGAACTTATGGAAAATTAGTGTGATCTCTGATTATATGAAAAGAAAATTATTTAGGTACTTGATAATCGATAGTTCAAGGGACTCTCGAAAATTGTTCAAATGCTATTCAATACGACGACAACCAACCTCCGTCAGTACACGCGAAAGTATGACGACACAGATGACCTCTGGCTCTGCAACACAGCTGTGCGTGGTCCGGGAACTATGGCTGCTCACTGCCGCTGCATCATTCCTCGCAGTGGGAAAGGTCTTGTTCGGTACGCACCAATGGTCGACTTCGAAGTTCTGTGTGAAACACGGCACCCTCAACTGCTTCTATATCGCCACTGCCGGTCAATCGTTGGCCTTCCTTCCTTCCGGCTGGAGCGGTTTTGATATGAACTTGCAGAAATTCTTCTCCTCAGCTCGATTCTCTTCAGTCAAAAATGTTGATCACTGGCATTACAGCACGTTGAACAGCGTCAGTAATCAGTCTTGCAGGCTGTAAACTTAGTTGACTGGTTTCATTCGTTTCCGTCGTGAAAATTTGATAATTCGTTTCAAAGCAATAAACCCTATCGTGGTTGCAGTTTATCGCCTACGATGATTCAAATTTGATGTCACAATAATCTAATTCATTAATACTACTTCTGCCACATTGCTTTATTAGTAAAAACTTGAATGTCAGTCAAAACTGTAATAAAATCTTGCAAAATTGATATCTCGTGGATAATCAGAAGTAATAACGATGCCTCTACAAAACCGTGGTAGAACGAATACTCCTTCACTCTAAAGAATGTACTTTTCCTTTGCTATTTAAACAATTTTCAGACGTCAAAACACAAAACATAAGCTGTATGACCTAGCTATTGCTATTCCCTGGATATGCTAGCCAATCACTAACTTTCTTACAAGTTCATCTTCTTATAATAATTAAATTTATTGTTTAACACATGAATTTCAATGGGTTATTTATAAAATATGAACATTTTATGAAACAAGCAAAGATAAAAAAAGAGGAATTTCATATCAGTGTCTAAACACAATTAACCTAATTTAAGATAACTGAATTGTTGAGTAGGAATAAAGTATAAGAATTTAGTTTTCAGTATCTTATGCTTCTCTACCTTCATAATTTAATACAGAAAACAAATTAAAAATGCACACTATCACATGATTTTTCACTGGTATTGACATAAAAAGCAAATTTTAAGATAAATTATTATGCATAAGTTTGATTACGGATTTGACTCTAATATTTATCTGAAAAAGCAAACTGTAAATTTATTTTCTTCTTGCCGAACAAGTCAAGCACTTTGTCCTCGAAACCAGGGTTTTTCACTCTTTTCCTGTGGACACTTAGAAGGCACAAGCTGGACAGACGGTCCTCGCCAGTAGTACTTATCAGCCACGTTTTCACTTTATGCAGTGTGCTGAAAGAACACTATTGTGCAAGTTGTGGGGGGTATGGTTTGGTAGAATATAAGCAGTCTCCTTACTGCTGGGTAAAACATTGTTTCTGAAAGTATATCATGGAGCTTTGTTTTTTCAAAACATTCCTTATTCGTCCAGACGTCATACCATAATCTGGCTTCTGCTTCCAAGGTTTCGATTTGATAAAACTTTTGCAAACTTTTTATGTCTCTCATGAAATCTTCTTTCGTCTCCTTTTTCATCAAATGTGGGTGAAGAATTCCACCTTTGAAAGGTATGCCTTTATCTCTTTCAAATCTTGTAGTAAGTGACATAATTATAGAATCCATGTACGGATTGTAAATTGCAACTTTGAAATAGTCTACAGGTGATACTGGACATGTGGGTCTGCCTTCCAGCCAATATTGGGATTTTTATATCTATGTCAAGCTCATTACAATCTTGTTTTACTGCCTCGAAAATGGTTTTGAATTCGTCATTGCTTTCTTTCTGCTTTTGAAAATTTTCTAGTAGGTCAGTATTGATGTATCTGTCACCACACAAAAGTTAACATGATGCAATGCGTGGTGCAACTGTGGTTAGTCGCTGTGAGGTCACTTTATATCACTCGTGCAATGAGGCAAGTTATGGAATGTTAAAAAAAAAATAAGGGGAACGCAGGGGAGGGCAGAGGGCAGACATTGTTTTTACTATTTAATATTATATATATATATTCCATTCAATAAATTATAACATGTATCTTCAGGGGGTGGGGTGTTTAAAATTGTATGAAGATAACGATTTTACGAATGCAATCTAAGCGACCGTGAGCATACGTAAAATCGGGATTCCAGTGTAAATTGCTTCCGAGTCTACTGAAGGTAACGGAATCCTTTTGAAGGGAAAAAAAGGTTTTCCTCTAAATTAAAAATTCCAAAATAAATTTTACGTTGTAGACTTTTCTGTACAATAATTCTTATTTGAGTAACTTTAATGGTGAAAGCTTACCTTAAAAATTGTGAATATTCTGAGCGGATGTGACGAATGAGGAAAACTAAGAAACACTACATAACAACAATGGTTTTATCTTTACACTTTTCACTGATTTATTTACACTTAAGTTATTTATACTGACTGACTACACTAAACTAAATCTAGACCAGATGCATAAAACTGTAGACCTAAAGTAAAGACTATTGAAAAATCTCTGTTTTAAGATGTTATTTGTGAACATACCCATTATTATGACGAAAAAGTAGCAAAACATTTAGCTGTCTGCAAGCACATGTCAACTGTCGCGTCGTCTAACTCTGACAGGTCTAAATCTGTTGTGTTGTGTTATCGCGTGAGCTTGGGTAGCATTACGAAGGGGAATGACTCGCCACGGGCGTTGAGCTTGCCCTCATTTTCTCCCTGTACACAACACCTTATATCGCAGCAGCAGAAACTAATGCTTCAACTAACATAAAAAATGAAGTAGACATGTAAAAAACTATATACAATAATATATTCGTGTTGAACCACTTCTACATAATACCGAATTTAAATAATTTTCTTTAAAGTAAAACACCTGACTACACTATATATTTTTTCCTTTCCCTGAAAGCTAGGAGGGGGGGCACGGCCCCCCCCTGCCCACGGGTATGGGCGCCCTTGGTACCACCGGAGAAGTCCGTGGATTAAAAGCCAACTGTTTCTTCAAAGCCAGCGAGCCTAATGAACCATGCTGGGGCCGAAGACCCACACAGCAGCGATTAGTTTGCAGACCAGCCTTGGCACCCTCCCGGATATACCTAAAAACCCACTACGTTCACCCCAGATCACAGCGGCAAGACCACGGGGGATGGCACAGAAAGAAAGTCGCACGACGTCACCAACCGAACAACTTGATATTGTAGAATAGAATATTTTTTCCCTAGGCTATTATTTTTTTTTGATAATAGTACATGTTTATGAAAGTATATAAAATACCCAATAATTTTATTTTCATTGTGCAAAATTCTAACATGTCAAAACATGATGTATATAATAAAAACAAAATATTGGTATAATACGCACATATGTTTGCATCTTTAAAAAGTTTTTGGAACACTTAATTTCAAATGTGGTATGTGAAAAAACAAGCCAAAACCTTTATGGCTGAAATGAAAGAAGTTGTAAATTGCCCAAAACAAAAGTAGTTTATATATAGTTGGGTGATGCTTGCTTTGAGTTTTACGTGTCTTGTAAACAGATATTTTTACAAACGTTATCAAACTTTTTGAGTCTTGCATTTTTGCATGGTTTATAAACCTGGTCACAATATCAAATTTGTACTTCCAAAACATTCAAATACAGCTGATTAAAATAATGTTGGAGAATTGTGATGACATCAGTAATATCATTAGAGCAGCCATATTTGTTTTAACAAGTTGTTTGCTTTAGTCCCCATCAATAAGTTTGTGTATATGACTGCTTCTAAAATAGGTAACCTACCTATGTCAGATGTTTGACAGAATTTGATTATCATAAATGTGCCCAGTAAAAACAGAAAAAATTGTGTTTATGTCTCAAATATTTAAAATGGTGATGGGCAGATTCAACAGATATGAGAAAATATGAAATAAAATAATGTTAGGACGCATGTTGTACATAAAGTCATTTATTAGAAAAAAAGTAAAATATGTGGTTATTAATGTTTTAAGTTTACCAAACATTTAGTAATTTTATCATACCATGAATAATGAAGTTATTTAAAAGTTAAGAAACACATGAAAGTTGTAAAAAGTTAAAATTTCCATCCAGTTTACAGTGATGCATTATTTTAATTTAAAAAATTAAAACTGCGTCCCAAAATAAACTTTTATAGTGTGACAGGATTTAAAATATAGGTTTATGCTGGGCATAAATTTAATGGGTGGCAGGGTTTGCCAAAATAATAAATTTTTGTTAAGAAACACGTGTTTCAAAATTCAACCATAATAGTTATAGGTGCAAACAGTAATGCACAAATTTTAATTCAAATGCAGTGATGAGCTGTGAATTATCATTAGCTGGCACTTAGAAATGGTGTATCACTGGCACGCTATAGAAATTGCGGGGATACTTCTGCTTCAGGTCCGAAAGGTTCCAAAGACTTCCGAGTGAGGGATGAGAAATACTGACTTCAATATCTCAACGTTTCTTCTGATGTCCGATCGCAGCGCGATCTACGAGGGAGGTGGCCGAAACTGAGAAGAAGTCGACTTGTACATATTGCACGAGACTACTTCAAAAGCATGGGGCTTATGGAGGAGACTGTGGAATGCCAACTGACTCGGCAAAGAACGATAGACAGATGTTTGTTGCATGAGTCGCCAGGGGGCAGGCTGAGCTTGACAAATGCTCAGAGTAGTTGCTAATTTCGCCACTAGAGGTCAGAGGCGATACATTCTAACACTTGTGTCCAGACCTTGAGATAGGCCATCTCTGGGCAGGGTTAAGCACCGGTCAATGCTCTGGGCGGTGATTCGTGGAAACCTGGATTGGGAAGGGGGGGGGGATGCTGGCTCGTGAGAAATGTTTTACTCGGAGCTCCTATAAGTGCTCTGGAGCCCTGAAATCGTAGAACAGTGCATGGCAGTTAGTGCTCACCTCAGGTGAGCTCTGAGAAACTCGGGGTCCTGCGAAGATGCAGGATCATGGCTACAGGCTGTGTTTCGGTGACCAGAAGTGCGCAGAAGTGAGGATAAGACGAGCCTGAGTGCTGGCTCGTGAGATGGTTGGCAAAAACCAGATACGACACTGGGAACGAGTTGGGGAACTGGCCTGACAAAGATTAAGTTAGTGTGTGCAGTGAGTGGAAAAAGTTTAAGTTTTAGTTACAAAATTACTGCTCAAATAATAATTTAAAATTTCAAATTTATAATTGTGCCGAAAAATGCTAATTGGCGGCACATACTACTTCACTGAAATGTGGAGCCAGGGTAAGCGTCCAAAGGTGAGAGCGAAAAGTCTGAGAACTGACAGATGTACCCTGTACCAGAATTGACTAAGGTAAACTACTCACAATAAATGAAGAGCTTGTTGGCTAAAATTGGCAGTGATACCTTATAAATAATATTAATCTTTAAATGGGTTGACTTAAAACTTTTTTTTAGTTATTTATAAAAAATCTTAAATTTAAAGAAAATTAATTATTATTGATATTGATTGAACTGGTTGTGTGTAATAATGTTAAGGAAAAGAAAAATAAGGTTAATGAAAAAAAAAAATCTACACCATATTTTCCATCATTAAATTTTCTTATTATATGTATAAAGTACACAACTGTATATAAATAAATAGACGAAAAAATGTCTTGGTAAAAACTTTAGATTTGATTATAATACACTGTTATAAATTTTATTGCTAAATTATCTTTCATTTCATTTCATGTCATAATTTACATTATTGAAGCTCCTTCCAATCAATGTTTGTGCTTAGTGCTTACCCTAAATTTGATTTAACTTTTGTCATTCATTTTTTAAAAAGCTGAAATAAGTATTTAACATTAAAAATTATACAAAAAAATATTAAGATAAACAAATAAAATACTATGAAGTACAAAGAAGACTGAATGGAATTGGCATAAAAAATAAGAACTGTTTATGTTACACTTTTATTGACATATGTATTATAAAATATGTTATACTGTAGTCTTACTTTCCACACACAAACTAAAAATTATTTTCTGTATGATAGAAGAATGTGATTTTTAATTTGCCATAATTTGTGTGTCCAAATTTTAACTGAAATATATTTTTTAATACATCACAAGCATATGCAAACAGACAGCATTCTGTCAATTGTCTATAAAAACACCCACAAATAAAATATAAAAAAATGTATTTTTTTTTTGGCATAACACACAAACAGCAAAACAATTTAGTTCCAATATTTCCTTGAACTCAATAGCTTTATATCATCAAATGTTAGTTTCATACAATTTATAGCTAAGCATGCAAACAACGTGCAATTCAGTCTAGCTGCATAATATTGTTGTGTTGAACTTTTTCAATGAAATCAAACATTTATGCAGTAATTAATTTGTGGATAGAAATAGTCTCCAAACCACATTATCTCTTGAGCATTTTGAGACTAACTTTTTTCTGTAACCAAAAATTTTACCAGTTACGTACATTACAGGACAGTCATTCAGACTGTCCTTGCACAAGGAATAAATGTTGGGGTATTTTATACTCACTGCTCAGTCACAAGAGAATCATTTGGGATTTCACAACAATTAATGCCAATGTTCAGAGAATCCATTATCCATACCAGCATCTGCATATGTTTTTCTTTTCCATAATGGTTAGGCATAATGAACCTGTTATGTATTGAGACTGTTTGGTTTGAGTGGAGTATTTAGGTAGATTAAGTTGGTAGCTAGGGTGTGAAAATGTGGCAACGTGGTGAATGACCTGTGTGTTGTGTACGTTCGGGCTGCACGGAAAATGGATGTGGTGTAACGGCCACCACGATAAATGGAAATAAAGGCAATCTTGAGCGTAGTTAGGTGTAGAAAACCAACAGCACCTTTTTCAATGTGATGAAACTTTTAACAGGTGCAGAAAAAGAAAAAAATAATGCCTTGTAAGGTAGAAAGGTATCATTCTGTGCGATGATAATCCTAGTGCTGGACAGCTTGAAAGAAAAGGGGCATAAATGTTTAGACTTGAGAAACGCAGAGCATTAGAATCAAAATGACGCAGCATAATGTCACGTACACTACAGACAATGAACATGAGAGCACCACAAGAAAACCCACAGGAACATACATGATATTTAGCACAATGAAATCTGATTTCACCCTGTGGGGAATCGAACCCTTATCACCCCTGCAATCTTGTACAGTGTGGAGATTATTTGAAATTTGAACTCTTGCGAGTAGATAAAATATATAAACCGAAAATATCTACTGCACAATTATATAACACAGATAAGCAGGATTTTATTTTTCTTGTTACATTTTGGATTCCCGCTCTTAAGTAATACACAGGAGTTGCATTGATGTTAAAATTTTCCAACACAGCAGTATTTTTTTTCTTCACAAACAGATATCAATAAAGTGGACAAGAATTTACTTACAAGTAATTTTCTGTAGCTACCCTGCTAAAGTTTAAACATTTTTTTCTCTTCACAACACTTTACAGCTATTTTGTGACAAAACCTGAAAGTGCCGTTCACAGCTCAGCTGTGAACACACAAACCGGTACAGTACTTCTAAGTTAAGCCAATACATTTTTGCAATGTTAATTTCTGATGCATATCTTATCAGTTATAAAGGTGACATTACTAAAACTCTTCTTATTTGCAAGATTTGCATGTGCTTAATAATTAATTTTTTCTTTAGCACAAAATTTAAAATTACAATTTGCTGTCAAATTGTTTCGGTGGTCTTCAGTACAAAACAGTTTGCTTATCAAATGAGCTCTAAATAGTAGTTACTAGAACCATGAAATATACTACAAGTCCAATGACAGATTAGAAAAAAATTGTGAACTTCATGAACATAGGAATTAACAAATACTAATATTGTAAACATCTTAAATATGCCAGATGACAAAAGTATAACTAATTTAAAAAATTTCAATTTTTTAAAAGAGAAAAGAATGGAAAAGTTTAAATTTGCCTGCGAGAGGTTACAGAGATAAAATAAAACAAGTTTAATAAGTTTTATCTACTGAAAAAGCTCTCATTATTATGACCTAGCCAATAAACATACTTTGGTAAGAAACCCTAGAACTCACTAGGTGAAACTCAAAGTGATTTTACATACAATAATCTATCTTAAGAACTTACACAGGATGTCAACGAATACTTCATGAAAACATTTTTGGTAGTTTTTCAATACCTTTCAATAAAACATGATATTATTAGAATAAAAAAATCAAAATAGTACAACACTGATGAACTATTCTCAGGAACTTGCTGATTTTTTTGTTAGAAGTAATGATATACATAATATACACCTGATTTAAGTGGACAGTCTCCAACTATTTATATTAATGTGAGACTATAAACTGAAATAAGACTTCAAAACAAAATGCAAGGTAGCAAAAGGTTGCTTAAGATTAAAGATTCTTAACTGCCAGCACTGTTACTGTATTTTTCGGGAATTTTTCGTGACTGTAGACATCATGTTATAATAGTCAAACACAAAAATTACATTAGCATTATACTCATATGTCTAGTAAAAAAATGTACTAAAGCAGTCTCATAAATTTGACATGTAAAAATTGACCTACTATATGAAAAAAACTTAAATTTTTATGGTCCTTAAGGTGGAATTATAATAGCACGTCGCCTACGTCCGTCATCCTTGTCGGTCACGTGACCTGCAGCCAATCATATTGCCCGAAAAATTCTATCCATCCGTCTGTCAAAAGCTTGGCAAGCTCTAACTCTTGATGGACAAACGACTGGATTATACGAATGGTTTTGGCCGCGGCAGTCATTTGTTACCAGAATACAGGTCTGCGGTGTTTGTATTAGATCGTTTAGATGTTTTGTATAACATCGCCGTTCTTAAAACTTATGTTCAAACAATTGGATCAGGACTGAATTTTTCCGAGGAAATGCTAATACAATACATACATTACAACATCTATGTAAATCTCCGAGAGAAAAACATGGATTGTTGGCAGTACTTATTCTCATGGACGGATGGCTAGATACGTGGCGCTGACGGATGAAAGAATGACGGATGGACGGATGTGATGGGCTATTGCAATTCCGCCTTTACAGTAATTTAAAGTAAATGAGTTAAGTTTTTCTTAACTGGTTATTACCAGTGCACACAGACTTAATTTAATTTGAAGAAACATTATACAGAAAACTTTCAGCAAAGTTTCTGTGTACACCACTCTACTCCTATAGGATGTCTGCACAGTACAGACTTCTGCAAGTGACTTTTATCATCAACATCAATGATCTGTCACAAAGAACTGTGTAGTACATGGTGCAAGCTTGAAGAGAAGCGAAATAATTTTTAGAAAAACCAACGTAAATCTTTTTTGGATATAATGCAGTAAATGTTTTTTTTTTTATAAATACAGTGAAAAGTCTTTAATCCGGCACCAACTAAGCCGTTTAGGTTTATTCGGGTGGATTTGGTCAAATTGCATTACTGCCCATCGGGCATTTTAAGTTAGTTAAGAGTTTAACTTTACTGTTGTTTTTCTGCAGGTACTTTCTGTTTTATAGCAGGTTACATTTCACATTTAACGCTTAGTGTTGATTAAATACATTACTTACTATGCATGAAATATTAACTCTTTACTTACACTTTATTTGTTAGAACTAAATTAGAATATGGATCAGTAATTTGGAAAAAATCTTCTAACAGTGACAAAATAGAAAACATACAAAATAAACTACTTGAAATTATGAATCAAAGGCATCAACCAAGACTTTTCCTACCACCCTCGATTGAACGCAGAAATCAATTAGATTCACTCTTTGTCTGCAACTGCTATAGTTACACAATGAGATGTAATTATTTCCTTAATAATTCTGGGCTCAGGGCCCTATTTCATAAAACTTATTAGTCTCATAATTAGGAGTCAGGAGTCATAGAAGTAGCTGCTAATTATAAGTTTTGTTTCATAAAACTAGTAGTGTAAAAAAGTAGCTAGTAGTGTAGGACTCCTAATAATGAGTGATAAAATGAGTTCAAAATCAAGAGTGTTTCATAAACTTCAAACACAAATATATTGCACTGATTATTAGCACTGAAATTTATCAATCTTAGCTTTATAATAAATCATTTTAAGAGTCATCAATTTTTAGAGAACAGCAGTGGTATCTGTTTGTGTAGTACAAAAATTTAACAAAGAAAATGGAATCCTCAGATTCTAGTGGAAGTGAAGATGATGATGATGTAATAGTAAGAAGTCAGAGACATTTTCAAGAAAGGAAAACCTAAACGTTGTTAGAGGAAACATATGAGTACAATGAACGTTTTAGGTTAACACGTGGTGTTTTTAATTATGTGCTCACAAGGATTGAACCTTTTTTATTCCATCCAACAGCACGGAACCAGGCACTTTCACCTAAGCAACCACTGCAAATAGCACTACACTGGCTTGGTAGTGGTGTGCAATACCACTGCATAGCAGACATGCACAATGTTTCTAAAAAGCTACTGTCTAGAGGGCAATTGGCTTAGTCTTTGTCGTTTGTGACTAAACCGATTGCTACTACATAATCACGAATTTCTGTCTAACATAACTTCTTCACATCTTTTGTTAAAGTGCCAGAAAATGCACCAAACAAAACATCTCTATTCTCGAAATTTTTTCATATTTCCTGTTTTTAAGTTCTCTTTTAGCCATTTTTACACGATGTTCAAAAATGTAAACATCAAAATATCACCCACCAACATCAGCTGACTATTAAACTAATAAAATTAGTGAACTATTTTAGCAGTCCTTCAACTTTGTTTATGAAACACAAATTTATACACTAATAGCTACTTTTTATTTCACTACTATTTAGGAACTGATATTATTACTGTGTTTATGAAATAGGGCCCAGAGTTCAATTTAACAGTAGTTTAAATATACTGTCAACAATATTGATGATGTATAAAGATTAACAATTTTAATAATCTAGATATACATGCTAATCATCTAGACAGTAGAGTAGGCATTAAAATTTTTTGCTATTTTACATAAATAAAAAATTTCAATGAGGCCTCATCTCATCTATATTCTTTTTTTCTTTTACATAAATTGTTACACTTTACCTCCATTTTATTTTAAATATAACACTTGTCTTGTAAATTTTTTTTGGTTCTTATCTTTGACTCTTTTTTTTCCTTGTTTTGTGTCATATGATACAGTATATTAGATATGCTAAGATAAGGCCAAACAAATAATTTAGAGGTCAGCTTACCTTAATTTATTATTACTATTATTTGAACATAAACCAGAAAATGCTAAGGGCAAGAATGATCTGCATATCTAGTGCCAAGCCACCACTATACACAAAGCATGCAGCCTTTTTACCATAATGCACATACCTACAATAAGTTAAATCGTAAACATGTTATTTTATAGTTGGAAAGTTCAAATGCACGTGTCTTGAAGATTTTTTTAAGAGAAAGCAGAGTGAAAATGTCCATTTTGACCATGTTAAAGGTCTTAGAGTGAATGTTTACCAAACACTAAATGTCTTGAAAGTAAGCATCCTACATGATCATTTTTGTGAAGATATATAGCAAATACCTTCAGCAGTTTCGTATACAAATGTTAGTTTCAAACATTTTACAGCATAATTTTGCACAACGTAGGTTGACAGGATAATTCTGATGAGGCCCAAGGATTGCAGACATGAAATACTTATACATCTGCTTTACGTCAGTGATTGGATGCAAGTTCTCTCGAGACACCATTGACTGTCAGTCGATGATCAACAAGGAGAAGTGTTCAGACCAATCATGTGCTACCCATCTGATGTCCGTACCATCTCATCGGTAGCCGGTTTATTTAGTGTCTGCGAAGCTGCTGCTATTCTTCATCTGCCCAAAAAATGATGAGCCAATAGGACAGCCGGTCATGTTTCGCACTGCCAATCCAAACATCTCGGCTCTGACATTTTACGTTTCCGCTTCCCACCTCGGACAGTGCCTGCTGGGTTTGTCGTCACGAACCACAACCTGCAGTCTTGCCTTTCCCTTGCCTCGCTGGAGTCGGTACCAACGCTGCACGTACGTGCAATGACAGGTTTTCTGTCAAAGTTGTGCTCTCTGAAAGAACCTGAGGTATAGTACCCATTTTCCACTTACAACCATTTCTCTAGCAGCATATTGTTTTTATTCATCTTATAATTTTATATTAGATAGTTATGAATCAGGAAAGCTTTATTCCCATTATTTAATGGCCACGGCTTAGCTTTTAACACTCAACTGTTTTGTGATAAAGGTTTATTTGTCGTGCATTCAACTGCATATTTATGACAATGGTAACAGAAAAACTTCTTAAAGGTTTGCATGCTGTTTCTGGTTACCAATATATAGCAGAAAAGGGGAAAAAAATTACTGTAGTAACAGGAATGGAACAACATTTATTTTATTTATGACTTAGATGATAACCTACATACTTGTTTTTTGTAAGACCCATACCCATCTTACTGACAGAGATAGATAAGCCTCTAGCATCACTGGTTTGTTTGTATGTAGCATTTCCCAACGAAAGGCAAATGCAAAACATATAATGAACCTATTTCACTGCACACAATATCTTAATTGAGAACAAAATAAAAACTAAAATAAATAAGTTTAACTGTATATGGTGAAGCCTACACTATTTCTAACAAATGGCCAGATCCTGAGCAACTTAAGTACATACTGTAATGATGCCCTGGCGAAAGACCCTGTGTTAACTCGCTTACATGTCGGAACAGCTAGATGTAAAACTTGCAATAGTTTGTTAATAAAAAAAATTCTCTTCTTTCGTGAGCGACGTCTTAGAAAGTACACTTGGAAGTCACTTCTCCATGGAAGAAATTTATTTCAGCATTCCTTGTATACTAAAAACTTTATTGTGAATATACACAAATTTATTGCAATGAATATTTTTCCACAAGTCATCATACAGAAATTAATGACAAAACTTATTAAAATAAACTTTTTTTTAATACAATTAAAACTATTCAACACACATCTGTCACTCATGAATACCAAAGTTATATCACAATTAAGTATGATGATAAAATTCCAATGACATTATACCCACACTTCTTACCTAAACAAACATCTTAACATGTAGGTTATCTATATACGTGCATTTTTTATACACACTCAGCCTATCACAGTCAGAAGTGATCATGAAAATTTTTTTTAACACATTTATGGGTAAAAATGTTATACGAATTCCTTCCTACACAATCACATAAAGCAACATTAAAATCATTTGCATATATTTTTATGACAGCACTCCAACTTCACACTATTTAAGAATCATGTAAAACATATGCAAACATTACATATGACATTTTAAATTTTGGACCACTACCCATCTTACATGCCAAAGGAAATGAATAATTGTTGATGGTATTGCTGGTTGCTCAACAACAAAAAATAATTTCTTATCAAACAACCAAGGGAAATTAGGCTCACAACCTGAAAATTTTAATGTCTGCATTGTTATTTATAGCCATGTCCAATGCCAAATATTTTTTTTTTTTAACATAAATTAAGGATCACAAAAATGTAACAATGTTCCAATCTTACATAATGATAATAAACCATTACAGCCAGAACTGTGCATCAATATTATAACATGCACAATGATATTCTGTTAAGCACACAAATCCATCCTCGAAACTACGGCATTCAAACAAAAAAGTTATAAAATATTTTTAGTAAACACATTACAAATGCTTACAATATTAATGAAAGAAAATCCACAGGGTATTTTTTTTTATCCCATGATTTACTCACAAATTCTTTGAAGTACCAGGTAAATTCCTATAAATATTTTACAAATACAATAAAAAGTAGTGATGGGTCGGTTCCGATTCCGCCGGTTCTCAGCAAATCAACCAGCACCGAGAACCGTGTATGTAATGTCGGTACCGGTGCTGGTACTACAGGAAAGCACAACAGCTAATCCTTTTCCCGGTAAAATGCTGTGGTATATTGCCGGCGACAAATATGCACACGTCTTTTAACTTTTAGTCCCACGTGATTAGTAAATGGTTCGTAAATCTTTGAAAATTGCACGCACCACAGCGACAAAGGGCAGACTCCTCTTCCCTTACTTCACCCCCTAGCGTAGCCCCCATAGCATAGATGGAAAGATAATGTCAGCATGAAGTGGCCAACGTAAACAAAAGAGTTTTTGTGCAGCGATTCGGACCCTTTTTTTGTCCCTCTTTTCTCTAGAAGAAAGGATGATCATTTCAAATAAAAGTAAACCTAGAGAAAAATAATGCAGGCTCAATATACTTTTAAAACTTATAACTGCAGTGATTTACAGGAGTTTTTCCATCACTCCCACACCCTTATCCAACAGGATGTTTTTCTCTTTATACGTCCTTCTGACACGCCTAGTCACGCGTTCGGCACTTTCAACCCATAGTCAATTACATTTTCCCAGCCACATATTTTCAAGCCAAACGACCCAATGACAATAATAATTCCAGTGTTCTGAGGGGTTTGGTTTAGCAAGATAAAGGGTCTTTTATTAATTTCTCCAATTTTACCCAAGATTTGATGTCTGTTAACTAAAAGTTTTAAAAACTTGCAACTCAAGAAATTTCTGGGTCTGGGTCTAGGGGCTAGGTGGCTTGTTCGTGTCCTAATTATGGTAAAGTGGGGCACTTAGAAGTCATGTTAAACAAATAAACCATTTATTAGGGTCTACTGTATCTTAAGTACAACTTGAACTTGTATGGACGTTAACCTGAAACTGAGAACCAAGAACCAATTTTTAAGAACCGGAACCGAATCGAGAACCAGGAAAAAAAAGTATTCACTATTAAAAAGTATGGTCACAAAACCGATCAATTTATTTTTAAGATAAAAAAACAACACAATAAGACTGTTAACCAGACAAATAACATTTTGAATAAAATATTAATTCAGAATCTTCTATGAAAATGTAAACATGATTTATTATTTACATTATAAGTTTTCAAAATAAATTAGGAAAACCAATTATTCAGAAAAATATCTATACATACTTCAGAAATGAAGGTAAATTCACTTCCAGAAAATACTGTACAGTGCAAAACATTTTCAGCTGCTGGTGTTGAGTTTGAAATATTTCCACCCACAAGAACAGTTATTATTCACTTCACTTATAAACATTATACATTAAGCAATACTATATATGTATACACCTTACGTCTTGGCTTCAAAAAAAATCATTCTATCTTGAAGTAGAAATACTAATCTCAACATACTGTCTAGGTCAGAAATTCAACTTTTTCTTTTCTTTCTCAAGATGCTGTTTGTCAGGCGGAAAAGGTATGATGGAGTGATGATACTGGAGAGGAGATTCAGTAGAGACAAAAAGAAGGAACAGCATAAAAAATGAAGGCTGAAAGTCCGGGTGGCGTGGGGAGAAAACGAGAAGTGAGGTGCAGGAACAACAGATGGCTTGGAGCCAGGAAACGCAGAACAATTTTGCATTGAGGTTAACTATGAAGAACATGAGGAGTGATAACTAATTGGTGTTTCGTTAAAACAAATGGGAATCTTTACGTTTCTACGGAAATGAGAGAGGAACATTGAAACACAGTCTAAATAACAGTATGAGGTTAAATGTGGGAAACAGAAATGCCTCTCAAGTGGAAACCAAGAGTATGCAGCTTATGTTTTCGTTAAATTAGTCTTCTTTACTTTTAAAGTCCTTACTACATCCAGAGGTCATTGGGGTGTCCATACACATCTGTAGAAAAACTTGCCTGACTTTCCATGACCAAAATTACAGATTTTCTTGACAAATATTTTGGAAGAAATAAAGGCAACCCAGCCTCTACCACTCTATAGCTGCACTAATTCAAAAACAACCTTGCATACGCCATTTTAAGTGTTCAAAGTCTGGGTGATGACATATTAGAGCATGACATTTCCCCTTTAAATTAGTGTCACTGAGGAATTTCCATGACTTTTCCAGGTACATTTTATAGTAGATTCTCTTTCTTTCACTTACCAATTTCAAAATCCCTGACTTTCCCGAATTTGGACATCCTGCTCATGCAAGTTGTAGTTTCATCCGACCAATCTGAACTTATTCATTATTTCAAGTGGTCAAATACAAATTTGCATTAAAGTAGCTTTTCTCATCTACCTTACAATCTTATTTGCTAGTACGACTGTTAAGTCAAGCGTACACTGCACACATCGTGTCAATGCAGTGATGCAGAATGACATCAAGAGATGTCACCTGATTCTTGCTTGATCCCTGTGAATTGATTCAACGTAACCCGTGCACTACACTCTAAGCTGATGTACCGTTTCACGTTCATGGTGTATGTATCTGTAATAGAGGTATTAATAAACTAACTTCTTCCAATTTTAACTTGCAGACCACTCCACACAAATTCCTGTTGCATTCAGCATGTTTCTGTTTTTGCATTTACATAATTACGGACTTTTGTATTTTTGTGAAAGGATTATACAGAATTTATTTTTACCACTCGTGTTTTCGTTTAGTACTTTTTGTAATTAAGTTTTGTAACGTCGTGACCCTAGCGCCAGCATTGAACTTCGGTGCCAACCACCACTACATGCCTCCGTCAACTCTGCCTGCCAGACAGAACAGGTGTGTCTGCTCCCTGCTGCATTTGGTCATCTGAAACCTCCCTTACCGCATGCCCCAATGCTTCAAGCTGCTGGAGAAGCAAACGCGTAAAACTGCAGACTGATAAACCGTAGTGAGTGGAATAAAGTTGACCAATAGTAAAAGATGTGTTGACTAAAAGGGTAAGCAAGCGGTTTTGAATTGAGGCGTGCGGGACACTAAAGGGCCCACAATAATTAAAATTATGTAATGTGTCCGGTGCTCAGAGTGAGCCAGTTCTTTGTATGTGCGACAGTACGAGGAGGGTAGAGGGGGGGGGGGGGGGGGGGAGATCGAGTCTACTACCACGTGGGCGACGTCTCGCCGTGAGAGAGAGTCTAACACTGGGTCCGTATGCACACCTCACCGAACTTGTACCGACTACACACTCCCTCACTAGCGCCGCCCGGATATCGGAATGAATGAGCAGATCCACTTCTCCCAGCCTTGGGCTTGGCCCACAACGTGACTATCCAAGGAGTGAGTGAGATGGGTAGAGGTGCCCCTCCCTTTTAGGTTGAATAATCATACATTAGTGACAGTTTATTACAAATGTTCATGCATGATGGAATTTATTAAACTGAGCACATATTCCTTTATTCTTACTAGTCTACTTTACCAATTTATTTTTCAAACACAATTCAAAAACCATGACCACAGTTAAAACCCTGCTAAAATTTCTCTGTGAAACAGAAGACAGAGACTATCTACCTTCATCATCTTTCCACTTTCTCCTCTTGGACAGAGAGATAAATCTTGAGAAGTGGCATGTACCGGATGCTATTCTGCGTGCTAACAAGGAAGTGAAGCCGACCCATCGCAACACAGTCCGCACTGCCGTGGCCAGACCCAGGCCTTTCGTCTGCGAGTGTTGCAGCTCTGGACCGCCCTCCCGCGGAGGCTTTTAGCTGCGTTGGCGATCGCAGCAGCACACGTGAGTTCTGTTCGCTGCTCTTCCGACAGCTGGCTCCCAGGGGTGTGGTATCTCACAGTCAGGCTACGAGGATCTCTCGCCCAGAGAACATCCTGGATCGGACATTGTCTTGAGAATAAACAAATCCACGTGGTGCTGCAATCGGAGTGACCTCAGGCACGTCGACAGAACGACGAAGGCTCGCTTAAGCAACACTGCCAGTGCCCCATTAGGGAAAAGTCAAGTCCTTGAACTTATAAACCATTGGTTTCGTAATACACAAAAGGAAACCAAAGGTGAGGTCAATCAGCTCCAACTACAATTTTGCAGCACAGAAAAACAGACCAAATAAACAGCTATTTCCTAGATGAGCCTACCTTTAATACCACCACACACCCTCCGAGTTTGCAGACTTGAGATCTCCAAAACTGTTTATAAACCTCGTCTCGTGCGCAGGAAAACACGGCATTCTTCAAACTATATCCAAAACAGATCTAGAGAATATTAATGAATTCTTCAAAATACTATACGAATAAGCATTCCACTCAAAAACTAAGCGCTCTCAAACATATGCAGTGATTACTTCAGTCCACTTCACAGTAATTTGTATAATTTTAATGGTTATGTGGCAGTGGAAAGACAAGGCTTTGATGCATGCTAGAAAAATATGCCAAATAATTCATTACAACATACAGCAGAGAAGGAAAACAGAAAAAGAAAGAGAACTAGACAAACCTGTGGCATGCAAAAGGCTAAGGGAAGATGGTTAAGGTGAAGATAGTTTAAATGGGCTCCTAACCACTTGGGTACGCTCACAGCTCGTGAATTTGTGTCCAGCCAGGCGTTGGTATTGATCCCACGACACTCAACACATGTCTTAGCAATCAAGACCAACAAGAACTCTAACCGAGTGGCTAAAAGGAAGAAAGTGAGAGGCATTTTGAATACTTTAGTTTAAGAACTACAGTCAAACCTCAATGATACAAACTTTAAGGGACCATAACTTTTGTCACTTTGTAATAATGAAGTAATAACCAAAAACCAAACTGTTACAAAATTTAATGACAATGTTTATATAACTTCTGAATCATATTCAAATAAAGTTAAAACTTGCACATAATTTTATACTGCACCAAAATTACTTTTTTTTAAGGATTGTAAAATACAATTATAGGATGGCTGCATCACATTTAAAGGATTTAAGAAAGAAAAATTAATCAAATGTTTAGAAATTAACAGCAAAAAAATATACCATGATTTTGAAAGAATAAAATTTCTCACCCTAAAATAAACCAAAGCAATTAGTATTATTTTAGTTGAAACTTAACACTGATTTCTTACATTAACCTGGGATATTTGTATTAAGATTAACCATTCATTACACATGGTTACACTTGGAACAAAAAACTATTTTTTTCATAATAATAATAATAATACTTTTGTTTTAACAGAGTATTTATTAATGAAGTTTCACTGTAATAATTACTTTTTAAGTTTATTTTTATTGTTAAAAATTAGACACTGGCAAAACACAGAATCACTCTTACCAGAAAACTTGAAACTTATCATAACTTACCTACTTCCCCACAGACCCACCCAGTTACAAAGGAAAACTTGCAAATTGCAAAAACTGGCAGGCACTGACTGTACGGCAGATCATAGTGATAAACCCTCAATAAATGTCTTCTTCCAAGTACACATTTTGTGAAATGCAAACACTAAGACTATCAGTGCACTGTAAAACATTTTTTTGATATACAATGACATGGTAGTACCTAAATAGTACAGTCATGCCAAAAATATAAAGTTACCTTACTGAAATAATTTCATGTGAATAGAATGTTGGTGTAAAATGTTATCAATGAGATACTTAGGGCACATTATTAACAAACAGATTTATAAATGTTACCCATATTCTGTGTCTACATTAAATGTTACTCAACTCGAGCATGGAAATCCTTGTTTACGAAGTCGTAAAAGTGGTTTCAGAACTTGGTGGCCTATCAGTAGGGGTAGCCCACATTATAGTTTAGTCAAATTATTGGGAATAATACATCAAAATAAAAATGTTTGATTCCGCTTTTTTTGCTCGGAAAATACGGAAACTTCTGCAAAAGCTCTCCAATGAGTAAATAAACGCATCATGCTGTTGCAGGAGTAGGGATTTACAGGTATGCAGGACGCAACAAATTAAGCATTACCAGCAAACTGAAAATATGTTGAGCTGTTTAATGGAATCACCTCAGAGCAACACAATATTTACCATGTACAGTAGAGTATAGTTCGCCTGAGCTTTGATTAATCAAAGTTCCGTATTATCAGAGCCAACCTGAAGCGCCATTACCAACAAAACCTATTGAAACATTCGCTTGAGGACCTAGAAAATCATCTAACGGTTGTAGAAAGCCTAATGTTATTTACCTCAAAAATGCCTTTTACTGGTTGGGCTAATCATGCAGACATATGAAATTGGAAAAACACCCTGAAAAATGATGCCACTGGGCCAACTAAAACCCTTAGACGATATTCAAATTGTACCGTGTTATCCATGATTTTGCTTATCCAAGGTTACCGCCGTAATCAATACTCTATTTGTCTTCTGTATAACTTGAAATAATTCAACATGACGAGATGAAATCCAACAGTAGACAACACTAACACAAGTTGAAAAAAACTGAAATGATAGCTAGGTCTGTGTAGTTCTGGTTCAGTTTTACATTACAAACCTCAGTTTTAGATTCCGGTTTTGGTTTTCAATAAAAAAAAAGAAAGAAAAATTTTTTATTCTTAAGTTTAGTTATAAAAATATGGATGGGATCTCATTTAACCAAGGTCATTTAACAATAATGAAAAGCAATTCAACAACACAGTAAAGAGGAGCCTAAAACTTTTTTTTTTTACGTAGTGTTCAGCTAACATCAAACCATGGACTAGGCGAATTGCTGCTGGCTATCATGATACTGAAGGCGAAGAAATGTGAGGAACAGGACACCTTGTAATTAAAGTATTTCATAAAGTTTAACAATTACAGTAATATACATTGAAGTTAAATAAAGCCAGAAAGGAAGCCACAGTTTAAGAAAGGATGCAGAGTTGCACTCTAATATACATTTAGAGCAGTGTATCACAACGTTTATTGACTTCAGTTTTAGCATCCACTCTGGGAGTTGCTGTATGTTCAGCTAAGAGAGGCAGAAGTGAGCTCTTAGCTTTCTGGCCGTGCAGCAGGATTACGTCGCCCAGTGTACGACGAAGGAATCGCTAAAAATAACACACCAGAGCACTGAGGCAGCACCTTCTGTACAGGAAGTTTTAATGGCGTACAGATGTGCGTTATGGAATCCAGAGACACTCGTTGAAATCGCCGGGAGGAGGGGATGGCGTGATTCAAGTGCCACGCTGGCGTACGCAGTCTCCCCGCTGACTGCTATGTAAACTGAAGAGCCTCAGGACTTCACGTGATTCTGGCCACTCACGTCACAAGAGTCCTTTTGGCCGCTGTCCACCCGACAGTGTGTTCACTGGTCGAGGCAACCATGGACCGCGCAGTCATCTTCACTATGAGTAAATAATCAGTGTTCACTTCCACCTTCACGCACTGTACAACCTAGGCATTTGCGAGCCTCCCTATGCAATCTTATTGGCAGATGATTAACGTTATATGTTATGTTTAGGCGTCCAGGACACATCCGGGGTCCCCCTGCCCTGCTTGCAGCTCAGTTGAGTTCGTAAGACAATTTCCTAGGACAAGCCCATTATTGTTTATATTGTGACCTGAAATTTAAGATATCAGGTATCAATAGATTCTAGTTTTAATTATTTTGTAATCATAAAGAGATTGAAATACAGACAAAACAGTCTTTGAGTATAAAGTAAGTGGACTGTCTCTGTCGCTGAACTGTCGATATTACTGTTGTAAACCTATTAACTGTGGAATAAATTAGTGATCTGAAATGTTTCTCTTAATTCTAGCTCATAACGACTAGTAATTCTACCGTAACGAGCTATAGGATTTGTTGCTGCTGTTGTTGTACGATTTCATTTACAGTACATGGGCCTACATGACAGTTCAGCCATCGAAAAGGACGTCAGTAATCATGACATCCTCTGCCTTAAATTAACAAGCGGGCAACTCCAGTTGCCATGGTGGTATGAGGGCCCTCTTGCCACATCAGTCTGCTTCAGTGTTAGAGACAAAAGCCCGGGGTTATACGCAACACAAATTCACATCGTCCTAAAACATCGAAGTCTCTATCCATGTGTGCCTCAGGGGTGCCAGTTCTCCTCTAAACCTGCTGACTGCTGGCAGCCCTGCCCGTACGGTTCGTCCACATGCCACGTGAATTCCACCACCTGCCTGCCACGCGACGGGTATTCCCATTTTATAGTTCAGTGTTATTGGCACTCATTCATATATGTTTTATTTCAATTTTTAAATAATTTATTTTGGTAGTTAACAGCTTTAAAATCCTTTTGTTTTATAATGCAATAAATATAATTTTTTCTTTTTTTTTTTTGTTTTTGTTTAAATAGTTGTTCTTTAACATGCGGTAATGCCAGAAATCTTAACTTTCAAACTAAACAGTAGAACTACCAACTAAATGCTACGGCTATTCAATAAAGATAAAACTAGTGTTGAAACTATGATAAAAAAAGCATGTATTTAAAAAAAATTAAAGATGTGAACATATTTTTTTTTTACCTTCAATACTTTTGCAGATATGTACCTTAAACTATCAACCAAGGCTGAAATTTTGTATCAGGTATCAGAAGAACTCTACTAAATAGGTTTAGAAGTCTGTCTTATACTTAATAAAATTGTGGCATAAATTGTTTCACAAAATATTACAACCTAAGAAATTGGTGACTTTCAAAAAATGTATCTGTTTACCTGTTCAGAATTATGAAAGTTACATTGGTTAACATTACAGGCCGTAAAAAATATCAAACATACAAAAAAAATGCATACTTGAAAAGTTCTCAAAGATTTGGTTGTTTTAATTGACCCAAAACTGGAACCAAAAAAAATTGGGAAACCATACAGGCCTAATGATTACACATCGAGCCAATTCACATCATAACTATAACTGAATGTTGATACACACTGATAAGTTTATTTATTATGTGTAATCTTATTTTCAAACTACCACCAGCTGTATTAGAGTAAACTAGTTTACCTACACAGAATTTTTTTATTTATTTCACAACATAAATGGCATGGAATCTATGAAAGGCAAACCACTGCAGTATCATTTGGTGCAGTCTTCGTCGGGCGATGGCAGGGAATCCAATCTGCCATCGGAGCTGGGTAGCTAATGTTGATCAACAACCTCACAGCTAAAACGTACAACTGTCTATCACGTTTCTCAACCTTATTTTGCAGTATGCATTGTAATGGGCATTTACTCTGTTTCCAAAGCAGAATTTCTGCCATTAGTACTGTCCTTGAACATAACTTTATAATTTAATAAAATATTTTTGAAATTATTGTACTCTCTAAATAAAAATTTGGAATAAATTTAAAAAAAATATATATTCTTCTTATATTTCATTAAAATCATATAATAATATTAAATTTTTACTTGGACATGTGACAGAAAGATGTCCTCTTGGTTTCAACAGTTTTTGCCAACACATTTTTTTCTATCAAATTAATATTTAAAAAATTTGGCTCTATTTGAGCAAAGCAACTAATTTAATGAAATGCCTTATAGCTAATAGTGAGGAACTAATACAAATAGTTTCTCCTGTGAAATATTGGCTTTTAGTACTGAATTAGTTTTGATCTTTAGAATGACTACAACTTAATAATTATTTAAATAAACACTTTTTTATGGTCTAAGAAAAATCAACAATTGTAATTTAAAAAAAATATTAAAATTTAATATATATAACTATGATATGAAAAATAAGATTAATAGTGTAAACAAGACAAGTTGTATTAATCTGGCAACAGTGTAAACCATTTGCTTTGTGATGCAAATTAAGCATGATATAGCTCTGAAGGTAAAGAAGAAAGGTTTGTCATTATGAACAAGTTACACTGATTAATTTCTTAAGATAATAAGTACATGATTCAATTTTTAAGGTAATGTTACTAACCTCAGAATTTTTTGCTCGGATTTTCCTTACGCGACTGTGTAAGCCAGCCTAATACCTAGCATGTCTTCATTTAAAGTATTCCACATCTGCCAATTCGAAAAGTAACAACTTCTAAATCAAAATGTTTCACACATTAACTTACAAGAAAATAGTTTTCCTCTCATTATAACCATTAAATTTTTTTAAGCCAACTTATTTTATAGTTAAAATTACTGTCTGCTTTATTTTAAATACCCTTCTTAGAAGCTGTAAAGAAACTGAACAAACAAAGTAACAGCCAGAGTTCTAAAATATTTTGTAGCCTCTCAAGTTTTCTTTGAAGCACACAGTAAGTTCCAAGACGCAAATGGATGGCAACAAATGGATACAGAACTGCCCCGTAATGACTTACAACATAGACTTATAGCACCTCGCGTCATTGGTTTCGAATGTTGTTACAAAAAAAACCTAAGTTTTTTTATTATAAACATGTTACACTGATTTATGTTCAAAATTCAAGACTCTAATAAAATAAGTAGAAAACTAGATTGTTATGGAAAAACCTATTTGGAGCCAGATATTTTATTTGATAAAACAATAAATGTAATATGAGCAGGTACAAAACACTGAGAAATTCCATAAAAAATATAACAAATGTTTCGCTGTTGCGTATACCTTATGGAATAATTCCAACAAAATGGCAGAAATTATAGCCTTATAAGTACTTTTAGTTAGACATAATTCAATTTAGTACTTTTAATAATACATAATTAAAATTTTTACACTTATTGTGAGCTTAACAAACTCCGCAAAAGTTAAAATTATATTCACTTTCATTCATTAATCCAAAAAATTTTTGGAAAACAATTTTTATGTACCTTCCAAAGAATATGCAATCAATGTGGTATCTAGAATATTCCTTAGTACTTCATGACTAATGGTAACAGATATTACTACCAGTTTTGCAAGGAAAAATTAATGTTAAAATATTTTATCATTCAGAGTTCTTCACAATATAACAACCAGGAACAAATACTTCTTGACTATACCAAATGCAAAAACAACTGATAGCAGCTATAATCAATGCCAATTTTTGTTGTTAATCACTAACATATTTTTTTACATCATCATCATCGATGTAGTATAAAGTAAATTTGCAATACAACAAACAAAACCATCATATAACCAGCACACACTATGCCGGTATCTCTGAGCAAACTTATTTTGAAAACATTTGTACACACTAATAAAGCCTATGTAGTATTAAAATGATATACTTTCTTAAAAAATTATTAATTTAACATCTTTGAACATATCATTTCTCCCTGAAATATATATAAAACAAACAAACCGCACGTGCCAATGTCGTGGCCCTCGAGCCGGTAGTTCTCGAGCAGGTTGCGCCGTTGTTGTGATGAATCGCACTTTGATCGCTGTTCTCGTCTCGCTGGGGCGGGGAGCGATGAGAGTGGGCGGCGGAGGGAGGAGACTACTATGACGCCATGTCGTGCCAGACGCTGCCGTTGGACGATGACGATGAAGTGTCGCCTCCGTAACCTGGCAACAGTTCCCACATTTCCTCTTGACGTCTTGTCCACGGCTGGGTTATCAGAGACGATAGAAACCAGGGATGTCCGAGATATTTCATTTAACCATACAATAAATAGGCTTCCGATTATACGGGTGCGGGTTATCCATTTTGCGAGTTAACCACGTCGTATTTCTGATCCACTGATGTGACGAGAGCATTTAATGCTGTGATTCAAGACTGAAAATGCTGCCAAACATAGTGCATACACAGTTGCTAGTGTTAGTATACAAATATAAGCAAATATAAACGCACTCCTGTAAGCAGCGCACGCTTGTGTTCCATGACCATGACTCATGCGAGGAATAACTAACCTACGTAGGAGTATTTTTTATGTTAAAAATCGGGAGGCTACTAAATTTGTAACATGCCCACTGTTTTGTAACTAGGTATAACTGGTATTTAGAAGGGAATTTAACCATTGAGATGTTGGCGACACTGACCATAAAGATACTGTTACCGGGCGCCATTTTGATTGTTCAGTTCTCTCCTTTGTTCACATAATGTGAGTAGGTTTTGCGGTTGACTTCAACGAGAACACGGACAATGGGTATATGCCGTGCATACAATTCGTGTTCTGGACCATAGGACAGGTGCTGTGACTCGTGGGTTGGGAAAGTTTCGTGCATTTATCTCTTGCAATTATTTTGCGTGGTCCTCCGGTGGAACGTGGTTGTAACAACACAGGAACTATGCAGTGCAATGGTAAACACCCACCAACAGTTGGAAAACTTTGGAGGTGGACATGACATACACTAATACACGGGGCAAAGCAGGCACCACTTGCATGTAGGCACCACCTGCAGACAGGAACTACCGACAGGGAAAGCACCGCATACCAGTAGACACCATAAACAAGAGGGCAATACATACCTTCAGGGACTACACGAGTCAGGACAGTCACTATAGGACAAAAAACATCTACAGACAAATACATATGATGAACAAAGGATACAAGTTTTATTTGTAAAATAAAATCATGAAATAAGTTTTCTGCTGGTATCATCCTCATTTCCAACAACGCATTAGGCTTAATTTAGCATATAATTAAGAATAACTCAAGTTTTTCTAGGTAGTGGTGTCATCACCACGGTTCGAGGTAGTGTATTGGACTGGACTAGCACTCTAAAGAAATTGGAGTCATATCAGAATCCAACCATTTTGACTCTCCCTGCGTTTGTAACGTATTTGATGCGGTGGACAGGGAATTTCGGTGGATGCAAAAAAATTTGTTTGCACCATATTGGTAGTGTGAGTCCATGGGTTAGTTTAAAGGAAAAAAATTTCACGAGTTAACATGTATAGGAATTTTTATGAGTGAGTAAACAATCTAATTAACATTCTTTGAACTCCATGAGTTTTGGACAAGAATCAGGTAGCGAGTGCATGCCTTCCTCCAGATATTGTGACAGTGATGATACGAGAATGTAGATGCAAACACGGCAGAAAGATTTACGATCAGAAACACCTTGGTTTTCTGAAAAAACTACAGTCCAGCAACCTAATTCCTTCCCCAATATGCCCCCTCCCCTATGCAGAATCATGAATTTCTGTCTACAAAAACCACAGTGCCGACCCAATTTATAAAAATTAAAAACTGTAATAAAAAATAACTCAGAGTTCTTACTGACCATTTGGTTGTATTTTCAAGGTCTTTTTCAGTAATATTAAAATGTTAAAATGTACAATTTCAAGGACCAAAGCAATTAAATATTCATATGAATTCAGACAATGAATTTCATTTTCACTTGAAATAATTTACATAAGGCATTCAAGAAACAAGTAAATAAAATTGTATTTATAGTAATGTACCAAATCTCTAAACAGAACAAAAAAAAAGTAAACCTTGAATTTACCCCTCGAATCCAAACCTAGGTCTCAATTATGGTGTTAAATCATTCAACCACGTTTCATAAAACAAAATAGATCCAAACTTGCCAATTTTTATATTAGAATTCTATAACATTTTCAAGGATACACATTATTTAAGTAGACCGCCTACCATTATTTATAATTAATGTATGTCTATAAACTGAAGTGAGGCATCAAAAAATAAAAGCTTGTCTGTAAGAGGCTGCTTGAGAAAAAAATTTTTACTTCCTGCAACGGTTTCTATTTATTCCAGGACTTTTTATGACTTTCATGACCAGTCCTTCAGTGTTGTTGATATTTAGTAACTTTCATGGCCTGCAGTCATCCAGCATAAGAACTTTTCTATACCTTAAAACCACACATTGGGTAATCAAGAACTCGCAAGGCCCAAAGAACCTCTATACATCGGGGAAGACTTTATGGTGAATTGCGATAAAACGTTAAAAAAAATGTTGATAAGCATGTCAATGCATCACATGACTCTATAGTCATGTAGCATTGAAACACAACAATAACCATTAAATTATAAAGCATTTTAACACATTGTGACTTGAATGACAAAAATGTTTATCTTTCATAAAATTAAATTTTGTTAGAGTAATTTATTTATTCAGCATGAGGTTTGAACTAAAATTAAAATGTATGGACCTGATGTGGTTAGGGGATTCACTTACAGATACAGTGCAACTAAATGGGCATCACCGTATTTAACGGACATCGACCTGACAGGGACTCCGTACTCGGGGAATGACGTCATTTGTGTAGGAGCGTGACTCATAACCAGTGGTACCTTCGACCTGGCCCTCTCTCAGTATCGGACACGCTTGACACTTTCAAGATGGTAGTAGAATGAGGGCTCTTAAGGCAATCCCCAAACCATTACTCTTCCACGTACACACACGTGGCAAATAAACGGCACTTTTATTGTAAACGTTATTACTGTGTTAAATCCCGGCTTTACTGTGTTAGTAATCTCAAAATTTATGTGGCCAGATGTAGCAACAAAAAAAAACTCCACATAAATAACCCTAAAACATTACGAATATCCTGTGACAATTTTGTCACTGCCCGACAAGAAAATCTTTTGAGATTCCAAACTTTTTCAAGACTTTCGAAATATGTACCACACAGCCGTATTCGTAAACGACTGATATCTGTTATTAAAGTGTTAATATTCAAAATCGAATCAATACGAATAATAAACTATTAGTTTTGATATTCGAAAATCTGAATATTCGCACAGGCCTAATTCTGTTTCATCGCTGTGTTGTTCAAGTTTGTTTTTGCTTATTCTGCTCCTGTTACAACTGTCTCGCCATAGTCCGTCCAATGTTTCTGCCTGTATCGTGACATTTTTTCTGACTAAGTCATTCCACAGAGTGCTGTCTATTCATTTAAAAGTTGACAGTAGCTGATTTTGGATTGTTTTTCTGAGTGTTGATTCAGATTTCTTATTTGAAAACAAAATTAAGAGTCGCACAAATAAAACCACAAACTCTTGACTCCATCCGTGCAGGCTGCGATGACCGGACTCACCGTACTTGGACTTGGCGGAGGCCTGCTTGGAGCGGCCGGAGCGGCCCGCGGGACCCCACACACGCACCGTGCAGTCGTCCGAGACGGACACCAGCATCTGGTGGTGCACCGGGTTCCAGGCCACGCAGTTCACCGTGCGCGTGTGGCCGCTCAGCGTGGCGATGGGCAGCTCCCGCTTTATGTGCCACACGTACACCTTGTTGTCTGTGCACACACACACACGCGCGCGCACGTCACCGATACTGCCAGACATTCAGCTCTCGGGGGCAATCACCGGGTATGGGTTGTTATTGGAAATAGTGATACCTGAACAGATTTCTTTTTCAAATACTTGCTCTCTTTGTTGTTGATCGTGACAAGACTGCCAAGTCATGTCAATAAACTTTTAATTTTTAAGACAAATATCAATAATTATGAATGTATACTGGTTAACTAAGAGTAAACATGAGAATGTTTACCTCACAAAGACTTAACGTACAGTGTTCAATGGGATCGCTTTTATTTTAGATTTAATACCGTATTTACCCGAAAATAATGCGACTCTGAATATAATGCGACCCCAAAATTTTTGATCATCAGTTTATGAAAAAGACTTTCCTGGACTGGAAATAATAATTCAAGTATATATATATATATATATATAGCACTTGCAAATTATTTAAATTATTAAATCTATTCCATATTTACTAGACCTTTTCTGGTGCCACTTTCGTCAGTAAAATGATTTACATGGTATCATTAGAAACACCAAGCCGTAAATGGAAAACTAATTGGGTTTCATGACTAGTTCGAAGGCAGCTGTTCAGAAAGCAAAGAATGCAGTGATATACGGTGGTCGTCTGAGGGTGGAAGAGGAGGGGAAGGGGGTGTCTTCCCCAGCAGCCACAGTGAAGAGAAGTAGACCAACTCCAACTACACTGTCCAACTGTCATCCTGCATCTCTCATCTGTGACGCCTGTGCAGAGGTTCAGAGAGTCCCGGACTAAAGTGGCTTAAGTGACACATTTAAGAGGCAGAGCCTGCAGTTTTTCAACAAAGCTGTTCCCAATAACAAGATACAAGTTTGCAATTACAGTAGAATCCCGCTGATGCGACCCCTCACGGTTTCCGGAAAAACGGACTTATAAACGGAATGGTCGCAATAGAGAATTCGGGCCAATATTACCCCCCCCCCCCCCCCACAAAAAAAAAAAAATCCAAATACCTAAAAAATCACCTTTGTTCGCAAAGATTTCATATTAAAATACAGTAGAATCTCGTTATAGCGAGCACGGTAATAGCGAGAACACGGCTATAACGAGGTATTTTTGAGGAATTTACGGTGTGATAGCTTGAAGCGCGCTTTTGTTATTTGTCTGCTTTATCTCCACCCCTCTCACTCGCCACTAGACATCTTGCCGTTGACGCCTGTCACATTCTTCAGCCGTGCAGTCACCACCTAAGTGCGTGGCTTTAAAAATTGAATCCCATCCTTTCTTTCTTTTATCGAACTTTCGTTAGTTATCTGTGCCGTGTGTAGACAAAGTTTGAGATTGGAACAGAAACAACGTTAGAAAGTGTTTTTTACAAATTAGAAATATGTATGTTTTTGTTTTTATAATCGCGTATTTTCACGTTTTTTTTTGGTTGTTATCTTAAAAGAGATAATATGAAAAAGCCGCTCTAATGAGATTTAATTGTTTCTTGGTTAACAAAAACTATTAACTATCAAATATTGTTAATTGTTTATATTCTATTTATTATTATTTACGCGACGTCATACTGTACGTGTACGCAATACGACTGGATTCGTTGCTGCAACATAACATAGCATGTTATGCGGTATCAGAAGTAACGTGTAACGTAACAATAGTAACGAGTACTAATTGTTATAGTAACGAATACATACGAGTACGCATTTTTTCTTTACTTTTACACCTCTAGTAGGCACTACAGTATTTATTTCCGAATCGCTAGGGCAGTTTTCTTGTAACTTTTGTTTCGGTCAGTTGTTGGGGTATCTGTCCAGGAAAGGGGTGGTGATGGTTTGAGTTAAATTCCGAATTTATTTTCTAAAAAAATAAACAGGTTTCTTTAAATGAAAATAAGTATAGTTTTCCAGCGACTATTACGTTTGAGGCGTACGTGCGTTGCCGCAGCCGCACTCCTGCTTTTTTGTAAGGAATTAAATCGTCGCACTACACTAGCACAGAAGAGTCTAGCGACAGCAATGCTACCTTCCTGCAACTGCCGCACCGCTTACGCTCGTTCCGGGGCCGGCTGCCGCACCGCTCAGGCTCGTTCCGGGGCCGGCGGCACAATCATATATGTATATGTCATCTGAAACTTCCAATTATCAAATATGGCCTCGTGGCTGAGCGCTCAGCGGTGCTATCATTTAAACGTAAGGTTGACGGTTCGAATCCCGGCAGGTACGAACTTTTTTTTGTACTTGTAAAAATAAATACGATCACGTAACATTTCAAAAGTAATAAATATTTTTGAATAATGAATGCAAATAAAAGTATATTTTTATTTATTAATTAAATTGTAATTTTCAGGTAAGGACATGATAACTAATGGTCAATTAGGTTAGGTTAGCTACATTATAAATACTTTAAAACTTTGTGGACGGTTGATTTGGTTAGGATAGTTACATTAAAGATACACCAATCCCTCGCATAGCACGTCTTCAATTAATGCGAATTCAGTTAGCACGATGTAAATTTTACTGCCCTAGTCTCGAATAGCACGTCTGTAAATTTCAGTTAGCACGAAATCGCCACAGGCTAAAAAAAATCTCGAAAACGACGCAACGACAGGTATGTAATTCGAGGGGGGAAGAGTGGTTTGGAATGCGAGGGGAAAGAGATGCGCACGCAGATAAACAAACACCGGGCCGTACTGTTGATGCCCGGCCGCAGACCAGGCCCTACCGTTGATGCCCGGCTGCAGACCAGGCCGTACCGTACAGAAACCAAAGCAGATGAAATTGGACACGTTTTTTAAAAAAAAGCAAGATGATAGTGTTAATTTCACCCCAGAAAATATTTAACTAACTTTTATGTTTTGTATATGTACATATTGTACAGTAAACTCCCGGTATATCGCGCCCCGATTGATCGCAGAATCGGGTATATCGCGGGTCAAACCATGTCCCCCAGTCAGAAATGAATAATAATAATGGAATAAATGGTTGACAGCCGATTAGGATAATTTTGCGTTGTAACTAACAAACTAAGCATCGGGCAGAAAAAAGCCTAGGCGTAGAAAATGTCCGCAGTAAAATTCTAAACAAGATATCTCCGTACATTATTCCTCTATCTTGTAGGGTTTTCAAATTATGGTCCAATCCAGCCCAGTGATATTTTCTGAAACACTAGTTCTTAACGTCGCTTTATCTCACAAATGAAGCATCGGACAGGGGACCTGATAAAGCCCACCATCCAGCGACATTGTCCAGCGTGACTCGGCTGGGGATTGATGTTGGATAGGCTTGGTTGTCGGCAAGCGCTGGGTAGGGAGAACATGGAGAGAGGTAGAGATTAGAGCGGGCAGAAACACCAGGGGGAGTGGGGGAGGGAATGTGTTCACGCAGCACACAGGCAGAGCATGAGTCACTTGACTGAGCAGCGTCGCTGCGTACAAGGCTAAATCAGGTAGTCCGGTGTTTAAAATTCCACTCCAGAATCTTAATTTGTACTTTACTGGACATCTGTATACAAATGTTTTGTTACAACTTAAACCTACAGACGTAATATTATTGGGTAATTCATTGTATTATACAAGTTCATATTTTTACTTTGGTATAATGTTTTAACATTAAATAGTAAAGTAAATCGGCTAGCGTATTTTTAATCTTTGCCCAGGAATTCCCAGTGGTCCAATATTTACGTGAACCATACTGTACCACTTTTGCCGTGAGGTAGTAAACAAGTCCCGGAAATGTTTATGTGTAGCGGTCTCCCGACCTTTAAACAGAGGCTGGGGAATATAACACTTGCCGATCCGAACCACACACACACTCAGCAACTCGACACAGCGTTTGGTGAAATAAGTAAAGACAAAGTTTAACACGGTTTTTAATACGGCGTCACTGATTGCGCTAAAATTAAATTGGCGCAATTTTTGTTTCCCACATGTGACCATTTATAATTTACTGTAAGCATGGATAATAAAGTTTAACCACTTGACACGATAGACGATTCTTTATTTTTTATTGTACGAATGCTAGAATCGTTTTTTTCCTGTATCTGCGGCCTGCTTCTACAAAAGACAAGCTATCTGTAAGTAAATCTAGAATTTTTATTTTGTCAATCAAACTCGGTACTTTGCGATTCATATTCGGTTTGAAGTATCACTACGGCCTTTCTTTTTAGAAGACTTTGACCACAGAATTGTGTGTAACCGCACACACTGCACTTACTTTGTTACGGACACTGACGAAGCAGATACTGTGGCTAACACCACGAGACTGGCAGCAGCAGCTTGTGTGCCGCACATGTGTATGGCGGCGTGTGGCGCGCTCGTAGGCCGTGCGACAAACTGTGCGCGGCAAGCGGAAAAATAAAAACAATTCAACATTTAATATTTATCTTTAAAATTTATTATTTTTATTTTTTCACCCGTGTTTAGTGGAAACTGCGGATGCAAAGTCCGCACAAAGGCGGGCCGTCTATACTGTGAGTGCTTGCCGACCTATTAGAACACAGGCGGTGTTTTATGCCTTTTGACCTTGGTCACATCGAAACATCGCGGTTATGCAACAACGCGGGTAAAAGTTATGTCCCCCGACAACCGCGTTAAATAGGGAGTGTACCCGTATTTTAATGTTATGTTTGTGCTCTAGGGAAAATCTAAATCTGTTTATCTGTTAACTGATTTGTTTACATAGCCGCTTTTATAAGAGGTGTGCATAACAAATTAAATGTTTACATATGGCTGTGTGTTTTAAAGTTATATAAAACCGGTTCTTAATTTCATATAAGTGTTTTAATTTTGTTAAGTTTTAAACGTAATAACAAAGGATCCAGCTGCTTGCAACAGCAGGCAGACAGACGCGCGCGCGTGTTGAAGGTCACGCCTGGGGGGGCAAGCCAACCTGCTGACTGACGGTAAATATGTTACCACTTATCTCCCGTTACACTGTGCCATGTTTTCTTTATCTAACGTATTCGGTGGTAGGCTTAAAAAGATAAATGATATGACATATGCATTTTCAAGTATTATTCTACACATTTATATTATGTAAAGATTACTTCCCTACACATCTTGGAACACATTAAATAATTTAGCCTTATATTTATGGGGACTAATGCTTCAGAATACGCGATTTCGATTAACACGAACATTTTTAGGAACGAATTAGTCGTGCTAAGTGAGGGATTGGTGTACTGTGAAATCATGTAAACTGTTTCCTAGCGCTGGATAGCTACATATTAAAAAGTTATTTGCTAAGCAACCATAAAATGATTTTACAGTAATTTTCATGTAGCTATACTTACCTAATATAACCAACCATCCACTAAATAGTCTATGTGGCATTTTTATACTGGAGAGAAAAAACGCACGCTTAAAAATAAAAAACATCCAGGGGGTAGGCGCTCCCGATCGGCTAACTTCGCAAATGATCGGCATTTGCGGCCAGTTGCAGGAAGGTAGCATTGCTGTCGCTAGACTCTTGTCACTAGCAACATCCCGAACCAACATGGCCGCCAGCAGACAGCCCGCGTCGACGATAGATAGTAGCACAATGCTGCATCGGCCGCGGGCTGAGATGCTATACTTACGTGGCGTGGTAGGGTATTCTGGTTATTTTGACTCAATAGGTGATCGCATCCGTACTTATGGGGTATCGTTTTAAAGAGAATTCACACATCTGCTTACAGAAATTAAGATTTCGTTAATATAACCTGTTATTTTCCAATTATACAGGTTTAAACACAATTTTATGCTATTTTCGGTTAATTTTTATTTTTTGGGGGCCAAAATTTGTCCAATTCGGTTATAGCGAGGACACGGTTATAGCGAGGACACGGTTATAGCGAGGATCAAACTCGGAACCGTGACACCTCGCTATAACGGGACTCTAGTGTAGTCTATGGTGTAAAAAAGACAACTTTTTAAATTCATATTACACCTCGGACTCGCATACCCCGAACAATGGGTTCTGATAAATACTCACGCTAAGTGAATTCACGTCACGCGAGTTCGGCTATGCTAGCGCTGGTTGTTATTTTCATTCAAAACGTGGTGAAGGAACTTGTGTGGATCAAGTAGAAAACATTCGTCTATAATAGAAAGATATAAGAACAATGCTATCCTGAAATGCTGAGACATGTTTTTGGAGTAGATAATCACAGCGACAGACCGACAGGATGCGCTGTCGCCCTTGCCATCAGCGATGTTTATTTTGACAGCTCAAGCAATTATCTTTTCCACAACCCTTCACAGCGTAAAAAAAAAAGAAGAAAAAACACGTTGGAATGCAGATGGAAAAGTAACTATGCAGTAAAATAAATATATATTTAGGGCCCTGCTAAATTTTTCTATTCAATAAAATTCAAGGTATTAGTGATTTTTCAGCAGAAACTGCTGTGTGACTAATAAACAAATTGTATCACAATAACTTAAACTTATAAAGTATTTATTAACGGCGAAGGACAGTCGTATAAGCCCATAAAAATATTAATTTTACAGAGAATGGACTATACAACCTGGCTTTTGCCGCACGCGGTGTGGGAGGGGAGGAGGATGCTGACAGTTTCTCACGCAGAGGGAATGTGTTGAAATGTTAGATGGGAAAGGGAGGGAGGGTGTTTTTACATGGTTTGTGGCTCTGGGAGAGATGAGCCTTGAAGAATTAGCAGGGGATGGGAGAGGTAAGCGTCACGTCAACGTCACGCCGCCGCTACTGCCAGCCTGGCCGGACGAGTTTCTTACGCTCGCGCAGAAGCTACCACAGTGGCTTTTCGTGCGGGCGGGTAAGATAACATGAAAGCTGAGACGGCTTTTCGTGCCATAGTGGACGCTCCGAGCTCGGCTAGACACTGCCGCGTGGACAGTCTAGAGGGGTGGTATCTATTTTTAGTAGAGGTGGGACGATACCACACTTTCGATACTCCAGGGAAAAATATTTTCCCATTATGTAACAATAATTATTACAAATAACATAAATTAGTTTTAAACTATATAAATTAAATCTATCATACCAGCACAATGTCAGATTAAACTTAAATACATAATGTGTAAATAACTGCATTATATTAATGAAAGATATGAATTCATCATTATATATACATATAATAAAACCACCAGAAATGTAAAATACAGTCCATAATCAAGTAAAGCTGACATGAGAAACAGTGGCCTTACAAAATGTTTTAAGTCCTTTCTTGGAGGGGGGGAAAAGTCACCAAGCCTAAATTAGAAATAAAAAAATTAGGCCATTGTAAAAATAAATTAATCAGAAATTTTTCCTTGTTTTTTTCATTTTACAAACAACTTAATGCAACAGAACAATTTTCAATAAAATTTTAACTTGAGAAACGTAAAATACAAAACAATCAGATCGTAAGAAAACAATAACAAACGGGTATATTCAGTTCAAAGATTAATGAATGCACAAAATATAAGATCCGTGCCTTGGTAAAGCGCGTGCACCATTTTCATAATCATTGCTAGTTTGCGCCACTAGTCTTGCTTGGTGCTGGCCATAGATGCTACTAGCAAAGTGCACAGTCTTCCTGATACTATCATATCTATGGTGCGATAAAGTGATTTTCTTACATTTGCAAAGGTAAACAATGAACGTTTTTTCAAAATAAAAGCATTAATTAAAAGGTAATTTATCAGGAGAAATATATCCAACAAAAAAATTTGTGAATTTTAGGACTTTTCTGCTCCGTAAAAACGTATGAAATGGGAAATTAATGATTTTATAAGTGTATGTTCCGGGAAAGTACACCATTGTAAATATAATAGTACTTTCGTCGGGACCAAAATTAATCTGCGTATGACACGGGAAAATGTATGAAACGGGAACGTATTATCGAGGTTCTACTGTAGTTGTATTTTGTACGATGGCGACTCCAAACTTAATTCAATACAAATGAACAAACTTTCCAGTATCGAAAAAATGTATCGAACTTACAGTTTCGATACTCAATATTTTGCGATACCGTCAAGTATCCAAGGTATCGAGTAGTGGTGCACCGATATGACTTTACCGATTACCGATTCGATTACCGATTATGAGAGCAATAATCGGCAGATACCAATTCAGTTACCGATTATAATGAAATTTTTTTAAGTGTAATAATGCACACAAAAATTTTTATTCCCATGTGATTTTAATAACAAGATTAGGTAAAATTGAGAATACAGTTATAATAACAGTATAAAAATATATAAAATACACTATTAAGTCATTGCAAAGTGTAAATTAAATTAACTTCTATTTAAATATTTGTTATTGTAAACAACTTGAACTACAGTCTAATAATTGTAATTTACAATGGGTAAGTTTTTGTTGCGGAAAACTAGCATTATTATCGACTATCACATAAGGTTGCATCAAGAAATTACCGTTTAACAATGTAAACATGCTGCTTTATTTTGTTCACTTGAGTTTATAGAAAAATGTTTCCACACTTCACTTTTTTTCTCCCTACTCGCCATCTCACTATAATTATATATAAATGACTAAAAACCAATTCTAGCACATGTTATTTTATTTATGTTGACTGAATATATAAAATTATAAATACTTATTCACTTTTCACGTCATGTACAAATAACACAACAACAGATAATGTTACCAAAGACACCTATAACGAGTTGGTAAAATGCAGTGATAAACTCTAGAAGGTATCGGGACCATGATTTTGAACCGCTACTACGACTCGAAAAGATCGATTGTCATAGAATCCACTGCAACTGTTTGTGGTATTTAGATTGCGTGCCATCTATTTTATGTCTCTGGCTATAGATAATGAACAAGGCCACTAAAGAAACAAAAGACGAAACGTAAATAAACGTGTAGGAAAAATGTATTTTTTATTGTTGGAGGCAATGAGATTTATTAAACTTAACGAAATATCTGTAATTATGATATGACGGAGTTAGATGAATTTTGTAATACTGTATATACAAATATTACGGTATTTCGTCCTAAAATGTGTAACAAAATATTACACGGTAAAAACCTACTTAATTACGCCGGGAAGTAAATAATTGGCAAAGTAATCGTTAAGATAATCGCCGATTACGATTAATCGGTAAGTATCCATAATCTACGATTACGATTCATCGGTATCCGCATCGGTGCACCACTAGTATCGAAGTATTGAAGTATCGAAAATCCATCACTAATTTTTAGATGTCTTTTGTATGCCTGCCTGCTTACAGTACAGCTGTCGCCAAGATAAACGTGAACACATAGTGCCCAACAAAGTGTAACAGACTTGTTTTTCAGCCGATTTTACTCAAATTTTCGACTTTCTATGCTCAAATTTTTCACGGTTTCTCAAAAAACGGTCGTATAAACGGAATGGCCGCATCAGAGGGGGTCGCATCGGCGGGATTCTACTGTATAATGTGAACCCCACTTTTATTTTCCACAATTTTGGTAAAAATCATATCATTATATTTACGTAAATATAGTAATTAAATAAAATAAAAAAATATTTGTTTCAACATCTTATTTATAAAATGTGGCCAGAAATGAAAAATGTTGGTTGAAGTATCTGGTACCTGGATGGTATCAGGGTATCTGTATCTGTACCTGTGTCAGAAAAGGCCCTAGTTGTCACATTCCCAGCCTGATAGTAGTACATGTATGTAGAACTGAAGTTAAAAACATGCAACAATTTTTTTCTCTGTCATTGATGCATCAATCTTTCACAATATAAGCACAATATTATTTGCCCACACTTCCATGAAATAAATCATTAAATACATAAAGCAATATACTCAAACTTAATATACAAACATGAAGGGACCATAATTGTGTCACTTTGTAATGAAGTATGGTTTCACCAATTGTAACATGTAATCACTAGAGACATGCAGTTTTGGGGTTTATTTTATAGCAAAATTCGTTGTTATTTACCCTTAAAAGTGGTGTTATCATACATCAAAAGCGGTGTTATTTTTTAAATAGTTTTAGCACTATAAATTTAAAAAATTAAGCTAAGCATACCTTGAAATTTTGGACACATTCTTGCATTGTACAGTTGCACTAGCAGCAGTAATTTACAATCGAATTTACACATCACTTTTTACATACAGTAATTGAAAATATTTTAGTACCTAAACCAGCAAGAATAAATATGAAGTCTCTAAAATAGTGACATAAACACATGGAACAAAATCCTCAAACTTTAGCTCTCGAAAGCAAAAGTAGCCATGATACACAAATTAGCCTCACTTAAATTTGTCCTGCGGTCTGTTAAGACTGTGTTATATGAGGACAAAAATCGTTCACAGTCAACGTTTGCAGAAGGCATCCAGATGGCTTCAAGGCAGCTGGAAGCAAACAATGGCTGTGACAGCTTTACTACATTCAATGACTTCACTACGTCCACTGAATTGTCTGTTTCCATTTGTTTTGTAACAATGTCCTGAAGCTGACCAAAACCAGCTGTTAATTCTTCAGTGCTTATGGAGTAGAGACTATGGACAGTTTTCAGTTTCTGCACCATTTCTGGGTTTAATTTAGCAAGCAACAAACTTTCCTGACTAAAAATTTGAATTGCTTCAAATCTCTTTCTACTTGGGTCAGTTGTCATGAGAGAGTTCAGTTTGGAAAGGGCTTGTGTTGCTGTTCTTGTGATGGACACTTTAGCTTCAGCAGCTTTAGCGGGGGGCATGTTAGACAAAGCTCTACTAGTTGCCTCAAAATAAATGCCACGAGTGATGTTTTCAAATTTTTTTTTTATACCTTGCAAGTCCCCATATAGTTGGATACAAAGAACCTTCAAGTTTCTGTATTAGCTCTACAAGGCTCTTGGCATGCTCTTTCACAAAGACAGCTTGACAAAGAATGAGAGAAATGTCATTTTCTGTGAGTGAACACAGAAACTCAACCCCTGAATTTTGTGTTGCCTTTAGTTCATCTGTTTTGCAGAAATCAACAATGTCATGTATGTAGTCTGCTACATAAAAAACGCTGTTGAACCAGGAATTCCATCTAGTAACAACAGGAAGTGGGAACAATGGACGTTTCTCTCCATGCTTTTCTTCAAGAAAGCTAGCATACAGGTGCCTTCTTTTCCTGGTGTTGTTGAACACATTTTTTATTTTGCTCATAGCATTGTTCAACTCAGGCAACTCTTTCACCCAGACATTGCCAACAAGATTTAACTTATGTGCCCAGCACTGGACATGCGTTAACTGGCCTCCAAGGATTACTTCGAGAGTACTAACAGCCTTGGTCATATAACGAGCAGCATCGGTTACTACTGAGAGCACATCACCATACTGTACATTGTACATTTTGAGTGAATCTAAAATTGCCCTCACACAGTTTGTGGCATTAGCAGCTTCAAGAAAGTGAACTCCTGCAACAAATATTTCTGGTTTATCCTGTTGAAGATTCAGAATTCTAAATAAAACAACAAATACACACCTACCCATTTTATCTGTTGTTTCGTCGCACAGTATGTCAATTTTTTTGTCCTTTAATGCAGTTTTGGCATCTTCAATTCTGCATTTGGCTATGTCCCCTACATATTTCTCACGGACTGTTCTCGCAAGTGGCATGTCTCCAGCACCTTCGATGTATTTGTTCAGCCATGCCCTGATATTAGGATCATCAAGCTTTTCAAGGGGTATATTTGCCTTTATAAAGGTCTCTGCTGTTTCCTTTATAAATTCCAACTTTTTGTCTTTTTGGACATTATTTTTTGCTGTCTGAAACGCTGAAGATATTGACGACTGGCGTTCAGGCGCACTAGATGAGCCTTGCAATGAAGAGAGACGCTTCTTGTGTTTTTCACTGCCTACATGTTTTTCACATGAGTCTTTCCTATCCCAAGAGACGGTGACATTACAGTGACGACAAAAAAGTGTGGTTGAATCACTAGCATAAAGTCCGTGTTGAGAAAATTCAGAGGCTCGCTGTTTTGCAGTTACCGGCACTTTAGGCATTTTAATAGGCCTAATGTTTTAGCCGACCTTTAAATTGTACACCTTTAATTTATTTCACAGACGTTGAAAACTATCTGTAACAAAATTCGACCCGTTAAACTTTAACTTGCGCACAACAGAATGTTACGAATCGTCACCGTGTTTGCATTTTAAATTTGGTATTTGGTTAATAAAAATGGACGCAATGGACAAACAACGCTAAAGACTATATAAGAGAACAATGCTTCGAGAAACAACCTGCTGTAAACACCGTGATAATCGACTGTCCAGGCGAGCCGAATATCAAAATACAGCAAAACCCCTTATTTGCACTTTTCATGGGGACAAAGTAAAAAAGTGTAAAAAGCGGGAAAGTGTAAATAAAGGGAAAAGTAAGAAATACGTTAAAGTTAATTAAAATACAGTCGCATCCTGCAGCGTTCAGAACGGGCTACATTACACAGTAAAAATAAATAAAAAAGGGGCGCAAATTGATGAAAATTTACCGTCAATTGCGCGCCTTGCGCGGAGAAAGGTCATTGTACTCGATCATCTGTTGTTACAGTGCGGCCTGCGGCGTCTGTTCTCTGAGCTGCGCATGCGCAGTATAACTCATTCAATGCTCCGCCCAGACTCGTGACCTTCCATCAGCAGCCAGCCAATAGAAGCGAGCTTAGCGGAAAAAAATATAAGCTCCACCTCCCGTGTACCAGTTTTGTCCAGTTCTAATACCAGTTTATTGGTATACGCACCCGCTTACTCGCTGCCGTGACATGTTCAAGTTTACGTTCATCTTGATGTCTTGATACTATTAATAATTATTTACGATCCCCACAAATAAATGGTTAGTTCAAAAAATATGCGTCAACAGTATAATACTTCCGAAATTATATAATACGTATAAAACAGTTACCAAGATTCCACTCATTTTATCTTGTGAAGTTCATGTCTCGTACCAGTATTTCGGCTAAGTTGTGACAAATACAGTATCAGCACTTACAATGTTACGATCAGCCACGTAATATTTCCGTCATTTCCGTTACGTTTCTATATTCGTGAGTTTACGTTTTTCCCTAGTACATTTTAGATTGTCTCCTGCTGTAATTACTCGGACTTTTACACGCCTAGGCTTAAATTGTTACATGTTTAGAAATAAAAGCAACTTTTCATGTTATAAAATACACTGTGTGGGTAGTTATCTTTGGTTTTTTGTTGTTTCACGTTTGTTACTGTATTTACAAATTGAATTGCCGTGTTAGAATGAGGAAAATGTTCTGACTGTTCGCCGAAAATTCAAGGATTTCACGTTATTATCCAAAATGTGAGAAATTCACGTTATTCTTAAAAATGTACTCAAATTCGCGTAAAAATTCGTTTTATCGCAATCGCGAAATATGCATGTCTCTAGTAATCACAGTTCATTTATATAATTTCTAAATAAATTTCAAATAAAGTTGAATTTTTTTTCCATTTAGTACCTTCATAAAACACTTTAAAAAATAGAATAAACTTGATGGAAACTTGCACACAATTTTTTGAAGCACCAAATGTACTTCTCTTAGGGAATGGCATCAGTATTATAGTTGAAACTTCACTGATTGATTACAGATATTTTTGTACTTTTTCAATGTGTAAGATTATTTAGGTATTGGTTGTAAACCATTACATTGAAATTCAGCAAATTGTGAATACCAGCTCATACCGATACTAAATCCCTTATATCCGAACATCACTTCCTGTAATATTTTCTATGGATTATTTTAACTATAGATTATTAATTTTCATTTTTATCCTGGTAAACCTAAGCATTAAAAAATAAAAAGCTTGGAGTCCAATTATTAGCATATTTTTACTAAACAAGAGGGAATAATTGAGAATAGTAAGGATGCTGGTATAATCTCAAATGAAAAAAATGCCCTTTCCCGCATCCTGTATGCTCACATCCATTCACTGGCATTTTTAGGTGCCTTTTATGCTGATTTATCCCCACATTCCCTTTGGTAATATCCTTTATCTGATTCTGCCTTTTTATTATTTTTAGGCTGAATAAAATGGAAGGAAAAAAAACACTCTGATCAAACATAAATTACACTTATAAAGTCTATCTCACAAGTTTATAAGTCCTTATGAAATTTAAAATCACAGTGTTCACATACCAAGAATTAATTAAACTTATAAAGATAACCTCTTAAGTCTATACGTCTTTTTCTTACATTTTCAATCACACTATTCACATAAAAATGAATGATTACTTATAAAGATGATTGCAAAAATCAATAACTCTTTTCCAAACAAATAAATAAAAAGTAGATATTTTAATTAAAATAAAAGGAATACGGTAGCATCAATCGTTAGCCGTTACGAAAACCGAGGCGCAGACAAACACAAGCAGCGCTACAAGAATTCCGTAGCATCACTGCTGGGTCGTTTCTACCTCCTCTACTGGTTCCCCCCACCATCACGCGAGGAGGAAGCACAGGCGGACACGCACCCTCGCTGCCGGAAGCCACGAAGTTCTGGTCGACGCCCCCGAAGCAGCTGTGGATGGTGAAGTGGCCCTGCGTGACGCCCTGGAACTTGCGCACCAGGCACCTGTCCCGCAGGTCCCAGAGGTGCACGCCCTGCGTGGCGACGTTCAGCAGCGCCAGCCGGTCGTCCTTGTTCACCGAGAACGCCATCACCGGGTGGTCCTCCTGCAGGCTGGCAGTGCAGGCAACATTCTCAACTCACTCCTGGTTCGGTTTCATTCGCTACGGCGCCGCCGGGGAGGGAGTCCATGTTTGTCCACGTGTAATTAATTGCCGTGCCCGCCACCCAAGTCTAACGACTGTCGGTGGGCATGTCACAATTTTAAATAAATAAATAAAAAAATAAAAGGGCATGTCTTATAGACAACGTAAAACAGGGTGAAAATAAACAGTAGGGTGAACAGTAAAATTCTGCTCAAACAATCTTTAGATTCAAATTACAATAAAAATCGCTATCAATTATATTGGTACAGATTTTAACAAAGTATAAAGATTATTTTAAGAGACTGTTTCCATTCACCCTAGTTTAAAGCACTTTTTTTAAACAAATGTGTTATGTTTCTTATTCAAACAAAATCTTTATAAAGTACACAGTTATTTGAATAATTCTAACGGAAAGATAACAGTTTATTTTTTACATGTTGTTTCTGACTCTCTACTTGAACTTATTTCATGCTCGATTAATTCTTTTTTCAATTCTCCCCATTACAAATTACCAACTTTGTTGGTCTGGACTCGTGGCAAAGGTGTTGGGTTCTTGGTTTTTCGGCCGAGGCAGTGATATATTCCCTTATTCCAAGGAAAATGGTAGCTTCACATCCAGGCATCAGAAGACATTGGAAAAACAACCACACAATCGCCACGCTTAGTGCACAGCTGCAGATGTTAATCTCTCTGCGGTGATGACTACAAACCTGGACCAGCCTTAGAGCTAATGTTCACGATAGTAAAGAGAATCTACAATGTAGGTCCTGAGCTGGGCAATCACTACTTCTCACATAGAAAGTTAACATTGTTTTCAAGTGATGAACAACTGAAAGAGCTGAAGAAGACAAGGAAATTAAAATGCAACAGAGCAGGAGTAACCAGCCAGTAGTATACTTTCCATTTTGTTCAACTATGGATGCGAGATAATTATTGCTTTTTTCCTCCAGCTGCAAATCTTCGATGATCATTTGTGCAGTTACAAATGATCATGTTTTACTCTGGATTTATAGCCACGCATCAACAGCATCTGTTGCAAATTAAAGGTGAAATTTAACAGTAATAATCAAATGTCTAATATAATATTTTCTGTGATTTCCATAGTTTCCAGAGAAAATTTCTAAATTTTCAAAGTTTTATAATATTATGCCCTAGAAGCATCAACCACAAAACTTGCAATATTCCCTAATTGGCTTCTACCAACTCTTTAAAGCATGGTTAAAAATATATCACAGCATTCGTACAAAACATACTACACACTGATGCTGTTAACGGCAGCGATTTTGTCACAAACGGGTAGCCAATCATGCACGTGCTAACAGTGAAACAAAAACAATTTAATGAGGAGTTCCAATTTTGCTAATATGGTCGGTAGTTCACAATGTCAATCATACAGATTATGCTACCTTGTCTTTCTATCAAAATTTCCCATTTTACATTAAAAAACCTAAACATTCCTAGCTCCATAAAAAAAACATCCTTAAGAATTCCAATTTTACATTAGCTTTTCCCTGTTTTCCTCATCTGTAGCCACCCCATATGTTGAATTGTGCTAATACTACACATAAGAAACTGCAATGATACAAATAATACAAAGCTTATCTGCATATAGAAGCCTTGTAGACTTCTGTAAAGCACTCACATGTTGGTATCCGTGAGACCCTCGAAGTTATACGAACGGACGCGATGGTGCGTATCGGCCGCCAGCACAGTTCTGCCGTCGCTGCGACACCAGAGGCAGTTCACTCGAACCCCTTCCCACGAGTCGATGATGTTGCCTTCCAGATCCTGAAGGTAAACAAAACGAATGGCATCAAAACAATTTTTCTGCAACTACACAAACAGTAACGCAACTGATGTTATCATCATATAAAAATACACACGACCATATTCCTTAGCTACGTTATAGATGTGTTGGAAGGTCAGGTCTTCACTAGAGCAAGGCTCGAACAGGCTAGTCCGAGTCTTAGGGCTCCTGCGTGCTGCTGCAATTGGCTTGGATTTCTCTCTATCCACACTCACACATAAGTTGCTTCCACAGCAGATGACATTGGACTCTCCTTCTCTCTAGCCTGTGCTGGGGATCTTTTAGGTTTCACAAGGATATAAGAAATGAACAGAAACAAGGTGTGATTCCGTCTGAATATAATTAGTACTTAGAAAACTTATAACAAATATGAAAAAATATTAACATACAATATCAATTACGTACTTAAAGAGCTCTTAGGTATATTCAGAAAGAAAAAAGTATGGGCCGGCCCTAAATCAGATTATAAAAGGGTTTCATTAAAACAAATACATAAACCAATAAAAAAATTACAAATATGTTTAAACCATCCCAGTATATATTCTTAAAGTCCAGAAATGATGTTTATCTGAGGAACTTCCTCTGAAGGCGTGATTTAAGAAAGTTCAAAAAAGGTTAATAGATACAGTAGCACCAAAGGTCGGTGCTTCGCTTCCCGGAGATCAGTTATGAACATGATGCCAGGGCGCCTGTGTGTTGCTGAGGAAGGGTGGTGAAAATGCCAATTCGGCGTCCGGCTCTTGGAGCCTGTCTGCGAACAGTCCGAATCAAAACTGATCAGAACTAGTACACAGACAGTTAACAAACTGGGCAGAGAATGCCCGCAAAAGGTAAGGGGAGGTTGGGGAAATGTTGTGGATCGTAACTCACCAGACAGGAAAGTTGGCTTCTATATTCTGATGTGTCGCCAATCCGGATCTGGAGCTCGCGAATACGCGGTGACGCGGACGTTTCCACCATTTCAAAAAGAAATTATTTAAAAGAAAATAACTACTATGTTGATTACTGTGCAGACGGACTAAACTACATAAATTAATTTACAGGGATCGCATCCCTTGTCTAATCGACTACATTGTCGGTTGCGGCCAGATGGAAGTCTTGTAGTGCATCTCGTCGATCCGCTGGTAATCACAAACAGTCCGTCTGGAATCGCGACGCGAAGTGTCTGGCGAAGAGCCGTGTCTCTTAATTAAAAGTAAATTTTCAATCAAAAGTGGAGGGGGAGACTGGGGCGTCCGGACCAAAAGGTTCCGAAGTTCCCCGAGTGGGAATCATAAAAAAAAAACTCTGACTGAAATCTCAAAGTTGGTAGCACTGGCCGACTTTAGCGCTACCTGTTGAGGGGTGTCTGAAATAAAAAAGAATCGACTCGCCCGAGACTTTTGCTATAGCCTGGGGCTAAAGCCGCAGTCGGGTGCTGCTCTCTGGCGGCCTACAGGGGAAGGTAGCTGTGAGGTTGGCAAGGTTGCCACCAGATGTCGCGGGGGTCAGCTTCACGAGCTGGCCTCAAGAGAAGAAGTTACTATGTCCGCCGCTAGATGTAGTGTGTGGTCCATACTTGCACATATTTTTTTTCTATGGTAAGTCGGCTTTGAAAATGGCCAACGCTTGGCGGGGTTCACTAGAGGACAATGATCCTGGGCTAAATTCGTAGAACCAAGAGGGAGATGGGAGGGGTGGGGGGTGCAACGAGGCTGGGAACGAGCGTCCTAGCCGTGACTTTCGAGGAGAGAACCTAAGACGTATGCGTGACGGTAAAAGCTATGGTAAGCTGGTCTCTGAGAAATAGTAACAACTCGTCCAGAGCTGCTGTATGCAGTTTTGGTCATGCAGGGAAGTAATGTTACAGGCCAGGGACGTGACTGCAAGCGGGAGAAATGTCAAACGGGCTGCCAACGATGTCTTAGATTTGAAAAAGATCAGATAGGTCCCTGAGAAAAGGTGCCTCAGTCTACTGGCACAAAGTTTAACTACATAGAGTACACCAGCCTAACAAAGTAACCCAATAGTAACCAAGTTATAAAGAAAAAATTAAATTTACAAAAATGTTTTAAAATTATAATAAAAATTAAAAAAAAAAGTGTCGAAATACCTAATTTCCGGCACAAGCCTTACATTCGATTTTCACATCTTTGGTGCTAAGAGAACGGCATAGAGAACATGCCTGTATAGCCGTAAAACGTTTGACACACACACACCACCTCTAGTAGAGGTAGACGGAAATGACATTTTTTCTTCGGGATGGAATTTGATCAGGAAATATAATGGATTTTTGGGAGATTGGGATCGGGAGGAATACTATTCAAATTAATTCACTTACATAACTTGTTATACAGAAAAAAAATATTTACAATATTTACCATTTACTTATCCATTCCATAAACCATCAGTAGTCCAAATTATTTAAAGTTCCCAAAAAATATTGATACTATTGATACATAAGGACAAATGATAAGTAACAAATAATGGAAATAAAAACAAACATCTTATTCCAGACTCAATTCCAGTAATTTACTTTTAATCATACATGATGACCAAACTGCAAAAACTTAAAACCGCTCTGAGGTTTCTGAAAGGAACAGAAATTTATGGCTTAATAATTTAAAACCAAGTACTTTGGTTTATTTGTTAAAAATGTTGTTTTGTGTCATTTCGAATGTGAAGCGTTTGGCAACAATGTTCGCTGCTGCTCTCGTGAAGTTCATTACCAAATATTATGTTTATTATGCTTACACACTGGAAGTAGAACATGAGTGTTTGGAATGCCTATTCACTGGTAGTGGAACGCATAGAATCAGAATGCTTACACACTGGTAGAAGAATGTGTGGGATTGGAATGCCTATTCACTGGTAGTGGAACGCATAGAATCAGAATGCATACACACTGGTAGTAGAATGTGTGGAATTGGAATGCCTGTTCAGTGGTAGTGGAAATTGCAGAATCAGAATGCTTACACACTAGTAGTGAAACTTGTGTGATTGGAATGCCTACACACTGGTAGTGGAACATTTACACTGGTACAGGAGCGCACGGAATCCCGCTGATGGTGGAACGAGCAAGATCGGAATGCTTGCACACTGGTACAGGAACGCACGGAGCAGAACGGGCGAGATGATCGGGAATGCTTACACACTGGTAGAACTGGCCCCGGATGCCGCCGGTGACGAACTTCTTGCCGTCGCGGTGCCAGGAGCAGGCGGTGAGCGAGTCCTCGGAGGAGTGGGCGACCTTCACCTGCAGCTCCCCCGTGTCCACCTTCCACACCCACATCTCGGGGCAGTCCTCGGGCCCGCAGGCGCACAGGTACTTGCCGTCGGGGCTCCAGCTGATGTAGGCCACGCCGTACGAGTGGCCGTCTATCGTCCTGCGGTGCCTGCAGGTCAGCGTCTCCTGCACACCACGCGTCGTCGCACGTACAGCCAAGGACAATCTGTTCCTATGTATATAGTGTCAATGTGTTTCAGGTATAGACATTGTGCCAAAAGAGGCTCCGAAAGACATTGATAAAGGTTTTTTTTTAAATTTTCCTTTAATAACAAATCATGTTCTAACAATAACCATATCAGAAATGTAAATATACGTCAAATTAAATTATGTAAAAGAGCACTGAGTGCTCGAGTGCCCTGTTGCAATAACCAAAAACTGTAAAGTGTACAAAATGTCACAATAAAAACCTATTGAATCGAATTGAATTGTCCAACAACCTTACTGCTGGTTCATACCAACTGGAGTTGTACCGATTAACCAAATTTTTCCAATATGCTGATACGCCTATATTCCGATTCAACAGATTCTGAACCGAAACGAGGAAAAACACATTTTGATTAAAAAATTTTTTTTAAAAAATGTTCTAATATAACCAAAATATCTCATTCTCAGAAAAGCATGCAATGCAAATGCTCACGTATTTTAGTTTTAGTAAGCAAAACATAATTAAAATGGAAGATAACCTAGATGAACTGAATGTTTTTTTTTTTTTTTTTTTTTTTTAACCGGCAGTAATATAAGTACAAAAAACAAGTGAGTGTTTCCTAAAGTTCGCTGTCATTAAACATTTTGCAATAAACAATTCAACACAATATACAAAGCAATTCATTGGCTCACTTTAAAAAAAACATTTAACTAAACTAGCATTAATCACAGAAGTCCTAGATTTTTATTTAGAACGTCTAAAACAATTCTACATGTGCTGAAAAGTATCTCAGATTTAACACTAGTAGGAGGTACACTAAGGTACTTTGCAGCAAAATGACAATTTCTGTTATACAGAAATTACTTATGTGCATTAACATCTCTAAATCTGATATCCGCAACAGTATGACTGTGTTTAGTCTAGTCACAAAACAAAAATTCTCAGTTTTCAGTTTATAACGTCTTTTTTTTTTAACTTGTATTTTAAGGTTGTTTTCAATTGTTTGTTACAATCCGTTAGTTGCTTCATGAAACAAGACTTTACAAATGGAGACTGCAGAATTTAATTATTTAAATTGTAATAAAATAAAATAGTTTAATAATAGGTACCTAACTATGAAATATATTGAGTTATGAAACAAGAAGTTTAAAAAATAATTTAAAAAATACATTATTGCAATATTTTGAACATGTATACATTACAAGAATGGGAATTACAATACCAACATAACGGGCGTGGCTGCGAAAATTCACGGTATCAAACATTAATACGGAAGTGCATTTCATGTGGTCACTTTGCATGGAAAACAGTAAAGATAATTAAGTTATGTGAAGCCTTAAACTTTTGCATTATTTTTTAAAAATTATACTTTTAAACCTTGTCGTAAGTCAACTAAAAAATATCTCCATCACGATATTACGAACATTTCTTTGCAGTTCAAGCAGTTGGTGTTTTCCATTGTTTGTAGTTGCAGCCATGCTCTAAGTAAACAAGTTTTTGTTACTATCTAACTTTACAGAGATGGTAATATAATTATTTACAATGTATTAAACTCAAGAACTTTATTAAAACACAAGTTCAAAGTATGTATGCTACAAAAAGTAAAAAAGGTACTCGTAGATTTTTAGGTTATGGCATAAACTTTTATATTTTAATAATACCGGCTGAAAATTAACAAGCATATTGTGAATCTACAGAAATGCTCATTCAAATAAATATACGCAAAATGGCTTCTACCAATCAGCATCAGCACAGTTCTAAGTAAAACTATAATTATCAAAAAATTTAATTTGTAATAAGTCAACGCTTCAATTGATTAAAGAAACACAGGCACAAAGAAAATTTTTGGAGCTAAACAGCATTGTAAAACACTCACAAAGTGATTGTCTGGAACAATGCTTGCTGACAAGAGACCAAAACAAAAGACTGCAACTAGAATTGTATGCTTATTAAGGAGTTTTACCGGATCCATAATAAAACTTAAGGAATTTTAAGTTCCTTAAGCAATAAAACTTTGAATTAATACTTTTTAAGGAAATAAAAGGGCTGTTACAACCCTGTTACAGTATGATCCAACTAGGGGTGTACCGACTCCAATGTGCATTCACTTGATTTAGCCAATATGGCTCAGGCTATAGCGATACGTACGGACCAATTATTGTTATGGTGAATAGTGATAAAACAAAAATAAAATTTAAAAAAATTCCAATACATCACATAAAGTTGCAATTGAAGTTTTGAAGTAATGACCACCATTGTGCATTAAGAATCATTCTCAGCTTGTTAGTTGTCTACAAATTATATTGGCTTGAAAGTGGAAATGTTAATAAACCCACTCCAAGAAAATTCTCCAGTAGTTTCTCATTAAATTATTATTATTATTATCATTATTTTTACAAATACTGCCATTATTTAACAATTTACCATTATCATTGTATGTCAGTTTTGGGACCATTTAACAAGCACCAAAAATAATGCTAAGTATCTCAGCTCGTACACATGGGTAAAAAATAAAGAAGTACCTATCTATCTAGAGTGATTACTCACCGGATCTACATCCCATATGATGACTGTTGTATCTTTTGATCCAGTGGCAAGTTGCAAGCCATCTGGTGAGAATCGACAGAACCAAACTTCGTCACAATGTTCGTTGAGGATTTGGATTGTTTCACACGGAAACTGCTCCCTGCACAAAACAGCAAAACAAAAGGTTTTAAACTAAAACTAGGTAGAGTTTGTTCCTGTATTTTACTAATTTCAAGTCAAAACCCAATTTTCAAAGTATACTCACTGATTTTAATTCAAACCTAGAGTGTATTTCAAGTTTAAGATAGCTAAGCATTATTTCAATAAAGCAAATTTTTTGCACCATTAAAATTACATTTAATAATCAATAGTTTACGAGCTAAATAAAAAAAAACTGAAGCACAAACCATTTTAAAAAATTTTAATCTTATACCTCACAAAAATTCTTAAAAAATATATCTATAAAAATTAAGCCCAGAATATAAACATAACACATATTAATTTATTTTTGATCAATTGTAAACTGTCAATATTAATAAAACTTTATTGCCTATTGTGGCCAGTGCCACTGATCTCGCAAATAAAACAACTGTTCAGGTTAATTTTTAAGTTAAGTTTTATAATAATTTATTTTATGTATTTGCCACAATTTAATTTAATGGTATTATGGTTCTTTGAGACTATCAGGTTGGCAACATGATCGCCGTACCAACGAGAACATTCTATAGACTCTGAGATGTTAATGCATATATATTTTTTTAAGTTTTAAATTATTTTTTTAATAGTACCAGTTTTAAGTATTATTTTATATTTTCCATGGGCAGCATATACACACACACACACACACACACACACACACACACACACACACACACACACACACACACACACACACACACACACACACACACACACACACACACACACACACACACACACACACACACACACACACACACACACACACACACACACACACACACACACACACACACACACACACACACACACACACACACACACACACACACACACACACACACACACACACACACACACACACACACACACACACACACACACACACACACACACACACACACACACACACACACACACACACACACACACACACACACACACACACACACACACACACACACACACACACATACTTAGGTATGCCTAAAGAAGTGTGAGAAAGTGAAAGACTGGAATTATTTTCTTCGGTGCGCTACAATCGCGCGCTGCGGCGTCTAAGCCGCGGACAGGTGAAAAGAAGACTCTTGGCTCGGCCGGTGGTGAAACCAGAGCTCGCACAGAAAACATCATGCAAAATATTAACGACTTGACGTGCATAAGTCCGGGTGTACTGTACGTTTAACCGCGTGTTTAACGTAAGGACAGTGCTTATTGAAAAGTGTTGCCGTGAAATCTTTACAGACGTAATTTATATTTCCCCAAAAAGCACTATGCGGTAATGGCAAGTAGTGTGCAAATCTTCACTGAATTTGTCAGTGGACTGCAATTCGTAGATTGTAGCACCGAATTCTTGTTACACAGAAAGCGAGGTGTTTCTACTGCCACGAGGTCCGTCTGTGTAGCAGCCAAGCAACTGGGTACTTGGAACCTGCAGTAGTAACATTGCGTGTCGCAAGTTTACGCCCTCACGCATCACTAGCGTGCCGGCCAGCGATTTGCCATGTAAGTAACTAGCTGGTAGAACTTTAGTGACTGCGATTTAAAGAAATAATATAGCGTGGTGCAAGTGATTTAACGATGACCAGTCCGTCAGTACCTTAAGAAACGTGAAGTCCGGGCCACAAACTTTCGTGGAACAAACTGTGGTTTTTTTTTTTGAAAGTTAAAATTTTTTAAAGTTGTGACAAACATTTTTTTTTGTGCGTAGGCTGCCCCAACCAGACTGACTTTAAGTTGGAACGTTTTAAAGGAATAGTAGCAAAAAGGCTTCGTATATAACTATTGTAAAAAAATATATATATTTTTTTAAATATAAAATTTATACATGTATTTGAATTTGTGCATACATATATTACCTTGTAGTCATATCAGTAATTTAAATAATCCAAAAAATCTGGCCAGATATTTTTTTTTAATGTAAAGAAGGTTAAAAATTTTGATATTTATATATTTTTAGTAATTTCAAATGTTGTAAATTTTAATGTATGCAAGTTGAGAACTTCAGTACTCATGTTCGGTGGTATATTCTTTTGTTTGCCGAAACTAACAAAAAGTAAAAGTACCAATAAATTATACTTTAACCTTTTTTCTGTGTTATTTCAGCTATTACTACTGCTAGGTCCATCATAAAATTTACTGCTGCTGTTGTTGAAGGCTCATGATCTTAAAAAAATGGGTAGCGGTCCAGGTATTTTCGGAGTTGAGTTGAAAATATATTTTGATGAATTTCTTTTACGATGTTTGAGACTCCGTGGATAAATAAGACTGTACCTGGTAAAACGTGGCAACTGTTACTGTCTGTTGTTCCATCAGAGGGCAGTGACGCTATATACTACTGATGATGGAAGGGTTATATCAACCAGCTCAACTTCACCTGCCTTGCATTTTTTTAGTTTGCACACGAGTGACATCTCTTATTTTGGCTGATTACCAGTGGCAATTTCATAAGCGGAGCGATAGGGGCAATCACCCCAACCCCCCTCATATCCACCATAACTAAAAATAACTAGGCATAAAAAATGACTTCAAGCAATGACTTTTTGGATAATAATTACAGATTTTCTATATGGCAGGCAATATAATGATTCAAAATGGCAGAAAATTTTAGAAAACAAAATGGCCTAAAATTTTAGATAAAATAATGGCGGAATATTCCAGAATCCAATATGGCGGAATCTAATATGGTGGATGCGGCATCCAAAATGACAGCTGGCGTCAAGGCCACAGGTCACAGCCAAGGTCATCCAAGATGGCCACCGCGATGTCACAATCCAATATGATGGATGACAATCCACAATCCCGCTCCAGGTGCCAGAGCCCCTCCAGGTGCGCCACTGCTGATTAATAACTTCCAAGGATAAAACCAAGTATGTACACTAACGTAACCCTTGATGGAATGCTATCACTAGGCCTGTGCCAACATCAGTCTTTTAGTTAGTAACAAATTTGAATACAAATATCAGGGCATGTGTCGTTTTGCCTAAAGGCATTTTGCCTAATTTTAGGCAAAATGCCTTTAGGCAAAACGCTGTTAGGAAAATTGCCGTTAGGCAAAACGCCGTTAGGGAAAACACCATTAGGCTAATCACCATTAGGCAATTTGCTGTTAGGCTTTCCTCTTTTAGGCAAAACGCCATTAGGCAATTCGCTGTTAGGCAAAATGCCGTTAGGTTAGGATAGGCAAAACGAGGTTTTGTCATCATAGTAACATTTTAAGCAAAACGCTGTTAGGCAAATTGCCGTCAGGCAATTCGACGTTAGGCAAAAGGCTTTTAGGTGAAATGACTTTAGGCAAATCGCCTGTTATTCCAAATATCAAATAACAAGAGTAGGAAATTTTTTTCAAAACATTGTTTAAAATGGTTAAAAAAAAAACATATTTTAACAAATACTCATACATGCTTTTTTACAATCGAATATTAATTTTTTTAAAAGTAAAAGTATTTTAAATAATTATTAATATCAAATATGGAAAAAAATAAAAATAAAAAAGGTGCTGGTACTTATGTACGCATTTTAGAAGTTATATTTACTTGGTGTAATAAAAAAACTAGCTTTAATTTTGCATGTAAATTATTGGAGGACTGGAGTGATATAAATATGATTGATAAAGTATAAATACAATCAAATTAAAAAATTGAAATAAATACTCAATCTTCAATATTAATATAAGTGTATGCATAAAATAATCATTTAATTTAGCAAAAAAAATTGAAATAAATTTTAATTAATATTGAAAATCAATAAATATGCTGATGAATAATTATTCTAATTTATTAATTTTATTTATTTAATGGGTAAATATTTACAATCGCGGTAGATGCCAAAAAAAATGCTAAAAATCCGAAAATACTTTTATTCTGTGCCCTTTCACTTCCTCTTTTCAAAACAACCGGCGGAGGTAAGAAATTCCAAATACTTTAGGAGATATCGAATTTTTTAATTTCATCATATGTAGAGTCGCGGTATATGCCAAAAAAAATGCTAAACATCTGAAAATACCTTTATTATATGCTCTTCAACTTCCTCTTTTCATTAAAAGCGGCGGAGATTAGAAATTCCAAATACTTTAGGAGATATCGAATTTTTAAATTTCAGCACAAAACCAGCGCATTCCTGTGGCGTGCGTGACTGCACCATTGTTTCTTGTTTACGTACGAGTATTTTTTTTTTATTGGATAATGTCGTCACGTGATTGTTCGTGATAGGCCAGAATTCAAATGAACTAATACGTGATTATTTAGTTCAATTATTGTTTAAAACGGTGTTTAATTACCGCCTCCAACTTACGTGAGTTTTTAACGTTTCTAATTTTAAAGTCTTATTTGTTATTTTGATATTGTTGCGCAAGTAATAAGTAACAAAAAAAATTACGTGAGTTGTTACTGTACATCCTTTGTTACGGGTTTGTTAGGTAAGGTCAGTTACATTATAAATAATTTAAAACTAACGAATAATTAAAATTAATTCACATTATTTTTAATGTCGGCTTAGTTTGAAAGTATTCATAATGTAACTGACCTGACCTAATCAACCATTTTAATAATTACGCATTGACGATTCGCGTATTCACGAACACACGGCAAAATAACAATAATGGCGTCGCTCGAATGGTTCCACAGGTCTTGTATTGCAAAATTAAAAAATTCGATATCTCCTAAAGTATTTGGAATTTCTTATCTCCGCCGGTTGATTTGAAAAGAGGAAGTGAAAGTGCATAGAATAAAAGTATTTTCGGATTTTTAGCATTATTTTTGGCATCTACCGCGATTGTAAATATTTACCATTTAATGATGTTATAATTTATAATGCAAATAAATTATAAATATCGGAACAAAACAATTTTTGATTCTGGTTTTGAAATTCTGAATATTGTCGCACCATGTATCTTGTCTCCAGTAAAATACAAATGAAGTCTTTATGGTCAATGTCTCAGCGTATTGTCGTATAATATGGCACCAGTTATTTGTTTCTCCCCTTTTCATTCTTGATGGCCCAAGATTACTTTTATTTAATCTTGTGTTTACCTTCGCACCTAATGTATTTTTTTTTTACCAGTTTTCTTTCCCAAGAGAGAATAGACGGCACCACGGTGCTCAGTTTTTTTATCAGTTCCTACTATAAAAAAAAATAATGCTCTTTATAGCAGTTTTGTCATGGAATGTTGCAGTAGAAAGTGTGGGAAATCTCACACCAAAACAATGTTTAAACACAGTTGCATCACAAAAAACCTACCAAGACAGAGGTGATTATTCTATACGGTGCCAGTGCAAGAAACATTTACAACAATGAGAGACGGAGGGAGAACCATAAACACTACTGCATGGCCACCACACCCTCTCCTCCTTCCACCCCTCTTTATCTCTCTCTCTCTGGTTTATTTTTAGATTTTCCTTTCTTGCCAAGCAGTGCCAGCCCAGCCACTGACAGCTGCGTCGCCACTTAGCGGCAGTGTCAAGGTAGCCGGGTAGCCGCACAACTGAACGGTGGAGTTCATGATGTTTTATACGCACTGCTGAGCTATTTTAATTAAACAATTTATACTTACTTGCAATATATTTATTAAAAAACAACACAGGCTACTTATTTACTTACATGTTCAACCACACAAGGAAATGTTAATTTTTTTACTCAAAATGAAAAAAAAAAAATCACAAAGGGTCACAGTACATGTTATTGAACAAAATTTTTTTTTGCATAAAATGTGCACCCCATACACCGGTAAACACGGTAACCACTTTTACAAATAAATGGGTTACTTCAATTGAAGTTCATCGTACATTTGTAGGATTTAAATTTTTAATTTATAGTGCCCACGTTGTTTCAGTGGTCATATCACTCGCATTCCACCAAGACCATCAAGGTTTGTTTCCAGAGCAAAATTCAAAGTCATATTGCCAGTCAGTATTATCAGGATACCCCCACATTAGCCCCAATAATTGATCTGTCAATGCTCCAGTCTCTTCTCATCACCCTTTATTGTCTCTAATGTCCTCGATGTTGATGGGAAGTAGAGCCCATTCATTTTTCTTACTGTAAATTTAATCAAAAGTGGGATGCCCCTTAGAATCGTGGTGTCTTAGATTCGAGTAAATACGGTATCACCGTGCGGCCCGAGCATTGTTGACTAGACTAATCCTGTGCCAATTGGTGTCCACACAACTCAGCGATAAAATTTCCCTAACTGTTCTTTGACTTCCTATGACAAAAATTATAATTTTACTTTTTTTTAAAAAATAATTTACCTATTTTGTGATTTTCTGAAAGAAATAAAGAAAATTTATTTACTACCATCCCCATAGATAGTTTAGTTTAAACAGAACATATCATATGTTATTTTATAATCTGTACGACTTTGCAATAAAACATTATATGAAAAAAAATGTCAGCGAGTATTCAGTACTCGCTAGTGATATGTAAACACCTAACCTCGGTACCGAGCGAATTCATGTGTTCTCATGTTGCAAAAACACCTATAATATGAAACTTGGACATAAAATTTAAAGTATAATTCTTAAAAATAATGCTGAGCATGATAAATATAGGCAAATTGTGTTTTCAACTACATTTCTAGATGCAAATCACACTTATTTTTCCACACCCGCAGCTAGAATTTGCTGCAGAAGCAGCTATGTTGACCATGGAAATATTTGTTTGCAAACCAAAATTTTAAACTATACAGCTCTGATAAAACCAAAAACAACTTGAAAAAATACGAAACCCGACTTTGGACCTGCCTTTTCAAAAATGAATTTTATTAAAAAACTGCCCAACTTATTAAAATTCATAAAACAGTTAATACTATAAAGTTTCCCGTTGTCTTTGTGAACTTTCATTCACACCATCCGTCACAAATGGCAGCACCATGGTTACAAATTTCTGTTCCTTGATTTATGTAGCATTCACAAAACTACTTCCACCAAATGCCATATACAGAGCTAAAATGTCAAACAAAAAAAAAACTGACGCAGTATGGATGGCAGACTGTGGCATTACATTTTTCACTAAAATTATTAGCACTGGGAAATTTAAAGAAAAATCCCCGACTTTTCCAGACTACGTAATTTCATCTTCCGTTACATTTCCCCGACTTTCCAGAACGTGGACACTCTGGCCATCAAAACTAGGTTTTAGAACTGAGAAATCCCAGTCCCAAAAGTACCGGGAATTTCGGTACATTTAATACAGTAAAAGAACCAGGAGTTTAAAACTGATTCCCGGTTCTTTCTGTACTTCTGGAAAATTACATTGACAGCATAATATTTGCTGCTGGCGAGGACATATTTATGGGCGGGGTGAAGGGAGTGAGTCTGCATCGCCTCAGACGTCAGTCATCAGTCAGTGTCCGGACGTATGTGCGTGCGTGTCACTGTTGCGCCAATACTCTTTAAATAATTGTAATATTTTTCTTGTACATTTGTTATGAAAAGAATGAATGTTATTTTTAATTAGTAATTCTGTGATTTTGCATGCATTAAAACAATTATTTGTTAACATTTTTCTTATTCTCCTTCTTTTATACAAAATTAAAGATTGAGAGTAAGACTGAGAATTAAAGTGATTTGTTCATGTTAGCAGATGCTTTTTGCAATAAAAAAATTGTAAAAACAAATGTTTATCTATTTAGTTTTGGTCACTAAAACTTGTTGAATCATTCAAAAACAAACTATTACTACTTAAAACACAAACTTCTGCACCATTAATAAAAAAACTACCTAGTACCAAAAGTACTATTCTCAGTTACATTGGAGACTAGTACTGAAATTCCTGGTTCTGAAAATCGGTTTCGGTTCCGAATACCCTAATCAACACTACTACTTGGACATGTCGTCCCCAGGTTAATAGACTAAGAAATGTGCCATAAATTTGAAATATTTGGCACAAATTTATTTTTGACCTAAATTCTCTAACATAAACTTTGTTAGACCATTGTGCATCCTGATTAGTGGTGCACCGATGCGGATACCGATGAATCGTAATCGGCGATTATGGGTACTTACCGATTAACCGTAATCGGCGATTATCTTAACGATTACTTTGCCGATTATTTACGTCCTGGCGTAATTAAGTAGGTTTTTACCGTGTAATATTTGTTACACATTTTAGGACGAAATACGGTAATATTTGTATATATTACTAAATTCATCTAACTCCGTCATATCATAATTACAGATATTTCGTTAAGTTTAATAAATCTCATTGCCTCGAACAATAAAAAAATACATTTTTCCTACACGTTTATTTACGTTTCGTCTTTTGTTTAGTGGCCTTGTACTTTACCTATAGCCAGAGACGTAAAATAGATGGCACGCAATCAAAATACCACAAACAGTTCAGTGGATTCTATGACAATCGATCTTTTCGAGTCTTAGTAGCGGTTCAAAATCGTGGTCCCGATACCTTCTAGTTTTTATCACTGTGTTTTACAAACTCGTTATGGGCGTCTTTGGTAACATTATCCGATTTATAATTTTATATATTCAGTGAACATAAATAAAATCACATGTGCTAGAATTGGTTTTTAGTCATTTTTATATAATTATAGTGAGATGGCGAGTAGGGAGAAAAAAAGTGAAGTGTGGAAACATTTTTCTATAAACTCAAGTGAACAAAATAAAGCAGCTTGTTTACATTGTTAAACGGTAATTTCTTGATGCAACCTTATGTGATAGTCGATAATAATGCTAGTTTTCCGCAACAAAAACTTACCCATTGTAAATTACAATTATTAGACTGTAGTTCAAGTTGTTTACAATAACAAATATAAATAGAAGTTAATTTAATTTAAACTTTGCAATGACTTAATAGTGTATTTTATATATTTTTATACTGTTGTTATAACTGTTTTCTCAATTTTACCTAATCTTGCTATTAAATTCACATGGGAATAAAAAATTTTGTGTGCATTATTATTATTACATTAAAAAAAATGTCTTCATTATACACCAATCCCTCGCATAGCACGTCTTCAATTAATGCGAATTCAGTTAGCACGATATAAATTTTACTGCCCTAGTCTCGAATAGCACGTCTGTAAACTTCAGTTAGCACGAAATCGCCACAGGCTAAAAAAAATCTCGGAAACGACGCGACGTCAGGTATGGAATTCGAGGGGGGAAGAGTGGTTTGGAATGCGAGGGGAAAGAGATGCGCACGCAGATAAACAAACACCGGGCCGTACTGTTGATGTCCGGCCGCAGACCAGGCCCTACCGTTGATGCCCGGCTGCAGACCAGGCCGTACCGTACAGAAACCAAAGCAGATGAAATTGGACACGTTTTTTTTTAAAAAAAGCAAGATGATAGTGTAAATTTCACCCCAGAAAATATTTAACTAACTTTTATGTTTTGTATATGTACATATTGTACATACAGTAAACTCCCGGTATATCGCGCCCCGATTGATCGCAGAATCGGGTATATCGCGGGTCAAACCATGTCCCCCAGTCAGAAATGAATAATAATAATGGAATAAATGGTTGACAGCCGATTAGGATAATTTTGCGTTGTAACTAACAAACTAAGTATCGGGCAGAAAAAAGCCTAGGCGTAGAAAATGTCCGCAGTAAAATTCTAAACAAGATATCTCCGTACATTATTCCTCTATCTTGTAGGGTTTTCAAATTATGGTCCAATCCAGCCCAGTGATATTTTCTGAAACACTAGTTCTTAACGTCGCTTTATCTCACAAATGAAGCATTGGACAGGGGACCTGATATAGCCCACCGTCCAGCGACATCCGGCGTGACTCGGCTGGGGATTGATGTTGGATAGGCTTGGTTGTCGGCAAGCGCTGGGTAGGGAGAGGCTAGCCGAGAACATGGAGAGAGGTAGAGATTAGAGCGGGCAGAAACACGAGGGGGAATGGGGGAGGGAATGTGTTCACGCAGCACACAGGCAGAGCATGAGTCACTTGACTGAGCAGCGTCGCTGCGTACAAGGCTAAATCAGGTAGTCCGGTGTTTAAAATTCCACTCCAGAATCTTAATTGGTACTTTACTGGACATCTGTATATAAATGTTTTGTTACAACTTAAACCTACAGACGTAATATTATTGGGTAATTCATTGTATTATACAAGTTAATCTTTTTACTTTGGTATAATGTTTTAACATTAAATAGTAAAGTAAATCGGCTAGCGTATTTTTAATCTTTGCCCAGGAATTCCCAGTGGTCCAATATTTACGTGAACCATACTGTACCACTTTTGCCGTGAGGTAGTAAACAAGTCCCGGAAATGTTTATGTGTAGCGGTCTCCCGACCTTTAAACAGAGGCTGGGGAATATAACACTTGCCGATCCGAGCCACACACACTCAGCAACTCGACACAGCGTTTGGTGAAATAAGTAAAGACAAAGTTTAACACGGTTTTTAATACGGCGTCACTGATTGCGCTAAAATTAAATTGGCGCAATTTTTGTTTCCCACATGTGACCATTTATAATTTACTGTAAGCATGGATAATAAAGTTTAACCACTTGACACGATAGACGATTCTTTATTTTTTATTGTACGAATGCTAGAATCGTTTTTTTCCTGTATCTGCGGCCTGCTTCTACAAAAGACAAGCTATCTGTAAGTAAATCTAGAATTTTTATTTTGTCAATCAAACTCGGTACTTTGCGATTCATATTCGGTTTGAAGTATCACTACGGCCTTTCTTTTCAGAAGACTTTGACCACAGAATCGTGTGTAACCGCACACACTGCACTTACTTTGTTACGGACACTGATGAAGCAGATACTGTGGCTAACACCACGAGACTGGCAGCAGCAGCTTGTGTGCCGCACATGTGTATGGCGGCGTGTGGCGCGCTCGTAGGCCGTGCGACTAACTGTGCGCGGTACACGGAAAAATAAAAACAATTCAACATTTAATATTTATTATTTTTATTTTTTCACCCGTGTTTAGTGGAAACTGCGGATGCAAAGTCCGCACAAAGGCGGGCCGTCTATACTGTGCGTGCTTGCCGACCTATTAGAACACAGGCGGTGTTTTATGCCTTTTGACCTTGGTCACATCGAAACATCGCGGTTATGCAACAACGCGGGTAAAAGTTATGTCCCCCGACAACCGCGTTAAATAGGGAGTGTACCCGTATTTTAATGTTATGTTTGTGCTCTAGGGAAAATCTAAATCTGTTTATCTGTTAACTGATTTGTTTACATAGCCGCTTTTATAAGAGGTGTGCATAACAAATTAAATGTTTACATATGGCTGTGTGTTTTAAAGTTATATAAAACCGGTTCTTAATTTCATAAAAGTGTTTTAATTTTGTTAAGTTTTAAACGTAATAACAAAGGATCCAGCTGCTTGCAACAGCAGGCAGACAGACGCGCGCGCGTGTTGAAGGTCACGCCTGGGGGGGCAAGCCAACCTGCTGACTGACGGTAAATATGTTACCACTTATCTCCCGTTACACTGTGCCATGTTTTCTTTATCTAACGTATTCGGTGGTAGGCTTAAAAAGATAAATGATATGACATATGCATTTTCAAGTATTATTCTACGCATTTATATTATGTAAAGATTACTTCCCTACACATCTTGGAACACATTAAATAATTTAGCCTTATATTTATGGGGACTAATGCTTCAGAATACGCGATTTCGATTAACACGAACATTTTTAGGAACGAATTAGTCGTGCTAAGTGAGGGATTGGTGTAATCGGTAACTGAATCGGTATCTGCTGATTATTGCTCTCATAATCGGTAATCGAATCTGTAATCGGTAAAGTCATATCGGTGCACCACTAATCCTGATCAAATCTTTTCTACTAGAGTCCCGTGACTCTTTCCCAAAACTTCAATCTATACCATGATATAATTTCGCCAAGCTTTTTCAGCCATCATTTTTCTCCCCGCCTAAAGTCACGAACGCGACCAGTAACTGCGTCCTAACTCCTGCGTACTACCACCGAGTCAGTTCCGCCTGTTCCCAGACAGAGCGCACTGTTTTCAGTGTGCGATTAACTTTCGTTATTTTTTTCTTTTGCTAGGTGGAGCGAGCCCTCCGCGCACTATGTCCAGCCAATCAGAGGCCAGTTTCCCTACTCCCTAAGCCTCCAGGCTTCTGGCCCAACTTTTAACTACCTTAGGACTTATAGTTCGAGAGATTCGTCCTCCTGTGTCACTGCGAGCTGATATCGCTGAGCTTATTGCCCGCGACTTCATTCGCAAGCTATCTCGCCGCGACTTAATTAAGGGATGTGATCCCTAAAGTTTGGGAGTGTTCCCAAACTTTTTATTTATTTGTATTTACTAGTTGGCTAGACATTAGATCAGACTAGCAGCTAATCTCGTACCATGTCTCGCGCCGGGCTACCACGAGCACTTGTGCAGCCTCTTCCGAGGGAGTCATTGAAAATTCAATGTTCTTTTGGCTATAGTTGCCTCCCCATTTAACTTTTTGCGCTAACTTCTCAATTTATTTTCTATTCTTGACCACAACATCCCTTTTTTGGTTCCAGTGGGGATCAATATTTGATGCAAGATTTGGTCCACAATTAATCGAACAGATGGTGCTAGAGCGCAGGCTTTTCTTCAGCTCAAGCCCATCCCTGAAGTCTTCTAAATTTATGTCTGTCCGTCTGGAGTGAATGCTGCGAGTTCCTCCCACTTCTAGTCACCGCCAGTGAACAGTGCATGATCAAATATTGTGAAATAAAATTACAGTAAAATCTTTTTGTTGCGACCCCATTTATTGCGACCACCTCTCTATTACAACCCAATTTCGAGGAACCGTGAAAAAACTGCCGAAAATCGGAAGAAAATCGGACAGAAAATAAGTTTCTTGTGGTGAGTAGCGTGTTACTGCATTTCTCTTGCAGAGTGCTGTACTGCAGTAGGCAGCGAAAATCTAAAAATAGATACCACTTCCTGTCGACCGCTGTCAGCGCTTGACAACCCCCATTCCACGTCCCTTCAATGCAGGAAAAACCCTCTGGCCGCAGCGCGTGAACATGTAGTCGGCCGCTCGCTCGCCCTTGCTCACCCTCTCCCCATACCGTGCGCTACGGCCGATCTCGGATGCTCGAACTTGTTAACAATTAAGTTATCTGCTTCAGTTGTAGCATTGCAGCATACATGCCTTTCCTACTAATAATATTGTTACTAAAGATGGGTTAGGTTGCCATTATATTTTATTCTGAATTTATAATTATTGAATAATCATGTTTCTTCTGTCATCCTTTTAACCGTATTTTGCTATTTAGATTTACTTAATGTTATGTGTAATGAGTTTTTTCTATTATTGATTTAAATTGAAATATGGTATTATAATGGTATATTACGTTTTATTAGAATGCCAATGTTACATAATGTCTAGAACAAGGGACTGTGTCTGGTGTGATGGTTAGAAAGAGAGGCATGAGAGGCCTGTAAGTGTAAGTGAGAAAGAAACAGTAATTCCCCTCAGAGATAGATAAAGACGGGATTTCCCTCACTGCGTGGGAACTGAGTGATAACTGCTGTATCACGGTGTGGGAGAGAGAACGAGAATGGGAGTCCCCGATTTCGATGTGAAATTGAAAAGAGACAGATCAGGGGAAGCCCAGATTTCTGTATGTACAAGGTTTTTTCATGTATTGTAACTTGTTCTGTGATTGGCTTGTATCTGTAAGCGTGAATGAAGCGTGCGTATGATTGGTCGGTGAGGTCATGTGACTTCTACTACCTGCGTGGAGGAGACGTGTCATGAGTTCATCAGTAGTTGTCGGGCGATCGCTGCCAGGCGAGGCCGCGTTTCGGCGGCTCGCGGTTTTTTGCTAGGTGCGGCCGTGTTCGAGGCCGCACATATTTAGGATATTTCCAGAAAAAGGTTATTGAAAGACTTAATCGCCGTTATTTCATTTTATTAATTTTCATCGCCCGAGCTGCGAGCATTCTCGACAGGCGAACGTACGAATGAAACGAGTGAATGAAACATTGGAAGTGTTTGGATTCGTCTGTGCATTCTATTTGAAAAAATAAAAACAACAAAATTACAATTGGCGTTGAATATCTGTTTATTTTTGTATGTAACGAACCGTTACACTGTTTAACGAGGAGAGTAAAAATATATTAAAACTGTCAGCAAATTGATAAAAGCTTTCTTTATGTGTCCGCAAAACAGGGCACAACACTGGCCCGCCAGTTGTTTTCATTCAAAACGTAGCTAAAGAACTGGATCAGGCTGAAAACATCCGGCAATACGTGTAGGATATAAGGAATTGTTATGAATTGATATGTTATGTTTTTCGAGTAAATATACACAGCGACCGACTGGATGCATGCCCGCCTCGACTTGTTTTAACTGCCGCAGCGATGTTTATTTTGATAGCTCAAGCAATTATCTTTTTCAGTGGGTTGATATAAAAAGGTCGCTATACAAACTACGCCACTTATTCCCCAAGCAGGAAACACACTGGCTGCCGTCTGTCTCACCCGCATTTATCTTTCTTCTAACATTCCACGTCTCGCAACTAAGCGACCACGCATTGGGCCGTTTTATGCTTTGTTTGGTGACAGCAGCTTGATTTTATTCGGTATATTCCTTTTCATAGGACTCTTGCTATTAAAATACATTTATATTTTAGTTTGAAAGCTTGTAAATTCCTTGCCAGAGATGACTGAACACGAACTTGGTGTGAAAAGTGACATATTTTGACATACTTTTTTTTGGGCGTGTTTGGGGGGAGGGAGGGGTCAGAAAATATTTACAACGATCTTACCCCTCCCTCACCGCTTTAGTACCCCATTCATAATAGCCCAATGTTACGTGAGATGGGAGGGTGAAATGAGCATTTTCTCACTGAAGGTTTTTCAAAGGAAGCGAAGTTGGGGTGTTAAAAGGGAGGACACTAGATGGTTTGTGTGTCTGGGAGGGATGAGCTAGTCTTGAAGAATGTTTACTAGGGGAGGGAGAGGTGAGCTTATGCGTCATGAAGCCGCTGCCGCCAGCCAGCCGGGCGAGCTTCGTGTGCGCCCACGCGCATTGCAGAACCTACCGCTGCCATATTTTTAAAGGAAATGTCCCATTATTTTTTTTTGTTATTCTTACATGAACATTATTGGAAGTATTCAAGCCGACACAAAAATACGCTGTGTGTTAAAATTAACAGATTTTAATGATATTTCATTTCGTTTTGTTTTTAATTTTTTTCTGATATTCACATTTTGGTCAAAATGTCTGATTTTTTGACGGTTCCCGAGAATGTATTCGTAAAATCACTGCTTCGTTAAATCCGGGGTTCTAGTGTATTTAACTACGGCAAGCATAAAACGTAAATGTAAACTAACCAGTAAAAATAAACTGTCTTTTGACATATTTTCTTTAGAGGTGGCCTGTAGGGCGACGGACTTGTCATGAAGGTTGAAGTGGGTTTAAAGCAAAGCAGTCTTCTAGCATTGTGAGTGACAGCATCCTGCCATTATACGGCCGGTTTCTTAGCGAGTAGCGGTTTGTTAAGAGTGGGGTGGGGGGGGGGGGGAGGGGGGGGGGGCAGGGGGGCGTGAAATCAACTGAAAATTTCGGAAAACATCTATTACGACCCCCCCTCTATTTAGGCCCTATTCCTGGGAACCGTGAGGGGTCGTTTCAGAGAGGTTTGACTGTATACCGTAATCACTCGCGTAATGTCCGCAGTAATTTGACTAGTGGTGCACCGATGCGGATACCGATGAATCGTAATCGGCGATTATGGGTACTTACCGATTAATCGTAATCGGCGATTATCTTAACGATTACTTTGCCGATTATTTACGTCCCGGCGTAATTAAGTAGGTTTTTACCATGTAATATTTTGTTACAGATTTTAGGACGAAATACCGTAATATTTGTATATATTACAAAATTCGGTAAATATGTACAGTCGCGGTAGATGCCAAAAAAAATGCTAAAAATCCGAAAACACTTTTATTCTGTGCTCTTTCACTTCCTCTTTTCAAATCAACCGGCGGAGATAAAAAATTCCAACTACTTTCGGCGATATCGAATTTTTTAATTTTCATCACAATACCTGCGTATTCATGCGGAAAAAAATGCTAACAATCCGAAAATACTTTTATTCTATGCTCTTTCACTTCCTCTTTTCAAATCAACCGGCGGAGATAAGAATTTCGAAATACTTTATGAGATATCGAATTTTTTAATTTAGCAATACAACGCCCGTTTAACCCTTCGAACGTCGCCATTTTTTATTTTGACGTGTGTTAGTGAATGCGTAATAAATAAAATGGTCGATTAGGTCAGGTCAGTTACATTATAAATACTTTCAAACTAAGCGGACATTAAAAATAATGTGAATTTAATTTAATGGTTCTTTAGTTTTAAATTATTTATAATGTAACTGACCTGACCTAACAAAACCCGGACAAATGATGAACATTAACAACTCACGTATTTTTTTTTTTACTTATTACTTGCGCAACAATATCCAAATAAAAAAATAATACTTTAAAATTAGAAACATTAAAAACTCACCTAAGTTGGAGGCGGGTACATTTCCTTTGCCACTATAAGGAAATGATGTAGTCATTCACGGCAGAAGTTGACCGATTAATTAAACATCGTATTGAACAATAAATGAATAAATAATCACGTATTGGTTCATTTGAATACTGAGCAATCACGGAATAAATAATCACCTATTGGTTCATTTGAATACTGGCCAATCACGGAACAGTCACGTGACAAATTTGTCCAATAAGAAACCTGATACTTGTAAACAAGAAATCTTATTATCTATGACAAGAAACAATGGTAATCGCCGCATACTACGCAGGTATTGTGATGAAAATTTGATATCTCCTAAAGTATTTGGAATTTCTTACCTCCGCCGGTTGATTTGAAAAGAGGAAGTGAAAGAGCACAGAATAAAAGTATTTTCAGCATTTTTTTTTTGGCATCTACCGCGACTCTACATATGATGAAATTTAAAAATTCGATATCTCCTAAAGTATTTGGAATTTCTTACCTCCGCCGGTTGATTTGAAAAGAGGAAGTGAAAGAGCACAGAATAAAAGTATTTTCAGATTTTTAGCATTTTTTTTTGGCATCTACCGCGACTGTACATATTTACCCAAAATTCATCTAACTCCGTCATATCATAATTACAGATATTTCGTTAAGTTTAATAAATCATTGCCTCGAACAATAAATAATACATTTTTCCTACACGTTTATTTACGTTTCGTCTTTTGTTTGTTTAGTGGCCTTGTTCATTACCTATAGCCAGACACGTAAAATAGATGTCACGCAATCAAAATACCACAAACAGTTGCAGTGGATTCTATGACAATCGATCTTTTCGAGTTGTAGTAGCGGTTCAAAATCGTGGTCCCGATACCTTCTAGAGTTTACCACTGCATTTTACCAACTCGTTATGGGCGTCTTTGGTAACATCCGTTCTTGTGTTATTTGTATGTGACGTGAAAAGTGAAAAAGTATTTATAATTTTATATATTCAGTCAACATAAATAAAATAACATGTGCTAGAATTGATTTTTAGTCATTTTTATATAATTATAGTGAGATGGCGAGTAGGAAGAAAAAAAATGAAGTGTGGAAACATTTTCCTATAAACTCAAGTGAACAAAATAAAGCAGCATGTTTACATTGTTAAACGGTAATTTCTTGATGCAACCTTATGTGATAGTCGATAATAATGCTAGTTTTCCGCAACAAATACTTACCCATTGTAAATTACAATTATTAGACTGTAGTTCAAGTTGTTTACAATAACAAATATTTAAATAGAAGTTAATTTAATTTACACTTTGCAATGACTTAATAGTGTATTTTATATATTTTTATACTGTTATTATAACTGTATTCTCAATTTTATCTAATCTTGTTATTAAATTCACATGGGAATAAAAATTTTTGTGTGCATTATTACACTTAAAAAAAATTTCTTCATTATAATCGGTAAGTGAATCGGTATCTGCCGATTATTGCTCTCATAATCGGTAATCGGTAAAGTCATATCGGTGCACCATTAAATTTGACCACATTTTTGGCCAAAAAATGGGGTGCGGACATTATGCAAGGAAACATACAAAAATACAAAATTTTGTGTCTTAATTATTACTAAAAAGGTACAAAACGTATCTAAAATCAATTTGGATTTCACTAGCTATTTTAAAAGAATATTGCTGCGGGATCGCTTGAAACAACCCGGCATAGACCATGTTTACTTTGCTTTAATTGCCACTGGTAACTGTCTCGCACCCGCCGGAACATTAAAAAAAATTACGTGCTACACTGAAATAAGTGTGGTTACGTGTGCCTTATTAATGTGATAGATATGTGATGGATTAAAACGGCTATTAACGGCACGGCTGCAATATTTTAGCCGTACCATAAACTTATGTGCGGCGCGTAGGGAACCAGCAAGCTGGCAACAGCGCAGTGACTCACCAGTTCCACATCTGCTGCGCACTGTACTCCCCCCCCCCCCCCCCCCCCCCCCACCCGGCAATCTGATGGCCTTCGTGACGTAGAGGAGGAGGAAGGGGAAGGAAACATTTAGAGCGTGAGAATGGCCAAGGGAGGGATTCCAACCAAATGTAAACAAAGAGGGGTTCTTATTCTGTCCTGACACGTAAAACAGGGTACACACTAATTAAAGTTGACATTTCTTTTACGCTACGCTGCGCTGCATGTCTTACCTCAACAGAAAACAAGACTGATCCATGTCAGCAAATGTGATGTTAATTTTTTTTTATAAACATAAAATAACATTAAAACAGTTCAAATAATGAACTTACTTACCCAAAAAATCTGATACTGCAACAGCACTCAAAATATTAATTTAGTCTGCATTTTAGTAACTGCAATTTCAAATAGGTAAATGTCACGAAAAACCTAATTTAAAAGAAAATTATACACTTAAGAGTTTAAAAAAAATGTAAGTCTTTCTCAACACATCACATTCTAATCTGCTACCGACGTGTCGCTATCATCTTCCTCGGCGTTACTGCTTTCTGCGTCAGCATCGCTCCTGTTGTCATCTGTATCTTCCCAGATTACATCGTCTTCAGTTCCATCGAGAGTGACGGTGATGCCAGTCTTTTTGAAGCTTTTTACAACCATAGCTTCTGTGATGAGTGCCCAAACTCCCTTTCAGCAGCCCTGTTCCCATGCTCTTCAGCATAACGAACAACTCTTAATTTAAACCGCGCAGTAAAGGATTTATATTTACCCATTCTGTACTCTACACTACAAAACTCGACGCGAAACTCATGCCTTGAACTTGCGTGCGTGTTGGTCAGCTGTGTTTACCGTTACCGTGCTTTGTTCAGTTCAACGAATTTCCCCACCCTTTCAGGACAGGAGAGAAAGGACAGCTCAAGGTCACGGCTTTGTTTACAGAGCCGTCAACTTTCCATTCGTACTGCGTCCTTTAGGGGTGGCCAAAGTTGTGTTGCCCGCCGTAGACGACTGGTGCGGACATTATGCAAATTTTCAATTTTTTCTTTAAAGGATATATAAATAAAGGGTGCGGACATTATGCGAGGGCGGACATTACGCAAGTGAATACGGTATATAGTCCCGCACTGGTTCGACTAATAAATGTTTCAACTTATTAATTAAATTTATTAATGTTAAATATTTTTGTGAAAACTTGATTGTTAAATTTGTATAATTTATATTTGTAAATGATAACTTCTAACAGCCTGGGCTTCCCATTATTAATTCTGATCATTTTAATTTTGTAATTACTAAGATTACCAAAAGAAAATAATGAAAATATTAATTAACAATAAAAAGGGTAAACTTTAAGCAAACTTTTTTTTTTAAATTTATCACTTAGAATACGATCCACTTTCCTAGTTTCTATGGCGAGAACTACGTCCTTTTTTTTTTAATGTTTCCCCCTTGTGTACCTCTGAGTATACAGTTGTACTGATTCGCCCACTTAGAGCAGCTTCCAGAACTACACACGGGCAGTGACAGAAACGAGCATGCGTCTACGCGGCCACTCACTTGCTGCAGTGGTGGTCCGTGAGAAGACACATCTCATCTTCCTCCTCCTTGGTGTTGTGATATGGACACTGGTGGATCTGATGTTCCACTGCTTGGCACAATAGTGTGTGGAGTCTGGAAAAAAACCAATCCCATCACTCCCCACATCACACACCATTAGAAAAATGTCAATAAAAAAAAACCAAGTAAAATTATTTCACATTGAGTTATTGAAATATATACAGAGTTAGTAGAAACAAGCAGTGAATCAAATTGCCAAAAATTTCATACCCAGTTTTTTTTTTTTTTTTTTTTTTTTTTTTTTTTTTTTTTTTTTTTTTTTTTTTAAAAAAAGGGAGGTGCGGTGGTATCTAGCAAAAGTGCTAACTTCCATCTCAGACAACTGAAAATTCCATTTGTGACATTTATATTTAAAAACTTAATAGTTTTGCAGGGACTTGCAGATTTTCGTTCTTACTTCAGCACATTTCCCTAAGTTTGTCTTTTTTTTTTCCATATATCATCAGTTTATCGTGGAAGATATACACTGCAACACAAATTACCAAACCCTCATTTTAACAAAAATGCATAACATGCTGACTAGATTATTAAATAATTAAATGTTATATGCAACACTATCAGCCTTAAAAAGAAAACTAATATGTTTGACTGATCTGACTTTGAAACAATAAATCACTGACTGTGATCAGGCTCAAGACTATTGATATTTTACTGTGTTTCAAACTGATACACAGTAGTTTGTGTCCCTTACATTTAGTTAATGTTTGTAAAAATCAGATATAGATTATTTACAGCTTACAAATTTATGGTTAAAATACAACATTTTGTTTATTACATTCAAATGAAACATATGAAAAATTAATGATACATATTTTATACTTAGATGTAGAATATTTATTTCTACGTGTTTTCCAGGTTTTGAAGGATCCAGTATAATTCCCTGAGTTTACCCTGTTTATCAGATTTTTTTCCATGACTACAGGAAACCTGCATGTATCAATGTAAAGAAAATTAATCAATGATTGAATCAATTGGTGTTTACTTTATGTACTGTTTTATGTATTTTATGTTTTGTCTTTAGTGTTGTCCAATTCTGTGTTCTTTTGTTATGATTTCATGTCTTTGTATCTGCATGTTATTGTTCTTAAGTAGATTTGTGTTAATTGGTTTTTGGTGATTGTATTTGTTTTGCGCATATCATCTCTAAGGCATTTTCGCCCTTGGTAGGCATGTTAGCAAGTTGCAATCATGAATAAAAAATAAATAAATAAATACAGGAGAATCCAGTTATAGCGAGCACGGTAATAGCGAGAACACGGCTATAACGAGGTCTTTTTGAGGAATTTACGGCGTGTTCGCGTGAAGCGCGCTTTAGTTATCTGTCTGCTTTATCTCCACCCCTCTCGCTCGCCACTAGACATCTTGCTGTTGACACCTGTCACATTCTTCAGCCTCACAGTCACCACCTAAGTGTGTGGCTTTTAAAATAGAATCCCGTCCTTTCTTTCTTTTATCAAACTTCCGCTTGGCTTCAAGGCCAAGGTATGCTCGACTCGAATAAACCAAGCCTTTGAATATACACATATACGTACTTGTACGCATTTCTTATTATTTAGAAAATAGACAAAATCTATATTTTCCCGCCATTAAACATAACAATGTGCCCTTTTTTTAAAATATAAATGCTCTTAATTAATTTGTTGGGACATTTTCATTAATGAATAATAACATTATTTATAACTATGTTAGGCCATAAAAGTCAGAGCCGTCTTTATACTTGTTGCTAATTGATCGTGTTAATAATACACAAATATTTATAAACTTGTTTGGAATTATTTCATTCGTGACACGTTTACAAACACGTCAAGTTATTTATTTTACTATCTGACAAATAGTAGGCACTACAGTATTTATTTCCAAATCGCTAGGACAGTTTTCTTGTTACTTTTGTTTCGGTAAGTTGTTGGGATATCTGTCCGGGAAAGGGGTGGTGATGGTTTGAGTTTAATCCCAAATTTATTTTCAAAAAAGTTTACAGGGTTCTTTAAATGAATAAAGCATAGTTTTCCAGCGACTATTTCGTTTGAGGCGTACATGCGTTGCCGCACTCCTGCTTGTATGTAAGGAATTAAATCGTCGCGTTACATTAGCGCTGCCTGTTAGCTACATCCTGAACCTACATGGTCGCCAGCAGACAGCCCGCGTCGACAATAGATAGCAGCACAATGCTGCGTCGGCCGCGGGCCAAGTCGAGTAATCGATTGCGGGCTGAGATGCTATACTTACGTGGCGTGGTAGTGTATTCTGGTTATTTTGACGCAATCGGTGATCGCATCCGTACTTGTGGGGTATCGTTTTAAAGAGAATTCACACATCTGCTCACAGAAATTAAGATTTCGTTAATATAACCTGTTATTTTCCAATTATAAAGGTTTAAACACAATTTTTATGCTATTTTCAGTAAATTTTTATTTTTGGGGGCCAAAATCTGTCCAATTCGGTTATAGCGAGGACACGGTTATAGCAAGGATCAAACCCGGAACTGTGACACCTCGCTATATCGGGACTCTAGTGTAACTAACAATAATGTGGTCAGATACTGTATAGCCTTTATTAAAAAAATTTGTAAAATTTTCTTAACGTTTTGAGGTGTCTGGAAATGCCCATAATTTCAGCGTGACAAAGGTTGTCTTACAAATTTGGTATTTTTGTACATGAGCGACGTAAGAGCAAGCATGTTTGCCACATGGTAAAATTAACTACTGAAAAATCATTCAAAACTGTCTCCCTTGTTTCAAATAGCACAGCTACTGAATTTACAAGATAGTACTTGGAGGCAATCTTATGCGAGCATATGAGAACAATGTTACAATTTACACAACGTTCTGCGAACGCAAGTCACATGATGTACGTAATAATCAAGGTGAGATAAGCAGATGCCCTATTTGTGACAAGGATATATATATATCTTGCAGAAAAAATTATCTTGCGTAGTCTTGAGTCACAAAACATTTCATGGCACCATAATGGCATCAGTGAACTGAATCTAACAACATAGTATCCAGATACCAAAGCACATGCAGCAACTCTACGATTTTCTTCAATCTCTTAACTGTTCAGATGATATTTTTGAAACAGCTTCAACTTGTCGAAGGAACAAATTTGGATTTAGTCTAAATTGGAACACCAGAAATCAAAATAATTTTCCTCACCAAGCAAATTACACATTATAATGCATAAATAAATGAATGACTGAATGAATGAATTGGATATTAACATTATTTTACAGTCCTATCTTACACAGACATCTTAAATCTCTGAATTGGTTCTCTTCCCAGTACAGCATGGTTTGTTAATAATGCTTGCGATAATCATGTACACATGCATATACACATATATACATAGACCTATATATAGATAACTCGCCTCCCACCAAAGGCAATCCGGGTTGGATTCACAAAGTGGTCAAACTCAGAATTTTGAACAAGTGGGAATCTTAGTGGGTGTTAGAGCGAGCCTGTGGGTTTTATCTGGTTTTCCCATCTACCACATCCGTTAAATCTGCCAATACTTCATCCTTATATCATTACCACTCATCGTCTCAAATGACCTTGATATCAACTATATGTTAGGCCAATTCATTCATTCATTTTTAGATAGCCCACTTTACACACGCACGCGCGCACGCTCGCACGCGCACGCACGCACGCGCACGCACGCGCACGCGCGCACGCACACGCACGCACCCACACACCCACATGCACGCACGCACCCACGCGCACGCACGCACCCACGCGCACGCACCCACGCGCGCACACACCCACACACGCACGCACCCACGCGCGCACGCACCCACGCGCACGCGCACCCACGCCCACGCGCACGCACACCCACGCGCGCACGCACACCCACGTGCACGCACACCCACACGCACGCACACACGCACACACACACGCACCCACACACACACACACATGCGCGCGCACACACACACACGCACACACACACGCACCCACACACACACACACGCACACACACACACACGCCCACACACACACACACACACGCGCACACACACACACGCACCCACGCACGCACCCACGCACCCACACGCCCACGCACACGCGCCCATGCCCACACACACCCACGCCCACACGCCCACGCACCCACGCCCCCACACACCCACACGCCCCCACGCACACACCCACACCCACACGCCCCCACGCCCCCACGCACACACCCACACGCACGCCCCCACGCACACACACACACCCACACACCCACACCCACACACACTAGCCGAACCTGCCCGCTTCGCTGGACCTGAAATAAGGTAGCTGAAATGAAGGCAAATAATTAAGTAATGACTGTTATACGCAAGACCCCATTAAAATTCGTATAGTAGTTGTGTAGAACACCGCGTACAAACAGACAGACAGACAGAAAAATAACTACTGTTTTACTATAGTAGGATAGGTAGATTATTCTTACATGTTCGCATCCATGCAGCATATGAAAAATCAGTATGCATAGCCCTATACCTATCTATAACCATAACAAGTAGCTGCTGCCCACGACTTTTTCCGCATGGAATTTTGTATTATCTTGCACCATTTAGAAATTTAAACATTATAACATAACAGTTGAAACAGTTGTAGTAGTTTTCTTATGTTCACAAATGATAATTTTTCTCACCTCTATTTTAGTCTTTGCAATAAAAATATGTTACTACCTAAATTTTGGGTTAATATGCTTCTACTTTCAAATGTAATGTCGGGAAGACACTTCATAAAATTTCTTTGTAAACCACATTTACTGTTTTCCCGTCTTGAGCTAGAATGTAAAGATTGTCTGCATAACTGACCCGCGAGCAAGCCACATACATCTGAGAAAAACAATCAGATCTTAAGTCTACACCAGCTGCCTTAAGTCTCTGACCCTGAGACTTTTTTATTGTCATCGCGAAACAAACTGCTATTGGAAACTTTGTGCGCTTGAACCCGAAAGGGAAGTTATTCGGGATGATCGGTATGCGTGGTATGAAAACAGTTTCACCTGAGCCACATCCAGTAAGAATCTCAGCTTCGATTATATTTCGTTGTAGAGCAGTTACTTTAAGTCGGGTTCCATTGCACAATTTTGGGGGAGTAAGGTTCCTCAGAAGCATTATTGGAACACCGACTTTGAGAACAATTTTGTGATCAGGAAGACCACTTGCAGTGAGAGAACTCAAAAACTCAACTGGATAATTACTGGCATCGTCCTGATTAAGGACGATGTTAAACGATGTGTAAACCAAATCACCCCCATTCAATATGTTTAAAATTTTTTCATTGATTGCAGCAGCTTGGTCATTTCTTGGAGTGAGTATGGCACGTTCACATAACCACGTATGTTTCTGATGTTGTATGTTTGACAGATCCCCGAATACCGAACGTTTGAGTTCGTCTTCTGAAGATACGACTCTGCCAAGTATTTCTGGAAGAGTCACCTGACCGTGTTGCTAAGGGAGGGCACCTACTCCAACTTTTAATAGAACACTGGAAAATTCTTGCGCATGAAAATTACCACCCAGCTGTGCTCTCATGTTAATTGTTAATTGCAGTTTTTTTATTCGAGGCCAGAGGTAAGAATTCTTCAGTGATGCTTTTATTTCATCGGCTCTAGTCCCTCGACTTTTAACTGGTAGAGTTTGCCGAAAATCTCCATAAGAGAGTAGTGTGACATTCCCCATTGGCATTTCATCGCGCCTAATGTCCCGTAGTGTTCTGCTTTTTTTCGCCATCGTGCATTCATCCCAAACAATTAGCGAGCAATCTTGTAACACTTTTTCCATATCACAATTTCTTGTTATCGAACATGTTGGTGATTCATTAGTGTCTAAATCGATTGGAATTTTTAACATAGCATGAGCTGTTTTTCCACCAGGGAGTAAAGTAGCTGCAATTCCTGATGAAGCCACTGCCAGAGCAATCTTACCTTGTCGCCTGATCTCAGCGAGAATTGCTGTTGTCACAAAGGTTTTTCCAGTACCACCGGGGGCATCCAAGAAAAATAGCTTCCCTTCATTATGAAGTACGCTTCGTATGACTGTTTGAAATATATCAATTTGTTCTAGATTGAAACGACCACACTGGTCATTTACTGTGGTGGTCAATGCTGCATTATTGTAGCTAGTCTCAGCAACATATTCGCGATTGAGGCATGGTTGATCGGGTAGAATTTAGGGAACAGGAAGGCCATATTCACTACGGAGTTGCCCCCAATCGAAAACACAATATCTTGAATGGAACAAAGGCTCTTTCGTCATTCGTATCAATTTCCTTGTCTGAATTGTGTTGTAGGAGGCGCATGAAGTTATTCTCAACATATACTCGGCAGCTATGCAGATTTCAAGTTTTAAAACAAAAGATAAAACACTTAAACATAATGTTTTGGTTGTATCCAATTAGAAAATAGATAATGTGTAACATTGGTGAATATTAAACAATGAAACCTACTTCACATACTCATTCCTTTCAGCTATTATTTGTTATCTTTGCTGGCAGCTTGAAGAGATGGAAACCAACCCGAAAACTCACACAATAATAAAACACAAACTTGCAACCAAACACAACCTTACATATTGTAACAATTACCAGAAAAACATGCAACCACAACAAACAAAGATCCTGATATGAATAAAGGAAATAAATTTGTAATGATTCATAGATTGATTTTCAGAGAGAGAGACACCTATTGAATGTCTATAAAACTAACTTTTTTATGAGAGCATAAATAAATCATGAAATCATTCAACGATAAAAGCTGTTTATTTAATAAAGCGGACGGGTTCGCCCCAAGGAGAAAATTGACACGGCGAGACCTCGTGGACATAGAGAAATGACACACACTCACTATTTATGTGTCTATGAAACATGATTTTCTGCAAAAAGGGTATTGATAAATTGAAACAAATATGGCGACACTACAAACTGTCAGAATTTTATTTTTTCTTACTCTCTACTTAGTTCCTTACAATAGCAAAACTTAATGGCTTCTTATAATGATTAAATTGTATGTCATAAAATTAAGATTTATTTTCTTTCCCTGAGCCGATTTTGATGAAATAAAGCTTATATTTCATTCACTGCTACGCTCAAGTTAACTTGAAAACCCCATTAAAATTCATACAGTAATTTCGTAGAACACCGCGTACAAACAGACAGACAGACAGAAAATAACTACTGTTTTATTATAGTATAGATACACACACACACACACACACACACATATATATATACACACACAAATATTTTTTTTTTTTGATGTGCAAACATCTTATCTGTCAATATGCAGCATTTGGTAGGAGTAATTTCATGAATATGGAACGGAAGTCGAATGAAAGGAAATGTGACAAAGATGGCATACCCAAGTGTAGCAACATAAACTCGTACATAGTTACTTTCGTAAACAGTAGGGATACATACATCATGTATTGGTGTGCCAAATGAAAACTGTGTGATAGTGAAACTACCCTGGTATATATTTGGTGAACTAAAAATAGTCAAAAGTAAAAAAATTAATCACAAGTTTTAAAATGCCTTAGAAAACTGGCATTACAGTGATTATAATACAAATTCTCCTTGCAAAATGTAAAGTGGCTCGGTAGCACAGCGCGCCCTCGATAACCTCGAGGGACGTGGTTCAAAGTTTGTATGTAACTGGAAAAATTAGTCTTTCTTCTTAAGATGGACAGTATTTTAATAAAATATTTTGTTGAAAAGTTTACCTGCATGAGAACACATGAATTTGTTAGTTACAGAGGATAGATGTTTACCCGCTTTTATCGCATAATTGTTACACTCGCATAATCGTCGCACCTATATTTTAAGCCGTAAAAATTTGGATAAAAAAACTTCTTGCGTAAACGTCGCATGTGTTTTTGGTCGCCCTATTAGATGCTGAGCGCTTTGTGTTGGTATCTTTTCCGTATAAAACGATGTATTTTAAAGTATAAATCAAAAATTTATTTGGACATTACCACTTACTTATTTAATTAACGGAAATACAAAGTTGTCTGACGTGTATTTCTTTTAAAGACATTTTTAAACATTATTACTTTTATCTGATTTATTGCGTCATCGCGATGTACCATTTACAATAATGTAGAAAGCGCTAGTTGGTATCGTTCATGATTAGTTATGTTGCTTCCCGTACAGAGCGCGCACACGTAGTCGAATATCGATATCTTGCCGATTGCACGCACCGCGCGCTCTCTGTCAAGTGCCGAGATAACTACATTTGACGGCCCGCACTCTTTCGTGGCAAGTTTGTACTACGACAATAATTACGCGTTAGTTCACGTCACGGATTCAAGTGTCTTGCGTTCACTTCACAGTTTTGGTTTTTCTATTTAAAGTTGAAAAAAGGTTTTTGTTGCATGACTTATTACCGTATTGGTCCGAATATAAGGCGACCATTTTTACATAAACGAGAGATGCAAAAATTGGAAGTCGCCTTATTTTCGCACCCAAGACGTCAGCACCGCAAACATTAGTTCCAAGCTGAAAGCTACAGTAGAAACATTGTTAAACAAAATGTTCACGATTTTTTATATTAACTAAAACTTTGTTACCTCACACGGGCAAAACGATAAATCCACCCAATATTGCAGTAATTCACAATTGTTTAAAGTTGAAAATTAAAATATTATTTCTTGAGTAAAAATGTGAATGTTGAAGCATCTCAAAATGGCAACCTTTTATTACACAATTCATATTTGTACTTTGTGTACAATCGCGTGTTAACATTTACGGTAATTTATCTTCAGATTTTTAACGGAAATATTGGTACTAAAATATCACAGCTATTTTCAGAACGATTGTTTAAGTTTACAAACATTTCGGATGTAATGTTTGGAAATTCACGGCTGCCAACTGTCTTTCCACAATATTTCTTTGTTGTAAAATGAACATTGCCGAACATGCAGGAAGACGCCATATTAACAGGAATTTGGTACGTTGCTTCAAAAGCTATTTTAATAATCCACTCTTTATTTATAAAAAAACCTTTCAAATAACATAATTATCATAATTATATTATTCTTTAAAATTCATAGGACAGAGACTCTGTCAGAGAGTAATATGAACAAATATTCGCGGTCACGTAACCGAAGTTATTCATGGCTGTATGCTTCACCATGGCAGCTAGCCACTTGTTTTGTTCCGGCAAGCTGCATTCTTTGTTTACTTTGTTACGTTTAACACACTACTAAATAGTAATACGCCTTGTTCTGTGGTAATACGTGAAACTGAAAGTTAAATGCTGTATTTTAAGAGTGATTAATAGCCACTGTAAAAATTTTAAATTCGTAGATACAGTAAACTGTGAAAAATGAACAATCACACATAGGTGGAACAGCGGGGAACGAGCTCTAGACAAATAAACAGCTATGAAAATGACAATTATTTCAGCTTCATTAGAGTAAACATACGAAAAAATTTCTAGTGTAATACTTAAAAATGTAAATATTTTCTAATTGTTTTCTTTTGACTATTAGGGTAGGCCATTCAAACTTTTTTAAATAAGTAATGTGATAAAAATAAATTAATTGTTGTACATAAATGCAAAAAGAATTTATCAACACAAAATGTATGTCTAATGAATTTTCACATTAATTTCTACCAAAATTTATTTTTACATTTGTTTGGCCTCCTGAAACTGCTGGTCACCTTATATTCGGGGTCACCTTATATTCGGGCCAATACGGTAATTTGTTTGGCATGCTCTTTTAATCATCACTAAATAAACATACTTTCCAAGAATGGGTTTTGTTCTCATGAATAACTTTATCTAACAATTTTTTTTTCTTGCATAATCGTCGCACCCTTACTTTTAAAATTTCATTTTAGAACAAAATGTGCGACGATTATGCGAGAAAACACGTACACATCAATGGCGAGTGCCGAGAGAAACACTCAATTTTGTTTAGTTTGATTCCTCACAGACTTATGATCGGCCTGCAGGACACCGCACAAGGTACCTGCGCGGGGGCAGCATGATGGATGGAGGCAGGAACTCTTGCAGCTTGTCCATGAGCAGCACGCGCGAGCGGAGTCCCTTCCCCTCCCAGCCGGCGCGGGACATCAGCTCATCGCGGCCGCTGCACATCATGTAGCTGGCGACAGCAGCAACACACCCTCTGTAATTCCTGCTCTTGTCTCCAGCCTAGACGGCATTTTTCATTTGCAACATCTTTACAGACGGTGCAGGAGAGTGGATCCTCATTGTAAAGTACCTTACTTTAAATAATTATGCACTTTGATGCATCTGCGTATGTTCACAACAGCCAATACTTTGAAAGTGACATGACAAAAACAAACCAGATGTTCTGGACTGAATTCCAGTGGAGATCTAGGCAGCAGAACTGTCAGGAGCGGAATGTGGGTTTAATACCACCAATCTGTAAAAACTGCACCAGTTACGAAAACCAAAACCCGAGCTTACTAAGAGACGAGACTACTACGATGCCTGGGAGGACCCCCGACTGCTCTGGGCTTGAGGCTGGGCAGGGTTTGCCCTAGGCGTGGTGGGACTTGGTGGAAGACCCAAGCCCTCAAGGAGCTTTCACTCTACTGGCTCATGATCATGGTGAATATGTACATGAATGATGCATATGTACATAAATATGACAAAGATGATGATGATGATGATGATGATGATGATGATGATGATGATGATGATGATGATGATAATGAAAAAGGTGAGGTTGAATAAGAAAGATAATGAAGATGAACAATAACAAGGTGATGATGTTGGACTAGATGTTGAAGAAAGATAATGAAGAAGGTGAATATTAATAACATGTTGAAGGTGAAGATGACGAAAATTAAGAATAAAATGATGAAAAAGGTGAAGAAAATGAATAATGAACATAATGAAGATGAAGAATAACAAGATGATGAAGAAGAGAAAGATGTTGAACATGATGAAGGTGAAGATAATGAAAAAGATAGATATTGAAGATGAAGATAGTGATTAAGAATATATAACCAAGATGATGGTCATGATTATGATGAAAGGGAAGATAAATATGATGATGATCAATGAACCAACTTACCTGCTCAGTTCGTGGACACGGGCGGTGTTGTGTTGCAGAGGAGTCAGTTCAAGACGGAGGACTTGCAAGGCATCCATTGCCCGTCCGTCTTCCAGCAACTCGAGATACTTCTGCTCCAACAACAGAAACTTCATTTTCTACAACAATCAAAGCCAGCACTGTCTAAACCCACACATGACAACAATGTGCAAAATAGATGCAACAAATTATTACAGTAACACTCATGACGGTGTGTGTATATGTATATATATGAGAGAGAGAAGGGGAAAGGATCGTTTGGTATGTCATTTGCCCTGAGCACCAGAGTTCAGATGGCATCAGGTTAGGAGGGGCGCACATTCACACTAGATTAAATAAATACAGATTCTTAAATATGGCGTTCTCGGGTTCAGCACATTCTGCAATTCAGCAATGATTGAATCACTTGCATCCTTTTTCTTTCCCGGTGATTTGAGAAACAGTAATATTCATGCTTAGTTACGACTTACTTTAAATATCGTTGTACTGTAAATGAATTTTCTTTTGTAATCCAGTTAAAACTAAAGCAATGTTTAATAATCTTTAATAATCCTGAAGAGCCTTACTGTACATGTGAATTTCAGGTAATTTGTCCATATCTTAAAGAAGCTTGAATCAATGCTTCTTTCACACAAGCTCTACAAGTAAATAAACCTCAATACTGTTTTCTTAAAAGTGAACAGATTACCTTAACGAAACAGTCTATAAGAAAATTCAGCCGGTGAGATTGGTATAGTGCGGGTTAAACGTTTTGCGAGCTGTCAGCACAAGGTTGAGGAACGGGAGAGATAAGCGGAACAGAAGGGGAAGTAGGGTAAGGTAAAATGACATCAGTGGGACACTCCATGGAGATTGAATCCCCTCCTTGGGAGCAGCATTTTCCTTCAAGAGTTCAACCCGTTCAAAAAATGACTACGCAGTGCTTAACGAGTAAAACGTAGATACATTCACCAGCATCATTACTATGGTTGATTTTTTTAGAACAGTTTGTTATGGTAGGAAAATCCTACCTAACGAGATTTCTCCAAAAGGCAGGACAACTGCCATACACGGGAGTCTAAGAGGTTGCATAACCCCTAGATCCCAGGAAACCCGAGACTCTCAGTCGACCGAGCCCCTAGCAACAAGGGAGTGAGCGCTGATTGGCTCAAGATGATGTCACTTCAAGTCTGTGCTGATTGGCGCTTGATGATGTTATGCTGGGTTCGCCGGGTATAAATACGGGTTTGTTAGCAAGCAGCAAGCAGAAGGTGCCTGGCTGTCAGCCAGAGGCTTCGGCTTAACACCGCTCTGAAGAAGACAACAGTTCATCACGCTGCCGCCATCACCCACGACGCCCGGAACTTCGCTACACCACGCCGCTACCGACTGAGAAGAATCAGCACTCAGGGCAGAAGGGAATCGCTGCTCCGCCACGAGAGACAGTCACTCTGCATTGAGAGGCAACAACCGGACTCTGCCTGCGGCGGACGCGCTGCCTTCTCCAGAGTCTATCACCTCCATCCGCAGCCGAGGTGGGACTTAGGCGAATTTCAACAAGCAGTAAGTGGAACTTTTTTCACACTGGACCGGGACTTAGCCGGAGACGATATAATAAGAAGAAACGGACTTAACCTCAGACGCCACGACTCGCCACCAATACTCGCCAGGAGCGAGTAGGAACTCGCTCGGCAAGTAATTTTGTGAAAAGCTGCTAATCAAATTTGAAGTCCTCAGGGGTGGGCGAATACCCCCTGAAGGAAAATAGTGAAGGGAGCAGACTTTTGATTAGGGACACTCGCTCAGCGAGTGGGGAAGGAGCGAGTCGGTGCAACGAGAGTGGAAGTCGACATCGACGTCGTCCGCATACGGCGAAGAGGGGTTTATAGGTAGCACTGGCGAACTTACCCGGAATTGACTTTGTACATAGAGTAGTAAATTGATAGACAGGACTGAGACGTCAGATAACCGGAAATAGAAAGACGACGAGTTGGCCGCACCTCAATAGTGTGTAGGCGAAAGCGCCACTAGGGATCTGACTTAAATGTTAAATATGTATAATAAAAATGGAGGGCGGACCCAAACTCGTGGCGTAGGTCTTAGTCTAATGCAAGTGTATGTTCTAAATTGTGTGTCAGATAAAGATTGAGTATAATTGAGTAAAGTTAACTCTAGTTTGGAATTTTGGTAGTAACAGGAATTTAATTCAAAGAAAATAGAATACCAAATTTATATTGTTTGTTGCCATAGCTAACATAATCGGTAAATGTCAGGATTATTATTTGTTGTTATTACGAGATTATTGCATCAAATTAAAAGTGTGTAATTTGTGTTCACAGAGATCGTCAGCCATTTGCAGTAAACCTGTTTCAGCTATTGAAGCAAACGGCGACATATCACTACCAAGTTTGCATGTTTGTCGTGTGCTATATCATTACCAATAAAAGCGTCTTGTACACAAAACTGTTTAAGTTTCTTCGCAAGATAAAAACTCAACCTATCTCCCTTGGCAACTCTGTTCGAGTCGCTGCAGAAGATAACAAGTTGATGTGCAATCAAGCCATGCTATTTGGTTCTGTAGAGCTCCCGTGTACGAATTCGCTCTGTTGGTCCGTTCCATGCAACAGGTTTCTAACCATGGAACCCAGCTCACAAGAAATTTGGCCCATATCATAGAACTAGGAAGTTGTAAAGCGTCTAAGGCAACCATTGAAATATGTGACTATAACAAACACATTAAATGTTTATAAGAAATCCTATTTATTTTAACATTTGGCAAATGAAAACTATTTCTTATATACACACACACACACAAAATCGAAAAGAAAAATTTTTATTGACAAAAATTATATATAAAATACATACAGACAGATTTGTAATAAAATAATAAACTTGAAAGATATAAGAATATTTAAAAAAATAAGAACAAATATTTTCGAAAGGGCATAACTACAAAATTCAAAATATCATCAGAAGATTCCTAGTGTCGTAACTTAGATTTCCAGAAGGAAAATTTTTTCTCCTTTTTTGTTTAGAGCTTAGCTTTCAGAGATATAAAACTTTTTAGTAATTATAAGCATAGTTATTCATAAAGCATCACTTTAATTTAATAACTAAGTCATGTTCCACTTATGTAGCTGTATTTCAAATGTTACTCTATTGTTACTCTTCCATTTCCTATTTTATACATGTCTATATAATTTACGCTAATATTTGTGTTTCATGTTACGCTTGTCTTTTTAGCATTACAAAGTCAGCGAGTCAGTGATGAGCGGAACTATATATAGGATTAATATACAGACGTGAATAAAATAAATAATTTAATTTAGTAAAATAATCTAGATTAATTTTAATTAATAATGAAAATAAACTGATATTCTGAATGTTTAGTCTAATATACTGTGTATGATAAGTAAGTGAGTAACAGCTATGCTACTTAAGTACACCTCTGCTCCTCCTCGTGGGTACGCCATTCCTTGCTTCACGGCTTTACGCTCCGAATAAAAAATATTAACAACTAAATTTAATTCTGCGTGCAAATAATTAATAGAAATTAAAAAATAAAAAGGATTCGAGTGATATAAATACGGTTGGTAAAGTTTAAATTTAATTAATTATAATCTTAATTAAATACATCACATTAAATATTAATATAAATACATGTAAAAAATAATTATTAAATTTTGTTACATAATTGAGATAAAATTTAAATTATTAACGAAAGTCAATAAAGACACTGAATTTAATTAATAATGTAATAAAATATAATTTTTAATGCAAATAAATAATACTTATGGGAACAAAACGTCACGTATATAAATACACTTGAAAAAATTTATAAACAAAATTTCTATCTCTAATATTCACAATAAATAAATGTTTTTAATTATATGGTCCAGTATTCAATTTCATTCACTAAAATAAGTATATGATTTAAAAGCACTTTTTTATTTTATTTTATTTCTATGTAGCCCTTTTTCATCTGATGAATTATTCGTTGCTTGCTGCGTGCGCATCATATAAATTTCCTGAAATTATATCTTCATAACGTGCCTAAAGAAGTGTAATATAACCTCGCTTATATATAATTTGTATGTAGCCTGTTTTCATCCTGTCAATTTTTTTTTGCAAGCTGTGCACGCATCGTAAAAATTCACTCTCATCGTTTTTCCATAAAACACCCAAAGAAAGGTTAAATTAAAAAAAAAAAAAAAAACATTCAATTTGAATTTAATATTTAATTGCTAAGGTAATTTTTGTTAGTTGTAAGGCGCCTATGGCACCTGTTGAAAAATGATGAATATAACAAACACTTTAATTTAGTATACACAAAATAATTGTTAAAATTCTATTAATTTTATTATATTTTAATATATTGCAAGAACATTAATTGTCTCTGGTGATTCAATAATGTTCCTTGCAGCTGATTGATTCAATATACACTTTCACTTGACTCGCAACTCTTGATCGTGACAAAGCCACATACAGTTGGTCGGATGAAGATATATTGAACAATAAAATAAACATTTCATATTTCATTGCATATAAAGGTGACACCAACAAAAAAGGAAAGATCATTCGTCTACCTTATGACAATCATTCAAACAGAGAATGACATAATGGAAGATAATGGGCAAACATATGGAAAGATAATGGTCAAACACATAATCATTCACACACAGAACTATACAAATCAACTAACCCGCAGAATCATACATTTAAGGCGATTGGTGCACGGTAAACAACGGTCACAGGCCCGAAAGCAATGAATTTTGTATCATATGATCATTAAAGAGTCTAGATGCCTATGTGGGTGACTGTTACTATGTAGGGAGGTCAGGAGCTTAGTTCCAGCTCGTCAGTGGCGAGATGGCCTTCATACGGGAAGGGTGTTGCTGGTGGTCGCTCTGCGGCCTGCCATCTAGGAGGAATTAACAGAACCTCGAAGGTTTTATCTCCCTCTCCCTCTAACACACAGCCGATACGGTTCTATCGTGCCCGGAGGAGGGGAAGGGGTTAGCAGGTTTTCTCTTTCACTCATCCTTCGCCATGGGGAGGCGGAATGGATTATTTATTTGTTCGCAACTGCGCACGTCATGTGGCTGAGAGCGCACATCTTCTCACTCAACTCACTCGTTCTCTCACACTATTTCAATAAATCTTTTCAAATCTTCAACATCAATACTTTAAACCATTGCGCTTCCTACGGATCAATTATATTTCATGCACGTGCCCGAATTCAGCTGCAAAAAAATAAAACGGGTAGTCAATTTTTTTCTTCAAAAACCTTCCGAAACACTGTGTGTTAAAAAACATTCTGAAAGCCCATTTTTCTAGATAAATTGAAATTCTAAATCACCTACGCCACAAGGAAACATTGTGCTTTAATATTATGTAAAGAAAACACCTCTTAGTTTAATAGTTATGTAAAGGTGGTGTGATATGTTTTAGATGTCGCACCATCCATGTAGAAGAGTTACCCGAAAAGCTAACAAGACTATTGCCATGGAAATTGAAATATGGTTAAGGAAATATTTTTCAAATGTTTGTAAACAGTAAACAACATATAAAAAATCTTATAACTGTAAAATTAAAATACAAACAACCCTATAGCAAATTTAATTTCAATATGAAAAAGTTTACAATAATGTTTACAAGAAACGAAATTGCAATAGCAATACAAAAATATCGCAATTTTGTTACATTGTTAACATATATATTATTTTTAATAAAGGCAATAAAAATGGCATACTCAATATTTGGAATACAATAAATACCTTAAGCCCTACATAATTGCTGCGATATTCACAATAAATGCTTTTCTTAAATATAGTAATTAAAAAACATTGGAAATAAATTATTTATTTTATTTATTTATTTAATTTGTTACATGCCACACCAACAGCACAAGGCTCCAACGGTGGGCACAACATGTAAGACATGTAAAAAAAAAACAAATACAGTAACAGAACAAAAATAAGAACAAAACAATAAATTATAAGAACAACAAATAGTAGGACAAAAACAAAGACAAGACAACATAACATACAGTTGGTATCCTTAGATTAATACATCTGGTATTAAATAATTTAGGTAATAACATTAGAGCATAAAGATAATTAATCTTTGGATGCCGAAAGAATAATTTTTTTAACAAGTTTTTTCTCTCTGGTAGGTTGTAAGTGATTAACATACATATTAAAATTGTTAACAAGTCTATATATAATATCATTTGTATTTAAAAGTGTGCACAAAAAAGGTGGGTTACGGCTATTAAAAGAAGGAATTTTAATGCCAGTAACATCAAATATATGAGGACATATAAGATTACCATAATAACAATGGAAGACAAAAATGGCATCTAAGATCTTTCTTCTAGTTGATAATGAACCAAGGAGGGAATTTAAATCTATGTTATTGATGGTATTTAATTTTTTGTTAATATAGTCAGATACTTTAGATTGAATCCTGTCAAGCTTTTCAATATCAGTGTTATTGAATGAACATACCTATTATGGTGAAGGAAAGTGGACACTATCACACTGAAAAATCTTAGAGGGTAGTTTTCCTCATCTTATTTCTTTCTTTGCGTTTTTGGTCTTGTTCGTTAAAATATTTCATGTTCAAATACTTGATACGCATATACGTTCTTGTCCTGACAAAACAGTATATAACTTCTTCTGGATATTTATTTTCAGTAGTTCCGCAAATAATTTTAGTCAGTGATTCAAAAACCCGCTCATTTTTGCACAAATTGTTGCCATGAACATTATCAAAACACATTTCAGCGATCTTTATTAATTCCAAAAATTCATTAGTGGGACATTTTAAGTTACCCTTTGATTGTACATGTATCCAGCTATCGTCCTCCGAATCGAAATCCGTAGGGCCAAGGTCAGGATATTTATTTCTGAAACGATGAGCTATATAGCCAGAAACATATTAGAGCCCTTCAAGAGAAATTTCGTCACTTGAAAGGGACCTGGCCTATAAATCTAAGTCTATTACTTCCATGTCAGCAAGATCTATTTCATTTAAAGGTGATTTCTCTTGAAATGTCTTTGTAAAATACATTTCCTTGCACAAAAGTAGTTCTGTAATTTCATTCTGATAAGCACTGTCCTGTTCCATTTCATTTGACGAAAAATCACTTACCAAACATTTCGTCTGTCTTCTCATCCGTGTTTTTCCGTTCAGCAAAAACTGCTGCAGAATGTTTTCACAATATGTAGTTTATAATTCTGTATTTAAAGTAAATGGGCGACAGATGCGTATTTTATTACATACTTTATATTAGCTTCACCTGTATGTTTGTTTGTCTGTCCGTCTGTAACTCTTTCGACTTAGAGTGAGTGGCTCATCAGTGTAAAATGTCCCACCAATTTCATCACGTTCGTTAGCCGAGCGGTCTAAGGCGCGCGACTTCTCAGACGTCAGCTTTCGTATTCAGCGATCGTGGGTTCTACTCCCGGCCACGCCGGAAAAAAAATGTTTTTTTTTCTGGTAAATTCTAAGATTATATCCATACATCTAACTGTAAATGATTCGGAGAGACTTTACCATTTCTTTGTGACGTTGCAACTCCAAATAGTTATCTCAGATGGTAATAGGTAGTGTCGGTAACTCATTTCCCTATGATAATTATACATAAATATAGTTTAAAAAACTAAAAAAACATGCTTTTAAAGAATATCAAACTAAAAAGTTAAAAATAAATATAGTTTAAAAAACTAAAGAAACATGCTTTTAAAGATTATCAAACTAAAAAGTTAAAAATAATTTTAAAATTTAATTTATGACAATAGTATATAAGCAATACTAGTATAAATGAGAAAAAAGCATGGGGCGTTTAATATACAAAAAATATGGCACAAAGCGCCTCAAGTTTTTTTTTCTCATTTATACTAGTATTGCTTATATACTATTGTCATAAATTATATTTTAAAATTATTTTTAACTTTTTAGTTTGATAATCTTTAAAAGCATTTTTCTTTAGTTTTTTTAAACTATATTTATTGATGTTCCATACCTCTAATATACGGACAGAGAAAAAACCACTCTAACACATCTTAGTTCAGTTTAACTGTTAACAAATATTTAGATGAACAGGTCCTATACATATTTCCGAATGTTTTACTGACTAAGTTATACTGGACATTAATTAAATTGATTGCTGATATTTATACTTTTAAACAAAATTTTGAATTTATCATTTTATGTAAACTCTAATGCGTTAAAAAGTGTAACGCAACACTACACACAGGTAGTGATGTCTAGTGCACTGCCCTATGCACATTAGTTAACAAAAAAATAAAATGAAATATTAATTACTGATAAATAATACCTTGATGTCGTGATACAAGTAACACATGCTTATCTGATATTTATTTCAATTAGAATACGTAATAGGAAGATAAAATAATTAACTGATTTTAAGACTGATTTATTACTTACACAGTACAGTGCATTTTGAAGACAAATGGGTCTTAAGAAGCGAAAATCGTACTCGATTAAAGGATGGTATGGTGTTCGGTATATTAAGGTTTCCCTCAAAGTAACGGTTTCAGAATGCTTTTAAGATATTAGTTACATCCCAACATAAGTTTAAAACATTTCTCTTAAGAGTGTGCTTCGTAGCATTAAAAAATTTGCCTTAATTATTTTGCAAATTTATTATTGTTATGGTGACGATGTCAGAGGTTTTCGTAATTTTTTTTTAGAAATATAGTACAGTATTAGCAACTACGTTAAGAACTGTTATTTTATTCACACAGAGAAAAGAAATACAAAATGCTAAAATTTGGCGTTTGTCTTTTTACATACTATATAGGTTTGTTATTATATGTGTGTTGTAACATGTATAAAAATGTTAAATATATTCAACAATATTTGGTAATTATATATATTAAAAAACTTTTATGTACACGACTTGAAACTACGTGAAAGGTTTTCAGCCTATAAGGGCCTATTCTATGATTTTTTTAAAATTATTAATTCTTATGCAAACAATTAATAAAATTGGAAGTTTCTTACATTGTCAGTATATGCATAGCATTACAGTTATTCCAAACAATTCTCTACCAGTGTTCCTAAGGTTTACATGTTACGTTGGTTCTTCTACTAACAGGGTATGAAAAAATCATGATTTTTTTAAAGAAATCAAAAAAATCAGATTTTTTTGATTAAAATCGGATTTTTTCGATTAAAATCGGATTTTTTTGATTAAAATATAAAAAATTGTAATCTGTGCTCTACAGTACAATTAATAACAGATTCGTTCATTTTGTAAAGACAACTAGCCTAATTTTCTTTCTTTGAAATGACCACATTTTACATTGCATAATGTTTTAAGGAAACATTAATGATGTCACTTTACGAAAAATTTTAGTACAGTAGCATAGTAAACATTAGTAAAAAAAAAAAAGATGTTTTATATAAAATAACTATATCACTTAAAATATATCATAATTTTAAATGTAACTTTGTCACTTCTGTCATCCCTATAGTATAATTGTTCTAAATAACATGATTTAAATCAAAACCCCAATTTTCTTTTTTTTCTTCTTCTCAGAATTGCACACATACGAGAGAGTATTCAAAGTAAACGTCTACATAAAATATTACTTATTTTAAATTTTAAACAAAAAATACAAGTTTTGCAGCCTTTTCTGTACTGAGTTGATTTCTTAATGTTGACTGAATCAAACCAAATGTGGAAAACATTCTTTCCACTGATGCAGACGAAGCAGTTGCTGTTAACAGTGGTTCTATGACATTCATAACTTCATTAATTTCTGAATTGATGTTTATTTTCCACCAATCTATTGGCGACACTTTCGAGATGACATTGTCCTTGAATTAAGAAGTCGTGGAAGAGAGTAGATTTTGCTTGGAATTTAATAATTACAGGCAGCAGAGACTTTGTGTGTTTGTATCTGTTGTTTGCAAATGAAAGAGCTTCAGATCTCTCATCAGCTGTCAAATGTTGACCACAGAACCGTGGGTCTACAAGATACGCCAGGAAATGTGCTCCATCCAGTGCCTGATGGTAGCGACTGGAAAATTTCTCCATGCTGTCTGCATTCAGGTTTTCATCTTCAAGACTTTGTTTTAGACTTTTCCACACATCAACAGCAGTGGAAATCGTACTGCTATCTTTCTGAACCTTATCAAGTGCAAGGGCCATTGGTTTCAAATGCCTCAGCATATCTTCTGCGTTCATCTTTATAAAGACATTCACCACTTTTCTGTAAATATTATCATTATCATTGCAGTGATATATTTTTTTTTAATTTTTGCTCATATAATGGTCGCACCTTACTTTTATTCGTAAAATTTGGTAACATTGCGGGTATGTTGATTTTAATCAGCATAATTTAAATCGTGATTTAAATCATGATTTAAATCATGTGATTTTTTTTTAAATCAGTGAAATCAATTTATAATTTGACATTTAATTTTTCCTATACTGTATCTTTCTAAATCAAGTAATCATGCCTACTTACACAAAAATTGATTGCTGCAAAGATATGAATGGAAATTGAATAGTACTTAATTTCTTCTATAATATATTTATAGTTATTTTGTTATTTAGAAACACTTGGTAAATATAGGTGGGTTAAATGTACTTACCAATAAACACCACTCATTTTTTCTCCTCCTCTCCTACTCATGTTTTTGTGTGTGTGCGTGTGCATGTGTGTGTGTGTGCGTGCGTTTGTGTGTGTGTGTGTGTGTGTGTGTGTCATATCTCCTTGGCAACAGGTTTGACCTTCAACAATGTCAGGTGCTATTTTTAGAACTGTAGGATGGAAATGTGCAGTTCTTTGTTATGTCTATTCACTTGGAGTTCATCATAGTGTATAGTTGAAATGGCTGGAAGAAAGAAGGACCCAATATGGATCCATTTTGTTGAAGAACCAACATTGTCAGGAAAAGGTCTGAAAGCTACCTGCAAGTCATGTGGAAAACAGTTAATGGGGTTGGTTGCCAGAATGAAAAAACATATTGAAACATGTCAGAAGGAAGAAACAGAAGAGGATCATCTGTGTGAATCAGAATCAGCACAGAGAAGTTGCAGAGGTAATTATTGGTTTTGATATAAAGCAAATATTAAAATAATACTGTAAATACTGCTTTTCTAGTACTTGAAGTTAATTTTTTAAAATAAAAACTATAATAGAATCAATAACTTTCTGGTATTTTTGAGAAATATGTATTTGGAAATATTGTTAAGAACATAAGAAGTCATTTTTTTTATTATTTATTGTGTTTTAACTCCTCAAGCTTAGTTTTGTTTAGTTTATTTAACTGTCAGAATGTTTGTTTTAATACCACTACCACATAAATCTTAATTTCCTGGTTAGGCATAACTACTACAGGCGAACCGTCGAATCTGTATCTATCAATCTCGTTTATATTGTTTTCCCGCATATATCATTTATTCTGCAGTCTGCATGGTCCCAACAATAAAAAAATCTGCATCAATTGTTTCCTTAATGATATATTATCCAGTATCCTTTGTTGGAAATTGTCCCGCCGTCAAATTTTTAATGCGTAAATAGATCATTCAGTGTTAATAATATGATGTCTTAGAACAAATAGTGATGCAAAACAATAACTGAAATTACAAAAATGTCAAAAATGATATTTACAAGCATTTAGTTTTACGTTTCAATTGTTAAAAAATTATTTACTTGAGTTAGAGATTAGTAAAATTATTAGAATGGGGACCAACAGTTTTTGTACATTGGTTTTTATGGTTTATTATTGGAATATGATGTGCTGGCATTGTTTTTAGTAGTTACACACTCTTATAAAAGGCACAAACATAGCTTGCCCGAAACTGATGCAATAGACAATTGGACATAGTAAATTAATTAGTATATTATACTTCAGGTAAAGTGTGCAGTAAAAACATAAACAATATACTTTTAGCACCACGTTGGCTTTTAATGTTCTTAGAATGTGCAACATGGTTTCATTTACCTAACCTAAAATTTTATGAATCGTTTGTCCGCTTGCATGATTTTTTCATTCAGTCCCTCGGAAAACGACAGATGTTCCACTTCATTAGCTTTATCAAAAATAGGACAGAGACACACAAGTACTCGCAGATCGGTACTTGTAGATAGTAGACACATACACACAGATTGGACGAAACAATTTTTGTCATCTATATTTCAAATGTACCGCCTACCCTAGTTCATATTCTGGCCACTAGGTTCACTGATTACCACCAACACCAACGCCGACAAGGAAAATTCAATAAAAGTGTTATTTTCTTTACTGTGACTTATACAACTGTGCAATGTTTATATCAGTGCATTTGGCCCCTGTATCTAATCATTTATGTATTTAATTATATTAATTTATTCAGAGCGTTAGCATAAAACTAGAGCCTGGCCATTGTTGTAACTTAAAAAAAGTTAAGTCTTTTGTTCAGGACATTGAATAAATGTTTAACAGCATTCATTAAATTACTCTTAAGGCTCAGCCTCCCTTGACATAGTTAACATTTCTATTTTCACCTCATAAGCTTTGCTTCATTGGAATTTGTGGAAAAGAGAGTTCAGAATTTACAAGTGACTTGATATTTAGTCCCCAGATATCAACAAGACTAATATGTTTGACTAAGTGTATCACAATTGCATGCCAGTGGTTAAAAATTAGTGTTTGTAATGTAAGATAATATATTTTTCCAACTCCCTTCCCTATCGTAGCAGTTTCTAAATATGTGCTTACAAAACAACTTAAATAAGTAAAACAATAAATAACACAAAAATGGCAAGTGGGACTGAGTCTTAAATTTTTGTACATCACTAAGTGAAAGATAATATCTGATGTTTCTTCTCACAGGTAACGATTCATTGGCCATTGTGAGAAAAACCGGTGGGCAAATATCATCTTCGACTTCCCAAGGGCCTTCTATGCAAACGAAGAGAACACATCACAATGAAAACAATGGCGATAGTGAGATTAAAAAAAAATTTCATCAAACCCTTGTTGACACACATCTAGTAAAAACCAACAGTAATCAAAAATGTATTCTTGATGAACAGGTTGCTCGATACATATATGCTACAAATTCTCCTTTCCGGCAAGTAGATCACCCAGAATTCAAGAAGATGGTAAGTTTGTTGCGTCCTGGATATAAACCACCCACTCATGTTCAGATTGGGGGTGATCTGTTAGATACTTTATACACTGCCGAGAGAGAGAAGTGTGCGACATGTTTGGAAGGAAAAACTGTATGCTTAAGTTTAGATGGGTGGTCAAATATCCATAATGATCCTATCATTTGTGTAGCTGTAACTGCCAGTTTAGGAGAAGTTTATCTGGTAGATACAATTGACACATCAGGTCATTCACACACAGCTGATTATTTGGTACATGTAGCGAAAGCTGCTGTAGCCAAATGTGAACGTGAATTCAAGTGTTTAGTTCGCAGTATTGTGACAGACAACACTGGAAATGTGAGAAAAATGCGTTCAGACCTAGAAAAAGAAGATTTAAATTTTATCACATATGGTTGTTCAGCACATCTTTTGAATCTACTAGCTAAAGATTTGCAGGTACCTAATGTGAAAGAACATGTGGTAGAGATTGTTAAGTACTTCCGCAATAATCATTTTGCACACGCTAAGTACAAGCAAGAAGGTGGACAACAGCTTATACTACCTCAAGATGTTCGCTGGAACACAACAGTTGACTGCCTGTCAGCATACATAAAATACTGGCCAGTTCTCGTGAAAATCTGTGAAGAAAATTGCACTGCAATTAATGATAATATTTACAGAAAAGTGATGAATGTCGTTATAAAGAGGAACGCAGAGGATATGCTGAGGTGTCTGAAACCAGTGGCCATTGCACTCGATAAGGTTCAGAAAGATAGCAGTACAATTTCCACTGCTGTTGATGTGTGGAAAAGTCTAAAACAATGTCTTGAACATGAAAACCTGAATGCAGACAGCATGGAGAAATTTTCCAGTCGCTACCATCAGGCACTGGATGGAGCACATTTCCTGGCATATCTTGTAGACCCACGGTTCTGTGGTCAACATTTGACAGCTGATGAGCGATCTGAAGCTCTTTCATTTGCAAACAACCGATACAAACACATTAAGTCTTTATTGCCCATAATTATTAAGTTCCAAGCAAAATCTACTCCCTTCCACAACTTTTTGTTCGATGAAAATGTCATCTCAAAAGTGTCGCCAATAGACTGGTGGAAAATGAACATCAATTCAGATACTACTGAAGTTATGGATGTCATAGAACCACTGTTAACAGCAACTGCGTCATCTGCATCAGTGGAAAGAATCTTTTCGACATTTGGTTTGGTTCAGTCAAAATTAAGAAATCGACTGGGTACAGAAAAAGCTGCATAACTTGTATTTTTGTTTAAAATTTTAAATAAGTAATATTTTGTTGAAGTTTTTTTACATAGACTACTTTTGTATATGTGCAATTCTGAGAAGAGAAAAAAAAAGGAAATTGTGGTTTTGTTTTAAATCACTTTTATCTAGAACAATTGGAACAAAGGGATGACAGAAGTGACAGTTACATTTAAGATTATATGTATATATTTTAGAGATATAGTTATTTTGTATAGCACTTCCTTATTTTTGTTACTAATGTTAACTGTGATACTGTACTAAAAATTTTCATAAAGTTACATCATTAATGTTTCCTTAAAATACTATGCAAAGTAAAATTTTATTTCACAGAAAGAAAATTAAGCTAGTTGTCTTTGCAAAATGAGTTAATCTATTATGAATCACTGTAGAGGAAAGTCACGAAAATGTACTGTATATTACACAGATTATAATTTTTTATATTTTAATCAAAAAAATCCTATTTTAATCAACAAAATCTGATTTTAACCAAAAAAATCTGATTTTTTTGATTTCTTTAAAAAAATCAGGATTTTTTATACCCTGCGATCGCTGCGACGATTATGCGAGTAAATATGGTAAGCAGGCATGATTACTTGATTTTTAAAAAATACAGTATAGGAAAAATTAACATTCATATTATAAATTGATTCTATTCACTGATTTAAAAAAAAATCACATGATGATTTAAATTATGATTTAAATCACGTGATTTAAAAAAAAATCACATGATTTAAATCATGATTTAAATCACGATTTAAATCATGCTGATTAAAATCAACATACCCTGTCTACTAATACACGTATATTACAAGAGGTTTGTAATAGATTAAATGAGGTAAGTAAGAATTCGTTTTTATAAACATTGTGTATGAAATTATAAATTTTGAGATGTATAATAACAAAAAGAAGTGCGTTCCGAAGACATATGTCGGTAGTGTTACCCACTGAAACATTATTCCCACTTCAACTCTCTGTAAAAATAAAAGTATGGGGTTGATGCGTCAAAAGGGGTATATAAATAAAATTTGAGGCTTCTTCCTTATTTCATACGCTAGTGTCCCCCACTTACAATTGCAAACAAAAATTTTTCCTCGATGTTGTAATTTACTCTGCGTAATCACAAAAATTTTTGGCAGTAAATAAGTATTTAATTTTTAAAAATGAAAGCATTCATGTTTCGAAAAAAATATTAAAGCGATGTGGGGAAAAATGTTTATAGATACTCCAGTAAAATTTTCAGTTTGATTGTTTTGATAGTTTCGGAGCTGTTGCGAGTTTAGTTTGGAAGATTCTTCGGCCGCGCGAGGCGTGTTTGGCTCTTTTTCATTTTCTTCCAGCGTAGGAAGCTGATACCCGGCTTCACTTCGCATCCTCTGCTTGTCTTCCGTTGTCCTCTCCAGATGTATTACTGTATATTAGCTCCATGAGCGCGACCTTGACAGACCGTTTCTTCGGTCTCCTCTCTCGTCATCCCTCTACACCCCATTCTTCCCCCTCCCCACCCGCAGGCTGCGGCCCGCCGGCCGGAGCTCCGCCGGACTACCTGGTTCCGACAAACGCCGCCCTCAGCGCCACGTCGCGGGGACATTCTTCCCGGCGGCGAGAGTTTTACACGCAGCACTAGAACTGTCACTCCAGAGGGCATGTTTTGAGTCGGATCGTATCAAAAACAAAAGGATATGAAAATATATACATAACTCAATAGTGTTCTGCCAATTATGTTTTCATTTTCATTTAAATTTATTCTTTAAATCGCTCCTGAAGTAGTCCAGCAGTGATCAATGGAAATTGTCAATATTAAACTGTAATTTTGACGATGAAAATTTTTTCTTCTTACTTTTATATGTGCAGAAACCTATTCGTACACTCGTTTCTTGAACTATACTTAAGTTTAACATAATTATGTGTTTTCTAAATAATTCTGGCTTGGAATAAAAATAAATGCATTTAAAATGACATAACTCAGTAAAAAAAAGTTTATTAAAAATATCCTAGGTATATTATGTCTTAAAAAGAAGCATCAAAAATAAATATGTACAGTTAAATTAGTTTTGTCGTAATATTTTCCATGCACCAATCGCCTTAAGATACTTAACTCACCAATGATGTGCAGGAAAATGGCTTACCCAACACCAAGATGTAGTCAAAATATTATCTTTGCGCACGGATTCAGCAGCAATGCTAGGAGGAACAGGTTAGCAAAGAGCAATGAAATGTTACACTGTAAGTGCATGAAAACAGAATTACGCCATGGACTCGGTGCCAATGCTAGAAGGTACATGATAGCAAAGAGCAATAAAAATTATATAGCCAACAGCATTACACAATAATCAAGTCAGTGATGAGCATAACTGTATATAGGATATGGGGAAAATTTAAAACCACTTTCTTGATTATCCATTATAAAACCACGTGGCAGTACAAACATGACCACATTTTGTCTGATAGTAGCCAACTCCCATATATTTATATAAAAGTAACGCACAGAGAATCAGATGTGGCACAATGTCACAAAACTATTGAGATCCAGACATGAAGCGACAACACCAAATGACTGCTCCATCTTAGTCGCGAGCAGACTGTCTGTCTGATGGCTGCAGTGTTTTGCGTATGCATGAGTATAAAAACTTTCAACAAGGACATGCAATAGTGAGTTTATAGCTGACTAGTATTTGATTGGAACTTTAATTTCAGTAAATACTCACGTGTAAAGTATTTTAATTAATTTTTCTTCAGTATGTAGCTGGATGCAGATGGATTATTATGTTCCGAACTGGAAATACATTTTTACAAAATCCATATTTGAAAGAGTATCACGACAACTATTTAATTCAAGAATGTGGAAAGAAATAAAATACAATGTTAAGCTGTCGCGAGGCATCGTACGGTGTCATGTCATGTTGTGTCGCATCTTGCCTGATTGTGTGTGCCCGGCCTAAGAGCTGACTCCTTGCCCCGGACAAAATTGGGACTACACCTCAGCTTGGCAACACTTAGTAACATGAAACTTAATGCAACATTACTGAGTGCTACCAATCAGTTGATGGTTACACAGGGAGATGCCACCCAACTACAATGGAATTAATTAATGGCCTAATAACATTTCGATACACAAATTGAAGAGAAAATATAAATATAAAAATTTATAGGATGCTAAAAATACTTACAACTAAGCTGTGTGATGAGCTTTCCAGCAACGACTTAAGTTCCATCAAGTCATTGTCAGCCTGTAAAAGAAGCAACAAATAATTACTAAACTAAACACTACAAATGAGGTGAAAAATGGCATTGCATTTATTAACATTTAGTAGGAAACCTTACTGTTGGTCTAAACAATCTTTTAAGACTAGGTTTGATTTATATTCTCAATTCTTAAATTATTTCTGTATTTCACTGAATTTGCAACTGGCTGATATGATTGAATTTAAAATACAGGCTGTGACAAAAGTGGCTCCTTCCAAGCAACCAATCTTCATCAACCTTTGCTGTTAAACATATAATATATTAAATATTTTGTAAAATGCATTGAATTTTCGTGGAATAAGATATACTTTCCTTGCAAATTAAAAATGAAAATACAAATGAAAAAATACTGTACATTTCTAAATAACAGGAGAACAAAATCATTAATATCTGTTTCTGACCAGTATAATACAGGATCAGCTTTCACACACTAACCTTTGCTGTTCCTTGTAAAACTGTTCTCATAAAAAGCAGAATGTGTCACATACTATGCAGATAATATTATTAAGTGATTCGTGCACCAAGTATTTTATACAAATTGCACACACCTTTGTTCAAAAATCCACATTGTATGCTAAAATTGATATAAAAACCTGATACAAAATGTCGCACTCTCAACCATTCAGGAACACAACAAGGAAACATTTCAGTGTTGTAGCCAGAATATACATGTATTTAGATAAACTGCAATATATTTGGTAGCATGGAATAAAAAATTATTATATGACTATGAGAGAGAGTATGAGGATGTCATCCCCTACCCCCTTGCATACCAAATGTACGAGGGTTGCCTGGAATGTTTCTGACCTCAACATGAAGATGGTAGCACTCAACAACAAAATCTGGAGAATGTGTTTGCACATGCTTTTGAATGTACTCTCTGAAATTACAGCAATTTTGGACACACAGTTTTTTTTGCATGAATTGATGCACCTGTTCTTGTGAAAAAAAAAGTTCAAGTATTGAGCTGTCATTAAATATTTGTTTTTGAAAGGCAATACGCCTATGCAAATTAAAGATGAGTTGGACGCTGTGAATGGGGACCTTCAGTGTACCAATATTTAACAACAGTTAATTTTGGGGAGCTGAATTTAAAAGTGGCGGTACCAGCTTGAGTGATGTTCAACGTTTGGGACGGCCAAAAACTGCAACTGCAGACAATAAAATTGCTCAAGTTCATCAAATGGTGCTAGACAACCATTGAATTGAGGTTAGAGAGAGAGCAAAAGTTATAAACATGTCCAAATAACGTGTTAGTCACATACTGAATGAAGATTTAGGCATGAGAGAGCTGTCCATTGTTGGATACCACGTCTGCCCACTCCGGACCAAAAACGAGTCGAATGAACATTTCCAAAGCTCTGTTGGTACATTTTAAGTGCAACAAATCAAGAGTTTTGGCACCAATAAATTACTATAGATAAAACTTTAATTCACCTTTTACACTCCAAAAACAAAAACACGAGTCAAAACAGTGGACTGTGAAGGGGGGAATCAGCTTCAAAAAAAGCAAAGACTATTCCTTCAGCCGGAAAAGTGATGGCAACTTTTTTCTGGGATAGTCCTGGAGCAGTTTAACTGATTATCTTGAAAAAGGAAGAAACATTACTTGATAAGCTGAAGGCAGAAATTGCAGAAAAATGGCTACATTCGCAGACAAAAAATTTTTTTGGTTTCACCAGAAAAACTTCACTATGTCACACCTCAGCGGTTTCATGGCGAAAATCTACGAATTGCTGTTTGAACTTCTTGACTATCCTCCTTACTCACCAGATTTAGTCCCACGTGACTTTTTTGGTTCCCTAGGCTAAAAATTGTGCTTGGAGGACAGAGATTTTCTTTTTAATAAGGATGCCATCACACATATTTGCAAAGAAATACGCTGGCTAAAAATTGTGCTTGGAGGACAGAGATTTTCTTTTTAATAAGGATGCCATCACACATATTTGCAAAGAAATACGCTAAGTACTATTTGGACGGGTTAATGAGGTGGGAGTAGCGCTGAGAGAAGTGCGTAAAGTGGTAGGTTCACTCGCCTTTTATCTACGCGATCCGGGTTCAATTCCGGAACCTGAATTTTTTGCAAGTAGTAAACGTGAGTCGGACACCCCCATTTCTCCCCAACTCATTTAACTTGTCAATGCTGTTAGTTTTCCAAAGAAGTATTTCTGGGAAACCTTTTTATATAACTGGAAAATTTTTTTACAGAACATCACAAAAAAAGTTTTTTTATCAACTTTTTTAATTACAAACAGAACTAAATGAAACACACAAACACGCTGCCCTTTACCAACTGATAGGACAAATAAATTTCTGTTTTAACAGTACCTACCAATCTTCAGAAAACAAGTTATTGTCTAATGTACATTAAATTATCTTCAGTTATTAAATGATACATTGGCGATGGAAAATGGGAGCACCGGATGCCGCTCCTCCGGGGCGCAGCCCTGTGACCCAACAACTCGAGGCCCCGCCCCGCCCCTACCTTGCTCCACTCTCCATCCATGACGTGCTGCCGGAACTTGGCGGCCGCCGGGTGGTCCAGCCGGCACCCCGACTCCTGCATCAGCACGTCCGCCGTCCGGCTGCAGCAAAAACACCAGTCGGCTCAGGGTGCGGCACAGGCCAGGGCCGTGGGCCACCCCGGGTTCACCCCGGCGGGAGGCGAAAAGTTACAAGTCTAAAGCTAACAGAACACATGGGAAAACCTTTTACAGTAAGGCAGTAAGCACAGAATACATTTATGGTTATGGCCACAGTAACATTTGCAGTCTTTAATTTTGGTTTTTATATAGTTGTATCTATATAAATAAAAATGTAAATGTTTATTCGCTCGTTCAAAATCTTAAATCTCAGAAAGTTCTTCACCAATTGCGTTCAAAGTAAAAAAATAGATAAAAATATAAATAAGTAGATTTGTAATATTTTCATTGCTATAGTATGACAGATATAGATATATAAAGGAGTGAAATCTCTCTCTCTCACTCTCTCTTTATATATATATATATATATATATATATATATATATATATATATATATATTACAAAAATCAAATTGATTGAACAATTCCATCCAATGCATACTGGGTATTAACTAGTATTAAATAAAAAGGAAAGGGCCAGAAAAAATTACTTGTCCCCGGGCCCTTGATTTCTCTTGACTGCCCTGGTGCAGGCAACTTCAACACTCTCGACTGCACTTCGCTACTAAGTAGGCGGGTGATATCTGGAAGCCTGGTTTAAATTAGGCTTTAGCAAATACTATTTTTTTTTTTCATTTGAATTTAATTTTGGATCAAATATAAAACTATTCACAAAAATCAAATATTTTTTTAATCAAATACAAACATGCAGTTAACTTTTTTTATTTAATTTCACAAGTCCAAGAAAAAATATTGCATAATAAGTAAAATTAAGACGATAGAAACATTTATGGAACCATAATAGTGTAGTGTAAAATAAAAAAAAAAAATCCCTTTCGGCACAACCGACAGTCGTAGGTAGATTTCGAAGTACCTATTTCTTCTGGAAATATTTTGGCAAATTCTATAAGCTTCTGGAACATTTGAAGAACTTAATGGAAATAACATATTTACGTTCTCGAAAATTATAAAATGATTGATTAAATATTTACTCATTTTACATGCAGCGAAAATATTACGACTATTTCTAACACAATGTATCCATATTTGAAAAACTTAAAACAAATTTAATATTTTATGCCAAATAATTAATTAATATATGCCAAGTTATTATTTAATTTTTTTGACCTTAAAACAATATTTTTCATCCCTTGCACTAATAACATAGTCCTATAACATTATCTTTGCACCACGGTTTAAAATAAATTCAAATGAATATGATACTAAGAAATGTTGAATTTTTTTTTTAATTTCAACCTGTTTTTACAGTAATAATTTGTTTTATGAAAAATTGTTTCAGTTTAGGATCTATACAATGAATTATAAAGGATTTGATAGTAAATCTATTTTAAAAAAATTAATGATCTTTTTTTTTACTTTCAAACCTTGTTACTTCCACCCCTTGTAGTAATGGTTGGTTAGATAAAAATTTATTTTAACAATAGCTTTAGTCAATATTTAAAAAGTTAAACAAAAATAAGAATGGATACGGTAGTGCACATGGTAGGGAAATTTTATTTTCTTATTCCAACCCCAGGTTTCTTCAACCCCTTGCCATAATGGTTTGTTTTATCAAAAATTGTTCCAGACAAAAGTTTTACATAAAATTATAATATTTACAAACAATTGAAACGGATATGATGGTGTGCCTAATAAAGGAGTTATGAATTTTTAGTCATTCAACCACTGTTTATTCCACCCCTTACAGTCATATAAAAAAAATTATTTCAGACAAAAAAGGTAGATAATAACTCAAGTTTTTACAATAAATTAGAACGAATTTGATAGTGTACATGGTACAGAAATTAAGAATTTTTAAAAATTCTACCCTTGTTTTTTTTCAACCCCCTGCAGCAATTGTTCATTCTATCAAAAAAGTTTCGGACAAAAGTTTTAGATAATATCTTTAAAGTTTACGAACAATTTAAATTGATCTAATATATGCATCTTAAGGGAGTTATGATTTTTTTTAACTTTCAAACACTGTTATTTTCAATTCCTTGCAGCAATGGTTTGTCTTATCCAAAATTGTTTCAGACAAAAGATTTAGATAAAAATTATAAGATTTACAAACACTTTGAATGAATTTGATGGAGTGCCAACGAACAGAGTTATGGGTTCCCCCCCCCCTCCAACCCTTGTTGTTTCCACCCCTTGCTGTTGTGGTTGGTTGTATCAAAAATGTTTTTAGACAAAAGTTTTTGGTACTGCTCCTACAAATTATAATATATTCAAACTAATGTGATGTTCTCCATATTATGAGAGTTAAAGTGATTTTTCGGTTTTTCAAACAACCTTCCCAATTTTCGGAGATTTTCTATGTTTATATTTTATGTATCAATTTGGAAGAGATTTGTGAAAAATTGCGGCAGTGATCATGTATTTTCTTAAGCCAATAAATTTTAAGTTTGAAAGTTGTTTTGTTGAAGCAAATGAGTATATACATAATAACACAACATCTTTAATAATTTTTTTACCAAAATCACAAATTATTTTTAGCATATAAAAAATTTTTCATTAAAAAGTTTTTGTGAGTGAGTCCCACGTGCTATATCAGTAATGTAAAATCAAAAAAATAATTTGAATTGAAATATCAAATTCAATATTAAATTATTCACAAAAATCATATACTTTTTTAATACTCGTAAACTCCTAGTGAAAATTGAATTTATACTAGTCCAGGATAGTACCTTGACCATGATACTTTTCACGTTTCAAAAATAAACATTAATTTATTACCCTTATTTGAGGGTGGTTTAATATTTTATCAAGCTTTTGGATGTATTGTGCCTACTGCATTACTACACACCTGGGTGATGGTTGTGGATAAAAATGCAAATGCCCAGAAAACAAGCTAAAAACAGTCAATGTAACATGTTAAAAGCATAGACAGCACAGAAAATTCTGTGGAAGGAATTAGAGAAATATTGCAGCACAGATGGACAAATTCAGCTGTCCACATTATCTGTTTAATGTCGTTTTTGGGCTTGTATGTTTATCGCTGTGTTGTCCGGGGGGGGGGTGTTTTTTGTTCGTGTTGCAACTGTCTCGCCGATGTCAGCACCCTGTGTCCGTCTGTGCTGTAATTTTCTGACTTCTTTCTTATACTGAATCTTCTAAGGTGTCTATGCTTTTAACATTTGACATGTTTTCTGTGAGTTTGCCAATTTATCTTTTTTGTTTTTGATTATGACATACAATGTAAAGAGCAATGGCATATGTCCAAAAAAACATTACACATTTCAAACCCATACTCTTGAAATAAAAATATTTTAAACAGGTAAAATAAAAATAAAAAAATCACAAAGAAAAACATTATGAGCAATGATATAAACTGGAAACTTGAACAGAATTCTTGTGATGTGAAAAAGTATAAAGAATTTCAGATTCTCATCTATCTTCAAAATAAGAGTCATAAACATTTTTTTTTAACCAACGGCAAAACAAACTAGTTAACTATTACCATCTCAACAGTTTTCATTCTAGCTGTGTACACACTTTCTGGAAGCAAACATTTTCACAGGTAAAAAAATACCTTTATACCAATTTTAATTTAATATGGAGCAGCTATATGCTTTTCCCAAACGAAATTTCCTCTTCCTTGAACATAATGTTATTGCCGATCGTAAAGACCTCATTATGAATATTACATGTGATGATATCAACAAGTTTAGTCACCTTCTGAGGAGCTATGTTCAGCACGAAGGGTTCTGGGTTCAAAACCTGGGTAAAACATGCAGTGTGTAGCTATTTTAACTGTTGAGTTTAGTTTTCAAGCCAACCCTAAAATTGCCAATGGACATAAAAATTTATGGTGTTTGCCTAAGAGGTTGATCCTCCAACGATTATAAAATATCCACTGCCAATCAAATTGGTGAAGGGTACTGAACTGCAGGAGTACTGTGCTTTGAACACAAAAAATGCTGATTGTGCGAGAGTAACACACAAGTAAAGAACTTCAGAATTAGATGCCGAAATCATAGCTGCAAGGCCGCAAACAAAAATTTTCAAAGAACATTTCATCCCTACACAACTCTGAATCCTGAGATTAACGAGGGTTGTATGAAAAGTTTCTGACTGCAACATAAAGATGGCAGCACTCGTCAACGAAAATTGGTGTATGTGTTTAGTCATGTTTTGGAATATATTGTCTGAAATTTCAGCATTTTGGACGTGAATTTTTTTTTTAACCATCGTTTTCGTGAGTCGATACCCATATTTTTGTGATAATGAAAAAAATGTGTATCGAAGTGTCATTAAATATTTGTTTTTGAAAGGCAATACGCCTACGCTAATTGAAGACAAGTTGGACGTGCACAGCGACTCTGCGCCATCATTTACCACAGGGATTTTCGGGCAGCTCAGTTCAAACATGGCCACACCAGCTCGGGTGACGATGAACGTCTGCGACACCAAAAAATAATAATAATAATAATAAAATAATAATAAATTATTTTGGAAAAAGAATAACATAACTACGCATCATTAGTTGACAAGCTGAAGGCAGAAATTGCAGAAAAATGTCACATTTGCAGAAACAAAAAGACTGTGTACTTGTATTAAATTTGACTGTTCTCTGAAGCAGTACCACCGGTACACACTTCACATCTGTCACTTGTCAAGCAATGTTTACTAGGCTTCTGTGAAACCTGTTATTTTTATTTTGAATTGACTATCATAATATTCACGAATATCAAATATTTTTGTAATCAAATTTTAAGATACAGAGAAAATTTATTTTTTCCACACTTCACAAGAGTTCAAGAAAAATTGATCCGAAATAGAGTCAAATAAAAAAAAAGAACCATTACAAAGAAGTGAAAGATAAAGGAAATTTAAAAAAAAAACCTTGCAATGGATTTTCTTAAACAATTTTAAGTTTCAAGCAAAGTTGTTTTGTTGATCTGGTTACATACATACAATAGATAATTATTAATACTTTTAAATCATAATCATTGATTATTTGTTAAAGTGTCCGACATGGTGTAGGCATATCTATTGGTAAAAAAAAAAAAATAATAAAATTGAAAAAACGATTCTATTTGAAATGTCTAATTGAATGTCAAATCATTCATGAATACTGAATATCAAATTATTTGCGAATACTGAATATTTTTTTTGGTAATTCGCAGACCTCCAATATTTCATGATACTGGCAACCCCATATGAAATTGTTTAAAAACGCAGTTTACAGATCAACAAAGGCAGAAGGATACTAGACAATAGGCACGGCTTTCAAGAACTGTCAAAGTTAAGAAAACTTATGCGAGACAGACTATACCAGGTATTCTTCTGTGCTTGATAACCTCAGCTACCAAGAGTCTCTAGAATCACCACAACTGTCTTTACAAAGAGCAATATGACACAGAGGTCAATAACAATTCACACTAAACTAAGTCCCCTGTGAAGTCAAAGGCTTCCAGGAGCAGTATCGGGTGTTCGTTGTCTGACGTAGCTGCCGTGCAGTCATGGTTTTTTTTTACGTTAGTCTGTAAATATCGAATAAAAATGTCTGAGCTATTACATTCAGAACACCCATGATAGTGCGGAGGGGCAGGCGGGAAACATCACTATCTGAAACGTTGAAAATAATAATTAACCGTCGCCTACTTCGGCTAACACTTCAACTTCTCCTTGCTACTCTCGAACAGTAGTTTTGCACAATCCATCCTACAACTGCGTGTGTGTGCACTGCTAACCAGGATGTTATCTGCACAGCTATGATTGTGCTGTTGCATGTGGACCTCTGTGTGTCGCCCTAGTGGGTTAGTCATGGTGCAGTATCCGGGGGTGGAAACAGGACATACTCCTGGCAGCAGGGGCGTAGGGGCATCCGGAACACCCTCTTTCCAAAAAACACCGGGCAGTTCACTGGCGAAGCTCCCTCAAAAAAATGTTTCAATGCTCACGGGTAAATATGCTTTTTTCAGCTATACAAATACTTTACTACTCAATAAAACTGAAATAAAAAAAATAAAAAATTGGGACATCAACTAATTATATATCAGAATAACAGTTCTGAGATTTCCCGACATTAAGCTTATTTGTCTTAATAGCTACATACTAATAACTAGTCCAGATACTAGATCCACATTAAGTTAGGTATTAATAACAAAGTATCTGTCTTTTGTAACTATTTGAAATAAAAAAAAAATTGCCCAAAATTTACTTCAGAAGTTATTTCACCCAGTGTCTTAATATTTTGGAAAGAGAGAGAAGGGAGGAGGAAGTGAAGTGGGAAGGGGAGACAAATATCCTGTCAACACCTACCCCCCCCCCCCCTCCCCTGATCCACTTCTAGCAATTTCCAACAGTGTTGCTTGATGGGTTTCGAACCATGCATATGAAGGTTTGCCATTAGCTTCCAAACTATTTTATGTGGAAGTATTCTTAGAATGTTTGTTTGTATGTCAATCATTTCCAGAATTTGACACGTATTTCATAAGTATAACTATTACCAGAGACCATTAAAGAAAATGTGGCTTCATTTTAATATAGTCTAAAATTTTGCTTATGTGATTGCTCCACAGTTTATGTGGAGGGGAGACTTTCAATCAAAGGTAAACACATCTCACAAATGATCGACCAATGGCCAATGACCTAGGTAATAACAGTATTGCTGAGGTCTCAGAACCCAAAAATATTTTGAATCCCTTAACTGCTGCAGTTTCCCAGCTAAAGAAAGACACACTGTCTAAACGACCAACTAAGAAGAGCTGTAACCATCGTTAAAAGTCACAAAGAAAGTAATAAGAAAATGGTTAAGTAATACTTATTAAGAATTTTACGATGACATGTGACCACTCCATGTACAAAAATATAGACTTCTCTATTAGGTGCCTCAATAAATATATAAAAAAACTTTGCTCAATGGTGGGTCAAAGCAATGCACACACTATGAAAATCTGCAAACTTCAACTGTCTGTATTACGTTAGTGAGTTAAAACCTGTGACATCCGTTTAGGGCTTGTTTGTTGCCCTCAGCAATAGGGTTTTGTATTGTTGAGAACAGAATCCTAAAAATGGACAGTTTTAAACCAAACGCGATTGCAATGATCCAGATAGTCCAAAAGTCTCACACATCTAAGAGCTGCTTCAACCAATGGTATTCTAGCTGTTTGTTTCGCAAGGTAAAGTTAGCACGGGACTCAGTTGCGCTAGAAGTTTCTACAGCTTGAGAAATCAACTGTTGATCAACATTTGCTGGACCCCCTTCCGCCTGCAACCGAGCCCTCTCGAGCAAGGGAATGAAAAATGAAAACACAACTGAGGACAACACACCTCCAAACAACACCACAGTTCACTACATAATCAAGAATACATTTTTAGTTTTTGGAGAATGTTAAATCATTTAACACCTTAAATGCAGGACTGACAGACTAAATAAGGTTCCCCACACTTGCCAACTCAGACGATTTTCCTGCGCTGTTTCTCAACTAAAATAACTCATATTACAAACACTGAAACGACTTGTTCACTAACAACTCTGAAATAACTCGTGATATTAATGACTTGAAATAATATAAACTAATTAAATACATAAATAGAAAATAAAAAAAATTGTTATGATGGCAATGGCAGCAGCCCAAAACCCAAACAGTCACTTATTATTACCTTCAGATCAATTAGCCAAATTATGCTTCCGAAAATACCTCATCCACTTTATGGACTGAAAAATAACAGCCATACTACGAAATTCGATGAATATATCCAAACATCACTACTGAAACAATACTTTTACGAGTTGTGGAAGTTGTAATAAAAAGCTTATTCTAAATAAAGTGAGTTTAAAATTTTTGAATGAGAACAGTTTAAAACTATGTTAGCCCGCTATTATAATTTATCCTCTGATACGTGTATTTAATTACATAAATTAAATGACACTAACATTAAAAACAGAATTTGATAACATTGAATACTGAAAATTACAAGGTTTTTAATGTGTAAGGGAAAAAATAAAATTGAATTTGAAGATTAAAAGAACTACCATTTATTGACCTTAATTTCAATGATGGAATGCATCATCATGAACTCAAAAAATAATATGTATTAATATTTAATATATTGGAACATTATAAAAATCTTACATTCCATACTGTCGTTTGAAATAATGTTTTAGTGTGATCTGGTAAAGTAGGTATTTTTTAATTAAAAGTTGTACATATGATAATAATAGTTAGATACTATATAAAATAATTACAATATCACTCAAAAAATATATAATTTTAACCAAATATGCACACAAAAATACAACCATCAAAAAGATTTTACATGGAATAAAAACAAGATTAAAAATATTGTTGTAAGTCAACCTGTAATTAAGTTTAATTTTTTTCCCCTTATTTGTGATAATGCAATGACAAAAATTTGATATGTAACGATAGTAATATTATAACTTATAAATTTTTAAGTGAGGATGGGTTGATACAAAAATCATGATAGCATTCATAAAAGAAACAATACTTTATTTTAAAGTATTAAATTTAACATAAATTGTTTACAAAATTAATCTACCTATTACTATAAAGTTTATATTGCAATATTACTGTCCTTTCTAAAATTGTGAGATAGTGGCAGATTTTTTAATGGTAAAGTTTTATATATTATGCCTATCAGCAATTTATTTATTGAGGTTACATGAAATAGCCTTGTAGATGAAAAATTCATACTGCAACTAGCCACTCAATCCTAGTAAGGCAAAACAACTAATTTGAAAACTGGAGGGCAAATCAAAAGTAGTATGCATTAATGTGGAATGTGAATAGATGAAATTATTGGTGAAATTATTCTTAGTATGCATTAATACTGAATGTGAAAAGATGAAATTATTGGTGAAATTATTATTAAGAAGGGCTTTTGGGCATGTTAAGGTGTTACTTTTTTTATTTATATTTTATAAAAGGGCACATTAAAAGCATATGAGATATAGATTTGTAAAACTATGTTAATCACATTAAATAGTAGTAATTATGAACTTAAAATTGGTTTCGTCTATTCATCAAATCCTAACTCTTGATTTTGTGGCCATAAAATATACATTCTTTATATGCTGCACAGGAAAATTACCAACAATACTACTATAAGTACTTATTTGCCAGTCAAGAGTGGCTGTATAGCAGGCTTTAATTAAGTTAAATGTGCATTGTTACAAAATAAAATATTTTCCAAAGGATAGTTGAAAATGTTTGTGTTGTTACCAACAACTTAAAAATTATTTCCTTAAAATAAAAAAAAACAAATTTAATGATTATCTAGCAGAGGAATGGACTAAAAAAAAAAAAAAGGCCAATAAAAATCTGAGAATGCATTTCTGAATATTTTATAATACCTAATTCTGTAAAACAGCACTGTGATATTTTGAGTAGTTTAGAAGTTTTAATGTTGTGGTTAGGTTAGCTACATTATTTTCATAGGTACTAATTAATCATTATGTACAAATACAACTGACTTTACACAGGAAACCTTAATTTTATGCAAAAATCAGAAAAAGGGGCAAAAAACTAACCTCGGAAACATATATTTATGAAATCAACTACCAACAATACAAAATACGAAGAATTATTAAATAACTTACCTTTGCAATGACTTACAACTGCACATATCAACATTTCAGACAACATGCAAACATTTTGCTATAACTATTCAATGAATATACTAGGTCCTAAAAAAAAATTCTGTCACAAGTATAGAGTTGATGAAATTATGGCTTTATACCATTTTACGGAAGGTTAAAAAAATTAGTTCAAAAGTCAAAAATGCATTTTCGGATTTTTATTTGTATTTGCGAATATACCCCTCCTCCTAGAACATTCCTTAAATAGATATGTATAGCTTACCTTTGGTAATATTCTTACAGCACAGCTTTTTCGTGAAGTAATAATAAAATTACAAAAATACATTTCTCAAACACAGAGAGTTTCTGAATTCCTACTAATTTCTGAGAAATCACCATTTATAATTTACTTTACAATGCGTGTGCATTGATGCGGTCGTCGTGTGGGTCTGTGTGTAAATAATTTGGAGAAATTGAGTTAAATGGCAAAAATAGTTATTAAATTTGGTTAGCTTTCTTAAAATTACTTCAAAACATTGTGAACGGTCAGTTGGGATAGGCCTACTAGGTAAAAAGTTTTGTGTTGCATATCCAAGTATACCTCCTGATCATAATGACATGATAATACATTGATCCAGAGGTACATGATGCTTGCTGTTTTAATTTAGTACATTTAAAGATTCTGCCATAAACGAAAAATTTGATGTAAAAATGAATCATTGCATTATAAGATCAAATAAAAATCTAATTATAACATTGTATAATATTTTTGTTCTTTCAGGATCTTTCAATGTATTAAAATTAAAACAGCAAGCATCATGTACCACAGGATTAATCATATCGCCGGTAATTATCGGACATTGCAGCTTTTTTTAACAGAAAGAAAAAAATCTGAAAACTGGTTTTCATACAATACACACGTCCTTAAATTTACCATGTGGGATTGGTTTCTAATTCCAGCTAGTTTGTGAAAAAAATTAGGTAGTTTATAGCTTAGATTACTATACCAGCATCCGGCATCGTGGCTTCAAGGAAAGAAAAGTAAATAAAAACTGAAAATATGTTTTAAGTACTAGAGACGTCCATAAATTTACCCTGTAAAACATGGTTCCTTAATTCCTAATGGTTCATTAAAAAATAACATTTTAAAGCTTACATTGCAATACCTGTGTTTTCACACTGCTGTTGCCAGTCATTGTTTACCCGCAATCGTGTATCTCTGTTTAGCACAATTGTAGCCAACTATGGAGAATTAAAAATATGCAAATTTTTCCATTTCATTAATTGAAGTTTATCCCTGGATCTAAAGGCTTGATCCGAATGGCATGATCCTGTGGTACATGATGCTTGTTGTTTTAATTCAGTACGTCGGAAGATCTCGTACATAAAAAAATATTGTCATATAATAATGAATTATGATTGTAGGTCGAATAAAAAGATTTTTTTTTTAACCTACAATTATAATTCTTTCTTATTTCACAATTTATTTTAGGTGCAGGATTTTCCGACATACTAAACTAAAACAGCAAGCATCCTGTAACACAGGATCAAGACAACAGGATAATATCAGGATCCGGGGATAAACTTGAATATGTGAAACACCAGCCATAACGAACACAGAATATACAACGGCTGTAATCAAAGAATTCCCTGGAAAGACTGCAAAATTCAATATGTCAACTACTACTGTGCACAGCACGTATTTCTCACAGAAAATAGATGACGTTAATAATTCAAATTAAATTTTAGGATCCCATTAGACTTGTTCATTAAACGTGACTTAAAATAGTACGTACTTTAAATACAATTTAACAAAACAAACATTTAGTAATACAATTACATACTTATTCTAATAAAACTACAAGAAATACAACCATTAAAAATTCTTTACAACTGCAATACGGTCGTTATTTAAACAAATTTCACTATTACAACACCTACCAACATTAACAAAGTTCTCAAAAAAAAAAACCCACACAGGTAAACATACACAATGCATGTCTGCGATTGCATGAATACATAGGTATTGTCATGTATACTGTAAACTTACTTTTTCACAAACCAGTAGGAATTAAGAAACCTTTTGTGCAGGGTTAATTCAGGAACGTCTCTAGTATATGGAAAACATGTATTCCTATTTATCGCAGGTAAAAACGAATGGTGCTGGCAGCGTAAAAGCACAGGTATTGTAATGTAAAATATAAAATTTTAATTTTTTCAAAAACTGGTACAAATTACGAAACAATCCCTTAGAAGTAAATTTAGGGACTTAAGAGTGTGTGACAACCGATTTTTTTCTTCCCGTTATAAAAAGCAGCTATGTCTTATAATTACCCTAACGGTTAGCATAGCTACATTAAAAATAATGTAAAATATTTTTAATGGTTGCTTAAAATAACCAATTTAAGTTGTAGCCATCCTGACCTAATCAACCATTCACATGATTTCACAGTATTTTTTATGTAGTTATACGAACCCAACTAACCATCCACATTGTTTTGGAGTATTTATAATGTAGCTAACCTAACATAATTGACCGTTTTCACAATTTAACTAAAGCTCTCCAAATCATAAACACACAGACCCACACGGGAAAGGAACAAAAGGTGGCTGTATCACTGCACCGGTATTGTAATGTAATTTATTAATTGTGACTTTTCAGAAACCAGTATGAATATAGAAAAACAGTTTACAGGGTAAATATTGGAGTTTCCCTAGTGACCAAGAGAAGTATTCTTGGAATTTTTATTACTTTACAGAAAAGCTGGTTATCTTAGTTATATTACCTTATGTTTTACACTATCAATTAAGAAATATGATAAATGAAGAGAAGTACCGTCTGATGTTTTTATATATAGTAAAAACTAGGTTTAACTTAGGACTAATATAAATTTTTTCAGACATACAAATTAATTGTTTAAAGAGACTCAGTAAACTAAATTATTATATAATAAAGCTGGTTTACAAATTATTTAAAAAAAAAAAAAAAAAAAAGCCTGAGTGCTCAGACTCAGAATGGTTTTGTTGAGTTTTTTTTTTTTACTTCATGTGAAAATGCAAACAGTGAGGCAGGGGAAAATCTGGTGCGCACATATAACAATGAGTGCACGGAAAAATTGAATCTAACCAAAAACCATTTTTGACAGCTCTTTGTTTAGTAAATGACAAGTTGAGCACAATTATTACACATTGATAAATTGCACTTCAACACAAATAACATTTATGTAAAAATGTAAAAAAAAACTTTAGTTTGACGGTAAAATGTTCGTTTGGTGAACTTTCTATCATATTGATCTTGCCTACTGCAAACGTTAACAGCATGAAACAGCTGTAGCATCAAACAGCTGTAGTAGTAAACAAAAACATTCACACCGTATCAGGCTTGAAAGGATATTTGAGAAGCAAAACCTTTCACGAAGAACTTATGCACATCACGAGAGATTAGCAACTAACACAGCCCTTCGACTATAATAAATTACTAATAAAAAAAAATGGTTAAGATATTAAAAAATATATATATTCACGACATACTTAAGCCCTATTGCTTTCAAATGCTGGCCAATAAGCCGCACAATGTCTTGATTTGTCTTGTCTATTGTACTGGAGATATTTCCATTTGGTCCCCCGTTAATTGCGTTAGTGTCATTCAAGAGTTCGGTGCCATTCTGTTGACTAGACGACTCTTCATGGTCTTCGGACACTCCATTGCGTTGCGTGCAGCCATTTGCTGCCTGCTGCATTGTATCGTCCACAAGACGGGATTTTTTACGCGGTGGCGGAGCAAGCCCACCGTCGTCAGACTCTCCGCTTGAGGCCAGGCTTGCTAAAGGGTCGCCGTGATGAAATTTCGCAAGGCACACGATAGTTTCCGAAGAAATTTTGCGTGCACCCAAAACCTCACACAGACTACACACACTACGATCTACAGCTGAGCTGAGCAATGTTTAGGTTGTGACGTCATAAACACGACCAGACATTGACTGGCCCTATATATCAAACAGAATTGAGAGTACAAAACCAATTGTTAGATAGCGCCACAAACATACAAGTTAGTATAAACCAACAGCAAAAGACAGCGCATTATTTTTCAACTTTTTTTTAAACTTAATAACTAAATGGAATTCGTTTATTTCAAACAAAGCTTTTGCACTTACTTTGTTGACAGTCTGCATTACTGCTATAATATTTTTGGTTTGAAAGCGAAAAGGAAGTTTCAGTTTCTACGAAAAAATATAGAATTCTAAATGTTCTCGAAGTTGAACTTTGATGAGTATTGAAAAAATATTTAACTCAAAATTTTGTTGATGTTAAATAGCATAAAATAGTGAATGGGATTGCCTGGAGACTGATGACAAGTTTTCCACAATCCAGCTCGCAGACTATCTCAAGGCGTTAATTTCATTTAATTTATTTGTATCTAAGAACTGACTTAAGATCGCATGCAGAAACTTTTTCTATGCAGAAACTTATCATGTATTAATTTAAGAGATAGGGTGGTAAAAGCAAAATCTCGTTACCGCCAATCAAAAAAAAAAAACCTAACTAAATATTTTTGTCATAGATTATTGGCACGAAAATGTTTTGAAGTTGGTTACAGTACGATACCTCCATGGGTTACGGTGATTTTAGTTTCTAAAAGTGGCGACAGTGTTTATGTTTGTTTTTGTTGCTGGTTTGTGTATCAGCGAAGGATTTGAAATAAGTATGGTATAATAATAGATAATGAATTTTTAATTGAGGTAAGTGTACGTATAAGTAGGACGTGTAAAAGTGAATCAGGTGTGAAAATATATGCGCATGTTTGGTAGTAGCAAGTTTTAGTTTATAATTATATGCGACCAACAGTTTTAAACGCCACTAACCTCACTCCATTTATTTTTTTAAAAATTAAATAAGCCTCGCTTTGGCCACACACTAGGCTTATGCCTACTCTACATTCGCAACAGCACGCAAACAGCATGTAAATAGTACAGTTGCACACGCACAGCACAGAAGTCGAATGTGCTTTTTGCACACAATCATAACAGTTTACTTCTCGTGAGGTATTTCGGCATTGTTTGGCGGCAAGGACGCTAAGGGCGCAATTTTTGTTTCTACACAGTTCAAGGAGCGATGTGTGACTGCTGAAAGTGAGGCATTACAGATGTCCTGCTTGCAGTTTGGATGGTCACGGACATAAGCGTGGTTCAACATGCGAGTTTACATTTAGGCACAAATACAACACAACATCACGTGTAAATTTCTCGACGTAATGAGGGTGGTAGTTAAGACCACGGTTGGTGCAATGTCCAGGCGAATGGCCCTTGGAGTCTGTTACATTTACACTTACAAATTTACACATAGAAGTAGCATGCAGAATGTCTGCAGCATAGTTATACATAATTAAAATACAGTTTCCAGCTTAATACCTGGACAGAGGGCTGTAGTCCTACAGCCATGTAGGTGGTACACTGCCCGTCGCAAAGTCCCACGTTAAATAACTCGTTAGAATGTTTAGGTGCACTTTCAGCCTGTAGGCGGCCCTGTGAGAGCTAAACTGAAAAGGAATGCGGCTAAGTACGATGTTACTGGAAGCCTGAACCACCTCAGGGTCATGTGCACAAAGGAAAAAGCTGAGAATTACTTACTAACCGAAACGCCTCTTGGTAGAGGCTGAAATGATTAGTTAAACAGCCAGTGGATAAAAGCTGGGCCGAAGGGGGCCAGCTGCAGAGTTGATGGAAACAAATTCATAACGATTAACTATTGTAACAGTGCTGGTAAAAATGGTGAAGGCTCTGTGGTTTGCGTGTATATCCGGCCCCGATGCTGAACGAGATCCAACTAACTGCTGCCCCAGATAGTGCCGTACACCAGGGGCCGTCTATAGCGCACAAAGTGCACATAGAGCAGGAGACAAGTCAGGCTATGTCTGGAAGTGTTGCTCAGAGAAAAATGATTATTCATTTATAAATAATAAATGGTGTTGCGCGCGCAACACATCTCTGTTACTCTCACAGCTTGCGTTTAAAATTTACAACTAAAATCTAGGCAACCTGGATTGGATCAACTTTTTATCTAGGCAAACTAATACAGTTAGATTCAGAATAAAATAAGCTTTCATTTTATGTAATATACGATTAAATAACTGATGAGAGTATATCAGTAACCTGCTTATACCTGGCAACTCCACAGTTGCGCAGAGGGGGAAGAATGCAACTTGTACTTTTTCAATTCTTTTGGGTAGGTATGTTCTAATTTAATAAATTTTATTAAAAATTTAATTATTTAATTATTACCCGCACGCAATTCAACTAGGCAACATATTCGCAATATGTCAATGTGTACATTATCTATCATTTATTTCTTTATCACTAATAAATGATGGGGGTATAAATGTCTTATACCGGATCTTAGACTATTACAGCCACGCAGGGAGGAGGAAGCCACATGACAACACTGGCCAATCACTACACACCTCTTACGTAGGCCTACTAGGACACATCAGTACACAGAATACATTACCTTACATGTAGGCATGTCTATAAAAAAAAAAAACAAATATACAAATCCTTTCTGATTAGCTAGCCCCAATAACCTTATAAATTTACAACTTCCTGTGGGAGTTAATACCTGCAATTTTTCCAATCATAAGAATATATACAAAAAGCACACAAACATCTCAGTAACTGTCAGGAAAATTGTTGCAGCCAATTCGCACGTCTGCATCTCGTTCTTTCTTTTCCCCAAAACACTACCCGTTGTCCTAGAAATGTTGCAAAAATACTATGAATTACACATGTAAAAATTTAGTTATACAGGATGCTACAGATGTTGAAAACTGGGAAAATAGGGGAAAGTCAGGCAAATCACAAAATATTTCTATAATTTTTTCTTGTGGCAGCAAAATTACACTGAAGATACCATTTCTGCCAATATTCAGGCACCTCAGAAACTGCTCAAACGTTTACTTATCACAAAATTTTGTTGATTTTCCGTTTTCTGAAACCCTGATATTTTTACTCTAAACACAAAGGGGGTGAACTAATTTCCGGATGCTTACATGCAAGTTTGATAGCCTACATTTGATAGCTTTAGGTGAATCTGTAGCAATTTTATTAAAACACGTGTATATATCTAAAATGGCATTAATTAACTAAGGCATTTGAAAGCACATATGGTTCATATGTCTTTCCCCCCAAAAAAAGCAATACAAGTGAGCCGCGGAATGATTTGTCTCTGGGTCAGGGAAACTTGTCAATTCAGATCTGGAAAAGCTGTAATTGTTAAGGCATTTGGAATTTCAAGCTCGTAGCAACCCTGTTATAAAAATAACTTTTAAATTAAATAAAATACATCAAATCACACATAAATAGTAACTAAGTCAACCGGGTGAAAATTGTTAAAAGACTTGTTGAAAGGCTTTTGTAAGTAAAAATAATTAGACATCAGAAGCTATTATAAAAATGTTCAAGACTGTAAAATACCAATACAGAACTAGATCACCATGACCTTGAACCAGGTCGTTACCACAACGCAGAAATACCATAATGCCGAATGTCAAAATTGACCACAACGCCGAAATACCATAACGCCGAATGTCAAAATTGACCACAATGCTGACAGCTAGAAAACTGCTGTGTACCACAACGCCGAAATAACAACTGTATGAATTTGTGTGTGTTTCTTAAATGTACCTTAATGCCGAAATACCACAATCAAACCTAACCTTACCTAACCTAACCTAACCTAACCTAGCGTAATATAACCTAACCTAACTTAACCTAGTCTATCCTAGCCTAGCCTAACCTAACCTAACCTAGTCTAACCTAACCTAGTCTAACCTAACCTAGTCTAACCTAACCTAGTCTAACCTAACCTAGTCTAACCTATCCTAACCTTTGTGGCAGTCCTGCAATGACATTTTTCGGCGTTAGTGTATTTCGGCGTTGTGGTACACAGCAGTTTTCTAGCTGTCAGCGTTGTGGTCAATTTGGCATTTTGGCATTGTGGTGGGTCCCCCCTTGAACCACTCAGGTGAAGTTAGATTCGAATCTCAGATTCGTTTTCCAGCGCGTACCATAATTATAGTGCAGCACGATAAAACCGAACGAAAATGATCCACGGCTTCAGTGCAAGAAGGACATAAAGAAATGATATGGTAAATGTGCATTTAACAAGAAAAATTATTTATAAACATCTGTTTCTGCCTCTTTTACAGCCCCCCGAACTTGGCACTTTTAAACACCCATAGGTAAAAATCGCCAGGTTTAAGGTGATTTAAAATGAAAAACGAATTTTCTACCCTATCACGAATAACACCACCTTAAACTACGCTACTCTGGGTACAACTAAGTATACCAGATTCAGATTCATATCTGTTTCTGCCTCTTTTACAGCCCCCCGAACTTGGCACTTTTAAACACCAATTGTTCAAAATCGCCATGTTTAAGGTGATTTAAAATGAAAAACGAATTTTCTACCTTATCACGAATAACACCACCTTAAACTACGCTACTCTGGGTACAACTAAGTATACCAGATTCAGATTCATATCTGTTTCTGCCTCTTTTACAGCGCCCCGAACTTGGCACTTTTAAACACCCATAGGTAAAAATCGCCAGGTTTAAGGTGATTTAAAATGAAAACCGAATTTTCTACCTTATCACGAATAACACCACCTTAAACTACGCTACTCTGGGTACAACTGAGTATACCAGATTCAGATTCATATCTGTTTCTGCCTCTTTTACAGCCCTCCGAACTTGGCACATTTAAACACCAATTGTTCAAAATCGCCATGTTTAAGGTGATTTAAAATGAAAACCGAATTTTCTACCTATATACCAATAACACCACCTTAAACTACGCTACTCTGGGTACAACTAAGTATACCAGATTCAGATTCATATCTGTTTCTGCCTCTTTTACAGCCCCCCGAACTTGGCACATTTAAACACCTATAGGTAAAATCGCCAGGTTTAAGGTGATTTAAAATGAAAAACGAATTTTCTACCTTATCACGAATAACACCACCTTAAACTACGCTACTCTGGGTACAACTAAGTATACCAGATTCAGATTCATATCTGTTTCTGCCTCTTTTACAGCCCCCCGAACTTGGCACATTTAAACACCAATTGGTCAAAATCGCCAGGTTTAAGGTGATTTAAAATGAAAACCGAATTTTCTACCCTATCACGAATAACACCACCTTAAACTACGCTACTCTGGGTACAACTAAGTATACCAGATTCAGATTCATATCTGTTTCTGCCTCTTTTACAGCCCCCCGAACTTGGCACTTTTAAACACCAATTGTTCAAAATCGCCATGTTTAAGGTGATTTAAAATGAAAAACGAATTTTCTACCTTATCACGAATAACACCACCTTAAACTACGCTACTCTGGGTACAACTAAGTATACCAGATTCAGATTCATATCTGTTTCTGCCTCTTTTACAGCCCCCCGAACTTGGCACATTTAAACACCAATTGGTCAAAATCGCCAAGTTTAAGGTGATTTAAAATGAAAACCGAATTTTCTACCTTATCACGAATAACACCACCTTAAACTACGCTACTCTGGGTACAACTGAGTATACCAGATTCAGATTCATATCTGTTTCTGCCTCTTTTACAGCCCCCCGAACTTGGCAAATTTAAACACCCATAGGTCAAAATCGCCCAGTTTAAGGTGAATTAAAATGAAAACCGAATTTTCTACCTTATCACGAATAACACCACCTTAAACTACGCTACTCTGGGTACAACTAAGTATACCAGATTCAGATTCATATCTGTTTCTGCCTCTTTTACAGCCCTCCGAACTTGGCACATTTAAACACCAATTGGTCAAAATCGCCATGTTTAAGGTGATTTAAAATGAAAACCGAATTTTCTACCTTATCACGAATAACACCACCTTAAACTACGCTACTCTGGGTACAGCTGAGTATACCAGATTCAGATTCATATCTGTTTCTGCCTCTTTTACAGCCCTCCGAACTTGGCACATTTAAACACCAATTGGTCAAAATCGCCATGTTTAAGATGATTTAAAATAAAAACCGAATTTTCTACCTATATACCAATAACACTACCTTAAACTACGCTACTCTGGGTACAACTAAGTATACCAGATTCAGATTCATATCTGTTTCTGCCTCTTTTACAGCCCTCCGAACTTGGCACATTTAAACACCAATTGGTCAAAATCGCCAAGTTTAAGGTGATTTAAAATGAAAACCGAATTTTCTACCTTATCACGAATAACACTACATTAAACTATGCTACTCTGTGTACATCCAAGTATACCAGATTCAGATTCATATCTGTTTCTGCCGCTTTTACAGCCCCCCGAACTTGGAACTTTTAAACACCAATAGGTAAAAATCGCCAGGTTTAAGGTGATTTAAAATGAAAAACGAATTTTCTACCTTATCACGAATAACACCACCTTAAACTACGCTACTCTGGGTACAACTAAGTATACCAGATTCAGATTCATATCTGTTTCTGCCTCTTTTACAGCCCCCCGAACTTGGCACTTTTAAACACCAATTGTTCAAAATCGCCATGTTTAAGGTGATTTAAAATGAAAAACGAATTTTCTACCTTATCACGAATAACACCACCTTAAACTACGCTACTCTGGGTACAACTAAGTATACCAGATTCAGATTCATATCTGTTTCTGCCTCTTTTACAGCGCCCCGAACTTGGCACTTTTAAACACCCATAGGTAAAAATCGCCAGGTTTAAGGTGATTTAAAATGAAAACCGAATTTTCTACCTTATCACGAATAACACCACCTTAAACTACGCTACTCTGGGTACAACTGAGTATACCAGATTCAGATTCATATCTGTTTCTGCCTCTTTTACAGCCCTCCGAACTTGGCACATTTAAACACCAATTGTTCAAAATCGCCATGTTTAAGGTGATTTAAAATGAAAACCGAATTTTCTACCTATATACCAATAACACCACCTTAAACTACGCTACTCTGGGTACAACTAAGTATACCAGATTCAGATTCATATCTGTTTCTGCCTCTTTTACAGCCCCCCGAACTTGGCACATTTAAACACCAATTGGTCAAAATCGCCAAGTTTAAGGTGATTTAAAATGAAAACCGAATTTTCTACCTTATCACGAATAACACCACCTTAAACTACGCTACTCTGGGTACAACTGAGTATACCAGATTCAGATTCATATCTGTTTCTGCCTCTTTTACAGCCCTCCGAACTTGGCACATTTAAACACCAATTGTTCAAAATCGCCATGTTTAAGGTGATTTAAAATGAAAACAGAATTTTCTACCTATATACCAACAACACCACCTTAAAACTACGCTACTCTGGGTACAACTAAGTATACCAGATTCAGATTCATATCTGTTTCTGCCTCTTTTACAGCCCCCCGAATTGGCACATTTAAACACCAATTGGTCAAAATCGCCAAGTTTAAGGTGATTTAAAATGAAAACCGAATTTTCTACCTTATCACGAATAACACCACCTTAAACTACGCTACTCTGGGTACAACTAAGTATACCAGATTCAGATTCATATCTGTTTCTGCCTCTTTTACAGCCCTCCGAACTTGGCACATTTAAACACCAATTGTTCAAAATCGCCATGTTTAAGGTGATTTAAAATGAAAACAGAATTTTCTACCTATATACCAATAACACCACCTTAAACTACGCTACTCTGGGTACAACTAAGTATACCAGATTCAGATTCATATCTGTTTCTGCCTCTTTTACAGCCCTCCGAACTTGGCACATTTAAACACCAATTGGTCAAAATCGCCAAGTTTAAGGTGATTTAAAATGAAAACCGAATTTTCTACCTTATCACGAATAACACTACATTAAACTATGCTACTCTGTGTACATCCAAGTATACCAGATTCAGATTCATATCTGTTTCTGCCTCTTTTACAGCCCCCCCGAACTTGGCACATTTAAACACCAATTGGTCAAAATCGCCATGTTTAAGGTGATTTAAAATGAAAACAGAATTTTCTACCAATATACCAATAACACCACCTTAAACTACGCTACTCTGGGTACAACTAAGTATACCAGATTCAGATTCATATCTGTTTCTGCCTCTTTTACAGCCCCCCGAACTTGGCACTTTTAACACCTATAGGTAAAATCGCCAGGTTTAAGGTGATTTAAAATGAAAAACGAATTTTCAACCTTATCACGAATAACACCACCTTAAACTACGCTACTCTGGGTACAACTGAGTATACCAGATTCAGATTCATATCTGTTTCTGCCTCTTTTACAGCCCTCCGAACTTGGCACATTTAAACACCAATTGTTCAAAATCGCCATGTTTAAGGTGATTTAAAATGAAAACCGAATTTTCTACCTATATACCAATAACACCACCTTAAACTACGCTACTCTGGGTACAACACAGTATACCAGATTCAGATTCATATCTGTTTCTGCCTCTTTTACAGCCCTCCGAACTTGGCACATTTAAACACCAATTGATCAAAATCGCGATGTTTAAGGTGATTTAAAATGAAAACCGAATTTTCTACCTATATACCAATAACACCACCTTAAACTACGCTACTCTGGGTACAACACAGTATACCAGATTCAGATTCATATCTGTTTCTGCCTCTTTTACAGCCCCCCGAACTTGGCACATTTAAACACCAATTGGTCAAAATCGCCAAGTTTAAGGTGATTTAAAATGA